>NC_080865.1:95408646-100208646 GCF_030435755.1 Ochotona princeps
TATCAGTTGGAACTACAGCCTAGTCAGAGCGCCCTCCAATAACCCCCACCAGGCTGTCCTCCGCCCCAGTTCCTGTGCATGCTGGTATGTGCAGCAGACTGGTCCAGTCTATCCCACATCCTATTCAACTCTTACACACATCAATGGGCATTGAAGCCTAGCCCAGCCTGACAGACCCTACTATGCAGCACACTCATGTGAGTGGATGCTACCGCCGGTCCAGTCAGGCCTGCCCCAAGCCCTGGGTTCTCATGCTCACCAGTGGGAGTTGCATGCCATCAGATGGGTGCCTACAATTTCCTTACTAGGGCCAGTCCTAGGCCGGGATCTTGCACTTTCCAAGTGGTTCTATAGTCTAGCTTGATAGGACCTGATCACAGTCCAGCACTTGCCAGCTTATGCTGTGACCAAGACTGACCTGCATGGACAACTTTCAATAGAACAACTTGCAAGCTTTCCAACAATACATTTCAAGAATGTTTAATCTTGCTTGCAAAGGTTTGCAAAGCTCTTAAGGGAGTATCCTACTTTATATGATACTCTGTGGTTCAGAAAGCCTCTTCATCCCTCTTATATGTTCTAATGCAATCTGCATCTCTGAAAATTAAGGACAATTATTATCTGAACATTATACATAAGGAAGCTGAAGCTCAGAAATCCTCAGTAAATTTCCCAGGGACACACAGGAAGCTGGAAACAAATTTGGGACCAGCCTTGTGGCCTTCACATCCCTATCCCGGGCCTGATTTATCCCATAATGCTTCCACATACTGATTGTGGAGTTGGCATCAAAATTATGAAGAGAGAAACATGGATTAACCTCCCAGATGAAAACACAAGCAGAAGTGTAGAGTTAGGAACATGAGAACTCTGAAGGCAAGAGAAGGGAAATGCAGTGACTAACTCTAGAAGCTTTAGCCGTGAGAAGTGAATGTTAGGGTCGTTTCCATTTTTGTTATGATATATTCACAAGCAATTCTATGAAACTATAAAAACAAAGCAAAACTCCGTGGTGTCATGATGCCAATTCCATCCTAAGATGCTATGTTGAATCATGAAGTATTTCAAACATTCAAACTGAACATAACATAGTAAATCCATAATAAAAATAATTACACTCCCAAGATGAAGCATATTTTGTCATATTTGCTTCTGATCTTTCTTTTTTTTTTTTTAAAGATTTATTCATTTTTATTACAGCCAGATATACACAGAGGAGGAGAGACAGAGAGGAAGATCTTCCATCCGATGATCCACTCCCCAAGTGAGCCTCAACGGGCCGATGCGCGCCGATCCGAAGCCGGGAACCTGGAACCTCTTCCGGGTCTCCCACGCGGGTGCAGTGTCCCAATGCATTGGGCCGTCCTCGACTGCTTTCCCAGGCCACAAGCAGGGAGCTGGATGGGAAGTGGAGCTGCCGGGATTAGAACCGGCGCCCATATGGGATCCCGGGGCTTTCAAGGCGAGGACTTTAGCCGCTAGACCAAGCCGCCGGGCCCGCTTCTGATCTTTCTTGAAATAGAAGGAACTGGTACCTAAACAAATTTGTGGAAAGTTAAATGATAAAGGGAAGGGAGCTGGTGCTGAAACATTGCAAGATAATCCTCTGCCTGTTGCATTGGCTCAGAGTCCCAGATGCTTAACTTACGAATCAGCTCCCTGCTAATGTCTGGGTAAGCAGCAGAGGATGGGCTAAGGCTTTGGGCCCCTACACCCACACGGGAGACCCGGAAGAAGTTCCTGGCTCCCAGTTCCAAACTGGTCCAACTCTGGCCTTTGTGACCATTTGGTGTGTGAACCAGCAGATGGACGATCTCTCCCTCTCTCTCTTTCTCTTCCTCTCTCTCACTGTAACTCTGGCTTACAAGTAAAATAGATCTTTCCAAAAAAAGTTAAGTTGGTGGGCCAGACTCAGCTTTACTGATTAAGACTGGAAAAAACACCCACATCCCATTTCAAGGTCTCTAGCATGCGTTCTCGGCCTCTGCTGCCAGATGCAGCGTGCAGCTGCCTGCCAGTGTGAACCCCATTTGATGGTCCACGTTCCTGGGTCTCAACTGCGCATGGGAGTGCTCTAGATTGGATGCTGGGCTCTGGGCTTCTGCCTGCCCAGCCCCGGCTCTTGGGGGCATTTTCGCATTGAAGATCTTTTTCTGCTGGCCTCCTCTCTGCAACTCTCCCAAATATTTTTTAAATGATGTTTATTTCACTGTAAGCATTTTTGAAAAGTATACTTTTTTCCTAATCCACATTGTCCATGAGTGTTTTTAAACCCCTTGCATGCCTACATATTCTGTTGCTTGCTTCCCCCAGAGATTAATGCCAACCCAGCTATCAGTATCACTCTCCTGTATGTTTGCTGTATATGCATGTGTCTCCACAAAACATAGACGTCTGCCAACTTTTTCTGGGAAGGGCCAGATAACCATATTTTAAGCTTTGTGGGTCTCTGATGAATATGCTGCATTTAAGTTTTCTCTTCCTTTCATAAGCCTTCAAAACTGTAGGAATCATTCTTGACTCGAAGATTTCGCCAAGAGAGGCTGGGGCCCTGATTTGTCTAATTTGGGGATGTTTCCCATACCCTTGAATAATTTCATACCCTGTATGTTTTAATAGTTTACATAGATAGAATCAAGTTGTTTTTACATGTTCATGACTTAAGTATTTCAGTGCTATGCTTATAAGGGGTGCAGAATTTTGTATATCTTGATTTATTTCTCTTTTTAAAATTTATTTTTTTCCCACAAAACAGATTTATCAGCATAGGAGAGCACACCTCTCCTCCCCCCACCTCCCTCCATATAATCCTTTCCTATTGTTTTTGTTCTCAAGTTATTACAATGGCATAGCCATTCATTTCATTGTTACAAGCTTAACTTTCTGACATATAAATGTATCATGACTTGGGCAAATATAGGAAAGGGTCGAAAATAGAGTAATGTAATATGAAAGTATAATTATAGGTATTAAGGTGACTCCTACTATTAATTAGTACTAAAGACACATGCTGCTGTACATCAATTATTTCCCAAGATGCTAATTTCTATTATAGACTTTAAGCATTTTGCATATTAGTTGTTGAATATCAGATAAAGCATACGATATTTGTCCTTTTGCAACTGGATTATTTCAGGAAGGGATCATCTAGGTCGGTTCCATGTCTTAGCTATTGTGAATTGTGCTGCTATAAATGTAGGCATGCAGATTTAATTTCATTTGTATATATTCCCAGGAGTGGGATAGTTGGGTAACATGGAGACTTATCCAACAACCAGAGAAGTCTCCATACAGATTTCCATATTGGCCCCACTATTCTACACTCCCAACAACGGTGGATTAGGATACGTTTTGCCCCACTTCTTCACCAGCAGTTGTTGTTTGTTGATTTCTGAATGTAGGCCATTCTCCCGGGAGTTAGGTGGAACTTCACTGTGCTTTTTCCTATTACTCATCTCTAGTGGGCTATATTGTAGTTGATTGTACAAATGCACTGCAATTTCCTCTTCCATTCCTTTACCAAGGAACAATGAAATAGTTTTCTATTTTGCTTTATTGTGAACATTGCTGCAAATCTCTCTTATCATTAAGAAGTTTTCCATCTTTTAAAATCTTTAATTTTATTAATGTGCGCTTACTTGAAAGGCAAAATGACAGAGATGTGGATGTGAGGATAAGTGGCCTGGGGAGGAAGAGAGAGATCTTCCACCCACTGATTCACTCCATAAATGCCTGCAACAGTTGCAACTGGGTCAGATGGAAGCCAGTAGCCAGATATTCCATTTGAGGTCTCTCACAGTGTGGTTGAGGCCCAAGGGCTTGGAGCATCTTGTACTGCTTTTCCAGGCACATTAGCGGTGGAGCTGGATCAGGATTGCAGCAGTTAGGACACAAACTTGCACTCTGTTAGCGGACACAAGCAAGCTAAGTGTAAGGTTAACCTACTGCGACATAATGTCAGCTTCTGCAATTTTGTTTTCTTGACATAAAATTCTGGGTTAGATTCTGTGATTAGAAATAAGAGGTTGGAGAGCTGATGGTGTGCTCAAATTACGGTTATTCACAGCTAACTGGTACCTTATGCAAATACGGTAACAAGCCTGGGACTCCTTTTCCTTTATTTATTTAGAAGGAGGAGAGAGAGAGAGAAGAGAGAGAGAAGAGAGAGAGAGAGAGAGATCCTATCTGCTGATTCACTCCCTAAATGTGCGCAGCAGCCATAATGTGTCACTTCAAAGCCAGCAGCCAGACACTCAATCCAGGTCTCCTAAGAGTACCAGGGACCTAGTTACTTGAGACGTCATCACTGCCTCCCAAGGACTACCTTGGCCAAAAGCCTTGGACCCCTGCACCTGCATGGGAGACCCAGAGGAAGCTCCTGGCTCCTGGCTTTGGATCGGCTCAGCTATGGCCGTTGTGACTAGTTGGGATGCCAATTAGCAAACGGAAAACCTCTCTGTCTCTCCTCCACTCTATAACTCTGCTTTTCAAATAAAAATAAAACACACTTAAAAAAACAAGATTTGTGCCTTCTCTTTGCTTCTTTCAGCCAATTTGCCAGAGGTTTGTTTAAATTATTGTTTAATTCCAGGACCTCTGTTAATTATTTATCTGCATTGTTACTAATTTCTTCTCTTTCAGCTTTGGGCATTGCTCTCATCTCCCTCAGCAACTCAGTCTCCCGTCACCGCTTCTGTTGCTCCTGTCAGGTTTGGTGTTGATACAAGGCCTGGCAAGGAGGGAAGAAAGGAGTGGGTGAGGCCCGTGCCTGTAGTGATATGAGATGCTGAGTTCAGATGAATGTTAGGACAAGTAACATCTACACTAAGAATCTGTTAAGAGAGTTCAATCATGAGAACACTAAATGAACTCTATGCAATGACTTCCCTTCAGCCTTTCACAATTTTTCAGCCTCTAAATTCCCTATGCCCCAAGTTCAATCCAAGAAACTACATTGCTTGTTTCAATTGCAGTCTTGTAGAGTCAAATCTAATTATTTTTTGCGATGAATCTTTCCTTTTTGCACTTACTAGTTATCTGTATCTCTCTCAGTAAGTTCTTGTGATTCATTAATTGATCATCCATAAGAGATGGATTGCTTGTAAATGCTTGAGATTGTAAATGTCCATTTCAACACTGTTTTAGTACATATCATGAATAATGAAGTTCTAGTTATTAGTTGTAATTCCTTCAGCGCCACAAGAGTCACACACTGGCATCTATTCCTACAAGAAAGTATTTGATTCCTGTTTTCATCACTCTTGTGATGCATTTTTATTTTGGCAGCATGGTTGTTAACTTCACATTGATGAAAACTACTATTTTCACCCCGATGTGGACTGTGCTCACTGGTTCTGTGAGTTAGGGGCCATATAATGGAAGTGTAGTGGAGACTGATCTGTTCAGATACGGAGACAAGTGCTGTATGTCTCTATGCATACAGACCAGAGATGGACTCCCAGTGAAAGAATTGAAGCTGTCCTAACAGGAAGATGATGGATTCCCTGACAATGTCCGTGCCTACACTGTTGAGGAATGCTTCAACAGCAACAACAGAGTTGTGACTGTTCATGCAAGACATTCATTGTAAAACTAGAGGGGAAATCAATAGGGGCAGGAGGGACCTTGGGGAAGGGCACGGACAACCCCAGAACCTATGGAACTATATTATAAAACAAAATAAAATATATCTAATAAAATCATTCTTTTGACCTAGAAAAGTTTCATATTCTTCTTGGAGCCTTTCTTTTTCTTTCTTTCTTTTTTTTTTTTTTTTTTTTTTTTTGCATTTTCTGCAAACTTTTTTTTTATTAATTACATTGTATTATGTGACACAGTTTCATAGGTACTTGGGTTCTCCCCACCCCTCCCCAAACCCTCCCACCATGGTGGATTCCTCCACCTTGTTGCATAACCACAGCTCAAGTTCAGTTGAGATTCCCCCATTGCAAGCGTATACCAAACATAGAGTCCAGCATCTTATTGTCCAGTCAAGTTCAACGGCTTCTTAGGTATACCCTCTCTGGTCTGAAGACAGAGCTAGCAGAGTATCATCCCGATCAATTAAAAGCTCCAACATACCATCAGCAAAAATTTACATCATTATGGAATTAATTGACATAGTAATGAGTAACCAATATGTTTAAAAAAAAATGCACGTTCTTAACCACATCCGTTGACTTCTTCATTGACATTTCAATTTTAGTTTATATACAACCGGGTTCTATACACCTTCAGCTGTCTCATGTCTATTTGCATTATAGTATTTAGCATTTTATAGTGTTGAAGCATAATTTTGCTGAACCTGGCTGTTTTTTGGGTAGTCTAGGCTGGCGTATAACTCTAACAAGACATATGTCAACAGTTGAGGTGCAGAACAGTTTTAGGAGGGGTGTGCAGAGAAACCTTCAATACCCTAATGAGGAATAACTAATCTTTGTGTCCCACCTAGTAAGGTATAAGTGTATCCATGCTGACCACTTCCTGTCTTGTTCTAAGCTTTCCTTGTTGTTCTTTATCTATTCTAGATTTTTTGTTTGTTTGTTTGTTTGTTTTGAGGGGTTTCCGGAGTGATCCTGATGGTCATTGTGAGAGAGGGTGGGGACCCAGAGTTGGAACCAAGCGAGAACCAGAGAGAGCTCCCCTCCCTAGTCCCGAAGGAAGTTTACTGTTCTTCTATTTCTGCGGGCTGCTCAGGGCTCCTGGCTGTTGTTCTGATGCGCTTTGATCCTGCAAGGCAGAATTTGGACTTCTTCCATCCCATGTGGTAGATCCAATTGGGGGTGGGTGACCTCAGAGTTCTCAGCCTCCGAAGGCACTCCATTTCCCCGTGGTTTCCTTGGTAGTTGGGATGTAGTCCTTGGTGCCTGTACTGATAGTCCTTGGTGAGGATCCAGGAGTCTTCAGGGTTGGGATACAAGCCTCCTCCTGTCCCCCTGCTTGGAGCCTTTCTTTTTCAGTTTGCCTTTTTTTTTTTTAAATAAAAGGCTTATTTATTTGAAATGCAGAGTGACAGGGAGAGAAACACACACACAGATGATGGAGGGGAGGAAGACATATCTTCCATCCATGGGTTCATTCCCCAAATGCCTACTAGCAGTCGGTGCTAGGTCAGGCTCAAGTGAAGTGCAGGAACTCTATGTAAGCTTTCCATGTGAGTGCCTGGGGACCAGATACCTGTGTCACGAGCCGCAATTTTCCAGACACCATAGCAGGAATACAGATATGAAGGGGAGCAGCTGGTGTTTAAGCCAGGCACTCCTATATGGGTTGCGGGCAGCATCAGCACCTGTTGGCCTACATGTGAGCTGCGTTAGGGGAAGAGCCAGGCTTGGCTATGCACTGGTGTATGCTTAGGCCAGAGTAAGACCTGCTTGGGCTCTGTCCCAGCATCAGCTGGCAAGTGCTGGGACTGGGGGCAAGTCCTGTCGAGCTAGACTGCAGGACCATCTAGAGAGCACAAGATCCAGGACTTGGAGTGGATCTGGTAGGGAAACTGTGGACACCTCTCTGCTGGGTTGCAACCTCCACTAGTGAGCATGAGAACCAGGGCTGGGGGCTGGCTTGGCTAGACAGGTGTGGTGCCTGCTCGCTGGAGTGTGGGCTGGATGGTGTGGTTCGTTAGGTTGAGCTAGGCTCCAGTGCCCATTGATGTGTATGAGAGCTGAATGGGATGTGGGACAGATTGGGCCAGTCTGCTGCAAATACTGGCAAGCAGAGGAATCAGGGCTGTGGAGAGGCCTAGTGGAAGTAATTAGGGGTTGCTCCTACTAGGCTGCTGTTCCTGCTGCTGTATGTAAGGGCCAAGTGTGTGCTGGGCAGGGATGGGCTGGGCTGCAGTATTCATTGGCTTGTGTAAGAGACAGGGTTGGAGACACACAATTCATCCAGCAATTGCAAGTACCAATGTGTGTGAGTAGGCTGATGAGGGTGATGGACTAAGCCCATACTGGAAGCACACAGAAGAGTAAGGTCAGCTGGAGAGAAGATTTATACATTAAATGCTATAAAACATAACTTGAAAGGAGTTACAAAACAACTAAATACGTGGAATGCCATTTTGTATTTATGGATTAGGAAAAATATTGTTAGGATGCCAAAGTGATCAACAGATCAGATGTAATCTCTTTCAAAATTCCAACAGCATTTTCTGCATAAATAGAAAAAGAATTCCAACATTTATATGACATTTCAAAGGACCCTGAATAACCAAAGCAATCATGTCAAAGTGGAAACTTGGAAGACCCACACTTCATGATTTCAAAACCTGTCACATAACTACAGTAATTAAACCAGTGTGCACCAGCAGGACAGAAAGCAACAGAAGAGAATGAAGAACCTAGACAGAAATCCTTCTAGGCATGAGCGATTGAATTTCAACAAGGGTGTTATGACCATTCAGTGTGAAAGGGACAGAATTTTTAACAAAATGTTTAAGGAAACTAAAATTTTGGAGTTCATTTGAGCATTCCATGATTAATTAAAAAGGCAATATTGGATCACAAAAGCTTCAGTGAAACTGGAAAAAAAAAACACTTCAGTATTCATCCAACACACAAAAAAGACTTTTATCAAGTGTATATATGAAAACAAGAAAAAGTGTATATATGAAAATAAGAAAATAAAGTGTATATATGAAAACAAGAAAATAAATATAAATAATTTGAATTAATTAAAGTGTAAAGTCTTCAGGGAGTGATTAGTATGATGTCTTCAAAACAAAACAAATAGCAAAAAGGTTCATGCTGGTCCACTGGCTTAGCAAGCTAATCCTCTGACTGTGCCACTGGATCCTATAAGGGCACCAGATTGTGTTATGACTGCTCCAATTCCCAATCCACCTCTCTGCATATGGTCTGGGAAAGCAGTAGAGAAGTATATAGAAATGACTGCGATTACAAAGGGAAATGAAAACATGACATTGTAAAAGTAAGGGGGACAACACAAAAAGGGGAAGGGATTGAGAATCAAGATGGCAGAATAGGGGAAGGATACGTTTAAATATAGAAATATTAGCCAGTGTGAAGCAGAGAGGGCACAACACAGGAAATACAAGAGGACAGAACATAGCAGAGGGGTACTTGGAGACTGACAGACACAGGAACACAATAGTATGGCATTGCAGTGACTGATACCCCAGCATCTTTCAGAAAACGGTGATCTGAATTGCACCGGCAGCTGGGAGCTCCAGAGGTAAACCCAGGCAAAGAACTGCCCATCCTGCTGGTCTGTTTGATTTTTATCAGCAGTAGAGAAAGAGCAACAGATCCCAGATGAACAGTGTGGAACAGGGTGGATTTCACAACCCAGTCTGCCTCCTAGAGCCGTATTGGGTGCCATTTTGTATAGGAAGGCAAATACTATGGACAGTACTGAGCATGCACTGAGTTGGGAGTGAACTCATTTCTGGCTCAGTGAACTGCAACAATGTGGCATCCTACAGGTTCCACCCAACATAGGTTCCAGGTAAGCCCTCAGAGCTGACTGCCAGCAGATCAAGAACTCTAGTAGTGGCAGCAGTGGCACATCCAGTGCAATTTTGTACAGTGTGGCAAAGGCTTTAAGACTGCAGGGACAACACTGAGCTGCGCATGCAGTGAACTCGACTAGAACTCTCTGAGCTCAGTACATTGCACTGGTCTCAAAGGCATTATACAGGTCAAAATAGGTCTGTGTGGCTCTCAGACCTAATGGCCAACAGGTTCTGGCAAGATCAGTACCACCAACAACCTAGCTATATAGGACACCTGGTGTCTCCCTAATCCTGGGACCTACTCCAACCAGAAGTGGGAGCAAGTTTGTACAGACAACTGTGCAGCCTCAACACGGTATCAGAGGAGGTGGAGACTGGTGAGGCAGGAGTTGGGGCTATGGAAATCTAACATTAGAACCCAGATCTGGAACTTGTTGCAGGGATGGCACAAGTGACTGCAAACAAAGAGCTGTATACCAACTGCAATAAGTAAAATCGAACTGAAGACCTGTGGGTGACACAGCTTAGAAACCTGCCCCAAGGAGAAGAATCTGCTAACCAGAAGTACAGTGACCAAGAGCAAAAGAAGAGACAGAGGCACAATGAATATTACTGAAGACTCCCCTGCAAAGGAGCAAAACCCTATGCCAACCTCAGAGTTCACTGAGGAAGACATCGAGAAAATGGGGGATACAGATTTCAAAACACTTGTTATAAAACTTCTTATCAACAACGGGAAGCACGTAAAACAGGCATTCAAGGAATTTAAGGAATACGTCACACTGGAAATGAATCAAATGAAAGCTGATATATCAGAAATGAAAAATACAGAGCAGCAAATTAAAATTACAGTGGAGAGTCTCCAAAACAGAATGAAGGAGGCAGAAGAAAGAATCTCACAATTAAAAGATATTTCCTGTCACCAGGGGGAAACAAATACAAAGCTGGAAGCAGAGCTGGAACAGGCCAGAAAAGGTATTCAACAATTGAAAGACACTATTAAAGGCCAAATATGAGTTATGGGAATCATAAAAGGTGCAGACAGAAAAGTTGGCTTTACAAATGTATGTAATGAGGGTCCTGCATGATAGTGTAGTGGTTAAAGTCCTCGCCTTGCACGCCCTAGGATCCCATATGGTCTCCGGTTCTAGTCCTGGCCACCCTGCTTTCCATCCAGCTCCTTACTTGTGACCCGGGAAAGCAGTCAAGGATGGCCCAAAGCCTTAGGACCCTGCACTCATGTGGGGGACCTGGAAGAGGCTCCTGGCTCCTGGTTCAGGATTTGCTCAGCTTCAGCCGTTGTGGCCACCTGGAGAGTGAACCATCGGACAGAGGATCTTCCTCTCTGTCTCTCCTCCTCTCTGTATATCTGACTTTCCAATAAAAATAAATAAATCTTTTTTAAAAACCCAAATATATTTAATGAAACAATAAGGAAAATTTCCCTACTCTAGAGAAAGAATTGGGAAGCAAGATCCAGGAGGGGCTCAGAACTCCCAACAGGCTTAACCAAAAGTGATCTTCACCATGACACATGATAATCAAGCTCTCTTCAATCAAACATAAGGAAAAGATCCTTAAATGTGCACGTGAAAAAAATCAACTGACATATAATGAAATGCCGATTAAACTCACAGGAGACCTCTCACAAGAAACTCTACAGGCCAGAAGAGAATGGAGTGACATATTCCAGATTCTAAAAGCAAAAAATTGTCGGCTCAGGATAACACACCTAGCAAAACTTTCTTTGTCTTTGAAAATGAAATAAAGTTCTTCCACAATAAAGAAAAGTTAAAAGAATATGCCTCTTCCAAACCTGCCCTACAAAGGATACTTAAAGATGTTTTCTTGACAGAGAGGAATAGCGCCCACCAAAACCAAAGGCAAATGCTAAGAACATCTCAGTAAAATAACAGAAGACTAAATCAATGAACAACCCATTGCATAAATGACAGAACCGAAGTATCACCTATTTGTATTAACCATGAAAGTAAACAGCTTAAACTCCTCAGTCAAACATCATAGATCAGTAGACTGGATTAGAAAACAAAACCCATCTATTTGTTGTCTACAGGAGACATATTTCACCAACAAAGATCAGTGGAAACTATATCTCATGGATTTTGACTCTTTTTTGTTAGTTTCATCTCTTCAAAACACATTCTTCTGATTAAATTCTTCAATGACTCATACAGTAGCATCACTTTCTTTATGAAGGTTCTTGATTTTTATTTCTTCAGCGACACATTAGTCATTCAGTCGCATGTTATTTAATGCATGGTGTGTCAATTTCTTTTTTCTTCCTGTTGTTGATTCTGTTTTATGGCTTTTCATTTAAGGGGATGTATAGTAACCATGTAATGGAGACTATCATATCTAGTAGCATGATATTTAACTTCATGGCATTGTAAATTTCTATTTTTCTTCCTGTTGTTGACTTTGCACTATGACTTTTCATTTAAGGGGATATATGGTAACTGTAATGGAGACCATCATATGGAGATGTGAGGATACAGTGCAGTATGTGTCTGTACTTCCAGACAAAGATGGACTCCCAGTGAAACTCTTAACTGTATCTTGACTATAGGATGCTGGACTCTGCCATTGTCCATACCCGCAATGATGGACATGTTACTGTGTATGAAGAACTATACTATAGTAATGCTATAGAGGAACTCAATGAGGGAGGAGGCAATTGGTGAGGGAATAAGGGAAATCATGGGGTCCTATGGAAGTGTATCATAAAATGATAATTAAAAAAAGAAGTAAAAAAAAAAAAAAAAGAAGGGGTAAGGTGGGCGGGTGATGTGGCCAGGAGGGTAGGGTGGGGAGTGTTACTGTGCTCTTAAATATCAGTATTGGGAAAAGTTATTTGCTTATGTAAATAAAAACGAATTTAAAAATCGAAAAAGAATTGCTTATTATAAAGAACAACTTGATTTTAAAGTAATGTCTATTTTCTCCCAAGTGGAAACATATTTTCAGTTTTATTATGTAAATAACAGTTTTATACATGAAGCAATTTTGCTAGAACTACGAAGAAATGAATTTGCTGTATTAATAGGTAAACCAATATTGAAGTAAGAAGAGGAAGGGAATGTACATGAATGGCTTCTAGAGCATCACAACTGATTGCTCCACAGCTTTATTACAGAAAGCAATTGGCATTCACTTTTTGAAAAGGAAGAAAAATTATGTATCACTATCATTTAGTTAAATGTATTTTACACACACATTCCAGAGGAAATAACAAACTCAGCTATACCTCTCAAAAAAGGAGCTTAGGATTTGGACTAACTTTCTTTTTTTTTTTTTTTTTAAGATTTTATTATTATTGGAAAGCCGGATATACAGAGAGGAGGAGAGACAGAGAGGAAGCTCTTCCATTCGATGTTTCACTCCCCAAGTGAGCCGCAACGGGCCGGTGTGCGCCTATCCGATGCCGAGAACCTGGAACCTCTTCTGGGTCTCCCACGAGGGTGCAGGGTCCCAAAGCTTTGGGCCGTCCTCGACTGCCTTCCCAGGCCTCAAGCAGGGAGATGGATGGGAAGTGGAGCTGCCGGGATTAGAACCGGCACCCATACGGGATCCCGGGGCTTTCAAGGCCAGGACTTTAGCCGCTAGGCCACGCCGCCAGGCCCTGGACCAACTTTCAAACAACAAAATAAAAGGCATCATTTTGAAGTAGCATTCAGTGGTGTGCATAATGGTCGCCTGGTAGGATTTTTAGATCCATGAACTCTGAGTTCATGATGACCAGTAAAAGCTCTCAGTGTATTGCCAAAGAGTGTTCTTGCTCCTTTTTTATTCTGGAGACTGTCCAGCCACCTGTCCCCTCCTCTCTGTCTGTCCAGTGTTCTTGAAACTTTTGAATATAGGCTCTGTTTTTCCCAGATGTCTCATATTTTACTGCAAGCAGTTGCAGGATGCACCGATCTTCAACCTAGCCTTTTCTTATTTCCTCTCTGATGCAGTTTAGGACTTATGAATGACGCAGGGCTGACAGCTTTGGACACTTGAGACCTGTTCATCTGTGTGTCATGTACATAGTGGCAAGTCTGTCACGTTAACAATGGTCCTCTCTTTCACCTGCAGGAAGCAGCGTGGGGAAAGGCCAGACTGTTCCATCACTAGTGCTTCTGAAAAGAAGCATTTAGGCAGGAGGCAGGCACAGGCCTTTTCTGTTTTGTATAGAATTTCTCACTTCCTGTCCCTTTCCCCTTCCCAACTCCCACCCCCAAATTCTCTAATTGGCTCAAGTGAACTGGTGCCTGAACGCCCTACCACCAAGCCCCATGGATCGAGAAGCAGTTTGCAAATACCATGGAAAAGCAGTCATGGCAAAGTTTGGGTTCTCATCACAGACAGAGTAATTGAGGCTGTTCTCCAGACACCTGGAACACAAGTTATGTGTTCCCTCAAATGATCTATGTACTTGGTTTCTCTATTGCAAATAGGTGGCTGGTGGAAGTGAGAGGAATGGGATCCTTGCAAGTGATCCACACACCCATCAGCAGACTAAGTCATTAAAAATCTCTCATTTACATGCGGGCATTATTCCTGAATTTAGAGTTGCTTCATTCATTTTTTAAGGCTGCAAATGTTGATAATATAAAATGTCACATTTCAATCATTTTAAGTGACTATTTCCAAAATGTTTACATAGTCCCAAACACCAGCTCTGTGTCAATTAAGCCTCGTCTCACTTTACCTTCTCTCTAACTCCTAGTAAACTTTTATCTCCTGTCTGTGGATTTGCCCATTTGAGGCATTTCATGTAGGTGGAATTATATAATTTGTTCTATTTAGCATGTTTTCAAGGAATATAACCATGCTGTAACATGTGTCAGATTCCAAGTTTTCTGTGACTGCGTAATATAGTCCATTGTATGGCTATACCATCATATTTATTTATTCATATGTGGGTTGCTTCCATATTTAGCTACTATAACAATGCTGCTACGAACCTTGGTGTACCATTATCTGCTTTCATTCCTGTTTGAGTTTGGAAATATCCCAGAGAGGAACATTGTTACATCAGGTAGTAATGACTGAGCCACTACACTGGCTTCCATTGTGGCTAGATCATTTTACATTTCCACAAGGTATGTGTCTTTGCAATTTTTCCACATCCTCGTCAACAGTTCTTTATTTTCTTCTTCTTCTTCTTCTTCTTCTTCTTCTTCTTTTCTTTAGCTATCTTATAGATGTGAAGTGCGTAGAACTCTGGCACACATGAGATTTTGGGAGCGCATAGGTGGGTGTGTGGGTTCATGGACTTTTTTGACATTCAAAAGATATTGCTAGCATTTGGCAAGTGAGCCAGCAGATAGTAGGTTTTCTCTCTGTCACTCTGTGTTTTAAACAACAACAAAAAAGATATTCTGAAAATAAAAAGTTTAACAAGTTGTAATTGAATTTTACCACATTGCATATTTTTACAAACAGTTTATATACCTCTCAGAGTAATATTGTAAAGTAGGTGTTATTATCCTTAATTGAGAAAGGTGAGAGCTGGGAAAGTTAAGTGGCTTTGGATCAGCTCAGCTCTGTTGCAGCCATTTGGGGAGTGAACTAGCAGTGAGCTTTGTAGATTTCTCCTTCTCTTTCTGTAAAATCTGCCTTTCAAATATAAAAAAAAAAAAAAAACATTAAAAAAAACCCCTATTTTCTTGTTTCCACACTTTCCAAGACATTTTCCTCTGTGTCCCCCCAGCTACTTCCCTGGCTGTGGGGTGCCGGAGCTCAGAGGGGCGTGCCCTGCAGCCCTTTATTCCGCTCACTCTTCATGGATCCGCTCTGTGTGCCAGACACTGCCTGCGTACAGGGCACTTTCCCCTTCACTCTCTCTGCATGACAGTGCTTTGAACAACTGTGGAATATAGAATGAAAAGAAAGCTTTGTTTTGGTACAAAAAATAGTTTGTAATTTATGCATGGTATTTCATAACTTTTCATTACTCTTTTTAAAAATTGTGTTTTCTTTATTTAAGAGAAAGAGTTCCCATGCACTGGTTCATTCTGCAAATGAGCACAACAGCTAGGGCTAGAGCAGGTGGACCCAGGAACCTCTCCGTCTGTCTCCCCGCCTGATGTGAGTAGGAGACACCCAAGAACTTGACCCATCCCCCTCTGCCTCGCAGGATCTTTATTAGCAGGAGGCGGGAGCCGGAAGTCAAGCCCAGGCTATCTGCTATGCGATTCAAATGTCACAACCAGTGTGTTGTGTCCCTGTGCCAAACACTAGGAAACACTTTAGAAGGACCCCTTGTATATGCGTGTGTGTGTTAGTGTGAGGCAGTTGCATGTGTGTGAGCCGGGGTGGATATCCTTATTTTTTATTTATTTATTATTTATTATTTTGGGAACCGTCATTGATGAGAATAAGTGGCAATGATAGACTATTTCCTTGGAAAGTCTTGTAAAGTTGTCTTTCCTCTCCTACAGTACTCCGCAGAAAATGCAATTATTCGATCATTGGAAGAAAACTCAGAGGCTGCCTGCTCTAAGGTCATAATTGCAGGACTTTCCCATGCCGTAGGGATGGCAGTGGGACTTTAAAATGTGGACATCTGGAGCCTGCACGATGGCTCAATTGGTTAATTCATTACCGACAAGCACCAATATCCTGTATGGGCACCAGTTCATATCTCAGCTGCTCCAGTTCTTGTCCAAATCTTTGATTGAGATCTTCCTGTCTCTCTTTCTATAAATCTGCCTTTCCAATATAAATAAATCAATCTTTTAAAAATACAGACATTAAAGTGCAAATTATTTAAAAAAGCTCTCCTGATTTTGTGTGAGGTGGTAGAGAATGACCCAAGTGCCTGGGACCCTGCCAGTAGGTGGGAAAACCTGGGGGTGGGGGCGTTCCTGGCTCCTGGCTTCAGCCTGACTCATCTCTGGCTATCGCTTCAACTTAGGGAATGAATCAGTGAATGGCAGATCTGTTTCTGTGTTTTTTTTCTGTAAACAAATGAATATATTCCAAAATAATTGTTTATTTTTACTTGAAAGGAAGATTTGCAGAGACAAGGAGACTCAGAAAAAGATCTTCCATTTACTGGTTCATTCCGCAAATGGCAGCAACAACCAGAACTGAGCTGATCCAAAGCCAGGAGCCTCGTCCGGGTCTCCCAAAGACCTGGGCCATGCTCTATTGCTTTCCCAGGCCATAAGCAGGGGTTAGAAGTGAAGCAGCCAGGACATGACCTGACATCCATATGGACTGCCAGCACTTCTTTATATATATCCAACACAGTGGTTCAATACACACACACACACACACACACATTTTTAAAAAGAAGGTATTATGCTTTCCCAAATGTTCTCATTTTACAGAACACTCTATTCACCATAAGAAATGTCATTAGAGGATGCTGCCATGCTCGAAGTTCTCTTTCGGGTGTCTCAGTTCAGCCTTCAAATGCTTTTGTGTGATCCTAAAAAACATGTCCCTGGACCCAGCCACCTGCAAGCACCGTGCATCGCCTGCTGCAGTGGAGGAGCCGCAAGTTCTGTGCTTTGCCTCCTACTGTCCTGCTAACCAGGTCTCCATTGATGAGACAGGTGAAATGATCCTGGAGATACAATGTTGGGCTAAGGAAATGAGGCCAAGGATTTGTCCCAGGAAATTGGTGATAAAATGCGACCAGAACCATAATCTTCTGATAGCCGCTATCTTTGTGGAGGGAATGCTGTGTAGTCGTGAGACTTTTCAGCAATTTTGGTCCTTGGTGCTACCACTTCCTAGCTGGGAGGCCTGTTGTAAGTTACTTGGCCTCTGAACACCTCAGTGTCTTCATCTATAAAATGGAGATAATGGTGCTTACTTTACCAGGCAGGAGATTTGAAGGATTAAGGAAGATAATACTTGTAAAATGTCAGGTACTTAATAGGTGAAATATCAAGATTCATTAACGTATCTGTCTACACCGTGGGGAGACGGTTTGGAAGGGAAGAACTAAGAGTTATGAAGATGGCGTCACAGATTTGGTTTCAGTAGGGTGATTCCCGCATCCGAGATTCTGTGGAACTAAGAGATTAACTACT
Source organism: Ochotona princeps (assembly GCF_030435755.1). NCBI lineage: Eukaryota > Metazoa > Chordata > Mammalia > Lagomorpha > Ochotonidae > Ochotona > Ochotona princeps. The sequence continues at coordinate 95,426,170 of NC_080865.1, forward strand.
TTTAATTAACTTGTGTTACAGAAGGGTAAACAGGCCCAAGGTGATGACACGCCCAAGGTTACACGATGACACACAAATCCCAGTAAAGGCAATTATACTTAAGAGGGAGGATGTCTTAAGGAGGCGTTGTTTCAAAAGTGGTCTTTAAAATGTATTCTTTCCAAGTAAAAATGGGTTGTGCCTTAAAAAGAGAATCCTAAAGCTGAAAGCTTATCTGATAATAGACACACATCAGGTCATTTAAGATAGTGCCAAAGTAAAGTCCAACCAATCATACAGCTTTTAAAAATTAAAAGACAGTTTACATTAAAAAAAATGCAATGATGTGCAGACAACAAATACATTAGTATATATGACCATTGAGTTGGAAATCCCACTGCCAATCTTCACAACTGGAAAAAAAGAAATGGACTATCAAAATATTTAGGGGAACATCAGATGAAATTTCACTTAAATGATTTCTTCTAGACTATTCCCCCCTCACCCAGGATTACTTTGGTCTGTCTACCATAAAAACAAAAATAAGCTTAATACAGAGATAAACGCTTGTCCTCCAAACACTACAAAAGAAACATTTGTTCTCCTAGATAACTCTTAAGTAAACTGCTGTCAAAACAATTAGTGTTATTTTTCTATTATCCTCCTATTTAAGAGTAAATAACCATTTCGTGAATATGTTAATTATCTAGTAGGTGGAGAAGATAATGAGGACTCTATATCTCCAGAAGGAAAGATAACTCATCAGTGGCATACAAAAATACAAGACAAGGTTCTAAGCCGGAGCTTCCTCTCTCCGCATTTCACCTAGGCAAGCTGAAACCAGTCCAGCTCAACCAGTCCAGCTCGATAGCCTAAAGAGATTTCAGGAAGAAGTGACAGTGTTTGCACAGCATTCGCCCGCATAAACCTTCATTTGTGCACCCTCACCACAATGTGTCTCTCTGGCTAACCAAGACCAGCAAGGATGCTCTTCTGTTTTCATGCACTTCTTTTTTTTTTTTTTTTTTAAGATTTATTTTATTTTTATTACAAAGTCAGACATACTGAGAGGAGGAGAGATAGAGAGGAAGTGGAACTGCCGGGATTAGAACCAGCAGCCATATGGGATCAAGGCAAGGACCTTAGCCACTAGGCCACGCTGCCAAGCCCTTTCATGCACTTCTGAATGCATATTTAGAGTTTAGAGTGAAGTGAGGGTGGCTAAGGCCTTACACATGCTTCCTTACCTTTGGAAAAACTTGCTTTCCCTTATAAGTACTGGCCAGATATTCTCGCCACAAAAATTAGACTTCTGAAAAGAAGCCATTTTGATTGCATTAAATGAGATTTACCTTAAGTCATCATGGCCAACTTTGGGCAGCTTTGAATGTGCCTTTTGAAATTTCCAGAACAGAATTCGTCATCATCCAAAGTGGTTAAAGGTTCTGCTGAAAGGGAGCACATTCGGAGGGGGTGGCCGGGTGGGGGTGGGGAGGAAACACAGAAATGCGCTTTTGCTTCCCTGTCTGAAGGGGCAGAATGTATTTTTCCATATTAAATATTGTGAAAAAGTGGAACGCAGCTTTGTGCCAGATAATTAAAATGTAAATTTCAGTATCTGTGCTTGCTTTGTGATTTTTTTTAAAAATACATTTAAGTTAGTTGTCTTTTAAAACATGTGGTCAGCTGTTGTATTCACATATGGTCAAATGATCAAAGTCTGAACTCCTCTCTAATTGTCCCCCCGCTGCTCGTCTGCTCTGTCCGTGATCAAGGCCTCAGCAGGTGATGAGAAAGGCATGAGAACAGGCTGGAAGGAGAATGAGGCACCGAGAGGCCCAAGCTGAAAGAAATAAAGACTTCCAGTACATCACCCTGACAGTAAAGAGCCAAGGCAAAGTGACGCCTGCTTCGTAGTGCTTATATATATATGTTTTGTTCACCAATCTGCATACATTTTTTTGTTCTCCCTGAATCAACGCAAATGGAGCCCAGGCCGTGCACAGACGTAGAGCCCCCCACTTCAGCGCTGCCGCCCAAGGGTTGCATTTGTTGACTTGCCTCGAAGAAGCTGCTAAGTCCCACAGTTTATAGTATTTCACATGTTTGTGGAAATCATTGCAATTCTTTTCACTTCTGCTTGTCATTGTTTGCCCAGAGTTCACTTTGCCAGATGGCGCTTTATTGTCACTAGTGGTTACACCTCGCTATTGGATCAGCTCAAGACCAAATGGTGTGAAGAGCTTTCATACTTAGAGGATTTAGTCAAACATTCATTCTCTGCTATTCAGGCTGCTGGAGCACTAATTCATAAACGAGCCGGCTGACCTGGGGGATGAAGGCGGGAGAAAGAGGCCCAGGTCTTTTTTCACCCTAAATTATTAATTTGCCTCCTATTTACAGCCCAAATTAGGATGAATCATAATTAAGCAGGAGTGGCTTGCACAAACATAAACAAGATGATATGGGAGGCTGGGATGACGGAAGTAGTGACCGAGCTAAGGGGGAGGGTGGCTGGTCCACACACACAAACAGGACTCATTATTTTCCTCTCCGCTAGTTTATCTGCAGCTCTGTCTGCAAACGTCATGACTGACAACGTTGGGCTTTTACATTGTTTCCGCACATCTATTTTTTCTGTGCAAGTGGCCACTGTGTTATGCTTTTAAATGAGAACCTATTTTTAAAGTTCAAAAGGGGAACCTCAGAAATCCTAGACGTTCCCTGAATCCTGTGGGATTGACAGTGGAGAGATCTGGGACACGTAGACAAACTCTGGGCAGGCTGGCTTTCCTGATTTAGAAATGGTTCGTTTTGGGGGGCCTGCGACAAGCGGCTTCCTCTAGCTGCTGCATGGAGGCTTTCGAGCTAACATGGTGTCTGCCTTTTTGAAGCAGCTCCATTAGTGGCTCTTTCGGACGCTGCCCTGAGCTCCGGAGCTTGGCCTCCGCTGCCTCAACAAATTTCTTTAGGTGACTGAAAAGCTGGGTATGCTCAGTCTACAACCAAGGCAGCACAGAAAGGGTTAAGCAAACAAGTCCCTCAATTGCTTCCCCCCCCAATTTTGCTTCTTCTTAAATATGAAGCCCTGTAGTTGTCGCCCTTGTTGTCTTTTTCCTTGGGATGGGAGTATATAGCTTTCCCTAACTATTCAAAGTGATGTTGAAAGGACAAAGAAACCCATGTGAACAAGGGAGCTTCTTTGGCAGAAGGCAGGTGCTAAGGGATTTGGAGGTTATTATAGAAAAAAATCCTTGAAGCCCTCGGTGCAATGCCTTGCTGTAGTAAGAAAGGCAAACAGGATAATGGATTGTATCAACAGAGGGAGCGAACCCAAATCAAAAGACGTGATCTTGTTACTGTATGGCTTGATATTGTCCCTCTACAAAGAGCTGGTTGGCGCTAATCAAACAGCGCGCTGCTGCCCTAATCACCTTGGCCTGTGCCGCCTATTGTTGTCCTGGGCCAGGCCCAGTTCACACAGCAGCCGGGATGATCTTCAGCTTTCCAAGGAAGGAAATGGAACAAGAGGTGTAGGTTTTCTCCTTCATATGTTTCTTTTCTTTGCATCGAGGTACAATGCAAAATTGCGCAATGCTGCTATCCTCTGGGGCTTGACCTAAACCTGGGGCAGCCACAGTGGTGGCTTGGCAAGTCAGCACAGCTGGGAGGAACAAAGCACCAACTGGGGATCCTCTGGTTTTTCCACACAACCTTTCTGGACTCCGGCTCTTTGCTATGCTAAATGGGCTGCCAAGTAATTGGAGCCTACCCCTATGCAGGGGAGGAGAAAGCTGGAGGGGCAAAGTGAAAAAACAAGAACTGTTAATCGGGGTGGGGGACTGTGGTGGGGGTGGAGTGCAAGGCTGGGGACTTTGCTTTCTGGCAGCTTCTGGAAACAAAACAATGAAGTAGGTAGAGAGAGTTAGTTTTAAGATTAAATCTGATGTCTAGGCATTTTTCCTTTGGAAGTGAGCTAAAACCAAGTAAATAGTGTCTGGGGTTGGGAGGAAGCTTCTGTGTGCTTTGTCAGGTCACTTCTTGGAGTTTTGATTTCCTCATCGGAAGCACTGATGTCTAAGTTACCTTTCACCTTTGACACTCTGGGAGTGGGCACCCTCCCATGGTCTTAAGCTCATCTCTCAGAAACAGTTGGTGTCAGCCACCTCAGGTCGGAGGTGGGGGTGGGGAAGGGAGGACACCACAGTCTAGCAGTAAAGAGTCAGTTCAGGTGCAGAATTAGGTGAACACCTTGGAGCCGCTTGCCCTGGACCCAGGGACCTCCTCGGGAGCCTTGGACCCAAGTCGTGTCTATGGCCGGGAGTCCTGGCTTCTTTAGCCATCACTGGAAGAAGGGTGGGTGGGATCACTGTCGGCTTAGAATTGTTGGAGGTTTACAGCCTCAGCAGAAGCCGTCCCCTACTGTTGCTCTCTCCTGGTAAGGTTCAGAAATTCCTGTCTTTCGGGTTCATATGGCTGAGGCCAATCCAATCCTTTCATCAGCTCGCCATTGGATGTTGAGTGATATATTGCCACCAGTTAAAATTTGACCTTCTCAATGACCCTCTTGCAAACATTAATTGTGCAGAACATCTTTCTCCTCCAACAAGGGTATCTTCTTGAAAAGGCCACTCATTTGCTTAAGGCCAGAGTTAGTCCAACTCATCCAACTTTGTTAGAAAGCTTATCTTGTACTGCTTGCTCCAAGGATTGAGGGAGAAAAGAATCACAGAGCCCTAACAGAAGGGTTAGGAAGAGATTATTTTCCTCGGGGACTTTGCAAACGATTACTAAAAGATTACTAAAAAGGACCTTTTGAACTTCTATGAGATACTTATTTACCATAACAAAAACACAGCCCTAATCATCAGAGAATAGAAAGATGTATAACTAAGGCTTTACTTTAGCTGGGTTGGATTTTGTTTAAAACCTTTGATTTGCCATGGGAAAGGAATGGCAAATTTTAAAGTGTAGAGAAATATCAAAACAAAGCAATGAGGTCTGATTTTCAAACTGATTGATGGGTGAAGTTAGGCTCTTCTTATTTAGGACGACCAGGAGGACAAACCAGGGATAAACAAGCATTTACCATGGAGCCAGAAGTGTGCAGTGTTATTCGGATTTTCTTGAAGGTTTCTGGTTGATCTTGCGTGCCTTTGGGGGAATTAGGGAGGCATTGTCCTGAGATATGTGGCTATCTAAAGGGAGGGTTTTTTCCCCTTTTAATTAAAGTACTAAAACTGTGAAATGGGAGGGGGTGAGATGGGAATTGACTTTACAATTAGTTAAACCAATGCAGCTAACTATAGCGTTATTCTTCCTACTTTTTGTGATCCTTCTCACCCACTATTTTAATAACATTTTGTTTCTTGAGAAAATACCCTTCAATAAATTTAGAAATCGGAAGACTGACATCCACGATAGGTGAGCATGTTCCAGCCCAACCAACACTCAGGCTGTTGTTTAATTTCCTTTGTCTTCTTAGATTTAAACAAAAAAAAAAAAAAAAAAGGAGAAAAGAAGAAAAAAATTGGGAACTTATTTCTTCCTTTTAAAAAGGAATGTATTGGGCCCGGCGGCGTGGCCTAGCGGCTAAAGCCCTCGCCTTGAACGCCCCGGGATCCCATATGGGTGCCGATTCTAATCCCGGCAGCTCCACTTCCCATCCAGCTCCCTGCTTGTGGCCTGGGAAAGCAGTTGAGGACGGCCCAAGGCTTTGGGACCCTGCACCCGTGTGGGAGACCTGGAAGAGGTTCCTGGCTCCTGGCTTTGGATCGGCGCGCACCGGCCCGTTGCGGCTCGGTTGGGGAGTGAATCATCGGATGGAAGATCTTCTTCTCTGTCTCTCCTCCTCTCTGTATATCCGGCTTTCCAATAATAATAATAAAATCTTTAAAAAAAAAATAAAAAGGAATGTATTGGGCCTGGCGCAGTAGCCTACTGACTAAAGTCCTTGCCTTGCATGCAGTTGGATCCCATATGGGCGTCAGTTCATGTCCTGGATGCTCCACTTCCTTATGGCCTGAGAAAACAGCAGAGAATGATTCAAGTCCTTGGGACCCTGCACCTATGCGGGAGACCTGGAAGAAGCTTCGAGTCAGCTCAGCTCTGCTCCGGCCATTGCAGCCACCGGGGAAGTGAACTACAGGATGGAAGATCTCTTCCTCTCGCTCCTTTTTTGGTAACTTTGCTTTTCAAATAAAAAAATAAATCTTTCCAAAATGACGTATTTATTGTTTCGAAGACAGCACAACAGAGAGAAAGGGATACACAGAGAAAGAGACTGCAAGGTTGTCAGTCTACTGGGTCACTCCCCTAAATGGCCTCAGGTGCTGGAGCTGGGCCAGGCTGAAACTAGGAAGCTGGAACTCAGTCTGGGTTCCCACCATGCTGGCAAAGGACCAAGGGCTTGGATCATTTGCCACTGATACCCTAGGTGCATTAGCAGAGAGCTGGATCAGAAGTGGAGCTGCTTTTACTCGAACAGTAGGAGATGGATGGCAGCATCAAAGATGGTGACTTAACTGCTCTGTCCCACAGTGCTGACTGTCATTTCTTCCTCTTTTTTTTTTAATTAATTTTATTTTTTAATTGGAAAGTAGGATATACAGAGTGGAGAAAAGACAGAGGAAGATCTTTCGTCTGTTGATTAATTCTCCAAGCTTCTGCAACGGCCTGAGCTGCATCAATCCAAAGCCAGGAGCCAGGAGCCTCTTCTGGGTCTCCCACTCAAATACAGGGTCCCTATCCTTTGGGCTGTCCTCGACTGCCGTCCTCGACTGCCGTCCTAGGCCGCGAGCAGGGAGCTGGATGGGAAGCGGGGCTGCTGGGATTAGAACTGGCGCCTATATGGAATTGTGGTGCGTTCAAGTCGAAGACTTTTAACTGCTAGGCTACCATGCTGGGCCCTATTCTTCTTCTTCTTCTTCTTCTTCTTCTTTTTTTAAGGTTCATTTATTGGAGAGATAGAGTTGTAGTTTCTCTCTGTAGAGAGAAAGGCGCACACATGTATGTACACACATGTACGTACACACGCAAACACACACACACACACACACAGATCTTTCATCTGCTGGCTCACTCTCTTAAATGGCCACAATGGCCAGGGCTAGGCCAGACCCATGCCCAGATCTAAGAGCGTCTTCAAGCTCTCACACATAAGTGCACTTGGACCATCTGTCACTGCTTTCCCTGGAGCATCATCAAGGAGCTGGATGGGAAGTAGAGCAGCCCGGACTGGGACCAGCACCCATATGGGATGCCGGTGCTGCATGCTTAAAGCACTGTGACAAAACACTGACCAGCTCCCTATCATTTATTCTTATGCCTAGTTTTTGGAGAAGAGACAGCACTGAGCTTGGAGTCAGGTGGCTTTTGGTTTGGATCCCAGCTTCACCGCTTTGTAGTCATGTGACGTTAGACAAGTCACTTAACCTCTTAGACCCTCATCTAGCTAATGAAGGACTCAAAGTACTTTCCTGCTTCAAAACTGTGAAAATGAAAAAAAAAGCAGTCCATGAGTTTATCTCAGAGACTGAAGAGAGAAAGAGAGAGGGAGAGGAGTGAGAGAGAGAACCAAGAATGCTCCCATTACTGGTTTAATGTCCGAATGCCTACACCTGTTGGTGCCGGGTCAGGGTGAATCCCATTCCGTTCTTGCATGTGGGTGACAGGGACCCATTACTTCAGTCATTGTTGCATCAGCCCCAGGATTTGCATTAGCGGGAAGCTGAAGTCAGGAGCTGGAGCTGAGCATCAAAGCCAGGCACTCCATGGCAGGGCCTGGGCATCTTACCCAGTGTATTAACAACTAAACACAGGCCCGGCGCCATTACCTAGCGGCTAAAGTCCTCACCTTGAAAGCGCCAGGATCTCATATGGGTGCCGGTTCTAATCCCAGCAGCTCCACTTCCCATCCAGCTCCCTGCTTGTGGCCTGGGAAAGCAGTTGAGGACGGCCCAATGCATTGGGACACTGCACCCGCGTGGGAGACCTGGAGGAGGTTCCTGGCTCCTGGCTTTGGATCGGTGCAGCACCTCCTCCAGGTCTCCCACACGGGTGCAGTGTCCCAATGCATTGGGCCGTCCTCAACTGCTTTCCCAGGCCACAAGCAGGGAGCTGGATGGGAAGTGGAGCTGCCGAGATTGGAACCGGCACCCATATGGGATCCCGGAGCGTTCAAGGCGAGGACTTTAGCCGCTAGGCCACGCCGCCGGGCCCAAAATAAATGAATCTTAAAAACAAAAACAAAACGAAACAACAACAACAACAAAACAACTAAACACCCAGTTGAAATTGTCTTAAATGTCTCCTAGCTGGGGAGTGACAGAGAAAAGAGTGAAACCTAGCCTAATTCCTCATCTAGCTTTTTAGCCCTGTATTCCTATTTCTAAGCAAGCTAGGCTTTCACCCAGAGACACAGCGACCTTTTAGTGGAAAATTAGCTTTGTTTTAAAATGCATTTGTTAAAGAGAATTCTTCACATCCTCTCCTAAAGGACATTTAGTGATTAATATCAAATCTCCACCTAGGCAACTTTTACATATTCATCCTGGTCACAGATTGGGAAGCAACGTTCCCATGGCAACCTTCAACTTTCCATGTGTTTCCATGTGTTACCATGGGCACTTTCTCAACCCATTCCCTAACATGGAAGCTTGCATGCAAGACCCGCAAACCTGGCCCTCGACTTTTCTGAGAACAAAGCAGTCACCCCCGTGATTCCTTTGATTCTTTCCCTTCTTCACGCTTCTTGTGTTAGACCACCACTCACCATTCCCTAGGCCTGACTAGGTCTTAATTGCTGTGACAATTTTTCCAGTGTTGGAGAGTAGTAGACCAGCTCTAACGGGGGTTGGGCTGGGGAGCTGTGGTCCTCTCACTGGTAGCCGAGCTACCCCCGAAGCGCGTGGATCTGAGTATCCTCTTTGTCTCCTGTTGATTTGGAAGGCTTGTATTTAGGCCAACAACAGTGTGAACTAAAATCAGGGGGAGCGGGTTCGTGAATCTTCATTCAGATGTGAGTCTGGGGGACAGATGGAAGCACTGGGGTTTCAGACAGGACTCAGGCTGGCCCCGCCTTCGAGGCTCCGAAAGGGCAAACTGCCCTGGGCAGCAGTGCACGCTGCTTGGCTAGTAAGGATTGCAAGTGGGAATCCCATTTTCACCTGCCTCTTACTCTTTATCTTGCAGTCTAACAACTTTGGGGAAAACCTAACAATTCAAATTAGCTCTCTGCAGCTTTGTACAGCTGGCTTCTTTGGGATGAAAGAAAAAAAAACACAACAGGCCACTTTCCATCTACCTGTAAGAAACTGAACGGTGACCAAGAGCTCTTTTTGGTAAACTATGAAAAGCAATTCTGTCAACACAAGTTCATTTTCTTAGTAGGAATTGGAGAAATAAGCGCTTTCTTTGTAATCCACAGCAGTTCATCCAGTTTTACAATTGTAACAAAGTTAAGTTTAAGCAATCACTTTTTTTCTGTTTAATTTTTTTTCAGGGTCACATATTACACACTTTAGATTTTATAAATTATGCTATTCATTTAAAAAAGATTTATTTATTATTTTATTGGAAAATCAGATATACGGAGAGGAGAGACAGAGAGGAAGATCTTCCATCTGCTGGTTCATTCCCCAAGTGAGCGCAGCGGCCGGAGCTGAGCCAATCCAAAGCCAGGAACCAGGAGCTCTTCCGGGCCTCCCACCCAGGTGCAGAGTTCCTAGGCTTTAGGCTGTCTTCTACTACTTTTCCAATCCATAAGCAGGGAGCTGAATGGGAAGTGGGGCTGCTGGGATTAGAACCAGTGCGCATATGGGATCTCAGTGCATGCAAGGCGAGGACTTTAGCTGCTAGGCTATTATGCCGGGTCCTGCTGTTTATTTTTAATAAAATTATCTAAAAATTTTTTTTGGAAGTCAGAGAGAGACAGAGAGACAGAGAATGAGAATCTTCCATCTGCTGCTTCACTCTCCAAATGGCTGCAACTGCCAAGGCTGGGCCAGGCTGAGCCCAGGATCCTTGAACTGCATAGTGGTCCCATATATAGGTTCAGGAATCCAAGCACTCGGGCCAGCTTCTGCTTCCTTTCAAGATGCCTTAGCAGGCAATTCGATTGGAAGTGGAGCAACTAGGACTTGAAGTGGCATGCATATGGGATGCTGGCATTGTAGGCAGAAGGTTAGTTTGCTACACTGCAATGTTCCAGCTCGACTATTTTCAAACAAGTCTTCAGTTGTAGAACTTTGCATTGATTTTGTATTCTTATTTTTCAAAGTGTTTTAAAATGTAGATAACATTTTCTTAACACCTTCTATGTGTACAATTCTATAGAACCGAACTTGTTTTTATTTTTAGGCAATCAATACTGCCATCCACTTTCGAAAATCTTTTCATCCCACAGAAGCAGATCTCTCTCCGCTTTGCAGTAATTCCCTTCCACCCAATTCCCCTTAACCTTTGGAAAGCATTATTGTATTTTCTGTCTCTATGAATTTGCTTATTATTACCTCATGTAAGTGGAATAATAAACACTTGTGTGGTTGGCATGGCAATGGTGTCTCAACAGGCTAGTCTACCATGTGCAAGTGTTGGCATTCCATATGGGCACTGGTTTGAGTCCTAGCTGCCCCACCTCCTATGAGCTCCCTGCTTGTGGCCTGGGAAAGCAGTTGAGGACAGCTCAAAGCCTTGGGACCCTACAGCCGTGTGGGAGACCTGGAAGAGGCTCGTGGCTCAGCATCGGCTCGGTTCGGTTCATGTGCGGAATGAATAAGCAGATGGAAGATTTTTCTCTCCTTTTCTCCTCCCCTCTGTAAAATCTGCCTTTTAAATAAAAATAAATAAATGTTTTGAAAAGGTTGTTCTTTTGTGGTGAGCTGTTGTACTTGGCATCACATCTTCACAGCACATCCATCTTGTACGATGGATCAGAACTTCATTGCTTTGGAAACCTGAATAATGTTTCAGTGTGTATGTATACTTCAAAAAAAATTTTTAAAAGGATTTATTTATTTAAAAGATTTCTATAGAGAATAGTAGAAGAAAAAAACAGATTTTCCACCTGCTGTTTCATGCTCTAGATGGCTGTAGCATCTAGGGCTGGGACAGGCTGAAGCCAGGAAGCAAGAGCTTTATCTGGTGCTCAGTGTAGACAGCAGGGATTCAAACACTTGGGTTCATCTTCCACTACATTCTCAGGCATTAGCAGGGAGCTAGATTGGAGGTGGAACAGGTGGCACAGAAACCGGTGCCTCTACGTGATGTACCATCACCCGCTTTGGCACAATGCCAGTCCCCCCACACTTACTCATTAAAGGACACTTGGCTTGCTTCACCTCTCGGCTATTGTGAGTAGTGCTAGTATAAATTTCAAAAAGAGATTTTCAGTAATTCCACAAAAAAATTTTATGGATTAGAAAGAAGACTGATAAAATATGCTACACGGATTCCCACTGGTCAGTGAAAGTATTTTCTTGTTAGCACAGTACAAGTCCTTTCAACCTTCTCTTTTTCCAGGTGAGGAAAGCAAGTACCTTAGAGCAAGTGTAGCAGGGAATGCTGCAAGTTCAAGACAGAGCTGCCACAAGAAGCGAGCTTGCTGACGTGAGCTGGAGGCTATTTTCTCAACGTCTGACATTGTAATTTCCCTAAGTCATGGCATTCTTTCTGAGTACATGCACTGGGACGGTAGGAAGTTTTCGTGTTGTCCTGGGAAGCACTTTAAGAGTTCATATGGCTTGCGGTTGGACTTGAACATTGAGGGAGTTGCCCTGCTCCCCGTTCGCCTCCTGATATTTCAATTTGTTCCCCAAGTCCTCCAGTAACAGTATGTGGCTTCCAGAGTGGAACTGCAGACACCACTCAGCAGCCACATCATGATACTGTAGCTTCGGAATGTGCTATTTGATTAATGAGATAATGATTTCAGAGCTCTTTGAGCTGCTCAGAACAAAGGCACTTGATAAATTCAAAGAGTTATTGTTACAACATTATCTAAAGATAGATATTGTACTAAATATTTCCATTTCAGCATTAATCTTCAAATATCTGCAAACATTCATTTGCATTTAAAGACTGATGCTTTAAAATAAACCTGGGGAGACAATTGGCTATCACAGGATATACTTGACCCGACAGAGTGTATCTCAAGACAACTGACAATAGTTGGAAATGTTGGTACCATGCCAACAAAATGAAAATTTAAAAATTTCACATCACATCTCTCACGGAAAAGAGCTTCTACTGGATTTTATCATTTTTCATCTGTAATTGACTTGGCTTGCATTTGACAATATCAGTTTCACATTCTGAATCAGCACAATTAAGATCTGAATGGTCATCTGGTGAATTATTGAAAAAATAAGCACACACTCAGTGAAATAGATCTCTGGGTCTTCCTCGTTTTTAAGAAGAGCCTGACATCTTGCAGATCACCCTCTTTTCTTGGAGTTTGACGCTTTTAATATAAGGGCAATCAGAAAGAGAGAGAGAGAGAGAGAGAGAGAGAGAGAGAAACCCACGAATAAAAGGGAAAAGCAGATTACTTGTCAGAGTGGAGAAATTCTCTCCTGCCACTCACCATGCAGCATGCTAGAAAAGTAACCACAGAGAAGAAAGTGCTTCCATCTGCAAAGACAAAGGTGGGGTAGGGTGAGGTGAGGGTGGAGGCAGCCTACAATGCTCACTGAACTGCATTTAAGTGCCAGGTGCCAGCTTTGCCCCATTCCTAAATACCCCCCCCCCCCCATTGCATCCTGGTGACCGTCCGTAGCATCCCTCTTGATTTGAACATGAAGACACTGGGCTTTTGATTATTCGGTTCGTTAAGTTGATTGAGTCAGACTTTGAACACAAGTTTTTTTTTTTTTTTCTGCCCAACTTTTTCTTGATCTACACCTCTCTGTGGAGAGCAATAGTCTGTTTCAGAGTAGAAATGCATTGCCATCGTTGTGGTCGCATCTATGTATAGTAAGTGCCCCGCTCACAGTGTTTTCAGATCTGTGATTAGGAAGTGAGGAGAGAATTTCAGCAGCTGTAAGAAAACCGAGAACAGGAGATAATTTGAAGCCTCAACTCACCACTCCTAGCTATATGCACTTGGGCAAGAAACTTCACCTCAAGCCACAGTTGCCTCATCTGGAAAAAAACAAAAACAGAAACAAAAACAAATAACAACAACAACAAACAAGGATAAAATAGCACTTATACGGTGCTTCTGAGCTGCACAGATAGTACCAGAAACATTCAAGCCCAGGGCTTGGCATTGGGGCTCTGTGGTTGCTCTTATCTCTAGAAGGAGTCTATGTTCTGAGCTCTGTGTTCTAACTGCTCACGGATGTTTCCAGCTGAAAGTGTGGTTAGTGATTGGGAAGGCAACCCACAGGATTAGCCAATCTGAGCCAGAAGGCCCCGTGTGGAAGGAGAGCATTTATATCATAGCTCCCAGCATTCCCTCCTAAAGCTCCGCGGAGTAGCCAAAGCTCACTGGGATAGGAGTCTCCTTCCCCAGTTTGCTAATTGAATGGAAATATTTTTTCAATCACATTTTTTTTTCTAATTTACTAAACACATATTGCCTTTTACTATTCCTTACTTCCTTCAGTATACAGCTTCTTAGTGTTTTCTGTGTACCAAGCAGGATTCTTGGCACTGGGCAACAGTAATGGAGGAAAGAAAAAGCAAATGTAAACCCCAAATCCCTGTTCTCATGGAGCTTTCATTCTAGTAGGGAAGAAACAGTATCTACCGTAAATACATGCAATATAAATGTGATGTCACTAATGAAGGCTAAGGAGAAAAGAAAGTAAGCAAGTGGCCAATGGTGATAGGAAGTGTAGATGAGGTTTGGAATAAAACTAAGAACATGGCATTTAACCTGAAAGAAGTAGAAGGGAAACAGTAAATGTCAAGGCCCTGAGGAGGCAGCATGCTAATGTTCTAGAAATGAAAAAGGGACCAGCATGTGGTTAACCCACTGTCTGTGATGCTGGCATCCCATATGGACACCTACTCGAGTACCACATGCTCCACTTACAATCTGGCTTTCTGTAATGCACCTGGGAAAGCAGCAGCAGATGGTCCCAGTGTATGAGTCGGCCAGCCATGTGGGAGTCCAGAACAGCATTCCCGGCTTCGGCCTGGCCCAGCACTGTCAGGGTGTTGCAGCCATCTTGGAAGTAACCCAGCATGTGAAAGATCTCTGTCTCTCTCACTGTCTCTCCTTCTCTGTAACTCAACCCTTCAAATCATTTCTAAAAAGGAAAGAAACTCAAAGGAGATCAAAGTGATGAGGTAGCTAATTGAATGAAAGAGCGCTGATGGATTGGAAGACACAGAGGTAGTAATAGGGACTCGATCATGTGAGGCTTTGCTTTGATGGTGAATTGTAGGTTAAAACATGAACAAGGAGCTAACAAATGAGTAGAACAGAAAAAAAGTATACATTTTTTTGGTAATTTTTTTCAGGTACAGATTATTACTGTTCAAAATCAGAGCCACTTTGCCGCTATTTTGTGATGCTCTCCAAAGTTCCTTGTGGCTTTGAGATCCTTTAGTATTTGAACAAGTTGGCAGACCACAGCTAGTAAGTGGCAAAGCTGGAGGTACATCCTGGGTCTCCTGGCTTCTAGGTCAGGACTCTCGACCCTACTTCAAGCAGAATCATTGAGTCAAAACTGGAGGTGGTCTTCAAGGTCCTCCTATTCAATGACTTTCTTGTAGAAATGGGGAAACTGAGTCACAGTATGTGAAAGTGACTTGCCAAGTGTTAACTAGCTTGTCAGTAACACAGCTAGAGCTAAATTTTGGATTTTTGCTCCTTCCTAAATTTCATGGGAGCATCTTCAGCCTGGATGGTTCACAATATCTTTGTGGGTCATGGTGCCAAGGCAGGCTCCATCTAGCTCTTGTTTCAGAGGGAGCTTTGGCAGAGAATTCATTCCCTAGCTGGAGACCAAATAATTTTAAAGTATAGGAAGAAAGACGAGTTGATTTTAAAGTATATGGAAACAGAAGATTCTGGGCTGGTTAGTGGTTGCCACCAAAGCAGGACCCGTTGGTGAAGGGATACTATGCCTTTCCAGGGGTGGCAGTGACACAGTGAGTTTATATCCTGAATGTGTGTGAACATCTTGAGAAGGCCACCCATAAAGTTCATGTGTTTTCTTGTTGATTTCCATCTTAGGTGCTGTGCAGCTGCTCCTGGAAATTGAGAAAATACCATGTAGTAGCAAATGTCCTTGGTGGGTGGGCTGAGCTTGTTAGTTCTTGCTGCCACCAGGCAGGCTAGCTAGCATGGACAATTTTCCAAGTTAGTTCGAAGCATGTAAGGAGAGAGAGAGAGAGAGAGAGAGGGGCGGGGGGGGGGGCAAGCTGGCCAATAAAGGCAGCGTATGCAACACAGATCTGCCTCAAAGCAGAAGTCCTTTCATTCAACTTTCGCCTTGTAGATATGGGAAATGTCAAAGCAAGCAAACCACCTGCCACAGGTTAGCCATCCTGTCAGTGACAAGCTATCAGGACTAGAGCTCTGACCTCCTTTGATTTACATACTGGAATGTGCCTTGACCATCCAGCCCGGAGATGTCTTTATGACCTTCAAGATAAGGGGCAACCCTCATGGTTCATTGTCATCTGCTTGTCATTACAAACTTCCTTGTCTCACAGACAAGGAAATGGGTTCAGTACTTAGGGCCAACTGCTTTGGCCCATGGCCGTGTGACCTTGGAGGGTGGGATAGGGTGCTGCAGGGTTTGGTCGGAGCCTGCGACATTGGAGAACCTGCCTAATGCTTTGCAGATTAGAAGTCAGCCCAGCCTGCTCCTGGGATATTCCATCACCTGTGAGTGGGCACTTAAAGGAACCCGAATTCATCCAGTACCTCTTTCACTCCGAGAAGTTTCATAAATAAAAAGCATATTGCTCGAAAAGCCCACATCTGCAGTCGAGGTACTGGGAATCCACTGGGGAGGCAGCTGTGAGTCCTTAGACACGTGTTAGTGCTGGTGGCTCGCGGCCAAGTGAAAGCCCAGGCTCCAGTCATGTGGCTACCCTCTGTAAAGCTGGCTGTTTGAAAGAAATACAAGAGGAAAAGCAGAAGCGCCTGCACACAGTTCCCTGTGGCACTTGGCATAGAGCTAGAGTTCAGGCCCAGTGACATTAGGAAGATCATTTCATATCTGGAAGTACAGACACCTGGTTTTGCCATTTGGAAGCGGTCTTGACTCATGGCCACACTCCCCTCGCCTCAGAGAGAGTGGCTTTCCCAGCTGGAGGTTGTCTTTATGTGGATTGCCAGCTGGCTGCATTTCCAGGAGGCTGCACAAGGTACATGGCTTAGGTGTTATCTTGGACATCAGTACAAAAGAGAAGAATAACATAAATGTTGTTGTGGGAAAACGAGAATGTAGTCATCTGATTCTGGGAAATTATTATACCTTGTTCACCCACAAAGATAAAGGAAGGAGCCAGTGGTGTAGGAAATGTACAGTGTCTTGTCAAAACTTCATGGAAAATGGATATCATGGACAAACTGCATGGCTTTCAGAGATATTTTGCTCCCAAGTAAGTCTATCTTCTTAAAAGAAAATCTTCAGTAAAGTACTCGTGTACAGTTGAGGAAACTCTTTGCCAAAGCTCTAAGGTAGCTGCAAATAAACATTTCATTCAACTCCTTAGGAATAGTGATGGTGCTAAATGGAGATGAGATGCTTGCAACAGACAAGAATGTGTGGGTTGTGATAGAATAGGATTCTGGAACATCATGTTTCAGAGTGGCAAGAGATAAAAGACAGAGAAACAATATAGTAGTAAGCTTAGGGACTTTTATTTTTAAATTATTTTATTATTATTTTTTAACTTGAAAGGCAGATTTTTAAAGATTTATTTGTTTTTATTACAAAGTCAGATATACAGAGAGGAGGAGAGACAGAGAGGAAGATCTTCCGTCCAATGATTCAATCCCCAAGTGAGTGCAACGGCCCCTCTTCCAGGTCTCCCACGTGGTTGCAGGGTCCCAAAGCTTTGGGCCGTCCTCAACTGCTTTCCCAGGCTCCAAGCAGGGAGCTGGATGGGAAGTGGAACTGCTGGGATTAGAACCGGCGCCCATATGGGATCCCGGTGCGTTCAAGGTGAGGACTTTAGCCGCTAGGCCACAGTGCCGGGAAAGGCAGAATTTTACACAGGGAGAAGAGACAGAGAGGTCTTCCATCTGCTGGTTTAGTCCCCAGATACCTGCAATGGCTGTAGCTGGGCTGATGTGGGCTGAGCTGAAGGAGCAGTCAGGAGCTCCTTCTAGGTCTCCCAGGGGCCCAAGGAATTGGAACATCTACCTCTACTTTCCCAGTCCATAAGCAGGGAATTGGATTGGAAGTGGAGCAGCCAGGACTTGAACCACCTTCCATATGGGAGATGGCACTGCAGGGAATGGATTAGTTTGCTGAGCCACTGCCCCAGCTCTGGGGCTTTTATTGCCTGTGAAAACAGAAATGATCCTTTACTACCTGGATGGAAGAAAAAGAAGTCATATTTTGTGTTCCGGAATGGAAGTCTGCTCCCTTGGCAGTACTTTGCATTATCTAAAACATATCAAGTGTTCCACATTGTGGTCTGAGTCCCAAAAGGCTTGCAAAACAACACCAGAAAAGGTGTTGGAATTCAGTGGCTGTTTTGTCATAGGGATTACCTAGCCCACTTGGAGCTACCTGCGAAGCGCCTTGCTGGAGCATCAGATATCTGCGCCCCATTGCTCTGCATGTTTCTTCAACTATGGCCTAGGGTGTGTAAGCTACAATCATGAAGCCAGAGGCCAGACATTATTTATGCACATTTGCCCAAGTTTATATGGTACTTTGTTGTCCAACACAAAAGTAGCCACCATAGCAACCTGTGGATCACAAAGTGCTTATGGTGTCTCCGAGAGACACATCATTCTCCCCTTGCCAAGAAGTCGAAGTGTGCAGTGTTCTTCAGTCATGTGGCCCATTTTTGCCCTATGTGAACTGAAGAGCTGGATGTCCAACGTGCTTTCTTTCTCTTTTGGTGTGAGCTTAATATCCAATTTAATGCGCAGTCTGCATTAAGTAAGCTAACCAGTGAGCACATTGTTTCCTTTCTCAAGGTTTGTTTTTTGGTATTCATTTAATCAGCCATTTGAAAACTTGCTTTCTAAAGGTTGCGCGGATAGGGCTTGGTGGCACTGCATTGGGCCTGGCTCCCGTTGCTGCCCAAATGCAGAGCCTCTGCGGTGTAACAGCCTTTGAGCAGTGAACTGCTTGGGAAGGGACTCAGTAATGAGCTCCAGCTGTTGAGAGCAGGCCCCAAGGAAACAAGGGCAGCCCAAACAGAGCCAGGCTCCTTGATTCTGGAAAGCTTATCTCCCGTTTCCCTTGCCCCTCTTGCTTTGCTCTCCAGCGCTTAGTTCCAAACTCAAACCTGCTGTCCTTGATTCTGAGCAGCCACAAGGAGCTGTCAGAGTTCTTCCTGTGTGGAACAGAGTAGATTCTTCAGACCTGGGGGCTTGGGTATCACCTGCCAAAGTTCCTGGGAGTGGTGTGCAAGAGAAATGGCTCTCTGAGAAACCACTGAAAAGCTTTGGTGTGCAGGCTCTGTAGATGTGTCTGCTTAATGACCCCTATCACAGTGCAGTTACCAAACTACCAAGAGCTTCACAACTGGCTGAAAGCTTAAGGAATGACTCTGGCTAACTGTTGCCCCACATTATTTGGTTGGCTAGCCACAGCAGTGTCACAGATAGGCTGGTGTCATGAACCCCATTACACAGGACGGCATAACAGGTCCAGAGGCTTAAAGCAGCAGTCCTCAAACTTTAGTGGGCAAATGGAGCACCTGTGGATCTTGTTAAAGGGAGGACCTGTGATTCTGCATTTTTAACAAGCTCCCATGTGACAAGTTACCACACTTAATTAAAAGTACAGTCAGCCCTCTGGAAAGGGAGAAGAGGCTCAAAGATGGTCTCTCGCAACTGACACATTGCATTCAGCCCCTTGCCTCCAAGCAGTCCTCTCTGATTCGTCATGAAGTTCTACTCCCTTGTGCGCCTTCTCAACAACCATTGACAAAACAGTGAACTCCTTTTCAAGATGGGTTGGCGCTGGGTTTCTCACCAATGCTGGAGGCTGGTGATCTGTCCAAAGAAGAGCATGGATGGATTCAAGGCTCTATGAAGGCCTTTTGTGTGAAGGCCTGTGGTTAGGACCTGATGCTAAACACAGAAGGGAGTCCTCGTTGCGTTGGAAATGTCATACTCTGCTATGCCCTTTGGGAATCTGCTTAAATTCTCCGTGTCCTTCTTTTCTTGGTCTTGGAGGAAAGCCTGTTACTACGTATTACAGAGGAGACAAAAATGGATGCTATTCTCTGTCTGCGGGTCAAATCCAAACGCAGGAGCCAAAATCCGCAAAATCAATTTCAAATGAACTAATGGGTGGGTCCTATTTTCACTCAAGTCTGTCATGTAATATTGGAGGCTTGGAGGGATTGGAGAGACAACTTGAAGGGGAGAAAATAAGCTCTTGGACAGTGAGCCTGAGTTCTGCAAAGGACAGGTGCCGCTGTTCCTGATCTCAGACAGCTTGCAATCTCATCAGGCAAGATACAACCATGAAACAGTATATAAGAAAACTGAGTAAAAATCTGGGCGTCAAGATGGGGATTAAGTTTGTCACAGAGAACACTGCAGTGTGTCCAGGCAGGGCTACTATCTAGACTGCCAAAGCACGATTTCCAAGGGAATGTGTTCTTCATTCAGTCGGACATTCAAAAGATGCAAATGTATCCAAGGTATTTTCTAGTTAATGGAATGCACTAGCAATGGATTCTTTGCTTTTTCTTGGGAGATTGTCTTACAATCAAAACCATCTTTCTAGTAAAATGATTTTATCCTGATATTCAGCTCCAATTCCTTTTTTTAAAATTCCCCTTGCCTGAGTCTGGAAATAGCAAGTGATTCACGTTCCATTTATTCTCTGCCAGAATGTATGTTTGCTGTTACAGAGACATAATCGTAACCGTGTCTCTTCCCTTTTCTTTATTACCCTAACTAATTCCATTCTCTGTCTGCTACAGGAATACCTTTGTGTTGATAGGAGCAAAAATGCACAGCCACATACTTTATCCCTTGTCTGCCATAGGCATCTTTATTATTCTCTCACGTTCCAAGTTGAATTACTGCATTCTCTGGGATGCTCTCTCCCCTCCCCATCACCACAGTTAGTTGGAAATCATACGTGATAACTTGAGGTCTGAACAAAATGTGTATTATGGAAAATTGTACAGATCTCAGATTTTGTGCAACAGAACAAACTTATGCAATTATTTATTTATTTTTTAATTTATCAATTTTTTTTTGAAAGGCAGATGCAGAGTCAGCCAAAGATATCTTCCATCCATGGCTGGTTCTTTCCTCCAAATGCCTGCAACAACTAGGGTTGGAATAAGCCAAATCTGGGGGCCTAAAATTCAGTTTCGGTTTCTCACTCATGAGGTAGGGACCCAAAAATGTAAGCCGTTGTTGCTAGATTCTAGGATATGTAGCAGCAGGAAGTTGCATGGGAACTGGAAGAACTGGGCCTGGAACCAGGCACTCCAATATGGGATATGAGCATCCCAAGCAGCAGCTTACCTGCTGTGCTAGAAGTCAGCTCTTACACTCATCTTTTAATTTCATTTTCCCGTGTATCCTCTAGAGTGTCGTCAAATGTTCCTCTGGGTCTGCAGTCTCATCGCCTCCTAGCACATATTTGAATCAGCCTTATAATAGTGTCTCTCACCCTTTCTTAACTCCAGAACAGCTTTAGTGTAAGGTTTAAAGGTCCCAAAGTCAATGGTAATTATAGTTATCAATTATGAATACCTACTAAATGCTCAACATTTTATAAGATGAAATGTCAAGCTTATGAAACAACTTGTTGTCAGAGGTGTCCACATCTCAATCCAGCAGACTCAGAGAGGTGGGCAAGTTGCCTGGAATCTTGCAACTAGTGGTACTTGGAAGCTGACACAAAGCCCACACCCTTTCCATTGCACTCCTCAGCCATCTTGCATCCTTCACTTTAGGCCCTAAGGCATTTAGCCATGGCAGTTTAGTCAGTTCTCAAAGGAGTACATGCATGAACGGGTGTGTGTTACTCTACTCATGGGGACAATAATGAGGTGCTAGAAAAGGGCCTGCCTCTGGGCCAGTGCCTCTGCTTGTGTAGCTTCCCAGGGTGTGTCACTTCAGTCATCTTTCGCTCAGCTATGAGGACTGGGCTGCACCTCCATTTGTTTCTTCCCTTTGCGTTGGCTAGCTAAGCTTATAAATGAATGATGCACTTTGATGCTATCTTCTTAATTGATGCTCACAAGTTGCCAAAAATATATTTGTTCATATTTATATGACAAATATTTAATGTAAAGAGTCAGACACATAGGAAAAAAACCTATAAAGGTCCCTTGAATAACTATGCTGGTTAGAGCGGAATCTGTGGTGGTAACAAATTATGGGGGCAAGTACAGAGATGGGTTAGAGCAGACACATCCAAGTACCAAGTACTGTGCTATACCAGGAACACCAAGAAGACAGTGTTAGGCTTCATGGAACTTACTCTCTGGCAGGTGGTATTTTTGCACTTGGCACTAGGATCCAAGTGAATCAATGTTCTAATCCAAAAGGGGTGGTTGGAAGGCATATTTGAGGGCATGAGTAATGGGCAATTGTAATTACCTGTAGCGTTTCCTGTCACTGAACTTCGTTATAAACTCTTGATTCTAGGGGCCAGTGATGAGGCACAATGGTTAACCTGCTGCCTGCGGCGTTAACCATTAAAGGAATGCTGGCTGGCATCGCTTGGGAGCACCAGTTGTATCCTAGCTGCTTTCCTTCAACTTCAGCTCCCTGCCAAAGCACCTGGGAAACTGGCCAAAAATGGTCCAAGTACTTGGACCCCTGCTACCCACGTGGGAGACCAGGATGGGATTCCAGGTTACTCGTTTCAGTAGATTCTGTCCTCTATTGCAATCATTTGGGGACTGAACACATGACTAGAAACATAGTCTGTCTCTCCTTTATGTAATTCTGGCATTCAAATAAATAAATGAATATTAAAAAAAGAACACCTGAAGAATAGTCTTGGATAGTCTTCAAACACATATAACATTAGAAAATGGGGGCAAAGAGATAGAGAGGGCAACTTGCTGTGAACAAAACGTGGGGAGAAACAGGTCGGTGGGAGAAGACACAAGCTCCAAGGATTTGAGTCCCTTGTTACAAATTCAACTGTAGGGAACTTCCTCCAATGATGAGAATCAAATTATAGTGTAGCAGTTAATGGGTTTTAGAAAAAGGAGGGGGTCCCTGTGTGATGGCTCACTCAGTGGCTAAATTTAAGCTCTGGGATCCTATATGGATGCCGATCGGTGTTTCTGCTGCTCCACTTTCCATCCAGCTCCCTGTTTATGGCTTGGGAAAGCTGTGGAGGATGTCCCAAGGCCTTGTGACCCTGCACCCAGGTGGGAGATCTGGAGGAAACTCCTGGCTTTAGATCAGCTTAGCTCTGGGCATTGTGCTCATTTGGGGAGTAAATCAGTGCATAGAAGATCTTTCTCTGTGTCTTTCCTTTTCTCTGTAAATCTGATCTGCTTTCCAATATGAATAAGTGCAAATCTTAAAAAAAAAAAAAAAAAAAGAAACAAAAGAAAAGAAAAAAAAGAAAGGAAAAGAGGGTTGATTCTGGTGCCCTGGAAGTTTCGAGGAATTGGAGGATGCAGTGAAGAAGTGAAACGGTATTTTTTTTTAAATTTATTTTATTGTATTGTTGTTGACAATGGTTACATAGTTAATTACGGTTAAAAAAAAAGGTTCAGGGGGATAGGGAAGTGGGTAATACTATTATGTTCATATTGTTTCCATCATGTATCTGAGGTAAAGGGGAATATTGAGGGAGAAGCCCCACCCGGTTTCCTGCCCACCCCAAGTCCCGGATGTGGGGCATGCTCTGAGATATGTGCTCGAGTGGTGTTAATAGTTCTCCAGTTATGAATTGCTGCCAGTTTCGCTCGATGAGGTCATCCACTGATTGATATGGTCCATCATAAAGTCTCCGTTTGCCCCATATTTCGCTGCCAACAATATACAGCTGAGATGAATGATTGACCTGTTCTGTCTTCTGTCTTATCTTGGTTAGAGTTCTGAGTTCAGCAGTTCAATTGGGGAGAAAGAAACTTCGAGGTATTCCCACACTAGATTCCTATATGTTCTAGAAAGCACAGGGCCCAGCACAGTCCATCACCCCGATCAGCTGGTGGTTTCAATTGCTGGGTTGGTTCTGTTTTCAGTCCCGAATTGCACTGGAACCAATGGGTGTTGCAGTCCAGTCTGGTTCTGCCCAGCACATACTCGGCCCTTACATCAACCAGTGGGAGCTGCAGCCTAGTCGGGGCGACCCACAATAACCCCCACCAGGCCCGCCCCCTACCCTGGTTTGCCAGTATGTGTAGCAGTAGACCAGTCTGTCCCCCATCCCATTTGGCTCTTGTACTTGTCAATGGGTATTAAAGCTTAGTTCCATCTAACCAATTCAACCATCCAGCCCTCACAGACGTTGTTGAGTGCCTCTCTGTCTAGCCACCCCAGCCCCCGTCCTAGTTTTCATGCCCTCCCACGGGACTAGTGACCCAGGAAGGGGGAACCCACTTTTTCCCTCCCAGGTCTCTCTCAGTCCCGGTTTATGCACTCTTTAGGTGGTTCTGTGATTTGACTTGACAGAATTAGTCCCCAGTGCCAGCTTCTGCCAGCTGATGCTGCGGCCAAGCCCAAACATCCCTCACCCGCTCTAATTTATGCCTGCACCAGCAGGAATAATCAGCACAGCCTGGCTTTTCCCTGATCTAGTCCACATGCAGCGCACAGGTGTTGCAGCCTTGCTTAGTCTGGTCTGTCCTCATCCCAGCCCAAGCTCTCCAGTGGGAGTAGCTGTCTGGGGAGGGGACCAGCCCCTTAATCCCCTTGCCAGCTCTGCCCCTCCCTTCCTGGATCTCACGTGTGCTGGTTGGGTGCTGCAGTCAAATCCAGTACAGGCAACCTCGCCCTGGCATTCCATAATGTGTACTGGTTTTGTCGCGACCAAATCCGGCTCATTCCACACTCTGTTCTGGTGATCGGATTTGCCAGTGGGTGACATGAACTGATTCAGCCTGGTCTGCTCCTGACCCATGCCAAATGTGTGCCAGTGGGAAACTTTCCATGGCCTATTCTGGGCTGTTTCCTATCATGCTTCTTGTGCTAACCTGCAGGGACTGTGTCCTGCCAGAGGAGTTGCCCAGGCTCCTCCATCAGAACCCCTCCCAATGCCAGATTTTGTGCATACCAGGGGGTCCTTGAGCCAACCCTACTCAGTTCACCTCCTGTCCTAATAGGAACAGTGGCTTTTCCTGGCTGGCTTTCACCCCATTCTGGTTCTTGTTGGATGTTTCAGCCCAGCCATGGCTCTTCCATACCCACATACAGCTCACACATGACTTAGTAGGGGGTTGAGACCCAGCCTAGTCAGTCCCACGTCTACCCTGGTTCTCCATGACACCAGATGGTGTTGGGGTCTGAACTGGCCTGGTGCATCCAATCCCAGCTCACACTAGTGCCTTGGGTGACTATGACTGTTTCCTAGATAGAACGCAGCCCCCATTCCAGCACACGCACCCCTTGGTGGGAACCTCAACCCAGTTAGGGTGTCCCCTTACCTCCCCATTTGGGCCTGTTCCTAGCCGTAAATTGCGCACCTGCCTGTGGTTGCTCTGAGGACCAGTAGGTGCAAGAGCCTAGCTCGGTATGACCTGTGCTCCATGCTGGTTTCAAGTTTTGCTTGTAGGCTAAGGTTTGCTTAGTCCTGCCCAGTACATTCCGTTCCATTACCAATTTCAGAGCTCAGCATTGTTAAGTGATTAGAAGGTCTTCAAAGGAAGAGTTACTGGCATTGGGAATCTTTAGGATTGACTCGGATCCCAAAAACAGTGTGGTCAGCCTGGAGCTACCTAAGCAATGATTCAGACAACCAGTATCCCAGAGCTCCCCGGCCGGGTGGCAAGCAGGCACAACCTGGCGCCAAATGGCGCACTGGCCGCCCAGGCCCAGCTCACCATGAGCACATGGTGGCTGGGATCGGGATCCGAGCTAGACGCTCCCTCCTGCAGCCCACAGCAGCCTCCCGGCTGCTGAAGTTTAAACCCGCAGGCCCAAGGTTGCGCCCCACCCCAATCCCATCCACCGCCCAATGAGGGCGGTGGGTGGGCCCTGGACCCACCCAGTCCCGGAGACTCCCCCCCTTGGTGTACTCACCCGAAAGGAAGCAGTTCCCGAATCCAGGTAGGCCCAGGCCCAGCTCACCATGAGCACATGGTGGCTGGGATCGGGATTCGAGCTAGACGCTCCCTCCTGCAGCCCCGAAACGGTATTTTTAAAGTGCTTCTAACAAGCCAAGCATGTTCTAAGTGCTTTGAATACATGATCTCATCTCGTTCTGTCAAGAAGTTTGCAAGTCTGATCCTTAACCCCATTTCACAGATGAGGAAATTGATTTGTGAATGTTCTATGCCCCCTACTGGCTAGCAAAAGGAAACAGCCTATCTCGAATCTGCTCACCTTAGGGTCAGACCTTAGGGTTAGGGTTAGGGTCTGTTTCCTGCAGGCCATCTTTCACACAGTTGTGTGCCCCACGCACCTCTATCGTCTTTGCATATTTTTGTTCTTCACCTCCTCTTTCTTCTAAGTGTTTTCTGATCACCTCAATAAATAGTGTTTGTTTAACTTCTTGAGCTTTTGTTTGTCCATTTATAGGGTAGAACAATTCACAGGCAAGACACAAATTTCAAATTTGAGTACATGTGTAAAAGCACATTGCAATCTATAAACCTTCAATCTCTAAATGTTGAACCTCTAAATCTAAGTCAGAATGTTTATTTTGTGATAAAGATACATACTGGAGTGTCAGTGTTTTAGTTCTTTATTCTACACAAATATGTATCAAGAAATGGAAATACCAAGAATTGGAAATATCAGTGATATTAGTGATTAATTTGCTATTTGAGACGTCCACATCCTATGTTGCAGAGCCTGAAACTAGTTCTGGTTGCTCCAGTTTCTATTCGGCTTCCTGCTAACGCACATCCTTAGAGGCACTGTGTGATGACTCAAGAACGTGGGTCCCTGCCACTAACATGGAAGATCCAGAATGAGTTCTCTTGCCCTGGTTTAGGCCTGGTCCAACCCTGGACATTGCAGACATTTGGGGAGTGAACCAGCAGATGGAACATCTTTGTCTTTATCTTTCAAATAAAATTAAAATGAATACATAAAATATTAAAAAATATTAAAAATGTCACAACACACTTAAATAGCAGAATGTTGGAGTTGTGACAGCACCTGAAGGACTCTATTACTGTAACATACAGGGAAGAAGGGGCAGGAGAATGGGAGGGAGGAAAAGGAGGAATGGGGGAAGCCATGCACTTACAACATGATATAATGAGAAGTAATAACAATAAATAAAAATATTAAAAAGGAATTGAAAAAGTCATAAAATAAATTTTATGTATGCAAATTTTACATATGCAATAAATTTAGAACACATAGCTTTTAAGTTGCACAGTAACATTATACAATTTTTGATAAATTAAGCCTATTGTTTGCAAATAGTGGATTATATTCGAACAAAATAAGTGTAAATTTTTTCACTTCAGTTCAGGGAATCGCGAAAGTTCAGACCAAGGGAAGAATGACTGTACTGGTGTTAACAGTGAAACATTGTTTAGTTCTATTAGCTTTATACTGCAGCTGTTAAGAAAGTTAAGAAGTGTATCAATCATATTAATAAAGCTGCACTGAGTCAGGGGTAGAGACACAGGAAAACTACAATACAGTGTAATAGTCATGTTATGTTATTTTTAAAAAACCCTTTTTCTGTTTTGTTTTTAATATTGTTTACCTAGTTGAGAGTGATACATGTCCATGAGGGTCTCTGGTTAGGGAGGATCAAGGTATGGAGGAAGAAGGGTGGGGCAGATTTTTCAGTTCTTTTTCCTTTATTTCCCCTCTTCTGTGTCCACAGGGTCAGGAGGGGAGTGGTCCTCTCCTTGCTGTCTAACTACATCAGCGCCTGGAGATGAGGGACTGTCATTTGATGAAGCCTTAGAGACCTCAATGTGGGGAAACAGTGTACTGAGGGTATTGCTTGAGTAGTTTTGATAGGTCTGAGACATCGTTGGTTTCATTGCATTAGCTATGAGAAAATCTTCCCAGGGTCTATAGGCTGACCAAGCCCCCTTAAGTGCGTTCACAGACCCAGGAAACTGCTGCAAAGTTTGGCCAAAAGAATTGTCCAGCCTGTTCTGGCTTCTATCCTCTGTCGAGGCAGTCAATGTTCCCTGCTGGCCTAGACGAGCTGGCTGTCTTGTTCCCCTGTGTGTAGTGGGCATGCTCTCCACTGGATAGGCCTCAGCAACTGAAGAGGCCTAGTCCAGATACATGCTCTTCAAGGATGGGCCACATATCTTGTGATTTTTCCCCTGTGATGGGGGTTTGACTCTCCCAAGAAAATTTTGCCTGGGGTGACCTCAGGCTTGACTCTTGTGTGAGCCAGCTAATACAAGGTCAGATTCAGTCCCTCACCTGCACCAGTTGCCTGGTCAGTTCTGCCCCTAGCCCCATCTCTCTTGGGAACTGACAGGTGCTGCTACATAGTTCAGCCCAGCCAAACCTGCCACACACCAGGTCATCATGCATACTAGTTGGTGCCATGGCTGAGTTAGGATGACCCTCAATAACCCTTACCAGGCTTCCCCTGAGCCCCAGATTCTGCGTGTGCTGACTTGTGTTATGGCCTTGCCTGGTCTGTCCCACATCCTATCTGGCTACCATGAATACCCAACTTGTCCCCGGATCCAGCCTGTATGTGTGCCGATGGGTGTGGCTGCCTTTACCAGCTTGGCTGCCCCTTGTCCTGGCTTTCATGCTCACCAGTGGAAGCTGTGACCCAGCAGGGGAGTGCCCACAGTTCCCCTAGCAGGTCTCCTCCCAGCTCTAGATCATGCATCTGCTGGGGCGGTGGAGGGGTACCACAGTCTAGCCTGTATGTCACATTATTTTTCGAAAAACTATTTATGTCTTTATTTGAAAGGGAGAGAGAAAGATCTTCCATCCAATGATTCACTCTGTAAGTGTCTGTAGCAACCAAAGATTGGACCAGGTCTGAGCTAGGAACCAGGAACTCCATCCAGGTGTCCTGTGTGTGTTGTTGGGAGCCAAGCACTTGGCTCATCGTCTGTTGATTTTCCAGGAACATTTACAGGAAATTGGATAAGAAGTGAAGTATCCAAGACTTGAACGGAGACTCTGCTGTGTGATGTAAGCATTGCAAGCAGCAGCTTAACATGCTATGTCACAATGCCAGCCTTTATGTCACCTTTTTTCTATATTATATAGATGTGTTATATCATGCTGTATGTATTTAACATATTTATTATTTGAGCAGTCACCACTGCACCCCGGGGTCTTCATCAGCAGGGCTGAGTATCAAATCCAGGTAATGGCACACGGGACTATAAGAGTCTTAACTGCTAGGCTAAAGGCTCACCCATGACACAGCTTTTTTTTTTTTTTTCCTAAGAAGAAACCATGGGAAAGTGGATGGTAAGCTCTTGTTACTTATTCTTGATGGTAATCATTCTTCCGGTAACTTGCGACATGACTTTAACTGTGTGACTTTATTTCTTTGCACCTCATTTTTCTCCGGCTGTGTAATTAGTGAAGTTTGACCAGATAAGGAGATGTTCTGTGACTCTCCGGACCATTTCCTCACGAGCTGGCCTGCTCCAGGCTGCTGGCTCGAGTCCTCCTGCTTGGATGACAGGCAACGGATGATGGTTGACGGTGAGGATTTCTGACTGTTCCTTAAGGAAGAACTCTAGCTGGGTTTCCAACAGTTTAGAAACAGCGCTGTGTAGCGAAAGGCCCACGGGGGCAGGGCACTATGCTGTGGTATGTTCTTGAAGTTGAAAACAAGCACAGTTTTTCTCTTAGAGTGGTGAGCAAAGAGACTTGTAGGGTTGTCTAATGAGATCGCTTGGTTTGGGGGCTGCCAGTGAACTTATTTTGAGAGAGTGCAGAGGCAAGTGAAGGATGGAGAAGAAATCTCCAAGTCTGGAAAACACAGTCAAATTCTCAACAGGCTTTTTGTTCGTGAGAATTCTTGGTTCAGCAGAGGGCTGCCTCCTAGTTTAACTGCTGTTTTCTTCCTGAAAGTTGTAAGCCTAGCAAGTCCATTATATAGGCCTCCTCTTCACTATTGAGCTCTCCTGTGTGTGTGCTCAGAGTGCAAGTTGCGGAATTTCCGATCTGGAGAGAACCAGGGGACCAGAAGACACAGTGATTTTCCTGATGGAAGTTCCCTATGCCCCATCACAGATATAGCCTGGTGAAAAGACAGGGTGAAAATCAATTCGTTAAATTAAATGAAGGAATCCTGTCACTCACTAGAAAGCTAAAGTCTATTCTTCTGTTAGCGAGCACTCCCTGGATTCTAGGGCAATGGAGGGGCTGTCTGCTCCTGGCCCTTCTTGGCCCTATCCTGATACAAAGGGTGAGGGCAGAAGGGTGTTGTTGGCACATTCGCATTCACTTCCTTTGTCTGCTGTTGGGATTGTGCATCACGTGGAGGTGAACTCACAGGAAGAAATCCGAGTGGCCACGCAAAACCATCAAAGCTCACGTAGGCGCCCTTTCTGCCTCCAGGTCTGCACTCGCCTAACTATGCTCATTGATGTCTCTATCAAAGTAGTCCCTGGAAAAAAAATGTCTCTATGACAGGACACTCAACATTATCTGCCATGAAAATTAGCCACAAACATGCGTGACCTCCAGTGAAGTGATGACACGCTCTCCCGCGCTGAAGCTCACCATGAAGATTTGGAGCATTTCATCCTGCATTGCAGCAGAGGAAATAAATTACAGCGACCCAACACAACTGCTATTAAAGCAAGGAAGTTTGACGGAATTTGGACCGACCGGGGGAAATCCTGTCTCTCTGCTCTTCTCACTTGGTTCTCTTGTCATTGATGCTGCCTTCCCTCTTGGCATAAGGCACATAAAAGATGCTTGTGCAGTGAAAAAAAAATCAGGATCTTGACATTTATGATGATAGGAATAAACCCTTCAATCAGTGATACTAACGCCTTGAGTACCCATGCGCTCTGTCATTAAACCAAGATGATTTGGGTGCGGCTGAGTCAGGTGACCGGCCCCATATTACTGAAGCAGCAGAGGGGCGAAGGGTCTGACCTTCAGTCTTTGGTATCCCCTAACCTCTCCTCTGACGTTACCCCCAAATGGCAGGACTTTACTTGTCTCAAACTGTGAGCTTTCTCTTGGCTTTCCCTGAAGGTACTTTGATACAATCATCAGCACAAAATTTTAATCCTACTTGCAAACGGGAGTACCATCCACATACTGTATGACATTATGGCGACTTACAAGCTGTCTATGGTACCTCATTTATTCCCCTGTTCAACCCTAGGAGATTAGTTGTGTTCATTTCCATTTCACAGTTGGGAAATTGAAATTCAGAGAGGTAAATTACATCAGCTGTGGTCACTTACCTAGTAGACTGGAATCTAATTCAAGTGCATACTGAATGTAGATGTGATTATAACCACCATTCAGGCTAACCCCAGTCTCCTCTGGCTATTACCTGTGTGTGCATATTTGGGGGCGTTGCATGTACATGTGCATATATGTATATGTGTTTCCATGTAGCATTTGTGTCTGTGTATTAGCAGGAGAGAAATGAAATAGCATGCTTCGGTTAGCACCAATGTTCAATGAGACAGAAAATGAAGGGGCAGCAATATACAGCATATAAAATGAATACTGGAAGTTCTGAATCTCCCAGAAGAGATGCAAACTTTCTTTTTATGCCTACCTGTTAAGCAGGCCCCTAGACAGGCTTTTCACTTAGCATCTTTCAAGAAGAATTCATTTGTTTATTGAAAGGTGGAGTGAGAGGAACAGAGATCTTTTGTCTGCTATAGCTCCCTGCTTGTGGCCTAGGAAAGCAGCAGAGGATGGCTCAAGTATTTGGGCCCCTGCACCAGCGTGGGAGATCTGGAGGAAGCTTCTGGCCCTTTGGGGAGTGAATCAGTGGGTGGAAAACTTTGTCTCTCCTTCCCTCTATAAATTTGTCTTTCAAGTAAAAATTAGTAGGGTCCAGTGTAATGGTTCAATAGCTAAATCCTCCCTGGGCAAGCTCCAGGATCCGGTATGGGCACTGGTTCTTGTCCTGGCAGCCCTGCTTCCCATCCAGCTCCCTGCCTGTGGCCTGGGAAAGCAGTAGAGGATGGCTCAAAGCTTTGGGACCCTGCACCTGCGTGGGAGACCCGGAAGAAGCTCCTGGCTCCTGGCTCCTGGCTATGGATCAGCTCAGCTCACTTGCTTGGGAAGTGAACCAGAGGATGGAAGATCTTTCTCTCTGTAATTCTACCTTTCCAATAAGAGTAAATAACATACTTTAAAAATATATGTATATATATTATAATTATATTAGTATATTATATATTATATGGTACATATAATATATAATATACATATTAATTAAATCAACTTTAACTCTGTTTGCAAAATTACCCTTTGACTCGTTGTTTGGAAACCTAAGATTTGGAAGCTCGAGTTGCTAGGGAAGGGAGTGTGATGGGACCAAGGCAATCCCATGCCGTGTCATCTTCTGCCCTTGAATGCGCACAGCCTTTTGTGAGTGTGAAGGGTCTCACTTCTGTGACAAGACAAAGGGGTGTGCAGAGGCAAGGAATGTCTCCAAAAGGACATCATCCTGGGTGGGTCTGACTTCATCCGTGCTGCCTTTTGAGGAAGTCCAGAGTGTCTCTTGGAGGGGAGTTTCCAAACCATTGAAGTTGCTTTCCTGCAGCCTCAACAAAGTAAACAGTCATATTGTTCAGGCGGTTACACGACAGGGAATAGCAGGTAGTTTCTAGGAGCACAGGCCCTCAATTCTACAGTCACAAGGAGTCACTCCGATTAACCAGTGCATTTGGAAGAGGCTTCCCTGTTTGACACGAAATCTCACTAAGAGTCGACACCTTGAGTTCAGCTGTGTGAGATTCTGAAGGCCCAGTTTGGGGAGTGAGTGTTGGGCAGAACACTGAAGACACTGCCTGGGGTGCCTGCAGCCTGTTTCTGAGCCCAGCTCTGCTACCGGTTCCAATGGCCCGTGACCATGCACCCTGGGGATGCAGTGGGTCTCTGGCACCCATGTGGTAGACCTGGACTGAGTTTCCGGCTTCCAGCTTGGGCCTGACTTAGCACTGCATAGTGTGGGCAGTAAGGGATTGAACCAATATTCCCTTTAAAGTTTACTGACTATAAACTAAAATCAACCAAGTGTTTTTTTTTATTCTCATTTTTTATTATTATTATTGATTATATTGCATTATGTGACACAGTTTCATAGGCTCTGGGATTCCCCCAATCCCTCCCCGTGCCCTCCCCCCATGGTGGATTCCTCCACCTTGAAATCAACCAAGTGTTAAAGATTGGTCACCTTGCTCAGTGATGCCTGGGAGAGATTAATAATAGGTGGGCTAAAACCCCTTTGCTTCAAATTAGAAACTTAACCATTTTTCAGGCATATACTATTCTGATATTCTACGCTATTCATCAGCTTGCTCTCCATTCTAAAATCCAATTTAAAAACGTGGTTCCAACTTTTCAATATTCGTGACTGCCTGGCACTATCCCTGCCTCCCACACGCTCAGCATTTTTTTCTTCCAGCACGGCCGCGTTTGTCCTTTCTTGGCTCTCCCAAAGATGAGACTTTCTTTTCACCTATGAATGTATTATTTCAAAATCCAATCTCATGACTAGATCATTTTATCAATTCCTCTCCTGGATTTGTGAAATCTATCTTTCTGTAAGGGGATTATGGGGAGATATCTGTATCTCCCAGTGGCCAGTAAAATATTTTAGACATTCAGGCATAGTTTTGTAATTATTGACTTGGAAGAAGTGAATCTGTATTTTTGCAAATCTCCGTCCTCCTCATTTCAACCCCCCCTAAGATTCTGGCTTTTATGATTGCCATCTTATGAATTTTTCTCTTAAAAATGATTTATTTATTTTATTGGAAAGTTAGATTTACAGAGAGGAGAGACAGAGGGAAAGATCTTCCATCTGCTGCAACTGCAATCGCAGGAGCTGAGCAGATCTGAAGCCAGGAGCCAGGAGTTTCTTCTGGGTTTCCCACGCAGGTGCAGGGTCCCAATGTTATGGGCTGTCCTCGACTGCTCCCCCGTCCCCCACTGTCCACAAGCAGGGAGCTGGATGGGAGGTGGGGATGCTGGGATTAGAACTGGTGCCCATATGGGATCCCAACACATGCAAAGCAAGGACTTTAGCTGCTAGGCTACTGCATTGGGGACCCCCATGCATTTTTTATATTTATTTATTTTTATTGGAAAATCAGATATACAGAGAGGAGGAGAGATAGAGAGAAAGATCTTCCACCCATTGATTCACTCCCCAAATGGCTGCAACGACCGGAAGTGAGCCAATCCAAAGCCAGGAGCCTAGAGCCTCCTTTGGGTCTCCCACGCGAAT
This sequence comes from Ochotona princeps, assembly GCF_030435755.1. Taxonomy (NCBI): domain Eukaryota; kingdom Metazoa; phylum Chordata; class Mammalia; order Lagomorpha; family Ochotonidae; genus Ochotona; species Ochotona princeps. The sequence goes on from NC_080865.1 coordinate 95,459,805, forward strand.
GCAGGGTCCCATGGCCTTAGGCTGTCCTCGACTGCTTTCCCAGGCCACAAGCGGGGAGCTGGATGGGAAATGGGAATGCTGGGATTAGAACCGGCACCTGTATGGGATCCCAGTTTCCACATAGAAAACAGCTCTGTGAGGGTCCTTCTGGAGAATTCAACATCACCAAATGCATTCTTATTGTTAAAAGAAACATATAAAGCCAGCTCTCAGATAAGCTTGCAAAAGCGTCCTTTGATTTGTACTCCAAAGATAAAAGCAGCCCTGTTCTGATGTGATAAAGCTTCAAAACCTGAACTACCACAGGCAAAGTGCGCTTTCTGTAGTTTTTTTTCCTGTCAATATAATCCATTTATAAAAACTTAAGAATGAAAACTCAAGTGCAGCAGGATCCGTAGTTGGTGAAACACTTTTTTTCTTTTTTTTTTTTTAGCTTCAATATTAGTAATAAAGTGGAAGTGTGAGGGTAGCTAATGAGTGCAGAATAAAATGAGACATCTAAGCATGGAAAGGAGAGAGTCATCCAGAAAGATAATGCAATTTGTTCCATTAATGTCAATCTGTAATTAAGCAGCTGCTGGATGTCAGGCTGCGGTGGGAGCTGTAGCTTGGCTCCCGATGCCCATGTACTGGCCGTGTGGTCACTCTCTTCTGACCCCTGCTGTTGGTGGCACAGATGCAAGTGTGAAGGTATCAGCCTCCCAGTTCATGGAATCTCAGGTGCTTAAGACGACAGTGAAGGTATGTGAATAAAGAGAAAAGAATGAACTTTCTGTCTTAGAACTTCTGATTCTAAAGTCTCTCAAGTTTAGATTCAGTGGATAATTTCTTGTGAGGATGGCTGGCATTGTGGCACAGCAAGTTAAACCACTGCTTGTGGTGATGGCATCTTAGAATGCCAGATTGAAACGTGGTAGCTGTTGTTCCAATCCTACTTCTTGCTGATGTTCTTAGAAGGCAACCGATGATGGCCTACGTGCCTGGGTTCCTGCCATTCCTGCGGCAGACCTGAGAGGCGTTGTCCTGGCCCAGATCTGACTGTTAGCATTTGGGGAGTGAACAGTGAATGTAAACGTAAAAATTCTCTTAATATTACTATCTCTCTCCTTCTACTCTGTCTGCAAATCTGGTTTTCAACTAAATAAATAAGTCTTTGAAAAAGTAAGTTTTTTTGTTGGTCCTGTTGACTAAAACAATATGCACAAATTAGAAATTAAGATTAAGCCACAGTGCCACAGCATACCAACCCTCCCCACCCCACCCCCCGGCATCTCTTGTTTGGTAAGATAAACGTGCTTCTATTGAACCTGGACGAATGCTGCTGCTGATGGTGTAAACTGCATCCTGGGAAATCATTGCCTTAATCTTGGATTCAAACTTCAGCGAGCTTACAGTTGAGGGCCTTTCTTAGAATGACCTTAAAAGAAATAAGAGAGAAATAATTGGATGGTGAGTGGCTTTTGTGGTGTGCATTGTCTTCTTTGAAACTGAAGAATTCCTAATAGCCAAGTAGTAAAGCCTCAACACCCAAGGGAAGGGGGTGAGACATTTCTTTGAATTCTTATGCTTTGTAGACTTGTAAAAATCGGTATTCTATACCACAGAATGTGTGTATGTTTCAATAACCATTTCCTCCCCCTCAGCATCTAACAAAATTACTGGTACAGAAGGTGCTCCAGTTTGGCCTGCATATTTATATGGTTTATTTATTTTACTAGAAAGTCAGAGTTAGAGAGAGAGAGAATCTTCCATCTGCTGGTTTGCCCCTCAAATGGCTCCAATAACCAGAGCTGTACTGCTCTGGAGCCAGGAGCCAGGAATTGCTTTGGAGTCTCTCATGTAGGTTCAGGGTCCCAAAGTCCCAGGCCATCCTCTGCTGTTTTCCCAGGCCACAAGCAGGGAGCTGGGTGGAAAGCGGAGCAGCTGGAGTAGTAATTGACACCCACATGGGACGTTGGTGTTGCAGAGAATTAGGCTCCTATGCCACCACGTTGGTCCGTGACCTACGGTTTGATGTCATTTCTGGCTCATTGCTCTGGGAGCATGTGTGACAATTTAAGCATCTTGATAACTGACATCCTAGGTTTCTGTTGCCTTATATAGGCCTTGCATAATAAGGCCCAAGGCCTTAGATCCATTGTTATCCCCTCTTGCCATTATGAAGATAGTTTTAACAGTTCAAAAAAAAATAGAGTTAAAACATATGCTTATTTTGGTAAAAAAAAATCAGAATCTGTGCACAATATTTTCATTATGCTTAGTTGCACAAAATTTGAAGATCCTTCATCTCAAATCAAGCTCCATGCCCCATCACAGACTTACTTAATCTTCTCAAGTCACAAATACAATCCATTTTTCATCATCATGAGCAAAATGACTCTTTAGTGAACACTTACTGTAAGGGTCTATTAGGCCAAGGGTGTCATGGATGAGTCTTTAGTCCTAACACCTGACACTTGGGGTAAATACCCTTTTCACTCCCCAAATGGCTGCAACTGTCAGGACCTGGCCAGGTCAAAGTGAGGAGCCTAGAGCTCCATTCTGGTCTCCCAGATAAGTGGCAGAGGTCAAAGCACCTGAGCTGTCCTCTACTGCTTTCCCAAGTGTGTTAGCAGGGAACGTGGATTGCAAGTGGAGCATCCAACACTCGAACCACCCATCTGAGGCAAGCATTGTAAGTGATGCCTTAACCTGCTGTGCCACAATAGTGGCCTGTATTCATTTTCCTTGTGCCACTTGATTGCCTACCATACCCTGCAGGTTGGGTAGACCCCTGTTCTGTCTCATGTAATACACAGTATTCACAGAGTGCAACACAGCCTTCATCATGCCAATCAAGAACACAAATAGAGAAGTAGCTGACTGTGTGATCTGACTCTGCTGCTGTTTGAGACGGGCATATACATAGGGTAACGGCTAAAAAGCAATCACACTTCACATCCAAATTAGGTCAGAATAGGTTATTTCAATATTCCACTTGACAAAGGTTTTCCTAAATTGCTCAGCTACTCACTGAAGAATACCAACAGTTTTGAAAAGGGGAAAATCAGCCATTGGAATCATTTCATTTGGAAAACTTCTGAACATGGTTTGCAGTAGTTAGACGTTCTTCCTGCCTTTTGGAGTGCTCTCTGATCCCATGGGCATGCGTCTCACTTTGGGATCATCAATGCTTTGAGCTTGGGAAATAACGGAAATAACAAAATCAAAGCTAGGTATAATATAAAAAGTTATTTCTATTTGGTAGTACGGAAACAGCATAGGACTCACCTGCACAGCCTTGTAAGTGCAGATCATCTTTTTGGAGCAGACGTGGGAAGTTGGCTGCAGGGAGTACCAGCCTGTGGCAATGCTTGCCAGTTGTGATTTGCTGTAAGCCCTGAGTTGCTTTGTTTGTACATCAAGCATCTCTCAAAAACAGAATGTATGATGTTCAAACTGAAAACTTCCTGGACCACACCACGTGATCTGTAAACTCAATTTTTGCTCCAAGGGCTGAAATATGATCCTGCCAAGCTGCCTGTTTCCTCCCTTCAGAATCCTCCCCTTTATATTCTTCACTTGTCTTTGACTTTCTTGTGTTCAGAGCCAATTTGTTGTTGATTATTTTTTTAAAGATTTATTCATTTTATTACAAAGTCAGATATACAGAGAGGAGGAGAGACAGAGAGGAAGATCTTTCGTCCGATGTTTCACTCCCCAAGTGAGCCGCAACGGGCCGATGCGCGCCGATCCGAAGCCGGGAACCAGGAACCTCTTCCGGGTCTCCCACGCGGGTGCAGGGTCCCAAAGCTTTGGGCCGTCCTCGACTGCTTTCCCAGGCCACAAGCAGGGAGCTGGATGGGAAGTGGAGCTGCCGGGATTAGAACCGGCGCCCATATGGGATCCTGGGGCTTTCAAGGCGAGGACTTTAGCCGCTAGGCCACGCCGCCGGGCCCATGTTGTTGATTATTTTTGCTCCAGAACATTTTTAGGTTAAATCTACTCAACTGCCTGTTTCTTTTACCTACATGAAGTTTGTTTACTGAGAAATTTTAAGAATTCACATGAATGTGGTTCAGAATAAAAAGCTGCGACATTGTATTAAAATCTGTTAAAAAATATTCACTGGGCCCTATGCTGTAGCCTAGTGGCTAAAGTCCTCGCTTTGCATGTGCTGGGATCCTGTAGAGGTGCTGGCTCTAATCCTGGTGGTCCTGCTTCCCATCCTGCCTGTGACCTGGGGAGGGCAGTCCAAGGCCTTGGGACCCTGTACCTGTGTGGGAGACCTGGAAGAGGCTCCAGGCTCCTGGCTTTGGATCAGCTCAGCTCTGGTTGTTGTAGCTGCTTGGGGAGTGAATCAGCAGACTGAAAAAATCTTGTCTCTCCTTCTGTCTGTATATCTGACCTTTCAATAAAATAAATAATAAAATTTAAAAAATTCACTTGCGAAGCAAAGAGACATGGAAAGAGAAACAGATCTTCCATCAGATTGTTCACTGCTCAAATGTCTGCAGTGTCAAGGGCTGGTGCCGATTCAGTCTCTGTCTCCCAACCGAATGATTGGGAGCTCAACGGTCTGAGTCAGCACAGGCTGCGTCCCATGGTCTACCTGAGTAGAAAGTTGCTTCAGGAGCTGGAGGCCAACATTGAACCTGCGTGTTCCGCAATGCGCTGCAGCAGAATATCCACCAGCGGCATCAGATTCCTACTCCCAGATCAGTTTTGATAAAGGCATCTCTGCCACTTATTTTTTGAAGGCTTATTTGTCTTGGAAAGTCAGATTTGCAGAGAGAAGGACAGACAGGAAGATCTTCCATCTGCTGGTTTACTCCTCAAGTGAGTGAGCTGAGTTAATTTGAAATCAGGAGCCAGGAGCCTCTTCTGGCTCTCCCACATGGTTGCAGGGTCCCAGGGATTTGGGCTGTCCTTGACTGCTTTTGCAGGTCACAAGCAGGGAGCTGGATGTGAAGTAGAACAGCCAGGACATGGACTGGTGCCCATATGGGATCCTGGTTCATGCAAGGCGAGGATTTAACCACTAGGCTATCGTGTTGGGCTCATCTGTTGATTTCAATGGGGAAAGTCTCCTGCCCCACAGATACCGCCCCATGCCAAGGGACTTGGCTTGACATGCCCAGCAAGGACCATGGATTTCAGTCTTCCATTGCCATCTATCTCTGTGTATGGAAGAACCCATTACCTTATCTGTCCAGAGTTTTCTCTGGTCCTCATTAAACTTTTTATTTTGATTAGAGTTTTAGGGACATATGACAGAGACAAAGACCCAGGATGTTGTTAAAATCCTGCTCTCTTAAAGTTCCTTATTGAACAGTTCAATTCTCTCATCAACCTTTTTCTGCTAAACATTTTGTATTTGAAGTGAAGCCCTGGTGCAAGGATGAAGCCCACAGAGGCGCAGCAGGAAGGGAGGTGGTAGACATGACGTCTGGCGAGAAGGCCAGTACTTTCATTGGCAGCACTGCAATAGCTCTTCATACACATGTTCTATATAGCTCCGTCTCTAAAGGCAGGGAACATAGTGAAACAGTTAAAACAAAAACAAAAATCTCCTGTTCTTTGTTCTCTGAATTGCACTATTTATTGTAAATAACAAATGAATGAACAATATTTCAAAGATCTCTGAATTATTATATGCTTTAGTCATATAAAGTTTCTTCAACAAAAATCATGAAAGAGTTAATCATTTGCAAGAGAGAATGAGAAAGGGAGTAGAAAAAGGAGAAGGGAGAGAGAGGGGAGGGAGGGAGAGAGAGAGAGAGAGAGAGAGAGAGATCTACCATTTGTTGGTTTGCTCCTCAAATGTTTGCAGAAGCCAGGAGCCAGTAACTTCTTCTGGACCTCCCATGAAGACGGAAGGTGCCCAAGTACTTGGACTATCTTCTGAAGAGTTTACAGATGTATTAGCAGGAGGCTGGTTCGGAAGCAGAGCATCTAGGCCAGGAAGCAACATTCTGATATGTGATGCTGGCATTGCAAACAGAGGTTGTTTTCAGGACTATGTTCAGGAATTACACCCACACAAAATATATTCCAAAGCTTTATTCACAAATAATGAAAATACAGATTCATGAATAATCATCTTATAAATGATGTGAGCAGAGACAGAGGTTTGGTACAGTGACTAAGCTGCTCCTGGGATGCCCACGTCCCACTCCAGAATGTCTAGGTTTGAGTCCCCATCCCATTCTGCACTCCAGCTGGCTGAAATGTACACCCAGGGAGGTAGTGGTGATGGGTCAGACACTTGAGTCCCTGCCACCCATATGAGAGATCTCTATTGAGGTCTGGGCTCCTGGCTTCACACTGGCCCAACTTTGACTATTGTGGTGATTTGAGGTGTGTATCAGTAAATGAAAAGGCCTCTCTCTGTGTCTCTCCATCTCTCTGCTTTCCAAATAAAATGAAAGTACATAATTTTTAGTAAATAATTAAAAAAATAACTAATGCAAACAGATCTCCTCAGTTTACAAAGAGACAAAGAAAACTTAGTTGTATAAGAAGAGAGTCATACTAGAATTCAGGTTCTTATGCTGGCTTTGAGTGTCTTCCCCTTCCAAAACAGTCTGTAGGAACCAAAAAGCCCAGTTGTTGAGTTTGTAACATCCCAGAGAGGGACTTGAGGGAAATTTAGGGTTCTCATCTACTTTTAGATATGCGTGAGTAATATTTGCTTATATTGCTGAAGTGGTTAGTAAAACCAAGCTCTGCTTTTCCCTTCCAATCAGAATGCCAGTTCGAAGCCCCTCCTTTAAGTATTTTTGTACCTTCCTAGTGTCACAATCACTGCACTTTTTACTCCTAGATTCCTCTCTATGTACTCTAGCTCTGGCCTGCACAATGTGGTAATGCCCAGCTTGGCACTGTTGCCTTTTGGGGCTTGAGAATTCTTGCCAAATAAGATGGAGTGATTCTGTGCATTTTAGGATACCTAGCATCATCTCTGGCCTCTGCTGACTAAATCTGCATCCATTTCCGAAGATTACAAAGTGCCGCCTTAGGGATCAAGTTGTGCCTGATTTAGAACTTCCAGGTTCTATCTTGCTATCATAAGTCTGTCTGAGAATGAAGCTCATAATCTTTGTATATCTCAGATCAAATGTACGCATGTGTGTGTGTGTGTGTGTGTGTGTACGTGGGTGAGCATGCATGCATGTGCGGTGTGGCTTAGTGAAGGGAGGCTTGACTAATGTGCTGCAAATCAATAAAAACAAATGTTGAAGAAGCTAAGTGAACAGAAAATAAGATAAGGAAAAAACACTCACATGAAAATGTCTTAGTTGCTGCAAGTGGGATGGTGATTTGATTCTAACCTTCTCAGAGGTCAAAGAACATGAGGAAACAGTCAAATCAGTCATTTTATCTCAAGAAATGCAAGCAAATTCCTTTTAGATGCTGGGATTCAAATAAAATATTTGAACATCTATGAAGAAGATATTTTCTTAACACTAATTGAATGCAATTTTCTTGTTCTTATCAACTTCAATAAAGGCTGATGGCTTACTGCCAACAAGCATTTCAATAAAGCAATTCTAAATATTGACATCCAAAGCCAAAAGTTAGCATATGCTCTTCAAACTCCTGTCTACAACAGCTTCAATAGAATTCCCTGGGCCATTACCTGCGGTTGGCAATGGTAAAATTAGTGTTAAATAATGATTTCTTATAATCTCACTTGCTTCTAAGTAATAGCACTGGTGTAATGAATACCATAGCAGGCTCACAGTACACGTACATCCTCAAGGGCTGCTACGTGTTAGCTGAGTCTAACATAGCAAATAAATTGTATTTTGAGACTATTCTCAGGGGTCAAATGCTGACTCTACTAACTTCCTACATATATGATTTTGGCAAACTTGTACTCTTTAATTGGGGATAATACTAGTACCTATTTCAAAACTGTTTCAAGTGTCAAGAGAGAGAGAGAGAGAGAGAGATTGATTTTCCAGCTGCTGGCTCACTCCTCAAATGGCTGCTGGAGTCCAGACTCCATCCTAATCTCCCACATGAATGGCAACTGGCATGGGCCCCAGTATTTGAGCCATTCTCTGCTGATTTTCCAGGTGTGTTAGCTGGAAGCTGGATCAGAACCAGAGAAGACTGGACTCTAATTGGCACTCTGATGTGTGATGCTGACAACATCACAATCAGCAGCTTTACCTGCTGTGCCACACGCCAGCCACAACGGTACCAGTTTTCTGGCCACATGCAGAGTACTAGAGAAGAACACATTCCGAGTCATTCTATAGATGAGGACTTTACAGAAGACTTTTACTACATATCACTCCTTACAGATTGCTATATGGGCTATTATCAGAGCATAAGCACCCTTTTAATACAGGTGAATGCTGAATAGCACATAATTATAATGTTTTAGTAGATTACGTTTTTTTCTTTTCTATTTCTTTCTTTAGAAGCTGTTAACACAAACTTGCTTTGAAGGCTAATACTACCACTCATTTCTCTGAGCCTTGAGCACAATGCATTTTTTAAACATTGACTTTTTTTTTTGTCAAATCAAAGCATGTGCATGGCTTTAAAAATAAAATATTATTTAAAGGTGATGAGAAACTTCAGTGCCCTGCCCTATGCTTTCTCCTAAGTTTTATTTAGCATTTAGAAATTTCACTATGTCTAAAAAATTATGTAAGTAACATATGAATACATTCCTCCAGGGAGTGAGTCAAGCCGCTAAATACAGAAGCTAAAACAGCCAAGTATTCCTTTCAACACCCACCTTCCTGAAGTGATCAATGTAAGAAGTTTGGTATGAATGTTTATACTGTTTCCTGTGGATTCATTCATACAAGTGTGCTTCCCAATTTGTTGGTCACATTATTGAAATCATGCCATCAATTTTGCTTTGTTAATTTTTTTTCTTTTTACAGTGTTCCTTAGAAACTTTTCTGTGTCAGTGCATATAGCCCCTTTTTATTTCTTTTCTCACTGTTATTGAATGTTTGTTTCCTTTTTAATTGAAAGAGGGAGAGGGAGCGAGCACAAGTGAGCTTGGTTTTCCATCTGCTGGTTCACTCCCCAGTGCCTGCAAGAGGGAAGCAAGAGACATTTGCAAACTATTTAGATACAAAGATATAGAACATAACTGAGTGCTAAGAAGAGAAAAATTTAAACCCTTAAATGTAGTTTTTTTTTTTGAAAATCGTAAAACTTTGTAATGTAGTGAAAACATTAAGATTCAAGGGAGAAATCTAAAAGGGAGGGATTAGTAAGTATAAAGGTAGAAATTAATGGAGATCCTTATGTAGTCACAGTCGGGAAGTATTGATTTAGGATAATTTAGAGTAAATACTGTTCTAGCACATGGGTCAGCAAACTTTGTGAAGGTCAGACAGAGGGTATCTTAGGCTCTACAGGCCATATTGTCTTTGTCTCGATGCAAACTACTGAAATCTGTCATTATAGCACAAGGCAGCCACAGACAACATGTGGTGAACGAGTACGGCCGTGCCCAAATACAACCTGCCTTGTGTGCAGCCATGACCTAGAGAAGTCAGTACCTTTGAGAAGTCCTACTTCAACAATATTGCTTGGCAAGTCGCAGCGTTAGAGTTTAACATGGTAATTGTTGACAAGCATCTTAAAATCTCAGTATTGATTGCTCCTTTACATACCCTGCATGAACTGCATTTGTGAGCTGCAGCCAGAAAAAGCCAAAAACCAAAAAACAAACAAGAGCAACAACAACAACAACAACAACAAAAAACCAGAAGCTTTCACAGAAGAAATTGAGGAAACTGAGCTGAAAGCTTAGATTTAAGAACTTGCTTGATGCAAGAAACTTAGCTCGTTTAAACTACCTACCTTCTAACTGGAAGGAAAGAACACAAGGTCTTTTGGATGAACCAGTGTGCAAACTGATCTAAACCTATCGGCTATTCACAGTATCGTTACTTCTGTTAAGCAGAGACAGTGAAAGGAATATCCTTCTCCCCAGCAATGTCACTACCAGATGATGGAGAACGACACCAACAAGAATTCTGCCATGAGTAGATGCCCCCACAGTACTGTGCATAAAAGGTTCCTTCTGTGGAGGACACACCAATATTCTGGCTGCATGGCTAACCAAGTCCCAGCTCAAAATGTGGCACATTTCTCTTCTAAATGGGCAGACAAAGGCCTCGAGGACGGCCTGTGTAGGGTGTGGACTGCTGTAGACATTGCCGAATCCCTGCACCTTCTTCGTTTCAGGCAGTGATACCTGCCTGATATTTCTTGGATGTGATTCGTTTTCCCATAAAATTGTTTAATTATTTCTAACAGCCCTTATGCTAAATAATGAACACTTGGGTGCATATTTGGATAACATTTTAAAAGCACTTGCCACAGTCACATAAGGGGTGTGGATTCCTGATTAGGGTCCTTCAAACACTAACTATTCTCCCCTGGAGTGCGGATTTCTGATTAGGACACTTCAAATGCAAAGTGCCCTACGGTGTACATTTAAGGCTCCTTCCATACCCATCATTAGGTTTACACTGATTTTATTTTATTTATTGCTTTTCATTTTTTCATTAAGTTATCAATTTTATACCTTAGCATTTATCAGTCCTCAGCGAAACATTTTATAAGCTTTGACAAATATATCACTATCATAATAATAATACAGATCACATCTTCAACTTTAAAATGCTCCCTCGTGGCGTGAACATACTAAATGTTTACTTTTTTTAGATCAACTATTTCATTTTCATTTTCTTTTATTTAAAAGCAAAGAGACATTGGAGAGAAAAACGAAGAAAAAGATCTTCCATCTTTGCTTCACTCCCCAAATGCCGGCAACAGCTGCAGCTGGGACAGGCCAAAGCTTAGAACGGAATCTCAGACTTCCACACGGGCTGCAGGGATCCCAGTGTTCGAGCCCTCATTTGCTGCCTCCGAGGGTGCACATCAGCGGGCAGCTGGAGCTGGGAGCTGAGTTGTGATTTACACTCAGACAGTCCCTTCCGGCATGGGGAAGTCTCAAGCACCGTCTTGACTGCTCTGCTGTGTGCCATCTCAGTCCACCAGCTTTCAGGCCCCTGAAGGAGTTCACGTGTTCCTGATACATGGACTCTCGTGCCCATGTTTTTGTCTTTGATGTTACTAATGTTTTTGTGTTGAAATTTATTGTTTGATGTTGATGTAGCCAATTCTAATGACTAATAACAAGATGCATTTCCCATTTTTTAACTTAAAAAAAAAACCCATTTATTTAAAAGACTGAGTTACATAGAGGGAGAAGCACAGGCAGCCGCAGAATCTTCCATCTGTTGGTTCACTTCCAAAACGCAGGGCTGGGCCAGGCTGAAGCCAGGAGCTGGGAGCTGCTCCTCTGTCCCACATGAGTGCAAAAGTTCAAGCACTGGAGATGTGCTCTGTTGTTGCCCAGGTCATTAGCAGGGAACTGCATTGGAAGTGGAGCAGATGGAACTGGAACTTGCGCTCATATCAGGTTTCTGGTACTAGAGGTGGCCTCTATGCCAAAGCACCCCACCTTTTATTTTCAAGCTTTTTGTATCAAGTTGAATGGAACCTGTGGTGAGGGATCCAGTTGGTTCATTTACATTAAATGTTATTAATAATATGGTTCTATTTAGGTTTCTAATTTGTCTTCAGTTTTACTTATTTCATAGTTTCGGCTACTGTTTTAACTTTTATATAATTTAGTGTGTTTAATTAGTCTATTGGCATTGTAACTGTTTCTGCAATATTTTAATCTGTTTCTCTAGTGTTTAAAATATGTACCTTAAACTTACCATAGTCTATTCAACATTGAATTACTTCAGGTAAAATACAGCAGTCTTACAAAAGTGCATTATTTCCATGCCTCCCTTGCTTTGTACTATTACGGACACACAATTAAATATGCAATACATCCACACGCCTGTATTGGTCCACTTCAATTACTATGATGAAATGCCTGAGACTGGGTAATTTGTAAGAAAATAGGTTCATTTCGCTCACAATTTTGAGGGGTCAAGGCATGGCATTAGCATTAACTTAGTCCTGGCGAGGACCTCATGGTAGATGGCAGCACATCGGCGGGAGCATGTATGTGTGCGGGAGGTGCGGGAGGTGTGGGAGGTGCGGCGGGGGGGGGGGGGTGCGGGGGGGGGGGAGGGCTACTTGGTGAAACCAGAAGCCAGAGAGTAGAGAGAGAGATCAGGTTTGTTTTTTCACAATTCACACTTGTGGGTTGAACCAGGGTTCCACCAAAACAGTATCAATCCCTTCCAAGGATAACACCTCCAGCGACCACCTTTTAAACATTCCCCAACTTTCTCATGGCTGCACTGAGGGTGATCTTTCAACACATGAGCCTTTGGGGGACACATCCAAGTGACAGCAGCATGCTACCTCTGCATATGTGATAAATACGATATCAGTACAGAATTATCACCCTGACCTTTAAAAATATGTCTATCTAAGTAAAAAGAAAGAAAAATTACAATTCATAGTTTTCCACATAGCGTTTCTGGTACGTTTCATTTCTTCTTATAGATAGAAGTTGTCATCTAGTGTCATTTCATTTGATTTTGAAAAATCTTCTTTAACATTTCGTGCAGTGCAGTTTTTCTGGTAATGAACTCCTTCAGTTTATACTGAAAATGTCTTCATTATCCCTTCAGTTTTGAGACTAGTTTCCCTGGATACAGGATTCTTGGTTGGGAGACATTTTTCCCTTCCATCAGCAGTTTGAATATGTTGTTCCAATGATTTTTATAATTTATCACGAGAAGCAGGCTGTTAATCTTAAATCTGAGCTTCTCTATGAAATCTGTTTTGTTTTTTCTGCCTTAAGGATTTCTCCTTGTCTTAGGGTTTTGGCTGATTCATCATAATCTGTTTAGAATCATTTGCTCTGTTTTTTTTTTTCTGTTTTGAATTTTTAAAATTTCTTGGCTCTGCAATTATTTTTTTACTTTAACGTTGTCAAATGGACAAATATTAATATTAATATTTTATATTTTCTTGTGATTGCAATAACTTTTTTGTTAAACTGTTCCGTGCCACCTCCAGGTCTCTGAATTTTTATCCAGTGTTTTAAAGTCCTTTTTTATTATTCTTTGGAGTGGCTGTTTTTTTTTTTTTTTAAGATTTATTTTTTGTTTACTTGAAACAGTTACAAAAAGACAGAGAGAGGTCCTGTCATGGTAGCCTAGGGCCTAAAGGCCTCATTTTGCATGCACCAGGATCCCATATGAGTGCCGGTTCTAATCCCGGAGGCCCCTCTTCCCATCCGGCTCCCTGCTTGTGATCTGGGAAAGCAGTTGAGGATGGCTTTGGGACCCTGCACCCGTGTGGGAGACCCAAAAGAAGTTCTGGGCTCCTGGTTTCAAGTCGGCTGAACTCAGGCCTTTGTGGCTGCTTGGGGAATGATTCAACGGATGGAAGATCTTCCTCTCTGTCTCGCCTCCTCTCCGTATATCTGACTTTCCAATAAGAGAGAGAGAGAGAGAGCCCCCATTCACTAATTCATTTCTGTTTCATTCCCAAATGACCACAATGGCTCCACAACTGGGCCAGGAAGGAACCTGGAAACACAGAACTCCATCTAAGGCTTCCATGTGAGCGCATGGGGGCACGTACTTGGGCTGTCTTCTGCTTTCCCTGGCCATTAGCAAAGAGCTGGATTGGAAGCACAGCAGCTGAGACCAGAACTGGAGCTCATAGAGGATGCTGCCAACATAGGCATACTACAACACCAGCCCTGGATGGTGTATCTTCAAGCTCATAAATTGTCCTGAGATTTGTATTCTGATGCCTAATTCATCTAGTAAATATTCACTACAGTTTCAGAATTTCCTCTTCCCCAAATTTTGTTACTCTGTTCATTAAACACAAGTTTTTCCATTTTTGTTTTAAGATTTAGTTACTTGAAAAGCTAAATGATGGGGATAGGGAGGAGAAATAAAGATCTAGTCACTGGTTCACTCCTCTAATGATTGCAATAGCCAGGGTTAGGTCAGGATGAATCCGGAAGCCCAGAACTGCATCCTGGTCTCCCAGGTGAAGGACAGAGATGCAAGCACTTGCGCCATCCTCCATTGCTTTCTCAGCCGCATCAGTAGAAAGCTAAGTAGGAACAACAGAAGCTGGGGCTTGAACCAACACTCTGATATCAAATGTTTATTTCAAAAGCAGTGGCTTATCCTGCTGTTCCATTTTAAACATATTTAAGCAAGTTTTAAACACGTTTTTATTATATGTTTTGGAATTTGTGTTTGATAAGTTAAACGTATGTACTTTCCCCTAATATCAGTCCCTTTTTTCTCCCGTCATATGTGTAGTGATTTTTATTTGAATATCAGCTGTTGTAGATAATACACTACAGTGACGTCATGTTTTTTGTAGGATTGTCATTTTCTAGTAGACAATTAGTCTGCCTTGATTCAGCCTATAAGCCTCTTCTGTAAGATGCAGATGATATTATGCTATGGTCAGGGCTCAGAAAATATATTTTTCTTTGCTTTTCAGATTTTATTTTATGATACAACTCCCCCTCCTCCCTAAATCCTCCCTAAATCACTTTCCTCACTGGTTTCCCTTATATTATTACAATAGTGTAGTCTGTCATAAATAGTTATAAGTCCATCATTCTGCTGTTCAAGCATATCATGACATTCTTGATATGGACAATGGCAGAAACTCCAGCATCCTACTGTCAAGATATATTTAACAGTTTCATTGGAAGTCCATCTTTGATTTGGATGCAGAGCTGCATGCTGCATTGTATGCTCACATCTTCATGTGATAGTTTCTATTACACAGATCCTCTAGGTGACTTATATGTACATGCATGACTATGTATATATTTATTGATCTTGTATTTTGCATGAAAGTTGCCTTATTTTGAAGAGCTTCAGAAACTCAACAGCAAAACAAATAACCCTGTGAAGAAATGGGTGAAGGAAGTGAACATACATTTTTCAAAAGAACAAATTCAAATGGCTAATAGACATATGGAAAAATTCTCAGGCTCCTTTGCTTTCTGGGAAATACAACTGAAACCACATTGAGATTCCACCTAACTCCAGTGAGATTGGCCTACATTCAGAACTCTACTAACTACACCTGCTGGCATAGATGTGGGAAGAAAGGCACCCTCCTTCACTGTTGGTGGGAGCGTCACTTTTGAACTCAGTATCAATAGTGCGAAGACAACAGAAAATTGACCTGCCATATGACCTAGCTATCCTACTTCTGGTAATATATGCAAGGGAAATGAAATCTGCAAATGAGAAAATGGCCTGAAATCCTATATTTGCAGCAGCACAATCTACAATAGTGAAGACATAAAAACAACCCAGATGTTTGTCGAAAGAGGAGTGAATAAAGAAACAGTGGTACATCTACTCCACAGAATACTACTCAGCCATTAAAAAGAATGAAATTATTTTCATTAAAAAGAATGAAAACAAATGGTCCCAACTAGATTACATTATGTTCAGTGAAATAAACCAATCCCAAAAGAACAAATAGAGTATGTTCTCTTTTATATAAAGCCACCTTCATGCAAAACACAAAGCTGATACATAAATAGGTAAGCATGCATGTACATATAGTGATCTAGAGGAACAGTATAATAGAGACTACCATACCAAGATGTGAAGATACAATGCAGTATGCGGCTCTACTTCCAAATCACAGACGCATTCCCAATGAAATTGTTAAATATGTCTTGACAGTAGGATGCTGGACTCTCTGCCATTCTCTATACCCACAATGTCATGATATGCTTAAACAGCAGAATGATGGACTTATGTCTGTTTCTTGTAATAAAATAAGGGAAATCAGGGAGGGGGTTTTTGGGGTGGGAGGAAAATCCCAAAGCCTATGGGACTGTATCATAAAATAAATTTTTAAAATGCCATAAGAGTAAAAGCCAAGTGTGTTAAGCAAGAAATTTTCTGCATTGAATATTTCTAGCAATGAGTAGATCATTGCTGGGTCTTAGACAAGTTTTTCAATATTTATGTGTGTACAAGAGTTACAGGGAGGCAAATGGTCCCTGCATGATGGCCTAGTTGCTAAATCTTCACCTCGCAACCACCGAGATCCCATATGGGCTCTGGTTTGTGTCCTGGTTGCTCCACTTCCCATCCAGCTCCCTGCTTGTGGCCTGGAACAGCAGTGGAGGACTGCCCAAAGCTTTGGGACCCTGAACCCATGTGGGAGACCCAGAAGAGACTCCTGGTTTCTGGTTCCTGCCTCCTAGGTTCAGACCAGCTCAACTCTGTCTATTGTAGCCACTTGGGGAGCGAAGCAGCAGATTGAAAGATCTTTCTGTATCTCCTCTTTGTAGGCCCACCTTTCCAACAAAAGCAGATGAATCTTAAAATAAGAAAAGGAAAGAAAAAGGAAAAACATAGCAATCCCACAGGTTCTGCTTCATATGTCTCTATGTTTTGTGCTGATGTCCTTGTGTTCTCTTCGTGGTTTTCACTAGATCTGCTGGAGTCTTCCTCAAAGCACGCCGCATTTAAAGTTAGCCAGGGATGTGGGCAGTGTCTATTCTGAATTCAGGTCTCACTCCTTCTGTAGTTTCTGAACTGCCATGTTTTAGTTTCATCTTCTAATTTCTGATTTCTGAACTCTGGCCTCTGAGAGCTTTAGTTTTTGAGGATGAAATTTCATCCACTGCTCTTCTCCTGGCTGTAGCTGTAGGGGATGCTCAGTATCCTTAGGCCAGTGTGTTAGTTGTGGATTGCCAGTTCAAAGTTAGTCCCAAAAGAAGTAGCTTCACACAGTGTCTCAGGCATTATTTTGTGGTTCAGTTAATCAAAAGGGGCTTAGCTGAGTGCCTCCTGTGCCACGCTACTCATTGAAGTTGCAGTTAAGTTGTCAGTGTGTCTGAAGGTTTGACTGGGGCTGGAGGATCCATTTGCCAAGATTGTGAGTTTACACAGATATTTACCAGAACTCATGGCTCATTGGCAAGAGGTTGGCAAGAAGTTTTAGTTAATCACATGGGACTCTGGGTAAACCAATTAGTTTCCTTTAAATGAGTGATTCAGCAGAGAGGGCAAGGAGAAAGTTTCAATCCCTCCATTTTAAAATCTACTCTCTCAAGTTCCTCCATCTTTTCTTTTCTCTGTAAATTTGCGGACTTTATTTTTTCTTTCTTTCTTTTTTTTTTTTTTTCCAAACTGCCATGGGCCAGTAAGCCCCAAGTCTCCAATTCTTACTATTTTGTAAGACCAAGTTTTTCAAGATTAAACTTTTCTCTGGAGTCTCTCTCAGCTTTGGGATAGTTTCTTGTGTTTTAAATAATTTTAAGTTTGCCCATTTTTGGCAATTATTATCTTTGAGGGATTTGTGTGGCCTGTTTTACTCACGTACTATTACAAGAAGTTCCCCTCTGTCAAGTTATTTTAATGTAAGTCATAAGCAATATAAAGAGTTGCCTGAATTTTTTCCACTGCAACAAGACTGAATTCAGATCTTTTATGTTGATTGGTGGTTCTAGGATTAAAGTTGAGAAACAGCTCAGATTTAGTAAAAGCATATAATATGCCCGAATCCATAAGCAATAGTACCATTAGGGAATACATTTTAAAAAAAGATTTATTTAGTTTTATTACAAAGTCAGATATATAGAGAGGAGGAGAGACAGAGAAGATCTTCCGTCCGATGATTCACTCCCCAAGTGACTGCACTGGCTGGTGCTGACCTGAAGCCAGGAGCAAGGAGCCAGGAGCCAGGAACTTCCTCCAGGTCTCCCACGTGGGTGCAGGGACCCAATGCTTTGGGCCGTCCTCTACTGCTTTCCCAGGCCACAAGCAGGGAGCTGGATGGGAAGTGGAGCTGCTGGGATTAGAACCAGCGTCCATATGGGATCCTGGCAGGTTCAAGGCAAGGACTTTAGCTGCTAGGCTACCACGCCGGGCCCAGGGAATAAATTTAAACTACAAATTTGGAATTAGATTCAAGGAGTTTAAAGAACCAGGTCAGAGGCACATACGGTAGAATCAAATTTACTGAAACAAAGATGAATGGCCTAAGAACACTTGTAGTTATGGCTGAGTTGGGAAGAGTGCTTTTTGTCAAGTTTTGATTCCCAGACAAGTCATGGATCTGTAAAGGCTGACATCTGAAAGGCAGCAGGAGAGGGCATGTAGACAGTATCAGGCCTAACCTAGTGCCATCTCTTTCCTGATTCTGTACTGCAAACTAATGTTTGTGGCTGCTTCGTTGAAGACTCTTAGTACCAAAAACTGGAATCTTAATGTGTATGGGTCATTTGCATTTACTTCAGCAAGCTCTGGGTCAGAAATAGGGCTACCTTTAGAAATATCAGTGATACATGGCAGGTTGCCAGATGACCTAATGTTTTTACATGCCAGCTATTGCTCTGTTTAATAGTTTTTTTTTAAAAAAAGACTTACTTATTTTCACTGAGAAGGCAGATTTACAGGGAGAAGGAGAGACAGAAAGATCTTCGATTTGCTGGTTCACTCTCCAAATGACTGCAGTGGCCAGAGCTGATCCGATTCAAAGCCAGGCTAGGAGCTTCTTCCAAATCTTCCATGCAGGTACAGGGTCCCAAGGACTTGGGTCATCCTCCGCTGCTTTTCCAGGCCATAAAAAGGGAGCTTGAAAGGACTTGAACCAGTGCCCATACGAATTGCTGCACTTGGAGGTGGAGGATTAGCCAGTCGAGCCATTACACTAGATCCACGGATGCATGGTTGTTTTATGTTTATGCTATCCGAGATGCCACAGCGGTCCTAGAACAGTCTGAGAGTGCATGAGCCTCAAATCTACAGAAGGGCTGTGGCTGGGTAGGGAAGAGATTGCCAAAGGCATTTTGGCTTGGAGAATAAAATTAAGCTAGGTCCTAGGGGTGTTTGTCTTGCTGCTCACTCCCTTTCAGTCTTTTTGTTCCTGGCTATTTTTGATGTGCTGAGCTGTCACAGATTGGGTGAGTTTTCCTTTAACTTCTAAGTTGGAGATCTGCCTGGATCTTTTCACTGATTAGTTCAATCACACATTTCATGATTCCTGATAAAAAATAAGGCCTGTTATTTGCACATGCTTTATATTTTGGTCTATGATGGAGCTTCAAAAAGTTTTTGAAAATGCATATTATGAAAAAAATGATGCATGGATTTACACTTTTTTTTAAACCAAATAAGCTTATCTTTTAATTCCATTTTCCATAAACTTTTTGAAGTACCTTCATATAATCTCACATGTGTTATTTCACTTAATATCCTAAAACTCTCTGACAGGGAACATCAGTTATGGTGCTTGCTGAAATAGATGGCATGTTCAGTCGGAGTAACCTTGCACCGTTTTCAAAAAAGTGATGGTTCTGGCCGGTGTGGGACAAGGTTACAGGGAAACCAACAGGTGGAATTGAAGTGCTCTCGGGTGGTAACCTGGAGGGTGGAAAGGAAAATCCCTGAGCCTAAGGAACTGAATCCTGAAAAAAAAAAAAAAACAGCAAAAAGCATAAACAGAAAAACAGCTAGAACCTTAGGCCTGAAGGAACAAGGAAAGATTAAAGAAAATAACAGAAGAGGGCCATCAGACAGGGGCTAAAGAAATTCTTACTTTAAGCAAAAGAATGTAGCCAATCTATGGTGGTCTAGTAGGGAGAGAGCTGGGGGGGAAATAGATACCCCAATATTATTCTCTCTCTCTCTTTTTAAAAGACTTCTTTTTATTGGAAAGGCAGATTGACAGAGAGGAGGAATGGAGAGAAAGATCTTCCATCTTATGGTTCGTTCCTGAATGGCCACAATGGCAGGAGCTGAGCAAATCAGGAATCAGGAGTTTTTTGGGGGTCTCCCAAATGGACACAGAGTATTAAGACTTTTAGTTGTCCACTATTATTTATTTATTTATTTATTTATCTATTTATTTATTTATTTATTTTAGTCATCCACTATTGCTTTCCTAGGCTATAAGCAGGGAGCTGGATAGGAAGTGGAGTAGCTGGGACGCGCACTAGTGCCATATGGTATGTTGTACTTGGAAGTAGAAGATTAACCAGTTGAGCCATCGCATCATATCCCCACCCTGTCATTCCCATTTCCTCGAAATCTAGGAAGCAATATAAGTTAGTAAGTTAGTTTCCTGATCGCAGAACAGAGCTACGGAATGGGAAATAAGTGTCCTCAAACTTAGCTGGCGAGTCCTGGCTGCCTTTGAACCCTCAGTTTTGTTTTTCTATTTCTGATGAGTTAATGGAGACACACTAAGATTAAGTGAGTAAAAGATATTTGGTAAGCTTCCTTTGAAAGTATTTTTTAAAAATCCGTTATCTTTCTAGCCAAACAAGAAACAGGTTTTCAAGGTAAAAAAAAAAAATTGATGAATTTTGTAGACAGAAGAGAATGAGACTCTCAATACAGAAAAGAATGAATTCTGAATAAAAGTTCACAGAAATACTAGATGAAATATTGATTTTTATTTTTCAAATCTGCCTTGGGGCAGGTGTTTAGCTTACCGGGTAAGACACTGGTTGTGATGCCTGCATCTTTAATCAAAGTGCCTGGGTTTGACTTCCAGCACGGGCAAGCTTTCTGCTGGTATGACACCTGGAAGGCACTAGTGATGGTTCAAGCCAGTAGGTCTCTGCCACCTCTGTGAGAGACCTGGATTGGATTTCTGACTTTTGGTCTAAGCCTTCTGTTTGTTGTGGGTGCCTGGCGAATGGGCCAGGGGATGGAGGCTCTCTCTCCTTTTGTTTGTCTTCCTTGCAGATAAATACATAAAATGTTTTAGAAAATTGGATTTACAACAAATTGTATTTGCTTTATATAAGCATCAATACCTTTACTCACAATGCTAGCATGGAATTATAAAGCAAGATCTTATTTGTGTCTGAACTGGTAACTAGACAATTAGAATGTGTGACTCACTTGTAAAATACTTTCCTAATGTTTATGCTTGCCATCAATCAGGATTGTCTCTTTCTTCAGGGCTCATTTAATGATGCTGTGAAAAATTCTATTTTGTGCGTTAACAAATACTGCATTGCATTCCAGAACATACACCATTTTATTGTGAAATCATTTGTTTTGTTTCAGAAACATCATTAAAAGGCAGCATTGGCGCTCTTCCAGCTAATTAGAAAATCTCCGTGTCTGTTCATTTCATTGATGAGATCTAGAAATAGATTTTAGAAGGTTCAGGAGATCCTTTGGTTCCATTTCTTACAGGGAGGATGTAATAGCAATCATCATTCACAATGCAAATTATCATCAAACTCGTGCTTCTTTAGTGTTGAAAGGACAGCATGCTCCAATACTTTCAACAGTCTGGCTTAGGCAACACAAACTGCTTTCTGAGATCCTAGAGACATTGTCGGTGAGCAGGAGTACCTCACACAAACAACCGTCCCTGTTGGGATTGAGAGGGTGTCTCCAGCTTATCCATTCTCTACATATGCAAATCATCATGGTGTCTTTTCTGTATCTCGATGTTACAGATTACCAGAGTCACTCAGTCATGTTTTTAAAGATGTGCTCTCATCAACTGAGTAGGTTTGTGATATTGAAATTATGTATAATCCCTGTCTTCTCCCTGTGATCAAGTGGGCCTTGGGCTAGATGACTCCAATTAAGATTAAGAATCTGACCTTGACCTCAGTGTTATGATGCCCTGTCATAACTATCCAATTGGTCTAGTATAATGTATATCTCTGAAGAGTTTTCAGCAAATTTTAAACATCAAATAAGGATTAAAGACCAGTAGACGTGGGAATCTGGGAATATAGGAGAAAAAAAATTACAGATGAAAAAAAATCACAGAGGTAGATGCTGTTAGTCAATGAAAACTAATGGTGAATGTGGATACTCATATACTCAAGTACGAATAAATCTGTGGGTCATAATGTGAGCAGAAAAGCCTGAGACAGACCATGCAAGAACAAAGGTCAGAACCAATAAGGTCCAGATGCCAGGCACAGGGGCAAGAACAGGCAGGGTAACAAACTATTAATACGAGCAACAAGGACTATATCCCAACTGCCAAGGAGGCCACAGGGAATTGGATGCCCTCGGAGGCCGAGTACTCTGAGGTCACCCACCCCCAAGCGGAGCTTCCACAGGGGATGGAAGAAGTCCAAACACTACCGTGCAGAAACCAACGTCATCGGAAAGACAACCAGAAGCCCTGAGCGGTCCGCAGAAACAGAAGAACAACAAACGTCCTTCGGGACCAGGGAGTAGAGCTTTCTCTGGTCCGAGCCTGGCTCCACCTCTGGACCCCCCCCCTCCCTAGCAATGACCATCGGGATCGCTTCGAAAACCCCTCACAGCAAACAAACAATCATACAAACTAAAAAAAAACAAAAAAACAAAAAAAAAACCAAACCTAAAATAAATAAACATAAGAAAGTAGAACTTGAAATCTGACAGGAAAGAGCTGGCATGGATTGGCTCATGCCTCGCTGGGTGGGTCACAAAGATTAGTTACTCCTCACCATGGTGTTGAGGATTTTCCTGCACACCCCCCCCCCCGCAAAAAAAAAAAAATGTTCTGCACCTAAAATGTTGACATATATCTTGTTAGAGTTACAAGCCAGTCTGGATTATCCTAAAATCTGCCAAAATCAGCAAAATTTTACTTCAACACAACAACTGGCTAAATACTAAGATGAAATGGACACGAAACAGCTGAATGGTGCCTTATGGCCATTTTAAGGTATAGAGCAGCCGGTCCTGTATATGAACTAAAATTGAAATGTCAATGAGCTAATCATAGGTTGTGGCTAGGACTTGTTTTCCTTTTTTTTTTTTTTTCTTTTTAATACACTGGTTACTCAAAACCATGTCAATTCCATAACATTGCAAATTGCTGTTGATGTTATATTGGGACTCTTAATTGACTGTGATGATATTCTGCCAGCTCAAACTTCAGACCAGAAAAGGTCTCCCCAAGAAACTATTCAACCCATCTGGACAATAAGTAGCTGGACTCTATGCTTGGTATACGTTTGCAAGGAAAGAATCTTGATTGAATTTGAACTGTAATACTGCATCAAGGTGGAGGAATCCACCGGGGGGAGGGGAGGGGGAGGGAGGGGGGATTCCCAGAGCCTATGAAACTGTCACATAATGCAAAATAATTAACAATAAAAAAAAAAAAAAAGAACAGGCAGGGTAGAGGCACAGAGGAAACCCAGCACTCTGAAAACCAGACACTGGAACCAGAAGTTCTATGAGAACAGAAATAAAACGGTAGTAATAGATAAAAGTTGTCAAGAGAACCCACTTTAGCTGTTTTCAGTTCAGAGCTTTGATACAAGATCCTACCGAAGGGTGTACAATTATAGGAGTCAGTGCGAGTGGCAGCGAGTCAAGGTGTATCAGCAGGAAGCTGAATCAGCAACAGAAATAGGACCTGATCCCAAGCATTCGAGCATGGAATATGAACATTTCTAATGATGTTCAGCCTCCTGCGCCACATTGCCCATCCTAGGATCACATCTTGTTGTTATTTTGATTTATATTTCCTTAATGAATCATGTTTATTGGTCATTTTTATATCTCCTTTGGAGAACATTCTATTCTAGTCCTCAGTCCACTTTTCGACTGGGTTATTTTGTGGATGTTGCTGACTTGTAAAGGTTCATATTTTGACTGTTAACTTGCTATCAGATATGTGACCTGTAAATATCTTTCCCCATGCAGATCTTCCATTTAATCAAGTTTTATTTACGAGAGAGAGAGAGAGAGACAGAGACAGAGCTTCATATACTGGTATACGCTTCAAATGCCCAACCACATCAGTAAGAGTTGTGCCAGAATAAATCCAGGAACATGGAACTTTATTAATGTCATCCACAGGGGTGGTTAGGGACCCAAGTACATGGAATGTCATGTGCTGCTTGCTGGCATTCACATTAACGAAATGGTAGATTGGAAGCAGAGCAGCCAGAACTCAGTGTCAGATACTCCGATATAGGATGTGCATATCACAGTCAACGGCTTAACCCACTGCACTACAATGCCTAGGATTTCATCTTTTAGGTTTTGTAGGCCACAGGGTAAATTTTGCTTTTGCTAATTGTTTGAGAGGCAGAGAAGCAGAGAGGTAGACACAGGTAGATATGAAGAGAGAATTCCCATCTTTTGGTTCACTCTCAAATGGCTGCAGCAACTAGAACCAGGCTAGGAATCCAATCTAGACTTCTCATGTGGGTGGCAGAGACCCAACTACTCAACATCATCACTGTCTACATTTGCTGGAAACTGAAGTCAGGAGCCAGACCTGGGATTCAAACTCGCATGTGTGATGTGGTCATCCTAACCAGTGTCTGAAGTCAATTGCTTGCCTCTTGTCTTCCTTTCTGAAAGACAGCTTTGCTCAATGTAAGAGTCTTGGTTGAGAATATCTTTGAAAACTTTTTTAAACTCCACTCATTGCTGGCTGATTTCTCTGCTGTTTTTGTGTATGCTCTAGGGGCATACATTCTACTACGTACAAATCCAATCAAATTGTGGCTCCTGGAAAGGAATAGATTCTTAGCTGTGTGCGTGATATTTTTTCTGACTCCACAATGCTTCCTGCCTGTTTAGTCAGCCCTCAGTAGCTATGGTAGTTTGACATTAGGACTTTCTTGGCATGCCAAAACCCATAGAATGTTCTAGTCCTTAAATATTCTCTGCCATGCTTCCATATACCTCCAATTATCCCAAAATTATAATATCTGACACAATATAAAATCTATGTAAACATTATTACACTGTATTGTTTAGGGAATAATGATAAGGAAAAAAAGTTTCTCACCCTCAGTACAGATGCACTTTGAAAAAAATATTTTGACCCTTGGTTGGTCGACTCCGTGTGTATGGAACCTGCAGATCTGCAGGGCTTTCTGTCTGTAACCCGATTCTCTCCTGAAAATGAGCGGTTCTGTAGGATAGGATCAATTCTTGAATCTCTTAAGTGCAATTTAATGTAACCTCCACTGTTATTGAGTCCACTCTGTAGGTTTGGAGTTCTTCATTCTCTGTTGAAAATGAAGTTAATTCCCATGGAAAAAAATTAAGCACTGCTTTGCACTCTGCTCTTGCCAGGAAGAGTGTGTATAAGATAAACAAAAACATCCTTAACTTCATCTAATTCCACCTTCTGTCCGGAAAACCTAAAGTTAGATATATTAGCTTTCCTTCAAAGCTTTAAATGTTGTGTGTATATGTGCATATATACCTAATTTAGGTCTTTAGAGTGAGAACAAAATCATATATATTCTACATGTTCTTTTGAAACATAAGAGTATGAACTATGAATATGACAGTGACATTTCTAAGGATTATAGATACTATAGATCAATTACGCTATTTTTATTTGAGGTAACATAACCTAAGAATTTAGAAGAACGTATAGCTAACGTGTTTTTTAGACTGTTTCAAAAATGATGAATGATAATGTCTTGAGTTGAAAATAGAGGTGATTAAAGTAAAAGTTGATTAATATTTATTTAATAATACTGCATATCAATCAAGATGCCAAATACAGAAACCATCACACTGCACCCAAGCCTTACCTCTCTTGCCTATAGATTTTTGCAGTTATCTGTCAGTGCCCTTACTTAAACAACTCCCCTTCCCCCCATGACACAGGCTTTCCTCACAAGGTCCAGAGGTCCATGAGTTCGTTACTAAGACCTCTATGTAAACTGCAAATCTGCATCTCCTTCTATACCCAGTACAAAAGATTGGCTGTAAGAGTGGATCAGCCTTTTGTAGTTGGCAGTGGTTGGACTAAGTCCTGTTATAAAATAAATCTTACTCTGTTTTAGAAGGATACGCACACATGACCTCTTATGCTGGTACAGGCTTAGAGTGGCAATTAGAGAAAAAAATTAAGCCTGGAGTATCAATTAAGAAAATGATTATTTTTTCTTAAATCTAGAAGATTTAAAAACTTTGTTGATTCATTTGAAAAACAGTAACTGAAAAAGAGATTGGGAGACGGGGGAGCAGAGAGGCAGATTAGTAAACTAATTTGGAAAACTTACATATGTTTCATGAAAAGGGAAGAATTGACTAATTTGACAGAAGAAAGTAGATCAAAATAAGAACCTGGAGAACTTGAAGAAATGTTAGCAGTGTCAAATATGCTAATCAAAAAATATAATTGGAAGATGAAAATGAAAATTTAATTCTTCTGGAAACATTTGCTTATTGTTAACATTGCTTATAAATAAGCTTCATAATGTGTGTGGCTCCTACTGCCAACACACACTGAAAATGCTTTTTTTTACATCACTCTTTTTAAAATTATTATCATTTTATGATACAGTTCAATAGGCCCTGTGATTTCCCCTGCCCTCTCCCCTCTATGACTCTGTCCCCTTTGACTGATATTCCTTCTACTAAAACCAGGCTGAATTTCTCTACTCATTCAACAAGACTCAGTTTAGGTGCCACCTCATTCAGGAAAACGTTTCTGATTTTTCGAGTTTAGATTAATGATACTCTGACACACTGCCACATACCCATTCTCTTGTTACCTACGATAGTACTTGGTAAATGATGGATGCTCAATATATGCTAAATGATTCAGAATAGACAAATAAATGAATGAATCATAGCGCTTCCTGGCATTTTGGCTAGGACCAAGTGTAGTAACAAATGAATAGGCTTTGGTACCATGGAAAGCAGTCGCCTGAGTGTGAATGATTCAAAAATCGCTTTTAAAAGCATGTTAAGAGACCAGTCGAGATTAAATATATGAATACTCTGTAACTGAAGTGCATAAAAAGTTACTTAATCTTAACTGAAAATTCATCTACCAGCCACCCCACTTCTAGGACTATATCTACAGGAAATGAAGTCTACATATGAGAAAATGACTCGTAATCCTATATTTATAGCAGTACAATCTACAGTAGAACCCAGATGTGCATCTAAAGAGGAGTGCATAAAGAAACCATGGTATATCTATTATATGGAATACTACTCAGCCATTAAAAGAATGAAATTTGCAACAAAATGGTCCCAACTAGAGACCATTATGTTCAGTGAAATAAACCAATCTCAGAAGGGTAAATATCATATATTCTCTCTTATATAAGCCAACCATCATGCAAAGCTCAAGATCAACAGATACATAGGTAAACATCTATATACGTAATTCTCATAGATGAACTGTTTAATAGAGGCTATCATATGGAGATGTGAAGACACAATGCAATATGCATCTTTGCTTTCAAATCAAAGATGGATTCCCAATGAAACTGTTAAATATATCTTGACAATAGGATGCTGGACTTTCTACCATTGTCTATACCAACAATGTCACTTAAAGAGCAGAATGATGTACTTGTGATTGCTACTGAAGGGCTGTATTATTCTAATAATGTGTGGGAAATCAGTGGGGGTGAAGGAGTGGGAAAGGTGGAAGGGGAAATCCCTGAGCTTCCTCTGGGTCTTCCATGTGGATGCAGGAGTCCAAGCACTTTGGCCATCTTCTGCTTTTTTTCCCAGGCAGATTAGCAGGCAGCTGCATTGGAAATGGGGTTGCTGGAATTCTATACAACGCCCATATGCAATGCCAGTGCCTTACCTGCCAAGCCAATATGGGTGCCCCTCTGTAAGCTTTTTAACAACATAAAATTAATCATTATACTTTCTAACCATAAGCTCCAGCTTGTAACTTGCTAAATTTCAAAAAACCACCTATTGTATGTAGCTATAATACTAGCCATGACTTCCCTTTATCTTTAAGTAAGATTTTATATGATATGCTGCCCTCCCACTCCCCCCAATTGTTTTGGTAGAATCTTGCTCTCCTTTGTATTGACTTCCAAATTGCCTTCTCAAGACAACAAAACCAAATCAAACCTGCCAATGGCTACCAGGTTTCAGTGCTTTTGGATTTCACAGTTCATGAACTTTAATGTGTTCCAACAAGTCCTCATATGGCGGTGAATGTGAGGCTAGTTTCTTGTGAAGTATGACCTTTGTATGTGTTCAGGCATCAACTGGTCTTTGTTTTATTAGAGGATATTTTTTAAAATTTCTGATCATGCATCTAGTTTTCAAAGCACAAAATCATATTTTAAGTTTTTTCCCAAGTCTGGCTTCAAAACCAGATTATATTCAATAACTTCATTGTCTTAGACAGCCTGCAAAACAAAAACAAAATTATCCATTTACTTTAGGCTTGTATATGTGTTTTATTTATTCCGGCATAGTGCTGTGGAAATAGATGCAACAAGGGAGTCTTGGCAGTATGACAAGCAATTAAGACACCAAGATGTTTAGCAATGTATGAGTATTTTCTCACAGTGAGATCCCAAAGCTGAGATTGCCGCTGACATTGTTAGTCATTGAATCAATTACACAAGATGGGTTTGACAGGTGTAATTATATATTTCTATGGTGATTATGTATGGCCTGCCATAGAGATCAACAAGCCTGTAATGTTTGTACTCATTTCAGCAGTCATTACTCTAGCAAAGTATTTGGAGTTGGATATCCTCTTTGGAGAGAAGGATACCTAAAATGAAGCAAAAATCCATGACATACTCCAACTGACAGCATTGGCTTTAGGAACACTTTCCTTTGTTATTGGACTGATGTACAGCTGCCAGCTCATCATACCCTCACATATTCTATCATCATATGTAGTTATGTGAGACTGCAATGAAGACAATTGATGGTAAAAATCTGAAATGTTTGAAATCAAATTCACATTGGCAGTCTATTGACAAATAAAGGAAGATGTTAGAAACAAGCCAGTATGGGCGTGTAGACACAGCTTCTGTTTATTTTCATTTCATCAATCCAAATGATTCCGATTCTGTGCGGGGACAAAGCAAGGCAGCATGGTTTAAGAAATTAGTTGCTCTTCACAGGCAGTCTCTCTGTTAGAATAGCTTAAATTTGCTTTGAGAGATTATTATTTTTATATCCGCATTTTCCCTCAAGTGAGATTTTTGGAAAAGGCAGAATTGAAGCAAATCAGCCCCAGAGTATTTCCTAGATCACCAGGGGGGTGATTTGAGAAATGTAATTGTCTTTTTAATCTGCCTCCTGTTTCACCAAGCCATCCCTCAAAGGCAGGGTATTTTTGTCGCTAATGGAATTCTAATTAGCATATGTCCAGATCAGTGTTTGGTGCTGATCTGGGTCAAAGGCACCTACGACGCATCTGCGTTACCAGAGGGTTAAGTTGAGCTGTGTAAATTAGGTCTGGGCTCCATGTGTGAGCATATTGGGAAATATCCAGCAGTGATCAGCAAATGCATAGATAGAATCCATGTTGTCACGTCTGTTTTCAACCTCATATTACAAACGTGACTGTCCTCAAGAATTCTCAGAACATCAAAGTATTTTAAAACAGATATCTAAAAACTTGAAAACAAAACTAATGAACTGAAATGTGACAGTTATTAGTGTTAAGATTCACCAGACCTTAAAAATGTACCATTCTTAATATTTTATTTTATGTATGTATTTGAAATGCAAAGTGAAAGCTACAAAGAGGTAGAGAGAGAGAGAGAGAGAGAGAGAGAGAGAGAGACATCTTGCATCTATTGGTTCACTTCCTAAATGCCTGCACCAGGCAGGGCTATGCATTCCTGAAGTCAGGAACCAGGCATTCCACACTGTCTCCTGTATAGGTGGTAGGACCCCAAGTACTTTGGTTGCTTCCTTGGCATAGCAGCAGGAAGCTGGATCAGAAACGTGTGGTAGCTAGCACTCACATTAGGCATTCTGGTATGGAATGCAGGTGTCCCAGGTGGTGGCTTAACATGCTACGGCACAATGACTACCTCCCTGCTCCCACCTTGGCTCTCACAGGACTGCAAGGGTGGCACCTGTGCCTGCGCTCCCGCTGCAAACTGGTCTCCATCTTATCATTGATATGGATGGCTTCCTTCTGGACTTAGAAAGACTATGAGGCTGGCACTGTGGCATAGCATGCTAAGTTTCTGCTTGCCATGCCAGCTGCCCATACACATGCCAGTTTGAGTCCCAGAGGTTCAATTCTGATCCGGTTCCTTGATAATGGCCTGCAAAGGCCAAGTCCTTGGGCCCCTTAACCCACATGGGAGGCCTGGAAGAAGCACTTGGATCATGGCTTTGGACTGGCCTAGTTGTTGGCTTTGCAATTGTCTGAGGAGTGAACCAGTAGGTGTAAGATTTCCATCTCTCTGTCTCTCCCTATCTTTCTGTAGCTCTACTTTCCCAGTAAGAAAAATAAGTGAAAAATAAAATCTCTTAAAAAGCTGATATTCAGTGGTGTTTGAAGAAATATGTAGCTGCTATAAGCAGTACAGCTGGCAGGTGGAGTCTCTGGTGATGGGGAAAAGGCCTTAGAAGCTGCACGAATCATAATAGACATCCTGTAATTTCCCATGGCCAAAGAGCAGTTGAAGAGACAGCCGAAGAAAGTTGATGGAACTGTTCCCTATGGCCACCCTCAGGCCAAGGGTTGAAAAACTGATCCTCCACCTGTGAAAGCATAGCATTGCCACCAGCTCCGGGACAGTGTCCTTCCAAATGAAACCCAGCAGACACAGAAGTTTTCAGTCTGTTTGTACACGTGGTCCTCTGAGATATCCCTGAAGTAAGCAAGCAGTGACAAGCCAGAGCTTGACATCTTGCTTTCTTAGGCCAGGAGGCCCTCATCTCTTCCTAGGCAAAAGCTCTTGAAGATGCCCCCAGTGCGGTGGAGGCATTCCAGTGGCAGGGATGCAGGTGCTCATGGTTGCTCATTACCACTTGATCCAAGATCTCACAAGAAAGGCCAACCTGGTGCTGTGTTCCCTGTGATTTCCAGCACTAGCTGTTTGGCCTGCCCTGTTGCAAGGGAGAGGGAGGATGCGCCATGCTGCCTTGAACCTGCTGGCCTGCCTGAGCCCAATATCTAAATTCTTACAACCACTGCAAGAATCAAGGAGCTTGGCAACCCTGAAACTGCTACCTGCCTAGGCTTTCATGCTTTTCCATGCCATTGACTTTTTCGTCCCATGGCCCATTGTCTCTACAGGATGCATGAGGCATGACTTGACAGCCGAGGCAAAACAGAGTAGAGAGCACTCCCACACAGATCACCATCTGGTCACCAAGCACAAAATGAATATGGCCAAAAGAATGTACGTGCATCATATGCATGTCTGCATATGTTCTTAGTGTGCACATGGAAACAAGGAGTTAAAAGGTGTTCATTCTTGTGCAAAAAGATTTTGGAGTCCATGTACACAAGGGGATCTTAAAAAAATTATGGA
The DNA here is from genome assembly GCF_030435755.1 of Ochotona princeps. Taxonomy (NCBI): domain Eukaryota; kingdom Metazoa; phylum Chordata; class Mammalia; order Lagomorpha; family Ochotonidae; genus Ochotona; species Ochotona princeps. The sequence continues at coordinate 95,491,009 of NC_080865.1, forward strand.
AAAATGTTTATTTTGTAAAACTTACATCTGGATTTCAAAAAATTCTGCAAGACAACAAATGATTTTGATTTCCATTTCTCCATAAGTTTTTTCAAGTACTCTCCTGCACATGGTATGTGTATATATGGATAGACACGTGTATGTTTAAAATACATGCCTTTCCTAAGACAAAATGAAGTGATATCTATGGTTATATGTTTTCTCTTTTAGGTTTTTAGGATATTATCTAGACAATACAAACTATGGGGTCAGCATTGTTGGGTAGTAGGCTGAGCTTCTGCCTGAAGTGCTGGCATCCCATATAGGTACCTGTTCTAGCGTCAGCTGTTCTACTTTGGATCCAGCTCCATGTTTATAACCTGGGAAAATAGCCAATCAGGCCCAAGTACTTGGGCCCCTGTACTCATATGAGACACCAGGAAGAATCTGCTGGCTGCTACCTTCAGATTGGTTCAGTCCTGCCTGTTGGGACCATTTGGAGAATGAATCAGCAGATGGAAGATCTTTCTCTCTTCGCTCTGTAACTCTGCCTTTCTAATAAAAATAAAACGAACATAAAAAAATGTAAACTGTGTAAGGACATATGTTTATGTACACATATGTACATATGGAAAGTAGTTGTATGATCTCATTATATAATGCTCTTCCATGTGGATCTTAATGCCATGGCAACTGAAAACAACAAAGGGATGTTTTCTCTGTTCCATCACTGAAGTGGGAAAGTCATTTACGAATGAGCCTTAAAAATAATTTTCCTTATTGACTCACATTAATTGTGTATGTACTCTAACATCTTCTTTTAATAATAACTCATGTGGTTTGATAGTTTTGAGATGCTGCTGATTTCGTTGCTCCAAGGATGAGAAAATCCTTCCAAGGTCCACTGACTGATATTGTCTACCTCAAAGTCTCCACTCGTCTGGATATTTGCTGTTAAAGCATGTCTGGGAGAGCTGTCCAACTTTTTCTTCCCTCCATGGTACTAGACATCATCTGTAGGCCTCAAGAGCTGTCATGTCTGTATGCACGTCTGGGCATGCCATCCACTGCACTGGCTTCAACAACTGTGGAGACCCAATTCTGATTCACGTACTCCACGGTCAGACCACAGATCCTGTGATTTTCCCTGCGGATGGAGTTCTGAGTCCAGTAATCCAGTTGGGAGAGTCCCCAAAGAAACCGTCTTGTACTTTCCAGGTGGTTCTGTGGTTTAGCCTGAGAGGACTTGTCCCCAGTCCCAGCAACTGTTAACCAATGCTGCAGCAGAACCTGACCAACGCGTACTTACTCTAGCTCCTGCATGTACCAGTGGGCATAGTCACTTAGCCAACCCTGGCTCTCCCACTAACCCAGTTCACCTGTAGGCCAATAGGTTTTGTATCCCTGCCCAGCCTGGTCTGCCCCCAGTACTAGCTTTCATAGTCACCAGTGGGAACAATGGCCAAGGATGGGAATCCTCACATGCTCCCTGCCTGGTTCGCCACTGCCCCCAGGTCTTACGTGTACTGGTAAATGCTGTGGCTATGTCTGGCATACCTTGTATCACCTAGGCATTCACCAGCTAGTGTTGCAGTCTGACTTTGCCCAGTCTGCCCACAGTCTGAGCTTATGCTGGTGGGTGCTGCAAACTAGCCTAGCCCAGCCAGATCCCAGTCCTGGCCTGCTCCCAGCCACAGATCTCGCACATGTTGGTATTTGCTCCAATCCATCTGGCATCACCTGTTTCAGCCTTTGCCATCAATGCTGTAGCCTGGCCTGGCCTGGTCCACCCCCAGTTCCAACTTCGGCTGCTAGATGCTGCAGCCTAGCCCTGCCCAGCTTGCCTTCATTCCTGGCTTTCATGCAAATCAGATGGTGTGGTAGCGTAGCCTAGCCAGCATGGTCTGCACCCCATCCTGGCTCCTGTGCATGCCAATGTGCTATGGTTTGGCCAAGCCCTGCCTGGTCTGTTCCCTCTCTCCCCCCGAGGCAACCCACAGACCCACTGACAAGTGAAGCAGCCCTGCCCAGCATGACCTACACCCAGCTGACTCTCATGCTGCAGTCCACCAGCAGAGTTCCCCAAGTTCCTCCACTCCAAAACTCAGCTCCTACTCATACAAGTGGGTGTTATCCCCTCACCCAGCACAGTCTGTCCACAGTGTCAGCCTTTGTGTGTGCTGGTGCATGTTGCGGCCCAGCCTTCCCAATACTCAATTTTTTGGTGTGTCTGTGGGTGCTACAGCTTGGAACTGCCAGGCCTATTCCTAACCCCAATGCCCATGAGTGTCGGGGGGTTCCTTGGTCTTATCTAGCTCAACTCGTCACTGCCCCAGCCCTCAAGCAAATCAGCTGGTATGGAAGTCCTACAGGAGTGAGCCCATACATCCTGCCTCCCTGAATCTGCTCTCAGATCTAGTTCTTTCGCATGATGGCTAGTGTCATGGCCCTGCCTGATGTGGTCCACCCTCAGCCCTGACACTCAGTGGTGGGTACTGTGATTAAACCCTGCCAGGCAGCACCCCCCCACCCAGCTATTGCTTTTGTGTGTCTGCACCAGTAGATGGTGATTGATGCCAACAAGCCCAACTCATGTCTCCCTTGCTAGTGGGTGTATTGGTTTGGCCCTGAAGGGTAACCTGGTTTCCCTCCTCCAAACCACGTCTTAGTCCCTCCATTTAACTGTAAGTGCAGTAGCCTGGTTGGTGGAAGACCCCCAGAAGACCCCTCACCTGTCTTATTCTTCCTCTGTTGTCCTCCCTCCCACACATCCCCAGACTACTTTCCCTGAGGAATCCATAACCAGCCATACCTACGAGTGTGCAGATCCCCAAGCTCAGTCCTTCAGTGGTGTGTTGTGCCACCCTTGGGCCTTGCCTGCCTGCCAAGGTCCCATGCATGCTCAGGAACAGGTCCCTAGGCCCCTTTTGCCATTGTGCTGGTATCTGCCCCCACATATCTTTAACAACAACAACAACAAAAAGAATCTTAAAAAAAATAGGCAGCTATGCTGCCACACAGGCATAGTTCACACAAATTTGCCATTAACCATGCTCAGAATATCTGCCAGTTATTAGCTGCTTTTCTTGAGCAATGTAACACTTGCCTAGGTACAATGCAACCCAGGCAGTTGTCTACAGCTAGGGAATAACATCTCTTTATATCAATGTTCAGTGACAAGCTCCAGGATGCACTATTAAAGTTTTATTTTAGTTTGAACGTGCCTATAACATGTATCTCCTATCTACGCTGGAGAAGCTTCCTGCCTCAGAAAGGTTGCTTCCCACTTTGAAGACTATTGCTTTTTCCACTTCTTTAGATAGAGAATTTGATTTCAGCATATTTACGTGGTAAGATCAAGAGCCACAGCACACACTTGAAATAATTTATTGAACATCGCTCTTTTGTCATTAGTCCTTTTTGTGGATTTACTCAGACTCTGGAACTTGTCCTTGGCTTGGCAGATGGAACATGTGAGCCATGTGGAAATGGAGAACAAAGCGAGCACGCTGTGTCCTAACAGATCCCACTCTTCCATGTGGGCTCTGCTTGCTGTTGAACTCGAGTTATTTTTCAACAGTGCAAATTGTAGAACACCATCAGTTATGCATGTGATGGGTGATTGTCTGTTGCTGAGTGTCTCTGGCAGTTGGCCAATGTTTGTGTCAATTGAACAAGTTTGTCTGAGCATCCCTGGTTGCCGGCGCATCTTTCTGCTCTTGTTATTCTCTTTCAAACTAATTGTAACATCCTACTAGTTCCTTCACAAGTTGATTTAGTTAAATTCTTTTGCTCATGTTCATATTATGTTTATGTGGGTGTCCCGATTTTGCCTTTTATTAATAAAGAATCTTTTAACAAATATAAAATAGAAATGTAACTCATTGACTTTTTAAAAACTTCCAGTCAGTACTCAAGTGTAACTTGTCATATATTTCAAGTAAACCATGGTGTACTTGAAAATACAGCAAATAAATGTTACTGATGAAATGGTTAAAGAAAAAAAATACTGTATTTACTGAGGGTCACTGGCGTCACGTTAAGTAAAGGAGAATGCTGCTTTTTGACATGGGCCTTCAGTAGACAACTATTAAACTCATTAAACTTCTGGAGTAAATTGAGGGGCAAAAATTAGGACTATTGCTGCTATATGTAGGATCAGAATAATTCAGCTGGAATAATTCGGGATTTCCTGTTAGAAAAATAGAACAGGAGCCAGAAATCTGTGGCTCAGGGGCTAAGGAAAGGTGAAGACTTTCTTTGAGAGTATAGCATGAAGTCATGACTGAACTCAGCAGTTCAGGGACTAGTGAAGAAAACTTGCTAGTTGGATTTGAGGGCTATGCTTTTAAATGTTGAGAGATGGGCTTGGGGAGAGGAAGTGAATGGACCTTGCAGGACTTGACACTGAAGTTTGAACTCCATTATAGATGGTTGTGAGCCTCGGCAAGGGATTGAGAAGAGTGATACAAGGGATATCAGTGTTTTTCAGATGATTTCTTGATTCACTGCAGAGCATTTGTTCTCTGTGACAGCAATCGGGAACTTGTTAGAAATGTTAGTATTTTAGTGCATATTTTTTTTTTCTTTTTTTTCTTTCTTTTTCTATTTTTTTATTTTATTGTATTGTTGTTGACAATCTTTTCATAGTTAATTGCGGTAAAAAAAAAAAAAGGTTCAGGGGGTATAGGGAAGTGGGTAAGAATATTATGTCCATATTGTTTCCATCATGTATCTGAGGTAAAGGGGGATATTGAGGGAGAAGCCCCACCCGGTTTCCCGCCCACCCCAAGTCCCGGATGTGGGGCATGCTCTGAGATATTTGCTCAAATGGTTTTAATAGTTCTCCAGTTATGAATCGCTGCCAGTTTCGCTCGATGAGGTCGTCCACTGATTGATATGGTCCATCACAAAGTCTCCATTCGCCCCATATTTCGCTGCCAACAATATACAGCTGAGATGAATGATTGACCTGTTCTATCTTCTGTCTTTTCTTGGTTAGAGTTCTGAGTCCAGCAGTTTTATTGGGAAGATCTCCAAAGAAACCTTGAGGTATTCCCAGACCAGATTCTTGTATGTTCTAGCAAGCACAGGGTCCGGCAGAGTCCATCACCCAGATCAGCTGGTGGTTGCAATTGCTGGGTTGGTTCTGTTTTCAGTTCCGAGTTGCACTGGAACCAATGGGTGTTGCAGTCCAGTCTGGTTCTGCCCAGCACATACTCGGCCCTTACATCAACCAGTGGGAGCTGCAGCCTAGTCGGGGCGACCCACAATAATCCCCATCAGGCCCGCCCCCTACCCTGGTTTGCCAGTATGTGTAGCAGTAGACCAGTCTGTCCCCCATCCCATTTGGCTCTTGTACTTGTCAATGGGTATTAAAGCTTAGTTCCATCTAACCAACTCAACCATCCAGCCCTCACAGACGTTGTTGAGTGCCTCTCTGTCTAGCCACCCCAGCCCCCGTCCTAGTTTTCATGCCCTCCCACGGGACTAGTGACCCAGGAAGGGGGAACCCACTTTTTCCCTCCCAGGTCTCTCTCAGTCCCGGTTTATGCACTCTTTAGGTGGTTCTGTGATTTGACTTGACAGAATTAGTCCCCAGTGCCAGCTTCTGCCAGCTGATGCTGCGGCCAAGCCCAAACATCCCTCACCCGCTCTAATTTATGCTTGCACCAGCAGGAATAATCAGCACAGCCTGGCTTTTCCCTGATCTAGTCCACATGCAGCGCACAGGTGTTGCAGCCTTGCTTAGTCTGGTCCCCATCCCAGCCCAAGCTCTCCAGTGGGAGTAGCTGTCCGGGGAGGGGACCAGCCCCTTAATCCCCTTGCCAGCTCTGTCCCTCCCTTCCTGGATCTCACGTGTGCTGGTTGGGTGCTGCAGTCAAAACCAGTACAGGCAACCTCACCCTGGCATTCCATAATGTGTACTGGTTTTGTCACAACCAAACCCGGCTCAACCTAGTGCATATTTTTGAAGGGTTATTTACTTGAAGATCAGTGTTACAGAGAGAGAGAGAGAGAGAGAGAGAGAGAGAGAGATGAGAGAGAGAGATGAGAGAGATATGAGATATTTTCCATCTGCTGGTTTACTCTCCTGGTTATCACAATGGCCAGTGCCGGGATTGGCTGAAGCCCAGAGCCAGAAATTTTTGCAGGTCTCTCACATGAGTATAGGGGCCCAAGTACTTGGCCCATCTTCTGCTGCTTTTCCAGGTCATTAGAAGAGTGCTGAGTTGGAAACAGAGCAACTGAAACACAAACTTGCAGCTATATGGGATGCTGGTAATACAGGCAGCTGCTTTATGCACTATGCCACAACGTTGCCCCCAGAATTGCCAAATTTATTTATTTTAAAGTGGAGTAGTCAGGACATGAACCAACGCCCATATGGGATGCCAGTACTTGCATATAGAAAATTAGACATTGAGCTGCCATGCTGGCCCCAGAAATGCTATTTTTTGATCCCTAGGCCAGACCTACCACATCTGAAATCCTGAAATTTGTCCCTGAAAGTCTGTGGATAGGCAAGCCCTCCAGGTGATTCTGATGGACTCTCAAATTTGGGAAACTGTGCAATCAGTCGTCTTTATTCCTGGTTTCATACTCATGGATTCAACCAATCGCAGATAAGAAATATTTGAAAAAAAAATTCCAGAAAGTTTCAAAAAGCAAAATATGGATTTGCTTCACAGAAAGCACTATGCCAAGTCCACACAAATGAGGTAATATGTAGGCATGATCTGCTACCACACGTGTCGTTGGCTGCTTTCCAGCACTTGTTTCTTGAGCATTGCTCACCTTGAGTTTGCTTGTGTGCTATGCAGTTAGGCCTACATTGCTGATACTAATGTTGACAATGAAGAGGTACAACTTTTGTTTTTGCCATTCGTCCCTAAACAATACGGAGCAACAATAATTTACCCAGTGTTTACATTGCATTAGGCATCACAAGTAATTTAAAGGATATGTTAAATAATAAAAGTAATTTTAAAAATAAAGTGTATGGAAGTGTTGCATAGATGGTATGCCACTTGATATAAGGAACTTGAGCAGCGCCAGAGCTTGGCATCTGAAATGGGTCATAGAACCTGCCATCATGTATACTGAGGGATGACTGAATTATATGAGGACTGATCAAGTAACAGACTGTTATATAATTAAGTCACTGGTTAAGAAGGACCTCAATTAGTATCTTCATTTAATGAGTTTAAATGTAACTGATTTTTTTGGCAAGAATTATTTACTTTTATTGGAAAGGCAGACTTATAGAGAGAAGGAGAGACAAAGAGAAATCTTTTGTTTCCTGGTTCACTCCCTAGGTGGCTGCAATGGATGGATCTGAGCCGGAGCTGAGCTGATCTGAAGCCAGGAGCCAGGAGCTTCTTCTGGCTCTCCTACTCAGATGCAGGGTTCCGAGACTTTGGACCATCCTTAACTGCTTTCCCAAGCCACAAGCAGGGAGCTGGATGGGACGTGGAACAGCCCGGACACAAACAGGTAACTATATGGGATCCTGGCAAATGTAAGACGAAGACCTTAGCCACTAGGCTACTCTGCCAGGCTGTAATCGATTGATTTTTCCCACCTAAGGTTATTAGCTGATTGATGTATATGCATGCATTTTATTTATACATGTGATATATTGCTGAAAATACATGAACTGGTAAGGTTGTCTGGTAATACGGTGGTTTGATCATGGGAAATTTCAGAAGTCATTTGAGTTTCTGTGCTTGTCCAAAAAGGTAGCTATTTTAGCTGACTCCTACATTTTCTCCATCATCTGTATGTTTATAACATGTTTCAGGTTTCTTTGACAGGGGCTAGTTATGACTCATCCACATAACACTACTGGAGATTTGTGTGTCTCTGATAACCTGTTGTTAATTTCTCCAATGCCATTTTTTACAGTTGCCATATGTTTTGGATTTCCTTAAAGTTAAAGTCATGTTTGTTGCATTTTGGATCTTTTGGGGGGAGTGGATATATCTCTGAGCTTGTGACACATTAATTATGCCTGCTTGGTACCAGACCAGTTTGTCAATGTGATCAATAAAGAGCTGGATTTAGGACCAGAGAAAGGAACTGCAGAAACTAAAGATATGGAAATCGAAGCACTTGTGCAGGCATCTGGTAAAATTGCAAACATGGTGCTTGCAGAGGTGGCATGTAGTTCTGAAGTGGTTAATTTGCTGCTTGGGAAACTCACACTCCATATCAGAGTGGTTCAAGTCTTAGTTCCTCTGCTTCTCACCCAGTTGTGAGCTAATGCCCATCCTGTGATACCTCAAGCACCTGCATTCCTGCGTTCACGTGGGATGCCTGCGGAGAGTTGTGGGCTCCTGATTTTGGCTTGGTAAAGCCTTGACTGTGACAGGCATTTCAATAGTGAACAGGTGGATGGAAGATTTATCTGTGTGTCTGTTTCTCTCTTGATCTCCATGACTTTCAAATAAAAGAAAAAGAAATTAAATTTTGAAAGACAGCATTTGGAATGTCCACAGCCCATATGTCAATGCCTGCATTCCAGTCTTGGATTGTTTCTGATTTCACTTTCTTGGCAATGTGAACCGTGGTAGGTAACAGGTGAGGGCTCAAAAAGATAGTTCCATGCCACCCATATGGTAGTACTGGATTGACTTTGTGGCTCCTGGCTTTGGCCTAAACAATAGAAGGAAGATTCCTTCCAGAGTAGTTAAATCGATGACTATTTCCTGGTCTTGCAACTAGTTATTTTGCCAGAATGAAAATGAATGTCTTAATACTGTTTTATTGAACTTTGTTATGAGTTAAAAGAACAAGGTTTGAATCTACTGTAGTATTTATTGAAATTTCTTAATCTTTCTGATCTTTCTGGTTTGTAAAATTGGGTGGTGGTACTGTTTCAGTGGGAAATTGTGTACTGAACTTCCATAAATTGTAGAGTGCTTGAAAAAGTTTATTTGCTAGTGTAACTGTGCAGGTTTAGTATGCGATTCTTAAATAGGCAACAGAATCTACCAGAATAGCAAGCCAATTCATATTTACTGTAAGTTGATATAAATACAACTTGAGTTGCTGGTATCTTATTATTCAAGCTGGTATATTACTTCCTATGGTCTATGCAATAGTCTCTCACTTTTTAAAAGATTTATTTATTTTTATTGGAAAGGCAGAATTACAGAGAGAAAGAGAAATGGAGAAAAAGATCTTCCATCTGCTGCTTCATTCCCCAAATGTCCAGAGCTGAGTTTATCCAAAGCCAGGAGCCTCTTCTGGGTCTCCCGTGTGGATGTGGGTATCCCAAGGCAGTGGGTCATCCATCCTCAATTGCTTTCCCAGACCACAAGCAGGGAGCTGGATGGGGAGTGGAGTGACCAGAACATGAACCAGTGCCCATATAGAATTCAGGTGCTTGGAGGTGAGGGATTAGCCAATTAGAACTATTGTATCAGGCCCCCAAATTTTTACCTTTTGAAATGATAGCTCATATTGCCAAATTAGACCCCAAATATGACCTTTCATGTCAGTTTCTCAATCATCATCAGTCAATAGATGCATTGCTCTTTTTCCAGACATTAACATCTAATTGTACTTGGAGAAGCAGTAGATGCCATCTTTTGTGAGCACCTATTTGGCACCCAGCACTTTTCCAGACAGGTTTACAAATTCTTCCACTGAAACCCTTGGTACAGTCTGCTTTCAAAATGTTACCGTCTTCTCTCCAGTGCTACTCAAATTTTACCCAGTCCAGCTTTTGACACAATGCCTGGCATGCAGTAGGCACTAAATAAATGCTGAACAAATGATTTCGCACACAAGTGAATGAAATCATGCAAGGCTCATGAGGTCGCTTTTATTGCCTTCCAAGTTTTCTTCCAGAAACAGAGTAAACCCCCATTTAACATCACAGTCAAAGATAAAAAGTCCAATGTCTTTTAGCCAGTTGTTGCTCTGCCCTTTTGTGCCTGGCTTTATGAAGTTGTTAAAAAAGTTTTCCTTGGAAAACTTTCACCAAGAAACTACCTAATGGGGGCCAGCTGCAGCTCCAGGTTTTATGAACACTTTGATAGAAACCACATTAAATAGCAACACTGGTTCACACATCAATTTTGCCATGTTAAATTCCAGCTTGGGCACGTGGGGAGTTCATGTGATACTGACTTTTCATGGTCATCATTACAGAAAATGTGATTTGGTCTGGCTCAGTCATTAGCAGACATAAAACAGAGTAATCTCAAAGTGTATTTTAAAAACTCAAGATAGTTGCAAAGTTTTTTTTTTTTTCCTTTTCTTTCTGTGTTTGGAGTTCAGTGAAGCAGGTGAGGGTCATGGATTACCAGAGAAGCAGTAGTAGTTCTTGGGCTGATTCACTGCAAACTTTGGTAGCTGTGTGGCCTCCCCAGTACTGTTAGAATTTTTTCTCTGTTCTGATTGCCACTGTGCTTGAATTTCCCTTTAGAGTAATCTCTGAACTTCATTGGTTGCAGATGTCTCTCCTTTTTGCCTCTATTGGCACCGAAGTGGGAGAGGGTAAAAATGGCCCAGGAACCACTTAATGCATCCCTACAGTGGAAAAAAATAAAGTGTGTCCTTTGAGCCGTGGAAACCAAGATTAGATCCTGGTTCTGCAAACGTTAGCCATGTATTATAGGGAAATCACTTAAGCTAGAAGAACTTTGGTTTCTTCATTTCTAAAATCAGGATAAATACCATTAGAGCCAAACAATTGTGTTGTCGGTTCATCTCTCACTTTTCATTCCCACTTGTTGTGTAGTCTTCCCTAACTTTAAAGTTTTAATCTATAAAATGGCAAAAAAAAAAATAGTCCATCACAGGGCTATGGTAATGATTAAATGGGATAATGAGTAGAAAATGCACAACAATGACAGCCATTATGACTATTTCACACAAAATTCAAAATACTCTGATAGAAAGTTTCTGATGAAACAGTCTCCCAATTTTCATTGAAGGGTAATTTTGACTCCCTAGAAGTTATTTGCCAGGGTCTAGAGACTTTTAAAAATTTCATGCCCCAGGGTAAGTGCTACTCTTTCATAGAGCCCAGGGATGCTGCTAAACGTCTTGAAACGTGTACAGAAGCTGCCCCTTAGCCCCAGCCTCACGTAAGTCACTATCTACTACCAAATGCTGAGATGGAGAAACTATGCTTGCTAAGCACAAGTTACTAGACTTATTGAGACTTTTAGAGAGTCATTTAATTTAGTCCTTACCCTTATATATTTCTTCTCTGTCTCTCCCTTCCACCCATGGGGACTATGTACTTTAAAATATACTTTAAAGTTCACATAAGTGTATTGATTCTGTAATGATAACATTACTTAAGTAATACCTGGAATGCCTGTATCACCTTTCTTTGTCACATCTTTTTTTTTCCAAAAATGAAAGTGTTCAAATGATTTCTTAATTTATAGCCTAACTCTTGTCACCTAGAATCAGATAAACAAAAATAGATATTTAAAGATCCAAAAACTTTTTAGAAAAGATTCATTTATTCATCTGAAAGGAAAACTTGGAGAGAATGTGAAGAGACAGAGAGTGAGATCTTCCATCCTCTGGTTTGCTCCCCAAATGACTGCAGAAGCCAATGCTGGCTCCGACTGAGGCCAGGAGCCGGGAATTTCTCTTGGATTTCCTACCTGGGTGGCAGAGGCTCACACAGATAGGTCATCTGCTGCTGCTTTCCCACATACATGAACTGGGAGCTCGATTGGAAGTGAAGCAGCGAGAATTTAACTAAGCGCCCATGAGGGATAGCAGGGCTGTAGGTGGTGATGACATATCCCACTATGTCACAGTACTAACCCTAGGTCTCACCACTGCTAAAGGTCACTTAAGGTTCCCATGATAGCCTGTGAGACTTTTTTCTTCCCTTTGAAGAAAGTAGGGGAGCAAGAGAAAGACTTTAACACTTTAGACCTTACTCTCATGGGAATGGAATGCATTCACTTAGAAGAGGTGGTTTGACTATGAAAATCAGTCTGCCCTGAAAAACAATTTATGATAGCTATCACCATGAACATTTCCAAAGCTTTCTAAAGTGGTTTTTGAGATAAAAATATATACATATATATGCAATATAATGGATTGATAATAGGTGTAAATGAGAGAATACTGATGTTACAAGAACAAGAATCATGCCAGGAATATGATAGTTCTTGAAATAGAATTGTTAATAATCTCTGAGTATCCTGGAAGCCAAGGTAAGAGAGAAGACATTGTTCCAAACGTTGAAAAAGAAGACTGGCTAAAACAAAGGAGAAGTTTCTGTCTCAGACCCAGACACTTGGCAGACTTTCTCCTGGGGAGTATGAGACAGAGAGCTTTGTATGCAGCATTCCACTGTTTCCTCAAATAAAAACCTCAAAAGAATAAAATTTGTTTTTTTTTTTTTAAAGATTTTATTATTATTGGAAAGCCGGATATACAGAGAGGAGGAGAGACAGAGAGGAAGATCTTCCATCCGATGTTTCACTCCCCAAGTGAGCCGCAATGGGCCGGTGCTGTGCCAATCTGATGCCGGGAACCAGGAACCTCTTCCGGGTCTCCCACGCGGGTGCAGGGTCCCAAAGCTTTGGGCCGTCCTCGACTGCTTTCCCAGGCCACAAGCAGGGAGCTGGATGGGAAGTGGAGCAGCCGGGATTAGAACCGGCGCCCATATGGGATCCCAGGGCGTTCAAGGCGAGGACTTTAGTCGCTAGGCCACGCCGCCGGGCCCAAGAATCAAATTTGAGTAACATTTTAAGGATTAATGAAAGCATTCCTAAATGTACCTAAGCTAAATTAGCCAGATTAAATAAGTTTCTTCTTATTTAGTTTGTGTCACATTAGGCGCTGGAGGACTTAAAAGTTTGGTTGGTCAACATAGCCTCCAGACATCCTTTATAAATATTACTCATCTGAATCATATTTTCTTCTTGTAAATATGGAAAATACCTCTTCTTGAAAAATACTCTTTTTAGTAAAGATTAGGATCTCTAGTGAATGAATGCATTCACTCTGAAATGGGGAAAAAAAAATTCACAGCCTAAGATTATGGTGATTCCCTCTTCAGACAGGCTTAACGACTCTGTGATAAGGACCACCACCTGAATCTGAGTACTTCCTACAACAAAATCATTTCAGACCCCATGTTCCATATTCCTCATGGCCTACAAGGCGGGTTAACCGCACGTAGTCACTCCATAGCATCTCATGATTTGATCTCAAGCCTGTGCTTTGGAGGTCAGGCAAAACAAAAACAGAAACAGAAACAAAAACAAAAAAAACCCCTCTGGCAAGTCTGACAGTTAAGTGCCTTTCCCCAGAGATAACACACGGTACTTTCACTGTTACTTTATGGGCCAAAGCCAATGACATGGCTGTGCTGAACTTGAATGGGACCAAGGTTTTCATTCCTCAGGAAGGATGATTTCTTCTTGAGACCTACATCTTATTTAGCAGTTTTAGTGCCTATTGCAATTGACAGCCAACCACGTGACAGGGTTGGCATTCCATTTTGTAACTTAATGGAATTTCTGGTGCTCCCCTACAGATGGGAGCCCACTGCAAAGCTGCATCACATTATACTTCAGTGATGCCTTTGGGCTGGACTCCATCTTTTGTGCCTTCTTCTGAACTCTGCTACTCAGAACAGCTCCATTAGTCTGTATTCCCATTCCCACATTTCAGTATCTAAATGCTCGCTGGTAGTTTAGAAAAGACAGTTTCTCAGGAGGTCCTTGAGGCAATTTAACTTTCTGAGGGCTTTGAGTTTGTAGTAGCAGTTATTCTTAGATCCTACAGATTTTGCAATTTTGTGCTTTTCAATCCAACTTTACAGACTTCTGGTTTCAGCATGCAGGGACTTGTTCCCTTGATCTGCCATGCAAGTCAGTGCTATTGCTGCCAATTCGTTGGGATGAAATGAAGTGAGATTGAATGCCAGCAGCCAGATGATGACTTAGGGTAAGCTCCAGGTGGAGAGCATAGCAACGCTTCCACCCTTTTCCTGCTGCTAGTCTCCAGGTTGCAGAAAGCTGGTGCTAGGATTCTGGCCACTCCCCAATACATGAACTGAATTGCCATATTAATTTGGTCAATATTGATATTGATAGCACTAGATTGCTCAAAAGTAGTGATATTACAGCCGTTATTCCTTGTTGTTCTACTTACTTGTTGGCATATCATGAGCCATATTATTTATTAACATACAAAAATTGTTGAATCTTAATGAGCTAGTTATAAAACAACATAGTGCTGAACAGCTGCAGCTAGCTGACTCAGTTTCAGAATTTTCCAGTTGATTCTTGTACAATTGTTCTTTCCTACTGTAGTCAGATGTGTCTGAGAATGCTTGTTGTGGACAGAGTTTGAAGGAGAAAGGAACCAGGAACTTAAGCAGGAGATCCATTGAGAATACAAGAATTATTAAACTTTCCAAGAAAATGTGCACAGTGGGACTGGTGAATGCATGGGGAGACAGAGTGGGGAATGCTTAGGAGTAAGGGGATCTTGTAGGTCACAAAACAAATGTACGGGGGCAGTATCTCATGGGAATGTGAAAAGGAACTTTCAGTAAAGGCTTACTCTATAACTTCCATTCTGTAAATCTAATTTGCTGTAGCAACTGCCCCCACTACCTCAACCTTCTACCTCCCTCTCTCTTTTTTTTTTTATAACTGCTACCAAATGGCTTCAGTTTTTAATTCTTTACTTTCCGTTTTACGGCCTACAGCTTCATACAAAAGTGTGAGTGCCCTCTCCAGATGGACTGTGCAGCTCATTTGGGAAGAAGGGCAGCCGATTTTCATCATCTGGGCCTTTAAGAACTCTCTAGGTAGCCCTAAAATACATAAAAGTGCAAATGGTGGACAGGAAATTTCGAAGTGTCTCTTGCTGAACAGTCCAAGCTCGGAGTTTAGTCAGTTTGTTTTTGTTTGACTGTTGGTTAGAAACTACCAGTACTGCAGGCAAGGTAGACTTGTGTGTGTGTGTGTGTGTGTGTGTGTGTGTGTGTGTGTGTGTGTGTGTGTGCTGGGAAAGGGTGGGGGCAGAGAGGAACGCATGCGCAGAACACAAGCCCCTTCTTGCTAGCTGATGTTTTTATTGTCAAATTGCTCTCCGTGAAGACATTTCCAGTGATCCTGGGTGCTTCATTCCAATTTTGGCCATATGGCTCTGCTCAAGAAATTCCTTAGTCTCTTCTAACTGATGTTCTCCCACCACGTGGCCACAAATTGACTACTTGCTTTGCCTACAGCTTTTAATTGGTTTAAATAATAAACTCCCCAAGTCTTTGTTTGTTGGCACACACAAATGAACACACAATTGCAAATGAGTTGGGCAACCTGCTTTGATTCGGTGATTAGTCATTGGTCTTAATTGTTTTTACAATTTCCACCTGAGCGATCAGGAAATGAAGCACGGCCTCACACTTCGAGCCAGTTGCAAAGGAGCCTAACTATGGTATTTCCTTATTGACTGTTTCCTTGCCTGGGAGGAGGCTGCGCTAAGATGTTGTGGCCTGGGAGGCAGGCGCCACGCAGCTGAAGTCAAGCCTTGGCATTTGAAGCCGATTCCCCTCTGACTTGGGGAAGTGAGGGAGACAGATTAAGCCATGAGGCATAAAAAAGGGACAGGCCCCCAGTAGGACTCTGAGGCCCTGGTCAGACTGCAACATAAACACGGAAAACACAAATGTGGCTTTGAGACACAGAGCTTTCCTCCCATCTCAAAAGAGGGCTTTTTTGTTGTTGTTTAAGGCGTTTCTCTGTTTGATTTTGCTTTGCTTAGTCCTCGTTTATTTTCCTACATCATTGGTGGAGATGGCAGATTAGCAATGCCTTTGGTTTTTTTCCCCCCTTGGTTTTGTTTGATTCTGTTGTCTTTTCCTTTGGCGGTCAGGTCTCTGAACTTCTGAAAACAGAACTGTCAGCAACAGTAGTATAGACTCCTTTTGGTTTGTTTGTTTTAAAGAGAAGTTTGTTTTTCATTTTAAATGTTTTATGAAAATTGCCATATGGACACTGTTTTCTTTGTCAGAAATGTACTCCCCACCCACCAACCACCTACCACCTGCTCCTTGTGCCCTGGTGACTCTCATGGGGACTAGCTCAGGGCACTGTTCTTAGACCATATCCTCCTGATCTGCCCTCCAGTCTCCATGCTAAGCTGACATGATATCATGACATTTGCTTCTCTCTATGCTCCTTTTCTTTGAATTAAATGTAAATATGTCTGAATTAATTTCTTGGCATGTTCCATCCTTATTATTAGTGTCTGTACCCCCAAGGAAAAGGCTAGGAATCATGGAGCAAGTATGTATTGAAACTGTATGGTCCAGTGTACTGACAAGATTCACAGATTTTGGAGTTAGTCCAACTTGAGCTTGAATCCTCGCTCTGAACATGAATGTATGGAGTGACTGTAGGCATTTCACACAACCTCTCTGAATTTTATTTTTTTTCTGAACCTCAATGTCAGCTTCTTTTTTTCAGATTTATTTTATTTATTGAAGTGCAGAGTTACAGAGAGAGGAGGAGAGATATGAATAGGGAGATGGAGAGATTGTCTATCTGTTAGTTCACTTTGCTTCTGGCCACAATGGCTGGGACTGCACCAGAAGGGAGCTCGGAGCCAAGAGGATGCTGGGGCCCAAAAACTTGATCTATCCTCTGCTGCTTTCCCAGACATATTAGCACGGAACTCTATCAGAAGTGGAGTAGCTAGAATTCCAACCAGATTCCATATGGAATGCTCACATTGCAGGTGGTGGCTTAATCCATTATGTCACCATGCTGGCCCCGAAGTCAATTTCTTAATCAGCAAAATAAGAATCATAAGAGCTACATTGACAGATGGTAGGGAAGATTTAATCCAATATTGTGCTCTGGCAATGGTAATTGTCTAGAAATCATCCTTGCTCCCCTCACAGAGAAGGGGTTTCTTCCTTCTGACTGACACCTTGCATAACCTCCCCATTCCTTGGAATTCACAAACTTCAAGATTACATGGATGATTTTCCCTATTTTTCCTTTTTCAACTACCTGGTTGGGAGAAGTCCTCTGGAGTCCCTCTTATCTCCACTTTGAGATTTCTTGCCTGTGCATGTGGAGAGAAAGTTATCCTACTCTATTGTTGATGGGAGTGTAGGCTAGTACAACCACTATAGAAGTCAGAATAGAGAATGCTAAGACAACTGAAAATTGATCTACTGTATCATCCAGCTATCCCACTGCTGGGAATATATCCAAAGGAAATATACTCTGCATATTAGAAAGTGACCTGTAATCCTATGTTTACAAGAATCAGCACAGTCTACAATAGTGAAGACATGGAAACAATACAGATGTCTATCGAAAAAGGAGTGGATAAAGAAACTGTGGTGAATCTACTCCATAGAATACTACTCAGCCATTAAAAAGGATGAAAATCTGCCATTTGCAATCAAATGGTCCCAACTCGAGACCATTATGTTCAGTGAAATAAGCCAATCCCAAAAGGAAAAATATCACGCTCTCTCTGATATAAGGCAACCTTCATTCATAACACAAGATGCATGTGTATATATTCTCTTAGATGAACTGTATAATGGGGACTAGCAAACTGGGAAGTGAAAACACATTACAGTATGTATCTCTATTCCTGAATAAAAGAAAAACTTCCAATGAAACTGTTACATATACCTTGAATATATGATACCATATTTTCTATCATTGTCTATACCTACAATGCCAAGATACACTTCAATAGCAGAATGATGGACTTGTGACTGTTGCTGAAGGACTATATCATTGTAACAATATTGGTGATAACAGTGGTGGGGGTGATAACAGTGGTGGGGAGGGGGATATTGAAGGTGGAAGGGGAGATTCTTGTGCATATGGCCTTATCACAAAAAGTAAACAAATAAGGCCTGGTGCCTTGCATGCTCCCGGATCCCACATGTGCACTGATTCATGTCCTGGCTGCTCCAGTGCACATCCAGTTCCCTGTTCATGGCCTGGGAAAGGAGTAGAGGATGTCCCAAGGCCTTGGAACCATGCACCTGTGTGGGAGACCTGAAAGAAGTTCCAGTCTTCTGACTTTGGATTGGTTCAGTTATGTCCATCGTGGTCACTTAGGGAGTGAATCAACAGATGGAAGATTTTTCTCTGTCTCTCCTTCTCTCTGTAAATCTGTCTCTATGAGAAAAATAAATAAAACTTTTAAAAAAGAAACATAAATAGAGAAAAGAAAAGGAGATTTTTTGCCTAAAAGTGTGATCAGATACATGAATTTGCAACATAAAGCTGAAACGAAATTATGTGACCTCTTTAACCAGGATGAGGCTAAAGTGCTTTGTTGATATAATGAGATATGGCAGGGAACAATGATGCTTAAAAGAAAATTTCTTTCTCAACTTTGTTCTAGGTGGCAGGTTATACTCCCACTCCCTCCTGGAGATTCATGCTGCATATTATCACCCTTTGAGGAGCCCTAGAGTAAGAGAGCATGTGTTAAACTTTAATGCTGTATTTTCCAAATGAATTTCCTGATATGCCTCCTAACTTCCTTAAGAATTTGTGTTTTTCTAGAGCATGATTTGGAAACTGTTGGGTTATGGGATTAATATCTCTATTCCTTGATGGAGTCTTAGGCTGCAAAGAAGGAAAAAACCACTCCCATAAGGCCTTGCAGAACATGCAGAATGGCCAGCGTGGTCCTGTCCTTGCCATATAACTTCGGTGACCAGCATCAGCTGTTTGCTCTTGCCAGGAGTTCAAATCCCAAACTCACCTAGGATTCTATTTTCCTGTTTTTGACTGCTGCAATTCTTCATCTCCTGCCTTGATTCTAGGTCTTACTTATTACATGTGGCACTGCTCTTAGATTTTCTCTTCAATTAAAAGTGACACTCATCCCTTAAACTAGTTCTATTTCTGACTGAGCACTTTCAATCCATCCAGCCTCAGCCTTCTAGAAAGGGAACCAGACACGTCATCAGATCGTCCCAGAGGCATTAGAGTAATAGAAAACACTTAACACTTACTTTGTGTCAGGAGGTCTGGCTCCAGAGTCCAAACTCTTAACCTCTATGTGAATCGACCTCTCTTTTGCATTTAAGCTGAGGCCACCAGATACAATTGGTGGGACAGATCCTTAATGCACAGAGCATTAGTTATGTGATCAGATGTAACACCAATGAAGAGCAACAATCCTAAAAGTTTGTGTAGAGAGAAAAGTGGACTTTATGAAAGACATAAAAAAGCAAAAACTAATTAGAAGCAGAGACAAATTGCTATTTAAAGCTGACAACAACTTCTTACTTGTGCTTTGGGAATTCATTGCTGAGAAAAAATTGCTCTTCTTTTGGGAAAGTCACTTTACTGTGTCTTTGATTTGGCAATGTTCAGGCTCAAACTGTATTCCATAATAGAGAAATTGTAAGAATGAAGAGATACACTGCCCTGTAGAAGATGGGCTCTATAGAGATTGATGATTTCCACAGGAGAAAGGACAATTTTACTTTTCTAGTTGGGCCTTGAAAGATACAGTTGGTGGGTGTCTTCTGGATGCTGTGGACAAGATTGAAGCCAATCTCCTCCATGGGAGCAAGGCACTTCAATGTGGAGCTAGATTGAAACCAAACCCCTATAGTATAAAAGCAGGGTGCTTGCTTTGGCAGCACATATACTAAAATCGGAACAAAAAGCAGGACCCAGCCTCTTTCCTGTCTCCCTAAGTCCAAACTGTCCTTCCCTGTGCTTTGTCAAAAGTAATTCAGTGACTTGGGAGTGATACAGCTGGCCTTACAAGGTTCTATTCAGTGGATTCAGAGAATCATTTGCTTCTCCAATAGGGAAGAAACTTAATGATCACTATCATCAAGAATGGTTTCTATGGCGGAATTCCTGGTCTGAGCAGAATGTAACTGTCACTTTAATGTAACCCCAAGACTAATTTGGAGCCTGCCTGGTCCTCATAAATTCCTGAAAGAGCATGGCATCATGATGAACCAAAGGAAGGTTATGAGCCATGAACTTGGACATGAGCTGATCACACACTCTCAGCCCCAATTTCAGTCTATAAGAATCTTCATCCTTAACTGCTCAGGGAGCCTAGGAAATAAGCTGAAGGTGCCTGGCTCTTTGCTCCCAGGCTGGAATAAAAACCTTCCACATCCTGATGTTAGGTTTTGGCTTTCTGTATAGTGGGAGAATGAACCCAGTTTGGGAGTTCTGTAACAATGCCTCCTATCAGTTTGGCGTGTTGCTTGGTAACATTTTCATTACGACACTAACTGATAGGACTTAGAAAAGAGCTTATTGGGCCCTGTGGGCAAATCCAGCTAGTAGAAGCTAGGTAACATGTTGCTAAATGACCAACATTAAGTTTTTTTTTTTCCTCCAGCCTCATCCCCTCCTCTGCCATTCCAAAGCCTTTCCCAAAAGTTTGTTAAACTCTGTATGCAGCTCTTACCTCTGTTATCATCTATTGTGAGATGGTTTGAATGAAGCAACAGTATCATGGCAGAAATTTGGTTACACTGAAGTGAGAAACAACCAACAAATTTAGAAGTGACAAACGACAATGAGAATAGGTTCATATATTGCATGTAGCTGTTAATAAGTCCCAATAATTCTTGGCAAAGAGCATCTAATAACAAGATTAACTTTTCTGAAAATCAAGTGATAGGACAATCAGGAAATGCTTTATTAAAATGAAGCAAAAATTCTAAACTTGCAATGGCTTAAACAATAGAGTTTGGTTTATTAATTATCTTTTATATGATAAGCAGATTCACAAAATATTTGTGGAAAATTAAAAGTTAAGTTTACTTTGGCATAAAAGATTAGAAATAAATGTACTTAAAAACATGTGTTTTCTATGAACTTTTTGAAGACTCTTTGCGCATTGTGATTTAGTTGGCTATTCTCAGTATGATTTCTAAAGCATGAAAAAGTTCTGGAAATTTCTGGCCACATTTTACAGGTTAAGAAGCACAATGCTATTCGTACCGTCAAAATGTTATAGAACTGTAGTCCTGCCATGTGCCTGGAGAGCAGTGGGTTAGAACTGTTTGGTTAAAAACACTAATGACTTCCACACAGTGCACTGGCAACACAGGTTCATTTGGATGCTCAAAGACTGGAAAACCTGGAGACAGGATCCAGTTCACGAAGGTAAATTAAAGTCTGTTGTCCATTCATGCAAACCTGGTATTTATCAAGTACTCTATGTGCCAGATACTAGTTCAAGAATTAGAGATACATTTTTGTTCAAAAGACATAGTGTGTTTAGGAGATTGTGTTCTGGGGTGGGAAATAGACAGGAAACCTATTTCTTTGGGAAATGCATTTATTGAATTCATACCCTAACTTAGAGCACTTCACATTCTGTTAGATGATGTCTAAGGTGAGAGCCTGTTGCCTTCTGATGGCTGCGCTGGTCAGTTTCAGGGTTCCCTTTCTGAGTATAAAACCAGCAATGTGAATCCATTAACCAAATCTGTGAGTACCCTTATTTCTCGTTCTTGTTTACTTCGATCTTCTCTTAGCATTTCCAGGGCTTAGGTATTGGTGAATGTATATGCAGACCCCTCTGCTGGCATCTAATGAAGCTTTGTATTTTTGCAGGAATCAACTCTCTTACCGACCTCTGAGACATGCAGTGGTGCTATTCTTTTGGTTAAATTCAGCTATCGTCTTCTGAACAATTAGCAGAAATACAAGGTTTCTGATTCTCTTCCATGTATTATTGTATAGTAGTTAAGGCCTCAGACAAACCTGCATTTAAATGCCAGCTCTGCCATTTCTCAAATCATAAAGTTTTCTTTGTTAAGCAGCAAAAATAATGGTATCTATTTCACAGGGTCAGTTGATAATTAAGTTAATTATGATTAAAGTATTTAGCACAGTGAAAGGCATATGATACTTTTCAGTATAAGGTAGATGTTATAATTTACTGATAGATGTGAAATCAACACCATTTCTTGATTTATAGACTCAGTTTTCATGCTCTTAAAGTAAGATACCCCAAATTCATTAAATCAGTAGAGTCAATGCGAACTTCAGATCTCCCCCTGGTATAACAGCATACTTCAAAGAGCTTGTGAGCAACAAAGTTAAAAGATAAGTCCATTTTGATGTAAAAATGTAATCCAGGCATAATTTTTTCACAGCACACATTTCCATGAACTTTTGAAGATTCCCTCATATGAATGAATTTCAAAATTTTGGGCACCACATCAAGTTTTCATTTACTTTCATTTTCTATGAATTTTTTGGAAGAGTCATTGCTTTCCTCATAACAGGTGTGCCTATGTAAAGTGAATTACAGAAACACTTGTGTGAGAAATATGCAGTGTAAACTGTAATGCCGAGGGTGTTCTCTAGCATCATGTCCACATCTGTCTCTCTTCCTGTTTCTTCCCTTCCTCCAGGCCCCTTCTTGCTTTCAGATTCTGTCATTTTCACATGTACTTTTAGCTTAAATGTGACCCCATTCAAATAGTCTATGTTTCAGAATGTGGGCTTTTCTTCTTGGCAAGAAAATAAAGAGAATAACACACTACTTTTGTCATTGAAAATGTGCTTGTGAACGTTCTTAAAACAGATGCCAAACAGTTGATGCTTTCAAAATATTGCACATGTTTTTACAGTATGAGTATGGCTGCGATAGATGAGACAGGAAGAGATTTCTCATTTTGTGGCTTCACTGTCCTAGTATCAACATGCATGGTCCAAACAGAGCTGTGTTACCAACTGCCAAGCGTCCAACTCCTCCAATGGTTGGAGTGCAATCATGTGGCAAACCCTTCTGTTCTGAACATACATGAAAAGGAGAAAGATAATAATAATAATAATAATAATAATAATAATAATAATAACAACAACAACAACAATAATAAAACCCTGAAGGTCCAAAAGAACAAACACAAGACTGCACACTAAGGAATTCCTCCTTCTGTTACTGGTTTTCTTTTACCCAAGATACAAGTGTAGCTATCCTAATTATTCAAGGATTTATCTTACTACCTCAGTGCTACAAAGATACATATTGCTTTCCCAACTTATAGGAGAAGAAAAAAAAAACCCCTTTAGGTGCTTTAATCAGAGAGGGGACAGAAAATCCCCAGGAAGGAGTCCAAGATTATCAAAAGTGCTAAAGATGAAGTACACTTAGTGCAAGCGAAACTAACTCACTTCAGTAACCTTACAGACATAGTTTATAATGTACCTTTGTTAGGATTAAAGTTGCTAAGAAGTGTGGATAGCAGTCTATAATATTTTCAATATCTTCTCCACAAAAAGGTAGAGAAAGGCCTATTATATCTTACAGTTTCTTAAAACTCCAAAAAGTTCAGCGGTTTTGGGGGGTATCTAGTGTCCTGAGAAATAACTCCAACTTAGCTGTCTGCGTAGTAAGTACAGATTGTGCAGCACATCTGTTGGTGCCATCGTAGATGAATAACTTGCATTCTTTTTAAGTAGCACTTTCTGACTATTGATTTCATCACTGAATATTAAAAGCTGGGTACTTTAGAAAGATCAGAAATTTATCCTTTCACATTTCTGGCGGCTGGGTAGTCAAAGATGGAGTTACTGGCATGTTTGGTTGCTTGATGAGGTTCCAATCTCTGCTTCAAAGATGTTGCTTTGAATCCTTCAGCCTCCGGCAGGGAGGGCTGCTGTGTCCTCACAATGGGGAACAGGACAAGAGCACTAGCCCACTTGACACAAGTTCCTTTTGCAGTGACATTGAACCATTTATGAGGGCTGAAACTTTATGACCTGAAAAATCTCCCATTAGGTTCCATCCCCCAGTTGTGCTGCACGGAGAATTGTTGACCATTCGTGAAACTGGAAATATCTGTTCAGGCCACAGTTTTGGCTTTCTACAGGGTGCTGAGAGAAGTGACTCCCACTAAGCCAGATGCTGAGGTGTTAGAAACAAAACACAGGAAAAATATACTGCTTGAGCTAAGATGGTCATCATTGTCTTTCCAAGAAAGCCAGAATCTGACAGTCTACTGCCTTGTGTTAGTACAGTAGTCAAAGTGATACTTTATAAGGGAGAATCATTGCATACCTGTCTTGATAGAAGCATTATTCACAATATTAATGGAGTAGAAACAACTTAAATATCCAGTGACCAAGGAATGAGCAAATGAAATATGGTAAGTAGATACAATGAAGTATAACTCAACCTTAAAAAGGGAAAATCATACTACATGCCATATCCCTGGTGAGACATTATGTTGAATGAAATAAACAAATTACCATAAGATTAATCCTATATGACTTATATGAATTTCTTAGAGTAGTCCAATGGCTAGAAACAGAAACTGGAATGCTGGTTACCAGAGCTTAAGGGAATGGAGAATTATTGTTTAAAGGCATACAGTTTCAATTTTGGATGGTAAGAAGTTCTGGAGATTGATGGTGGTGACTACTGTACAATCATTATGGACATATTTAATGCCATTAGCCTGAATGACTAAAAATGGTTAAAATAGTGAATCTTATGTGTGCTCACCATAATTAAATATAATTTGAAAATCCATGATGAGAATAAAGTTGATGCTAGCACTGCTTCAGGCTTTCCTTTAGCTCCCCAATACCCTCAGAACAAAATCTGAAGTATTTAGCCCAGCTTCCAAAGCCTCCTTTATCTGCCCTACAGCCAACTCTGCCACATTTCCTACCATCCATTGCCTCTCCCAGAAGAAGTCCCTGGCTCTTGGCTTCCGGTTGGCTCATCTCCGGCTGTGGCGGCCACTTGGGGAGTGAACCAGCAGTCAGAACATTTTCCTCTCTTTCTCTCCTCCTCTCTGTATTTCTGACTTGCCAATAAAAATAAATAAATCTTTTAAAAAGAGAAAACTCGAGTTTTGTTGGCCACTGCCATACTCCCAACACCAAGATAAATTTCAGACATACAGTGTGTTCTCAGCAAAGGTTTATGCAATGAATCTAGGATACACAGAACTCTCATTAAAGGCTTGATCTCACAGACCAAGGTCACTTGCTCTCTTTGAATGAAGTGCATTAGGTCTCTTAAGTCCAGGCATTGTCATATCAGTAAGATCACCATGTTGTTTGCCATTTTTTATTGAATCCTTTCAAGTTTTTATTGTGCCATCCTAGAAGGGTTTACTCCAATAATTTAGAAATTAGGTTGATTTAGTGTAATCATAGCACTTGGCTGATCTTTAAGTACTAATATGACTTTTTGTGCTCACTGGTAGATCGCAATTATGGTGTTTCAGACTGATTTCTATAGACTACAGTGTCAAGCTCTGCCTCTGCTTCACATGGGAAGCTACAAGGAACCTCCTCTTAAGGGAGAGCTTCTGTAAGCTTCCACATTTCCCTTGTCATTAGCGAGTATGAAAGTGGCCTCTGTTCACTCTTTGGAGAGGAGGACTCTTGCCTATTGGGCTGGACAGAGGAGTCTCAAGACATATTGGGAAATTATACCACTTCCCTGATTGGTGTATATACATAGCCCTGGAACCCAGTGCTTTCCCTGGGCACTTGCACTGGTAGACAGCCCTATAGACATCTCACTTAGGATGGAGTTCCACTGATTCCTTCCCCCAAAATGCATTTTTAATTTAGAAGAGAAATGTATTGAAAAAACTCTCAAAGGATAACAGCAATAGCTCTGACATCTCTCACATGGATTATGGACCAGACCGTTCACACCAGAAACACCGATAAACACTATTGTTTTTGCTATTTTCCTAAGTGAGCCAAGTGTGACATTGGAAACAGGTTGCCCTTGGTCACACAGCTGGTCAGTAGCATCAGGGCTATTCAGCAGTTTCATCAGAGAGAACTAGCAAATGTTCTTGGTCAGAGTAATGTTCAACAGAGATTTCTTTCATTAATTCACTGTTTTATAATTCTGAGTTTGGATTTTATTCTACAGATAACAGAGGGTTATTTAAGATGTCCCTGTGTTTCAGAAAGCCAGCTGATGTTCAGTGAGAGCAGCTCCCATGTCATATTCATATTTATGTCCCAAGTGCATGGTACAGTGTCTGGCACCTAGTAAGTGCTCAGTAAATGTTCTATGGCAGAATTTATGGCAGCATATGTTTGGCTAAACCATGTCAGATAAAGTTCCTGGAAATACAACTACACACAGCATACTCCTGACATAATGTGGTTATATGGCCTATGATCTAAGGAGCTCCACTGTAGTGATTGTGATTCTTAGGAAAATGACTTGGCTATACTTAAAATCAGGATAATCGTTCATTATGAGCACTAAAGCAAGAGTTCTGATAACCCCACCCAGCTTTTATTTTCTCACCTCTTTTCTCTTATTATTTAAGGCTTTTAGTGACACGATCAAGCCTGTGTTTTTAGAAAGCTCTCTCATGGTGCACGTGGAGGGTTGATTTGAAGGGGAGGAAATGAGAGGCTGTGGGGCCAGTGCAGAAGCACTCCATGCTGAACAGTGGGGTTTACTGGGAGTAGAAAGGAGAGACTGAGATGAAGCAAAGACTGAGCAGATTGAATTTACTAACAGTTATCAAGAAATGTTGGTGAATGATGAAATGTCGGTAAATATACTTAAAGAGGTTTAGAGAGCTGGTAAGGATGCCTCTGAGTTTTTGAGTGAAGGGTGTATAGAAATAGAGCAATCGGGAACAATACTCTTTCTTTTTTCTGTTTTGCAGGGTGTAAGGGTATAGATACAGATTTTACCATGGAGCATCTTGAGTTCATTGTGCTGTATCAAAGCAGAGACGCCCAGCAGACGTTTAGAAATTATGATCCGTTAACAATTCATTCTCTCTCTTCTTTCTCCATGATTGTCAGGATTAACACCCATTTGAAAGAAATCAGGTTCTACAAAGCACAGAATGCCCAATATTTAGATAGATTCCAGGCCCCTGTATGTCTAGGGCTAATGCTCTAGGGAGCAAAATTTCAGGGCTGGTACCTTTTTGTTGTGGTTATGTTGTTGCTTTGCTTTGGTTAATGGGGGCCAAATGGGAAGACAGTATTACAAGGGCAGAGTTGGGAGATAGTGAGCTGCTTTGCCCATTTATGAAACACTGTGTGCTGGCACCTCTCTTCCTTTTCAGAGCCAGGCTGGTGAGTGGTGATTTCCAAGAATGATAAGGCACTTAAATACTTAAGTACTTGGTAAGTAACATTCTATATGCATAATCAGTTGAAGAAGCAAACAAGATTCCGAGGGGAGCATTAATCATTGCTGTGTCTAATGGGTCTTCCCTAAGGCCACATCTACACGAGTGTGGAATTTTAAAAAGGCTTTATTTTTGTAGACTTGTAAAAAGGACAAGAATAGAAGAGGGCTTCAAAGGCATTATGGAAAATGCACATTATGATTTAATTCTATATTCCAAAGGATCTTTAGAAGCTTCCTATCGCTTCTCCGCCTTTTGGCTAAGATCAAGTGTTTAGAAGCTTCCTAGTCTAGTTAAAAAAGAAGATATTTTCTAGTGAGTCTTCATAAAAATGAACCTAGGACCAAAGGTCTTTGAGTTCTGTTCTTGCTCCTAAAGCTGAATGAAACAGCTCACGAACAGTTGCTGGAGTGTCTGGGAGTTCAGCTAAGCCTCAAGGTTTTCAAGCCGGACCCCGAAGGCTCTTGCCATTTGGATGCTTCTTCCTGAAAGCATTTATGTCTGTCGACAACACTTTGCTTGCCAAAGTCGACTTAGCCCAGCATTTCCCATGTTCTAATTGAATAAATTAAACAGCCTGATTTCTTTCTTTAGTGTTTGTGGCGATTTCTCTTTCTTTGATATGAGGACTGAAAACATATTGGCAGCTGTTGAGAGTTACCTTTGTTTCATCTCCTGAAATGTAGCTAACTTCAAAAATTGAGAGGCTGTAGTATACTCATGGCTCTCTGACAAGAAATCCACCAGGGAGGCTGTTTCCTCCTTTCCTTTCAATGACAGAAAAATGGAGAACTGTTAATCAAAGCTGGCAGTACTGAAATCCTGAAAATGACTTGAAAGGAGAATTTGCATGGGACACCGCCACCCAAACTCACTCCAGGTGTGGCTACTTTCCCTGACTGCTTGGCTGGAACTGGGAGCCGTGAGCAGAGGGGAGGGCACTGCATAGGGCTCTTCTGTGGTGCTTATGAGACATTTGCCAAAGGGCTATCACTTCCTCTTTGGAAGGTGCCTCGCCTCGCCTCTCCTCTCCTCTCCTCTCCTCTCCTCTCCTCTCCTCTCCTCTCCTCTCCTCTCCTCCCCTCCCCTCCCCTCCCCTCCCCTCCCCTCCCCTCCCCTCCCCTCCCCTCTCCTCTCCTCTCCTCTCCTCTCCTCTCCTCTCCTCTCCTTTCCTGCCTTCTCCCCTCCCCTCTCCTCCCCTCTTTTCCTTTCTTTTTCCTCTCCTCTCCCCTCCTCTCTTTTCCTTTCCTTTTGTTTTCTTTTCATCTGCGGATGAACAGTGATTGCTCTATTTTGTCCCAATTTCTACATTTGAAGATTAAGGGAGTCTTAACCAGATTTCTTGACTCATTGCAACATTGAGTCCATGTGGGGCAAGATAGCCAAGTTTTTATCACTCAAACTCTCTGCTTCCTCCTCTACTACACATGGCTTGTGAAAGTATGAAGCAAATTATTTTGAACTATCTATGAGCATGTCCCTAAAAGTTCACAGAGAAATGGAATTAAATGATGTTGCTTTGGTGTAAAAGATTTGAAATAAGTGCAGAGTTGTTTTCATAATACACAGTATCCACAAACTTGAAAAGCCCTCACATGCACAGATTTCAAAAATTTATGCATCAAAGCTAACTTCCTTTTTAATTTAATTTCCATAGTTAGTGTGAAGTATCCTGTTATATGTGAAAATATATTTCAGAGATAATTTTGCGTTCTGATGCAATTTTGTATTTTGGAGCCAAAATCCACCATAGGCAAAATCGTGTAATTGTGTTATGACTCAATTCTTGGGGAGTCCTAGGAAACATATTCCCAGAATTTGGGCATTCCCCAAAAGCCCAAGGCCAATGAAATAGCATTCTGAAAAAACACATTTTTTTCCTGGTTAATGTAACACTTGGAATATTAAAAAATACTACCTACCGGTTTTAAATTCATGCCAAGTCTGTGTGCAAATGAGTCATCTACCCTTCTTAATAATAAATGATTTTGATGTTAATGATGATTATATAAAAATCATTAAAATAATTGTTGTCATTGCTAAGCAATTGCTATGTACAAGTCACCATATTAAGCCCTTTGCATACATTTTTACTTCTTTTTATTATTATTACTTATTTATTGAAGATTTATTTATTTTTATTGCAAAGTCAGATTTACAGATAGGAGGAGAGACAGAAAGGAAGATCTTTCGTCTGATGATTCACTCTCCAAGTGAGTGCAACGGCCTGTGCTCCTGGATCTGAATCCAGGAGCCAACATCTTCTTCCAGGTCTCCCATGCGGTTGCAGGGTTCCAAGGCTTTGGGTTGTCCTCTACTGTTTTCCCAGGCCACAAGCAGGGAGCTGAATGGGAAGCAGGGCAACTGGGATTAGAACCTGTACCCATATTGGATCCCAACATTTAAAGTGAGGACTTTAGCTGTTAGGCCACCACGTCGGGCCCTATTATTAGTTTATGATACAGTTCCATAGGTCCTGGGATTTCCCTTATCCCCTCCCCAATTCCCTCCCCACCACCAAGTTCCCCTATATCATGACTACAGTATAGTTTTTCATACACAGTCATATGTTCATTATTGCGGGCATGGACAATGGCAGAGAGTCCAGCATCCTATTGTCAAAAGGATATAATAATCTCCATTACATAGTTAGTATACATCCCCTTAAATGAAAAGCCCTAATACAAAATCAACAACAGCAAGGAAAATAGAAATTTACAATGCCATGAAGTTAAATAACATGACACTAGATATGATAGTCTCCATTACACAGTTACTATACATTCCAATAAATGAAAAGCCACAAAACATAATCAACAACAGGAAGAAAAAAAAAACAGTTAATAACACCGTGAAGTTAAATAACATGCAACTGAATGACTAATGTGTCACTGAAGAAATGAAAATAAAAATCAGGAACCTTCTTGAAGAAAATGATGCTACTGTATGACTATTGAGTCGTTGAAGAATTTAATGAGAAAAAAGTGTTTTCAAGAGGTGAAACTAACAAAAAGAAAATCAAAATCCATGAGATATAGTTTCCATAGATCTTTGTTGGTGAGATGTGTCTCCTGTAGGCAACAAGTAGATGCGTTTTGTTTTTTAATCTAGTCTACTAATTTATGACATTTGATTGATGAGTTTAAGCCATTTACACTCAAGGTTAATATAAATAGGTGGTAATTTGGTTCCGTCATTTATGCAATAGGTTGTTCATTGCTTTATTCTTCTGTTGTTATTTTACTGAGATGTTCTTTACATTTATTTTTGTTTTTGGTGGGCACTATTCCTCTTCTCTGTCAAGAGAACATCTCTAAGTGTCCTTTGTAGGGCAGGTTTGGAAGAGGCATATTCTTTTAACTTTTCTTTACTGTGGAAGAATTTTATTTCATTTTCAAAGACAAAGGAGAGTTTGTTGGGTACGTTATCCTAAGAAGACAATATTTGCTGTTAGAATCTGGAATATGTCACTCCATTCTCTTCTGGCCTGTAGAGTTTCTTGTGAGAGGTCTCCTGTGAGTTTAATTGGCATTCCTTTATATGTCAGTTGATTTTTTTCACGTGCACGTTTAAGGATCTTTTCCTTATGTTTGATTGAGGAGAGCTTGATTATCATGTGCCATGGTGAAGATCGCTTTTGGTCAAGCCTGTTGGGAGTTCTGTGCCCCTCCTGGATCTTGCTTCCCAATTCTTTCTCTAGATTAAGGATATTTTCCCTTATTATTTTATTAAATACATTCATAAACCCAGCTTCTCTTTCTACACCTTCTGGACTCCCGTAAGTCTTTTCTTGGCCTTTTAATAGTCTTTCAATTCTTTATTTTTTGGCTTGATCCAGCTCTGCTTCCAGCATTTTATTTGTTTCCTCCTGATGACAGGAAATAGCTTCGAATTTTGAAATTCTTTCTTCTGCCTCCTTCATTCTATTTTGGAGACTCTCTACTGTACTTTTAATTTGTTCCACTGCATTTTTCATTTCTGATATATCAGTTTTCATTTGATTCATTTCCAGTGAGATATATTCCTTGAATTCCTTGAATGCCTGCTTTACGTGCTTCCCGTTGTTGATAAGAAGTTTTATAACAAGTGTTTTGAAATCTGTATGCCCCCATTTTCTTGATGTCTTCCTCAGTGAACTCTGAGGTTGGCATAGGGTTTTGCTCCTTTGTTGGGGAGTCTTCAGTAATATTCATTATGCCTCTGTCTCCTCTTTTGCTCTTGGTCATTGTACTTCTGGTTAGCAGATTCTTCTCTTTGGTTTCTAAGTTGTGTCACCCACAGGTCTATAGTTCAATTTTACTTATTGCAGTTGGTGCACGGTTCTTTGTTTGCAGTCACTTGTGCCATCCCCTCAGCAAGTTCCAAATCTGGGTTCTCAAGATAGATTTCCACCATGGTCTCCATAGCCCCAGCTCTTGGCTTACCAGTTTCCACCTCCTTGGATACTGTGCTGAGGCTGCACCTTTGTCTGTACAACCTTTCTCCCACTTCCAGTTCAAGCAGGTTTCAGGATTAGGGAGACACCATGTGTCCTAAATAACTAGGCTTTTTGTGGCGCTGATCTTGTAGAAACCTTTTGGCCGTTAGGTGTGAGGGCCACACGGACCTATTTTGACTCGTACAATGCCATAGTTGGTATTTTTTTTCCCTTTGAGACCAGTGCAATGCACTGAGCTCAGTGAGTTCTCGCCAAGTTCACTGCATGTGCAGCTCACTGTTGTCCTTGCAGTCTTAAATTCTTTGCCACACCGTACAAAATATCACCTGATGTGCCACTACTAGAGTTCTTGATCTGCTGTCGTTAGGTCTGAGGGCTTATCCGGACCTATCTTGGGTGGAAGCTGTAGGGTGCCACGTTGTTGCAGTTCACTGAGCCAGAAATAAGTTCACTCCCGGATCAGTGCATGCTCATTCATGTCCATAGCCTTTGCCTCCTTAAACAAAATGGCACCTGATACAGCTTTAGTGGGTGTACTTGGTTGTGAATTCCACCCTGTTCCCACACTGCTCCTTTGGTACTTGCTGCTCTGTCTCTGCTCCTGGTCAAATCAAAGAGACCAGCAGGATGGGGAGTTCTTTGGGTTCACCTCTGGAGCTCCCAGTGAACGTCCCTTCATACCTCATTGCTGTTTTAGTTCCAGCTTCAGGTGCAGTTCTCATTGCCATTTGTTGAATGCCGCTGGAGTATCAGTGACTACAATGCCATACTGTTTTGTCCTTTGCTTTCCTGTGTATATCAGTCTCCAGTTAACCCTCTGTTGTTTTTCTGTCCTCCCCTGTTCCTGGAATGTACCCATTCTGATTCACACTGGCTAATATTTTTCCATCTCTTTAAACATGTCTTTACCCTATTTCACCACCTTGATTCTCCCCCATGCGTTTTGCTTATTTATCCTCATAGCAATACCAAAGAGTAGGTAGGTATGTAATTAGTCCTGTTGTAGAGATGAGATAGTAAGGCTTAGTAAGGCTTTAAATAACACATTCAAGTTCCCTCAGCTAGTTAGTGACAGAATTAGGATTCAAAAGTATGTCTGATTCTAAGATCTACGTAATTCACCACTAGGTCTTATTGCCTATCAAGTACATATGAAAATGTCAGTGAGAGGCCAGTGTTGGGGCCCATGATGTTAAGCAGCCTTCAGCGACAGCAGCATCCCAATGAAGTACCCATCTGAGACCTGGCTGCTCCACATAGTTCTAGCTCCTTGCCAGTGTGCCTGGGAAAGCCAAGGAGATGGTTCAAGTCTTTAAGTTTCTGCACCCAGGTGGGAGACCTGAGTGGTAGTTCAGGTTCCTGGCTTAAGGCTGCTATAAATCCTGCTGTGACAGATATTTGGTGAATGAACCAGCAGATGGAAGATTTGTCTTTGACACTTTACCTTTCACATATAAATATAAATATGAATATAAATATAAATATAAATATATTTAAAGAAAAGAAATATTGGGCCTAGAGATAGCCTACTGGCTAAGTCCTCATCTTGCATGAACTGAGATCCTGTATGGGCGCTGGTATGTATCCCAGCTGCTCCACTTCCCTTCCAGCTCCTTGCTTGTGTCCTGGGAAAGCGGTCGGGACTGGCCCAAAGCCTTGTAATCTTGCACCCATGTGGTAGACCTAGAGGAAGCTTCTGACTCCTGGCTTTGGATCAGTTCAGTTCTGGCTGTTGTCGCCACTTGGGGAGTGAATCAGTGCATGGCATATCTTTCTTTCTGTCTCTCCTTCTTTCTGTAAATCTGAATTTTCAATAAATAATAAATCTTTTTAAAAAAGACTTATTAAAAGAAATATTCACTAATGGAGACAAGATCCTGAGATAATTTGAGCAGAAACTTGCTGAGCAGATCTTACATGCCAGGAACCTGAGTAGAATTTCCTTGAGGTGTTTCTCCAAACTGAAGTGTCTCAACTTCCTCAGGAGGGCTTGTTCAAAGACAGCTTGAGTTTCTGCCTTAGTAGTTTAGGGTGGGGGCCCAAGAATTTGCATTCCTACCTAGGTTTCTAATCTACTGATGTTGCTGATTAGAGAACAGTTTGCCAGCCATTCATTTAGTGATGTGAAAGTCAATTAATCAGGGGCCTTGCATTGGGTTTTACCTAGTCCAGGCTCTCCTGTCTAATCAGCTATGTGATCCTTAAGGGAGTCAGTTCTGTCTTTACAGACCTGGCTGTTTCTTCCTTTGTAAAATAAGGGAGTAGGATCACATGATCAATTTCTTTCCTCTCTCGTTCGCTTTCTTTCTTTCTTTCTTTCTTTCTTTCTTTCTTTCTTTCTTTCTTTCTTTCTTTCTTTCTTTCTTTCTTTCTTTCTTTCTCCTGCATTCTGTGGGGAAGAGTGTCAGGTAAAGAGAGCTCATTTGAGATTCAAACACTTGATCATTTCAACCTACAGACTGGACTCTATTAACAGTGAAAATTAATATAATAAAATGTACATCTCATAGCCAGCTTGAGTCTAACATTTATTGCTTTCATTCATTTTCTTACCATATTTATTGAGCACATATCATGTAGTGAGTATCATATTTGGTACTGGAATCCAGTGGCAAACAACAGGGCTTGATTCTTATTCTTACAAAGGTTATAGGTTATCCATGGCTCCTGGAACCATCTTAGGAAAAAAAATGGGGAAAACTATGAACAGAGATACTTATATTGTTTTCTTTCTTGAAGAGATCATGTTGGGTATCCCCAATGTCATAAGCAACTACCTAGATAAATATTGAGTATTTGTGTGATTAATCACATCCAATATATATTTTAGAGCAAATTTATTTTATAAAGGCCAATGTTGTGACATAGTTGGTTAACCTGCTGCCTAAAATGATAGTGTATCAGTATTCAGAGTATTATGCTTCCCATCCAGCTTTCTGATAATGTGGCTGGGAAGGGTGTGGAAGTTGGTCCAAGTGGTTAGGACCCTGCCACCCATACAGTTGTTCAAGATAGAGTTTCTGACTCCTAGCTTAAAGCTGGTCCGGTCTTGGCTGTTGTAGCTATTTGGGGAGTGAGCTGGTAGATGGAAAGTGTCTCACTCTTTTGTCTTGCTCTGTATCATTCTGTCTGTCAAAATAAATAAATATATGAATAAATATTAAAAAAACAAGTTCATGCTACAAGTGTGTAATAAAGCAACTAATGGAAACCATATCAGTCTACAACTGCAAGGAAGTAAACTATATATTCTGTCTTGTAATTTTTTCCTTAGGTTTATTCATTTGCTTATATTTAATACCTCTACATAAACTAATTTGGATACATGGGTCTGATTTTAAATTTACAATTTCTACTATCTATCTTGTATCTTGAGAAGTGAACTTTCTGCAAATGAAGTAATGATATGGAGATAGAAATGGTAATCACCATGATTTGATCAATATACATTACATACACAGATTGAAATATCACAATGTACTCCAGAAACATTCAGAGCTACTAAATGTTAATCAAAAATCTAGGAAATTTTCAAGTAGCTATGTTGGGCATCACACTGTACCTCATAAAAATACACACTTTTTTTTTTAAATGGAAGAAGTAAATCAATTAAAAAATACAGCTTAAAATACTTACAGTTGATAGTATGGGCTTGCAATTCAACAATGTTTTTACTTTCTATTATTTCTTTATGGACACATACACTTGTACGCACAGCAAAGGTGAAGTGTTTGTTTGTGGCATGATTTTATCTCTAAAATGAGGACTGTGGAAGATGTGCTGGGATGGGAATCACCGGGCTTTCAAGTTCCTGGGTTCCCCATGCAGAAATGACAAATTTGCATAAGGTGTTTCATGTTGTCTTTTTCTTTTAGACTGAGCAGTTTATTAAATCAGATGTTAACAATAAATAAGATATCCTATCCTATTTCCACTCCCTCTCTGAGAAAATACATATATGCTATATTAAATTCAGTATATTATTTTGTGTGCTAAAATCTTATGCCATAAGATTTTTGATTTTCTAAAAGGTCTAATGTTATTTCACTGGCTGGAAAGCAAGCTAGAGGCATCAAACACTTCATTTTTAATGGTAATTTCATAAGGAAATGTGTAAACATAGTCGACCTAGCAAACCGTTACTGGAGACAGTCATGGGATGGTTTAACGAAAGGCTGTAAGGATTCATTTCACATGTGTGCCTACTGCCTGACCTGCTATAATAAAGAATAACCATGGTGGTGATTTTCTTGCACCAGACTTTTCAGTTTCTGTGATTAGTATCTATGATTCTAGTCCAACTGTGTTGGTGTTAGAAACTTCAAAGCAAACCCAAAGCCCAGTATTTAGGGGAATATATTTTAGAGGAATACTCACTACCAATTAGCCTAGGCAGTAATGAAAATCATCATATATTTTCAATGATGAAAGATCCCAGTAGGAGGGCTTCTAATGGATGACAGGTGCCAGAGTGAGAGACGTCCAGCAGGAGGAGGGTGAAGCCTATTTTTCAGCCGGCTAAGAAGTGCACAGCATGCCCTTTGAGCTGGACTCAGAACACATACAGACTGCAACTCACAATTTTGTGTTATCTCTCTTTCAGAACACGGCAGTGTTGAGTCAAAGCATCTGATACCTCCTAGGAAGAATGGGCATAAACTATGTATTCATGACCCCTTCTGGTGTCTGGACATAGTTACTAAGCACATGAGAATAGTTCTTGGGGATCGCTTCATACTTCTTTTGAAAGGCTTCTGCTCTTTATCCTGGTAGGATATGGATCTCTCCAGAATATGACAGACACAAAACTGGGGTATGTGTTTTCTTTATAGATATTGCCACAAGCATTTAGAACTGTGCCTGATGTGTGACGGTTGTTTACGATCTATTAATCTGGGGAGAAACAAGATGGAAGAATAGAGTAAGGACACGTTTAAACAGATGGAGAATCATTAGCTAGGCTGAAGCAGAAAGGGCACATTCCAGGAAATAGGAGAGGACAGATTGATGGTAGAGGGACACCTGGAGGCCTGTGGATACGGGAAAGCAGCAGAGACAGCAGTGTTGCAGTGACCAGATACACCAGTATTGGTCAACAATCAGTGATTGGAGCTCCACCACTGGACAGGTGGGATGGGAGTTCAACAGGAGCTCAGGAGGGAAAGCCAGGCATGGAAATGCCCATCCTACAGATTTCTCTATTCGACCAAGAGCAGAAGCAGAGTAGCACAGCCCAAGCAGGCAAATGAAGGAACAGTGTGGATTTCATGGTTCAGATCCCTACCAGTGCCACATCAGGTGCCGTTTTGTGTACTGTGGGAAAGCCTGTGTGGTTGGAGGGACAATGATGAACTGCACATTTGCTACGCTGGAAGAGAACTCACGACTGGTTTGAGGCATTGCACTAGTCTCACAGAGAAAGCAGTACCGACTTGGCATCCTATAGTTTCACTCAAGATAGGTCTTGGTGAAGAACTGGGTACTGAACACAATCAGTAAAATCGACCTATAGACCAGCGGGCAGCAGAGCTTAGAAACCAGCCATAAGGAGAAAAATCTGCTAACCATAATAGCAATGACCAAGATAAGAGACAGAAGCACAATGAATATTACTGATGCCTCACCAACAAAGGAACGAAAGCCTTTGTCAGTCTCAGAAGTAACTGGGAAAGACATTGAGGAAATACTGGATAAAGACTTTAAAAAATTTGTTATAAAGCTTCTTAACAACAGTGAGAAACACACACAGAAGTTCGAGGAATTTAAGGAATATGCACACATGAAATAGCAACACTGAAACAAAAGCAAGCAGAATTATTAGAAATGAAGGGCACACTGGTGCAAATTAAAAATTCAGTGGAACATCTCAATAATAGGCTAAGCAAGGTAGAAGAATCTTAGAATTGGAAGAAACTTCTTGTCACAATGGGGAAACAACCAAAATGCTGGAAACGGAGTTGAGTCAAGCTAAGAAAGGTATTCAAGAATTAAGAGACATTATTAAAAGGCCAAAAATAAGAGTTATGGGAGTTTCAGAAGGCATGAAAAGAGAAGTTTGGCGTAATAATGTATTCAATGGAATAATAAAGGAAAATGTCCTTAGTTTGGGGAAAGAATTTTTAAACAAAATACAGGAGGGACACAGAACTCCCAACAACAGTTGACCAAAAGCGATTTTACCACCTTACATGATAACCAAGTTCTCTTCAGTTGAACACAGGGAAAAGATCCTTAAATATAAATGTGAAAAAAATCAATTAACATACATAGGAAACCCAATCAGTCACTGCTGATATCTCAGAGGATATCTGAGATATAGACCAGAAGAGAATGGGATGACCTATTCCGGATTTTAAAAGGTAAAATTGTTAGCTCAGAATAACTTAACAAAGCTTTCCTCTGCCTTTGAAAATGAAATAAAATTCTTCCACAGTAAAGAGAAGTTCAAAGAATATGCCTCTTCCAGACCTATCCTACAAATGGCACTTAAGGATGTTCTATTGACAGAGAAAGGAATAGCACCTACCAAAATGAAAGACAAATTGGAGAACATCCCAGTAAAGCAACAAAAGAAGACTAAATCAAACAATGAACAACCCATTGCTAAAATGACAGGACCAAATCACTCCATATCGATATTAGCTCTGAATGTAAATGTCTTAAACTCATCAATTAAGCATCATAGATAAGTGGAGTAGATAAAAGCAAACACAAAAACAAACAAATCCCTCCCCCAAACCCTTATATATCTGTTGCTTACAGGAAACACATCCTACTAACAAAGATATGGGAAACTAAAAGTTAGAGAATGGACAAAGCTATGATAGGCTAGTGGAAAAGAATAAGCTGGCATAGCAATTTTTATATCAGAAAAAAAGACTTTGAGTGAAAAGTACTAAAAGAGAGGGATAAAGATACCACATAATGACTGAAGGATCCATTCGGCAAGTAGAGCTCACCTTACTGATTTATTCGGATGTTTACTTTTTCATCTCTAATTTTACCTTTTTTTCCCTCTCGTTTTCTTTGCTAGTCTGGCTAAAAGTTAGTTTTGCTCGTCTCAAAAAATGACTCTTTCTTGTTGTAACTTGTAATTTTTTAAGTTTCAATTCCATTTATTTTTGCTGTGATTTTTATCATTTCTTGCTTCCTTTTCGTTTTTTCTTTTTTAATAAGTTATGGAGATATATTATTTGATTATTTACTTGAGATATTTTGATTTTTTGTAAGCGCCTGATACTATAAATGATCCTTTCAATACTATTTTTGCTACCTCTCATGGGTTTTGGTATTTTTGTATTTTCATTTATTCACAAAATTTTTTTTCTTATTAATTTCTTCAGTAATTCATAGGTTATATGGTACCATGATTTTCTTCAATAAGGTTTTTGAGTTTTCTATTTCATTTCTTCAGTGACACATTGGTCATTCAGTAGCATGTTATTTAGCTTCATGGCATTATAAAATTTTTACTTTATTGCTGTTGTTGATTTTGTTTCATGGAAACTGTGTAATGGAAACTATCATATCCAGATGTGAAGATACAATGCAGTGTGCATCTGTATTCCAAATTACAGATGGATTCACAACGAAACTGTTAACTATATCTTGACAGTAAGATGTTGGACTCTGTCATTGTCCATACTTACAATGTCAGGATATAATTAAATGGCAGAATTATGGACTCACAACTGCTTATGAAGGGCTAAGCTATTGTAATAATATAGGGGGAAGCAGTGGGGGAGAGCGGATTTGAAGGAGGGGCAAGACAAAATATCAGAGCCCATCAAACTGTATCATAACATAATAAAACAATAAATTAATAAAAAAGAACCTCTCCCTCAGAATACAGTAACAAAAGAAGGAAAGAAAAAGGGGGAAAGAAATAAAGAAGGAACCATATTGAATTTCCTCTGTCTGTATTAATATCACAGTAACATAAAGAATAAAGGAAATAAACTCACACACAAAACTATTGAGTGGCTGACTGAATGGTGCAATTATGAGAATCATTATTTGAGTGGCTCTCTGTTTTCTTCTTTGGTTTTCTCCATAAGAGAACAAGTCAAACCACTATGCCTTTGTTTTGTCTCATTTCTGTTTGTCGCATGAAAACCCAGTTTACTCAGAATTTGTATTGGTATTAAATTTTCCTGACATTTCCAGTGAAATGTAACATATATAAAAAGATGAATAAATAATGTCAACATGATGAAATTTCAAAAACTAAACGTATCTGTGTAACCAGGCCCCAAACCAAGAAACATAACCTGAACACCACCTCCTAGTTACTACTCCTGACACCCAACTGTAAGCACTAAGTTTGAACATTGCAGATTGGTTTAGCTTGTGTGTATACTTTAATATCAGTGGATATAATAGCAGAATCTCTTGTGTCTTGTGTTGCTCAATACTGTGTGCCATTTATACATGTTCGGTGTGGTTAGGCTTCTTTCATCCTTCTTGTTACATAATATTTGAATACATTGCCACCAATTAATAATTTTTTTCCGATAATTAGCATTTAGGCTGCTTTCAGCTTTTCAGTCTGCATTTCTTTGGAGTATAGATCAACCTCTGCCCTACTTTTAGCCATGCGCATCTGACCTATTCTTCCTCTGCAGTTCTTTCTCACTAGGTTTGCTGCCATGTTAGGGAGGATTAGCCTTGCCAGTCACCATAAAGGCAGTTCTTGTAACAGGAGTAGATGAGTCTGATATTAGATCAGACTGACAAGGTCTAGCTATTTCCTGCTTTAGTGCCGGTACTCCTGCCACCAGCAGCCGCCCAAAGCTTTTTGAGTATCCTGTAGTTACGCATCCAAAATATTACTGGTCTTTACGGTGTATCAGAGCTTAGATATTTTATACATTTTCTTCATTAAAGCATTAAATTATTTTGATGGTAAAAAAAACAAGCCAATCAAATTAACCGTTTACCACCTACTGAAATCTAGCCCAGAACAGGGTCTCAATAAATGAGGACACTTAATCAAAAGAGTATATATGGGGATGATAAAAAATGGACAATGTATAGGGCCTATACATCCTGGAGAGTGATGAAACAATGTGAATTTGGAGTGAGCCAAGGAGAGGGATTTTCAAAATGGGAATGAAAGTGTGCGCATGTGAGGTTGAGGGAATCAAGAGATCCAAGAACTTTGTGGACTTTTCAGCCTTGCGCAAGGCTTATGCTGATCCCAGGGAGCAACCTGTTTGAAGTGACTTAGCAGATGAGGTCACACAGAGGTCAAATGAAATTTTTTTCTTGGTGGAGGGGAGCGATTCTTTACACATAAGGAAAAAAAAATCAAGAGCAAATAAGGGATTTTTGTAGTAATACGGACAGACTCTTTTGACATGCTAATGGGATGGCAGCCCTGCGTACCTAAGCTGCGTGCTTTAAGCACACAACCTGCCGCCACAACTGTATTTACATGGTCTTGGTTTCTGCTAATAAACAGCATTTTTGCTGCAACAATTGTCAGTCAGCTTTGACTGCAAACTCACCAGGTAGCAGTCACGGGAGCTTAGGTCAACACAGGAGGAAATGGTCAAACCAGCTGACTCCAAACGTTTTTGAGACAAACAAGGTTGAGGTGATGGATGAATTCTGTCAAGGCAAAATTGAGCATTTTGAGTCTCATAAATGTCATCCATTGAAATGCTGATACAACCATTTAAATCGTCACTAGGATTTAATGAGTTTTATAAATATATGTTATTTTATTTTAGATTTAATAAATTTTTTTTTCTACTAGCTCCTCTGGCTGGCATCCTGCTTTAGGCAATGTTCAGGCTAATAAGGAGGTTTCTGACAAGGAAATATGGTCATGAACCAGGCCTCATTTTATTGCAAAGCATGATCCTTAAGCATTTCATGTAAAGCCAAATTTTCTATTGGTTTGCCAACTTTTGCAAAGTTCTGTATTATAGTACCCAGCTTGGATTCACTCATTCATAGAAGTATGTGTTGAGTACCAATGAGCTCAGCAGTGCTAGGTGCTGTTGGGGAAACTGAAAGTGAATAAAATCTGCTCTGTGCCCTCAAAGCGTCCCAGACTAGCAGGGGAGCTAAGGCAGGATTACAGTTCTAATAGAAGGAGGAATGGGAGAAGTGCCAACAGAGCAGTACAAAGGGCAATGCTGTTCAAAGGAGAGTGCAATCATTTCCAGATGGGGAGATCAAAGAAGGCTTCATGGAAGAAGTGGCATTTGTGCTGAGTCTTGAAGGGTAACGTTTATTCTGCAGGAGATGAGTTGAAAGAGAAGGGAAGTCATGCAAGTTCCAGGCTAGTGAGAGTTGAAGCACATGGGTGGGAGAAGGGGTTACCCTGGATAAATACCCAATTCTGAAAGATCTGAGGACTTTGCAATAGATTCTATTAATGTTGGTTAATCCTTGGTGGATCTGAGGCAATAGGAATGGTATCATACTGTAGAAAACACTTACTGTTGTCTGGAAGATATGCTGGGGAACTTCTGTGAGGTATTCTAACATTCATTTATTTTTTGAAGACTTATTTAAAAAATATTTATTTGAAAGGCCAAGTCTCTCTCTCTCTCTCTCTCTCTCTCTCTCTCTCACACACACACACACACACACACACACACACACACACACACACACATCTTGTGGCTAGGTTTGAATGGTTGTCCTTGAAGACAAATTTTTGTCACTACCTATATTACTTTGTCACATTCTAGCTATGGTAGCCTTAGGCAATCTCAAACCTCAGTTTGTTCATCTTTTTACGTGGAGAAGATTTGCAGTCTCTAATTAGCTTATGCATATAGAATTTTAAAATGAGCAATAATCATTCATATTTATGTGTTCTAGTGTGATATTTCAATATATGTATGCACTGTGTACTAATCAAACAGGTTATCCAACATTTATTCTTCTTTGTCATTGAGGCTTGGAGTTTCTGGCTTCCATTTTTCCATACAATATGTAGTAGACTATCATGAGCCATGGTCTCTACCACAATGTGAAACACTAGGAGCTTATCCCTTTAGTCTGATTCTGATTTGATACCTGCAACCCAAACTCTGTATCTCCTCTCCCAGCATCAAGTGAACATACTTTTGTGTTCAGATGGAGTTTTTTAGTTTCCCACATGGGAGAAAGAACGGACAATTGTCTCTGTCTCTGCCTTATTTTTCTTAACGTGCTAGCCTACGGTACTACCCATTTTGCTGCAAATGACAGAATTTCTTGAATGGTATTCTGGTGTGTACACATAGTGCAATTTTATATACATGAAGCTGGTGAATAACAGCTCTGTTGATTGTATATCTTGGCTAATATAAAAAATGCTGCAATAAACATGGTGGAGCAGTTATCTTTTTGATGCAATGGTTTTATGTTTCTGGACATATACCCAGTAGTGGAATTGCTAGAGCCTGTGTCAGCTTCCCTTCCTTCCTTCCTTCCTTCCTTCCTTCCTTCCTTCCTTCCTTCCTTCCTTCCTCTCTTTCTCTCTCTCTCTCTTTCTTTCTTTTCTTTCTTTCTTTTTTCTTTCTTTCTTTCTTTTCTTTTTTCTTTCCCTCTTTCTTCCTTCCTTTTGAGTGCTTTCCTCAGAGCCTGCAACAATTTACACTCCCAGGAACAACATTCTCCACATCCTTGCCAGCATTTATTACTCTCTGTCTTTTGGATAATAGCCATTTTGACAGAGTTGAGGTGATATTAAACAGTAGAGATTTACAAGCAACAAACTGATTTTCATGTGGCCAGTATTGTGACTCAGTGAGTTAAGCCAAAGCCAGGAATGTATCCCTTATGAGACCTAGTTAGATTCCCAGTAGCTGCACTTTCAGTTCAGATCCCTGTTAAGGTACCTGCAAGTGCTTGGGCCTCTGCCACTGAATGTAGGAATCTCAAATTTAGATCCAAGCTTGTGTTTGATGTAACCCTGGCCCAACCCCAGCCATTGAAGGTATTTGGAGCATGAATCAGTGGATAGGAAATCTCTCTCTCCTTATCCATTTCTCAATCCTCTTCCCTCTATGCATGCCTATGTCTTTCAAATCAATCAATTTTGAAGAAAATTTAAAAAATAAACCGCATTCAAATAACTTGATAAGCATAGCAAATAATTCAAAACGGCGAAACAGACAAAAGTATAAACATAAATGCAAATTGTTGTAAGCATGGGACAATAGTTTTGCTTGTTTCTAATAAAACACACTTGAAAAACATCACTGAAAATTCAAAAAACTTCTTTTTTTACATCATTCACCTTTTTAAACAATGAAGCATGGGGGAATTAAATTTTTCATAAATTTGGTTAGTTCACAAGCCGGTGAGAAAGTATTTCTTTTTTTTTTTTTA
This sequence comes from Ochotona princeps, assembly GCF_030435755.1. Taxonomy (NCBI): domain Eukaryota; kingdom Metazoa; phylum Chordata; class Mammalia; order Lagomorpha; family Ochotonidae; genus Ochotona; species Ochotona princeps. Next base: position 95,534,892 of record NC_080865.1, read on the forward strand.
TAATCTATTTTATTGTGTTGTTGTTGACAATCTTTTCATAGTTAATTACAGTTAAAGAAAGAAAAAGAAAAAAAAAGGTTCAGGGGGATAGGGAAGTGGGCAATACTATTATGTCCATATTATTTCCATCTTGTATCTGAGGTAAAGGAGGATATTGAGGGAGAAGCCCCACCCGGTTTCCCGCCCACCCCGAGTCCAGGATGTGGGGCATGCTCTGAGATATGTGCTCGAGTGGTGTTAATAGTTCTCAAGTTATGAATCGCTGCCAGTTTCGCTCGATGAGGTCGTCCACTGATTGATATGGTCCATCATAAAGTCTCCGTTTGCCCCATTTTTCGCTGCTAACATATAGCTGAGATGAATGATTGATCTGCTCTGTCTTCTGTCTTTTCTTGATTAGAGTTCTGAGTCCAGCAGTTCGATTGGGGAGATCTCCAAAGAAACTTTGAGGTATTCCCAGACTAGTTTCTTGCATGTTCTAGCAAGCACAGGGCCCGGCACAGTCCATCACCCCGATCAGCTGGTGGTTGCAATTGCTGGGTTGGTTCTGTTTTCAGTCCCGAGTTGCACTGGAACCAATGGGTGTTGCAGTCGAAAGTATTTCTTTAGTTTGAAAATATATTTTATTTATTTGAAAGAAAGAGTTAGATATGCAGGCAAAGGGAGGGAATGAAAGAGGCTTGCCACCTAATGGGTCACTTCCCTACTGGCTGTAACTGCCAGGGATGGGCCAGGCCAAAGCCAGGAGCTTCCTTCAGGTCTCCTATGTAGATGCAGGAGACTAAACAGTTGGGCCAACCTCTTCTGCTTTTGCAGATACATTAGAAGGGGACCAGATGGGAATTGGAGGAGCTGGATATGAATCGGTGCCTATATGGGCTGCTGGCCTTGCATGGTCTCCAACTTATGATCAGTCAACTTAATAGTTTTGAATATATAATGTAGTAGGAGAAAGACATTCAGTAGAAACCAATGCTTGAAGTGTTGAATACTAAGTTTTCCTGGGTTGGTGATATTTATACGAGCCTTTCTCACCATGCTGGACAAGGACAGCAAGTGCAGGCTCCAGTTATCCCCACCATCATGGGGGAAAATAGCCCCTACCCTATAGTGTGATCAGGTGGATTAAATGCATTTTCAACTCATGATGCTTTCAATTTCTGATGCGTTATTGGGGCTTACCTTAATAAGCTTGGGGGCAATTGTACCTGTATGCTCCTGGTATTAAAATGCCTAGTTTGGCAAAAAATGAGTCAACTGGCTTTATTTTCCTAATCTTGGTAACTGCTCTTTTGCTTTCAAAGAGGACTTTATGGGTCAGGGATGGTCTATTGTGGTAGCCACTGTCAGCCTCAGAAGCACCCAGCCTGCATCTCCATCTAGTCATCTCTCACGGTCCAACAAGGAATGTTCTCCCTTTTCTCTTTGGACTAACCTTCCCTTGACAGAGGCCATGAGATCTTCAGCAGCTCCTGAACATCTCCCCAAGCTCCTCCACCAGGCTTGCTCTGCTGAACAGCTTGCTGCATTGCTGCAACTCTCCTGAGCATGTGGTTTTCCCAACCCTTCTGCTGAAAAGCATCAAGGCTGCTCTTCTGGGACAGGCTTAAAGATGGCCATATTTCTTCAGCTGACTGCCTTGGCCTGAGCTTGGCTACTCAACCAGGTAGGACTGCCAGACATCTAAGTGAGAAGTGCTTCTCTCTTTGAGAGGCTCTCCCAAGCTGCACTGCTGTACACACAGAGGTATTTTGGTGTTAATGCTTTGATTTCCTTGGTATGATCTTCTTGTCTGTGGTTTGTTCTGTTCTGTTGTAGCTATTAGCATTGTCTCATTCTAGAAAATTGGCTTTGGGACCTTGCTTAGCTGTTAGACTTTTGCAGTTACTATAGTCCTTATTGAGCACCTCTTTTGGTTTGATTGAGAGTTTCAGTCCCTTTCTGCTTCTTTGCCTTCTGCTGCTCTGCTTACAGCTATAGAAATCTATAGGCCCGTCCGCCCAGAGCTCTTTCCATCTCCCACAGCGTTCCTGAGACATTCCTTTGTTTCCACTGAAATGTACCTGAGAGCAAGGGTTAATGCAGCCTCTTCTCCTCTGGAGTTTGCTTCTGTCCAACTCTTGACCTCTTTAATTAGGTCTCAATCTATTTCTGTGAGGTACTGGAACTAATTATGCAGATGAAGTGTTTCAACACAAATTTAAATAATCACCATGGTTTGGAAAAGTAGGAAATTCAAGTGGGTTTTAGTACAGGTCATATTCTTCATATTAAGCTTCTAACACCCTGTTAATATTCTTTGTTGTTTAAAAATGTATCAAATATGCCTTGAATTTGTGATCAGATAGCTTGAATTAGGTCTCCTTAGCAATGAGGTTTTGGTTTAACAGCTATTACCTGTGGCATTCTGACAATCACATACTATAGATGGTAAGCAAAATCAACTCAATTTTTATTTCCATCATCATTCATCAGCAGCCTTTATGAAAGAAGACTAAAATGATTTTCAAGCTTTTATAGCCCTTGCAACAATTTGTTAAGTTACATGGAGGTTATAGAATAGTCATTACAACTTGACACAACATTTGGGCAGGTTTCTGTCACATGTTTTACCTGAATGCAATGAACCTTCTGCTCAAGTGGACATCACAGTGAAAGCAAACTTAGTGAAACACAACTATAGGAATACAAAAAAACTAATGTCATTATGGAGATGAAAACATAATATATATCTATAGCCAGACACTATGAATTCATAGGACCCCAGTGACAATTTGTAGAGGGAGAGGGTTGATTTTCTTTAAACTGTATAACTGGATGTTTTAACACCAGTGAAACTCAAACATAAATCACCTTTTTTTTTTATAAATCAGTTTTTCATAGAGTGGTTTACATCATTCCTAGGATCCCCAAATATCCGTTTCACCAAAAGCCTATGTAAGAATTTCTAAACATTGTTTTTTTTTCATTCAAAATCATGTATGTATTATGACATGATGTAATTGCAGTTGAAAACAGAATGGAGGCTCCTGAAGAAATTTAATATTCACATACAGTATAATCCAGTAATCCTGCTTCTGGTTACATACCCAAAAGAACTGAAAGCTGAGGCTTGAAAAGTAACTTACAGTCTTATGCTCACAACAGCCAAAGGGCAGAAACAGCTCAAATGCCTATGCAAAGATGCATAAGCTCAATGTGGACATTATTGATATAAACACAATGGAATATTATGGAGCCTTAAAAACTAAGGAAGTCCTGTCACATGGTACAATAAGGATGAACTTTAAAAGAACAGGAGGTTAAATGAAGTTAGCAACCCATGAAAAATCAAATATTGTATGATAGTCCTTATATGAGATACCTAAAATAGGCAAACTCATAGAAACAGAAAGAAGAGTAGGTGCAGAGCTAGAGGCAGTGGGAAAGAGTAGTTTAGTAGGTACAGAATTTTGTATTTCCAAGTTGATGAAAGTAAACACACTTAACACGACTGAATGATGCTTTTAAAAATTTGCTATAATGGAGGTGGACATTGTGGTGCAGTGGGTTAGGTTAGGGGCACCATCTTGGTTACACACATTTCATACTGAAATTCAAGTCCCAGAGTGGCTATTCAAATCCTGGCTACTCCACATTCAAACTAGTTGTTTCTAACGAGTGCTATGTGGCAGTAAATGTTGACTCACATGTTTGGGTCCCTGTTACCTATGTGGAAGAAAAACATGGAGTTCCCAGCATCTGGCTTTAGCCTGGTCCAGCCTGGTCTGGGGATGAATCAGCCATTTGAGGATGGAAGGTCTTTTTCCCACTGTCACTCTGCTTTGCAAGTAGAGGAAAATAAGTAAATAAAACACACTCTAAAAGACAGGAAGAGAAATTTTATACGCTGTGTTTTGTCTCAAAACAAAAATGCTTTCGTATGTCCTAGCACATTCTCTCTCATTTTTTGTAAAGAAAACATGATTTCCTTTTCCTCCAAAGTCTGTCTTTGGAGAATGAGCAAATATTGCTCAGAACAGAACATACAAATTCATATATAAAAATGATAATGCATGTACTGTTGAATTTTCAATCTTCTAAAAATATTTATTTTTTATTGGAAAGACAGACTTACAGTTAGAAGGAGATACAGAGAAGAGAAAGATATTCCATCTGCTGGTTCATTTCTTAAGTGGCCGCAATGGCTGGAGATGAGTGATCTGAAGCCAGGAGCCAGGAGCTTCTTCCAATTCTCCCACACAGTGCAGGGTCCCAAGACTTTGGGCCATCATCTACTGCTTTTCCAGGCCATAAGCAGTGGTCTGGGTGGGAAGTGGATCAGCAGGGACATGACTGGCGCCCATATGGGATCCCAGCACCTGCAAGGCAAGGACTTCAGCCACTAGGCTACCTCACCGGGCCTATGTCTTACTGATTTTAAAAATCTGATCATGAGCAGAAGCAGCAGGACAGAGCCCTATCAGTCAGGATTGGGAACAGAATTTATTTCACTTCCCAGACCCCCAGCATGCTATATCAGGCACCATTTTGACTTCTGAGGCAAAATCTCTGGATGAATAAAAGAGAGCTGTGCATACAATAAACCAGGGGGAGAACTCACTTCTTGCTCAACACATTGCGCTGGTCCCACCAGTACAATAATGCCAACTTAGCATCCCACAGGTTACATCCAGGTTGCGCCCAGACCTAACTGTTAGCACATCCCAACAGGAGGAAAGTAAAAGAAAATCCACACAATAGGCATCACTGAGAGTTCTGTGTTCTAGGTTACAGTTACAGCTGTTGTCTCCCTAAATCACAGGTACTGCTGGAACCAGAAGCAAAAGAAAAGCTAAACAGATAATAGTGCAACCACAACATGGGATCGTACTGGGTGGAGAGTGACGACCCAGGAACTGTTTACTGTAGAGGCCATGGCAGAAGCTAGCATGGGAGCACAGGGCTGAAAATCACTGGAGGGAGTGGTCTCAGAAATGGGCACTGAATGAAATCAGTAAGGTCGACCTGTAGACCTGTGGATGACATGGCTTAAAAATTGGCTCTTAGGAGAAGAATCCACTAATCTGAGTTGCAATGACCAATGACAAAAAGAAGAGACACAGCCACAATGAATGAGGTTACTGATGCCTTGGCACAAAGGAGCATAAGACTATGTCAACCTCAGAGATAACTGAGGAAGACACCGAGGAGTTGCTGGAAAAAATGTACATGGAGAAGGCCAATTCCAATTGAGCTATAACAAACATTTAAGAATAATTCCAATTTTTCATAGATTATTCTAGAATTAAGAAGAGGAAACACCCAAAAATACATTCCCTGGGACTAACATGGAGTTGATAGCAAATCAAGTAAGAATGGAGAAGGAAAGTCATGGTCGTGTCTATTCATGAGTACATATTTAGAAGTGATAAGTGAAATATTGGCAATCCAAATTCATCAATGCATAAAACAATAGTATATAATAACCAAGTATATTTAGTTCCAGAAATCAAGATGAGCTTAATTTTAGAATCAGTTATTGGAACGCCCCATGTCATAAAATTGAAGGGAAAAAACCATGACTACTTCAATAGAAGTTGAAAGGCCATTTGGCAACGTTCAACATCCTTTCTTGATAAGATTGTTAATAAACAAGGAAGAGAACATCCTGAACCTGTTTGATCAGAAAAAAATGCTGTAAAACATCATAGTTATGTTAAAATATTTGCAATTGAGAAGAAGAAAGAGAAGCCAACTATCACAATTTCCACTTGTTTTTTTTTAATTTCTTTATTTTTAAATTTTTATTTTAAATTTTGTATTTTATGGAACAATTCTGTATAGTTTCAGATTCCCCTTCCCCCAGTTTCCACCCCACAACTGATTTTTTCCATACACACACATGAAAGTGTAGTGGTAAATCAGCTAGTGAAATAATTTAAAAAGTGAAATAATTTGAATATTGCAAGGAAAAAAACTAAAACCTTGCTTATAAAGATATGACTGTCTATAAGAAATAATTGTGTGCATATTTGTAAAATACTAATATTTATACATGTTTAATCAAAATAATTACAATACATAACAATCAGGTCGCATTAACGCATACCAGAATAAAAAGGAATAGCTGATAAGTGTGAGAAGACATCAGAAAGTTCATGGAAAATGGAATTAAAAGACACATTTATTTCTCTGCAGGAAGTATTGAGGTAGGGATTTGGCTCTGCTCTGCTCCTGATTCCAGACTCCTGCTTATGCGCATCCTGGGAGGGAGCGGGTGATGCTCAAGTGGATGAGATCTGAATCAAGCTTCTGGTGCTCAGCTTTGGCTTGGTTCAGTCCTGGCTTGTGCCAGCATTTGGGGAGTGAAAAAGAATATGGACTCTCTCTTTTTAGCACTCCTTATGTGTCTCACTCTCAGACGAATGACAACCAAAATTTTAAAAATGTAAAGTCACACATAATTTTTCATAACGTACATTTTACACAAACTTATTGAAAAATTTCTTGTACATAAGGAGGAATTTCACTACTTCATTAATAATAAGTGAAGAATACATTGAAACCACAATGAGGAGCTCAGAGCCAGAGGAGGCCAGCTAGCCCTGGCTCTGAGCTCCCAGGCAGCAGAACTTGGACCAGTTAGGTTGGGTTGTCCCTGGACCTGGCTTGGGTCTGGAGGAAGGCCTGGGCCCATTGGCCCAGATATGCTTGGACCCAGGCGAGTTGGTTAGTCCCAGGGGCCGAGTTTGAGTCTGAAGATCTGAGCTGATTGGTCTGCTGGGAGCTTGGAGTAGAGAGGGCCAGCTAGCCCTGGCTCTGTGCTTCCAGGCAGCTGGGCTTGGGCAAGGTGGCCTGATGGCTTTGCCCTGTGCCGTTGGCACCTGGGCCATCCAGCCATGGGAACTTGAGGAAGGAATGCAAGGCACTTTAAAATTCAGATCAAAGCACCAGCCCTTGTGGGATAATAGAGCTGAGGTAGTTAGTATTGACCAATGCCAAATACCACTCACCAGTACACATCGAAGCTAGGGCTGGGGGCCTATCTGGTAAGGCTGGATCATAGTACTTGCAAACGAGAGTCAAAACAGGGGACAGGTAATGTTATCCTGAGCCATGGCACTAACCAGCGTGCAAGAGAACTGGGTCAAGGGGCAAATTCTATAGGGGTATATGTGGGGGACCCACCTCTATTATCTGTAATTTCAGCTGATTTGCTTGCAGCTGGGGGTGGTTACAGGCTGAGCTAAGCATGACCATGAAACCCCAGGACACTCAAGAGTACTGGAGCTGGGTACAGGCTAGGTTGCTCCAGGCTACAGCACCCTCAAACACATCAAAGAGTATGATGTGTGGCAGGCCACAACACCCACTGCTCATACATATGCAGGATGGAGGGGGTAGCCTATGACTGGTAAGCGTGTAGTACCCACTGCCATGGGTACTCCCACTGTCTGGGAGTGTGTCTGGTGGGGGGACTAGGAAATGCCCCTGACAGGCCTTTGCTCCAGCATATGAGCATGTGATTCAGGCCAGGGTGTTGGTCAGACATGGCAGAATAGCTCCACGCATATGGAGTGGTTTTGGAAGAGGGTGGACCCGGTAGAGCCAGGCCAACCTTAGCTTACTGACAAGTGCAGGAGCCAGACTGGAATGCAGGGCATGCCTGGCTAGGCTATCACACCTGTGGGTTTGCATGAGTCAGAGATGGGAGCAGATTGGACAGGGCCAGGCTGTAGCACTCACCAGCAAGAGTTGGGACTGAGGGCAGGCTGGGTCAGGGCAGGCTGTAACACCTGATGGCAAGGGTCAAGACAGGGGATAGGTTATGCAGAGCTGGGTCACATAATCCACTGGCATGCACAAGATCTGTGGCTGGGAACAGGCATGTTGGGGAGTTAAGGGGATGACTTGGCTTGGTTGTGGTTCCCACTGTTGAATGCGAGAGCTGAAATGGGTTTGGTTAGCTGGGCTGGACATGACAGTGTCCTTCAGCATGGGTGTGGACAGGGTCTGGGGTGTGCCAGACTGGGCTAGACTTGAGCATCCTCTGGTTCTCATGAGAGCCAGAATGGGTGTAAGACTGGTTGGGTTAGGTTTTTGCTCCCACTGGGTCATATGAGAGATGCATCAGAGCATAGACTAGGTTTGGTTGGGCTGTAACATGCAACAGTAAGAACCGGGTTTGATATGGGCCAGTTTGGCAACGCCACTGTTCCTGCCGAGACAGGAGGTGGACTAAGTCATTCCAGGCCAAGGACCCACCAATGTGTGCGAGATCTGCCACTGAGAGAAGACTTGATAGAGAAACTTGGGGAACTCCTTTGTTGGGTGCAATCCCTGTAGGTGAGTGCAAAAACCAAAGAAAGGAGCAGCTAAGAGCAGACCAGGTTACAATACCTGCTGGCATATTGTGACTCAGGTATGGGGGCAGGCCAGGTTGGGCAGGGCTACAACCCATATTGGCCTCTATGCGAACTGAGTTAGGGAGAGAGCCAGGCTGGGGTATCCAATTGTATCCACTGGTACGAGCATGAGCCAGAATAAGGGCAAGTGGTTTGGACTTTGTCACAGCCTCCGGTGACAGTTGCTAGGCTGGGGGCACATCTTGTTGAACTAGGCTGCAGAACAACCTGGAGAGTGCAATAACCGGGGCAGGAATTGGGTCCATATGGAGGTTGTGGGCTCCACTCTGGTGGGCTGCGACTTCCACTGGTGAGCATGAGAACCAGGACTGGGGGCAGGCATGGTTGAACATGCAGTGGCACCACTGTCATAAGTGTGGGCTGGAGGGTGAAGTCAATTGTGTTGAGTTAGGCTACAATGCTCAGTGATGTATACGAGATCTCAACAGGATGTGTGGCAGACCAGAGCAGTCCACTACACATGCTGGAAGGCACAAGAACCAGACCTGGGGTTCAGTTCAGTGAGGGTTATTGGGGTCACTCTGACTGGACTGTAACTCCCCCTGTGTACATGAGGGCCAAGTGTGTATTGAGTAGGACTGGGCTGGACCACAGCACTGAGGATGGAGAGCAGAACAAACTGATCAACCCAGTGAAGCTTGACAGCAAATATCTGGGCTAATGAAGACTCGGAGATGGACTATGACAGCCAATCGACCTTAGAAGGATTTCTTCACCCGTGGAGTGGCAATATCAGCAGCATCTTAGTACTATGGAAACCACGTATGTTGAACCCTCAGAAAATGCTACACAATGGAGACCCAGGGATGACATCGGATGGCAGTTCTGCATCCCCCAGATAATACAACCATTGGATGGCTGGGCATAGTTTCTCCTCATGTATCCCCCACTCCCCTCATATACAAGAAGAAAAAAAATTATGTAAACAATGGTCTCACCCACTGTCCCCTGATCCTCGACCCTTCACACGCTGATCAACTATGTAAAAATCATCAAAAATAGAGGCCAAAACCACTGACCAAAGGCAGTGGCTGAGTCCTTGGCTACTCCAGGCCCAAGAACAATCTTCCCTCAGGGTGAGTAGCCATGAGGGGAACTTGGGAACTGGACTAATGTCCTAGCTCCACCCTGCCACCAAAAGCTGGTGGCAGGATGAGTCTGGGAGGATTCCGGACCGTGGGGTTGGGGGTGGCTTACAACCCCCCACAGTGTGGCAGATGTGGGAGGTGCCCCTGCCAGGCGGGATCCAAGACTGGGGACTCAGGCCAAAGCCACTGGCCAAAGGCAATGTCTGAGTCCTTAACTTTGGGCTGTCAGTGCACCAAATGGTGCCAGGCTCTGCCTGCTGGCCGCCCAGTGGTGAACTCTGGGGTTTTTATGATATGAAATAGCTGCTTATTGACACCCATGAATAAGGCCAGCTTTAGTGTAGGTGAGACATGAATTCCTGGTGATTCCCAGTAACAGGGTCCTGAAACTTTAGGGCAAGAGTGGGACTGAGACCTGAAAGTTTGAAGGGGAGCGCCCATAAGATCTATTTGAGCCAGACTGAATCACCAGCCAAATTAGGAATCCTGAGAATGGCTATTAGCATAGAGTTCACTGACTGCCACACACTGGTCCACACCAAAGCTATGGATGGGGGTCTGTCTAGCTGGGCACCATAACTTGACTGGGTGGTGGAATAGTGGACTGGTCACATTCAGCAGGGTCAAGACACTTACCAGCATGCGAGAGAATTTGGTCCGGGGGTAAGCCCTATGGGGGAAGTGTGGGCCTAACCCTATGGAAATACAAGTCCCTCAGGTTAGCTCGCAAGCTGAGGTGGCGAGGGGCTAAGCTAGGAGTGACCATGGCACCTGCCATCACTTATGGGTAAAGGAACCGTATTCTGGGCAGGTCAAGGCAGCATCACCCGAAGGAGCATCCTAAAACAGGATGTGGAGTGGGCCAAGCTGCAACTAGAAGGGGACAGACTGGGCAGGGCCAAATAAATTTCAACTAAAAAAAAAAAGAATAGAAATCAGGATGGAGCACATGCCATTCCAACCCAGGCTCTTACAACAACTGGTCTACAGGAGGCAGGGATACAATGCCAGAACATTGAAGGCAAAGGCTGAAACAGGTGAGGGGAACACCTGTGGGCCTCATGTGAGCTAGATAAGGGAAGGGCCTGATTGGGCTGACTGTTCCAAATGGTGCAAGCAAAATTAGAGTGGGCAAGGGTTGGTAGGGCTTTGCCACATCATCAGATGGCAGAGACTGGCACTGGGGGCAAATTCTGTTAAGTTAAATGCCAGAACCACCTGGAGAGTGCGCAATCCAGAAGTTGGAGTGGCCTAGTAGGGAGATAGTGGGCACTCTCACTGCAGGGCACGAAAACCAGGGCAGGGCAGGGGTTGCTAAACAGAAAGGCACCTGCCAGTATGTGTGTGGGCTGGATAGTAGGCTGGTTGAGTTGAACTAGGCTTCAGTGCCCATTGATAAGTACCAGAGCTTAATGGGAGGTGGGACAGACTGAACAAGCCTGCGGTACATACTTGCACACGTGGGAACTAGGGAAGGGAGCAAGCCTGGTGGGGGTTATGGGGAGTTGCCCCAGCTGGCCGCAGCTCTCACTGGTTTGTGTGAGGACCGAGTATGAAGTGGGTAGAATCGAGCTGGACCACAATACCCATTGGGCCAAGTGGATGACAGGGCTGGAAACAGAACGGACCCAGTGGAGACCGGTCACATTAAGCAGGGCCATGACATTAACAAACAAGCTAGAGAACCATATCTGGGGGAAGATTCTGTGGGGGATGTGTGGGCCAAACCCTACAGAAATTCTAGCCTCACAGATTACTTCAAGAGATGGAGTGGTGCTGGACTAAGCTAGGTGTGACTGGGGAGCCTGCCATTGACCACAGATTGGAGAACCGACGGCAGTCTGGACTAGTCGGGGCAGTGGCGCTCGAGAGTGCATCCTGAGTGGGGTGTGGGGTGGGCCGGACTGCAACGTTCACCAGCTCATGCAAGGCCAAGGGGAGGTCCGGACTGCGCTGGGCACTGGCCTAAAGCCCAGTGGCATGTATGAGAACTGGGTCTGAGAGGGGATCAGGGGGAAAAACTTGGGAAGCTCCCCTGGGGAGTCTGGACCTGGGGGTCAGACAGGCTGGGCAAAGTAGCACCAACGGCTCGTCAATGTATGAAAAAGCGATGGAACGGGCACACCAGGCAGTACTGAGCAAACCTTAGCCCACAAGTAAGATTGGAAACCAGGATAGAGCACAAGACATTCCCAGCTAGGTTCTTGCACCAACTGGTCAGCATGAGTCACGGATGCTGAGCCACAGTGTCTAGGGCAGGGGTCATGACAGGTGACAGGCTGTGCCAAGCTGAGTCAGAGCAACCACTGCCATGCTGAACAGTGGCTGGGAACAGGCCCGGTTGGGGAGCTAAGGGAACACTGTAGCTGGGTGGAGGTTCCCACCAAGGGGCACATGAGCTGGAATGGGGCTGCGTTCTGGTCAGGATACAGTTGTAGTCTCCCTTGGCACAAGTGTGGACTGGGACAAGACGCACCAGGCTGGGCCAGACTACAATGCCATCTGGTGTTCTGGAGGACCAGGGTAGATGTGGGAAGGACTAGGCTAGGTCTCAACCCCTACTGAGCCATATATGAGCTATATGTGGGTATGGACGAGCCGTGGCTGGGCTGAAACATCCAACAGCAAGAACCAGAATGGGTTGAAGGCCAGTTAGGAAGAGCCACTGTTCCTGCTAGGACAGGAGGTGAACTGAGTAGGGTTGGCTCATGGACCCACTGGCATGCCTGAAATTTGGCACTCAGAGGGGTTCTGATGGAGGAGCCTGGGCAACTCCTCTAGCAGGACACAGACCCTGCAGGTAAGCACAAGAAGCATGGAAGGAAACAGCCAAGAGGTCATGGAACGTGTCCCACTGGCATACATTTGGCATGGGTCGGGGGCAGACCAGGCTGAATCAGTTCATATCATCCACTGGCAAATCCAAACACTGGAACAGAGTGTGGGTCGAGCCACGTTCGGTAGTGACAAAAGCAGTACATAACACGGAATGCCAAGGTGAGGTTGCCTGCGCCAGATGTGACCGTAGCACCCAACCAGCACATGTGAGAACCAGGAAGGGAGGGGGCAGAACTGGCAGGGGAATAAGGGGTGGTTCCCTTGGTGGACAGCTACTCCCACTGGAGAGCGTGACCTGGGATGGGGGTAGATCAGACTAGGCAGGGCTACAACACCTGTGCTCCTCATGTGGACCAGATCAGGGAAAAACCAGGCTGGGCTGATTATTCCTACTGGTGCATTCTATAATTAGAGTGGGTGAGGGTTGTTGGGGCTTAACTGCAACATCAGCTGGCAGAAGCTGGCACTGGGGGCTAGTTCTGTCAAGTTAAATCACAGAACCACCTGGAGGGTGCATAATCTGGGAGTGGGAGAGGCCTGGGAGGGAAATAGTAGGCTCCTCCCTCTTAGGTTACCACCCCCCATGGGAGGGCACGAAAACTTGGACAGGAGCTGGGGTGGCTAGACAGAGAGACACCCAACAACATCCGTGAAGGCTGGATAGTTGAGCTGGTTAGATGGAACAAGGTTTTAATACCCATTGACATGTATGAGAGCAGAAGGGAATGTGGGACAGATTGGACTAGTCTGCCACACATACTGGCAAACCAGGGTAGGGGTGGGCCTAGTGTGGGTTATTGTGGGTAGCTCCAACTAGGCCACAGCTCCCACTGGTTTATGTGAGGGCCGAGTATGTGCTGGGCAGAACCAGGCTAGACTGCAAACACCCATTGGTTCCAGTGGAAGTTGGGGCTGAAAACAGAACCAACCCAGCAACTGCAACCACCAGCTGATTGGGGCAATGGACTGTGCCGGGTCCCGTACTTGTTAGTACATACAAGAATCTGGTCTGAGAACATCTCAAAGTTTCTTTGGGGATGTCCCCAATCGAGCTTCCGGACTCAGAATCCTAACCATGAAAAGACAGAGGACAGAACAAGTCAATCAACCACCTCAGCTATATGTTGGCAGCGAAAAACTGGGCAAATGGGGACTCTATGATGGACTATGTCAATCAGTGGATTCTCCAACGACCTCATCGTGCTTGGATTGGTGAGAGTGGCAGCAATTCAGAACTGTTGAACCATCAAAACCACTTGAGCAAGACCCTCGGAGCATGCCCCACATCTGGGACCTGGGGTGGGTGGGAGACTGGGTGGGGCTTCTCCCTTAAAATCCCCTTTTACATCAGATATATTAAGGAAACAATATGGAACTAATTGTCTTGCCCATCTTCCTGTAGTGCTTGAACCTTTTTACCCTAATTATGTAGATTGTCAAAAATAAATAGATAAATATTTTTAAAAAATCATCAAAAATAAAATTAAACAAAGAAAGCACATTCAAGTAACTATTTCACAGCTGCCTTCTAGCAGAATTCCTGAGGATAGGACGTGACTGCAATTTGGAATTATGTGCTAAAATAGAAAATGTGTATTTCCTTCTTAGAGCAATCCCAATATGCTCTAAATTTGGGCATACTTTGAAGCATACAGAAAAAAATTGTGATTTTACTATTTCACTGAGAAAATGAAGCCATTGGTAGCCTAAATACCTGTAGAAATTTATAAAATGTATAAGTAAATTTTGGAATAAACATGAATAGAATACCACATTGCTTTTTAAGAATTTATTTCCCATGAATAACAAACAATATGTGGAATTTATGTTTCTGGGTCCAGTTTACTTCATTTTTTAGTTATTTCATTTTCCTGCAAGTGGTAGAATGTCATTATTTTATTGCTGAATATTATTCTATTACACACACATATATGTATTTCTGCATCCATTCATTTGATGATAGACACTTCTGAACACTTCAGGTGGTTTAAATTTTAAATTTTTGGCTGTTATAAATAGTACTGTTATATACATAGTGGTGCAGGTGCTTCTTTGATTCATTGTATTCAAATATTTGGGATATATAAACAGTTGCAGGATTGCTGATTACATGGCAAGTCTCTGTACTTTTTAAAGTACATCTATGCAGTGTTTTTCATAATGACTGTGCTAATTTGCATGACTTTCTCCACATCCTTGTCAGTATTTACTACTTTCTATATTTTTGATGTGAGCCATTTTATCAGGAATTAGGCGGCGTTTTATTGTGATATATTCAGAATATCAATCCTTTGTCAGATAGGTAGCTTGCAATTATTTTTCCCATTCTGTTGTATTTCTCTTCACTCTACTGATCATTTTATTTGCTATGGTCTCTAAGTTTGATATAGGTCTATTTATTTAGTTTTGGTTTTGTTGTCTGTGCCTTTGAGGTGATATCAAATAAACTGTCCCCTATACCAATTTTTTGAAGTGCTTTGCTTATGTTTTCTTTCAGAAAATTCATAGTCTCAGGTCTCAAATTTGATCCACATTGAATTGCTTTTTGTGTATTGTGAGAGGTATGAATCTAATTTCATTCTTCAAAACATAAATACCCATTTTGCCAGCACCACTTTTTGAAGAGATTATCGTTACTCTACTTTGATTTTAGCACTTTTATATAAAAGTCAGTTGATTATATTTATATGGATTAATTTCTGAACCCTTTAAATCTTTTCCATTGGTGTATGTATTGGTTTTTGTGCTAGTAACAAGCTGTTTGTAATATGCTTTGGAATCAGGTACTGAGATGCCTCCTGTTTGATTTTTCTTGTTTAGGATTGCTTTGCCCATTCTAGGTCTTTTTGATTAATATGATTTATAGGTTGCTTTTCATAATTCTGTAAAGACTGTCATTAAAAAAAAACCAGATTACCTTAAATCTGTATAGTACTTTAGGTAACATAGACCTGTTAATGATATGGAGTCTTCGATGTACAGACAAGACTAAAGCAAATATAAAGAAGGAAATGTCTCTATGTATCAGTATTCTTGCAAACATAGATTTCCAGAGCTTTGGTTTATACTTTTGTGAAACTGATGGTTAAGAAGGTTATGGTGCTATAGTTCAAATAATCTTTAATACATTGAAATTACTGCATATGAGTGAAATGATTATTTTTCATTCAATTATTGTTCATAGCTGTTGTCTATTCCTACTAAACTGAGGCCTTTGGGTTTCTACTTACTAAACTTCTTATTTGATTAAGTATTAAAGACCTTTTAACTTTTTAAATGAAAGATCTATTTATTTGTATTTGAAAGACAGATTTTACACAGAGAGTGAGAGACAGAAACAGAGACACAGAGAATCTTCCATCCACCAGATCATTCATCAAATGGCCACAATGGCTGAAGCTGAGACGATTCACAGTCAGGAGCCAGGAGCTCCTTCTGTGTCTCATATATGGAAGCATGAGCTCAAGGACTTGAGCCATTCTCTGCTGTTTCCCATGCCATAAACAAGTAGCTGGATGGGAAGTCAGGCAATCATGACAAGAACCAGTACTCATATGGGATGCTGGTAAGTACAAAGTGAGGATTTAGCCACTGACTCATCATGCTTGTCCCAAAAATGAAAAAAAAAAAAGAAAAAATGCTGTGATTTGATAAAAATAGTTTAATTTCAGTTACATTATCATACATGAATAGACTTTTGGAGCATGATGTTTAAAGAAAATTTATAAGAGGATATATCAGCTGTTATTTTGTCTTACAAAGTTCAAAATATGAAATGAACAGCAATATGATGTAAAGGTGTACTAATTATATAGACTACACTACAGAAAAAGCAAGTGGGAAATAAAGAAAAAAATCAAGACCATCTACTTCCGGGCACAAAGAGGAAGATTTAGGATGGTGGAGGAACTAATGGATTTTCCAGTGCTGTGGTAGTATCTTCTTAACCCAAATGCATTTATAAATATGATTTCCAAGTATATTCTTCTGTATATAATTTAATAAAAATACAACTCAGTTTGATGTTCTAGAGTTGCTATTTCCATTCATTATCAGTGTTGCATCATTTTTCAAAAGACTGGTTAGCATGCTCCTTGTATTCCTTCTAAATGAGGGAACAGGCAGAAATGTGTTTAAGGAGTGATAACTTGTGATGCCCTCAAGTGCCAGGCTTTGGACTGAAGGAAGTCTACAGTAAGAGCAGAGGAGGATGGTATGGAGGGAGGGAGGGAGAGAAGGGGGGAGAGAGAGAGAGAGAGAGAGAGAGAGAGAGAGAGAGAGAGAGAGAGAGAGAGAGAAATACTGGGAGTATAAACAAATCCACTTACAGAATCCAGTTGTTTTCTCAGGTAATTGTCGATACTTCAAAACACATTTTTGTTCAGCAAGTTTTAAGAGCTGCAAACAGACTTACTAGCAGATTTTCCGATCTATTATGGCAATGGAAACCAGCTGATGCCTGTTTTCAAATGTGTTTGCAGACGGCCAGAACTTATGACTCAATTAATATAACAAACGTGTCTATGAACTGAATGTAATCCTTTTGACCTTAATAAACTCTTAAATCCTGAGTCAGTCTGTTTTAAGATTGAAAAGTGTACACAAAAGTGAAACAGTCCATCCACTTGCACTGGAGTTTATGACCCTTGCCTCCTGCCATTGCTCCCTGGCTAACTTAGTACCGTGTAAAGTGTTTCCTTTGGTTGTGGTGAATTATAAATCCATATCTTTGTCAGATGGTCTCATCAGTCCACAGGCTTGTGCATAAATAAGAAGCTTGTGCTCACATGTGCAGTTTTCTCTCAGAATTGATTTGCTTGGTAGATTGCAAAATGAGCGATGTCTTTCTGTTTTCATTCTAAATATCATTGTTTATTAATGATAGTGTGCTGTTCCTTTTCCTTGATTTTCTACCATGGAATTGCTGGATTGCTGGACACATTACAATATGGAATATTCTGATGCAAATAATTAATTTGTTTTTAACTTTCAGAAGGAATATCTGAAAGAACAACCTATCAAAAGCAAAATTTTAGACTAAAGTTTCTCAATAGGCCACTGTGTACCATTCTCTGGCTGAATGCTAAGGCTGTCCATTATTATATTAGCACTGAATTGAAAAAATAATAAAATAACACTGGAGAATCAGCCCCTAACCCCTCCCATACATCACAATTTGCAACTGCAGCTGAAAATGACTGATATTTTACCACATCAAAGAATACACCAGCAAGCTGTGGGTCTCATGAAAGCATTTTTGGACTTTTGAGTTAGATTGCAAAAGAGAGTTGTTTGGCATATTCGTCTTTTATTTCAGAGGTCCCTGTCAATCAACACAGCAGTCAGCATGGAGCATTACTACTTGCTCTACTTGCTACCGCCACCCTATAGGCAAACTG
Organism: Ochotona princeps; assembly: GCF_030435755.1. Classification (NCBI taxonomy): domain Eukaryota; kingdom Metazoa; phylum Chordata; class Mammalia; order Lagomorpha; family Ochotonidae; genus Ochotona; species Ochotona princeps. The sequence goes on from NC_080865.1 coordinate 95,552,625, forward strand.
GTTTGCATATTTTTAACCTGGTTATCTAAACTACTTCTATTTCAAATGAAGAGTAGTGTTAGTAGATTTGGTTAAGATTCAAGCTAAACCTGAGTGATCTAATGATAAGTAAATCATTCCAAATATTATAACATGTGCAGTCAAATGTGCTTTGAATAATACATGTAAATGAAGGAGGAAAGCACACTACATTAGAGAAAAAGAATTGGGGAGAATCAAGATGGTGGATTAGGGTAAGGACATGTTTAAACAGATGGAGAAACATTAGCCAGTGTGAAGAAGAGAGGGCACATTCCAGGAAAAAGAAGAGGACAAAACAACAGCAGAGGGGCACCTGGAGACTGACAGACACAGGAAAGCAAAGGACACAATGGTGTAGTGTTGTAGTGACTGATACCCAAGCAGCATTCAGCAAATGGTGAGCTGAACTCCACCTACAGCCACCACCAGCAACTAAGTGGGAAGGGACGTCTACCGGGAGCTCAGGAAGTGAACCCAGACAAAGAACTCTTTGTCCTGCTGATCTGTTTGATTTGACCAGGAGCAGAGACAGAGCAGCAGGTACCAGAGGAGCAGTGTGGGAACAGGGTGGATTTCATAACCCAGCACACTCACTAAGCTGTATCGGGCACTATTTTAAGGAGGCAAGGATTATGGGGCAGGACTGTACATGCACTGATCCGGGAGTGAATTCATTTCTGGCTCAGGGAACAGCAACAATGTGGCATCCTACAGCTTCCACCCAAGACCTGATGGCCAGCAGATCAAGAACTCTAGTAGTGGCACATCAGGTGCTATTTTGTACGGTGTGGCAAAGAATTTAAGACTGCAGGGACAATAGTGAGATGCACAGGCAGTGAACTTGGTGAGAACTCACTGAGCTCAGTGCATTGCACTGGTCTCAAGGGGAAAAAAATACCAACTATGGCATTGTACAAGTCAAAATAGGTCTGTGTGGCCCTCAAACCTAACGGCCAACAGGTTTCTACAAGATCAGCACCACAAAAAGCCTAGTTATTTAGGACACTTGGTATCTCCCTAATCCTGAAACCTGCTTGAACTGGAAGTGGGAGAAAGGTTGTACAAAGGTGCAGCCTCAGCACAGTATCCAAGGAGGTGGAAACTGGTAAGCCAAGAGCTGGGGCTATGGAGACCATGGTGGAAATCTAACTTGAGAACCCAGATTTGGAACTTGCTGAGGGGATGGCACAAGTGACTGCAAACAAAGAACCGTGCACCAACTGCAATAAGTAAAATTGAACTATAGACCTGTGGGTGACACAGCTTAGAAACCAAAGAGAAGAATCTGCTAACCAGAAGTACAATGACCAAGAGCAAAAGAGGAGACAGAGGCATAATGAATATTACTGAAGACTCCCCAACAAAGGAGCAAAACCCTATGCCAACCTCAGAGTTCACTGAGGAAGACATCAAGAAAATGGGGCATACAGATTTCAAAACACTTGTTATAAAACTTCTTATCAACAACGGGAAGCACGTAAAGCAGGCATTCAAGGAATTCAAGGAATATATCTCACTGGAAATGAATCAAATGAAAACTGATATATCAGAAATGAAGAATGCAGTGGAACAAATTAAAAGTACAGTAGAGAGTCTCCAAAATAGAATGAAGGAGGCAGAAGAAAGAATTTCAAAATTCGAAGCTATTTCCTGTCATCAGGAGGAAACAAATAAAATGCTGGAAGCAGAGCTGGATCAAGCCAAAAAATAAAGAATTTAAAGACTATTAAAAGGCCAAGAAAAGACTTACGGGAGTCCAGAAGGTGTAGAAAGAGAAGCTGGGTTTATGAATGTATTTAATAAAATAATAAGGGAAAATATCCTTAATCTAGAGAAAGAATTGGGAAACAAGTTCCAGGAGGGGCACAGAACTCCCAACAGGCTTGACCAAAAGCGATCTTCACCATGGCACATGATAATCAAGCTCTCCTCAATCAAACATAAGGAAAAGATCCTTAAATGTGCACGTGAAAAAAAAATCAACTGACATATAAAGGAATGCCAATTAAACTCACAGGAGACCTCTCACAAGAAACTCTACAGGCAAGAAGAGAATGGAGTGACATATTCCAGATTCTAACAGCAAATATTGTCTTCTTAGGATAATGTACCCAACAAACTCTCCTTTGTCTTTGAAAATGAAATAAAATTCTTCCACAGTAAAGAAAAGTTAAAAGAATATGCCTCTTCCAAACCTGCCCTACAAAGGACACTTAGAGATGTTCTCTTGACAGAGAAGAGGACTAGCGCCCACCAAACCAAAAGCAAATGCGAAGAACATCTCAGTAAAATAACAATAGAAGAATAAAGCAATGAACAACCTATTGCATAAATGATGGAACCAAATTACCACCTATTTGTATTAACCCTGAAAGTAAATGGCTTAAACTCATCAATCAAACATCATAGAGTATTAGACTGGATTAAAAACAAAACCAATCTATTTGTTGCCTATAGGAAACATATCTCACCAACAAAGATCAGTGGAAAATACAATTTTATGTAATAACTATATTTCATGGATTTAAAATTTTTTGTTTCACCTCTTGAGAACACTTTCTTCTGATTAAATTCTTCAATGATTCATTGATCATACAGTAGCATCGTTTTCTTCAAGAAAGAGATGGACGATTCACAAACATTTTTGAATTTGTGTTATTTTTATAACAAACTGCTTTATTCTGAGCAAGGAAATCTTTATTGTAGTCCCTCCAGCATCAGAAAATACGTTTGGCAACATGCTCCAAGTCAATGAAGTTGTGGTTCTCTGGTTTTCATAAAAAAAATGAGAAGAATGATCTGAATAATGTCTAAATTCTACTTAAATTCCATATCCAACAGATCTACCATGTTTTCCCACTCCAAGATCCCATAAGTCTCTTCCTCTCCATTCTTTTCATTTTCAATGGTTGGCTTAAGTGATTCCTGCCACTCCTCTGCAGGAATTTTGTCTATATTGTCACTGGCTAATTCCATGGCGTGACATACAGTAGGTACTCAATAAATGATTGTGTATTGTATGAAATGAATTCAATGGGAAGCTTGGTTCAACAGTGGCTGTGTATCATAACAACCCATCTCAAGTTCTTCATTGAAAAAAAAAATCCTCCTATGGTTTCGTTTGTCTTCCTGTGTGTTGCATTGGTCCCCTTTGCTGATCTGCCTGCCATTGGGGATAATTGTCTCATTGCTGTTCTGTCTACTCACAGACAGTGAGCAATTTAGGGATAGGTCAGAGATATCAGTGAGTGTATTTTTAAAAAGATTTATTTTTATTGGAAAGTCAGACGTACAGAGAGGAGGAGAGACAGAGAGAAAGATCTTACGTCCACTGGTTCACTCTCCAAGTGACTGCAATGGCCGGAGGTGCGCCAATTCAAAGTCAGGAGCCCAGAGCCTCTTCGGGATCTCCGTCATGGGTGCAGGATCCCAAAGCTTTGAGCCATCCTCGACTGCTTTCTCAGGCCACAAGCAGGGAGCTGGATAGGAAGTGGTGCTGCAAGGATTAGAGCCAGTGCCCATATGGGATTCTGGCATGTGCAAGTTGAGGACTTTAGCTGCTAGGCTACCATGCCAGGGCCTGGACCCCAGTTAGTGTTCTTTTTAAAGAATTATTTATTTAGTTGATTCTCAAAAGGTATATTTATTTGAAAGGCAGGAGAGAGAGGAGAGAGAGAAAAAAAAGAGAGAGAGAGAGAGAGAACAAGCTGCAGGCTCTTATCTTCTGTTTCAGAAGCCAGGTCTTGGGATCTTCATCCTGAACTCCCAGCTAAGTGCCAGGAGCCCAGTCACTTAAGCCTGGTCTCCCAGGGTGTGTTTCAGCAGGAAGCTGGAGAGTCAGAAGTCAGAGCCAAGAGCTGTGATGTGGAGTGTAGTCATTGTAACTGGTGTCATAACTGCTATGTTAAATGCCTGCCCCAAGCATTTTATTCTTAACAGCAGGCATTCAACAACTGAGCAACTGAATAAAGGAATGGATTAAGATATAGCAAAAAAGATGACTCAGTTATACTGTTAACCAACAGCTCTTTGTATTACGCTAGTTGCTACTTTCACCAAAATAAGATTAAAGCTTTCAACGAAGGAAACTTCAACATAAAAAGTCCAGAACAATCTATATTTTGCTGTTGATACTTTGATTTGAGCCAGTTGAAACACTGAGATGAGGGTAAAAAATGCAATAGAGGCAGTGAGCAGTTGATACTTTGAGGATGGTGTAGGTGCCTTGAGAAAGGAAAAATAGCAGACATCAAGCTGCAATGGCTGAAGATCAATTTCCTTTGTGTGATTGTGTTGATTTCTGAAAGTGAGAAAGTATTTATTTTATATACTATGATAATTAAACAAACAAAAACCTAAATGACCAAAAAGAGAAGATGGATACAAGCATTCAGTGAGAGCAGAGAAAATTACACTTGTGGAGGAAAAGATTCCATATGTTCTCCAATACCTAGGCACAACTGGGTGCCGCTTTAATGACTTTCCAAATGCACCCCGTTGCTCTTAGGTATTGAAGAACATATGGCATGCTTCCCCTTTAACTGTGAATTTCCTTGCTTTTGTCAGTTGGTGTCTCAAGCTTAATGTTTTTTAACACAGCTTTTGTGGGTGCGCATGCAGTCTGAGGTCATTATTAGACGGGCTGTGTTAATAGTATATGCAGATGTTATCTCTTAGTCTTCTTCAAATATGCTGTGGGAATCTACATATAGGAGTCTAACTTTGAAACTGCTAATAAAAGCCCTTTGAGAGTTTCCAAATCATTCTTCTCTGCTCCAAAGCTAGCATGGATGATAAATGACCATTTAGTTGCCAATATAGCACAATATTTCAATTTCCTGCCTTCCCAAAGGTATTTCAAAGGTTGTACGAAGTTCATACTCACAGTGTGTGTTGTCTACAGTGCTGTGATCTCTGACGGGCTAACTTTAACCAAAACCTTTTCAATTAACTCAACACATTCTTGGATAAAACCAGCCCACTCCAGGCTCTGTACAAATATGCCTTTATTGATTTTCTTGGCAAAGAAACCCTAAATTATACTGAAAATTGTTCTTTCAGGTAATGTAGACGTTGAAGCATTGTCCATGTAAAACAAACATCAAGCAAATAGAAGGATGATCAGCATTTTATCTACAAATTTTACAGTTTCTCGCTGTTTGTAGTTTTGGCACAAACGCATTAATGAAACTCTAAAGGCAAAGAAGAAGCAAATGCTCATTCACAGTCCTTCCACCCACAGCAAATCAAATTGTTTTCAGTTTTCCTTCTTCCTTCTAGTCCCTGTCAATATGCATACAAAATTTTTACATAATTATATTTCCAGTGTAGCAGCAATTTGTAGTGTATTTATTTATTTATTTTGGAATTTCAAATGATAGCAATAGGGCTTTCACGAAACCTGCAGAGCACATTCTTGTGGAGAAATACAGCAAAACTGATACCAGAAAGCTCTAAGTTATGCCCCAAAGTTTGCTTGACCGTTAAAGCCCAGCATTTCAAAGTATGGGATGATCCCTGTCTAGATCAAGTTGTCTTGTTGTTTACTTTTGAATCCGCATTGTAACCTGGGGAGTCAGGAGAAGGATGCCCATTCTGCCATTGTTCTGACAGCCATGCTCTCCAGAGCTCAGCACAGCTCAGGCCACAACTCCACGGAGGGTTAATGTCAACCAAATGAAAGGAAGCAAGGCTGCTTTATGGTGACCTGCAGAAGGCTGACTAGAGAATGATTTCTGACCTGTGTCTCTTCCAAGACAGCTTTTTTTTTCTGATGCCTGAGGGACTTCAGCTCAGTACACAGAGACTAGGATGAGTGAGAGAGTGAGGGAGAGTGAGGCTAATTTTAAGTATTGGGAATAAATAAATAGTACCTCACTAATAAGTGCTGCACACAGAAATTGTGGCTGAGCAGATACTAGCATGTCAGAAGTTCTAGGGGAAGATCTATAGACACAACTCAACATAGTTGGATGTAGCACTTTTAAGTTCTGCTTAATATTTACTGGTTAGCTATTTTGTGAGTAGTTTCCTTGGGGCAGAGAAAGACACTTTTAGCATTGTTTTCACACACAAGCCAGTATGAAAGAAATTATTGCAATCCAAGTTTGTGAGTTCTCTTTATATAACCGATCATCAAACCAGTTCTCTCTGTTGATCATTTTAAGGTCTAAAATCCAACAGATTTTTGTGAATAATGGCAGATCTCTTCAGCTAACTCTGATCCTCACCAGAATGCTGAATGTGGGTACTAGTGCTTTTTAAAAAAATAACTATTATCAATTTTTGGAATATCAGATTTGGCAATTACTGCTTAAAAGAGTCCAGCTTCCATCCTGCTTTCAGCAATTTTGCTTGAAAGTCTGATTTGCTCACTCCGATCTTAGGAGTTAAGGCTTGCTTGCAAGACTGCTGCTTTGCTCAAGTGCTCATGGACTGAAACGTACACAGGAATTTGGGGAAATGTTGGGAGAAGATGAAATAAACCTATTTAGAACATAGTACTACAGAGACTCTGAAACTCCGTTTCCCCACCGACCCCCAACAACAGAGGAATGTGAACTCCCCAGGGATTCTCAAGGAGTCTTTCACAAGCTTGATATTACTTTGAAGATTCTCCTTTTAAAAATATATTAAAATGCTTAGCAGCATATGAAGTTGTGCAGATATAGAGAGTATTATGTGATGTTTCATCACATGGGTATGTTGGGTAAGGTCCAATCACGGTAAATATATTTATTCTTTCAAGCATTTAACATTTATGCATAGTGAAAATGTCCAAAACTCTTATCCTTTAGGGTATTTTTTATTGAGAAATACAGAGTAAACTAGCATTACCTATCTTCATTCCACTGTGCAATAGAACCCCAGAACTACTGACTCTTATGTAACTATAACCTCATAGTCATCAATCAATCTTTTCCAACCTCCCCACTTCTCTCTCTAGCTTCTGGTAAGCACAAGTAAGCTTTTAATGTATTTGGGATCTATTATTTCAGACTTCTTCTGTGACTGATATCATGTGATATTTGTCTTTCTGTGCTTGCATCACTTTGATGAACAGAATCTCCAAAACTATCCTTGTTGTTGCAGATAGCAAGATTTCAGCCTTTTTGCAGTTGAGTAATACTTCATTCCTATGTACAGCACAGTTTTTATCTGTTCATAAATCGGCAGGCACTCAGGCTGTTCCCATTTCCTGGCCATTGTGAAGACTGATGTAGTAGATGTCACTTGACAGCTGAAGTTTATTTCCTTTACATATTTGCCAAGAAGTGGGATTACTGAGTCTATATGGCAATTCTGATTTTTAGGTTTTTTTGAGGTTCTTTCGGACTAATCTCCACAATGGCCTCCCACGGGGTTGCATAGGTTCAAGGGCTTGGGCCACTCTCCATTGCTTTCCCAGGCCATTAGCAAGGAGCTGGATTGAAAGAGGAACATTCAGCATTCGAACCAATGCCCATATAGGATGCTGGTGGCACAGGCAGGTTAGTGTGCTATGCCACTGTGCCAACCCCATTAGCTTTCCATGTCTTTGTAAAGAAAAATTCTTCAAGAAAAATGATTTCTAAGCAATAGCGCCATAAACTGCTAGAATTATTTTTTGAAAGACAAGATTATAATTAACCTCCTGCGCTCCTATGTAAGAAAGGCACGGTGTTTTCAGTTAATTTACTATGATGCTAAAATACAAAGAAAGGGCTCTCTTGATTTTGTTCAAATCTGTTCTGCTGCTCAGCAAAGTGAGTCTGTATACTAACCCCTGTGTTAAAATTTCCCTAGGATTAGATTTGACTTGAACTAGACAGAGAAGATTTGACTTTCAAGTCTTCAATTAGTATTGTTTACAAAATGACCAGGACCAACATACAAAGTGTTCTAGAAGACAAGATCTTTGGAGTACCTTAATCGATACCTCCAAGCCTAAAATATCTCTTTCTGTGTGAAGGAGACCTTGAAGGGCTTTACAGGGCTGCTTTTCCATGACTTCAATGGTGGGTTAGGATGATCCTAGCTGCTATTACAAATACAAACCCGAACTCAGTGTCTTAGCATAACAGAAGTTTGCTGGTTGCACAATGGCCAGCTACGAATATCCCCTGTGGTGGTAAGGATGGAGTTCTTCTCTATGTGCTCACTTAGGGACACAGACTGATGGACATTCCCACACTTTAAATGTGGAGCACCATGGCTGCTGCGGATGCCAACCTACGGTCAAAGCAAGGGGAAAGAGCATGGAGGATTGTGCATTGAAAGAGAAAATGTGGAAGTGGTACACAAACGTTGGCTCAGTTTTCATTTGTCAGACATGACCACTATTAATGGTGAGACTGGGAAATGTATTTAGCTGGGTGTTCGGGAAAAAAAAAGAACATGGATATCCACGAAGGAGTCTATGCTACAGATAATACTAATTATAATAATAATTAATATTTGGGGACACTTACTCTGCATTGGATCTTGTGCTCTATGCACTTGTATGTATTGTCTCATTAAATTTTGCAGCCCTAACAAAGTGGGCATCATTATATTCTTATCTTTCAGATAAGAAAACTGAGGTGCAAAAATCTAGCAAATGAGTTCTAAAACTATGCTTTGAGCCAGAAACTTAATCTGTATATGTTTGCAACATTTCATTATGATTGTTCTATATTTCATTATATTCTATTGGGTTCTAATGTCATGGAAACACAGATTGTACAGTAAAACATTTTATTTAGCTTCTTGAGTGTTTATGTTGTGTTATGCCTGGCCAACCTTGGAGTTGTACTTCAGCTCTCCACAGGTTAGTCCTCAAAAATGTCCATAGATGAACTATACTGTCCCAAGCAGATGTCGAGCCACAGTTCAGTATTCCATTGGGTTTACTAAACTCAGGCCCCATTGGCATTTGATGATTATTTATGCTTGTTCACATTATAAACCATGCTGTCCTTAATATCCTTTCCTAGACATGTTGGCATAGAAGTTGAGAGCTAGTACTGCTGGATTTTGGATCCTGGCTCTGCCACTTAAAAATTCTGTAAACACTCAGTTAATGACCTAACTTTCATGTGCCTCTATGTCCTGACGTGGAAAACGGGATAAAATAGTACCAATTTCAGAAAGCTCAGAAAAGAAAAATAATTTATAAATGTGAAGCTGTTAGAATCAGTTCTGAAACCTTGAAAGCACTCTTGAAACTATTTACTGGGGCCCGGTGTGATAGCATAGCAGTTAAAGCCCTCGCCTTGAACGCTGTGGATATCCCGTATGGGTGCTGGTTCTAATCCCGGCGGCCCTGCTTTCTATCCAGCTCCCTGCTTGTGGCCTGGGAAAGCCCAGAGCGTTGGGACCCTGCACCCACGTGGGAGACCCAGGGGGTGGGAAGGAGGCTCCTGGCTTCGGATTGGCTCAGCTCCAGCAGTTGCAGCCACTTGAGGAGTGAACCATTGGACGAAAGACCTTCCTCTCTGTCTCTTCTCCCTCCTGCATATCTGCCTTTCCAATACAAATATAAATAGATTAAAAAAAAAAAAAAAAAAAAACCTATTCGCTGGGCTCGGCTCAGTGGCCTAGCGTCTTGAACGCCTCGGGATCCCATTTGGGCACCAGTTCTAATCCCGGCGACCCTGCTTCCCATCCAGCTCCCTGCTTGTGGCCCAGGAAAGTAGAAGAGGGTGGTTCAAGGCCTTGGGACCCTGCACTTCTGTGAGAGACCCGGAAGATGCTCCTGGCTCCTGGTTTCCGATTGAGCTCAGCTCTGGCTGTTACTGTGACTTGGGGAGTGAGTCATCGGATAGAAGGTCTTCCTCTCTGTCTCTCTTCCTCTCTGTATATTTGCCTTAACAATGAAAAAAATCTTTAAAAAAACTATTTGTTATTATTCTTATGTTTATGCATCTCTGATCATTCCCTGAGGACAAAATCTTGGCAGGATCAAAGGGCACATCTATTTTTAATATGCTCAGTGCATGTTGGCAAGTTGTTTGGCAGAAGGGACTTGTCAATGTGCACTTCCATCTGTGGTGCATGACAGGGACTTTGACTCTCTGTTATCATTTATCTTTCTCCATTTCTATACAAACATTTCTGGGACAAGGATCATGCTTGATTCACCATCAATTATTGCTTAAGGCAATGCCTGACAGGTAACAGTTGCTTAATAAATATGAGTGAAATTAATGACCAATATCAACTTTGAGTATATTTTTTTAAAATGTGTAGTCTATTTTTAAGCAAAAATAAGTTTATGAGTTTATGATTTTTCTTTTACTTTTGTTTGTTGCATTATTTTAATCTGCATTTCTGATAATGATAAAAACATGCATCTCTTACATTTATTGCCAATTCAAATTTCTTCTTTTATATATTGCCCTGTCATATGTTGTTTATTTACTTTTCCTTTGAGGGGTTGTTCTTTATTCTTGATTTTAAGCATTTTCTATGTATTAGAAATATTAAATTGTTTTCATGTATTATAAAATTATTTCTCTTGAGTTTTCTCTTTCCTTCTCAAGTTTGTTTAGGACATTGTTATGGCATTCAAAATATTTTAATACTATATAGTCAAATAATTTTATTCTTATTTTTGCCTTTTATCTGGTGCTCTATATAGAATTTCTTATTTACTTCAAGATGATATTCTTTCCTAGTTTTGATTGCTTCAGTTGTTATGCTTTAACATTTTAATTCATTTGGAATTCATTTTGCTCAGTTTATCCTCAGTGATGCAGCAATGGTCCAGCACCTTCTCTTCCTCCAAGGGTTTGAAAAGCCCCCTTCATCATACACTAAGTTCCGCTATACATTTGGGGCTTGTTATGTGCTTTTTTCCTGATCTGCTGATAGGCCAGTCTAGTTCTACTCCGTTATCATGCATTTAAAAATTATTATTGTTTTAGGGAATATTTAAATATCTAAGTTGATACCTTCATTACTCATTTTATTTAAAAATATATTTTGGTTATTAAAGAAAGCAGTCAACATAAAAATGGGGTTATGTATGTTTTTTTCTGAGAATCATAATTCTCCCAAACACATTTTATATTTCTTTAAAAAATGATGATATTTTTACAAATACTGGTCTTAAAAGATTGGTACAGCTGAGCCAATTTTTTTTTTTTGTCCCCTGTGAAAATATTTCCAGTGTCTAATTCTGCAGAGTGTTGTTGAATTTTAAAGCTGGAAGAAGCCTTCAAGATCGTTTAGTCCAGCTTGCCTCATTTCACAAATGAGGCATTCCAGCTACAGCAGTGAGGCAGCTAGTTAGTGGCAGGACCAGGCAGAGAACCAGGGGTCCCTGACTCCATGACACTAGCACAAAAGAGATGATAATGAATAATTATCCTATCATCTCATGCACTGACATCCATGAGAGCATTTAACATGTACCCTTTGACACAAAATTCCCTTGAAATTTGCTTCTTCTTCTTCCCTTCTCTTCCCCACATCCAATTTAAAGGTCTAAACAAACCTCTTTCTGCATTTATCATAGACTTTATACATATAAATGTTGTGTGTAGTACACAGCATTTTACCAGAAAACTACAATAAGATAAATTTAGTCTTATGGTTTGAGCATATAATTATAGTATGCCATGAAACAAAGAGAGTTAAAAATACAAGGCTAAACCCGTGGCAATAAATATTGTACAAGACACTCATTACTTTATGAAACTCCAAAAGAATTCGCAAAAATCTGATTTTGAATATTTCATTTTGCTTTGTAGTGCAAAATCACCAAATTGAGTCGTGCTTTTGGCTAGAATAAGTATTAGCAGTTAAAGAGTTTAGATTACAGGGATTTTGGAAGAGATATGTAGCCTATCACCTTTAGCTTATTTGGCCTAAATCAGCTGTGACCATCAAAGACCAAACATTACGTTCACCTCAAATGTCCATGTAGGCCTCTTGAGAAATGTTTGGACTGTAACTCCTAATACTCGGAGTCCAAGGCATATGGTCATACCCCAACAACCGTAGGCTCAGAAATAAAGATCTCAGATGAAAGTGTCTGCCAAGAAGACAATATTGAATAAGCAGAGATAGTGCAATGCTGAGAAGTAGTTATGTAGCCAGGACTTAAATTGAGGCAGGAGAAGAGTTGAAAGAGGTTGGGGACCTATTATTTCTATTTCAAAAGATCTGATATATAAGTTCACATCAACATTCAAGAATGTTTTGCATCTTGCACAAAGGGGACTGTTTATAGCAATGGATGAGGGAGACTTCTGCCAATCTTGGAGAAGAAATTGCCTTAGTGGAAGAAAGTCATGCACCACTGAATTCGTACTATTGAGTTATATTAAAATGTTATGCCCGTCATTCTCATCAGTGAAGAATGAACACCCTTTGGGTACGTGCCATGCCCTAGGCATAATGAAGGCTTATGGAGTAGGGGCTAGTTTCCATCACACAGAGGAAAGAAGTTCTGCAAAACTGCAAAATCAAAGTCCCCTCCCCCAGTTCAGTCACTACATTCCTAGGCAAATTGCTTCCCCTCGTTGGGCCCCAGTTTCCCCCAAATGTTACCCTTCCTGCGTCATGGATGCCTTTGAGAATCCAAGGACTGTTTTGGCTCGCTGCAGAGAAATGCAGACACATACATATATACCCTCCACAAACACACACAACTCTAGATGAGGTGATAACCAAACCTCTTCCTAGTGAACTTCAATTGTTGCTTGAAAAGCTATCCCTATACAAGTAAATCGTAGGTAGAAAATCATAAAATATAAACATGTTCATGGAAGGGAGCAATATTCCCTTAGCAGTGACTTTTTCACTAGTAAGCATTGTGTGGTTGCACTCATACATGTGCAATATGCAAAAGTAGATGGCAAATAAGCAATGCAAAATGCTTAGAAATCAGTCAGTAAGATAACACCATTCTCTCATTTTAGATGACTTTGGTTGTTGGTCTTCCTTTGAAAAAAAGTGTAACAAAAGATTTAAGTATATTTGTGCACTTCCTAAGGTATATGACTTTTGAAATATTCTGTATTTTGTAGGATTATATATGTAGGTGAACGTAGTAATCAGGGATAGAGTGTATTAGTTGAGTTCAATTGTGTTGGGGAGCTCTCTGTGTTTCTTATTCATTTATTTTTCAATTTTGAAATATAATAAGCAGCAGGAAAAGCAGAGAAATGCCTGATATTTTTTAAGGTCTTAAGACACCAATATAATTTTAAAATGTATTATTTTAATTCTTCAATTTATTATTTCTACTGCTTTTAATTTTATTCTTTAATTTTATTTTTAATATTGTTTACTTAGTTGAGGGGGTGCACGCTTACGTGGGTCTCTGACTAGGGTGGAGAGGGTTGAGGTATAGAGGAAGGTAGGTGGGAACGGGAGGGGGTCACACCTTGTTTTCAAACTAAGCCAGCACCTGCCTATTAGGGACAGTCATTTGATAATGCCTTAAAGACCCGAATGTGGGGAAGAATGTTCTAAGGGTGTTACTTGAGTGGTTTTGATAGTTCTGTTATGTCATTGATTTCATTGCACCAGGGTTGAAAAAAACAAATCTTTTTTTTAAAAGGATTTATTTATTTTTATTGGAAAGTCAGATTTACAGAAAGGAGACACAGAGAGAAAAATATTCCATCCGCTGGTTCACTCCCCAGGTGGCTGCAGTTACTGAAACCAAGAACCAGAAGTTTCTTCTGAGTCTCCCTTGTGGGTGCAGGTTTCCAAGCCTTTGGGCCATCCTTTCCTGCTTTCCGAGCCCACAAGCAGGGAGCTGCATGGAAAGTGGAGCAACCAGGACAAAAACTAGTGTCAATATGGGATCCTGGAGCTTGCAAAGCAAGGATTTAACCACTGGGCCATTGCACTAGGCCCAAGAAAATCTTCCCAAGGTCTATCTGCTGACCAAGTACACCTTAGTGAATCCACAGGCCCAGGAACATGCTGAAAAGCTTGGTGAGCGAATGGTCCAACCTGTCTGTTTTCCATCTCCTGATGAGGCAGGCACTCAACGTCTTTTGGTGACCTAGATGAGCTGGATACAATGTCCCCTGTATGCACTGGGGCATCTGACCACTGCACATGCATCAGCAACTGAGGAGACCCAGTCCCCACACATGGTCCTGCTCCAAGCTGGGACCACATATGTAGTGATTCTCCCTGTGGCTGGGGTTTGAGTCTCAGCTCTTGCTCGTGAGGGTTGCAGCATAGCCCGGATGGGTGTTCACTTTTGCCACTCATTCAACATAATACTGGAAGTTTTAGCATGAACAATTAGGAAACAGGAAGAAATAAAGGACATCAAGATTGGAAAAGATAAACTCAAATTATGTTTTTAGTCCACATGATATTGTGTGTTGAAAAATACAACACTCCATCAAACAGCTTTCAGACTTTATAAACTGATTCAGTAAGTGTACAGATTACAAGCTAAAAATACACAATAGTAGCTAAATGTAGTTAATGATGAAATCAGTGAAACAAACATCTGGAAAGAAATACCATTCAAAATGCCTTGAAAAAACCACCATGCTTATGACAACATTGTTCACAACAGCAGAAATTCGCAGTCAACCAAGGTATCTATCTTCAGATGAACGGATAACAAAAATGTGATAAATGTACAAAATGGAGTACTATTAAGCTGTTGATAAGAATGACATTCTATGATTTGCTGCAACATGGACACTACTGGAGGACAGTGTGTTGCAAAACAAGGCAGACCAGAAAAGACAGAAACTACATGATTTCCATTATATGTGGAAGCTAAAATTCAAAGGAAAGAAGGAAGGAAGGAAAAAAGAAAGAAAGGAAGAAGAATAAAGAGAGAGAAAGGGAAGAAAGGAGGGAGGGTGGAGGAAGGAAATAAATGCCAATATATATCCATATTGTTACAGATTTTAAAAAAATCTTATTTTCTGTTTTTGCAGGAATAGAGCTTTCCCGCTTTCCCTCCCTCTTTTCTTCTCCCCATGGTCCCCCATGTTCTACAATAATATAGTTCTATAATATAGTATGTAGTCTTGACTCTAAGCATTCTGTTCTTTAAGTGTGTCATGATACCACTACAGGTTAAAGTTTTTCAAACTCTGTTTTATATTTAGCCAACAGTTGGAACTACTTTGTCCAACTTGCCGGACCCCCAGGCCTGGACCATGTGTTTACCAGTGGGAGTTACGACTCACTGTGGGAGTTTCCCACATTCCCCTACTTGGCCCACTCCCAGACCAAGATCTCATACATGTTGGACTCAATGCTTGGGGCCCCAGCTACAGCTACAGCTGCCACACGGTGAGCGAATCCTGGGCTTTTGGGTGGCCAGCAGGCCAGTTGGCACCAGACTCTGCCCTCTGGCTGCCCGGGGGTGGGGTCTGGGATCTGTGGTTGTGAAGCTGCTGCCTAGGGACATCCATGGATAAGGCTACTATGTATGTTGGTGAGGAATAAACCCTGAGGTGTTAGGCCCTTGCCTGGCATAGCCTGCCCCTCCATCTTGGCCTTGCATGAGCTGATGAACGTTGCTGCCCAGCCTGCCCCACACCGTGTTTTAGGATGCGCATGCGGGTGTTGCAGTCTGGGTCTGCCCAGACTGTCATCAGTCCCTTTATCTGTGAATGATGGCAGGTTCCATGGCCACATCCAGCTTGGCCCATTTCCATCCCAACTCCTGAGCTAACCAGTGGGACTTGTATTTCCGCAGGGTTGGGCCCATACATCCCCTACAGAATTTACCCCTGGACCTGGTTCTCTCATGTGCTGGTTAGTCTCATGGCCCTGTCTAGTGTGACTCATCCCCTGTTCCAACATTCTGTCAGGTACTACGATCTAGCCCTGATAGGTCCCCAGGTCTTGCTTTCTCATGGATTGGCGTGTGGTAGTCAGCCATGTTCCCTGATAACAAGCCCTACTCAGGAATCACATGTAGGCTGACTTATCAGTCTGACTCATACAGATCATCCAGACTGTTCCCTCCAAACCACCAGGTCTCAGTCCCATAGCTTACCTGCAAGTACAATGACCCTGTCACTGGGAGTCCCGCAGGATTGATTCCTCATTAACACACACAGTGGCCTTATCTATGGATGTTCCTAGACAGCAATTCCACACCCCCAAGGTCCCAGACCTTGCCCCTAGGCAGCCAGTGGGCGAAGTCTGGCACCAATTGGCGTGCTGGCCACCCAAAAGCCCAGGATTCGCTCACCGTGTGGCAGCTGTAGCTGTAGGGTCCCAAGCACTGAGTCCGAGCTGGGTCAGGTACTTTCAGCAGCTGCCAGGCTGCTGGAGGCTCCCATTACCCAAGTCCCCAAATCAAACTCCCCTTGGATGTCTCCTGCCACAAGATGATGGTGGCCGGTGGAGCCAGGGACTGCCTGGCTCCCAGGAGATTCCTTCACAACGTACTTACGGCAAACGGAGAAACTTCTTGGGCCCAGGCAAGGCCAAGACTTGCTCACCGCATGGCAGTGGTGGCTGTAGCTAGGGCCCCAAGCACAGAGTCTGACCTGGCTCAGGTATCCCCAGCAGCAGCCAGGCTGCTGGAGGGTCCCACCATCCAGGCCCCAGGCTTGAACTCCGGATGTTATACTACTATACTTTTAATGAACTGTGATTTTAAATAAATTACTGTATATAGGGGAAATGATCATTTTTCCCTTTGATTATTGTTTATAGCTATTGCTTTTATTTCCACTAAACTAGGAGTTTTGTTTTTAACGTGTGAAGCTTCTTCTTTTTGTTTAAAGATTTATTTTATTTTTATTGCAAAGTCAGATATACAGAGAGGAGGAGAGACAGAGAGGAAGATCTTCCATCCAATGATTCACTCCCCAAATGGCTGCAACCGTCGGTGCTGCGCCAATCCGAAGCCAGGAGCCAGGAGCTTCTTCTGGGTCTCCCACACGGGTGCAGGGTCCCAAGGCTTTGGGCCGTCCTCGACTGCTTTCCTAGGCCACAAGCAGAGAGCTGGATGGGAAGTGAAGCTGCCGGGATTAGAACCGGTGCCCATATGGGATCCCAGTTCATTTAAGGTGAGGATTTTTTTAGCTGCTAGGCCATCTCACAGGGCCCATGTGAAGCTTCTTATTTGGTGAAGTATTTAGCCTTTTTTACTGTAATGTAAATTTAAAATATGTTATCTTTTTTTAAATATGTTATCTTAAAACCTAAAAATAGAGAGAAAGGGAGGAAATGGGAATGTGGGAGGGAAATGGGGAAGGAAAGTGATACCCTTATCTTAGAATTGTATCTACAAACCATATTGAATCTGTTTAAAACAGTTAAAAATTGGGCTGGGGCCATGCTATAGTATGCTAAATCGCCACCTATAATATCAGCATCCCATGTGGGTGTCAGTTCGTGTTCCAGCTGCTCCAACATCAATCCAACTCTCTGCTTATACTCCTGGAAAAACAGCAGAGTATGGTTTAAGTCCTGAGGATCCTGTACCCACTTAGGAGACCTGGAGGAAGCTCCTGGCTACTGATCTCAGTTCGGGTCAGCTCTGGTCAATGTGGCTATTATGAATGTGAACCAGTGGATGAAAGATCTCTCTTTCTCTCTCTTCTTCTTCCTGTAACTCCACATAAAATAAATCTTAAATAATTGAAAACTTAAAAAAGAGAAAGTGTCACATATAATAATTTTGAAAGTCCTGTAATGTCAAAAGGCCTTAGCTGATGATCATTAGTCCCTTCCCTAGGCAGATCCACTGCATTCTGTAGTGTGAAACACTTTTCAAATCCAAAGCTAGTGTTGTGAATTTACCTCTAGTTTTTCCAAATTTTAAAGAATACACACAGCCAGTTTTTTTTGAGTTTTGTGCATTATCTGTCAGATTTTGTGATGTTTTATCCTGAGTCTTACAAACATGTTACCCAGACACATATGTGTGTATACATAAACATGTATCTTTCTCACATCTTCCCCCAAACATCCCACCTTTGAATTTGTCTATGTTAAGCATCTACCACTAAGTTTATCTAATACACTCACTTCTAAACCAAATAGTAAATCATAACTGCATTTTATTTCCTTTCCAATTTTGTTTCTTCATGGGAGTTACTTATTAACCGACATTTAAAATAAAAACCTTTCTTTCCCTCTTTCGTTTATTTGAGAGTGAGACACAGACACGGAAAGAACCACCCATCCCAAGGCTTGTATTTAGCAGTCTCAGAATGAGCACTTCTGATATGTTCTATCACTCCATTCTTACAAAACTTCTCAAGGGAAAAGAAATAACCCCCAACTGTTGATGACAAAGTGCCGTGAACATTGGAGGCTGTTGTTCAGAGTGATCTTTGGGACTACCACATTTCATTTCATTGGCGGGCATTTGGTCGTAGTTTTTCTCGCTCCTTAGTAGTATTCTATTATTTTTGAGAGGTACCATAATATTTTATCATGAAATTAAAAATGCATTCAGCTCTTTAAAATTATTTGCTCTATAGATATCAAGAGATTATTTTAATGAATTAAAAAATAACCATGATGGGAATTTGATTTTTTAGATGTGCACATTACAATGTCACTCAACATGGATTACTGTAACAACATGAAGGCTGCTAATTAAGTTAAAAGGTTACAGGGAGTGGGGGTAAGGAAGCTAACATCCATCTTCATATTTGTTTATTCATTATTTTGCTTATACAAGGCTGTTAAAATAGGACTGTTAATGTCTTACTATTAGTTGTGTGCTTAGACACTGAGAAAACATCTCCAATTGTAAAGAGGGGCTCTTTTATGTGAGACTTTCAGTGGAAATTCCTAGAAACTGGCTTGTAAGTCATGTGCCATAAACAATCTTGAAGGTACTAAAAAAGATTAAGATAAACAAATATAGAGAGACAATTGCATTATATGGAATAATGAGCCTCTGTAATGTTCTATGACTTCTACACCTTGCCCTGATTAGGAGGAGTGCTTCTTTTCCATATGATAAATGAGGAGGGCTTTATACATGTCACTTGAAGCTGTGAAAGTTGACTGATAAATCAAGTCTGTATCTATGGACCCGGGGAATAAGAGAAGCGCAATGGGGAGCAAAAGTAAGAGCAACGAGAAAGAAAAAAGGGGTACTTCCTTTTTCTGTGGATGATTTGCCTTTTGTGTTATGGTCCAAGGTGATCTGCGGGCTAGATGTCAGCGTGAAGGCATCTTACAATGGGACTCTGCCCACGAGGCTGCCTGCAGGGAGAAGCAATGTAGCCCAGAAAGAGATACTAAGCCAGAGCTGAAGCTTAGAGTCATATGAATCTAGCCAGAAAAGGATTTGGAATCCAGAAGTAAGTCGTATGTCTGTGGTCAACTGATTTTGGGCAAAAACATTAGCACTATTCAATGGATACATAGTAATTTATTCAAGTGGTGTTGGTACAACTGGATAGCCACAGACAAACTAATGAAACTTGAACACTGCCTTTCACAAAAATGGATGCAAAATGGATTAAAGACCTAAATGTAAGGATGAGAACTAGAATAAAGTTCTTGAAAAAAAGGGGGATAAATCTTTGTAATTCTAGATTTGGCAGCAAAAACAAACAAAGATGACATCAGGGCCCGGCATGGTGAATTAGCGGCTAAAGTCCTCGCCTTGCATGAGCTGGGATCTCATATGGGAGTCAGTTCTAATCCTGGCATCCCTGCTTCCCATCAAGCTCCCTGCTTGTAGCCTGGGGAAACAGTCAAGGAGGCCCCAAAAGCCTTGGGATCCTGCACCTGCATGGGAGACCCAGAGGCTCCTGCCTTGGATCAGTGCAGCTCCGGCCATTGCAATTACTTGGGGAGTGAATCATTGGGCAGAAGATCTTCCTCTCTGTCTCTCCTCCTCTCTGTATATCTGACTTTGCAATAAAAATAAATGAATCTTTAAAAAAGATGACATCAACAGTTAAGACCTATGTGCTTCAAAGGACAGTCAAGAAAATTAAAAAAAAAGTAGAATGGGAGAAAATATTTGAAAATCATACACTTAATAAAGACATAGTTATAAAGTATAAATACTGCTTGCCAGTCAGTAATAAAATGACATTGCAATTTCTCTAATTTGCATAGACACTTGCCCAGGCAAAACACACAAACGGCCTATAAGCACATGAAGAGACACTCAACAGTATGAGTCACCTGGGAAATACAAGTCAAAATGACAATGAAACAGTTTACATCCATTAGGATCACTGCAATAACAAAACCACAAAGAAGAATGGGGACAGGGAGGGTGTGGAAAAATTTGAATCATTGTGTGCTGCTTGGTAGGCATGTAAAGTGGTACAACTACTTTGGAAGTCAATCTGGGAGCCCATCCAGAAATGTAACATAATATTACTATACAACCAAGCACTTCTACTCCAACACGTCTACCCAAGAGATTTTAAAACATGCTTACACAAAATTTTCTACATTATTAGGCATCTTATTATTCATAATAGCCAAAAGGTGGAAACAACCAAAAAGCCCACCAACTGATGTACTTAAACAAAACATGTCTATACAATGGAATATTCAGCAATAAAAAGGGATGATATACTGACACATGCTACAGTATGATTACATAGCACATGCATCCACTCACGTGAAATTCCCGAATTTCTATACATACAGAAACTAGATTATTGGTTACCTCGGTTTAGAAGTGGAATGGAGGAACAGTCTTATAGTAGCTAAAGAATTTAAAGTTTCTTTTTCAGGGATAAAAATGCTTTAAAATGGATTGTGGTTGTCACCCATGCTATGCATACTAAAAATTATAGAAGTGTACAATATAAATGGGAAGATTGCACAATGTGTGAAATATATCTCAACAAACCCGCTTAAAAAAAAACACCCATCACCAGCTATAGGCAAATGTTTAGTTTTCCTTGTACCTAGGCAAGTACTATACAGCTGGGAGAGAAACAGCCAATAGCTGGAGGGTCTTCTGAGCCTAGTTAATGCCACATTTGTGCTAACTCTACCAATGTGCTAGAACATCTGCCTATTGTATTTTTTAAAAGATATATGAGGAAGGTGGGGAACACTAGGCTGAGACATGCCACATCAGCCACCAGAGGAGCAGACTGCAGATTGCTTGGGGAAGGAGGTCTGTGGATGTACTGGAATTGCAAGGGCTGAGGGCATGTTTGACTGGGATGGAATGACTTCTGGAGTCTTCTACAAACTGGGTCACTGCACTCACAAGTAAGCAAGGGAGGTGAGACAGAATGGTTTATTAGGGGAAATTAACAAGTATATCTGGGTTAGGCCAAGGTACCTGCCCATTGGGATGCCTGGGCTAAGTAATATTGCCTGCAGCTCACCCACTGTCACATGTGAAAGCTGAGGCTTGGGCCATATCTGGTTGGGCTAGGCCTTAGTACCCACCAATTAGTGTGAAGGCATGGGGTGGGCCAAGTTAGGCCCACCAGAACATGAAAGAGACATATATGGGGGGCAGAATCTGTAGCAGACTTGTGGGCTCACCTCAATGCAACTTTTTATGCAGAGAGCAGGGGATTAAGACTGGCTGAGCCAGGCTGGTCCATGAAACTCAATCGACACTAGCAGGAGCCAGGCTAGGAGGGGGCCAGGCTGGAACAGACTGCAGCATCCACTGGCAAAGGCCCAGACTGAGGCCAGACCATGGCAAGCAGAAACAGCACCCCACACAGGTAAGATTCATGGCTGGTAGTGGGCCTGATTGGGGAACTTGTGGGTATTCCTCTGCTAGGCTGCATCTCCCAATCGAGAACATAATAGCTAGGGCTCAGGGAGGGCAGGCCAGGCAAAGCTATAGTATTAGCATTTGTGTGGGCCAGTCTGGAGGCAGGCCTGGTTGGGCCAGGCTGCAACACCAGCTGGCATGCATGAAGGCCAGCTGGCAGGGCTACAACACCAGTCAGCAAAAGCTGAGACTGCAGGTAGGCCATACCAGGCTGGGCCGAAATACCCATTAACACATGCAAGACCAGGGCTGGTAGGGGCACTCTGGGGACTCTGCTGTTGGACTACAGTTCCTGCCTGTCAGTGCGAGAGCTGGGGCTGTGGGCAGACCAGGTTAAGTAAGGCTGCAGCACCCATTTGTGAACTGGGTCTTGGGGAAGGCCAAACTAGGTTAGTTCCAGCACCAACAGGTACTTGTAAGAGCCAGAATGGGTATGGGACAGGCCAGAGTAGGCCATGATACCCACTGGGTCACATGAGGGCCAGTCTAGGGGTGTGCCAGGCTGGACTACACTGTAGTATCCAGTGGTGAGAGCTGGAATGGATGTGGGCCAGTCAGAATATGCCACAGAACCCACCAGTGAGCACCAGGATTGGAGGCAGGCTAGATCAGGCTGGGCTGTAGCAACCACTAGCACATACAAGGGTCCAACCCTAGGGTTGGGACTGGGCCTGAAAGTGGAACTTGGGGAACTCCTCTGTTAGGCTGCAGCTCCCCACGGTGAGTGCAGGAGTCAGGGCTAGGGGCAGGCTAGACCAGGCTGAACTGCAACATCACTTAGCATATTTGTCAACTGAGTAAGGGGGCAGGCTGACATGAGCCAGTTCACAGCACACGCTGGCACAAGCAAGAACAGGACAGAATGCAGGCCAGGCTGGGTTGGATCATGACATCTGCCTGATCACAAGAGGCCTGGGGCTGGGTCAGGCTGGGCTAGGTTTCTTCACCCCCCCCCATAAGAGCTGGGACTGGGGGCATTCCAGGCTGAACCAGGCTGTGGCACCTGCTGGTGAATGCTGAGACTGGAGGCGTGTCATCTCAGACTTGTTTGCAGCACCCGCTGGCATGTGCAAGACCCAAGGTTTTGAGTGGGCCTGGTAGGGGAATTTGTGTAGACTCCTTTGCTGGGTCACTGTGTCAACTGGCTTGCATGAGTCCTCTGATTGAGGCAGGTCAGGCTGGACTGTGCTGCTGCACCTGTTGGCACATGTAAGAGCCAGATTTGGTGCAGGCCAGCACAGCTAGGCTACAGCAACTACTGGTAAGTGCTGGGAATTGGCAAGTCATGTCAGGCTGGACCAAAGTACCTTCTAGCAAGCACCAAGATTTGGGGCTGGGAGTGGACCTGGTGGGGCAACTGTGGGCATACCCCTGTTAGGCTGAAGCTCCCACTGGTGAACATGAGAGCCAGTGCTGGGGGCCAGGCCAGGTTGGGCAAGGCAGCAGCACCCATTGTGTGTGGACCAGGGCAGGGGATGAGTTCAGTTAAGTTAAACTGTAGCACCTATCGTGTACACTAGAACCAGGCCAGGTTAGGCCATAGTACATGCTGGAACAAGCAAAAACTTGGGCTGGGGGCAGGCCTGATGGTATTATTGGGGGTTGCCCAGAGTAGGTTGTGGCACCTGCTGGTATGCATGAAAACTGAGCTTGTGGTGGGCTGGGCTTGGCTAGGCCATAGCACCCATAAATTTCTGTGAGATATGGAGCTCGGGCAGAACTGACAAGGCAGCTGCATACATTGGTATGTGCAGCAGCTGGCTTAGGTGACAGATTGTACCTGATGTTGCACCGGATGCCACACAAGGGTCAAATGTGAGGTCACCCCAAGAGAGGTTTCTTGGGAGATTTCTCAACTAGATGGCTGGACTCAAACCCCGGCCACAGGAAATATGGTTCCACGTTGGAGTGTGCGTATTCAGACTGGACTTCCTCAGTTGCTGATGCCTGTGCAGTGGACAGCATGTCTAGATACACATAGGGAACATGACAGTTGGCTCACTTAGGCCAGCAGAACACACTGAGTACTTCATCAGAGGAGGGAAGGCAGAACAGCTTGAAAAAATCCCCTAGCCAAGCTTTACAGTATATTCCTGGGTCTGTGGATGCATGAAGGGGGACTTGGTCAGCCAACAGATCTTTGAAAGATTTACTCAACCCTGGTGCAACAAAGCAGAAGATGACTCAGAATTACCAAAACTACTGTAACACCCTCAGAACATTCTTCCCCACATCGGGGTCTGTAAGGTGTCATCAAATGACTGTCACCAAATAGCTGGGTACTGAAGCAGTTAGACAGCAAGGAATGACCCTTACCTCTTCCTCCTCTGTGGTCACATGAGAAAGAAAAAT
This sequence comes from Ochotona princeps, assembly GCF_030435755.1. NCBI lineage: Eukaryota > Metazoa > Chordata > Mammalia > Lagomorpha > Ochotonidae > Ochotona > Ochotona princeps. Next base: position 95,576,653 of record NC_080865.1, read on the forward strand.
TGAAACATTTGCCCCCCCCCCCGCACCTTCCTCCATACCTCAACCCTCCCCACCCTAATCAGAGACCTACATGGGTCTTCTCAACTAAGTAAGCCATATTAAAAATAAATTTTAAAAATAAATCTAAAAATCGCCCAGCCAGAATAGTGACTTTATTCATGAAGTGGCAATTGCAGTTGAACATTCCCAGTGATGATAACCAAAAAGCCACTAAAGCCAATTAGAAGAGAGAACGTCACCTCAAAGAGTACAGATCCATCCGATGGTACCTATAACAGCTTATAGCTGATCAAGTGTGAAACATAGGGCTTTTCTCCCCAGTTCCGTCTCACCTTGGATGTGACCAGATATGAACCATGCATGTGAATATCGGAGGGAGGAATATTTTAGAGAGTGAGTACTATATACAGCATAGTCATAAGATGGGCACGCCCAAGTCATTGATCTGGAATGGAGTGAATGAAGGGGAAAGGATAGGAAATTAAGTGGGGAGGGACAGAGAAGTCAACTGTAAAAATTACTGTAAATTCATTCCATTTATGCGCCCATTCCCTTGCAATTGCATGCAATCCATGCAGTGACAAATGTAGTCATGCTATTGAAGATTCTCCAAACAAAAGATAAACTATTTCTGCACTTCTGAAATCTGCATCAGCTCTGTGATTTTCTTTGACACACGCAGAATATTGAAAAGTGCTTGTGAATGGAGGTTAGCTTCTTGCTGATCTTGGAATCCCAGGCAGCCAAAGAAAAAATATTCTAGCTAGTCTTGTAGATAATTAGAGACACATGAACTGATGGTCCCCATCATTCCATCTGACATCCAGACATATGAAGCCATTGAGTGACTGAAGTTAACCGCAGATTCATGGATTAGTCTAACCTTGACTTAACAAAGGAACCACCCAGCTGAACCCAGTCCAAATTACTGACCTGGAGAATTATAAGCTAAATAAATGATTACTGTTTTCAGCTGTTGCATTTTGGGGTGATTTGTTACAAAGAAAATCTAACTAGGCATAAAGTACACTTCTCAAGCATGTCTTGCTCTGTGCTAAAAGCTAAGGGGGCAGGATGAACTCTCACAGGTTTGGAGTTTAACCCCTAGCTGATGAAAATGGGTGGGTATTTAAAAAGTATTTTCTGTGCTGCAGTTACCTTGGAGACCAAACATCTTCAGTGGGAAGCAGCATCAACAGTATGTGGATTAGTCTTCCCCAAAGAGCGATTCATAATGAAAACGTTGTGAAGTCTCATTTGTTGAGCTCTTGGTATAGTTCAGGAACCTTCATTTGCTTATTTGATCCTAATAACTACCTTAAGTAAGGACTATGGCTATTCCCATATTACAAACTGAGATTGTTAGTTGACTGTTCAAGGTCACACAGCTAGTAAGGAATAGGGTCAGGACAAATGCTGACCTGCGAAAGTCAATAACCCAAATCTTTAATGTAGTATTATTATCAGCCAGTCTGTTGAGACATATCAAACTTACAGTGTAGTCTTGCCATTGTTAATCTGGCTTTCTTGCTGGGGCAAATCAGGCTAGAAACCTAAGGCTGACTAGCAGTGGATAAGGTCACCCCATCCACTATAGGTAACCCACATGTCTTTTTCTCTCATTTCCTGCTTTGTCCCATCAGCAGCTGGCCCAGGCAGGAGTAGAACAGCTTGGTTAACCCTTTCCTTCTGTAGAGGATCTCATGGGAGAAGAAAAGCCAAGGGCTGCTCCTAGAAAGGCCTGGCAATGCTTTTACTCTTCATTAAAAGTTTATGTGCATTATACACTTCATTATATGCAATTGGGTTTCTTATATGGCACTTGAGTGCATAAATGACTCCCTAGACATATTTGTGAGTTTCCATTGTTATAATATAAAGGCTGGCCAAGTCACAAGGCAGACATGCTTTAAAGTATTCAGCTATTGCTGGCACAATAACCGAGTCCAGGGGAGGTTTTATTTTACACCCTCCACAGCATTGCTTGGGGGACAGCATCAGTATTTCTATTAGTCAAAATCTCCCACTTCTGAGTCTTAATAGTCTGAAAGAATGGAAAGGCCATGGATTGGGTAGAAAATTACCATTATTTCCAATTTATTCCAAGTTGGCTTGTATGCTGCTGTACTGTGTACTGTACTTATGTAACAGAAATGTAGATCTCAGAAAGGTCAGTATCTTTATTTTGAGGAAAGAGTGAGGCCACAAGTATTGTGTAGATTATCTTTAATGGCAGGCAAAGATGTCTGCATTAATCCATTTCATGATTCATTCACTTATTTCATCTGACTTTAGCTGAGTATTTACTGTGTACCCACCACAGTGCTAGGCACTACCTGTATAGAGATAAGTATAAAACACAGTACTCTCCCTCAAAGAACTCACTCTCTAGTAGGATGACAGATAACTTCACAATTTCAATGTAGGGTAACAGCTGTAAGGCAGATATGTCCAGTGTTTTGTGAGAACACAGATGAGGAAGTGGCACATGCAGAGAAAATGGTTAGCAAAGAGTTATTAGCAGACAGCTTCAAGAAGACGGTTTTTGGCCAGCTGGAATGGGGATGGCTGCCCTCAGGAAATCCTGGGAAACTCCTATGTTGAAGGTGGCAAGGCTGCTGTTGGCTTTGCATCCTCTGTGAAACATGATTAATCTGGGTATTTCTGCAGGTGTTACATGGGTAGTGGATAAACAATGAGGTTTGAATCAATGCTAGCACAGTCACATCATTGTACCCCTCTTTATTGCTCCATGTGTCTCTCTGGCATCTTTGCCACTGCTGAGATCCTTAATATATCCCATTTTGCCTCCTTTTGCCATAAGCTCTCTTAAGTTAACAACCTTGGTTAGCTAAGTGGAAGGCTCCTATGTTTTAAAGCACATGTTTCAGAGGAGCAAGTTTTTAGACCAGAGGAATACGGCTGAAGGAGGCTGTGCCAGTGATGGCAGGGACATCCTCCATTCGTACATGGGTTTCAGCTGCTGAAACGGTAGAAGCAGCCTCTTCTCTGTCTCCACTCAGGGTAGTTCATTAAAAAGTAGTTCCATGAGCTGGAACCCAGACAGGACCACTCAAGTTTGCTCTATTTTCAGAATCCAGAGGGATGTTTTATATTTATATTATTTGCCATTGGGCACCAGTGGAGCTGGTCTGAGAATATGGATGGTTCAGGGAAACCCTATCCTCTTACTAGAAGGAAAGCTTCAGGTATCTTAGCTCCTGAGTTGGCAGGGGAGCCAGTGTATATGCTATTTTCTTCGTAGCCCAATAAGATACCAGCTATTTGAACCTTGGGTTAGTTACTTGACCTTTCTCTATTATTTTTTAAGCTACAATAAAGGAATTAAATACATTAAATCCAAACACAAAATTAAAAATAAAAACTAAAATCTCAAGGATTTGTGAGGTTTACATGAGATAATACATGTAAAGCACTCGTCAAATAGTGCTTGGCATGCAATACATTCTTTAAAGATTTTGTGTTTGAAAGTCAGAGATAGAGAAGGAGAGAGAGAGAGAGAGAGAGAGAGAGAGAGAGAGAGAGAGAGAGAGAGATTCTGTCTAGTGTTTGACTTCCTGTGTGTCTGCAATACTCAGGGCTAGGCCAAACCAAAACCAGAAGCCAGGAGCTCTGTCTAGGTGTCCCATATGGATGACAGGGACCCAAAGCTTTGGGCCATCTTCCTGTGCTTCTAGCAGGGAGCTAGATTTTAAGTGGTTCGGCCAGAACAGAAATTGGAGCCCATATGGGATGCCACTATTTAGGTGGTGTTTTTACCCACTATGCCACAAAACTGGCCCCATAGTACTTTCTTAAATATTTTTACTGTGATTGCCTTTAATCTGTAAAAAAAAAAACCACAACTGTTTTCATTGTGATTATTTTCTAAGTAATTGCTTAAACAATCATGTCTAGGTTAATGGAAAATTCCATAACATTTTAGAAAAATAAAGCTGTCAGGTAGCCCACGACAAATTCTTCCTGGCAAGGAAATAGATCTTAGACTGTCGCTAACACGGATGAACCATTTCCAAATGATTTTCAGCTATTACAACTTGTTACGCAGAGCTTGTTCATATCTAGAAATTCAATACTATGCAGTTGTTTTCTTTCAACAGTTGAGGAGCAGACAGAAACTGTGGACAGGCTTCAAGGAATTCTCTTTAGAGTCTAATTAGCTGAGACTGTGGGTCAAAAGAGTACTGAGGTTTTGTTTGACACATGATATAAAATACTGGACACTGAGTCAGGTTATCTCAGGAAACTGCTACATGTTTTTTTTTTGTTTGGTGTCCTCTGAAGAATCGTCATCATTTGTACTTTGTGTTAGAAATGATTTATGGCTTTTCAGGTGCCTATGAAACCAGAAAGGAAAGATTTTCAATTCTGCTTTCTCACCTTTTTCAGCATGAGGGCAGAATCAGTAAGGGCACATAATGTAATCTGAATTCCCCTCTGGGTCTCTGAGCAAGTTGGATAGGAAGCAGTCACTGGTGCATTTTAAACTGCCAAACTGGTGTCAACTGAGGGTACATAGGTGCTGGGGCAAATTGAGCTAAAGGTAGGTAACCACTACAACTAGCTCTGAATTAAAAATGGCATGACATAACCAGTACTCCACAAGACAAAATGTAGACCAGAAGCCAACACACCTTTCCTATGCAGTGCTAAGTGTTTGGAGCTTAGTTAGCCAGCCACAGGGCTTCTGTCCCAACTATTCATAACTACCCAACTCCACTTATTGCAATTGGAACTAACCACGGCCACACATGAAGAAACAGGGATTCTAATAACACTGAAAACAAGTGGTGGGGAGAGTTTGTTCCAAGGACTATAGTTGACTGATCCCTAGTTTAGAGAATGATGAAAGTGCAGGCTGGGGAGGGGGGCAGGAAGATGAACCTGGATATTGTTTGAACCTTACTGAGCAATTCCAATCTAGGATTAATAATTCTTCTAGGTCCATGAAGCTGAATTGAAACCCCAGACCTTATGGAGTTGTACCATAAAATTAAAAAATAAATAAAAAAGAAGAAACTGAATTGGACAGAAGGTTGCTTCTGATCCCAAGGGAAAGATATGAGGCTCACTAGCATGGCCCAGTAAATCTGTGAAACCTACAGGGAGATGAAGAGAGTAAGAACAGTCCATGGGTATCAATATTTCACAAAACTTAAAGAGATGGTGTGGGGGGTAAGAGCAATATTTTCATTAATCCATCATGATTTATACTTTGGTATGTGATCTGCAAGGTTCAACTCAATGTGAGGCAATGAGGCTACTAAGACCTATTGACCTTATTTTACACCACCAAAATATACATAGCTTTTGACTAAAAATAGTGAGTTTCTTCCTAGTGATTCACAAATTACCCAGAAGCCTCTAGTTTGTTTCCATTCTTCACAGAATCCCAAATGTGTCAATAACAATTTGCTGATGCTACAGTATGTGTGTGTGTGTGTGTGTGTGTGTGTGTGTGTGTGTGTGTGTGCGGGCGCTTGCACGCAAGCGCATGTGTGTGTTTCAGCCAACATTTTGACTAATTCCTCTCTTGGGACCAAATCATAGCTTTGTTGAAGGGGCTGGAGGGGAGTCCCTTGAGAAGCTTGTGCATCCTTGTGCACACCTTTGCACAAAGGATTGTATGAACCAAGGAGAGAGGAAATGACTGAAAAGGTTTTTGCTATCTTATGTCTTTAGACCTGGTTCAAAAACACAAATCTTTGCCCACAGTTGCAGTCGGGAAAGGGATCTGTGTTAGCTTAACAATGCGATACCCTGAATGCTGCTGCCTTGCAGGGGGGAGGGAACAACATGCAGTTACCAAAAGCAGACCTTTATTTAATTAGCCCTGATGTAAAGATTTCTTGTCTTTTGCAGCTACATAGCTTTAAGAGAGTGCCGGGTACCTGAAGGCCAGCTCCTACTGGGACTAATTCTATCCAGACAGCTCCAAGCATGTTCATTAGGCACTGATTAGGTTTCACACAGGTGGGGAAGGATAGAGGCACAGATAGAGAAGCAGTGCTGATTGTGTTAAGCAGAAAACACCATCTGTTTCCCAAATAAGAAAAGGAACTGCGTCCCCACTTCCGGAGGGATAGCAGGCCGTTGCTGAAGCTGCTGTTCCCTCCTGTTCTTTCTTTCCTTTTCTCACTGCATTCACCAGTCTCAAAACAAGTCAGTAAAAATGAAAAACATGAAGTAATATATAGGAAGTCTGTTGAAAAAGATGCTAAATCTTTACTCATAACATTCATGCTCGCTAGTTAAGAGTGAATGGCAGATTCCTCCTGCCTCCAATGCAAGCATTGTACTGGGCATGAAAACAGAATACTACATTAATTCCTTTTCAGTACAAGGACTGCCCCTCGCCCCCCGCCACCAAGACAAGCAGGCTTCTCAGTTAGCTGGGCTCTTCAAGGCACTTTAATGTGGTTTTGTTTGGGACCAAAGAATGCAAATGAGCTAACACAGAGATGTCCCTTTTCTAATAGAAATTAAACAGGCTGGAGGCAGGAGGAGGCCAGGCAGCAGTTCATCGAAGGGGCTGATGGGCACTTGAGCTCACCTGAAGAGGGGTCCTCCTACTTTGTTGCTTGCCAACACGGAGTCAGTGACTCACAATGCTTCCAGTGTCCCAGAGCAAAGCACACCACCACCTGGCCTTTCCCCATTCCCCATGCCTCTTTCCTGTTGAACTAAATGTTCCTACCCAGCAGGTGCTGGTGGGAGGCTTAGGGTAGGGTGCGCAGCTTTTCCCCTTATCAGTGACAAGTGCCTTCTTTGTTCTTGCTACAGCTCAGCCAAGATAGCTGGAAGCCAGTCAGTATGATGTCCATCTCCAGAAAAATGAGGCTCAGACACCTTGCTATGGATCCATGGCCAGCAAACCCTTCTGGAGTGCCTGTGGTAGGTTTTAGCTCTGTGGGTGCAGTGTGGGATGTGCAGCTTGGGGCTGGGTGAGGAGGAAAGAGGAGAGCCTTGGTGACACCTGTCTGCAGCGTATTCTCCGGGGCATCTGTGTTGGACTGGAGGAGACAATCCCCAGCATGCTGTGAGAGGAGCTGCCCTGGGGAAGTCCTGGCAGCCATTGCCATCAGACACACAGAGCCCTGAGACTCACTGGCTTCAGATTGATTCAAGATCACTGACATCTTAGCTTCCTTCCCGCAGTCCAGGGGTCCCGGCCACTGCTTGAGAGTGGGTGCTCTACAAATATGCAAAGCACAAATGTGCAGAGACGTTTCCTAAAAATTGAAAGGTCCTATTCGAATAAAGCGGCAGCATGGGTTACTATAGATTGCCATTTGCCCATAAGTCGCATTGTGGCATTTGCGTATGCTTGAGAGGCAGAGGGTGAGACTCCTGTCCACTGATTCTCTCCCCATGTGCATGGGAGCCTTGAACTCTATCCAGATTGCCCACAGAGATGACAAAACCCCAAATGCTGGAGGCCTCACCTGCTGCATCCTCGAGCCCGAATTAACAGGATGCTGGGATCAGAAACAGAGCTGAGACTGGAATGCTGACACTCTGATATGGTATGCATGTGTCCCAAGCTGCATCTTATCCCAGTAATGTTACTTTCAAGGTGACACTTAAGGCTTTCTGTGGTCCAATATCTCCTATCTTCGTAACTACACACTCCTAATATCAGACTCAGATTTGGCGCCTGACTGTCCTCCAAACCTATGAAGGATTGCTCCCCTTGCCATTTGCATACACATTATTTCTTCTGAAATGGAATGACCATGTTCTCCTTGCATTAGGTTCTAACATATTCTCTGTTTTAGCCTTTTTAGAAAAAACAGATTTATTGATTTATTTGCAAGTCAGATACATATCAGATAAATATATATCTGATATATATCTGATAAATATATCTATATCTATATCTATCTATCTATCTATCTACCTATTTATCTATCTATATGAGAGAGAGAGAGAGAGAGAGAGAGAGAGAGAGAGAGAGAGAGAGAGAGAGAGAGAGAGAAGTTTTCCATTCACTGGTTCACTCCCCAAATGGTTACAACAGTGAGAGCCGGGTTGATCCAAAGCCAGAAGCCAGGAACTTCTTGTGGGGGACCAAGGACCTGAAGCATATTCCACTACTTTTCCAGGTGCATCAGCAGGGAGCTAGCTTGGATGTAAGTTGGTGCCCATATTGGATGCCAGCACTACAGACAGCAGTTTTATCAGTTTTGCTACAGTGATGGTCCGAACCTAATTTTTGGAGGACAGTTATGCTTTCCCCAAGACTGTTGACGCGTCTGACCTGTTTATACTCTGATACCTCTGGCAACTAGTGTGTGCACTTTAGGATTTATGGAGAAAAATGTTTATTTTTTGGGAGAGAGAGGAGAAATTGAATATAAGGACCCACTCCTTTTATTCTCTAAATGTCTGCAACACCTGGAGTGTGAACTAAAGTCAGACTCTGGGAACTTAACTGAGTTTTCTCACATGGCTGGCAGGAACCCGTGACTTGATCCATCATCTGCTAGGATGTGCACAGGCAGGAAATTGGAGTCAGGAGCCAATACTAGGACTCAAATCCAGATGGTCTACTATGGAACAAACACTTGCCCTTGATCCCTAGGATTCTTAGCATGCATCTTTCACAATAATAATAATTATTATTATTATTTTTGCTTTTACAGGTAGACTATCCCTTAAAGACAGAACTTCTTCCCTTTTAAAAAAATTTCCCTTATAAAGTTAATCACAGAGATTAGATAAAGAGGGAAGAGAAATGAAGGTCTTTGTGTGTCTACTATATGAGTGTGTGTATAAGGGCACACACTTATTTCCTCAGTAATTTTAAGAGGTGTCTTTTGTAAAAGTAGAAAAATTTTGTTGGGGAGGTAGATCAGATTCACAGAGAGAAGGTGAGACACAGAGAAAGATCTTCCATTTGCTGGTTCACTCCCCAGATGGCTGCAGCGGCTGGAGCTGAGCCTCACTGGACCATTCTCTATCTACTACTTTCTCAAGCCACAAGCAGGGAGCTGGGTGGCAAGTGGAGCAGCTAGGACGCTAACTGACACCCAAATGGGATCCTGGCACGTGTAAGATGAGGATGTAACAACTGAGCCATTGTATGGGGGCCTTAATAGGGGTCTTTTAAAAGAAGATTTATTTATTTTAAAAGCAGTTCTAGGAGAGAGAGAGAGAGAGAGAGAGAGAGAGAGAGAGAGAGAGAGAGAGAGACTGACATTTGGCTTTCATCTACTGGTTCACTTACCAAATGGCTTCAACAGCCAGAGCTGGAATTCTATCCGGAACTCTCATCTGGGCATCAGGGATCCAAGCCCTCGTATGTTTGCTGTCTTCTACTGCTTTATCAGTAGCATTAGCAGGAGCTGGGTCAAAAGGAGAGCAGCCAGATCTTACACTGACATTCAAGCTGTGCCAAAAAAACAAAAACAAAAACAAACAAAAAAAACAACCTAATATAATCAAGTATACTCGAAAACAATGATGTGATTTACATAAATTAGCTTGATTATACATTTACAAAGGAGTCATAGCAATAGTTATTTTAAAGATGGGAGAAACCTCATAGTTCAAACTTCTTTGAAAAACTAAAATACACATTGTGTTCCCTGTGTGTCATGTCCAAATGTCTTACAGTGACCTTACAGATCATGCTATAGCAAAGCTTAAGGACAGGGTCATGGCCCTCTGCTGGGTACACCTGGTCGGTACACCTCATGGAATGGCAGGCATCTAGTAGGCACTCAATACATTTGTAGAATAAATGAATTCTGTAAGAAGTGAGCCACTTGAATTAAATATTACAGTACTTCACATTGTGGGAAGATTTTAGTTTTTGAAACAATGGAATGTATCCTTGTTACTGGAGCTTATTTTAGCTGTAGGCTGCAACATTCTGTTTTTCAAATGTCACCTCCTCCGGACAGCATCGTCTATATAGACCTAGTTTAAAAATTGGGAGTCGCAAGAAGACTGTGCAGCAAAGAGATAATGTTGAAAGGATCATGGTTAAATTGCTACAAGTAACACCCAAACATCAGTGATTGGGTCAAATTCTGTTATAGTAACTGTCAGATTATTTTGAACCCTGAGGAAATAAGATGTAGGACATTTTGAATGTGACCTACTAAGAAAGCTTCATGAAGGTATTCATAGCAGCAAAAGCTTTTGAGGTTAGTAGAAATAGAAGGATTAAAAGAAGATTGCATCAAGCCCGGAGTGGTAGCCTAGCTGTTAAAGTCCTCACCTTGCATGCACCTAGATCACATATGGGCACCGGTTCCTTCTTTCTTTTTTTAAGATTTATTTTATTTTTATTGCAAAGTCATATATACAGAGAGAAGGAGAGTCAGAGGGGAAGATCTTCCGTCCACAGGTTCACTCCCCAAGTGACCGCAACGGCCGGTGCTGCGCCAATCTGAAGCCAGGAGTCAGGAACTAACTCCAGGTCTCCCACTTGGGTGCAGGGTCCCATGGCTTTGGGCCGTCCTCAACTGCTTTCCCAGGCCACAAGCAGGGAGCTGGATGGGAAGTGGAGCTGCCGGGATTAGAACCGGCGCCCATATGGGATCCCGGGGCGTTCAAGGTGAGGACTTCAGCCGGTAGGCCACCATGCTGGGCTCTGAGCATGGGTTCTAATCCCGGCAGCCCCACTTTTCATCCATCTCCCTGCTTGTGGCCTGGGAAAGCAATTCAGGATGGCCCAAAGCCTTGGGACCCTGCACCCGTGTGCGAGACCAGGGGAGACTCCAGGCTCCAGGCTTCGGATTGGCACAGCACTGGCCATTGCGGTCACTTGGGGAGTGAATCAGCAGACAGAGAATCTTCCTCTCTGTCTCTCCTCTCTGTTTATATGACTTTCCAATGAAAGTAAATAAATCTTAAAAAAAAAAAAAAGAGGGTTGTATTCAATCATGGGTCTACTTGGGAAGTGAACCAGTGGATGAAAGATCCCTACTTCTCTTCTCTGTAACTCTGTCTTTTAAGTAAGTGAGTAAATAAATAAGTACTTTAAAATAATATTTTTAAAAAATTTGTAATTAATATATAATAGATTAGATACAATTCTAAGAACACAATGCCATTCCTCTTCTCCCTGCCTCCCCCTTCTGCCCTCTCTCTCTCTCTTTTTTAACTTTTGAGATAACACACTCCAGACTGACATGATAGTAAAAGGCTTGTTGCATTACTGAATACAAAGTTTAATAAGCAAAACCAAGTGTTCTTAGTTTAATTTGAATATGGAAAACAAAAAACAATAATTGGAAAGAAAAATGACCATTTCACCTACGTACAGTAAATTATAAAGTAATCACAGATCTTTAAACTATAGCAGTATAGTAGTACAACATTCTTTTTTAAAATATGCATTTTATTTATTAATTTTTTTCATTTGAAAGGAAGAGTTGCAGAGAGAGGGAGGAACAGAGAGTTCTTCCATGTGCTGGTTCACCCCCCAAGTAAGTAGCTTCAATGGCTAGAGCTGAGCTGATCTGAAGTCAAGAGCCAGCAGTTCCTTCTCGGTCTCCGATGTGGGTGTAGCAGCCCAAAGACCCGCGTTATCCTCCTCTGCTGCCTTCTCTTGCTATAAGCACGAAATAGATGATTATGGAGCAGCCTGGACTTGAACCAGTGCCCATATGGGATGCTCAGGCAGAAGAAGCTCAGCTTGCTTTGCCATGGTGCCAACCCCGTAATATAACATTCTTCCTATTGGTTTGACATGGATATAAAATAAAGCTTTACAAAACTTTATTTGCAGCAATTCTGATACACACAGACATTTCCTTCTGCTTTGTAATTTAATTTTAGTTATCACATATAAGTGAGAACATGCGTTTAAAAGTTTTTTTTTCTTAAAGAAATAAGTTATGCTCTTGATTTGTCAGTAGGACTACCACAAGGTGTGAGTACACCTTGCTGAGCTCTCCAGGCACTCTTGGTCCCCATTGTGACCAACCAATGCATGGCAGCAATAGACGCTCACAGGGCCAGTGCTCTGAACCTCTCTGTGAAAGCTCAAATGTTCCCACAGCCTTCAAACTGTGGTCTCTTTACTATGCTCCCCCAAATCATCAGCATCACTATAGCAATTAATAGTATTTTCAGAATGAAGTTTGAGAAAAGATGTACTTTATTCCGAGAAAGACCAATCTGACACAGGAAGGCTGTAGTTAATTCCTATAGGAATTTTTATATGTATTATTTCTTTCAGTTACTATAAAAATTTAGTAGCATGTAAATACAGCCCTCAAATGGTTGCTTTAACCCCCATTTCGTACTGAGTTTTCCTTAACATGGAAATCTAGTAGAAGCTTAGCAGTTTATCTAATGTGGAAAATTGAAGACCTTTTGATGTTATCTGTTGCCTCATATGTTTTCCATGCTTTTCCTTCTGGTAGAAAAAATGTACTACTTTGAGGAGGGTGACTATGATTAGTAGCAGTGAGAAGAGGAGAAAACTTCTGTGAGTAGTGTCACCTTGCATTCATGAGGGTAACAGTCCAGAGGACATGCTGCCCAGAAGATGAATCAGCGGTCAAGTTCCTACGTTTGTGTTCCCTCAGTGTTTCTGTCAGATCACTCATAAAGTCTCAAATGAAGTCAGAGCGGCTGGGTAATCCATGTGTGTGACTGGATAAAATCCAAACTAGGGATGATTTGTTTCACACCAACATTCACAACTGCTAAGAAAAATAGGAAGCAATCAACTGCATGCACCAAAACCCACAACATTTTAGGTGATTGTATTGCTAGTTCAAAATCCAGTTCCGGAAAAAGAAAAAAAAAATGTTTCCACTGTCATGTTAAAGCAAGAGTTTAAGGATAAGAGTTAAAATAGTTTGCATGGAACATAAAAATAGGTAATGACAACTTCTAATAATTAAGAGTAACATACAAGAAAATTACCTCTTTTCCTTAAATGTACCTTAAAAAGTATTTGAAAATTCTGTTTACATAATTACACACTCTCACTTGTTTTACTTCTTTTTACTATCTTTACTCACTTTTCTTTATGTATTCAAATCTTTCCACCTAATCTATAGAAGGCATCGGCAACACCCTATTTTCTCTTTGCAGATTTTTCCATAAGATGAATTCCATAACTTCTTGTAGCTGTGAGCCTCTTTTGTGTGTACTGTTCTAGAAGGCAAATCACATTTATTTTCTACTAGAACTTAGAACCGTAAGTATGTTTTTGGAGTTCATAACTCTTAATTTTTCTCTAGAATGGTGAATATCTTCAAATTACTTAGTATTATTTATTTCAAATACACCAAAAATGTCCTCCCCAGTTCTCATGCTGCATCAGAAATATACAAGAGGCAGATTTCTCCATTAGTCACCACCTATTTCCTGTAGCAATCCTCTGTGACAGGTTCATATTCAAACAGAAAGTAATTCTGAATTAGCTGTATTTTCTTGCCTACACCACCGGTTTCAACTACCCTAAGCTCACATTTCATCATTTTCAGCAGACCTAGAAAACATGGAGCCCCAGGGACTGTACCACTCTTTCCTAATCTGAAGTGGCAGGCTGAGCAAGTGCCCCTGCTGCTGCTCCTCCTCAACAGCAAACTTACAGATCCTGCTACAATAGCCTAGTGGCTGAATCCTCGCCTTGCATGTGCTGGGACCCCATATGGACACCAATTCATGTCCTGCTTGCTCCGCTTCCCATTCAGCTCCCTGCTTGTGCCCTGGGAAAACAGTAGAGGATGGTCCGAAGCCTTGGGATCCTGAGCCTGCATGGGAGACCTGGAGGAAGGACCTGGCTTGGTTCCGTCTGTTGCAGCCCCTTGGGGAGTAAACCAGTGAATGGAAGATCTTTCTCTCTGTCTCTCCTCCTCTCTGAAAATCTGCCTTTCCAATTAAAAAGAAAACCTTTTTAAAGGATTTTTACAACCCTCCTGCATAGAGAAGGAAAACTGGCTCAGAGAACAAATTGATTTGCCAAAGTTTAGGCAGCCAGAAAGTTGAACTGCTACATTTGAGCTCAAATTGGTCTGACACAAATGCCAATATTTTGTTGTTGTTATTCTGGCTCCTCAATGCTTGACTGCCAGTGCCTAGGTTGGAGTGAGGTAGGGGGCTTATGTTGTAGAAAGAATAAATTTTAATTGTGGATCAGTCAGCCAAATGTGGTTCAGTGAGCATTTGGTGTTTGGTGCAGCACTTGGTACATATTTTGTTAGACACTGTGGTCACACAGAGATGTTTCAGAATTTCCTAATCTCAGAGAAAAAACATTGTGGTTCTATTTTCTGATAAAAAGCTGAGTCAGAGCTGTGAGACATAGAGAGACGGAGGGAGAGAGTCAGAGAGAGGTACTGACTGAAATTATTCAGAGATTCACATTGGAGATGGTATAATTTTTCCAAATAAAGTGAAGAACTTTTAGGTTGGTGGATATTTAGTTAAAACACACTGAGGTGTGAGTAGGGTTTGCTCTGGAGCCCAACCCCATGAACTGAGTATGTGTTGCTCTTACAAAATGCTGGTTGGAGAGGTGCAGGTTTGGTGCCTTGTGCTACGCCTAGAGCATAATCCATCCATAAGGAGGACTCTTCACCTCAGTGATGACAGGCTTTGAGGGCCTTGACTCATTGCATGAAGAGCCCAGTAGAGAGGTCTGTGTGTAGGCGTCTCCGCTTTTGATTGAATGGATCATAGCAGGTCCATAATTCCACTCATAGACCATAGACCTGTTTTTGTGTCTTGTTGATAGCCATTTACAAGGGTTATAAAAGGAAACACATATAATTACAAATCAGCCTCTAATTCTGCCATTAATTCCCTTCAAATTTGATGGGAAAAATCCCTTGAGGTAAATCTATGTACCTCTCCTTCTGCATCTCTAAGAGGAAAATGGTACAAACCACATTGCTAGATGGCTGTGAGGATGAAAACACAACATGTAGCGGCACATGGCATGGTGCAAAGCACACAGAAAGCCCTCGACCTATAATAATGTGACTTTGACAATACTTAGTCAGGCTCTGGTTCTAGAAGAAGAAGCTCCCCTACATTGGATCACAGTTCAGATAAACAGTAGGAGGTATGCTTGCTTTGTCCAGCACCTCACAGTGCTTTGCTATTGTAGGGACACTGTAAGTATTTACCGGCTGAATGACTGTATGAGTAAATGGAAATGACAACATCTACCAAAGTTTGTTGTTAAACTATAAATTTCCCTTTTAGTGTCCTGTTCCATCAACTTTTTCAAAATGGAAGTTGAACCAATAGTCAGCAGCTACTTCCTCAACTACAGAGTAAAACCTGATTCGTCACAAGGGTTTCCCTTTGAAAGGCAAATGCTTACTCTTCGGAGGGAACAGCTCCTGGGAGACTGAGAGGCCAAGATGCTCGTTGGTTGGACTAAATCGGAAATGTGGCTTTGGAGAAGTCCTGAGAGACGTGAAATTTGTCGAGGTGCAATGGAGAGGAAAGGGTTGTCTTTAATTTGTTTTAAATGAAAATATACATCTCTACTTCGGAGGATATTGCTTTTGCTTTGTCTCCTCTGAGTTTGAAACAAAATCCTTTACATTTCTTTTCTGTTCACTGTACTATCCAGCATTTATGTAAAGGTTCAGTGTTTCGTAAGAATTAATTTTGCGTCTTCACGTAATGCATTTGAAAAACAGAATTTAAAATATGAGTTTATTTTGGTACAAAATAAAAATTAAAAATTATGGTTAAGTTTGTACATTGAGTGAGCAGTAAGTACTCAAGTAAACTTAACTCCATTTTCCACAAACTCTTTGAAATACCCTCATTTGATCCACTTCATGATACTGCTTCCAGATGAAAATGGATGAGTCTTTCTTTCAGGAAGCATAATGAAGTCTGAATAGCATCAGGCTCAAATTCGATGATACCCTTTTTTGGGACCATTGCCTGCTGTTTTGTTTGAATTAGATATTGATTATTTGTGATGTAAATGTATCCCTGGTCCTCTTCCTGGGCCTCTCTATATAGATATCTTCAGCATTACCCCTGAAACTCAAGGCACGGTTACCCCCATGGTTTCCTTCTTACAAATGAAAGCTGTCGAAGCCAGAGGGTATCTGGAAGAGCTTCTTTCCTAAACTACCAGCGTCAAAATGTTCCTTACTCTGAAATTCATCTGGACAAATGCAGAAGCTAAAAATAACATTTTATCCAGCAATTCCAACCTGTTCACTTCATTACATCTTACTTGTTATAGCTCTAAAGGATTTAAAGAGATTAGAATATAGGACAATGGAAAGAGAGAGTGAAATGGAGAAAAAGGAGAGGGAATAAGGGAGGGGAGAAGAGAGAGATAGAGAAAGGAAAGAAAGGAGCGAGGAAAGCTATATAGCTATATTTTGCTATTGCAGACATTGTTTTTTTTTTTTTAAAGATTTTATTGTTATTGGAAAACCGGATATACAGAGAGGAGGAGAGACAGAGAGGAAGATCCTCCATCCAATGTTTTTACTCCCCAAGTGAGCCGCAACGGGCTGGTACGCGCCGATCCGATGCCGGGAACCAGGAACCTCTTCCAAGTCTCCCACGTGGGTGCAGGGTCCCAAAGCTTTGGGCCGTCCTCAACTGCTTTCCCAGGCCACAGGCAGGGAGCTGGATGGGAAGTGTAGCAGCCGGGATTAGAACCGGCTCCCATATGGGATCCCGGGGCGTTCAAGGCGAAGACTTTAGCCGCTAGGCCACGCCGCCGGGCCCCCATTGCAGACATTGTTAAAGGTCTAGTTGATAGTGCAGTGAACAACAAGGCAGGACAGACACCACCCTTGATGTTATGGGGCTTATATAGAGCTTCTAGTGGTGGAAGATAGACAGTGAGTCTTAATTCTTTAAAAAAATAGCAGAACTATGGATATTACTTCTTAAATATTTAGTTGTTTTTATTGGAAAGTCAGATATACAGAGAGGAGGAGAGTCAGAGGGGAAGATCTTCTGCCCACAGGTTCACTCCCCAAGTGATCACAATGGCCAGTGCTGTGCCGATCTGAAGACAGGAGCCTGGAACTTCCTCCAGGTCTCCCATGCGGGTACAGGATTCCATGGCTTTGGGCCGTCCTCAATTGCTTTCCCAGGCCACAAGCAGGGAACTGGATGGAACGTGGGGCTGCCAGGATTAGAACTGGCACCCTATGGGATCTCAGCACGTTCAAGGTGAAGACCTTAGCCACTAGCTCACTGGGTTGGACCCTAGATATTACTCCTTAAGTCAGTTACTCTTAACTTTGATTTTGTATGTGATTTCTTGGCAAGCTTGTTACAAATTATGATACCAGGGGCCTGGTACAATGGCACAGTGGCTAAATTCTTGCTTTACGAGTCCTGGATTCCATATGGGTGCCGGTTCGTGTCCTGGCCGCTCCACTTTCTATCCAGCTCCCTTCCTGTACCCTGGAAAAGCAGTGAATGATGACCCAAAGCCTTGGGACCCTACAGCCCATATGGGAGACCTGAAAGAAGCTCCTTGTTCCTGTCTTCATATCTGCTCAGATCTGGCCACTGCAGTCTTTTGGGGAATGAACCAGCATATGGAAGATCTTTATCTTTGTCTTTTTCTTATATCTGCAAACTTTCCTTTTCGATAAAAACTAACAGTGATTTATCAGTAGAGATGATCAAATTATCACTAGGAAGACTAATAAAACCACAGTGATAAGAGTAAATATTTCTATTAGTGATTGCGCTTTGGAGTGAAATTTTGCCAGGGGATCAAGAAATTGGTGACAGAGATACATCCTTGTGATTTGCAAACTAAGACACCAGGGAGAGGTGGAACTGAAGGCAACTCGTGTGATTTTTCTTTTATAATATTTGTAGGGAATGAAAGGTAATGGGTGATTTTTTTAAAAAGTAAAGAAAGAAAGTTATTGATAAAATTTATATTAA
The DNA here is from genome assembly GCF_030435755.1 of Ochotona princeps. NCBI lineage: Eukaryota > Metazoa > Chordata > Mammalia > Lagomorpha > Ochotonidae > Ochotona > Ochotona princeps. The sequence goes on from NC_080865.1 coordinate 95,594,548, forward strand.
AATGTAGGGTTGAGTTTGTACCTTAAGTGAGCAATAAATAAGGTTGTGGAGAGTGTTTTTGTTCGTGGAAGTGGTTTGTGAAGAAAACATAAGAGTATGCATTAGCTAAGAGGAAAAGTCAATGGGAAAGCAAAGCATGATCATTTAAATTAAAGGAAAATTATTGGCTTAAGGAAAAATCAGGAACATGAAAAGAGGTTTATATTATAATGCTGAAAGTATTGGTAGGGTTGCATTTTTTAAAGATTTATTTATTTTTATTGGAAAGTCAGATATATATAGAGGAGGAGAGACAGAGAGGAAGATCTTCTGTCTGATGATTGACTCCCCAAGTGAACGCAATGGCCAGATCTGAGCCAATCTGAAGCCAGGAGCCAAGACCTTTTTCCTGGTCTCCCCCACGAGTGCAGGGTCCCAAGACTTTGGGCCATCCTCGACTGTTCTCCTAGGCCACAAGCAGGGAGCTGAAAGAGAGGTAGGGTTGAAGGGATTAGAACTGATGCCCATATGGGATCCTGGCATGTGCATGGCGAGGACTTTGGGTGCCAGGCTACCGTGCCAGGCCTGGTGGAATTAAATTTGAAAAGAAAAGCAAGACACAGCAGAAGACAAAGAAAACTGATTGAAGATAATGGAAAAGCATTAGGTATAAATGAACAAGAGCAGAAGACATTTATATTTCATAACATGACAGTTTGAGAAGTAGGATGAAAGTCAGAAAAGCATTTGAGGAGGAACAAATAAAAGAAATGGGTAGCAGAATTGAAAGCCAAATTGAAATTCAAAAACATGTATATGTGGTAATATGATCTGTGTTTATGTGTTCATTAGACTCTTTACGTTATAAAGGAGTAATCTGATAAGTATAAAAGCCTGGTGTTTTGTTTATAGTAATGAGTGTACGAAGGATTGAATTTAGTGCTGTAATTGCAGACAGAATTAGGAAAAAATAAAATACTACTGAGTTCAGAGCAGAAATGATTAACTGTGATCTCCAGACTAGGTACAAATGAAGGTGCAAGGAAGCGATGTTAGGAACTCAAGAAGTGGATGAACTGACACAGTGTGTTTAAGTGGGAGCGAGGGAGCGCAGGATTGAAAGTCCGTTATTACGCCCTTAAGTTAAAAAAGGGACATTTTAAGGTATAAGATTTTAGGGTAAGAACAGTATCCATTGATAATAAGGTCAGAGTATGGCCACAGAGTTGATTGCTAAAGTTGAAGAGAAATGAAGTTATTGAAATAAATGATGTGAAAGGACACTGTTATGAATGACTTGTCCACATAAGAGCTAATTTCTTTCAGGCATTGAGAGAGGATAAGGCACAAAGAAGGTGATAATCTGGGTTCCAGAACTTTCAGTGATACAATGTAGTGCCTGGAAAAAACATCTTGAGATGATTGTCAAGAGTGCATTAGATTAGAGCTTCAAAAGAGGAGGGAGTTACTTATGAGACAGTCTAGAAGGTACAATAGGGATTATGAAAATTCACTGGACTCTCTTTTCTTCCAGAATATATGGCGTGTGGTTGAATGAAGACACTACAGGGCTTTGTTCCTTCAAATGTGGCCTGTGTAACAGCAGCAACTGGAATCGTGTGGAAGCTTGTTACACATGCAGACTCTCAGATCCTGTTGTTGAGCTACTGAGTTCAAATCTGCATTTTTGTAAGGTCTCCAGGGAACTCTTACACATTAGAGTTCAAGGAGCATTGCAAAAGCAGTTGTAAAGCAAATGTCATCAGAAGAAAGCTAGATTTTCATGGAGTGGTTAAAAACAGACTCTTCAAGGGCTATATTTGCATAAATGTAGTTGAACTATGTGGAGAATTAACCAAGTATAATAAGAAATAAAGTGTAAACTTGAACTGTTTAAGAGTTTCCAATATTGGTAAGATAGTTTCTTTTTTTGTTTTTTGTTTTTTGTTTTTTGTTTTTTGTTTTTTGTTTTTGTACTGTTCTGGTCTAGCTTCAGTGGTGGAGAGATCTTGGCTGCTTGCTCAGGGGTTGGTGGTCAATCCTGGAAAGTTCTTTGACAAAAAGAGTATCTTTGCTCATTAAGCGAAGCTTGGCTTCTGGCTGAGGCTTGGTGTTTTGGTTATAGCAATGAGGTTTCATGCTGAAGATTTGAATCCATGTTGGAAGATATGTGAACATTTCCTGTTAGTTGATGTGATGGGGTAAATCTTTCAGAAGGTAATTGTTAGGTTTTAAACGCACTTAAAGTTCTTACGTTGTTACGTGCAGCTAATTCCCGCAGCCAAGTCCTCTTTTCATGATTAGTTTACCGCAAGCCCAAATCCCAAACACGATGGGGTATTAGGGGGTCCTTTATTTCAACATGGTAGGAACGGGAGTGGGAGTGGGGGGGAACCGGAAGGGAAATATCTCCTGTTGTGGTGGCAGGATGGGGGCTGCCAGGGCAGCGGAATGGGACAAGATGGAGGAGGTTGGGAGAGAGCAAGGTAAGAAGGGAAGGGAAGAGAGAGGCGGGAGAAGAGAGGGGCTGTGTGGGCAGTGTGCTGGCCTCAGAGACTGGTGATATTATCTGAGCCACAGGTATGTGGGTGGGGACTAGGGAGAAGGGCCACCAGAGATTGAGGGGTGGGATTCTCAGGTAAGGCGCCAGGTTACATCTCATTGGAGTATAACTGGAACAGGGCAAATTTTGGGAGCTGTGGGAAAGGGGAAGCAGGAAGTTGCCCCGGATCCAAGATGGGACGTTTCAATCACCCCTCACGGTAATCTACTTGAAAGCCAGAGGGTACAGTAGTAGTGCTGGCCAAATCCTTTTTTGAGGTGAATCTGGAAAAAAGTTGAAACTGTCAACAAATGTCAGAAGACTAAGGTGTCTCATGCTGAAAAGTTGTCATAGCTGCGATTAGTTTTTCAAGGTCTTTTTATCACTTGTTCTTTGTGTATTTGCTTGCCTATTTCTTCAAAATATGAGGTGAATATTAATCTAGACAATATTAATTAAAATACTCTAAAAGTGTAAAGCCATGTCTATAACATGTACTGGCTGAGCACATGTGCATGTAATAGTATCAATATTGAAAGCTCCTGCTGTGAAAAGCCATAGCAAAGGATTTTTAGCAGACTTACTTCTGGGATCACTAATGATTAATTAGTGTGTATCATAATGTAAAGCAAATGTCACCCTGGCTACCTGGGGCTGCTGTCATTTGAGAGTGGAACAATTTCCTGTGGATCACCAGTAGTAAGATGAAAACTGCCTGCCATCTTGTGGAAGGTGATGGGTATCTCATGCCTAGGGAAAAAAAGCAGTGAGTCTGATAGTCTCTTACATGTTCTCTTGGGGGTTTTCATGCATATATTGTCTCCCCTTGAGAATTCTTGTAAGGATTAAAATGAAAATGAGCACATCTCAATTAAAAACCGCACAATTGCATTTTCTTTCTCAACATACATTTTGAAACCCACACATGTAGTCTAAGTAAATGGACAAGTGTTTCCATTGAGTGGCTGCCTCTTGACAAATTGTGGGTTGGCCTGTCCCGCTCAATTTATTGCATAGCCCCAAGATAAATTGTACCGGAATCACAAGCAGAGTAAGGCTATGAAATGGTGCATGGAATGTCAAACCAGCAGTTCATGGATTTTTCGATTGAAGCAAAATTCTTGGAGCACTCAGGAGTTTAACCTGCTCCTTGGGGGCCTGCAAATGGTTCTGCCCAGGGCAGCCATCAGCTCACTTGATTACTGTAACTCCCTCAGTCCTGGAAAAATGTGTGTCTTGGGGAAAAATAGTTATTCCGTAACTCCAATCACAATTGAGAAAACAATTGAACAAGTAAACGCTGCTTTGGAAAAGACGGGTGAGTAGAGCAATGGAAGGAATTAGTGTTTGGAAGGTCAGAAAAATAAGATGGTCTATGAGTTTCATAACAGGTGGTTTTGGTCAAATAGAGGTAGGAGTTAAGTGACTGTTTCATTAAATTGACTGGTCAGTTCAGTCAAAATGGTCAATTAGGTAAGCTTGTATAAACCCAGAGGCTTTCCCCCTTCCGCCCCCAGAGGTTTTTTGACATCAGCCCGATTTGTTTGCCCAGTCTTCAGGTTTGCAATCAATCTATCGTTTGTTTCTATCAATCTATCGATTTTTCTATCAATCTGGCACATTTATCACATTTATCTATTTATCTATCATTCACTTGCCTACCTCCTGTTGCAGTGTCTTTGCTTCTAGAAAATTTTGTGCACCGATTTTAAATATCAAATTTGGTTGCTGGATTTTTAGTGTGTTTCTATGTTGCTGACTTTCTTGTAGGAGTACAGGAAGTAATTTTAGTGATGTCCAAATCTATTTTAAACATATAGAAGATTATTCTTATAAAATAAAAGAAAATAATGTATATCTGTTGATGAATGACTTGGAGCAGTTTTCAGCAGAATTAAATATTTGTTTTTTATATTTTGCAGCCTAGATTTTATATGAGGGGCAGCATGAAAATTTTCCATAGTGAATAATTTAGCATGAGCAAATACAGCAAGACACTCACCAACATTTCGGTTATGAAGTCATAAATTGTAGCCAAAATTGTATTTCTTTAGTGGGTAGACATTTGTGTGGATTATTGTATAATAGTTCTAAAATGTCATATAGCACCTAGTTACTAAGTAATGGCTTGTAAACATTTTCAATTATTTTGGAATTGCTCTATCCTGTCACTGTTAAGCCATTCAAATGAAAGAAATAAAAACTACTACATTAAATCAGTAGCAAATAGGTAATTCGACAACCTTCTTTCATGCTTTTATTCAGTTTCCTTTAAAAGTGTGCTCCCCTCTTTTAAAAATAAGTTCCAGTTACCACTTTTTATATAATTATCCGGAGATGAAAACTACATCTTCGAAGAACTTCAGCAGCATTCCAACACAATAATGTTGAGAAATACAGAAGATGGTTCAACTGTCTCGTAATGGTATCTTTGTCTCTTGGAATATGTGGCACATAAGGACATTTTGGGTGAACAGAAAATCTGACATGCAAGTCGCAACCAAACCAATAGGGTAGAGTTCTTACTTTCAGTTATGCCCTTTGCAAAGTATGTAGGTTTTTAAAAATCATCTATTTACATGTTAAGGGTATGAGTTTAAAAGTACACTCTTTTAAAAATGTGAATGTAACTATGTATTTTACCTATAAGAATAAATGTCAACCAGGAGTGTTTTGATTTTAAAAGGCACTTAGAATTTTGTAAAGGAGTGGAATTTTGGAAACCAAAATAAGAATTCATTTTTCCAGCTGAGATCGAGCTTTCTGATAGGTGGAATATATTATAGGTCCAAAAACTGCAGTGGTGTGAATAAATAAAATAAATTGCTTCCCAGCTGCTGAAATAGTGTAACACTCCTCAGTTTGATTGTTAACAAGCTGCTGTTAAGGTTGTTCTAGGATTGTTCAAACTGTGAGTCTTAGTTTTCTCTCCCCAGCATTAGATGATATACATCGCTTAATGAGAGCAAGTTCATTAAATGTTGTGCTCTTTCTAAATTCAGGCTGCTGGTGAGGGATAGACTGAATTATAATAGGAAGTGGAAGTTGTTGGTATAAAACCACTTTTGTTTTCACTCATTGGGGAATACTGAGTAGCTCACTTACTGTTATGCTACCCTGGGGCATAGCTATTATGCTCTTAAGTCATGAAAATATTCTATTAGGCCTGAAACTATTATGCATTTTATTTGTTTGTAACATAATTTTCAAAACTATGTGTTTGTTATTGAATACTGTGCACCAGCTAAGAGACAGACACAATAGCCTCTTTCTACACGTGGAACATTGGAAATTGTAACAAAGCCATAGTCAATTTACATTTCTTTCTCTGTCGCAATTGTGTTTTTTCCTCTCTGTGTGTTGTCTCCTGGTTTGCTCTGTGTTAGTGCTCACTTGTGCGGTACGAAGCCTCTTGCCTTGCCTGCTGCTCCCCAGTTGAGGCAGCCCTTCGGACACCAGTGTCATCTTTTCCCTCCTCCTGATGCGTCTTTGTTTGATATGCAGCTTTATTCAATGTTATTGTTTAGTTTATGCAGTTGACACTTGGGGAAGTCTGTGGAAACCTTTAATTCAGCAAATCAGGACTGCATGGCAAGAATATCGCTTGCTGACATAGACAGTCCCATGATTGGTTACTGAAAAAGTGAACATGGATTCCAGTCTTGATTAGAAAGAAAATCCTTAGAGACACAAACTGCCAAGGTAGGGGGAGGTGTAGGGAATGGTTAGAGAGGTTTAGATAGGAAAATCTCCAAACAGGGATGAGTTAAGGTGTCTAATATTTGCAATCTTTTAAAAGGGGCAGTTGAGGGGTGACAGAGAATCTGCCTGATACCTTGTAGAGAGAACAGATGCTGATTATACAAGAGCCCTGATTATATAAGTAGAGGAAAATTGAGTCAATCAGTTGGGTATTTTGAATTCATGACATCAAACGACGGATCTCCACCCCCATCCCTGATGTTAACTAAGGTTAGAGGCACAATATATTTTTCCCACTGTTCAATTTTGCAGATTTCGCACTGATAGCCACAGCCCAGGACAGGGATGTGATTGCATTTAGTACACATGAACATGCTTTTAAAATTTATGTTCGTTTTCTTTGCCTTGTCAATTTGGACAGAAGACTAGACAATTGAATAAAACAAACAAACAAACAAACAAACAAACAGTGAAGCCAGTCGTTTGAGACAGTTGCCTGGTTCCTTCCTTTCATTTACTGATCATTTCCACAAAACGGTCTGCTGCATATTTGCAGGCTTATTACATACCCTGTACCAAACACAAGAGCAGGAATTGGACTTGATATTTCAAATGTGCTGACTCAAGTACTGACAACATGACTCTGTTGGCAGAGACTCTGAGATTGAGTCATACTCACCTCTTCCCTCATTCTTCCACAGTGTTTTATGAACAACTATTATCTGGCAGTTTCTCTGCTAATGATGACTGAGATACATCAGTTCCTACGCTATAGAGACATTAAAGAGGAAAATTTCAATATAGTGTGATGAAAAATGCGTAACTACTTTCTCCACTTTGTAAAAACCTTGCCTCTCTTAACCTCTGTTTTCTCTATACCCTCTCCCATCAGGTGATGCTTTGAAATTGCAAAATGTTCTAACTGTAACACTTCTGTGCTGTGTGTTCGCACTTCACATCAACTGGAAACTGCCACTGAGTCTGAGAGCACACATGAAGGATTTCTCTGTGGCTTGTTCCACAAAGGAAATCAATTGTGCCCCAGCCCAGCGCCCGTGGGATGGCTCTGCTAGCAGAATGCCCTTCTGCCTGTGAAGTGCAAAAGGATTCGCTAATGGGCAGGCTTTCCAGCCACACAGGCACGTGGGCTTCCGCTTACACTTCTCCTACATCTGTGCAGTGCCTGCTCGCGCAGCAGCCAGTGTAAGGTGCCCTGAAGCCCGTCTTGAGGCACTGTAACAATCATTGCCACCAGGTGGCTGTGACTAGGACAAATGCGATACCTTCGTCTGTGTGGCAGTTGGCAGCAGTAATAGCAAAGACCTCCTCAATTCTGTCAACCCAAACAGAAAACACGGGCCTTGGTCAAACATAGAAGTAAATCATCAGTAGACATCTTCAATCACAAGAGTTGCTCACTATATCTCTGTTTCTGTATTCTCTTGCTCAGCAAACACACACACACACACACACACACACACACACACACTACACACAAACATTTCCCTTTGAGGCCTACTAAACCTTGCTAATTTGGCCCTCAATAATATCTTCCTGCAAGCACTCATTGTCCAAATCTCTACTTGACATTTTGACCCCAGTTATGTTGTTGCTAAGCCGAGTCCTATGTTTCTCTCACATCTTGCATCTAAACTGTTAGCAAATCCTTTTGGCTCTACCCTCAAAATACATCCAGAGTCTTGAAAATTTCTCCCCATTTTCTTGGCTGCCATTCTGGTCAAGCCACTATTATCTTTATGAATTATTGCAATAGTTTCTTCATTGATGTTCTTGTTACTATACTTGACCCTGATCTGTTTTATTCTTGCTGCAAGTTATTCCTTTGCATCCTAAGGTAGATATTACCATTCTACTGAAAATTTGCTTTGTCTGCTTACTGTCCCTAGTTCCAAAGCTAATTCTATCCCAAACCCAATCTCCGTTCTCATCTTGTCTGTCTATGTCTTCCATGAACTCTAGCCATGCTGGTATTTTGTTCTCAAACATGCCTGCCTCATTGATGCTATCTGTGTGTCTGAAGGTTAGAGCCAGTAGGCTTTCTCATGGCTCGTTTCCTCCCTTTACTGTGATCTCAGTGCTAATGAACTTCTATCTATAGCTCTTCACTTCAACAGATCATCCTCATCATATCAGTCTCAGCTGAAGAAATATCGCCTCAGAAAGTCCTACTCTGACTGCCCCATTAGGAAATTAAACACCCTGAGTCACTTATAACTTTTAAAATTTCTTGTTTATTTCTTAATGATAATCTCTCCAATCTGCTCCAAAAATATGAACTGCAGGACAATAAGGACTGGAGGTGGGCATTTGATGTAGTGTTATAAATGCTGCATGAGGTCTTGGAATCCCATATTGGATTGCCGGGGTTTGAGTCCCGGCTCTGCTTCCAAGTCTACTTTCCTGCTAATGCACATGCTGGGATATAGCAGGTGCTGACAGAAGTGGTATGGGTTGCTGCCATCCACATAAGGGATATGGATTAAGCTCCAGGCTCCTTACTTTGGCCTAGCCAGGCTCCCAATGCTGCAGGCATTTGGCAAACGAACTAGCAGATAAAATACCTGTCTGCTTTTTCCTGCCTTTCAAAAGAAAGATATAAGAAGTGTATTCACCTTGCTAATTACTGAATTGGTAGCACCTAAAATGGTTCCTGATACACAGTATGTATACAGTTGGGATTATGGAATGAATCCGAATGTAGAGTAACCTCAAAGGGCTATCTCAATCCTAGCACATCTGTGCGATTGGCTAAAGACTCTGTTGCAACTGCATTGTAGTTCATTAATTTCTCCGTGTCCAGTTTTGTTTCCTTAATCTTTTTATTTATTTTGGAAAGTCAGATATACAGAGAAGAGGAGATCTTCCATCTGCTGATTTACTCCCCAAGTGACTGCAACAGCAGCAGCGACAGCTGGAACTGATCTGAAGCCAGGAGCCAGGAACCTCCTCCAGGTCTCTCACGCGGGTGCTGGGTCCCAGTGTTTTGGGTTGTCCTCGACTGCTTTCCCAGACCACAAGCAGGGAGCTGGATGAGAAGTGGAGCAGCCAGGGTTGGAACTGGTATCCGTATGGGATCCTGGTGTGTGCAAGGCGAGGACTTCAGCCACTGGGCTACCACGCAAGGCCCTGTTTCCTTAATCTTAGATGTGTTATTTCTGAGAGGATACTCCGCTAATCTCCAATATACAGATATTAATTTCAGACTATATTTTCCCAAAGAATTTGCTAAGAGTGTGTTTTAGGCATGAACCTAGGGAGACAAACTCTGAAATAGGATTTTGGAAGTAGATTACCCACTGGTTAGACAGGACTGAGAACATTTCCTAGAGTGCGGTGGTGGAATATTAGCAACGTTTTGAATTCTGTAGCAGTGAAATCATTTGGACCAACAGTAGTGGGCTGAGATGGGCGACCAGAGAAAGGGAACACACTGCCGGGAGCCACGGTCTGTGTGTTTGAGCACTTGGGTGAAGTAGTAATTATAAACATTTGCTGTAGGTTTTCCCTACATGTTGTTAATGCTTTCAACAAGGGCATTGAGAGACTCTAGAGGTCCAGTAACTAACTCAAGGTGGGTATGAATGCAGAATGTCTGCCAGTAGACACAGAGAAGACCGAAAGACCTGGCGATCACGTCGAGGACTTAATCACAAGCATCTGAGAGCTCCAGGGGAGGTTGAATTCTCAACTCTGGTAATTCGGCAAAGGCAGTGCTGGGCACTGACTATAGAGTGGGAACAGAGACACAGGAGAGAAGTTTCTGGGTGACTGGCCTCCCAAAACTTGATGTGCAAGATTGTAGGCTTATGAAAGGGAGCGATTTCTCCTTTTAAGAGTCTGTCCCTCTGTGCCGGTTGGAAGATGAGATAGATAGATAGATAGATAGATAGATAGATAGATAGATAGATATTCGTCTCTGGGCCGTCCGCAGTTTGAGGCTCTAGGCCGGCAGCTTTCCGCCAGCCATGGGTAAAATGCCAGGGCTGCCATGCCGGGCAGCCTAGGCTCTTGCGTTGGGGTCCTTTGTGTTGTGACCATGACACACGTGGCCGTTTCCAGGCCACCCAGAGGAGCAGGCGGTGTTGGCCCTGAGGGGGCTCTTGGCACCTGCCTTGGCAGGGAGCTCTGCAATCACCCGACCCCTTCTCATCCCAGACCCCAGGCCAGCATAGACCCTGAGAGGACTCCTGGAGCTCCTCTCAATGATGGCCTCCATGGCCTTGCGCCGGCCCATCAAGGGGATCCTGAAGTACAAGACCTCTGCGACTTCCTCTCGGGTGGCCTCGGCCGAGCAGCCCCATCAACTGAGAGCTGAGTAAGAAATCGCGGAAGTGGATACACACGGAATCCTTTAGTTCTTAAAGGATTGTGAAGATTATCATAACATTAGAGAACACTTTCTCTTACATATTCTGTCACTTGCTGTTGGCAAATTCTTAGTCATCAGGGTCTATTAGTTCTTCTATGTGAAGAAACCAGATGGAGCAGGAGCAGTACAGCAGTCAGGAAGTACAGTTCAGCTGCTAAATTTCCACAACTCTCAAAATTATAGCTTGCTGATGAAATTACTATTCTTGGTTTGACCTGATTTAATAAGACCTTAGAAAATGACTGAGGTTTTGCATGATGAGGGAATTGTATGTAACCACTCATATGATTGTTCCTGAATGTACAGACAGAAGCAAGCCTGAACACTTCGTTGTTTAAGAACTTTAGCTACTTCCAGCTTTAAGGCAATATGATAATGATATTATAGTAGTAGTAGTTCTTCTAACACAGTAAGAATTACTTTGGTTATTTCCTTGAAATACAGAACTCAGTTACTGTGTGTTTTGGTTTTGTGATGATTTCATTTCTAAGCCATGTAGCACTGAACCTTCAATGTCTTCTTCACTGTTACTTCCTTTGTTTAACTCTTTGGTATCATCTTGTTAGTTCGTTTGTCTAAGATTCAGCAGGGATGTCTTTCTAAGACTTGACATAATGGTGACAATGAAGTGTAAAAATACAAACAAATTTGATTTAAGATTAAAGCAGAATGCCATTTCCCTTTAAAAAATATATTCATCTGTTTTTATTTGAAAGGCATACAGAAAATGAGAGAAAGAAAGAGAGAGGGAGGGAGGGAGAGAGAGAGAGATCTTGTATCCACTAACTCACTCCCCTGAAGGCCACAGTGGCTGGGCGCCCAGAGCCAGGAACCTCCTCCAGGTCTCCCAAGTAGATGCACGGTCCCAAGGCTTTGGGCAATCCTTCACTGCTTTCCCAGGCCGCAGGTGGGGAGCTGGATCAGAACTGGAGCAGCAGGGCAATAACTTAGTGCACATGTAGGATGCCTGTACAACAGGTGGAGAATTAGCTTGCTAAGCCATCACACTGGCACTAGACATTGCATATATTTCTGCCTTACCAGAAAACATGTATGGTTTCTCAGAATCTCCTCTCACTTCCCTTCCTGATCATAATTAAATAATGTTATATTAGCCACTTGAGGATGTGTTTGGCCTGTCAAGAGAGAAAAGGAATTGTGTACCAAAGGAACTGAAGGATCTAACAAACTTGTATTAACAAGAGTCAAGTCAGGCTTGGTGTGATAGCTTAATGGCTAAAGTCTTCGCCATGCACACACGGGGATCCCATATGGGTGCCAGTTCGTATCCCGGAGGCCCCACTTATCATCCAGCTCCTTGCTTGTGGCCTGGAAGAGCAGTCAAGGACAGTCCAAGGCCCTGGGACCCTGCAGCCATGTGGGAGACCCAGAGGAGGCTCCTGGCTCCTGGCTTCAGATCAGCTCCACTCCAGTCATTGCGGCCACTTGGAGGTGGGGAATGGATCAGCAGATGGAAGATCTTCCTTACCGTCTCTCCTCTTTTTATGTATGACTTTCCAATAAAAACAAGTAAATATTTTTTAAAAAAGAACAAGGGTCAGATCGTCAAATGTGGGGTTGAATTTTTAATGTGTTGGATCAAAACACACATAACATGAAGTTGGATATAAACATGAAGTTGGATAATAGTTTATTAACACGTATTTACTATCCCATGATGTAAGATTTACTCTATGTAGGACTCTGGGCTATAATGCTATTTCATGAAAATTTGGAGAAAGAGTTTATATAAGGTGAAGTAAAAATACATAAACTGCATGGGAGATAGTGGAAGAAGAAACGAAAAGCCTCTGTAATTAGCCATGCTAGGGTAAAGAAACATACCGAAATTTTGGAAGCCCCCAAAGCCAAATATTTTCAGTAGGAAGGCTCAAGAAACACTCCGTTTATCAAAGCAATAATGAATGTGCTGGTAAGAGGGGCACCATCATTATTGAGACACTTACTGGCCGTCCTTATGCAGACCCGGGCGGACAGTAGGAAATGCTGTAATAAAACTGGGCTACTTGATGTCAGAGGTGATGATAGGTTCTGGAAATAATAGAAACCAGATGCCAGTGATTTATTATCAGGAGCAAAGTGATTGTAATTACGGTAGTGAACAGCAAGGTCAGAGTGAAAACAAAGGGGTCTTGACCTGCAGAGAACTACGGAGATCATTAATAGATCATGCTGTTCTAGGTGAAAGGTAGTACATGGGAATCAAAAAGGTTTTGGCTTTGCTTAATTAACAAAAGCACAAGCAAAACAGAGATGGATAACCAGAACTGTCAGCCTCCTCAATAAAAAATTATGATCTGTTGGCCAGTTTCAATCCCTGAACCAGTTTTCATATCTAACACCAAAGCGAGAAGAAAAGTCTATACTGTTTTTCCCAGTTCTTACCCGAAGAAACCAAGATCTACTTAAGTAGAATACCTAAGCATTTTCAGATTTCTTAGGATCAGTTGATATTGCTGCCAGAACACCAAAACTACCATGATGGCTCTTTAGACTGAAAGTGTATGGAGATTAGAAAATAGATACCCAATGGTTCACATGAGAGCAGGAGTTGGCAGGCCTGACTGGGCTAAACCGCAGCACATACTGTCACATGTGAAAACCAAGACTGGGGGCAGGTCTGATGGGGGTTATTTGGGGTCACTCTGACTAGTACCCCCTGTTGGGCATATGAGTCAGTCGTGGGATGGGCTAGGCTGACCTAGGCTGCAGCACTCTGCTTTGAATAATTGGGCTGGGGGTGGGACTAAACCAGGCAGTAGCACCCAGCAGTACATGAGATTGCTGGTGCAGGAGACAGGCTGAACTTGACTCTGCACTAACTGGTACACGCATGAGTTGAATCTGAGAGCTTCCAAGGTTAGATTTCTTGGGAGAATTCCCAACCAGTTCACTGTACTGAAACCCTGTTCTCAGGGAAAACCACAAAATGTGTGGTCCGACCTTAGAATGCTTGTATAGGGACTGGGCCTTCTCAGTTGCTGATGCCGTGCAGTGGATAGCATGCACAGACACGCAAAAGGGACATGACAAGCAGCTCACCTAGGCCAACAAAGGATGTTGAATTCCTCATCAGAGGAAGGAAAGCAGAACAAGTTGGACAACTCTCCTGGCTGAGCTTTGCAACAAGTGACTGGGTCTTTGGAAGCAGTGGTCAGTCAATAGACCTTAAAATAGTTTCTCAGCCCTGGTACAACAAAGCAGATAATGACTCAGAGTTATCAAAACCATTCGAATAACACCCTTGGAACACTTTTCCCCACATCAGTGTCTGTAAGACATCATTAAATAATTTGACAGCAAGGAGCAGCCCTCTCCCTTACTTTCCTGCAAACACTGGAGAGATAGATAAACAGATAGAGAGACAGAGAGAGAAAGCAAAACCTGAAACATTTGTCTATCTATATTCCTCCACGCCTTACCTTCCTTACCTGAAGCTCACATGGGTATGCACCCCTCTCAAATATGTAATCAATATTAAAACTTTAAATAATAAATGAATGAGTGAATTAAAAAAGAAATGGAATCCTGGCCCAGGTTTATATCACAGCAGATTCGCTCTATCAGATGGTGGTAACTACCCCAACCCATAAAAGAATAATTTGAATGGAATTACTTGGCAATTGGAAGAATTCTAACTTTGGGTCATTGACCGAAAGACCTATCTGAACGGAAAGGTAGGTATAGTCCAATGGATCATTATCTCACTTCCTTACTATGAGTCAAAACAATGGATATGGTAAACTCATCAAAGAGTAGTCGAAACACAACTGCTGGTACAGCTAGAGCATATCTTTTTAAATATTTGTTTATTTATTCAAAAGGCAAAGTGAGGCAGAAAAATATTACTCCTGAGAAATTTGGGTAATAAACATATTATTACCTAGGCATCTCCTGATCATACCATATACCATACCACCCAAAAAGTTCTGGACAGATAATGCGATAGAAGGGCCATTGGCAAGTGTAGATCAGGTGTTATCTTGAAGACAAGATTGCAAAATACAACTCTTCTCTCTCTCTCTCTCTCATGGTTTATGATACAGTTCAATAGGCTCAGGGATTTCCCATGCCCCCTTCTCATTCCACCCCCCAATACACTTTCCAGAATAACAAACCATCTCGCTGGTTGCAACAAGGCACAAACTAAGTAACAATAACAAGAACAAGAACAACATCAACAACAGTAACAACACACGACATATTGTTGTGCCCCCAGTAATTAAAATCTGTAGGTCTGATACCATGACACACTCAAATAGCAGAATGATGAATTTATGACTGTTCTTGAAGGACTATCCTATTGCAATAATATAATGGAAATCAGTAGGGTGGGGCAAGAGATATGGGGAGGGTGGAAAGGGAAATCCCTGAACTGATGGAACTGTATCAATAACAACAAAAAAAAATCTGTAGGCCTGGATTCCCTCATGAGTAGGGCTGTGAGCTACACTTTGCACTTCCTTTGGCATGTTTTTGTATTTTATTTCCACACCCTTAGGGTCTGTAGTTTTAAGTTATGTTTCCCAGATGAGATACACTTTTTTTTTCCTAGGGGACACAGTAAGTTTTCCACTAAATGTTTAAGCCACAAGCTGTTGTTCAAGCTTCTTCAGCTTCATTTAGTGGACTTAAAATCAAGAGAAGGAGTCAAGTCACCGCATTGGCTGGGTGATTGAGCCAAATCATTGGGGATCTATAGGGCTGTTACACAATGATACCAAGACTATGTATAGACCCAGGTAATCCATTACAATTTTATTTTTGCAACATCCCTGCCATCCTGCTGATCATTAATGAACAAAACATCAGGCTAGTTCAATAAATATATGTTGGCCAGGCTTCTGATCACTTAAAATGGGGGTTGAAAGTAAGCCACCTAGACCTGCAGTTGAAAGTAAGCGGAATATTGAAGAAAAGATAGGAGGGGGAAGGATGAATATTAGTTATGATTTAAGATCAGTATCAGGGGAATTAACTGGCATTTATTCAATGAAAGTTATATTTTTCCTTGGGAAAAATAATCATCCAGAATCCTGTGACAGGTGTGGGTTTAAGCATCCAGGAAGAATAGACTGAAGGAGACAGTGTGTTTAGCTTGGATCTCTACTTAGTGATGTTGCAGGTTGTATTTCCAAAAGATTGCAAGATCAGGAACTAGCTCACCCCCATGTACTCTTCTTTTTTTAGTTATTTTAAAAATTATTTTATGATTTTCATAGGGTGTGGGATTTCCCTTCCCCGTCCTCAAATCCCCTACCCTGACATTGATTTCCTCCAATATTATTACAGTAGTATAGGTCTTCATGAACAATCATAAATCCATCATTCTGCTGCTTAAGTGTATCTTGACATTGTAGGTATAAACAAAGGCAGAAAGTCCAGCATTTTATTGTCAAGATATATCTAAGTATTTCATTGGGAGTCCATCTTTGATTTGGAAGTAGAGATGCATACTGCATTGTATCTTCACATCTGGATATGATAGTTTCTATTACACAGTCACTATACATCCCTGTAGCTGAAAAGCCATAAAACAAAATCAACAATAGGAACAAAAATAGGAAATTTATGACAACATGAAGTTGAATAACATGCTAGAGAATGACCAGTGTGTTGATAGAGAAATGAAAATAAAAGCCTTCTTGAAGAAAGTGATGCTGCTGTATGGCCTATGTATGAGTCAGTGAAGAAATTAGTAAGGAACAAAAAACTTTTTTGAGTACTGAAAATAAAAACAAAAATTCCAAAGCCCATGAGATGTAGTAAAGACAGTATTAAAAGGGATGCTGATCTTATATTTTGCATGAAAGTTGTCTTGTATGAAAGAGAACACATGCTATTTGTCTTTCTCAGATTGACTTATTTCACTGAGCATAATGGTCTCTAGTTGGGACCATTACCTACCAGACAAATGAGTGAAAAAACTTTCAGGTGATTCTAACACCAGATCTTGGAATCTTTCAGTTTCAGGCAGGCCCTGCTAGGTTTTAATTTTTAAAAACATATTTTTTACTGTATGTTCTATCTATTCTATTTTAAAAATATTAATTTAGAGTCAAAAATAACTCTGAGAGATGATAATTAATTATTGTTGCTTTAAGCTGCTGATGTTTGGAGTAACTGACTGTATACCCTTTTGGGAAGCTTGTTCCTTATCCTCACTCAAAATAAGGAGAACAAAATTTTGGAATGAGAGAAAGAGAACATTTGATCTGTTCATTGATGGGAGGGTAGCACAACTGTGTTCTAGAGATCACTGCTCTTCCGGATGAGGTTATTCAGGGGTTTGTAAAGAGGCTGTATGGGGGCGGGAGTGCTGGTATGGTGACATCACCAAGAGGCTACAGGACCCTGGTATCAGACACTCAGGTTTGTCACTAGATGGATGGCAAAAACATTCCTTCTCAGTTTCATCATGATGGCGCTGAGATCCACATTGGTGACATTAGTTAGACTGATGAGTCCTTCCCTCTCTGCAAAAAAAGTTGAAATAAGGAACAAGGAAAGGGTGAATGGGATCCCATCAGCCCAGCCCTGAAACATCAGCTTCCCGCCTTTACATTTAATATATGTAGTTAATATGATATGTTTGTATTATTCTACACCTTGCTACAGTACAATGCACTTGGACTCTGTAGGCAGGATTCACGTTTTGCAACTAATAAAACGAGTAAAACACTCCTTTCCTTAGCTATGAGGCAGTATAGATGATTTTGTTTCTGTGGATTTTCCTTCCTTACAAGGAGTCCGGTATTGAAACACCCTTCTCAGGGCAGCCGCCTGTGATGACCAGTTGACACAGCACTACAATGACCTGGTAGCCTTGCTTTAGTTTAGGTCCTAAATCCTGAAGGGTCATCTTGACTTTAGAGCAACTTTCTGGAGATAGGCTGACGCCTTTTTTTTTTTTTTTAATTTTTGCAAGTATGTCATATTTTTTTCTTTATCCAATCTTATTTACTTCATCCTTTTGCAGCTAGAGGTCTTAAATATAGACTCCCGCCCCAATAAGTTTTTCATTTCCAAATGTTGGTATCAGAGTTTCCCAGTGAAACTGCATAGTGAAAGCAAAAGAAACAACAACTACTACAAAATATGAATGTATGGAGAAAATTGTAATACACCAATCTGGAATGCTCTAGAGAGGGTGGTTTCCTCTCTCCAAAGAAGGGCAAGCTACACTTTAGCTTCATCACCTCCAATTAGAGTGTCTGCAATCTGTGATCATTCTACTTCCTCACTGTTGAAGACAAAGTCAGATTTTATACTCACGGATCTTTCCTTTATGGGTGACTCTGGAATCCTTTTCAAAGTCTAAAGTTGGAGCAAGCTAGAGAGAGACCTTTACTCTGACCAAATACTCTTATCGATTTTTCAATTTAAATGGGAGAATATGAAAGGGTGTCTGCCCACCTATACCATCATTTGCAGCATTCTCAATTCAGTATTGCACACGTATGTAATGTATGACTGGTTGTCTTAAGACACTGAGAAGATGTTGGCAATTGTACAAATATGTAATGGCAGTTTAGTTCAGTGTCAGAGTAAATATAATGAGAAAAGTACAAAACATTAACACCCCAGGAATAACAATCTTGGCATATACTCCTATGAACTAGTTTCAGATGATTCTTCTCGGCAATTGCTCTGGACCTTTCAGAAGAATGGAGGTAGAATCACATTGCATTTCCCAGTAACCTACTTAGCTCCTTAGTGTAATAATAAAATTTGGTAATATTGAAAAGGACCTTTAAAAAGGGAATAGTATATTTGTGTGGGAAAAAAATTTAGCCTAGAGTTCCAGTTTTCATTGTTTATATAGATTTATTTATTTTTATTTTTTCTGAAAGGCAGATGAGAGAGAGAGAGAAAGACAGAGAGAAGGTTTTCCATCCACTGATTTGCTCTCCAAGTGGCCACAATGACCAGAGCTGGGTTGTTTTGAAGCCAGGATCCAGGAGCTTTTTTGGGGTCTCCCGTTTGGTTCTCCTATCCTGTTTTGCTTGCCCGGGCCTCCAGCAGGGAGCTGGATGGGAAATGGAGCAGCCGGGACAAACCCGAGCCCACATGGGCTGCCAGAGCCACAGGATGGAGGCTTAATGTGCTGCACTATTGTGTTGGCACCGGTATTTTCATCTTTAAATATGGAAACAGTATCCCTTGATATTTATTTTTCAGATAATTTACTGTTTAATGTAATTTATTTTAAAAATCTACCTTTCCTGATTTCAAGGAAGATGTCTTCAAGTGTATTTTTTTCTAATAAAAAGGAAAAAGAATTTGTTTGTCTGTTTAAGAGGCAGAGGGAGATGGAAAGACACAGAAACAAACAGATACAGAATTCTCATCCACGACTTTTTTGCCAAATGCTTGCAATGGCCAAGGATAGGCTGATCCCGCCTTAAGCCAGAAGCCAGGGACTCAGTGCAGGTTTCTCACATTGGTACAGTGGTATAATTATTCGAAACATTCCTGATGCGTCTTGGGGTTTGCATTGTCAGGAAGCTGGACTCAGGCTCCGGAGCCCAGAATTGAGCCTGGGTATTTCTGTGTGGGACATGGCTATCATTACTAGTGTCTCACCCATTGGAATATACATCCAAACTCCCCAAAAAGGATTTTCTTGGCAAGTTTGTATAACTTACTGGATAATTTTATCAAATTGTATCTGTTTTATCTACTTTATTTTACTCTTCTTTATAATGCAGCTAGTGGCAGATAAGGAAAGGACAAAAAGACTGGCACAATGGGATGGTGACAATCACTCCTCTTTCACAAGCAAGAGAACTGAAGCAGAAAGAGATTAAGATTTTTACTCGAAGTCTCCTGGTAGTAACAATTAAACTAGGAACCTACATTTTCTGATTGGGAAGTTCAAAGATCTTTTCATTATGCTTGAAGTTGCTTGGGTTTCCCATGTAAGAGCACTGATTTGAGTCACAGTTGCTCTGCATCTAATCAGCTTCCCTGCCAATGTGCCTGGGAAACAGCAGATGATAACTCAAATGTTTGGGTCTTTGCCATCCATGTGGGAGACCAGAGTGGAATTCTTGACTCCAGGCTTTGGTATGACCCACCTCAGGCTGTTAAAGGCATTTGGGGAGTCTATCAGTAGTCGGAAAACTCTCTCTCTTCTCTGTTCTCTCTCCCCCATCTCTCTTGCTCTTTTTGTCTCCATCACTTCGTCTTTCAAATAAATACATGAATCTTTTAAAAAAATTTCCTTGTGGAATCCAAGAAGGAGTAAGTAAATAAGCTCAAAGTCCCAGAAAATGGTAAGAAGATTCAAACATTTTTTTCAGAAATATATCTATACTTAAAATGCATTTTCTCCCTTAAGATTTTCACTTACATTTATTAAATGGTTTGATTATCCTCAATTCTTATTCTGGGAACTCTAAAGCAACACAGCAGTGGTATTTATTGGGAGCCTACTTCATGTCAAGCACTATGCAAGGCACTTCACAAAAGTCACTCATGTTGTCTACACAGTTATCATACAATTTTAGGGATGGGAAGCTAAGATTCAGAGAGAATAACTTCTTCAAGAACCCATTGCTTGTGAGGAGTACCACTGAAATGGCAGCCCACCTTGCCTGAGGTCAAAACCTCCATTACAACAATAATTAATTAATGCAGAGCATTTAGGAGCCCCAGTGATGAAATCAGCATCAATCTGTATGGGGAAACAAAGAGATTAGGATTTGTGGTTAAATTGTGAGATATACACTTACTGTTAAAAACATTGTTTATGCATCAGCAGTACTTGTCTTTAAAGATTCATTTATTTGAAAGGTCATCACACAGAAAGTGGGAAAGACAGGAAGAGTGAGTGAGCTGTCTGCTGGCTCACTCTCCAGTGCCAGCAATAGGCATAGTGGGTCGGGTCAATGGCCAGGAGCCTTGGTCTTCCATGTAGATGGCAGGCACAAAATTACTTCCACTGTCTTCCATTGCCTTCTGAGGCCCATTAGCACAGAAACTTGAAAAGCTAGGACTCAAACGCAGTCTAGTACAAAATACAACATATTAAGAGGCAGCTTTTTGAATGAGAATTTTAATACAGAAAATAAATTTTTCTCAAGAATTTTTCCATTAAAAAAAGGAGCATCTTAAGCTTCTGCACCACAATTGAGTACCCAGAATTTTAAAAAAATGTCGATTAATATTTCTTTGAGATGGGTGGAGAGAAAGAGAGAGAGAGAAAGAGAAAGAGAGAGGAAAGAGAGAGAGAGAGATACTGATTTATTCCCTAGATGCCCACAGTGCCTGGTAGACCAAAGCTGGGAGCTCCTAACTCAATGTAGTTTTCCTACATGGATGGCAGGAACTCAACTACTTGCAGAGAATCTCCTGAATTCCAGGCTTTGCATTAACAGAAAGTTGAGCTCAGGACCTTCTGAGCTCAGGACCAGAAGCCAGGCATTCAGGCACTCCGATATGACATGTGAATCCTAACCAGCATCTTGATCACTCGGCCAAATGTTCACCCCAGTAGCATTTCCATAAACCTGCGGCCAATAGATGGACTCAGAAGGCTCCAGGCCAGCCCTTCTGAATCAGTCTTTCAGTAAGATTCTCAAGTAACTTGTACACATTGTCAAATTCGGTAACTTATTGTATGCGACTGTATATTACGCTTCAAATACACACACACACACACACACACGCATATATACACACACATACGTATACATGCATATACAACTCTATGTCACTGCTTGAGGGACAGGGCAGGAAAGGTGTCAAGGAGAAATCGCCTGCAGGGTTGATGTAACTGTCCCTGTCTCATTCAAGTTACCGCTTGAAAGCCATTTTTAGTTTCCAAAGTATCTTCAAACTCTGCTTTCACGGTAGTGATGGGAAGATAGAGAGATGGCTTCAAGTTAGGGAGGGATTCAGGGAAGAAATGTAAGCAACTGTGAAAAGGGAGGACTGTGTGTGTGTGTGTGGGAGGGTGCATGCGTGCAAGAGAGACTGATCCGAGAATTCGGACTCCCGCAACAGGAATAGATGACACAAAGGTATCGTTTTACACCCATCAGCCACTTCCCTCCCCTCCTCTCTTCTTTTTCCTTGCATGATCAGCTCCTCAGATGGTGAGCTGGAGGCAGTCTGGTGTGTGTCATTGTATGTCATTGTATGTATAAATACATGCTTATAAATAAGTCTCCACCTCGGGGTTCCTCTAATGCTATAGGCCTAATTGGTGCATTATAATAATAGTCTCTTTTCAAATAAACTCATGCCAATAAGCTGCATTTACTTTGGTAAAGCTGAGCCACACTGGTTTTCAGTAAAATTTCCATTTGCTCTAGGGACTAACAACATTAAATGTCTTACTCTGAACTGAGCACCATTCTAATTAGGGAAAAATTGCATTAGGGAGCCCTGTGAATGCCTGAGAACACATTCATTTCTGATTTTGATATTTAAAAATATAGCAGATTGCAGAAATGCAGATTACGACGTGGATATAGTGTTAAAATTGCTTTTACCGTTATAAAGATAAAAATAGCTCTTGGTTCAAATTTCCTGCTGCTTCTCTCTAAATGAAGGAGTTAAATACTGAAAGGCAGGTGGATGCTGACGCTCCTTTAGAAAGAGATGAATAGGGTTGATGGCAGGAGCTACAGGGAAGCTATTGAGGCTGCAGATGCATATGCTGCCCTTACTTCCCACAAAGTTCAAAGTGGGGTGAAGCTGCCAGGGTAATTGGCTATGAAATAGCAGACCCTCTGGATGAAAATAGCCCTTGTACTTAATTGCTCACGTTCAGGGCAGCGGGTAGCCACCTGGTTGATTAGTGACCCTACCTATATTTACAACCACCCAAGTTTATGTGTGAGTGTGATTGTTAGGACACTGGCATCAAGTTCAAGCAGGGGCATTGACGTTTCAATCCGTTCTGACCACTACAGGTCCAGTTCCTTCGCATTCTAGATCTAAGCAGATGGTCCTACAAAGCCCCAAGGTAAAAGCCCATTTGACAATTAAATTGGATGGAGACATGCATATTTGTAAAGTAGCAAGTACAATAGCAACAACTGTGAGCAGAAAGAAGCATTTTATTTGCATAGTATTTAATAATTTGTCAAGCACTTTTCTTGGAACTTCTATTCTTATCTTCACAAAAAGCTTGCCACAAAGAGTTGATGGAGCCCATTTTTCAGATGAATAAATTAAGATTCAGTGAATTGTTTACAAAGTTGCACAAGTAGTAAGCAATTGAACTGTGCTCACATTTGCATCTTTTGACACAAATTCCAATGTCTTTTCTTTTTTTTTTTTTTCAACTATCTATTTTATTGTATTGTTGACAATCTTTACATAGTTAATTACAGTTAAAGAAAGAAAAAGAAAAGAAAAAAAAAAAAAGGTTCAGGGGGATAGGGAAGTGGGTAATACTATTATGTCCATATTGTTTCCATCATGTATCTGAGGTAAAGGGGGATATTGAGGGAGAAGCCCCACCCGGTTTCCCGCCCACCCCGAGTCCCGGATGTGGGGCATGCTCTGAGATATGTGCTCGAGTGGTGTTAATAGTTCTCCGGTTATGAATCGCTGCCAGTTTCGCTCGTTGAGGTCGTCCACTGATTGATATGGTCCATCATAAAGTCTCCGTTTGCCCCATATATCGCTGCCAACATATAGCTGAGTGTCTTTTCGCAGTAGTGTTTCCCTTAGTTCTGGCTGCCCTGGTCATTCTATGGGACCTAATTCACATCTGCTTTAGTCCCAGAATATCTCTGAGACACCCACGTGGGAGCGGCACACTGTTTTACACACACTGCAATTCTGTGAATTGGCTGTCACAATGACTGTCTTTTATTCCCTGATAGTCAAGTGCCATAGCCTACTCTAAAGTGGTGAGAATGGCTCACACTTACTGTGTGCCAAGTGCTGTACAACTTTAACTAGAGCCCTATGAAGAACGCAGTATGCTTCTAATCTCCATTTTGCAGGTCAGGGACCTGCATCAGAGAGAGGTTAAGTAATCTGTTTATGGTCGTGCAGTGACAGAACCAAAAGAGAAAACAAGTTAATGGGGGCTCTGAATATATGTTTTCACCTATACTTGGGAATGCAGCACTCATGCTCTCAAAACGTCTTGTTAAAGACCAAAGTATATATCCCATTTATTGAGTTGTGTCTGGAGCTATAGGCACAGATTAGGAGAAACAAATGTTGTGCTGAAGTAAAGGGAAGAGAAGAAATGGAAATTAGGAGAAAGCATTAACCTCAAGCCACTGAAATTGTCACCTCTGTGCCTGGGGATTATGTTTGTCAACTTGCCTATGTTTTCTTCTTTCATCTTTACGATGACTGCTATCAAATCGGTCTTGGGTAAGGAAACTGAGGCCTAGTGAGTGAGGGCCAGCAGGCTGTGTAACACAGCTTAGAGTAGCAGACCTGTGGTTGCATCACAGACAGTCTGACTTCAGAGTGTGCACATTTAACCACTCTATTGGGGTTACATAATGACATCCATTAGAAATCAGTACTTACTGGGTGCTTGCCACGTGCCAGGCACTGCTCTTGAATACTTTATTCAAAATGGTTCACTTAATCTTCATGTGAAACATGTGAGATCTGTCTTATCAGTATTATTATTTCAAAGATTAAAACAAAAAATCAGTCAGCGCCAGTAAATGCAGTTAGTGGTACGAACAGGAGCTAAACGCACTCCTATTTGTCTTCAATGTTCTTTCCAGTAGAAGGGAGGTGGAGGAAAGCGTATTACACTCTATTTCGATTGGTGAGAGATGCTACTGGCTCTTTGCTAGGCTGATTCTTAGATTTCAAGGAGGAATTAGTTGTAGAAAATGAGCCAGAGGAGGTTCCTGGCTCCTGCCTCTGACTGGCTCAGCTCGAGGCATTGCGGCCACTTGGGAGTGAACCAGCAGATGGTGATCTCTCTTTCTCTGTCTCTCCCTATCTCTGTAACTTTGCCCTTGAAATAAAAATTGCTTTGAGGTGATAGTCACGGTCTAGGAAGAATTCTATATTTCAGGATAACTGTATAAATGGTTTTGACCTTGTGGTTGACCAGAAATTATTAGGATAAAATTTGGTTCTGGTTCTGGTTCTGACAGACTAACTGCACACTAAAATGATGAACAAGTGATTGCATTACTGTTATAGCATGTTTAACTATACTGATAAATCAGAATTTATATTGCAATTTTTACTAATGCTTGACATCATGCAAAATAGATATCTACTTACCTCAGTAGTAATCCATTTCATGGAGAAAGCCGTAAGTGTTTAGACTTTAGGCCAAGGTCCACAATGAATCTTAGACCAGAATCAATCAGTGACTTGCCAGTATCTTCCCAGCAATGCCCCTTGTAAGTTTTTGTTTTTGATTTTGTTTTTGTTTTTAACTAATGGGGCAGGCTCAGTCTGCCAGCAGTGCAAGCCAGAAGTATTAGAAAAATAGCCCTCAAAAGCTAACAATTGTATTACCGGTTGTTATAGAAGGAGTCTCAAAAATGTTCATGGAAATTCATTTTATGAAAAAAAACCCATGCATTAATTTCATTTTTTTTGCACTGAAATCAACACATCTTTTAATTATATTTACACTAGCTTTTCGTTGTACCCTCCTATACTGCAGCTTGCTTGCTCCTCAGCTTCAGTAACAGAGGAGCGTTCTGCATGGACTCCTGGAGTCTTGCTGAAGGCCTGATCATCAACGGCCCATGGTATCAACTGGTTTGATAATGCAACTATTTCTTCAATTAATTCATTTCTTTTATGATACAGTTCCATAGGGTCGGGAACGATGCCAATGTTATTGGCTGTTTTGACTTTCGTGCCTACTTGCCCATCATTGCTTGCCAGAATCACTTCCTAACGGACTGCTGGTGTTGCTGTCATTCTTTCAGGATCTGCTTTGGTGAAGAGAATGCAAACTGAGACTGAACAGCGGCAAGTGCTGGAAAGCACTTCGAAACCATTGAGTTGATCTTGGAAAACAGATTTCCAAATTTTTTTCCGTAAAAGATAACTGGAAGTATAGACTATCTCTTTGCATGCTGTTTTCCTCCTTTTCTTTCATATTCATTCCTCATTTAAGGCAAAACTTCGGGATTTCAGGAATAAGACATATTTCCGTGGTGGCAGGACTCTAATATGTTGTATCCATTTTCTTCCTTCTATAAAGTATGGAAAAGTGGATTATGCCACTTGGGTCAAACATTGTTATGCACAACCCCATCTATATGTTTAAATTCATTAAGGCTGTCCTACAGAAGAAACCTGAGATCTATTGATACATTAAGGAGTGGGTCCCTCTTGCAATTTTTCCTCACTTTGCTGAGTCTAGCACAAGATTGACTTTAGAATTCATCTCAAGTCCCTAACAAATGTTAGCTTTTCTAACTAAGTCTCAATTTGGTGGTGGTTATATATGTTGGGAAATCAAGTGTTTGTCGTGGTGTAGATATCACTAAGGAATTACCTATATTGTTAAAAACCCACAATCTTCCCAGAAAACAGGAAGCATGCTCAATCTGGAGCACCCATGGTGAGTTGTTTGTTTTGTAATTTTTCTAAGATTTATTTATTTATATTGGAAAGTCAGATTTACAGAGAGAAGAAGAGATAGAAATATCTTCCATCTGCTGGTTCACTCCCCAAGTGGCCGCAACAGCTGAAGCTGAGCCAATCCAATGTCAAGAGCCGATCCAATCCGAAGTCAGGAGCCAGGAGCTTCTTCCAGGTCTCCCATGTCAGTGCAGGCCCAAGGTTTTGGGCCATCCTCAGCTGTTTTCCCAGGCCACAGGCAGGGAGCTGTAAGGGAAGTAAGTGGCCAGTATATGAACCGGTGCCCATAGGGTATCCCGGTGTGTTCAAAATGAGGACTTTAGCAGTAAGCTACTGCACTGGGCCAAAGTTATTTATTTTCTATTACAACATGTAGGTATTGAACAACATTCGTAGCTGTCACTTTTGATCTGCTCATTTCCAAATTCTAAATACAATTCTAAATGTATATTAGTGCAAATCTGGTGAGATTCTTAGCTTCTTAGAAGTCTGTATGTTAATGGAGCCAGGGCTTCAGCGGTGTCAGTGTGTTATAGGGTGATGTTTCTCCTAAGGCTGCTATGAGAAGGAATGTAACTACCAAATTTTGTCCACATTTCATTTGGCTTACGACTGCTGGCTTTAATGTTCATTGATATTGGTCTTTTTGAGCATGCTTCATTGGTTAAAATCCATAATTTCTAATGCTGGGAAGGGCTTTCGGATGAGCAAGTGTCTTGTACTCTGCTAAGAAGGAACTAGTGGAAGTTCAAATATCTCATCAGTCATTGACATAAGCTTTGCAAGGAGAACTTTGTATTTAAAAATAAACTCTTACCACTTTAATTTACACAGTCTGGAAGGATTAGATAAATTAAAAAGCATTGCTCCCTTTTCTTTTTCACCATTTTACTCCAATACTGAAGATAAATGGTTGAAAATGTGTTCCGTTGATAGCCTCTGCTCGTTTCTAATCCAATAGTGGTCTTGTTGTAATGTGGTAAGGAAAAGGGAAAAAAAGTTGCTATTTTGTGGAAATCTGAGAATATCTTTGAAAAGAAACATTTGTAAAAACAATCTTAAACATGAAGGGCTACATTAGTGGAAAGTACAAATAAAAATGCAGAATTACAGAAACTTAGCTTTGAAAGCAAACCTGAAAATTACCCAATTCAATGCCTTACCCACTGCAAGCATCTCCTCGGAGTGTTCTGTTGCAATACCTCCAGGGATGGCGTTTTTACCACTTCCTCATAGCAGTCCACTAAATCTTTGGATAGTTCTAACAGAAAACCATTCCTTATGTTGAGTCTTTTTCACTTTAATGTACATGAAAATGATAGGGAAAAAAAATCAAGCAAGCCATTTGCTAACTAAATACTCCAAGGCACTGTCTTCATGATGAGCAACTCATGTTAAGTCAGTTTCATTTCCTTCTGCAACACAGTTGCAGATCTTGAATAAAGAGGGGAGCAATCAGTGTAAGACACATCTGGACTTCACTAAAGCTTTGCGTATCTGCAAGGCATTTCCATTAATGAGTCAGGGATATCAGGCCCTGTACTATTATGAGTCTTATTGCAAGGGCACTCAGCTATGCTTTGGGAGGAACCTGGGACAACATACAGCAGAGACCACATAGGTTTGTTCCAGAGCTTTTAATTTTTTTTCTGCAAGGTCTGGAATGGCAGAAATAAGAAAAATACCACAAACGATACCACATCGGGAAATGTGTCTGAGAGGGTGGTGGTGGGGAAATAAAAGGCAAAAATCTTTTGCAAGGCAAGAGCAGAATTCAAGGTAACCTTGACCAATTAGAAAAATGATCTGTCAAAGAGAGGCTGACATTTGATGTTCAACAGGGACAGTGCTGGGCAATCCATGCGCTCCTCAAATCCAAATCACATGAATACCTGCTGGGGAATGGCTGGTGAAGCCATCACTCTGAATCACACCTTGAGTAAATGGAAACAAGACAGGGCCATTGTTTAAAGGGCTGCTATGTGCCTGGGTTTTGTGAACAGGGCTATGATGTACAAAAGCCAGGACATAATTCTTCAGCCCTATATTCCACATCAGTAGGGACTTTATTAAATACACTCAGGCATTCAGCATGTTCGTCTTTATAGAAGGCATGGAAGTAGAAAAGATGGAGAGATTATCAAGGTAAAAAAAATAAAAAACAGTCTTGCTGAAGAATATAGAAAAATGTTGAAACGACAAAATTCATTTGGAGACTCACCGCTCACCCCTCACTTGCGTTTATTTCAGCTCAGCTGAATTCTTTGCTCACTTGATTGAAATGCCATGTTGCTTATGAACTTCTGTATAAAGAAGTCCCTGAACAGATATGTTCGTCAAAGTATTCCAGATTGACTTAAATTTATGTTGGGCCACATGCCATTTAGAAAAGTCATATGTTTGACTTTATTTTATTTTATTCTATTTTTTTTTTTTTTTTTGGAAAGTCCGATTTACAGAGACAAGGAGAGACAGAAAGATCTTCCATCTGCTGGTTCACTCCCCAAGTGGCCGCAAGGACCAGAGCTGAGCCTTATCTGAAGCCAGGATCCAGGAGCTCTTCCAGGTCTCCCTTGTGGCTGCAGGGTCCCAAGACATTGGGCCATCTTCACTGCTTTCCTAGGCCACAAGCAGGGAGCTGGATGGGAAGTGGAGCAGCTGGGACGCGAATAGGCACCCATATGGGATCTTCATGGCTGCAAGTTGAGGATTTTAGTCACTAGGCTACCGCCGCTAGACCCTTTATTTTATTTGTATATTTTAAAAAGCTTGATGCTATTTGATGCACCTTATCCATAATACTATCATTTCAATAATTACCCTGATAACTAAGTCTGGGTTAGTGTACAACAGGTATATTATTGTTGTGTGAGGAATTTACCTCTTTTACTTTAAAATCTGAGTTTCTGTATGTGAAATCGAGTTACTATAAGAATGGAAAGAATAGGATTATCTGTAAGCTGTGAGTTATCTCAGAATTTGTAAGCAATCTCAGGATACTTAGAATGAAGAAAGGAAAGATGTAAATTCAGAGTAGCATTACTTTTGTCTAAGTGATGACATGTTAACATGATTGAAATGATCAATTGTTTTGCTAATAACCTTCCTTAATTAATTTGCATGAAGATGTCTGAAGGATCTTGTAGTATTATCTGATACAAACTGAATGCCAGATACATATTGTTTAATGTTCTATAAACTTTGGAATACTTTTAAAATTTATACTAATTATATTGCATTGATTTCTCTGATATGGTATTATATTTCAAACTATGCTCTAAACTCTGCTGGGATTTGTGTAGTCATTTTCCCAACTGCATTCCAAAGAATAGTGTTTAATGACTGTAGTTTAAACCTTGAAACTGTTCAACTTCAAAATCTATTGTATCAAAGGTCTTATTAATCAACTGGAAGGAACTCCACCATCAGGTTTTCTCCAACAATGAAAGTATATACATACAAGATAATACTCAGCCCTGAAAAGGATTCAATCTTATCTGATATCATGTGGATAAAAGGATGGGGTCTTACTATTTGATATCACATTGTTGGGAATGGAGGTTCTTATGTCAAGTGAAATGAACCAAGCATAGGAAAAAAAGTATTGCATGATCTTATTTGCATAAGAGGTTAAAAAAACCCCACGATCTATTACATGTTAGAAGTAGAATGGTGGTTGTCAGAGGCTGGGGAAAGAAGTGGGAAGAAAGGTATAGGAAATGGTTGATTAATGCACACTAGGTTTCAGTCAGAAAGGAGTAAGAAGTTCTGGGACTCTAATACGGAATAGGCTAACTATAGACAATTGTTAATGTAATGGAGATTTCTCTAATAAAACCCCCCAGGAAGATAGGATTGTTGGATGTTTCTACCATAAAGAAAAGTTAAATATCTGAGAAGATAGGCGTGTTAACCCTGACATGACACTACACAACGTACACATTTAGTCATTTAGTGTCTGTATGATTTTATACATATGTTAATTGAAAAGTAATTAAAAGTAAAAGAATCAGTACCTTCTTCACACTCCTAGTATTAGAAGTTATGCATATGACAGTGATCACTAACTAAATGGCAATTTTTCTGATGCTTTACAGCTAGTTGCAGCTATCATGGTTACCTGATGAAAATTGCAATAATATGTAAAACAATATGATTCATTTTTAGTTGAAATTTGAAAAGTTAATGTTTATTAATGTAAGTATCAAGTAGGTTGTATCTCTTAGTTGTATTGAAACTGGCATCCTGTGAAGTTTTTGAATTGTACATGTCAATGTATGTGTAGCAAATTATTACAGATTTACAATAGCCAATCATTGAGGAAAAACTTTTTATTCAGTACCACATCCACCTAGATCTGGGGGACTCGATGAAACTTAACTCAGTTTATTTCCAGGAAAATGAAATGCCTTGATCAGTGGTGGCAATATGATCTCCCATAGAGTTCTGAGTAAGAAAAGCGAGGGTTTGTATCTTTGAACTCCACTTCTTCATTCTGAGACAAGGCACCGTACATTCTCAAACACTTGTAATTGATCATTGTCCCAGGTAGAAAGAGTGTGACATTTTTTAAAAATAAATCATCATAAAGATATCTTACCGATTATTCTTGAAAAGAAGCACCTTGTAATGGGATTTTCCTTTGCAGTAATTAGGGTGAACACTCATCCAGGCTCCCGTACACCAACCCAGATTAAGAACTGAAAGTGTTGCCTTCTGGGAAAACCTCAATCCCAGGCAAATGAGGATAATTGCTGACACTTATTATAGTCATCTGGTTAATTAACACTAACCAGTTGTATAGCCTGAGTGAGTTCTCTCTAGGCTTTAGCTTACATCTGTGAAATATAGGGATTTGAGGTGCCCCCATCTAAGTTCCTTCCCAAGTCTTGCCATGCTTCTGTGGAAGTGCATCCTCTGGGTTTGACTCAGGATCTAGTGGTTGCTGATATTGTCCTCCAAAACTCCAAACGAACTCCAAACACTTATATATTCTTTGACTAGAATGCCAGGCCTTTGTAAACCACACATTTATGGTGAATTGTCTGTGAAGCTACTTTTGTTTGAATACATACCACTGCCTTCAGGTATTCAAATAGTGTTCATTTTGTAAAGTACTACATCCACCTAACAGTGTAAATTCAGTGTCTTTTTCTGCTCCAAGTTGTAAAGGATCTGAGGCAGGGATGGAGCACAGCCTTTACACCACCGAGACACCTGCATCTCATATCTGTGCGCCTGGCTTCCAGTCTTGTCTTCACACATAACCAATGTACTTGGAGTGCATGCCTAAGGAAGTAACAGACATGCCTCAGGCACTTGGGTCCCAACAGGAGACTTAGATGGTTTCTGCGGCTCTATCTTCCACCTTGTCTAGTCTTGGCTATTGCAGGTGGTTAGAAGAGAGAACTAGCAGATGCAGTTCCCTCTCTCCCTCTCTTCCCACCCTCTCAGTACAATTTTCAAATGATAATGAAGCAATAAACATAGTTTAAAGGATTCACCCTAGTTCTCTGATACTCAGCTTTCACAAATAAGGCCATGTTTGTATTTTCTTGTTCACGAGGTAATAGAATTCAGAATATCCTGTCCTAAAACATGATGCTTTAGTTCATTGAATATTTGAAGCTGAAGAAATTTGAGAAACAGCAGGTGCAAAAAGAACTCCCTGATCTCTATTCTCTGAAGCAGATCATATGTTCCACATGTAAAATGTGTACTCTATCTACGTAGAAGAAAGAAGTATTGTTATCTATGAATGTGAGCACACACCAAGAGGATGCTGAATGAGCGGACCTTGCCAAGTCTTACCATCCTTAACTCATACCGTTTGATCTCATTTTCCTACAAGTTTCCACTCTTATGGAACCTAATATAAAAACACTCTGTCTAAACTGTTTCTTTGGGACTTCATTTTCATTTAAAGACTCCCTTAAGGCTTATACAAAATGTGTATTACATAAATGTATGAGCTTTTCTTCTGAGAATCTTTTCCAGTTTAATTTTCAGACCCAACTGTTGACTGTAAGAGAGGACCCTATATAAGCAAGTTTATGCGGTATCCTTTCAGTTTTTTTATGTATACGTTTAGCTGGACTTACCATTTCAATAGTCTTTCTTCATGCGTTTTCAGTTACACCATGTCTCTATGATGTCAGAGACCTGGTAATTTGTGGTCTCACTAACGGACATATCTTTACTGGCCGAAGTCTTGCAATTGACCAAAGGTTTTAGAGAATTGTCTATATTATTTGTAGGTGGTTCCTTTTAGAAGCAGTGTTGTGTAAGGGGTAGTGGCTTATCCATTTGTTTGCTGGTCCTGTTTTTGTTCCCAACCAGCTACATGTCTTTGGGAAAGTTAGTCAACCTCTGGAGTGTAAGGCGGGGACGTTATTTGTTAGATGTTACAATCGCTGATGTCTGGCTTATAGTATATAGTTCATGAATCAGTGATGAATGAACAAAGGGCTCTGTGAGATTTTTTTTTTATAGTCTACAAGTGAGGATAATATTGCTAACCTGCAAGGGCTACTGTGGGGATTAAATGAGATTTTGCAGTGGAAAGTGACCAAGACTGTCTGGCCTGTGCCCCTTCCCAGGTATTCCCATGCACCAATTTAGAGCCACCTTCTCTACTATTCCTTTCGGTATTTCTCCAACTTTCTAAAGCACACTGCTTACACTCATTTTTATCTTCTTGATCACTCCACTTGAAGTTCTCTCTTTCCTGTATGCTTTTGCAGAGTTCTAAAATATTAGGTCATTCTGTTTTGTGTTATAGGCGGTTATACCCACTATTAAGTTAATATTGCTAAACTTGAAACCCACCCCCTGTATCCTATTTTGAGGTACTAGGCCTCAGTCTTACAAGCCACACTTCTTCTCAGCTATCTCGCTCTTTATTAGTCCCTGCAAATAGATGTGACAAGAGGGAGTCAGCGCAAGGCTGGACATTTACATTTATTCTCTGAGGGACTCTTATTTATCAGTCCTGGAGACATCACTCCACCTCACTCCTTTTTCTTTTTCTTTTTCTTTTTCTTAAACCCAGCGGCAGTTGTACCTTCTCATGACAGTAGTTGAATCCATCTTCTAGTTTTTCCAGAAACCATAGAAACAAGCTCCATTGTATTCCCTCTTCCCTTCTCTTCACCATACCCCGTCAGCCAGCATTTCTTTCCGAAGAATTTGGATCCAAAACCAACAGAAGTCCTTTTCTGAGCTCCAAGATCTTAGCCCCCAGAAGCAATTATCCATTTTCAGATGTTTAAGGACAGTCCCCACCCAAAAGCTAGACCATCAAATGTCTGAGGACCCTGAATCTCAAACGTTCTTGGCTGACTGAGAATTTTGCAGAAAGCAAACTTCCTGCGGGTCACCTTGCTGACAAAGCGTGCCTGGATAGGTGTGAGGCGTCTTCATTGTCATCTTTCTCTTCCTATTGTGGCCTGAATGTATCTGAGTACAAACAAAGTTCTGTTAGATTCCTTTTCTAGTCAGATCTGTTTGTGTACCGGTATTGGTTCCTGTAATGCATGTTTGCTTATCCTGTTGCCTGAGACCTGGTGATTGTTTTCCAAATCCCTTGTGATCTATCATTGGAGTAGCTTGTATGCTATTGTTTGGTTAACTAGTAACTTTTATCTACCTGTTTGCCCTGCAGAAGATTGGTTTAAGTTGCCCCAGAAAAATTCAGTAAAATGTGCATTGGTTCATCTCACCTTTGCATCCCTTTTGTCCCAAATTTATTCTCAGCGCGGACACCTCGAGTCCCAGTCCCCACTAGAGGGACCCCCAGACCCGGAGATCTCCATTTCAGCTCCATGAAGCTTCTCCGTTTCTACAGTTCCAAGCTTCTGTTTCAACAGTTCCAGACTCTTCTGTTTGCTCTCCCAAATTGAGGTGTGCTAGGTTGTAGCTGGTTCTTCCTACACTCACTATCTCTGTGGTACATTGGAGTTCTTGTTTTCACATTGCAGTTATCTAAGTAACCACTTCAGGCGTTGTTAGTAAACTTTTATACTAAAGTATCTCTCTTTAAGTAACTAGTGTGGAAGCTGACCTTGTGGTACAGCATGTTAAACCACCACTGGGAGAATCAGCATTCCATATCTGAGTGCTGATTCAAGTCCTTAGGTGCTTCACTTCCAATCTCATTCCCTGCTAATGTGCCTAGAAAATCAGAAGAAAATGCTCAACTTCTTAGACCCCTGCTACCCATATGGGAGACCAAGAGGGGGTTCATAGCTCCTGGCTTCAGCCCTGTATAGACAGGATGTTGCAGCTATTTGAAAAGAGAACCAGAGGATCAAAGATTGCTCTCTGCTTTGTCTTTATTTCTCTCTTTTCGTCATTGTGAGTTAATTAATATATCAACAAATCTTCAAATCTGTTGTGATCTCTGCCTCTTCCTGGAACCTGACCACACCAAGGGACTTCATGACAGGAACAACTCACCATTCTCCTTGAACTTGTTGATGGCACGCCCTGTCTTACTCACCTGCATCTTAGTGCCCCCATTTCCATTGCATCCGCACACCTTGTGCAATACCTGGCATGGAGTTGGGTAAACAAGGAACATTTGCACTAGCAAACTCCAGGATGTGGAGATGAATCATTGAACTGAAATTTGTCAATTAGTATACTGAATTCATCTGATTTTCTCAACATGTGATCTTGACACCACTTCCACACCAACCTTAGTTTTCAAAGGTGAATTTCAGAAACATTATGAATGGTCAGGCAGTTTTAACAACTTGACAATGGTTTATGGATCCATTTGTATGGAATATTTCCATATCTCCAGGTCTGGGCATTAGAGATTTCATTATTTTTGAAGACATTAATTTCCTGAAATCTCATTCTCTTTCTTTGATAAGTAATAGAGGACCCAAGACCCGATCTCCGTGCTCCCGTGCTATGCATTTCACATCTCTTTATTATAACATTCACTGCACTGGGACATCTGTGTATGTGTCCTTCCCGTTTGGCTTCTAGTGGTGTCTAGTGGTTGGGTGCTGTGGTGCATAGGCTAATCTTCGGCCTTCAGTGTTGGCATCCTATTTGGGCACCTATTTGAGACCCTGTTGCTCCACTTGCTATCCAGCTCTCTGCTTGTTGTCTGGGAAGGTAGTGGGGACCCTGCACTCATGTTGGAGATCCAGAAAAAACGGTTGGCTCAGCTCTGGTCACTGTGGCCATTTAGAAAGTGAACCAGGGGATGAAAGATATCTCTGCCTCTCCCTTTCTCTGTGCAACTTTGACTTTCAAATAAAAAAAATAGTAATAATAAAATAAATCTTATTTTTTTAAAGAGTGGTGGTGACTATACCCCTTCTATGTATAGAAAGTATATAGCAAGATTGTAGTGGTATAAGATTAATGACTTATTAGGATTAACAATGTTCATGAGGATTTCACTGTACATATCTGATTATTTACAGCAATGTTAATGTTCTGTTCTTGAAGTTGGATTTTTACCACTCATTCTTCTCCATTATTTGTTCTTATTCTTTACTTGATCTTTTCTTTTTCTTTTTTTTTTTATCATTTCTGGTCATTTGCATTCACCATACTGGTATCCTTTAAAACGCAGCTTTAAACATGAAAGCTTTTTGGACTATGAGATTACTCTTTTGACCTGAAGAATGAGGAGAATCTGTTTCTTTTGGGGTTTTAAAATTAACTTTTTTCTTTTTTTTAAATATGGAATGCTTCACGAATTTGCGTGTCATCCTTGCACAGGGGCCATGTGCAGTGGCCTAGCGAGTAAAATACTCGCCTTGAACGCACCAAGATACCATATGGGCACCGGTTCTAATCCTGGAAGCCCCGCTTCCCATCCAGCGCCTTGCTTGTGGCCTGGAAAAGCAGTCAAGGACCGACCAAAGCTTTGGGATGATGCTCCTGACTTCGGATTGGCTCAGCACTGACCAGTGCGGCCACTTGGGGAGTGAATCATTAGGCGGAACATCTTCCTCTCTGTCTCTCCTCCTCTCTATATATATATCTGACTTTGCAATAAAAATAAATAAATCTTTACAAAAAATAAGCTTTCCTTTTTTGGGCTACATATGCATTTTTAAAAATTAAAAAGATGTCTAACAATAATTGTGCATATTTATGGGTTACGATGTGTTACTTCATTACACACATACAATGGGTACTGACAAAATCATGTTGGAGGGAAACTGTTTCTCCTAGTGCAGGTCACATAAATCACTCAAACCTATAAGCTTTTCCATTTACCAAATGGAGGGTGCCTCAGAAGAGAACACATGTATCTTCACAGAAACTAATGGTCAGCGCTAGAAAGCATACACTGGGGCCAACACAGTGATGTAGCTGGTGTAACTGCTTCTTGTGGTGTCGACATCCATATGGGTGGCAGTTGGAGTTCTAGTTGCTCCACTTCTGATCAAGCTCCCTCACAAAGGTCTAAGAAAGCAATGGCGAATGGTCTAGGTGCTTGGGCCTCTGCACTGTGTGGGAGATCAAGAAGAGGCTCCTGCCTCATGCCTTTGGAGCAGCCTAGCTTGGGCTGTTACAGTCATTTGGAAAGTAAATCAGAAGATGGAAGATTCTCTCTCTCTTTTTCTTCCTCCCCCTCTCTCTTTTTTTATTTATCTTTGCCTCTCCCTTACTCTCTCTGCAGGTCTGCCTGCAAATAAATAACTATATTAAAAAAATATATGGACCAAATTGACAGCTTGATGGCAATTACTAGCAGCATCTTAAGGAATCATTATGATGAGCATTTATGTGCGAATCATGCTGGTAAATGCTGCAACACAGACAGAAGGTGCAGGGGGAAACTAGAAGTCTGTCCTCCAGAGGGTTTACAAGAGTATGTACAAGAAGACATACTTCAAACTACTATAATGGTTTGAGTGAGTCTGAAGAGTGGTAAAAACAAGGAGTGGGGGCAGATGGTGGCAATGAGCCTATTGTGAACCTATAATTCCCAGCATTCCAAATGAGATATTGATGATGTGGAATGCCGTAATCAATGGCGTCATTCCACTAACTCCTACCTGTACCAGTGTTAATTGATCGTGTGCTGTGAAAAATAATATCAGATGGTTCTCAGCAATGTTGACGAATTGGTCCCACTGGAAAATCGGTTGTTTGAAGTGAATCATGATAAAGATCCCCTTTGGAACAATGGGGATGTATTAATAAACCCTTTGATTTCCCTTCACTATTCCAAATGTCCAGTTAACAGCCAATAGCCAGAGGTAGGGTTTTTTGTTTGTTTGTGTTCCCTTAGCACTAACTTCTACAACCACAGATTTTTCTTGTGGTTTTGTATTCAGCTAGTCTTGCAATCTTCATATTGTACTGAGAATACAGCCACAGAGATTCAGATGGTATTTATTAGTTCATTCAACCAATGCATGTACAAAGCCACATTTTCCAGGAACTCGGAAACTACTGTGTGCTTTGGGAACCTATGGAAAGCACGGCAGGACTCCAACCTGTCAGCTAATGGCCCTGTAAATATCACTGATTATTCTCTTCTTTTAAGAGCAATATTAGCAGCTCAATCAACTGACTAACTGAAAGAACAAGTGATAGAATGGTTGAGTCATGTCGCATTATCAAAGCTTTGCATAGCAGCTCAGAGAACACCTTCCCTAATGAATGGAGTGTCAGGCCTTAATAGCCAGCTGGTTTGGATATGATAATCAGAAATGAAGTATTTAAAAGGACTGTTAATTTTAAAAACCCTGATTAGGGGTCACGATGAGACTTGGAAGAGATCTGTAATGACAGCATTATTTGGGTCTATGTGCTTGCCTAACACAATGGGAGATCCATTAGCTGCCATTGTCACACTTCCTCCGGTGTCGGAAGTGCATAGTGACTTCAATATCTGAAAATTGGAAGGATACTGTTCATCTATGACAGCACAGGTAATCTTTCCAGGGTGTTAACTCCATGGGTGTTGGGGGGTAGGGTGGAACATGGTGGTAATATGTACCAATGTGGAGTATTGAAAGAAGTCTTTTATTCCAGGATAATTTTCCCTGCATATACTTCCTTATTAATTATCCTATGCAATTTAACTCATTTGTAGGAGTGCAACACTCACGGGCTGAAACTAATGCAGAAAGAAAGAATGGGGAGCTTCTTTCTTTCTTTCTTCTTATTTATTGATTTATTTATGATGATGATTACATGGTTGAGAAGGATGTATGTCCATGTGCACCACTGATTAGGGTGAGAAGGGTTGTAGAATAGGGGAATGTGGATGAGATCATTGTTTCCAATTTTCATTTTCTTCTTCTTGTGTCTGGGAGAAGAGGGGAGAGAAGGACAGAAACCACATCCAACATCCTAACCACATCAGTATTCGGGGGTGGGGGATAGCCACCTGATGCCATCCCAGCATTATTGCTATGGAGCATGCTATAGTGGTACTGTTCAAGTGGTTTCAATAATTCTGACATGCTGTTGATTTTGCTGCTTCAAGGTTGAGGAAATGTTTCCAAGGTCTGTTGGCTGACATAGTCCACTCACCCAGATACTTGCTGTCAAAGCTTGGCTGAGAGAGTTGTCCAATTTATTCTGCCCTTCATCCTCTGCTATGGTCCCAGTTGTCCTCTGTAGACACCAATAGACTGCCATATCCCCTGTGTACATCTGGGTATGACACCTGGGTATGCTGCACTTTCTTCAGCAACTGAGGAAGCCCAGTTCTGACACATACATTCCATGTTTACACCACAGATCATGCAGTTTTCTCCATGGCTGGAGTTCTGAGTCCAGGGTTCCAGTTGGTGTGGTCCCCAAAGAAACCTCATCAGAGGTGACCCCAGAACAGACTCCTGTATGTGCCAGCCTGTATTCTGTCTAGATCAGCTCATCACCCACATCATTGGTGGTTGCAATTGCTGGGTCAGTTCTGTTTCCAGCCCCATCTCATACACAAATCAATGAATGCAGTGGCCTGGCAAACTTTCCACCACACACTCAGCCCTCATTTACACCAGTGGAAACTGCAGCCCATTTGTAGTACTCCTCAATCACCCCCACTAGGCCCACCCACAACCAAGGTTTTTGTGCATGCAGTTATGTGCAGCAGACAGGTCCCACATCCCGTTTGGCTTTTGTATATGCTAGTGGGTGCTGAAGCATAGCTCAGCCAACAACCCCACTATCCAGCCAACACACTCATGCTAGTGGGTGTTACTGCCTGTCCGTCCAGGCCCACCCACAACGCTGGTTCTCATATTTATCAGTGGGAGTTGCAACCCATCAGAGGGATGCCCACCATTTCCTTAATAGGTCCACTCCCTGCCCAGGATCTCACACTTTCCAGGTGGTGCTACAACCTGGCTTGATAGAACTTGCCAGTCCCATCACTTGCCAACTGATGTTCCGACAAAGCTAACTAGTTCTATTTTCGCTTATGCATGCGCCAGTGGATATAGTTGGTTAGCTCAGCCGGACTCTTCCCCTAACTGAGCTCATCTGCATGACAGTGGCTTTTGTAGTCCTGCCTAGCCTGGTCTGTACCAGGTCCCAGTTTTCATGCTCACTAACAGGAGCAGTGGAGCAGTAGGTGATTCTTTGCTGCCACTCCCTCCTCATACTCCACAGACCTCACACTGGGCTCACCCTCATGCTGAATCTTACATGTGCTGGTGGATTCTGTGGCTTAGTCTGGCATTGCCCACCTCATCTTGGCCTTCACTGGCGGTTACTGTAGCTTGAACCAACCCGGTCTGCTCCCAATTGCAGCTCATGCTGAAAATTGCTACAGCCTAGCCCAGCCGGACAGACCCTAGTCCCAGCCCTTACGTGAACTGGTTGGTGTTACAGTGTAACCTGACCTGCCCTGCACCCCATTTTGGTTCTCACATCTGCCAGTGCATGCCATAAACTGGTCAAAACTGGCACTCCCCTAAACCTGACTTGACCTACCCACAGTCCCGACTCCAGCTGGTTGGTCCTGCAGCCTAGCCCTATTTAATCTGCCCCATCCCTAGCTTCATGTAAACTGATAGGTGTGAGAAACTAGCCCAGCATCACCTGCACTCCATCCTGGCTCTTGCACATACCATTATGCTAAGGTTTGACTCTGCCCTACTCATTCAGACCAAAACCTGATTCAAGGCATGACCAGAACAACCTACACACTTGTTGACAAGTGGAGCAGCCTTGCCTTGCCTTGCCTGACCAAAACCAAGGCATGAATCATGTACTCACCAGCGTGAGCCACAACCCACCAGGAGAGTTCCCCAAATTGCCCCACCAGGTCTATTCTGAGACCTAGATCTCATGTGTACCAGTGTACTCTACACAGTCTGCCCCCTCTATCTCGGCCTTTGTGTGTGCTGGTGGATATTGTAGCCTGGCCCAGCCCAGACCCTATTCTTGGGTGCCCCTACAGCTAGCTGTTGCAGCCTGGATCAGTCCAGCCTGTTCCCAACCCCAGTACCCATGAGTGTCAGAGGGCTCCATGGTCATGTCCAGCTCATCCCATCACCCACCTCAGCTCTTAAGCCAATCAACAGATACAGCAGGTCCCACAGGGGTGAGCCCACATATGCCTTACAGAATCTGCCCCCAGACATGGTTCTCTCATGTGCCTAGTGTCATGTCCCAGCCTAATATCCATCCCCTGTTCTGACACTGTTGTGTACTGTGATCTAGCCCTGCCAATTAGGCCTCAGGTCCTAGCTTTAGTGTGTACCGATGTGTGGTGGTCAGTGGTGGTCAATGCTAAGTAGCTCAGCTCAAATGTCCCACGTGGGTGGGTGTACCGGTCTCACCCAGAAATGTCATCTGACTTCATCACTCCAAACCACTCAGTCTCAGGTAACCCTTGCTTACCTGCAAGTACAGTGGTCTTGTCAATGGAAATCTTCCAGAAGTCATTGCTCACCTGTAACATACTCCCTCAGTGGTCCTTCCTCAATCACATCTCCATACCCTGTCTCTGAGCAATCCATTGTGCCTGTGCCTGGGGGCACCTGGGTTCTCCAGGCTAGTCTTCCCAAGTCCAATCTTTCGGAGGGGTGGCAGGCTGGCCTGGAGCTCTGCCTACCTGCCAGGGACCCAAGATCCTGGCATATGTTCTTGCTTGGGACTGTACTCCTTCATCCACTTAAACTCCAAGCACAGTCATAATTCCCCAATTCTGGTCCACCAGCACAACACATCAGCATGCTAAACTAGGGCTCTCCCCACCCCCAAACAGCCTAAGATCAAACACGTGCAAAAATCCCCAGGCTTGCTCCACCTGCTTGGGCACGAGCCACCAGTTCCCCACACACCTGCACAGGCACCATGCCCCAGACTTCCTGAAAGCCTGCTCTCCCAGACCTCCACGAGCTTTCCTGCACTGGTGGAAGGCAGGTGCATGCAACATTTCCCTGTTTTTCAAGTTATGATCTTGATTCTTCAACATTGAGGAAAACTACTGATGCTATTGTCTTTTCATGAATCTGATGGGAGTGACTTTTGTTGGTTTTCCTATCAGTATTGGAAAGTAGTTCGCTTAAAGCTGTGCCTAACACAGTGTGTGCCACACAGTAGGAACTCAGAAACTGCTTGTTGAGAAAATGAAGGTAATATTGAAATCTATGAGGCAAAGAATCCATGAACTTAATAACTGAAAGGAAGAAAATCAATGGGAACTCCATGGAAATTTGCAGTGCATAAATGTTTTCACAATATGTGTGTGAACAGTACTATTTGTCTAGTTCTGGTAATACAGTTTTTTTCTAGGGTAAACAGACTTATTAATAAGAAAAGATATGGTCTTTTAACTCAAGAGGGACAGTGCAGTATTTCACTAAAATAGAAATCACCAAACATTTTCAAGAGGTCTATTTGGGGCTCATTTGGATTCGAAGCAATTTATCTAAGAGATATCATATATATTTAGTTTGAAAATACAAGCTTTTACTGATACATTGAGGAGATTACTGTGGTTTAACTGTGTCTCTCAAAAGTTCAATCACCATATCCACGTTTATGACATCTGAAGGTAGGGCTTTGATGAGGTCATTAGAATTAGATGAGGTCATGAGAATGAGGCCACAAAGAAAAGACAGCCAAGCTAGCCCATTTGCTTTGTCATGTCATGTGATGCCCTCTGTCATACTATGGCATAACAAGAAGGCTCCCACCAGATGCCAAATAGAAGACAGCATCATGCTCTTAGATCTCTGCTTCCAGAACCATGGACTAAATACACTTCCATTCTTTATAAGTCAAAAGTCTCTTTTTTACAGCAACAGGAAACAAACTAAAGGTATTTAGCCAAGATTCAAATCGTTCATCCCCTTACAAATTCATTCATCCATTAATTTATTTAACATGTATCAGACATCTTCAATTTTTCTAAGAGTGATGAAATGGTTTCTACAAGGCAGGGATTTGGTTTATTTTATTCCATTTTATTTCCCTAGCAACTACCAGAGCACACAGAATGTACAGCACATGCTTAATT
Source organism: Ochotona princeps (assembly GCF_030435755.1). Classification (NCBI taxonomy): domain Eukaryota; kingdom Metazoa; phylum Chordata; class Mammalia; order Lagomorpha; family Ochotonidae; genus Ochotona; species Ochotona princeps. The sequence continues at coordinate 95,637,202 of NC_080865.1, forward strand.
GATACTTGTTGACAAGTAAATGAATGACTAAGGGAGGGGATTGATACACAGGAATAATTATAATACCAGAAAATGTAAAATAAATAGACTAAGCTAGCAGTTATGGGCACCAGTGAAAGATGCAATAAATTTCATTTTAGGTGAGATTGATCATGAAAAGCCACAGATAGACAATAACATTTGAATGAATTCTTTAGAATAAGTAAGATAAGACCAAAAAATATTCACATGCATGTATATGCATGCATGCACGTGCACACACATACACAAGAGAAAGGGAATTTCAGAACACAGTAATATCGCAGAAACATCGTATAGTATTATAAATATGTATGCTGTGTTTTTGGCAAAGTGAGAGTGCAGGGTGTTTAGAAAGATGTGATGATGGAGGGGAATGGAAAAGAATGGCAATGCCAAGTCATAGAAGTCTCCAAATGCCCTAGTAAGGTGGCTGTGTTCCATTGAAGATTTTAGAAGAATATGGTAGAATTCAATCTACTAACCAAGGCACTAAGAAGCACCCAGGAAGAGCTTATGTTGCAATTCCAGGAGTATTTATCTTATGTAATCTATTGTGTGGACTTGCAGCCAGTAGTTATTTCCCTCAGGATGTATTAACTAACCAAAGTATTTTCCTCACTATAACATTTCACAGTGTAACATAATTGCATCTTTAGTTTTTAGTTTTCTCCATTGGACTGAGAGCTCAGTGAGGACTGAAACAGTGGCTTTCTTGTTAATTACTGTAATCCCAGTACCCATGTGGTAGGTCTTCAATAAACACATTTTCAGTAAACAAATATGAACAAATAATTGAATCATACAATTATGTTTCAATTATATTTCCAAAATGTGGAGAAATCCTTTGTGGGATATTCATATTTGATTGGAAGCTTTGATTTATTATTTTATTCAGGAGGTAGAAAGACAGGAGCTTGGAGCTCAATCCAGGGCTCTCACATGGGTGGTAGAGATGCAACTACATGAGCCATCAGTAGCTGCCCCCTAGGGTGACCGTTAGAAGGAAACTGGAATCACGGAGTAGGGCTGAGACTCAAATCCAGGTGCTTTAATATGGGCAGTGGCTAGCCTTTCCATTGTCTTACCACTGTGCTAGGCAACCACCACTACCAAATACATTCTTAATTTAAAGCAAAACATTCTTAATTTAAAACAAAAGGAATTCATCCAAGAGATTATAGAGACTATAGAGAGTACATCTGTTAAAAGTAAAAACGCTTCTGATCGATCACTTCTCAAATACTTTCTGCAACTGGTACTGGGCCAGATTGAAACCAAGGTATTGAGAACTCAGTCCAGATCTCCAACATGGTGACAGGAAGCCCAGGACTTGAGCCAGGCTCAGGTGACTCTCAGGATGTACAATAGGAGGAAGTTGGAATTGGAAGTAGAATTGAAACTCAAACCCAGGAATGCCATTTTGGTGTCCCGGGTGGCATCTTACCCACTGCACCAAATTCCCAACACAAAGGACGGTTTAATTGGACTAATACAACCTTGACCCAAAAGCATTGGTGCACTAGTAATTTAGGAAGCTTAGAATTCAGTAAATACTTACTCAATTCTTACATTTGTTGTGGAAGATTGTATTTGCCAGGAATATCTCATCCTCATTGAGCCCATCTTCTCTGCCCCTGAGAAGTGGAATCTATATTCTTTCATGCTGGAAATGAGCTAACACGTCCAACAAAATATGGTGTTTGTCAAGCTGTGTAAAATTTTACTTTCTTAGAAAAAGGTGACATAGTTTGTTCCCACCTCTCTGTTTTGGTGTGTGTGCGTGTGTGTGTGTGTGTGTGTGTGTGTGTGTGTGTGTGTGAGATAAGCTGTGGTGCCACATGAAGCGATTCCTGTAGAGTAACCAAAGCTTCTAGCTGATAGTCATGATTAACTACCAAACACTGAGTGAATCAACCTTTAGAAACTTCCAGCTCCAAATCACTGTTTCAGTTGAGACAGCAAATGAGATAGAGCAGATACATGCCACCCCCCACTGTATCCAGTCTGAAGTCCTGAGCCACACACACCAAGAGCAATTCATTGTACTCAGTAATGAATAATGATATATTCTGTTGTGTGGACAAGACTAGTACCTTGTAACTTCGAGGAATTACAGGTTCGTCTGAAAAGCTAATGAAAATTAACGTGGCTCACAAGCTCCCTGCCTTCTTGTGTTTACAATCTTTCGAAGTGTGGACAAAACCTGTGGCTTGGTTGTAACTGATGGAATGTGGCAAAGGCAGCGAGCTGTCACAGCAGAGATTATTCTCTCTTGCAGAAGACATATTTGTGTTAAAATATTCCATCTAGAGTCTTGCCAAAATCCAGTGTGGACTTAGAAGCAAAACCTTCTTCAGTCAAGCTTGAATATGTGATTGGAGAGCAGGTCCACACCTGGGAGTCCACCATACAGAGGGCCCTGATAATCCATGTCAGGCTCCTACCCCACAAAAACTGTGAGAAAATAAATGTGTATATTGTTTTAAGTCATTGCATTTACAATAATTTGTTAATGCAAAGCTGTGAATCTTCTTAAAGAAAAATGTAGATACTGACATGTACACAGACATTTTATATAGTATTTGGTTGTTCATGGACCCTGATTCCCATGACTGGAGCCTAGATTAAGAATCACTTATGTAGACTGCTTGCCCAACAGTTAGTTGCAGAAAAGCAAAACTTCCTGGAGATTTTCTTTGGGATGTTTTATACTGAATAGTTTACTTGTTTCACTGTTTAATACCACATAGTTGAATATTTTGCATTTCCAAATTCATTTTTGTTTCCTTCCAGTGGGAAATCATTTGATCAGTTTCAGATTATTGTTCCATTAGTAGACGGGATCAACTATAATCGCTTTCTCCATCTTTTTGTGAGGCAAAATCCTCTGTAGACTTCCGTAAACCAACAGGAGCAGAAAAATGAATCATTACATAAACACACATAAATACAATTTAGTAAATGTCTTATTTTTTATTTGTTAATGAGAAATTGAATTGACGATTCAAGAGTTATTTCTATTGATCATAATTTAGATCATACAAATAAAAATCTCCCTCCCAACTTTACTGGTAAAGTGAGCGTTTTCTTCATTAGTAATTGCTATGCTTTAATAAAATTAGAGAATGTAGAAAATAATACTTGTTATGAATTAATTCTCTAACACTGCCATGCAAACATCCTCATTAAGTCAGGGATCTATGTTTTGTTGTTTGGATAAATGCCTGTGTTTCCTGTCTTCTATTTTCATTCTTACAATCCTGTTTTTTGTTTTTTGTTTTTTTTTTTTCTGGAAAAGCCCAGTGAAGCTCTGACTGTGTCAACTCCCATCTTTGAAGATACTAAAAAGGAAGGGTCAGTTTTTCTGAGTCAAAACGGAATCATAGCTGGAGCTTCAAGGTATTTGGAAGCATAGAATGCTCTTTGACTCCATTTCTTCCTCAGTTCTGTTGTGAACAGTTAGCACAGGGAAGGCATCAGCCATGTGTGTTCCCAGGTCGCTGGAACAAGCTTCTACAGTGAGAATATCTAACTTGCGGAGATGTCTCCATCCGTACCATGCATGGGAAAGGCTGCCTGCATCTAGGCCAAGTGTGGACAGTGGGGAATGGGCAACTTGCTGGCTTCGTAAGTGACAATGATGCAAGTTGCCCGCAGGCATGTTGACTGACTCAATCCTTTTCTCCTTTCCCAATCACAAATAATTTGGGTCTGTCGATTAATTTTTGTAGATACCATTAAAAGGAATACCATAGCTAATGTTATATCAGACCCAATTACGGTAGTGAACAGCTTCTATTTTTTTTCTTTCATGCTGTGGCATTTCCTTTCCCCTGAAAACACTCTTTCACTCAGTCTAGCAATTAACTGCTTGAACAGTATAATAAGGAAGCAATTAAGAGGTGACAGAGAAAAATTAACACTCCATTTCACATTAAAGGCTAAGTGAGTATCCTTGCCATTGTGAGTTAAATGTGTCTTTGAAAACCTGTAGTTTGGATGTATTTTCCTTTTGAATAAGGAGCCCAGCTCCATGTTTTTTGTCTAGCATCCCAATCTGAAAATGGATGATAACTAATTGGGTGCTGTCTGCTTAAACAGGCTATATTAATTGCAGTTTGTTCTCCTGTAAGTGTCAAGGAAAACAAAATCTTTGTAATGTGTAGGCATAATGTACGGCTGCCTTCATTTGAATATGCAGGCCATGTCCTAGTGCAAATAAAGCAAACTCCTGGATGCAATGTTGCCATGGCAGACAGCATTTGCATAATAAATAACAGCTATCATGAGACTTTCTTTATGAAGTTCTCTGTTGTGTTGTCAGCTATAAGGGCCTCCACTAAAGCAGCCAATATTGAGGGAGTAGAGTGTGTTTTCCTTGCAAATGCAACATCTCAACCTAAGTCACTGTCAAGAATACATTATTTTAGCAGTGCTGGCTAGATGGGATAGATTACCTTAAGTCAGTCCATGGAATGCTTGGTGAACTTTACCAGCACACATCTACAGGATGACAACGACATGACTTAACTTCAAGCCATGTGGCCAGATTGAGTCAGGAACATAATAACATTTGCTTACTCTTTGTGTTAAGGCCTTCTGAAATTTCATCCTCCATCACTTAAGTCTGGGTTAAACAAGTTAGAAAATTCCTCTTGTTGCTAGTTCAAGTGACTGGAACATTAAAAGGGTGTGTGTGTGTGTGTGTGCTTAGGGGGTTGCTATCTGAGTTTCTTTATGCTGTTCAGTTTTGTTCTCATAATACTTTAAGGCTACTTGAAATTTCCTGATGTTAACTTGGGGGCTTTCCTTTAGGCACTTGCTAAATTTAAGAGTGTTAGCACAGAAGTCTGATTTTAAAATCTGATTAGTTTTACATCAGTTGTTATTTCCTCTATTTTAATGCTTTTAAAGTCTTTTATTTTCTGGTTCTCAGAATGGTAGAAATTTAGCTGAGTATCACTCTATGTTTGTAAATCATTAGTTCATGTAATGAGAATAATAAGGGCCTTCTCGTGTGTGGATTGGTACTTTCTGCCTATTCCTTTGGACTAGACAAGGAATAGTAGTTTTGCTTCTGATGAAATTCAGGACATACTATCCCCAAATATGGCACCTTGGCATACTGAATATTTGAAGCTAAAGGAATTTGAAAAGTGACAGATACCGATAAGGACTCTGGCCTTGGAACCTAATACTGCCATGAAAGGTACCCTCTGTGTACTCAAAGTAAAAGCAAAGCCGCACAATACAGGGGCCGCAGAGAGAGCTTGGGCATCAATTTTCGTTTACTTCTTTTTTTTGTCTTTTGGATTGGTCATGTTTTTCAGCAACTCTCTTTTTCCAATCAACTGTAATATAAAAATACTCAAGCCAAGTCTTTCTGTAGGTGTTCCTCATGAAACTTCTACTATCATGCAAATCTGATATAAAATAAGTATGGGTGTTTTTCTTGAGTTCATTTGTCTTTTCCTACAGAGTCTCAGCCGAAACTAGAAATACCAGGAGGAAAATTCTTTTTTTTCTTCCATACCTCATCAACGACATCAAATCGTCATTATTCATTTTGCTACTACTTGCTGTGTTCCCACAGGGCAGCCAACTCCATGTTTAAGTGATTTTGTGTGCCTTAGCTCATTAATTCCTTGTCATCTTTTGCATCTTGTTTAGGCCTGAGAACACAGAAGCTCAGGGTCCTGCGGTGACTTCGTAAGCATCATGACATTCAGCAGCCAGGAGTGGAATGTATTTAAAAAAATAAAAACCCAACCTTCAGATTTTTTTTCACCACATTTAGTGCCCCAAGGGTAGAATTTTAAGAACTGAACATTAATGAGACATCCTTAAACAATGGCTATTTTAATGACTACAAGCAACACGTTATTTTTTTTCTCAAGCCAATGAAGTTGGCAACGTTCATGGCTGTAGGAAAGAAAGGTGCAACAAATCTGGTGCTGATTCTCACCTCTTTATAGCCTGATTTATAAGGGCAAAGAAGTTAGAAAGAAGCTTTCTCTAGATGGAGGCCTAATAGGTTGTCTTTTATTTCCAAAAAGAAATGAAAAAAGAAAAAAAAAGAAAAAACCAATAGCAAATCCTCAACAACTCATTTTTGACATTTAAGAGCTCAGAAAGGTAGTCTAAGCTATTAAAGATTATTTATTATCTTTTTTAGCATTTCATCATCTTAAAATTTCCTAGCTCATATGAGAACTTGCTGTTCAGGTGTCTTTAGAGAGCAATTTTCTGTAGCCAAGTTACACATCTTAAAATAATGACTCATAATGGAAATTGGGCATGAGGTGGCTGCAGCATTAGCTAAAGAGCACCATTAGAATATGCTGTATTACAAAAAATAAACACTTGGGTGCTTCAGCTTTTAAAATGAAATCCTTAAAAGCAAGACATTTATGGCAAATGCAGTAATAATATTTAATAATTGTAGAGAGAGTGGTGAAAATGGCCAAAAGTGACCAAACAGTTGGAGAACCTGGGAAGGTTGTATAGTTAAGATCTACCCTGCATCTTCCAGAAAGATTGATATATCAAAAAGAATTTCTCATAGCCTATTTTCCTCTTTCTTTTTGTAGTTCCCACCATTTCCAATCTGCTGTGGTGTGATCCATCGGTTGGGAGGCAAAGTTTTTTGTTCCTTCACCATTTCTTTTCAGTGGCCATATTTATTCTTCAAGCTACATCATTGTCCAGTGGAGATTTTCTTAGATCAATGAAGTTACTCTTTTTTGCTCACTAATAGAATTACAATATTACTTTTTTTTTACTTTCAGAAATGTTTGCAAAACTAAAATCAGTACTCTTTTTATTATTGCGATAGCACATTAGTCATTTGATGTGAAGCAAATCATTATATTAAAGGCTTTTACTGTAGGTTAAAAGTTTTGTTGTGAATTGCACCCCTTTCCAGCCATCTATACTCCTAAAATCTCTTATACAACAACCTGCACTTCAGGGAAGGATGGCAGATCTCAATTCCAAGTATGATATAGGTGGATATATTTGTCATTTACCCCGTGTGACATCAGAGTTATAATTGCTATGATTGGATTAAAACAAATGAATCTGTCTTCTGAATACCTTCTTTCTTCAAGGACCAGTAGAGAGAAAAAGCTACTTTTCGTCTACAGAGCATTTCCATTGGAATCCACCTGCTCTACTCCCTGATTCTACCAGAACCTCCCTCTGCCCTACACCCATGTTAACCACTGCCTCTCCTAAAACCCCATCCTCTTTGGCATGTGCTCACGCTGGAAGAGATTGCATTAACTTGTTTCTGCCTGTTTTTCTAAGTCGAGTTTAACCTTTCACACCTTCCTCTTTTCTAACAAAATACTTTAAAAAATTCTTCTAAATTGCACTGCCACCATTTCTTCAGATTTGCTCAGTCCCCTTGGAGTAGTGATATGCGGGAGATGGGGGAGCGGGAAGGGTGTTTATGCTTGTAATCCAGAGCCATATTTTTGACTGTCATGTCTCTTCCTTCTGCTTTGCTTTCTCTCCTGCCAAATTCATTCTCATTCTAGGTGAATATTTTCAAGTTACCACATTTACATTGCACAATATATAACAATCTTTGTCTACTGGGAAGCAAGAAGGCTGGTTACATTTCACATATAATTGAAAGTGGGCTTTTTCATCACAGAGCTGAGGCTCTGAGTCAGTGATTGGTAATTTGTGATGGCTGCAGCTGCACCTTGCAGTAGCCCTTCATTGCATGTGCCCTTCACTTTGTCAGGAAGTTTTCTGGTGAAATTTTGGTTTACTTTTTGTAATAAGCAGTCCAGTCTATGATACTTAGCTGCTAACTGTGATGCTGTCTATAAAATCTCATGAGGAGCTACAGCAGGATTGGAAATGTGAGTGTCTGGTTCTGGCATTGTTGTGCAGTGTGTAAAGCTTCTGTGTGAGACAGCGGCACCCTGTATGGGAGCTGGTTCATGTCCAGGCAGCTCCACTTCTGATCCCGATCCAAGCTAGTGGTCTGGGAAAAGCAGAGGAAGATGCCCCCAGTGAAGGGACCTCTGCTATCTGGGTGGTAAATCTGGATGAAGCTCCGTATCACCTTGGCACTGCTCTGAACATTGCAGCTATCTGGGGAGTGAACCACTGGATGGAAAATCTCTATCTCTCCTACTCTCTCTCTTTCTAACTGTGCCTTTCAACTAAATAGATCTTTTAAAAATGTAAGCAATGGTGACTTCAGATTCAAAGCCCAAATACCAATGGGGGAAATGAGAGCAGTTTCTGTGCTGTGGTGGAATCCTTACTGTATTGTCACAGAGCTTCAGATTATATTAGCTTTTTAAAGCTGGATGAAACTGTCAGAATCCAGAATTAAGATTCTAGACTCTGGTACAGTTACAGGTTAGTAAGCGGCAAAGACAAGAGGCAACACCCAGATGCCAGTCTTGCAGTGTGTAGGGGACTTTCTGCAATAGCCATGCAGAGGAAGGAAGCCATCTATGCAGTGCAGCTAAAAATTCACATTAGAGGTGTACGTTAAATTATGCAATGAATTTCAGCACCTTTATTGTCCCAACACAGCAAAAATGAAGACGTCAAAAAACAAAAACAAAAATACTGATGAATACCAGGTTTGTTACTACAACAGACTTTAGTCCTTAATTCTATACAAAACGTTTCTTTAGATTTGTGACCCCAGATGTAATCTAGAAGCACAGCATGTGTCAGTTCAAACTGTTTTATGTGACACAAAGCTACTTAATATAACCCGGCTCGGAGTGACATTTCCATTGCACTGCATTGCAGCAGAAAGAAATAACACTGCTTTCACAAGAGGGTAATTATCTCTGCCAGTTTACACTGTTTTGCTATTTGTAGGTAGAAGTGGAACTAGGCGTCTTCGTCCGAATACATACTGAAAAGAACTACCAAGATAGAGAATTTATGGGAACTCTACCTCCTATTTGATAGGATGACAGAAGTTCAGGCAGCATAAATGAAAGCAAGTATTTTGTTTATTGAAGGATGTATGTTTGCATTAAGAAGCAGTTTGGTTAGAAGACAAAGTACAAAAAAAACAATATTGGAAACATTCTAAACAAAGTGAGGCAGGGTCTGAAAGGGTGGCTTTATTTTTTAAGATGTATTTATTTCCTTGAAATGTAGAGTGAGGAGACAGGAGAAGAGAGAGGGAGAATCTTTCATTGGCTGGTTTACTCCCCAAGTGGCCATGACCTCCTGGACTGGGCCAGAGACCAAAGGCAGCAACCAAGAACTCCACCCAGGTCTCCCACAGGGGCAGCAGGGACTCAAATTCCTGAGTGATCACCCGCCGCTTCTCAAGTGCATTAGCAAGGAGCTGGAGTAAAAGAGGAACAACATGGACTCAAAGTAGCACTCTGATACGGGAAGCAGTGACTCAACCCGCTGTACCACAATGTCCATCCTCAGAAGAAACCTTTTGAAACTAAAGGGCACAAAATAAGACTTCCTTACAGGAAGGCCTCCTTACAAAGAAAGACTGTCAACTCCATGTCTTTTTTGGGATCCTGAATCACTTATCGTCTTTCCTCCCTTTGAACTGAAATGCTTTACGAAGATACCATGGTTCTCAATGTTACAAGTTCTCTCTCAAGATGTTTATTTTTGTGGGTCAAACACATCTTTACCAAACTCAGGTGCTGGAAGCTAGTGTTGTCGCATAGTGAACAAAGACACTGTCTATAAGTCCTGCATCCTATATAGGCACAGGTTCATGTTCTGGAGCCTCCACTTCTGATCCAGACCTCTACTAATGACTTGGAAAAGCAGTGGAATATAGCTCAAATGATTGGTCTCCCACACCCATGTGGGAGCCTGGGAAGAAGCTCCTGGCTCCTGGCATTACCCTGGCACAGCCCTGGTCATTGCAGATTTGGGGAATGAACCAGTGGATGGAAGATTTCTGTCTAATTCTGCCTTTCAAAAAAATAAATAGATTAAAAGCTTCACCTGTGGATATCTTTGGTGAGCGGTCTTTTCCTTGTTAGTAGAGGATTGTATTCTAGATATATACTCACATGGTGGAGAGCAGAGAAGTAGAGGAAGCTGTCCTTTTCTTATTAGAAGGGATACTCTCATTATGACAGCTCCATAATTATAACGTGATGTCATGCAAAGCCCTACTTGCAGTTATCATCACATTGTGGGGAAAGATGCCCACATGTGAACTTTTTAAAGAAAGATTTGTTGGGTTTTTCAGTACTTAGATCCCCTACAACTCTCAGAATATGACTTAGCACAGTTGAAAATGCTGATTGAATGTAATTGACATGAAGAAATTTGGGGATACTGTGTTAAAGACTCCGCAATATATTCTTCCATATTATTGGAATAGCTGAAATTCCATGTTTATGTGGATTGATGCTCCAGTGAGATAAAAGTCGAAAAGGTTTTTCACATAAAGGTACTCTTACTTTAAAAACTCAGATCAGAACTTAGATCAAGGGATGAACCAGAACAAATGTTGCTTTTTAAGTTCATGTGTTAGTTCTAGCCTGGTTATTTAAATCTTCTGTTACCTAAGTCCACGAGAAGTAATGGTCTAGACTGAGTGCTTGATTACGGGTATATGCTACATGTTGTACAACAACATCTTTTCATGAGGATTAAGTCACTGACTCTAAAGCAGGTGGGGAAATCATTATCACCACATGCCCCCTGTTGAGAGAAAGCACACACACACACACACACACACACACACATACACACTCCCAAAACAGTCACAACTAGGGTCTTCCCTTGAAAACAGTGGCCGAGGATGTAGAAAAGTGGATGAGTCTAGAGTAACACAAGATGGACTTTAACCTTTTCCTTCATTTATTTTAGTGTATTAAGATTGTCAAAGCTGTAGAAAAAGAGAATACTATATTGAATATTCATCATTAAAGTTTAACATTTATTTTTTTTACCAAACATGCATAATCTATTTTACTATGACATGATATAAAGCATAAATATTTAATTCCGAAATACTCCTATATGAATTTCTTTAAAATTAAGAACATTTTCTCAAATATCCATAACATACTTCATGTATCTTGCAAAATTAATATTAGTTCCCTAATACCACGGACTTTCAATTTCTTAGTTGCACAAATGCTTTTTCCAGGCTGTTTATGCTTATTAGATTAAGAATCTAATAACCTCTGCAGATCTTTTATTGGTCTTTTTATACATGAGAATAATGGTGCTAATAGATTTTTAGAAATTATATACTTAAAAACATATATCAACCCTGAAAAATACATGACTTCTTTTTTTTTACCTTTTGTTTTTAAAGGTTGATTTATTTATTTGAAAGTCAGAGTTACAGAGTGAGAGGGAGAGACGCAGAGAGGACTACCCTTGCTGCTTCACTCCCCAGACGTTCACAATGTGCAGAGCTGAGCCAATGTGAAGCTGGGAGCCAGGAGCTTCTTCCAGGCTTCCCACATGGTTACAGGGGCCCAAGAACTTCAGCTGTCATCTGCTGCTTTCCCACGCCATGAGCAGTGAGCTGGATCAGAAGTGAAGTAGCTGGGACAGGAACCGGAGCCCATTTTGGGTGTTGGTGTCACAGACGACAGAAAATCTTGCTATGCCATCTCACTGGCTCCCTTTTTTGGTCACTTTTTAAGCATTTGTTTATTTATTCTGATTTGAAAGGCAGATTTACAGAGAAGGAGACAAAAAGATACTATTTCTCCAATCTCACAGTCTACAACATACTTCTGTTACCACGAAAGTGGAACTTTTCTCCTATCCATCAAACAGTCAATTGGGCAGCAGATCAGCTCGCTGTGCAGTTCAGTTCTCAGACAGCATCAGATCTACGGGCTGAGGGTTCAGTCCCCAACACTGTCTCCACTTAGGATCCAGTTGCAACTGTAGGCCTCCAGAACTCAGACAAATGGCTCTAAGTTACAGTTACCATGACACCTTCCCGGTTTGGCGAATGAAGAGAACTCAGCGTAACAGTTACATATGTTCACTCTTTTTTTCTAAATAAAGGATATTACAAGGAATTCCGATGGAACACAGAGAGAAGTTCGGAAGAAGAGATGTAGAGTAGCCATGCCCACTGTGGTTGTTCCACCCTCCAGGAGCTGTCACAATTTGTCCATCCAGGTGCTCTTGGACACCTTTCCTTTGGAGCATTTATACTGGCTTTCATGCTTAGGTCCGCTTCATTAAATCATCGGCTATCAAACTTTCATCTCTGTTCCCTCCTCAGAAGTTGGGGTCTGGGGCTGAAAATGCCAAGCCTGTAGACCTGTCCTGGTATTTTAGCCACCACCTGGAAGCTCCCCAGATGGTGTTAACCACTAGGTATCAGCACACAAAAACACTCTTATCACTTTGAAGATACCAAGAAATTTAGGAGTTATATGCTTGGAAACACAACACATGAAAACCTGTAGTACATTCCATATTATCACAACATGCCTTAAAGGGCTTGTTACCTAATTGTAAATTTCAAAGGAGAGGGTAGAAGTCGAGGATTTGGCACAATGTTCAGGACAGGGGAACAGAGGGACATTGACGGGGCTCAAAGTTAAGTTTAGTTTTTAAACATTTGAGTTTCAAGCACTGATGTGATAGACGCAAGTTTAACATCTCGCTGGGGAAGGGTTGGGACTGAATTAAGAGATCAATAAGCCAGGAGCCTGGCTGGGAGGTCACTACTGTGATCATGATGAAAGATTATAGGATCTAGACTAGCATCGGGGAGGGAAATGGATGGAGCTTGAGGAACACCAAGGGATTAAAATCAAAGGTCAGAATAGACAGGGTATAAATCAACACAGAGGGCATGGGAAGAAATTTTGGAGATGGGGAACAGCAGTGATGAGTTCAGACTTGGTTCGAAGGCCAGCAGATCGTATTGACAAGTTTTAAAGAAGGATATTTATAAACTGTTCTTCTTACGTGCCTCAAAGTCAGAGTCACAGCGTGGGGGAAGCAAAGAGAAAAATCTTCTGTCTGCTGGTTCAATTGCTCAATTGGCTGTGACTGCTGGAAGCTAGGTCAATCTGAACCCAGGAGCCAGGAGCTTCTTTCTTGCTTCCCATGTGAGTTACGAGGTCCAAGTGCTTGAGCCATTCGCTGCTGCTTCCTCAGGCACTTTAACAGGGAAATGGATGGGAAGTGGTGCTGCCGAGACTTGGGTCGGTACCCGTAAAGGATGTCAGTGCATACCACAGCAACGACCTGAAGGACTTGTTTTTACAAGTATACTTTAGCTTTGGTGGGGGAAGTCTGTCAGAGAGCCCATGACTGGAGACAGAGAGATCATTTAGAAAACAATTTTAGTTCTCCAGATCAGAAAAAATGACAGTCTAAACTAGAGCAGTAATGGAGGAGTCGGAGAAGCAACAACCATAAGAGTGATTAAGGTGGCCCAGTGCGATAGCCTAGCAGCTAAAGTCTTCACCTTGCATACGCCAGGATACCATATGGGTGTCAGGATCCCATAGGGGACCTGCTCTAATTCTGGAGGCCCTGATTCTCATCCACCTCCCTGCTTGTGGCCTGGTAAAGGAGTGGAGGATGGCCCAAAGCCTTGGGATCTTGCACTCGTGTGGGAGACCCAGAAGAGGATCCTGGCTCCTGGCTTCAGATCAGCTCAGCTCCTGGCTTCGGATCAGCTCAGCTCCGGCTCTTGAGGCCAATTAGGGAGTGAACCAGCAGATAGAAGATCTTCCTTTCTGTCTCTTCTCCTCTCTGTATATTTGACGTTCCAAATAGGGAGCTGGATGGGAAGTGGGGCCATTGGGAACACAATCCAGCACCCATATATGATCCCAGCACGTGCAAGGCTAGGACCAGACACCAGGCTACAGCGCTGGACCCAGGACAAATTGCTTCTGTAAGGTCTCAAAACTTGACTATGAATTTACATACTTGACCTCTAGAGTTCTTACTTAGTCCCTTTAGTGAAGGGATGGGGAATGTCTGGCTCCTGTGCCATATGTGGCTATGAGATCTTTCAGTCTGGCTCTGCCAGTGTAATTGTAGTCAGGATTTGAAATTCCATTAATCTGCAGCAGGACAATTTTTAAGTCGATTATTTTGTATGCCCCCTGAATGGTGTTATAAACATCCAACTGGCAAATGGCCCTAAGAAAAAGAAAAAAACGTTATCCCAAGATATACCTATCTCTTTTAATCATGGGAGTATAATTGAGTCTTTGGATAACAGGGAAAACTGAGCATATGTGTTCACAACCCATGTTGTCTTCCATAGAGAATTTGAATTTAGTCATTCATCGAAAAAAGACTGAAGAATTATGAAGAGATTTGATCCTTCATGTAATTTAGTAATAATAACAGCAACGACAATAAAATGTCCCTGAAATTCTATCACCTTCCTTCCCTTTTTTCTCCGTAAGTCCCTTTCTGTCTCCCTCTTCTCTCCACCCTTTCTTTCTCATCAAATGGATAATCTCTTTCCATTTTGTGTCTATCCATAATTGAGACCCCATATCTCTTCCAAAGCAAATTTCATCTTGCAGTCTTTGGTTTCCCAAGGTATTAAACAAGTGAATGGAGTTTTTGTTCTGTTTTGTGAGATAGACATCTTGCAGCTGAAAAGCATCAGCAACATCGTGTGGATCTTGAAGAGAAAGGCACTTTAAGGTTGTTCTCTGCATCTCCGCTCCCACAGGATTATGCCCACTAATCTACCTTGGAATATTTCCCCCAGATCTTGGTTCTATAACTTTGAAAAAGTGTGGTCAACCTAGGCAGATTTGCTACTTTCCTCCCATTGTTGTTTAACAATTTTATTATTTATTAATTTGTACATCCTAGGATACTGTTTCTGGCAATCATTCCAAGCTCTCCTGCTGCCTTCACTCTTAGAATTCCATCCTTATATCCTAGGGTTTGATCAAATGAGCTGCTGCTTCTATTGCCTCCACTGTCTCCCCCACACACCTGGCCTCTCCTTGCTTCCCAACTAGTCCCAGAAGTGATTGTATTTCTTACATTTGCAACTTCTTATTCCCTTGGTGTTCCATTGCCTACTTCTGAGACCAGCATCTCAAAATGTACCTCTCCCATTTACCTGCTTTTTGAATAATCTTTAGTCTCTCCTAAAAAAATTGTAGGTCTTTAATGAAAACTACATGCATTCATATTTCTCTATGGCTCCACTCTCCAGGTTACTTCTCATTTTATTTGGGTTCATTTTTCTCATTCCCTATCAGTCCCTTTCATCCTACTGCTCCTCTTCTTCCCCAACCCCGACCTCTGCTCCTCCATGCCCTATTACAATCTGATTCCCAAGCTCTTTATTTGTACAAGCTCCAGCCACCGGCCTTAGGATAGTCTCAACTACACTGAAAAGCTCACCAGCTTCTCAAAGCATTGGCTGCTCTCTCCCTCATACCCTTTACTCAAACCTGAGCCATGGAACAAGGAGTTTCTTTGCTATTTTCTTGCTCCACGATACTTCCACCTGTGCCCATCCTCTTAGATTCCATTCTAGGCCTGCCGTGTAAGGTACAGAATCCCAGACTTTCAGACAGCGCATGTTTCCTGGAGTTACTCTTGCTGCACACTCCAAATTAATATGTGTGAATTACCGTACTCAGGCTACTTTCCCCCTACCAGTGACTGAAGCTCAGAGCCGCCTTTGACTTCTCCCTACTCCTGCCACCAATTATGTGCTTGAGGCACAGAAATCCATGCTAATATTTGCATAACAAAAACTAATTAGGAGGGCACACCTGCCACAGATACACACAAATCACATGGTGCATGCTCAGAACCAAGTCTCCATGATTTTGGATTATTTACTGCTTCACCACAATACATGCTTGGGCTTGGAGCACTGCGAGTGTACATTAACAGTGACTTTCACAGTCATTGCCTGGCATCTTAATAGGGTTAGATTGTGGAAGAGCCATCTTATGTAATGGTTTAAAATTTGGGATCCTCCTTTTTTTGTAACCACAAGAAGGCAAGGTTCAAACTATGTTAATTGATGTGTTTTGATCACGAAGAGGCCAAGGTTAGCAAGAGGCTCATTTCCACAGTGACTAAGTGAAAGAGTCAATACATCAGTCTTTTTGAGACCACCACAGAACTCTCATTTCCATTCTTCTATCCAACAACTGACACTGTAAGTAGCTCAGATTCAAATGCAAATGCAAGCACAAGAATGCAGACACACTTTGAAATCAATAACATCGTTTTGTCAGGCAATTCATTTAGTATTTCTAAAAACCAGTGAAGTTTAAAAAACAAGGGAGTTGAAAGCTTGCCCTCCTGTTCTTCCAGTTTTAATGAGCCTATTCCTCACTCTGGGACAGAGAAGCCCTCATTATAACTTGTCAGTAGAACATTAGCACCCAAGATGGAGGCAGCACTATGAAACTGGCTAATTTTCTTTCTTTTTTCCCCATCTGGACATAGTTGAGAAATCTTGTAATGGGCAAAGCCAGCCATTTATTTGAACTTCTGCTTTCTAAATCATGGATTCATCTTAGAATTGCATGACTCTTTCTGTGTTAGTAAAGACATTTGTGATAGACTTGTTATGCTGGGACATTGTGTGCTCATAAATAACATGCAACCCTTCTCTCTCAAATGAGCTTGGTAAGCCTGCAGGGAGAGACCGTACGCAGCACATTGAGTGCCCTGTGCCATCTGAGCACCTTTGGGCCTCCTCTTTCCCCTCTAGTAACATAGCTTAACAGGGGGAGATGAAAAACAGGGGTCCATGCTCAGAGGGGCTATTGGTGCTAGGGATGAACACGGGGGCAGGCGAGTAATCTCCTTGTGTCTTGGTAGAACACTATTTGTTTCACTCATTGCTGCAGCCCTTGAAACCATTAGAAAATGTGACACAGCAAAGCTCACATTTCCTGTGCCTGCTGCGTGGGTGAACATGCTATTATATTACCCCAGGGCAGTTCCACAAGGCTCATGGGTTATTTTGTGTTTTTGCTATGTTTATTTTTTACCATGATACTTTTTTTTTTTAAAGAAAAAATGCTCCTGGGCCCAGCCCAGTAGCCTAGTGCCTAACATCCTTACCTTGCGTGTACCAGGATCACATATGGGTGCCAGTTCATGTTCCAGCTGTTCCAGTTCCCATCCAGCTCCCTGCTTTTGGCCTGGGAAAGCAGTAGAAGATGGCCCAAAGTCTTGGGACCCTGCATCCGCATGAGAAACCTATAAGCTCCTGGCTCCTGGCTTCAGATCAGGTCAGCTCTGGCTGTTGCAGCCACTTTGGGAGTAAACCAGCAAATGGAACATTTTTCTCTATATACCTTCTTCTGTAAATCTGACTTTCCAATAAAAATAAATAAATCTTTAAAGAAAAAAAACATGCTCCTGTCTTTTGTCCTACTTTACCCTGCCAGTCCCTGATGCAGGCCAATCTACTGTATGTTGTAGTCCTTTAAATCATACACAAACATCTTCGAAAAGTTTCTGGAAAATTAGTGATACAAAAAAAAATATATGGATTTTCAATAAGTTTGACAACAAAATAAACTCACCTTTCAATTCCATTTTCTCCACAAAGTTTTAGAATCCCTTCCTAACATTCTTTCACTCCTCCACCAACCTCACAGTTAGCCAAGCCTACTATTCAAAATGGAACGAAGCAGTTTCACATCAGTCTCTGCAAACGGAGTCATCTGAGGGACTTCTAGAACCTGAACTGGATGTCTTTGTTCATTTCTAAATGTTATTTATGGTAGTAAAACAGTCTAGCAGACTAGAACTTCCATGATCTTATATATCCTAGAAAAACCCATGCTTGGTTTGGATTCTAAAATGGTCTATAGAATTCTTGAGATGTGAAGACCATGTCTTCATCAAGCAGATTTTCAATTCTGAGCTTTTAATGAACACTAGCATATATCAGGCACTACACTTAGCACCAGGGGTCCAAAGAGCAAATATAAAATCCTTACTCATTAGGGAGCTTGTATTCTGTCTGAAAGGAAAGATTTGTGAACCAAAAATTACACTCAGTAGACGGGGATTTGGCCTAGAAGTTCAGATCTTGCTTGGGATACCCTTATCCCTGAGGTGCTTGGATCCGAACTCCAGCTATTCTACATCCAATTTAGCCTACTGTCAATGCATAGCCGAGGACAGTGGGTGATGGCTCAAGTAGCTGGATTCTAATCATGCTGTGGGAAGACCCTGGATTGAGTTCCTGGTTACCGGCTGCAGCTTTGTCCAGCCTCAGCCATTGAAGGCATTTGGGAAGTAAACCAACGAATCGGTACTCTTTCTCCTAAATAATGTATTTTTCTGAAAAAATTACTTAAAGATGCTTTAAGTGCTCAAATAGAAAAACTGCGTGTCATGAGAAGTAGCTAACAAAAATTCTTGGGCTGTCTTATTCAAGTTATTTCTTTCCCTTTAGCTCCTTTTATCCTCATTGGTATGAAGCAATTGCAGGTCAGGGCCTTTTCAGACATGCGTCTCTGCAACAGAGAACCCTGTAACCATGTTATCAAGTTTCAGTCCACTTATCTGTTTAGTGAGACAGTGTTCACCACAAAATTTGATTATGTTGACTACAGCAGGGGAGGACTCTAGTCTTGATGAGACTCCAGGCCCGGCAAGGTGCTCTTCATTGTACAAAGCTTACAATATAGTTGGCAAATATTTAAGACCACTTTCCTGACTGGATATTTTCATCTTTACTACATTTTGTAGGTAGGATGGCAATGGGTTTTGTAGTCAGATTCAACTTAAAAGTCTGGCCCCGATTCTTGCCAGTGTGTACATCTGAGCAAGTTACTTTGCCCATCTATTTCTGAGCCTGGGAAATGTAAATAATCGTAGTTTCTAATTCCAGGGCTTTTTTTGTGATTTAAATGACCCAATCCATGTAGAGTTTAGCATTGTGCCACAGTATAGTTAGCCAGTATTACATCTGTTATTCCTTTTCTCTACGAAAGAAAAAAATATGTATGAAAGTGATGCCTATGTTCTAGTCCTGATGGTAGAATTAGTCATATAACACATAGGAAGCTGCTAGAACTAGGTAACATGATAATGGCAGTTGCACTAAGTAACATTGAATGTCCTTTTTAAGTGCTGAAAATTTATACTTGACTCACTGCTTGGAGTGACATTGTGAGATTCTGGGCATGACAGTCACCAAGGATGTCCCGCAGGTTCTAGAGGAACTGTACTTGCTCTGTGGTATCAAGATAATGCTCTGCTTCCAATACGAAATTCCAAAGGGAGGAAAAATGATGTCCCAGAAGGTCTGGCAATGATTTGTTATCCAGAGATTTCAATGGAATATGTAACTGCTGAGGAGGCAAAGTCTTGTATTAACCCTGTTAGGGGTTCTCTTAACTGTGTGGAGCTAGAGATGCTCACTCAAAAGAGATCTTAATTCTAGGGTTTAGTCACCTCTTTTTCTTTTCTTCTTTTTTTTTTTCTTAAGCAAAGACGCCGAAAATGAAACAAGAAAAAGACCAAGCATCTTGACATTACTGTTCAGAATTTCTGCAAACTTGTTAACTCTGTGGTATGTTCAGAAGTTTTTGAGTGCTCCTTGGGAAATCATCTTGAATTTTTATATTTTGAGTATAAAGACTCAAAACTCCTTAGATATCATAAAATCTCATTTTATCTCTGGGTGTTTCTGCTCAGAAGCGAACACTGTGTCAAGTATGATCAGATTAGCAATCTTATTCTACTAGCCATAAGGGTTTGCATTTCAATCATCCTTGTCTCTCTGCTGCCACACTGTTTGAAGCAAATGGTCGTGTACATCAGGAATCCGTTTGATATCACTCCCCTATCTGCCTCCTTCTATCTTTCAGAGTCAGGGTAACTGACCTTAATTTAATCCTTCCTTAAACAAGAAGAAAAAAGAGCAAGGCAAAGGCCAAGGGCCCGTAAGGGAAATAGTTAAGCTCATGGGGTTCACTTCCATTCAGTGTTACTCAGACAAGTTTTTTCAGCGAAGAAAGGCAACTGAGTGGATGTGGTAGACGACTTAAACCTCTCAAAAGATTGAGTTGTCTCTCCTTTTCCATGGGTGATATAGATTCTGAGAACCTCAGTGAATGCCTAAAGCCATGCAATGTGATAAACTGTTTATCCCATGCATTCACACCTATAACAGAGTTCAGTTTCTAAATACAGCACAGTGAGAGAAAAAAAAACAATAATTAACCCCAAAGTAAAACAACTATAACAATATAGCATAATAAAAGCTGTGTGAAGCTGGTTTCTTCTCTCCAAAAACATCTTATTGTACTGTACCCAAACTTCTTGTGATATTAAGTGATACGATGCCTACATTATGATACAATGCCTAGACATCATAAATGACTACTATTTAAAGATGACTTGAATGCAAATATTGTGATGCTGTAACAGTCTGTCTGATCATTGAGAGGGCTACTGAGTGATGACTGGTGGGTAATGTACATCATGGGGATTCACTGGACGAAAAGAAAGCGGTTCCAGGACAGTTTAGGATTTTATCATACTACTCATTGAAAATGCAATTTTAAACTTCTCAAGGGTTTATTTCTAGAACTCTCTACTTAACATTTTCAGACCATAGTTGACTGAGAGTAATTGAAACAATGAAAGATAAAATTGCGTATGAGGGAAGATGACTAGTTTCAAACCAGTTTTTCCCAGGCTGTGGCCTATGTGTATGTGTATTGGTCACATTGGTTTTGATTTTTTTTAATCAAAGGTACTTTTAATTAGCAGCCACAGTGTTGTAATGAAATATTTATAAAAGCTTCAGGACTTGGTCTGGCCTACCATTCCACATTCTCTATTACACAGTCCCACTCCATACCCTAAGTGAGTGGAATCTTTTATTTCCACAATGAATTCTAACCATTTTGAGATGCATACACACACATACAAAGAATAATATTTGTATTTTTAAGTATCAATTTAAATGGCCCTCTACAAATTCTGTCTCATATAATCCTGGTTCATAGACTTTACTCTGTGCTGTCAGGGTCCAAAATCTAGTATTTAGCTTACTGTTGTCATCAGCCATTTTGGTATCTATTCTATTTAACATGAAAGCATTCTGAAAGTAAGGATGTGGTCCACTCAACTTCCTGCTGTGCCACTAATACCTAGTACAGTGTACCTCAATTGTTTTTGAACAAATGAATAGATTGGTTTTATATTTGACTTCCAAATGATTATTTTGGGAGTTCACATTTCATATCATCAAGTGTCTCAAACTTTATTGCTTTGCTTGTAACTGATCCTTTTAAAAACTGTATCTCTAAAATCCTGGCCAGCATGTGGAATAGCAGTCTGACAATCCAGCTTCCAGTGCAGGCATCCAGTATGGGCACAGATTCGTGTCCTGGCTGCTCCACTTCTCCATCCAGCTCCCAGATTTGGACTGGCCCAGCTATGATTGCTGTAACCATTTGGGGAGTGAATTAGCAGATGGAAGATTTCTATCTCTTGTGTTTCTCTGTTTCTGTCTGTAACTATGAATAAAAATAAGTAAATTTTTAAAAAAGGAAAAATGAGGCCTGGCATAATAGCCTAGCAGCTAAAGTCCTTGCCTTGCACGTGCCAGGATCCCATATGGGTGCCAGTTCTAATCCCAGCAGCCCTGCTTCTCATCCAGCTACCTGCTTGTGGGCTAGAAAAGCAGTCCCAAAGGATGGCCCAAAGCTTTGGGATGCTGAACCCACATGGGAGACCCGGAAGAAGCTCTGGGCTCCTGGCTCAGCTTTGGCCGTTGCAGCTGCTTGTGGAGTGAGTCAATGGACAGAAAATCTTCCTCTCTGTCTCTCCTCTTCTCTGTATATCTGACTTTGTAATAAAAATAAATAAATCTTTAAAAAAAGGAGAAATGATATATCTGAAATGTTGGCCTCTGAAGACCTTTACATTTTAATCACATTAGCTTGTGTGTGATGCAAATATTTTGATTTTTAGTTCTCTTGTATTTCAGGTCTGAAACGTATCCAAAAGTTAAACTTTAATGACACAAAGTGTTTACATATTTTGTTAAGAGTTCCACTAATTTTTTTTCAGGGAAATTAGAGAAATTAACCACAAAGTCTCATGAATTATTTAAACTTCCTCTCTCTGTATGGAAACAATGGACATTATGCTACTAAATTCATTACTACTACCACTAAATGTCTTCTGCTGAATGTTAAGATACTTTTCTTTTTTCAAAAAGATTTATTTATTTTTTATTACAAAGTCAGATATACAGAGAGGAAGAGAGACAGAGAGGAAGATCTTCCCTCCGATGATTCACTCCCCAAGTGAGCCGCAACAGGCCGGTGCGCGCCAATCCGAAGCCAGAAACCTGGAACCTCTTCCGGGTCTCCCACGCAGGTGCAGGGTCCCAATGCATTGGGCCGTCCTCAACTGCTTTCCCAGGCCACAAGCAGGGAGCTGGATGGGAAGCGGAGCTGCCGGGATTAGAACCGGCACCCATATGGGATCCCGGGGCGTTGAAGGCGAGGACTTTAGCTGCTAGGCCACGCCGCCGGGCCCAAGATACTTTTCTATATGAAAATTAAGTTTTATTTGTTATTGGTTTTGTTGGTTACAGCTGACAACTCTTCCTGACTTTCCAGGAAGAAGATGCATAGAACTTATTTACAGAACTATAAGAATATGTTCTTATACAAAACATCACTTGAAGTCTCTTTTTGCTTGTGCACTTTGGGAACCTTGCATCTCCGTTCCTGCTTAGGTGAACCATCAGCTCTCACTTTCTATGCCTGTACATTTTTACCTATGGACATTCTAACCCTGCTTTAAAGTTATACTCAGATGTCTCTGCATTAGCAATGACTCCTTCATAGCCACCGTGGAAAGTGATCTCATTTCTATGCAGAGGCTGTGAGATAACCTGCTGGAGTAGTTTCCAGCCTTAGTGACATGGTGGAATCACTCAGTGGCAGAGTTGATGAATGTCCAAATCTGGAGCCCAAATGCAATCGATGAAGTTAACGTGTGGATCTGAGGTGCAACCAGGCATCAGGATGTTTCAAATGTGCCCAGTGACTCTAATGTGCAGCCCAGGTTCACAGCTGCTGTTCCCAAGTTCAGTATGACTGGACATACTGAAAAACAAAGTGGCAGCAATAAGAAGAGCCTGGAAATATTGATCAGGTCCAGTGGTACAGGCTTTACAACCCGTGCCAGGAGCTTGGATCTCTAGCCTAGTAACCATGAGAGTGAGGAAGAGATTTTTAGCTGGAAGCAGCATAAGAAGTTTAGTGTTAAAGAAATTACAGTTCCCTTCACTTCTCTAAACTGCCATTTAATTAACTGCAAAAGGCAGTTAGTAGACTATCTGTTGGCAGGTAACTGGAATTTATTGATGGAGTCATCACTCCCAACTTAAGAGAGTTGGAATCATTACTTGTCACAAACAACATGGTCCCCTAAATACAAACTTTTGCAGAACATAGTAATTCTTTTAGAGGGCAACCTCTCTAGAGGGCCACCCAGAGGAGATAAGTGCTAATAACCAGCCTCTGCCTCCCTAAGACATCCACCCCAGTGGAATGAGAGACTGTTAATTAACAGCCTCACAGGCAACAATTTAAAGAAAACTCTTTCCTTGTCTTGGAAACTGAGATTGGCAGCTGTGGGAGTCGAGGCCCAGACCCTTCTTTGCCCTTTTAAGGGTCTGACACAGATATTTGCTGAACTGAATTGAACATTGCTTGTTAAAATTGTGCTTGAAATAATTGTAAGCAGAGAGATTTTAATTGCCTGACTCTCTAGTTCATGGCCATATCCTGGTTGATGCTCCAGAAATGAGACCTCAGGATGTGCCAGCATGTGTGAATATACATAGAGACACTTACCAAGACATCCAGCCATTCATTATTATGATTTGTTTGAAGGGCTATGGAACCATTACTGGCTGAAATAGTATAAATCATATCTAGTTAAGCTGAATTCAGAGTCATTGCAGATCACTGTTCTTGATGGTATCAATGCTCATTGTTTGCATGGGGTTGGTGATAGGGTCTGGCTGATGGGCGTCAGCGGTACTTGTAAGCAGCTGCTTGGCCATGGGAAGACTTCCTTGTGATGCATGTGGATGCAGCTTAGACCACATTCCAGAAATTCACATTGTGTGCAGTGAATGGCTGGAGTCTCATCTACCACTTCCCTAGCCAGTGCCAGCTTCTTTTTTTCTCTTTCCTATTCATAGAAATCCAGCACATCTGTTTGGAATTATATTTACTTTTCATTGTTATCTGGAAGAAGACTGCTGCTAATGAAGATATGGATTACTTGGGACTAAACACGATTGATACTTTCAACCAACACCTGTACCATTAAAAGTACAGGTTAAAGCCATTTTTTTTTTCTGAGACCAAATGCTGTTTTAGGGGAGATAGAAATTACCATAGTTGAAGTTCAGGGCAAACGTGACTCCATGCTTAGCTTTGCACAGAAATCACCACAAGCTGTTACGTTGTAGTAAGCATAAAATTTTGATTATGTTTTGGGATTTGAAGATGAGAATGCATTAGTTTATCCCCATTTAATTCCTTTCTTATCTATGGAAGAAAGAATTATGAATTAAAATAGAAAACCGCCAAATAGAAAAAACCTTCATCTGTGTAATTACTCCGATTGGTAAATGAGAGTCTTTTTTCAGTAGTAGACAGTTCTTTGTCATTTATGGACACATGTTTATATTTCAAAAGGAGTCAGTAAGTAGAGCTCACTTGCCTGTCTCTCACGTAGGTGAGAAGAAAGGTTTCTTTGGCAGGTGGAGGCACACTTGCATTTTCCTCCAAACAACTTATTTTTCTGAAGTTGCCATTCGTTTGTTGAGATGATGCCTAATGAAGTAGTCATTGAGGACAGTGTCACTAATAAAACAGAAATCGAATTGGGCTCTACATACCATTCATACCTTTGAAGGAGGCAGTCGTGTGAGCTGAAGCTTGTTTCCAGCTGTTTCCTTGTCATTAGCTTTTAATTTCAATGGTTATCTACTTGGGCTGCCCCTCTCTTTTCTCAGCTCAGGTATTTGTGCTGTTAGTGTGATTGTCAGTTCTGTTCTGCTTGAAAGGTTTCAGTGTACGTTGCTATGGTTACAGGTGCCAGAATTGGAAGGAAATGAAGGGGGTATCAAGGGTTTGACGTAGCTGTGATGAAGGCTTAGTGCTGAAATGTTAGCTATTACTTTGGCGGATTCTATGTTATTTGACAATGAATCCATTTTAATAGAATATTTAAATGCAATCTTGAATATATGGCACATCAAAAATGGAAATATGGATAACTGGATTTAAAGTAAATGAATATTTTAAAACAGTTTGAGTGCATATCCCATGGGATATTCAGGAACTAAGTGAGCACTGTTAGTGTAATATGTAGTATCACCTGAATAAGTAATATGGGCAATTTTATTAGCTCTCTGCATCTCCTTATAATGACAGCTTTCTTTTCATTTGTTTTCTCCTTTTCCTTAACAGTAGAATGGCATTCTGTAAATTGGGTGATACAAAGATGAATGCTTTAGTTATTAAAGTAAGTGAGGAGATAAAACTGGCCCTGAAGTTTTCCACTGTCTCCTTCTTGTTTCCTGCATGAAATGTTGGGGGTAAGCTTGGGGGTTGGCTGTCTCCCTCGTTGCAACAGTGCACATTCAGAAAAGCTGATCATTCAATTGTCTCCTTTGCCTTGCTCTGACACCATTCCTGTGTTCCTATCCATCTGCTCAAGATGATTGTCATTGTTTAAAGCAACTAAAGAGACTGACACTCTTGTTGCAATTTCTCCCGTTCTGAATCTTTTAGTTTCTTGAATCCTTCTCTTTGGTTCCATGGTCTCCAAAGCTGTCCCCTTCTGGTTGCCCTGGGTCACATGGTGATCTAGGGTGTGCACAGTGCTTAGTATTTTCCTCCTTTCACTCACTGCATTGAAGGGATGTAGATGTTCACCTCTTCAAAACAAATTTGATTTTGACAAGTGTTGCTTGATTTTTCAATCTTCTAACTATTCTCCACATAAAGAAAGCTCTTCTATCGGCAATGTCTTTAGAATAAAGCATGCTTATTGATAACATAGATAGACCATTTCTAGCTCCACTGCCTGGATTCAAACCCCAGCTCTGCCACTTACCGACTCTGTCATCTTGGTGATACTGTTATTTAATTTCTATGTGTTTCAGTTCTCTTCTGTTAACTGGGCTAATTACAACTGACCCATACAGTTTTAGACCCAGGCTATAAGATACTCTCACTTAGAGCAATGTAGAAGCACATGTATTAGGTGCTGTCTAAATATTTGCTGTTATTTAACCCATAGTTATTTTCTGCTATGTGCCAAGCCCTGTGCTTAGTACTGGGAAAGGGGTGGGTGGAGTAAGAAACAAAACGGATGTGATCTTCTCCCATAGAATTTGTATGTAGGGGTGAAGGCAAGCAGTAAGGAAGTAATTGCAATAACGGGTGATGAGAGCTAACAATTCTTGCAACCCACAGTTTTCAGAACTGTCTAAATATGTCATCTCGTGAAAAACACCTGTATATCCATGACAAGAAATTCTCTGCTCTCTGAAATGTTTTAGGTCTACCCAGACAGATCTGTGAATGAGGAAAAGTGGTTGGCCTTTCAAGAAGAACTCCCACAGAAGGCTCAGACAGGAGCCTTCTCCTGTGACTGACAGCAATGAAAGTTTCACTTAAGCCACAGTCTGGCCAGGACTTTCTCGCTTTTACAAACAACACAAAGGATCTAATTCTCTCTAATAAGCAGAGCTAGGTAGAGCAGTCTGTACAATAACTTTCAGAAACCTGACCTTGTGACCCAGAGGCCATGTTGAAGCCACTGCAGCCATTCCCCCCACTTCTCCATCACTCAACAAACTTCCAGCCTGTTCTATTATCCTATGGAAGAAACACCCATGAAATAATTAACAACTGCTTCTCTGTTCTGCAAAACGTACTCCAAAGATGGAGCTTTCAGAGGCTCTGAAAAGACTAAGCAAAGATGGTGTTCTTACCAGGTGATTAGATGTCAACGCATCCACTGCCAATCTTCCAAGGCACTGTTGAATGAAGACCATGCCTCAGCATTCTTGGAAGAAGGTAATTAAGAGATTGCCCTTGTTAAAGGACTCACTTCTTCCCATTCCAGAGGTTTGTCTGTTTACAGCAATACTAGAGAAAAGAGATTCAGACTGGGATCTTACTGAAAACCTGGTTGTGCTAATGCTCCTAATTGCAAGCGAGAAGGTTAGCAGGTGATACACCATAATGGTAAAGTTTGGTGGCAAGGATATAGAAGCCCTATTAGGGAGGATTGTAGAGCCGTTTGCCTTTAACATATCCTTACAGAAGTTTCTGGAGAGCAACTTTGATTAGTGAGAAACTAGAAGAGCTGACATTTAGAGCTTTAAAAAAGAATACTTGAGCTTTGTTTGACCCCTAGTGCCAAGATTGAGAAAAAGCACACAGACTGTGGCCGGCGTGATTTAGAGACCCAGCTGGATCAGATCACAGAGGGAACTGGAAAGTGACAGGGAGCCACAGGTCATGGCCACCAAGGCACTGTCTATCTTCAGAGCATAGTCAAGATTGAGTTCACAGTTTGGAGTTGAGGCAAGAGATCAGAGGCTAAGAATGTAAGGACCTGAAGCCAGTAAGAAAAAAGCAGTTGCAGAGTGTAAATTTTAACTTTGTCACTTCCTTATGGCATGACCTTGTGCAGGTAGTTAGCTGCTTTATGTTTCCATGCCTTCATCTGTAAAATAGGTGTGAAAAGTGGGAATAATGCCCTCCTACCTGTGCCACCTGTTTGCTCTTAGATTTCCTTTTGGTTCTTCCTCTGCTCTGCCTGTAGGGAAAGACCAGTAGATTGCACACCGTATTCTCAGTTGTCTGTGCTAGCAGGCTTCCAGAAGCCAAGGAATGCCCACCTACCTGCTACATTCAAGTGCTGGGTACCTCATACAGGGTACTAGAAGCGGCTGTGGTTCTTTGGTGGCTGCTTTTCTACCAGATAGCCTTTCCCTGTGTAGTCAAAACTGCCAGCATAATCACATCCCAGTATGAGCCACGTAAATTAAAGTTTCTAGTAGCTTTACTAAAATATGCAAGAAATAAGTAAAATGGATTTAATAGAATGCTTAACCCAACATAACGAAGATACTATCATTTTAATACATCACTAATGGAAGAGATAAAGGATATATACTTCTTTCTAAAAAGATGTATTGATCTTTATTTGAAAAGCAGATTTACAGAGAGAGCAGAGACAGATATCCCATCTATTGGTTCACTCCACAGATGGTCCCTATGGCCAGAGTTGAGCTGATACAAAGCCAGGAGCCAAGAACTTTTTCTGGGTTTCTCACCTGGGTACTTGGGTCTTCCTCTACTGCTTTCCCAGACTATGAGCAGGGAGCTGGATGGGAAGTGGAGTAGCCAGTACTCAAACTGACACCCACATAGGATGCTGAAGTCTTAGCCTACTATGCCATGGTGCTGGACCAAAAACATATGTTTTACCACTATTTGAAATCTGGATTACATTTTCTAGCTATAATTAGTATCAATGGAAGTTAGACATATTTCTAGTCTTCACAAGTAACACTTGGGTAGTAGGTATCACATTAAACAGAACAAATATTGTTCTTACTGAGTGGCTGCAGGTCTGGGAAATCATTTCAAGGTATAAAGAATATATTCTCAACATTGTTAATCATCAGGAAAATGCAAACTAAAGCTACAATAAAATGCCAGTTCACATCCATTAGAGTGACTGTTACCAAAAAGATAAAAAATAACAAGCGCAAGTAAAGAAGTGAAGAAAAGTGAACCCTTGCAAACTGTTGGTTTTATAGGTCTACATTATGCCATACCACTCATTGTCATTGGGCCTGTTGGTTTAAAGAGAGTTAGGGATTCTGTTAAAAAATATTTATTTGAAATACAGAATAACAGACGTGTGGGGGAGAAAGACTGATGAAGGTTGACCAGTCTGAAGCCAAGAACAAGGAACCTCATCTGAATCCCCCACATGAATGGTTCAAAACCCAGTGCTTGGGCCATTGCCCAGGTGCATTAGCAGGAAGCTGGATCAGAAGCATAATAGCTCACTTGGACTGGCACTCCAAGCTTTGATATGAGTGTCCCAAATGAGAACCTGCTGTGCTGCTGTGTCAGCACTGAGTTGGGCTTTCTTGGTGTGAATAATTTCCAAATTTCCTCATTGTCCTGTTTTGCTTCTCAGAGAATTTACCCTAACACAGATGTCTTGTATTAAATTATCTCTTAAAAATACCTAGGGTGTGATCTGTTTCCTAAAATGTTGGGGCTAACCCAATGCCTTATACGATTGTTGGGAATAACAATGACGTTTTTGCATAGGAAACACTTAGAATAATGTAGGCACACAATACTGTTCTGAGTATGGTGGTATTTGCAAAGTAAAGGTCTGAAAAGGAGCATAAGGTTTTAACTAGGACAGAATAGGATTTATATCCCTGCCTTGCTTCATTCTGAGCATGAAGCCTTGGGCAAGCTACAAGTGCTGTCAACATTTCAGTTTCCTCATCTTTAAAATGAGTAATGTTAACACTTTTTGGGTCACTGTGAGAATTAAGTAAGACCTATATGTAAAGGAACTAGTACTCTATCTTTCTTAGAATCAGTGCTCATCAAATACTAGTTTTTATCCATGTCATTCCTAGGTGAATGTTTTCATGATCTCATGTGATTCAATTTAATTAACTTTGAATAAATCTCATCCATTATCTTTAAGCCTGCTATTGCTTTCTATATTGCCTCCTTGTTTTTACATGCTGGCCTATTGTCTTGTCCAGGACTGACCTGCTCAACACATTTACTCAGACCTTTGGCAAACAGCTACAGCTTTCTCCCTGTGCACTGGCTGGGTGTAACCACAAGCAACATATGCAAGGGAGTAAAATTGGGTGTGGCCTCTGATCAGGCTTGTGTCATGGGCCAAGGAGGCCCAACTGAGGCACATCTCAAGCACTGGTGCTCCTTAAAGTGAAAAGAGAAGGCAGGAACATGGTACAGGATGGCCTGCTTTAACCTAGAACCTACATCAGGGTCCACCCTTCAGGGAGGGCAGTTAGCAGGAATTGGTCAGTGGCCATAACTTCAGCCAAGTGAGCTGTGATGTGACTGTAGTATGAATTCTAGTGCTACATATTTGTGGGCTAGAAACACAAGGCAGTCGGTGGAACTTACGGATGGCAGAGTCTAACTTGAGGTAGCTTGGAGTTGGTCTTACTGGCTAGCCAGCCTAAACCTTCTGGGGGCTTTCCAAGTTCTGAGGCAGTTTGAGTGATTCCTATGGCTGCAAGGATGAAGAGAACACATTTTATTTCATTTTAAATTTACAAATAATGAATATGTTTTTGCGGCACACAATGTGGTATTTTGATGCAGCATGTTCATATTGTGAATTGTTTGCAATTGTAAGCATAGCTATCACCTTACATACTCATTTTTTGCATGTGTTAAAGACATTTAGAGTCTCATCTTTTAGAAATTTTGAAATACACAAACTACTGTTATTAACCAGAATTGCCATTCTGTGCAATAAATCACCAGAACTTGCCTCCTATCTAACTGAAACTTTGACCTTCTCTGGCAACATCTCCCCATTCCTGACCTCTGCCTACCCTATCTTATAATTTCTCCATCTGTGAGTTCTGTTCTTATATGCTTCACTTATAAGCATCCTGCATTATTTATAGCTGGCCATGACTGGATTATTTCAAGTAGCATAATATCCTCAAGGTTCACTCGGGTTGTTGCAAATGACAGCTTTTCTTTCTTTTTATGACTGAAAAGTATTCTATTGTATATGTGACATTTTCTTTCTCCAGTCAGCAATTAACGGAAGGGACATTTGGATTGATTCCCTATCTTTTCTATTGCCAACAATACTGCAATGAACACGGGAATATAAATATCTTTTTAAGACATTGATTTTAATTCTTTTGCCTATGTATCCCAAAGCAGGATTCTTAGATCATATGGTAATCATATTTTGTGGAAAATTCATTTACTTTATTTGAAAAGCAGATTTTACAGAAAGAGAAGGAGAGACACAGAGAGAGTGCTTTTACCCATGGTTCACTTCCCAAATAGCTGCAGTGGCAGGTGTTGAGCCAATCTGATGCCAGGAGCCACGAGCTTTTCAGGTTTGCCACTGTGGGTACAGGGACCCAAGGACTGGAAGCATTTTCCACTGCTTTTCCAGGATGTTAGCAGGGAGCTTGATTGGAAGTGGAGCAACAGGACCTTGAACTGGTGCCTCTATGGAATGCCAGCACTGTAGGTGGAAGATTAGCCTGATGTGCCGCTATGCCAGCCCCAGGCCTATTTTTAGTGTTGAGAAACTTTCACACTATTTTCTCTAATGACTATAGAACCAACAGGTTACAAGGGTTCACTTTTCTCTACTTCTTTACTTGCACTTGTAATTTTTTGTCTTTTTGGTAACAGTCACTCTAACGGATGTGAACTGGCATTTTATTGTAGCTTTAATTTGCATTTTCCTGATGATTAACAATGTTGAGAATATATTCCTTATACCTTGAAATGATTTTTATGTCTCCTCTGGAGACATAATTTATTTTGACTTTTTACTCATTTTAAAGTACATTTATTTGTTCACTTGCTGTGTTGTTTGAATTCTTTCTATTTAGATATTTGCTGCTGATGGAATGTATGGTATGCACATATTTCCCTGCAATCCATGGATTTCTTCTTCACTTTGTGAGGTTGGTTTGTTATGCAGCAGCTTTTGACTTGCTACAATCTCATTTGTGTGTATTTACTTTTGCAGCCTGTGCTTTCGGGATTATATGCAAGAAATTGTCCTTATCTGTGTCAAGCAGCTTTCCTGGGGGAATGTTTGCTTCCCTATAAGACACTACATATAGAGCAGTCACAGTTACCATTCCCATGTCCTGCTCTGTTGTTTACCACATTGTTTTATAGCCCAGGCTAATGTTTTGCACCAGCTCTAAGCATGTGTGCCTTTTTTTTTTTTTGGTCTGGTTTTTGTTTTGTTTATTTATTTTTTTGCCACTCAGACATTACAGCTTATTGGAGAGCAGGTGGATGTACCTGGCTCTAGAGTCAAATGATTGAGTGGTGCAGTAGACCAGTCATTAGCCTGTAAGGTAACTTGGCATATAAAGCTGCACCCAACTAGAACAAGACAGACCTGTCAAATTCCTGTTATGGAAAATATAAAAAGAAATGGATACCAATGAAATGCTAAGGTGCCAGAGGTCTAGTTAGAAGGCACTATGAGGGGTCTGTGACCAAACCGGTGTCCTAAAGAGGCAGGAATACAGCATAGACTTTAGCTATGTCGTGGGTTGGCAGAGGGACTAAGAGAATGGAAGAAAGTCAGATGAAGGTGAGGTAAGGGAGAAAGAATACTAAAAAAGAGCAGTTCTGTGGGCCCGGCGGCGTGGCCTAGCGGCTAAAGTCCTCGCCTTGAACGCCCCGGGATCCCATATGGGCGCCGGTTCTAATCCCGGCAGCTCCACTTCCTGTCCAGCTCCCTGCTTGTGGCCTGGGAAAGCAGTCGAGGACGGCCCAATGCATTGGGACCCTGCACCCGCATGGGAGACCTGGAAGAGGTTCCAGGTTTCTGGCTTCGGATCGGCGCGCACCGGCCTGTTGCGGCTCACTTGGGGAGTGAAACATCGGATGGAGGATCTTCCTCTCTGTCTCTCCTCCTCTCTGTATATCCGGCTTTCCAATAAATAATAAATCTTTAAAAAAAAAAGAGCAGTTCTAGACAGGTCATGTGACCAACAGAGCACTTGATGGAAAACTCCATTACCTACTACTATTGCCATTTCTAGATCTGACTTTGATCCAGTTCAGAGATCATAAGATCTGGTCATATTTTTTTTCCTCTGGCTCTTAGTTAAGGTATGCCTGCCTGCTATAACAAATAAACAGGTATCCAGAGTGGCTTGACAGTGTCTCATTCACCTCACATTCCAGTGCAGGTGTTTTAAGAGAAGCACTTGTTCAGATGTGACTGCTCAGGGATTCTGGTCACCTCTTCTTGTGCCTGTGCATTTTCTTAGGTTCTTGACATCCTCTCTAGTCAACTGGTGGGTGGGAAAGAGATCCTGAGCAAGGCAACACTTTTTAGCCCCCTTTTCCTTTGAGTTACACATATCAATTCCCTTATAAATCCATTTAAGAAAATTAGAATCATGATTCTACTGTGTTCAAGGAGGCTGGGCCAGAAAGCTTCTTATTGAGCAACCCTTGTCAATGATCATTCTTCAGTCTGAATCTGGGAGGGAAGAAATGATCTGTATCAGTTATGTCCTTATTACACAGTTTTTGCATTCCTTTGAATTCTCTGCTTCCCTTATTGCTCCATAGCTATGATGCATTCAGTTTCCAAAACCCCTTCCACATGTAAGCCACTCTTCATAACCATGAGAAGTCTACCTACTGTTAGTACCTACAGAGGAAGGCTTTTAGATAGGCAGCATGTTTTATTGTCTCTATCCCTTGTCATTAGAAATGAATAGGGCAGATGGGACTATCTCTCACACTTCTTGGTTTCTTCTGGCCCCTTGAGTCCTGATGTCATTGCCCCTTCCTCCTGTAGTTAAGACCTCACCAACTCTGGAGAGATCTTCAACAAACTGGAATTTTCCCTGCAATCTCATGCCAGGAGTTGCTTTCAAGGTCAAACTGATAGCACGTATTAGAGGTGTTCTCACTCCAAGTTTTTCCTCACCCTATCAACTAGTTGAACATATTCTGTAATGTGTCAACTGACTTGGGAAAAGGAGAGAGTCATCAAGTCATTTTAACATCCATATTGATATTGAGGCTGTCTCTGTAAATTCCCCCCAGGTTTCTGAATCAGACCAACTCCGGATGGGAAGGGGGAAAAAGGGAGTGGAGAGAAGAGAACGTGTCATGAAATTGAGGTTTCCCACATGAAGAATAAAATTGGATCAGAGATTGAGTAGCATAGTGCTTTCTAACAACATTTTGGATAAAATGAAATGCTTTTGCTTTCAAATTGCTTTAAGCAATATCAGTTCAGGACAATCACACTCATTGAAATGACAACCAAAAAGAACAACCAATATAAACCGGGAATGAAAAGTGATAAAAATGGGCAGTCTTCTCAGATGACTCCATCACAAAATATAAGGACTAGGCTGTACCTAATACAGATATTTCTAATCTTAATAGCTTGAAAATAGTTGAAATAAATAAGGAAATCGGTCTTCTATTTCCTCTAGATAACAATCTTGTTTTTATGCTCAAAACTAACCACGCAAAACAGCATTTCTTCTAAAAGCTCACTGCTGAGGGATCTACCAAAGCGGCCCCGTGACAGTCGGTAAGCTATTTGGATTTTCTCGGTCAGATGTGGCATGGCACATGTGCATAGACAAGGCAGTGATAAAAAGTGTTTCCAGAGCAGTACAAGACATCATTTATTGGGATTTCTTAACTCCATTGTTGAGGTCCATTTTTTTTTTAGGGTGGTTTTAGACAGGATTTCAGACAAAAGGGATAAGATCAGCATTTGTTTCTGGAGGGCTAAGACTAGGGTCTGACCTCATCTGTGGACTTGGAGGCTGTAGGAAGCTTAGAAAGAATTTGAAACAAAGACTCAGTGACTACAAATAAGCCAGAGAAACAGGGTGTTGAGTGTCAGGAATAGAGGTGTAGTAACAGGGACGTAAGCCAGAGACCAAACTGAGTAACAAGCTTCATGAACAGAGTTAAGATCAGTCTGAAAGGAAGTGAGGAGGGACTTTTGTCCTGAGATCCTTTATTTACATGTCATCTCTTTCCTCAAGTATTTACTAAGTGTCTATTGAATGTTAAGAATTGTACATGACTTTGTTGGTGGCTGTTCATGTGGTCAGCCTCTCTTGAAGGTGTAAACCCAAGAAAGGCAATCTAGGTTTATACTCTGGCCCAATAACTTACTCTCTGCATGATCTTACAAGAAATTATTTAACTTTTCTGTGAGCTTCTCATCTATAGAATGAGAGATACTAACAGAGATCTAACAAATTAATGTTGCAATGAGAATCAAATTATTGTTGTAAAGTGCCTACCATCTAACATATTAATACATGCAAACATTTTTTTTGAAGTACCTGGATAGAATCGGATGGGGCCCCTGGTACCAATCTTGAAACTGAGATTCCAGCTAAGAGTGGGCTGAAAGAAAAAAGGTTTGAAAAACCCCTGAGTGGTATACAGAAGATTTCAGGAATATTTTTCTAACCAGCATGGCAACATTCGTCTTGTTTTCTTTGTAGATATGTTGTATGTGCTATGTTTTGGTCATTAAAAATTGTGGTTTACAACAAAAACCAGTAACACTGAACTAACATTAAGGAATATAGACATATAAATGGAAAATCAAGTTAAAGGAAGGAGACACTGTCAAACCTTCCCACCATGAGGACTGATATAATTGATATGGGTTGGGTTCAAATTTGTTCCTCAACTTTTAAGTCAAGGCCAAAAAATGATGAAAATCAGTTGTAGAATTCTCAGTATTACTAAATGGGATGCATACGCATTCCTTCTTGGAAGCCACACATTTTTCTGTCACCATTTTATCATAAATTTCTTGTATTAGACTTTCTCTGTAGATTAGTGGGTTTGAACATAGGTTTGAAGTCAAGCATACCAGCTTTCAGTTTCTCTCTCTGTCATTCATTAGCTCTATGGTGCACAGCATATAAAACTTGTGGAGACTTTGACTCAGCTATGAAATGTTGATAACGCTATCTTCTACATATTAGAATTTCCATGAGAATTCAATGAGTTATGAAGCACCTAATCTCCCTGGCACATACTATTGCCTCAGTAAAGGGAAGGGCTCCATGCATCTCTACTTCCTCTTTTATCCTCTCTTTGTCATTTCCCTTTTCCAGTTCTTTTTAATTTCTCCCCATTCCTCCCTTTTTATTTACACTAGTAATATTTTACATTTGTAACTACCTTTTCAATATTCATTTTGAGAATATACAATGACAACAGCAGTAATAACAGCCACATAGCACTTATTATATGCATTTGGGTGCAGAGCCCCAAATGCCTTTGTCATCCTCTATGCTTTTCCAGGCCATAAGCACTACAGGTATTATTTTATACTTTTTATACTCCTGATTTATTTAACAGTATTTTAAAAAGATTTATTTATATTTTCATTTGAAAGGGTTACATAGAAGGAGAGACAGAAGGAGGGATCTTGCATTTTCTGGGTTACTTTCCAAATGGCTGCAATATCCAGAACTGGACTTGTCTGAAGCCAGGAGCCAGATGCTTCTTGGTCTCCTACCTGGGTGCAGAGTCCCAAATGCCTTTGTCATCCTCTATGCTTTTCCAGGCCATAAGCTGGGAGCTGGATAGGAAGTGGAGCAGTTGGGACTTCAACTGGTATCTATATGGATGCCAGCACCACAGGCAGAGGATTAGCTTGATATGTCACAGTGCCAACCAATGGTTATTTTATTTTAAAGACAAGCCAGAAATCAAAACTGGCTTTGTGGCATAGCAGGAAAGTGATCACTTGCAGCATCAGCATCCTACATGGACCCTGGTTCATGTTCCAGCTGTTTAACTTCCAAATTCAGCTTCCTACTAATGACCGGGGAGAGCAGGAGAAGATGGGCCAAGTGCTTAGGCCCCTGCCGCACACACTGAAGATCCAGGTGAAGCTCCTGATTCCTTCTTTGGTTTGGCCTGTCCCTGGCCAATGTGGCCATTTGAGGAGTGAACCAGAGTAGATCTCTGTGCCTTTGAACTCTCAATGAAAAGCAAAACCTAGTCCAAATATGTTTTGCCAAGGGTAAAACCATGAAGAGTACTTAAATGCAAGTTTATCTGGAATCCCATGAAACATCAACAAATAGAATGGTTCAACTCAGTTACAAGAGTGACTGGGTCAATTTTCCTAAGACTTATCCCTCCTTTTCCTAAAGGTCAACTGGAACCCCAAGACAGAAAAGAGGCCAACGGTGAATGGCTTAGGCCAACTTAAATCTGAGCCTTACAGAAAGGGCTCTTATTTTTCCTGGTCCTGTTTTTATTTTCTGTTTTTCTTGTCCAATATTAGAGGTGTTTACCCTGAGGTCCAACTCTAAGACCTCCTCAATGTCTCAGAATGAGTTTCAGCTGTTAAATCAAGTGAAT
The DNA here is from genome assembly GCF_030435755.1 of Ochotona princeps. Taxonomy (NCBI): domain Eukaryota; kingdom Metazoa; phylum Chordata; class Mammalia; order Lagomorpha; family Ochotonidae; genus Ochotona; species Ochotona princeps. Next base: position 95,674,422 of record NC_080865.1, read on the forward strand.
TTAGTGTTGGCCCTATATTTATATGTATGTATTTCTGGGGGTGACTGTTAATACATTCATTAGATTCCTTGAGGAGTATAAGCTTTTAAAATGTCTGGAATCACTACTGTAAAATGACCAAGAAGAAAATTCACAGGTAGTACAGTCCCGCTCAGCAAGTCAAATGGCTCCTGGATGTAGGCATTTTCTGGGTGAGACTGTGAGACTAGAGGCTATGTGTCTTGAGAAATCACAGTAATAAATGGCTGGGTATACGTCCAGAATACTGGCATTTGGGAATTGTGCATCCCTTATGCTATCATTCATTCTCTGAACTGACAGGAAGCCAGGCATCTGCTGGAGAAATGGACTCAGGAAAACTCAATGGAGGGAAAGTAGGAGAGAACCAAAGAAGGATTCTGGGGGAGCACGCATGTTACAAGATAGGCGATGGAATAGGAACAAAGGCTCATGTATGTTTTGTCAGGCACTAGTCTAAGTATATAATCTTTACAACTTCATGAGAAAAGTGCCATTATTCTCTCTATTTTGCCAAGGTCACAATTAGTAGATAATGTAAGTGCTGTGAAAACCAGGCAATAGAGCTCCAGAGCCTTTGCCCCCCCCCATTTTTTTTTTAAGATTTATGCATTGCTTTGTTTACTTTCTTGAAGGCCAAAGTGCCATAAAGATGAGGAGAGACAGAGAGAGGTCTTGCATGTACTGATCCACTCCCAGATTTCCATAACATCTTGGTGTGGGCTAGCCTGAAGCCAGAAGCGTCGAGCTATACTTGGGTCTTCCACAAGAGTGGCATGGCTTCAAGTACTTGTGCCATTATCCTGCTAGGTGCAATAGTAGGAAGCTGGATCAGAAGCACAAGAGTCTGTGCATGAACCAGCGCTATGATACAAGGTCCAGGTGCCCCAAAGTATGGCAAACCCCTTGGCACCTGCCTCAGAGCCCATGATCTTAATCCTCAAGCTGTATTGCTTTGCTCATTCAGTCAGTGAAACTTACATGCTGTCATCGTACCCGTCTCCCATCAATATGGCTTGGACCATACAGACAGGAATGAGCCTTCACATGTCTTTTGGGTTTCTCTCTGCACCTGATGGTTCTGCAAACACTTGTTACAAAAAGTGTCATGGCCCATATACTCACTGGACAGCTCACATTACAAGTGACCCGTTATTGCCATAAAAGAGCACAGAGCCCTTTGTATAGCAATAGAAGAAGCAGGATATCAATTACCCAGACTGAATTTTCAGAGGCATATAGGTTCTCTTATTGTTCATAAATACAAATTCATTTACAGCATTATAGAATTCCTAGTAACTTTATGTCATTATGAATTTCCTCAATGGAGCTCTAAAATACAACTACTATCATTTCTGACGTTTTACAGGAGCTATATTCAAAACGTGAGGAATCACTGAGTCGAGACCGTCAGAAAGAAGCACTTATTAGTCACAATAGGCTGGGGTATGTTGTAACAAACACGCCCTCAATCTCTGATTTAAAACAACAAAGATTTATTTATTGCTCACACTACATGTCAAAAGGCAGCTGGAGGCTCTGACCTTGTCCTTGTCGTCTCACTCCAGGACATAGGATGACTCAACAGCAACCATTTGGAGTTTTGCCAATTATCATAGCACAGAGAAAAAGGAAACTTACAATTTCTGCTAGAGAGTAACACATTATTTCTATTAACATTTTGTTGATCCAAGCAAGTCTGGTTGCCACATTTGAAATCAGGTATGTGTGGGGAAGTGTCATCCTCATATGTGCTAATAAGGAATACTAGAAATACTTGGTTAATATTGCTAATATCTTTCATTCATGTAAGTTTTAGTTTCTACAATAGCTGGATGAGAAACAGCTTTAAATAGAGTCAACTTCCAGATGATCTACGTCTGGTGACTTTTTGGAGGAACCCTAATAGCTCATTATCTTTGTAATAAAGCAATGTCCACCTTGTATTACAATGAAAGAAACCCACCACTTCTTGTGTACCCTGATCAACATATGCTTTTGTGTAAGTTGTGCCTGTACAATTACGAGCATTTTAGTAGATGGCATGGCAAGGCGTCCAGGCAGAAATGGCATCAAGCAGGAGAAAAAGGAAAATGAACAGCAGGGGGAAAGCAAAGAGTGGTGCCACTTGTTAAAAGCTTCATTGGTGTCACCACAGAATATTCAGCTAGATGCAGAGTCAGATTGTTCATCTCAATTTCATACACATTCTGTGTAGCATGGATTTCAATTTTTAGATATGACTCAGTGAGTCTGTTAATTATCATAAGAAATTGGGAGATCTGGATCTACTCTTTCTGTTTTTCTTTTTCTGTTGCATTTTTAAAACGTTGAGTTTAAAAATACGTGATTTAAAATCAACCATTTTTAAACAGAAAGCAGTGTTATTTAGCATATTCCTAATTCTGTACAACTACCACCTTCATCTGGTTCCAAGATATTTTCATCACCCTCAAATTAAACTCTGCACCCAATAAACAGGAAATTGCCATTCTCCCCTCCCCTTTAGTACGTGGAAACGCTCTGTGTGGTTTCTTATTGTATGCGTTTATCTGGATATTTCCCCGAAATAGAATCAAATAATATGTTATCTTCAGTGTCAGGTTTCTTTCATTTAGGATAATGTTTTCAAGGTTATCTATGTTGTTGCTTATATCTTTGCTTATATCAATACTTAATTCATTTTTATATATGTTTACACCATAACTTGCTTATGCATTCATCTGATGGTCATTTGGTTATCTTTACAATTTTGGTCATTTTGACTAGTGCTGCTATGGAATGTGGGCACATATATTTGAGTACTTGTTTTAAATTATTTTGGATATATTTCTAGGAGTGGAATTGCTGGGTCACATAGTGACTGCTTGAGGCACTGCCAAACTATTTTTCATAGTTGCTGGAACATCACATTCCCCACAGCAATGAATACGTGCTTTGCTTTTCCATATCTTCACCAATACTTAATTTGAATACCTACATTAGAACCACTCAGCAGGTGTGAGCTGGTATCTCACTGTGGCTTTGGGTTGCATTTATTAATAACGAATGATGCAGCATATTTGCCTTTGTTTGATGGCCTTTTGTAAATCTTTTTATTGGTGCATTGTACGAATGTTTTATTACATTCTGTATACTAAAACCTTATCATTTCTTTTTATTATTTTCTTTCATACACATACATTTCCTTTACTGTCATTACCAGAAGGAGTCAGAGAGAGAAGGAAGAGGAAGAGGAGGAAGGTGAAGAAGAAAAAAAAAAACGAAAAGCAATCTTTGGACCTAGACTCATTGTCAAGACTTAGCCAGGTTGCTTGCAACTCTTGGTTATGTTCACTGCCTCATTCCAGATCTAGAAATCACCAGAGAACACTCAGGATCTTGTTAGGTCATTTCTGAGCATGCGCTCCACTCAAGGCACACTTACAGCTTCCTGAACTCCCCAACAGAAAACAGTACTTTTGAGTACATGATTTCCCATAGAAGCTCTCTCGCAGCTGTTTGTTTCAAGTTCCTCAGGTCCTATTTTTTGCCTACAGTGTAATTTTTGGTCCCAGGCAGCTGTGGATTGCACCTTCTCCTTACCGTGAATGACCCTTCCCTGCTTTTTAGCCTTGAGTGAGTTTCTAGTAGGTGAAAAATGAAGGCAAACACCTGACATATTAGTACCTCAGGCAGTCCATAGATGTTAGAATAAACCAAGTAATCCTTTGAAAATCAGGGCTGCTCTGCACCCTCAGGAAGCCAGAGATTCCCATACTGGGCATTGAGTTAGTGTCTTCAAGAGTGTCTCCAAGCAGGGAGGGGGTTCTCATGTCTGGGCCTTCCATCTTCCCTGGGCAATAGTATCAGTCTATAGACCTTTCAATTACTCTCTTCAATTGCTCCGCTTCTGTACCTTGTCTGTTTTCCTTCCAGGGCCCTACTTGCTCATGTAAATCCTCAGTGAACTGCAGTGTTGGTGACTCAGAACAAGAATTCATGTGGAGGGCCATTGTCTGATGTCATCCAGGTGAGACTGATGTAGGCTGATATCAACAAGATAGAAGTCAAATTTAAAGTACGGTGTGGCCAGAGAACATTTCGTGGTCGTCGTTGATATCATATATTCCGTAAATTCCAAAGGACACCTAGCAATGACAGTGACAGCAGCAGTCCACATTTATTAGCCTGTATCTCAAAACTGACTGTAGGAAAAGTGGTTATACAATAGAAAATGTTGTGACTAAGAATGTGTGCTTTGGTCCAGATGATTTAGGTTAGAATCTGCGCTCTACCACACAAGTATATAATTTTGGAGAAGTTGCACAACCTGTCTCTACAAGGATTTCATTGAACATAAGGAAAAAATCCTTAAATGTGCACGTGAAAAAAATCACTTGACAGGAAACTCTACAGGCAAGAAGAGAATGGAGTGACATATTCCAGATTCTAAAAGAAAAAAATTTTCAGCCCAGGATAACATATCCAGCAAAGCTTTCTTTTGTCTTTGAAAATGAAATCAAATTCTTCCACAGTAAAGAAAAGCTAAAGGAATTTGCCTCTTCCAAACCTGCCCTTCAAGGGATACTTAAAGATGTTCTCATCACAGAGAAGAGGAATAGCACCTACCCAAACCAAAGGCAAACAGGAAAAACATCCCACTAAAACGACAACAGAAGACTAAACCAATGAACAACCCATTCCTAAAATGACAAGACCAAACTAACACCCATGTATATTAAACTCCGAATGTAAATGGCTTAAGCTCAATCAAACGTCATAGATTAGTACACTGGATTAAAAATCAAAACCAATCTTTTTATTGTCTGGAGGAGACTCACTTCAACAAAGATCAGCAGAAACTGTATCACATGGGTTTTGTTGTTTTCTGTCAGTTTCATCTCTTCAAAACACTTCCTTCTGATAAAATCATTCAATGACTCGTAGATCATGCAGTGGCATCATTTTCTTCAAGAAGGTTCTTGATTTTCATTTCTTCAGCTACACATTAGTCATTTAATAACATGTTATTTAACTTCTTGATTTTGTTAATTTCTTTTTTCTCCCAGATGTTGATTTTGTTTTGTGGCTCTTCATTTAAGGGGATGTATAGTAGCTGTGTAATGGAGACTGTCATATCTAATAACATGTCATTTAAGTTCATGGCATTGTAAATTTCTATTTTTCTTTCTATTGTTGATTTTGAATCATGACTTTTCATTTAAGGGGATGTATGGTAGCTGTGAAATGGAGACTAACATTCAGATGTGAGGATGTAGTGTGGCATGCATTTCTACTTTCAGACAAAGATGGACTTACAATTAAACTGTTTACTATATCTTGACAATAGGATGCTGGACTCTCTGCCATTGTCCGTGCCCGCAATGATGGACATATGACTGAGTATGAAGAACTTTATGTTAGTAATGATATAGAGGAACTAGGGGGGAGGGAACTGGGGAGGGGATAAGGGAATATGAAACTGTATTATAAAATAATAACAACAATAAAAATGTATAAAAAATAAATAAAATAAAAACAAAAAAATTAAAAAATGGCATTAATAGTATCAATGTCCAGGTGTGACAGTTAGAAGGACTGATTGGGAGTTGGAGTCAAATCCCTCTTTAAACGAGAAAAGGGGGAGTCTTACTGTAATCATATGGGGGAAATAGTGAGAGAGGAGAGTGGGATGAAAGGAACTGGGGGTGGAGGGGGAAATTCCTATGCCTACAAAACTATATCATAGAAAATACTAATGACAATAAAAAATACCAAAAAAAGGCAAAAAAATGTGCACAAAATTCTTGCCTCTGCTTTAGAAGTACTTTTGGGAAATTGAAGTGCCTTTCTACTCTTCTGAGTTTTTAGCTTATCATGGGAATGGAAAAGGTTACCAGTCACACCCTTCTCTTTGCTTTTTGTTTTATCCTTAGCAAGCTAGACAGGACTACAATCCTGGCATTTTGATGGGTTTTGTCCCTGCCCTGTTATTGATGTTAGCTGTTGTTCTGATCACCTAAACTGTGCCTAAAAGACACCATTTTCACCATTTTCACCATTTTCTTGGGTCTTCCGCTACTGGAAACTTCACGATGTTGGGGCAGGAGATTTCTATCATTAATAAATCCTAACTTTGGTCTCTGAAATTGTGTACATGGAAATTGCTCTGTGTGAGACAAGAACGAAAGTTGGCTTTGTTTTTTGTGTCAAATTCACTCTTGGGTTTTGTCCCTGCCCTGTTATTGATGTTAGCTGTTGTTCTGATCACCTAAACTGTGCCTAAAAGACACCATTTTCACCATTTTCACCATTTTCTTGGGTCTTCCGCTACTGGAAACTTCACGATGTTGGGGCAGGAGATTTCTATCATTAATAAATCCTAACTTTGGTCTCTGAAATTGTGTACATGGAAATTGCTCTGTGTGAGACAAGAACGAAAGTTGGCTTTGTTTTTTGTGTCAAATTCACTCTAACACTGGGGTTGAAGTTAGGAACCAATGGGTTAATGCACATAAAGTTCCTAGTCACGTTCTTGACCCCCACGAGTGCTCTATAAATATTGAATGAAATACATTCTTTTTTTAAAAAATTATTTATTATTTAACTTCATTAATTACATTGTATTATGTGACACAGTTACATAGATACTTGGGTTCTCCCACCCCTCCCCAAACCCTCCCACCATGGTGGATTCCTCCACCTTGTTGCATAACCACAGCTCAAGTTCAGTTGAGATTCCCCCATTGCAAGCGTATACCAAACATAGAGTCCAGCATCTTATTGTCCAGTCAAGTTCAACAGCTTCTTAGGTATACCCTCTCTGGTCTGAAGACAGAGCTAGCAGAGTATCATCCCAGTCAATTGAAAGCTCCAACATACCATCAGCAAAAATTTACATCATTATGGAATTAATTGACATAGTAATGAGTAACCAATATGTTAAAAGTAAATGCAAGTTCCCAGCCACCTTCTGTGACCACCTCACCTACACTTCAATTTTAGTTTATACACAACATATAACATTCAAAACATAACATGTTATACATAACATCATATCATCTTAAATTAAGGCAAACATGTGGTATTTAACCTTTTGTGATTGGCTCATTTCCCTTAGCATTATGGTTTCCAGTTTGGCCCATTTGGCCAAAAAGAACTGCATTTTGTTTATTTTAATAGCTGAGTAGTATTCCATGGAGTAGATGTACCATAGCTTTCTTATCCAATCCTCTGTTGATGGGCATTTTGGTTGCTTCCATGTTTTTGCAATTACTGATTGTGCTGCTATGAGCATAGGAGTGCATGTTGGTTTCTCATAAAACAAGTGTTCTGGATATATTCCTAGGAGTGCTATTGCTGGATCATACGGTATGTTGAATTTGAGTTGTTTGAATATTCTCCATACTGATTTCCATAGAGGCTGTACCAGCCTGCAGCCCCACCAGCAGTGGAGTAGGGTTCCCTTTTCCCCGCAACCTCGCCAACAAGTGTTGTTGGTGCTTTTATTCATGTGGGCCAGTCTTACTGGCGTTAGATGGTACCTCATTGATGTTTTAATTTGGATTTCCCTTATTGCCAGGGAACTTGAGCATTTTTTCATATGTTTATTTGCCATTTGGGTTTGTTCCTTTGTGAAGTGTTTGCCCATTTCCCGTGCCCATTTCTTGAGTGGCTTGTTTGTTTTGACATTTTGGTTGTTTTGTAGCTCTTTGTATATTCTGGAGATCAGCCCTCTATCACCTATGTCATGTGCGAAGATCTTCTCCCATTCTGTGGGTTGCCTTTTTACTTTGTTGATTGTTTCTCTAGCTGTACAGAAGCTTCTTAGTTTGATGAGGTCCCAATTGTTTATTTTGGTCTTGATTTCTACTGCATTTGGAGTCTTTTTTAGGAAGTGAGGGCCTACCCCTAAGTGTTGCAGTGTGTTTCCAACATTTTCTTCCAACAGTTTGAAGGTTTCTGGATGTAGGTTTAGATCTGTTATCCATTTAGATCTGATCTTAGTGTATGGTGAGAGATGTGGATCTATTTTTTTGTTTCTGCAGGCTATTAACCAGTTGTCCCAACAGCATTTATTGAACAGACCTTCCCATTTGCTTGGATTGTCGTTTGTCTTTTTGTCAAAGATTACTTGGCTGTATCTGTGTGGGTTTCCTTCTGGTGTTTCTATTCTGCTCCATTGATCTTCTTCTCTATCTTTGTGCCAGTACCACGCTGTTTTGATTACCACTGCCCTATAGTATGTCCACAGGTCCGGAACTGTGATTCCCCCTGCTGACTTCCTGTTCTTCAGGATGGTTCTAGCTATCCGTGGTTTTTTGTGCTTCCAGATGAACCTTTGGATCATTGTTTCCAGTTCCATGAAGAATGTTTTGGGCAATTTGATTGGGATTGCGTTGCAGTGGGGTTATGTACTAATAAGTACATCATTGTTGAAAATATAGTAACTCAAATCATAGAAAGGGACAATCTCTAGTTGTAATTTATGTTGTCTAGGGTTATTTAGAGGAGGAAGACTAGTAATCCTAGTCTAACTAAATGTAATCATACATGAATAACAAACTCTTGTTGATGTGGGAGAAGTGGGCTTTAATTCAAATCCAGATTCTTGCCTTTTACTCGAAAAATATTTTAAGCACAGGAACATGTGTGATGCACCAAGAGACAGTTTATTCAAAATGTAAGAAAGCGAACCAACACATGCATGGGCATAGAGTAGGGCAGATACTGAACAGGGTGGAGGAAGGGGAACAGAGAGAGGAGGATACCCTCAACACCTTCTCTTATCCTTGTCTCTAATGGAAGAGCAGGGATCTTCCAGTACCTCCTCTTATGAGGCAGTGTTGTTACCTGGGAAATGTATGACATCTCTGCAAAATTCCACATACAGCTTAATCTGCGTATCAACATGGCTACACTTCCTTGGGTCCACGTTGAAGATAAGGTGTCCTGGGGAAGTGAGTATTGTGACAAATAGAAAAGAATTACATGGGGCAGAACTTTGAGGTTTGTGACCTGCAGCTCAGCTAGTTACCTTGTCCCACATTATTGCTTTAGTTCGTCTACTAACTGGCACTATAGCTCTGGGATTTGGTCAGGTTTATAAAGAATGCACTGATCATGAAGAAGGCGATCTTTAACTTGGCTCCTGTTGGCAATCATTAGGCACTGAGGCCTAAAACCCCAAACCTGAGAAGATTGGATGTAGGTAATCTAAAGTGAAGTGGAGAGATTCCCTTGCTAGAAAAGTCCCTCACCTGGACATTCCAAGTTACTGAGACAAGACTTTGTAAAACAGGCAGGAGGGAGGTTTTACCAGCTGACCCTTCTGCAAAAATACCCATCCCAGAAAACAACACAGTCTCCTATTACCAGACGGGCCTGGACACTGCCTTGTGGCTTTCTAGCCGCTCTCTGGGTAGCCTACAATCCTATCCCAACACCCCCATGCTTTCCTTTACTATCACAAAAGTCTTTTCTGTTTTAATCTGCCATATCTGCTTCTCTTCAAAACCTAAAATCCTAAAACCTAACACCTCCCTCATCGGGCTTCATGTTTCAGGTTTACCTGATGGCAAACATCTGGGCAACCAGAATGCCGCCAGATTGGTGTGGGCTCATCATGTCCACCAAGAGAGATGTTGTGTCACAGACTACTTCAACCCAAGTGCTTCCAGCAAAAAATGCAGATGACATGCTACCTCTCCTTGCTACATTCAGGGGGAAGGCAGAAAAGTTTGTGAAACATCTCTGGGAATGGCTAAGCGCCTTTCCTGAAGCTGCTGGTTAAAAGCATACGTGCACTCCGTCTCTTATCTCATGCTGCTTTATAAACTCTATTGAGTAGATAGGACAGGCATCACCAATCATATTTTATGAATGACACATCTAGGAAGTGGAGCAGCCAAAAATATGAACCAGATTTATCTCTTTTTTTCCAGTTTTTTTTCTCTTTTTGGACAAATGAAACTATTCTCTCCTCTGATTAGCTTTCTGCAATATGGCTTTGTGCATACAGAAAAAGTTGAAAGCAAGGGAAAAGCATGGGTGGAAGACAGACAAAAGAGAACACCAGAGAGATCGATTTAAAAGAAGGGAAGTTCAGATGGAGTCCATCGCCAGCACTTGAATTCGTCTGAATAGAGTTTGATGCAATTGCAGATGAAACAGAGGGTTATAGTAAGTTGGGAGATTGCCTCTCTCCAAAGCATGAAAGTCACTGTGGCCTCACTGTATTTGACAAACCCACTCAGCACCACTAGCACGTTGGCATGTTGGCTAAATTTTGTGGGCAGTCTAGAATCCAGAAACTTGATCGGGCAAGCTTATGTTTATAAAGTGGTTGAGGTGGAGGAGCGATGCTCAGCATGATGGTTTACAGCCAGTGTGCAGGCACGATAGAATCTGTGCTTAGGAAGGACACACCATTATTAGATCTAGCCCTTCTGAGCCTCTGACTTTCACATTAGAACCTAATGACGTGGGCAATCTAGAAGACATACTGAGAATGCTGTTGGATACAGCTAACAAAATTCTTACAAATGACTCTCAGAATTGCCATGATACCCCAGATCATTTTACCTATCACTTTTGGCTATTTAATATGACAATTTTCATATCACAGATACTTATTGTATTTTTGAATCTTCGTGACTTATTCATTTAAAAAACTGTATTAATCCCTATGGGAAATCAGAATATGCTGCCCACCTATATGAAGGATTGATGGACTGAAGATAATTAAGATGTAGATTCAGGAACATTTTCTTTGCCCTCATGGTAAACACAGGCCATAGATTTACAAAACATCAAAGTTATTCTCACTGTTCTTCTTTTGGCGAATAAAAAGGTTAGCCACTGAGGACAACTTTGAGTCCTCATCAGCCTGGTAGTGGTGCCAGAGGAATCTACATAAACAAGCTTTACTAACTTAGCTTTTATCTGTGATTGATTTGTCTTCCCCCAAACTGCCAGCCATAGAGACTCCAATCCTTTTTTTTTTTTTTTGTCTTATTGTTTCTCTGGAAATTTACTGTTATTCATTGAAAATGCCAAAATGAGTTAGAATTCAGACACTTCGTTGATACTCACCCATTCTTCGGTGTCTCCAAAGCAGACATGAAATGCACACGTTAAGGAGTTTCTATTTGTTTCCCTCTTGCTACGAGAGCCCCTTCCAAGTAAGAGCAAAAGTTTCATGTGTGAATGGAAGGAATCAAATTACTAGAGGTTTAGCAAACCTCTAGTAAACAGGATTAGTACTGTGTCCCCAGCTTCTACTGGCAGGAATCTACACTCAGAGCCAGAGCCAGGAATCCGATGCAGTGTGGGATGCAGACATCTTAGCCCCTAGGTTAAACACTCCCTGTACTAGACATCATACCTAGAATATCACTCTTACTGCTGCTATAAACCTACCTGGAAGATATTATGTTTTCCTACTTTTACGGATGAGGAAATGGAGGATCAGAAGAATCTACCCATATGTCAAGGCAGACAGCAAGTCAGCAGCAGGAAGGCAGCTTATTTGTAGATTTTATTTCAAAGCTGTCACTTCATATAATTTCCATCACATCATAAGAACACAGAGAATTAAACGATCCTAGTTCTCTACACAGAACTTCTTATAACCTTCACGTTGAGTTCAGAATTCCATTCATTAAAACAAATTCTACACTGTTTAGCATTATTGTCTCTTGCCCTAAACTCTTATCACAAGCTTGCCTTTTAATGATAGTTTATTCTTTTACTTTTCAGCATTTGGTTTGAATCTAGATGAAATGAATGGCAGCATCATCATTTTTAAGAAAAGAATTCTGAAGCAAAACCCTGTAAAATGGAAAATAATCTTTCAAGAAAATAAAACATGTCATTTTCCTGAGAAATAGAATACTGTTTTGCAGTTAAGTTATTCTATTAGCCATCAAGCCCTGTTTCCCTGCTGTAAAAATATTCTTTGGAAGCAATGTACGTTTAGCTGTTTCTAACTTTGTTTGTTATTCCAAACATGACTGACATAAACATTTATTAGTCAGTTGTATGGTAAATAAATAAACAGGATTGCAGAAAGATTATAGCTGTTTTAATTTTCCTTTCATTTCTCCGTTCCTGCCTTTGCCTCCTCACAATCCCAGCAAAAGCAGCCTTGTTTGGAAGCTCAACAGTGTCCACTAGTGGGCACATCGCAGTATAACAATGTGACTGCAAAGGAAAACCTGCTATACTGAAATACATTTCTGTGTATAATCCAGATTTTGTGACATGAAAGCGTAAGGCTTTGAGACAAATTTCCATTCTATGTTTGATAGTTGAGGAAATATTAATTCTATGCAGAATTCAATTGATAAGATTAGAAATAGTTTTAGAATTTTAAGAAACTTTATTTTCCTATTTGAGTATTATTGAAAATTCAAAGTATCCTCAGTTTTCAAAGCCCATATTATCATTATCCCATCCCTGAAATCTTAGATGGCACAGAAATCTGTTAAAGGTAGCAAAGAGAAATATAACTTTGACATCTCAATTACTTCCAAACTTCAGTATACCTCAGAATCATCCCGGGAATTTGATTAAAATGTAAAAGTTTCAAAGAATGTCCAGATACTCCCACCAATATTCCGCTTCAAGACTGAAGAAGTCATTTCCAGAGCACAGAGGAGTGCCCGTAAATTCTAGGAGTTTCCAGAGCACAGAGGAGTGCCAATAAATTCGAGGAGTTTCAGTTAGTTGAAGACTACATCCAGGACCATATCTCATTGTGGATTGATACTCTCCACAATCTTGATCCTGATATTCATCAAATTTTACGATCCTACAGAAGATCACTTTTTTTTTCTTGTTAAGAGGCAGTGCCTCCTCTTTATACAGAGAAAATGTAGAGATGTCTGCTCATCAAAAATCTGCATCCTTTCCAGAGACCAGGCCCCATTTCACCTTATAGCTACTAAGACCACGCTGAGGACTACTCACAACGTAAGTTAAGGCATGCTTGACTTAATAGCCAAAGATTGTGTTCTCTAACGAAGTTGTAGTTCATAGATAACATGCTGACAAGATCTACTACTGGAAATATATATTGGGCTAGATTCTGAGGTATCTGAATTCTGAATTGAAGGGTGGGAATTGTGGAGCAGGCTAGTGGGACTTGGGGCTCTTGCATGCCATATCAGAGTGCCAGATTGGAATCCTGGCTGTCCAACGCTTATCAGCCATCCGCTTTTTCGGTAATGTGCCATAGCAGTCAATGGGTCAAATACTTGGATTCCTCTCTCCCAAAATGGAAGATTCATAGACAGTTCCTGGATTAGTCCCAACAATTGTGGGCACCTGGGGAGTGAACTAGTTGATGAAAACCTTTCTCTCCCCCTCTCTCTCTCTCTCTCTCTGTCTCTCACACACACACACACACATATACACACAGACTCTGCATTTGAAATAAATAACCAAATCAAATAAATGAAAGTGTACATTCTGGATTGAGGTAGAGAGAGGTAATAAAACAAAATAAAAGCAGCTGCTTTTTAGCGCAGAAGCTTTGAATTTTGATGCAATAACATTGGTCTACTTTTGCTTTCATTACCTGGCCTTTTTGGTTATATCTGAAAATTCATTGCCAAGACCAACATGATGAAGGTTTTCTCTTATGCTTTCTTTTAAAAAAAGATTTATTTTTATTTGAAAATCAAATGTACAGAGAGGAAGATCTTCTGTCCATTGACTGACTCCCTAAGTGGACGCAGCAGCCGGAGCTGAGCCAATCCGAAGCCAGGAGAGAGGAGCTTCTTCCAGGTTTCCCACGGGGGTGCAGGTTACCATTTTCGTATGCTTTCTTTGGTCATCTCACAGTTTTGGTCTTATGCTTGAATTGATCTTTGTATGTGGTATGAGACAAGGGTCTATTTTCACATTTTCGCATCCACTTGTCTCAGTATCATTTATTGAAAAAAATTGTGTTCTTATACTTGTGTATTTTTTATTCCCTCATCAAAAATCATTTGACTGAAAATGCGTACTTATTTCTTGCATGTTTATTTTCTTTCATTGGTCTATGAGATTATTTTTATGCTAGTACATGCTGTTTTGGTTACTACAACTTTACAGTATATTTTGAAATGTGATGGTGTGATGTTTCCACCTTTGTTCCTACTGCCAAGATTACTTTGGTTTTTCAGTCTTGTGATCCATATGAACTTTAGGATTTTCTGTATTTCTATGAGAAAAATTCTGGCTGCAATGACCTAGGCTGGGTGAGGAATTGGGAGAGGAACTGCTTTTATGTCTCCCACATGGGTACAGGGGTCCAAACGCTTGGGCCATCTTTCACTGTCTTCCCACATACATGATCAGGGAACTAGACCAGAACTGGAGCAGCTACAACTTGAACCAGTGCCAATATGGGATGCCAGCGTTTCAGGTGGCAGGTTTACCCACAACACTGGCCACACCCACGTACTCCTGATCTCTGTTACATTAAGCATGGGCCCTAAGAGCACATTCACTTGCCACAGCTCACTTACATCAGTTTTACCTTCTGTTGCCTGGCAGATTTCTAGGACTTAACTTTTTAATCCTCTTTCTACTTCTAATTTCTGATTTTCTTCTTTGACTATAATTGTTTCTCACTTTATTTTCATAGTATTGTCCTGTTTCTCACTTTATTTTCATACTATTGTCCTGCTTATGGATCTAATAGCTTGGATCTAATACCTTGGATTGACTCTTTGTTCTCTATAGTCACCAAAGCACATAAAATACTGGACAAAGTGGTGGTGGGGGGTGCTTTAGGAGCAATGCTGCCAACTTCAGTTCTCTCAAAACTACCTTTCACGTATCCCAAAGAATGAAGGTAATACGGGGATAAAAGTTTGCAGGGAAACTTAAATCCATTGCTTAAAGTACACATTCCTGGTTTCCAAACTTGTTTTATCATTTGCTAGTGATCAAACTCATTTCTGTCTCTTGTGTAACACTTAAAATGATGATAGTAACACTAGTAGTTCACATTGACAGGCTGTGAAGATGAAAGGATTTTATGCCTATAAAATGTTTAGGATAAGCAAGCAACAAATATCAACTCTTGCAGCTGTGATGTTAGCGTCCTTCTTTGGCCGGCTCCCCTGCCTGACTCCCAGCCTGGAGTCCTGCTTGGCTTGGCAGCAGCGTGTATCTCCGTGAAGCTCTTTATTCTGGCTGCAGGGGAGAAAGTCACAAGATGTTCTCCGCAGGGCGGCTTGTATCCGTGGCCTCTCGTTCTTTCTCAGCAGGTATCAATTTACTCTGTACTCACAGGAGATGTGGGATCTGCCTCTCCAAATGGAAAACTTCTGCGCATTTACCATTTTTAACCCAAGCGTTGGAAGAGGACCCAGAGTCTGAAGTGCTGCCTTGCTGAGACACCTTGGGAAAACACTACATCATCAGCATGTGTGTTAGCTGGCTTAGCCTGGGCCTGTGGCCACGGACCTGGGACAACAGTGGTTATTTCACCTTTATCTGCATTGTCTTCTGGAAATTTTATGACTCCTAATGTGTGAAATCATACATTTCAAGGTTGAAAGTTGAAAGCCACCCCTCCTCCACTGACTTGATGATCTTGCTCTCAGGAATTGGATTCAAAGTCAGGGAAAATTTAAAGAGTGCTTTCTTTAGCTTACATGTAGAAAAATGTTTGGTTACTTTTTGCACATAGCTCAGTTTTCCACTGTGGTCTGTGATTTAGACAATAAATAATGTATACTGTATCCCAGTATCACTTGGGAGGGAGCTGAATAAATTTGCATTGCCTGGCAGCTCCCTGGAACTCAAGCCCGCCTTTCTGAGGCTGCCTCGTAGTTTTCTAAAGACCAGTGATGCTCAAATTTACACATTTGAAATACCTAGGAAAATCAAGAATACAGCTATATGAGGGCTCCTTCCCCAGATTCTGATGGCAATGGTGTCAGCTCTGACCTGGGCATCTAAAGTGTTAAAGAGTTTCAGGGTCATTCTAATACGCACCCATAAGTTGAGAACCATTGTTTTACTGTCAGGGAAGGTTGGACAGTCATATCCTCATCAAAAAGGAGACATAAAGGGCCTGGTTAGGCTCTGCAGCAAAGAGAGCCTGTGATGCAATGCTCACTGGGCAAAGCGCGTGAAGAACTTCTGATGGTCATGCAAACCAGAGAGTGGATGCAGATTCTTCTGTTCACAGGAGCCAGGTGTCAAACTGCAAACATAACAAGCCATCAGAAGGATTGTCAGTAACCTACGACCTGTTGACAATCAGCCAACAGAACCAGAGAGCAGTGTAAAGTACCAGTAGGAGGATTTGCAATCAACTTGTCTGCTAAACATACATTTCTTAGTCTGTTAGATTTATACTTTGTAGTCACTGAGGGCAAAGATTCGGTCTTTTTTGTCTTTGTTTTCTCAATACCTAGCACATTTAGTAGCATGATGGTTAAGATTAGCGACCCTGGAGAGGCATTGCTTGGGTTTGAATCTGAGCTATACCACTTAGGAGATGTATAACCTGTACAAGTCATCTAACCTCTTTGTGCTTCCGTTTCTTTGTCCATAAAATAAAGATAAAATAGCAGGTTTCTCACAGGGTGATATTAAGATTGCTGTACGCAACACATTTAAGACTATCTAGTATATAGAAAGAATCATGGAAGTGTTTTATACTACTATTTTTCTTTAAGAGCTCAAAATTTTTTTCCCCACTTACACAAGGGAGCAAATTACTCACTCCCATCCTCCCTATTTCTTTTCTTATTTTTCTTTGAAATTGTATCATTGAAAAATTAAAATTTTAAAGTTCAAAATCTTCCATGCAGCACACAGGGTGCTTCAGGATAGGGACTTCTAGCCTACACCTTCCTGATGAATAATTCCTATCCATACTGTAGTATATATAGATCCATCATCCTGCACGGCTGCTCTATGCCCCTGGACCGCCACTTACTGTGTTGTACCTACCTAGAGAATTTATCATGTGAATAGTCTTAACTTCAAAAACCCAATTCAAGGGTCACTTCCTATAAAAAGTGCTACATCTTTTATGCTGTTGTTTTCTGTTGGAAAGCTGTCTACATACATAGGACATTATTTTATCTGCCTCTGTAAACTATCTGTAAACTAACATGTGAGTCATGATTGGTCTCTGAGATATTACAGTACATAGCACACATTTGATACTCACCACTTGCTTACTACGTAAATGGCTGAAGGAGGAAATGAAGAAAAGAAGGAGGAAATGAATACATTCCTAGGATGTAACTGAAGATACTGCTGAGATGGCTGAGTAAAAACTGAAAGAATGTCAGTGGGTTGACCTTCCACAGGAGGATTTTCTCTTTAGGAAAAGCACAGCAGGCTCCTTTTTGATGATGCCCAGGGATGTCTTCTAGAATTTGTTGTTCATGGGAAGGGCTGAAAATACCTGATTTCATCATCATAGTGTCACATGCTGTACCCAGCTGCTGCCGAAACCCTGTTAACCACCAATATGCCTGACCATAATTGGTTCCAGGGTGTGTTTGAGAATAATATGACTAAGAATTCTGGATCTATTGCCATTCATCATAAACTTAATTCAGTGATGATGTTTTTTGGATGAGTTTTTTTTTTCCCTGAGGTTGAAGTAAAATTTTACTTACATTGAAGAATAATTTGCCTGGAGTCCAGATCTCTTAATGGAGGGACTCAAAGTTATAGGTACATTCATATTGTGAATCTGTTTCCTGCATCATTTGAAGATTGTATCAGTTGGGAAACAAATAACACAAGGACTTTGGTTAAAAAATTATTGAGTGAAGAGATGAATTATAAAATTACATTCAGGGTAAAGGAAACATTACAGGCTGCCGGTGCACTAGGAATCTGGGACTTGGGAAGCCTTTCTGTTTTTACACCTGAAGGGATAATTATATAACATTATTATTATAAAGTTGGAGATACCTTGGAGTCATAGAGATGTGAATGTACAGGGTCTGTGCCAATGACGAATGTAGTCACTGTCAGACTAAGGGGGGGTGGACTGTGGAGCTGACCTTTCTTCTTACGCCATTATAGTTCATTTCAGTACTTCCATTAATCAAATTCCAGAAAGTAAAGATCCCATGTTGGCAACTGAGATCAGCCTCCAGCAAACAAAGCCATATGTCCTAAGAACAGAGAGTTTATGGGGAAAGGGACACCTGAATAGGGTTGTCAGATTAAAAAAAATAAGTAGCTAAGACCTTCCTGAAGCAAACAATACTAATTGTGTGACCTATGAGTCAGGGAGGAAACCAATAAGGAAAACAAATCTTTCTTTGAATGAATTAAAATAAAAACAAAAATACCAACCCCCCTGAGATGTAGCAAAAACAGTATTTCAAGGGCTATTGATCTTGTATTTTGCATGAAAGTTGCCTTATATCAGAGAGAACACATGATATTTGTCCTTTTGGGATTGACTCATTTCACTGAGCATAATGGTCTTGGTAGTTGGGCTGTGGTGAGATTGTAATTTCAGTGCTTACAACACATCTCTGTGCATCTCAGCAAGAGTGGAATTACACTTTTCCTATGTATTAGAAGATGTTATCTCTGCTATTCCTACCCAGCTTCATTCTCACCCCCAGATAAGCTTACTCTATCCACGGAGGTGAATGATAATCTCTTAGGAAGAGTTTTAAAATTTCAGCCTATGTGTTATTTCAACTAAGTAACGAATAGGTGGCAGTCTTTATCAACTTATCAAAGGAAATATCATTTTTCTCTGCAAGTAATGCAGTGACTGCGAAGGAGAAAAATCATGTTCATAGCTGAATATAAATGATGCTATTTTGGACAATCTTTGAGTCACTATTAACACATACACTATTGTAAAATTTCATTTGTATTTTAATGACTTATTTGGGTTTTTTTTTTTTTTGCTTTTATGAATTGCTTTTAAAATTAGAATGAACTTGATTCTTGAACCTCCAAACAATCCTGCTTTAATTGAAGGACAATGAAGCATCACCAGTAGGAGAAAACTTCCAGCTTTGGCCAGGTTGTGTAACAATAGCTTCAAAACAGGATATTGTGGGGGAGGAAAGGATGCCTGACAGTCACATATAATTGATCCCATAAATGTAAGTGCCTACCAGGGTGAAATTGAATTAATCGCATAGGAAAATTTAGCTCAGTTACTTTTCTTAAGAAGTTTACAATATTAAATATTATATGGGGAATGACATTGATAAAGCTAGCCAGCTGTTTGTTTGAAGGGCAGAATCACAGAGAGAAAGAGAGGGAAGAAGGAAGACAGACGGGGGCAGAGAGAGAGAGAAAGAGAGAGAGAGAGAGAGAAATCTTCCATCTGCTGATTATTTCCCAAATGACCATGTCAGCTAGAGCTGGTTTGGTCCAAGGCCAGCAGTCAGGAGCTTATTCCTGGTGTTGTTACATAGCTGGTAAAATCAGAGCCTGTGTGATGGCATTCCATTGGGTCACTGATTAGAGTTGCCGCTGGTCCATTTCTGATCCAGCACAGTGCTTGTATGTCTGAGAAAGCACTGACATGGGGAGCCCTGAAAAAATTTGTGCACCAGCTTCAGTGATTTTGGCCATTTGGGAAATAAATCAGCAGAGGGAAGAATCTGTCTGTGCCCCACCCTCCTTCCTGTGTGTGTGTGTGTGTGTGTGTGTGTGTGTGAGAGAGAGAGAGAGAGAGAGAGACTTTGAAACAAATAACTAATTTTACTTAAAGGCCCAGTATAGAACAACACTCAAAACTGTTGGGAGGTATTGCTATAGAATCCCCTAACTTGGGCCCACTTGCTGGAAACACAGAAGGCTAATCACTAACGTTGAGGTGGTGGAAGAATAGAGACCTTTTATTGTGAAGCATAGAATAAAGAGCCAGGAATCTATCACATCATTTTCATGCTTTCTAGGCAGGTTGGAGTTAGACTGAAGTTGCGGCTGAGAGGTGCGCGTTCAGCTTGTATTCAAATTTCTAGTTGGTTAGTGATGCTTGTGACCTCTCTTTGATCAGCAATGATGTGCTCTTCAGGGAAATTTTATGATAGCCAAGTGGACTTCAGTTAGTAGCTTATACGTCCTGTCCCAAAACTGAAACTCCCCTACCTATAACTGAAATTCCCCTGAACAAAACCTCTCGAGACAATACCAGTCATGAAATTATTATTGATTGCAATAGCAAATGACTTCAGAGCCCAGTGATTAGAATTTTGTAGGTCATGCTGTATCATCCCCTCAATCCAGTGAGTTAACTTTAATGCTAAAAAAGGTAAAGGCATTTTACTATTTTTAAGGATTTATTCATTTTTACCCAAAAGGCAAATTTTACAGAAAGAGGGAGATAGATTGAAGTCTTTCATTGGTTGGTCCACTCTCAAAATGGCCACAATGGCCAGAGCTGAGCTGATCTGAGGCCAGGAGCCAGGAACTTCTTCTGGGTCTCCCTCCTGGGTACAGGGTCTCAAGGCTATTGTCCACTGCCCTCTCAGGCCATAAGCAAAGATTTGGATGGGAAGTGGAAGTGAATCTGCCAGGACATGAACCGGCACCCACACAGGGTGCTGACAGTAGCAGAGTGTCTGGATTTCAAACCTGGTTCTGGTTCCTGAATGCAGCTCTAAGATAATGCAGCATATAGAAGGCATCAGGCAATGACTCCAGTCGCTGAGTAGTTGGCATCCGTATGGGAGATCTGTATTGAGTTCTCAGCTCCTGGCATTGGCCTGGCCAGCCCCAGATATTAGAGGTATTTGAGGAGACAACTAGTAGCTGGGGACCCCATTTCTCTTTTTATCCTTGTCTTTTTCTAAAATTAGTAATATCTTTTAAATGGAAGAAAGATGTGTATGTCCAGAATGGAGTACTATTTAACGTTCCAAAAGAATTGTCACAGCAATGTGGATGAAACTAGAGGACATTATGTTAAGTGTGGTAAACTAGACACACAAACACAGACACAAAATAGTTCAGTTTATTTTAGTGAGATATACAGTGTTAAATTCATAGAAGTAGTGAGAAATAATGGTGCTTAAGATGGTGGGACTTATGCAAACGAAGATACTTTGGCTAAAGTTTCAGATAGGAGGAATAATCTGCTGTACAGCATGGCCTGGTAATTGTAGGTGATAATGGTGTATTTACATATTTGAAAATTTGATGAATGTGTTTTTAAAGAGATTTACTGGTTTATTTGTTTGTTTTAAAGGTAGAGTTACAGACAATGGGAGGCTGAGAAGAAGGGACAAGAAAGGCAGAAAGGAGAGAGAAAGTGAGAGAGAGATTCTATTCTCTTGTTCATTCCCAAATTACTGCAATGAACAGGGCTTGGCCAGAAGTCAGAGGTCTAGAACTCCATGCAGTTCTTCCCAAAGGGTCTAAGGTCCAAGCACTAGGGCTATCCTCTCCTGCTTTCCAAAGCACATTATCAGGGATTTAGATCAGAAATGGAGTTGTTGAGATTTGAACTGGTGTTCACATGGAATGTTGGCCTCGCAAGCAGCAGCTCAAGTTGCTGTGCCACAATGTTAGCACCAGAAAGTATATTTCAAAGGTTTTACCATAGAAAAATATGAAGCACAGTATGCATGCTTCATTTAATAATTTTGCATTGTGAATATATGTCAAAATACCACATTACATACTGTAAATGCATGCTGTTTGTCTCTTAAAATCAGACAAAACTAAAGCATTCTGAGATCGAACAACTTGGAAAATACTGGGTATTCTACCTTCTTTCTGGAAGATCGTGACGCATATGAAACTAGGAAAGTCTCTGAGAATTCTTTCAGCAGATACTAGTTGAACTTCTGTTAGCTAAACCTGTCCCAATCTCACTAGTCATTAGCACTCTTTGTTAAATGCTGCGATCTACTAACTCCTGGCAGAAACAGTTTTATAAAATATTCATAGCAGAGATAGCCTCTGTTCTAATGCATTCCCTCTGGTGGACTCTAGAGAGCAGTCCCTTCTTTCAAACATAGTCCGAATAAACTGAAATGCCAAGATCTGGTGGACACCTGCCAGTGGCGACCTCTGCTGCAGTGTGTATTGATCCTGATGTTGATGGCTCATGTCAAATAAAATTTAAAAAACAAAGCTGATGGCAATGTCACTAAGGTAGCGTCAGTCTCAAAGCTGTCAATTACTTTCTCTTCCAAGTTGCTCTCACCAAACGTTTATTCATCTGAACAAACTTTCTGGGTTTCCTGTTTGTTTGCTTGACCCAAGCAACCTCAGTGATTTGGAGAAATTCCATGCTAGTAATTTCAAAGTGCTATTATCCAGCGATGACTCTCCTCTGCTTCTAAGATCTCACTAATTTAATCATCATATTTTTCAAAATGTTTCAGAGATCACTGTTACTTACAGAAACAAAGATGTAAGTTATCTGCATGAAGATGCTGGTTTTGCATGCTCTGGCATAGCCCACATGCATCCCTGTGCGCATGAGCACACACACATTATTCCTTAGGTTTGTCCACAAGGATTCCCACTCTCTATTGTTTTCTTTGCCCTCTGACTGAGATGCCCTTTCCCCTGTAAAATTTCAGTTAGCTTCAGGAGGACATACACTTCCTGCTCCTAAAGCTTTCTACATACCTACAGTTGAAATCATTCCCAACTATATTGTTTCACATTTTTATGGAGCCTTTATTACAGTTTACTCTGGGTGCAAACTAGCTTTGTACGAATCAGTCTTCATCACTGGATGTCAGTACCTTGAAAGTAGAGAATGTTTTGCTAACCTTGATAACCCTTCTAATCAATCAATCCATCAACAAATATTTGAGTGCCTACTCTGAGCCAGGCACAAAGGCTTTCACACAGTAGGGGTTCTATCCATGTTTATAGACTCAAAACATAACCCCTAGAAGTGGAAATGGGTTCTCCGATGCAAAGTCTCAGGAGGTGGGTCATGTCACCACCATTAACGTGACTGATGGGACCACAGGCTAGTTGCTGTTGTGGCTACCCTTAGATGTGGCAACGCTTTGAGAATCCCTGGATGACCAGAAATGTATCCAAACAAGTTAGTGATACTGCTGAGATTGCTGGCCAACTTTAAGTAAACCAAAGGTGTAAGGGACATTGTCATTATTTTTAGATTTCTGGCTTAAGCCAACCCAGATAAGATTCTAACACGATAGGTCCTGCCTTGTTTCTGCCTTGATCTATTTACACTGATACCACCTAAGTGAAAGGGTAAGGAAAATCAGACCTCTTTGATTTAATCCTTGTTTTATTGCCTTTCTATTTATCTATGGAATCTCTTTCTCCAATTTAAGGAAAAGTAAGGAAAAGTGGATTGGGTACTGTAATCATAATTTTTATGAGAAAATCTTAAGGTAATATCATTATTATTATTATAAATTGTATTTTGCAACATCGTAGCTCAGAGAATGAAAGTGATTTCATGTTTTCATTAAGGGTAAGTAGACCAATTTGTAAGCTAGTCAATTTGTGTCTAATATTTGTGGATCCTTTCTCTTTCATATGACCATTGATAATGAAAACTAGCATATGGCAGCTACTATTGTGGCATAGCAAGTAAAGCTATTGTTTGTAACACAAACATCCCACATTGTCTCCAGTTCATGTCTTGGCTGCTTCATTTCCAATTCTGCTTCCTGTTAAGGGCTTCAGAAAACCAGCAGAAGATGGCCTGCGTGTTTGGGCCTTTTCCACCATGTGGAAGACCCAGATGAACTTTCTGCCTCTTGGCTTCAGCCTGGCTCAGTGCTTGCCATTGCAGTCATCTGGGACATTGACAAGCAGATGGAAGACATTCTCTCTCTCTTTTAATTTTTTTTAATTTTTAAAAATTTATTTGAAAGGCAGAGCTATATACATACAAAGGACTCTTACATCCACTGGTTCATTCCCCAAATGGCCACAATGGCCAGTGCTTGGCCAGGCCATAGCCTGGAGCCAAGAGCTTCAACCAGGTCTCCCATATGGGAGCAGGAGCTCAAGTTCTTGCACCATCTTCTACTGTTTTTCCTTGACTGCTAACAGGGAATGTGATTGTAAGTGGAGCAGCTGGGACTTGAACTGGCCTCAATATGAGCTGCTGACAGATGGAAGCTTAACTCACTGCTGAACAGTGTTATCATCAGTAACTCTGACTTTCTAAATGTATGAATGAATAAATGAAAAAGATAAATCTTTTTTAAAAGCTAGCAACCATATTCTAAGAATTCTTACAAGTGTTATTTTATTTAATCTTAATAATCGTTACCTTCATTTTATAGATCAAGAAAATCAGGCCCAGAGAAAGTCAACCACTTGTCTAATGTCATACAAGAGGTCATCATACAAGTTCAAGACTATTTGAATTCCTGACCTGCCACTCAAATATAATATCAGAAGACCTTTTTGTAACGTAGTGGACAGTCCTTGAACAACTGAAGTGTTCATATACCCTTCATGGAACTTCAGAGTGATAATCCTACATAGAATTATTTTATACTAGTGACTTGGTCTCATGTTTTTCTTCCAAATCTTTCTTGATACTCCTTTGGAATAGTTATTATCTCATCTATGATGTTATTTTTACTTTCCTTACCATTACAGCCTGTGTCTCCAATGGTTTGGTCCAGAGGCAGAAGAACCATTTCCTTGATTATTATTAGTTTCATGTAAAACAAACACCATTCTTAAGTTTCTCATCGATGTCTCTGAATAGTAGGATGGTGCTGGTCATGGCTCTGAATTTACCTCATCTGATTTGGAGACAGTAAGCTGCTTAGCTTTTTCAACTGCTCCTAATGAGAATAGTCTTTAAAGGGAAGGCAGTCTTTCTAAGGCCCAAGATTTTTCTTATCTCCTACCGTTGTTTCCTTTATTTCTAGTGCCCTCTGTCTCTCATCTTGACAAACACTAATAGGTTGCATTACTAGCTACATATCTGAGCCACAACTGAATTTTTACTCTTGGGCCTTAGTGTTTTAATCCGTAAGAGTGAGAAGATGTCTAAGACTTCTTGAAGCTCTGATGTTTTGTATCTTAAACTTCAATTTTAAAGGAGATTACTTCATAAAAAAAATCTGGGAATCTCATCTTAATTTGTCTGAGAAGTTGATTTTACTGGAGTGATAGGAAGTCTTCCACTGTCCCTCCACCTATCTAGTTCCAAGTTCAGAAGTGTGTAGTACATGGGGAAACAATTCTCTCCATTTGAAATTTTTATGACTCAGCTGTTTAGAATTGTTCAAAGTTGGCAACGTCTTCATTGAGATCTTCAGTCATAGTACTGATTGAGTAAATGCAAGGACTATCTCAAATCCAATGTCAGGACAAAGGGATGAGTTGGCAGACTATTTGAGAAGAAGATTCTCCTGAAATTTTTAGAATGCATGGTCTCCTCTCTGACACAACTTAAAAATTCTGATAGGAGTATGTGAACTGGACAACAGGCCCAAGGATTGAGAAAAACTTCATTATAGGAGTAATACTGCAGCTTTATCCTATTTACTTCTGTATGTCCAAAAGGAAATATGTGGTTTTGGGTGGGTCTAGTGGGAGAACTAGATTGGAAAGATGGCCTTTTTTCATTCCATTGACATTTAGCAAATGTACCAAAGGACAAGTTAATAACTGCAAGCAACACCTTGGCAATGACAAACAGCGAAGTTAATGCAGATTCTGACAACTCCTGGGAATGTTCTGACGAAAACAAAAGGCTCTGGCCCAGGAGGGGGTCCTCCATGTCAAATAAAAAGTGGTTCCCAAGCCCATAGCAAGGCACAGAGGGAAAAAAGAGAGATGACGGATTGGAGATGAGGCTGTTTGCCTGGAATTTACGTATTCACACTAAGCCCAGCAACTCCTGCAGTCTTGAGCTTGCTTAGAAAACACAAGTGGACTAAAAAAGATCAGAATTCTCTGGGAACTTTCACACTTGAACATTTGCTTGGCTCTTTAGAGAAGTGCTGAAATCAGTGGGAGGGTCTCTGGCACCTCTGTGATTGCAATCATGGCCAAGCCCAGGAACTGCAATTGTGTGATTCAAATTACTGCCTCATACAAACTTAGAAAACAAACATCAGCTAAAACACCTGCCCTTGGCCAGGGATAAGATTTTCTAAACCATTTCCAAGCTTAGATATCAAAACTTGATTTGGTTAGGCTGTCCAGATCCATAAAAATGCACCAAAAGTCACAGTTGAAATAGAAATCAAAGCGGTGGTTGATATGATTTAAATTTAGTAATTTGTTGAATTCAACATGAGTGGTATTAGTCCAAGATTCTTACATAGAAAAAAAACATGATTTCTACTTGGAGAGTACAGAAATATATAACAACAACAAACCGTGGCTTTTGCATTTCTGTGTTTTTATCTCCTGAGATTGTAAAAACACAGAATCTTGCTGTGAAGATGGAAGGTTCCCAAAAAGTTCATCTCATTCAAACTTCTCATTTTTTTCTATTTTTTAGAATTCTATTTCATAAGGTGAAGACATTTCATATATTTCACAATATGGATTTAGGAGCAAAATGATACTTTCCACGTTATGCTCCCTCATGTCCATGTTCCTACTCTCCCTCCTCATTCCTTATTTTTACTTTTATATTTTTGCAGTGACTTACTTTCAGCTTCCTTGGCAGCCAGAGACTTGACCCTTTATTAGGTAAAAACTTCAACAAATAGCAAGTAGAAAAAGAAAGATGTTCCTCAAGAGTATAGACTGAAACTGTAAGCAATCATCAAACCTCAGATGTTATTTTTGCTCATATAGAATAGATTTTTGTATCTATGAATCAATGAAACATTTATCTTTTTGGAACTGGCTTATTTCACTAAGTAGAATGGTTTCCAATTTTATCTATTTTATTGCAAAAGACAAAATTGCATTCCTTTTTATGGATGCATAGTAATACATAGTGTATACCACATGTTCTCTGTCCATTTATCAGATGATGAACATCTGGGTTGATTCCATGTCTTAGCTATTGTGAATTGAGCTGCAGAATTCATTCTTTTGGGTAAATTCCCAGAAATCTGATGGCAAAGCACACAGAAACAAATCTTGAGAAAAAGAAAAGAAATCCAAACCTATCACTTTACAAATACGTAGCAGATGTCACAGTTGACGAAGGACTTTCTATGTCCCATAGCTAGTGAGTGGAAGAATTTTAAGCAGACTTTTGGCCCCCTGGATTCTGTTTGACTCATGTACATAACAAATGTCTGCTGCTTCCTTGTAGCATCCAGGATTGAAGATTTGGGTGCAGTTTTATTTTTCTACAAGAAACTTGGAGTAGTCTTATCTCAGTAATTGTCTACCTTTCCAGGCTTCCTCACTTCTAGGATTCCAACCCCTGGTGAATGACATTTCACAATTTTCTGCTACACTGAATTTCTCCTCTCCTCTCTGATTGATTAGAGAAGTTGAATTCTCTTTTGTCAATACCCCTGTGACATAAATATCACTGTTATCATCACCCTTTCTCTAGTCTCGTAATCTTCTGTGCATACGATATAGAGATTAGATATAAGTGCATAAGATATGTCCTAGTCATCTTGAATCTTGACTCATTAAGTTTTCTTGCTTTGAGCATCATGACAAATTTCTAGGAACAAAGCTTTCTCTTCTGTTGTTTTTAATGTTAGGCTGCAAATTCATTTTTTTTTAAAAAATAAGAATTGTAGAATTTCAAAGGAACATTTCAACATCTCCCATCGAAATATATGCAAGAATCTTGCTTATTTGTCTTAAAAGTTAAAAAAAACAAAACAGAATGATATATTATGATGTCTGGGAGTACATTCCAAAAATAAAATTAAATGTAGATTGGTAGGAAAACCTTAATAAAATAAATTTTTGACTCCCTGTGGATATTATTCAACTAAAAAATAGATCCCTTAGAAAAACGAAAACAAAATGTATAGCAACTACAATAGGCTTTTCCATTTTTTATCAGTGCTTAAAGTTATTGGCATTTTGTGATGTGCCCTGAATTATTTAATGAAGTACATACATGTGAACACAGAAATGCAAATAGCTGGTATTGTTCAATACGTACTATGATCAAAGTGCTACATTCAAGTTACTTTACAAACTTCAACTTATTTTCTTTTTTGATAAATCTGAAGTGTATGTAGGTAATGCTTTTTCCATGTCTCATTGAAGAAAGCTGAGATTCTTACTGAAAGATAAAATGACTTTTTAAAAAATATCATATGGGGCAGCTAAAGTCCTCGCCTTGAACGTGCCAGCATCCCATATGGGCGCCTTTCTAATCTTGGCAGCTCCACTTCCCATCCAGCCCTCAGCTTGTGGCCTGGGAAAGCAGTAGAGGACAGCCCAAAGCCTTGGGACCCTGCGCCTGTGTGGGAGACTGGAGGAAGTTCCTGGCTCCTGGCTTCGGGTCGGCGCACAGCACAGGCCGTTGCGGTCACTTGAGGAGTGAATCATGGGATGAAAGATCTTCTTTTCTGTCTTTCCTCCTCTCTGTACATCTGACTTTACAATAAAAATAAATAAATCTTAAAAAAATCATATGATTAGTAACAGCAGAGCTGGGACATAAGGACTTACATTTGGTATACTCACTGGTAACTTCAAAATAAAAAGAATCTATTCATAAGAGATTTGTACATGATCCACTAAGTTAAGTGATTTTTTCTAGAATAATAACTCTAAAAGTGCAAACAAATCATTCATTTTAAGTAACAATTCAATCAGTGTTCTTTTCATAAGCACTTACAAAGCTGATCTTAAGGGCTCAGAATCTGTGATAGTCACAGTTGGCAATGTATTTCTTTTGCATTTCATTAAGGTCTGATCCTGAGAATTCAATGACCACTGGCAGTTCCCTTTTAGGAGGTAATGTCCCTTTTGGTGAAGCAATAGGAAAAGTCGTATGCAACGTACACGAAACACGATAGGCCTGCATTGAATTCATTTGTTTAGATGAACAGCTTTACCTTGAATTTAAGCAACAATAACAAGGAATACAGAATATTTTTCAAAAGTTCAGTTTCATGCAGAGTAACAGGAAACAGTGTGGTATCAATATTTAATGCAAGTTTATTGATTTTCAAATGGAGAATGCTATCATAAGCACTTTCAAACCACATTTGGATCGTATTGAATTTATGTCCCCAATGTTTCCAGAGATAAGTCCGGGTTGCTCCTATAAGCAGCTCTTTGGTGGATAGTTCTGATACAGCAAAAGAACGTATAGGAGATCAAACTCTAAGAGGTCATGCCTGATACTAAGGAGAGAAGTGATCGGTGCTTTTAGTAATAGTAGCAATGATCATACCAAAGGCATTAACCAGAAGAAGAGTTGAGAATAAGTGTCATTTTTACACATTTTCTAAGATTGTAGATAACTGACTTACAAGTCCAGAATGTGTGATTTTGGTTTGTTTCAAGAACTATGATTACATTAGTGGGGCTGGGTAAGTGGCAGGGCATTTGTGCATGGACAGTACTAATATGCTGGTACTACTCGTAGTGAGCTATCTACCAGGCAGGGCTATTATGAGTTGTAATGAAGCAGTCCAGAGCATAGATGTAGAAGTTTTACTTTTACAACCGCTGTTTTTTTTTTTTTTTTTTTTTTACAATCTTGTATCTTTGTTTGGGGATGACAATGTGCTATGCACATGTACGTACACACACCTTTCTAGGCCATCAGAGTTTCAGTAGGCTGTCTTCCATCATTTTAATGGTTTTATTATGAGACTGCCCTTGCTTTTTTTTTTTTTTTTGCCGCTTTTACCGTTGCTTTTCCAAATCTTTCCTAAACAGATTTTTATGCATTTTTCTTGATTATGCCAGTTTCAAATACTTGGATGCATTATCAGTCCATGTAAGCCTCCTTAAGGAAGAAAAGAGATTGTCATCAGGTTGATGATCTCTGTTAATATTTGAATTCTTTGTTTAGAAGGACTGTTTGAGAGCTGAAGCTATTCCAAGATGGAAAGAGCAACTCTAATGGACAGTAAGTTACCCATTACCAGAGACATTCAAGCAAAGACAAAAAGCAATTTCTATATCTGATGTAAGCTTGAACTTAGAGTATTTTAAAGTCCTTTTCCATATGTGTTTATGGATTTTTCCCTTTTTGCAAACATGCATCATGAAGTGAGTGCTTGATAGCAAAGAAAAGTCTACATTAGTGGGAAAGCAGGAAATAGCACCAGAGATGTTATAAAATCAACTCTTAGAGCAGCTTGAGCACCTGCTTCAGCAACTGCCTTTCAGGAAAGGAATTGCAGGTGCTACCAAATGTGCTAGATTTGGTAGATGAAATGGCATGTCATATTTGTTGAGTGCCTCATATATACTTTGTACATACTAAGCTGCCATTGCTGGTTCATGGTTTTTTAAAAGACATATTTATTTGAAAGGTAGAGTTAGAGAGAGGGAGGGAGAAAAAAAGAGAGGGAGGGAAGAAGGCAGGGTGGAAAGAAGGGGGAGAGAGAAAGAGAGAGAGATCACATCCTCTACTTCACTGCCCCCAAATGGCTATGGTAAAAGCAGAAAAAAGAAGCAATATCTCAAGATGTAGATATGGGGATTAAGCAAAATTAGGTTTTTGTTGGTATTTACTTCAGTTCCTGGTACAGATTCTTGATAAATGTTTAGTCTCACTCGTTCCTTTTACTTTTTCAAGCAGATCTTCAGTTCTGCGCTGTGATTCCCTCCAACTCCACCCCACTCTTGTCAGTGAATATTTTCAGTTACAGGTAACAGAAGTGAACTCTTTGACTGTATTTGATCATGCAGGAATTTGTACAAAGATGGCTGAATAATCTTCAGGAATATTGGAGATAGAGCTGAGATAAGGTAAAGAGACAGAAAAAGAGAGAGAGAGAGAGAGAGAGAGAGAGAGATTCCCTCTGCTTTTTCAATCCCCAAATGACTATAATAACTGGAGCTGAATCAATCTGAAGCCCGGAGCCAGGAACCTCCCCAGGTCTCACACACGGGTGCAGGGTTCCAAGACTTTGAGCCATCCTGGTCTGCTTTCCCAGGCCACAAGCAGAAAAGACAAGGATTTAGCTACTTAGCCATCATACTGGACCATAATTTCTAATATTTTATTTCAGTTTTGATTTATTCCATGACTCAGTATTCATTTAATAGTATATTATTCAGTCTCTATATACTTGAATATTCTCTAGGATTTCTTGAATTGCCCATATTCATCTTTGTTCCTTATGTGGTCAGAAAAGATATGAGGCATACCAGTTTTTCAAATTTGCTGAGGCTTGTTTAATGGCATAGTGTATGATGTATCCTACATTAAGTTTCATGCTCTGATGAAAAGGATGTATATTGTGTCATTGTGGGATGAACTACTCTGTATATATCAATTTACATCCATTTGATACTTAGTATACATTTCCTCTATTATTTGTTGATTTTCTATCTACCTGCTCTGTCCCTTGATGACAGAGGGGTATTGAAGTTCCCCATTATTATTGTACTAGAGTCTGTGTCTCCCTTTATATATATTAACAATTGTTTTACCAGCCAAGTGTCCTGGAACTGGATTTGTATATATTTAGTATAATCACTTTTTCATGAAAAATTGATCCCTTAATCATTTTTTTAAAGAAGTCCCTTGATTTTTATTTGTATATAGCATACTTTTGCAAAATAACAATTTGAATTCTTATTTCAAAATTCCAACAACTTTTTGAATAGACATTGTAATTCATGGGAATCTAGTGAACAGAACATTTTCGCCCAAAGAGTCTCTTCATGCCCTTTACCAGTCAAACCACCTTTCCCACCTCCTTTAAGGCAGTAGTTTCACAACCTTAATCCATAATATAATTTCTTTTTTTTTGTATTTCTTTTTTTTAATTTTTACATTTTATTATTATTGCTATCATTTTATGATACAGTTCCATATTCACTTATCCCCTCCTCAATTCCCTCCCCCCTAGTTCCTCTATATCATTACTAACATATAGTTCTTCACACATAGTCATATGTCCATCATTGCAGGCATGGACAATGGCAGAGAGTCCAGAATCCTATTGTCAAGATATAGTAAACAGTTTAATTGTAAGTCCATCTTTGTCTGGAAGCAGAAATGCATACTGTACTGCATCCTCACATCTGGATGTTAGTCTCCATTTCACAGCTACTGTACATCCCCTCAAATGAAAAGTCATGATACAAAATCAACAATAGAAAGAAAAATAGAAATTTACAATGCTATGAACTTAAATGACATGTTATTAGATATGACAGTCTCCATTACACAGCTACTATACATCCCCTTAAATGAAGAGCCACAAAACAAAATCAACATCAGGGAGAAAAAAAGAAATTAACAACACCAAGAAGTTAAATAACATACTATTAAATGACGAACATGTAGCTGAAGAAATGAAAATCAAGAACCTTCTTGAAGAAAATGATGCCACTGCATGATCTATAAGTCATTGAATGATTTAATCAGAAGTGTTTTGAAGAGATGAAACCAACAGAAAACAACAAAACCCATGTGATACAGTTTCCACTGATCTTTGTTGAAGTGTGTCTCCTCCAGACAATAAAAAGATGGGTTTTGTTTTTTTAATCCAGTGTACTAATCTATGACGTTTGATTGAGCTTAAGCCATTTACATTCAGAGTTTAATATACATGGGCAGTAATTTGGTCCTGTCACTTTAGGAATGGGTTGTTCATTGGTTTAGTCTTCTGTTGTCATTTTACTGGGATGTTCTTTGCATTTGCCTTTGGTTTTGGTAGGTTCTATTCCTCTTGTACAGCCTCTATGGGAATCAGTTTGGCGAATACTCAAACAACGGAAAATCAACATACCATATGACCCAGCAATAGCACTCCTTGGGATATATCCAAAACATCTTCTACTCAAGAAACCAACATGCACGCCTATGTTCATAGCAGCACAATCTATGATCGCAAAAACCTGGAAGCAGCCAAAATGCCCATCAGCGGAAGACTGGCTAAGAAAGCTATGGTTCATCTACTCCATGGAATACTACTCAGCTATTAAAAAAAACGAAATGCAGTTCTTTGTGGACAAATGGACCCGACTGGAATCCATCATGCTAAGAGAAATGAACCAATCCCAAAAGGTTAAATACCACATGTTTGCCTTAATCTGAGATGAAAAGAGAACAACTTGAAAAATAGTACCTGTATATTGTAATATTAGTGCAATCTCTTATAACCTGTATCCAATGCAATAAGATAACGTGATATAATCTATAAACCAACAATTAATGTCAGAATACTTAAGATCTACATCGAAAAACTGTAAAACCTACTATACCCTCAATACGCTATGTTAACCTGTAATGGGGGGGAGTGCAGGGAAATCTTTCAGGACCATAAAAAGAGTGAGAAAAAAGTACAATATAGCCTATCAAGATCAAATCTGGTAATTCATAGATAACAGACTCAAAGCAGCACTAAACAACAATAAAACTACTATACCAATGCATGAGGGGGGAATCGGGTGCGATCCTGACAACCTATTAACAGGAGGTCATGTGCGTGGAGCAGGGGAGCACTCCAGAGTGGAGCAGGTGGTAAGGAGGAAGCTTGGATCCCAACCATGAAGACTCCCAGACCTTCACCACAAACTATTAATACGAGCAACAAGGACTATATCCCAACTGCCAAGGAGGCCACAGGGAATTGGATGCCCTCGGAGGCCGAGTACTCTGAGGTCACCCACCCCCAACCGGAGCTTCCACAGGGGATGGAAGAAGTCCAAACACTACCGTGCAGAAACCAACGTCATCGGAAAGACAACCAGAAGCCCTGAGTGGTCTGCAGAAACAGAAGAACAATAAACGTCCTTCGGGACCAGGGAGGAGAGCTTTCTCTGGTCCGAGCCTGGCTCCACCTCTGGACCCCTCCTCCCTCTCTCGCAATGACCATCGGGATCGCTTCGAAAACCCCTCACAGCAAACAAACAATCATACAAACTAAAAAAAAAAAAAACAAACAAACAAAAAACAAACCTAAAATAAATAAACAACAGAAAGTAGAACTTGAAATCTGACAGGAAAGAGCTGGCATGGATTGGCTCATGCCTCGCTGGGTGGGTCACAAAGATTAGTTACTCCTCACCATGGTGTTGAGGATTTTCCTGCACACCCCCCCCCCCAAAAAAAATGTTCTGCACCTAAAATGTTGACATATATCTTGTTAGAGTTACAAGCCAGTCTGGATTATCCTAAAATCTGCCAAGATCAGCAAAATTTTACTTCAACACAACAACTGGCTAAATACTAAGATGAAATGGACACGAAACAGCTGAATGGTGCCTTATGGCCATTTTAAGGTATAGAGCAGCCGGTCCTGTACATGAACTAAAATTGAAATGTCAATGAGCTAATCATAGGTTGTGGCTAGGACTTGTTTTCCTTTTTTTTTCTTTTTCTTTTTAATACACTGGTTACTCAAAACCATGTCAATTCCATAACATTGCAAATTGCTGTTGATGTTATATTGGGAGTCTTAATTGACTGGGATGATATTCTGCCAGCTCAAACTTCAGACCAGAAAAGGTCTCCCCAAGAAACTGTTCAACCCATCTGGACAATAAGTAGCTGGACTCTATGCTTGGTATATGTTTGCAATGGGAGAATCTTGATTGAATTTGAACTGTAATACTGCATCAAGGTGGAGGAATCCACCGGGGGGAGGGGAGGGGGAGGGAGGGGGGGATTCCCAGAGCCTATGAAACTGTCACATAATGCAAAATAATTAACAATAAAAAAAAGAGCATCTTGAAGTATCCTTTGAAGGGCAGGTTTGAAAGAGGCAAATTCTTTTAACTTTTTTTTACTGTGGAAGAATTTGATTTCATTTTCAAAGACAAAAGAAAGCTTTGCTGGATATGTTATCCTGGGCTGAAAATTTTTTTCTTTTAGAATCTGGAATATGTCACTCCATTCTCTTCTTGCCTGTAGAGTTTCCTGTGAGAGGTCTCCTGTGAGCTTAATTTGCATTCCTTTATATGTCAAGTGATTTTTTTCACGTGCACATTTAAGGATCTTTCCTTATGTTCAACTGAAGAGAGCTTGATTATCATGTGTCTTGGTGAAGATGACTTTTGATCAAGGCTGTTGGGAGTTCTATGCCCCTCCTGGATCTTGTTTCCCAAGTCTTTCTCCAGATTAGAGAATTTTCCTTTATTACTTCATTAAATACATTTGCAAACTCAGCTGCTCTTTCTGCACCTTCTGGGACTCCCATAACTCTTATATTTGGCCTCTTAATAGTGTCTTTCAATTCTTGAATACTTTTTTTGGCCTGATCCAGCTCTGCTTCCAGCTTTTTGTTTGCTTCTCCCTGGTGACAGGAAATATCTTCCAATTCTGAGATTCTTTCTTCTGCTTGCTTCATTCTATTTTGGAGATTCTCCACTGTACTTTTAATTTGCTCTACTGTGTTCTTAATTTTTGATATACCAGCCTTGATTTGCTTTATTGCTTCCTTAAATTCTTTGAACTCTTGTATGTCCTTCTCATTGTTGATCAGAATCTTTAAAATGAGTCCTATGGATTCTGTGTCCCCCATTTTCTCGATGTCTTCCTCAGTTAACTCTGAGGTTGCCATAGGGTTTTGCTCCTTTGCAGGGGAGTTTTCAGTAATATTCATTGTGCCTTTGTCTCTTCTTTTGCTCTTGGTCATTGTACTTCTGGTTAGTAGAGTCTTCTCCTTAGGGCAGGTTTCTAAGCTGTGTCACCCACAGGTCTGCAATGCAATTTTACTTATTGCGGTTGGTACACAACTTTTTGCTTGCAGCCACTTGTGCCACAACCTCCAGCAAGTTCCAGGCCTGGGTCCTTATGTTAGATTTCCACTGTGGTCTCCGCAGCCCCAGCTCTTGGCTCACCACTCTCCACCTCCTTTGATACTATACTGAGGCTGCACCATTGTCTCTGCAACCTTTCTCCCACTTCCGGTTGGAGCAGGTCCCAGGATTAGAGAGGCACCAGGTGTACTATATAATTAGGTTGTTGGTGGAACCTGTTGGCTGTTAGGTCTGGGTGCCACACGGACCTATTTTGACCAGTACGATTCTAAAGTCGGTATTATTTTCCTGTGGGACCAGTGCAATCCACTGAACTCAGTGAGTTCTCGTGAGCTCAGCACATGCGCAGTTCACTGTAGTTCCCTGCAGTCCCAAAGCTATTGCCACAGTATACAAACAAAATGGCACCTGACGTATCACCACCACCACAGTTCTTGATCTGCTGGCCGTCAGATCCAAGGGCTACCCAGACCTGCCCCGGGTGGAACCCGCAAAATGCCACGTCATTGCAGTTCACTGAGTCAGAAATGAGCTCACTCCCAGCTCAGCATATGCTGAGTCCTTTTCCTAGCCCTTTCCTCCTTACGCAAAATGGCGCCCAATTCAGCTCTA
Organism: Ochotona princeps; assembly: GCF_030435755.1. Lineage (NCBI taxonomy): Eukaryota > Metazoa > Chordata > Mammalia > Lagomorpha > Ochotonidae > Ochotona > Ochotona princeps. Next base: position 95,710,806 of record NC_080865.1, read on the forward strand.
GGGGGCTGACTGGGCTGTGAAATCCACTCCGTTCTCGTACTGCCCGTCTGAGATCTGCTGCGCTGTCTCTGCTCCTGGTCAAATCAAATGGACCAGCAGGACTGACGGACAGTTCTTTGTCTGGGTTCACCTCCATTAATCATTCAACAGTATGTTATTTAATTTCCAAGTGTTTATGAGGCTTCTCTTGCTCCTCTTGTTGTTTATTTTTAGTTTTATTCCTTCACAGTCTGAGAAGAAAAATAATATGGATTCAATCTTTTTAGAGTTCTTGAGACTTGTTTTGTGGCCTAGTATGCGATCTATTCTAAAAAGTGTTCCATGTGTTAATGATGAGAAAAATGTAGGTTCTTATTTGTTTGGTGTAATAATGGGTAAATGTCTGTTACGCGTGTTTACTTTGTAGTATGTTTTAACTCCAATGTATCTTTATTGATTTTCTTTCTGGATGAGCTGTCCCTTGACGAGAGTTGGATATTGAAGTTACTCCCTATTATTGTATTGGAGTCTGTCTCTTTTTAGGTCTAATCCTAATTGCTGCATGAATCTGGGTGATTTTCCATTAGCTGCATAAATATGATTGGTGTGTTTCTTTGCTGCATTAACCCTTTCCTGAAAATATAATGTACTTGGGCCTGGCAGTGGGGCCTAGTGGTTAAAGTCTTCGCCTTCAGCGCCCCGGGATCCCATATGGGCGCCGGTTCTAATCCCGGCAGCTCCACTTCCCATCCAGCTCCCTGCTTGTGGCCTGGGAAAGCAGTTGAGGACGGCCCAAAGCTTTGGGACCCTGCACCCATGTGGGAGACCTGGAGGAAGTTCCTGGTTCCTGGCTCCTGGCTCTGGATCGGCACAGCTCTGGCCATTGCGGCTCACTTGGGGAGTGAATCATTGGACGGAAGATCTTTCTCTCTGTCTCTCCTCCTCTGTGTATATCTGACTTTGTAACAAAAATAAATAAATTAAAAAATATATATATAATGTACTTTTCAATTTTTATAGCTTTTAATATAAAGTTTGTTTTATGTGCCATCATGGTAGCTGTACCCTTGTATATCATTTTTTAATCCTTCAGTGTGTATCTTTGTGAAGTGAGTTTCTTTTAAGCAGCACGTAGTGAGATAATGTATTTTTATTCATTCAGCCAAACTAAGTCATTGTTTGATAAATTTAATCCATTTACATTCAAGCTTAGTATTGATAGGTAGGAAAGATGACCTAAAATTTTTGATTGATAATGATTCTATCTGCTTTGTTAGTGAATTTTGTGGTGACATGCGGTTCATGTTCACTTCTAATGTATGACACCTTTCAGAATTTCTTGTAACGGTGGTCTTGTGGTGGTAAATTCTATTTTTGCTTACCTGGAAAATGCAGAACTTTTCTTTTTCATTTAAAGGATAGCTTTGCTGTGCAAAATATTTTTGGTTTGGAGTTATTTTCTTTTAAGACCTTAAATATGTCACCCCACTCTCTTCCAGCTTATAAGATTTCCATTGAAAATCTGATGTCAATTTAATTTGGCTATTTTTTTAATGAGTAACTTTTACTGTCTTTAGGATTCTTTCCTTTAAATTGTGAGAGTCTAATAATAATAATAATAATAATAATAATAATACGCCTTTCACCTTCTTGTGTCTGGATGGCCATGTCTTTTTTAAGGCCTGGGAAATTTTCAACTATTATATCATCTCTAGTTTTTCAATGACTTTTCCCCTTTTCTTTTCCTTCAGGAGTACCTGTAAGGGTAATTTGGTCATTTAGCAGTGTCCCCTATTTCATGTAGACCTTCTTTTTTTTTTAATTCTCTTTATTTCTGTCTGAGCTATTTCTTCTTGTTCTTTAGGACAGAAATTCTTTCTTGCACTTGGTAAATTCTGCTATTAAAGCTCTCAATTCTGTTTTTATTTCACTAATTGAAGATTTAATCTCCAAAAATTCTATTTTGCTCTTTCTCTTGAGTTTTACCTCCTTAGTAGTATTCTAATTCCTATCGCTCATATTGATTTTCTCATTTCTTTAATTTATTTGTATTTTCTTGCATCTTGTGGTGTTTTGTTAGTTATTTTTTTGAACTCTTTATCTGTAATTTCCTAGATTTCCTTCAGATTAGGGTCTAATTCTGGAGGATTATTATGCTCCTTAGGTACGTAATGCTGCCTTGCTTCTTCATGTCTCCTCTTTCCCTGCACTGACATCTCCCATATGGTGTATGTATCTCTTTGTTCTGGAGTACCTGTCAATGTAAAATAGTTTATTATTTAGCTATTATTCATGGTAACACTTGGCTTCTTGCTTTGACTTTGGTGACTTGGTGAGCCCAGGGATGACTTTGACTTTGTGAGCACGGGAATGTGTTCTCTGAGTGATTGCTTTTGTCTTAATCAATGTCAGCTGTGTCAATAAGTGGCCCAGTGGTCTAGTTTGCTGCTATGGGATAATTTACTTCTGAAGGAATAGAAACAGCTTTGAGATGACTAAGGATTTTCTTTGTTGTGTGTCTTTGGCCCACAGAGGACTTGGTGTCTCCCTGGCGACTTGATAGGCAGGGATTTGTGCTTGGTGCTGAGAGATACTGTGGTGGCTGCCCTCTTGTCATACTGACAAGCCTGGGTTATGCTGGGGCTGGTGGCACCAACTGCTGTGGCTGTAGGATTGTGTGATACAGATGGACCATTCCTCAGGTTCTGCTAAGGAAGATAAATGGGGGCTGTGACTTACAATACCACCACCTCAAGTGCTGGGTCTAGGGGATGTGAGCTTTTTTTTTTTTTTAAAGAGAAATATTTGTTTTTATTTGAAAGGCAGGTTTATACAGTGACGAGAGGCAAAGAAAGATCTTCCACCCACTGGTTCACTCTTCAAATGACTGCAATGACTGGAACTGAGCTGATCTGAAGCCAGGAACATGGAACTTCTTAATCTCCCACATGGGTTCAGGGGCCCAAGGACTTGGGCTATCCTCTGCTACTTTCACAGGCTGCAAGCAGGGAGTGTGACCATAAGTAGAACACCCAGGAAAAGAACTGGTGTCCATATGGGATCCTGGCACTTGCAGGTAGAGGATTAGCATTTTGAGCCACCACAGAAGCCACATAAGGAATGTAAACTTAATGCTATTCCAGTTCTATCGAGTGAGGATAAGGTAGACCAGAAATTTCAAATTGTAATATATGCAACTAGAGAGCAGAAATGCAAATAGGTCCTTTGCTGTATTCATCAGGGAAAGTCCAGTGGCACCAAGAAATTTAATATAAATTGTTACAGTCTTAGTGTTACAAGGTATAGTGAAATCATTGCCCAGATTGTCCAGGGTGGCAGTAATTATTTAAGGGTTGCCTCCAGTATTAGCCTCCAGTAGCTAAGGTGAATTGTTTTGCTCACATGGAGTGCAGCTAATGCTCCCAAGCTTCCACATGTGCAGATGCAGGAGATGTGTGCTTTGCCCCCACATGTTGTCCTCTGATTTTGATGGTGGTAGAAACAGAAGAGAGGCACACTGCACACCCTTTCTGGGCTAATTATTTTGCTCTGTGACTATGGGGGAGGGTAGGAAAGGAGAGCACTCTATCCCTGGCAACAGTCAGCTTTCTAGGGTGGAGTCAAAGCCAGTCAATGACCATGGCATTCCCTCTCAGCTAAAACTCTAAGTGGTGGGGCAGACAACTATTTCTTCCTACACTGAGCTGATAAGGTGGTGGCTCACAGCCGGCAGCTAGCTGCACTGTCCAGCTAACTGCAGTGGTGCTTCAGGCTTCTTGCCTCTTTTCCAATGAAGTCTTTTTTCCCCTGATTCTGGGATAAAAATTTGTCAGTCAGATGTCTGGAATATTGTTCTTCCTTTGTATTTTTCATATTCAAAAGCAATTTTAGTTACTGTGTCTATATTGTATTCAACCATCTTAGATCCCTTATGGCTATGATTTTTTTTTTTTAGCAAAATAACAACTATTGGTGAACATATGGGGTAGTTGAAACACTCATATGTTCTTGGCAATATTGAGCAGCTGCTTTGGAAAAACAGTTTGTGTTTCTTTAAAATATCAGATATAGAATGAACATAGAACTTAGCAATTCCTGTCTTAAGTGTTTAATGAAAAGAAGCATAAACAGGTATTGCAACATAGTTTTGTACAGATGTTCACAGTAGCTATTTTTACAATAGCCAAGAATGGAAACAATCCATATTGTCTATCAGCTGATGCAAGAATAAACTAAATCTGATATATACACACAGTGGAATATTATTGAGCTATAAAAATGATTGAAGTACTGATAAATGAAATAACATTGATGAAGTCCACAGACTATCCTAGGTGAAGGAAGCCAGACATATAAGGTCATATATTGTATGATTCCATCTGTATGAAATACTCAGAATAGTCAAAACCATGGAATTAGAAAGTGCTTCTCAGGGGCTCTGAAAGTAGAGAATGCGGAGGGATTACTTAATGGTTAGGAAGGAGGTTTCCTTTTGAGATGACAATACTTTTGAATTGTACAGAATTGATTAGTGCATGACATTGTGAAAGTATTAAATGCTACTGAACTACATCTCAAAATGGATTTTACTTCAACAGAATGTAATTACAATAAATAAGTAGAAGAAGTTTCAGAAAAAGTCGTATTTCACCTTTGTCTAACCAATATTAATGAACATCCAGTCTCCTTCAGGGCTGTATGGACATCTGTGAGCCTGTGACCAGCGTTGCAAACAGATCCTGTTTTCCAACTGTTCACAGTGGAACACACACACACCCCTCTTGAAGATACTATTAGGCCAACTGAATATGTCATGAGAATACTTTGAGGACACAGGACAGTTAGCACTGAGGGATTGAGACAAGGTTTTCTGGAGGAGGTGATATTGGAACTGCCTTATCCAATAGGCAACTTGCTATAGTAAAAAGAACATGTGCACAGAAGTCCAGCCAGTGCACACATTAGCAAGTCTGTATGTATTTCTTGGAGACTTTGCAAAGTCAACCATAAAACAGCATTTTTAGAAAAAGATTTATTAGTTTTTATTTTGAAAGTTAGATTTACAGAGAGAGAGAAAGAGAAAGAGTTTCCATTCCCCAGATGGTCCCCAGGGCCAGGAATGGACCAGGCTCAAGCCAGCAGCCTGGAGCTTCATCCAGGTTTTCTACAATCAACAATTACTAAAAGTGTACTTTATCATCAACAATAATTGCACACTTGTACAATTATCTTTTCAATCCTATTAGTTTTTTGTCATGCAATTTTAAGGTCTCTTATACAAATAATCATTTGGGATTATTTTATTTTCTTGATTAATTGCCCTCCTGTTCTACAAAATATGCATCCCCATTTTCTGATATTATTAGCCTTTCTTTAAAAAAATACAAAAGATTTATTCATTTACTTATCTGAAAGACAGTGTGACAGAGCAGGTGTGACAGAGAGAGGTTGTTGGTTTACTCTCCAAATGGCTGAAACAGTCATGCGTGGGCCAAGGTTGAAACCATGAGCCATGAACTTCATCCTGGTCTCCAACATGGATGGTAGGTACAGAAGTGCCTGGACCATTTCTGGCTTCTGAGGTATATTAGCAAAAAGATGAATGGGAAGCTTACATTGTACGCATGTGCAACTCACAGCTCCACAAATCCAGCCCAAATCTTACCTTTTCTGAGATGATCCTGTAAGATACTATTATGTAAAGTGCTTTATCTTTCTTATGCTTAGTGGTCTTACAGCACATAACTGTTAGCCTATCTGCAATAATACAAAAAATAGGCAGATTCCGTCTATAGTTAATGCTTGCTTTTCTATCTAATTTACCAAATTTTCCTTTTTTTTTTGTTCATTTGTTTTTTTTTATTTTGTTTTTGTCTATGACCATTCACATTTAATGCAATTGAAGGAAGCCTCACCGTCTTTTAACTTTATTAAAAATTATATTTTTATTTTGTATTTGCTGAACTGTTAGGGGATTTCCAACATATTTTAAAAAGATTTTATTTATCTATTTATTTATTTGAACAGCAGAGTGACAGAGAAGGTGGGGTAGAGAGCAGGAGAAATCTTCTATATTCAGGTTCACTCCTCAAATGGCTGAATAGCCAGATCTAAGTCAGGAGCCAGAGCTATATTCTGGTCCTCCATGTGGGTAGTAGGGGGCCCAAGCCCTTGGGTGATCTTTCACTTGCTTCATGGGTACATTATCAGGAAACTGGATCAGAAACAGAGCAGCTGGATCTTGAATCAAAGCTTACATGAAATGCTGGCTTGGCAAGTGAAACTTTAACCCACTGTGCCACAACTCTTGCTTCAACGTATTTATAATTTACATACAATGGTCTTTTTACTTACTGATTGTCAAATTCCTTATGGGTTTTTACATTTTTTAAAAAATGATCCTATTTTGTTTCTGCTGTTGATATAAGCTCTGAGTCAGAAGTTACAACCATAGTTTTAGGCCTGGTTCTGGGTAACAATAGTGACCTTTGGTTCTCTCCATTGGCCTTTCTTGATATGGAACCTCACCCTACAAACAGAGTATAGTAAAAGAAAATGTAGGCCTAAGATTCTGGGTCTCCCAGGTGGGTGCAGGATGCCAAGGCTTTGGGCCATCCTCGTTCTTCAGCATTTCAAACAGAATTTTAAAATTGTCATCTAATTTTTCATTTTTTTCCTGAATCCTAAAAAGAAATATGTTGTTGGAAGAAGAGCTGTTTAGCTAAACAAAATGAATGGAGGGGACATAGAGAATACCAAGAAAACCCAGAAGGCTGAAGGAAGTCCTGCTGCCTTACCTCAGGATTTCAGAAGAGATTGAAGCCTTAGGGGCCTGGGGATGTAAAGAATATGTAATTAGAGAGGAAAAATAATTTAAATGAGGATAGCTATAAATAATCTGTGAGGGTGTCCTCCAATACCTTTAAAGAATATGGAATTAATTGTGACTATTAAATACTGATTTGTAATCAATTAATTCATAGACTAACTGATACACCTTCCCCTTATCAAGATTTGTTATGACTGAACATATGGCAGCTAACAAGTTTCTCCATTGACATCTAGATACAGTATATATATATATGTATATATGTATATATGTACACATATATGTATATATACATATATGATCAAATCTGTTCGAAAGTTAACATATCTAAAGTTTTAAGCAGTTAAGAACATGTGTTCTGGAGATAAACTCATTGAGTTAGAAGTTTACCTACATTACTTAGTATCTGGATAACCTTGGAATATTTCTGAAAGTATTTGTTACAGAAAGATTTTACAGTGCATATTATAGAGGATGTCTAGGAGGCAAAATTGATTAATATTTCTAAGTCAAAAAAGGCAGTCTATTATGCCTAGTAAATAATAAGTATATTAAATCATAAAGCACAAACCTCCGTATCCGATTCATCTGCAATCTTGCCTTTTTCCAGTGATCTTTATTTCAGTGAATGAAACAACTATATGCCATAGAAGACATACTAGAAAACAGTAAATCCTTCTTGTCGTCTTCTTCCTCATCTCAGTTCCAATGAGCTCCCACATATTATTATGTCTTTCCAATGATTATCTTCTATACCTTAAAACTGCACAATATTAAATCATAATTTCTGTGCTTAACACTAGGAATACAATAATGAACAAGAAGACAGGAGTCTTTCTTCCCATGGAATCTATAGTTAAAAAAGGAAGCTTTAACTATAAAGGAGTGGACATTTAGCCTAACGGGTAAGATGTGTGCATCTGACATTGGGGCTTCTGGGTTTGATTCCTGGTTCTGGTTCCTAACTCTAGCTTCCTGCTAATGTAAATGCTAAGAGGCAGTGGCAATGGTTCAACTGATTGATCTCTCCTACCCACTTGGAAAATCTGGATAACAGTTCCTATCTCCTGACTTCAGGGTGGCTTAGCCCTGGCTGTTGTAGACATTCGGGGAGTGAATCGGCTAATGAGAATCCTCTCACTCTCTCCTGTCTACATCTCAAATAAATAAATAAAATTAATTTAAATGATGGATTTCCTCTAGGTAATATGGCTATAAAGCTGACTAGTTAGTTCTTTGAGAAGACCATGTTGTAAAAATGAAACTCATGTATAAAGTGAGAATTTAGTGGACCACATAAACAAGTCTTCCTAAGGAAAATCATTTATGTCATTCCAGAGTTAATACATAGCAAAGGAACTAAGGACTCTTCCATGGATAGTGAGTGCAAAAGCACTCATTCATGGAAAAGCACTATGTATAAGAGCATTGTGGTAAATTATATGGAGCTAGGATACAAGGATACAAGTAGAGAATTGCAGGAGGACCTGAGGAATACTGGGATTTCACGGCTTAAATTCTTCCAATAGACTCGGAGGTTCGGTTTTAATGGTCAGGAAACAGACCACCATTCTGCCTCAGATGTTTTTATGTTTATTATTTTTCAGTTTTAATGTTAGTTTAATTATTGACTTTCTTTTCTGTTCTCAATCCTGAGATCTTATGTTATTCTCTTAATCTTTTCCCAGAATTCCTCATTTCCTTAAAAGTTTAACCAGTAGTAAAAGATGCCATTTGCTAACATCTGAAGCCTGTGAGTTATCCTTAGCATCTCTCCCTCTTTCATGATCTATATTATTTATATTGTAGTCTTCAGAAGGTTTTTTTTTCAATTCCAAGCCCAGAGTATCTTTCACCACTCTTCATTTTCAAGCATAGGCCAAATCGTTGTCTCTCATCTGGAGCACTACAAATTGGATAATTATTTCCTCATCTTAAATTTATAAATGGTGTTCCAGTTCTATTTTTAAAAGCATTTTTGATATTTAAAAGTAGGAAAGTTATGAAACTAATATCATGAATTCTTGTGTAACCTTCATCTGCATTGAATATGATTAAGATTTATAATATACATGTTTTAAATATATAACATTTTTAGTGTATGTATATATGTACATATATACATACAAACATACTGGTTATGAAATGGCTATCATCGTGAAATGAACATGTTTATAAAGGCAAATAGATACCCTTTTCATAGTAAGATTATATAATATCTATACTTTTAGCAAAAACTCAGAATATCCTTAAGACAAAATTTTTCAGTGCTACCTACCTGCTTCTGGGCAATCTTCCCAGAGAACCTCTACAAAAACCATTTTGGTCCCTTTAAAAAATGTTTCTGTGCTTGGATAGCATTGTTTTTTAAAACAGCTTCACCACAGAGTAAGATGTATCGATATAGACACAGGCCTGCCAACTGTCATCACCATTGAGTTTTATAAAGTTTTTGTTACCCTAAAAGAAATCTTTACCCATGAGTGGTCATGTACCATTTCCCCTGAACTTTCCAGCCTTTGGCTGTCTAAATATACTTCAAAGTTTTCATAAAGGCTTCTTTCCATTTCCCTGTATAAACCCTGATAAAACTTTCAGATCTAACTCGAAATGTTTACTTCCTTGGGGAAAAGTCCCGAAGTTCTGTATGGACTATGTCAGATTTCCCTATCGTAATGCTCTGTTTGCACCTCAAATTTGTTGCATTTATTTCAGTTATAATTAGTAATTACTATTTTAATTTTTAAATTAAAACAGGTTTCCACACTAGAATATATGGCAGGTTTATTCTATTGACAAGTGATTTTCTTGTTTCTAGAACAATTCCTGAGGCATATTATTTGATTAATAGTTATTGATAGTGTAAGTAAATTGATGCTATTATCATGTGTTTAATGAATGAAGATGCAACTGATAGAACTAATAAAATTAGGTGCTGTTGTTAGTACATTGCATGTGAGTTATCTCTTCATTCCAAACAGATCAAATCAAAGCTGGAGACATTTCCTTAATGTTGAAAAAAGGCACACAAGCTCACCAACCACTCCAATGCATAGTCCTGCAGACACCACTTCCTTTTTGTGATTTTTCTTGTAAATAGTTGAGGAAGTTTCCAATTCTGAGCTGCCACCCAATGAAATTTAATTACAGAGCTCTTTCATCAAATTTCTCAAACCAAACCTGCATGTATCTTCTGCAAGTGCCATGGAAAGCAGTAGATTCTACCCAGACCTTATACCCTAGAGATGCTTGCTTAGCCACGTCCAGGCAAAGATGTAAGATCCTCCTGGATTTCATCTTTCCCACCTGGGAAACTAAATTCCTTCACTTGGCAGTTTACGGTAAATTATTTATGGTAAAAATCCCGGAGTTATTTTCCTAGTTTATGGGGAACTGGGGAAAGGTTTATGACCAGGTTCTTTCTTGCCCAGCTCTTTAGCTTTGCAAAATTCTTACATTGCCAACATTTTCCCCTGTTCCTTTTTGGACTAGTAACTACCATTAGTTTTAATACAGTAAAACAGACAAACCATCCTTCTGCTTGGCAGGGAGGGCTTGGAGCTGTGGGAGGGAAAAGTGGATGAAATTGCAGGAGAGAAAAATTTCCGATAAGTATCACAGAAAGCTTCCTGGCAATGAAGTCTGTTAGCTGTGGAACTGGAAAATGTTGGAAGTGCTATCCCTAGAGAGTGTGGCTGATGTCTGGGAATGAAAAACAAGATGTAAATAGTATTGAAAACAAACTCATTTAGGTAGCCATTAACCCATTTGCTTCACAGACTCTTTTGACCTCAACCGTGTGAGTGTCTCACAGTATCTTCAGGAAAATTGAATTTAGTACTTAGGACTTAAGTTTCTATATTTACAAAAGAGCAGCTACAGCTCACAGAAAATCGGTTTTGTAGTAAAACTTCTCCCAAGAGCTCCCAAGATCTTAGAACACTGCAACTGCAAAGAGCTATCTAGGAACATGCAGTCCACCTTATCATTTTCTAGAAGGGAAAACTGTACTCTAACAAAGGGAAGGAGCATAATTTATTGCATAGACTTGCAAAACAAAAGGCTGTGCCCTGCAATTCAGCTGTATGTGTTCACTCAATACATTAGAAATATGTTCATATGGGTACAATTTAGTGAGAATACATTTTTTCTTATTTGTTAGACTTACTGAAAATGAAGACATCACAAAAAACAAACATTAAAACAGGAAAGAGATCATAATGTCTGCAAAACCTTCCTTCATTAGACTTTAATAACTCCTTTACTCCAAGGTCCTATTGACAGTTGATTGCAGAGTGTTTTTTTTTTTTTAGTCCAATCTTGTTTTGCTTTATTTCATCCTTGATTGCATTCTGCTTCTTCCTTCAGCAGCCACTTCTTTTTTTAAAAAAAGATTTATTTATTTTATTACAAAGTCAGATATACAGAGAGGAGGAGAGCCAGAGAGGAAGATCCTCCATCCGATGACTCACTCCCCAAGTGAGCCGCAACGGGCCGGTGCGCGCCAATCCGAAGCCGGGAACCAGGAACCTCTTCCGGGTCTCCCACGCGGGTGCAGGGTCCCAATGCATTGGCCCGTCCTCGACTGCTTTCCCAGGCTCACAAGCAGGGAGCTGGATGGGAAGTGGAGCTGCCGGGATTAGAACCGGCGCCCATATGGGATCCCGGGGCGTTCAAGGCGATGACTTTAGCCACTAGGCCACGCCGCTGGGCCCTCAGCAGCCACTTCTTAACCAGTACCACATTGTAAGTTTCCCTGCTGTTCTAAATCTGTCACTATTACTGATTAATTTTGTTAACACATGATGCACTTAAGAAAGACTAACTTAGTTTCCTTTGCTTTGTGATCTGTGGTACACACGAGACAGATGCCAAATGGGAAAACAAAAATGAGAGTTTTTGCATAGTTTTAGGTAATATGTTGGAGACCTGCTAGACTCTTGAGGAACTTAGCTAGGGTGTTCATTTAATCAGAATCCTTTTGTTTTCTTACAACTTTGCTTATTTCAGCATCAGAGAAGGTGGCTTCCTATCTAGCATTCATCACGTGAAAGGTAAAAGGAAAGGCACTTTTATATAAACTTCACTGTGTGCCTGGTACTATCTTATAATTTTTTTTCCATGAAATTAAGTAGTAGCCTCACAATGATAAATTTTGTTCTGTTCAGGAAAGTTTGTTTTTTTCATTTGCATGTACAATTTTCTGATATCACCTGCTATTCCAGTCCCTGGATCTTACTCATGGAAATTCACAAACTCAAAATATGAGCAAAGGACATGAGAAGAAATTCAAAACTCAGGAATGAAAGCACCAATACAGACTCATCCCATCATCGAAGTGGATATATGGGAGCATCAGCTTATGGTCTCAGAGAAAACACACTGGACCTAAAGACTTGTGTTCCAGGCTCAGCTCTGCTATGTGATGTTGAGTGAGATCTCTGTTTCCACATGAGAAAAGTTGTGTTTTGCAAAACACTTTTAGCAGTGAAAATGAAGAGGCTATGGTGTTACAATTGGGAAAATGTTGTTATGATAGTAGCATTCTCAGCTTACAGTCCTGACATCAGTCATGATAATATTTCTTGCATTTCTTTTAACAGTGGCATTCTAAGTAATTTTTTATGTTAACAGAGGTTTCTTTGTATGTGAAATTTTGAAAATGGCTTGATCATATTTCTAGAAGCTTTCCCATGCCTCTGCATCTGTGATTTTTAATAAATTGGTGAGGCCCAGGCTGAAAAAAAGGGAGCTGCAATTCTCAGATATTTCCAACTCCATTTGTTTTTGCTCTTCTGGTCCTGAGGAAATATCCTCGCATTATATCTGCTGATTTCATAAAAACACATCCTCAACCAATTCTGCTTAATTATTTCTCTCTTGAGAGAGAGGAAAAAGAAAAATAGCACTCTTAATGAATAATCATGTGGTTTGTGGGAAGCTGTGTGTTGCTTAATTACAGGTGGGGAAAAATACAATTGTTTTAAAAACTGAGGACAAGAAACAGCTTTTCCAGACAGCAAGCCCAATTCAGGATTTCCTTGACAATTACTGCTTATCTTTAATATTTTTCTATAGAATACACAGTCCACAGCAGGGGATTCATTTGGTGTTATCATCATTAGCTGTATTTGACCCTCAAAAAATATGTGCCTGGAGTGTTGAAGAATTTCCAGGGTTTTCTAATCAGAACAGATCTAGTCAAGTCTCCATTCCTACCATGCCTAAGGTGTTCAATACTTGGTTAGGAAAATCAGTTAGCACTTCTGAAGCCTACCAAGCCTGGATGCAAAATTAATTTAATTTTCTAAATTTTCTTTAAATATTTTTACTGGGAAGTCAAATTTATAGAGATAGGGAGACAGAAAGAAAAATCTTCCATCTGCTGGTTCACTCCCCAAATGGTCACAATGCCTGGAGCTGAGCCAATCTGAAGTTAGGAGCCTGCAACCTCTTCTAGGTCTCCCATGTGGGTGCAGGGTCTCAAGACTTTGGACCGTCCTCATCTGCTTTCCCAGGCCACAAGCAGGGAATGGGAAGCGGGGCCGCGGGGATTAGAATGAGTGCCTATATGGCATCCAGGCACATGCAAGGTAAGGACTTTAGCCACTAGACTATCATGTGGGGCTGCTGGATGCAAAATTATTTTAAGAGAAATAGTTAATTTTGAAATCTTGGGCTTTGATACCTTTATTCACATGCCAAAAGATATAATGCATTTAAAAATGGTTTATCACTGTTCCTGTGTACACCAGATGAATTTGGGCACTGAGGAAGCTAACCAGCTTTTCTCAAAGTAAATTAATGTGGACTGTTTTAATGGAATTCACCACACTTTTGATCTTAGTTTTTCTTCCCCTTTTAAAATTTAAAATATTTTAAGAAATGTTTTGTTAGGGGCCAGTGTTACAGCATAGTAGACTAGGTTTCTGCTTTTCATTCAGACATCCCATATGGGCACTAGTTTGACTCGCTGAAGCTTCGCTTCTGATTCAACTCCCTGTGGTATGCTTTGGAAGGCAGAGAAAGGTAGCCCAAATCCTTGGAGTCCCGCACTCACATGGGAGACCCAGAAACTCCAGGCTCCTGACTTAGGCTTGGCTCAGCCCTGGCCTTTGTGGCCATTTGGGAAATGAACCCAGCTCATAGAAAGTCTCTCTCTGTGTCTCTTACTCTGTAAATCTGCCTTTCAAGTGAAAATAAATAAACCTTAAAGAAATGTTTAGTCTGTTTTATAAAACATAGCATCACATTAAATAATCTTGAGAAAGATGAGAATGTTAATTTTAACTACCTTTTCACAGATCCAATGTCATTTGGTGAATTGTCTTCACATCTATGCTTATAAACATTTCTATAGTTGTGGTAAACTTATGAATATGGCTTTAATACAGCTATATTTACTCCATATTATATCACACAGATCCTCTTGTCCCCCCTGGGGTTGTTACAGGTACCATTAAAACCCTTTATTGATGTATGATTGACATGTGAAAGTCTGCACTTATTTAGTGTATTCAATTTGATGAGTTTGGGAGTAAGTATAGTTTCATGAAACAATTACCATCACCAAGGCCATAGATGAATACATTACCACCCAAGTTTCTTCTCTCATAAATGAATAGCTCAATGTTGGTTCCATACTTTTCTCATTATGAATGATGCTGCAATTAACATGGGAGTTCTAGTATCTCTTCAAAAACTCTACTTATATTCCTTTGGAAATAAACCCAGAAGGGATGCCTACATACAATATTATGGTAACTTTAATTTTATTTATTTTCATAAGGATTTATTTACTTTACTTGAAAATCAGAGCTTCAGACAGATGAGGGAGAGACACAGAGGTCTTCCATCTTCTGGGTCACTTCCCAAATGGCCACAAGAGTAAGAAGTGAGCTGATTTGGGCCCTGCATGATGGCTTAGTGTCTATATTCTCACCTTGCATATGCCAAGATCCCATATAAGCACTGTTTCATGTCCCGGATGCTTCACTGGGAAAGCAGTAGAGAATATGTGACCCAGTGCCTCGGGACACTGAATATGCCTGGGAGACCCAGAAGAAATTCCTGGTTTCAGATTGGCTTATTTCTGGATGTTGCAGCCACTTGGGGAGTGAACCAGCAGACAGAAGATATCTCTTTGCCTCTTTCTGTAAAAATCTGTCTTTCCAATAAAATATACAAATCTTAAGAGAGAAGAAGAAGAGAAGGAGAAGAAAGAAGGCTGATTTCAAGCTGGGATCCAGAAGCTTCCTCTGGGTTTGCCACATGAATGAAGGGGCCCGAAGTGTTGGCCCATCATTTCTTCCACTTTCAGGCCAAAAGTACCAAAAGTGGAACAGCTAGGATTCAAACTGGTACCCATATGGAATGCTAGCATGCAGACAGGAGATCAACCCACCACACCAAAACGCTTGCCCCTCTAATATTTAAATTCAGACACATGCAAACTCAAACACACAGAGCAAGATCTCCCAATTGACTGCATTCTCCAAATGCCTGAAATAGCTGGAACTGGACCATGGCAAAGCTGGGAAGCCACAAAATCAATCCCATGTTGTATTTGGGCAGCAGCACCCAATTGCAGGAGCCATCACTATTGCCTCTGAAACTGCACTGGCAGGAAGCCAGAGTGAAGAAGCAGAGCTAGCAGTTGAACTCAGGCACAGATATGGTATGTAGATGTATTACCCACCAGCAAATACTTGTTCCTGTTTGAATTTTTTGAGTAAACTCTACATGGCTTTCCACAAATGCTTTTCCACTTTACAGTCGCCAAAACCGTGTGCGAAAACTCCTTGTTCTTCACATCCTCACCAACACTTACTGTCTTTTTAATTTTTTTAAAATTAAATGTATTTATTGTATTATTTTATCATACAGTTCCATAGGCTTTGTGATTTCCCTCCACTCCTCCCCAAATCCACCCCAACTGCTTTTTCCTGTATCATTGTAATAGTATAGTCCTTCATAAACAGTCATAAATCCATCATTCTGGTATTTAAGTATATCCTGACATTGTAGGTATCGACAATGGCAGAGAGCCCAGAATCTTATTGTCAAGATGCGTTCAACAGTTTCATTGGGAGTCCATCTTTGATTTGGAAGTAGAGATGCATACTGCATTATATCCTCACATCTGGATGATAGTCTCTATTGCAGTTACTGCACATTCCCTTAAATGAAAAGCCATAAAACAAAATCAACAGCAGGAATAAAGTTAAAAAGTTTACAACATGCTAGTGAATGACCAATGTGTCACTGAAGAAATGAAAAAGGTCAAAAATCTTAAAGCAAATGATGCTACTGTGTGACCTATGAATCGGGGAGGGGTAAGCAGAAAAACAAACTTTTATGAATGAAAGAAAATAAAACAAAAACATCAAAATCCCTGAGATGTAGCAAAAACGGTATTGAAAAGGCTATTGACTTTGTATTTCTCATGAACGTTGTCTTATAGCAGATCGAACATACGATATTTGTCCTTTTGGGATTTCACTGAGCATAATAGTCTCTAGTTGGTGCCATTGGCTGCAAATGTTAGTTTCATTCTTTTAAATGGCTGAGTAGTATTCCATGGCATAGATCTACCACAGTATTTTTTATCCAATCCTCTTTCAGTAGGCATCTGGGTTGCTTCAATGTCTTTGCTATTGTTGATGTTGCTGTTGTAAATACAGAATTGCAGATTCATTTCTCACACGCAGATTTCATTTCCTTTGGATATATTCCCAGCAGCCAATTTTCAGTTCTTTTATAACTCTCCATAGCGACTTCCATAGTGGTTGTACTATCCTATACTCCCACCAACATTTACTATCTTCATATTTTAATTATGCTAATCAAACAGATGGGAGGTAATGTCCCATTGTAGTTTTAATTTGTATTTTCCTCATAAGTAATAAGACACAGTAACTTTCACAAACTGTTGACTATTTCATTAGAGAAATGTCTATTCCCACCAGAATGAATGCCTGGCTTAAGCCAGTATGAGAGTCTGGATTCTGCTGTAGCAAGCATGCTCATATGGGCCTTCAGGTAGAGACTTGCAGGAGGCCTGTGAGTTGGCACCAGCACAGGTGTGTGGGAACATGGAGGCTTGCTCCCAGGTAGACCGAGTGAGCCTGGGTATTTCCACATGTGCTTGATCCTGGGTGGGATAGATCAAGGTGAGGGGAGAGCCTTAGGTTAGCATGCTGCCATGGTGTGCTGGTGGACCAGGCTTGGGGAACTGTGAACATGCTTGGATCTTGGGTGAGCAGAGGGATGGGATCCCAGGCCAGCATGTGTGCCAGGAACTTTGGGTCCCTAGTGGGTGGCCAGAGCTCCAGGCCAGCATACTACATTCCTGGAAGGAGGGAATTTGGGAACACTGGGCTGGGGAACCTATGCACTCCTGGGTGCAGGGACTGTGGATTGCCTGGGAAGAGGATATGAGGATGTGTGGGAAGGAGGATCACTGAAGGAGAAGGTTTCATGTGAGGAATGACTTCTGTGGGACTTGCACTGACAAGGACACTGTACTTGCAAGTAAGCCAGTGGGCTCAGATTGAGTGGCTTGGAGGAGGAAAGCTGGAGGACCTTTCCAGGTTAGACCAATTCATCCACCCACATGGGAGACATGAGCTAGGCTAGTTAGCATTGACTACCACTGACTACTACCCACCAGGCCTCAACATCCGCCAGTTCACACAGACTAAGACAGAAGGGTCATACTATGCTTGGTAAGGGCCCAACACATGCTGGCACACATGAGACCTGGGTCTGGGAGTGGGCCTAGTGGGGGAACATAGGAAATTCCCTTGGTGGGCTATATCTCCCTCTGGTGATTATGAAATTCAGGTGCGGGTGTTAGGCGAACAAGGCAGCTCCACTTGTCAGCAGGTATGTGGGTTGGTTTTTGGGGACTGGGAGGTGGACTGATCAGGGCCAGGCCAGACCTTAACACATTGCCATGTGCAAGAGCCAGGGTGGGGTGTGGATCATGCTGGACTAGATTATCACACCTACCAGCTTACAGAAAAGCCAGGGATGGGAGCAGACCGGACAGGGCTAGGCTGCAGGACCAACCAGCGAGAGCTGGTACTACGGCTGGGCCAGCCCAGGCCAGGCTGCAACATCTGGTGCAAACACCAAGATGGGGCATGGGCCATGTCAGGCTGTGTCAGAGCAACCACTGGCATGTGCAAGATCTGTGGCTGGGAGCAAGCTTGATCAGGGAGCTAAGGAGATGCCAAAGCTGAGTTGTGGGTCCCACTGGTGAGCACAAGAGCTGTAATGGGGCAGTGATTTACGGTGGACATGGCTGCAGTATACCTTGGCATGGGTAGGGACTGGGTCTGGGTGTGCCAGGCTGGGTAGACTCCAACACCCATTACTGCTTATGAGAGCCAGAGTAGGTGCAGGACAGTCTGGGCTAGGTCTCTGCACCCATTGAACCATATGGTAGCTGGATCTTGGGGTGGACCAAGTGTGGCTTGGCTGTAGCACCCAGCAGTAAGTACTGGAATGGCTGTGGTTTGGTCAGTCAAGGCCACTGTTCTTCCAGGACAGGAGATGAACTAAATCAGGCTAGGACAAGGAGCCACTGGTGTGCGTGAGATCTGCCACTTGGAGATAAACTGATAGAGGAGCTTAGGGAAATCCTCTGTCAGGATGTATTTCCTGAAAGTGAGCACAAGAATCAAAACTGGGAACAGCTCAGGCAAAGAAAGGTTACAGTACCTGTCAGCATGCTTGTGGGCCAGAATGGGATGCGTGACAGGCTGGGTCGGGGCGTAACACCAGCCAATTCACATTTGGGCCAGGATTGGGGGCAGGCAGGGCTGAACTAGGCTGCACCATCCACCAGCATGAGCTAGAGCTAGGGGCATCCCAGGCTGAGGTAGGCTGTAGCACCCGCCACTAAATGCTAGCATGAGCCAAGACATGCCAGACTGGGCCACAGTATCGACCAGCACACGTGTGACCCAAGGCAGGGGAAATCCTGGTAAGGGGGCATCGAGGACTCATCTGCTGATACACTGTTCCTGCTTGTGAGCTTAAGAACCAGAATTGGGGGAAGACCAGGCTGGGCAGGGTTACAGCACCTATTGGCCTGTGTGTGAGTTGGGTTGGGGAAGAGCAAGGTTGGGCTAACAACTACATCAACTTGGGTATGCATGAGCCAAAGTAAGTGCAGGCTTGTTGGGCTTTGCCACAGCATCAGCTAGCAAGTCCTGAGAATGGGGCAAGTCCTGCCAAGCTATACTGCAGAATCACCTGGAGAGTGTGAGATCCAGGATTAGGGGTGGGCCCAGTTGGGAAATGGTGGGCACCTTTCTGATGGGCTGTAGCTGTCACCAGTGAGCATGAGAACCAGCATCAGTGGTGGACCTGAGTGGACAGGCAGTAGTAGCACCCACCACCATAAGTGTGGGCTGGGTAGTGGGATAGGTTGAGCTGAGCTGGGCTGCAGCACCCATTGGTGTGTATGAGAGCAGAAAAGGAGGTGGGACAGACCAAACCAGTCTGCTGCATGTACTATCACGTTCGGGAATCAGCTTTGGGTGGGGCCTGGTATGGGGTATTGGGGATCACTCCAATATGGTTGCAGCTCCTGCTGGTATACATGAGGGCTAAGTGTGTGGTGGGCAGGATTGGGTTGTGCTGTGGCATCCATTGTTTTGTGTAAGAGATGGGGCTGGAGACAGAACTAACACAACAATTACAACCACCAGTGTTTGTGTAGGCTGATGTGGGTGCTGAACTGAGCTGGATCCCATACTGGCTGGCAAGCACACACAACAGTCTGTTCTTAGGTCACCTCAGATGAAGTTTGTTGGGAACCCTTCAACTGAACTGCTGGACTCAGAACTCCAACCACAGTGAGAATTGAAGGATTTTTGATCTGATTATGGAGTGTATGTGTCAGAACAGGGCCCTCCTCAGTTGTTGAAGACAGTGTAGTGGATGACATCCCCAGATGCACATGGAGTATATGGTAGTACATTGGTGCCTGCAAAGGACATCTGGTGCCATAGCATAGGAAAGAGGGCAGAACAAATTGGTTAACTGACCCAGCCAAGCATTGACAGAAAATATCTGGGTGAATGGACACTCTAAGGTGGACTATGTCAGCCAATGTATTTTGGACAGATTTTTCTCATCTTTGGATCAGTGAGATTGGCAGCTTTTCAGAACTGTTGAAACCACTTGAACAGAACCCCCCCCCCCCTTGGGCCATGCTTCACATTGGTGACCCTG
Organism: Ochotona princeps; assembly: GCF_030435755.1. NCBI lineage: Eukaryota > Metazoa > Chordata > Mammalia > Lagomorpha > Ochotonidae > Ochotona > Ochotona princeps. Next base: position 95,730,862 of record NC_080865.1, read on the forward strand.
GGATGACATCAGGTGGCTGTTCCCCATTTCCAGGTACTGATGCGGTTGGGAGGTTGGGTGTGGCTTCTCCCACTATCTCCTCCCTTTGCCCCAGATACAAGAAGAAGAAAAAGAAAATTCAGAAACCATGGTCTCACCTGCTTTCCCATAATACTCAGCTATTCTCAGTCTAATCAACTATGTAAACCTCCTCAAAAATAAATGTCAAAAAAATTTTAAAAAGAAAATAACCCCCACTGTGTGAGACACAATCATCAAACCAAATGATCTGTGGAATTACTATGGCTCCTCCTGCTCACTGCAATTTCCCGAGGATAGTTGAGCCAAGCTCAAAAGGTCATCTTTAGAAAGTCTTTTACCAGATGCATTTTGCATAGAACATCTTGTATATTCTACCACCAGTAGTTCAGTTGGGTTCAGTGTACCTGTTTTGATAGTCATAGTCACATTTCTTATAAACACAATTAGCATAGACATAAGTAAATGCAGACTAAGTGAGAAGAGAACTGTGAAATTATCAGACCTACATGAGGTCTTCTGCAAAGGGACATTCTTTTCTTGGTTTTATTTTTCATTTTAGCTTTTTAAATATATTACCATTTTAATTAGAACCTTAAATGTTAAATTATGCTCAAAACTCGCACATTACAGGAATGAAAATGAAAGAAAATGGCCTAAACAAAAATGATTCCTTTTTTGCCCTTTAAATGTAAATAAAATGAAGTAAAAAAGACAAACTATCATTTGAATTAGCTGGTACATAAGAAACACTAGGAATGGCAGAGGGAGATTATATAAGTTGTATAAATCAGTTATACTTAGATTAGAGAAGCAGAACCATTATGAGTTATACAAATTAATTGTTCAAAGTAATTCAATCTTCTGTTATTTTGAAGTTGGGTTAAGTAGTCTATGCAGGGATGTTGCTTCTACATACACTTTGAGCATGAAGTCATTAGGGTTGGCAATCAAGAGGAAAAATGGGAGAGATCAGGTACAAAATAGTTCTTGTGAGCTTACACTATATAAGAATAAACAGGGGCCATCAGGGACACAACAGGAAACAAGAGGACCAAATAAACTTATGAAAACAAACCAGAATCCAGGACGACAAATTGGAACATGTATCACTGTCTTACCTTCACTGATGTGGATGGCCCACAAGATCTTCACGTGAGCACATAGTCACCCCTCATTGTCTGGAAACAATTTTGATAGAAGCAATACTATGTGGAAACTGTGACAGGTAAGAGGACATGGACAGTGGTTACGTATCATAACCTAGAGGAGTTATAAATTCATATCCAGAAAAAATGTCTATAGCAGTGTGGTCATACATTGCAATTTCCATTAATGCAAATAGTCCACTGCAGTCAGTCTAGCACCAGGAAGCTAGATGATACACTCTGGGGGAGTGACACCATATTAACTTATCACTGTTTTGTTTTTCTGCTTCTAGCAGGTATGGGATTCAACAGTGCTTATAACAGAGAAATCTTGGACAGAAACTCATGCTGTTTAACCCATTTTCTGATTTTCCATCTTACTGCTACAGCTATGTCATTCATAATTGTATTGGACAATGGCAGGACTGATGGGAGAAATAGGTTAAATTTCTCACTTCTAAAAAACAGATAAAGTTGTGCATCTTATTATTAAGATAGTCCTCTGCTAAGATCTTTCTTTGATGGACAATCATATGGGACACAAATATCAGAACATTCTGCTTATTCGCAAAGTTCTGTTCACAGAACTTGTGCCCATATGTCCATGTTATAACTTTTTCACACCAAAATTTTTTTGAAGTTCCTGAATATCCAGCCTGCCATTAACAAAATTCCTGAGTCAACGTATGTCTCCAGACATATCTCCTTTTACAAACAATGAAAAACTAGGTACACTTATCAAATCTTTCTCTACTGGGAAGATTTCTGTTCACCACTTTTTTCTTGTGTCATCTAGGGTAGTGCATCTGTTGATTTTTGGATGGTACCTATAACAGTGCAAACTGAGCTCAACTATATATTTTTCTTTTCTTTCCTCTTCAGTTAAAATATCAAACAATAGGTAAATTCCCATGAGACCAGTCATGCAAGCAAGGAGACAGAGAAAGTAATGCAGCATGAGTAAAGGTGATGGGCATGTGGGCCATTTGCTTGAGAAACACTTTTTTTAAAAAGATTTTGTCGGGCCTGACGGCATGGCCTAGCGGCTAAAGTCCTCACCTTGAACGCCCCGGGATCCCATATGGGCGCCGGTTCTAATCCCGGCAGCTCCACTTCCCATCCAGCTCCCTGCTTGTGGCCTGGGAAAGCAGTTGAGGATGGCCCAATGCTTTGGGACCCTGCACCCATGTAGGAGACCCAGAAGAAGCTCCTGGCTCCTGGCTTCAGATTGGCGTGCACCAGCCCGTTGCGGCTCACTTGGGGAGTGAATCATCGGACGGAAGATCTTCCTCTCTGTCTCTCCTCCTCTCTGTATATCTGACTTTGTAATCAAATAAATAAATCTTTTAAAAAAAGGATTTTGTTACTTTTAGTGTGAAAGGCAGAGTTACAGAGAGAGAGAGAGAGAGAGAGAGAGAGAGAGAGAGAGAGAGAGAAATAGAGAAAGGTCTTCCACCCACTGGTTCACTCCCCACGTGGTCGCAGTGGCTAGAGCTGAGCCGATCTGAAGCCAGGAGCCAAGAGCTTCTTCCCAGTTTCCCATGTGGATGCAGAGGCCCAAGGTTTTGGGCCATCCTCTGCTGCTATCCCAGACTCGTTAGTGGGAAGCTGGATCAGAAGCGCAGCTGCCTGGACACAAACTAGCGTCCGTTTGGGATGCCAGCCCCACAGGAGGAGGTTTAGCTAATATACCATAGTGCCAGCCTCAAGAAACGCTCTTGTGCCCTCCAGGACTTGACAGAGTTTGGTTCAATATGTAACTTCCACTTGATGACTTGAATTGTTGAAGGTTATGTTGCTCAGCACATTTGAGAAAAGGAACATTGTTCTATAAAATATAGGGTCTTTGTTTCATTAAGATGGAGTATTATGATAGTGTGTCTTAACATGTGAATCTATCAATTAAATTCTTACAAAGCTTGTAAATGAATACTGCAAATATCCCTCTTGATAATTTTTGAGTAATGAAAAAATGTCTTACAGAACACATGCAAAAGTATAGCGTTGTCTACCTCCAGGCAGTGCTGTTCAAAATATAGTCTATGAAGATGGTACCACTGAAGGTATTTGGTACACAGTTTGGCATCCTTGCTACTGGAAAGCTTATCAACAGGTAAACTTCAAGGAAACTTTCTATGGGTTAAAATATTAAGGAATACTGATAAATTATTTTAGCATGCTTCCATGAACTCATTTCTTTATATCTTAATAATTCCTAATTTTTTCTCAAGTGGACTGAAGTCAAGAGCAAAAGCAAAACAAAACCCTAGGGTTTAACATTTTTCCAGGAGATAAATCTATTCAAAGAAATACTGGTCTTTGTCACTCAGTAATGTATCTGTTTTAAAGAGAGTACAACCATCTTTTATGTTTAGGGACATTCTTACAATTACCTAGGAAATAGACTATTGGGAATCCATTTGTGCATGAATGCACAATTTTGAACTAAAATGTAACAAGATTCTATGAATACTAAGTATAACCACCAGTCAACAAAGAAAAAAGTACATTGCTAGTATCACCTATAAAGAATAAACAATAAGAAGATACCTTAGCAAGTAGCTCTGTATGTTCCAGGATTTTCTATAGAAACAACCATTTTGTAGAAAAAATTGTTTTTATACAATGCTTAAACAGTCAGGTAAGCTACTGTTATACTGTTAGTTGTATTTACTAAAATAGCAAGAAGTATATATTCACTCCCATCCCTAAATGCAAGATAAAAAAGACTGATGTCAAACAAAGGATTCTTCTTGATACTTACGAAAGAAAGAAGAAATATATCTCTCTTCTTTGAACTTGTATTTTCTTTTCGCTGGGGAAAACCATTCCATCAGTGAGACTCAACTTGAGGCTTCCTGCTCCTGACAGCTTGTACTGGCACCTCCAGCACCTCCACCCTCCAGGCTGGGAGGAGCCTTCACTCTCTACCCTCCCTACACCTTATGGTTACTTCTATCCTCATCACACTGGAACTACCTGAATTGTTTGCTTACTTGCTTTTTATTCCATCAAGAGCTCCATCAAGGTCTCCCACACGGGTGCAGGGTCCCAAAGCTTTGGGCCATCCTCAACTGCTTTCCCAGGCCACAAGCAGGGAGCTGGATGGGAAGTGGAGCTGCCGGGATTAGAACCGGCGCCCATATGGGATCCCGGGGCGTTCAAGGTGAGGACTTTAGCCGCGAGGCCATGCCGCCGAGCCCTCAAATAAAAATTTTAAAAAATCTTTAAAACACAGTTTCTGACATGAACTTAGATGACATGGACTTAAATCTAAAGTACTCATCAAAGTCTCATAGAAATTTATAATCCTTCCCAAAATGTGAGTTTACACACCATAGATCAGAATTGAGCCATCTTTTTAAATGGATTCTTCTATTCAAAAAGAAAAGCTATCTCTCTTGTGCAACTACCTGGAACAGTAGTGTCTAAATATTTGAGTTAATTTATAAGAGACTGGCTATGTCCACTGATTGATTGATTATAGATGTACAGATATTTAGAACTGTAGCATTTTGTTAACAAAACACATTAAACCTAACAACCAAATAATAAATGCTTGTGTCAACACTCTTAGACAGAAAATCATAATGATAACAATTAAGCTTTATTGGTTTTGTCAAACCACATTGAACAAACGTAATGGGAAAATAAAAACCTGTCCTCCACAATTGATATAAACACAAAGCAGAATGCTCCAGAAAGTATGTAAGAACATTTCAAAAGTAGAGGTTTTGGTTTTGTTTTTAAGAAATTGGTTTGTTGGGCCCAGTGGCGTGGCCTCGCGGCTAAAGTCCTCACCTTGAACGCCCCGGGATCCCATATGGGCGCCGGTTCTAATCCCAGCAGCTCCACTTCCCATCCAGCTCCCTGCTTGTGGCCTGGGAAAGCAGTCGAGGATGGCCCAAAGCTTTGGGACCCTGCACCCGCGTGGGAGACCCGGAAGAGATTCCAGGTTGCCGGCTTCGGATCGGCGCGCATCGACCCGTTGCAGCTCACTTGGGGAGTGAATCATTGGACGAAAGATCTTCCTCTCTGTCTCTCCTCCTCTCTATATCTGACTTTGTAATAAAATGAATAAATCTTTAAAAAAAAAAGAAATTGGTTTGTTTTTGTTTGAAAGGTACAGTTACAAGAAAAGGAGAGACAGAGAATGGCTGTAATGGCCAGTTTTATGGGAAGCCAGGAACTTCTTCCAGGTCTCTCACATGGGTGCAGGGTCTCAAGGACATGAACCAGCCCCTGCTGCTTTCCCAGGCTATAAATAATGAGCTGGATTGGAAGTGAAGCAGCTGAGACACCAACTGGCGCCCACAAGGGATGATAACCCTACATGCCGGGGCTTTATCTACTGTGCCACAGTGGCAGCCCAAGTAGTAGAGCTTAAATAAAACTATTATATAAGAACGACATTCAAGGGATATTGAAAACGAACATATGAGTGTTTTAAATCATCTATTAAGGTTACTAGAACAAATTTGTTAAAGTAACAGCATTTAAAGAAACAGAAATAAATGTGAGCTAGTAGAGTACTCTCTGTTCAATTACTGATTCACTTTTCTTCCCCAAATCAAAACTAGATGTTTATGGACATAGAGATGGCATCAGGAATGAACAGCTGTTTTGCAGAGACATGACAAGTACAGCCTTTAAGAAGAAGCAGAATTTGGGAAGTTAATTCCTTTCCCTTTCACATCATCTGCTTTGTTTTCTTTACTCCCTATTTTTATCACTGTGCCTTGTTCATCTACCTCACATAGCTAAGGGACATAGACGTGTGTGTGTATGTGTGTGTGAGCATGTGTTTGCATTTAATAGGTTATATCCAATTTCTTCTTCTGTATGTTCCTCTGAAAAATACAAGATTGTGTTAATAGGTTGTTCCCAATTTCTTTAATGTTCTTCAAAGCAGAATGCTCCTAGTTAACCTATCAAGATTTTGATTCTCAGGCCTGGTGGCGTGGCCTAGCGGCTAAAGTCCTCGCCTTGAAAGCCCCGGGATCCCATATGGGCGCCGGTTCTAATCCCGGCAGCTCCACTTCCCATCCAGCTCCTTGCTTGTGGCCTGGGAAAGCAGTCGAGGACAGTCCAAAGCCTTGGGGCCCTGCACCTGTGTGGGAGACCCAGAAGAGGCTCCTGGCTTGTGGCTGTGTATCAGCACAGCTCTGGCTGTTGTGAGCACTTGGGGAGTGAATCATTGGACGGAAGATCTTCCTCTCTGTCTCTCCTCCTCTGTGTATATCTGACTTTGTAATGGAATAAATCAATCTTTAAAAAAAAAAGATTTTGATTCTCTTCATGGGTCAAACTAGCTCACTTAGCTTCTGATCCCTTACTTTCAGGCCCTTTACAGCTAGTCAATGTCTAATGGGATCCTGACAGTGCATGCAGGTGCAGATCACTATAGAGATGACTTTCAACTCCCAGAGGGTTCATGCTGCTGCAGGACGTGACTATAATGGCATTTCAAGAAGTGATAGTTGGGGGAAATAACAGTCTGCTGGCTGGGAGTTTTGTGCTGATTTAAGAAAAACACATATCCTCACACATTAATACATGTCTGAATACTATAGGCAAACAATGGTGAACAAGCAAGAGTCGCTAACTCCATTCCAGAATCCAGTGTTGGAAATATTTACAAGTAAGAGGGAGAATGATTCATTTCTGAACCTAACAGAAATCTTGGGATCCTGGTATTATAAGGTTAGTGGCAAATATGGGGAACAGAATGGTGTATTATGCACAAGGGATATTGGCTAATTTGGTGTTGTCTGTTATCTCCCACACATTGCTATGGAAATATTTTCTCTGTTCCATTTTTCCTTCAGACGGTTTAGGCGAAACATTAGTGCTATGGAGGGCCCAGGTTGAGACTGGAAAGAAACAACAGGTGTAATTGGACAGGCAGACCCTTAAACATTTCTTGTTATTCACACCATTCTCTCTCTATACTCTCCAACTCATGGGATAGAGCAGCTAAAGTTCTCACCTTGCAAGCACTAGGATTCCATCCAGCTCCCTGCTTATGGCTTGGGAAAGCAGTCAAAGATGGCCCAAAGCCTTGGGACCCTTCACCCATGTGGGAGACCTGGAAGAAGCTCCTATCTCCTGGCTTCAGATTGACTCAGCTCCAGCTGTTGCAGCCATTTACAGAGGGAAACAGCAGATGGAAGATCTTCCTCTCCGTATATCTGACTTTTCAATAAAAATGAATAAATCTTTTAAAAAAGGAGTTGTATGCATCTGTTTAATTCATTATAGTGCTTAAATAGTCAAGATGTGGAATGAGTCCAAGTTACTTGGGGGTGGATGAATGGATAAAGAAAATGTGATATGTCTGTGTGTATATAAAATAGGAACATTATTCATTGTTAAAAAAAAAAGGAGACCCTTGCATTCGTGATGACATGGATGAATTTAAGGTACATTATGTGAAATTTGGCAGACATAGAAACATGTGTGTTTAGACCTCGTGATCTAAATGAAGGAAACAAACAAAAAGAAAACCTACACAAAGTAGATTTCCTTTCATACAGTTTTACTGTCTTCAGTCTCAGTTGTGCATGGCCAACTGTGTTCTGAAAATATTAAATGGAAAAATCTCAGAAATGACAATAAGATATTTTGGTAAGCAGAGATAGACTAAATTAACATAATTTTATATATTGTATATTGTTATGATTGTCATGTTTTAGTTAAGCTGTTAGTCTTTTAATGTGCTTAATTTATATGCTAAATTTTATCTTAGATAAATACCTACAGGATAACATGATACAGGCTTTGCATATCGCTGATTCAAAATGTTTGGGGCAGGGGATCCAAGATGACTAAATATCACAGAGCTGCCTTGCCCTCAGCTATAGAAAGACACGAGCAAATAAAAAGCAATGGGGAATGACAGACAAAAATTTTCAGTGGAGAAGAGAAGAAAGAGAAGTTGCCATGGGCAGCTGTGCAGCACTGCCAACTGTGAGAATGCATCTTCCCAACTCTCGGTGCAGCTGTCACCTGCAGCTGCGACAGAGGGAGAAGTCATAGTCCCCACTAAATCAGCTCTAGACTAGGAAGCCTAGATCACAGTGACAACTTGGCTTTGCAAAACAGTCACATTGCCCCCTCGCCTCCACCATCCCCTCAAAGTGACAGATTCAATAGTCTATATAGAGTTGCACAGCTGATCTCTGAGCAACCAGAGCCAGTGTCAAGGCAACTTCTGCAGAGCAGACCCACCAGGTGCTGTGACTGTGGAAGTTTAGGGAGAAAGCTCCAGAGCTGCATTTCCTTACTCTACATAATCCAGAGGGGTGCCCCTCAGTTTCTTAGGGTTAGCACTAGTAGGAGCCCATAAAAAAATCTGTACCTAACCTGAGGAAGTTCCTTCTGCAAAGTCCTGGCTATCACAATTCTTACTATCACTGCAATTGCACTTTGTGGGGACCAAAGATACATACCCTAGGAAACCCACATTCACCTCAAAGTCAGACTTAAGCTGACAAAACTGCTACAGGCTGTCAGATCTAAAGAAATAGACTCCACTACAACAATAATGGTTGACTAACACACCACTTTTATCTATGAACAGATGATTTAGACAGGAGATTAACAAAGAAACATGGAAGTTGAATCATAATATTGTACAAATGAACCTAATAGATATTTATAGGACATTTCAGCCAGGTTCTATTGCTTATATATTATCCTCATCAGCACATAATACATTTTGTAGGGTAAGTCACGTATTGGACCACAAATCAAATTCTGGTACATTCAAAATTGTTGGTAGAGTATCATGTACCTTCTCTACAAGGAAATGAAACTAGAAATCAATAAAAAAGAACAATAGGACACTTAAAATAGATGGAAATGAAGCAACATGCTACTCAATGCCCTATGCATAATTGAAGACATTAAATAAATCAAGATTTTTTGAAATAAATAAAAATGAAAATACAACATACCAAAACCTTTGGAATAAAGCAAAAGTAGTATTAAAAATGAAGTTTATACCACTAAGTTCTTTTACTAAAAAGAAATGTCTCAAATAAATGATTTAATGATACATCTGAAAGACTTAGGAAAATAAAAACAAAAGCCAAAATTAACAGGAAGCAAGGAAATTTTAAGGAACAAAAATGAAACAAAAATAAAAATACAATTTAGATGAAACAACAGCTCTATTTTTAGAAAATAGACAACCCTTTAGCCAGACTAACAAAGAAGAAATAGAAAACACTCAAATAAAACTGAGAATGAAAATGTGACAATCCAGACAATAGAAAATGGCAACAGTAAGGCTAGAGTTTCTGAAACATTTCTGGGACATGTCCATAACCTGATTTTTGCCATGGCCTTGGGTTCTTTTAGAGTCCCAAAAGAGAAATGAGAGTGCTTATTTCATTTCAAGGTGAGATCTTGTTTTTCTTTTACAGTTCAGGCAGTAATCTGACTCACCCAAATTGTTTTCTGTGAACAGAATAGGAAGGTCCTGTTTGCCTGGTTTTGTTGTTCACTACTAGGTGGGATGCGACTCTTATTTTAGATTGGATAGTTTGAAGTGCATGATGCTTAAACTGGGTATCAGTTCCATGCCACTACCATTGATTGGATCCTTTGTATTGTGCACTGATGTAAGCTTGGTTGATTGAATGAATCACATCAATCATACGTTCTCTTAGTTGCTTAAGAACCCCTGACCACAACTTGTCGGGGCTGCTCCCTTCTTCCATGTGTGGTGGAATGGGACAGTCTACCAGTAGGTGCCAGTGAAAAAGACCTCTGAGCTTGTAAGAGTCTGCCATTGATTCATTTCTGGGATACATTTTGTCAACTCACAACAAAAATGGAGACACTGCCACCAATAGCAATACAAAGGATCACAAACAGTATAAATAAATAAATATATATATATATATATAGGCTAACAGAATGGGAAAAAATATCAGAAGAAATGGATAAATTCCTGGATACCTATAACCTATCCAGATTGTCAAGAAGCTATAGAAAATCTAAACAGGCCCACAACACCAACGAGATTGATGCAATAATTGAAAGTATTCTATCGAGAGAAAGGATGGATTTACTACTGAATTCTACATTTAATCTTTTTAAAGATTTATATGTTTTTATTGGAAAGGCAGATATACAGAGAGGAAGATCTTCCGTCCAATGATTCACTCCCCAAGTGAGTGCAACGGCTGGTGCTGAGCCGATCCAAAACCAGGAGCCAAGAACTTCCTCCAGGTCTCCGACGTGAGTGCAGGATCCCAAGGCTTTGGACCATCCTTGACTGCCTTCCCACAAGCAGGAAGCTGGATGGGAAGTGGAGCTGCTGGGATTAGAACCGGTGCCCATATAGGATTCCGGCGCATTCTAGGCGAGGACCTTAACTGCTACGCTATTGCGCTGGGTCCCTACATTTAAGTTTTTAAAAGATGTTTTGTTTACTTGAAAGACAGAGTTACAGAGAGATGGAGAAAAAGAGGGAAATCTTTGCTAGTTCACTCACCAAATTACCACTCCTAAAGCTAGGCCAGGCTGAAGCCAGTAGCCAGGAGCTTCTTCCAGGATTCCCATATGGCTGCAGGGACCAAAAGAACAGAATAGAGAACCCAGAAACTCACCCACGTTTTAGAGTTTACTGATTTTTGTACACTCAGAGAATACACTGGGGACAGGATGTCTTCAATAAACAATGTTGGCAAAACTGGATGGATATAAGTAGAAGAACAAAATCAGATCACTACCCACACTATATACAAAAATCAACTCAACATGGATCAAAGGTCTAATCTTTTAAGGACTGACACTATAAATTTGCTGGAATAAAATGTTGGAGAAGCACTAATGAGTTCTTAGATAAGACCTGAAAGAACAGGCAACAAGGGTAAAACCAGATAAATAGAATTATATCAAATGTAGAAGCCTATGCTAAATAAAGGAGGTAGCAAAAAAGCAATGGGAAATAGGTGCAAGCTATTTGTTTGGCAACGGGTTAATATCCAGAATGTATCAGGAACTCAAACTACTGAAAGTAGTACTGATCTAAATATAGATTGCTGCAAGTCAGGTCCCACGGCAAGAGAAGGTGAAAATTCTCTGTTCTAGGCATGTAGGCATTCCATGGATGAAGTAACAGCAGAGTATATTTAGCATGTTGTGAACATGAATATGGCAAATTGTCAGTTTCCGTCAGTTGCTGGCAATAGTTTAGAGTGATGACAAATATTATTTTGATTTTTTTGTGTGTTATTTAGTTATGAGGAAAGTGTATGGTAAGCAGTCCATTTGATGGTTTACTAATTTCCTCGTTGTTGAGAAGTCCGAGTTGATTATGTATTTAATATGATAACCATTTGTGTGCTGTGAATTGCATTAAGAGTTATGTAGGGCAGAGATGATGCTTACTAAATGTACAAAATGGATTGATGAGATTAGCCAGTTAAATCTTTTCACCAGTAAGGCACTCAACAGCCCATGAGATATTTATTAAAAATGTCAAGTAAATCCTCTTATTTTTGTATCATAGTGTCAAATAGCAGTAAAATAAACATGTTAAGATCCTTAATCTGCTGCTATGTTTCACTGTAAAATTTACCTTTGTTAAAATTTGCTTCTGTTCAAATTTGTTGAGATCGCACGTAAAAGTATCCTAATATTACTTTGGCTGGTATTTTCTAATTACTGTATAATATTTTGGGAATGCAAATTTTATTTGAATGTCAACTACAGTTAAGCATGTGCCGTTTGTTTTTCTTGCTCAGGTTTTGTAATTTGAGGGAATATTTTTATTATAGTTTAATAAATGTTTGCTTTATTTAAAAAAAAAAAACTACTGAAAGACAACGACAGCAACACCACCAACAACAAAGACTTGGCTAATTCAGTTGAGAAATGATCAAAACCTCATTAGATGGTTCTCAAGAGACAACAAATGACAATAAATTAATGAAAAAAAAAACACAATTCAACATTACTAACAATTAGGGAAATACAAATAAAAAATGAAATATTATTCAAAAGATGAAGTAAAAAACATGCTTGTGAAGAGCGCAGCACTGTAGCCTAGTGGCTGAATTCCTCACCTTGCATCTGCCAGGATCCCATATGGGTGTCAATTTGTGTCCCAGCTGCCCCACTTCCCATTCAGCTCCTTGCTTGTGGCCTGGGAAAGCAGTGGAGGATGGGTCAAAACCTTGGGACCCTACATGCACGTGGGAGACCCAGAAGACACTCCTGGCTTCAAATAACTCAGTTCTGGTTATTGTGGCCACTTGGGGAGTGAACCAGCAGATGAAGATCTTTCTCTTTATCTTTCCTTCTCTTTGAAAATTTGACTTTCCCATAAAATAAATGAATAAATCTTTAAAAAATGCTTATGAGGATGTCAAGAATGGGAAAAATTTTGATGGGATATTGTGAATTATCATGCCTTATACAAAAGTGAACTAAAATGAATCGGGAATATAAATGATATCATCGAGTCACTACAGGAAAATATGGAGGAAATTCTTTAAGACAGCAGCATAGGCAAACTTGTTGAAAAAAAGAAAAACAGCATCGACAATAAAAGGAAAAAATTACCAAATATGAACAAGACAGTTTTACTTCTTTCAAACATCCACATGTTTTTCCTACTTTCCTTGTCATATCACATTGGCTAGTAATTACTTTGCTATGTTACTAAGGGTTCGGAGAGAGGACATCCTGATCTTCCATTATATTTATGAGAGGATAAGGGGGAAAATTAACTGCTCATCAAGAAGTGTATGGTTAGTTCTAGGTTTTTCTCAATACTACTTGTGAGAAAATTCTCTATTTCTACTTTTCTAAATGCTGTTTGAATTAGTAGGGTCTGAATTTCAAGAAACAACTTTTCTGCAATGACTGAAACTATCACTAAATTTTCTACTCTTTATGTTAATGTGATGAATTGTATTGATTTATTTACATTGTTGAATTGGTTTTGTAACCCTGGAGATTAACAGATTTTATATATTAATATTTGAAATTCTGAATATTGAAAAACAAACTTTTTTTTAACAAATTGTGCTTTTGGTGTTCTCTCAAAAATTATTATCTAAGGTCACAGATTTTCCTATGGTTCAACTTACAAGTCTCACAGTTTTATATTTTGCGTTTAATCTTATAATCAATTAATTATCAATTACTTCTATAGATAAAATCTAGCATCATTTATTATAAAAGCTATTCTCTCCACTTTTGTCAAAAATCAGGTGACTATATCTTTGTGGACCATATCGCTGAACTTTGAATTTCCTCCCTTGACTTGTGTTTGCCACACTGTCCTTATTAATATACTCTCAGAGTTAGAGACTTGCAATTGGACAGGGTAATTCCTCCAATCTTCTTCTTTTCTTCATCACTCTTTTAGTTATCTGTGTAACTTTACCCTTAGAAAGATATTATAGGCTCAGTACCTTGAGGATAGTTTGAACTAAGAGTGGTTATTAAATCACAATTCCCATTCATTCAGTGCTTCCTAGATGCCAGAAACATAAATCATTTCATTTTCAAATTATATGTGTATAGTAGGAACTGTTTTTGATCCTCATTAAGCACGTGGGAATTCTGAGGCTCGGTATCTTGGACAAAGGCCTGCAGGATTTCTGCCAAAGTGGTGCAAAGTGACATAAGGTGATTTGGTAGTTCAGTAACTGTCAGGTTGTTTTGGAAAACAGTGCAGCCCTCAGAACCCTTCTACCCAGCAGCATTTTACAAACATGTATAAGCATTAATTAGTAAGTAAGGCCACCTGGACCTGCCACCTGTTCTGGAGGACTTGGTGAATTCCCACTGTGACCTTGGGCACCTTGTCAGTTCATGATATATTACCTCTCAGCATCGAATGCATCTTTCTTTATCTGCTTACTTATATTGCTGTTTGACTTTACTGATTCCATCTCTCCCTTAACCTCTGAGCTTCATGTTAAGGACTACCAACATAATGTGCTTGACCGATCTGGAGCCAGGATCTTCTTTGAGGCCTCCCATGTGGGTGCAGAGCCCCAAACACTTGGATCTTCCTCCACTATTTTCCAGTTATAAGCAGGGAACGAGATCAGAAGTGAGACAGCCGGGACATGAACCAGTGCCCATATGGAATGCTGGCACCACAGGTAGAGGATTAGTCTGTTATGCCACCACAGAGACTCCCATATCTAAGTTATTATTGTGTTACAGTCATGCCTATTTTTTTTTACATATTACAACAGGTGTTTCCAAAATGTTCATGAAAATTCTGTATTAAGAAGCACCTCTCTAGGGATTTAAAAAGGAAAACTTTTTTTCATCAAAACAAACATTTTAAAATTCCATTTTATGAAAAATTTTAAAAACCACTTGTAGGTTATCATTTTTGTGTGTGTGTGTGTTAAAATGATGGATTTGAGTAAGGTAGCCTTTAAACCTAAAATATTTATCATCGGGACCTTGATAGCAATGCTTTTGGTTACCTTCGGTTATGTTTAAAGCAAGATTTCCATTATTACTGCAAGACATTGAAAGCCACAAGCTTTATTTATTGAAAATTGAAAGCAATAATGGTGAAATCATATCATTTCCTTATAAATAAGTGCTTATATGAGTTGAAGGGCTAGACAGTAGTTTGGAATGGTCTTAGAGATATCTATTATCTATTGCTATGTCTTCTTTTTCAAAAGCGGAAATTAATGTTGGAAAAAGACTTAAGAAAATGAAGTAGTATTCAATGTACTGACTTCACTTAATATGTTTCTCCTCTCACCACTCGGTTCATCTCAAACTGGAGTACTTATTTGCTGAAGTACATGAAACCGCAGAGGAGTGGCAAATAGTACCTGGAAAAGAGTAAAATCTCATTAAATATTAGCTATTATCATTAGTAGTCTCAAAGTAGTATTATCATTACTGTTATCCATCCCAACTTTATTTGAAGATTTGGAAGTAAAACACTGTAGGGATTGGAAACAAATGCAAACTTTCCAAAGGAGCTGTGTGATTTTAGAAAGTAAAATTAGGAGAGATCTCAACGTGACATATTATAACCTTTCACCTTCCCAGGAAATTGGTTGGGAAAGTTAGAGAAGTTCTAGGTTCTGCATTCCTTTGCCCTGTTTGTTTCAAGCTCTGACTTCAGTCTGTGAGTGACTCTCACTGGAGGGGCTTTTTGACTAAGGGATCTGCATTTCCCTTGGGAGCTGCTTGGGGAGAAGCTCTCGGTATCTGTTAAAGTGAGCTGATAGAAAAATTGTGACTTATTTTCCAGTAAGTTTGCCCAAAGAAAGAAATCACCTACAATTTTTCACTTTACCTGAGGAAGGATGCAGAACCATCTTGTTCTTCTAATGCTAGTTTCTCAATTATACACTGTTAGCGCATCAGAGGGTGAATGAATAAATCCCCTTGGGCCCATGTCACCAACACGACGTAGGGCGAGTTGCCTTGTTATTGCTTGTTCCAAAGTTTCTCATTAACGTGATTAATATGGCTAGAGCTGTCAACTTTTATTTTCATTAAATGAAAAGCAAGCCTAACATTGTACCTATGAGGCTAGCAGCTTGAGTAGCAGATGAAATTGGGATCTCATTAAAATTGAAAATACTATAGGTTTTAAAAATAAAAATTCAAAATAACATTGTATTAACATGACTAACTTTGCCACTTGACTAATTTGCCATGCAATGAATTGGTTAGTTTTTAGAAACACTAAAAACTTTTTAAGTTTTTAAGGCTTAAACACTTTTTAAGCCTTTTAAAGTTGGAACAAATTGACCCCAAAATGTTGTCATTAACATTCCAGGAAGGATGCAAGGGTAAGGAAGGTATTGGTATTTCAGAAATTCTTCAAATACTTCCAGGAAATATTTAGAAGATAGTTCACTGTGGGGCAGTGAATATAAGAAAAAGCAAAACAGAAGTTTAATGGAAGAGCCTGTAATTTCCCAGAGATTTACTCTGTGCTATGTGATATGCTACAAACCAAGAATACAGGTCAGATATGCAAAAAAAAAAAAAAAATGTGTTGGGCCCAGCACAGTAGCCTAGTGGCTAAAGTCCTCACCTTGCAAGCACTGGGATCCCATGTGGGTGTTGGTTCTTTGGTTCTTTTTTTTTTTCTTAAAGATTTATTTGTTCTTATTGAAAAGTCAGATACACAGAGAGGAGGAGAGATAGAGAGGAAGATTTTCTGTCCGATGATTCACTCCCCAAGTGACCGAAATGGCCAGAGCTGTGGCTAACCAAAACTAGGAACTGGGAACTTCCTCCAGGTCTCCCACGGGTGGGGGGAGGATTCCAAGGCTTTGGGCCATCCTCAATTGCTTTCCCAGGCCACAAGAAAGGAACTGGATGGGAAGTGGGACTACTGGGATTAGAACTGGCACCCTATGGGATCTCTGCATACCCAAGGTGAGGACTTTAGCCGCTAGGCCACTGCGCCAGACCCATGGGTTCCAAAGCCATGGGACCCTGCACCCATGTGGGAGACCCGGAAGAAGCTCCTGGCTCCTGGCTTCTGATCAGCTCGTCTCCAGCCTTTGCAGCCACTTGGGGAGTGAATCAGCGAATGTATGCTCTTCCTGTCTTTCCTCCTCTCTGTACATCTGGCTTTCCAATAAAAAAAATTTTTTTAAAAAGAAAAAGAAATGTCTTGTCAGAGTTTATAGTTGAAACGAGGAGAAAACAGGCAAGTAAACACTTTTTCAATCCGGTCAAGGCACCAACAATATAGAGTCTGGCCAGGATCATATAGAAGCACACAAAGAAGGTGTGGCCAGTGGTCGTGGGAGATGACAAGGGAAAACTTCTTGGAATGAAAACCCTTCAATGACATTGTAAAGAAGGATTGCTATTACTCGGATCTGGTATGTTGTTTTTGAGAAATCAAGGTGTCACTCCCAAAACTTTTTTTGTATGTGAAACAGTATTCTCGTTAGAGGAAGATGTACAGGCATTTGGGAGCAAGAAACTCATAGCAAAGAAGGGATGGATTTCAGAAAATGAAACAGAGGTACTATGTAAACTTGTAATTCCACTTCTGGGTATATAGTTCAAAGACTTAAAGCACAAACCCAAAGGGATATCTGCCATATTCATAGATATACTTATTCACAGTAGCCAAAGACAGGATTAAACACACCAGCTGCTGAATGGATGGGCAGATAAAGTTATTTGGAGCTTTATTTGGCTCTAAAAAGAAATGGACTTCTGATACATCCTACAACTAGAATGAATAAATCAACTTTGAGGACATAATTCTAAGCAAACTAAGATAAATGCAAAAAAATGTTGGATGATTACACTTATATATACTCCCTAGACTAGTAGAATGCCTTGAGAATGGGAATGAAATAGCAGAGATAGGGACAGGAAAGATTGCATGTTTAATTTTTAGAGTATCAGTTTGTAGAAGAGGAAGAGTTCTGGAGATGGGCAGTGGTAATGACAAAATTATGAGTGTACTTAAGGCCACTGAATTATTAAAAATAGTTAAAATAGTAAAGTTCATATTATGTATATTTTAAGACAATAAAAAGAAGACACAAAGACCCCAATTACTCTCCCTTTGAGATATAATTTTTATTGAGACAACTTTTATGATTGAGATAACATGGTCCCAATAGAGAGAAATGGGCAGGAATGAAGACCAAAGTCCTTTAAAAGAAAAGTCTTCATAAGAAAATTTTGGAATGTGGACAAGCAGCAGAGGTTCAGTATTAAAGGTTACATTCCCAAGTGGCAAGAGAAGCTGCTTATAGCGTAGCATGTTGGGAGGCGGAAAATTGCTCCTGGCCTTGCCTCCCATGTACTTCTTTCATGCTTTTTCATTAATGGTGGCTTGAGACTGAGTATCAAATACAAAGCACAGGCCATGGATTCAGATGTTGAAACATCTATGATCATAACCTGGATCATAACCTACAGAAGGGGAGAATTTCTTTTCCCATTTTCCTTCCCACAAACAGGGAATGCTATTTTAAAACTAGCAATAAGCCCACTGTAACAATGAATATATACGTAAATGATTTTAATTTCAACAACGTGACTGTGACAACACACTTGTCTGTTGTACAGATTCTTTACAATAACTGAGGTTGACCTGGAGAACTCACCTTGGTGGTAGTAATGTTGACAATTTCATAGCAGTAGTGGCAGAAAATCTCTTTGGAGATGTTCGGTCTTGAACAGTACTTCTTGGCACGATGGCGTAATTCAGGAGGTCTTAAAACAAGAAAGGTCTGGTGACAGTGGAGGCTTGTTCAGTATCAACAGGACATACCATGTTTGCAGACAAAGAGGTCAAGTGGAAAGCACCAACAGTTAGGAGTAGGATCATCTAAGCAACCCAGTAGAAATGACTCTGTTGGAGAAAATGGGGGGGGGGGGCGGCTCTTGGTGAAAAGAAGAATGGGTACTTATAACTCATTTTAACTTTTACAGTTAAGAGTAATAGATTCGCCATGACTGGGATGATACTCTGCTGGCTCTGTCTTCAGACCAGAAAGGGTATACCTAAGAAGCCGTTGAACTTGACTGGACAATAAGATGCTGGACTCTATGTTTGGTATACGCTTGCAATGGGGAAATCTCAACTGAACTTGAGCTGTGGTTATGCAACAAGGTGGAGGAATCCACCATGGTGGGAGGGTTTGGGGAGGGGTGGGGAGAACCCAAGTACCTATGAAACTGTGTCACATAATACAATGTAATTAATGAATTAAAAATAATAAATAATTTTAAAAAAGAGTAATAGATTTGGGGTGGTTATATAGTACGTACTTGTTGGTAAAACTAGAAAACATGAGAAAGGAATTTTAAGCAGAGGCAATATTTATGAAAACACTTATGGACCATTGAATTGTCCCAACAATCTTGCTATGTCTGTTTTAGTGTCCCTCTTGTGTTGATGTGGGAGTTGAGATTCGTCAAGATTAAATAGCTGTCAGGTCGAAAGTCCAGTGATTTCCAGGAATTCCACATTAGATATGTTGCACTCCAAGGACTATATTCACATCACTACAGCTTTGCCAGATATACCTGATTGACAGACTTGGTAATCAAATATGCCAACATTTCATTTTTTCATTGAGCAATTTTGTCAGAGTGCTGTCACAAACAAGAGCAAGTGTGCTGAGAATCTGAAAAACTCATCCAGGCTGCTAAAGAGGCTTCCAAGTACATCCTGCTTAGGTGGTACTCAGATCACCATGTACTACAGCCCAGTGATCTTTAATTTTCATACAATTTTAAAAGATGCCTGGAAAATTGCAAGTCACCATTAACTTATGGTCTGGTTCAAAAAATACTTCAGAGCTCAGTATCTGGTCTGTAGGTAGTATCCAGTAAATATGATCATTGAAACTGAATGAAGAGAAATCCCAGCTTATTAGCACTAATGTCTGCACAGGAAAGTATTTTGACAATATTTGTATTTTTAAAATATGACAAACTTATTAAAGAAGGAAACTTGGTTTACTGGACTTCAGGTTGGTGAACTTTTCCTCCTTTGATCAGTGCTTCCTTTATTCTATATAAACTGTCAAATTGCGTGTGTGTGTGTGTGTGTGTGTGTTTGAGGAGGAGGCTACAAGCAGATAAGACACTTTGTCTCTGTAGTTGAGGAGAGGGATTTTCACATGCTGCTCATGTTATGTTTCTAGGAACATTTTATTCATGACAACTGTCTTTGCAGCTGTCAGAATTTAGCTTTCCCCCCCGAATGTTCATCATAGGAAAAAGATTTTCCTTCCTGAAAATAGGTGAGTAAGATGGCCACAGTTCCATTTGCATTCCAGTGCAACTCCATTTCTCATGAGAAGCTGTTTCTACACAGCCCCATGGATACACTTTGTAAAAAGCATACAGTGGTGCTGGGGCTGTGCCTTTAACAGGTTCTAACCACCAAGCAGGCCATCATATGTGAGCACTTATGGGAGCCCCTTACACAAGTTTATAATTGGCTGCTGCTAACTATGTTCTGAAGATTCAGAGAGTAGATTAATTGGTGCTCTGTTCTCAACTGGAATGGATGAACAGAGGTGCTGACTCAGGCCTCAGTTACTTTCAGATCAGCCACTGTTCTCAAGCCTTGCTTTAGGCATCCCTTTCAGGTATGCTAAGTCTGCTTCCAGCATTCTCTTATCAGGAAAAGCCTATCTAAGGGAAAATTTGGTACAAATTTTAAAAAATTCTAGT
Source organism: Ochotona princeps (assembly GCF_030435755.1). Lineage (NCBI taxonomy): Eukaryota > Metazoa > Chordata > Mammalia > Lagomorpha > Ochotonidae > Ochotona > Ochotona princeps. Next base: position 95,751,219 of record NC_080865.1, read on the forward strand.
GGACACTTTAAGTATATTATATAGAATACTTAGAGAACATAAATATAGAACAAGCAGAGAATATAGCAACTCCCCTTGTACTCATCCTCCACATCCACTGGATTATTTTTAAAAAGGCGAAAGATCTATACGATCTGAAGAGAAACCAGAGTATGACCACTGGATTATTTTAAAGTAAATCTTGGATACCAAGCTATTTAGTGCATAGCTACTCCAGAGTATATTTCTAAAGATAATACGTTTTAGAAGGCAGCTATGTTCACCACTATCCCACCAATGCCACAAGATAATATGTTTTGTAATCTATAGCCAAGAAAATATCTTCACAAACAAAAAACGTAATTTTAGTTTTTCCAGATCACCAAATATTCTGTTAGTGTTCACATCTAACCAAATTTAATACAATTTTTGCTTGGATTAAAGGAAAGCTTCTTGGCCCGGCACAGTGGTATAGTGGATGAATCCCTGCCTGGCAAGCCCCAAGATCCCATATGAGCACTGGTTCATATCCCGGCTGCTTCATTTCTCTTCCAGTTTCCTGCTTGGGACCTGAGAAAGAAATAGAAGGTGGCTCAAAGGCTTGGGAGCCTGCACCCACATGGGAAATCAGGAAGAAGCTCCTGGCTCCTGGCTTTGGACTGGCTCAACTCCAACTGTTGTGGCCATTTGGGGAGTAAACCAGAAAATAGAAAATTCTTTCTCTTTATACTCTCTGTAAATCTGCCTTTCCAATAAAAATAAACAAATCTTAAAGAAAACTTGTTCTTGTGCATCCCTTTGGAAATTTGTTTTAAACCATATCAATTTTGCTACAATGACATATACTGAAGTGGAGGATTTCAATAATCAGATCTCCAACACGGATTCTGTGTGATAGAAACATTGTCCAAAGTGCACAGGTGATTTTTAGGGCAGTGAAACCCATCTGTTGGATCCTAAAAGGAAGGACACAGACCATTATGCATTTGTTCATATGCATAGAATGAACCCAGTATAAATATGAGCTATGGGTGATAGTGATGTGTCCATATAGATTATTTTTTTTATTTTTTATTTATTATTTTTAATTCATTAATTACATTGTATTATGTGACACAGTTACATAGGTACTTGGATTCTCCCCAGCCCTCCCCAAACCCTCCCACCATGGTGGATTCCTCCACCTTGTTGCATAACCACAGTTCAAGTTCAGTTGAGATTCCCCCATTGCAAGCATATACCAAACATAGAGTCCAGCATCTTATTGTCCAGTCAAGTTCAACGGCTTCTTAGGTATACCCTCTCTGGTCATATAGATTATTAACAAGTGTACTGCTCTGTTGCAGATATTCCTAATGAGAAAAACTTATGCATCTAATGGAGAAAAGCATCTAAGAGAAATTCCTATATTTTGCATTCGGTTTTACTGAGAACCCAAACTGTTCTAACATATTTAAAATAAAACAGAGAAAGAACGTATGCCTTCAAAGAAGCTTTCACCTTTACTTCCACCAAGAAAAGAGCAACCTGGGGGGACATGGAACCTCTAGGTTCTCTGGACATCTGTTTGCACAGTTGGATCAGTGGGTGGGAGCATAGCCCTGGTGGTTATTCTGGAATACAGGATAGATGTGCCCAACTTAGTAAAAAGAATACAGGACAGTTCAGTTAAGTTGGAATTTCAGACAAATAGCAAGCAATATTTTAGTATTTGTCCTAAATATTTCACAAGACATGTGCATGCCAAAAATAGTCATTATCTTTTTGAAAGCCTAGTTTTGTTCTCTATACAATATCTTACAACTCTAGGACAAGTGTCACGATGGATTAGGCACAGGAGAAAGAACCAGAAAAACTCATGAGACCATAGTTTCTTGAATAACTGAAGGTGCTTGTAGTTGCAGGAAGGAATGAGTGCAAAAAAGAAGGCAGGAGCTTTTAAAGACGTTTCAGGGTAATGAGGTACAGCCCTCTAATTCTTTCACAACTATTCATGTAACATTCGGAATTTCTGTTTTTAACTGTTATTATGCCACCACTATGAAAGGGAATCACAGTTTGAAATGTGATTCTTTTTCCTCTCTAGAGTTGAGTTTCCTCAGAGTGATTGGGGTGGGGTGGAGAGGTGGGGTTTCTTTTCTTTCCAGAATCATGGTAGAATTAGGAAGATACTACTCTAACATTTGCTCAGGCACTCTGAATATCCCCCTTGCCTTCATCTCATTCCACATTTCTAATCTTTACAAAAGACCTAGAATATCTTCATAATCTATTTGTTCAGTGTTTGCTATTCCGAACAGAGAAAATAGTACAAAAAGACCAGGAGCAAGACGAATATGAAAGCTCACTAGCAGGACCAAGTTAAGGGATAGAAGGGTTTTTTTAATCCAAGTACTGAAATTCACAAAAAGCCTCAAATTTAGGCTTTTGACATAGTTCCAAAAGAGATTATAATTACAAATATGTTTTATGTTACAAATATTAAAAGCATACAAAATTTATAAATATGCTTTGTCATTTCTTAATTTTATTCTACATGAAACATCAAAAAATGGAAGTAGCAAAAAAAAAAATGTCTCAGTATTCCTTCCATCTTGTGAAGGCCCTATCCAGATTGTCATTCCCAAGCCCTTTTATTATTAGTTGCTTTTTTTTTTGGAAGGCAAATTCACAGAAAAAAAAAGGAGGAACAGAATTTTTTTTTTTATCTGCTGGTTCACTCCCAAAATGACTGCAATGGCCAGAGCTAGCCAATCTGAAACCATGAGCCAAGAACTTCTTCCTGGTATCCAATATGAGTGCAGCAGCCCAAGGACTTGGGCCATCTTCGGCTGCCTTCGCAGGCCATAAACAGGGAGCCAGATCAGAAGTGGAGTAGCCAAGATTCAAACCCATGCCCATATGGGATGCTGGTACTGTAGACAGAGGATTAGCCAGGTGGAGCACCCTGATGACCCCTACATACACATAGTATTAATAGTATTCTACAGTATACAGAAGTCTTAGGGTTACTCTTAATTTGTATAGCATTTCCCACTTCACAGAGCCTTTTCACATTTTGTTTCATTTTGGTTCCCACAAAAATTCAGTGGGGAGTACAATACAGGTGTACAGATACAGAAGTGAAGACACTTGCTCTTGATTGTATAGCTAGTAAGTTACAGAATCCAGACAAGGACCTGGTTGTGTACTTCCAAGTAGCTTTTTCCATAATACCATAATGATGCAGGTTACAAAATAGGCAATACAAAATAACATCAAATACACATATTCTAACTTGCAACTCCATTTGATAGTTTAATATTGGCTAATTGCAGCTTATTACTTTCCTTACTTTTAAAGCTTTCACCATCAGAGGACCATCCCCCTAAATATGTAATAATAATCATTAGAAGGAAATTCAACACAAGAAAAACATTTGCTAGTCTATTTGCTATTCCTCTTCAGAATATATTTTTGATCTTCAATTCATTAGGAAATGCCAAGCCAATGGCTTCATGACATTCATAGTGAAAATTTGATTTTGTTTTTAGATTTAGCTATCTTCAGGATGACTGGAAGCAAATATTGATGCAAACATTGAATAAACTTATTTAGGGAATGTAACTGTTATTCATTTTTGATATCACTTTCCAGGACTCTTTTAGAAAGAATAAAAACAACCTTACCAATGAAATGATTGGTAAAACAAACTTGGTTTGTTTTGGTTATAAGGTTTTAAAATAAAAAATATTAACATGACATTCTCTTGAAGAAATGATGAATTTTTTTCTAAGGACTGATTTTTCCCTTTAGATTTCTTTACAAATCTGCATTTCAATTTGGATTCCCATTGGAGTGTTAAAAGCTAGTGAGTGAGGGTTCCAGTTCATGATTTTGAATCTTTGACTCAAAAAATTTCTGAAAATCATCAGTCATTGCCAAGGAAAATAGTTCCGTAGAAGCTAGTTCAAAAACTGAGGAGTAAAATTCTGAGTCATTGTCCACTGACTTAAGGCTGAACTCTCTTGGCAGAGAAAACAAACTCCTCTATCATCTGGTTTTCCATTAGTGGAGAGAAAACTGCAGTAACTAACAGTCATAGACTCAATACTAACACTAGTTGAAAGAGGTGAAGGAAATGTAGCAGAGGTACACTGTTGAATACCAATTGATTCATTTCAGTGTAGGACTAACCGACCAATGAATTCCAAATTGTAAATGTACTTATTTATTTATTTATTGAAATATTTAAATTGGAAAGATAAAACTGTGTGTATCTACCATGTAGCAACATGTTTTGGGAAAGTATATATTTGAAAGAGAGTGAGATGGATGTAGGCAAAGACAGAGGCAAAGAGAGAGAATGAGAGAGCACATGAGCAAGCTCTTGAGGACTAATTTACTGTCCAAATACCTGTAATGGCCAGGGTTTGGCTGGTACCAAAGCTGGGAGTCAGTGGTGCAATCTAAGTCTCGCATATGTGTGGTAAAAACTTGTTTACTTGAGTCGTCATCACTGCCTCCCAAAGTCTGCATTGGAAGCTAGGATTAGGAGGCAGATCTGGGTACTGAACCCAAGTATTCAGGATTAATGTGAGATGCAAGCATTTTAACAACTAGGGTAAATGTCTGCTTCCAACATGTAATCATGTATATGTGTGTGTATGTGTGTGAATTAACATGTGAATTGCCTCAGAGTTGTTGTTTCGTGATGAGAACACAAATATATGATTATTTTATCATTTTTCAAGATTATAATATATTGTCATTAATTATGGTCACTTTGCTTCTTAAATAGATCTATTCAGCTTATTCTTCCTATTTTTTTTGAAGTTTGGCAACGTTTGATCAATGTCCTCCATTTAATATCCCTGTGGGGAGGGGTAAAAAAGTACTATTAACTTTCTATCTTAGCTATAAAGGTAAAAATTAGTCTTGATTGGTTCTGGTGTTAGATAAGTATGACTCTGTTTCTTAGAGAAGGCTTATTCTTTAAATGCATTCCTAACTTAAGATTTGGCTTTAGTCCTATGTTGAAATACCCATTTAGTCATCAGGATGTTACCAAGGAAGGAAACAAGGCATAATACTATTTTCCTCATTATTGAAACGATGATAATGCCTAATATATCATGGATAGAGCAGGAAATTGGATTCTATTCTTAATCCATTCTTAATGACTTAACCTCACAAAAATACTTAGTCTTCATTATATCTCTTTTTGCTTTAATTGTGGAAGCAATGGAGTAAGTCTTCCTGCAAGAACCAATTATCCAACATGACACCTCCTAATTCTGTAATTCATTGATCCTTATGAAGCTGAAAATTTGAAACCAAATTTGGCATTGAACGGTTAACTTAATTATAATTGTCTTATCTTAAAGGCAACAATGAATAGCTTTGAAATATCTAAGAATAGAAAATATTTACAAAGCACATACTATGTGTCAGGCACTAATGTGAAAATCTCAGTACATAAGAAGGGACTTTTAAAAAGTTCTTGGATATTTGAATTTAAAACTAAGCTTGCTTTGTTAAAAAAATGTGAAATTCATGCATGAAGATTCATACAATGAATCTTTGAAAGTTCTTGGAGGAGACTCAAGATGGTAGAATAGGGTAAGGACACGTTTAAACAGATGGAGAATCATTAGCCAGGGTGAAGCAGAGAGGGCATATTCTAGAAAATTGGACAGGACAGCCAGACGACAGAAGGGCACCTGGAGACTGAGAGATACGGGACAGCAGCAGAGACCAATGATGTGGTGTTGCAGAGACTGGATAACCCAGCGGCACTCGGCAAGCAAACTGAATACCACAGTTGACCAGAGCTCCACCAGCAGCCAGGTAGAAAGGGAAGTTCACCAGGAGTTCAGCAGGTAAACCCAAAGAAATGCTCACCCTGCTGATTGTTTGATTTGACCAGGAGCAGAGAAAGATCAGCAGACACCAAGCAGGCTGTGCAGGAACACGATGGATCTCACAGCCCAGACCCTTACCAGAGCCACATGGGGCGCCATTTTGTGTACAGACGCAAAAGTTGTGGGACAGGATTGCATATGCACTGAGCTTGGAGCAAACTCATTTCTGGTTTAGTGCATTGCACCGATGTGGAAAACTACAGGTTCCACCCAAAACAGGTCTTAGTATACTCCAGAGCTAATGGCCAGCAGATCCAGATTTCTATCAGCAGCACATCAGGCACCAAAACTCGCTTCCAGCTCAGTGCATTGTACTGGTCCCACAAGGAAAATAATACTGACTTTGGCATGCTACAGGTCAAAATAGATCCATGTGGCCCTCAGACCTAATGGCCAGTAGGTTCTAGCAAAACTACCAACAACCTAGTTATTTAGGACACCTCGTATCTCCCTACTCCTGGGAACAGACAATGGTGCTGTCACAGCAGGGAATCAAAGGAGGTGGAGAGTGGTGAGCCAGGATGTGGGGTTATGGCAACCAAGGTTGGAATCAACTTTAAGAACCCAGACCTGGAACTCGCTGGAGGGAGTGTCACAAGTGACTACAAACAAAAAGCCACGTACCAACCACAATAAGTAAAATCGAACTGTATATCTGTGGGTGAAGGAGCTTAGAGACCTGACCTAAGGAGAAGAATCTGATAACCAGAATGACCAAGAGCAAAAGAAGAGACAAAAGCATAATGAATATCACTGAAGATTCCCATACAAAGGAACAAAGGCCTTTGCCAACCTCAGTGCAAACTGAGGAATACATTGAGTAAATGGGGGATATAGAATTCAGAAAGCTCATTATAAAGCTTCTTATCAACAAGGAGAAGTACATGCAGGAATTTAAGCACTATATCACACAGGAAATAGCAACACTGAGACAAAATCAGTCAGAATTATTGGCAATGAAAGACGCAACAGAGCAAATTAAAAATTCAATGGAAAGTCTTAATAATTGAATGAGGCAAAAGAAAGTCTTAGAATTGGAAGATATTTCTTGCCACAATGAAGAAATAATCAAAAACCTAAAAGTGGAGTTGGGTCTAGCTAAAAAAAAAAAAGAAGTATTCAAGAATTAAGAGACTATTAAAAGGCCAAATACAAGAGTTATTTGAGTTCCAGAAGGTACAGAAAGAGAAGCTGGGTTTAAAGTTGTATTCAATGAAATAATAAAGGAAAACTTCCCTAATTTGGAGAAAGAATTGGGAAACAATGTCCAGAAAGGGCACAGAACTCCCAACAGGGTTGGCCAAAAGGAATCTTCAACATGACACACCGATGACTAAGTTCTTTTCTTTTTTTCTTTTTTTTTGAAAGATTTATTTTATTTTTATTACAAAGTCAGATATACTGAGAGGAGGAGAGACAGAGAGGAAGTGGAGCTGCCGGGATTAGAACCAGCGGCCACATGGGATCAAGGCGAGGACCTTAGCCACCAGGCCATGCCACCGAGCCCTAACCAAGTTCTTTTCAATCGAACATAAGGAAAAGATTCTTCAATGTGAATGTGAAAAAAATCAATTGACATATAGAGGAATGGCAATCAGGCTCACAGTTGACCTCTCACAGGAAACTCTACAGCCCGAAAAAAATGCAGTTACTTATTCCACATTCTAAAAGGGAGAAAAAAAGTCAGCCCAGAATAACATTCCCAGGGAAGCTTTCCTTTGTCTTCGAAAATGAAATAAAATTCTTATACAGTAAAAGAGAAAAAAAAGCTCAAAGAATATGTCTGTTACAGACCTGCCTTACAAATGATACAAGATGTTCTCTTGACAGAGAAAAGTAAGCCCCCCAAAAACCAAAGCAAATGTGAAGAACATCCCAGTAAAATAACAAGACCAAATCAATGAACAACCCATTGTTAAAATGACAAGACCAAATTACCACCTATTCATATTAACTCTGAATGCGAACGGTTTAAACCCATGAATCAAATGTCGTAAATCAGTAGACTAAATTATAAATCAAAACCCATTTATCTCTTGCCTACAGGAGGTACATCTCACCAACAAAGATCAGAGGAAACATTTTGATGTTTTTGTTTTTATTTTCATTTCTTCAAGATAGTTTTTTCCCTCATATTAAATTCTTCACTGACTCATGGGTCATACAGTAGCATCATTTTATTTAAGAAGGTTCTTTTCTTTTTCAGTTTTTCAGAGACACATTAGTCATTCAGTAGCATGTTATTTAACTTCATGACATTGTAAATTTCTATTTTTCTTGCTGTTGTTGATTTTGTTTTGTATCTCTTCATTTAAGGGGACATATAGTAACGGCAAAATGGAGACTATCAGATCTAGATGTGAGGATACAATGCAGTATGCATCTCTACTTCCAGATCAAAGATGGATTCCCAATGAAACTGTTAAATCTATCTTGCTAATAGGATTCTGGACTCTCTGCTATTGTCCCTGACCACAATGATGGACTTCTGACTGTTCATGAAGAACTGTACTATTGTAATAATGTAGGGAAAATCAATGTTGGGTATGGAGAGAGGACTTGGGGAGGGAGTAAGGGAAATCCCAGAGCCTATGAAACTGTATCATAAAATAATAATAAACGGGGAAAAATAGTAATACAAAAAAGAGAAAGAAAACACTGGAGATGTTGTAGTTTATTGAATTCAACTGATTGCAAAAGAGGCAGCTGATCTTGACCAATGTGTAGAGTTTCTAGAAATAATAGCTCTCCCTTTAATATAAGCAGTGAAAAAAAAAAAGGCCCTGTGGGGTTTTCAAGGTACAACTTGGTAAAAGCCAGAATAGGTAGATGACAAAGCCTAACTTTGTCCAAAGTCTCTAACTTTCACAATCAGCACTATAAAACAAAACTATCACCATCACTCAGTTCTTACCTTGGTGTCAGCAGGTGAACTGTTGCACACTGGGGTATATATATCCAGGCACTGTAGTTCTTGGCACAATAGCCCAGTGGCTAAATACTCACCTTGCATCTGCCTTGATCCTGTATGCATGCTGGTTCTTGTCCTGGCTGCTCCACTTCCCATCCAGATCCCAGTTTGTGGCCTGGGAAAGCAATAGAGGATGGCCCACAGCCTTGGGACTTTGCTTCCACTCCAGCAGACCCAGAAGATGCTCCTGGCTCCTTGGCTTCAAATTGACTTAGCTCTGGCTGCTGTGGCCACTTGGGGAGTGGACCAGTGGACTAAAGATCTTTCTCTTTCTCTTCTCTGTATATTTGTCTTTCCAATAAAAACAAATAAATCTTTTAAAAAGACAAAAAAAGTTTTTGAAAAATCTGTATTTAACAAAAAAGCTGTGCATGAATTCCATTTTGTTTCACAGAAAAATGAACTTCACTTTTAATTTTATTTTCCACAAAATTTTTGGAGTACTTGCATAAATCTGGTTAAGCAAACTATGTGAAAAAAAATAATAAAGAGATTTTGTCAGAGTAGATTTATTTGCCAAGCACTGGTTGCATTCAGTCAAGGTATTATTTAATAAATTTTGGAATTAATCATTATTATATAATGATTGCATTAATTTGCATTCCTATTAACTGTAGTATAAAAGAATCCCCCTCTTTCTCCCTATTCCTTCTGATTCTTTAACTTATTCTCTCACAGATCAAAGACAGTGAGAAAAAAAATTTCACCAAAATACATGCTTTGGGATTAAGGTGTTAAAGTTTCTAATTATATCTGTAGAATTTATGTAATACATGCATACTCTATCATTTAAATTTTCTTTTTATTTTTAACTGATGCATAATACGACATAATTATGAGGTATATTGGGTAATGCTCAAAAGTTTGTTCTCAGGAAAGTGCTTCATTATATTTGATTTTTGCAATAGTATTATTTTTCTATTGAAATTCTGAAGCTTTTTGTTCACAATGGGATACTTTTTCAAATGAACCAACACTGATACAGCATTTACATTTTAGCTCAACACTTTGCTATGTGCTGCATACTGGAGAATTTATTATTGCTGTTTTACAATGACCATTTAAGTGAATTATCTGGGCTTGAATTTATTATTATATTTTCCAAATAGTGGGGAGATAAATAGTGATAGAGGTAGTCAATCTCCAGCTTGTCTAATGGGAAAAGACTAGATTTAGAAGTAGTTTAACAACTGCTAATTCCCTTTCAAGAAGGAAAGGGCCAAATTTGTCCTATACCTCACCAGGATGAGCTTGAAGTTGGGGGTTCAGTGTCGTAAAGGACATTGGATTCATCCGGGCTCGAGAAAAGTGTAGAAACCTTGAGTTGTGCAAAGGAATTAAAGCTCATCTTCTTAATTTCTTTTCTCATTTGGAAAAATGGAGATTCAAGGAGAGCAAAGCCCTATATGAGATGATCCAGTGAGTTAGTGGGAGAGTTGAACAAGCATCTGAATGTGTGATCCTTAACCCAGCACTCATTCATGGAAAAAAAAAAAAAGAAAGAAAACGTATTCTGTGAACTAAAATGCTATACTTATGGTGGTAAAGCGCAGATAAGTCTGACCAATATGCTGAAGTCTTTGGTTTGCTGAATAAAAGACACCATATATCCATGAATTGTCACTTCTATATATTATTTGTTATTTATGAATTTACCATATGGATCAGCTGAAGTCATTCCATGATGTATACATAATTGAAAATTTCCTGTTTTACACTAAAATTAGATGCATTTTTGCTTATCACTTAAAAATGCTCTTCTGTAAGATCAACTATTTTTGATTCTAGTTAGTAAGATCATGCATGTTTGTCTTTCTGTGCTTACCTGATAATGATGTTCCAATTTTATAGTATCAAAAATCGTAAATATATAAACAGTTAAAGTACAGAATTTCAAAAACAATTCTCCATATAGTCATGACATTTAGAAATATGGGTTGTTGTGTGTGCTAGGTCAGGGAATCATTGGAATAAAAACTGCTAAGGAATAATGAAAAGGTAACAATAACAATCTTGATCTTCAGAATAAAATTCTTTTCTATTCCTTTGAGTTATGAAATTAGGAATTTATTAACTTGGAAAAATGAACACTTAAAAATGTCTATATTCTCCATTTCTTCTAACATTTTCATGAGAAAAGTCCAAGTCTTTGGATTTCCCAACAGCAATGGTCTTAATGTTCTTCCAGATGTGAGAAGAACAACTTCTTCAACTTTACCATCAAAGTTTTCCAGCGATGGAAGAGAAATAAAATAACTCTCTCTGATGAGCATCAGTTAAGTGCTCCTTCTCTGGGTAATTGGCTTCCTGGAAGGTGAACCAGCACTCATTTAGCAATCCAAGGCCAAGTGGGTATTGGCCAACGGAAAATGAAATGTAACACATTTGATGCTAAATTAAAGACAAGATCCCAGGCTGAGAGCCTACGTGAATCAGAGACATGAATCACAGAATGTCCTGCTCTGTTTATGGCAAATTGACCCCAAAGACAAAGTTAAAAAATCAATCATTAATTTTCACATTCTACTTTTGACAGACTTCTTCATTTGAAGGGAACTGTTATCATAACAATAATGACACCTTATAATTTTACCTTAAAAAGTGCTTTGCTGTCTACTTATAATTATAAATTCTCTAAGCTCAGTGGGGGAAAGACTTAGTTTTTACAATTGATTCAAAATTAAAAGTCAAAGAAAATCCGAGCAGCATTCTAATTCTATAGAGTGATTATATTCCACCCAGTATGAATGGCATTTATCAGAATCCAGAGTTTCCACTATGGATTTTTTGGGGGGATAATGCTGACTGAAAAACTGTGATACCTTCATTTTGTGGGTTATGGCATAAAAGATTAAACATAACTTTTGTCCTTATGAAGGGAACTTAAATTTAATAATAAGCAGTAACTTGCCTACCTCCAGGCCAATTGACACATGTACTAAACTTTGGAGAATAAAATTTAAGCAAGATTTTACCTATGCCTTTGAAAGATGGACATTTTTCAGCAGAAGGAATAACAGGTGCAAGCGCTCAGAGACATCAAAAGGCATGTAAATGAGTATGATAGAGCAGGTGATCTATCTGGAGTGATGGAGTCACACGATATGAGCTCAGGATTAGATAATGAAGAGGCTGATAGGCTATGTTAAAGGCTCACAAATCTCAAGTGTGAAAGCAAATTGGCATTACTAAGTTGTTTTAACATGGAGGATACTATGAGGTGAAGCCACTATCTGAGATGTCATCATCATTTGGGACATGTACATGTACCGAAGCATCTGAGTTTGAGTCTCAGCTCTGTTCTCAATCCCAGTTTCCTGCTAATGTGCTCCCTGGAAATCAGCAGGTGATAGGTTAAGTGCTTGAGTGGCTTACATCCATACTGCAGACTGAGTCCTCAGATCCTGGCACTGGACTGTGTGAGCCCTGCCTGGCTACAGGCTTCTGGGTATGAGCCAAAAGATAGAAGGTGTTCCTCTCTCATTCCTTCCCTCCATTTTTCACTCCCTGTGCTTTTTAAAAGACAAGAAATGTTGAAGTTGCCTAACTCTCATCACTGAAGCTGATTTAATAAGGAGGTATGTAATAACAAAGTGCCTGTAGTCCTTGCAGGACGTGAATAAGAAATACATTGCAAATAGATGTTGTAATTTATACCTGGGTCCAGTGGTTCCAATTATCTTGTGTAAGAGTATTTAAAATATTTCCACATCCCTCTTGTTATTTTCCAGTGTAATGATACAGAGGTGAACAAAGATAGCATGTGAGAATGCCATGGCTGGGTAAAGGGTAAGAGAAGGAGCAGGAAAAGAGAGGCTGGGTTGGAGATAGTATCTCTGTTCAGATTCAATTCTCAAACCAATAGAGACAAGTTTCTTACTTCGTCCTGAAGTTGGACTTTAATAGAAAGATTATGTTGGACTTTCTGTGTGTGTGTGTGTGTGTGTGTGTGAGAGAGAGAGAGAGAGAGGGGGAGAGAGTGTGTAGGGGGGTTACTGTGCTATTGAGGGTCACTGAGATCTGATCTACCACCTTTGAGCCCCGTTTTTCTGCAGTGCTGATAACGAACAAGGACCCATCTCATGTTACCTAAATGCTTATTAAAGTTACTGACAAATCAGATATAGAATATAGCTAATCCAAACAAAAAGAAAAAAAAACTTTCAAGGGATTTTAAACATCCATTCTGCACATAGAGCCAAATTTCCTTCCAGACTAAGATCACAAGATCTTCACAGCTGGCTTGGTCAAGCTTGATCGAACAAGGGCGTGAGAAAGGTCATTGGTCTGTCGACAAACCAATGCTTCATGCATTACATGTGTTACATGTGCTCCCAAAGATATGTTAGCGATGCAGACAGTATCTCCCCGCAGAGAGCTGGAGATGCTGACATACGACAACCCCAACCTCTGCCATGATTATCATCGTCTTTCTCATTTTAATACATTTATAGAATCTCTCATAACTTCCAGGTTGACAACTTATTTTACACCAACTGCATTTGAAGTTGACTGCTTCCAGAGGAGACACTTTAATCTTATTAGTGCTGTGTCACCCTACTGGGATGGGTCACGTTGGGGAAGGCTGCTAATGGCAGCTGCATCCACTCTCAGCAAGTGTCTAACAGGAAATATCCCATCTCAATTATTTCTCCACATTATGTTAGCTTTTTTTAAAAACAGTGTTGGAGGCTGTTCATAAACCAAACATCAAATTTTGGTGTCTTCGTTTCATGACGTGCCATTTCCTATGAAGATAATTCTTTATATATTTGTTTTTTTTGTGGGCTGTGTATCAATTAGCACTAAATTGGCAAGTCGTTACAGATGGGCTCACATAACACCTCCATTCTGTATTTATTGAGACAAATCCATACAAGGTAAGCACTGTCTCAAGACCGTCCACTGAGTTCAGCTGAAGTACAGAGCACACGTGAGAAAGCCCGAGACAGTTGAGTTGTGGGAAGAGAACTGTAACTTCCAACATCTTCTCAAATTAGTGCCATCTAAATTTATCTGTAAACTTAGGGTTTTTTAAAAGTGTTTTCTTCTGCACATATGGTAATCAGAAAAGATTATCCTCATTTATGTTTAATGCAATAATTCTTAATACGCTCAAATTCACTTTTACAGGGTCTAAAAGAAAGCAGATGAAAGGGAAGATGCATCACACAGTCCCTTGTTGCTTTGGAAACACGTGAGTTCAAAAAGATCAACTTAAAACCAGAAACCAAGAAAATATGCATGGATTACGTGGACTTTTTGCACAGACCTAATATTTAGAAAGAGTAAAGGCAGTCATACTGCTCCAAATGTGTCGAAAGAAACTTCGTTGAGGTGATCATTTTTTTTTCACTGAAATGTGTAAGCCAAGACACTATTTCATGTTTTAACTGGAAGACAAAAAGGCTGCTCTTTTAATACGATTCGTGTTCCTCCTGTTTTCTCGTTTTTCACCAACGCTCAGCCTTCTCTGTGCCAGCAGAGGGCGCTCAAGGACAAGTTGTAAAGCTAGCACCTGCCAAAGAATGAGGACCTTTGTGGGGGGGGAGGGGGACAGGTGGGGCTGAGTTTCTGAGGAATGTGTATCACTAAAAAGAAAGCAGCAAAAACAGATCTCCCAAAGTGTACAGAGATTACATAAATGAAACCGAGTTTTGGAATTTATTAAAAAGGTTATTTTTCAACACCCACATTTATCCTGCCCACTTCCTTCCATCTGCTGATTAAAACAAATTCAACAAGTTAATCTTAATTTCCTTCTTGCAGTGGAATGGAAGAAGTAGCTAAACGGTTCTGGAAATCTAGTTATTCTATTCATTTCTCAATAAAGCCATAAAATAGCTTGCTTTATAGGATCTTTCCCCGAGTGCACACTTCAATGTGAATTTGTTGTAAACAAATGCTATAATTATGTGTACGTGAAAACTTATCTTGCACCATTACTTTGTGACTTCAAGCTGCTGTGACCTAAATGTGTCCCTCCAAAATGATGATATACAATTCTCATTGCAGATGCTGGAGTATGTTGTGCTTTTGGGGGAGAATAGGCGTGGTCCTGGGAAGTTTCCTTGCCCCTCTAGCATGTGAGGACCAGTGGGAGGCACCATCTCTGGAGAATGGCCTTGCACCACATATTGAATCTACTGGTGCCTTGATGTTATGTTTCCCAGCCTCTAGAACTACACATGAATGTACGTTTTTAAATTATCCAATCCAAAGAACTTTATAATAGCAGCCCAAATGGACTAAGGCAATGTCCCTCATACACGCAGCACAGATTCATTTATTTTTTTCTAATGTCTTTTCAAATTAAAACAGTTATTTAATTTATTCTTATTATTGAGTTATGGGAGTTATTTTTATGTTATGGAACCTTATCAGATACATGATCTGCAAATATTTTCTGTCCTTCTATGAACTTTTTAAATTGATTAATAGTGTACTTTGAAGCAAAAGTTTTAAAAAATAGTTGACAAAGTTCAACTTTAAAATTTTAAATTGGTTGTCTCCTTGTTTTCATCAATAAGAAATTGTCAAATTGAAAAAAAAAATGAAATTGCCAAGTTGAAGTCAAAGCCAAGAGATTTCCAATATGCACTATGCTTTCCTCTAAGTTGTTGGTTTTTTTTTTTAAGTTTTGGCCCTCACATTTGGGCCTCTGATATATTTTCGTTTACTTTTGCTATATGGTTTAGGATATCCGAATTCATGGAAATCCAGGTTTCCCAACACCACCTCCTAAGACTATTCTTTGCCATTGTATAGTCTCAGTATGCTAGTCATGATCATTTGATCAGAAGTTAATAGGTTTGTTTCTGGGCTCTCAGTTCTATTTCATTAATCTGAGTACAACCGTTTTCTGGTCATTATAAGATTGTAGTTAGTTTTGAAATGAACAAATTTGAGTCCTTCAATTTTTTTCAAGGTTGTCTCAGCTATTCAAGATTTCTTGAACTCCACAGAAATGTTTGAATCAGCATGTTTATTTTTCATTTATTCCTAACATGTGCAGGGGTTCCCATTTCTTCACTTCCTCATCAGTGTGTTTGTCTTTTGTTTTCTTGCCGCTTCATTGCTTTGGTTTGTGTTTTCCTAGTGATTACTGACAGTGAGAATTCTGTCATTTACCTCTTGGTCATCTGTATTACTTCAGTATCCCAAAAAGGTCTGTTGAAGACATTAACTCATTTTAAAATTAATGATCAACTATTTACCTATTTATTGGCATGAATTTCTTATAAATTTCAGAGGTAAAACCCTTATCAGATTTTTGGGAATGTTAAACAAATTCATGGAAATGTATTTAAAAGTGAAGTTGGGGTAGGTATTTGGCACAATCATTAAGATGCTGTTTCTGGCAGCTGATATGGTGATGGAGTGGATAAAGCTACCTGCTCTGATGCGAGCATCCCATATGGGGACCAGTGGAGCCATCCTAGCTGCTCCACGTTGAAGCTAGCTCCCTTTTCATGCAGCAGGGAATGCGATGATGCCAGCTCAGATACTTGGGCTTCTGTATCAGCCTCAGTGGCTAGGGGAAGATTCTGGCTTTTTATTTTGGCCTAGATCAGTTGTGCTGTGATGGCCATTTGGATGTAAATCAGCAACTGGACGATCTCTCTCTCTCTCTCTCTCTCTCTCTCTCTCTTTCATTCCCCTGTCTCTGTAACTCTGCCTCTAAAACAAAGAAATCAAATATATTTGATTTTTAAAAGATTTATTTATTTCTATTGCAAAGTCAGATACACAGAGAGGAGGAGAAACAGAGAGGAAGATCTTCCGTCTGTTGATTCACTCCCCAAGCAGTCACAATGGCCAGAGCTGTGCTGATCCAAAGCCAGGTGCCAGGAGCTTCTTCTGGGTCTCCCACATGGGTGCAGGGTCCCAAGGCTTTGGCCCGTCCTTCACTGCTTTCCCAGGCCACAAACAGGAAGCAGGATGGGAAGTGGGGAAGCTGGGATTGGAACCACTGCCCATATGGGATCCCAGTGTGCACAGGCGAGGACTTTAACCATTAGGCTACCGCACCAGGTCCACAAATATATTTACTTTGAAAGATGCCACTTGGAATGCCTGAATCCCTTATTAGAGTGTTCTCGTATATATTGTGGCTCTTCTTTTGGTTTGTTTCTTGTTGATGAGCACTCTGGGAGGAAGCAGATTATGGCTTAAAAACTTTTATCCCTGCTATCCATGTAGGAGACCCAGACTGACTTCCAGTTTCCTGCCTCTGATTTGTCCAGGCAAAGCTATTACGGGCATCTGACAGAGTGAATCCGCACGTGGGCATTCTTTTTCTGTCTCTCTTTCTTCATCCATCTGCCTTTCAAATGAATCAAAATAATTCAGCAAAAATAAACATCAGATTTAAAAAAACCTACTTAAATATAATAAAACAATAAGTACTTTTTGGTTCAAAACATTTTAAACTCATGTGTAATAACTTCACAATATGAATTTTGAAGACCTTTCAATATACATGAATTTCAAAGTTTTTGAATCAAAACAAACTGACCTCTTAATGTTATGTTCCACCATTTTTGTTTCATTTTTGTTCTGTTGAAATTATTTCTTTTAAGCTCTCTCTTGTTTTGATCCTGTCCTTGACCCCATGAATATTTTGGAATGCCCTCATAATATCCTTCCGATTTCATAGGTTGACTTTTCATTCTGCGTTGTTTCTTTTCCATGCAGAACCTTTGTGACACCACTTGTTTAAGGCTTTTTTGGTCAATGCTTACAATGCAGTGTGCATCTCTACTTCCAAATCAAAGATGGACTGCCAGTGAAACTGTTGGATGTACCAGGACAACAGGATGCTGGACTCTGCCATTGTCTGTACCAGCAATGTCAGGACACACTTAACTAACAGACTAGTGGACTTAAGACTGCTTATGAAGAACTATATTATTGTAATAATATGGGGAAAATCGGTCGGGGGATGGGAAATCAGGGAGATGTTAGGGAAATCCCAGACCCCATGGAATTGTACCATAAAAATCAAAATAAAAATATAAAAAAAAAGAAGAAAAAAATCATTGCTAAGAAAAATGTAATGAACTTTTCTTCTCTGCTATCTTCTATGAGCTTCAGGTCTATGTATAAGTCTTTATTCTGAGTGAGCTTTCAGTATAGTCTAAATCTTATGTTTAGGTTTCATGTTTCAGGCCTAACATTTAATGTTTAAGTCTAATATTTATATCTTATGTTTTAGGTCTATGTTTAAGTCTTTATTTTGAGTTGAGCTTTTAGTATGGTGTAAAAGAGGGCCCAATTTCTTCCTTTTTTTTTTTTTTTTGGCATGTAGATATCTCCTTTTCCCAACACTATTTGTGGAAGAGATTATCATGTACTTATCCTTGGCACATTTAATGAAAACCAGTTGACTGTGTATACTTGAGTTTATTTTGAATTCTCTGTTCTGTATTGGACTATACACCTGCTAGTGTCAGGAACATATAATGGTTTCATTGAATGAGCTTTGAAATCTAGCTTGAAATCATGAACTGTGGTACTTTGAGCTTTGTTTATTGTCAAAGTGGCTATTCAAGGTGTTTTATAATTCCATGCCAATTGTAAAATTCTGCTTTGACTTCTATAAAAAAATACCAAAGGGATTTATTAGAGACTGAATTAAGTATATAGGCAAATTTTGGTGTTATAGAAATCCTAACAACATTAAATTTTCCAGTCCACGAACTTGAGATTTTGTTCCATTGGTTTGTTTCTTCTTTGAGTTCTTTCTTCAGTGTTTTGTGGTGTTCTTTGACCTACTTTGTATTTTTACCTAGTTTATATCTTCTTTCTACTATTGCAAATGGAATTGCTTTTTTCTTTTCTTTTTCAGATAGCTTATTGCTAGTTACAGAAAAGTGACCGATACCTGTATGCTAGTTTTGTATCCTGCAAGGATTAAGTACATAGAAAACCTAAAGAAATTTGTGAATGAGGTCCATTATGATCTATTTCATATTAGTAATGAGAATATCAACAGTGAATGTCAACTATTAGTTTCAAGAGTGAGATTAAGAGCAGTACACGTGACATTACATTTCCACAAATCTAGCAGGCAAGAATGTTTTAAATCACACTACTGAAGCATAAGAAATCAAGGGAGGAAAAAAGGACAGGTTGTGAGGAGTGACTGGGAGTCCCAGGTCCTGGGCTCCCATTAGCCCTGGGACCTATGAGACCCTGCTACTTTAGACCCAGCACCCCATTACATACCTGCTTACCTAGCACCACCTTAAATCTCCTAGGTCTCAATCCCTTTAAGAACCACTCATAAGTAAGCTTTGAGCCCTTTAGTTTTAAATCATGTTCTCTGCCAATCCATGACTCCATACCAGACTCACCGATCCCCTGAAGCATTTATCCCTAGTGTCCACTCACAGCCACTGCTGCTACTCCCAGGACCCTGCACTGCCAATACCCACCTCTAGGCTACAAAGGTGCCCTCCCTTTGTTCTGCTCTCTCTCTCTCTCTGCACTTTTTCTGTTTTCTGCTCTCCCACCTCCTTTGTTCTCTCTCTCCTTCCCCCTCACTCACTTTCTCTTTGCTCCCACTTTCTCTCTGCCCAATGGCTGCCCCTCCCACTGGAATAAAGACCTCTTGTGTGACTTGCTGTGTCTTGGGATTGTGGCAAAAACAACTAACACAACGTGAAATTTCATTAAACTAAAAAGCTTCTGCATGGCAAAGGAAACTACCAGCAGAGTTAACTGACTGAATATACAGTAGGAGAAAATATTTGCAGGATATGTATCTGACAAGGGATTAACACTGGTTCAGCGTGTTAAGCTGCCACCTACAATGCTGGTCTGGGTACCAGTTTACATCCCAGCTGCTCCACTTCTCATCCAGCTTCCTACTAATGTGTCTGGGAAAGTAGAAAAAGATGGCCCAGTATGTGGGTGCTTGCAGAAGCTCTTGGTTTCTGGCTTTCACCTGCCCAGCCCTGGACAGATTAAATGAAAGGAAATTAAATCTAGGGAAGGGAGAAGGAGTTGCTCCACGAGCAGAAAGAACAGAGAAAAACGCTGAAAGTGGTGTCTTTTGGGCACAGCTTTGAGGAAAAAGAAATAGAACAGTAATTAACCATCAAGAGGGTAGGGGGCCAGAATTCTAACCCTGTCTAGCTTGTTTAAAACTAAAAGCCTTCTGCAGGGTATGACTGCCCACTTCTTCCCCCACTCCACTCCCCCTACTCTGTTGTCATGATGAGCTGAAATCCCAGGCACTGTCTCCTTGCTTCCTGGAGATAAAACTTAAGGAAACGGAGACTGACCTTTTGATCTGGCCAAAGACAGTTTTGGGGGAGACAAGCACTTTCATTATCTTAAAGAGATTCCCTGGCCTATTGTTATTTTGAGATATAACTGGAAATTCAGGGAAGTGGGATTCACATTCCCATAGGGGCTCTGCTTAACTGCCCCAAAGTTGCTATTTTTATTGTTACTGTCAAAACTCAGTGGGTTCTTCCCTCAGCTTAACACAGAAATAAAAAGCCAGGAATCAGTTACAAAGAAGTTTGATTTGGTCACTTTTGACCAGGTGAACCTGGAAAGAAGAAGGTAGGGAACCCCCTCCTAGGAGGGATCTGGGAAATGTGTGCCTCTTGAAAGGAGAAGAGGGAGAGACAGGGAGGTTTTCGGAAGGGTTCCGGAGTTTGAATGTTCATTGGCCCCTTCTTGTCTGGGTGGAAAGCTGCAGGGAAGAAGTTTTCCATTGGCGACCTCTGAACCAGTTAGGAAATGACTGAGCAATGCCCGTGTCACCCACTTGAAGGTATGGTCAATATTTTATCAGGTGTGAACAGTGTCATTGTGATAAAAGCAGAAACCATGAAGAGCTAACCAAAGCGCAAAATGGGGGGAAAAAGCAAGCTCTTATCTATTTTCCAAGGAACGCCGTTTTCCCTTTTCACTAGGGCTGAGGCTCTGCGCCCTCTTCCTGGGCACAGCGTGGCTGAGCCTCATCTGCCCTGCCCCAAGCTGGCTACTAGGTCCATTATCAAGTACAGGAGGAATTTTCAGAAATCTACATCCCCAGAAGTCTTCACCCAGGGAAACAACCCAGACAGGGAGGAAATGGAGAGCCTATACCCACAAAAACTCCTGTCTGAATGCAGACTGGGCTCTCAGTTCTCTTCTGGGCCACTTGTGTGTCTCTTTTCATTAAGCTGTACTTCACTTGCCCTTCTGTCACTATGCCCTCATACTTCATCATCCATGAGACAATGAACTTGTGTGGCTGGCAACAACTGCCTCTTTCTGTTGCTATGCCACTGGACATTTGCACATATGGACCCAAAACACCTGATTTCAAAGCAATTGAGGACAAAATTACCAGAGGCTGAGGAGAACAGTCCCCGCGGCAGGAGCAGGGCAGGCTGATTAAAGACACTGTGGTGTTAATGTATCAGCCCAGGTCCTGTGACTTTAATGGAAATACCTGAGAGGATCTTCCTGTGCAGGAAGCTGTTTGTTTCACTTACTACTTTGGAAATCACAATTCAGAACTGGGTAGAACCAAGACTCAGCGTCCGTGGAGGCTGCTGTTGGTAGATGGGAAGGAGTAATCACGTAGTGAGCCAGGAAAGACGGAGAAAGCAGGTCAGGTAAACTTGAACTCAAAATAGCCAATGCTATTATATGAAAACCACCATCCTCTACTATTTTGAGGTTTCCCTGCAGCGCCGTTCTCAGAGCTTCATTATGCACTGCTCTATACAGGGGTTTCAGTCCCACACATCATCTCAGCCTGGCCTTCTGAGCCTTCATCTGAAAGCTTGGCAGCAGCTGCCATGATAGCCTCTTGCATTCTGTGTGCCTACAAATCAGCATCACGTGACAGTGCCCAGAGCTGCCACCCTCAGGAGGGAGGCAGGCCTGCACCCAGCAAGCCAGGAACTGAGTCTGGTTCAGTGAGCAGGGTGCCCAGGGGCTCCTTCCTGAAACAACTACAGCCTGCAAGATGTTTGAAACAAATTTGCACTTCCGTGATTCCCTTGTACCTGCACCCGGAAAGGCAGCCTCAAAGAAGCCAGAATGTCTTCAGGGTCTTTCTCCCATTGTCATGCTAATTAACATATGGTATCTTTCCACCTGAATTAATCTCTCTAGTAAGCAGTTTTTCTTCTTTTTTTTTTTCCTGTTCCAAACACCTTACTTTTTTTTTAAATTGCTTCCCTGACCAAGTTGCAAATTTTTCAAATCTTTTTCTGCTTTGCTTTGCTGCTTTTCCCACTGGATTCTCACTGTCAAATGTACTAAAAGCAGTCATTAACATCCCAGGAGTAGCCTGAGCTCCTGACTGCCTTGAAATTTCTTCCATCAAACAACCCAGTCCACGAGTTGAAGTTTAGGTTCCCACGACGTCTCAGGACAGGGACAGACTACAGCCATGCTCCTTGCTGTAGTCCAATTCCTAACAGTATCTTCACCTTCCATCTCAAAGCTTCTCCAAAGTTTTCCAACCTTTCCCAGAAAACAAATTCCAAAGGCTCCTCCACATTTGTTCAGATATACTTAAGGATACGAATCTCACACATTGGTATCGATGTTCTGAATTGGCCCACTTTTCAACACCTTAGAGTATCCAATAGAAACTTCCTAAGAAGAAAATATTCATTTCAGCTTACGATTGTAGTTCAAGATCACGTGGCTAAGGAGGTCGGTTGCAGCAAGTGCAGACAAAGAGATCACACAGGGCCCAGCAGCGTGGCCTAGTGGCTAAAGTCCTCACCTTGAATGCTCCAGGATCCCATATGGGCGCTGGTTCTAGTCCCAGCAGCTCCACTCCCCATCCAACTCCCTGCTTGTGGCCTGGGAAAGCAGTCAAGGACTGCCCAAAGCCTTGGGACCCTGCACCCGTGTGGGAGACCTGGAAGAGGTTCCTGGTTCCCGGCTTCGGATCGGCACGCACCGGCCCGTTGCGGCTCACTTGGGGAGTGAATCATTGGACGGAAGATCTTCCTCTCTGTCTCTCCTCCTCTCTGTATATCTGGCTGTAATAAAAAACAAAACAAAGAACGACGAGATAACACAGTGAGCTAGGAAGGAGAGAAAGAACAGGTAAACTGAACTTGAACTCAAAATACTCAGTCCTCTTGTAAGCAAAGAGGAGAGTGTCAACCCACAGCCAGACCAGGTTTCTTAATAATAATAATAATAATAATAATAATAATAATAATAATAAATAAGCCTGAGAAGTTGTCACAGGAGTTCTACTACCTTGAGCATGATTAAGAGACTTGCACATGATCTGCTTCTCAATGCTTTATTCTTTTTTTTTTCTTTTTCAAGATTTATTTACTTTTGTTGGAAAGGCAGATATACAGAGAGGAGGAAAGACAGAAAGGATGATCTTCTGTCCGATGGTTCACTCCCCAAGCAGTTTCAAGGCTGGAGCTGAGCCAATCTGAAGCCAGGAGCCAGGAGCTTCTTCCAGGTCTCCCACGTGGGTGCAGGGTCCCTATGTTTGGGCCGTCCTCGACTGCTTTCCCAGGCCACAAGCAGGGAGCTGGATGGGCAGCAGGGCCACCGGGATTCAAACTGGCACCCATATTGGAACCCAGTGCATTGAAGGTGAGAACTTTCGCTGCTAGGCTACTTTGCTGGGCCCTCAAAGCTTTATTCGTATGTAAACAACACACTTAATTCAAACTTAACTTTGCCACATAACTCACACACTAATTCACACATTCACTAAGTCTCTTATCATCTCCCAACAGGAGGGGAGGCATGACTGGAGGGCGTGTCCTGAGGCCATTACACTTACACTTTATGATCCCTGGAGGGAGTAAGACAGAAGGGAGAAGGGAGGTCTCCCGGGCGAGGGAGGGTGACATTAGAGCAGTGCCAGGCTTGCTCTCTTGCTGGAGCTGGGAGCACCTGAGACTGGGTCTCTTTTGTCAATGAGCTGGCTGAGAGCAATCTGCCTGCTCAAAGGAGCCCTTTTGTATACCCACTGGGGCTTGTCTCTTCTTCAGCTTCTCTGATATTTCTCCACTTACAGATTAGTGAGGGGATGGGCTAAACATTATCTTGTTTTACACACCTTAGCAGCTAGTCCTAGCTTACAAACACGTCCTGACATGCCTTGTGGTACAGCTCCTTACTCTAAGTTACACACAATTACATTTCATTAACTCATGCTTCACAGATTTCACATATAGGCTAAACAGTACGTCAGTTAATATTCCAAACATTTCACATTTTGAGGGGACAGCTATATACAAAGATGTTTTGAGCACATTTTGCTGCTATGTTCATCACAGAAGGACTTGCTGCCTGGTGAATGCATGGCAGAGAGCTGCCGGCGCACACTCAGCAGTGTCTTCCCTTACAGATTAAGTGGCTGCTACAGTACGAAGCTGCAGGGGGGACTTGTGGCGTCTAAACCGAAGCTAGGCTGCTGAGAGAGTGGGAGAACTTGAGTTTAATCTAAAGGTCCCCTTAAGATAGTGGCTTGGGCTGAGGCTGGCCTGAGGCTGAGCTACTGAGACGGGGCAGAGAGCTCCTGCAGACTAGTGGAGCTCAGGCATCAATGATGCCTGGATTGTTTAAACAGTGGCATGTCCAAAGGCAGGTATGGTCAAGGCAGAGAGGAGCTGTGTTAGCAGTGCAGAACATTGCAGATGAGAGCTCAAAAATGGCTCGAAGGCTTTTGGCCCTCACTCTCATGGAGAACAACATGATTTTTGTACGTTCCTATTGAATTAAAGACCAACTGGCCCCATAGCTGCCAAAATTTTATGAAGTATCCACCTTTCATGCACAGGCTGTTAACAGCAAGACCTGAGTTATTAGGACCTCAGAGTTGAAATATCTGTATGAGTTTTAGGGAGACAAGTCCTACTCAAGCCGTAATAGATTGCATTAATTTTGTGTTCTATTGCACAGTAAGATCATTATAAGTAATGATGATACATGGCCTAGTTTTCTTCAAAGCATTGAATGACATGATTTTGAATTTTTTTCACCGTAAAGAACTAATGTGTGTTAGAGAAGACGGATATGTTTATCAGAATCTGAACATCACACAATGTATACATGTATTGAAGCATCATATCATACCTCATAAATATGTACAATTTTGTATGCCATTTAAAAATAAAAACGATTTAAATGTCAAAGATCTTTCTGTTCTTATTGAGATTCAGCAATTTTTCTTAAATAAGTAGTGTCTGGGTTGTAGTGAGCTTCTCACAGTCCTTCAAAAAAGAGGCTCCTGCCAGGTTCTGGCAGCCTTTTGATTGTTTTCATGGAGTAGGAGGTTTTGGAGTTCCTCCATATTTTACAGATCACCCTTAAATTTTTTGTACAATAAATAATATAAAACATTGGAGACACAGCTTTGTGCACTCAATGGGAACTAGTTGAAATGTTTTCCTGTGGAGCCTTTCCCATGTGAAGGTGTCAGCTAGCTTAAACACGGCATCACGGTTATCCATAGGAGGTGTGCCTCGACCTTGCTGCCTTTAGCTCTGCAATCACTGAGCCTGATTCGGACATTAGAGCCTGTCCATTTTTCCACCATCATAGGATTCCTCTAATGCAACATTTTTGCTTTAAATTTCTCTGTTGGGTTGGATGACATGAACCACAGTTTGATACTCTGTCCATCTGATCCTGTTTTATCTTCCTTTTTCTTTTTTAGGCATTATATTGGTAAGACCATCTGAAAGCTTTCCCTGTCTACTGCTTTCTGTTCACTTTGTCCTTCAAGGCATTAGCTGCTACAAACCTTTGCATGCATAATCTATTTCATAGAAAGAGGCGCACACACAGAGAGATCCGTTTAAGCCATATATCCATGTTGAGTGACAAAATAATAAAAGAATTTTAAATTTTAAAAACCTTTCTGTTAAAATCTGTTAGTAGTGTCAGTCTGCATGCCACTGTTAGATACTAAGAGTCAGGTTAGTTATGCTGTAGTTTGAAGTGTGAAAGCATATAAGTCTAAACAGGCATTTGTTAATGCCAGCTTGCTGTCATGTACCAAATGTAGATCTGATTATAATAGAAGTAACTGATGTTACTTTAGGAAATGTATATTCTATAAGCAAATAATCTTTCCCTTAACTGATCTCAGCCTGTGTGGCTTAGACCCATAATTACATCTAGCTCTCATCAAAGTATCTGAACAAAAAATTTTAAGTAAGTCATCCAGATATTGGCCTTAATGAAACTAAACACAAAATTCAGAATTGGATCAGACTGTTAATTTGGACCCAAAATACTGATTTGAGAGCTTTTTACTGATTATTGGTCTTTAACAATTAGAAGGAAGCTAGACAACCAACGGCCTCTTTATTTGACAGAGCTTTTCATTTTTGTGGTCATCGTACTTGATATATTACTCTTTCTAGCATATTCCTATTACCAGGGAACTAAATTTCATATTGTACATTGAGCCAGAGTTCTTATCTTTTCTGTTGAGTTCACATGCAGCAGAACAGAGCATATCTAAGAGATTATTCTTAGCACATTGTAGAGGGGGAATCCTCTAGAGTTAGACAATTTAGATTATCTAACATCAAAGCAAGTAAAGGCCTCAAGCAAAACCATCGATTGTGCAATTTCACTGTTATAGAGAAGGGTTCAAATTCTAGAAGCTCATCTGCTGCATGATACCCATTCATTAATATTGAGACCCCCTAACAATTTTCAACAAAATATATTGGTGACTCTTTTTCCTCATCATTTCTGATGCTATTTAAGCAATAAATTCTAGAAGTTGGAACCATGTTGGTTATGCACCTTCAGTTTTCAAAATATCACATAGTTAGGATTTCCATTTTTAACATCATCGATTATCTGAAAACACAGGCCAACTCCTGGAAGAGAAGGTGGTAGGTACAATAGTATCAGGTACAATTGAAAATGATGATATGTTGGAGCTTCTAATTGATCGAGGTGACGCTCTGCTGGCTCTGCCTACAGACCTGAGAGGGCCTCCCTAAGAGGCCGTTGAACTTGAACTGGACAAGTGGGATGCTGGACTCTGTATGGTGTAAACTTTTAATTAGGGAATCTCAACGGAACTTGAGCTGTGGTTATGCATCAAGGTGAAGGAATTCATGATGGGGGAAGGGTTTGGGGTGAAGGGGGGGAATCCCAGTACCTATGAAATTGTGTCATGTAATGCAATGTAATTAATGAATAAATGAATATTAAAAAAAAAGAAAATGTCTCCTTTCAAGCAGCAGGTTTATTATCCTTTAGCAATTCAGTGGCTGGCATGTTTTCCTTAGATATTATTTAACTAATGTTTCAACAAGGTATTAAGGAACACAAGGCTCCATTGCAAAGTTGTTCTGCGATCCTGGCTGCAGAAAATTCTGGATGGAAGGATTTTACAGGAATGCTGTGTGTTCTTTCTTTTTGTTTGCACTGGATGATCCTATGGTTCGGGACTGTAACTGCTTTGAGTTAGTGGGGCTTAGGCGCCTTGGTATTGTGAGACAGAGCTTGGTAATGGCTGCACCAAAAGAGAGCTATAAAAACCTAGAGACTGTTTCTACATTTAGTTGGATGGGTAAACACCCTTCTGGTGGAAATTTAGACAGGTATATTCCCCTCTCTTAAACTTCCCTATGGCAGATTTCAGTTGAAAATAATTCAAAGGACAGGTCACAAGAGGAGACTGTGTTTGTATGTTTGTGATGGCAAGGTATTATGAAGGCAACATTCATATCAGTATCTGATGCTGTGTATCAGATAGTGACATTATAAGGAGATCCCAGACAATGAGAGTATAACACTAGATAAGAAAACATTTTTTTTTTCAATCATAAACAGCATAAAATCTAGTGGGAAATAGATCAACAAGCAATTAGTCACTATATAATTGGAGTGCCTAGATTTGGGAGGTAAGAGAAGAGTTCACAGAGGAAGTAATGTTTAATAGAAGATATGAAAAAGATTGGAATGAGGCAGGACAACTTGTGACCAGTAACAGGAATAATAGCAGGTACAATGCAAAATTAAGAGAGTGCAGAAATGATGTGCAGATGGAGCATGACATGTAAAATAAGGAGTGACAGGGCTTGGAGGGATGGATGTTATTCTAAAGGCAATAGAACTTTAGCAATAGAATGTGTATAGACTTGCTTTGATGACACACTATCTGTTGAATATGCACCATATGTGCAACTCTTCACTAAGTTCTTTGAGTGTTAGGGCTTTTTATAACTATAATATTTATTTAGCACTTAACTCTATGAAATAGGTACTATTGTTATTCCCATTTTACATGTGAGAAAGTGATTGAATAAATACAAGATATATATACAGTAAGTGTCATGCACTCATAAGAAGAAAATGTCATGTCACCTTACTTCAATGTTCAAGATAGGAGACCCTGAAATGAAGATCCAAGATGAGATCGTAAAGTGGAAGTCAGAGTTCACTTTTCACCACCAATCTAGGTTTAGAGCCAGGAGTGGGGAAAGTTCAGGCCACAGGCTGTGCAAGGCTGGCAAGACCATCTGGTCTGGAGCTGCCAACCAACTATGAAGGGGACTAAACATTTAATAAACACATGGCATGTTGATTTTTCTGTTGATAATTTCCAATGACCCATGAACGATGTAAATATCTGAATGCCCCCTTAATTAAAACAAGATTTCCCACTCCTAGACTCTTTCTCTAAAGGAGCAGAAGAACAAAGGATAACAATTGTCTCCTAGAAGATATTCATGATTTAATTAAAAAAAGTAAGAAACCATTAAATGATACCAAGGGAGCAATAGCCCTGTTCTCAAAGAGTTGAGTCAGGGTTGCCAGAACTCTTCTCTGAGATGGGTTGTAGAAACCATTATTCCAAAAGAAAGAAAGGAGAGAGAGAGAGAGAGAGAGAGAGAGAGAGCGAGAGAGAGAGAGAGAGAGAGAGAATAAAGCATAAAGAGGTTACCTTTTCATTTCTTCTTGGAAGACAAGCACCTAATGTCAAAGAGACCCAGGTTATACCAACGAGGAAAGGTTGGTACTTAAAGAGCCTTGCTGGGATCCTGGGACCTGCAAAGAAGGAGTTTCAAGAAATATCAATTAAAACTGGAACAGAACTTTATTGTGATTTCCAGCAAAGCAGAGCATCCTTTTTTTTTTCTCTCATCCTTGCAATGTACATTGGTGCTTCAAAAATTTGTAAAAATAGAATTAAAGTAAATGTTTAAGGTATAAAAACTTTGAAATTCATGCATATTTTTTTTCAAAACACATACGTTCTATGAACGTTTTAATGATTTCTCATTTGCATGGATTTCGCAATTTGTTGCACCACAATAAACATATCTTAAATTTTATTTTCTGTGAAGCTTTTGAAGCACCCTTATACTTCATAATGAAGCCGGTGTTGATAAATTTCTTACAATATTTAAAAACTGAGATGCAGAAACACGATGTGTTGGCAGATATTGAAGATACTTCTTTGATGTAGTCAAATCATAGAAAAGTGTCAGCACTCCCATAGCCAGAAGACTTGCGGGTGAATCATCAGATCATTTCTTTGCAAAAGTACTTGACAGTCTGAAAACAAAATCATTGATTTAGTTCACAAGAGGAAGGAAGAATCATCTGATCTAACAATCTCTTCTCTTCCCTTCAACAAGAATCTTTATGCTTTAGTACAGAAATATGAGCCTGATGGACATAAGATTAAGCTACATGAAATACTTCCATTAAAGCCCAGTATATGGCTACATTAAATTCTTTTGCTGGAATTAGAACCCAGGTATCAGGGTAGCCTTTGGGGTTAGTGGTTAAGATGCCAATTGGGATCCTCGCCTCTCACATCAGAGTTAGTGGGTAGTACTACCTGCTGTGGCTCCTGAATTCAGTTCCTTGTTAATGCATACATTAGGAAGCATCGATGATGACCTAAATAACTGAACCCCTGCCACACACAGGGAAGACGTGCATTTAATTCCAAGTTCCTGGTTCTGTTCTCCCTCTGGCTGGGGCCACCTATTTTGGGCATTAAAAGGAATAACCCAATGGATGAAAGCTAGCATTTTCTCTCTCTCCCTCCTATTCTCCCTCTCCTTCCACACTTTGTGTCTTACATTAAAAAAAAAATAAGCTATCTTTCCTGTGTCTTAAATAAAAAAAATCTGAAGTTTCAGAATTGTTTAATTTTTTTTTATTTTCCATGATACAGATTTGTAGGCATATGGATTACTCCCACTTCTCTCCATTTTCTCCCTCTCCACTTCTCCCTTCACCGTCTTTCCCCATATTATTACAGTCATATTATACTCTTTTAGTAATAATTACAAGTTTAACGTTCTTCTATTTGTGTGCATCATGGCATTGTAGCTACAGAAAAAGATTTTAAAAATTTAGTATCATATTGTCAAGGCACAGTTGACTGTTTCACTGCAGGTCTTCCTTTTATTTTGGAGTAGAGATTCCTACTGCAATATACCTCCACTTCTCAGTAAGCTAGTTTCCATTATACAGTGCATTGGTAAGAACATGTGTGTCTGTGTATACATGTTTACCTATATATCTATTTGTTTTGTATTTTATATGAATGTTCCTTGTATCTGAAAGAACATAAGATAGTTATCCTTTTGGGGTTTGCTTATCACTGAGCATAATGGTCTCTAGTTGAAACAATTTTGTTATAAACGTTAGAATTTCTTTTTAGTGACTCTGTCTTATTCCATGGAGTAGATGTATCAAAGTTTTTTTTTAGCCACTTCTCTTTTGATAGGCATCTGGGATGGTCTCCATGCCTTTGCTCTTGTGGATTGTGCTGTTATAAATATAGGGATACATGCCTCGCTGGGTGGGACACAAAGATTAGTCACTCCTCACCATGGTGTTGAGGATTTTCCTGCACACCGCCCCCCCCCCAAAATGTTCTGCACCTTAATTGTCGACAAATGTCTTGTTAGAGTTACAAGCCAGTCTAGATTATCCTAAAATCTGCCAAGATCAGCAAAATTATGCTTCAACACAACAAATGGCTAAATACTAAAATGAAATAGACACGAGACAGCTGAATGGTACCTTATAGCCATCTTAAGGCATATAGCAACCGGTCCTGTATATAAACTAAAATTGAAATGTCAATGAGCCAATCAGAGGTTGTGGTTAAGAACTTGCTTTTTTTTTTTTTAACATACTGGTCAATTCCATAATGTTGCAAATTGCTGTTGATGTTATATTGGAACTCTTAATTGACTGGGATGATATTCTACCAGCTCTAACTTCGGACCAGAAATGGTCTCCCCAAGAAACTGTTCAACCCATCTGGACAATAAGTAGCTGACTCTATGCTTGGTATATGTTTGCAAGGAAAGAATCTTGATTGAATTTGAACTATAATACTGCATCAAGGTGGAGGAATCCACCAGGGGGGAGGGGCGTGGGGAGGGGTGGGGGGATTCCCAGAGCCTATGAAACTGTCACATAACGCAAAACAATTAATAAAAAAAAAATAAATATGGGGATACATGTTGCTGTCTTACATACTGATTTTGAAGAGTTTGAAATTGTGTAATTTTTTTTTCCTGGAAGTTCTCTTAATACAAATAAAATTAAGGAATTGACACTCAAGCTGTCTTGTGTTCATTTCCTTCGAAATAGTTGACATACCGTTTGGATTTTCAAGATGTTATGATGTTTCAGTGAAGAATACTTATCATGAATTTGACCATTTAGGCTAATGATCTTTGATACTATATACCTAAGATACAGAAGGATAGGTTGAGAATATTGCATTCCAAGTGTGCGTATTTAGCTTGATCAGCTGTAACTTGCAGCTTGAAAAGCAATACCTTCCTTGAGGACAAAAACATGGTATGTCAAAATTTCTAGGTAGCCGTTGCATATAGGCTTATCTGAATCTTGTCAATACTTTTACAAGGATGAAGGAAATGTTCATGACTTGTCAGACCAATGGAATTTTTATTTTCTGATACTCACTTTGGTTTCATGCAGACGTGGTATTTATAAACAGATTTCCAGTGCAAGAAAAGTTAAACATACAGAATAGATGGAAACAAATGAAGCCTAGAAGAATAAATGGAATCAGAGAAGGCTGAGCCATTTTCTTGGTCTGTCTGACCTTCTACTTAGGTGGCCACTGGGAAAGGTCAGGTCTTTCTCAAAATAACAGTGAATCTGATTTAAATGGTGATATTGGATTTTTTCAGATCACTGCAGAATGGAAATCATGCTAGTCAAATGATTTATTTTTTTCATTGACTCCACTTTGCCTTCTAATTTTTCATATAACTGGATAGCACAAGAAACCTGCTTAAACAATGAAAGGAACTCCAAACACACAAGGGGACTATTTGTTTTTCTATGTCTATGAGTTAAGAACTTCAGGTAAAGTCTAGCTAACCAGCTCTCTAAAAGTCTCCACCAGTTATAAGGAAGACTTGTGAGGAAGGGAAGAGAATTTAGGTCTCCTTTGAGAGTTGTTACTGAATGGGAAGCATGTAGAGGAGTTTTTTTCTTTTTTACTAATTAGAAAATGTATTTAGTTACAGAAAATGAGTGATTACACAGTCATTGCAAGCTTTGTTAGAGATTCACTTACTGAAATTTTCTACAGATAGTCCAAAAATTAGCTTTTTAAAAAAATCTTTATTTTTATAATACAGTTCCTTAGACTCAGGGATTTCCTCTTCCACCCTCCCCACCTCCTACCCATCACTGGTTTCCCCTGTTTTGTGACAATCATTTAGCCCCTCAACAACAGTCACAAGTCCATCATTCTGCTATTATACGTGTTCTGACATTGCAGGTATATAGTGTTATAAAATCCAGCATTCTAGTGTCAAGACATACTCAACAGTTTCACTGGGAGTCCACCTTTTATTCAGAAGTAGAGATGCATACTGCAATGTATCTCCACTTGGTATACTTGCCTCCATTATATAGATCCTCTAGATAAATATATGCATATACACGCTTACCTATATATGTATGGATCTTTTATTTTGCATGAAAGTTGTTTTATATTAGAGGGAACATATGATATTTGCTCTGTTGAGATTGGCTTATTTCACTGAGCACAATGGTCTCTAGTTGGGATCGTTTGTTGCAAATAGTTGAATTTCATTCTTTTGAATGGCTTAGTATGAAGACATTTTTTCAGTGGCTGTAGTGCAAAAGGACAGTTAAGTAAAAAAAGGTTTAATGGATGTCTCACCCCGCCCCCCCCAGATTTCCATATAAGGAATGAGGCACTCATTCTAACTATAGAGTGTTGGCTGCTAGTGACTCCAAGTTGGGTTTTATCTGGAAATCACTAGCAGCCAAAGGGGACTGCCTTGCTCACGGTTATGCTCTCTCCAGCAGCAGCCTTCATTTACTTGTAATGCTTGGCAAGTATATCAATTCAGGACAACGTTCCAGGCACCCTGCCCCAAAGGACAGGCTGAGGCCTCTGCTGCAACTAATTTCACTAAAGTGTCTCCCTGCCCAGTTCTCCTCTTTCTCTTACTGTGCTTGTTTTCACTGAACCACCTAAGAAACTTCTATATGCATGTTTTCACCTTGAAGTTGTCGAATTGGGGAAACTGGCCTAGGGCATATAAGGAAAGTAAAAATGTTGCTAGCTTACAAAAGAAAAATGACTCTAAGAAGTTGGATGGTCCTGTTATTATTTTTAAAACAACTTGCATTGTTTTGTTTTTTTTGTTTGCAATTTTTATATTTCGTATACATGGAAGGTAAAAAGAGCTTTTAAAATGAGTTTAAATCATCCACTGAAATAATAAAAGCAGATTAAACTTCTGAAACAATTGTTCACTGCAAATAAATTTTTACTGTTACTTTTACAAATTCTTCGATATCACCAAGAGTATATCTTTCATAGTTTTTGTTTTATGCCAGCTATTGATTGATTACTTTTTAAAATCCCCTTTACAATATTTTTTCTAAGAATTAAAAGAAAGTTATTAAGGTCAATATTTTACTGTTTGTCGGGTAACATAAAGCAGATCAACTGAATAAAGTCATAGCCTTTACTTCAATTATTATTTTAATATGTGCAATTACTGGGGAAGGGGTGGGTCCTAGCCAGGCCCCACCCCTGGGCTCAGGGTTTGAAGGCAAGGCCAGGCCTCCCTGAAGACCCTGGCTCCCTGGGGGCTCTCCCTATGTCTGCACCAAGGCCTTATTGATTTAGCAGAGGAAGAGCAGCACAAGCAAGACAGGTCATATTTCAGCCACCTCTCTCTAGGATGCCCTGGCTGAGCCTGGCTCCCAGCTTTGCCATCTGTGTCCTGCAGGTAGGGAGATGAGAGGAATAACTACAAACTTTACAAAGTAAAAGAGGGTCCAACATCACCCTGGGACAATTGAATCAGGTCACAGCATTTTACATCTCTAACCAAGAAAGCACTCAGTTTAGATATTCGTGTCTTTGCTTCATGCTAGCGGCAGAGGTGACAGTGGATCAACTGTTTGAATAAAGAAAGTAAAATGTAATCTTTCAGATGACAGAGTAAATTTTACCAAGCCCATCCGTTTATCATTGCTTTCTAAATGTAACAAACACTTGTTTAGAATGGAGTAGACATTTAAACAACACAATGGATTTGAAGCCACAGAGTTTTGATAAACAGAACAACGTAGCAGCAAAGTTCTTATTTCAGAATTGGCACATCTACTGAGTAGCACAGTTGATTGAAGCAAGCAATAAATAAAAAGCAAACAAACTAAAAACCAAACAAACAAAAACGAGCCAAACTTGTGATTTAAAAAGAAAAAAGAAGTCAACCAAAGATATGTACAAAACGTTCTGATTACACAAACTCCCATTTTATTAAAGTAATTTGGTAAAACTGGGAGAATCTGAAGTCATCGAGCTCCAGCAAATTAAATTTTTCCCAAATTAAGGAAGTGTCAAACACAAAGTTTCCCATTTTGCCACAGAGTTATTTGCAACGTGATCAATTCTCAGGAAGGAGGGAAGCAAAGACCCTGGGGGACAAGATGAGCCCTTACATCGAAGGCAGTCAACAAGCACGCAATCCGCAGTCAACATCCAGGGCTGGGAGCCTGAGTGGAGGAGGGGCTGGGCTGGGGGCAAATTTTGAGGAAAAACAGCCAGAGAAACCAAAAGGGTTGGGAGTGGAAGGGAGAGAAAGAGAGAGTCAGAGACAGAAAGCAGAAACAAACAAAAATTATCCTAGTGAAGGCATGTGGTGGCAGCTTTGGTTTCAATGACTGTGCGAGCAAAGGCAATGGTGGCAATGGTGCAGTGCTGTCTGGAAGAGGTGCAGGGGCCAGCGTGGCTGTGACACAGGCTCACTCACTGGGTCTATGGACTTGCAGTGCTCATAGAAGCTGTGGGCGTGGCACAGGTAGACATGGATGAGGTGGTTGAGCTACCTGTTGCACACTTCTCCATAACGACAGTAGGCAGATCAGCCTGGACCAACCCCACTGAGGTTTATGGCAGGGTCCTCAGCTCCAGCTGACCAGGTGCTCCATCTCAACCCCAGTGATCCTTTCCTGATGCTCTCACTTGAGGTCTGGCTTGCTTCCCCTGCACCTTCTCTGTGTCCCCAAGATGCGGAGTAGCTGATTCTTGAGGTCCATGTTGGCCAGATTGTCCATGACCGAGTCAACCTTGGTGCTGTCGATGAGGCTCTGTTGGAGCTTCTGAAGCTCCCGTTGGAGCTTCATTTTGGCCTTAAGGTCAGTCATGTCTAGCAGCAGCTGCTTTCATATTGTCATTCTTTGGGACCCCGTTCTTCATGCCCCGGATGTGGGCTTGGAGCTCTTCCTTCTTGGGTGGAGAAGCTCCACTGCTGCTAGCTCTGTGACTCCTCCATGGTGTCTGATGGTCCGTGGGAGCTGAAGTTGGGTAGACACAAATGGTACTGGCTGAGGCTCTAACAATTTGTGCCTCCAACCAATGTCAAGGTCTTCCCCGGTCAGAGGCTTGGGGGACTCTTGGACTTGCCCTTCTTTCTTTTGGGTTAGTGATAAATACCATACTTAAACTTACTTCTTGCAGTCTGGAACTTGCTGAGAAATTACCAATACAGAATAAGCTTCAGATAGATTTCTGAATTCTCATATCTTCTTGCCACCCATTAGGATGAATGAAATATTCTGCAATATTTTAACTTAGTTGACCAATGGATGGTGGACTTACTAAACTGCGTACATAACTGGCAAAGGAAAGGGAATGCAACTAGACTGGGAAACAAGAACAGTGACTAAAGCCTTAGGTGATGCATAATTTGACAACTTTGTTCCTCAGTAGAGTGAGTGCTTAAATAAAAAACTAATGTACAGAGAAAAAGAATGCATGAGTGGGGATGGTGAGACACACGTTATTGGTTAACACACAAGTTTTCCACTTACACTTAACAAGAGATCCAGGGCAACTAATCAATGACAGGAATGTTCTGTGCTTCAGTTTGAGCATTTTTAAGGTGAGGAGATTTGACAAGTCCAGTGAGTTTCAACTACCTCATAACCAATTATTATTTTTTACAAAAGTCCCTATGCCCACTCTTCAGTAATACTGTGAACTCTGTGACTTAAACACTAAACCTGTTAGACAAATTTCTTATGAAGAATTTCTTTGCTTACACATAAGTCATTTAAATATACAAAGGTGCACCATGGAGACCTTCAGATGAATGTGACTAAGCTCTTAAATCCCCAGCCCAAAGCAGACACTTGATGTTTTCATTTGTCAGAGCAGCTCCAGTTTTACAAGCTAGGATTTCCAATGAGAAGCAGTTTTGATATCTTTTTGTACTCTTGGAGGACCAACAAAAACCTTCAGATTTCAGCTTGAGGTCAGTAGGCCGTTTTATGTTCAAAGTTCCTCTAGCTCTAATGATGTATATGCCATGAAATCTTTAAATTGTGTCTCATGTTACAAGTCTTTTTCTTCTATTGCTTTTGTTTCATTATAGAAGTCACATTTGATGATTAACCTTTATAAGTCTCAAAACAATTCTGCTTAATCCTATCAGTTCTATAGAATATGCTAGCAAAATTTTTGTATGAAGGGAATTGATTTCACTGTGTCATATAAAGAGTTTTAAGAACATAATTATGCTTCTTACACTTTGCTCCTCACACAAACCCTTCCTCACCCTCCCTTTCTTATTTTTCTGTTATTTTTTTACTGATATAGATTCAATTTACTTTGTAATCATGAACATAATACAAGTAGTAAATAGAAAGACCACCATTCAAGAGGTGTATAGATACAGGCTGTAAACCATGATCGAATCTTGAGATAACAATTTCACTCATATACATCACACATTTGTAGTCTGTATATTAGTTACCATAAATCAAAGAAAACATATTTGTCTTTTTAAGACTGGCTTGTCTTACTAAGCATAATTGTCTACAATTGCAACCATTTTCATGTGAAAGGATTTTATTTTTTTATGGCTGAATATTATTCCATTACACATATATGCCCTTTCTTTTAAAGTTTGGATATGAACCCTGCCTTAACCCATACCTCTTTAGGCTGGACTGAAGATGGGGATTGTTAGGTTCTCCTTCACACACGATCCCCAGTGATGTGCAGGCTGCTTTAGATTCTTCTCACTTTGCTTTGAGCAAGGCATCCTTGCCAGTCACTAGCTGCCGGCGTCACTGGTGGTGTTGTGCTAGCTGCTGGATGGTTGTACAGTCTTCACTGCTCCACAGACTTTCTCTTAGTTAGACTTGTCTGCAGAAAACCCTCTGTTTCCTGGGAATATGATTCCTCTTTTGTTTTGGTATCTTTCCCTGGTCAAGATCAGATTGTTTTCCCCTTTTTCGTTTTCCACAGGGTTACCCCCGTCCAAACATTTTTAAGAAATCTAATTGGAGGTGAAAGTCAGAAGTCTCTCATAGCAATCGACAAGAAAGCTGATGCTAATAAAGTCTTACCCTAAGTTACTGTGATGTGTTCCCATCCCTCAAGAGCCCATCATCTGTTACTTGAGCAACATAACCAATGCATTTCATTGTGTGAATCCTGCCAACAAAGCTGATTCCCTGCATGTGTAATTAAGTCAATCATTTGAATGTTGTCTGCAAATCCATCTGATCTCATGAGTTTCTGGTTGCCAAAGATAAAGAACTATCATAGATCATTTATTGGAGACAACATAGATGTGGGTACTCCAAGAAATTTTTATGAAAATGAATTTAGAAATAAATATATTCTCATTCAAAAATGAAATCCATGCATAGTTGTTTTTTGTCATGTGCCTTTCCATGAATTTTTTGATGAGGCTCATGTTTCATGCAGACATGGAACAAGCATTTGGCACTAGCTTAACTGGAAACTGACGGGATAGATCATCTGTGCTTATTGGCAGGACTGGTGAATTTTACTGGCAGGGCTGAACAGATCCTAACTGATATACAAAGAATCTCCATTTTCACACAAGATAGCTTTGTCAAGCAGCAGCAGGGAAGACTGCCTGAGAGCAAAGAACCTCCTTTAAGCTGTCTAATTCTACACTACAAATCATAGCCAGAGTATGGGAATTAAAATCTTTTTGATTCTAAATGAAATTTCTCTTTGGTGTGGGGAGAATGAAAGACTCCACATGTTGAAATAAGAAGACATATTAATTATTCCTTTTCAAAAATGCCTGGGGGTACCAAGGGACTGCAGGAGAGTGTATTACACTACTTTGAACACTCTTCTGAAATGGCATGATTTTAAAATAGGGCACATTTTGGGTTCTTCTGATTCTTGTTTTTGTGTTATCATCAAATGCTAATGGATGAAGATCATTCAGTTTAGTAATGTATCCAACACCATGGTCAAGACCAATGCAATCAGACCACGGATACATGACTGCCATTTTGGAAGTCATACAGCATTAATGTGCTGCCACATTAATAGTTTTTCTCTTATGCGGAGCTTGGGCATAATGGTTTTGGAGACATTATAAGCACCACTTGTAATCTCACAGATTTTGTCTACCACCAGCATAATACAATATTCAAGGATCTTTGTCCAAACTACCTCAAGAAATGTATGGATTTATGTGATCCCAATCAAAAATACTAGATCTCAAATTTAGAATAATATATGCTAAAATTAAAATGTAAACAAAAGAATCCCCTAAGAACTAAAACAATCTTCAGCAACAACAACAACAACAACAAACAGGGGCATTACACGACCAGACTTCAAGATATACTATATGGCAGTTATAATCAAAATCACCTAGTACTGGTAAAAAAACACATAGATAATTGGAACAGAATAGAACCCTCCAAAATTAAAATTTACTCATCTTTGACAAATGAGGGAAAATCAATGTCTGGAGAAAGGATAATCTTTTCAACAGATGATCCTGGAAAAATTAGATATCATTTGCAGAAGTATGAAAGAAGATCCTTATCTTCAACATTATACAAGAATCAAGATCAAGGATTTATATTATACAAAAAATGGATCAAGGATACTATCACATTTCTAGAGGAGAACATTGGGGAAACTTTGCAAGAAATAGGTGTAGGAAAAGATTTTTTTGGAAAAGACTCTATAAGCACAAACGATTAAGCACAAAGACAGACGGGATCACCTCAAATTAAGAAGCTTCTATACTGCAAAGTTAAACGTAAAGAAAGTGAAGAGGAAACCAATCGAATGGGAGAAAAGATTTGCAAATTGTAGCTAAGAAAGGGTTAATATATAGGAATTACAAAGGGCTCCAAAAACTCAACAACAGCAACACAAAAAATCCAGTTAAGAAATGAACAAAGGACATGAACAGACAAGTTTTGAAGGATGAAATACAAACGGCCAATAGGCATATGAAAAAATGCTCAGGATCACAGCTACAAGGAAATTGTTAACAAAAACTACAGTGAGGCTTCACCTCATCCCACTGAGAATGGCTATTACCCCCAAAAGAAGATTGCAAAAACTAGCAAATGCTGATGAGGATGTGAGGAAAATGGTATCTTAATCCACTATTGGTAGGAATGTGAAGCATTACAAAAAAAAGTATGGAGATTTCTCAGAAGTCTGAAAATAGATCTAATAACATATAATCCAGCCATCCAATTCCTGGGGATTTACCCAAATGAAATGAAATCACATGAAACAGTTATTTGTGCTCCCATGTTTATTCCCAATAGGTAATGTTTGGCATCAATCCAGATGTCCATCAACTGATGACTAGATAGAGACAATGTGGCATATATACATTATGGACTAACTCTCAGGCATAAAAAAGACGGAAATGATGTCTTTTGTAGCAAGATAGATACAACTGGAAACCATTATAATTAGTGGAATGACCAGTCTTCAAAAGACAAATGTCATATATGTGGCAGATAATATAGAATATAAAAATACATAGGAATGAAATAGGATAGGATTGTCATTCTTTTTTTTTTTTTTTAAATTTTATTATTATTGGAAAGCCGGATATACAGAGAGGAGGAGAGACAGAGAGGAAGATCTTCCATCCGATGTTTCACTCCCCAAGTGAGCCGCAACGGGCCGGTACGCGCCAATCCGAAGCCGGGAACCAGGAACCTCTTCCGGGTCTCCCACGCGGGTGCAGGGTCCCAAAGCCTTGGGCTGTCCTCTCCTGCTTTCCCAGGCCACAAGCAGGGAGTTGGATGGGAAGTGGAACTGCCGGGATTAGAACCGGCGCCCATATGGGATCCCGGGGCGTTCAAGGCGAGGACTTTAGCCGCTAGGCCACACTGCTGGGGCCGAGGATTGTCATTCTTAACCTTTGTTTCTACCTTAGTGGAAATGTAGTCTTCCTACTTATTACCTGTTGAATATTATAATTAGTGGTGAATTTGGCATATGAATATGGAGTAGATTAAAATTGTGTCTTTGCAAAAATGGATGAAGAGAGGGGAGGGAGGATGGGCCATTAGGAGGAAAGAGGAGAATGAGGAAAGTGTGGTTGTCATCCTGTTACTGTACCTGTGGAATGTAGAAAAGCTGTTCTCTTTATATTAATTAAAAATTTTTAAAAATCCACAAAAATAGATATCTGCTGGGTCTCTCTCATTGGAGATAGAATATCTCAATGGAGATAGATAGCGTGTGAATTAACCGATGTTTCCATTACTATTCCTGCACAAAAGGACATTCTGAGGCTATGGAACTGTATCATAGAAAATAAAAGTTAAAAAAAAAAGCAAAACAAATAAACATTCCTAACATCATCTGGACAGGGCCTGGGTGAAAAACACTTTCAAAGTGTCTTGGGTGTGTTTGTGTCTTCGACTCAGTTATCGTGGGCGAAAGAAAACAAAATTCGATGATGAATTCGGGACTGTCCCGGTTCTTTCAGTTATTTGCATTAGAGGTGAGCTATTAGGCTTACCCACTTAGAAGAAACTTGGACAGTCTCCAATTCCACACCTGATTATCTCTTACTGCCCCGTGGAAGTTTCCAATACTGCATACTGTCATAAATAAGAGTAAAGCATCCTTTCTTGGCTGTGAAATCACTCAAAACTACAATCCAGTTTCATTTTAGCACTCTGCCATCCATCTCTGTCCAAGTTGATTCCTAAAGACAACATAATAAGAAATTCCATGGAACAATGAGATTTAAACCCACCCCCATCTGCAGCAAAATGCTTTTATGATCAATAAGTTTTTTTAAATAATCAGATAAACAAAACCACACAGGGTTGCAAGTCAGTGTTGGCACCAATTCTGGATACGCGATCTAGAAATGCTTCCTTTTGTTAATTCTTTCAAGCAGACAGTGAGTGCACTCAGCTTTCAGGGGGATCCTTGTCTTTGTGTCTTCAAACACCCACCATGGCTCAGAAGCTCCTCTGCCTTCTCCCTCCTCAGGAATCCTGAGTAAGGGAGTATGGAGCAAGAGCCTCCCTGTTGGCCTGCAGCATTAACCCCTTGAGGCTGGTGGACTGTGGTCTCCAGAGCGATGCAATGGCTGTATTTTCCCTCTTATTTCTCCAAGCAATATTTGTTAATGAGAAGCCTTTTGAAGTTGAAAGAGATGTTCGTTATATCTTGATTGTGATGATAACTTCAAAAGTATAGACCTGTTTCAAACTCATCAAATTGCATTTTTGAAATATAGACAGTTTATTGTCTGTGAATTACACCTCAGCAAATCTGCTTAAATGTTTATTGCATGCTTTCTTGGATTTTAGCACCATATGTGATATTGGAAGTACAAAGATAAATAAGACATTACCATATACATCGTGTTAGATTAAACTATATGAAGTTGCTCTTTGTGTGTGTAAAAAGTGAGAAAACATGGGCAATATTAATCTAATGTAAGCTTGTACTATTACTATGAGATAAGTACTATGGATATTAGTACCATTGTGGGCTATGTCAGGATCACCCTGTACATATAGAACATAGCATTAAATGCAAATGATGCTGATTCTATTACAATTTGGTGAGGAAACCTATTCAGAAGCTATGATGTGTGGCATTAAAACTTGCTTCTTTGTGAATCAACTGGTAGGATACAAACAAGCAGAGCACTCCATCATTCTGGCGGTATTCCAGCCAAATATGAACAATCAGAATATGTTACTGAGGAAAGAATAAAAAAGAATCACCAAACTCAAAGATGTTGTAAAAAGTAACTAGCATGAAATGTTAAGGATATCAAGACAGTGAAAGTCAAAGAGGGATTGAGGGACTATGTAGAAGGGCAGGATAAACATACCAAGACAATGTAAGTATGACACATGGTTATGAGCCTTTTAATACACTGAGAAATATTGGATGGAATCTAAGGATTATGTTATGGTTATACATTACCATTTATGTCCTTATTTTATTAGTCACATGGCGATTACATAAGACAATGCCCTTGTTGATAGAGAATACCCATTAAAGCATTTGGATCATTGAGGCATCAGATGACAACATATTCTTAAATGATTCAGGAAAGCAAAAAACTGTTTATATTATATTTTAAACATCCGTCATTTTGACATTGTTTTAAAATAAGAGTAGTCTTCAGAAAGCTCATAGGAAATATGTATTGTGAAAAAACTATTAATGTATTTCAAACTCTTTTACACCAAAATAATTTATCTTCAGTTCTGTTTTCCAGAAATGTTTAAAGTACCCTATAATATATACATAATATAAAGTATATAATCATACAGCATATAATTAGTAAGATGAGTATCCCAAGAGAAAGATTAGATCAAAACAGTAAGCAAGTTACCTTTTCTAACAAGAAGAAAAAGGGAGGTAGTGTTTGTTTCTGTGATATCCTGGGAGAGGCCCCTTAGATTTTCAGTCATCTGTGTACTGGAGGAGATTCTACTTGTTTTTTTTTAAGATTTATTTATTTTTATTGGAA
Source organism: Ochotona princeps (assembly GCF_030435755.1). NCBI lineage: Eukaryota > Metazoa > Chordata > Mammalia > Lagomorpha > Ochotonidae > Ochotona > Ochotona princeps. Next base: position 95,794,385 of record NC_080865.1, read on the forward strand.
AGGCAGATATACAGAGAGGAGGTGAAACAGACAGGAAGACCTTCCATCCAAGCAGCCGCAATGGCTGCAGTTGAGCAGATCCGAAGCCAGAAGCCAGGAGTCTCTTCCGGGTCTTCCACACAGGTGCAGGGTCCCAAAGGGCCATTCTCAACTGCATTCCTAGGCCATAAGCAGGGAGGGAGCAGGATGGGAAGCGGTTATGCTGGGATTAAAACAGGCTCCCATATGGGATCCAAGGCGAGGACTTTAATCTCTATGCTATCGCACCGGCCGGACTCAACTTGCTTAGTGCAGGGAACCTGCTGTGCGTATTGAGGGAAGCAGCAAAGGGAATGTTCAGCTTTGGATTCTTCAGTCACGCAATTGGTCCCATTATCTTAAGGTAAGTGTAGAGGACAAGGAGAAATCAGAATATAACTCATTTAGGCTATGCTGATTTGGGCGCAGAGCGGTAGCCACATGGCTAAAGTCCTCACCTTGCATGCAGCAGGATTCCATATGACTGCCAGTTCATGTCCTGGCCACCCTGCTTCCCACCCAGCTCCCTGCCTGTGGCCTGGGAGAAGCTCCTGTCTTTTGGCTTCGGATCAGCTCATCTCCGGCCATTGCGGTCACTTAGGGAGTGAACTGGATGGAAGATCTTCCTTTCTATCTCTCCTCCTCTCTGTATATCTGACTTTGCGATAAAAACAAATAAATCTGTTTTTTCAAACTGCTAATTGACAAGTGAGCTAGTCTTCTGCTTGGAAGGGACATCAGCATATATATTTATGGCTAATGTCTGTGTTTTGAGAGGCCTTATGTGACCCTAGAAAAACATCTATTTTTATTTTCTTTTTATTTTATTTTATTTTCTTGTTTATCCCCATATAATGAGAAATCTTCTCTGGGTCAGTAGTTGAAATGCCCAAAGCTTACCAGTGTTAAGTGGAGTTTTGGTAGCTCAACTCTTCTTTTGTCATGGCTAAGGATCATTCATATTATCAAAACCTGGCATAACATAAATAAAGTTTAGAACATCATCAATCTGCACCCTATTGAGGTGCAATCTGCACCTCAATCTCAGCCTCAGCTGCTGTCACTACCACCCTTACCACAACCACCTGCCATGCAAATTGTGGCTGCATCTTTCTAAAAAGCCCCATGAATGTGCTGCCATAGTGGCCCACTGGCTGACCTATCTCTTTATTTTCAGACTATATTGTTCCAAAAGCTAATGATGCAATCTCTCATGAAAGTGCCCGCCAAGCACTTCAAATCATTGCTGCCAAACTTTCTGGTGCATAGTACACCAGCCACTATGCTAGTGCTTGCAATGATGTATTAGTTTATTTGACTCCCATAAAATCCTTGAAAGGAGGATAGTTACAAAAAAAAACCTGTTCATTTGAAATGAAGATACACACAGGGAGAGGCCGAGAGAAAAAAAGAGGATGATCTTCCATTTGCGGGTTCACTTCCCAAATGACCACAAGAGATAGGGCTGGGCCAGAGCCTGGGCCAGAGCCAGAGCCAGGAATCTAGAATTCTATCTGGGTCTCCCATGTGGGTGGTAAGGGTCCAAGTATGGGTCATGTTCTGATGTTTTCCTAAGTGCATTAACAACAGCAGGATTGGAAATAGAACAGCTGGAACTTGGACCAAGGCCCAAGTAGGATGACAGTATTGTAGGTGGTGGCTTAACCTGATGTTCCACAATGCCAGCCTCCAGGGAAGGTTAGGTTAACTCTCAGCTTTACAGATGACCATGCTGATCTGCGGTAGGAAAGATACTTACATAAGGTCACAAATTTCCTCCATTATTGATCTGAGCTTTAAACCCACAAACTGAGCTCTTCACTATATTGTGTCCAAGACCATTTAATCTTATCACCAAAATTATAGGCAGATCCCAACACCTCAGTGTAACCCAGACTTTGGTGTGAAGCTGTCATCTGCAAGTGAGAATTTGGGAAAGTTACTGTGAGCCTCTTGTCCTCAATGTCTTCATCTGTAAAATAGGAGTAGTAGTATCATCCACATCAGGTGCTGATTAAAATTGAAGGAATCTGCATATGTAAACCATTTGGAACAACACCTGGCACAATATCAGCACTGAATTCATTGTGATGATTACTATTGCATGCATTTGTGCCACGGGACTACAGTGTCTTTTGAAATAGTGCCCAGACAATGATGGCCTATCAAATTATTCTATTAGGGAAGTTCCTATCTATTCTAAGCATAATAAAACCAGTTAATTTTGCTCTGTTCATCGATAATCTCTTAAGAAACTGTAGAAAATTTGTTTGTAAATTCATTCAAGCCACAAATATAGAGAAAGCACTACTGTGGGAGCTAGTCACCTGCCTTCACGAAACCAACAGCCAAGTCAGAGACTAACACAAAAGAAATATTGGTGAGGAAGTCCAGGCAACATTTAATGAAGTGATCAGTAGTATGATACTTATTTCAAAAAGAGGACACAGGAAAGAGATGTATTATAATCAATATTCACATGTGAGCCACTAATGAGAGTATTCACTGCTAATGCATGCAGCAGCATCAACTACTTGAGTACTAGCCAAAAACTAGAGTCAGCCTACCCTGGTGCACATATACCATCCAGCTTTCCCTTGGGCTTCTCACCCACTCACCAGCCTCTTTTAGGACTATTTTCTACCCTCGCAGCACTTATCCCCTTACCCTGTGTTGTTTCTCTTCGTAGTACCTGTTGCTTTCTGATCTGACCATATGTTTACTAGTTTTGTAACTTGTCTCTATGACTGTGATTGTCAGATCATTGTTGATTATGGGAACTTTGTTGTCTTTATTGTTGAATCCTCAGCCCTACCAAGACAGCCTGTCATCTAGTTATTCTTCATAGCTACTCTTTTGGTCAAAGAATGGAACCTGTGTCATCCCTGCTTTCTTCAACTTTATGTGTTGTCCTAAAGCCAAGGCTGCCCTAATGCTGAAGGCATAGGCACTACTACAATAAATGATAATCAATGCTGCTGAATGAATGTTTCTATAGACTAGGCTATATCATGTGGTCCAAACAACTATTTTGTGAAAATGGCAATATTATTCTTCCTATCTTACCAATTAACTGACTGACCCAAAGACATTAGGTAACATTCAAGTGTAGATGTCTAAGAAACAATTCACATTTAAAAAGGGTTGACTCTATACCATTTCCTTTCTGGCTTATCTCTTATAGCAAATCCTAATGGTATTGGGACAGGCCCCAGAATCTGAGACACAGAAGCAAAGTTATGTTGGAATAATGTGGGACCCATATCCAATATTAATGATATCCATATGAAAAGGGCAAATCTGGGCACAGGTGCACAAAAGGGGAGTGCCATGGGAAGATGACATAAGAGAGTTGGATGATTGTCAGAAAATCACCAGAAGCTGGAAGACTAGCATAGAGTTACCTCAAAGATTTCAAATGGTATCAACCCTGGAATGCCTTAATGTCAGACATCTAATCTCCAGAACTGCAAGGCTATACATGTTTATTATTTAGTTCATGATACTTTCTTATGGTGGTCTTTACACCACAGAAGATAGACCAGAGGAGGCTCAATGAGGAGGAAAACAAAACCAAAAATGAAAACAAAAACAAAAGCCTTACACTTCGCAGTGGACATTCTTTCTGGTGTTTTATCCAAGTCTCTGCATACCTCACCATAACCCAGTCTAGCATTCTGAGACATAACTTTCTTTATCAAGACTCACTTGCGATGATCAGGCTGTTTTTCTTTTTTTAATGAAGATTTGAATGGGATTAAGTTTGTGATGCCAAGATAAGTGGTAAAACATTTCCTAGTGTGTTCCTAGAAGCTCGTACCATTTGAATTAGTCTTACTCAGTGCAGGTGAACATCATGCAATCCATCGAGAGGATCTTGAATAGAACACAGACATGGAAGAAGTGAAAATTAACTCTTTCTTAGAGCAGACACACTTATTTTCTCCTATTTGTAGACAGTGATATTCCTGCTTCTTGGGTTGTGATATTTGCACTGGGATCTACACCATCAGGTCTTTGGACTCAGACTAAACTACATCATTATTTCTAATAGTTCTCCATCTTCCAGATGACACAAGGATTTTTTTGAATTTTTGTTCTCTTCCATAACTTCCATAACCAGTTCCTGGGAGCGAGGGAAGAAGGGAGGACGAGAGAGAAAGGGAGAGAGAGAGAGAGAGAGAGAGAGAGAGAGAGAGAGAGAGAGAGAGAGACTCATTTCTGTATCTACTCCCTATTGGTTCTGCTTTTCTGCAAATGCCTAATACACTAATCAAGTGTTTCTGAAGGCACTAGTCATTTCCTAGGAGAGCAAAATGAGCTTCCTTATTCTGATTGGCTCTGATATTGAGGCCTACAAAGCAGACAATAGTGCACTATGTTAGCCACTTAAAGGTCCTTGTGTCGTAAAAGGAAACCTGCAGAAATTTTGCAAACTCTGATCTCCAGAAACTCAGTGTTACGCTGAGCCATTTCTAATGTTCATGGATAAACTTCAGAACATCCCACAAAACTTGATCCCTTACACATTATTTGTTGATGTTCCTGCTTGAAGGAACATGTTTGAAATAAGATATTTAGAGGGAAGATATATTCCTAGTCTTTGCAATGTCTGCTTCAGGATATTGATTCCACTGTTCTTTAACCCTCTGGCACTGGGGCTTATATTACATTACTGGTAATGAAAAGAGGAACTTGCCAAGAATTGTAAATGGCTACAAATCACTATTATGTGTCTTTTCACAGTAAAAAATAATGAGGGCTCAAGAATGATTTCATGAGGGATATTAAGACATGAGTGTTTATACCAATTCCAGATCCAAAATCCATCCATACGGAATAACATCTTCCAGCAAAGTTTACTCTTTTCCAAACCCCATGCATTTCTATTTTAGACATAATTTCCCTGTCATGACAAAAGGAAATTTTCTTCATGAAATACATTAGTACTTTATTTCTCTAACATAGGGGTCAGCAAACTTTTTTACAAAGGACCAAGTGGTCAATATTTTAAGTTTTGAAGGCCACCCACTCTATATTACAACCACACATTGGTATCATTTTCTGTGTGGAAGTGACTGTACATCACCCATAAATGAACAGACTTGGCTGCATGCTAATGAAAATTTATTGGAAAAAGCATTGGTCTGATTTTGCCCATGGGTCATAATTTATGTAACTCTGATATCAGAAGTAACTGGAATTTTGTTGCCCCTTGAACTAATGCTTCTGGTTCCAAAGCTGTGGTGTCCAAATCTTTCCTGGAAAATATCATCTCTGGATGCACATATTTTTGCATTGAGTCATCAATTAGAATAAATTAATAAATCTGTCTCATTATATATTTTTAGGGTTCCATATTGCCAACACTGGACTAAAGTGCTGCCAACCTGTGACCCTTTAATTGTTTCCTCTAGAATATATCAGTTAGTGCATTTTGTGATGAAGAACAAAGAAAACATTGTCTTACAAAGTGTGTTATAGTGATGTTATAGTATTGATAGAGAGTACTGAAGTCTGATTCTAGATCTCAGTTTCTTGTCCCTGTGTCTGTCCCTGATAGGCCTACTGTCATTACATCTCCCAGGCACAACAATGCCTTCCTTATCTACTTTATGCAATTGCCGTGAGAATCCACTAAGAAGATCACGCTAAAAAATGCAAAAGAATTTTGTTAAGAGTTCAAGTGGAGCTAGATTAATCTTTATTGGAAAGGGATTATTGTGACAAATCTATTTCTCCAAGGAAACCAGGAAGATAAGAGGGATGTTTTCTCCATAGATAGAAATGTTACAAGTGAGACAGAGCATTTAACCCTCGTCGTGCAGTAGGGCCAGGACAGGAGAGGGCAAAGGGCTGCTAAAGAAGCTGGGGCCATTTCAAGCTTTTACTTTAGACAAGCTGGTGTTTGTGTCATTTATATCTAAATTGATTCCTTTCACTTTTAGTTGTTTCCTGGCAAGTTTATTGGAAACAGCAGGTGCTCATTATTGAATTCTCTTGTTTATTTTCCCCCGATCTATTAAATCAGTCCCAAGCAGTCGAAATAATCTGACACTAAAGCAAGTGATTTATCTATCTGTAGCTATCTATTGCATCTGGCTTGATAGGCTTCGTTTCCCTGTGTTAAAGACACAGCATCCTTCAAAGTTTCCTTTCATTGAGAAAAGAAAAGAGTAACTACATATGGGGGTGTGAACAAGAGTGAAGTGAAACAACAGCCTGACAAGTGCACATGTCAGTACTTTACAAAAATACATCCAAACATAGAGTCTGAATATGGGCTAAGGAGACCGGCTATCATAAACACTTACTGGGACATTTTGTCTGGTTTTCTTCTAGGGTTGGGGTGGATTTGGTAAAGGGAAAGGAGCAGCAGGGTCAGGAAGCTTGGTATGAGTCCAGGCTCTGCCAGTAAACTGCTGTGTGATGTTAGCTAAGTTCCTCATGCACTCTTGACCTTTGTGTTTTCATTTATAAAATGTAGAGATTTAATTTGATGTTCTCTGAGGCTTCTTCTTTCACTCATCTTCTCCAAAATAAGAATTCTGTTACTAGACTCATAAACCAATAGTGACTATTATGGAGTTCAGAGCTCCTTTGTTCAGGAAACAGGTTTGAGACACTCTTATGGAGGTCACTGAGAGTACAACAATATACAAAAGAGCTTCAGATCCTTGACCTCTTGTAACCTAGGGAGCAGACACTTTCTTTCCTCTCTTGAGTCAGAGATGCAGAAGGATCTTGATGCAGTCACTACTTAACTGCTATTTTAGTTTGCTCTTTCAAATAAATTTCAAGACAATAGTGTCCTGTTCTGGAAACATTTTGTTGTGGTAATGAACACAGAATTTAGCTATTCAAGTGGAAGATATCTTTGACTTAAAGATTACGGGTGGCTGAGATTTTTATTTCCTGGGCAAGAGCTGCCAAATGTTTAGAGTTTTACCTCTCAAGAACTGTAGATAATCTCATAACCTTACCAAAATTTTTGAGACCAGGTGGCTCTACCACTAGGCTGAGTCAAGAGGGACAGGAATGGTAAGCAAAGGTCCTGGAGAGGGGAGAAAGGCTTTAAGAAGCTTCTCCAGAGTAAGAGACACATGGAACTCTAGAAAGAATAGCATATAAAAGAAATGGGCATAACATAGAAGTGTTCAAAAATACCAAAAGGACTAAGAAACATAAGTAGCATTTGAGAAGAAGGGTAAATCACGGACAGAATCCTTAGTTCATGATGAAAGAGCAGAGTTGTGCTAGGGCCATTACACAAGGAGAAGTTGAACATTCACTCATTGGCATTCATTTGTTGAGTGTCACATTTGTTATTAGGTACTTTCCTATATTCTGGGAATATAGAGGTTAATTAGAATTTATCTGAGTTCTCTGTAAGCTCATGGTCCAGAGGAGACAAATAAATGTCTGATTGCTTTGATTACTTGAACTACATGAAAACAGTATACTAATCTTTATTCACTGCTATTTCCCCAGTATGTCATATGATGCAGTACAAGAAGTTGTTGCAGACAAGACAAAAGATGATGGTGGCTCCGAGAAGTGAGGAAAGTAAAGCAGTGAAGGAACTGTTTATTGAGGAGGGAGGCTAGACTTAAGTCCTGATCATGGATTGGCTATAAAGTCAGAAGAAAGAGTCTGGGATGATCTCCAGCCTTCTCTTTTGGGCGAGTGCGTGGGTGTTGAACCTTTTCACTGAGAAGTGAGACTCAGGAGGTTGAATCAAGTAATGAAACTAAAGAGTAAGGGACGGTATCACAACTTACTGTGAAGCTCCAAAGGTAGACAAAGGAGCTGAATATAGCACTGATCTGTTTCCAACTTTGTTTCTGCCTTGGATTACACGTTTGTATGTTATATACTGAGGAAAGAAGGGTTGTGATTCTTTCTGAGGCATGGTAGGACCTGGAAATTACCTGTGGTGTGACACAATGACAGAAATCAGGTATGCATGCAGTAAGTAGAATCGTAAGTAGAATCTAGTCACTCCATCTTGAAAAGTGCCTGCACAGTGCCCTGTGATTTCTGAAATGATAAAATGAAACATATATATGGAGATATTTCACCTAATGTCAGTTCCACATCTCAGTGCACAGTTGGAGTATATGGCTTGTTTTTCATCTACAAAGCCTTACCTCATTTTGGACTTTCTGAAAGTTTGAGATTGTGAAAGTTTTGAAGGCTTCTTTGTAGTGCCACTATGACAATTAAGTTCAAGCAGAACTGAGCCACATCCCCATAGAGTGTATCAGGTAACAAGATGAACAATTGGTCAGATTGCCAGTGTAATGTGCTTCTATCTTTCTGGTTTCTTTTGGGACATGTGTTTGGCATTTGCTTAGCTGAACTGGTTGTACATGGATCTGGCTATACAACAAGACTTGTTATCTGTGTGTACCTGGGATTGGGAAGCATTGTTGGCATATTGTGCTTAGAAGTTCCAATACTGCAAGTTAAATTGGAGATTTTGTGCAAAGGCAATTGTCATGAGGGAGGTAAATGAGGAAGGAGTACTTGGCAGAGAATCAAAATAACTCTGTTTGATTTTATCTGTGTTGTTAACTAGTTACATGAGGCCAAGCAAGTCTCTTATCTTATATAGAACTCATTTTCCCAAGTTGTAAAATATGGAAATTGGACTAAATGGGCTCTATCCCTTTCAGCTCTAAGACTCTAGAAAAAATGCCTGGGAAGAAAATTACTCTGATATAACCACTTGGAGCTTCTGAAATGAACTGAGAGTAAATAACTAGTCAACATCTCAGGTGCAAAGCTTTTAGAAAAGGCAGTAACTGGTAGATGAAAAGATAATTACAACACTTATTATTTTCATTAATCATGTTCCAATCCTAGAAATTAATCAGAAGCATTTGCTCCCTACGGAGCTGGCCCAAGGAACCAATTTACAGTTCTGAGAAGAAAAGAGCTTTATGTTCTTTTGAGAGAACACCAATTGGCCTTAGTTTAGCCCAAGAGTGCTGGCATAGAGGCCTCTGTGAAACACCAAAGATAGACTTGGATGAGGGTAATCAAAGGTTCCCATACTGGGAATTATAATACAAGAGGCACAGAATTTCTCCCACTCATATCATCCTCAAGCCATCTTTACCCTCACCACAAATAGAAATGCACTGGGGAAATGGCTAACACCTGTACATTTTGACTAGGGATTGAAGGAGCTAATCATATCTCCTGGAATTGTGACATGCATGCATATCACCTCTGAACATTGTATCTTTCTGTCACTATCAACTGAGAGCTGATAGGATGAACACAACCAGGGCTGGTTCTCTTAAAGCCAAAGAATATAAAATGTTCAGTTCCAGTAGTATGGAACTGAAAAATTTAAAGCATTTGATGTATGTCTTTGGATATCTGGCTCAAGCTTCTGAAGCACTCCACTCCTCTCCTTATTGCTCTGCTTTTCAAATGGTTTGGCATCATGGCAGCCTTGTTCACTGTGCTGACTGCAGTAGTATGTGTGATAGAAACATGAGCACTTGTATACTGTGCACTCCATAGGAGCCCCAGGAACATAGCACCATTCCTTTCGTCAGATTTAGACAATCTACCGGTAGACTGAGATTTGCCATACCCTACTCGCTGAAACAGAAATGCAGAGTATTATAGCCTTAGCCCAGGGCATGCCTCAGGTCTCTGTAAGTTCATTGCCAAAGGAAATTTCGAAATCGAGTGTCCTTTGCTAAATATCCAACTATAGCTACTCTAAAAGGCAGTTCTCAACTGGAGACAAAATTGTTTGCCTCCATTTCCTCCCCTCCAAACACACACACAAGGAATGTTTGGAAATGTGGGCAGACATGTTGAAGTTGTCACAGTGACTCAGGACCAAGGTGCTAATAAGCATTAATATCTAGTGACTTGTAATGCATAAGCCACAATGCATTCATTGCAAAATGCCATTAACGCTCGTTTCTATCTGTACACAGTTAGAAAAATATAAGGTTATAGTTTGATCTTGTCTGCTTCCTCTCCTTAGCAGAAAACACAGGCGAAAGGACATTTGAGACCTGAGTTCCAATTCTATGTGAACTTAGACAAGACTTTCTCTCTGTATCTAAGGTACCTAGTGCCTAGACTAGGAGTTTAACTCTTTGGGGCCCAGTTCTTTCAAAGTGTTTAAGGAACACATGTATTAGGAACTTGGATTCCTGAATCTACCACAGACCTGCTAAATCAGAATTTCTGAAGATGGGAGCCCTGGAGTCTGAATTCACTGCCTATACCTTCAATGATCATGAAGCATGGCAAGATTGAGTACCCTGCTCCTCAGTGGAACAAATGCACTTGGTCAGCTAGCACTTACAGAATATAAAGAGACTGTTTTCACCTGCCACTCAAAGACTGCAGGATACTTCCCTGACAGCTGCCCACCACCCAGCAACTGCCTGACCAAGCAGAAGCCCCTTCAGAGTTTCAAGCACAAACTCGGTGTTCAATTTCTGCTAAGGAACTTCGTTTCTCAGTCTAAGCATTGCCTCTGTCACCTATCTCCTCACACAAATCCAGAGGTGTCTTCTTTATCCCAGGATACAGGAAGGAGCTAGAGACAGATCTACTTTGTAGACCACATCCAGAGTGAATCAATGGTTTCTCTATTGGCTCACAGAGTGTTTTGCTCTTCTATCCAATGACCTAGAGTTGAAAGCCTCCAACCATGTTCAAAGCGAAGACACATGGAACTTACCACTGGCTAGTTTGATAGCAGGTAGATCTTCAAGCGAGAAAACAAATGAATAACGAAAACATTAGACAGATTGCTTTTATTCACTTTGGGAAAGATGTGTATGTTGTGTTCCTGGGGCATGTTGGAGATTTATTGCCTGGCATTTTAGCTGACCTTCAGACCGGCAAGCCATTAGTAACCGCACTTCCAAATAATGCAAAACACGTTGGTCACAGTTGCTTCAGGGAGTCTCCAGGATCTCATGTCCATTTATCAGAAAGGAAAAAAGGAAGAAGTTAGCTGCTAAACATGAGCTGGGGTTCCAAATTGGGACATTGTTCCTCTTCTACAGGCAGCAATCTTTCTGAGTTTAATTTGCTCAGTCATGAAATGCAAAATGGAGAGGAGGTTATAAATAAACTATCAGCATATTTTTCCCATGTTTTCCTTCTCTGGTCTCTTATCAAGAGGAAAAATCAGTGCTAAAGTAGCATTCACCAATTTCTGCTCAAAGCAAGCGTCACACAATGCCTATGTCCATCATTCAACAGTGTGATGTGGCAATTTAATTACAAATAAATCATTATTGAGAATGAACAATAAGCCAATACAGACCAAAAGAGAATGCGTCATCAGTGAGGCAGGGCCTTTTTTACACCTGTTGGAAAGCATACTGGTTATTAATCTGCCCTGACAGGAAGAAAGCAGTTTTGTACCTGACAGATTTGATAAATTTGGCCATCAGTGCCCCTACATTTTAAAATCAATATAGAATGATTTTTTTTAGAGCAGACCTGGTTCAGGGCAGCATATCAAATACAATGGCTAACAACCAGCATGCAGACTAATTGTTTAAATGACTTTCGGGGGCAGGAGCAAATGAAAAGAAGAGGGAAGATAGTGGAGGACAATACTGATGAAACTGATGAAAGGACAATAGTACCAGCTTGATTCAAAGACACTTTTCTCTAATAAAATGGATCTCAGGAAAGTGAAAGGAACTTATTGTGGCAGAAAATGGTAAAATTTAGGCAAGAGTAGAACCAGAACTCAATAAGAGTTCTTCATGGTCTGTGTGCAAGTTAGCGATAGTAATGTGCAGTATATGCATAGCAATATATATACAGAAGTACCAACAAAATAGTGGAATCTTCAAGATTAGAGCTATCTAGCTACAACTTTCATTTTGTCTGAATCGGTTTAGTTTTTCAATAATCACTTGCTAAACATTCTGGAAAGTTTTGGGGGGCACGGAACAGTTTTTCTGCAATCAAGAGGTAGAGTAAATTAGAGATATGGATGGGGGGTTGGAGTACCATGGGACAATGGTTATGATGGCCGAGTAACAGGTGTTGTACAAGCACATCATAGGTAGCAAGTGTTGCCTTTATCTAGAAGACAATCCAGGGGACCTTTCCCAAAGGAAGGCAATCTTGTACTAATGTTAAATCATGCTCTGAAGTATGATAGTCCTGGGTTCTTATTGGGGTTTTGCCACAAGTCACTCATCTCTATGAGCTCCAGTTACTTCATGTGCAAAATGGGAACAATAATAGCACCTATGTTAGGGAGGTGTGCAGATTAAATATATATACCACAACATACTCAGCATAGTTTTTGCCACCCAAAACATGTTTGGAAGAGCCTAAGTACTTATCCACTGTCTTTTTAAATGAACCTTAATTTTTTTTTTAAATTTCAAATCAGAAAGAGAATGAGAGAGAGAGAAAGAGAGAGAGAGAGAGAATATCTTCCATCTGCCAAATCAGGACTGGTCCAGGCCAAAGCCAGGAACCAAAATTCCACCCAGATCTCTCCCTGCAACAGGGAGCTCTCCAGAAGACCAACTTTGAACTTTGTCTATAGCATTTGCTTTCCTATGTCTCTACCTGCTGACCTACAGGTGCAAACAACACCATTAGTTTTCCCGCGTTTCCAGCTTGCCATCCCATGCTTCAGATTTACACTTGTTAGTCTCAATAATTTCACTGGTCAATTCTTTATACCATAGATAGATAAATAGATACAGATCCTGATTATTTGAAAAACCCAACTAATATCATCACATACTTTATTTTGTTGAATTGTTTTAAAAGTTTTATGAGATGTAAATTCTATTTTCCATATTGAAAAGACAAAATGAGTCACAGAGAAACTAAATCACTTGACTAACACCAGATAGTTATTTTGTATATTTCCTATTCTCCCAACTGATTTAAAATGCCTGTACAAAAAGTATTTGAAGGGCCAGTGTGTGCCGTAGCACATTAAGACAACGCCTGTGACACTGGAGTCCCATGTGAGCACTGGTGAAAGCCTAGCTGCTGTACTTCCAATCCATTTCCTTGCTAATACTCTTGGATCCTGGCTTGGCCCTGCTCCAGACTTGGCGATTGTGGTCATTTGTGGTGTGAACTAGTGGATGGAAGATCTTTGTTTCTCCCTCTCTCTGAAACTCTGACTTTCAAGTCCAGTCCTGAGAATGGGAGCATATTCCAGTGCCTATAGCAGCAAGCTCATTATCCAGTGCACATTTCTCCCATCTGAAAGCTTGTTCTGCAAAACAAAGAGAGATTTTCATCAAACTTCTTGTTTCCTGCTAGGATACGATTTTGAATTTGGGAAATTTTTTCCTTTTTCTTATCAAATGCTAGTGGTCCCAGCTTAAGTTCAACTCCCCTAAAAGCTGCTAAATGAAAAGGGCACTGCAGGACACTAGATAGCAAAGTAGAGTCCTAGAGTATTGAGAGAAAGACGAGACAGGGAGAGATTTAGTTAAGGGGTGGGCTGGTCTTAGATTTTCTGTCAAAAAAATTATTTTTCATCTAAAATTTGTTAAGAACCTATTTTGTGCCAGACACAGAAAACTCGAAGGCAAATAAGACATGCCACTTTTTTCAAGAATTTTTAAGGTAGTGTATTTGGGGTCTTCAAAAATTTTGTGGAAAATATATATGATGTTTCAATTTTCAATTCTGTTTTCCACATTTTTGAAGTATTTTTGTAAAACACAACAAGGGAGGAAATTCTTCCACCTGTGGGACAAAGTTATTAAGTCCCAAATATGCACCAGGCCCATTTGCTAAGTGCTGGACATAAGATAGTGCATAAATTCATCTGCCACAAGGGTGCTAGTTTATTCGCCCATTATATCTACCCTCAAAATCACCAAAAACCCTCCAATCTCTTTGTGCTGGGCTGTTTTGCAGTAAGGTACTCTATCTCTCTTTTACATACTGAATCCACTCTCAGAACACAGCCCTATGACTGGGGAGAGATTGGTATATTTTCAATGATATAAAGCCTAATGCTTTTGTGGGCAAGGGAGACATACAGACACTATATTCAGACATGCAATCTCCACAGCAAGAAAATGAGGCAGCCAGAGTATACAGCACTGAGCATCCATCTTCTCCAGCCCAACCCAAGAGCAAACCATCTTCTCTCAATATGAAAAGCCTAGAAACAATTTAGAGTGAAATGCTTCACTTGCTTCCTCTCCCCTACTCTGTTCAATGAAAGGTAAGTCTGATGTTCACAGAGGCTGTAAGTATATAACACAGTCATATTTTTCAAAGGGCCTGACATGGTTTTTTATCCTCCACAGCATCTAATACCTGTCAAACATTTTCAATTAAAATGGATATGAAAAGTGCAGCCTCACTCAGCACTTCTTTAGCCCTGCAGGCCAGGGACTAGAATGAACATCATCCTTGAGGTTTAGGCTCCATACAGAGACTTTCCTTTCAGTATATCTTCTTACCTCTTTGTATTAAGCATCTGCTAAATTCAGAAATAGCATATCAGAATTGGCATTGGCTCTAGAGTTGCCCAGACCACTGAACTGCTGTTGGCCTTGTGAAGTTAGTTTACTTCTCTGAACCTCAAGTTCCTCACCTTAATGCTAGGAATGATAAAGCATTCCCCTGATAGGATTGTAATGAGACTTGAATGAGGTGGCATATTGTAAGAGATCTGACACATGACAGAAACTCAAGTGATAAGTTTCCATCTCCTGCTTTCCTTTAGTCTTCGCCCTTAAAGACATCCTGGGGCAGAATCTTCTCTCCATACGCTATTCTTTCTGACTGAACTTCCTTAGTACTTCTGTATTCCCTCTGTGTCACCAGGATATTACAGAATTCCTCCTGACCTTCCTTTGGGTATTGACTGTTTCATGCTGGTCTCCATTTTGCTGCCAATTAGGAGGTAAAGCATCCATGCAGTATCAGTACAATCCAATTAAAATGAGCACATTTTGTCATCATTGAGAGTCTGTATAATTTAACTGATGCAAATCCTTTGATAATGAGAAAGTTTCATGTTTCATATGAAAACAAATCTGCAGTAATTAGCATTCTCTTGTCATCAGTGTGAGCTGCAAGTTTGGCCAAATGGCTTGGGTCAGGAGTTGGCAGACTTCCAAAGTCTTGGTCTGTTGGGAGTTCAGCCCTCTTGACAGACTGGAAGAAAATGATTTAGGCAAGAAGGAGAGCTCTCTGCACTTCTCACATCACACCATAAGGCTGGCCTATTACTCAGCATCCTCAGTGCAAAAAGCTCAAAATCATCTCCTCCGTGTTCAACCTTATTTGGTTCATCCATTAAACTTATCGGTCTATTGCTGAATGACTGTGTTACTTGGGAAAGTTGTCTTGCTTCTGTTCGGTACCTAACTTGTCTCAAACTGAATCATCAGGATGAGGGGGAGGAGGAGCTCTGGGAACTATTATATTTGCTTTTGTCGATTGTCTTCACTGTGCTATCTATCACTCCTCTCCCCACTGCCCCCAACATGAAAACATTCTGTAGATTTAAAAGCAAGAGCAGGCTTTATCCGCAGATTACCATGGCTAGAGACCTACGTAAGGATGTGGACAGAAATTAGGACAGAAATTATTTGGACATCGGGTGCTGCTGTTTACTTGTTTGAATTCCAATCATGTAACTTTTATTCTTGCATCATGTGGCTTAAGATCGATTTGTTGTTGTTTTGAGTCAAGTTGTCTACATTTGGGTTAATTGGAGAGAATAAGGCATTTGGAATAAGGATAGGGCAGAAAGAAGTTCTAGGACCCAGTTTGATTGGCAGATTTCCCTGAGCATCCCTGCAACTTCAAATAACATACATTATTGAGTTACTGATGCATTATCCAACAATAACAAATGCCTCGGCTTACTTCTTCATTGGCTAAATGATGAAGAGTTCGAATTTTTTCCTTTGCATATCCTTACCATCTTTCTCCAGTTTTCTCAGCTTGTTTATTTTTTCACATTGTCAAGCTAATTATGGTTTGTTCTATGATCATGCTTGCATGTTCTATGCCTTTTCTGTATATTAACATTTGATATTCATCTCTACGTTTTGATTAAGGTTTTTGAATCTACTGTTTGATTAAGCTTCATCTCTACTTTTCAATGAAATACTTAACATTTACTAATTTTTAGTACAAATGGTTAGTCCAGCTATCTAAAGTGCATTATGTAGTAGGTGAGAGATTCATTGGGAAAACTGCTCAGGGGAGTGATACATTTGATTTTTGATAATATGTTGAAAGCATTTTGTACCCTTTGTACCTATAACTTAGTTTTGCTCCACATAGAGGCCCTGGTTCTCATTTTTCTTTCCTAGATATCTTATATATACATTGTTCAATTTTTTCTGAAATAAATTCAGATGAGATTTTAACTCCTCTTTGTAAACAATAGTTTTTTTATGCCTAGAGGGTCTATTTTTTTTCTTTGTAGTTCACTAATTTTCCAAGGATGTGTTTTGATATTACTAGTTTGTGGTCACTATTCTCTGGTGTGCAGTGTAGATTTTCTATTTTTTAAAAAATGTATTTATTTTGAAAGAGACAGAGATAGAGATAGAAAGATGGAGAGAGAGAGAGAGAGAATATCTTCACTTCTCTGCTTTGCTCCTAAGATGGCCACAATGGCCAACACTAAGCTAGGCTGAAGCCAGGAGCCAGAAGCTTAATGTACGTGTTCCACACAGGTGGCAGTGGTCCAAACACTTGGGTCATCTTCCTCTGCGTTTTTTGCAGGCTCTTAGCAAGGAGCTGGAAGGGAAATGGAACAGCTGAAACATGAGCTAGTGCCCGTGTGGAGTCCCAGCATTGTAGGTGGTAGCTTTAGTTGTTATGCCATACAATTGGCCCCAGTATGCATTTTCAACATGTGGTTTCAAAACAGATCTTTAAAAATTTAATCTAGATGATGTTTACATAGTTGATCAGGGTAGGGAGGATCAAGGGTTAGGGAAAAAGTGGGTGTGATCATTGTTTCTAAATTTCCAATTTCTGCTCATTTCTGAGGGATAGGGAGAGATAAGCGGAGAAGACATACTCTCTCTTTCACCTGCCCCAGTACCTGGGGATGGGAAACGACCAATCAGTATCAACCCAAGGTCATAATGTGGAGCACACTGCAAGGTTTCTGCCCAGGTTGATGTGATGGTTCTAAAATGCTGTTAATCTTGCTGATTCAAGGATGAGGGAACACTTTCAATGTCCATTGGCTGCCATAGTCGACTTCAGAGTCTCAATTCTCCCAATTATTTCCTTTCATTGTTTGGCTGGAGTATTTGTCCAATTTGGCCTGTTTTCCTTCCTCTGCTATGGTACCAGATGTCCTCTGCAGGCCCCAATGGGCTGCCATATCCTCTATGTGGATCTGGGCCAGCCGCCCACTGATAAAGGAGTTCCCTGTGCTTCTCTATCAGGTCACCTCCTAGTTGCAGATCTCACACACACTGGTGGGTCCTTTGACTAGCCTGACTTGGCCCACTCCCTTTCCTGGCAGAAATAGTGGCCTTGCCAGATTGGCCCACACCCATTCTGGCTGTTACTGTTGGGTGCTACAGCCCAGCCCTGTCTGGTCCACTTCCAGACCTAGCTCTTGTGTGTTGTACTGGGTGTGAAGACTTAGCCAAGCCTGTCCTACACCTACCCTGGCTCTTGTGAGCACCAACGTGTGCTGGAACCTATCCCAGTTGGCACACCCCAGGCCCAGTCCATATCCAAGCCAAGGTATACTACAGCAATGTCTAATCTAGGTCATCACTCCCATTCCAGCTGTTGCACTCACTAGTGGAAACTGCAGCCCAGCAGAAGTGTCTCCTTAGTTCCCTGACCAAACTCACTTCCAGCCACAAATCTTGTGCATGCCAGTGTTTGCTCTGACCCAGCCAAGCATAACTGAGAACCCAACTTAGCCTTTGCCATCAGATGCTGCAGCCTGGCTTGCCCCAGTCCCAACTCTTGCTGGTGGATGCTGCAGCCTAGTCCTGTCCAGCCTGCCTCCATCCTTGGCTTTTATGCAGACGGGTAGTGTGATAGCCTAGCCTAGCCTAGCCCAGCATGGCCCGCAACCTATCCTGACTCCAGCACATCCCAGTGTGCTATGGTTTGGCTTGGCCCTGCCCAGTGAGCCCCCTACAGAGCCAACCCACACACCTGCCAACAAGGGAAGCAGCCCTGCCCTGAGTAATCAATAACAAGCTCTGACTCATGTACTTACCAGTGACAGTTACATTCTGCCAACAGATTTCCCCTACCAAGCCTACTCCAAGACCCGGATCTAACACATGCCAGTGGATGCTAGGCCCTTACCTGGGAATCTTCTCCCAAGTGTCAGCCTTTGTATGTGCTAGTGGATGCTGTGGCCTGGCCAACCCCTCACCCAACTCTTGGGTGTGACTCCTGGTGCTGCAGCCAGGAGCAGCCTGGCTTGTTCCCAACCCCAGTACCCATGAGTTCTATGTTCATGCCTAGCTCAGCCTGTCACCACTCCCAGCCCTCGAGCAAACCAGCTGGTATGGTAGTCCCACAGGAGTGAGCCCATGAGCCCCCATAGGATCTGCTCCCAGACCCAGTTCTCTTGTGAGCTGGTTTGTGTCATGACCAGCCTAACATGGTCCACCCCTTGCCCCATCATTTAATGGCAGGTACTGTGGCCTAGCCCAGTGATGGCTTTCATGTGGTTGATACCAACAATCCAAGCTCAGGCATCCCACATGGGCAGGTGCATTGGTTTGGCCCCCAAAGATCCTTCAGTTTCCCTTCTCTAAACCACCTGGTCTCAACCCCCTCATTTATCTGCAAGTGCAGTATCCAGGTTGGTGGAAGTCCCTAAGAAGTCACTCTTCACCTGTCATATTCTTCCTCAGCAGTCCTTCCTCCCACACATCCCCAGACCCACCTCCCTGAGCATCCACAGGCCACCATGCCCAGAGATCCCCAAGCCCAGCCCTCTGGTAGTGTTCTGTGCCAGCCTAGTGCCCTGCCTGTTTACCCAGGGCCCACATACAAGTGCATGCTTGTCCCCAAACCCTGTCTATTGGTGTGCCAGCTTCTACTCCTGCACATATCTAAAAAAAATAGGTGACTATTCTTGCACACTGGTATAGTTAATACAAATATGGCATTAACCAGGCTCAGGATGCCCATCAGCTATTAGTTGCTTTTCTCCCAGCAGTGTAACACTTGCCTATGTGCAATGCAACCTAGGCAATTGCCACAGCTGGGAAGGAGCACTTATTTTGATGCAGCGCATGTCATCCTATATGGGCACAAGGTTGTGTTCTGACGATTCTACTTCCAATTCAGTTCCCTGCTGGTGGCATTGGAAAGCAGTGGAAGATGACTCATGTGCTTGAGCCATTGCAATGCACGTGAGAGACCGGAGTGACACGCTTGCTCTTTGTTTACGCCTGATCTTTTCTTGGTTATTGAAGCCTCTTGAGAAATGAACCACCAGGAGAAAGATCTGTCTTTCCCTCTCCAAATCTGACTTTAAAATTAAAACAAAAATGGCACTTGGTGCAGTAGCCTAGTGACTCAAGGCCTCACCTTGCAAGCCCTGGGATCCCATATGGGTGCCGGTTCGTGTCCTGGATGTTCCACTTCTCATCCAGCTCTCTGTGGCCTGGGAAAGCAGTCCAGGATGGCCCAAAGCCTTGGTACCCTGCTCCCATGTGGGAGGCCTGGAAGAGGCTCCTGGCTTCTGGCTCCTGGCTTCTGGCTCCTGGCTTCGGATCAGCTTATCTCCAGCCATTGTGGCTGCTTGGGGAATTAACCAGCAGACAGAAGATCTTTGTCTCTTCTTTTTGTAAATCTGCCTTTCCAACAAAAATAAATAAATCGTAAAAAGTAAATCTTTAAAATGGATACTAGTGGTAGTACTTTTTAAAACTTCTATGATTGTATCACTTAGTACATATGAAATACTTGTAGAAGTATTGGGTAATGCTAGTGTAGTCTGTATTTTTACATTCAGCTTTCTGAGACATTTTACATTATTTTCACTATAGCTTTATTTTAAAATAATTTCCTGTTTTGTGACTATTATTTTTTCAGAGTACACCGCATATTGTTTGTTTCTTGAATTATGTTTTATCCTCTAAAAAAAGAAGCAAATTTAATCTCCAATGTTTCTTATTCCTATTGTAAGCTTTTTCTAATATCTGCTGATCTTTTAGGTTTACATCTGTATTTAAAAATTTTTAAGCAATAGGAAATTGACTGGAAACTCCAGGCGCATGGGAATCGGCACTTATTACGTTGCTGACTTTGCTTTTAGCAAGTGAATGGAGAACATTATTGCACTGATATTAGGAAGATGTCTCACGAGATTCCCCTTTCCAAGGTCTTCCTTTGGTACTAGAAGAACTCCTAAGAGGCAGATGCCTCTGCACAAAATCTAAGCTGTGTTTTCCTTTGTTCTACAACATTTACCTCTTTATCTCCCATATGTCTTCCAGAAACTCATAACTTTTTCTCTTTCAGTGGTGGATCCTTTGTTAATCTTATTAAAACACAAACTCCATGTCTGTCTCAGTTTCTCTTAACATGTGGTCTGCTATTTTCCTTCCATGAGAAAAAGAATTTCTGACTTGCTGCTCTCAACCTTCAGCCTTTATTCTTCTAAATTTGTACCCACACTCCTACTCACCTCCTATTCTCAGACAAACAGATGTCTCTTATTTGTCCAAGGGTAATCTGATACCTCCATACCCTTATTCTTCTCATCGTGAGAAATTTGGTACTTAATGCCTCCTTTCTTTGGAATATTGTCTCAGAAAATACACAAAAATTAATTGTGTAAGTATATGACCCACCAGCTAAGTGACACAATGTCTTAACCTGCTATTTTCAGATTGTTCATGTCCCTGTTCTGTTTCATCCTGATAAAAATATCAAACATGTTTTCAAAACAATAGTGACATTTATTTGGGTCTAATAAGGCATTTCAATGGGAATACACATGCCACAGTAAATAAGGGGAATTTTCTGAGGTTGAGGCAATGGGCAAACAAAATGGCAAAGATTACATCAGATATTTTGAAATAATAATCATTGATCACAACTCATGTTAGTCCCAAGTTAAACAGGCAGTTTGAAGTCCTTACAGAACAAATTTTGGATAGGATCACCTCTGTAGAGGCCTGTAATTCTAGTGGAGTATGTTTATTTGGATTTCATGCATAAGATCCTTTCCTTCATGATGTTCCAGCTTTATGTATTTATTATAACTTTTATTAACAATAATTTTACATATTCCCGGGTTACAGTTTGACATTTCAGCACATGTATGCAATATGTGCTCATCAAATTAAGGTTAGCATCATTTCTCTTTCTTTTACATTGCTTGATGACTAAGCTTTGGGATTCCTTTCTTCTACTGCTCGTAAAACACATGTTAGGTGATTGTGAACTAGTCATTCCAGTAATTGCTTTGTTATAGCTCTGATTTATTATCAGTTATAGAAACTCCTTCTATCTGCTCCCACCCATCCCTCCCATCCTTCAGTAATCACTCTTCTGTTACTCAGATGGAGTTTCTTAATTCCCATATATGAGAGAACATGCCTTCTTTTTTGGTGCTTGGCTTATTTCATGTAACATGGTATCTCCAGTTATATCCATTTGTTTCAATTTCATTATTTTCTGTGGTTTAATAATATTTCATTGTGTGACTATGTTGTTTATTGATCCATTCATATATTGATGAACACCTTGATTGATACTGTATCTTGGCTGTTGTGAACAATGCAACTATAAACATGGTGGAACAGGTATTGCTGTGTTTGTTATAATGACAATGGGTTTTTGATATTTACCCAGCAGTGGGATTGCTGGATCATTGAGTAGTTCTATTTCTAGCTTTTTTTATTTTCTTGCTTTTGTTGTTGCTTCTTTTTTATTTTTTTCCTTTCTTTATTTTTAAGAATCTCCATGACTGGACAATAAGATGCTGGACTCTATGTTTGGTATACGCTTGCAATGGGGGAATCTCAACTGAACTTGAGCTGTGGTTATGCAACAAGGTGGAGGAATCCACCATGGTGGGAGGGTTTGGGGAGGGGTGGGGAGAATCCAAGTACCTATGTAACTGTGTCACATAATACAATGTAATTAATGAAGTAAAATAGTAAATAATTAAAAGAGAAAAAAAAAAAAAGAATCTCCATGCTGTTTTCCAAACTACCTCCGGTAGTTTACATTCCCACCAATAGTCATATAAGAGTTCCCCCTTTCAGAGACCAGTACTGTGTCACAGCAATGCTAAGTTGCTATTTTTGATGCTGGCATCCCATATCCAACTTTTTGTCTCCCGGAGCCACTTTCTATACAGCTCCCTGCTAATGTGTTTGGGAAAGCAGCAGATGTGCCCCAAATACTTGGACTGTGCCACACACTTAGGATAACTGGTTGGAGTTCCTGACTCCTAACTTCAGCCTAGCTCAGCCCAGGCCATTCTGACAACTTTGAGGAGTGAAATAGCAAATGAACCAAAGAGCTCTCTCTCTCTCTTTTCTATCATTCTATATTCCAAAAAATTATTTACATATATATATATATATATATATATATATATATATATATATATATGTTTGTTGGAAAGGTAGATATTACAGAGAGAAAAGAGAGAAAGATCTTCTATTTGCTGATTCACTGCCATAATGGCTGCAATGGCTGGAGCTGAGCTGAGCTGCTCTGAAGCCAGGAGCCAGGAGTTTCTTCTGGGTCTCCCACACAGGTGCAGGGTCCCAAGGCTTTGGACCATCTTTCACTCTTTCTTTTCCAGGTCACAAGCAGAGAGTTGGATTTCAATATTCATTACTTTCTCTCTTTTAGTAATAACTAACAGGTGTCAGCTGATCTCCCCTTTTGATTTACAATTCCTAATTGTTAGGGTGGACAAAAACTACTCCATCTTGATTCTGACAAATTTCATAATCCTTTCCCATACACACATGTATTTCTAGGTGCAGTCAAACACAAAGAAGATTGTAAAATTTTCCAGGCCTACCATTAAGTTAATACGCAAAAGACATTAAATTAATATGCAAGAGGTCTTTCTTATCCAATGTGATCTTCCATCTTAGATCTGCAATTTCCTCACATGGTTGCACATGATATATCTCCTCATCACTACCTCTCTTTGTCACCCAATATTTATAGATTCTGTTGAAGTAATTTAGATAATAATAAAAGAATCAAGATACAATGTAAGAATGCTTCAACCACAGCATTTATTTTGAAGAAATAAATAGCCAAACTAGTATCAAATTTGGTGATATGATATCATTTGAGATATCAGTGAGGATAGTTTCTAGAATTTTTTAAAAAATTATTTTCATCTATATTTAGAATTCAATGAGAAAGATGGAGAGAGAGGGAGAGGCAAAAATAGAGAGGGAGAGAGACAGAAACAGAGAGAAAGAATCCATCTATTATTTCATTTCCCAAATGCCCAAAATATCCAAGACTGGACCAGGCTGAAATCAGGAGCCAAGAACTCCATCTGAGTCCCCCATATAGGTGACTGGCACCCAAATACTTGCACCATCATCTGTTAGCTCCCAGGATGTGTATTAGCAGTAAACATGATGAGAAGTGTGGGTGTGCCTCACTATCAGGTGATCCAGGGTGTGGGTGTCCCAAGTGGCAGCTTAATTCACTGTATCACAATGCGTACCCTAATAGAAGTTATACTTAATCAAAATACCATGATGCTAGAGACTGAAAAGGACATGACATGCAGAGGTATCTAGATGAGAAAGGGAGTGGAAGCAGTCAGGTTAAACACAAGGTGATGTCTGAAACGTTGGAGCATGTTTGTGCGTAGAGCCTAAGAAGTCCATAGAGAGAGGGATAGATTATATGTGGAAAACTTTTGAAACACTGAGCAGGAGGCTAATGGACTCTTTTTGTTGTTAAATTTGGAGCCTTCTCCCAGCATGTATGTATTTAGGCTTTTGTTTTGGTGCCCAAATACATCCTTTCAAATGTTTCATTTTCATACGTTTAATCCCTATATCTTTGCAGGGAAACTGTGCATTTTCTAATCCACATGACACTGCACTCGTGAATTAATTTGAACACTTCAGATTATTTGTTGGATATGGCTATCTTGTCAGCCTTCAGAGTCAATAAGTTTTAAGGTATTTGTGGGTATTCATAAGGCTCATAGAAAATGTATATTTTCCAAAATATCACGCATTTCAAAAATGTTTTCACCAAAATAAATCTACTTTTATATTCCATTTTCCAAGAACTATGTGAGTACTATCATGTATTGTGTGCCACCAAGTCTGTACTTTCCCTTGTCTTCTCTCTTCTTTGTGAAATGTTCATTCTCCAATTGCCATTAAAGAGAAATGTTGACATTGCTTTTGCTTTGTATCATTTCTTTTTTTCCCTTCATATCCAGTAATACACAAAACACTGTTAGCTTCCCTTCAGAGTGAGTCTTTAAAATATTCCAATACTTTATTTGCATCCCATTATAGCAGCATCTCTAATAATATGGACCATTGGTGCCTCTGATCCTAATCCCACACTCTTTCATTTCTCCTCTGTACCAGCTTCAGTGCCTTCTTTCTTGTCTTTTTTTTTTGCTCCATTTTTATCATGTTTTAAATTTTCAAATAATTTTTATGTGTCACACTCTTAAAAACTTTAAAATGTTTACTAGCAGTTTTCACACAAATTTGTTTTGTCATTGGACAGCTCAATTTAAAACCACGTGAGCAACAGACACAATATACATTTTCATGGTTTTTAATATAAGAAAGGTCAATTATTCACTTTGCAATCAAGGCTCCTTGCAATAATGCCCGGCCTTCCTTTGACTTGTTTTTCCTCAGTTGGAGAGGGCTAGGAAGAGGGCTAAGTACTCTCATTCCTCTGTTCATTTGCAAATTGCCTGCAATAGCCAGGACAAGACAGACCTAATCCAGAATCTGGAAACTCTGTCCAGACCTGCCAAAAGGGTGACAGGAACCATGCTGCCTCCCATGGTGGGTGTTTGAAGAAAGTTGGAATGGAGAGAGGAAGTGGGATTCAGATGCTGGGTTTCTGATATGGAATGTGGGCATCGCAAGCAATGTCTTAAGCACTAGGCAAATGTTCACCTGCTGCCTCCCTTTAAACCTCTGTTCATCTAACATAGGAACCTCATCATTTCAGCCATTTTGAAGTGACCAAACGATCTGTTTGCTATCTTTCTATTCTTTCTGTTTATTTAAACTGAAATGCAATGGTTTCATTCATCCCTATCACTTATTGATATTCTCATCTATTAAGACCTAATATGACTTCCACTTGGTCCATTCACTCTTCTACTCAGGAATGATGCTAAAAATACAACACCAAACTCAGTAAGATATTTCTATCTTCACCAAAATGATTGCATTGGACTAAATGTCCCCAAAAATTTATACGTTGAAACATTAATCCCATTGTGACAATATTTGGATATGAGGCCTTTGGGACTAATTAGAGCAAAAGGTTAGGATGAAGCCCTGTTGCATGGTATTATGGGAATGGCCTTATGGGTAACGTTCAGAGAACCAGCTAACTCTTTCCACCAAAGGAGTATACAAAGAAAATTCAGCTATCAGAAAACTGCAAGGGAGTTCTCACTAGAATGTGACCATGCTGGCCACCTGATCTCTTAGACTCTCAGCCTTTGGAACTGTAAGAAATTATTTTCTGTTGTTTATAAGCCATTCAGTTTATGATACTTTAGTATAGTAGCCCAAACTGATGAAAACAATGTTTCATTTTATTTTTCAGAATCCTATAATGCTAGCACTGAACATTCTCTCCAATGCCATTTAGCCCAACCTGTTCACTATTCAGAAAAGGAAGGCAGATTAGGAGACACATCCTATAATGGTGACACAGGGAGCTAGTGAGTCACAGATCACTCTAGAATCCAGATATCCAGTATCTCAATTTAGATATTAATCATGCCATATGTGGTTCCCTGGTTCCCTCATACTTTCTTCCTATGGTTCTCACACATTGATAGCTTAGAGTATTTAAAGAAAAAACATGTATTTTTATTTTATTCGAAAGGCAAAGAGAGCAAGAAGCAGAAAGGCAGACAGAGAGGAAACAAGAAAGAAACAAAAGTTGGGTGAGGCAGAAATCAGAGCTCAGGACTCATTGCAGGTTTCCTACATGTGTGGCAGAGATTTGAGTACTCTAGACATCGTTTGCTACCTACTAAAGTGTGCATTAACAGGAAGCTGGGCTGGAAGTGGAGTAGCTGGGATTACTGCAGGCACTCTGATATGAGATGCAAGCATCACAAATGACAGTTTAACTATTTTCCCAAATGACTGTTACAATTACCTTGGAGTGTAGGTAGGCGATTGTTTCCACACAGCTATTTAGTACTGAGTTCTAGGAGAGCAGGTGATGTTTCTCCTACTTGTTTGAGTTTCCCACAGCACACAATCTGTTGCTTTAGATAGAATAAGCAGTTGGCAACCTGATATGAATCAGGTTAAGAAGCTATATATCACAATCTGGTATGAATAATTAATTTCTATAGTTTCTTTAGCATATTTTATAAATTAAGATTAGTCATAATCTTAAGTACCTGAACAACAGCAGACATAAAATATGATATTTCAATTAGGTAAGCTTGAAGCTCTAATGTATAGTCTATAGAATTTTCAGTAAGCAAGCTATATTCTCCCTGGAAGGTCATTTCATCTAATAGTCTCCTATCTTGTCTCATATTAGTGATGGCAGAATCAAGATTCACAGAGTGGAAAGACTTGCCAAAATGTGATATGAATGGCACAGTCAGTCTGAGGCTGGAGACTTCTTGAGCTGAAGTTGTCCATAACCCAAGAGAGCAGTTACACACTCCAATGCTTATACAATTAAACACTTGGGATTTGGAGTCTGATTGACCTGGTTCTGCTGCTTGAAAAAGTTAATTAACCTCAAGGAGCCTCTTTTTAAAAAAAAAAATTTGCAGAAATAAGCTTGCTTGGAGAGCTCAAAGGCCAACCAAGGAGGCAATACTGTAGGCTGCGGTACTGTATCATACCCTTAGTCTGTAGCTCCTACATTAGAGGAAAAGAACCTGCCACTTGCTTAGGTGTAAGGCCATGCAGGCCTCTGAAGACCACCAGAGGAAACCTTGACTCATACTCACAAATCCATCCTGCATTTTGCATATAGGTTTGAGATCAGAGTGCTTCTGTGCTTGTGTTGCATAAAGACAAACGTGAGAATTGTTCAGAAGACTAGCTAATTCATCCTGTCAACTAGCAAGGAGTAGGCACTGAAGTAACAGGACAGAAGCCTTAGGAGGTGTCAATCCTGTACAATAGGCCTGTACCAAATTGTCCATAAAAATAGCTGAAAATTGCTGATTAGAAGAGGACATCTTGTCCCCAAGGTATTCAATAGGAGTTGCTTAGTGCTAGGACAGCCAGAGGGACTCTGAGGCCTGACTAAATACTGCCAGCCCAACTGAGAACCATAGAGGGTAACGAAGATTTTTCTAAAAACAACTGACGTCAAATCCTCTCATAGCTGTGATTATAGGGACAGAACTGTTAAAAAAAAAACACCTCCAGTTACAATTCAGATTAGGGATGGGTACATGGACACTAGAGACATTGATGAAAAGTCATAGGAGGTTCTCTGGTGGGAAGCATAGGAGGCAAGAGGATAGACTACAAACATGAAATTCAGAACTAATAGTCCCAAGCCAACGTTAAGGATTTAATATCCAAATACTGTCGCTTACTGAGCACCTATTATGTCTAACAGGTAGACACAGATCCCATATGACTGAAAACCAATTTCCATCTTTTTGTCTCACGGTTAGGTGGGTCCAAAATTTGAGGATTGTTTGGTGGTGTCCTTTAACAGGGTCTCAAGGACAGCAATCAAGATGTAAACAACATTGTCATCTCAACCGAGGCTTGGGGTTTCTTCCAAACTGAAATGACTTTTCGGAGAATTAATTTCTTTGCAACACACTTCTTCACATCCAATAAAACAGAGACTTCTGCCTCTAGTCTCTATGCTCTTGCTATTTTTTTAGAAAAGATTCCTTATCTTTTTTTCTTGAAAGAAGGGGCATTAATAACACATAACAACATGGATTCATAACTAGAATCAGAATGATGAAAGAAGGGTATCTATAGAGCAGGTGTAATTTAGTGAAGATATCACATATAAATTATATCCCAAGTAACATGACATCCATATATTCTGATGCTCCTTCTAAGTGTATGTTCCACATAGGAGAGAACATATGTGCAATTTGTCTTTCTGTGTCTGTCTTATTTGACTTAGCAAAATGTTTTCCAGTACCATCTATTTTGTTGCAAGTGTCAATAATTCATTCTTTTTCTATGTCTGACTACTAGTCCATCATGTGTATAGACCACATTTTTATCCAGTCATTAGAATTTTCTTTATTTATTTTCAATTCAATCAAAAGGCAGAGACACAAATAGATATCTTCCATCTGCTGCATCGTTTTCCAAATGCCTGCAATATCTGGGGACAGGCTAGATTAAAGCTAGACACCTAAGTTTCAATTTCAGTCTCCCACATGGTTGTAGAGACCCAAACACTTCAACCATCATCTGCTGCCTCCAAGGGAACTTATTAGTAGGATGCTCAAATAAGAACTAGAGCAGATACCAGAGTCCAGGCATGGCAAGTGTGCATCTCATTTGTCATTTTAGCCACAGCATCAAATATTCACCCCTCTATATTCCATCTTGAGAGGCTCATTTGATTCTATCAGAGCCTCCTAGGAAACAAATCTACCTTTTGACTAACTCAAAGTCATAATCATATAGGATTTAAATTGCATCTGCAAAGTCTTTTAATCTTTATCACATAACATAGTCTTCACAATATTCACAGATTCTTTCCATGTTCAAAGGAGTGGATTATATACCAGAAGTTGAATACTGGAAGTTTTCTTAGAATTTTGACTACTACCTGCCTGTGCGCTGACCTACAGTGACTCACATCTCTTCTAAAAGTGCAAAATATATTCACAATGCTCAAAGTCTCATCATCCAAGCCTAAATTTTATCATCTCATCAGCTCAAAATCCAAAGTCTCATCTAAATCTCATCAGCTAAAAAGATCAAAATCTCATTATTTAAATTATCCATATTAGGTGCATATGAAGCCTCTTTTCCATCTACTGAACTCTTTATACGCATTATTACATTTAATTCCTTAGGCAATACTGCAAGTACATTTTCATCAACCCCATTTTATAGATAAACGAGGAAATAAAAACTTAGCTACCTTGTCTATGGTCATTTGGGCATTGAGATTCATGTCCCATGAACGGGTGGACATTTGTTAAGCGTACTTGTTTTAGCCAAACAATCATGATTTGAAGTCATTTTGCAAAGGCAGCGGCCTTGCACGAACATCCACATTCCAGTGAGGATCTTCTGGAGCACAGTAATATTCTCACACCGAAGAAAGCTAACAGATAGCATCTTTAACATCTTATGATGGAGGAATTTCCCTAAGTATACTCTGGCCGTAGAGGTAACAGTTCGGTTGGAGCAAGAGGCAGAATTCATGTGAGGGATGTACAAGATCTCAGTAATTCCAAATGGATTACACAAGGAGAAAAAGAAGAGAAAAGGATACATAGGTACTGATTCCTGTCCTGCCAAGGCTTGATATATGGCATTGGGCTGGATGCTTCCTTCCTCCTTCACCCTCATTTTGTTTGTAAAATGAAATATTTGAATACTAGATGATCTCTAGGTCATTTTCAAAATCCTGCAATTCTTTTAAAGATTTATTTATTTATTTGGAAACTCAGATATACGGAGAGGAGGAGAGACAGAGAGGAAGATCTTCCATCTGTTGGCAAGCGGCTGCAATGGCCAGAAGTGAGCCGATTTAAAGCCAGGAACCAGGAGCCTCTTCTGGGTCTCCCACACGGTTACAGGGTCCCAAGGCTTTAGGCCCGTCCTCGACTGCTTTCCCAGGCTACAAGCAGGGAGCTGGATGGGAATTGGGGCTGCCGGGATTAGAACCAATGCCCATATGGGATTCCAGCTTATGTAAAACTAGGACTTTAGCCACTGAGCTACTGCGCCGAGCCCCAAAAATCCTGCAATTCTAACCAGAGGAACAAACAGTAATGCAGATAAATGTCAGGATTTGGCATTTGAGAGAGAGAGGAGACCTGGTTATTTGAATTCTGTGACGTTGTTTGTTCTTAAACAGAAAATGCCTAAGCATGTGGACATAGCATTGACCTCAGAATATGTACCTGTGCCCTGCCAAATATTGCACAGCAAAAGCCTGCAATAAAGCTGATACTTCAGACCCTGATGACCTTTATTCAGGCCACTGTATGTCTGAAAAGCAGAGTTCTCAACAGGGGAGAGCAAAGTGAACAGAACCTCATGAGAAATGGATAGATCTGAGACCCCGGCAGGGAAGGATCAGAGCCCATGAGAGTATGGGCATACGAGAGGGAGCTGATCTGGAATGTAAGGGACACACTGTGTTCCCTTCATTCTTCCTGTTCAAAGTAATCATTCAGGTCTTGCAATTTCCTCCCTTCGAAGCACGAAGCCTTGCAATCTTCGCCATTCATTCTGTAAATGCTGATTACACAAGAGAACTTGAAAAGGTTTGTGAAAAAAATGCATATTATGAAAGAAAGTATATGCATGAATTTCAAATTTTTTGATCAAAATAATCTTCTATTTCCACTTTCCACAAAGTTTATGAAGTACCTATGTCTTGAAATCCATCTTTTCACTTCTTCCTTCTGTGAAACATTCATTTTTTTTGTCACCGAAACGTATGATGTTATTGTTATTGCTTCATTTCTTTACCATCCTCTCAAAAATCAGTGTCACACCAGATCCTGTTGGTCTCCTTTTGCAGTGATTCTAAACAGTATTCCACCCTTTTCCTCCTCCCCGGCCCTGCCCCACAACAACTTGTAAGTGCCAATTGTTGGCAAAATGAGGGTGGACATAACAATAAATAAAATATAGCCTGCAGCTGCTATAATCATTTTTATTAAGACTATCTATCCATTGATCTTCCATAAAGGTGTTTGAGATGATTATTTATCCTTTATGGCTCAGGTCTATGGTTGCTTTTTCCATGAAACTCTCTGGTGAGTGGTGCTTGTTTCCTTTCCCTTTCCCCTCCATTCTCTCTCCTCCCTTCTCATCTCTGTTTAGCTCTGTCTGTGGGTTTCTCATATGATGCTTGCCACTATTTTAGGCGTCAGTTTGCATGTGTAAGTGTATTTACCTTGGCTATTCTGTGAGAAACTGAGTCCACAGCAAGTACTCAAATTGTCAGTCTTTCTGAAGATGCCACTGACGGCATGATTCAGAAGTATTATCACCGTCATTACTGCCCTAGGTACTGCAAAGAACTCTACATGCATTATCAGATCCAATTTTCACAGTATTACTCCACATTAAATTGGACTTCTAATATATTGTAGTTCCTGCAAGCATCCAGGTCTGCTGATCTCCAGTGTTGAGCCACCACACTAAACCACCTTACACAGTAGGTGACGCTAACTCTTACAAACTTTGTGCATTCAGAAAATCTCTGCACTGAATTTGCACCCTTTAAGCCCACTTTGACTACTGGTTTGTTTAAGGAAGATGAGGAGTGGAGAAAAGTAGGACAATAGCAATCCTGAGTGGTGCTAAGACAATTTACTGGTTCAGTGGAAATGATGATCCTCCAGGGTCCCCCAAGTCGTTGGGTTCTGAAGAAAAACTCTTGAGATACGACAAAGAAAGGGATTCGTTGATAGACGCTACCGTTATATTTGGCTGGGCCACATGCTTAGGCTTGTCAAGGGTTGGCTTGGAGATAGTTTTTGTGGCAGAAAGAAGAAGGAAAGCCTTTAACCAACACACTCAGTTTCCTATAAATGAAGGACCAGGGGTACTTAAGCCCCTAAAACCAGCCACTTCGTTACCTGTAGTAGAAATCAGCCAAGGTCAACGCTTGATCTTTCAAAGAGAGCAGTGCTTCAGTGCCACTTGGCCATGATTCTCTCCTGTTGACACTTTTATGAGGTCTGTAACAGATAAGTATATTTTTTATTGAAAATGCGGAAAACATTAGAAAATAAGCATGTCATTTCTTAACAAAAATAATAGAACAGCTTTTTGGGCAAACAACACAGTTACTCTTCCATCTGAACACATTTATTTCTTCTATAGCAAAATGAATTATTTCTCTCTATATTTACAGCCAGTGACTATAAACTCAGGCCTTTATAAAATTAATTTATAAATCAAACTTTTAATGTTGCATATCAGTTTTCCTGGTGTTCTTAAAAGGTTATATTCCAATCATTTTTCTGGCTTATATTTAAATGAATATTTTAATTTCTCTCTACGACAGTTTTTAATAATTCATCTGTTAGTACTCAGCATCCCCATCCCAACATTCAATATGCTCACACACAAAGGTTTTGAATCACCCAAGATCATTGTTAAATTCCATGTACTTTGAAGACTATAAAGAGCTCTCTCTTCAGATGCATTTTGTTCGATGCAAACAGATAAACCCCATGTAATTATGGTTGCTGGGCCTGAGTGAGTGCTTGGTAAATGAGTTGCTATGAAAGTTAGACTTTGACAACAGTGGGACAAAGTTAAGTCAAATCTGGATGCGGGAAACTTGGTGCTTGACAATCATCTGCTGCTCAGAGGTGCTTTAAATAGGAAGCTGTATTACAGCAGAATTGCCGGAACTTTAACCATGCATTTTGGTATGGAATTCAGGGGACTTCTTTGGGAATTTAGCTGCTGACTTGGCTCTGTGCCACTGTTGTAGGCTTTTTTTTTTTAAATTAATATTTAGCATTATATGACAGTTTCATAGGCTTTGGGAATCCCCCTCCCCCTCCCCCTCCCCTCCCCCCTGGTGGATTCCTCCACCTTGATGCAGCATTACAGTTCAAATTCCATCAAGATTCTTTCCTTGCAAACATATATTAAGCATGGAGTCCAGCTACTTATTGTCCAGATGGGTTGAACAGTTTCTTGGGGAGACCATTTCTGGTCCGAAGTCAGAGCTGGTATAATATCATCACAGTCAATTAAGAGTCCCAATATAACATCAACAGCAATTTGCAATATTATGGAATTGACATAGTTTTGAGTAACCAGTATGTTAAAGAAAAAAAAACAATAAAAAAAACAAAAAACAAAAAACAAAAAACAAAGAACAAAATAACAAAAAAACAAGTCCTAACCACAACCTATGATTAGCTCATTGACATCTCAATTTTAGTTTATATACAGGACCGGACCGGCTGCTATATACCCCGAAAAGGCCACAGGGTACCATTCAGCTGTCTCATGTCTATTTCATTTTAGTATTTAGCCATTTGTTGTGTTGAAGTATAATTTTGTTGATCTTGGCAGATTTTGGGATAATCCAGACTGGCTTGTAACTCTAACAAGATATTTGTCGACATTTAAGGTGCAGAACATTTTTTTTTTTTTGGGGGGGGTGTGCAGGGAAATCCTCAACACCATGGTGAGGAGTGACCAATCTTCACTGTTGTAGGCTTTTGTGAAGTGAACCAGCAGGTGGGAGATCTGTTTCTCTTTTCTCTCTCATTATGACTTTAAAATAAGTAAATAAAAGAAAATTTTTAAAAAGCCCACTTAAGGGAAATAAATAAAATTAAAAATTATTTTTATTATTGTTAGTTGATATATTTTTTCAGACTAATGCTAACAATATACTCAATTATATATTCTAATATATACAAATATATGTAAATTCTGAAAAAATAACAGATGCTCTTTTTTCTTATATACTTTAATTCCATTTCCTCAAACTTTTGTTTAAAAAAAAGAAAGAAAAATAATTAATCTAGAGCTAGAAGAACGTGGTATATAGATATTGGGTAGATTGGTGTTTCATCTCATAGCTTTGATTCAGTTTCTAGAACCTTCTCATTGGATCAGAGCTGAATATTTTATGTTGAGATATTATAAATGTTCAACTCATACTACCAATATACCCTTTGTTGTTTTGGAGTGATTCTCTTGGCCCATGGAGTTGGGGTGGGAGATCAGTTTGGTCCAGCCATGGAAAGAAGGCCAAGGGGGAAAAGCATGATAAACTTCCAAAATTTTTACAGGAGCAGTGAAGATATTGACAGGCTCTTAGATTCATTTTTGCTCCTCATGCTCACACCACACCATTCTTAACCAATATTGGCTTGTGCCTGGATTATTACAATAGTTTCCTAACTGACATTCCTGCTTTAATCTTTGCTTCCTCTATCCTACATTTGTAGTCAAAACAAAAGGATAGTTGTGCTGATTCTCTACCCATACATGCGACTGAATACATTGATGGGGTAGGCACTTTGCATGGTTGTTAAGATGCTGCTTGGGATACTCACATCCCAACATCAAATGCCTGGTATGACTCCCAGTTTCTCTGGTCCCAATTCTAGCTGCCTGAGAAAATGAATTCAGGGAGGAAGCATATGTTGGCTGATGTTGTTGGGTCTCTCTCTGTCCTCAATTTCATGTATATACATATACACACACATACACACACACACACGCATATATATATTTAAAGAATGAATTAATAAATTCTGAAACTACTTATTCTAAAAGTTGAAACAAAACTTTTTAAAATTTATTTTATTTTTAATATTGTTTACATAATTGAGAGGGATGCATGCACATATGGGCTTCTGATTAAGGTAGAGGGGTTGAGGTATGGAGGAAGGTGAATGGGAAAATATTTCAGTTCTTTTTAAAAAAATTTTTATTATTTTTTATGGTACAATTCCATAGGCTCAGGGATCCCCCCCCACATTTTCCTGCCCGCCCCACCAATTTCTAGTATATTAATATAGTAGCAAAGTCCTTCCTAAACAGTCCTAAGTCCATCATACTGCTATTCAAGTGTATGCTGACATTGCAGGCATGGACAATGACAGAGAGTGCTGCAACCTATTGTTAAGATATGTTTAACAGTTGCATCTTTGATTTGGAAGTAGAGATGCGAACTGCATTGTGGTATCTTCACACCCGGATATGATAGTTTCTGTTACACAGTTACTATACATTCCCTTAAATGAAAAGCTATAAAACAAAATCAACAACAAAGAAAGTAAAAAAAAAAATATAAGGCCTTTTATTCTTTTTTTCTTCTATGTCCTCAGAGGGGTAAAGAGAGGGGACTGATCCCAGTTGTCACACTACATCAACACCCAGGGATGGGGGAAGGTCATT
Organism: Ochotona princeps; assembly: GCF_030435755.1. Taxonomy (NCBI): domain Eukaryota; kingdom Metazoa; phylum Chordata; class Mammalia; order Lagomorpha; family Ochotonidae; genus Ochotona; species Ochotona princeps. Next base: position 95,829,691 of record NC_080865.1, read on the forward strand.
CAAGTGGTGCTTTAAAGATCCCAATATGGGGAGTAATATCCTGAGGGTGTTACTTGAGTGGTTTTGAAAGTTCTGAAACATTGTCAGCCTTATTGCACCAGGGTTGGGAAAATCTCTCCAAGGTCCATGAACTGACCAACCCTGCTTTAGTGTATCCATATACCCTGACACTTGCTATAAAGATTGGCCAGAAAAGTTGTCCAAACAGTTCTTGTCTCTGTCCTCTGACTGGGCATTAAGCTGGCCTAGATGAGCTGATTATCATGTCCCCCATCTTCATCTGGGCATGCTGTCCACTGAACAGGCCTCAACATTTGTGGAGGTCCAATCCCGATACATGCACTTCAAGATCAGACCGCATACCTTGTGATTTTTCTTGAGGCCAGGTTTTAAATCCAATGAGTCCCCTAAGAAAATTTATCTTGGCTGACTTCAGATTTGATCCTTGTGTGTTTGCAAACTAGTGCAGTGTCAGGTTCAGTCTGTCAATCACACTAGCCAACACACTTACCAGTTGATACAGCTACCTGGTCAATACCATTCCCAGCCCAATCTTTCACACAAATTGATGAGTGCTATAGCCTAGCTCAGCCCAGTGCACTGCAGGCCCGATCCACATGCATGCCAGCAGGTGTCACAGCCTAGTTGAGGTAACCCACAATAACCCCCACCAGGCCCATCCCCATCCCTGTTTTTTTCACTTGCTGGCATGTCCTGAAGCCTAGCCTGGCCCTTCTCCCATCCCACCTGGCTCTTATGCACACCACAGCTAAGGCTGTGGCTTAGTTCAGTGTAACCTACCCTCAGACCCAGACTACAGGTTTGCTGTTGGGGGTTGCTGCCTTGACCAGCCTGGCCTGCCCCCAGCCCTGGATCTTGTGCTCACCAGTGGAAGCTTCAGGCTAGCAGGGGAGTGTCCAGAGTTCTCTACCAGGCCTGCACCCAGCCCAGGATTTTGTACATTCCAGGGGCTACTATGATCCAGCCTGACATGACTTTTACCCAGTCCCAGCATTTTCCAACTGGTGTTGCAGCCTAGCCCAGCCAGCCTTCACCTATTCTGGTTGTTGCACATGCCAATAGGTGTGGCAGCCTAGTCTGAACCGGTCCACCCAAATCTCAGCTTTTATATTCACCAATGGAAGCAGCTGCCCAGCAGGGAAGTCCCCAAAATGTGCCTGTCAGCTCTTCTCCCCGCCATGGGTATTATGCATGAGAGTGGATGCTGAAGCCCACTCTGGCATGGCCTGTTCCCGGTCTCAGCGTTTGCTGGTAGGTTCTATAGCTTGGCACAGCCTAGTTCAGCCTGCCTGTCTTTGATCTAGTACTCAACTTTAGGTGCACTAGCCTGGCCCATCCAAGCCCTAGCCCTAGTGTGAACTGGTGGATATTGTGACCTTAACCCAGCCTGACCTGCACCCCACCCTGGCTCTTGCTCTTGCCAACATGTGTTGTGGACTGACCAGTCTGGCCCATGTCTAGACCCCATCCATATGCTTGTCGATGAGTACCACAGTCCTGCGTGGCTGGCCTGCCCCTAGCCCCTACTCCCATTCTCCCTCTCACGACCTAGAGCTGCAGCATAGCCAGGAGTTCCCCAAGTTCCCTACCAGGCCTGCTGCTTCAAGCCCTGGATTTCACATGTGTTGTTTGTTGGGTGCCATGGGGCTGCATGACACGGCCTGCCTCAGCTCTGGCACTCACTGGCAGGTACTGTGTGGGTTAACCTGACTGGCTTATGCTCATTCTAGCTCTTGCTTGGGTGCTACAGCACCCTGGGCCACCCACAGACCTGTCATGTGACCTGGTGGCTGCCACACCATAACCCATTCTATCCCAAATCCATTCTGGTTCTTAGGAATGTCGGCAAGTGCTGGGGTATATACCAGTTTGGCACATTCCCAGCCCCAGCCCACATGCATGCCAATTGGTACCACAGCCTTATACAGTCTGATCCACTCCAGCTCTGACTCTTGAGCTCACCAGTGAAACTGCAGTCTAATGGAGGAGTCCCTGAAGTTTCCCTACTGTGCCTACTTCCAGTCCAGATACTGTGCATCTCAGCAGGTGCTTCAAGCCAGCCTAGCATGGCCAACTCCCAGTATCAACTCTCTCTGGTTGGTGTTGCAGCCTAACCCTGCCTAGCACAGTGCACACTCTCCTGGCTCTGGCACATGCCAACAGGTATTGCAGTCCCATCCTGGCCTGCCTCCAGACCCAGATCTTATGCTCCCCAGCAGGAGTTGTGGCCTAGCCAGAGAGTTCTGTAAGTTCCCTACCAATGCTGCTCCTAGCCCTGGATCTCACATGTGCCAGCCAGTGCAGTGGCCCTGCTTGGCATAGTCTGCCCTCAGTCTGGGCCTTTGCATGTGCCAGAAGGTGCTACACTCTGACCCAGTTTTGTCCCCTCCCAGTCCTGGCTCCCAGGAATGTCAGTGAATTGTGCAGACCAGCAAAGAAAACGTATTTAAAAAGATTTTTTGTTTATATGAGAGGCAGATTTACAGAAAAAGAGATAGAGGCACACAGAGAGATATCTTACATCTACTTTTTCACTCCCCAAATGGCCTCAATGGTCAGGGCTGAGTTAATCTGAAGCCAGGAGCCTGGAGCTCTGTGCAGGCCTCCCACATGGGTGCAGGGGCCCAAGTACTTGAATCATCTTTTGCTGTTTTCCTTGGCTATAGGCAAGGAACTGGACCTAATGTGGAGCACTCAGGATTTGAACCAACACCCATATGGGATGCCAGCATTACAGATGCAGCATTAACTTGCTAAGTCACCATGCTGGCTCCTAGAAAGCTTTTGACTTCACTGCTCATATATTAACTTTGGTTTCTGATTTGCTTACCAGGGTCTACATGATTAAGTTGTGCTTGTTGTTTTGATTTAATATCCTACCACTCTCCTGCTTTCCCATTATGCTCCAGATACATTGTCTTTCTTGATATTGTTTGAATGTTCCAGACAAGATTCTTTAACGGTACTTTTTACTTATGCTCTGTCTGGAACACCATTGCTTCTGCACACACCCTTTTTCTGAGAACACCCTTTGCTTGTTCAAGGGTCTACTTAGATGTAATTTCATCAGAGATCTACTATGGCGTGTGTACCATCGCACTATCTGGTGTAACAGCCTAGTCACTATCTGTCCTGTTCCCACACTTTACATTATTTTTCACGTGCTGTTACTTCCAGACTTTACAGTTTAGATCAATTTGCTGTTATTTCCTACAGTGTACAAAAGGAGGAATTTGTCTATCATGTTTCTAGCTATATGCTCAGTTCCTAGAGCAATATCTAACAAATAGATGCTCCAGAAATAGTTGTTGCTAGTTGATTAAATGAGTTAATGAGTTAGTGACTCAGTGTTTCTACCTCAGCAGGCTCTAAGTAAAGAGGAAAGAACTAGAACAAGTTCCCAGGCAAAGGCAGTGCTGTTTAACAGACAGCTGAGTGGTATTGGTGTAGAGTCTAGACTTAAAAGTGCATTAATTAGCTTAAAATTTCTTAATAATTCTTGTGTCCAGCTGGTTTTTGTTTCAATGGTCACAGGAGGGATTTCTAGTTATCTTAAGTCATGTTGATGGTACGCAATCTGATACGTATTGCAAGACCTTATGTAGAGTCTTGGAGTGGAAAGATTTCTGAACTCACTTTGAAATGCAACAGATGGCTATGCAAATGTGATATCTGACAGTAATACCACATTTGCATAAGTACTGTATTTTCAAAGCAATTTATTGCTTTACAAGAAATTGGACTAAAAATGGTACATTATGTGTTTTCCATTAGCCCTTGCATGTGATTCTAGTTCAGGTGAGAAGCCAGGTGGCTCTGAATTGCTCTGGTTTGTCCCGTAATGCCTTGTAAAGTCACCATGTGGATTCAGGTGAATCCTAAGTAGCAAAGCCTTCTAGATACTGAAAATACCTTGTTTGGCATCTCTAGACTGTGGCAGAGTTGGCTACTTCTCTGCATTACTTCCACTCTGTCTCACCTGGCCCTACTATTTGAATTACAGAAGCAGTCATGCCTTCAGCATTGCCATTTCTCCAGCTGTGCTCCTAGAATCTTTCCTAAAAAAAAACTTTGCTGTAATTTCTGTCTCTTTGCATTCTATCCAATTTCCATGGCCAGATCAAGAACACCCCTCTGATGAAGGTCTTCTATAACAATCCTATGGCGAACTAATATTTCTCCTGAACTTTAGCAGGTGCCCTTGCCTATGACATCAATTGGTAGTTTCATCTTGAGGCATCATATTGGTTGGGAGCAAGGTTCTTGTCAAGACACCTGGGTTTTAGTCTTGACTCTGCATTTTCCTAGTGACATATCCTCAGGCAACTGACTTCTCAAATGATCAAATTTTTGTCTTGAAACTAAAATCATCCTAGAATTAAAACTTACTCTAGTGTTGGATGTTGTGGTATAGAAGGTTGAACCACTGTTTGTGGCACCACATTGTATTTAAGAGTGCTGGCTCGAGTCCTGGCTGTTATTCTACTTCTAATCCTGCTTGCAACTGCAGCTGAGAAAGCAGTAGATAACAGTCCAGTGTCCCTCTCACCCAGTGTCAGAGACCTGGATAGACTTCTTAATTACTGTCTTTGTTCTGGCCTAATCCCAGCTATGTAAGATTTGTGTACTGAATACTTTGTTATAGGATGTCTGCCTTCTCTTTCTCTCACTCACTTGCTTACTTGCTCATGCACTCATTCTTGCTCTCTGTCACTCTGCCTTTCAAATAATATTTTATTTTATTTATTTTTGACAATTTTTACATATTTGATTAGGGTTGGAAGAGTCAAGGGCTAGAGGAAAGTGGGTGAGACCAGTTTTCACACTCTCCTCTTTCCTTTCTGTATCTGGGGGAATGGGAGAAATAAGGGGAGAATCCACACCCAGCCTCCCACCCATCCCAGGCTCCCCAGTGTGGGGCATAGTCCGAGGGTCCTGCTCAAGTGGTTTTGATAGTTCAGCAGTTCTGTTTTGATGCCGATCTTGCCACTCCAATCACGATGAAATCTCTACAGACTCCACTGACTGATAGCCCACCTTAGAGACTCTGCTTGCCCAGGTATGCACTGCCAACTCTAGGCTGAACTAGTTGAATGATTTGTTCTGTCCTCTATCCTCTGTTATTGTAACGGGTGTCTTCTGCAGGCTCCAGTGTACTGCTATACCCTCCATGTGCTTCTGGATATGCTGTCTACTGCTCCACCTAAGCCACTGAGGAGGCCTTCCTCTGACACATGCATTCCACAGTTAGACCGTGGAACCTGCAATTCTCTCTATGGTTGGAATTCTGAGTCCAGTGGTTCAGTTGGGAGATTCCCGAAGAAACTTCATCTGAGGTGAACCCAGATTCTTGTGTGTGCATACCAATACAGGGTCTGGCACAGTCCGTCACCCAAATTGGCCTAAGTTCACAATATTATTTGCAATTGCTGGGTCAGTTGTCTCCAGATCTGTCTTCTATGCAAGCTAATGGGTGTTGCAGTCCAGTCGAATCTTGCCCAACGCATACTTGGCCCCCACACAAACCAGTGGGAGTTGTAGCTTAGTCTGAGCAAACCATAATAACCCCCACCAGGCCCTCCCCCTGCCCTGGTTCCTGTGCTTGCCAGTATAAACAGCAGACTGGTCCTGTCTGTCCCACATCCCATCCAGCTCTCTTATGTGTCAATGGGCATTGAAGCCTAATTCAACCCAAGCAGTCCCACTATCCTGCCCACACATGTGCCGGCAGGTGCCACTTTCTAACTAGTCATGACTGTCCCAGTCCTGGTTCTCATGCTCATCAGTGGCAACCCAAGAGATAGGTGCCCACAGTTTCCTTATTAGGCTCACCCCCATTCTTGGATCTTACACTCTCCAAGTGGTACTGACGTTTAGCTTGACAGTGTTTGCCCCCTGTGCCAACATCTTCCAGCTGATGCTGCAGCAAAGTCTAATCAACCCACACCAACTCTGGCTTATGCATGTGCCACTAGGTACAGTCTGCCTAGCCTGGCTTGTTCCCAATTCAGCTTACATGCAGGCCAACAGGTGTTGTAGCCCTGCCTCATCTGGTCTGCCCCCATTCCAGCTCTCACACTCACCAGTGGGACATCGCTGAGTGTCTGTCAGGATTCATTCCTCACCTACATGTACAGTGACCTTATCCATGGATCCATGGATGTCCCTAGGCAGTAATTTATACCTCCAAGACTCCAGAGCTTGCCACCAGGTGGCCAAAGGGCAGATCCTGGCACCAGTTGATACATTGGCTGCCCACAAACCCAGTACCCTCCCTTCACCTAGCAGTGGTAGATGGGGAGGCAGAATCCCCAGCAGGCAGAAAGCCTATAACCACATTTAATTTTTTTTAAAAACTCATAAAATGATTCCTAAGTGAAGTAACTGTTCAAATATGTCCCTCATCAAAGGAAGGAAACAACACCTTGAATATGTAACAAGATAACTCTCACAACCTACATCTTTCAAAGATGATCAAAGTTACAAATCATCAGGAAAATTTGGCATATAGTGAGGAGGAAAATTAATTTAGAAACAGACATAGAAATAATATAAGTTGTTAGCACCTCAAAATTGTATAACTATTATAAATGTTTGAAATGGTTTAAAGAAAAACATACATAATAATGTGAAATGGAATGCATAGAAAGTACTATAGTATTATGAATACATTAAATACATCGGAATAAGAGCTCTTTGAACTTGAAGAGTTAATAGAAGCTACAGAAATTGAGGTACAGACAGAGAAAGGAGTTAAATAGATAAATACAACTCTAACCATCCGTGGAAAAATATCCAGGCATGAAACAAATGTGCAATTGTAGCTCTAGATGCAGTGTTAGGGGAGGGTCCAGAAAAATCTTTGAACAAATAAATAACCTGCTATTTCCAAATTTGATGAAAAGTATAAACCTACAGATAGGAAAATAAATTCAACAAGAACTTGAAAAACTGAAGCTAAACCACACCAAAGCAAATCCTAATCTAATTGTGAAAAATAATAAATAATACGATAATACTCAAATTAGAGAAAAAAAGAAATATCACTTAAGTGAAGATAAAATAAGCATTGTACATTGACACAATAAAAGGGGTTTCCCACACTTGTCAAACTAGACAGCCTTTTTTAAACCTTTTTTTAATTACAGGTTCAGAAAAGTGATTACCGCAAGATCTGTACCAAGAGAAATTTTCTTCAAACTGAAGACAGTGGTACCTGTGGAAATTCAAATCTACACAATGCATGAAGAAATACTGGCAAATGCAAGTTTTTTCATTTAAGAAATAAATGCTTAAAGAATTAAAAATAAGTGATTTGTGAGGTATATAACTCATAGAAATGTATTAACATAATAGTATAAAATTGAGAACAATTCTTGAATAATACATAAATGATATATTATTTGAAGTAGAATGCGATAGGCTACAAGTGCATATTTTCAACCTCATAGTGATGGCTAAGAAGACAAACAAAAATTAAGCAAGATAGCAAGCGGGAATAAAAATCACACCCTTGAGCAAAGTAAAGAACAGAACCAACACTGGAACAACAAAAAGCAGAACTCTCAATCCAAAATAAAGTGTGGAAAGGTGGAAATAAAGGGAAAACTTAGTAGATGAATGAGATAGAAAAAATCATTTATGTGGTCAATTTAAGACCAATGGTACGGATGATCAAATTAAATGTAAATGATCCAAATGTGCCAATATAAAAATTAGTAATTGTCAAAGTAATAATAAAGGCAGACTTAACCATATGTTCTCTATAAGAAAAATACTATAAATATACCAACATAGATTACAAGTAAAAGAATGGAGGAAAGTATAGCATCAAAACACTAATCATTAGAAAGCTTAACTGTTTTTTTTAATACCAATTCAGAACAAGAAAAACTCCCCGCAACAAAAAGAGGCATTACATAATGATTAAAGAATTGACTTTTCAAGAAGACTTGGGGCCCAGTGCGATAGCCTAGTGGCTAATGTTCTTGCCTTGCATGCCCCGGGATCCCATATGTGCACTGGTTCTAATCCCGGCAGCCCTGCTTCCCATTCAGCTCCCTGCTTGTGGCCTGGGAAAGCAGTCGAGGACAGCCTAAAGCCTTGGGAACTTGCACCCGCATGGGAGACCCAGAAGAGCTCCTGGCTCCTGGCTATGGACTGATTCAGCTCCAACCATTGTGGTAACTTGGGAAGTGAAGCATCGGATGGAAGATCTTCCTCTCTGAGTCTCCTTTTTATTGACTTTGCAATAAAAATAAACAAATCTAAAAAAAAAAAAGACTTAACAAACATACATGTTTATGTACCCAGTACCATAGCAGACTGCATAGAACTGAAGTGAGAATTTGGAAAGAATAACAGCTTGGTTGGAGATTTCAATATTGTTCTTTTAGTAATTGTTTAAATAAGTAAAAATAATTGAGGATATAGAGTACTTGAACATAATCAAGCAACTTTCTTTTGCTGACATTTATGAACCACAATATCCATGAGCAGCTACACATGCCATCCAGACACGAGTGCAACTATCCACAGGGCATTCTCTGTGTTGCTGGAAATACCTACATAATTATAAAAGCACTGAAATAATAGAGTATGTTTTTGACCACAAAAAGTTTAATAAGAAATCAATAAAAATTATTTGAGAAATCCTCAAGTGTTTGGAAACAGGTAGCACACATCTGAACAACCACAGATAAAAAAAAAAAAAAAAAGAAAATCACTGAATAAACAGGGAAGTATTTGAAATGAATGAAAGCAAAAATACAACTTTTAAAATTTCCACTAATGAACAAGAACATGTACTTTTTGGTCTTTCTGTGTTTGGCTAACTTCACTTAATGTCCTCCAGTTTCATCCGTTTGGTTGTCAGTGACAGGATGCCATTATTTTTCATGGCTGAATGAAGTTCCATTGTGTATATTATTACATTTTCTTTATTCATCCGTTGAAGGGCAACTTGGTTGATTGGCTATTGTGAATATTGCAGTAATTAACATGGCAGTAAAAGTTTCTCTTTGATATGGTGATTTCATTTCAAGAAGTGGGATAGCTGAATCATTTCTAAAAGTTGATCCCAAAAGAACAAGAGAATAGTGATTGCTAGAAGGTGGGGGGGGGGTAGGAAAGTTGGACAGTGTGCAACAAAACAGACACAGGAAAATAAGTCCTGCCCATTGTTCTACAACATAGTAGAGTGACTAGAGTTCATAAAATCTATTCTATATTTAATGAAGAACTAGAAGAGAATAGTTCAAGAGCTCTAAAGTAGTAGAAATGGTAATTATCTTGATTTCATTATTTTGTATTGTATATAAGTATTAATTTATCACACTATGATCCCTAAATCTGAACAATCATCTTGGGTCAACAAGAGAAAGAAGAAAATCAGACAGAAACATGTTATTATTTGTGGTATGCACCTAAAGTAGTGCCTAGCAGCAAAGTTTTAGTATTAAATAGATACATTCAAAATAAAGCCTACGAATCAATCACCTGAACTTCTATTATAAAAAACGGTAAAGAAAAATTGCTTCTAGTCAGATTAATCAAGTAGAGTGATCACAAATTCCTAATATCAGGAATAAATGCAAATACTCATTAGAGATACTATATTTATTAAAAGGAAAACAAAGCATTTCCTTGATAGAAAAATAAGACAGTACAAGGGAAGGAAAATATAGATTGATGCCTACTCTCTATAGATGCAACCATCCCTTATTGGAGTATTGCTTAAAATAAAGCACAAGTGAATTTGTCATAAAATACTATAAAATGGGCATTAAGCAATGCTCTCGGACCAAGGTCTCTTTGTTTGATGACATTTTTCTGTACTCTCACCAGCTTTAGGTTAGCACACACAGGAACAACCTAGGAGATCATTCAATCGGTGAACTGAAGAAATAGGCAATTATTTATGTCGACATATTGAGCTTTCTCATTACACTCCTACCTTCTCAAAGTTAGAAAATGTGACCCATCTCCATCTAATAAATGTTTGATGTAATTTTCTCTAACAAATAAATACTTCCAGTCTTAATGCGGATTAGGCTCTTAGGTTTTTTTGTTTTGTTTTGTTTTTTGTTTGTTTCTGAAAAACCTGCCTGGTTTGTCAGGTGTATTTTTTTTTTTTTTTTTTAGCTTTTCTTTGTTAAACTTGCCAGTGTGCTTATAGCTTCAAAAACAAAACAAAACAGCAACAGCAAAAGCAGCATCTACTCAGTCAAATTCTTTCCCTAATTACTTGTTTATTTTCTTTGGAGTTTTTCTAAAAATGTTTTACTTGTTCTGCACATGTGCTTGTTTATTGTCTGTCTTCCCAACTGGTATAAAAGCTACCAAAGAAAAAAAAAGATTCATTCTAATACAGTACAGGTGTTGTGGTGTAGGTATGGGCTGAATATTTCTTTCCTATGTTCTTGCCTGTTCCTTAAAAAAGCATTTTAAGAGCAGGCACTGACATGGCTTAAGCAAGTGGTAAGGTTTATTCAGAAGGTGAGGAATAAAGATATATGTGGGCTATGGTCACGGAGAATGAGCCAGAAAGGGAAAAGGCTCAGAGGCATTGCTACCTTCTGTCCTCAGTATGTCCACAGGAAACATGAGAGCAAATAGGTATGTGATAGAGGAAGACAGACTAAGAGTGAGTGATGCCACATATAAGGCACATGCCAAAGAGAGAGGGCCAATCCCTCCTCATCATGGTTTTTTTTTTATTTTTAATTCATTAACTACATTGTATTATGTGACACAGTTTCATAGGTGCTTGGATTCTCCCCACCCCTCCCCGAACCCTCCCACCATGGTGGATTCCTCCACCTTGTTGCATAACCATAGTTCAAGTTCAGTTGAGATTCCCCCATTGCAAGCATATACCAAACAAAGAGTCCAGCATCTCATTGTCCAGTCAAGTTCAACGGCTTCTTAGGTATACCCTTTCTGGTCTGAAGACAGAGCCAGCAGAGTATCATCCCAGTCAATTGAAAGCTCCAACATACCATCAGGAAAAATTTACATCACTATGGAATTAATTGACATAGTAATGAGTAACCAACATGTTAAAAGTAAATGCAAGTTCCCAGCCACCTTCTGTGACCACCTCACCTACACTTCAATTTTAGTTTGTACACAACATATAACATTCATAACATAACATGTTATACATAACATCATATCATCTTAAATTAAGGCAAACATGTGGTATTTAACCTTTTGTGATTGGCTCATTTCCCTTAGCATTATGGTTTCCAGTTTGGCCCATTTGGCCACAAAGAACTGCATTTTGTTTATTTTAATAGCTGAGTAGTATTCCATGGAGTAGATTAACCATAGCTTTCTTATCCAATCCTCTGTTGATGGGCATTTTGGTTGATTTCTACTGCATTTGGAGTCTGTTTCTACTGCATTTGGAGTCTGTTTTAGGAAGTGAGGGCCTACCCCTAAGTGTTGCAGTGTGTTTCCAACATTTTCTTCCAACAGTTTGAAGGTTTCTGGATGTAGGTTTAGATCTGTTATCCATTTAGATCTGATCTTAGTGTATGGTGAGAGATGTGGATCTATTTTTTTTTGTTTCTGCAGGCTATCAACCAGTTGTCCCAACAGCATTTATTGAACAGACCTTCCCATTTGCCTGGATTGTCGTTTGTTTTTTTGTCAAAGATTATTTGGCTGTATCTGTGTGGATTTCCTTCTGGTGTTTCTATTCTGCTGCATTGATCTTCCTCTCTATCTTTGTGCCAGTACCAGGCTGTTTTGATAACCACTGCCGTATAGTATGTCCAGAGGTCCGGAACTGTGATTCCCCCTGCTAACTTCCTATTCTTCAGGATAGTTCTAGCTATCCGTGGTTTTTTGTGCTTCCAGATGAACCTTTGGATCATTGTTTCCAGTTCCATGAAGAATGTTTTGGGCAATTTGATTGGGATTGCGTTGAATGTATGTATTGCTTTTGGCAGTATAGACATTTTAATGATATTGAGTTTACCTATCCAGGAGCATGGGATGTTACTCCATCTTTTGAGGTCTTGTTCAATTTCTTTTTTAAGTAGTTTGTAGTTTTCTTCAAATAAGTCTCCTACATTTTTGGTTAGATTTATTCCCAGATATTTCATACTTTTCTCTGTTATTTTGAATGGTATCTTGCTGGTTAAGTCTTTTTCCATCTTGGGGCTGTTCGCATACACCATGGCTGTAGATTTTTGTTCATTAATTTTGTACCCTGCCACTCTACCAAACTCTCGTACAAGTTCTAGCAGTCTCTGTGTTGAGTCTCTTGGCTCTTCTACATAAAGAATCATATCATCTGCGTATAGTGAGAGTTTGACTTCTTTGTTTCCCATTTGGATTCCTCTGATTTCTTTTTCTTGTCTTATGGCCTCAGCAAGTACCTCTAGAACTATGTTGAATAGTAGTGGAGAAAGTGGACATCCCTGTCTTGTTCCAGATCTCAATGGGAAGGGTTCCAGCTTTTCTCCATTCAGTATGATGCTGGCGTTGGGTTTTTCATATATGGCTTTAATTATGTTGTGGATTTTTCCATCTATGCCTACCTTGGTTAGGGTTTTTAGTAGGAAGTGGTGTTGGATTTTGTCGAAAGCTTTTTCTGCATCTATTGATACTATCATGTGATTCTTGTTTTTCAGTTTTTGGATGTGGTGTATCACATTTATGGATTTGCAAAAGTTAAACCATCCCTGCATTCCAGGGATGAATCCTACTTGATCTGGATGAATGATCTGTCTGATGTGTTTTTGAATTCTGTTGGCTAGGATTTTGTTGAGAATCTTAGCATCAATGTTCATCAAAGAGATAGGTCTGTAGTTTTCCTTCTCTGTTAGTTCTCTGTCTGGTTTTGGGATTAAGGTAATGTTGGCTTCATAGAATGAGTTTGGAAGGGTTGCCTCTTTTTCTATTGTTTTGAAGAGTTTGTAGAGGATTGGGGTCAGTTCTGTTCGGAATGTTTTGTAGAATTCTGGAGTGAAGCCGTCTGGGCCTGGGCTTTTCTTTGTTGGGAGGTCTTTAATCACTGATTCAATCTCTGCTTCAGTTATGGGTTTGTTCAGGTCGTTTGTTGCCTCTGGGCTAAGTTTTGGCAGGTGGTAGAAGTCTAAGAACTTTTCCATTTCTTGGTGATCTTCTGATTTGTTGGAGTACAGTGCTTTGTAGTAATTTCTAATTATGGCCTTAATGGATGCAGTGTCTGTTGTTATGTTGCCTTTTTCATCTTTGATGCTGTTAATTCTTGCCTTCTCTTGTTTTTTCTTTGTCAGTCGGGCCAGTGGGGTGTCTATCTTGTTTATCTTCTCAAAGAACCAGCTTTTTGATTCATTGATTTTGTGTATCTTTTTTTTATTTCTATCTAATTAATTTCCTCCCTTGTTTTGATAATTTCTTGTTTCCTATTGTGTGTGGAGCTCTTCTGCCGTTGTTTTTCCAATTCCTGGAGGTGTGTGTTTAGTTCCTGTATTTGGCGCCTCTCTTGGGCTTTGACATGAGCTCCAACTGCTTTGGCAGTGTCCCACGAATTTTGGAATGTTGTGTCCGAGTTTTCATTGGTTTCCATAAATTTTTTGATCTCATCTTTAATTTCTTCTCTGACCCATTGTTCGTTTAATAGCATATTGTTCAGCCTCCAAGAGTTTCTGTATTTCCTGGGGCATTTTGAATTGCTGATTTCCAGTTTCATTCCGTGGTGGTCTGAGAGGGTACATGGTATGATTCCTATCTTTTTGAAGTTATTTAGGTTTGCTTTGTGTCCTATCATGTGGTCGATCCTGGAGAAGGTGCCATGCACTGCTGAAAAAAATGTATAATCTGTGGCCTTCGGGTAAAAAATTCTATAAATATCTATCATGTCCAGTTGTTCTATTGGTTGTATGAGCTCTGTTGTTTCTTTGTTGAGTTTTTGTTTTGTTGATCTGTCTATTGTTGTTAGTGGGGTGTTAAGATCACCCACTATTATTGTGTGCATATCTATGTCTCCCCTTAAGTCCGTGAGTAATTGCTTCACGTAGCTAGGTGCGTTTGAATTTGGTGCATATATGTTCACAATGGTAATTACTTCCTGATGGATCAGTCCCTTCACCAATATGTAATGTCCTTCCCTGTCCTTTTTGATGTGTGTCAGATTGAAGTCCACATCATCTGAAATTAAGACAGCTACCCCAGCCTTTTTTTCTCGTCCATTGGCATGAAATATCTGTTTCCAACCTTTCACTTTCAGCTTCTTCGAATCTCTTCTGGTTAGATGTGTCTCTTGTAGGCAACAGATAGTTGGGTGCTGTTTGATAATCCATTCTGTTAATCTATGCCTTTTGATTGGTGAGTTCAGGCCATTTGTGTTAAGAGTTAAAATTGAGAGGTTGTGATTTCGCCCTGCCATACTTGTTTTTGTGGGTGTTGATATCTGTGTAATTGCCCTTCCTTGTGTGGACTTTAGTGGGGAGGCCTTCCTGTTTGCCATCTTTGCTTATGATTCACCTCCTTTTTTTCTGGATTTAGTGCATTTCTAAGGAGATTTTGTAGAGCTGGTTTTGTGCTGGCATATTCTTCTAATTTCTCTTTGCTGTGAAGGTATTTGATTTCATTTTCAAATACGAATGAGATCTTTGCTGGGTACAATATTCTTGGTTGACAGTTGTTCTGATTCAGGATTTGGAAGATCTTCGTCCATTCTCTTCTTGCTTGTAAAGTCTCTTCAGAGAAGTCAGCAGTGATCCTGATTGGTTTTCCCCGGTATGTGATCTTTTCTCTGCTTTGTACTTGTCTTAGGATTCTTTCTTTGTCTTCGTTGGAGTGGAACTTGAGCACCATATGTCTGGGTGAAGATCGCTTTGGGTCATATCTGCTGGGAGTCCTCTGACCGTCCTGTATTTGGGCTGGGTTCATGTTCCAAGTGTTTTGAAAGTTTTCCTGTATAATTTCGTCGAGCACCATTTGCATTCCTGACTCTTTTTCTGCTCCTTCAGGAAGGCCAATAATCCTGATATTTGATTTTCTGAGGTTGTCTTTCATTTCTTGTATGGTCTTATTGGCTTTGTTCAGACTTGTCTCCAGCTGTTTAATGAACTGGGTATGTTCATTTTGTGTATCTTCCGTTTCAGAGATCCTCTCTTCTGCTGTATTTGTTCTGTTGGTTAGGCTCTCAATTTTGTGCTCCAAGTCAAGGATTTTACTTTTCATTTGTTGTATTTCTGAGGCTATGTGGTTCTTGAATTCCTTGAAGTCCTCCCAATTCTTCTCATTGTCTCTGACATATTGTAACATTATTTTTTTGAATTTCTTGTCTGGTAGATCTTCTATGTCTTCATCTCGCATCTCCGAAATAGACATTGGCTTTTGATCCTTTATTGGTAGGGTGTTGGCTCTCTCATCTGGATCATTACCTTTTCTGGTATTTCTTCCCATTGTGTTAGTGCTTCTTTTTTGAGAGACCTAGGCACCAGTGTGCTGAGGGGTCTCCAAGCACTATCCTGTAGAGATCGGAGTCTGCAGGCATGGAGTAGCAGGGTGTGGGAATTTTCAAGGCACTTTTGGTGCGTCTCCAGAACACTGGACCTCAGGGCGCCGCTTCCAGGGCCCAGCGGATTCAAAGCGCACTCTCAGCTCGTCCCCTACAGGTATGCTACCACAGGGCGTGGGGGAGAGAAGGCACTCACTGTGCGTGCCCCCTGTGCGCGGGATCACAGGGCTCGGAGGATTCTAGGTGCTTTCTCGGTGTGTCCCCAGTGCTAGGGACTGCAGGATGTGGAGGTTCCAGGTGCTCTCTGGGAACGCCTCCTGCACGCGGGTCCGCAGTGCTCTCCTGGTGCGTCTCCCAAGCACGGGACTATAGGGCGTGGGGTGTTCCAGGTGCTCTCTGGAAGCGCCTCCTGCACAGGCCCGCCCACCCCAGCGCTTGCAGGGGACCGACCGCCCCAGCGCTAGCACGGGACTGCCCAGCCCAGAGGTGTGCTCGGGTTCCTGTGGGATAGCACCGCCTAGCTGAGTGCCAGACCGCAAAGGCACGGGGGAGTATTCAGTGTGCCTTTTGCCTTTCTCCTCAGTGCACAGGACCACTGTGCGTCACTTTCCAGACACAGTTTTGGCAGTTTCAAGGCACTCGCCCTGTGTCCCTAGACGCTGGAGTCTTGGGGGGGAGGGGCGGGAAGATGGGGCCAACTCCCGGAGCCTCCGACCCACCACTGTCCCCTCCCAACTCACTCAAACCTCAGGTTCTTGCAGTCTGCCTCTTCCTCTGGTGGGAATCCTCGCCGCGGGTGCGTCTCCCGGCTACTGCGTCTGGTGTAGGTCCCGGCGGGTGCAGGCAGATGGAACCTGGAGGCTGCGGCTGGTGCAGGTCCCGGCAGGGCTTGGCGACCAGGGTGAGCGGATGCCAGCGGGTCCCGACGACTCCAGGTCCTGATGTCCTCAGCTGGCGCAGGTCCTGGCGGGTCCTGGTGACCAGGGTGAGCAGGTGCCAGCGGGTCCCGATGACCGCCGGTCCTCACGGGCACAGCGTCTGCAGGTCCTGAGGTCTGCAGTCGACTGCGGCTTTCAGCAGCTGTTCGACTGCGGCTTTCAGCGGCTGCTCGACTGCGCCTTTCAGCGGCTGCACTCAAAGGTGACTCAGCAGGTCAGGAGCGGAAAGTCGTCTTCCCTGCCCTTTGTTTTGTTTTTCCCTGGTTGCTCTTCCGAGTTGTGTGGATTTTTTTGGCTCCACACTGTCCTGGGAACTTCACGTTCTTCTCCCTGTAGTTCTATGCTGCTCCACTTACGCTTTTGTCGCGTTCTAGCCCTCTCTGTCTGTGAGCTCGCTCACAGTCTTCCTCCTATGTTGGCCATCTTGCGAGTCTCCAATCTATTTCAAATATATTTCATAGTTCATCTGGTTATGCTCCTGTGTTCTAGACTTATGACCTCTTTAGGAAATTTTTAGTCAAGGAGAGAAGCCAGGAACCTTTTGGGTAACAAGGCCACAAAATCTATGCTTGAGCGTATTCAATCAGACTAGAGTTGACAAACTACCACACACAAGGAACCAGAGAGTAAACACTGTGGGCGTTGGATATGCAGCTTTGGCTCCTTCTGTAAGCATCTTGGACTCATTATTACATTCTCCATCTCAGAATGCCTCGGTTCAAGTCCTTGCTCCATTCTAGATTCCAGTTTCCTGCTAATGTGCATCCTGAGAAGCAATGGTGACTCTCCAAGTACTTGGTTTCCTTGCCACCCCAGCAGCGACTGCGGCAGTACGTGTTATGCATATTATTCGAGCAGCAGTGGGAGGATGGGGCCCAGTGACCTTCTGCTCCAACAAGGCCAGTTCCTCCTTGCGGTGATTCACACCTATTGTGCCAGGCAGAGTGCACTGGGCCGCGCAGCCCCACAGGTGGGATCGGCCGGCGCAGGCCCCGCAGTTCCCGCCAGGCTAGGCTTCTTAACAACAACGAGAACAAGGAATTTAAGGTGTATGTCACACAGGAAATCGCAGCACTGAAACAAAATCAAGCAGAATTATTAAAAATGAAAGATACAAAGGAGCAAATTAAAAATTCCATGTAGATCCTCAATAATAGAATGATTGGGGCACAAGAAAGAATCTCAGACTTGGAAGATATTTACTTCAACAATGAGGGGGGAAATCAAAAAGCCAGAAGAGGAACAGAGTCAATGTAAAAAATGTATTCAAGAATTAAGGGATACCTTTAAAAGGGCGAATATGAGTTATGGGAGTTCCAGAAGGCACATAAAGAGAAGCTGGGTTTAAAAAATGTGTTCAGTGAAATAATAAAGGAAAACTTCCCTAATTTGTAGAAAGAATTGGGAAACAACATACAAAGGGGTTACATAACTCCCAATAGGGTTAACACATGATAAGCAATCTCTTTTCAGTGTAACTTAAGAAAAAGATCCTTAAATGTGCACATGGAAAAGATTAATATGTAGAAGAACCCCAATAAGACTCACTACTAACCATTCAGGCTAAACTCTACTGGCCAGAAGAGAATGGAGTAACGTATTTCAGATTCTAAAGGAAAAAAAAAAATTGGCCCAGAATAACTTACACAGCAAAGGTTTCTTTTTTCTTTGAAAATGAAATAAATTTCTTCCACAGTAAAGAAAAACTCAAAAAATTCACCTCTTCCAGACTTACCCTACAAATCATACTTAAAGATTGATAGAGAAAAGGTATAGCACCTATCAAAACTAAAGCCAAATGTGGAGAACATCCCAGGAAAACAATAAAAGAAGACTGAATCAAATAATGAATAACCCATTGCTAAAATTGATACTATATATCAATATTAACCCTGAATATAAATGGCTCAAACTCACCAATGAAACAACACCCATTAGCAGATTGGCTCAAACAACAAAACCCATCTATCTGTTACCTACAGGAGACACATCTCACCAATAAAGATATGTGGAAACTGAAAGTGAAAAAGGTGGAAAAATATTCCAGGCCATTGGAAAAGAAAAATGAGCTGCTGTAGCCATCCTTATATCAGATAGTACAGATTTTGATGTGAACAATGTTAAATGTGAAGAAGGATACCACATAATGATCAAAGGATTCAGTCAGCAAGAAGAGATCACTTTACTAATTTCTTAATAATGTTTTCTTTTTCATCTCTAATTTTACTTTTTTTTCTGTCTTGCTTCTCTGTGCTAGTCTGGCTAAAAGTTTGTTTTGCTTGTCTTAAAAAGTGATCTTTCCTATTGCAGTTTGTAGCTTTTTAGGTTTTTTTTAAAAGATTTATTTATTTTATTACAAAGTCAGATATACACAGAGGACGAGAGACAGAGAGGAAGATCTTCTGTGCAATGATTCACTCCCCAAGTGAGCCGCAACGGGCCGGTGCACGCCGATCCAAAATCGGGAACCAGGAACTTCTTCCAGGTCTCCCACATGGGTGCAGTGTCCCAATGCATTGGGCCATCCTCGACTGCTTTCCCAAGCCACAAGCAGGGAGCTGGATGGGAAGTGGAGCTGCCGGGATTAGAACCGGCGCCTATATGGGATCCTGGGGCGTTCAAGGCGAGGACTTTAGCCGCTAGGCCACGCCGCCGGGCCCGCTTTTTAGGTTTTATTCCATTTATTTTTGCTGTGATTTTTCTCTGTTCTTGCTTCCTGTTCATTTTTTTTAAATAAATGCTTGAGATGATTAGAGCATTTATTTGAGATATTTTGATTTTTTGTAAGCACCTGATATTATAACTGTCCTTTCAATACTTTTTTTGCTACGTTTCATGGATTTCAATATTTTTGTTTTTATTTCTTTTCTTCAAAAATGTTTTTTTCTTATTAATTTCTTCAGTGACACATAGGTCAAACAATAGCATTATTTTCTTCAGGCATGTTTTTGATTTTCTTACTCATTTCTTCAGAGACACATTGGTCATTCAGTTGCACGTTATTTAACTTCATGTTGATAACTTCCTATTTTCCTTCCTGTTGTTGATTTTGTTTTATGGCTTTTTCTTTTTCTTTAAGGGGATGTATAGCAACTGTATAAGAGGGAGAGATACAAATAGAAAACCTTGCCTCTGTTGGTTCACTTTCCAGTTGGCTGCAACAGTGAAGGGATAGGTCAACTAAAGACAGGAGCTAGGAACTCTGTGTATCCCAAGCATCTGGAACATCTTCTCCTGCTTTCCCAGGCACATTAGCAGGAAGCTGGATGGGAAACTGAGTAACTGAGTAATTGAACTTGAACCAGAACTCTGACATCACAAATGACAACCTGCTACAACACAACATAGCTCCCTTCAGTTCTCGTTGATGGCTACAGGATACCTTGGCTTGCTACCATTTGTTCAACTCTGTTATGACAATGAGTGTTAACATAAGTTTGAGCAACTCTCTAAGTCTTAAATAGGGCTACTGTGCTTTCTGTTGGCAGATCACTAAGGAATGTGGCAAGTTAGCTGTGGAAAGGTAGGATGTGGGCCAAGTTCTTCTCTTCACTAGTTACATGAATCTGGGAAAATTACTCTCTCCTTGTTTCAAGTTCCCACATATATTTAATGGCGATATTTGATACTGTGGGCAGCAGTGCTCAGGGACAGATGTTTCTTCATGCTCCTGCTCATTATAATAGCTGAGGGTGAAAGGATAGATTCAGAACTTGCCATCTCTGCCTGCGAAAAAAGAAAATGTCATATCATTTTTTAATGTGCTGCATCAGAAATCCTGCGAGATCTTTGGACATAAGACTAGAAAGGTGATAATTAAACATGTATAGAATTTTCTTCTTGCTAGGAAAATGTGTTTTTGTTTTTTATTTTTAGCAAGAGGACATGTTGGTTAGATAATATTCCTCAGAAATAAATGATTCATAAAAACGCATAGAACTGCAAGGCTTGTAGCAGACTCTTTCATTTGGAGTAATAGGCAAGTATATGAATTACAGAAACATGGAATGACAACCATTTTTTTTTACTGTTATATTAGGGCAGTGAAAAATCAGATATTGGTGTTCCTACTGTGTGGCTCCTGGTTAAGAAGCTAAAACCCTCCTTGCCTATTTCCTCATCTCTCTGGCAGCCTTCATTGAATGTGTTTCTTGATGTACCTGCCTTGTGGGGATTTTATGTGAGTGTAAATTTTTATGCTTCTACTGTAATAGTTTGATAAGAACTCAGCTTAATAGCTAAAGGTTACTTTTCAACATTACATTGCACATTTATTTTTTGTGTGTGCCAAGCATTTTTTTTTATTAATTACATTGCATTATGTGACACAGTTTCATAGGCTCTGGGATTCCCCCAACCCCTCCCCATCCCCTCCCCCCATGGTGGATTCCTCCACCTTGCCGTAGTATTACAGTTCAAATTCAGTCATGATTCTTTCATTGCCAGCTTCTATCCACCTTAAAATGGCTATAGGGTACTATTCAGCTGTCTGGTGTCTATTTTCATTTTAGTATTTAGCACTTTATAGTGTTGAAGCATAATTTTGCTAAACTTGGCAGATTTTAGGATAGTCTAAACTGGCTTGTAACTCTAACAAGGCATATGTCAACAGTTGAGGTGCAGAACAGTTTTAGGAGGGGTGTGCAAAGAAATCTTCAATACCTTAGTGAAGAGTAACTGATCTTTGTGTCCTACCTAGTAAGGTATATGTGAATCCACGCTGACCATTTCCTGTTTGGTTCTAAGCTTTCCTTGTTGTTCTCTATTCTAATTTTTTGTTTGGTTTTGTTTTTGTTGTTGTTTTGTTTTGTTTTTTGGGGGGCTCTGGAGCAACCCTGATAGTCATTGCAAGAGAGAGTGGGGATCCAAAGTTGGAACTAAGTAAGGACCAGAGAAAGCTCCTCTCCCTAGTCCCGAAGGAAGTTTACTGTTCTTCTGTTTCTGCGGACTGCTCAGGGCTCCTGGCTGTTGTTCCAAGGACCTTGGATCCTGCGAGGAAGGATTTGGGCTTCTTCCATCCCATGCGGTAGAGCCAAACAGGGGTGGATGACCTCAGAGTTCTTGGCCTCCAAAGGCACTCCAATTCCCAGTGGTCTCCTTGGCAGTTGGGATATAGTCCTTGGTGTCCATAGTGATAGTCCTTGGTGAGGATCCGAGTCTTCAGGGTTGGGATACAAGTCTCCTCCTGTTCACCTGCTCCACTCTGCTTCCCCCCCCCCCGCTCCGTGCATATGACCTCCTGTTAAGAGGTTGTCAGGATCACTCTTCATTTCCCCTATATGTCTTTGTAGTTTTACTGTTGTCTAATGCTGATCGAGTCTTTTGTCTATGAGTTACCTGTTATGTTTATTTTTACGTCCACCTTGCAAAAGTGCTTACCAATGAGGTGTGTGCTAGAAAGCACTATTGATTCAAGATCTTTTGCTGCACCTTGATAATACTCTCATTAATCCAGCACCTAAGAAGTGAAGAATGCTTTTCCTGCAGCAGGAATTATGTGAAAATAGCCGGGAAAATAGTGTGCTAATGACATCACATCTGTGCTCTCTCTACTGCTTTCCACATTTGCCTCTCACTCTCTCAGGTTGTGACCATGAGATTTTAGAAGAAAGTGTTCAGGCTTCAGCATTTTAACTGCCATTTCTTAAAGGATGACATAGTGAAAAGAACTATAAGACTGTAAGATGTGGCTACTGCATCAGTACTTTCAGGCTGCTGTAACAAAATGTCACAGGCTGTGCAGCTTACAAACAACAAAAAATGTATTGCTCACAGTTTCAGAGACCAAATCTAAACTCAGGATGCTGGCAATTTCAGTGCCTGGTGAAAGCCTGTTGCCATATTCATATGATAAAAGTGGTGAGGGAATTCTCTAGCTCTTCTTTTGAAAGGACACTAATGCTATTCATAAGAGTATAACATAATTACCTCTCAAAGGCCCTATCTTCTAGTACCTCCTCTTGGAGGTTATGCTTCTTTTATCTTTTTAAAACATGTTTTTTCATTTAAAAGGCAGATTTTAGAGAGACTGAGAGACAGAGAAAGAGGTCTTCCATCTTCTGTCTCATTCGCTAAATGGCTGCAATGGCCAGAGCTGAGACCATCTTAAGCAGGGAGCCAGGAGCCCCTTCTGGGTCGCCCAAATGGGTGCAGGGTAGCAAGTACTTTGATCATCCTCTGCTGCTTTCCAAGATCATAAACAAAGAGCTGGATCAAAGTACAACAGCCAGAACACCACAGGGTAAATAATTGGCCTGACGTACAACCTTGCTGGCTCCAGGGGGTTATATTTCATAGTATGATTTTTGAAAGACACATACTATAGTAGCCACTCACTAGCTGTGTGTTTTTAGACTGGTGGCTTAATGTTTCTGAGCTTTATTTTTCTGTTCTAAAAAGTCGACATAATACGAGCTCACCTATTTCTGTCATCAGTTGACAGAATTAAAATAAAGAATGCATCTAACATTTGAGACAGTGGCTAGTTCATAGTAGGCACCATGTAAAATGTTAATCTTTATTTAATACTCTCTAAGCCCAAAGTAGTCCTCATTCCTATTGAGGTTATTCTAGAGGCCCTAGGTCTTCCTTGCTTCCCTTGTGTCACTCAAGGAAAGTAGCATGTACAAAGCACCTGTCTTTTTTTCCTGGGCTTGCTAAGGGACTTCCTGGTAATAGTTTCCGTACCAGTCATGACTTCCTAACTCCTTCTATGTCAGTATTTCATGGTTTCAGGCAAATGAAAAGTGGCCCCTATTCTCACAATCATTGAGAACCGCCAGTAGTGTCTGACAATTTCTTCCTCAACCTGAATGTTGTTCTAATGGGGCTGCTACCTTTATTACCTTGGTGACTTTTTAAAGGCTTGATTTTTCTCCACTCACAGATACTTGGTTCTAGCTGAACTGTGAAGGGAAGGAGGAGAAATTCAAAGCTTTCACCAAATCTCTGAGCAAACATCTTAATGACTGGCCATGGCCAAGATCCAGCTGCCAGGCAGGCAGACAATGGACTTCATTAGCTCTCCTCATAGCTTTTTACTAACTTGAACCTGGCTAAGACACTATGGTTTAGGTCAATGTTGGCTTCATGATCTCTCACAATTATAAGAACAGAACTCTGGGAAGCAACTGTACTTTCTGATACTCAGATCCATCTGGGGACTCTCATGTCGAATCTACAATCTGGATCCCTGGGACATAGATGATCTGAAGATGTCCAAGGCTTCTTGTCCCATAGCTGGAAGGAGTCAAAATAAATCGTGTAATAAAACCATACTAATAGATAATACATAAATCATAATAATAGAAAGAACAGCTCCGATCAATCTAGCTCTTTGGAAGCCAACACAAAATAGTTTAGATAGGCAAGGATTAGAGGAAGTTCACCAGAGGTAGCATTATCTGAGCAATAATTTCCGTATCATATCACCTCATAGAACAGAGTGGTACACCAGAAGACATGGAGATCTTAGGTCTGATGGAACTACCAACCAAGCCCTTCTTTGTTGTGATGAGTTCCCACAATCCATGTCATCTTTTCTTATTATTTAGAACAGTATGCTCTCCTGTAATTCTTTGGTTTATTTTGCCTTTTTTACTACAGTTTGCATTACTGCTTTTGGGAGCTATGAAACAAACTTCTTTTACCATCTTATCTCTTATGCCATATTTCAATCCTTATTTCAGCAGAGAGTGAGGCTAACAAGACAGAGTACACTTCTGTGTCCTCCAGCAGACATTCCTCCTCCTGGGTCCAGAATCCACTGTGATCCGCGTGGAGTGAATGTCTGAAGGAATGGATGTAAAATGAGAGTAATAATCAGCCTAGCTTGAAGCAGTCTTTTGGAGAGTAAACAAGAAGACATATGCACTTAGCACTGTGCCTAGCACTTAGTGGAAGATTCAGGAAATGTGAGTTCCTTGCCTCTTCTCTGCTCCTATTCCCCGGCATCCACAGAGCCCTTCCACCTTCCAGGAAGTGCTGTTCCAATTGCTGTAAATTGGCTTCCTTCAGCACCTCCAGAGACTGCCTCCCACGCAGCTGGTGTGTGCTTCAGATGACGAGGGACTCGGGGACCATGTCAACAGGGTGATGGAAACCACGGCAAGGGAAAACAGCAGTCTGCACACAAAAAGAGCTGCAGCGAGCCTCTGTGCTGTTAGGGGCAAGCTGAGAGGGGGCATTGTGCAGGTTTGAAGGTTTCGCTTAAAATGCATTGTTTAGAATATTTCAAGGTTCTTATTCATTTTGATATTTTCCAAATTAGAGAAATCCCAGCAGAAAGCAAGGCTGACAATTTACACACAGCATTCGAGGTTGTGTGCTAGGGTTCAGACCTCTTTGAGAGCTGATCTGTGCTCAGTGATGCCTTAAGCAAATCACGGCTGCGGGAGTAGTTGCTCTGCCACTCAGGACCCCCATGATCCAGCCCAGGTTGATGAAATCAGATACTCTTTGAGGACTCATCCTACTGGCAGCTTCTCCTTGACATGATTCTTCTCTATATTTCTCCTGTCATTTTTTAATAATTCTGTGTCATACCTTATGTTCCCATCTTCCTCTCTGCCTCCTCATTTTTCCCTTTGGTATATTCACCTTTTTCACGGCTGTTAATTGCCACCCACATCCTCCCCAGGCCATCCAGTCTCCTGGGCCAGATGTGACCTACAGTTTGTTCTGCCAGATTGCCCTAGTCATCTCACTCAATCTCCAGGGTTTGCAGCTAGAAATGATATGATTTGAAAAAAAAATAAACTTCCCAAGAGTTAGAAGTACTTCACACCAGAATGAGATTCCTAGTCAGGTTCTGATGTCTCCTTCACTGAAGTTTAAAAGAAGAAGCTCAAAGGCCATTTGGTGCAGGTGCCTGCGAGAGGGTTTAAGTACCTCTTCAGTTACTCTATCTGCCATTCCATAATATTAGAAAAAACCTTTTCATGGGCCCGGCGGCGTGGCCTAGCGGCTAAAGTCCTCGCCTTGAAAGCCCCGGGATCCCATATAGGCGCCGGTTCTAATCCCGGCAGCTCCACTTCCCGTCCAGCTCCCTGCTTGTGGCCTGGGAAAGCAGTCGAGGACGGCCCAATGCATTGGGACACTGCACCCACGTGGGAGACCTAGAAGAGGTTCCTGGTTCCCGATTTCGGATCGGCATGCACCGGCCCGTTGCGGCTCACTTGGGGAGTGAATCATTGCACAGAAGATCTTCCTCTCTGTCTCTCCTCCTCTGTGTATATCTGGCTGTAATAAAATGAATAAATCTTCAAAAAAAAGCCTTTCCATTTTACATGAAGAAATAAAGGTCATAAGTTTAAGGAGATGCAGTACCTGAACTGTTTTCCTGACTCCTGTGTTTTTCTTGCACTGTCTTCCCAAGCATATCTCACTCACTCTGCAAAGTGCTCTTTGATCAAATGCATTTCT
The DNA here is from genome assembly GCF_030435755.1 of Ochotona princeps. NCBI lineage: Eukaryota > Metazoa > Chordata > Mammalia > Lagomorpha > Ochotonidae > Ochotona > Ochotona princeps. The sequence goes on from NC_080865.1 coordinate 95,855,536, forward strand.
GGATGAAGTAAATTCTGCTTCAAATAGCGCATCTTGTTTTCCCAAGTAAATCCTGTTACCACCCTGTCTCTACTTGCGCACCCATAAGAAGAGGCCTTGCAAGTTTTACTAAACATTTATTTGTGCCAAAGTGCTGAATGTACCATTAATAGTAAAACAAAAAGGTACTCAAGCAAGGAAGAGATTACCAGTGAGTTTGGCTAATGCTCTCAGCCTTTCAAGTGATGCCCATGCCTCACTTCTTGATTATATATGGCTGCCTCGTCAAGTGAACTTGACTGAAACTCTGTATTGGTACTACTAGTGCTAACTTTATCAAAGATGAGCCAGAACAAGGAAAGTAGCAGAACATTGCCTTTGGAAGACTTGGATTATTGTTGGGAAGGTAGTATGTATGGAGGGAAGTTAGTTGAGGATAATTACAAGTGTTATGACAATAAACACATAGTTTTGTTCTTTAACTTAAACTGTAACTGAAAGCTTGGGGCATGTTAAAATGAAAAGATCAGGGCTACTTTTCTCTCAGTGTTATTCTTCATAGTTTCTCTTTCATTGTCATACTCAATGCACATTAACATTTGCCTTCTTTGTTGAGGAAAAGACACCTATGTGAGGCAGGAGACCTAGGCTACAAATGTATCTGGAAATAAAAAACAGCAAGTGCTCAGGGATAAGAATGTTTAGGTATGCAGATGTGCAGAGTTAGGTTAAAGCAGAAATCCAGAGGGTCTGAGAGAAAGCGAAGGTAAAGTAATGTTAAGCTGGAGGAATCAATAGTAACATGAGGGTCTGCTTACTAGGAGGTTCTAGGAGATAATCATTCAAAATAAAGAAGCCCAACAGTGAAAGACTCAAATGATACATTAGCTGAAGGAATTTCTATTTATCCTGTAGCCATTTGGGTACCACTGAGGATTTTTGAAAGGAAGAAGGTAAGCTGTTCTTCAAACTATTTGCTTGAATTCCAAGCATGGCTTTTTAATAGAGTGGAGGCATGATCCTGCAGGTGTGCTTACGGAGTCACAATCTCAACATATGGATTTAAGGGGGAAAATAGGAAAACTGAAGACATGGTTATGGTTTGGTTATTTATGGAAAACAATGCACTCCATTATCAGAAGCAAAAATCCAAATGTGGTGTTTACTTAAAATCAATAGAGCAGTGTTTTAATGATTTGAAGTATTTGATCTTTTCTTCCAGTTTCATGTTTTAAAGGGATAAAAGAACAAGGTGAATATTGATTTCTTCTTTAAATTATGCTTGAGTAAAAAGTTTCATATGCCAATGAATACTCTTCTATTTTTTTTAAGACTGAATATGCCAGAAATACTATTTATTGCCAAAATAGCAATTTTGCCGCAGTCCAATGAACTTCTTTTGTCCCTGGTAATACAAGCAGTCGTAATTTTCCCTACTTGCTTCTAGATGTAATAATTACATGTGATTTCTTTCTCATAGCTGTTATAATGGCCATTTATGTAATGTCATTAAAGCATATGTTTTCAACAAACACATTGTGGCCAAACCACGCGCACACACACAAACACACACAGCCAAAATGACTTTTTACTATTGTTATTTTTTTTACCCACAATAAGTCCTTACACACAGCTCACAACCAAGTCTTCTTTTCACGATTAGTTTACCACAATCTGAAACACCAGACACAGTGAGGTACCTAGGAGGTTCTTTATTCCAACAAACTAGAAATGGGAAGGGGGTGGAGGATGAGAGAGCAAAGGCAAAAAAGGAAGGGGCACACGTGGAAGCTCACTTTAAGTAACACAGGTGAGCCTGGAAGCAGTTGTGGGACATGATGAACTGGTTGGGAGGGGCTGAAGGCAGGCCCCAAGGGGTTGGTGACTGAGATTCTGGGAGCCACAGGTGATTAGTAAGTGGACAGGAATTAGGGGGGAGACCTTGAGAGATTGGTGGGTGTGGTTCTCAGGTAAGCCACCATGAGGTTACATCTCATTGGACGGAAACAATGCAAATTTCGAGAGTCTTGAGAAGAAAGAAGTGGTGCTGGGTTCAAGATGAGGGGTTCTCACCAGTCTCCGGAATGATATTCAAGCCACTCCTCACAAATAAGGTTGAAATTAAAGCAGTGTTTTGACACATCTTGCTGTAACTCCTCAAATTCTCTCTATCTATACTTGACGTTTCTAACAGTTGTACAAACTATTGGAAAGTCCCTTTTACACTTTTTAAAGTCTGAGATCTAACATTTAAAAAAATACACTGATAATATTTTAGGATCATTATGCTTTTTAGAGTAGATAAATTTAAAGACCTGATCCCTCATAGTTGTGACAGTTACATAATATTTAGTTCTTTCAATAATAGTGGTTGCCTTTATTTTATGCTTACTAAATGCCAAGCACAATGCTAACCAAGATAATGCATTAATTATCCCATTAATTCCTTTGTTACATATAAATGGGATAACAATTATTCATATTTTACAAGGAATGAAATCAGTGCTAGAGAGATGAATGATTTACCCATGAATACAAAGTTAGTTTAAAGCAGCCTGATTCTTGTGTCTGAACTGTTAACTACAATTGCCATTTCGATTTTAAAGACTGACAATTTGTGTTCTTCTTATTTAATGCCTCACCCTCAGCTCCCATGTAATATTTTGTTTTGTTTTAGCAGCAGCAGCTACCCTACAGAATACTTGATGGGAGCAATCAATGGAATACAAATGACTCCAGGCATGACACTGAATGTGTGGATCCTGATAGAAGTAGGCACATTGGGAAAGTATTCTGGCCAAGCCTGCAGAGGTTTCTGTTTAGTAAGAAATTGCTTCTTTCTTCAATGATATCGATTCCATCCACTTACTTTCATAATCCATGGCTTTATTTCTATGTCACAATTCTTATTGGGGATGGGAGCGAGCATATGGTTAAGCTCATAATTCATCACACTGGCTCTATAACAAATATGTATTGGGTTCTCTGTATGTGACATTATATTTGGTAATTTTTTTGTTATGTACTCACATTGATGTAGATGCTTCCTATTTCTTTCATGTGAAACTCAGTTCTATTTTCATATCATCTGCTGCTTTTTTCTCATTGTGTGTTTTGGGAAACTGAATTATCTTCAGCAGTCTTGTCTTTCACACCTGGACAAGTCTCGTCAAACTTATCAGGAGTGAATCTTCGGAAGAAGCGCTCTGAGCTCTCATAGACAGTGCTGTGAGCAGAACAGGGTCAGGTTTCTGGGCATACAAAATGCATTCATTCAGGGTCTGACCTTAGAAGAATATAACATGTTATTAAATGTGCCACTGTCTTGAAATTCTTAATGACTTTTGATCAAGGTCCCTCACATTTTCATTTTTTACCTGGATTAACAAATTATGAGGCAACCTTCATGTAGATATATAGGTAAACACATATGTACATATAGTCATCTAAAGGGACTATGTAATAGACTATCACATGGAGATGTGAAGATACAATGCACTATGAATATCTACTTCCAAATTAAAGATGGACCTCCAATAAAACAATGAAAATAGGGTGCTGGACTCTCTGCCATTGTCTATACTTATGATATCAGGATACACTTAAATAGCAGAATGATGGACTTATGCCTGTTTCAGAAGGACTATACTATTGTAATAACATTGGGGAAATCATTTGGGGAAGGGGATTTTGGAAGAGGGGAAAGAAATCCCAGAGTCTATGGAACCATATCATAAAATTAAAAAGAAAGAGAAATTATAGAGAATAAAAAACAAAATATGAGGATTAAAAGTACACCAAACAAGTAAACAAATTATGAGATTGGTCTTGGGTGGGACCACAGTACTGCTATGTACAGTGGAAGCTCTGCTTCTTCAAACCATCCATCCCAGCTTCATGTAGATTCTTCAAAGTTAAGTGAATAAGAACTGGAATTGAAAGTTTACCTGTTTCAGTGGAATCTTCTCTCAAGTGACTACTTTTCTTTTTTATTATTATTAATTATTTTGCATTATGTGACAGTTTCATAGGCGCTGGGAATTCCCCCACCCCTCCCCAAGCCCCTCCCCCCTGGTGGATTCTCCACCTTGATGCGGTATTACACTTCAAATTCAATCAAGATTCTTTCCTTGCAAACGTATACCAAGCATAGAGTCCAGCTACTTATTGTCCAGATGGGTTGAACAGTTTCTTGGGGAGACCATTTCTGGTCCGAAGTTAGAGCTGGTAGAATATCATCCCAGTCAATTAAGAGTCCCAATATAACATCAACAGCAATTTGCAACATTATGGAATTTGCGTGGTTTTGAGTAACCAGTATGTTAACAAACAACAAGAAGTAGAGCTTGGAATCTGACAGGAAAGAGCTGGCGTGGATTGGCTCATGCCTCGCTGGGTGGGACACAAAGATTAGTCACTCCTCACCATGGTGTTGTGGATTTTCCTGCACCCCCCCCCAAAAATAATGTTCTGCACCTTAATTGTCGACAAATGTCTTGTTAGAGTTACAAGCCAGTCTAGATTATCCTAAAATCTGCCAGGATCAGCAAAATTATACTTCAACACAACAAATGGCTAAATACTAAAATGAAATAGACACGAGACTGCTGAATGGTACCTTATAGCCATTTTAAGGTATATAGCAGCCGGTCCTGTATATAAAACTAAAATTGAAATGTCAATGAGCTAATCAGAGGTTGTGGTTAAGAACTTGCTTTTTTTTTTTCAAGTGACTACTTTTCAACATCTTTGAATTCTCCTCTATTTTTAAAGTTTTTCTGCAGTGAGATATGTCCCAGATATAAAATGATAGTGTCAGAAAACTTGGGCTTGATTCGATTCTGTCATTCATAAAGTAATCTTAGTAAATCACTTAATATATTTCAACCTGTATTTTCTATTCTTGAAGTAGAGATAACAGTGTCTGCCTTGCAAACCTAAAGAATGAGTATCAAACTAGAATGGGGTATCTTTGAAAACTATCAAATGCAGTTCAAATTTTGGGGTGAATACATTGTTTATTCTTTAAAATATCTGTGTAAAATAGATTAAACGTTTCCTCATTTCGCAGAATTAAACAGTTGTGCTCATAAACACAAAAAGTAAGCAGCTGCTCTTAGAAATGAACAAAGTAGTAGATAAAAATAGCAAACACAAACTCTCGGAGGGTGTATGTAGTTTCTCGTATTGAAAGCTATTAAGTAACCGACAGACAAGAAATTTTCTAGGTATGCCTCAGTTTCATTATACAACTAAGACTACAGGAGGATCATTTCCCAGGTACAAATTGGCCTAACACTACGAAAAGTAGCACTGAAAGTATTTGGGAGGAATTTACACCTACTTGTCTGCCAAATCCCTTGTGCTCATCTTTCTCCTATTTATTTGTTAACAGCTGATATTAAATCCTCACTGTTCATATTTATTGAAAAGAAAAAATATATATAAAATGGCATTTCTCCTGCATGTCCGAAGCTGCTGTCTGTCTACCACTCCCTCCTTCTTCTCTAGTTAGTTACTGGCTGTTATCTAGGTATTACTTGTATTTAAAAAAGCATTTTACCCAGAGAAGCCTGCAATTGCCAGAACTACCAGTCTCCTGTCCTGTTAGCTGGTATGAAAAGAGGAGCCTAGCCAATTTTTGAAAGTTGTATTCTCAAATAAGTTCTTTGTGGCTGTTCTGACGGTTTTCTGGAAAGCTGGTTAAATTACTGATTTATACAGTGAGTTCATACTTGGGCTCATTTGCAACATTCCCAGAGTAATATGCATAATGTGCATTTCTGAATTACTAACTAGGCCTTTTATCTATTTCTTTCACATTGAGAATTTGCTTCCTGGCTAAAAACATCATACATGCAGGTAAATAGACAACTGGATAGGCCATATGCTGCTTCAAAAATCTAGGAGGCCGGGTTGTTTCATCATTCAGTTTAGGGTCATTTCTTCTTAGACAGCTTGTATTTTGATTTGCACAAAAATGATTTTCCAACTAACAAAGTCTCCATACAGTATCACAGTTAAGATAATCAAAGTAGTTGGTCAACCATTTTTTTACTGTGTTTATCCTATACACATTGGATACAAAGTGTACATGCTTTTTTAATTCTCAGTTTCTGTTTGCAATTTTACAGGCCTATGGCTTCCTCCCTCTCCCCTGACATTGGCCACTGTGTTTTGTAGTAAAGTAGTCTATCAGGTGTAGTCTTGACTCCAACTTTCTGTTCTTTATGTGGATCATGACACTGTTGATATAGGCAAAGGTAGAAAGTTTGAGATGTTGTTGTCTAGCTATAATTAGAAGTTTCATTGGGAGCCTACTTTTATTCAGAAGTAGAGATGCATTCTGCTGATTTTTTTTTTTTTTTTTTGATTCTTGGTACTTTGGTCTCCATTACAGCCTTAATTTGTGACATTACAAGTGTGTATTTGTTTACGTTTAATTTTTGTTGTGCATTTTCAAAAATAGAGTTTTTCTTATATTAGAGAAAACGTAACATTTTCTTTTTGGGATTGGCTCATTTCACCACAGTGTAAAATTTAAAGCTAAAATGCAATTTAGCACATTCCAAGATGGCTGCTGATTTTGGCTAGGGAAGCTACTGCGGGAAAGGTCGAGGCAGCACATTTCCAAGGACAAGAAAAGATTGCAGAGGAACCACTGTGGGGAAGGAGTAGTCCTGAGATCACTGTGGGGGAGGATCACATCTCTTTTCCCTATGTCCCACCTGGGTGCCTGGACTAGGAAGGAGTTGGTGCCATTTTGAAATCAGCGGATGTCTCAGTGGCTTTTGCAGGTGCATATACTGCTGTCTGACAGAATCATGCAGACTGTAGTGCATTTGGGCTCAGACTAGAGCCAGGGTCAAGGAAAGGTGTTCATGAATTATCATTGGGGAAGAGTACATTTCTTCCTTTGCTACTTCTCCACAGGGATGCTCAGTTCAACTAGAGCATTGCATCACCTAAAGATCAACAAAGTTCTTGGTGGATTCTGGATATTAGTCCCATCTTTTGTGTGGCTTAACAAATATTTTCTCCCATTTTGTTATTTGCCTCCTCATTTTCCCTTGCAGTAACAGAAGTTTCTTAGCCCATTTGTTTATTTTTGCTTTAATGGTTATGCCTTTGCCGTCTTTTCTAAGTCTTTACCTACATCTCTGTCAAGACACATTATATATGTACATATACATATATACACATATATGAACTACACAAGAGGTTAGCATCATGGGAAGTAATGGAACTATACAGTATGCATCTCTACTCCTGAATAATAGTAGAACTCACGATGATACTCATAAATATACCCTTTCATTACAGTACTATGTTTTCTGACTTTTCCAATACGTAGCATGACATCATGCATTTAAAATATTGGAAAGTTAAATTTGTAACCATGAATTGAATGACTGTGTTTTGTGATAAAATGGGAACAAACAAATGGGAATGAAGAGAGAGGATGGGAGGGATGAACCCTGATGCCTATAAAACTGCACCATGCAACATCATAAATAAATAAATAAGCAGGGATGGGTACAGTAGCCTAGTGGCTAAAGTCCTCGCCTTGAATGTGCCGGGATCCCATATGGCCATTGGTTTTAATCCTGGTGGCCCAGCTTCTCATCCAGATCTCTGTGGCCTAGAAAGGCAGATGAGGATGGTCCAAAGCCTTGGGACTCTGCACACACATGGGAGATATAGAAGAGACTCCAGGCTCTTGCCTTTGGATTGACTCAGCTCTGGCTGTTGCAGCAAAACCTTCGGGTGTGAATCAGTGGATGGAAGATCTTCTTCTCCGCCCCTCCTCCTCTATATATATCTGGCTTCCCAATAATAAATAAATAAATAAATAAATAAATAAATAAATAAATAAATAAATAAAATTGGTGTTGTTAAGTGGTAACCATGGCACTTCCACCAGCATCTGAGTGTGACTAGCACATTTTGAAATAGAGATAAATTGGATCTGGTATAACAGCATAGCGGCTAAAGTCCTCACCTTGAACATGCTGGGATTTCTTATGGGTGCCGGTTCTAATCCCGGCAGCCCTGCTTCCCATCCAGCTCCCTGCCTGGGAAAGCAATGGAGGATGACCCAAAGCCTCGGGACCCTGCACCTGGATGAAAGACCCAAGAGAAGCTCCTGGTTCCTGGCTCCGGGATTTGGATCGGCACAGCACTGGCTACTGTGGCCTCTTGGGGAGTGAACCATCAGGTGGAAGACCTTCCTTTCTGTCTCTCCTCCTCTCTGTATATATGCCTTTCCAATAAATGTTAAAAAAAAGAGAGATAAATCTGTATTTCTCTTTGATTTGGAGTCCATGCTACCAGCTTGGCAGAGGGCTGCACAGACATTGGGATGTCACACTGCTACAGACTCTGGGATACAAATTACCAAGTTAGAGCATTCATAATTAGCTTTCATGCATGGGTTCCTGGACCTGTGCGATTCTCAATACCAGGGACGAATTAATATAATCAAAATATTCATACTACAAAAGCAACTTACAGATTCAATTTGATCCCAGTCAAAATAACTCTGACATTTTCCTCAGATCTAGAAAAAAAAATGATACCACAACTCATACAGAAGCATAATAGACCCAGAGTAGCTAAAGCAATCTTAAACAACAAATAAAGCTGGTGACATCACAATACCAAACTTCAAGATGTACTACTTGCCAGTTGTAATCTAAACAACCTGGGATTGGTGCAAAAATATAAATTCAATGGAACAGGGTAAAATTCCCAGAAACTAAGCCACACATCCACAGCGAACTAATTTTTAAGAAATAAAATGATCTCAATCCAGGGAGAAAAAACACATTATCTCTAAAAAATTGTTTTGGAAAATCTGGTCCATCTGTGCAGAAGTAGGAACAAGTCCCCTATTTTATACCTTGCACAGTAATCAGCTGTAGATTGATTGGTCAAGGGTCTAAATCTACAACAGGGTATTGTCAGGTTACTTGAGAAAAACATAAAGGAAACTCTGCAAAATATAGGCATATACAGACTGCTGGGAAAACATCCCAGAGGCACAGAAAAGTAAAACAAAAATAAATAAGTGGGATTACATCAAGCTAGGAAGTGTATGCATTACAAAGAAAATCTTCAACAAAATAAAGCAGCAGCCAACAGAATGGGAGAAAATTGTTAGAAATTATTCAACTGATGGAAAGAAGATTCATATCCCTGGTCTTTAGAGAGTTCAAGAAACTCAGTAAGAACAAAAATAAATAATCCAATTAAGAATTGAGCAAAAGGACATGAACAGGCCATTTTCAAAAGATGAAACATAAATGACCAATAGATATATGAAAGAATTCTCAGGATTGCTAGCCATCAGGGAAACACAAATAAAAACCATAATGGTCTTTCACCTAACCACAATTAGAATGCCAATCACAGAAAATAAAACAATAAATGCTGGTGAAAATATAGGCAAAATGTACCCTAAACTATTGTGCCGAGAATGTAAACTATTATAATAATTATAGAGGACAGTTTGGAGATTCCTTAGAGATGTGGAAATAGATTTGTCATATGACCTAGGCATCCCACTCCTTGGAATTTACCTTAAAGAGACGAAATCAGCATATGAAAGAGCTACCCATTAACCCATATTTATTGCAGCTCCATTCACAATAGTCAAAATGCGGAATCAAATTAGGTGTGCATTAATGGATGACTAGTTGAAGAAAAAGTGATATAGTTAGATTTAGATATACATACATATTTGGATTATTAATCATCCATAAAAATATGAAATCCTGTCTCTTGCATCAAAATGGATGCAAGTGGAAATCATTACGCTTAGTAAAATAAACTAGTCCCCCAAAACAAGTCATATGATTTTCCTGATCTGTGGTAACTAATATAGAGAGTAAGAAGAATGGAGTCTATATGCACAAGATTGGCTTTTTGAGATTTGTGTGTTGTTTACAGCTTTTGTCTATACTCTTGAGGAATAGTAGGTACATTTGTTTGGTTGGTTGGTTCCTACTTGCTGTTTGTAAGCCTGAGCTTGAGAAGTGAAATTAAGGTATACCATTTAAATGTTTTTTTTTTTAATTGATAAGGATGGAGGAGGGTGAGTGCGGAGCACGGACAGGAGAAGAGTAAGGTGGGAAGGATCTACACAATCCAAATCTGTGTTGTGAAACACATTGTCTTTATTCACTTTATATAAATAAGTTGTATAAAAAAGCTAATTTACAGTTTCTTAGACTTCATTTCATGTTGTCATATCAGAACTAATCATCATGTTCCTATGGTTTAACTTTTGGTCTTGTCAAAGATCCTGCGTTAGTACATATGGAAACATGTTTCCTGGATTGGTAGCTTTTGTGGTTTCTTGAATGTAGTCTGCATCTCCCCCAAAAATACTCCAAGGCTGATAGACGAAAGTACTTCGAAAAGCACGTATGTACACAGCCCTCTTTCTAATTCCCTGTGTTTAAGCATCTGAAATGAAGGTTGCTAACCAGAGCAGGTCAGCAATATGTATGGTGTTCAGGGTGTGGATAATTCCCTCCAGCAACAGGCTGTCCAAGACCAAGGGAAGAGCACTATGGGTGTGAACAGTGGGCTCTACTAGTGAAGCTTGTCCAAGGGAAGCTGCTTGTCCTCCCAACTGTGTCTTCTGTGGAGGGAATGAATTGGAATCCTAAGAAAAAGCAGGCTTTGGTAGGGAGTTGACAGATAAGACTGTGGCAAAGAGCATGAGCTTTGTAGCCAAGTTGCCTGGGGTCAAATTCTGGCTCTGCAATTGACTAGTTTGGTGATCTTTGGGAAGTTAGTTAAATTACCAAATTATCTGTGTTTTAGTCTCCTCATACACAAAGAGAAGCCTACTTCACACCATTGTAAGTATGAAGTGAACCCATGCCAGTAAAACAAATTGAACACAGTACTTGGCACATTGTGGCTGCTAACAAGATAGCTCTCTTTTATTATTATTAGTGATCAATAAGCTAAGAAGTGTATCCAATTACTGATCAGGGCAATATTTTATCCATCCTGGAGTCTAAGAAAGCCCAAATATCAGACCTTTCTGTGCAACTCAGCTGTGCCACTACTGTTCACCTTGGCCGTGAACACTGAGTCATTGTGCTCTTTAATGAGCCATTGGTGAAGGGGATATTCCTCTGTCTTTTCACCATACACACAGTATGCTTTCTGTAACTCCATATCAGTTTACTCAGACCACATCCACCTACAGAAAACCCAAGCAGGCCCATTCATAGCACTTTGCTATCATATTCAAAGCACACTCTCACATATATCTTCCACATACCCACAATCTCACAGTCTCTTTCTTTCTCTTGTTTGTTCCAAGACTGAATGTGATAATAACATTGCCAATATGTAGGTTTAGAGCAGTGATCCCAGCCCAAGTTGTGCCTTATGAGGCCACCTCTCCCACAGTGCTTTGTGCTGAGCCTTTCCTAATGGAAGCAATATGCTCTGACTAGCCCTGAATGGTCCTGTTCATCTAGCTGCTGAGGAAATGAGAATGTCTCACATTAACTGAGTGAGGCTTTCATTACCTGAAGTTCACCAGCTCTTCTTTTCTAACTCTGTATGGGGGCCAAGTCCCTGAAATAGTCCCTCCCTGCATCACAATCACTACAGTAATTGCTGCTGCAGAGGTCAGTGCAATATTACAGTGTGAAACATGATGGAGCTCCCTCCCCTGCCTGCGTCTCTCGGCTGCTTCTGTGGCCTATGAATTATTCTCCAATAGACGAGTCATCTTCTTCTGTAGTTTGGGGATCAGGCATTACTAATTACGCTGGAAGAATTTGGGATATCTGGAACTTTAATGCATTTGGATTGCATGAATTCTCTGCAGTGGTGGTCCAGATCTTAGGGCAGTGACAGAATACCAATAAACAGGAAAGTCTGCTACTTGCTGAAATTTCAGTTTCAGAAAATTAACTCACTCAGCCCCTGTTGCCTTATCCAGCTGCTTGCTGAAACAGTGGCTATCCTTCAGGCTCTTAGAGCCTTTAAAAACACTTTCTCTTGAGTTCCCTATCAGTCAATGCATGAGAAAAATAATTTAGGTATCAAGGTGTTATGGGAAAAACACCCAGTCTAAATCCTGCCATAGGAATTTTGCTAAGTCATTTCTCCACTGCTCTCTGTTTCTCCATTAGCTATGTAAAGGTTATAGGCCATGCGTTTTTGTTTGTTTGTTTCAAGATTATTTTATTTGAAAGGCATGTTTTTTTACAGAGAGAGGAGAGACAGAGAAAGAGATCTTCCATTTACTGGTTCACTCCCCAAACGATTGCAACTGCCAGAGCTGAGTCAATATGAAACCAGGAGTCAAGATTTCTTTCGGGTCTCCCATGTGGGTGCAGGTGCCCAAGGACGTAAGCCACCCTCCACTGCTTTCCCAGGCCACAATCAGGGGTTGGATCGGAAGTGCAGCAGCCAGAACAAGGTCTGGCAGCCAAATGGGATGTTCATTCTACAGGTGAAGGACTGGCTCAGTATGCCACTGCACTGTCTGTATGGGGCATGTTTTTCCACGTGTTTCTCTTACAAATTTTCTGAGATTAAACAGGAGAAGTTGTGTTCTATATATAAAAAGCCCCTCCACTGTAGGGGACTGCATCTGCTTCTAAAAGAACAACAATGCATGAGTATATATTGAGTAAGATAGCATGACTTAGAAGCCATTACTAGTCGCAACGAGAAAACACCTTCTATGGAAGCACATCTCACTTGCTATGTCTGAATACACCTGAAAGCTGAAATCAAGGCCAACGTCCTCGAAATAGCATAGCAGGATGAGAAGGAGCAGGTACTGCAGTAAGTACCAAACTTCTATCCCATATTATACACTTGTTGGGCTACCAATTCACATTGCCCTTTATTTATCCATATTTCAAAAAACAGAGTAGGACTAGATGGCTTCTCTTCCAATTTTGATGTTTGGTTGTTTTCCCTAAGGGGGTCACATAGAGTCTAACCTGCTCTAGCATCACACATTCTGTCCCCAGTTCTGTACCAATATTTGGTTTCCAGGGGAAACAGGAGAGCAGATGTGAATGACAGACCTTAGCCTGTCACCAGGTGCATATCCATCCTGCTGGCCCCCTCGGTGTCTGTACGACAGCATTTTCATATTACTTCCTGATTTGAATAAGGGCATTGTGGACTATGTTACAAAGGATGTCAGTGCTTCTTTGCTGCATTATGCACTCTCACTGATAGATGAGCTGATATGAGCTGATGAATGAGGCAGAGATGTGTGAAATATAAAGTACAGTAAATGTGAGAGCATCCCTGATGAACCACTGTGTGCTGTTCTTGCCACTTCTGCTGAAATAAGTGATTGATGGAAACATCTATCTAAGCACGATAAGATTATTCAGTGTTGCTCTTCTAAGCAAACCACCTCCGCCACAACCCCCCGCCGCATAAATGGAAGAAAAAAATTTGTTATTTGCTTTTTTTGTCCTACAGCACTTAATTCAGTTTCAGTCAAAGTTTTAGATCTCCAGTAACAGGAAAATGCCAGCTTTTCTAGCCTGTAATCTGGTTATCTAATATTTTGCTAAAGTGATTAAAATTGATTGAAATGAGGAAGAAATACTCTGTTAAAAAGGAAAGAAAAAGAAAGAAAATTATCGGATCTCCATGCTTTAGGAAAGATTGGATTAACTTGATCTTGATTGAATAAAGGACACTCTGAACAGCTCTAAACTTACTCCAAATCAGAACATGGCTTTCTGGAATGCCACAGTATAAAGTGTCATTGTCACTTTTGTTTCACAAGCACAAAAATCTTTTAATGCATACATAATGTACTTTATGGAGGCTTTTAAAGCATATGTGCTTGCACAGATATTTATTTGCAACTACTTTTGCTAAAGCAAAACAGAAAGGGCTTAATCTACTTTAAAGCATTAAATTTTTCAATTTGAATACATAGAATTATGACTGTACAGCTTCTCATTTACATAACCGAGAGGTGGCAGTATGACATCCATTATGTATTCTCTGCACCATGTAGCATTTAGCTATAAAAATTGAAATGTTTAAATGAAACGTGTAACAAATATCTCTGTTTTATGTAAATGGCTGAATCAGTGATAGCCATTGAAAAAGCACTCGTTAAAGTGTGATGTTTCCTTGTAAACAGCGAACCAATCACCCCCCTCCCAATAATACAGGTTGGAACACGCAGTTTATTGCCTCTAGTGACTTTATTGCAAATCTAGGAGTCTACACATACACCCTGCAATTGTTGTCTGGTAAAATACTAACCTCCTTCCCAAATATGTATTAAGATATCTATATATTTGTTAAAAACATGTCCCAAATCAAAACCTCTGTTTAGACAGAAAATAATTTAGAAAAATAAGTGAATGGATTAAATATAGCTAAGCATCTCTTATTAACAATTACTACTATTAAAAATAGCTATTTGAAGTCACACACATTTTGTTACTGCAAACGATTGCTTTGAGCATCTGCTAAGGTAAGTCATGTTAGGGTCTAATTAAGTATTATCTAAATTATATAAACCTGTTATTTATGTTTGGCTTTCTGTTTATCACTAACCTTGGAGGTAAAAACAACTAATAGAAAAAGCAAAAGATTCTCTGATCTTTCTAGGCAAGATATTTAACTTTCCCTCAATTTAGACATAGGAGATGAAACTTAGAATGGTGAGACGGCATATCCTAGACCACACAGTTGCAAAATGAGACGGGAAAAACAAACAAGCACAAAATGCACCATATATATATATATATATATATATATATATATATATACATATATATATGTATATATATGGCAAAAGAAATCTAGAAACTTGTGTCTGTTGGATTGTTGTAAAGCATGAATACCACAAATGCATCTGTGCACTCAGCAAAAAGGTATTTGAAGTAAGAATTCTTAGAAAGATAGTCTAAACATGAAATGAATACATTTGACCACATATTATTTAGGTATATAAAATTTTGTATCATTCAGAAGAGTACACAACTAAACAACAAAATACGTTTTGCAACAGTTCTATCTTTTCTTTATTTGAAAGTCAGAATTACAGAGACAGGAGGAAAAGGAAAAACAGAGAGGGAGAGAGAGAGAATATCTTGCATTACTGAATCACACCACAAATGGGTACAATGTCCAGGCTGGCTGGATCAGGCCAAATTCAGGACCCTGGAGCTTCTTCCAGATCCCCCTGTGGGTTCACAGACCCAAGTACATGTTTCATCTTCCGCTGCTTTTCCAGCAGGGAGCTGGATCAGAGGTGGAGTGCCAAAGTCTGAATCTGGTACCTATATAGGATGCCAGCATTACAGATGGAGACTTAACCTGTTATATCTGTTTCCATTTTATAACATTTTAAAATATTTATTATCCCCAGTACTAATCCATGTGAGTATTTGGAAATATTTTATATTATTAGATCTATGCTACTGAAGAAAATCAGTATACAGAATAACTGTACATAGTGTTTGTTATATAGTTCCAAAAGCAATCTAAAAACATTTACTAGGCACTTTGGTCATCAATATCTAATTTTTAAAACTTTATTTTATTTTATTTTATTTGAAAGGCTGAATTACAGAGAAAAGGAAAGTGTGTAAGATGAAGAGGTTTTCCATCAGCTGGCCTACTCTCCAAATGGCCACAACTGCTGGAACTGAGCTAATGTGAAGCCAGTGTAGGGGCCCAAGCACTTGGGCCATCTTCCATTGCCGGGATCCCAGCATGTACAAGGCAAGGACTTTAGTCACTAATCTAATACGCCAGGCCCCATTATTCTTTTCTTTTCTTTCTTTTTTTTTTTATTTAAGATTCAATTATTTTTGTTGGAAAGGCAAATTTACAGAGAGGAGATACAAACAGAAAGATCTTCCATCTGCTGGTTCACTCCCAAAGTGGCTGCAATGGTTCAGTGTTAGTTCATTTCATGCTAACAACATCCCTATGAAGAGGAGCAAATGGAGAAATAAATTGCATAAACTTCCTAAAAATATATGATTGGTAACCTGAGTTAAATCTAGGGTTTCCAACACTCCAAAATTCTGGCTTTAGAATAGCAAAAGGACAGAATGATGACTCAGCTTATGACAGAACATTCAGACAATCCTGGAGCTGTCTAAAAGATGTGAAATTTGGTTTGATGTATTTGTTTGTTAACTCCTCCCAAAATTAGAGCCTGATACTCCTTTAACCAAAACTCAACAAGCTCATATACTGCTTTCCTTTCACTCAATGTGGTGTTTAGGTTTTTTTTCTTTTTATTTATTTTATTTTATTTATTTTTGATTTTTTTAATAGGGACTAGTATAGGAGCAAGAATACTGGCTCTGGGTTCTGAAAAATTAATTGATTTCAAGTTGAAGATCTTGTCCATTTAGATAACAGTCCATTTAGATACAATTGATTCTTTACTACCACTCATGACATCAAGAAACCGTGAATAGACATTATCCTTTTGGGTTTTACAGATCCTTTAGAGTGGTGCTTGTTGATGGTCAAAAGATTTTGCCTTTGTAGATTTGTATTCAATGGAACAAATTATTAAGGACCGCAATATGGGATACACAGCAAGGAATCTAACCCAGGTAAAATAAGAGATAGAGTATTTATCTCCAGTTATTTCTCATTTATGTATTATATATGCAGATCTAGTACTATAGAGCATTCTGTTTCTCAGACAAAAAAGTAAAAGTATATGAGTCTTGGAGCATTAATTGCATGATGAAGCAGAGGCATTTACCAAAGGCCACAATTAAAGCAAATGTTCCTGCATTTTATGCCAAAGATATGATTTAAACCCGTATCTATAAATATTTTTAAAAGCTCATATGCATGGATAGAGACATCTAAGGCTTGAATTATTAAAGTTGTCAGTCCCTATTTTTAGAAAGTCAACTTAGTGTATAGTTGTGGATTTCAGAGCCCCATTCTCATTTACAGAAGGCAACGGCTAGGATTTTTGCTCCTTCTTTCTTTGTTAAGTGATGAACAATCTGAAAAAGATGAGTTATTTGTAATCAACTCACACGTAAGAAAGGAAACGCATAAAACAAAGTCCAATCATCATCATTTCAAGTTTTGGTGCAGTGGCAATCTGGTCTTTGGAGAACTATGTATTAGATATCATCTATCTGCTTATGCATTAGAATACATTACAAGATAGTCTGTTGGATTTTGTCCTGTGCTGTCCAGCAAGTTTCTGATATATATAGAATGTAAGAGTTGTTCTTTTCAAACATAGTGCATGAATATGAATAACCTTGACCAGAATGAAAACAATGGAAATATGAGTTTAAGACAAACCTTTTTATCTGTGACCCTGGACAAATAACTTCTCATACCCCACAATTACTCTTGTGTAACATTCGATGCTTGATTCATTCATGCCACATGTATTTGTATTATTATGTGCCAAACAGTAAAGCTGTAACAATAGACAGTGACTTCATGGAACTTACTTATGACCTATGTGAAAAGACAGTAATGTGTATGTAAATAAATAATATGAGAGAATGATATGTTTCATGAAAAATGTGTCAGAATAAGGGAACACAGATATATAGGGAAGATGGATGGACTAATGTTTTAGCAGAACACTCAGGAGGACTTCTTTGAGTGCCAAAATATTTAGGCACTAAGAAATCCATTTGGGATAAGAAAAACATTTGGTGGAAAAATGTCCAGACAAAAGGGAACAGAAAGTATGAAGACTAAAGTGAGTATTCTAAATATGCCAAAGGTAGAAAGAGGAAGCTGAATTCGAGAATATTAGAGAGCAGTAGAAGTATGGCAATATCTTCGAAGGCATTCTAGGAGATGCAAAAGAGCTTTAATTTTCTAAGTATAATGGAAAGCTATTTGGGTTTAAGTACCATTGAGATTTAATTTAATTTATACTTATTAAAAGCTAATAATGCTATGCAGAAAATTGGCTTAAGAGGGACAAGGGTGTAAACAGGGTACTTAGGAAACTGTCACACTAGTCTGTACAAGAAATGGTGTTAATTTAGATCTTGATAGTCATCAATAGAGGCAGTAAGACATGGTCAGATTTGAGACATATTTTGGAATTAGAGCCGACACAATTTCTTGATAGACTGGATAGCATACTTGGGGGAAAAGGAGGTACCAAGGATGGTTCTGACGTTTTAGGACTGATAAAGTAAAAAGGTTCTAGCTGACAGTGTGTAGGATAAAAAGGATCAAGAGGACAAAGTGTAAGGGGAGCATAACATTCTCCCAGACATGTGAAGTCTGATGGTATTTTTATAAAGTGTAATTGTTGAGGTAACAGTTGAATATAGGTATCTGGTTTTTGAGGAGTTGTCAGAAATAAAGAGAGGAACACAGGAATATTAAGTGTATAGACAGTTTTGAAACCATGGAAATAAAGAGAAATTACTAAAGCGAATGGTGAAAGCTGCAAAGATTAAGAGATTAAGCCTAGATCATTCTAATACTAAGACTGATTCAGTGAAGATTGTTATGTGCTTAAAATTTAGATTAATTTTGATCAGTAAAATATGAAGATTTTTACTGCGTGAATATGTAGAAACACAGCATGACTGCGCCAGGCATCGACACCAAAAATTGATTCATGTTTATATTGTCTAAAGAGTTTTGCATAAATTTAACAGTGTGCAAGCTGTTTTTTATTATAAATCAGTAAGACTGCTATTACATAATTTCTCTCTTCCAATTCATGGCAAAAATAGTTGCTTATATTCGTTGTCTTTTTTTTTCCACCTGTCATCCCCTGATCCAATAAGCTCCACAATCAGTCTTTGGTAACTGCTCTTACCAGGCTTCTCAGTAGACTCTATGTGGTTAGGTTTTCATTCAAATGCAGGCTCATTATATTTAATCTCTCAGCAGATTTGATCATATGTCACCCCCTTTAGAAGCAATTTCTTCAGAAACACCATTCTCTTCTGCTTCCTAATCTCACTGTTCCTTCTCAGTTTCCTTTCTTGGTTTCACTTAGTCTTCACTGAATCAGACCCATGATATGAAGAATAAACCTTTTGCCACATGCTTATTGGCCTTGTGATTGTCTTTGTTAATACCAGAATCTAAGAAGAAATTTATATTTTTCCATACAAATTTATACTTTCTATTTAGTTTTCAATAGAAGCACAATATCTGTGAAGACAATAAAAGACGATGTGCCAAGCTCTAAAGAGTGTTTTGAAGACACTGTTACAGCACTGCAAATAGATTAAAGTATTAGAAAAAAAAAACCCCTTTTTAAAAATGACACAATCACCGGGGTTGGTATTATGGCACAGCAAGTTGAACCACTGCTTAGAATGTCTACATCCAATATTTGAATGCCTGGGATTGAGTCCTAGCTTTTATTACTATATAGCTTCCTGCTAATGCACCTGGGAGGTAGCTAGTTATGGCCTGTGTGCTTTAGTTCCTTCCATCCACATAGGAGATCCAGCTGAAATTCCTGGCTCTACCGGCTTTGGCCTGGCCTAAGAATAGCTGCTGCTGAGCATCTGGAGAGTGAACCAATAGATGGAAGACCACGTTTTCTTTATTCAGTCATCAGTTGCTGCCATTACCTCATCTTTTCAGGGTGCATGGAGCCTAAAATGTCTCTGTTTACCATTTCAATACTAATACAGTATAGAATACATTATTATAAATTTATTGGACTCTAGAACTTGTTACTTTATCTGGATTTTTTTGGAACCTGTGATGCAACTTCCATCTATTTTTGCATCCCATGCTTCCAAGTCTCCAATAATCTCTATCGTAACTTCAGGCTGACTTTTGTAATTTTTGAGGAATTATTTATCTACTTGTTTGAAAGAGTTAGAGAGAGAAGGAGATATCCTACATCTGCTGGTTCACTCTCCAGGCATCTGCAACTGCCAGGGCTGTACAAGAGTAAATCCAGGAGCCAGGAACTTCCTTCACATCTTCCACATGAGTGCAGTGGCTCCTGCACTTGAACCATCCTCTGCTGCCTTCCTAGGCACATTATCAGGTAGCTGGATCAGAAGTGGAACAGCCGGATTTGAACTGGTGCCCATGTGAGATGCCAGGGTCGCAAGTGGTAGCTTTACCAGCTACAACACAATGCCAGCCCCACAGGCTGACTTTTTAAAAAGGTGAACTTTTTTCTGCTGGCAGTTACTTTCTTTCAGATCGTGTATCATTCTGTTACCTCCTGGCCTGAGGGGCTTTATTGAAAATATGCAATTCATCTAACCAGGTTCCCTTAAAAGTGACTGACACTTTACTCTTTCAAAGTCTTGTGTTGTGCTTTTGAGAGCTTATCTGTAATGTGTCAGACTGTGCTGTTATGGTGTTAAATAGATTTTTTTAAGCATCCAATTCTCTTTTTGTCTTCAGCAGTTTCCACAATCCTTGGTTTATTTACTGGTATCCCATATGTCTCAAAAGCTTTCCAAATTGTTTTCAACCTTTTTTTTTTCCTACCTGAATGGGATATTTCAAAGGACCTGACTTCAAATTTATTATTATGATTTTTTTTGCTTCACTTTGTCTGTTGTTGAGACATTCAATTGTATTTTCTTATTTGACGTACTGAAGTTTCTACATGCAAAATTACTTTGGAATGTTGCTGACTCTTGCTTATATGATACACTGCTTCACTAATTTTATTTTTCCTTGTATTCTCTATTTGATTTTTGCTCTTTGGATGCCTGTACAATCATTCTTTTGAATCTTTTTTAAACGATTTATTTTATTTTTATTTCAAAATTAGATAGAGAGGAGGAGAGACAGAGAGGAAGATCTTCTGTCCGATGATTCGCTCCCCAAGCGACCACAATGGCTGGTGCTGTGCTGATCCGAAGCCGGGAACCAGGAACCTCCTCTGGGTCTCCTACGCGGGTGCAGGGTCCCAAGGCTTTGGATCGTCCTCCACTGTTTTCCCAGGCCACAAGCAGGGAGCTGGATGGGAAGTGGGGCTGCAGGGACACAAACCAGTGCCCATATGGGATGCTAGCGCATTGAAGGTAAGGACTTTAGCCGCTAGGCCACCGCGCTGGGCCCAGTTTGAATCTTTATTTGGCATTCTGTCAATTTCTTTCCCTACCCCCCCCTCAACTGTTTGTTGCTAAACCATTACTCTACTGATTGTCATTACTGTACTCAATTGAACAACTGTGTTCATTTGAGAGTAGCATATTGCTTTTTTTTATTACGCTTCCTACGTCAGTGTTGATACCTCCATCTCTGGTTGACAAGTGTTTTTTAATCCCGTTTAATTGTGACATTCACAATAAAATATTTTTCTGAAGATACTTATACAGTAATAAATATGTATGCCATTTTTGCTTTATTTTCCTTTTATTTTAAGTTGGGTTCTGTAGTATAATCTCCTGTATTTTCTTTCACAACAGTTTAGGGCATTAGCAGTGGGGGCATAGAGTGCTCTTCTCAGGTTTGTGGAGGAAGCATGCTCTTTGATTGTAGTCTAAGGGACAGAGTCTGAGGTCATAAGATGCTCACCTTCCATTAGCTGTAGCCAGCATTGTTGGAACATTGGTCTTGTGGGTAACTATTCTGGTAGCAACATTGTTGAGAACATGGTAGTGATGACCACACAAAGTCCAGAAAGTACATTTGGGTCCCCACAGTGGCAGCCCCAGGTTTCTATGTAATACTTTGCTATTCACCTACTTTTCCTTCCTCCCAAGAAGATAATTCCACTCTCTGTGTTATGATGTTTGGGATATGAGGGAGAAATGGAGTCAGACTGTGGACACATACACTGCAATGCTAGATGACACTTGGAATGCACAGCAACCAAGATCATCACAGAATGGTGGGTGTCAAGGCTCCATTTAGTATGAGCTCCCTGCTGCTGAGATGAATTTTAGCACAAAGCTACTGAAAACCACAGGCTATGTTGGCTGCGATATTAAAGTAATTGACTGGGTCTAGACATCTCAACTGGGAATCAAGGTGCCATGTGTGGCACTGTGCTCAGGTAGTCGCCTGAGGATACGGATGATTAGTATTTGCCCTGTGATTTTTATTCCAGATCCAAGATTCAGTGTTATGGTAACTTTAGTATCCTACTGCCCATGGTAAAAGCAATCTCTTTACAACTAAGGCTGGCCTCACATTAGATCCCACCTGAATCTTGCCGATACAGGGTCCCATACAATGTTGCAAATGCATTTCATTCCCACAAGAGGACGGAGGTGATGTAAGCTGAAAATTTTGTCTTCTTCTCAGTGTACGCTTTTCTACTCATGCAGAGGTAAATTTTGAGGCTTTGCCTTTGACTGTTGGCCAAGGGGAACGAAATTTCTGGTCGTTATCTGGTCCTGGGTCTCACCAGATTGGGACTGGTGCTGAGTTCGAGTCAAATCTCTGAGCCAAGTTCTCTGCCCTACTCCTCTATGACTGAACTCTTCCTCCTTGGTATTTGCCTGATGTTTGGGAGACGTAGTGGACACTGTCTCTTGGTCACCCAGGCTGACACTAAATCTGGGTTGTACTTGGTTCTCACAGTCACTGAACCCTGTGCAGTGTCAGGGTGCATGTCAACCTTGACAGTGCTGATGTCACGTGATACAGGTTCAAATGAGCCCAATCTACTGGGACACTTATCTCTGCCAGACACTAGCACAGAGCTCCGAAGAAAAATCCTAAGTTTAACTATCCAACCTTCTTCCTGGTGACTGGATTCTTGCTTTGCCATATGCTAGTGGTTGGTGATGTGGAGACTGTGCTTTGCCCAAAGGCTCGATTCATAATCATTGTCTGGGTGACGGAGGCTGTGAAGACTCATCTAACTCTCAGGTTCACTGGGTTAGTCCTGGCACTTGGCTTCAAGCATAAAGTCTGGATTTCATCTCCTATTCCTCCCTTGAGTGGGAAGCATTTTTCTCTTTTCTAATTCTGTATTTTCATGATACAGTACCATAGTCTCAGGGACTTTTGCCTTCCACCCTCCCTCATGCTCTTTGCCCCACTGTTTTCCCCATATTGTACCAGTGGCTTAGTCTAGTTCCTCAACAACAGTCACAAGCCCATTATCCTGCTTTTTTTAAGTGTATCCTGATATTGTAGGTATAGAGAATGGTATAAAGTCCAGCATTCTAGTGTCAAGATATATTTAACAGTTTTACTTGGGAGTCCATCTTTTATTCAAAAGCAGAGATGCATACTGAGATTTAATTCCACTTAGAGGCATTTCAAAGTTGTGCAAATTGGAGCTCAAAGAGGGATGCTAGGGCATTTCTTTTTTCCTGCCTTCTTCAACAAATCTTTTCTTATTGTTTTATTATTCCAGACACTGTGGTCTTTCACCTGGTTTTGTTGTGTTTTGTGATGATGAATTGATGCATGAATAATTGTTAAAAATGGTATTTCTAGTAGGGAGATTGCCAGAGCACTTTACTCGGTTGCCATTTTGCTCCAGCTTGAAGGATCTGTTGATTCAGTTACCAAGTATGCAATGGTAAAGGACATACTTGCGGTTTTCAATGACTGGAGAAAGAAACCTTACTAATCACTAAATTCATTATTTTCCTTCATTGCCGTTCTGCTTTTGAGTGTAAATTTATCGTTCTCTCAGATTTTCATTGTTTTTGTTTTTGTTTATATAATGTGAGCAAATTTCACATATTTCATGATACAGATGTAGGAGCAAAGAGACTTCCCTTGCTACCCTATATCCTGCTTGCTTCCATCCTCCTTCCTTAATTTTTTCTCTGATTTTTACACTGACATAATTTTATTTCACTTCACAATAATGTGTTCAACACTTCATTAAGTAAAGGTATCAACATATAGCATATAAGAAATTTTTTTAAAAATCACAAACAAAAAAAACCCACCTGCTATTTTTCAGGCATATAAAATCAAGGCTATAAAAATGATTAAATACTGGAGTGTCAATGTTGCTCATATTTATTACATTTCAATTTTTTTATTTTTATATAAAGTGAAAAAATTACATGTCGTTTATGACACAGATTTAGAAGTATAAGGATTCCATCCAAACCCCTCCTCCTTCCCTAGTCCTCATTTTTGTCCATAATTAATACAATGACATATTTTCACTTCACATCATAATCACAAGCTTAAAACTCCAATCAGTATATATCAAAACATAAGAGAGGGAAAATAAAGAAAACCTAAATTTTACTATGCCTTTAAAGTATAGTCAAAGGTGTAACAGCAACCAAATTCCAGAGTGATGTACTGTATGTATTAGTTGTCACAGATCAGATAAAACATATGATATTTGTCTTTTGGGGCTGGCTTGTTTCACCAACCGTAGTGGTCTCCACCTGGGTCCATTTAGTTACAAAACATTTTGTTTTTTATTTCTGAGTGGTATTCTGTAATGTATATATATGCCACATTTTATTTATCCAGTCATCAACTGTTGAACATCTGGGTTAATGCCATATTTTAACTATTATGAATTAACAAAAGTTTGCAGATAACTTCCTCACATGCTGATTTCATTTCATTTGAATAAATTACCAAGAGTGGGATGACCAAGTGACATGGATCTATTTTTTCAGATTTCTGAAGAATCCTCATGTTATTATTCATAATGACGGCAGTAGTTCACACTCTTACCAACAATAGATTAGATGGCTTTTCACTGACATCTTTGCCAGGATTTAGTTTTCTGTTTCCTGTATGATAGCCATTCTAACTAGGTGAGGAAAAACCTATTGCAGTTTTTATTTGCACTTCCTTGATCGCTAGAGAACTTGAGCATTTTTCCATATGTCTTTTGGCCATTTGCATTTTATCTTTTGAAAAATGTCTGTTCATGTCCTTTGCCTATTTCTTAACTGGACTGTGTGTTTTGTTGTTGTTGGGTTAATATCTTTGTAGATTCAGGAGGTTAATCCTCTGTCAGTTGCATAGCTTATAAATATTTTCTCCCATTCTGTTGATTGCTTCTTCAGTTTATTGCAGTGCAGAAGCTTTTCAGCTAGATGTCATCTCACTTAATTCTGTTTTGAGTGCCTAATATTTCTGGGAACTTCTCTAAGAAGTCTTTACCTACACCTGTTTCTTGCTGAGATTTGGTTATGAAAATACCAGGAATGGGATGCTATTCGTCCAGCTTGGGTCAGGGTCCCTTGTTACATCAATTAATGGTCTCTTGATAACTGCCTATGGGAAATAGAAGTCCACTTATGCCCCTGCCAAGTTGTAGAAATTCTGGAAAAGAGTTTTATAGAATATATGCCAAATATGTGGCATTACCTGAATTCAGTCCAAAAGAAATAGTTACTGTCTTATTCAGGTTTGGAAGTGTTGATATCTCAAACTAGATTGATGCAAATTCAAATGAAATAAAGGACATATGTAATATGGTTATAATATGGTATATATACATATTACATATGTATACATACGTTTGTATACAAATATACACTATACAATTAAACTATATTATATATTATATACTATGTTATACTATATTATATATACTAAGGTAGTTTAGTCCTTTAGTAACAGTTACAAGTTTAACATTCTGCTATTTAAGCACATCATGAAATTGTAGACAAAGTTAGAAAATATGTAACCATTAAATATATATATGTAAAGAATATATATATATATATATATATATATATATATATATATATATATATATATATATATGTATTCTTAAGAAATAAATGGCTTGGGCCCGGCGCCATGGCCTAGTGGCTAGGGTCCTCGCCTTGGGCGCACTGGGATCCCATACAGGCGCCGGTTTTAGTCCTGTCAGGCTCCCTGCTTGTGGCCTGGGAGGGCAGTTGAGGAAGGCCCAATGCATTGGGACCCTGCGCCTGTGTGGGAGACCTGGAGGAAGTTCCTGGCTCCTGGCTTTGGATCGGCGCAGTACCAGCCGTTGCGCTCACTCGGGGAGTGAATCATTGGACGGAAGATCTTCCTCTCTGTCTCTCCTCTTCTCTGTATATCTGGCTTTGTAATAAAAAATAAATAAATCTTTAAAAAAATTAAAAATAAAAAAGAAATAAATAAAAAGAAATAAATGGCTTTCATTTGGTTGGATTCTTTTTAGCGCTATAGACACCTGTGTTGTGGTTGGCAAAAGTTCATTAATCAGCAATCAATAATTAAAATCAGGATCTGAGTGAAATTAATTTTTATAGTTAGATTGGAAGAGGTGGTTTCAACCTCTGAGATTCGTTCCATATTATTACATCTCAAGTCTATAGCGTGATACTTATGTATGAAACTCATTGGTTCTGTAGATCAAACATTAACCAGGTAGAAATATTGTAGATAGATAAAAACTGGGATAAAGAAGAGTCAAAGGGAGAGAAAAGAAAGACTTCTAGTTTTGCCTGTAGAACAGAAGTCTTGTGCTCTGACTGAGCTGGTCTCACCCATTATGGAATCAAAGAGTATAGAGAAAAAAGCAAGTGATCCAAAAGGAGCAAGCAAGAAACAGACGTATGCCTGTAACAAGTGACACTTTTTGTCTATCTTGTCAATTATACCAATAATTTCTCTTCCCTAGAGGCGGAAAAAGAAAACAACTGTAAAAGGCTTTATAATGTAATTTTGTTTCTGCTTTCTCCTAAAGAGTGAATCAAAATGTTTTTAAAAGACTATGAGTACTAAGGAAAATGATGCATATTGCCATAAATTATTTTGTATAACCGTAATAAGTTACATTTTACTTTATATTTTCTACTTTTTTAATCAATTCTGTATCATTTATATTGTCTTTGAAATCCTAATGACTGTGTATCTCATCAATTAAATAATGACTATTTTGATATAAATTTATCATTATTAAAATTTAGATAGTTTATCATTTTTCTACCATAGACCTATTTTAAATGCACATTTTTATGACTAAACTTTTTCCACTTTCTTTTAGATTATTTCCTGAGGCCGAATTATGAGAAGTATGCATGTTATACCAATTGTTACAAGTAGCCTAATTCAAATAGTCTAATCACTCAGCTAGGAGTGATAGGGACATGTGCTAATGTTATCATCGGCTTTGACAGTATTGTGGATGAACAGTGATATTTTGGCTTTGAATAAATTAATGGCTATAAAAATCACATCACTAATGTTCTTTTTTATCTCTTTGCTAGAGGAATATATACTTACTTACTAACAGAATTTTCTTTTATAAATGATAGGTTCAATTTCTAATTATCTGTTGATTCGATGTTTTTCTCATCAATTTTTTGTTTTTATATTTTATTTATTGTTATTATTATTATTATTATTATTATCATTTTGTGATACAGTTCCATAGGCCCTGGGATTTCCCGTATCCCCTCTCCAATTCCCTTCCTCCTCACTCTCATCAATTTTCATAAGTACTTTAGATCATGTAGGCATTAACCCTTTATTACACTTATTTTCTTCTGTAGTGTGGATAACCTTATCATTTTTGTGTGTATTTAGCAGTTTAATTTTTATGGAATGCACATTACCCATCTTGCCTTTTAAATTCTTTAGTAGCTTCAAAGCTAAGAATATTATCTACCTGTTGCTCTAATACCGTTGTAGAGATTGAGTTTTTGAGAAAAAATCATATTATAATTTCAAGAAAGTTTCATAAAAATCAAAGAAACCTTAAACTAAATTATAGTTAACAAATGAATTAATTAAGCCTCAGTTGATTTTTTTTTCCTTGTTCACGCTGAAAAAGACTTTTTCTCTTTAAGCACACAAATATGGATCACAGCGGGAAGTATTAACTTCTAACACGTTCTGAAGAGCACAAACCTTCTGTTATTTCATTCACATAAAATACCAGTTGACAGATGGTACTTTCCAGAAAATAGGGGAGAAAGGCATTTGAACAGAGATTTAAAAGTTGAAAATTATCTCAGGAGAAGTGCCTATCTATTTGGTCGCATATTTAAGAGATAGGTGAGCCTAAGGCCAGAATAAGAACACAAAAAGACGACAGGGAAAAGGAGAAATTTAAACTCAGCCTGTTTCTTTTTTTATTAATTTATTAACTATGTTTTTGGTAGTATTTAGATTGCTCATTCAGCCATCGATTCAATAGACATGGCTTGGGTCCATAAATGTATGGTAAACACTCTTCCTGTTATTGGGAATGCAGTATTAAGTAAGAAACAATCACTACATTTTTACTGATTTTTGGTCATGAAGAGGAACACAGAGACAGAACACTTATATTCTATATGATCAATTCCATAGTTGGGGTAGGGAGATAAAATTATGCACTGGGTGCTAAGGAAGCACAACAGAAGATCATACTGTCCTTCACTGCCACTCCACGATCATAACTACCTGAGGACAAGCAGGGAGTTCAAGATTTCTTGCAGAGATCACACCAAATTGAAGCTGATAAATCAGCAAGATTTAGCTAAGGGGAGAAGAGGTGTAGGTAGACAAATATACAGAGAGGAATGATTAGATGTAAAGGCCAAGAGACATAAATCTATGAAGTATAAATGGAGAAGTACAAGTTCTGATGGTACTATAATTTGCAGGGTGAAGCGGAGTGAAACAATGATAAGACCACAGCATAGGGCTCAGTTCATGGAGGATTTCTTGTGTTAGGCTAAGGAACGTAGGGTTGATTTTCTAAGAAATGGAGCGCCATTACAGGGTCTTGGCATGAAAGTACCATTGTCAGATTTGTATTCTGGAAGAATGCACAGTGGATTGGAGGAAAGTGCATATAGATAACATACTGAGAAGCTAGTATCATAAGCCAGGTGTTACCTCAAAGGCTTAAATGAGGACAGTAAAAGTGGCTGAATATGATTCAGGTTACTCATTGCTAAAGAGTACCTGGATGAGGAAATAGATGGAAACCAAAATCCAATCTGTGCCCTTGCTTCCAATACTACCTCAGCAAAAGTTTAAGCCATTTGGAGACAATGACACCATGTTCTAAGTGCTAACACTGATCTTGAAGGTAAGTGGTTCCAGACATGGACACAAAGTTGAGGAATAGTTAGGGTGTAAGTAGGACTTTTTTTTTTTTTTTTTAAGATTTTATTATTATTGGAAAGCCGGATATACAGAGAGGAGGAGAGACAGAGAGGAAGATCTTCCATCCGATGTTTCACTCCCCAAGTGAGCCGCAACGGGCCGGTACGCGCCAATCCGATGCCGGGAACCAGGAACCTCTTCCAGGTCTCCCACGCGGGTGCAGGGTCCCAAAGCCTTGGGCCGTCCTCTCCTGCTTTCCCAGGCCACAAGCTGGGAGCTGGATGGGAAGTGGAGCTGCCGGGATTAGAACCGGCACCCATATGGGATCCCGGGGTTTTCAAGGCGAGGACTTTAGCCGCTAGGCCACGCCGCCGGGCCCAGTAGGACTTTTGAAAGTGACTGCTAGTATTAAGAGCTTAGCTATTTCATTAAGGTGGCAATGATTTTTTTCTCATCAAGTTTTCATGCAGAAGTTCTAAACTATATCAAAATTAAGTTCATCTATTTAAAGTAAAACTGCCAAATTTTACAGTAGGAACATTTCCCGAGCATGTGTGGCACATGAGTATCATCAGTTGACTTGGGCTATGGAAGAGGTTGATAGGACCCACTATGGCCAACTGCTTCCTGGTCTTCAGACATACTCACTTACTTAGTTGCTTTTGACTTTCATACACACTTTGTAAGCAAGGCAGAGAAAATGGCCTTCTTCTTTTGTAACTGAGAAGACCTAAAATTGTAATGGCTAAGCAATTAGGTTCTTAATATGTAGACACAAGATGAGAATGCAGGTTCCTAGGCTCCCAGGCCAGTGTCCTTTACTTCACACCAAGCAACTCCCATTACTACCCTGCCTACTGTAATCACATGCTAAACTAGTGTAGAAGACGCTATAACTGACAATTTATATATTAACTCTCAATAATCTTCATGTATAAGTCCTATTGATACTTAGAGTTCATTAGCAGCAAACAGTTTGTTCAGCTAGAAAATGCTGTTAGTCTCATTAGAGCAGTGAAGGTATCTGAATTGGGGGAGGTTCTCTTTCCCTGGCATTCATGAGAGCATCTGTTCCTCTGCTTCCTGGCTTGGCTGTCATGTGCTGGCTAACAAATTAACCCAAACCTGATGTAAACATGCCAAAGTCAATGCTCACTGCATTTCTCCCGCTACAAAAACAGAGAAGCAGAGTAACTTGGTATAAACCTATGACAACTTTTCTTTTACAAGAGATATGCTGAGTTAAGGCAGTCTAGGTATGACAGGGATCAGGGATAAGTAGAGGAAGTATCATTGAGGATTTAGGTGGTCTACCTCAGCCTAGCCTTTCTACCCACTGCTGATGTCTTGCCCTCCCTTTTCTACTATTTTTTCTGCACTAAAACACTTTTCCAGCATTGCATTCTCCAGTTCAAATGAAATGTTTCTAGCTCATCTCCTAGCTCCAGTTCTCTGTCTCAGTTACCTAACCATAGAGGAAAAGAACCCTGCTTTGGCTTAAGAACATGGAAAACTGTGGTACAGTGATGGTTGGGGCCCTGGGACTTTCTGTTCACTTTCCTTCTCCCTGAGGCCCAGAGTCTTATCATCTCAAGTCTCTCACTACTTACTCATGTATTTTGTACACTTCCAGCTCTTTTTCAAAGAGAATACGTTATGAGCTATCCTTCAAGAGGGTGATCTAAAACCTCCACGGAGTGATGAATGATTGCTGACTCAGAGGCCATTTGGGGCTGTCACAGGAAAGGGCATCATGTCTGAACTAGCTCTATCAATCCCCATCTCAAGAGTCTATGCATTACTCCTCATTAGAATCGCTGGATTCAAATAATCAACTCCTAAAGAATATACTTCTGTTTATTATCTCTCATTTATGTTCCCTGTTATCAGCTCATTCATTAGCTAGGCAAGGAAAATAGGGAAGGGGTGATGATTTAATCTAGGTTCTATTCTTGTCATGTTTCCTCATCCACTGTATCTGTAATGCCCAGATTGTGCTAGGAACATCAGTACAACAAGCACTATATAGTTGGGGAGATTTTCACTATTGTTTGAAGACAGTTTCACTTGGCTTAGCAACTTGTCTGTTATATTCAACAGAGCCATTCAAAGTGTAAATAAAGTTTCATCATTAGCTGTTTCCATTCTAATTTCTCACATGTGTACCATATACATCTCTCTGTTCTGTGTCTTATCTTAAAAGAAGGAAGATTACTTTCAAGTTAGGGTTGACAATCTAGATCACTGGCTTCAGGAGATGGAAATTCCAAATCATGTAGTTCATTGGCTGCTTCAAAGCAATTATCCACTTTTTACACCTCTGTAGCTTTTCCAAGAGACCCACTGTACCTGGAGATCTACTTTGAAGGGGAGTTCCTCCTTTGTCTACCTTATCAGCACCCACTTTTCTTCAAGACTCAAGTCAAACCTTATATCCTTTGAAAAATGGTCCAGTAACACACATACTGGTTTGATTTTTCATGCTTCTGTAACATTTAAAAATAGTTTTGAAACATATTCATGTTTAGAAAGTACCAATACAATACTGATAATTTTTTATTATTTATTTTAATTGGAAGGGCAGATATACAGAGAGGAGGAGAGACAGAGAGGAAGATCCTCCATCTGACGATTCATTCCCCGAGGGAGCGCAACAGGCCGATGCGTGCCGATCCGAAGCCGGAAACCTGGAACCTCTTCTAGGTCTCCCACATGGGCGCAGGGTCCCAAGGCTTTGGGCCGTCCTCAACTGCTTTCCCAGACCACCAGCAGGGAGCTGGATGGGAAGTGGAGCTGCCGG
Source organism: Ochotona princeps (assembly GCF_030435755.1). Classification (NCBI taxonomy): domain Eukaryota; kingdom Metazoa; phylum Chordata; class Mammalia; order Lagomorpha; family Ochotonidae; genus Ochotona; species Ochotona princeps. The sequence goes on from NC_080865.1 coordinate 95,887,259, forward strand.
GATTAGAACTGGCGCCCATATGGGATCCCAGTGCGTTCAAGGCGAGGACTTTAGCCGCTAGGCCATGCCGCCTGGCCCAATACTGATAATTTTTACTTTTTTATTTTATTTTCATTAGAAAGTCAGATGTTCAGAGAGGAGGTGAGACAGAAAGATCTTCCCTCTGTTGATTCACTCCCTCAGTGGCCACAATGGCCAAAACTGAGGTGATTTGAAGCCAGGAGCCTGGAGCCTCTTTCAGGTTTCCCACATGGGTGCAGGATCCCAAGGCTTTGGGCCATCCTCTGCTGCTTTCCCAGGCCACAAGCAGGGAGCTGGACGGGATGCTGGGCTGCTGAGACATGAACCGGCATCCATCTGGGATCCCGGCGTGTGCAATGCAAGAACTCTAGTCACAAGGCTACTGTGCTGGGCCCACTGATAATTTCTATATATCTTTCATCCAGATTTCTCTAATGTTAACATCTTTAAAGCCATTGCATGTCATAAATGTTGAAAAATTAACATTGTTTTTATATAACTATGGCCTTTACTTGAATTTCATCAGTTTATTCCATTGATGCATTTTTTTCTGCTCTAGAATCTTACACTGTGTTAGGTGTCATGTCTCCGTACTCTCCTCCAATAGATAGAAGTCTTTGAGTTTTTTCTTGGTTTTCACAGTCTTGATACTTTTGAAGAACACTGCTCAAGGATTTTTCAAAATGTCACGTTTCTCTACTGTAAAGTTACTATTTTCCCTTTCCTTGTTCTGTTTCTTAAAAGTGAGTCATTAAACCATGCCCATGATGAAGAGGAGAGGAATGAAGTTTCTCTTTTGTGGTGATGAGTACCAAATAATTTGTAGGTATTTGCTAAAATCACCACAGCAACTATTAAATATTTGAGTGGATACTCTGAGGCTGTGCATATGTCCATTTCCAGCAGTATTTATCATTATAGTGCTTCAGTAGTGGTTTTTATTTCTCATTAATTTCACACTTGTAATTGGAATTTCTTCCTGAGGAAGAGTTCTTCCTTCTATTCATTTATTCTAATCATTGGACTCATTAGTATTTATTTTGTGACACATACTGTCACAATTTATTTTCTTGATTATATTTCCAAGTGCTAACACATATGAAGTTATTTTAGTCTAATTTTGATGTCCTTTGGACATGACCTTAATATATTTTGATGCTTTCTGGGTATGTGTCTGTTTTTGTCAATGTGATTTTGAGTCCTAGAAAATAGACATGTTGCAATTTCCATCTTTGTATCCCCAAATAAGAGCATAGTGCTAGACACACATAGTAGGTCCATGGCAAATACCTGCTGAATAGATAATGTGGGCAGAGAAGTGGGAATGGAAGATTTATCACATGACTAAAAGACTATCACTTTTGCCGCACACAAGTCCATATGTGACTATAGGAAACTTGCATTCACAGATATTTGTAAGGAGCTCATGATTTTTAATGGGATGTTATGTAACTTGGTTGTAGACGAATTTGTGAATAGAATTACTACAGCCTAAGGAGAGGTAAAGTTGAATTGGTGCTCAGAGATAGGGTATCTGAAATTCTAAGGGTATCTCCAAAAGCATAGTCCATCACAATATTGACAATGTGCATTTTGAAGGAACACTTGAAAGTAGTTCATATACCTTCCTTGAACTTGAGCACCTCCAACGATCCTTTTTACTAGGAAATTCACATTGATTGCCCCCAGACAGCCAACACACCTTTCAGGGTCAGAGGTGTAGTTGGCAGAGATTTAGAGTAAACCTTCTCATTTGGATTGCTTGGCCAGGCAGTTTAATGCTTTAAAATGATATCTCAGTGTTTCTCGCATTCATTTTCATTTTGGATCTGCATTGTTCCACGAGAAAAATCTCTGTAATTTTCATCCATGATAATCTCTGGTAAAGACCATAATTGCTCCCTCCCCCTCCTTTTTTTTTAGAGAAAGCATAAAGGTCCTAAAGGCAAAACTGTGTGAAACCTGACAAGGGCGTTTGGGCATCTTCCAAAAGCTTCCTGAACTTTGGCTAACCCACAGCTCTTTCACTCTCACAATGTGCAGAAGAGGAAGATAACCATCGCATTGGGGGTAAAGCTATTCTAGAACTATAGTTGTGTAGGCTGTTAATGTCAGACTGTGAATCTTCCCAATATCTTCTTTGTTGTGTGACCATGACAAAACACTGCCCACCTCTCCAAATCTCCGTTCCTTCTTTTGTAAAAGAATAACAAAATTACCTCCTGGACAGGTGATTTTGATGAGATCATAGTTTTAAGGCTCTAAAGGTGTGGGTGGTGCACAGCAGGTACTCAAGAATAAGACTTGTGATGAAATTGTTCCCCCCATGACATTTTTCAAGCTCTTCTGCTTTGTGAGTCTGAGCTGTGCAACCTGTCTGTCAGCACCTGTCTAAAATGCCTGCTGCTGCCTTACTCTGCCCCAAATGGGAAAATAATTTACCAGCCTTCTTTCATATGGCCTCCCATCTCACCTTCTGGCCTGAAATCTTACCTGCTAGTTTGGATCATATTTGCAGTATTGCTTAAAATGGCTCCAAAAAGGCTGCAAATTGTGACCTGTGCAAAAGGCCTCCCAGACCAGCCTCCTTCTTGCATTTATTGCACTCTCTTCAAACTCTTCTCTGACCCTCTTAACATTATAGCATGTTCCCACAGCACGTCCTGGTAAAATCAGACACAGGTGTTTGTGATTTTCCCTGAGTAAACCTTTGCTTCCTGTTAAGGTATCACAAGTTTCCCATCTACCAGTAAAACTGGAGTTGAGGGGAAATTTACTCCTCATTAGCCAGAACCCTGAGAAAAAAATCTTCACACACGAGAATGTACTATCACCTGGAAACCCTGAGGAAAATGTAATGATTGGTACAGATTGTCGCTTCCCTTCTGAATTGCATGAATCTACAAAACAGAGTCCTACCGTGCATTTCAGCTCCCTTTGCACAGATGGACAGAAATGATTTTTTGAGTAGGAACCTTTAGGAAAAACTCTGCTATCACAGCATTGTGCACTTTATAATCTGACAATAAATAATACAAGCGTATTGTAAGCATCTATAAAAATTAGATGGCCTGACCTCTTGCAGTATATAACATGACCGTGGTAATCAGGGCCTAATTGACCATTTTTAGGACACTAGTTCCTTGCCATAAATCTCCAGCCTCTAGGATTGTGATTTGATCTGTGCAGCTGAGAAGAAAGTTGGTAAGTAGACAGGATATTTGTTTCTAATATCTTAGGAGAAACGATAAAAGGAAGGGCTGAAAATGATTCAGTGTGGTCAGTGGCGCAAGAAAGAGATTACAGAGCTTAAATTGTGTTTTTCCAGGCATCAGGAGAGCTGCATTGTTAAGGAAAACAGCATGTAGCACAAGGTGAAACAGGGCATCTCAAGACCCATCATTAAAATAAGTTCACTACCCTATGTTCGTAGACACATAGTCAAATAGAGGGCTACAAGTCCCCTTACAGGGTACATCTCCAGAATAGGGGGACAAAGTCAGCCAGTGTCACTCTGACTGGGATAATAAGAATTAAAAAGGAAATAGATAGGGTTAGCCAACTGTGGAAATCTTTTAAGAAGCAACCAACCCTAAGAGATGAGTTGAAAATGTGCTGCTAATGAAATGAAGGCAAGTCCCTAAAATGTCCTGGGGTAGATGTCAATCAAAATTTCATGCATTTAGTATGTGTTGTAATCTCAGAAGTGCTAATTGGATTGGGAGTCATAGGAGTTGGGATCCTATATTTACTTGCTAAGTGATCTTGGGGAAGTTCTTTGATCTCTGAGACCCAGTTTCTTCATCTACAGCATAGCGATGGCTTTGACCTACCTGGTGAATTTGCTGTTCTATGAAAGTATTCATAGCAAAATGCTTTGTAAATAAGTGATAAGACTCCTAGAATATTAAATAATGATCATGATGATGATAATGAAAGTGACAAAAATACAAATGGACATGACTTTAGGATAACTGTAGTGTGTGTTCCTCAAGCTATGATTGTCACTAGAATTTCACACATTTAGGCTACTGCTCCCTATCTACCTGCCTTAGTGCTACCTGGCATAATTGCCAGTGATTTCTCTTCCAAAGTTTTCATTTATCTCAGAGTCATTACTTTCACTTGAAGACAAGTATCTCTACTTTCCTAGCTGAGCTGAGGAAACTAGTTCTCTCACAGTAAAATAAATCAGGTTGAAATGTGTGCTGAAACCATCATTGTGGAACATCAGGTTAAGTCACCACTTGTAACACTTGCATCCCTTAACAGAGTGAAGGTTGGAGATTTAGAATAATCTTCTGATCCAATTCCCTGCTAATTCATCTGGGAAACCAGCAAAAGATGGACCAAGTACTCAAGTCCCTGCTACCCACATCGAAGAACATTGTGGAGTCCAGGTTTTTGGCTTCTTTCTGACACAACCTTTGCTGTTGGGGCCACCAGGGAGTGAAGGAGTAGAAGGTATGTTTCTCTCTCTGTTTCTCCCTCTATCTCTGTGACTCTGCCTTTAAAATAAAGAAAATAAATATTTTTTTTAAGTAAAGGCCATTGGTAGATTAATAATTTCAGTCTTTACTGTAAACACCCCCTTTTTGGGCGGTGATTATATTGTTTCATTTGTTTTGTTTTGGGTCTGTCTTAAGACCTGAAAACACGTTCCTAAACATAAATGGACTGATGATTCTACAATTGTAGGAGACTAACAACTTTTTATCTAAAATGGTGTTTGTTAATGTCACTCTGAAATTGATTTTAAGTCTATGTGAATCTTCTGCTCACGATACCACTCCCATTAGCTCTTTTGTAAATCCTGCTCTGACACTGTTTACCAGTCAAGATTGTTTCAATGTTGCCAGTGCTTTGTAAAATAGAGACTTCATTTTGATTGCTTTGGAAAACATTGACACAGTCCTTGTCACTAAAAACATCATGACCAGAAGATTTCAAGGTACATGAGTTCAAGTTCTAACGCTACCATTAACTATGTGACCATGGATAAATAACTTTATTTGTTGAACTTAATCTTTCTCATTTGTGAAACTGAGAATACTACTTCCCTGTCTCATAGAGCCAGTGTAAGAATTTCACAGAACCCTGCACTGTGTATCTCATAGAATTTATTACTAAGTGCCTTATTATTTTTTGTGCTTATCTGCCTCCTCTGTGAGAACATCAGTTTCCTGAGGGCACAGTCTCTGTATCCCAAAACACATCAAAAAGCCAGGCACACAGACTTGCCCAATGATATGTATTTAAAGAAGGAGCACATGCAAAGATAAGGTAACAATTATGAAAATATCCCAAAAAACATAAAGATTATTTGAAAGGATTCCAAAATGTGTTAATGAGATCAGTATTGTAGACATGTCTATGCTCATTTTACAGTTGTAGTAAGAGACTCACAAAAATCCACTGTCCAAGGTAGCACAATGACTTGTTGATTGAGAACGGTAAAATCCCGACAGTGGTGGTGGTGGTGGCTGCTTCTTCTTCTTCTTCTCCTCCTCCTCTTCCTCCTTCTTCTTCTTCTTCCAATTTTACTCACAATCTTTTGATTGCTCTCCCAGCTCATTCTCCACTGTAATAATAGGCTGTGTCTAGAATTTTAAAAATATCATACTGTGGTTTTGGCACTCCTCATTTTGGCCAGGGCCTGGGTTTTTCAGAAACATTATTGAGCTTAAAAAGGCGGCTATCAGTGCGTGACTCCTAATTTGTAACTTTTGTTCATCAGATTTTTTTTTAAGTGGAACCTCAGGCCAGTAAAGGCTGTGCAAAAAAGGTACAACTTTTGAGCCAGATTCAGCCCAGCAAGCAATTGGTACCAAAAAAAAACTGAAGTAAAAAGATTTCCAGGAGTGACTACAATTTGCAGATAATCAGGCAATTGATGGGAATCCAGGCTCCTCTAAAGCACTTCAAACCATTTTCTTCTCTAAAAGCCCAATAACATGCCTTCACTTTATTAAGGAACTGTTACCCTAGAATACTTTACAGCTAGAATGAATGCTAAAGGAGCAATAATCACCTTCATGAAGCAAGTGTAGGCCAGATTTCAGGAGACCTGCAATTGCAATGTGGTGTCTCAATCAATCACATTGAAATAGCAGCAGCTGCAGAGGCGTAGTTTCCATAGAAACACACTAGACAGAGCTTATAGAACTGGACAACGGGACCTAAGCACCCCACGCACTTCTATGTGAAGACGGTTCAGAGCATAATTATGCCAACTCATGCCACACCACAAATATCCATATTAATACGCAGAGGGCACAATCCCTGGAATCTTCCCTGAGGTTCCCTGTATCACAATAATCAAACCTGAATGTGCTCCAACAAAACCCTGTACTGGACTTGAGTCCATGCTAAAATCAAACATCCTTTATCCTTCACCATCGTACTCCTGCATTAGATAGAACCTCATCCCCTCTTATCTGGGTATTGCTATAGCTTCTAAGGTGGCCCCCCTCATGGCTACCTGGTTTTGGATCAGCTATTAGTCTTTTACATTGTTTGCTGTGTCATAGTTTTGAAACATAAGCATCTGATCATGTTACCATCTAACAAAACTTTTTCTGTTGGTTCTGCCCAAAGTTATAATTCCAAAAATATACTAAGGGGTTCCTTTATCAAATAAATTTGAGACATGCTTGTTACAATATTCCCACTCTTCAAAATTCAGCCTATATATTGGTGTATTGAGAGCTCTAAGAATAGTGTTATAGGAAATCTCTTTGTTTAACCTCTATACATTCATACTTATTTGCCACACAGCTTTTTCTTTTTCATTTAACCTTTATCAACATTTCCAATACATGACTGCACTAATTTATTAGTCTCCTCAATATATAAACTCTGTAACCTATTCCAAAATATAGTTGGGTAAGATGTCATTGACTGGAACATATTTATAGGCCCATGGTGTTTTGTTTTACTCTATGCTTAATATCATTTTATTTATTTAAAATTTTATTGATAATAATTGTACATATTTAAGGGATACAATTTGATATTTCAATGTACATATTAAATGTGTACTAATCAAATCAAAACATCAGTTTACTCTCCTATGACTTGACTTTATTATAAAGCCTTGGAGTTCCCTTCATCTATTTGTTCATAAATTACAGAAGAGGTTATTGTGAACTACAGTCACGCTATTATGCTATATAACAGTAGGGATTTATTCCTTCAATCTAATTCTGATTGGCCATCCATCATCTAGCCTCACACTATGCCTACTATCCCTAAGTACATATTTCAAGTAGTAGTTAGGAATTAACAAAGAAGCTTAACGCATAGTGAAAACTTCAAATTCTCCAAAGAGCAAACCTTACTATAAACTGTGGAGTTTGAGTGATACTGTTGCCTTATTGTCATCAATAAGTAACAAATGTACTGCTGTAGCACATCAATCTAGGCATTTGAATTGGGAAGTCAAGCCTGCATGGAGACAGAATCTATACAGGAACAAGTGACGAAACTCCTCAGATTTTCTAAGAGACTTGTCACCAATGCAGAACATGAGCTTTTTCATGTCACTAAAATACTGGGTTTTCATTGACTCACATTCTTTTTACTTACAAATTGCCAAGACAATCTTGAAGTCTGTATTGTTTAACTTTAGCCCATTGCCTTGAAACTTTTGCAATGATGAACTTTGATTTACTGAGAAATTTTAAACCCAAGTGGGGGAAAAAAAAACCTGACTGGTTGGTACAGCGTACCCAGACCTGTTAGATAGAAGCAAATTTTCCTGGACAAGCCACTCAGCCTAAGCTGACCGAAACAGCTTACAAGTAGAAAGAATCAGCTATGTAAAGTGACACAAGAAAGGAGTTTGCAAAGAGCAGTAGGTGATGAGGCCAGAGTTCAAATGCCCTTTAGTGTTATTCTCAGAGATTTTTTTTCAAAACCACTAGGCCAACAAAATTAGGTCAAAAGTGTGTTCTTTTCAGCAATGGTGATGGAATTTTAGGGGAAAGAATGTGCAAGAAAAAAGAAATCAGTCAGGAAATGTAGTTGCAACTAGTGAAAGTTTCTGGAACTGAGAAGAAAATTTGAGGATTTCTAAAGAATGACCTGATTTTTAGGAGGGCAGTTTCCAGTGTCCACATCATCTCTCAACTGAATTATCACAAGAACATTTTAAATATTTTCCCCAAATCTGATTTTTCCTCTTCTAATTATCCCATTCCAGTTTTTTTTCTATCCCAGTCAGTCATGGATCAATGGGTCTCAAAATTTAGTGTATATTAACAATTCAGTGCATATTTCCTGGAGGGCTTATGAAAACAGACTGCTGGGTAGCATCTTTGCAGGAGGACCAAGAAAATGTACTCCTGAAAACACTGCACTATTTCCTTAGGGCCCTAAGGAAAATACCGTTAATCTGGCTAACAAGTTCTGCAGATTATCTGGCCTTTTTCTTTTGCCTCATAGTATTGCTTCCTTTGTTGAACTGCTTCAGGTTCCCTCATTTTGCTTTTTTTGTTTAATATCTCAATGACTTCACATGCATTTTCCATTTGTAAAGGACTATCAGTGGCTTACTTTATCTATCAAATGAATTTCTATTTATCTTTAAAAACTAAACATATCTTTCAATTACACAAATGCTACTCTTATCTGAAAGAGATGGTGTGTTTTTTTTTTGTATTGCTAAATCATTCTGTATTGATGTCCATGATTGTAATTATTATGTGATACTGTGTTATCTATTGACATGCCTGGTTTTCTCCTCCTTAAAGCTCCATAATGTATTATTATTTTTTTTTGAAAAATGATGCCATCGTATAATTCATGAGCATGTGATGAATTCGACTAGAGAAAAGAGATTATTTAGAAGGAACCAAACTGAAATAAAAACATCAAAACACATGGGATACAGCCAAAAAGGCGAACAATCAAAAAACAGTATGGATTGGACTATTGGAGTTACACTTTCCATATTGGCTTCCTTATATAAGGGAGAATATATGGTATTTGTTCTGTGATTAACTCATTTCACTGAGCATAATGGTCTCTAGTTGGGACCACCTGGTTGTAAATAGAATAATTTCATTCTTCTTAATAGCTGCATAATATTCCATGGAGTAGATGTACCACAGTTTCTTTAAATATAATGTATTAATTTTTGTTGTGTTTCTTTTTCTTATCTGCAAGCTCAGTGCCTTCACATAAGGAGAACACAATTCAAATTGATATGGAAAAATAATGAGTACATAGACTATGGCTTTGAAGATAAGTGCCATTATAAGACCAATTGTAAAGATGAGGAAATTTAGACTTCAAAATTATTTGCCCATGGGCACCCAGCTATCGCATGGTACAACATGACCAGTACCTCCATATACCTTACCTCAAGGTTTATTTTTTTTAACCAATGTCATATATTGTCCAAATGATTGTCTTTCTATAAACCAAGTATCCTGTCAGACACATCTTCTTTTACCAATGTAGATAGTTAAAAATTGTATGGTCAGAAAGGATATCTGAAAAATCATGTTAATGCTGTTTTTTTGTTTTGTTTTGTTTTGTTTGCAATAGGCCTCAGAAATGCTCCTTCCTCTTATCCTTCAGTGTAGGGAAGGGAGTAAAGACCAATTAAACTCCACAGCAAAGCAAGGGACTCTTCCAAGTTTAGCTTCAAAGGCTGTTAAACACACTCACACAGGCAGGAGCAGAATTATACAGAGTTGGATGGTGACTGAGATCCACTGTAGCTTCATCCAATTCATGTGTTAACTCTGTGGTGAGTATTGCCTGACAGCCATAATTCTAGTAGAACAAAATGTCTGGATTCTTGAATTCTCATAATGCTATTGCATTATAGCCACCAAAAACACGAATAATGGTGTTTTGGTGGTTCAAATGAAAAACAAAACAAACAACAACAAATGATCAGAAGCAGCTCTCAGTTGAAGGCATTTCATCCATTAAATTCTATGTAGCTGGACTGCAACCTCGCCTTTCAAGGAGGAGTGTGGCTGTATCCACCGAAGTCCACTCTGTTGCCCCTGGAACTCACATAAGAATGAGAAGCAGTTCTCCCAATCCACTAGTAGTCCTCTTTTTTAGGATAAACTCAGAAAAGGGAAGTTGGTACAACATACAATTCCTAGAACAGGAAACAGATATCCCATTTTGTGGTAGGGAGTGTTAGTGAGAGGAACTACCCTGTTGCACTTATTCAATGGTTCGTGGATCACATATTCATCCTAAGTTGTCATAATACAGCATTTGACTTTGATTTAATTCCTACATTGCCTCAAAAAAAATAGAACTCCATTCTCACAGTGGCCTTCAAGTTGATACTTCAGCTATAACTTCAGTAGACCTTACTAACAGTAAGATTGTGATGGAAGAACCACCCATGAAATATTTGTATCCTTATTAAAAACTCAGTGTTGGCTCCTGTCTTTAACAACTTTAACATTTGATATAAGCAGAAGTTAAGTCAGTCTTGGTGAGTAGAAATCCATATTGCTGTTTCAATGTGTACAAATTTTGTATTCATGTACCTATCATGAAAATTCTGAAGTAGCTCATGTCAAAAACTTACTAATGTAAGCTGAAAAGTTCATTTTGTTTAATCGATTTTTCAATGCCCCTATCACAGTAGGTGCTCTCATGTGAATGTAACAGTGTGAAACAAAGTTCTTTACGCACATGCCTACTTACATATGTCTATCTATATGACTTTACCATGAAACTTCTTTTTCCACACCTTGTAACTTTTTTTTTTCCTCTTAGCCCAGTCATTCATTTACCACTGCTTTTGATTGTATAGCTAACCTCCAGAAACATTTCCTTCATCAAGTGGTGAATAGCACCATGCATTGCCTAAAAGTACTTTTTAGGAAAATTGTTTAGCACTATTGTCTTTCTTGGCCAAGTTTAAATGACACTATATTGCACTTGCCATCTCACTTTTGGTTTGCAGATTTTCATTCATCTACCAAAGTGATCAACTTTAAATCCAGCTTTGCTTCTTTTTTTTTTTCAAACCCTAGTATCAGCTTATCGTATGGGGTACTCGATGTGGTCATATGCATGGCTGAGAGGGATGATGGTGCACATGTGATAGCATTGTGATCCTGGCTACTGATTCATGCGACTCCTGGTGACTCTGGTTTCTCTTGAACTTGATCTCTGATGTCATATTTCCACCTGACGATGAGTTATTTCGGACTCAATAAGGCCTTGTGAGAGAATACAACTCATAAAGGAAAATTCCAGATGCATGCTTGATTGGGGTCTTAGAATCAGGTACTCTATCTTTGCCAATACCAAGTATCATACCAGGAGTTTTTTTTTTTTTTTAATTCAAAAGGTCTTTTAAAACCCCTACTGTATATGGAATGGCCTACGTAATAATATTCTCCTACTAAAGCTTTCCATAAACTTTACCTATCATCGTTTCCCACATGAATAAATCCAAAATCATAGGGTCAGCCATCATATGACTCAGTCAGCAAGGATGCCTGAATTTTACCCTGTCCTAGGCATCTATGCTGCTTTGTGCCTTTCCCAACCTAATGAATTTATTCTTCACTTTACATATGAACTGGAACAGTTATTCCAAAATACAAAATGAGCTCCCTATAGAATGTAGAGGGACAGTGCTTCCTTCTTTGTGGCATGGGCAGCATGGGTGACAGATTGCCATTTTCTTCACTGAGACAGTCCTAGCACACTTCTGACAGCTGAGTGTCTGCAAATGTTGTTGATATGAAAGCCTCTTAATATTTTGAGTATTATATATATATATATATATCTCCCACCTGTTGGATTGGACTGTAAAGTATGTAATCAGGGTTTTCAGTATGTTGATCTTATCTTGCTGATATTGCCAATTATAATAAAATCTTTCATTTAAAGAATCAGTGTGATATTATGCAGAATGTACAGATCATTGACATCTTTCCAGCTTTATAACAAAGGATCAGAGATTTCACACATTTCAAGAGCAAAACCATAAATATGCTTTGGTGTTCATCATTAAGATGTTATTGATCCTTCTATGATAAAGTTTTCTAAATCAGTAGCCCCAAATCATGTGATCATGTTAATCTCTTCTAATTAGCATCTCATATATATACCATGGCTTAGATTTAAGCCAGATATCAGGCAGTATTTTTTTATATTTCTACAGGCATCAAACTGGTGAGTTAAATGGAGATATGATAGGAAGTACCACCTTTATACCTCTCAAATCTTTAATTATGGTAATGATTTCTGCTAGCCCCATGATATAATACTTGTTTGATTTTATTACCTTGATCTATAAAGCAGAAGAAGGCTATTGTTATATTGCAGGCCAATGACAAAGAGTATGATATTCCAACTAATGTGACAACTGAATTATTCATTTGGCAATACAAAAATAACCATTGGGTAGTTCATAAACCAAAGTCAAATGTTGGCCAAGATTTTGTTTCTGTTATGAATTGTAGTATGTCCCTGCCCTAACACAGGAGACACGACTTTTAATGAATCCTGTTTTTTAGAATCGGGTTATATAGCCACGTCTAGCTACAAGAAAGTCTGGGAAGGTGAGCAGTTAGGCAAATTGCCAAACTGAAACAAATCTGACCTCTGTAAGAAAGAAATGGAAAATAGGTAGTTAATAGGTTATAGCATCAATGACTACTGAATTTAAGACATTTATTTATTTTGTTATGGCACAAAACTTTTGTACATAAGCTCACAAATGCAGCTGGAAAGAATTACAGTGATATGAACATTATTCTTTGTCAGCTTATGTTTATATAATACTTTGGTCTCCTTGCCTCAATGAGGCCATATCCTTGGAAGCAATGCCCATATAACTAAACAACATCTTTTGTCTCCAGTTTCCTAGCTTTCCAGAATCACATTTTCCCTAAAGCAATATGAATCATTAAGGCTGTTTTGTGCTTTCTGAATTCTATAAGGCAGAGACAAAGAAAGCCAATTTTATTTGTCTTGGATATAGTCTACTACTTTTTGGTGATAGTAAGTTTTATTTAGTAATTTGCTTAATATATTTGGGTAAATTAAATTTCCAAAATATATGTAACATTAGCGCTTAAGAATGCTTCAGAGTTTAAACAAATTATCTTACTGTCAAATAATGCACACATTTCAGACTCCAGAAGAACGTTCAGTTTGACCTGTGTGTTTCGAATCATTTGAATTACCCAGAATAAAGGTGGTCTCTACTCTATCACTCAACTTAAGCCAAGATTTCTAATGGGCATGTTGTCTTCATTTAGATGTAGCTTGCACCATTTAAACAATCCTTTTGATATAAGACAAATCTCTTCTCATATGAAGAGTTAGGTCCCATGAAAAGGACTACCAAGTGTCCTCATCATATTAGGACATATGATGTTAGAGTCTTAGAAAAAAATGGGAGTCTTACATTCTGGAGAGATAAACAGGAAAATGTGAAAAAGCTATTACTTTGTTTGCCTTTAGGGTAGAGTATCAAAAAAGCAATCATATTTTACATGTCTGAGATCCAATTGTTCACAGTGCTTTCACTCTGCATTATTAAACTAGAAGGATTTTTAGTTTCGTTTTCACATGAAATTTCAGGTGCACAAAATGACTTTAGTTCTGGCCTAGCTATGTAACCTCAAGACATAAAGCAAGAGCCAGGAAAAAATATGCACCCCTTTGTGCCCATATCACTTTCTGCCTCAGCATGATGTCTGAAATCCGATGAACACAACAAACACCAAGTGTAAGATAGCTCAATTAGAGCAGATTTGTGAAATTATCTCTCACATGTAAATATCATTTGCAGTTACTAAAATTCTGAGCATGATCATTATTAGTACTGATCACAAATACATAAACTCCTTTTTAACTGGCCATTGGAAAAATTGTTCTTTTCTGCCTATTTGGCTGGTGAAATATTAAGCAGATGTGTCATATCTTGGAGAAAACATTTAGAACCAGTTCATGCTTTTTTCTTTTCCCTCTGTTGGAGTAACTGGCAGGGTTGAAGCATGGATCCAGGGTAAGAATTAGAATTCATGGCAAAGTCCCCAGATTACACAAAATGAACATATATTAAGAATAAAAAAAAAAAAAAAAAAAAAAACCTCTGTTGCTTTGAGTCAAAGATTTTATACATTATGGCACCTTAACCCAGTTTATCCGGGCTAATATAATAAGGAGAGACAAAACTGAGGTGGCTTAAATCTAAGCATGAAATTTGTTGCAAAGAGTAGAAATCCATTTGAGCTATCTTGAGAAAAGTATGCTACAAAGGCATATAAAAACCAAGTGTAAGAGGTATAGACAATTCTTGCAGAATCTGACAATATTATTCAGCTCTCTCTCTCTCCTTCCTCTCTCCCTCCCTCCCTCCCCATGTCCCTCTCCTCTCTCCTGGCATTTTTCTCTCTCTCCCTCTTCCCTTCTCTCTTACTCTCTTTCTCCCTCCACCCTTTCTTTCTGTTTCACTTTTCCTGTTATACACACACACACACACCCCCCACACATTTCTCTTAGTCCTTCTGCTCACTTACATTCATCTGCATATGGCATGATTTCCCCCAGCAAATGACTGCATTGTTACCTAAGTGAACATCAAGTTTCTAGATAAGGCAGTTTTCCAAATCTTGATCAGATGTCCTTCTCTGGATCTTTCAGCTGCGACCAAGGTCACAAGGTCATGCTAGAAGAAGGCTGCCCACTTTGTACTCCGGGCAAGCCATATTCTCTAAGAGGGAAGTGGCTGGGATAATACCATTTCTAGTGTAATAGTTAAACTTGTAGGCTTAAGAGCAAAGAAAGCTATGGTTCATCTACTCCATGGAATACTACTCAGCTATTAAAAAAAACAAAATGCAGTTCTTTGTGGCCAAATGGGCCAAACTGGAAACCATAATGCTAAGGGAAATGAGCCAATCCCAAAAGGTTAAATACCACATGTTTGCCTTAATTTAAGATGATATGATGTTATGTATAACATGTTATGTTTTGAATGTTATATGTTGTGTATAAACTAAAATTGAAGTATAGGTGAGGTGGTCACAGAAGGTGGCTGGGAACCCGCATTTATTTTTAACATATTGGTTACTCATTACTATGTCAATTAATTCCATAATGATGTAAATTTTTGCTGATGGTATGTTGGAGCTTTCAATTGACTGGGATGATACTCTGCTGGCTCTGTCATCAGACCAGAGAGGGTATACCTAAGAAACCGTTGAACTTGACGGGACAATAAGATGCTGGACTCTATGTTTGGTATACGCTTGCAATGGGGAAATCTCAACTGAACTTGAGCTGTGGTTATGCAATAAGGTGGAGGAATCCACCATGGTGGGAGGGTTTGGGGAGGGGTGGGGAGAACCCAAGTATCTATGTAACTGTGTCACATAATACAATGTAATTAATGAAGTTAAATAATAAATAATTAAAAAAAAATCATTAAAATAAAAATTTTTAATGAGAAAAAAAAAAAAAAAGAGCAAAGATGAGAATTCAGATGTTTTGAGCCAAAGCTCTGGACTTTTCCCATCATAATCACATGTTGTAGCTTTAAACTCATGTTTGGAAGAAAAAACTGAATCTAAATTCCAATAAAATACATTTTATATCAGTTTTATATTATGGATTTTCCTTAAAATAGGCATATAAATAAGACAAAACCAAACTGGCATATCACAAAAGATGCTCACCTTTCACTGGACAACAAATCAAAATTCCTAACATTAATAGTTATAGAATATTCTATGTAACTACCTCGTTCTCTTGCTTAATAATGCTTCTGCACTAAATTATTTGTCTTTGTCCTAAATTCCTGTAAGGAATTGAAAAAGAAAACCCACCTTTGATTTTTTTCCAGCCTTTAAAGCTAGCAGTATTTTTATACAGATATTGTGGCTCAAATTATTTCCCCTACATTAACATTGATAAAAAAAATGCAACAGCATGAAGACCAACTTAGGAAATTATTCCTCCAAATGAGTGGCGGTATCATTTTATGTCTCTTATGGTGTTAGTCTGACTATTTGTAGTGTTCTTAAATCCAGTATGCAAAACTCAATATTTCTTTTTAATCAATAGAAATAGCCTTTCTTATCCATATTTTCCATTTAAAAGCGATTTTTTAACTCCTAATCAATTAATCCAGTGTTATAGTCTGAAAAGTCTTTGATTGATTGAGCATATTTTGATATCCTGGGTACAGGAAGAGAATTTCAAAGTTCAGAACAGTTTAATACTACATCAGATGACTTGTGATTCCAGAACTAAATTCCTGTTGTTTTTCTGGGCTCACTTCCAGCTCAGTACATTGCACTGGTCCCACAGGAAAATAAAACTGACTTTGGAATCTTATAACTCAAAAAGATCTGTATGGTCCTCAGAACGAATGGCCAAAAGGTTCCTGCAAGATCAGCACCAACAACCTAGCTATATAGGACTCCTGGTGTTTCCCTAATGCTGGGAACTGCTTGAACCAGAATTGGGAGAAAGGTTGTACAGACAATGATACAATTTCAGTAGGGAATCACAGGAGATGGAGAGTGGTAAGCCAGGGGCTGTGCCTATGGAGACCGTAGTGGAAGTCTACCATGAGAGCCCAGGTATGAAATCTGCTGGAAGGAATTGCACAAGTGTCTGCAAACAAGGAATCAGGTGCTAGCAACAATAAGTAAAATCAAATTACAGACCTGTGGGTGACACAGCTTAGAAACCTGCCCTAAGGAGAAGACTCTGCTAACCAGAAGTACAATGACCAAGAGCAAAAGTAGAGGCACAGGCACAATGAATGTTACTGAAGACTCACCTACAAAGGAGCAAAAGCTTTTGCCAACCTCTGAGTTAACCGAGAAATACATTGAGAAAATGGAGGATAAAGAATTCAAAACACTTGTTATAAGGTTTCTTATCAACAAGCAGAAGCACACACAAGAGTTCAAGAAATTTAAGAATGTCACACAGGAAATAGCAACACTGAAACAAAATCAAGCTGAATTATTGGGAAATGAAGGACACAATAGAGCAAATTAAAAATTCAGTGGAAAGTCTCAATAATACAATGAAGGAGGCAGAAGAAAGAATCTTAGAATTGAATGATAATTCAACTTGGCCCAGCTGGAAGAAGAGCTGGGCCAAGCTAAAAAAAAAAATTCGAGAATTAAGAGACTTTTAAAAGGCCAAATATAAGAGTTATGAAAGTTCCAGAAATTGCAGAAAACTGGGTTTAAACCTGTATTCAATGAAATAATAAAGGAAAACTTCAGAAATAACTAATGTCCACCTTAAAATGGGAGAAACACTGTCCCTTTATTTTTTCTTCCTCCTCCTTTTCCCATTCTTCTTCATTTTTGTCCTTTCTTCAACATATGAGACCTCTGTTAGTGCTACAAAAATTGTGTGGTTACTAACATTTAGACACTGGTTTACTCTTACCCTATATTTCAAATTGCACAGGATGCAGAAATAAGATATAAAGTTTATTGCCAACCGTAATTTACAGCATTTGCAGCCTTTTACATTGAACCCCCTGGACTGACAAATTTCGTCTTAACTTCGTTTTCTTGTCATATTATTCCCTAGGTGTATTGTGAGAAGCATATTAACAAAAGAAGAAAATATTGAATTATGTCAGTAGTAGCATGTATATGAGATAACTGAAGAAAATATATATACCACATTGGGAGTGCATAGCCTAGTTGTTAAGACACTGACATTCCATATTCTAGTACCTGAATTAGCTAATTGGCTCTACCTCCTAACTCCAGCTTCCTGCTACTGTAGGCCAAGGAAGTAAACAGAAATGACTCAACTGATTAGGTTCCTGCAGCCACAGGGAAAACTTAATTTCAGTTGTGTGCTCCTAACTTTATCCTCGTCCAGCACTAAGTACCATGGGAATTTAGAGAATTTAGAGTGAATCTACGGATGGGAGTCTCTCTCCACCTTCTCCATCTCTCTATGCTTCTCTTTCCCAATCTGTATGGATTCCTTTTCCTTTTTTTCCCTCAGTTGGTTCTAACCTCAGATGCAACAGAAGAGTATTATTTGTTGCTTTCATCCAATTCAAATATCTACCCAAATTATCATCTCATGTAATTGGAAGACACTTTGAATACTGTATAAAAGAACTAAGGGCCATAGCTAGCAATACCATTCTTCAGAAAGAGATTTATGAAGAAAGCATTTTTAAAATGGAAAGGAGAAAAAATTGGAATGGAGGAAGTATCATTATGCCCTCAAATCTGAATATGTAAAATGCATAAAATTTGTTTCACTTACACATAGTCAATAAATCAAAACAAGATTTAGGATACAATGTAGAAAATGTGTACACCTTGTAGTAGGTAATGAATTCATACTGAAGATAAAATAATCTAAAATCATGAAAGACAATAAGTTCTATCTAGAACTGGAAATTCTAATTACTCAAGATATTTAAATATTGGAAACACACACCACAGATTTAAAAAAATATGTAAGTTACACAGTCATAAAATTTATTTTCTAATATATAAAAACATCAATTAATGAATTAATAAATCAGGTTACTATAAAATAAACAGAATAAATCTGTAAGCATTTAGTAATTTGGAAACACAAATGACATATAGCTTATGCTCAAGATAATTAATATCAGGGAAAATCACATATAATACCATTATACTTGATACACTGAAAAACATTTAAATGTCTGAAAATGCCAAATGTTCGGAAGGTGATGAAACACGAGAAAATCATAAACTTGTGATAAAATATAAAAGATATAGCCACTTTGGAAAACAAATTGGCATAGCCTGGCAATGGTAAGCATGTGCATATCCTAAAGACCAAACAAAACACATAAAAAACATAGCCTTAAGGCACTGGCCTTTAAATACTCATGACACAGTGTGTCATATACTTACATGTACTTCAACTAATGTTGAAATGTATACGTTATGTTCCAGACCTATATCCACTATTATTGCACTTTATGTATTCTGATATTTTGTGGTCTATTCTTTCTGCTTATTTCTTTTTTCCCCTTCTATTTTATTTTTAATTTTATGGTACAATTCCATAGGTTTTGGGATTTCCCTATCCCTTCCCCAAATTCCTTCCCTCAAACTGATTTTTTCTATATTGTTACAAAAGTATAGTCCTTCATAAGCAGTCATAAGTCCGTCAGTTTGTTATTTAAGTGTTTCCTGACATTGCTGGTACAGACAACATCAGACAGTCCAGCATCCTGTTGTCAAGATATATCCAACAGTTTCATTGGGAATCCACCTTTGATATACAAGTAGAGATGCAAACTGCATTGTATCTTCACATCTGGATATGATAGTCTCTATTATGCCATTATTATACATTACCTTAAATGAGAAGCCACGAAACAAAATCAACAACAGGAATAAAGTTAAAACAAAAAATTCACAGCACCATGGAATTAAGTAACATGCTACTGAATAACCAATATGTTCATGAAGAAATGAAAAAGAAAAACACAAATGCTTCTTGGGTAAAATGATGCTACTGTGTGATCTACAAGTCAGTAAACGATTTGATAAGAGAAAAGAAACCATTTGTAATAAATGAAAATAAAAACAAAAATACCAAAACCCATGGGTTACAGCAAAAGCATCATGGAAAGGATTATCGATCTTAACAATTTGCACGAAGGTTGCCTTATATCAAAGAGAACATATGGCATTTGTCCTTGTGGGATTGACTTATTTCACTGAGTGTATTCTACCACATATTGATCAAATGTTTGTGGAAAAGATATTTTTAAAATAAGCTTTTGAGCATGCCCCTGGAGCTGTATAAAGAACATTTATTAACTTCCTTCTTAAAATTTCAAGGAAATGGAATAAATCAAATGTTCATTGAAAGTCTAATTGATAATAAAGTTATGGCTTATTTACACAACAGAGGAATACTATGGTGGTGGTAAGAATGAATGTCTTACAACTACACCGTAAAATATGATTCACTGTTGAAATAAGTTGAGTTAAAAGAAAAAATTCACAAGAATGTATGTGTATTAGTCCATTTATGTAACTCTTTTGGTAAGAAATACAGAAATGATGTACTATGTTTTTAGAGACACATGCATACATGATACAGTTTTGTGTGTAGTAAGAAAAGCAATAAACTGATTTAAAACAAAATTATGAAAAGTAAATTGCTTGGGGAAATGATGTTTGGATGCCTCTGAGCAGGTATTTCTGGTCTTGGAAATGCTATCTATTTATTTCATTAGTACTCTTTAGTTATAGTTTACTTTCTGATTATACATGAGATACATAAATGCCAAAGGTAAGACATCAGTCAGAAAGTCAGATTTTGTGGATTAGGAGAGAAAAATAAGAGAGAACATGAAATTTGAGAAATAATAAGGACCGATCTAAATTAAATGGGGAAGATGTCAAGCACAGCAATGCGTATGATTCAACTTATAGTTTTACAGGGTCAAGGTTAATTATTGCAAAATGATTTGGATTTAAAATTTGCTTTCATAATGGTTCTCCTACACTGTTTCCATGAGAATTAGAAGCAAATTCTTAAATGTATCATGCATCAGATATTAACAAATAGTGACTATTATGACTTTTGAATGTTTTTTGCTCAGAACGATAATAAAAGATAAACATCGTCCTCTTTTTTTATTTTCGTTTTTGATGATATTTACGTTTTTGATCAGGTTGGGAATGATCGAGGGTTAGGGAAAAGTGGATGTGATTATTGTTTCAAATTTTCCTATTTTTCTTCCTGTATCTGGGAGGAGGTGGGAAATAAGGACAAAAGCCATACCCAGCCTCCAAACTGCCGCAATATCTGGGGACAGGAAACAGCCTGATCCTGATATTGACTCAGAATCCTAACCCACACTCCTAGGGTTCTGCCCAAGTGGCTTTGATAGTGCTGAAATACTGTCAATCTTGCTGATCCAAGGATGAAGGAACCCTTCCAATATTCAGTGGCTGACACAGTCGACCTTAGAGTCTCCATCCATCTATACATTTGCTGTCATCCATTGACTGGGATGTTCTGTTCTCCTTCCTCTGCTATGATAACAGGTGGCCTCTGCAGCCTCCAATGGACTGCGATATCCTCCATGTGTACACAGGCCAGCCATCCAATGCTCCGCCTTTTCCATTGATCAAGATGAGTTTTTGCAGGTCGGCCCATGGGCCCAGAACAGGTGACCCAGGCCCTGCTGGAACCCCTGCCCCTCGGACTCATGGACCTGGCACCCACTGTGCTCAGGCTGGCATGGCTTACTTCACCTCAGCATCCACCAGCGTGTGCTTCAACCTGGTTCTGTCCAGCCTGCCCTCAGTTCCAGCTTCTGCTGGTGGGTGCTATAGCCCAGTCCAGTCCAGCCAGCTCCCAGTCCCAGCCCTAATATGAACTGGCTGATATTGTGGCCTGAAGCAACCTGTCCTGGTTCTCACATCTGCCAGTGGATGCTATGAACTGCCCTAGCCTGGCCTGCCCCCAGACCTAACACACATGTATACTGGCAGACACTGTAATCTGGTATGGTCTGGAATGCTCCTTGCCTTGTTTTTTAATTCACCTGCAGGGACTACATCCTGACAAAGGAGTTCCCCAAACTCCTCCATCCTGTCTCCTCCCAGTGGCAGTTCTTATGCCCACCAGTGGCTCCTTGGCCCAGGTTGACTTTGTCCACCAGTTCTCGTGGCAGGAATAGTAGCTTTGCCTAACTGGCTCACACCCTTTCCTGTTTTTACTGTTGGGTGTTACAATCTAGTCACACCTGATCCACTCCCAAACACAGCTCTCATGTGGTTCAGTGTGAAACAAGACATAGCCCAGCCTGTTCTACACCCACCCTGGCTCTCACAGGTACCAGTGGATGCTGGAGTCTTCCAGTCTGGTGCTTTCCAGACTCATTCCACATCCATGGTGAGGGGCACTGTAGCTATGTCCAGCTCAGACCACTGCCCCCACTCTGGTTCTCATGCTCACCTGTGGAAACCCCAACCCAGCTGGGGTGTCCACTTAGCTGCCCAACCAGGCCTGTTCCCAGCCACAGATCTTGCACGTGCCAAGGGATATTGCAATTTCACAGTGGTGAGAACACATACCACCCCCCTTCAACATATTCTGTCCCCAAAACTGATTCTCTTGCATGTTGGTTATTAACATGTCCCAGTCTAACATTACCCACCCCATGTTTCCACTCTCATTGATGAGTGCTACGATCTATTCCTGCCAGGTAGATCACCAGCCCTAGCTTTAACCATGCCAGTGAGTGATATTTCAATGTTGGTCACTGCTAACGACCCCATCTCAGGTCTCCCATGTGTGCTGGTGCTTCAGTTTCACCCTTAAAAGCTGTCCCGTTCTCCCCTCCAAACTGCTCTATCTCAGCACCCTCACTTACCTGCAACTACAGTGGCCATTTCTTTGGAGGTTCCCTCAGTAGTCATTCCTCACCTGGACATGAACCCTCAGGTCCCCACTCACCTTCACTTGTGGCATCCCCCAGACCCTCTGTCAGCCAATACTCTCAAGTCCCTAGAGCACGCCAGGGTCAAGAGGACCCCAGGCAAGCCCCATCCAGAGTCTCCCTACCACTGCTGGGTGCACAGAATCCAAAAAATTGACATATTTAAGAAAGACATGTTTATGTAGAGGTTATAGTCAAGGGTAGTGGATGGGCATACCTTGCTGTGATCCACCTGTGAGACGGTGTGGTGGCCTGGACCTCGTGATCATTACTAAAGTGAGGATCTGGGGCATTTGCTGCGTCATCGTGTTTTGATGTATGCATCAGATTTTGCAGTCCTCTTTCCTGTAAAGCTTTCCTTTCACTTTAAAGTCATTCTAAAAGAAAAGGACTTCAGGAATTCAGGTTGGAGCTACCTGTTGTCTTGCAGAGATCATAGTTTCTAAGAGATGTTATCTGACAAACCACACAGCTATTCCTTACTCAGAGCCTGGGATTTCTTTCTAGAGCTAAGCTAAAAAAAGAATGCATCTGAAATGCATGCACCAAACAAAGATGTCCTTGCATAGAAGTTTGAAAACTGGGCCCTGCGTGGTGGCCTAGCGACTAAAGTCCTCGCCTTGAACGCATTGGGATACCTTGTGGGCTCCAGTTCTAATCCCAGCGGCTCTGCTTCCCATCCAGTTTCCTGCTTGTAGCCTGGAAAAGCAGTTGAGGACGGCCCAAAGCCTTGGGATCCTGCACCCATGTCAGAGACCTGGAAGAAGCTCCTGACTCCTGGTTTTGGATTGATGTAGCTCCAGCAGTTGCAGCTGCTGGGGGAGTGAACCATCGGACGGAAGATCTTCCTGTCTCTCCTCCTCTCTGTATATCTGACTTTGCAATAAAAATAAATCTTTAAAAAAAGAAGCTTGAAAAATAAGTGTAAAAATAATGGTCTGGTTGTCTGCCTCATATGTCAGTCACTGCGTCTTATTCCATTCATATTTGCACTGAGAGTGAACCCAAAAGCAGCTACTGATTTTATATGCAGAACGGCTTCCAAACTTTCACTTTAAATTATATGAATATGTAAAATTTTACGTTTGAGAGGTTTTGAAAAAATAAAGATGATAGAAGTGTGAATTCATTTCATGCAAATGACATTATCAAGCACTTACTTTGCTATGCATTATAGGCATGTCAGTTGACCCATTTATTTTCCTTCGGAAAGTCTCATAAACTGTATCATTAGACATAGGCAACACAGTCAACTAGCATTTTCGAAGTGTATCTAGTTCAAATAAATGATAAGAGGCATAGAAATGACACATGGGAAATGTCAGATATGTGGAAGAAAATTTAAAGCGTCATTTTAATTGATTTACTTTCCTCATACCTACAATCAGATACTGAGCTTGGGAAGCAAGGGAACATACTGATATTAAGTTGACACTGAGATGTTAGAGCAAAACAAATACAAATGAGACATCTATTTGTGCCACAAGATTTGGTGCTGACAGAAAGAAAACTTTGGCTCTGGGCCACTGGTGAAAATGAAACTGATGCTGCTACATGCTGTTACAATGCCCTCTAGCACTCTGACCACAGTCCCTTCTTGTACAAGGATTTAATTTCACTTAATATTGCTTAATATCCATGAAGTGAAATTTCGGTTTGGCAATCTTGTTACCCCAAATTTGTATTAGGTATGTGTGATGATAAATGTATAAACAGAGTGTCTTTCACTTAAGTCAAGTTGCAGACTGATAGGATTGAATGTTCAATACAGACTAACTTTTTCTCAAGAAAAAGAATAATTCACTCAGAAGTGAATCGGTCACAAGCACTTCAGGGCAGAACCTCTTTCAGCACATAAATGTAACAAGAGAGTGAGGAAAAATGGGCTTACATTGATGCTTTCAAAGGCTAGTCTTGCCTCTACAGAGAAAACTGTCCCCAAAGATCTGAAAGGCATAGTTTTTCCAGTGCTGGGTAAAATCAAGCAGGGGGAATACAGTAAAAGGAGGCTCTTAGCAAATGACTGAGTAATGAAATAAACAAAGTTTGGCACTGACCCCTAATGAGGCTTAGTGTGCTTGTGCTTAAATTTACCAACATTTGCCTGAAGGAAGGCATCGAATGTCAAATAAGTTAGAAAAGAAAGTACATTAGCTTTCATTTCTTGAGTCTTCAGTTAGTCATTTCACGATGTTTAGTACAGAACTCTACTGAGCATTTTATCTGTTCATTCCACATTTATTAGACAACAGTATGATATATTGCTCATTCAGGTATAAAATTATGAATGAAATAGATATGGTCATTCAAAAATCGAATTGTCTATCTAGAGAAAGACAAGAAAATTAATCTATAAGTACGTGAAATGTAAATGAACATATGCATGCAAATTAAGACACATTTTCTAAAAGAAAATAATAGTGTGCAATAAGGGAATCTGTTAGAGAAAACGTCTCAGAGAAATTAACTCATTTCATTTAAAAGCAAAAATAACTAAGTGAAACCTATTTTGATTATCCCTATTTTACACACAAGAAATGAGAGATTTTCATTTCCATTGCTTTTTAAATTTTGTATATGTTTAGTTTTTAGCAGATTCAGTACAGATCATAGATACAATGCTAAGTATTATATGCTAAATATATAATGGTATTTCCTCCTTCACTCACTCTTTTCCTCCTGCTTCCTCTCTCTTTCCCACTCCCTCTTCCTCTCTCCTTCCCTTCTTTCTCTTTTTGTTAAATTGTTGAGATAACATACTTGACATTTACATTGCAGCATAAAGATTTAATGCTTCACCAAATAAGAAACTTAATAAAAAAATCAAAAAGCCCCCTAGTTTATTGGGAAGATAGGCTACAGCCATAAACAATAATTAAATTAAAAATAACCATGTCCTCTATGTACAACAAATTTTAAAGTAGTCACAGGTCATTGAAAGATTAAGTGCTACCAGACAACTGAGTTAATATCAGGAAGAAACTGGAATTAAACCAAGGCTGCTTTATACTGTATTGCATGCTCTTACCTATTGACCAAGCATCAGGTTAAACCTGAAGTGCTTGTTCAGGTTTGTCTGCCCTCTGAACAATAGCACAGTCTGTACCACCTAATAATATTTATCTTCTGACATTAAGCAGGGGATTGATTGGGTACAGTCTCAGCAGACTAAAAGGTAATGAGACCTAACTAAAAGGAAGTGTCATGGATCCACTGTTATGACATATTGAAACAATTATCTCATATTTGATATAATTTTTTCATTTGTACTTTGATATTAACCTGCTTAAAAAAATGAAGTTCATCTGTAGTTTTTGGACTTTCTCCACCTCTTCCAACAAAGGGTTAAGTCCATCTATCAGGCTAGGCAATTTTTTTGGACTTGTTCTTATTAATAAGGTACCCAATTTTATATAAAAAAGCAACAAGATCAACAAAATAATACCAAATAAGACAGAGAAAACAAAAGAATAAGAGTAAAATTAATAAATTAGCACAAAGAGCACAGAGAATATTAACCAAGGCAAAAGCAGATTCTTCGGTGAAAATATACAAAGAGTGAAGAAGAGTTACTGTCAGATGCTGGAAGCAATTCCTTAGAGTCACTATTGTTAAAAGTTACATGTTGATTTTTTAATTAATTTTATTCTTCTCATCACGAAAAAAAAGTAGCAACACTTTATTTGGCCCGATACCTGACTTTTTCTGCATTGAAATAATACATATCTTCCTCTCTTTGTTCTTTCCTAACAGTATTTAGTCCTGGTTGCAGCCGTACTCTGGAATCTGGTCTGTGGCTAAGAAGCCATACTTATCAGATGCAGTGGTGGGACCAATCCTGCATGATCACATTTGAAAAATGCAATTTCTTACAGAATATGATGATCAAGACTTTCAGGATTGTGACCACAGGGTTTTAGACTTCAGGTGTGAAATTGTTCTGAACAAGTGTCCCTGTGTGATCATGTTGACAATATGAAACCATTCCTACTGGATCAAGTGAATGTTTATTACATGGGAGCAATTGCAAACTAGATACTCATATTGAACTAATTCCACCAGATTGTTGTTAATTATATACCAATAAAATATTTATTCTAAGATTTTTTTCAGCTTAGGAAAAGGAATCCCAAAGCAATTAAAATCAATAAATACGTATACACCCACTGTTCCATGGGGAAAAAATCAACAAAGGTAGAGGTAAGAGTTATCTGCTCTAACGACCTATGGTCTTGTTGGAGAGAAGAAGCAAGGGATCATCAGTAGATGTGTATCTAAGTTAGTCTTTGTAATAGCGTGTAATCATCCACAATGTGTGCTATTATTCATTGAAATGGTCTCCTGTTGGTGGGCAATTGTGTTGCTGGCAATTATGTTAGATAGTTTTTGAAAGCCAGTTAGCTTTTGCTATATATCTAACTGCCCTTAAATTTAATGGCTTAAATAGAAATTACATACTAATTTCCATGATTCTGTAGGTATTGAGAACCGTTTTGTTTTTTCCATCTGTGTCAACTTTGCTGATGTCTTTTGATATTTTGTGACTGAAAATATTCTGGCAGATTGAGCAGCAAGGTGGACTGTCCCATGGTAGACTTATATGTTTCTCACAGTTCACAGTGACAATGCTGACAGGTAGGTATGTCACTCATCACTCAATATTCCAGCTAGGCTCACTGACATAGCAGTCATTTGTATATTTGCTAAGACTCTATTGGACAAATAAGTAGCATTGGGAATGTGAAAGGCATAGAAATACAACCATTTTCTTAATGAGAGAAAATTTAATTATTAAAATGTCACACCAGTTTTTATGCTATTACATAACATGCTATAATAAATATATTTGACAAGGATGGTGATTTATTTCTCTAAGATACATTTCTGGAAAGAGCCAGGCTAGAGGATGTACATTTTAAATTTTAATAGAGATTATAAAGTTTTTTTCTGGAAAGATTATACTCAATTGTATTTTACCATCAATAATATTGTTACTTTCTTTTCAAATGGGTGAAAAAATGTTATCTCACTAATACTGCAATTTGTATGTTTTTGACTACTAACTTGCACTATGCTTTAAAAGACATTTAAATGGGTGCATTTGTTTAAGTTATTTATTAAAGTTTGAAGACAAGTAATGAGTTATGTTCAAGTGATTTGGACATGAAACCTTCATATTGATTACTTGTTGATATGAACACACACACAAACATTTGGGCTTTTAGTAACATGATCAAAGTGCAAGTGAAGTGCATGTAATAGAAAATGCAGGGTTTTTTTTTTTCAGGTTATGTGTCTCCTAAGCCAGTGGACACAGCTAAGTGTAATGATAATTTCACCAGACAAAAGTTAAACATAAATAAAAGAGATGATTAGATGTATTAGTATTATAAGAATTAGTCTTTTAACATAGGTCCTTGCAAAAAAAATGTGCAGATGTGTCATTCTTATTTTTACACTGAAAATTAAAAGCCTTCTGATGGAAGTGGCAGGGTGATTAGCTGATGATGTGCTTATTTCATTCTTAACCTGTATTTGCGGAGCTGGCATTACCACAGGGAGCCAAGGGTTACATGGATTAGCATTGTTAAATTCATAGGTTTTGTTCATAAATAGTGGATAAATCATATTTTTTAGATTAATGGGCCTGGCGTAGTAGCCTATTGGTTAAAATCCTTGCTTTGCACGTGTTGCAATCCCTTATGGGCACTAGTTCATGTCCTAGATGCTCCACTTCTCATCCAGCTCCCTGCCTGTGATCTGGGAAGGCAGTTGAGGACTGCCCAAGGCTTTGGAACCCTGCACCCATGTGGGAGACGAGACCGGGAAGAGTCTCCTGGCTCTTGGCTTCAGATCGGCTTTTCTCCGGCCATTGCAGCCACTTGGGGAATGAATCAGTGAATAGAGATCTTCCTCTCTGTCTCTCCTCCTCTCTGTATATCTGCCTTTCTAATAAAAATATGTAAATCTTACAAAAATACAGTGAAGACATATATGAATGAAATTAAACACATGTATTTTCTAAGTTAATAAGTCAGGTGGCATTTGTGATTTCTTCTTATATATTTGGGATTAAGTATTTCAGCTAGCAAAAAATTTTTTTACTCATTAATGTGCCAAAAAATCACATAATCTTTACCTTACCTTATTGGATGTTTAAAAACTATTAATGGTATCTCCACTGTAGACTCAACAAGAAATTATCCAATCTATATAAAGATCATCTTTATATGATAAATGAAAATGGCAATAGCCTTACTCCTTTGCTCCTGGAAGAGAAATTGAATATAATATTTTACCTTAAAAAGACATGTCTTTTAGTTTGTTAGATGCTCATTGAAATTAACTAGACACAGAAAGATGAATACTGCATAATCTTCCTTATACATGGGAGCTAAAAAAAATGAAAACTCAGTTTAAACAAAAAAAAATGGTGAAATGATAATCACTGGAGGCTTGCAGAAGTGAAGAAATAGGGATAGTCCGGATTAAAAAATATGGAAAGCTGGGTGACATTCATTAATCATGGAAATATAATAATATGAAATGATGCTAATAGGGCAATCTGGTTCTAGGATATCTTTGTATAACTTCTTAGTTTTTGTTTTCTAAGTTTAAAATTGTTATAAAATGAAAAAGTTTACTTATAAATGACAATGAAGCTTTGGTTAGTGATTATATGTTGGACAAATCAACCATTAGAAGATCCAACAGAATTTTTTCATCCACTGTTTTTAGTAACTGGTTAAAATGCAAGACTGTATAATAACCAAAGATTTATGAGTTGTGGTAAGCAGAGTGGTTGCTATTCAATGTCAAAAATAGTTGGCTAAAATAAAAACGACCTAAAAGGCCTGCAAAGTGGTTAAGATGTTGCTTGGATACCCACACCCCCATATCTGCTGTCAGTCAAGAATCCTACTAATGTGAACCCTGGGAAGCAGCAGGTGATGGTTCAAGTACCAGTACTTGCCACACTCATGGAAGACCTAAACTGAGTTCCCCCCTCCTGACTTTGGACTAGCACAGGCCCAGATGTTGTTGGCTTTTAGGGAATGACTCGGGGGATGATTCATATAAATAGCTAGCTAGCTAGAAATTTCATACATGTTGACTTTGAGAATATTCAATCCACAAGCAAATATATTATGATAATCTACAGAATAGACAATGCTAGTAGATCAGATGATCTCCAAGGTCTTTTCTGCTTGAACTGTCCAATCACAGGGCATACATGAATATACAAAAGAAAAAGAGGTCACTTTTCTATAAAGGTGATAAAAAAGGCTACATTTCTGTAAGTTTTATGAGTAAGTAGGATCTTTCCTTTCTAACATGTGCTGATTAACTCAAATTACAGAAAGTTCAGTATTACCAAGTTGAGGATTTTCCAGGATTCATTTCAATAAAAAATTTAATGAAATTTAATAGTAAAAATGAATAGTACTTAATTTAAATTATGATTATCTGAGAAAAGTTATACCCCTGGGGAGAGAGCACAGAAAGGTAGTTTTATGGGGGTAGGATATATCAGCAAAATAATAACTAATATTGCCTAAATATGATCATCTTCGATTATATTTCAGTATTTTTATGATACATGTTATATTACTGTCTGCTCTTTATTACCTTTAATACACACATAATAGACTCTTGAAAAATATTCAGAATTACTTTTGTAATTTAAACTTTCCTGAGACTTTAAGATTGTAATTGGAACACAATATAGCAATGCTGGCTGTGTAACAGAAGTAGAATACTCTTTTGAGAAAAGTTCCATCAGCAGAGGCTGTATTGCATTTATGGCCCTAACACTGACTATCTACAGAAGGAAAAAGTAATTGAGCAAGAAATACTTCATATATCACTTCATATATGTCTTTTCATATGCAACATTCAGTATCATTCTGACATTGAAAATCAATAGGAAATAGTGGTATTCTTTTATGCTTTGGGTCTCAGTGACAAACAATGTGATAACAAGGCCTCTGAATTAGTATATTTGGCATAACATTTTCAAGCAGATACAAGCTTGATGCTTTAGCCAAAATTTGGCAAGCCAAGAAGTGGCTCCAGAGCACCCCTCATGTTCTAAAAACAGTGGTTTCAGTTGACCTTTGGACCAACAGTCAAGTGACTATGTCAACATCTTCACTGAAAGTGTATTGACATGCTAGAATCTCCCAACAAAGACAACTCTGTTTTCACATTAACAGTACATATTTATGCCACAGAACTGGTATTATTGCTGATAGTAACTGAGATAGCTCTTTCCGGATCTTCTTCACTATCAGATTCTTGCTTTTCCTTACAAATCGTATTCCTAAAACCAGAAGCTACATCTCAACCTGAAAGTCCAAATCTTTTATAATCTCCACAAACATCATGGACCAACTTGTTAGCTTGGGTGCTGTCACTTTTGATGCCATTTCAAGAGCCTCTGAGGAGTAACTAGGATCTTAACAGACATAAGAAGACAATGGGTACTATTACCTGAATCCATGTTGAGTTTTACTACCAATGATCACATTAAAACATTTAACTTGGTATGCAAAAATCACTAAAATTACCCATGGAATGCTTTGCAGCCTGTACCTGAAGGATGCCTTGAAGGATGAAACACAAGCCAGACTTGGACTTGGAGCTGGCTGAGAATATGCCTGGGGTCACAGGCAAAGTAGTGTGGTGACTGTTTACCTGTATCAGTACAGAAAGGTCCTTCTCTCCCATAAAGCCCACTCGGGCATTCCTTCATGCTCAACTACTTCCATGTTGCACCTTTCAGCGGCAATGGAATGCACATACTGCTGCAGAACACAGAAAGGCTTGAGGAAGTCAGGCATTTAATGAACAAAAACATTGTGATGTGCTTGGTATTTACGCTGAAGTTGATTGGACAAGAGATTTATTCCTAGCAAGAGACAAACTGAGGCGGACCATACAATGGCCATCAGGGAGCTGTCAGCCTGGAATGGAAATGGTTGCCATGAACCACCCTCAGATATCATGGGTATGTATGTCCAAGAATGCTCCTCACGCATCTCAGCCCGGGCTGGGCACCCAATCACCGCTTTGGCTGATGGGAGAGGTGGAGCCTAGCTCCGGAGCCAGAAATTTACAGCACTGGCTGTGGCAACGTGGCTGTCGCCATCTCGGCCAGGGCTGGGCACCCAATCAATCCGGAGGCCCCACCATCTTCTTTGGCTGATGGGAGACGTGGAGCCTAGCTCCAGAGCTGGGAATTTAAAGCACTGGCTATGGCAAAGTGGCTGGTGCCATCTAAGCCTCAGGCGGCCAGTGCACCAAACATGTTGGGCGAAGCCCTCTGGTCTGCCAGCGAGGAGTTCTGTGGGCTCAGGAATTACTCGCTAGGGACATGCTGGGATGAGACAACCAAACATGCAGAAGAGAAATGACTTTTCGGGGACTTTGAATGACAGGTTCATTGTACTTTCAGGTAAGTGAAGAGACTAAGACCCGGTGCGATGGGGAG
Organism: Ochotona princeps; assembly: GCF_030435755.1. Lineage (NCBI taxonomy): Eukaryota > Metazoa > Chordata > Mammalia > Lagomorpha > Ochotonidae > Ochotona > Ochotona princeps. The sequence goes on from NC_080865.1 coordinate 95,919,226, forward strand.
GAAAGACCAGAAGACCTGTATGCATCCGACAAATGCACAGCCCACACTGGAGTCCTGAGCTGAGCTTGTTAGCACAGAACATCGCTGGCCACCACACACCAGCCCAAGTAAAAGTTAGCACTGGGGGCTTGTCTGGCAGGGCTTGATCGCAGAATCTAACTGAGGGTTGGAACAGGGGAGGGGTCACTTTACTCAGGGCCATGACAGTAACTAGCATGTGAGAGAACCAGGTCTGGGGGTAGATTCCATGTTTGTGGATTCAACCCTTTGTAGACACAAATCCCACTGACTAGCTTAACAATAGGTGTGGTACTGTGAAACTGCAATATCTGCTGCCATGCCCAAGAATTTTTAAAAAAGACCTTATTTATTTATTTGTATGTTTATTTTTTATTTATTTTAACTTTTTTCCAGTTTTTATTATATTTTTGACAATCTTTACATAGTTAATTAGGGTAAAACGGTTCAAGGGCTACAGGAAAATGGGCAAGACCACCATTTCCACATTGTTTCCTTCACATGTCTGAGGTAAAGGGGATTTTAAGGGAGAAGCCCCACCCAGTCTCCCACCCACCCCAGGTCCCTGATGTGGGGCATGCTCCGAGGGTCTTGCTCAAGTGGTTTTGATAGTTCAACAGTTATGAATTGCTGCCAATCTCGCCACTCCAAGCACGATGAGGTCGTTGAAGAATCCACTGATTGATATAGTCCATCATAGAGTCTCCGTTTGCCCAGTTTTTTCACTGCCAACATATAGCTGAGGTGGCTGGTTGACTTGTTCTGTCCTCTGTCTTTTCATGGTTAGGGTTCTGAGTGTGGCAGTTTGATTGGGGGGATCCCCAAAGAAACTTTGTCTGAGGTGTTCCCAGACCAGACTCTTGCATGTACTAGCAAGTACAGGGCTCGCCACAGTCCATCGCCCCAATCAGCTGGTGGTTGCAATTGCTGGGTCGGTTCTTCCTTCAGTCCTGTCTTCCATCAGAACCAATGGGTTTTGCAGTCCAGCCTGGTTCCGCCCAGCACACACTTGGCCCCCACAGAAACCAGTGGGAGTTGCAGCCTAGTCAGAACGACCCACAATAACCCCCACCAGGCCCACCCCCTACCCTGGTTTGCCAGTATGTGTAGCAGACTCATACTTTCATCAAGACTCTTACTTGAAGCAGAAAAAAACAAACAACACCCAGGGAGGGCACAGGAGGACAGCAAGTAGAACAGGAGGACAAGAATCTGACCCGGGACACCTGTCAATAAGTGGGTGTGCATGTTAGCCAGAAACCAAAACCTCCAGGGTATGTACCATTGTCCCTTGTTAATTAATCGTGCTAATAAATACAATTTTGGAGCTGACATTGTGGCATAGCAGGCAAATCTACTGTCTATGACACCAGCATGGCATATGAATACATATGTTCATGGCCTGCTATGCTACAATGTCAGTTCAAGGAAAGCAACTGAAGATGGCTCAAGTACTTGGGTTTCTGCCACCAATGTAGGAGACATGGATGAATCAACCTCCTGGCTCTTTGCCTCAGGCTGGCCCAGCTCTGGTCATTTGAGCTTTCTGGGGAGTAAATCAGCAGATGGAAAGAAGATATTTCTCTATAAAAACTAGCATTTAAATCAGTAAATATTTTTCTTTTATTTTTCTTTTTGTAAGATTTATTTGTTTTTTCTTGAAAAAAAAAAAAAGGAGAGACAGAGAGAAAGATTCATCCACTGATTCACTCCCCAAGTGGCCACAATGGCTGGAAGTGAGCCAATATGAAGCCAAGAGCCAGGAGATTCTTCTGGGTCTCCCACATGGGTGCAGGGTCCCAAGGCTTTGGGCCGTCCTCTACTTCTTTCCCAGGCCACAAGCAGGGAGCTGAATGGGAAGTGGAGCATCTGGAACTTGAAATGGCGCCCGTATGGGTTCCCAGTGTGTGCAAGGTGAGGACTTTGGTCACTAGGCTACTGCGCCTAGCCCTACAGGGTACGGTCTTCATGAGAAAATCATTTTCAAATAACTTTAGAGAATTAAACCCTCAGTTCAAGACTTTTTTTGAGTACATTTTTTGCAGCTGCACTGAATACACAGCTATGAAGATTGGCCTCATCACAGGCATGTGGGAGGTAGGTATAAAGGGTTGGTGAAGTTAAAGACTGGATCCCATTGTGAAGCAGTTGTCATAGCTTGAGTAAGAAGGCTGGATCATTTGCACTGCCAAAGTGGATGGAAAGGAGAAAGCCATTGTTGGCCTGTGCACAGAAATGTATTTGAAGGTTCAGAGATGATTATGCTCTGGAAAGTATATGGAGAAATTTGCACGAAATTGGAAGCTGAATAGCTCAGGAAGGCCAAGACAAGGCAAGACAATGTTTTCTTGGATCAGAAAACATGACCTGAGAGCTTCCTCAGGATAACCATTGGCACAGTGCAGAATTTTAATGCCAAAGGCAAAATGGTGTGAAAATGAGCTTTGAACAGTAAGGCACAAAGGAAATCTTTCCCAGAGTTCTTCAATCTCTCATCTTTTAGCCTATCTCACAAGCTTTCCTTTTTTCTATCACTGTGGCTGGATTATCTGTTTACATGTTTCCAAGAATTTTTAAGTTGCTCTATTTCTTATTCTGCCATTTTGTGCTGATCTTGTGAAAATATTACAGTTTCCTGCTTATATTTGTATATCATTATTGGTTTGCTGCTGACATATGATGAGACAGCTACTTCTGTCCTGCTTCCCAGGACTCATTTTCAAAAGAAGTCTTTTTGTCTTTCCTTCCTTTGCCTTTGTCTCCAGGTTTCTTTACTGTTCCTGTCTGTGGCTCTGAAGGAAGGGAGTAGGGAAACTCCAGCAGTATTTATCAAGCAGTAGCTACCTTTTCATCTTTTTCTTTGTGTACAGTCATATGCCAGTTGCTCATGAATTTTTGATGTTAAAGTATTGATGTTTAATTTTTAACACAATTACAACTCTATAAATTAATAAGTTAAACCAAATGTATATCCAATGTAACATTACAGAAATCTCAGTAGAGAACATTTCTATACCCAGAAAATCCCCTCATGGTACTCTGCAGTCAGTGTCTCCACCCTATCAATATTATGTATTTGCTGATTTCTATTTACTATATACTAACAAGTTTAAACTGAAACAAAAATAGAACAATCCAGTATGTGCTATTGTGTCTGGTTTCTTTCACTTAAGATGAGGACTTTGAGGTTTATTTATGTGACTTCTTACAACTGAGTAGTATTTTATAATAAGAGTATGCAATTCATTTATTCATTCACTCACTGATGGACATTTGGTTAGTTTCCAAGTTTGTCATCTATTATGAACAAAGTTACCATGGACATGTATTTAAAAATCTTCGTGTTCATATGTTTTCATTTATTTTGGTTAAATTCCCAGGAGTGAAGTAGCTAAGTCATTAGGTAAGTGTATATTTAAAGTCATATCAATTTGCCAAACTGTTTTCTGTGATTGTTTCATCATTTCACACTCTCATAACATGTATGAATGAGCTCGTGGCTCCACACACTTGAAACCATTGATGTCAATAATGTCTGATTTTCACTGGTTTAGCGCATAAAAAGTTACAACACTCAGGTTTCCTTTTTTTAAAAAAACATCCACTCAAGGAGGGTCTTATTAAAAGAGGCATAAACAAACCACAAAGCGGTAGTATATTTAAAAATTCCTGTCATAACACACAGGTGACAGTTGAGCATTCAGGGTCTAAAGAATGCTTAAAGGAAAAGCCGTAATCACAGACGAACCAGAGCCGAGCTCTATCAGCTCTTCATGTTGTCCATCCTCATTATCAAGGAGCCTGAGAAGCACTCCTTCAAGGAGAAGGGGTGGCGTGTGAGCTGCTGATCTTCGGGCAGATAAAACTCTTAACATCTAGAAAATTGAAGGGAAAGAATGTTTCTGTTTCTGGGTAGGTGTCATCGGAGACTGGGACAGCATTTTTGCTTTATTCATCTTCTCTGACTTCTCTGTGGCTGTGTTGAGTTCCCCAACCCTTTCTTGCAGCGTTAGGTAAGGCTGGTGGAACATCAAGACTTTTGCAACAAGTGACATGGAAACCTGAGAACCCCCATCTAAGAATTTCATTTAAGGCCCTGACTCTGACTTCAGCCCATCCTTAGGAGTCCTATGACAGCCAGGTGTCCCATTTTCCTTACCAACAAATATCAGAGTATCCGTTCTTGATTACTCTAAGACTCCATACTCTCTTGCTTCTTATGAATAACTGATAATACTGAGAACATTTTCGTGTGCTTCTTGGCTGTCCATAAAATGTCTGCTCAAATAATCCATTTAGATTGATTATTTCACTCTTCAATTGCAGAAGTTCTCTATGTGTTCGAGATAAAACTCATTCACTACCTGTGTTGTCAATATTTCCTCCTATTATGTGACTACTGGCTCTTTTCCTTTACTGTATATTTTTTTTTATTCATTGATTACATTGTATTATGTGATACAGTTTCGTAGTTGTTAGAGCTAGAATTTAGAAATTTTGATGAAAACTAATAAATTGTGTTTTATTTTCTTTGCTCTAGAGCTAACAAAATGCATCCATTATTTATCAAAGCTCTTTTACAATGAATACTACTACATCTTCGTAACTGACACTTCACGTTCTTTGTATTTTTCATTTGCCATATGATACTTCCCACTTCTTTAGATTTAGTATTTTCATAAAGGTTCAATTCCTTTGGCTAACTCTTATTATTTGTGTTACTGTTGTCATATTTAATACTTGCATATGCATTGTGACCACTCTCTTAAAGTTCTCCTACTTTTATCAGTTTTCTTTTAATTGCACCGTAAGAAGAAAAAATAGGGACTGGTGCGATGGCTCAACTGGTTAATCCTGCATCTACACTGGTCAGCATCCCATTTGGGAGTGGGTTCATGTCCAGGCTGCTCCATTCCCCACCCAGCTCCCTGCTTTTGCCCTAGGAAAGTGGCGGAGGATGTCTCAAATCTTTGGGATGCTGCACCCATGTAGGAGACCCAAAAGAAACTCCTGGCTCCTGGCTTCAGATCAGCTCAGCTCCAATTTTTGTAGCCATTTGGGGAGTGAATCAGTGGATGGAAGATCTTTCTTTCTCATTGTCTCTTTCTCATTGTCTCTTCTTTCTTTCTCGTTGTCTGCCTTTCCAACAAAATAAAAACATCTTTAAACAAAGAAAATTAACACCTAATATTATGTATTTATCCACTTAAATTTGGGGAGTGTTGTACACCTTGTTTTATGTCTGATGCAATTCCAATCAGCCTGATGAGAGTTCTTTAGTTCTGTTCCTGTTTTTGTTTCTGAGAAGCGGAGACAGAGAAAGAGAGCTTCCATCTGCTAGTTCACTCCCCAGGTGTCCTCAACAGCCACGGTTGGGCCAAACAGTCAGGAGCTGGGAACTCAATCCAGACTCCCAAAGTGAACAATAGGACTCAATTACTTGGTCTTAGGGTGTACACTAACTGGCTGGAAGCTGAGAATGTAACTTGAGCTCTCTGAAATCACTGCCTCTAGCGAAACTGCTGATGCGAAATTATACTAGTTTCATTTATCTGAAGCTGTATAAGCGTTTTATCCTTTTTTTTGAGGACTATTTTGTTGGATATAGGCAGTGCAAACATTTTATTATTTTCCTTCAAGTACTTTAAATATGACATTTCATAGTCATTTGGCCAACACAATTTTTAATGGGAAGCCAGCATCAATTTTTAATGATTGTTGCTTCGTATAATGGTGTTTTATACCCTGGCCACCTTTCAGATTTTCTTTTTATTTTGGTCCAGTAATTTGATTATAATATGACCCCCCTTTGAATTGTTTGCTTGAGAACTTTTGAGAACTTGGTTACATTCAGTATTTATATTTAGAGAACTTTTGAGCATTAATTTCATTTTAAGTTTTTTTTTTTTTAATTGAGAGTCAGAGAGAGAAATGAATAGAGAGAGAAACTGTCACTTCAGTTGGTCCCCTCCTAAAATGTCTGCAATAGCAGAAACTGAGCAAGTTCCAGGAATAGGAACTGGGAAAGCGAGCCAAAGCTGACAGCAACCCAATTACCTGAGCATTCACCACTGCTTCCTTAGAACTACTTGGTAGTTGGGCTTGGCAGTGTGGCCTAGTGGCTAAGGTCCTCGCCTTGATCCCATATGGCTGCTGGTTCTAATCCCAGCAGCTCCACTTCCTCTCTGTCTCTCCTCCTCTCAGTATATCTGACTTTGTAATAAAAATAAAACAAATCTTAAAAAAAATGAAAAAAAAAAGAACTACTTGGTAGGAAGGTGGAGTTAGGAGCTGGGACTGAAGCACTCTGCTGATGGAGATGGAGGTCTTAGCTAATGAGGAAAACTGCTGTTTCTGAGCATTACTTATGCTTTTGTGGGAGAAGCACTGCTGGAGTCTCTAAGACTGGCTGCTATGGAGTTATCTGTCAATATTATCCCACAGACACCTGAGGTTCTGCTTGTATTTGTCTCTTTCTCCATCTTCAGATTGGATAATTTTTTTTTTAATGTCTAAATCACCAACTCATTGCTTTGCCATCTTCAATCCATAACCCGATATTAAGACCATGCATTGAATTATTTTATTTATTGCACTTTTCACTTCTAAAAATTCCGTTTATTATACTTTCACTTTTTCATTAGAATGTTATTACTGTAGTTTCATAAAATTATTATGAATTATTCATGAATTAGTGAGTTGATATAAGGAGATTGAATTACTTATACTAAGTAAGATCACTCTGAAATGTCCTCCATTTGTTGTATAATACTTTGATCAGGAATTGTTTGTAAGATTGCATACGTTTTGTTATTAATTTTATAGTTTTTCATACAATTACTGTCTTGAGAATTTATATATATGCTAGACTGCATAGATCGTGTAATTGCGGGACAGTGAGGGAGAAAGACAAGTAAACAGATTATTAGAGCAATACCCACATTGTTGGATTAGTTAGTAAAATATCTGGAAAACTGACAAATAGGGTAACACTGATGTCACTCACTGATGTGTTGCAAATTGTCTTTTAATTTGATTATTTCTGGATATTATACTAGCCCATAAACCCGTGTTAACAACTTTGCCTCATTCAAAATTCTTTTTTGGTATTTGTCTGCCATCTATGACATCAGTCTTTTTAATTTTTGCTGCACTGACTAGCACAGCATAAATTTTTTCAAATACAGCATTTTAGACACATGCACACAAAGTTACTGAGATTTAAAGAATATTTCAATCTAATCTTATAAATATATATTTGTAAGAGAAACAAAATCCAAATTCTTTGTTCCTTTGTGCATAAACAGCAAATTATTCAATAACTCAATCAATGGTATTTTATGATTATTTCACAATTAAGGATATTATAATTGATCTGTTCAAATGTATGACAAGAAAGGACTGGGGAGAAACGCTAAAAAACCCAGAACTCTCTTCAGAGTTGGAATAATTCTAGTTGATAGGTTAAGTATTGACCTATAAAAGTGCAGAAAATAGGTCAGGGAAGAAGGGGTAAGCCAGGTAGAAAAGAAGCTGAAGTGTGGTTGCTTTGCAGTTCTAAAACTCCTAGACCTGATCAAAGAATGGAAGGCCAAAGGGCTTCTTTCATGTGCTGCAAAAGGAAGTTTCAGAACATTCTCATGAAAAATAGGCAATAAGCAATGAGCTGGCGTAACTGCTAGCTGAGTTTCCTGGAGACATTTTCTGTCCTTTTATTCCAACATCAGCAGTTTAATCAGTTTTATGAGGAGAGAGAAGAGGTTGTTAAAAATCTCTGGCTCTGGGTTCTCACTTTTCTCACTCTCTCTCCTTTTTTCCTCCCTATCTTTCTTGCATTCTGTTCAACCTCAATCAGTAAATGAAAATCCTACATGGTAATATCTTAGCTCATTAGGGTAAAAAGAAATGGGAGACATACTGAATAACAAATAAGTAACTGATCTTAAAAATAACTGCTAATTGATGAAGTATTAAAGAGCAGTGCAAATGATGGACCTTTCATGGTGCTATATTTAAAACAACTGCGAATCATCCATAAAAACCTCATTTTAGAGGAAATGGAAAAATTGAGCTTTAGATGAATAAAAAGTGGGTTTTCAAAAATGAAACATTCACAGGATATTCAGGTGCTTAGGAAGTTGGTATTACTGAAATCTCAGCAACTGGAGTGCCTGGATTGGTGTCCCAGCTCTGCTTCTGATTTGAGTTTCCTGTTGATGTCTACTCTGGGAGGCATCAGATGATCCCTGCATCCCACATGGGAGTCGCAGATTGAACTTCAGGCTCCTGAATTCGGCCTGGCCCCGGCGCCACTCTTTCAGGCATTTGACAAGTGAACCAGTACATGTGAGATCTCTATGCATCTGTCCGTCTCTTTCTCTGTTTCTGTCTCTGGTTTGTAAATGCATTAACATAAATTTTTAAAATTATTTTGGACTCAGTGTTGTGATACAGTAACTTAAATTACAAGGGGATGTCCTCATCTCACATCATAGTGGGCAGTTTAAGTTCCCACTCCTCTTTGCTTCCAATGCAGATTCCTATTAAGGCATCTGGAAGGAAGCAGTCATATAACTGAAGTACTTGGGATTCCTGTCACCCAAGTGAGAGACCACGGTGCATCTGCTAACTCCTGGCTTCTGGCTTTGTCTCGGCTCATGCCTGCCTGTTGCCAGCACTCGGAGGGTGAGCCAGTGGCTGAAAGAGCTGTCGCTCTTTGTCTTGCCCTGTCTGTCATTATGACTTTCAAAAAAGTAAAACAAATCATTATAATTGTTTTAAACGAAATGAAGTCTCAGCAATGGCATATTTGCTTATCTTGTTTCTCTGAAATTTTACCTTGGAGTATCCGCATTCTTAACGCTTTCACAGAAAAAAAGCCAATACATGAGATAAACACCAAACAAAAAATAACTGATAATTTCCTGGTATTTGTGACATGATATACAGAAGACAGAAGAAAATGAATGTCTTTTCTACTTTGATTGCTAAATTTCAAAAACGACTAGAACATGCTTATGGACAGAGCTGCCAATATCATTAGAAACACTATTACTGCTGTGTCAAAAGAATAACCTTTTAAAAATATAAATGACTATAAGTTTTTTCATTTTAAGACCAATTCCATAGAAATCTTACGATTTATGAAACCAAACTTTTGGGTTCTTATCACATCTTTCCGATTTATTCACTTATTTTCCCTGTGCTTTAGTGCTACTTTTTTAGAAACTGGACAAGAAATCATATTTTCCTCTTGGTTGTAAGGTTGTAGGATTCAATGAAAATTTTAATGTAAAAGCCTAACAGAGCTTTGGACAAAAAGTGGATATTCAATAAGTACAATTTAGATTACTAGCGAAAATGCAAAAGTTATAAGGTAATAGACTGCTCTATTCATAATTGTGTGCCCAATACTTTCCTAAGTGCCAAATGCATAATAAATACTCTATCAATAAATATGAATACCGATTATACTCTCTCCAAAATTACATGGAATTGATCACATCAAAGACAGTCTCGACTGTCAGTTTAGCACCCAGTTTAGCCAACAACAATGTCCGGTGCTTGGAACCTTGTCTGGCTCTGCTCCCAAAAGTATGCTTACTACGATTTCTAGCCACTAGAGGGCAGAGGGGTAGCAATCTGGCTCTCGGAAAACACAGAAGATAGGATAAATTCCATGATGTAGTTAAATAGCAGAACGCTAATCTTGTAACTGTTACTAAAAGACTATACTTCTGTAAAAATATGAGGGGAAATGGGGGAGGTCTGGAAAAATGGAAGGGAAAGGGGAGATTTCCTGTACCTGCAAAAATGTATCGTGGGAAACAATGAAGCTATTTTTAAAAAGAGCTTAGTACTATTTGAAAATGATTTTACCATATCCATAATAGGTAATGATGTCTCCAGCAGATAATGTGTGCCTATAAAGATTCTTCCTGGATTTAGTGTGTATTTGTTAAGGACTATTACATCTAACAGAAAGATTCACAAAACATTTTTCTTTTCTTTTGTTAAAATGTTAGCATATGAGCCTGGCATGGTAGCCTGCTGGCTAAAATCCTTGCCTTGCATGCATCGGGATCCCATATGGGGGTCGGTTCATATCCTGGCTGCTCCACTTCCCATCCAGCTCCCTGATTGTGACCCAGTAAAGCTGTGCATGATGTCCCGAAGCATTGGGACCCTGCACCCACATGGGAGACCTGGAAGGTGTTCCTGACTCCTGACTTCAGATTAGCTCAGCTCCAGTTATTCGAGCCACTTGGGGAGTGAACCATCCTATGGAAGATCTTTCTCTCTGTCTATCCTCTCCGTATATCTGTCTTTCCAATAAAAAATAAGTTTTTTTTTAAGTTAGCATATACATTTGATCCTCACTGATTTGGTTACAAATGCCCATAACAATGTTTACACTTTTCTTAGTCTGCTACACTTTTTGATTAACTTTCTTAGTTGGAATGAGTCCCCTAGAAGAATATAAATAAAAATTTTAAATTAGCAATTTATCAGCAGTTAAAACAAGAAGAAAATAAAGGGGAAAGCCTTCAATGTAAGACATTAGTAAGTTCTAGGTTGTTGTTGTTATTATTATTATTATTATTATAGCAAGAGTGTTATGAGAGGGAGGAAAAACAACATGCAATAGAATGGACAAATGAACTTTCTTTAATGAAATATGGAGACCCAACCATTGATGACTACTATGGTGATAACAAGTGGGTTTTATTTGAAATTCATGGCATTCTACAAAAATTGTAAATTTCCATTTCTAAGTGCATTTACAAACTATATGACAAATAATTCTAGTTTCTTCTATTGGCCTATCCATAATATTAACAATAATGTGTGGATAATTTTATTTTTTTAAGTAGTTTCTTTTTTATTTGAAAGACATAGAGACAGAGAAAGAGCTATTTACCCATTGATTCACTTCTTAATTGACTCTAACACCAGTGTTGGACCAGGCCAAAGCTAGCAGCCAAGAAGTACACATGGGTCACAGAGGTCCAACTACCTGGGCTATTTTCCATGACCTTCCTAAGCATCTTAGCAGGGATTTAGCTTAGAAGTGAAGTAGCTAAAGTTCAAACACACACTTGATATGTCAGTGTACCAAATGGCTACTTAATCTGCTGTGCAACTATACAAACCTCTAATTTTCTTACTATGAAATTAACCTCATTTAGTTGGATAACAAAATATTGCAATAAGTAACAAGATAGGAAGACCTAAAGTCAGAATCCATATTGATAACATATGACCTTTGACATATCTCTTTATCTTTCTGTACTGAAGAGTCTTCATCAATATCCCAATAATACAACTGTAAGGTATCATCTTAAGCATTAAACACTCTTTCTTGATAGTATTAACATACTGTATGAACTAAGCAACATAGAGAAATGCAAATTTCAGATATTTTCAATCTTTACATATGCAGACTTTCTAATTCGTATTAATTGCTATTCAGTATAATTAATCATATTTAACTGCATACACAGACTTTTGGAAAAAGTACTGAAAATTTTGGGCATTGTCATCACATGTAAGGAAAACAGCAACATATTTGCTATAAAAACTTTTACCAAAATGATACGATGTTCTTTTTGAGTACAATATAAGTAATAGACTGAAGTACCTTTCAATAAGTAGAAAATCTAGCTGTGTCATCCGATTTTAAGGTATTCCAGCTACCTTATTTTAGATTAGAAGTGTAGCTGGGACTTTCTCCCATCCTTCTAATCTGTGCCGTACATGTGCAATGGAAATGGAAGTGACTAAACTCATTTGGATAGGCACACAGATATCTGTCAATCAGTGACACAAGCCTTCCTGGAGAACCAGTACAATTGGAGAAACTGACCTCTCTCACTTCAGGCTCCCTTAAGACTCAGAAGCAAAGAAAGAGCCATTAAATGTGCAAATGAGTTTAGGACATGCAGGGGTGGAAGAGGCAAAATCTTAAAAAAAAAAAAAAAAAGTTAAATTGAGACATAATTCACATACAATAGAATTCACCAACATAAGCAGGAGAACTCAAGGGCTTAATATATTCAAACTATTGTGCAACTATTGCCATTACATAATATTAGAAGTTTTGTGATCCAAGAGAAAAACCTTGTATTCATTAAATACCCAAACTCCATTCTTCCGTACTCTCAGTCATTGGGAATCACTGTTTTACTTTCTGTCTCCATGGATGTGCCTACTCTGGGCACATGAAGCAAATGAAACTGTGCAGTGTGGATGTATGTATCAGTAAATTATTACATTTTATTGGCAAATAGCTTCCAACTACACACACACACACGCCACAAATTTTATTTATTTGTGTAATGAAGATATGGGTTATTTTCACGTTAGGCTGTTACGAATAATTCTGCTCTGAAAACTGAACACCAATTTTTGTGTGCCTATAGGTTTTCATTTATTTTGGATGCATTTAGCTGTGGCACTCCTGAGTTAGAGGATAATCGTTGAGTTTTAAGAGTTCTGTGGCACCAACAATCCATTTGGGAATTGGTTCAAATCCATGATGCTCCACTTCCAATTGAGTTCCCTGTTAATGTGCCTGGGAAAGCAGCACTTGGGCCCTTGCACCTGGAGAAAAACTGGAGAAAGCTCTTCTTTCCTGTCTTCAGCTAGGTCCAGCTCCAACTGTTGTAGCCATTTGGCCATTTAAGAAGTGAAACAGTAGAGAGAATCTCTCTCTCTCTCTCTCTCTCTCTCTCTCTCTCTCTCTCTCTCTCTCCGCCCCCCCCCCTTTTCAAATGAAAAGAAAAAGAATCTTTAAAAATATTATGAGGTCCAGTTTGTTTGATTTTCTACTTTTGCCTGTGTTTTAGTGCCATGCTCTAGACTGTTGCCTGAACTAAGATTCGATATTTTATTCCCATGATTTCTTCTAAGAATTGTATCATTTTAGTGATTATATTTGCCATTGAGTCAGTTTAAGTTAATTTTACGTATAGCATAATATTGGTATCCAAGATCATCATTGAGAAGGTGAGTATCCAGTTGTCCCAGCACCATTAGTTGAAAATTGTATTTTTTCATTGAATGATGTTATCACAAATCAATTGGTTACAGATGAATTTCTGGAATCTTATTTCTATTCCAATAATCTTTCTATATATCTATACACTAAATGTTTATGTCTACCCTTAAGATTGGTGCCATACTTTCTTACTATATACTTGTGTTAAGGTTTGCAAGATTGTTTTGCCTGTGATGGGTCACTTAAGTTTTTGTCTTAATTTTAAGATCAGTTAAGGGAATAGTGCCGTCCTAATAATCTTAAGGCTTCCCGTCCATGAACATAAGATTTTTCCCATTTGTTTAGCTCTTCTTTAACATCTTTCAAAATTAATTTTGCAGGAGAACTTTTTATGGTATGTTCTTTGGAAATCATACATCTTGTTACACCTAGACACATCTTCCTGGCATTTTTATTGTCTCATATTTTGGATAACATAATATGCTTGGAGTTTGAACAGATCTGGGTTTAACACCAGTGTGTTACTTAAGGTCTGTTGAATAATTTGGAAATCAATCCAGTTTTATTTGTTTCAGTTCCCTCTTCTTTAAAACAAAAAAAGAGGAAAAATGTTTCAGGATTACTGTAAGGAGTCAATAAACACTGAAAGGTGTCTGGCATGGTTTCTGGCACATGGTAATTATTCAGTAATTGTTACTTTCCTTCTTATTCCTTGCTCATATCAAAAGAAATCTTGGAGTTGTCATTGTATTATGCCTCCTCTGGGTCTCCCACTTGGAGCAAGGTTGCAAGAATTTGAGCTAACTTCTACTGCTTTCCCAGGATACAAACTAGATAGTGCAGCATCTGGGACACAAACTGATGCCCATATGAAGTGCAAGTGCTTGCAGGCAGAGAATTAGCCAGTTGAGACATTGTGCCAGCCTCTGCCAGCCATGCTTTTCTTCACGTATTGTTATTCCTAGGCCCTGGGTCTTTATCCTTAAATCTATCTGTCTGAAGGCTTAGACAGAGTTTTTCTCCAGATAACTCTGCTACAGCTTAATCACTGGGAAATGGAAGGAAAAACTTAAACGATAGTTTTTGTAAACCTAAATTCTTTTACTATGAGTTTTCCCACCTTCTATCCAATCTCCTTCCTTAACTTTTGCTCAGGCTGACATGATCTTCCAGTTGGCAAAGATCAATCTGATCCTCAACTGACGTACCATTCCACAGAGGAATGTGGAACAAGGGAAATCAGCATTTTCTTAGTTCGGGTTTCCTACTTTTGCTACTGCAGTAAGTTATTTTAAAAAATGAATACTCTCATTTTTGCTGTGTTATTTTAACTCTAACATCTCATAGCTCAATCTCTCCAATCTCACCTGAGCTCCTGATAGCAGATAAGTGAAAAATCACTCTGGCTACATATGCATGGCAATGTACGTCTTGGAAGAAAATAAGAAAGTGTAGAGAGTAGGATCTGGTTACCAACGCTTCAGGGATTATATTCTAGATGAATTCGTTCCAAATCTCATGTTTATTGGTTACACAACTTCATTCTTACTGAAAACTGCAGACAAAATGAGTTTGGCCAAAGCAGAACCACATAACCACTTTGGGTATCTTGTTTGATGGTCCAACAAAGTGATGGAAAATGGGGATTGTGTAGTTCAACAAAGAAAATTGGCTGCTATAAGATGAAAGGACACTGCTGGGGGGGAAAAATTAGGATATTTTAGGGAGGCAAAAGTCAGGTCTGTGAAACGGAATTCTAGTTGCTCAGATCCATGTAGTTCATGCAGAGGCATAGTAAGTGATAAAGAGTATAACTTAAAGGGAATATTGTAAAGAATCTTAAAAGTCAGACTAAGAAGATTTATTCTTTAGCCTATAACCACAGGAATACATTATTTTGTTAGTGAAACTGCATGCTGAAATTCAGTTTTAGAATGATTAACCTGGAGATATAAGGATAAATTGTGAACGTGATTACTGTAAGAGTGTAAGTGGGAGATATATCTGCTTCATGGTAAGTAGAAGCTGCTGCACATGGCAAAGGTAAATTTTTGTAACTCATTACTTGCATGAGGTGTGGGGAAATAAAGTATGAAGCCTAGCCAAAGATAGATTATGAAGTGAAGATGAACTCTTTACTGAAAGAAAACTTCAATCATTGTGCATGAAATAAAGTGATTAGACTATATTTATTTCCCTAGATTCAAAATTAATTTTATATCAAGTGAACAAAATTAATTCGGTTGTATTTCATTATTTATTTTCCTTTCAAAGGCAGATTTACAGAGAAAATCTTCCATTCACTGGTTCACTTCTCCAAAGGTCTCAATGGCAGGAGCCGAACTTTTGGTTCTCCCACACGAGCACAGGGTCCCAAGGACCTGATCCATCATCCACTGTTTCCCATTAATTAGGCTATATTCCAAAAGTGACTTCTAGCTCTAAATTTTCTTGATTATACGAAAATTTCTCCTAAGGGATAAATGCAACAGAAAAATGGTACATACTTCAGAGATACTTTTATACATTTAGATTTGTTCATATAACCACGAGACAAGCCTTCATTATAATCAAGGTAATGAACATATCCATTAGCTCCTAAAGTCATGTTGTGCCCTTTATTTGTAATTTTATTTTTTCATGGTATAGGCATTTGTCATAAGACCTAAAACCCTCATAACAGTTTTAACAAATGCATAATACACTATTTTTAAAGATTGATTGTGTATTGTATGGCAAATCTCTGGAACATATTCTTGTGTAACTCCAACCTTATGCTCACTGAACATTTCAATACTTCTCCCATCCCAGCCCCTGATAATAAACTCTACTTGTGATTCTAAAAGCCTATTTGAAATATATCAGGTATGTAAAATCATGTCATGTCTGTCTTCATGATTGGCTTGTTTAAATTATCAGATAAATGGTTTCCAAATATTTTCCCATTATATAGGTTGATTTCATTTGCTTTCTTATGAAAAGTGTATTTAGTTTAATATAGTCCTATGTGCATATTTTTCCTTCAGTTACCTATGTTTTGGGTACCATGTCCATGAAATACAATTTACTTCAATTGGCCTAATTCTAAAGAAAAACTGGAGTTGCTCTATGACCCTGATACTTGTCTCCCTAAAGGAAATGAAAGGAGTACAGCATACATGCACTGAATTGGCTTTTTGATGCACTGTTCTAAGTAAAGGGCATTTATGTCTTACTACAGGCAGGCTTTGCAAAATGTGAAGAAGATACACAACTCTGAGATTCTCACTCACATTAGAATGACAATGGTTTAATGTGTGAAGCCACTGAAAATGTTTAAAATGCTCCCAGTACATGTAGCTATGCTTATTGGTAAAAGTTTTTCCCTGTCAAGGTCAGTTTGTGAAGACTGGGAGAGGTAGCTCTTTGGTCAAATGTGCATATGTCAACACTAAGCTAAGCTAAGAAGGAACACAAATAATCAGGAAAATAAAACAGAGTCAAAGGTACAAAACAAATCCTGATAAAGGAGTTAAAATAATAGTCTCAGAGAAACACAATGAGTTGCAAAAGATAACAATGAAAGGAATCAGGAAAATGACACATGACCAAAATATCAATAAAGAAATAAGGAGCCATAAAAAAGAACCCAGCAGAAATTGTGTACTTCACTAATAAAGTAATTTACATGAAATATTCATGAACAATAGACTTATGAAAAATCAGTGATTTTGAAAGCAGGTCATTTATAATTATACATTCAGTGGAACAAAAAGAAAATGACAACGAAAAAGAAGTGAATAAAACCTTAACGAATATGAGACACCATTAATGAACCAATATACAAGATGACTTAAAAATTCATGGCAAAATGGAGTTACAAGTTTATTTTGTTACAGGCCAGCAGACGCTTTACCAGTTAATACAGATAGAAGCCCAGAGGGGAAGAGGCCCTGGGACTCCTGTCTCTCAGGTTTTAGTCAGAGATACAGCTGTACAAGTACATGATGCCAAAACAGTCCAGAGAGATGCCTGATGTAAAAGAGGTAAAAAGACACATTCCTGAGGTTAGGATATTTAATTTGGCTTTTAGATATGATTAGGAATGCTTCCAACTAAGCAAAATGCATAAGGACAATGTAAAAAACAGCAAAAACTGTTACGAAGTTAAATTTGACTGGTGCAGTCAAATATGTGGGGCAAAGTAAAAAATTCAAAAAAGCCCCACTGGCTCTTTCTATTGATTTACAGCTTAATCATTTGAGCACAATGAATATTTAGAGACTGTATGATATAAAAAGAACAATCAGAATAAGCTATTATGTCTTCCTGGATCTCATTTAAAACCTAATTAGATCTGGAGGGAAGTTGGCAGAGTCCTGTCTGGGTGGAAGGAGATAGATCAGTCACTGTAAAAAATGTCAAAAGTCAGCTTATTTCTCCAAAAGCCTGGCACTTATCTTTAAACTCCAGTTTGCAATGCCATAAGGATAGATCCTTGTGTCAGAAGAGCCATGTTGGTTTATAAGGTGTTTTTCATGTGTGTTTTGACTCTTACACCACCCTTTGTGGTACGGACAAGTAGGGCAGGTATCCCCATCCATTTTAACTATATGTAAACTAAGCACACAAAAATAGTTTGACTAAAGTTGCAAATCATGTCAGTTTGAGGAGCTAGGACCAGAATCTCAAATGACTTACACTAAATCCTTTATTCTGTACTAGGCCAAACACTTTACATACCAAAATCTGTAACACATTTACAAAGAGTAATATTTCATTCTTTTTAATAGCTGAGTAGTAGTCCATGGAGTAGATACACCACTGTTTCTTTATTCACTCCTCTTTTGACAGGCACCTGGGTTGCTTCTATATCTTTGCTATTGCAAATTGTGCTACTATAAATATAGGATTACAGATAACTTTCTCATATGCAGATTTCACTTACTTTGGATATATTCCCAGAAGTGGGATAGATGTGTCATATTGCAGAACAATTTTAAGTTGTCTTAGTATTCTCCATACTGACTTCTATAGAGTTTGTACTAGCTTACACTCCTACCAACAGTGAGGTATGGTACTTTCTCCCTACATTCACACCAGCAGGTAGAGTTCTGAATGTGAACCAATCTCACTGGAGTTAGGTAGAATCTCAATGTGGTTTTCACTTGTATCTCCTTGATAACTAGGGAGCCTGAGCATTTTTTCATGTTTATTGGCCACTTGAATTTGTTCTTTTGAAAAATGTCCGTTTATTTTCTTTACACATTTCTTCACAGGGTTGCTTCTTTTGCCACTGTTGAGTTTCTGAAACACTTTGGAAATCCAGGGGATTAGTCCCCTATTGGCTGTGTAATGGGCAATGATTTTCTTCCATTCTGTTGATTGATTCTTTATTTTGTTGATTGTTTTCTTTGCTGTGCAGAAGCTTTTTCGTTTCATGTAGTCTCATTTGTTTATTTTGGCTTTGACTGTCTGTGCTTTGGGTGACTTTTTTAAGAATTCTTTCTCAAAGCCTACATATTTCAGAGTGCTTCCTATGTTTTACTTTAATACTTTGATGGTCTCTGGGTGCAAAGTTAGGTCCTTGATGTACTTAGAGTTAATTTATTTTATAACGTGGCAGACTTTTTACCTCTACAGGCTGATACCCAATTGTACCAACAATATTTAAAAAGAAGAAATAGAAGAAGATATTAAAAGATGGAAAAACCTACCATGTTTCTGAATTGGAGTGTCAAGATCAAAATGACTATATTACCAAAAGTAATACACAGATGCAATGCAATCCCAATCAAAATCTCAACAAAATTTTATCAGAAATGGAAAAGATGATACAAAAATTTATCTGGAAACAAAAATGAACATGAATAGCCAAAGCTATCGTGGAGAATAAAAATCAAACTGGAAGAATCATGATTCCAGACCTCAAGATATACCACAGAGGAGTGGTCATCAAAATTATGGTACTGGTGTAAAAACAGAGAAGATCAATGAAACAGAATAGAAACCCAAGAAGTGAGCATGCTCATGTACGGCCAACTAATCTTCCAATAAAAGCAATGTAAATGCTACAGGGAAATAGTTTGGACTCTTCAACAGATGCTGTTGGAATATCTTTCATTCAGAAATTCCCAAAGTCAAAAATTATGTATTCCCTTCTCCCTTGCTCATCACCATGGTTGGAGTGTGTGTGTACGGAGTGGGGGTGGTAGTATGTTGACTTTTTGACCTTATACCAACTAGTCTCCTTGCCTTCAATTTCCTGTTGGGTTTTCACAAATTGGGGGGGGGGGCACTATCAAGTAAGAGCAAAAGGGTCAAATGAAATGTAGTGTGTATTGCCATGATTTCTTTCTCCCTAACCAACAATGGGCTAGCAACATTACTCCAATGATAGACATAGTTTCTGCCCTACATCCTTTCAAATAAAATTGCTGTCTGAATTCAAGAGCTAGTATTTGTGGACTCAAAGGACAAATTGACTTCTGTGTGACAGCACTTTCATGCATTTAAAATGGGAAACCCTTGAGAATGTGTTCTGTGTTGCAGATTAGCTCCCGCATCTCAAGCCTAAAAAGACTTAAATAAAATCGGAGAACTAATGGGAACAACTAGCTGTATGTTAGACCAAAGCTTGTAAATGTGCGTGTTTTTCATACAGTTCAAAGGGGCATGACACTTTGGAAACTAAGATTTTTCAGAACAACCTGAACATTGAGGAATATTTCAGAATTTCTACTTCAGACTACTGTAACATAGAAAAAGCAGGAGCAAATATGGCAATAACTTAACTTATTTGGTGTTAAGAATTTGCATTCACAGGACTGATATTGTGGCTTAAAAAGTTATACTGCCACCTAAAATGGCAGCATCCTAGCTGCTCTGCTTCTGATCCTGTTCCTGTTAATGCACCTAGGAAGGTAACCACAGATGGTCCAAGTGTTTGGGCCCTTATACCCATGTCAGTTACACCAGATAAAACTCCTAACACCTGGCTTTGTCTTGTTGTAACTGATTTCAAAAAGATTTACTAATTTTTATTATAGAGGCTGATCGGATTTGTGGAGAGGAAAAGCAGGGATAACTATCTTCCATTCTCTGGTTCACTCCTGAATTAGTTGCAATGGCCAGAGCTGAGCTGATCTGAAACCAGGAGCCAGAAGCTGCCTCTAGTTCTCCCACATGGGTGCAGTGTGCCAAGGCCTTGGGATATCTTCTACTGCTTTTCCAGGCCACAGGCAGAGAGCTAGATGGGAAGTGAAGCAGCTGGGACACGAACCAGTGCCCACATGGGATGCCAGTGCATGCAAGGTGAGGATCTAGCCACCAAGCCATTGTGCTAGGCCCTGTTGTGGCACTTTAGAAGTGTTCTAGCAGAAAGTCTTCCCCTTCTTCCCTACCTCTGTAACTCTGCCTTTCAATAAAACAAAATAAATCTTTAAAAAATGGAAATTCTCATTCAGATGATTTTGATGAATTTACTGATGGTTCAGTGAAACAAACTCTCCACTGATTCAAGTAACCCTCTCACTGATTCCAGTACATTCAACAAATGTATTTGTTGTTAATGTTCATCAGATTGAACTTTTGGACTCAATCATTAGTTGTGGTGGCTTGCTGTAATGGAAAGTAGATTCTGACAAACTGATGTTTGTACTAGGGAAATGTATCTTTCCAGTGGACATCCACAAATGATTGTTGTAAATAAAGCATCTAGTATATAAAAAAATCTTTTTTAAAAAATTCTAGTTTATAACGTATTTTTCATGTTATCTGTAGATACAATTATAAGAGCATAATAATATTCTCTTCTTTTTTCTTCCCTTTCTCCTACCCTTCTTTCTTCTCCACTTTCTCTGTCTTTCAAAAATACTCTTAAATTTTCATAGCAACCTTGTTCTTAAAAACTTTCACAACAATGCAAGCAATTTAGTGATAATTTCTAAAGCTGTACGAGAACTAGGCAGTTTCCCCACACAGAAAAAAAAAAAAAAGAATTGGTTGCCAAGGTGTTTCTAGTGTCTATGGATTTTTTGTAGTTTCATTTTTGTTCTCTGAAACATCTCATTATTATCATGAGAAGGCAAATTTGGTTCTGATGTCTTATATATTTACTGTCTTATAAAACATAACCATGGGATTGTATTCCTTGACGTTTACATTCATCTAATTTATTGTCCATAGGCTTTGTGTTGCTTATTTAATCTAAATTAATGGACCATATTCAAATCAAAGAAGACTAAGCTAATTAAAACAGGGAAGTGTAATTTGACACTTTAAACTCTAAGATTTATCCTTAGATATTTCCAATTTGAATTTCATTGCATTTATTGTGTCAAGCCAGGAACTGTTTTTAATCTAATGGTCAGAATAAGTTATTCTACAGTGAAGTTCAGGTGAAAATCTGAAGTGGGAGTTAAGTTCAGTTCAACATTAAAGTATTATGTGCCATACAGGTACTTATTCCTGGGTATTAACCAATGACAGAGCATCATATATTATCTGCCTTGAAGGAATCCGCAGTGTACTGAGAGAGGTGAAATGCAAAAGCAATATAATGAATGCATCTTCGTCTCTTATATCAATATTAATCCAACTCCTCTGAAGAGACTAAATTCCAAATCTGCATTCAGTCCAACAAACATTAACAGGACAAGCACTGTGTGATGGAAATGGTACTGGTTTTATGAAATGAGCATATGTAGATGAAGTAGTTGTTTTTGTCACTGAGGCACATCTGGAGTTGGCAGAAAAAAACAAACATTAACACAGAATAGAAATAGTGAGATATATGTACACAATGAGGAATAGCACAACTTGCTCCAGAAAAGCTAGAGATGACTACATATTGCCAACTGATGCATCCAATAAATAGTGTAAGTACCTACTATATACCAACACATGGGGGTAAAAGGGTAAATAAGGCAGTTCATTCCTGAGAGGAGCTCCTAGTTCAGTGGATTTGTGTATTGCAAAGTTCTAAAAATATTTTAAAAAGAACACATTATGATAACTATTACTATAACAAACATAACTATCTATTTATCTATCTATATAGTTTTATATGCTTGAAATCACCAATCTTCTGAAAGATGCCAACTGCTGAAGTAGAAAGCCACTAAAATCATGACGACAGTAAATTTTTTTTAAATTATACTTAGAAACTTGAACTGTCAATGAAATGGATGTTAATACTTTTACTGGTTTATAATGGTGTTGAAACATAATTTATTATTTTTTTCTTTTTTATTGTTACTTTTTTATTTATATATATTTTTGTTGCATTTCATTTTTTATTATTTTATTTTTTATTGGAAAGGCGGAAATACAGAGAGGAGAGACAGAGGAGGAAATACAGAGAGGAAGATCTTCCATCCGATGATTCACTCCCTAAGTGGCCGCAATGGCTGGAGCTGAGCCAATCCGAAGTCAGGAGCCTCTTCCAGGTCTCCCACACGGGTGCAGGGTCCCAAAGCTTTGGGCCGTCCTCGACTGCTTTCCCAGGCCACAAGCAGGGAGCTGGATGGGAAGCGGAGCTACCGGGGTGAGAACCAGCACTCATATAGGATCCCGGCACGTGCAACGTGAGGACCTTAACCACTACACCATCACGCCGGGCCTTGCATTTCATTTTATAACAACTTTTCATAGGCTCTGACGTTTCCCCATCCCCTCCCTGTGCCCTCCCCCCATGGTGGATTGCTCCACCTTGTTACAGTATTACAGTTCAAATCTAGACTTGTTTCTTTCAATGTAAGCATGTGCCATGCATAGAGTCCAGTATCTCATTGCCCAGCTCAATTCAACAGTTTCTTGGGGAGACCAACTCTGGCAGAATATCATTCCGACCAATTAAATGCCATAACATAACATCAGCAACAGTTTCCAACATTATGGGGTTAATTAATATTGTATTGAGTGACTGATAAGTTAGACAATGCAAGTTCTTAACCACATCCTGAGACTACTTCCTTAACATTTCAATTATAGTTTGTATACAACTGGCTTCTATCTACCTTAAATTGGCTATAGGATACCATTCAGCTATCTCATGTCTATTTTCATTTTAGTATTTAGCAGTTTATTGTGTTGAAGCATACTTTTTACTGAACTTGGCAAATTTTAGGGTAGTCTAAACTGGCTTATACATTTAGCAAAACATGTGGCACCCGTTGAGGCATAGAACACTGTTGAGAGGGGTGTGCAGAGAAATCCTCCATACCCTAGTTAGGAGTAGTTTATTTTCGTGTCCTACCAAGTAAGGTATGTGTGAGTCCCCATTGATCGTTTCCTGTCTAGTTCTAAGCTTTCCTAGTTGTTCTCTGTGTATTCTATTTTTTTTGTTGTTTGTTTTGTTTTTTTTTTTGTTTTTTGGGGGGGCTCCAGGGTGACCCTGATGGTCATTGCAAGAGAGGGTGGGGATCCAGTAGTGGAACTAAGCAAGCACCACAGAAAGCTCCTCTCCCTGGTCTCGGAGGGAGTTTATTATTCTTCTGTTTCTGTAGCTCAGGGCTCCTGGCTGTTGTTTCAGTGACATTGGGCTCTGCGAGGAGGGATTTGGACTACTTCTATCCCATATGGGAGATTCAAGTGGGAGCGGATGACCTCAGAGTACTTAGCCTCCAAAGGCACTCCAATTCCCCATGGTCTCCTTGGCAGTTGGGATGTAGTCGTTGGTGCCCATACTGGTAGTCCTTGGGGAGGATCCGGGAGTCTCCAGGGTTGGAATACAAGTCTCCTCTTGTCCTCCTGCTCCACTCTGGAGTCCCCCCTGCTCTGTGCATATGACCTCCTGTTACGAGGTTGTCAGGGTCGCTCTTAACACCCCCCATGTCTTTGCAGTTTTACTATTGTCTAATGTTGATTCGAGTCTGTTGTGTATAAGTTACCTGTTATGTTCTTGATAGGTTATGCTTTACATCTGCCTCACATATTCTAGGCAGATGGAAGATTTCTCTGCTCTCCCTCCCCATTACTGAGAAGCATAGGGTCTTAAAATTGCATTAGGTTTTACAGTTCTTTGATGAAGATCATGAGCAGTCTGCCTCACATTGATTGTTGGTTCATTGATTACATCACAATATGTAGTTGTATGAGTTACAGATTGTTAGAGGTTGAGATAATACTGCATTTTACAGGTACTGTTTTTCAGATTGACAGCATTTCAACTTAAATTAAGGCAAACATGTGGTATCTGACCTTTTGGGATTGACTCATTTCCCTTAGCATAATTGTTTCCAGTTGGTCCCATTTGGCCACAAAGAACTACATTTCGTTTTTTTTTTTTTAATAGCTGAGTATTATTCCATGGAGTAAATGACCATAGCTTTCTTATCCAGTCTTCTGTTGATGGGCATTTCGGTTGCTTCCAAGTTTTTGCAATTATTGATTGTGCTGCTATGAACATTGGGGTGCATGTAGGTTTCTCGTGTAGCAGGTGTTTTGGATATATTCCTAGGAGTGCTATTGCTGGATCATATGGTATGCAGATTTTCAGTTGTTTGAGTGCTCTCCATACTGATTTCCATAAAGGCTGTACCAACCTGCAGCCTCACCAGCAGTGGAGAAGAGTTCCCTTTTCCCCACATCCTCGCCAGCAAGTGTTGTTGGTGGATTTTTGTATATGAGCCATTCTTACTGGCATTAGGTGGTACCTCATTGATGTCTTAATTTGGATTTCCCTTATTGCCAGGGAACTTGACCATTTTTTCATCTGCTTGTTTGCCATTTGGGTTTGTTCCTTTATGAAATGTCTGCCCATTTCCCCGTGCCCATTTTTTGAGTGGTTTGTTTGTTTTGGTGTTTTGGTTTCTTTTGAGATCTTTGTGTATTCTGGAGATTAGCCCCCATCACCTTTGTAGTGTGCAAAGATCTCCCATTCTGTGGGTTGTTTCTTTACTTTGTTGATTGTTTCCCTTGCTGTGCAGAAGCTTCTTAGTTTGATATAGTCCCATTTGTTTATTTTGGTATTGATTGCTATTGCTTTGGTGTTCTATTTAGAAAGTCAGGGCCTACACCTAGCTCTTGCAGGGTGTTTCCTACATTTTCTTCCAAAAGTTTGAAGGTTTCTGGATGTAGGTTTAGGTCTTTTATCCATTTAGATTTGATCTTAGTGTATGGTGAGAGATGCGGGTCTATCTTCTGGTTTCTACAGGCTATTAGCCAGTTGTCCCAACAGCATTTACGGTTGCACCCCAGAATTCTACAAAACATTCCAAGCAGAGCTAACCCCAATTCTCTACAAACTCTTCAAAGTAATACAAAAGAAAGCAGCCCTTCCAAACTCATTCTATGAAGCCAACATAACCTTAATCCCAAAACAGGATAAAGAACTAACAGAGAAGGAAAAATTCAGACCAATCTCCCTGATGAACATTGATGCTAAGATTCTCAACAAAATCCTAGCCAATAAAATTCAAAAAAACATCAGATAGATCACTCATCCAGACCAAGCAGGATTCATCCCTGGCATGCAGGGATGGTTCAACATTTGGAAATCCATAAATGTAATACACCACATCAAAAAACTGAAGAACAAAAATCATATAATAGTATCAATTCATGCAGAAAAAGCTTTCGACAAAATCCAACACCACTTCATGCTAAAAACCCTAACCAGGGTAGGCATAGAAGGAACAATCCACAACATAATCAAAGCAATATACGAAAAACCCAACGCCAGCATTATACTGAATGGAGAAAAACTGGAACCCTTCCCACTGAGATCTGGAACAAGACAGGGATGTCCACTTTCTGCAGGCCCTGGTCTCCCAAGGATTAACTCCACAGCTTAGCTTGTTTCTCAGAGGGTAACAGGATGGGCAGTTTTGGCCGGATACATCTAGCCACTGGCTTAACCGCAAGTTCCTGCTTCCTATTTGTCAAGTTATCTGCCAAGGGATTGGATAGACACTGGGAGGAACTCGAGGGATTTAGGGTGGCCACTTGAGGACTGGATAAACACTGGGAGGAGCTAGGCAGAGTATAAAAGAAAGCCTGGAGTTTCAATAAAGATCATCATTCATTTTTTTTTTTTTGCATTCGGCATTCTGTGTACTGTGTGTTGTCTTGTGTGTTGTCTTTTTTGTAACCCTAGTCCCTCCGCTCTGCTCGGGGTACGTGGCGACACGGGCATTGCCAACACTTTCTCCACTACTATTCAACATAGTCCTAGAGGTACTCGCTGAGGCCATAAGACAAGAAAAAGAAATCAGAGGAATCCAAATGGGAAACAAAGAAGTCAAGCTTTCACTATTCGCAGATGACATGATCCTTTACATAGAAGAACCAAGAGATTCAATACAGAGACTACTAGAACTTATGCAAGAGTTTGGTAGAGTGGCAGGGTACAAAATAAATGAACAAAAAACAACAGCCATAGTGTATCCAAACAGCCCAAGGATGGAAAAAGATCTAACCAGCAGAATGCCATTCAAAATAACAGAGAAGAGTATGAAGTTTCTAGGAATAAACCTCACCAAAAATGTAGGAGACCTCTTTGAAGAAAACTACAGTAAGCTTAAAAAAGAAATTGAGGAAAACTTCAAAAGATGGAGAAACATCCCATGCTCCTGGATAGGTAAAATCAATATTGTCAAGATGTCTATACTACCAAAAGCACTATACACATTCAACGCAATCCCAATCAAAGTACCCAAAACATAGCACTCGAAAAAATGATACAAAGATTCATCTGAAAACACAAAAAACCATGAATAGCTAGAAACATCCTGAAAAATAGGCAGTTAACAGAGGGAAATCACAGTTCCGGACCTCTGGACATACTATAGAGCGGTGGTTATCAAAACAGCTTGGTACTGGCACAGAGATAGAGGAGGACCAATGGAGCAGAATAGAAACAACAGATGGGAACCCACGCAGATACAACCAAATAATCTTTGACAAAAAAAAAAAAAAAAAAAAAAAAAAAAAACAGACGACAACCCATACAAATGAAACAGAATTTAAAACCTAACTCTCAAAAATCCCCGATGTAATTATGAGCTATATAAATTAAATTATAGTAAATTCCCCTTGGATTTCTTCCCCTTGGATTAAAGTCTGATCTAGAATGCTTATAAAATATCAAAAATTATTGCTGGAAAGTGTGAGCTTTGTCTACTCCTTTTATATGTTTATGCTAAATTGTTTAACAAGAAAACAATAATTTTCTATAAATATAGCAATCTTTGCGGATTCTCAAAATTATTTCATTACTGTGGTCTGTACAATTAGGAGCTATTGAATAAATTAAATACAGAACTTCTTATAGTTATATAGAAGGTTGTTCACTTTTATCTGGATAGTTTTTTAATGTTCCAGAATCCACAAATATTAAGGCTTCATATGATTTATCTGCTGAACTTCTAGTCTATGGCTAAGAATGCTTACAATTTTTATGATGTGACTACTTTTTTAGATGTATACTTGCACATGTGAATTTTTGTCATTGACAATTATGTGCTCTTGGCTAAAGAATCATCATACTATTTGTTCAGTGACATGCATTCCAGTTGATGTGTCTTTATCTAAGTAAATACTGAAGCTTCCAAAGACTATGAGAGGGAGAAAAAACATTATATTACCAATGCTAGAGGTTCCTTGAAGATATTGTAGGCCTTCAATATTAAATCCAATACTATTACTCATACTATTACAATAGTCTTACCTTTATATATTTAAATATGTACATCAAGCAATATTTCACACCTTGGACATTCAAATCAAGAATATTAAAAATAACTCTGATACTCTGCTAGCTCTGTCTTCAGACCAGAAGACCAGACCTTCAGAGAGGGTATACCTAAGAAGCCGTTGAACTTGACTGGACAATAAGATGCTGGACTCTATGTTTGGTATACGCTTGCAATGGGGGAATCTCAACTGAACTTGAGCTGTGGTTATGCAACAAGGTGGAGGAATCCACCATGGTGGGAGGGTTTGGGGAGGGGTGGGAGAACCCAAGTATCTATGTAACTGTGTCACATAATACAATGTAATTAATGAAGTTAAATAATAAATAATTAAAAAAAAATAACTCTAACCACCTCTTCAATCTTTAAGTTGTTTTTTCATCAGTGTTATGTACTAACTGTTTTGGTGATTTTTGCCAAGAATCGGCAAATTTATTCTGTGAAGATAGAATAATAAAATTTTAAAAATCTTTGGAAGCTGTAGGATCACTGATGTTACTGCTTTATTCTGGTGACACAACATAAAAGTAGCCAAAGAGAATGGGTAAATGAAAAAAAAGAACTGTGTTCTAATAAACTACACTTACAAAAAGAGTCTTTTTGTCAGTTCCTGGTTTTATATGAGGAAAACTTCCAAAAGTTCCAAAACATCTGAGTAGGGCAAAGGCACACCGATTTCGGCTGGAGAGGGTTAGCGAGGAAGAGGCGGAGGAGGCAGAGGAGGCACACCGCGCAGGAATGTTTACAGAGATTCAGCAGTGGGGCTACTGCAGAGGATTCAGCAACATCGTTGAGCAGTGGGGAGTGCATGCCTATGCAGTAGTGGGCAGATTCTACACCAGTGACTGGAGTTCTCTGGCAGAAAAGGTGTGACAGGCTACAGCCAGAGTGGCCAGTAAAAGAAAAACCCAGTTCAGAAATGCGAAAGGACACAAAACAGGCATTTTTCAAAGGATGAAATTCAAATGGTTATTAGATGTATGAAAAATGCTCAGGTTCTTTATCAGTGGTATGCAAATAAAAACCATAATGAGATTCCACTTCATTCCAGTGAGAATAGTTATCATACAGAAGTCAGAAAGCAATAAATGCTAACTTGGATATGAGGAAAAGTTACTCTAATCCCCTGTTAGTTAGATTGTAAACTTGTGCAGTCATTATGGAAGCAGCACGAAGAGTCATCAGCTACTTGAAAATAACTTTACCATATGACCCAGATATCACACTCCTGAATTAAAAATGCAGTACGTATACACTATGGAACACTACTCACTCATGAAAAAGGAATCACAATTAGACCTTTGCAACTAAATTGATCCAGTTGGAAACGATTTATCTTACTGCAATAAGTCAGTTCCAAAATAACACAAACGATATTTTAAAAATTTTGCTTCTTTCATATTATTATTATCATTTTATGATATAGTTCCATAGGCTCTGGAATTTCCCTTACCCCCTCCGCAAGTCCCCTCTTTTCCCCCACTGAGTTCCCCTACATTATTACAATAGTATATAATTCTTCGTAAGCAGTCATATGTCCATCATTGCGGGCATGGACAATGGCAGAGAGTCCAGCATCCCATTGTCAAGATACAGTAAACAGTTTCATTGGGAGTCCATCTTTGTCTGGAAGTAGAGATGCATACTGCATTGTATCCTCACATCTGGATATGATAGTCTCCGTTACACAGTTACTATACTTCCCCTTGATTAAAAAGCCACAATACAAAATCAACAACTGCAAGAAAAATAGAATTTTATAACTCCATGAGATTTAATAACATGCTATAGATATGATAGCTGCTTCCATTACACAGTTACTGGAATCCCCTTACATGAAAAGCCACAGAATAAAATCAGCAACGGGAAGAAAAAATGAAACTGAAAACACCACGAAGTTAAATAACATGCTACTGAAAGTGTTCTTTCTGATCAATGATAATTAACATAGAGAGAACATAAAAATATAATATCTCTAATATATTAAGATTTAATTGCTATTTACACCCCGTGTTTATACTCCTGAGTCAAAGTCAGATTCCTGTGGGGTTGTTGCTTGCTGTCTCATGATACACATATCTATTGGGGTGTTAAACTTGTGCCTGAGAAAAGAAAGGGAAATATGCCATTGTAATTATTTGAGAAAAATAAGGGGAATAGAGAAGGATATAGGGAAGAGAGGAGCAAGGATCCCCTATATTTCCAATACTGTATCACAAAATAGGTGGAATCTACTGATTTTATATGAATAAAAATTTCAAGGGAAATGTGTGTATATGTTTATTAATAAGAATTATATACATTTATGGGAAATGTGAAATTTCAAAATAGGAATAGAATGTGTTCTGATTAAATTGTGAAAATCAACATTTCCTCTTATTTTACATTGCTTTATGATTGGAACTTTGAAACTCTTGTCTTCTATTTGCTCATAGAATGTAGATCAGTCATTGTAAACTCTATTCATCCCATTATAATGCATACTAACAGGGACACGTTCCCTGAATCTTCCTATGTTTTGACACCAGTAACCCAGACTCTATGTAGACCACCTATCCCTTCAAGTATCTAGAAACTACTATTCTGTATTAAGATTGAGAATTTTAACTTTTCACACAAAAGAAAGAACATAAAATATTTGCCTTTCTGTCTTTGGATGATTTCACTTAACCTGATGTCCTCTAGTTCCATTGTTTTGCTGTAAATGATAATATTTCATTAAAAGAATGAAATATTAGTGGCTTAACATTATTCCATCATGTATGTATCATATGTATAATTTCATCTTTCATTACCTTTTTGAACCATCCTTAGAGATTTATTCAGTTTATTTTCACAATGTCCCAATTGACTTTTTGAAAATGTGCTTATTTATTTGAAATGCACAGTGTTAGAGAAGGAGAGTACACATGCATGCACTCACATACATATAAACATATATCCATGCACAGAGACATGCTGAGAGAAAGATTGTT
Organism: Ochotona princeps; assembly: GCF_030435755.1. Lineage (NCBI taxonomy): Eukaryota > Metazoa > Chordata > Mammalia > Lagomorpha > Ochotonidae > Ochotona > Ochotona princeps. Next base: position 95,949,894 of record NC_080865.1, read on the forward strand.
TGAGAATCTTCTATTTATTGATTTGCTCTCTAAATGGCCTCACAGACTCTCAGACTGGGGCCTATTAATGCCAAAGTCTGGAACCTGGGACACATCCCAGGTATCCCACGTAGATGTCATGGGCCCTAGTTCTTCAGCCGTGTCTTTCTGATTTCTGGATGCATGAACAGGGAGCTGGATCAGAAGCAGAGAGTTTAGGACCAAAACTAATACTCTGACGTTGGATACTAGCATAGCATGTGCTGACTTAAACAGCGTCTCTACAATACTCCCTCCATTTATTTTCATTTTTAAAGGTTTTATTTGTAGTTTTACTCTCCTTTTCTTGAAGTACATCATTCATGGGATTTTCAGAAGAGTTATGTAAAGCATACAATTAGTATTTAAAAGCAAAAAATTTTCTGAAGACCATCAGTCTAACACTCCCAATTTAACTTGATTAATATGAATTTCAAGGTTCATAAAAATCTTAAGATTTATGATTGCTTTCTTCAAAATGACTTTTTCTAATACAAAATTCCAGCTAATCTATGTTTGCAACATCCAATTATGAAAGGGAACAGTTTTGGAGGTTAAAATAATTGATTTGTTAGCAAAGATTATAGGTCAATTTCTCCTACTTGCATTTACTAAATAAATACTTTACAGAAGCTTTTGTTTCAACCCATTCTACTTTTTTTCCTTGGAGAAAAAAAAAATATTTCTAGCTTTCACGTAAGTTGGTAAGTAATCTAAGTAGAATGGCATTTGGTTTCCCTTTCAAAGATCGCAGCTCTTCAAATAATACTTAAAGGGAAGCTCTTGACAGTTCTATGGCTATATTACTTTGGTCTCTCAAACAGGTTGAACAATAATTCCCATGAGTCTGTACTAGTTCTTCCTCCCACTGCATTATGAGGTAGGTACTGTTGTTAACATCTTTGGCAGAAGAAAAAGACAAGACTTTCCTCCTATATCTCTCCAAACAAGATACATCTACCACGTTAAATCTACAACTCACCTTTCTGTATGATAAGATTGCGATTTAGTCACGGGAACGCAAGTTACTGTCCTCTCATGCTAGAAATGTCAAAATCTTTTTATACTCTGAGGACCCTGCACTTTTCATGCTTATGGCCTAGAATAATCTTTCTGATTTCTTAACCTGAAGACCTAAAAATTTTTTCTCACTTGCTTTGGAGCTAGACCCTTTAAAAAATTACATATAATAATAGCATATGTGTGCCTTTTTTCCCATTGATATAATCAACTAAAAATTACCTTGGAGCCTGGCATGCTGATTCAATGATTGGATCCTCACCTTGTAGGCGCCAGGATTCCATATGGGTGCCAGTTCTTGACTTCTCCACTTCCCATCCAGTCCCCCTGCTTGTGGCCTGGGGGAGCAGCGGAGTATGGCTCAAAAACCTTGGGATCCTGCACCCACAGAGAGGACCCAGGAGGTCAGATCAGCTGCAGGTGTTGCGGCGACTTGGGACATGAAACAGCAGAGAGGGAATCTTTCTTTCTTGTTTCTTCTTGTCTCAGTGAATCTGACTTTCCAATAATAATTATAATAATAATAAATCACCTTGTATAGGTCCTGTGCAATGGTATAGTTGGCTAAAACTCCACTTACGGTACCAGAATCTTAGATGGGTGCTGGTTTGTGTCCTGGCTGGTGAGCTTCTTTCCAATCTAGCTCCCTGCTGTAGCCTGGGAAGGTAGCGGAGGATAGCTGAAGTCCTTGGTACCCTGCTGCAACCATGTGCAAAACTTGGAAGAAGCTTCATGCTTCTTGGTTTGAATGGGCTCAGCTCTGGCCGTTGCAGCCACTTGGAGTGTAAACCAGAGGGTGGAAGATATCACTCTCTCTGTCTCTCCATGTGTCCATGTTAACTGCCTTTCAAATACAAAATAAATAAATGAAACCTTTTTAAAAATCACTTTGTAAATTGATTCCATATGGGTGTTGTATTCTTTGATAGCTGATTTATAGAAAATTTTCATGAAAGTTTAGTAAAGAGAAGATATAATCTAAAGTGTAGCCCTTGGCTTAAAAATAATTATAACTATGCCATTCAGACAACTAGCAAAATCACTAATGTAAGGTGGCTAAATACCAATAAAGTTTGAAAAGTTCCTCCAGTGAATTGCAGCTAGCAAAATAAGAATGTTAATTTGTATTTTATTTGATTTATCACTTATCTAGCAAGGCTCAATGATCAGCTTTGTCACCTCCGTATTAATATTGATATTACTCATAGAGTAAGATTTTCACCCAGGGAAATAATTTTGATTAATTTCTCAGTGGACTAAGGAAGAATTTTCTAGTTTCTAACTCCTAGAACTGCTACTTCAATCACTTCAGGTTGTGAGTAGAAAACTTATGTCTTGTATGAAATGTCTAGGTCTTAGGCCCTGTTTTGCAATACATATTTATTATATATAATAAGTATACATACATACATATATATATATATATATATATATATATAATTTTGTTTAGTTTTATAAGTAGGACATGACCTTAACCTTGATGACAGAGTTCCTAAAGTCCCTGGATTCTGTTCCCCACAGGCTGCTGGGTATTGTGTCTGATTCAGTGAAAGTCCCACCTCACGAAACTCCCTGTACTGAGGGATAAAATAATGTTCTAAAAATGCCTACAGGAAATAATTTGTTAGAACACTTCTAAAAAATATAAAACCTCTACATTTTGAAACCCTGCCTCTATTTATATTTGCCCTATAAGTCATATCTGAGATTCCAAATACAAGATACAGGAATACACACACACACACACACACACACACACACACTTTAAATTGCCCTGAATAAGTCCAAATAAAGGTCTTACAGCAGTTTGTTTTCACATCTTAAGTCCTCCATTTTCACAGATGACATTCCGTTCCTAAAGAATTAAAACCAAATCATCAGATAATTGCATATGCACACAGTTATTTTCGTCAGTATTCAAATCCCTTTGAAACTGTCTTCCCTTTAGCTCTTAATGTCTTATTAAGTGTGCTTTTGGAGCAACCCTGGAGTTATCATTAACTTGCTACAGATGGTTCTGCCTTGAGCCCATCTGCCCTCAGTGTTTCCCTTCTTGTAGTAAGGAGCTAGCTTTCATCTGCCTGAGATTTTTGAAAAACTAAAAATGCAAATATCGTTTTACACCATAAACTGGACTAATTTTGTTTCCGTCTCACAATTCCTTAGATGATGTTTATCCTGGGTTTTAGATGCATGGTTTTTGTCAGTCATGTGCCTGTGGATGATTTTCCCAAAAAGCGTTTAAACTGACCAGTTGTTGCAGACAACTGGAAGCAGTTACTGAGACCATTAAAACAAACCTGCTCTTTATTCATTCATACATGCACATTCTACCAAGTATGTGTTTCAGATCAACCTTTCAAGTCACGCTCCTCAGCCTTCTCTTTGCTGTAAACCTGAGGGCTGATGGTCCTTACTAACAACCAAATGCCCCCACACAAAAGGGTTTCAAATGTCAATGCTGGTTTTCATAACCAGTGTTCCCCAGTTTGTGTACAAAATTTTATTTGCTTTGTGCTGGCTAGCAAGTGAAAGTCTCTTGCAAATATCTCTACATGAAAAGCTACCTCTTGACTTCAAGTTGGGAATTCTTTAAAGATAGAAACCTATTTTATTTTGATTCTAGACTCAAAGGATCCTGCCTAGTGCAGTGGATTTTTGGCTACATTTATGGTGGATGAATTATAGACTGATTACTTGAAAACCATAGGCTGTGAAGAGAACAGTAATTAGGATTTTAATTATATAATTTCTTAAATAACATTTAATATGTTTCATGAAATTAAATTTAACCAAGAGAGACATATCAGTATTCTTAAAATGGCTGACACAGAAACGATATGTCAGTGGTAAATATGAATGAAAACAGTTCAAAGAAAATGGAACATCATTCTGTGGCCATGAAAAAGCTGAGACATTCCACTCAGAAAATTTGACTTTTAAAAAAATATTGCAGCATTTGTAGATGTGTAGGAACGAAATGGTCACTCTGGAATATAATTGTGATTTTTGATCTTTGTTGATACACAGCAGAACAATGGTCTTCCTAAATTTTATGTATTCAAAGTTATGATATTTTATGAATTGAGCCCAAAAATGTAGAGGAGATTAATGTTACATCCTAATAAAAAGTGATGAACACAAGAGGGGGAGAATGCAGAGTTTGGAAGGGAACAGGGATGGACAGATGTCATCTTGAATGGGACCTGTGGAATGCACAAAATCTACTTATATCAATTATCATTATGTTAATATATGTTTATATTAGCAGATAGTATATTAACATATACTAATATTTATATTAATGGAAAACTTTAAAAGATTGAAAAATTAAAGAAGGGAAGTAATGACACAGAACACAGAGATTAAAACAAATAGCTGCTTCAGTTTTGGTCCATTAGTGTGACCCTCCAGACTAGCATAAAGATGAATCTTGTTAATGTGCAAGTTGAATTTCTTACTGGATATTCAAGCAGTGATGGTGTTAGTATAAGAGAAATAAACTGCAGTTAATATTAACCATTTCACCTCTTTAATATGCATGTTAAAAAGCGATATGATAAAGTAAATAAAAATGTGCACTCCACATTAAGTTTAACTCTATCCTCAAGTTTATCAAAAGGGTTTCATTACTAATGGCTTTTGTGGAGGATCAGTAATGCATTTATTTACTTTTATCATTAACAAGACTTTGTTTTAGTAAAAATAAATTTGTACCTATATTTCAACCAATGATGAAATTTCAAAATATAAAGGCAATAAGGAGATATTTTTTCTTGCTCCAAGTTTGGCTGTTATGAAATTAACCATATATCTTAAGCCTTTTTATATTACAAACAGTAATGCGTTCATAAACAATGTGCAAATAAGTCACGCAGAAAATGATGTTCACTGACAGTGTGCACTGCTTGTGTTCCCTTTCTCTCAACAGCATAGGTGTAGGTAGGCTGGAGAAGCTTTTTTTGTGCCCTTCCCAAGTCTGAAGTCCAGATATTTGTGTTCATGTGCAACACTTTGCTAAACCTCTTGTGTAATATTTCATACATTTTGGAAAAATATAATACATTATCAACACTAGCCTTCTTCATTCTACAGATGAAGCTACTAAGACTCAAGAAAAAAGAATAGTTTTCATAATGCATAACAATAGCAAGTTACATTAAATGCAAATAAAATTGTGCCATAATCTGAAACCTAAAAAAAAATCTATTGTATATGGCTTTTCAATTCATTACTATTCCACTACGAGAACCATTTTTAAGGAGATAAGAATTCTGATAAGATGGAATATGGAAGTATGCCCTACATGGAATGAAAGTCTTTCATTTTTGTTTTATATCATGGGCCTAAGTGCAATGGCAGTAAATATAAAAATAAAGGATACACAGGTTATAATTTTAGCACTGAGAGACAATAATAACAGTAACTATATTAGAAACAACCATAAATCTTCGTATTTATTTATTTTTCTTTTATAGAAAGGAAAAGGAGATACACACACACACATGGAGAGAGAGAGAGAGAGAGAGAGAGAGAGAGAGAGAGATGTAGGGAGTTATTTCATCTGCTGACTCACTGCCCCCAAAGCCTGCTGTAGCTAGGGCTCATTTAAGCCAAAGCCAGGATCATGGAATCTGGATCTTCCTTGTGACTGGTAGTGATCCAAATTCATGAAATATCTGCTGTCATCCAAGATGAACACCAGCAGGAAGGTGATGTAGAAGCCGAGAAGCCGAGACTTGAAGCAGGCATGCCACTATGGAATGTAAGAGTCCCAAGTGGCAACTTAACTGCTATGCGGAAATACACTCCGTGTTTTTAGTCTTTTTTTCACTTTACATACAATCCATATAAAATAGTTCTTTCAAACTATAACTTATATGGGCTGCACTGTGGCACAATAAGCTGAGTCTCTGCCTGTGACACCAGCATCATATACGGGTACTTGTTTGAGTCCTAGTTGCTCCACTTCTGATTCAGCTTCCAGCTAATACATCTGGGAAAGTAGCAGAAGGTGATCCAAGTACTTGGGGCCCTGTATTCACATAGTAGATCTGGAAGAAGCTGCTGGTTCCTCGCTTCAGAGACACCCAACCGCAGCTGTTGCAGCCATTTGGGGAGTGAACCAGTAGATGGATGATCTCTCTCTCTCTCTCTCTCTCTCTCTCTCTCTCTCTCTCTCCATCTCTCTTTGTAAGCTTGCCTTTCAAATATAAATATATAACATATACTATCTCTCTTACTCTTCGTTTTTTTCTTTCTCTTTCTCTCCCTTTCTCTTAGTTAGAACTCAATATCAGGTGCTCTAGCATAGGTTTCAGATGCTCCATGTGGCATGTTAAACACAGTGCCAAATATTCACTCCCATGAACCTTATACTCTTTAATGTTGCTGAATTTACTAGTTTAAGTTATTTCCTTTTGTAGATTCCTTTGGAGTTTAACACAATGATGTGTTGGTTTGTAAACAAGGCGATTTAATTTTTTTTTTCTGTGAATGCCTTCCAGTTATTCTCACTCTTCCTTAGCTAAGCACATAGAATACTGTCAATGGAACTGATAAAAGTTGAAACTCCTACCATTTTCTTGACCTTAAGTGAAGCATTCTGTGTTTTGTGTGAAGTGTAATGGTACCTGTTATATCGTAATAAGATAATATCAAACTTAGTGGAAAGCACATGTACTTCTTATTTCTCACAAATTTATGGGTTGTTAGGGGCTTTTTCTGCTACTTATTGCTAATCTAAACCATATGATTGCATTAAGCTTGATATCCAACTGTGGGCTTGACTTAACTTGCATCCTAGAGTAGCTAGGCCTCTCTCCATGATTTTCCATCCTTTCTGTCCATGTTATCCTTATGATTAATCAATCTAGGTGAAATTTACTTACATGGCTGCAAAGATTTAAAAAAAATAGAAAGGTGTATCTGATCTAAAGTACCAGAAGTCACTAAAGGCGATTTCTGACTCAGTCTGATGGTCAATAGAAGTCTCACTGTCAACCTAAAATCAAGGAGAGGAAAAAAGAGGACCCACTGCTCTTTGGTAATAGGAACATATGTTTAAATGGTTGGAGGAAGTGTTGGTTGCCACCTTGGCAAAACAGCCACCATATCAGCTGTGCAATATTGTTTACAGATGCCATATATCTTATTATGAAATTCCCTCAGAGTTTCATCTTCCTAAGAATTTTGCCATGAGATAGTGTTGAGTTTTTTTAAGTCTTATTCATTTTTATTGCAAAGTTAGATATACAGAGAGGAGGAGAGACAGAGGAAGATCTTCCATCCGATGATTCACTCCCCAAGTGAGTGCAACAGCCCAGCTGGTGCTGTGCCAATCCGAAGCCAGGAACTTCCTCCAGGTCTCCCACACAGGTGCAGGGTCCCAAGGCTTTGGGCCATCCTCGACTGCTTTCCCAGGCCACAAGCAGGGAACTGGATGGGAACCAGGGCTGCCGGGATTAGAACCGGTATCCATATGGAATCCCGGCACCTTCAAGTTGAGGATTTTAGCCACTAGGTATGAGGCATGTGAGATTCAGGTGGGTACTACTCAGATTCCTGGGACTTGCACCAGCAGTGGCTCATAAAATATCCAATAGTAGTTGTCCAGAGGAAATTTCCTCTGTACCTCCTATTTCATGGTTCTGTAATCCCAGACACAAGACCCAGTATCAGTGCAACCTGGAAAGGATTCCATCAGTGCTTTGAAAAACTGTTGTATTGTCATCATACTCTTTGGAAGATCAGTACTAACTTCCTTAAACTCAATGGAATTTAGCTGATGGGACCTAGGGAAGAAACTGCTTGAGAGAGAGAGAGAGAGAGAGAGAGAGAGAGAGAGAGAGAGAGAGAGAGAGAGAGAGATCTTCCATTTGCTGTTTGACTCCCCAAATGGTTGCAATAGCTGGAGCTGAACCAGTCTGAAGCCAAGAGCCAAGAATTTCATCTGCCATCCTCTGTTGCTTTCACAGGTCATTGTTAGGGAACTGGATCAGAAGTGGAACAGCCTAGTCTCAAGTCAGTACCCACAAGGGATGCCAGCAACACAGGTGGATTATTAGCATGCTAGATTAACACGTTGGCCCCAAGGTCATACTTCTTGACACACATAGAGCCAAAGCAAAAGCAGCAAGTCTTGTAGTGCCTTGCATTCAAATAAAAAAGGACTATTTTCCAATAAAATTTATTCCATAAAGAGCAGGGACTGTTGCACAAGATGCAAAGTATTCCATGTAGGGAAACCGGAAAAATGAAGAAAGGTAGCATGAATTGTATAAAGCAATATGATAGTTTTTGAGAAATACAACCTGATCTAAAGCAAATATATGAAATTCCAGAAATAAAATTTGAAATAATGAATGTAAAGAAACTGAAAGAATGCTAGAGACATCTGGACAACTTAGAGAAATGAGGACAACAATAGGTGGCATAAATTTTTTAAAAAAAATCACTAAGGAGATAGAAATCAGTAAGAAGAACCAAATAAATTTTGGCGATGAAAACTTCAATCAAGAAAGCAACAGCACTGGGGGCTTCAATGGCATAAAATAGCAAGTAGAGGAAATAATTTCTTATTTGGAGGACAAGAGTTTTGAACTGAGCCAATCAGAAGAAAACCACAGAAAAAGATTAAAGAACATGAAGAAAACTTGCATAAAATAGGGGACACCATTAAGGGATTAAATAACCATAGATGTTCCTGAAGGAGAAAAGAGGGAAAAGGCACTAAGAATCTATGAAATAAAATATTCATGATTTCTGAAGATGTAATATTGTGGACCTGGCACAATGGCTCAGTGGCTAAGTCCTAACTTGCATTTGCCAGGATTCCATATGGATGCTGTTTGTTGTCCTGGCTTTTTTACTTCTGGTCTCGTTCCCTGCTTAGTGGCCTCAGAAGTCTGGCTTGTGGCCTCAAAAGATGGCTCAAAGACTTGGGACCCTGCACCCATGTGGTAGACTCGGAAAAGGTCCTGGCTCCTGGCTCCTGGCTTCAAAGCGGCTCAGCTCCAGCTATTGTGGTCATTTGGGGAGGGAACCAAAGGAAGGAAGATCTTTCTGTCTCTCTTTCTCTCTGCAAATCTGCCATTCCAATAAAAATAAGTAAATGAGTCTTTTAAAAGATGGTGCGATGTTGTACATGGGAAATCCTAAACATACCACAAAAAAAGCTATTAGAGTTGATAAATCAACAGGAACTTTTCAGATTATAATCATAATAAACTAGTAATTTTTTAATACATCAATAATGAATTTGCTAAAAGACAAATCAAGATGGATATCTCATTCACAAGACAAAAATAAAATATTTAGTGGTACATTTAATCAAATAAGTAAAAGATAATGACACTGAAAATTATAAAACATCCATGAAAGAAATCATCAAGGGCATATGCATATTTTGGAAAATATTCCTTGGTCACGGTTTGGAAGAGTTAAAATCAAAATTCCTAATCAAACTAAATCAATCTACAGATGCAATGAAATCATAGTTAAATACCAATGACACTTGTTACAAAAGTAGAAGAAAATACTATTGGCATTCATGTGAAATAGCAAAAAGAACAGGATAGCCAATATGTTCCTGTGTGCCCCCTCACTCAAGCTAGAATCACCTAATCTCAAAGAATTTTACAAGGATATGGTAATTGCAACAGTATGGTCCTGGCATAAAGCTCACATATAGAAATATGGAACTGAGTACAGAGCCCTGAAATTAATCAAAGCACATATGTAAAGTTTTCTTTTCTTATGTAAAGTTCTATAACCATAGTAGAAGGGCATAAGAGAAGGATTTATGTTTCTGGCAAGGTTTTGAGGTAGCATTGGAAACTTTTAGAAGAGAAATACAGTCCACACTTACTGATTTATCTGCAGGCGTCACGATTTTGTGATATGTAATTTTGCTATCTAATGACTGTGACTTGTTTTAATGAAGTTAACTAATGATTTCCTTCAATTTTAATGGAAAGCACTTTTGTTTCCTTCTAGCCTTTCTCCTCCTTTACCAAGGAGCTAGAGATGACATTGATGTACCATCTGGGTGCCTATAATCAATAGTTAACAAATTTGAACCATATGTAGATACAGAATGTAAAACTTGCTGAAACAAATGCTGGTGTATAAAGCAACTTTATGGCAATGTTTGGTTCCAGACAAGCAATTCAATAGCCATTTACAATAACAGCTCCTTCAGTTGTTCCTGGTGATCGGTAGCACAGCATGACCAGTGATAAGGTATTTGAACGAATGGTAAGAGTTATGACAGATTCATGGCTACTTTTCTTGACTTATTATACATCATCGTCTCTCTCTCTCTGCTTGAGACCAGCTCCAGCTGACTGAGAGCTTGCAAAGAATGTGTGGATTGGCGAGACTATAAGAGGAAAAGATAAGACACAGACCACTATGGCTTGATGCTCATAATGGACAACTCAGAAAAGTTGCCTTCTTTATTTATACACAAATCATCACAAGCTTTTGCACAAAATCCAATTGTTTCATTTTTACATCATGATTAAGAAAATACAAAAAACAATCCTAAAAAATATTATTTATTTTAAAGAAAACATTTTCGGCAAACCATTACTCATTGGAACCTGCAGTCACCTGGCTGAAGCCAGGAACTCCACGGTTGGCAGCGCATGCAGTTACATAGTGACAAGTAGTTTACTTATACTCAAAATCAATTTTTACTAAACAAAAACTAACTAATATTGCTTAAAATATTAAGAGTACAGAATTAAAAGATCATAAATGAAAGGATTTTATAAAAGCATATAACATAGATTATTTGCTAAATCTTATAATCAAATCATGCATTAATTACCGTCACCTTCACCTAGTGCTAATTCAATTATTTTTTGTTCTTTGTTAAAGGGCAGTGAAAGGGATTAAGGCAGCTCAGCCAATCTACAAACAGAGGGCCTTTACAAGAAACTTCTTTTATCTTTATAAACTGTTTTCTTTCCCTAAATGAAAGTTCCAGTATAAGATACAGATTTTAATCCATTTTTGAGGGGGTTCACATCTGTTTCCGTTTAGAAGATGCCCCATATACTTTTGCTTTCTGTGGTAAGAAACTAAAATGTGTCATATCATGTGTTGTAACAGTTCAAGGTGCAGTGTAAACAAACTCTTTGTACCTCCATGATTGCCATCTATTCCAAGATATTATCAAGCTATTTCTTAAGAAAATCATTACTTATACTAGGGCAAACTTCAGGACAAAAGTGGGCACATAGCAGCATATTTGGAAACATAGTGGGCTCAATTGTACTAGTGTATACTTTAGTTGTGTGTCATAGCCTTACGTCGCTAAAGATGCTTTTATCATAACATGATTGATCAGTTTGAGGTGTCATACCAGTTACGGGAATCACTTCACATTAGCAGAAAAACAACAATAACACCCTCAGGAGAATTCTATGAGACATCAGAGAGGTGATTGAGTGTCCATACAATGGGGTGAGGCAGCAATGAGATGACCAGAGACATTCTGCCGGGCCTTGCCTCACTGCCAGACACTCCTCATAGCCTTGCTAACCCAGGAGCGGTGTTCACCACACACCCATGCCATCCAACCCAACTGCATGGCTCCCCACATCTCTCTCTCTCTTTTAATCTCTGGAACTTTGTTTTGCCCAGTAGGCTTATTAATTTAGAGTTGCATAGAGAGAAAACTCATACTAAATGCACTATTGATAGAAAATCCTAGAGTGCATTTTTATGGAAAAAATGGTGTCTTCTTTTAAAGCAAATTCAACATAAGAAATAAAAGTTTTACATATATTTGCAATGTGTTTGCATTTTCTCAGCAGTTCTTAATGCGCCTACAGAGTCTAGTGGGGAAACAATTTGACTCTAATAAGCATATCCATTTCTCACCCATTTTTCTGAATTAAATTCTTTTTAATGTTTTGGCTTTCAGACACTAGTGCATAAGGTTTCCTAGAGAGAAACTTTTATGGCTGATCCTGGGGGCAGGTATAAGTAGGGCCACCTGCTTGGCAATGCTACTGTTTGCATTGTTTCCAGTAAAAATATTTATTTCTTGACCTTCTTCCCTGGCCTTCTTCCCCCGCCATTTTTAGAAAATGATGCTGATAAAGGTTTTTTTTTTTTTTTTTTAAACTCAACTGTTTAATTCCTAGGTTTCTGTGATGAATTAATATAATATCTCCATGAATGTGGACTATTATGAGGTATTTCAACATCAAGTTGGAAAACTGCAGAGACTTCCTGCTGAACATACCCTACTCTGCCATGCCCAAATCCTTTCAGGATCATCTGCTTGAAGTCTTCAGAGAAAAGATGCCCATACCAGACCAATTCAATAAAATTCCCCTCATGACACTTGTAACAGAATATGAGGTGTTTAGGAGGGTTTCTAATGATTTATTTATTTGAAAGTCAGAAATTCCAAAGAGAGAGATGCAGAAGGAGAGAAAGAGAGAGATTGAGAGTGAGAGATATCTTCCATTTGATGGTTCTCTACCCAAATGGCTGCAAAGATAAAGACTGAGCCAGGCTGCAGCCAAGGTTCTGAAACTCCATCTGGGTCTCCCACATGGGTAACAGAAGCCCAAGCACTTGGGTGATTCTCCACTTCTTTCCCAGCTGCATTAGCAGGGAGTTGGATGGGAAGTGGTACAGCCAGACTTGAACTGGCTACTCACACAGGATGTGATGTCACAGGTGCCAGCTTAACCACAATGTCCCCTAAGTATTCTGGTTGAATGAAATATTTTAATCCTGCTTCTGTGAGCCTTATATTATTAGAAAAGAGCCCTTGATAGTGAAGAAAATGCAAATGATTTGTGTACTTGCAACCTGGAGAAAGGAAATATTTTGCTTAACTGCACTTCTCTTTCTGCCCCTCATAGGCTCATTTCTGTGTCAGTATGTCTTCTATTTCTTCTTCTTCTTCTATTTCTTATTCTTCTTCTTATTATTATTATTATTTTATGATACAGTTTCATAGCCTCTGGAATATCCCTTACTCCTCTCCAAGTCCCTTCTGCCCACACTGATTTCCCCTATATTATTACAGTAAATAGTTCTTTATAAACAATCATAAGTCCATCATTACAGGCATGGACAATGGCAGAAAATCCCATATCCTATTGCCAAGATATATTTAACAATTTCATTGGGAGTCCATTTTTGAACTGGAAGTACAGATGCATACTGCATTGCATTTTCATATCTGGATATGATAGTCTCCATTACACAGTTACTATGCATCTCCTTAAATGAAAAGCTACCAGGGCTCAGCACGATAGCATAGTGGTTAAAGGTCCTTACCTTGCATGCACTGGGATCCCATATGGGCACCGGTTCTAATCCCTACTACCCAGGTTCCCATCCAGCTCCCTGCCTGTGGCCTGGGAAAGCAGTCGAGGACAGCCCAAAGCTTTGGGACCCTGCACCCACATGGGAGACCTGGAAGAAGCTCCTGGTTCCTGGCCTTGGATTCGCTTAGCTCCAGACGTTGAGGCTGCTTGGAGAGTGAATCATCGGACAGAAGATCTTCCTCTCTCTCTCTCCTTCTCTCTGTATATCTGCCTTTCCAATAAAAATAAATAAATCTTTTTAAAAAATGAAAAGCTACTAAACAAAATCAATAACAGGAAGAAAAATAGAAATTTACAATGCCATGAAGTTAAATAACATGCTATCAAATGACTAATGTGCTATTGAAGAAATGAAAAAGAAAATCAAGAATCTTCTTGAAGAAAATGATGCTACTGTATGACCTATGAGTCACTGAAAAATTTAATGAGAAATAAAGCTTTTGAAGAGATGGAAATAAAAACAAAAACATTAAAATCCATGAGACATGGTTTTTGCTGATCTTTGTTGGTGAGATGTGTCTCCTGTTGGATTTTCTTTCTTAAATCCAGTTTACTAATCTATGATGATTGAGTGATGGTTTTAATCCTTTTATATTCAATGTTAATTTGAATATGTAGTAATTTGTTCTTGTCATTTTAGCAATGGGCTGTTCATGGCTTGATTTAGGCTTCTGTTGTTATTTTACTGGGATGTTCTTCACCTTTGCTTTTGGTTTTGGTGGGTGCTTACTTTGTCAAGAGAACATCTTGAAGTATTATTTGTACAGCAGGTCTAAAATAGGTGTATTCTTTGAACTTTTCTTTACAGTTGAGAAATTTTATTTCATTTTCAAAGACAAAGAAAAACTTTGCTAGTATTCTGTGCTGTTTTTCTTTCCCATTTAGAATCAGGAATAAGTCACTCCATTCTCTTTTGGCTTGTGGAGTTTCCTGTGAGGAATCAGCTGTGAGTCTGATTGTCATTCCTCTATATCTCAATTGATTTTTTTTTTCATTTACATCTTTTCCTTATGTTTGACTTAAGAGATCTTTTCCTTATGTTTGACTGAGAGCTTAATTATCATATGTTATGGTGAAAATCACTTTTGGTCAACACTGTTGGTAGTTCCATGCCCCTCCTGAATGCTGTTTGCCAATTCTTTATCCATATTAGGGAATTATTCCTTTATTATTTGATTAAATGCATTTTTAAACCCAACTTCTCTTTTTGCCCCTTCTGGAAATCCCATGATTCTTAACACTTAGCCTTTTAATAGTCTCTTAAATCTTTAATATTTTTTTTTAGCTTGACCCAGCTCTGCTTCCACCTTTTTTATTGTTTCCCCATTGTTTCAAGAAATATCTTTGAATTCTGAGATTCTTTCTTCAGCCTCCTTAATTCTATTACTGAGGCTTTCCACTGAATTTTTAATTTGCTCTATTCGGTCCTTCATTTCCAATAATTCTGCTTGATTTTATTTCAGTGTTGCTATTTCCTAGGTGACATACAAATTAAATTTCTGGAATTCTTGTATGTACTTCTCATTATTGATAAAAAACAACTTTATAACAAGTGTTTTGAATTCTGTATATGCCATTTTTTCAATGTCTTCCTTAGTTAATTCAGATTGACAAAGGCTTTTGCTCCTTTGCAGTGGAGTCTTTAATAATATTCATTGTGCCTTTGTGCCTTCTTTTGTTCTTGGTTATTGTGCTTCTGGTTAGTAGATTCTTCTCTTTAGGGCAGGTTTTCTAAGCTGTGTCACCCGCAGTTCTATAGTTCGATTTTACTTTCTGTAGTTGGTACCTTGTTCTTTGTTTTCAGTCACTTGTGCCACTCCCTCCAGTGAGTTTCAGCAAATTTTATTATTCAAAGATCCCATTAAGAAGTGCTATTGCCTAATTGGACTCTGGCCAATTAGGTTAGATACAGAAAATAGGTAGGATAGTACAGGAACTTATTAGGTGAGGAATAGTCAAGTTGGGAGTTACTATTGCTTTCCTGCTAGTGATGTGTGATAAAAAAAATTGGATACGTGCTTTAACAGTTATTATTTACCTTTTTGCTTTCTATTATTATATTGAAATTTGAATTTTCATTTTACCCCAAGACTCTGCCAAGGGCTGGTTTGAGAAATATTAACAACTGTGAGCAGATCATTTAATAAAGAAGTAGCTTTTTTCTGCTTCCCTAAATGGGTTTCCTCTTAGTCACTCCATTTTTCTCTTGATAGGCTTTGTACTGGCCACTGATTCTAAACAAAGTTTTAATGCCCTCTTCTTTTCAATAAAATCCTCAGCTGGTGATTGTGGCTGTGTTGGTAGGAACTAGTAATATGTAATTTCCAGTGTCAGTTATATCTGTTGTCAGTTACCAGTGTCAGTTACATCTGTTATAAGTGTTAAATCTGTTGCTACCAGGTAGTACTGCTTTCATACTTTGAACTGCATCACACCATTACTTTACTGCTTCTTCTAAAAATCCCCAATGTCTTTCAAAAGAGTTTCCCATAGATCACTGAGAAGAGAAAAAAAATCCTGTTTTCTATCCTTTTCTCATTCTCCCCTTTATCTAACACACAATCCTATTTTCCCAGATTCCTATTTCTGGCAACAGAACAATAGGACAGTCACTTCACACGTAAAAACTCCAGTTTCTCCGAAGGTTTCCAGTCTTTCCTCATCTCAAATATTTTGTGATGGCTTTATCCTCAAAGTGGTCAAAGCAAACCCAGAAGCAGCTTGAACATGAGAAAGAGAAAGCAGGTATTATGAAGACAAAGGAATGAATAGTGCCGAAGAACAGGACATGCAGCCAGACAGTGTGAGTCCTTTTGTTTCATTCTGAGATTGGTTGTGATTAGTATTCAAAACAGAGATTTCATGTCAGGGATTTTTAGGTTCTCACCCATTTCTTGCCTCAGCACTTTATCACTGTAAGAACTTGTCAGAGCTCTCTTTTTCTATCATTCATGATCTACTTTCTCAGTCGTAAGGTCTTGAACCATGTAATTAAGACAGTTCTTCAAACATGAATTGTTAAAAATGATGCCCCATATATGCTTTTATGAGCATATATTTTAATATACACATATAGTTGTTTTCCTAATCCATTTAAAAATGAATACAGGGAATATAATGCTATATGATGTATTTGAAGCATTTCATGGAAAGTAGAATTAAAAGAAGCTTATTTTCTTTCAAAAATATAGAATTCATGCATAGTTTTTATGTAGCAGTCATTTTCATGAACACTTGGAAGACCTCTCATGTTTCCAAAGCTTTGTGTAGTGAGCTATCCAATTTGAGACTTCTTCTGGTGTTTTGCTTGGACCTGTGTGAATTTACCACTCCAACAAAAAAGAACGATATGAGCAAGTAAAAAGGAGTATGATGATATGAACAAGTCAACAGAGGGTAAAAAATCCAACCTCAAAGTATTTCAGTACTTTGATATTATTTAATGACTATTTTTAAATACCTATAATTGTTGTGTATATGGCATCCCACATAGGCACCGGTTCACTTCGCATCCTGCTTCCTGCTTATGGCTGGGAAAACAGGGGAGGATGGCCCAAAGCCTTTGAACCCTCACCCACGTGGGAGACTCAGAGGAAGCTCCTGGTTCTTGACTTTGTAGCAGCTCAGCACCAGCCATTGTGGCCATTTGAATGGTGAGCCAGTAAATGAAAGATCTTTCTCTCTGTATCTCCTTTTCTCTGAATGTATATTTTTCCAATAAAAGTAAATAAATCAATAAACCTTAAAAATGAAAACTCTTCCAGAAAAGAGAAGACTATGACTTGGAAATAGACAAAAGTTGGCTCAGGTCCTTGGGCACCTGCACCTATGCAGCAGACTTGCAGGAGGCTCCACATTCCTGGCATTGGAGTGGCTCAGCTCTGGTGGTAGTAGCTATTTGGGGAGTGAATCATAGATGGAAACCTGTGTATGTGTTTGTGTGTGTGTCTCCTTCTCTATCTGTAACTTTGCCCTTCAAATAAAAATAAATAAATGTTTTAAAAAGAAGAAAAGAAAATCTCAGGACTGAAAGCCTTTGCTGAATTCTACCAAACTTTTCAAGAGGTAGTTTTAATTGTTTTCAAAATATTCAAAACAACTGAATGGGAAGAAAGCCCACTAAACTCCTTCCACAAAAGCAAAATTAGTTTAATTCCAATAAGCAGAAAATAAGATACAACAAATATAAATACAGACCAACACTCCTCATGAACATAGATACAACAATCTGAAAAAAAAAAGAAAGAAAGAAAAAGAGAGAGAGAAAAATCCAACAATGTAGCAGAAAGACCATTCACTTGGACCAAGTGGAACTTCTGCCTGACCTGCAAGGATGGTTTAGCATACGCAAATCAATAAATGTGATAAATCACAACAAAATGAGAAATAAAAAATCATGTCATTAATTCAATATATAAAGCATTTGATAAAATACAACATCCTTTCATGATATACACTTTAAGCAATAGCTACAAAAATGTTTAAATACTGTGTAAGAAATTCAACCAGTTCTGTGAAACTTCTCTAGAATGAAAATTATAAACATCAAAGAAAGAAATATGGGAAGACACAAAAATGGAAAAATCAGCAATGTTTTAGGTGTTAAGAATTAATATAATGCAATTCCATATTACCCCAAACCATTTACAAATTCAATGTGATGCCAGTCAAAACAGACATGTTTCTTCTCAGATCTGGAAAAAAAGTGCCCTAAAATAATATAAAATCCTAAGATACTCTGAATAAATAAAGCAGTCATAAGAATCTAAAACAAAGCTAGAGGCATCACAATACTAGATCTCAATACAGTATAGGAAGTTATATTGGAAATGTCCTGATATCGGCATGAGAATAGACGTGTGGACCAAAAGAACAGGTTAGAAAATCCAGAAATTAATCTACATATTTACAACCAATTAATCTTTGGCACACTAACAAAAATCAATCCTTGAAGAAAGGAAAGATTCTGCAATAAATGATAAGGAGGAAAGATGTATTTCTGCATGCAGAAGTGGGAAGCAAGATCCCTACCCTTACACTCTGTGTAAAAAGAATCAATTCAGAATGAATCAAGAATCCAATTATAAGACATGAAAGCACCAAATTGTTAGACAGATATGTAGGGGGAAACTGCCAAACATTGCATAAGTAAAGACTCTGAATAAGAACCCAGTAAAACATGCAATGAATTAAAAATATAAATATGTGATTATATTGTGCTAAGGAGTTTTGCACTGAAAAGAAAACATTCAACCAAGAAGGAACTGACAGAATGAGACAAGCTGCTTGCAAATCACACAACTGATAGATTATTAATATACAAGATCCATAATGAATTCAACAGCCCAACAACAACAACAAATTAGTCATGAAATAGAAAAAGGGAATGAGCAGGCTGTTTTCAAAGGACGAAATAAAAATGGCCTATGTATATGTAAGAAAATGTTTAGGATCATTAGCCAGAAGAGAAATACAAATAAAAGCCAAAATGAGATTTCACCTCACCCCAGTTAAAATGGTTATCACCCCAAAATTTTAAAAATTATGTGTTTGTGTGGATGTTCGAGACAAGGCACCCAAATGCATTGCTAGTGGGAATGTAAACTGGTAAACCATTATGAAATACAATTTGGAGATTCCTCAGGAATCTGGAAATAGACCTACCACATGATCTAGCCGTTTTACTCCTGTAAATTTACCCAAAGAAAATGAAATGAGCATAAACAAAAAAAGTTATCTTTGCCACCATGTTTATAACAGATCAACTTATAAGCGCTAAGGTATGGAATCCATCTGGATGTCCATTAGCTCATGACTAGATAAAGAAATTGTGGTGGTATACCTACATGAAGGAATACTGCTGAGCCATATAAACAAATAACATACAGCCTTTCACAACTAAATGGCTGCAGCTGGAGATCATTTTGGTTAGTGAATAAGCCAATTCTAAGTAGAAAAATATCATGTGTTTTCATCTGGCTTGTGGAAAAAACATAGAATGCAAAAAAATATAGTGAAAATGACTTAAATAGGTATTTTGACATTTGGTTGTTCTTTATACTCTGGTCTACCCTGTAGAGGGGCAGTGATACTTGCCACTTGTTGAATTTTTGATATAGTGAAAGAGTAAACTTCTGATTATAAAGTAAATTGGAAGTACACATTGCAAAAATTAAAAGTAAGAAATAAAGGAGTAGCAAAGGTGGGAGCAAGGGAAGTAGGGTAGGGTGAAAAGTATCATTATGTTCTTAAAATTGCATATATGAAACACATGAAATTAGTTTCCCCTATATAAATATAAATTTTATAAAAGAATAATTTTATTGCAGAAAAATATTTTAGATATACGCACAATTATATATAGTATTATATTAAATATATTTGCACCAAGTTATAGGTAATATAAATAATGTAATATCTGCATGTTAAAATTCCAGGTGTGTTTTGTTTTTCCTTTATACTCCTATATATTTCAAATGCTCCAAATTGAAGAAAAGTTACTCTCATGACTAGAAAAAAATATTTCCAATTGCTCTAAGATTTGAAATAAACGTATATCATACACAGGATTATAATAAATGAACCATGTTCACACTAGTAAGCCATTTTCTTATGAAATATCTGTTTTCATTTTTATATCATAAATATGACAGATATTAATGCACTTCAATTTTAAAGTAATTTGATTCGTTTTCACTGTCCTGTAACATATTTGCTATGGTACCAGGCCATCAATTATGTTTAGGCTGTACAGTTCAAATAAGTAAGGTCAACTACATTGACTTAATAAGAGTAAATATATTTACTAATTTTAGAGACTACCTAGTTAGATGCATGTCCTCATAAGAAATGACTTAATCTTTTTATTTTTCATACATTTATTAAGTTTGCACCATGGTCTAAATGGAAATTATTTTTCTATGCTTCAGCATTATCTAGTTTAAATGAGTCTCTGGAGAACTCTAGATGGTTGCCACTGCCAAAAATGATCCCACGTAACAGTGCAAATGAAGCATTGAACTCAGAAAGATTTGTTTCAAGTTTCATCCCATGTATTCAGATGTGTTCAATGTAGTTTGGTGTTTTTGGCTTAAAAATGCATAATTTTATGTTCACATAAGTGCTACAAACATTCCCCACACCTACTTTTATTAATTGAATTAACTAACGCTTCAAGATTTAGCTAATTATTAATAAACATCATTTGTGCAATATTTATGAGAGCAATAATAGTGGGAGTTCATCTGATAATCTTTGCCTTCAAACTATATACAAATAGGTTGTAGGAGATAAGAGTCTTTAAAAATGTCTGATCAATATTTACAACATAGTTGAAGTATGAGTGCATCTTCAACAAAAGTGAAAGTAACAAAAGGGAATCATTCTTCCCACTGTCACCAGATTTTAAAAAAATGAAGGAAATCCTTAAAATTTTGCTATGGTCTATGCTTGAAGTGTTAAAGGTCTGGATTAAAGTGGTAAACATACAAAATGAATACTTTAGAATGTCAGACCATTTTAATTTAAAAACAAGCAAGCAGCCTAGGGTTCAACGAATCATGGGGATAGAAAACTGAGGATATCAGAGCTATCAGAGGTAGTTCTCAATTTTAGGTGGCCTGAAGGAGGAATTGCTTGTTAGATATACAGGAGCTAAGAGACAAATGGACTTCAAGAATAGAGCAATGATATAAATTCTGGTGACTATAAGACTGGCAAATAAAGTCTATTCTGTAAAAATGGCATAACTATTTCTATGTGATATTTTACAGTCTTTCTATGTATCCTTTGTGTAACATGGCTAAACTTCAACCAGACAACCGTTTCAAAACCTGCCAAGTTAAGTAACTTTGTCCTAATTAATACACTATTGTTAATTCATCTCTAGTGGGTCTTTACCTATTTTCTTGTCATATTGTTTATATATTAATGCACTAAATGAGAATGCAGTTAACATGCTTATCCAATATTTAGCAGACACCAAGCCAGTAGAGATAATGTGTTCTAATGGAAAAATAAGTTCTTAAGAACAGACTTTGCCCATAGTTTTAACCACTTTGTTCACATTTTAGTAAAATGAAATTTAATAGTGACATACGTCAACATCTTACTTTTGTGCATAGAATAACTCTACAATAGACAAATCTGATTTGACTTATTTTAAAAACAGTGAACAACCTGAAAAAGATTTGCTGTTGTATAACGTGTACCATGAATCAACAATACAATGAAGTCATATTAGTAGACATGCTATAACTACAAAAGGTGATAGGCTTGCTCAATTTTGTGCAGATGAAAAGCCACCTGAAAAAGGTTATTCTATTCTTGCTGTGACATTTGAAGGACCTGTACTCACAGTGATATACTTCAAGGAGATGCATAAAGAAGGTCACTGGATTTGAAACCTTAACATCTTCCAACATTTGAAGACACTGGCAATCTCAATAATTTACAGAAAGAAAATATGATAAATGTTACAAATTGACATACTTCATACCTCTTCCAAGTCTCTTCTGCCACACCTTCTTCCACTTGTATCTTCACAAACTACAATTCCTAGATTTCTTAGTATCTAAGCTGATTCACATGATATAGACTAAATGACGTGTATTCTCTTTCATTAAATTTGAGAAATACTTATTGTGTATAAGTGCTGGAATTATCCAGAAAAACTATGGCAGAGTGTCTATACTTTGTCTCTCAAAATTATAGGTGAGAAGTTGTACTATATGAATTTATACTGTAGTAACCCCACTATTTTATTGATCTTTAAAACAAAGCTATCATCCTGTACACTACTGGACATTCTGCAAACTACCTAGTAACATGCGGTAAGTTCCCTCTTGCTTAAGCTAGCTAGAATGAATTCTGCTATTTGCAACTAAGCAACCTGCATACAGATATATATTTCATGAAGATCATTAGTCATTTTCAGTTGTAGGATAGGAAAATACTTGGGGACAAAGACATCAATAAGTTTTGGATGTACTTGACATTTTGTGAGCATATAAAGAAAATATTTAATTACCTGATCAAAATTATTAGCACTTCAGTGTGAATGAAAAATAGACCTAAACCTCTACTGAGACATTGGAAAGCAGCATTTACATTATATACGAAATTAGAGAGCAAAGGTCTCTGAGTAAGTTTTCACGGACTCTTTATACTGAAGCTGCACCTTTAACTCTCAGCTCACATTGTGAATTGGAACTTTCCAAACTTTGTAATTGCATAAAGCAAGCCCTTGTAATAAATGTTCTTGTAACTTTAGTTTTATTATTTTGGACCCGAATTTCTTTTTTCTTGTTATAATGAGAATCTTCCCTGAAGCAGTAAATAAATTCTTTCAAGTGTTATTAGACATTTGTGCTTCAAAAAATGACTTTGGTGTCTTTCCCTTCGAGCAGGTTTTGATGAGAGAATGGAGGTGAAGGAAAATCAAAGTTAAAGAGAGTGATCCTATGAGTCTTGGTAAGCAGAGGATTTTGAGGAAACATTGGCTGTAACTTGACTTAATATAACATACAAAATAGTTTCTGAATTCACTGTGCCTTACATCCAAGAAACAACTATCAGTTGGATCTAACTAATACATATACTAATTGAGCAAAGCATTACTACTTCTACTTACCAGAAGGATGTAGACTTCACATCCCAGAGAACAGCGTGAAGATAACCATGAAAAAAAACCTCAGGTCACTAGACTGATTGAACATTTATTGGGTTTTCAAGACATACTGCACTTGCTTGGACACACGGAGTACTTATGTTTTGCTTATACACATTCCTAACAGCTGAAGTTCTTGCCTTGAATGCATCAGGATTCCATATAGTCACCAGTTCTAATCCCTGCAGCCCCACTTCCCATCCAGTTCCCTGCTTGTGGCCTGGGAAAGCAGTGGAGGACGGCCCAAATCCTTGGGACACTGCATCCATGTGAGAGACCCGGAAGAGGCTCCTGGCTCCTGTCTTTGTATTGGCGCAGCTCTAGCTGTTGCAGTCTCTTGGGGAGTGAATCATGGGACGGAAGATCTTCCTCTCTGTTTCTCCTCCTCTTTGTATATCTGACTTTACAATAAAAATAAATAAATCTTTTAAAAAATATTAAGGGAAATACAATGCTACAATCAGAGACACAAAAGAAAAAATATATTTGGTTGACTGAACTCTATGATGATTGCTAATTGGTGGGAGAAGTATCAGTTGGGAGGATAAAGCAGAAAGCACCTTTATGAGCATAAACACAGATATTCTGCTTACAAGCCACCTAGAATCTATGTGATTTTAGTCTTTAATGAGCAAATTTTCTAAGCTAAATTTTCTTCTGCTTATTCTATAATGACATTTATTTGCTCCTCCAAATCAAAAGACTGTCTATTACTTGAAGCCTCCAACTCCAGCAACTCACTAGAGGGAGTAGTTTGTTCTCCCATATTTATTTCAACACAATTCACAATACCTAAAATAGCGAATCAATCCAAGTCTTTAGTAATTGTTAACTATATTAAGAAAATGTTTCATGTATACACTGTGGAATACTACTTAGACATAAAATTAGATCCTATCTTTTGTCACAAAATAGATGCAACTGGAAACCATTATGCTTAGTGAAACAAGCTGGTCTCAGAAAGAACGATGCATATTTTATTTGATATGCAGCATCTAATATAGAATACAAAAAGTTTATAGGAATTAAATGGTCATGTTAGTATATGATTGTTGTTTTTAGCCCTTGTTTATATATAGTGAAACTGTGGTTGGCCTATGTTTAACTTGTTGACTATTTTATCAGTGGAAAATTAAGCCTATGACCATACAGTGGATTAAAATTATGTTTTTGCAAAACTGTTGAAAAGGGTGGATGGAAGAAAGGATATTGAATGTGAGCAAACTGGTTATCTTCTTGGTACTGCACCTATAGAGTGCACAACATCTGTTCTGCTTATGTTAATAAATTCTTCTAAATAAACACAATCTTCAGAGTTATATATTTCAAAATGTATTTCTTCTCTTATCTTTTCCATTTCTTTTCTTTCAGTTCCCTATGCTATTCCTCTCTCTCCTGTACCTTCTGTACATTTTCCTCATACCACTGCATGCAAATCAAAATATTTGTTTCAGAGGTTCCAGAATTGAAACTAGTTTTTGAGAAGTAGACGCCTTGAATTCTTATTCAGGGTTTCTCCTTCCTGTGAGTTCTAAATATGTCTTTAACCAGTTTTTTTTTTTCACAAAAAATCACTCTTTTATTTTTACTTTTAACACTATAAAGTCACATCTCCATAAAATGACCAGAAAAAGTCATTTTGCATTAAATAAAACCATGAAGCTCTACTGTAAAAAAGCCTTCAGTGACTCACCATTACAGATTAAAATCCAACATTCTTTTTCCAGCATGTTAAATCCTTTGACACCTCTGACCTCACCTTCCACCACACTCTTCCACTTTCTCTGAAATGTAGCCACATTTGCCTCTTATCATTTTCAATGTCTTTCAGTCATTGTTACATTAGAACTATCATTATTCTTTTTTTAAAAGATTTATTGTTATTGGAAAGCCGGATATACAGAGAGGAGGAGAGACAGAGAGGAAGATCCTCCATCCGATGTTTTCACTCCCCAAGTGAGCCGCAATGGGCCGGTGCACGCCGATCCGATGCCGGGAACCAGGAACCTCTTCCAGGTCTCCCACACAGGTGCAGGGTCCCAAAGCTTTGGGCCATCCTCGACTGCATTCCCAGGCCACAAGCAGGGAGCTGGATGGGAAGTGGAGCTGCCGGGATTAGAACCGGCGCCCATATGGGATCCCGGGGTGTTCAAGGCGAGGACTTTAGCCGCTAGGCCACGCCGCCGGGCCCAGAACTATCATTATTCTTACTTCGTGATGACTTCTGTTCAAAAGTCTTCTATGTAATTGTTTCTTTCCTATTATTCTGATTCCAGTAAAAAATAGTTGCATCCCATATGAGTAAAATAATTTTGTCTGTATCTTTCCGAGCCCTGAAAATATCCACCAGGTTCTTGCATGTTTTGTCTAGAACTACAGGATTTAGTTATGGTTTTAAAGATGAGTAGTATTTTGTTGTTTATACTTAACAGCACATATTCTTCAATGATTGATTGATGGACATTAATCTAAATTTACCTATTTTGACTGTTGCTACTAATGCTGTGGCAAATAGGAGGGAAAAGAGGAAGATGATGGTCGAGGAGAACAAGATTTAACTTACACAAAATGAATAAGATTGGCAGGTCTGAGGTACAATAATGTGACTATAGTCACTTATAATATAAAGTATATTTGAAATTTATTAAGAAGGTAGAGCATGTTCTCATTACAAAAAGGAGACATAGACAAAAGGAAGGAAGTGAAGCTTGAAAGAAAAGTAAGAATGGAATAAGGGAAAGAAAAGTAAGAAAGAACAGAAGGAAGGAAAGGCAGGAAAGAAGGAAGATAACAATATGAGAAAATGCATATTTTAATCATTTGAGTGTTATGATTATTTCACAATCTGCACAGCTGCCAAATCACCAACCTGTATAACACACACACACACACACATCACCAACCTATATAACACACACACACACACATCACCAACCTATGTAACACACACACACACACACACACACACGCAATTTTGTTGATCAAGTATACCTTAGTAAACCTTTTAAAAATAAATCAATTCCACTTTCATCAATGTCTTTCATGTCACCTTTACTTTCCTCATATA
Organism: Ochotona princeps; assembly: GCF_030435755.1. Lineage (NCBI taxonomy): Eukaryota > Metazoa > Chordata > Mammalia > Lagomorpha > Ochotonidae > Ochotona > Ochotona princeps. The sequence continues at coordinate 95,976,028 of NC_080865.1, forward strand.
ACACCACTAGCTGCAATTTACTTCTCATTTTGTTCAGAATAAAGCTACTTATGGAAAGAGAGCAACACTTCCTTGGTGTTCTCTCTAGAGCCTTGAGAAATGTCTGGCATGAAGTATGCACTCAATCATTCCTCAGCAAATGAAGAAATAAATAATTTGGGCATGTGGTTAAGAACATAGTGTCTAAGAGCCAGAATTTGAAGCAGTGAATCCTGAGTCACTAATTACCTATTTTCCATGCTTTGGGGGATAGTACTTAATCATTCCATGGCTTAGCTTCTTTATCTTTAAAAATTGGTAATATACATACAAAACTTACCTTGTAAGGTAAGAAAAGATCAAATGTGTTACCATATGTAAAGTGTTTAAATCAATGCGCACTGCATAGTATGTACTCTATAAAAGCTGTTTTCTAATTGCTGCTGTATTTACTGTTTCTACTATTATTAGAGCCACGTAAGTCACAAGGTTATGAAAAAAGTCAAATAAGTTATGGAAGACAAGCTATTATGCTTAAGATGTAATTATACCTTACAAAATATAGAACTCCATTCATGTCTTAGTAATTGTTATTTGAGCTTATTGTGAATCATCTCACTGGCCTTGGAGATGGGTTTTGGTATTTGTTTTTATTTTCGTTTCTTGAAAATAAGTTCTTTTATTAAATTCTTCACTGACTCATAGGTCATACAGTAGCATCATTTTCTCCAAGAAGGTTTTTTATTTATTTTATTTTTCATTTCTTCCTCGGCATATCTGTCATTCAGTAGCATGTTACTTAAATTCATGGTGATGTAAAATTTTTTTAAACTTTATTCCTGTTGATTTTTTTCATGGCTTTTCATTTAATGGAATGTACAGTAACTATGTAATAGAGACTATCATATCCAGATGTGAAAATATTACACAGTATGCATCTGTAATTCCAATCAAAGATGAACTCCCAATGAAACTGTAGGACATATCTTGACAACAGGATACTGGACTCTCTGCTGTTGTCTTTACCCACAATGTCAGGATACAGTTAAATAGCAGAATAATATATGGCAAAAATGGTTCTGGGCAGAACAAATCTTAGATTCCTCATATTTTATAATTAATGATGTCTGTGTTATATGATACTTTTTCTTGACAATGACCCAGTACCTGTCTTTGTAACAATAAAGTCACAACATTATAAAGATGCACTTTGATAAAATATCATAATTGAGAGAGAATTATTATGCAGCAAAACCACTGGACACGAGCCTCATTGCATTTGAGAAATGTTTTTACAAATGATTCGTGGTGCAGTCTTCTGTATTCATGGATCTGTTATTTGCAGACATAGTGAACATGTTGATGAGACACCTTTTTAATCATTTCTGTAACAGAAATGATTACTGTATAATATGTGACTTAAAAGTACATTTTACTTATTCAGTAGGGAAATTTTGATTTACTACAGATTACTTGATGTTCTCAAAAAGACTAAATGGACAAAATAACTGAAATCCCTGTAATGATTTACTACTAACAGCAATTTTCATGAATATATTTTAAGTGGATTTGTGATATAGAAAGCTATAACTTTTTGCTTACAGGTTCACAGTAATCTTTCATTTTTGTCATAGATAAAATTACTTGTTATGTTTGATGGAAATACTATTTTGAATGTAATTATCCTATCTAATTGCATTTTAGAGTATGTAGAAATATAACTGAATTGATTTCCTTGTAATTTTTGTTTAAAACATTTAAAACATTGTTACAACATGACTTGCAATGCCAATCTGAAAGAGAAACTAAAATATTTCAGATAAAGACATTGTCAATTTTTCTCAATATTTCAAGTTTTGTATTTGATTTTTAAAATGCATACTGTCAGCTACTGAAGTGAGCAATAGCAGATTCATATTATATGTTGGAAAGAATTTCTAAACACTTCAAAGGTTAGAACAAATTATAAATACTATGTTAAACAAAATTATTAAACTAAAAAATCTAGCCTCTGGAATTTCCTGCATTTTTTAATTACCCTACTACCAAAAGGTATGTGATGTATGTGTGAATGTTGCTTTTATAAGCTTAATGTTCCTGGCCTAGTAACATGAACACTAAAACTTTTTACAACTTACGTCTCTGAAAAAGTGAGAACCTTATTTCCTCTCATTGCATTGAAAGATAATGTAATACTCCATAAATATGTGCACTTATTTATCAATTACAAATAAAATTTCAGGGCACAAATTTGGCCTAGTGATTCACATGCCCATGACTAAGACCAGCGTACCGGGGTTTGATAACCTGTTCTGCTTTTCACTCCAAATTCCTGCCAATGCATATCTCAGCTGGTAGAGGCTATGACTCAAATAATTAGCATCCTGCTACCCACGTGGTAGTCCTAGAACTCTCCTAGAACTTCTGAACTCTTTAACTCATGGTCTTGGGCCACTGCAGTATTGGGAAGTGAACTTGGGGAGTGATTATTTCTCTTTCCCTTTGCCTCTCATTCTCTCTCCCTAACTCAAATTAAAACTTAATCTTCCAACTAAATCAAAATTTGAATAAGAGTAATGTTTAGTGCTGGACATAATTAATATGTAGCAGTTATTAAAGTTGCTTTTGTAGTTGAAAGTCAGTGTAATTCAGGACATTAAGAGAATAAAGGAAAACATGAGTCCCACAAGTTAAAGGAAAAGCATATGATGAAAAAGTATGTAATCACTTCAAAACTTCTTTGTACCAAAACACGGTTACATTTATTTTTTATAGACCATCTTTTATTTAATATATTTTATTTTAGACTATTGTTTTAATTTACTATTTCATTTGTTTTTGAAATAGCATTTTTGATTTATACTTGAAATAGCAAAGACTTAATGTTCTTCTTAATAAAGTGGTCAACATTCTGTGCCCACACAAACGAAGAACAGGAAGTTGATATGGTGTCCACGTAGGCATGCGTGGTCACGGTGGAATGAATTTTTCCCCTTCTTTGTCCATAGAGGAAAGTCCCTGTGTAGCATTTCACCCAAATGGAGAACAAGAAGCAACACTTCCAGCAACTGGTGAAACAGATAACTGAAATTTGTTGTGAGAGCTGCATTGGCAAATCTGTCCAATACGGGACCATCAGGCTGAGGCCTGTTTTGCAAACTGATTTACTTCAACATTACCTCTTTTTGAAGCTTTGATGATGCTTCCCATTGTTATTTCCCATCGTTTGTCATTCTTGTGACAACTTGCTTTTTGAATATGATGAAGACTAATCATTTTGTATGCAGGGTTTGAAGGTCATATGTGTATTTGGTTGTGTTTTTTAATCTAATTGTGTGACAGTAACTGACAGATGAATGAGAAGCTCTATTAGATGGATGTTCCTGTATAGGTGACTACGATTTTCGCAAGATTTCCATAACTGGTTTCTATGATTTGGTTGTGGAACCACATAGGTAAAAATCTCCCATTTCTGTGGGTTCATTTCAGATTCCTGGGGAGATCTTTGCGTAGTTCAGAAAGTACATCAAAAGAGAAAGAATAACCTGGCACTTTATTCTCAACCTCCTTATCTGCTGTCTGCCAATGCTGGAGAAACATGTATAGGACGTCCAGTAAACACAGGATTTCAAGACTCCCTCCTTCACCTATAGTATTTATTTAAATATCTATATTAAAATATGATCTCAAGGCAGCATGGAACGCTAACAGCACACAGAATTCTCATTGCTACATTGCCACAAGGAAAAAGTAGATATAACCTGCATTTCACATGTGACTAAAGATATAGTGGTATATGATGCTTAACCATTGGTTTGACCAAGATATTAAAAAAAATGTTTTATATTAACATTATAATTTCACCAAAGCTGATACACACAAGCATTTCTTTCTTTTCCTTTTTGATTAAAAAATAGCTTCTAAAAATGAGAGAATATACAGTACGTCTTTCTCAGGCTCAGCTATTTCACTGAACATGATACCCTCCAGATGCAACCATTTTAATGCAAATTATAGAATTTCATTCTTTGTATTGTTGGAAAATATTCCATTGCAAATATGTACTGCATTTTCTTTATCCATTTATCTGGTGATGCACACCTGGTTGACTCCATATTTTGGCTATTTTGAAATGTTTCAATAAAAGTGGCACTGTAGGTATCTTTGACACAATGTGTTCGTGCCTTTTGAATATATAGCTAGAAATAAGGTTGCAGGATCACATAGCAACTCTATTTATAGAAATTTATGAAATTGTCATGCTGTTTTCCATGGTGGCTGAATTAATTGACATTCTAACCAACAATGTATGAATTTCCCATTCAGCAGAACCTAATCTGTGTTTCTTCCTGTCTCTTGAATAGCAGTCACTCTGAAGGGGTTGAGGCGAGATCTCACTGTGGCTTTAGTTTGCATTTCACTAATGTCTGGAAATGCCGCACATTTATTTATATAATTGTTGGCTATTTGAGTGGCTTCTTTTGAAAACTGTCTACTGAGTCCTTTGACCATTCCCTAACTTAATGTGTTGATTTTCCTCTTTGAATATTTTGAGTTGCTGATTAATCCTTCTTCAAATAATTAAATTATTAGTTTTTCCCATTTCATCAGATGTTTGTTCACTCTATTGACTCTTTCTTTTAATATAAATTCATCTGTCTAGTTTCACTTTCATTTGCTGTGTTTTAGAAGTCTAATCCAAGAAATAAACATCTACACAAATATTTTGAATTATTCTTTATGTTTTACTTCCAGCAGCTTCATCGTTCTAGGTCTCAAACTTAGGTCTTTCAGCAATCTTGAATTGAATTTTCTGTATCATCAGAGTTAGGGATCCAGTTATATTCAGTTACAAATATGCAGTTTTGTCCCACATCATTTAATATTGAGCTAGAGAATAAAAGAGTATAACATATAAATAAATGTTCATATACTCTTGTTTCATACATTAAAAATTAGAAGGGGGAGTGGTGAAGAGTGTGATCAGATAACCACTAAGAAAACCCATTGTACTACATGTTTATGTGTGTTTCTCGGTATCCATAATGTGTTTTAACAAAATGTTAAAAATGAAATACTGGTAACTGGTGCAGATCAGGGAGGAAATGAGATATGGATACAAAGTAGCCGTATGAAGGAAAACCAAGTCTAGAGAGTTAATGAATAGCATAAAGAACATAGTTAATAAAATTTTATTGTCTCAGATTTGTGTTAAATAATAGATTTTAACTGCTCTTGTCGCACAAAATAGCAACTATGTGAGATGAGATTTAAATTAATCTGCCTCAGTATAGTACTAGTTTACTATTCATTTGTATCCTATAACATCATTTTGTAAACCCCAAATATATACAATTAAATTAAGAAAATATTTAAATTTGTTCCAAGAAAAAAGAGCTATAATTGTCCATGCTTCCAGAGATAAATTAAGGTCCATTGATAATATCTCATAAAATGGAAAACATCTATGACAGGTAGAAATTATTAACAATCTTACATTTCACCTCAATAAATTAGAAAACGTGGATCAAGCTGAGCCCAAAGTTAGCATAAATATGGAAATAACAAAATTCAGAGTAGAAAATAAATAATGGAAAAACAACAGAATATCTATAAAAGGTGAAAGATTTACAGGATTTGAAGATAAACCAAAGTATAACAAATAATATTTGTTAGTGCTATAGTTTGAAGTGTTCCTCAAAGTTACTGTATTAGACACTTGATTTCACTGTTGTAGTGATTGATTGGAATATGGTCTAGTGAGAAATGTTTGGACCATGGCAGCACCACCATGGTGAGTGCTTATCATGATTAAAGAATGCACTGCACACACTCAAACAACTCAATCACAGGAAAACAAACCAATTTTAAAATGGGTAATGGAATTAATAGACATTTTCTCAAAGAAAACATAGAAATGTTCAACAGGGTCATGAAAAATGCTCAACATCAATAATCATTATGAAATAGAAATTAAAAACAGAAAGATATAATTTCACACCTATTAAGAATAGCTATTATCAAAAAGATGAAAATGGGAATATGTGACAACACAGTTAAAAGTGTTGCTCGGGATGCTCACCTCCTGTGTAAGAGCCTACAGTTGAACTTAGGGGTAGGCCCTCACTTCCTAAAAAAAACTCCAAAAACAGTAGAAATCGAGACCAAAATAAACAATTGGGACCTCATCAAACTAAGAAGCTTCTGTACAGCTAGAGAAACAATCAACAAAGTAAAAGGCAACCCACAGAATGGGAGAAGATCTTTGCACACTACATAGGTGATAGAGGGCTAATCTCCAGAATATACAAAGAGCTAAAAAACAACCAAAATGTCAAAACAAACAAGCCACTCAAGAAATGGGCACAGGAAATGGGCAGACACTTCACAAAGGAACAAACCCAAATGGCAAATAAACATATGAAAAAATGCTCAAGTTCCCTGGCAATAAGGGAAATCCAAATTAAAACATCAATGAGGTACCACCTGACGCCAGTAAGACTGGCCCACATGAATAAAAGCACCAACAACACTTGTTGGCGAGGTTGCAGGGGAAAAGGGATCCCTACTCCACTGCTGGTGGGGCTGCAGGTTGGTACAGCCTCTATGGAAATCAGTATGGAGAACATTCAAACAACTCAAATACAACATACCGTATGACCCAGCAATAGCACTCCTAGGAATATATCCAGAACACTTGTTTTATGAGAAACCAACATGCACTCCTATGTTCATAGCAGCACAATCAGTAATTGCAAAAACATGGAAGCAACCAAAATGCCCATCAACAGAGGATTGGATAAGAAAGCTATGGTTCATCTACTCCATGGAATACTACTCAGCTATTAAAATAAACAAAATGCAGTTCTTTGTGGCCAAATGGGCCAAACTGGAAACCATAATGCTAAGGGAAATGAGCCAATCCCAAAAGGTTAAATACCACATGTTTGCCTTAATTTAAGATGATATGATGTTATGTATAACATGTTAGGTTATGAATGTTATATGTCGTGTATAAACTAAAATTGAAATGTAAGTGAGGTGGTCACAGAAGGTGGCTAGGAACTCACATTTACTTTTAACATATTGGTTACTCATTACTATGTCAATTAATTCCATAATGATGTAAATTTTTGCTGATGGTATGTTGGAGCTTTCAATTGACTGGGACAATACTCTGCTGGCTCTGTCTTCAGACCAGAAAGGGTATACCTAAGAAGCCGTTGAACTTGACTGGACAATAAGATGCTGGACTCTATGTTTGGTATATGCTTGCAATGGGGGAATCTCAACTGAACTTGAGCTGTGGTTATGCAACAAGGTGGAGGAATCCACCATGGTGGGAGGGTTTGGGGAGGGGTGGGGAGAATCCAAGTACCTATGAAACTGTGTCACATAATACAATGCAATTAATGAATTAAAAATAATTAATAAAAAAAGAGCCTACAGTTGAGTCCTGACTCCACTTTTAATTGCAGCTTCCTGCTAATGTGCACCCTTGGAGGCAGCAGATGGAACCTCCAGTACTTTAGTCCTTGTTGCCCATTTGGGAGAAGGTTGTTTCAGGCTCCTCATTTCAGCCTGGCCCAGTCCTGTTTATTGCAGTAATTTGACAAACATCTCTGTCTCTATCCACCTCTATGGCTTTTTCTCTACCTCTAACTCTGTGTACATGTATCGCTATCTCCTTTTTAACAGTTTGTTTTTATTTGAAAAGCAGATTTTTTTTTTTTTTTTTTTATGGAGAGGACAGACAGAGATCTTCGATCTGCTGGTTCACTCCTCAAATGGCTGCAATGACCACAGCTGTGCTGGTCTGAAGCCAGGAGCCTCCTTCAGGTCTCTCATACAGTTACAACATCCCAAGGACTTGGAACAGCCTTCACTGTCTTCCCAGGCATGTCATCAGGCAGCTGGATCAGAAGTGGAGCAACCAGGACTCGAACCATTGGGGAGCTCATATGGGAAGCCTGACACTACAGATAGAGGTTTAGTTTGCTACACATCACACTAACTCCTCTATCTCTATTTCTTCATCATTTCCATATCTATCTCATCTCTTTTTCAGTCTTTTTGCTCTTCAAATAAAATGTGAATAATATTTTAAAAAGTAGAAGTCAAAAAATAGTAACATGATAGTGAAAGTACTAAATGACATAGAAAATGAAAAAAAAAGTTCAAATAAGCAAGCAAGAAATAACTATTTATTACCAAGGCAGCTACAATAACGTTAACTGCTGCTTTATCATAAGAAACATCTAACGTCAGAAGCAATGTTGTAACATTCAAATTTCTTGAAGAAAAGGAATTATTACCCACAAATCCTACTTAATAAAAATTACTTGATAAAAATGAGAAAATAATGGTGTTACCAAATATACAAAAACTGAGAGCATTCATTTATACCAGACTTCTATAGAAGTTCTTCATGCTGAAATCACATGGCATTTGACAGTAACTGAAGTTCACACAAACCAATAGAAAATGCTTGTTAAGTGCATCAGTATAAATGATATTAAAAATGAGTCATGTAACAATTAAGGATGGAGTAGACAACTCCAGGCTTCCATTTAACAACAACAAATATCAAGTAGAAACTATGTGAGCCAACTTGGTGCAAATTCTGGAAAACAGTCCAAAGTTTGCAGCAATTAAGGGAAAAGTGAATCTAAAAAAAGACAATTTGAAGGGACAGAAAAATAACATTAATCTACTCTTGCAACCTCTCCCAGTGTGGGATGAGTATATGGTCATGGGAAGAGAAAAGCAGATCCAATTCATGAAACATTGTATGGATCTGTTCTAACTTTTGTAGGAGCATTTGTTGGAGATTCAGGCTCTAAAAGAATTTGTACTCTCAGATGATGGAAGCCAAAATTACAGTATAGAACGTTGCTGTGGATTGCATGTCATTTCTCTGCTCCAAAACTTGTGTTGAAATTTGATATCAAATATAAAAGTTTTATGAAGCATTGGGCTTCAATGATATAGTGTCGCAGATTGGTTCTCTGTATACAAGTTTACTTTGAAAGGGTCACGAAAAAAATGGAATTAAACGTCAAGTTTACTGTGAAATCCAGGCATAGCTTTTTTATGCTATACATTTTCCACTTGCCATTTTGAATGTCGTCTGTAGATGTATCCAGTGATTTTATAACTTTGATAGGGAGATAGAATTAACATTCACAATACCAGTATTTCAAAAGATAAAAGCATATATAATGAAGTGTAAAATTTTATACAATTAAGAGCCAGAGTATACAAAAGTACCATAGTAGCTGTTTCATTTATTTCAGAAACGCCTTGAAAACGTCTTTTTTTTTAAAATAAATATTGAGGACCTGGCTCTGTAGTCTAGCGGCTGAAGGCCTCACCTTGAACTCAGCTGAATCCCATATGGGCTCCAGTTCTAATCCCGGCAGCCACGCTTCCCATCCAGCTCCATCCTTGTGGCCTGGGAAAGCAGTAGAAGATGGCCTAAAGCCTTGGGACTTTGCACCTGCGTGGCAGACCCTGGAGAGACTCCATACTCCTGACTTCGGATTGGCTCAGCTCCAGCCATTGAGGTCACTTGGGGACTGAATCAATGGAGAGAAAAATTTTCCTCTCTGTCTTTCCTCCTCTCTGTATATCTGACTTTGCAATAAAAATAAATAAATCTTTTTAATAAATAACTTATGAATATATTTTAACGTGTCTATGTTCTTATAAATGTATATATGCAATCTTAAAAAACATTTAACTAACAAAATCATAAATCCTTATGCAGTAACATATGACAACTCAATACATATATAATATGTGTCATGTCTAGAGTATACACATCTACTATTTCCTTACCACAAAATATTCATATTCTTCCATTTTTCTTTCAGTCTTTGAAACACATACATACTATAAAATACACGTAACTGTACAATTACATTAAGATTTCAAACTCATTAATAAAACAATCTGTGATGGAGACTATTTCAGTAACATTTTCAAACTGATAAGCACCTTTGCTTTCCTTCTCAGCCCACTTGATTTTTCATGTTGCTGAAGGGAGTTTTTTCCTATTATCACAGAGAAATACCAGGCTTGTACTAAATACTGCCTGGAGACGGAAGCTAGCCATCTATTACAGCAAACTCTGAGAATCATTTTAACTATTTTATTGAACCAATGAGTCAAACTTTCATGAAGTTTCCTTTCTGAAGGCCAAAATACCAACCAAATTTTCTATGTCCATTTGTCTTAGCACTTGCCCTCCTTTGTATTTTTTTTTCTCCATTTTAGCAAAAGACAGTAGGTATATTTAGGGGTGAAGAATATGGGTATTAGAAAAGACCTCAAATAAAAATTTGTGAAGAAAATGGTAAGAAGAATGAAAAGAGAATGAAATAAAGTGCTAATTGTTTTATAAGCCTGAGTAAATTATTTAAAAATTTTAAATATACCAAAATGCCACAAACCTTGATTAGAGGAAGCTGCAAGAAAGTAAACTAAGATATCTGTCATATTATAGAATATGAAGTCTCCTCATAGTAGATAGATTTTCGTTATTTTCATTATTTTCTAATTATTTAGTACACTAAATGCTGAAAGAAAGATGAAATTTATTTTAGAACTAGAAATTAACTTTATTCAGAAGGATACATGTATTGATTAATCAAAAATGCAAAAATTTAAAAAACAGAGCATTTTGAGTGCAAACTAATTTTAAAAGCTTACTATTATCACAGAAAAATTCATTCTGTGAAACAGGGGATTCTTGTCAGATGATATTGGATGTAATGCATAATAAAAAGGTTATGCTTCTGATCAACTATGTTAACATCTAAAATTAAAAATAAATAAAAAAACCCCAAGTGATCACTCAAAACTCTCCCCAAAAAGGCTATGATAATTTAGTAAGAAAAGGAACAGGAAGATTGTTATATCTGATGTAACAAAATTCAATAAACTAGTAAAACAATCTATAGAAAAACACTGCTTAGAAGAAAATTCAAGTTATATCACAAATTAGAACATAATCCCTATTACACAAGGCCATCAAGCAAATAAAGATAGCTTTGTGCTTTTGAAATGATTCAGAACATTTTTCACCATTTGAATATTATTCCCTCTGATTTTTTGTCAGCCCTAATGGCTGGATCTATGTTTCAACATTCCCTCAGCCTCTGTGTATAAGAGACTGAGTGGGATGTTAAGCAGTTGTTATTTGATTCCTAGTTGGCTATCACTAAATGATATAAATATCTCACTGTATTACAAAAAGGAAAGAAATATTTGACGTGTAATTAGATTGTACTTATTTAGTAAATTACATTGGGAGCAGAGGAAAATTACATTTTGAACAAATATATCAAGAAGCTAGTATTCTATCCGAATTTGCAGTTTCACTATGGGTTTCTACTTGCCAGTGCCTAAAAATCATCTTACTCAGTGAATTCTAAATATCGGAAAAATGAAACTCAAGAACCAGGTTATTTAAATTGTGAATTCTCTACAACTATTCTTTAGTAAAAAAAACAAAATCCTTATATTGTTTCACGGTCTAAAATTTCATAAAAAGTCATGTGGAATTCAGAATGTCTGTGAAATGCTATGGAAACTAAGTGAATAGTAAGTTTCCAGCGTAGTTAAATATGCTTGGATAAGAACTATTGGCTTAGTACTTTGATTCCTCATCTATTCACAATTCTGGTGATCTACAGGGAAACTGACTGCACAAACTTTTGATACAATTAATTTGAGGGCACATTTGTTGGGTCATCACTATTTACAAAGCCTGTAATAAATGCTGAGTATGTTCAAGACACATTTCTGGAGATGTAAGTCTTAAAAAAGGAGAGAAATACTGATGAGCAGAGCCAATTTACCAAATGTTTACTACACACCAGGCAGTGTGTTAAGTGTGTTATAATCACTATGTTATTTAATCTTCCCCAAACCCTTAAGACATGTTTTACTATATTCTCATTTTACAGATGAAGGAACAGAAGCTTTGAATTGTAAATAATTGGTGTATGGTTTCACAGAGAGTTAAAAAAAAGACAGATGTTGGCTTTGAACAAAGTTATGTTGGTTTCTGTATTGATTGCTATTGTTCAATATGGCACAAGTTCAGAATAAAAAGCGTATATACTATCACAAAGAAGAATAAGTTGGATATTAAATAAGGGGACCCCAAGGGTAAGAGGTGAAGACAGGAATTCCAGGCTAAAATACTACAGAATATATTTGGACAATGACAAGGAATTCTGGCATGGCATGTGCCTTTGGGGTACATCATAGGGGAGGAGGGATATAAGGAAATGGCCTGTAGTAAGTTTGGTATAAATACATGCCACATTTTGAATGGGTTTTGGATAAATTGGGTTTTATTTTCTGACGAAAGTGTTTCCACAGAAGATGTTTTAGAACAAAGGATGACACGTTCAAAGGGATGAGATATTTATGCTTGCTTAAGTGGTGCTGCCATGTGCTACTTTTCAGAAAGCTGCAAGCTTCCGTTATGATACACTAGAATTTGTCTTGGGTATACAAGACTGGTTCAACACTCAAAAGTCAATCAATAATTCACTGTAGTAGTAGACCAAGGCACAACCATGAGATCACCTCAATAGATACTGAGGAAGCACATGTCACAATATAACGTCCATGCATGACAATTTTCAGAATCTCAAAAATCAAGTGGTGAAAAAAAAAACAGTGTGGGTGGAGAGGAAAGTCAGCCTGGAAAGCCCACTGCTGAAAAAATTTTAGTGCTAAACACACAAATGAATACTATATGAAAATACCCTCATTTGCAAAATTTTGTAAAGGCCGTATTGTTAAAATTTCTCAAGTGGATTAAATGGAAAATAATCATTTCAGAATGTCAAGATTCTATTGGGAGGTATATGAATTGTACATGGAAATTATATCATGTGTATAAAGATACCTTTTGAAGTTAAAGAGTTTGTGCAATTATCACATTAGGACACAAAATAAACTTTGCTATCCTACTGAAGTTTTTGTTCCTTATGTCCCAAATTTCCACCATGATTCTCCCTTAGTCTGACCTTGACATCCACACAACTAGTGATTTCATTAATCATCACGTTGTTTGTGCATCAATACCTTCTCTTTCCAACTACCCTAACACATTGTCTGCACCCAGACCTTAATTATGTGCACATTTTGTAGGCAAATAAAGCCTATTGCTTTAACCTCTAGCTTCTATTATGGTTCTGTTTATACTGGACTTCAGTTTCTATTTACTTTTCCATGTCCCAGTGACAGTGAGACTCATGAGTCATGAGTCCAAGGCCAGTGTTACTCATCTTTTGGTCCCTAATTTTTGTGTGTTTTCCCCATATAATGGCATATACAATGAACCAGTTGCCAAATGAATGAATGCATGTGCAACAGCAAAGCTAATACCTCGGGAGAGGCAATTGGACTGCTTATGAGCCATAATTTTTAATGCTAAGTGCAATAAAACAAGATGAAATAGCCTTTCTTTTAAATGAATCTTTACTTTTATTTAATCTTTATATATTTACAAGGAAGAACACATATTAAAGCTAAATTTAGATGAAACTAAACTATCGCAATAGCCCATACTCTTAAGAATGAATACAAAAAAAGGATAAACACAAATGTACTTAGATAACACAGTGAAAATAATTAACTCCTAGATCATTGACAAATTATATTCCATTATCACATCAGACCCATAACAAGGTTGACTTCAATTCTAGTGTTTTGCAATTGCTCTTAATAGCGACTTCTAATTGTCTTAACTATCAAAATTTGGACATTATTGTGTTTGCACCAAGGCATAGGATTCATCTTTTACTTTAAAATATTAAGAATTTTCATAATTGTGGTGTGATACTGTGAGGAAAAACATCTCACATATACATTACAAACTGGTATCCAGCTGTTTCTTAAATTTGATCACTTGGATCTGCTGAATTTATATGTTTTGCGATTAAAACCAAATCCCAGTTCTTCATTCTTTCATAGCATTATTAATGACTAAAGTTAGCTCCAAAAGGCAGGCATTCTGTAGCAGGTCTACCGTGATACCAACATCCCACATGGGCACTGTTTAATTTCCCAGCTGTTCTGCTTGTTTGTTGGTTTGTTTGTTTTCTTTTGCCCGGAACTTCCTTTCACAAGCAGGCACACTCAATATTACAATATGAGCTGCTTTTCTTTTAGGAATTGTTATTCATATGAAGAAAACAGATTTCATGTTTCATAGGTACAGTTCTAATGAAGATAACAATACTTACCTTCGTCTCCCACCAATTTTGGAAACAAAAGCCATAACATGGTAGGTCAAGTTGCCATCTGCAATGCCAGCATCCCATATGAGCACCAATTTGTGTCCCAACTGCTCCACTGCTGATCCATCTCCAATGCTAATGGAAGATGGCTCAAGTTCTTAGGCTTCTGCCACCCATATGGAAGACAAGAAGAAGCTCCTGACTTAGGCCGACCCAGAGCTAGCTGTTGCAGGTATCTGGGGAATCCGCAGATGGAGAAGCATCTATATTTCTTTTTCTCTTCCTTTCTCTGGGTAACTCTGGCTTTGAAATAATTAAATAAATCTTTTAAAGATAAAACTCTAAATTGTGTTCCCGAATTCCACACAAAAATATTCAGAAACTAATTTCTCATGCAGTACTGCTATACTACCAAATAGGTAGATTCGATATAAAACTCTTGAACATGGCATATTACTTTGTAGCATAGCATCTTTATTATATGACATTTCAGAAGAAATTTCCTCTTTTGGGTGGGATTTAGGATTCTAGATCCTTCTCCTGTTGGGGTGATGTTTTTCTCTACACTGATGAGTTTGGGCCACATTTGGAATATACAGGTGCCAGAAACCTCTGCTCTGCTGCTAGTTATACCATGGATTTCGCAGGCCAGTAGTTGCGCTTGGTCCAAAGCATGGCATACTTCAGTGCACAAGTTATGGGCCAGGTCAAATACGTTGTTTTTAGACCTATGCCTTTAAAATTGTGACAAGATGCGTGAGGAGGCTTTTTAACTTTCTCAGGAGCATGAGCCTCTCTTTTTAATGAACAGTATAACTGAACTATCAGGGACAGAGATGTTTTTGGCATTATAGTTTAAACACTTACAGACCACATAAAAATATTTCTGATTGTGAGACATTCTATCCAACCCATGCTCCCATGCCACCTTTTGCTTCCTTTCTTATTTTTCTTTTAGTTTTGACAAAAACATACTTTTTCTTTATTTTATAATCACAAACTTAACCTGCCACTAAATGAATAATTCAGCAAGTAGTAAGCAGAAAAAAAGCATGATTCCTCAAGAGTATAGACATGGATTATAAACAATAATGAAATTTCAAAGTGTCATTCTTTAATTATACTACATTACTTTTTTATACTCTGTATTAGTCACCACAAATCAAGGAAAGCAAGTGATACTTGTCTGTTCAGGCTTTGCTTATTTCACTAAGCATAATGGCTTCGAATTGAATTTTCAAGTATTTTACCATCTAACTTTTCTGGCTTCTCATTGATATCTTTTGTTATCTGCCTGTGGCCTCTTTCATCCCCATCTCCTCATTTATACAAACTCAGGATGAACAACTTGAAGTTTCATTAACCAAAAAAAATATTGTTATAACCTTATCTGCTTCTTCATATACAACCTTCTCTTCCCAAAATGATCCCACCAGAGCATGCAAACATTTCATGTATTCTTGAAAGTTCCCTCAAGTTCCCTTAGTCGGATAATAACTTCAGGCCCAACTGTAGCTGTGTGAAATACTGCTATAGGTTCACCATATTGTCATGTATTTGTGTCTTTCCACTCCTTTCACATCAAGACAAATATTAGTTTTTATTGACCCAGTCATGTCTAGGCTCTAGACATTTCTGTCACAAAACAGATGACTGAGGTAATTTTTTAAACGACAGATGAATGAGCCATTCTGGGATGTGCACAGCTGTTAAATGACTATCTCATCTTCGTGCTCGTCATGGAGCCCATGCTTCCACCATCAATGCCACTGGCATGATTTTGGCCATCTGTTCGGTTTCAGCCAACAGTGTATCCTCCAAAGCTCCTGCTTGTATCCCAGGCACATGGGTGCTGTTGAACTTGAATGGTTGTATCCAACAGGAACTGTGGCTTGCATCCCAGAGCAACGAGAGTGACCATGGCTGCAGCCCACAAGCCCAAACCTGGGAGGACCCACTTTGCAGCAGGACTCGATGCATAAGGCTCCCAGTGCCATGTACATTTTGATGTGAAGCCGCATGACTTGGTGGTCATGGTTACCCATGAACGTGACAGCAGCATTATGGACATGGAGAGTTTCATGAAGACGCTGCCCAGCCATGAGATTATCTCTATCATGTCCCCACAGCACAGGCTGAACAAAAATATCTGTGATGCACCTCTGCCCAGCCTGCACCTGAAGCTCCTGAGCATCACGCTCCTTCTTGGAGGTTACAACATTCAGTGTGAGTAACCCACGCCTAAGGAAGGCGAGCTCAAAGACGAAATTCTACAGGCTTGTGAGGGAGGTCCCCCACACCTGCGTGCACGTGATGGGGCAAGTGTGAGTCATGAAAACTCAGCCAACCGTCCCATGTCAAGTGCATGTGTGCTGAGAGGCAGATGCCTGGAATGGCTTTGACTAACACCCATGGCCCTGAACTTTTGGGCTCCTCATCCTTAACTCCCGCCTTGTTTGCCCAACATGTTGGGCAATGGAGTGGATTTATTCCCCCTCCCCATGGTAAGAGTAGGAATGAAGTGTCCAGGAGTCTCCAACATGGCCTTGATCATATTTCTACCTTCAATTGAGCTACTCTCCAATCTGCATCTCCTATGTCCTCTCCTGCTTTCTCTTCGTTTGCCTCCCAAGGAGGCCATCTGAGGAGCAAAGTGGGTGATCTGGAGTGTGTTCTCCCCCACTTCCCACTCCAAGCCAAAGAGGCTCTAGTCAGGGTCCTGGAGGGACCGCAGCTGGTTCTGTGACATCAGACCTCATTGATGCTGCTGTCTCGCTTCAGCCACCTTGACTCCTCTCTCTAGCTTTCACCATGAGGAGAACGGAGGTGCAGTCTCCAACCTCAATCACTCAGGTCTGTGTTAAGCTGTTCGTTCGTTTGTTTTTAAGATTTATTTATCTTTATTGGAAAGCCACATATAATTATGGGAACACAGTGGTGCTATGTTACATATGTACAGGGTTTGATCATTGAATCAAATTGATTCATTACACCACCTTAAATATTTATTTCTCTTAACTGCAACTTTGTACTCTTTGGTGAACATCTCCACAATTCTCCATTTCCCACACTTTGGCAATCACTCTTTTCCATTCTGCTTCTGTGAACTTGATTGTTTTGGGTTCCACATGCAAGTGAATACAGGCAGTATTTATCTTTCTGAGTGTGGCTTCCACCATCATCCATGTTTTGAAAATGACAACATTCTGTTTCTTTTTGAAGACAAATAGTATCTCCTTGTGGATGTATAGTATGCTTTCTTTCCACCCATAAATGGAAACTTAAATTGATTCTCAAATTTGACCATTGTAAATAATGCAGCAATGGACATGGACCTCCTCAAAGATTTTGATAAACCTCTCTCTTTGCTCAACTTAAAGAGACAGAGGCTACTCTGTCTTCTTCATTTTTATGAGACTGTCTACATACTTATAGGTTACTTATAGGTTTTTGTGAGACTGTCTACATACTTATAGGTTATATAAACTTATAGGTTTGTTTTCAGTTATTGGATAACAAATATTAGGTTAGAGTATACATATGTTTGTGAGAAAAATAGAGTTCAATTTTGAAATATCTGTACAGAATTTATTTTCGGATGTGTGTGCAGAGATAGCCAGTGTTCTACTACATATGTTGGAGTTTAAAGTATGGAGGAACTGCTCTCCATGTGTTGTCCCATTTCTGTGTATGTTGAGAGCAGAGTATTATACGTGAAAATTCTGAATGTAAGGAGATTTCTTTTATATGCAGTCAGAATTATGAAAGATACAGAATAATAGGCCACTTAAGATGACCACGGTAAAAGGACGATTTAACGAAGGGTAGTAAGAGGTGAGAACAACTGCACACTTGAATTAAAAAAAATTAATGTACACTTAATGTCTTTTGTCTTCCTATTCATCTTTTTGGCTCTCAGATTATCAGTCCATAGCTCTACAGAAATTTTGCACATTGCCTGGAAGAGTTAGGTTTCCCTAATTTATTGTTTTTTCTGCAGCATATTATTGCTAGTTTTGCATGTTTTCCTTTTGTTAAAGGCAAGCAATAATCGCACAAAATAATCTAATCATTGTTCTTACTATTTCCTTATTGTAGGTTGTGATGAAGAGGTCACCTAATAAAGGAAGACATGGTATGAGAGTTAAAGTGTTTGAGCATTGTTTGTGTTTGACACTTTGGAGCTTTTTTAATAATTCAAAATTGTTTTATTAGTAATAATGAAAGAAAATAAACTTTCAATTAATGCAATAACAAATTGTTCTGTTTTTGAAGCTAAGTTTATGTTCATATTAGAGAACACAATTTTGCATATGTATGTATAAGTGGTTTTTAAATTTCTTTCTAGCAGTGAGCATGCCAACGAAGTTTAATGAAGATAAATAATGACTATGTCAACTCATTTTTCCTGTTCATTAGCCTGGAATATCTTTTTCCATCCTTTCACTTTCAGTTTCTGCAGATCTTTGTTGGTTAAATGTGTCTCTTGTAGGCAACAGATAGATGGATTTTGTTTTTTGATCCAGTGCACTAATCTGTGACTTTTGATTGATGAGTTTAAACTATTTACATTCAGCGTTAATATGGATAGGTGGTAGTTTGTTCCTGTCATTTTAGCAAGGAGTGGTTCTTTGATTAGTCTTTTGTTGTCCTTTTACTGGGATACTCGCCACATTTAATGGAGATAAATAATGAATAGTGTACACCTGAATGACCAGGTGGGTATGTTTTTATCAATGCAAGATTGGGCCTTCTTTTTATACCCCTCCCTACTCTATTTCTGGAATATTACTGGGCAGAAGGCATTCTGGATGTGGAGTTCCTCCACAAATGCCATAATAGCCAATTTGATGATGGGTGGGTGAAATTCCCCCAAACCGCCCCCCAACCCGAGAGAGGACTGGGATCCACGCATTCAGGTTATTGACAATGGCAAGTCTTTTGATATGTAAATTCTGGTTATCATTCAGAAATGAAATTGCAACTACACACCAGAATCACCATTCTTTGTTTTTGCCTGTCACACATGCATGAGTTTATGTCTGCCTAGTTCCTTACCATTCCTCCCTGGAGAATAGCAACCCATAATCTTACGGAGGAAACAAGTGTGAAGGTCCCTCTTTGTAACAACTACTTCCATGCTGACATTTGGACATAGAGCTACTAACGGGTAGTCTTATCTTGCCATCTGTCCTATGATGTTGGGAGGTGGCCTAGGAAATCATTGTTTTGCATGGTCCAGAAAAACAATCATATATAAAGGGATAGGCTTGTAGCCATGTCTCATGACCATCTGGGGATAGATGACTTGTACTCAGAAAACAGAAAAGAGAGTTAAAGGCACATGCCGGAGTCCAGCTCCAGCCGAGAGTTCGGAGCTCGAGAAGGGTGCGTGAGATAGGCGTAGAAAGAAGAAGAGAGAAAGAAAGGAGAGACGGACCACTAGGATTCCTTGATGATTGTGGACATTGCAAGAAAGCTGTCCGCTTTATTTATACAGAAGCAGTACAAAGTTTTCTTTTAGGGGCATTTTGACATAGCTTCAGGGGGGCACAATTTACAACTTCTTGAGAAATGATTGAGGAAGGATCCCACATTCCTTGCTTATCTTGGTTTGCCAGTCTTCATCCACTCTCCTCAGGTCTGGGCTCTAACCTTGGCGCCACCTGTGACAACCAGGCCCCTACCTTGAATTATGTATGGGTTAGTAAGTCCGGGGTCTTGGTGTATGGGGATTACGGGCCATTGGCACTAAAGGCCATTAGGTCAGCAAGCTCACACAGTTTGTTATCTGAACAAGTAAAGTAAGAGTTATAACGGCGGAAAGAATTGTAATTAGCAATGAGCCAAGTTTACTCCATTTAAGTTTCAATTCTGCAATTGACAAGTGAGTGTTTCCAAAGACAATTCTACAAATTGTTTCACCTCAAGACAGGGCATTATCCATTCCAACGCTGCAGCCAAGAATTTCTCAGTAGGCAACACATCGTATTCAGTAATACACTCTTACTACAATTCTTATTCTACAACTTATCCATTACTTAATGGGAGAAATACATCAAAAGAGAAAAAACAAAGATCTAAGACAAAAGGTTCCAAACATTAAGTTCCTCTACAACTGCAGGTTCTACAATCTCATAAGTGATTAAACAATAATCAAAAGTATATCTTTGTGATGTTAGTGAAATCAGCTTATATTTCCTCTAGTTAGAAATTATGAAAGCAGCTGAAGCAACTACAGTTTCTATGTTCTAAAGAGTTGCAAGGACAGGCTAACCCTTAAGGTCACAGTAACTATATTTTTTGCTTTAGCAGGATAGCCTTTAGGGTCCCAGTAACACGATAGCCTTTAGGGTCACAGTAACAAAATAACTTTTAGGGTCCCAGTAACAAGATAGCTTTTAGGGTCCCAGTAGCTATATTTTTTGTCATGGCAGTTTTAACCCATACTCCCATCATTTCCATTAGTTTGTAAAATTCTTATCAAGCCATTTCCCAGAAAGCATGCTAAATGTCCAGGCCAGATTTTATGGCAATGGGTAGGTACACAATAAGGTGTCTGGAAACAGCATGGGCTTGATTGTACTCCTGTGTGCAGTTAAAGGCCCACTCACCAAGACATTATCAGTAACATTAACTCTCAAGCTGATACTATTTGCCAAAGCCATCTCACAGGGGCAAACAATGCCTCAATAGATTACAGGATTCTTAGTGGGGTGCTTGAGTGTCCATGCAAAAGGGTGGTGAGACTGCATCAAGGTGGTCAGAGAGAAATCCGCCAGGCCCTGCCAAACAGCTGGAAGCTCCCCCGGGCCCTGCCAAGCAGGGGAGCTGTTCTCTTCACACCTTCGTGTCATTCACACCTACTGCACGGACCCTGGCAGGCACATGCTACTTATTTTATTGTTTATCATTTAGTTTCATACTATTTTAACTACAATGTTTAGAGACTTTAGATACTTGGCTGAGAGTTGGAAAACTGATAAATAAGAAAATATAGAACACCATCCTAGGCCTGCCTAGCCTCAAAAGTGTTTTCCAGTACATTAAATTCAATATGGGTTTAACAATGTAGCATTGGTATGTACATAAAGTATACACATAAAGTATACACCAGTGCTCAGGAGTTGTTCCGGTAGTGTTTCATAATATTGGGTTCTGAGGTCAAATAAGTTAAGAACACTGAAGTAACAAAGTTAATCATTTAAATTAACTGCACAGTTCCTTTGATTTCTTGATATACTAAGGTTCATTGTGAATCAGTAAGAAGGAACAGAGCAACAACATTTCCAAATTAATGTGATAAGAATATTCCTTTGTTCATAGACCAGTTTTTCCCAACTGCATCACAGTAGTTGCAGGTCAAAATTTGGGAAATGCTAGTTTCAGCATCTGAGAGCAAATAGAGCCTGCATAAAAGTCGTATTTTGTTTTTAGAAGAAATGTAACCAAAACAAAATTTTCATGATTTTCACTCCCTTGTTGTCACTCAAACATCATAGACAAGTGGATCATGTGACTCAGAGAGAGCCTATGAGCCTATATGCAATGTTAGTCTTCAATCCATCATCCTGTTACAGAGGCACCGAAATGCACTTATTTCATCCTCGGGGCACTGGCATTTCCCTTCTTTTGGGCTCTGGAGAGGAAATATATTTCTCTAGCTTAGAAATACTAGCAAGAATAATTAAAATAAAAAATATATCCTCTACCTTACACCAAGTTTAAAAATAAGAATATAATTTAATATAATTCTTCTTAAACTAACTTACTTTATACATAGAACTCCTGATTGAAAACTCTTTGGGAAAAATGCATTGTTTGTTATTACACAGATAGGCAGTCTACTCACTCCTCTTTGATCAATGTCCTACTTCGGGTAACCATCTGTTATTGTATTAATTACCATATTGGAAACTTAACCCACTTGCTTTTAATTGTGTAAAAAAAAAAAGTGGAGACAGCAGTGAGATATTAGTGGTATCTTTCCATATTTTCATGTAGCTGTGATTCATAAAGACTGCATCATTTTCACCATCTGAAAATAAATATTATCTACACTAACTTCTATTTTATCACATTTAACATATACTACAATTCTATCTGATATTGAATGTAACCACATAAAAATGAAATTTCAATTTGAATTTGCAGAGTAATTGTTAGGTATCCACTCCTTAAGCATATCTTTTGTGCTCCATCTATTACTAGCAAGTTGATATAAAACTGTAGACTAAAGATAATTATTTACCTGCCTCACAAAATTTTAACGGAATTTAAAGAAATATTATATACAGTTACTTCTGACAGTCAATAGAAAGCAAAAATAAAAGATAAGCTTATTTTGATGTAAAAATATGCCTAGTCTTTCTATATACATTTTCCTGTACTTTTTTGGTCTTTAAATATTTTTTAAGGATTTACTGATTTTTATTGGAAAGGCAGATTTACAGAGAAGGAGAGACAGAGAAAACGATGTACCACCTGCTGGTTCATTCCCTAAGTGACAGCAAAGGCTGGAACTCAGCTGATCTGAAGCCAGGAGCTGGAGTTTCTTCCAGGTCTCCAAGACTTTGGGCCATCCTCTACTGCTTTCCCAAGCCACACGCAGGGAGCTGGAAGAGAAGTGGGACAACCAGGACATGATCCAGCACCCCTATGTATCCCAGTGCTTGAACTGGGCCTTATTACTTTATTTTCTTTTTATTTGAAAGACAGCTTGTCAAGTAGAGGGATAAATGTGGATTTTTTTGAGAACAGAAGGTACCCTCTAAACTAGGAAAAACGGAAGACTTGTGGGAGTAGTTTTTGTGGTTCCTGCGATCAGAGCTGGTAAATGTTTGTGCAAGTCTGTGTAGCCAATGATGTAGCTCACTTAGATCTTTGTGGAATTCGTGAGGTGAGGACATTGATACAAGTAATATGGTCTTGCGGCCATAAGCAGGGTCAGAAAATAAAGTAAGGGCACCGAGCGCAGATTGAAAAAAAAGTTTCCTCCCCAAGTAGAAAGGGAACTGTGCCACCCTGCTCCCGCTGTCAGCCCTAAGGGACACCAGATGGGGCCCTGGAGTTTGGTGTATACCTCGTTCACTTCTTGAGTTGGGCTAGACACTTCTGAAGAGGCTCAACTTAGATTAGCAGAAGGAAGAAATTTAAAGTCTGTAGGGTTTTGAGGGACAGACTGAGAAGGAGTGAGTCAACCAGTCACCACACGAGAAGAGCCCCACTCATCCTTTTCTTACTTTACCGTGCCATTGGGTCTGGACGTCAAAAAGCAAGATCCCAGATGTGGCAGATCCAAGCAGGTTTCCCGGATGTAATATACCTGGATCTCCATCTTGGGAGTCTGAGGGAAGAAGGAAGGCTTTGAGTTGGGTAACAGGACTTCTGAAGCCTGAGGTTAATGTGAGGAGCCTGAAGGTGTGTGTATGTGTTGGAGCTGGGGTGCTGTTGAAGGCACTTCCCATGGTAAAGAGGGCTTAAGCCCCATCTTGCTTCTGGTGTGAATTGAACAGTGATTTCATTAGGTGCAAGTCCCATTTATGAAGTGCCTTAACTTCCATTTGTGAATCTGAGTAAGTGGAGGCTTTTTTCCCCTATTACGATTCGACTTTCCACCCGTGTGGAGAGGACCTTCAAGGAGTGCCAGTTGTTAAGGTGACGATTCTTATGGAAGACTGAGGGGGAATTTCCCCCAAAGATATCGGCATTCGGAACCCCTCCCCATCCCACCTGTTGTTGCAGGAGGCCTTGCGTCAAGCAGGTGAAGCTTTCCCAAAGTTTTGAACGTCCTGGTTGGCGTTTCAGATCCAGTGCAAAGTTTTGAACGTCCTGGTTGGCGTTTCAGATCCAGTGCTTCGGAGGGGAGGACCTTGGCTTGCAGTGCCAGGATGGAGGACAGATGCCTTGCAGGTGTAAAGGCGAGGCCCTTAGGTAGGACGTAGAGGACTTACCCCACACGGAGGAATGGAGACTCATACACTGACACTTTCCTCACTTTGACTTCTACAAGACATGAGGTCCAGGTGCAGTAAGCCTTGTCAAGAATAGATATAACCCAGCCCCGAACCCAGAAGGAACTTCACAGACACCTGCCCTGTTTCTGCTCTGAACCTCGACTGATACTTTTTATTCAAGCCTGATTGTGGGAAGCCATGCCTTATCCTCTTGGCAGGAAACAGAGATCACAACCTGAGTCTTCGCGTCAGTGGAGCTAAGGAGCCCAGCAAATGACTGAGAGATCCTCCTGCAGCAAATAGGGAGCCCTGGCCCTTCCTTGCTCTCGTGGCACTTTTGGGAGACCCTCAGCAGAGTTTCTATGCACAGCAGTGTAGTCCTAAACTTCCTGTATCTTCCTCTCGTCCTTGTGTATTGTGTCTCAGAAATGGAGACCTTGAACTGAGAAGAGCAGAGAGGAAATAATGTCATGTCAGTGGCAAACATGAATACTTTCAGGAGGACCACGGTTGGCTTCCAGTTCTGAAAAGGAAAGAGTCTAAGACCTTGCTAATAGTCAATTCTAGTACAAATGGAACCTCTTACAGAAGAACAGATTGGGCAGAGAGTCTCCCCCTTTCTCTGACAGGACCCTAAGAGTCCCATACACAAATCTACCCTGCTCTATTGGAATACCTGGTAATCCCCGGGAAGGGCTATCTGAGTCTCCTCTCGTGAGAATGTGAAGAAGGTAATGGCTTTATCTGAAAGATCCTAGGGCCCTGCTCTGTAGTCTAGTGGCACAAGTCCTCGCCTTACATGCACGGGGATCCGTATGGACACCAGTTCTAATCCTGGCAGCCCCGCTTCCCATCCAACTCCTTGCTTGTGGCCTGGGAAAACAGTAGAAGATGGCCCAAAGACTTGGGACCCTGCACCCACATGACAGATATGGAAGAAGATCCGGGATCCTGGCTTCGGATTGCCTCAGCTCCAGCCATGGTGCCCTTTGGGAAAGTGAATCAATGGACAGAAGATCTTCTCCTCTGTCTCTCCTCCTCTATATCTCTGGCTTTCCAATAAAAATTTTTCTTAAATCTTAAAAAAAGAAATATCCTGCATTTTATTGACAAAGCAGCATTTATGGCCTATTTATCATGATTTTGAATTCTGAACGTTCTCTGGGATATGTGTCTATATCCATGATATTTGTGTCTCCTTTCCCCCATCCCCTGCACAACATATGTGTGTGTGCATGCGCACACACACACACACACAGACACACATGCACACACACAACATCGCAGAGATGTTAGGTAGGTAGGTTTTCAGTAAGGTTATTAGAAATAATGACCACGTGTCAAAGCTACAATATGAACCAAGCACTGCTCTATTTGTATTACACGCATTCCAGCAGTTCTCTAAGACAGGGTTTATCAAATCCTGAGGCGTGTAACAATTTGTCAGAGACCACATGGGGAGTAAATGACAGGGCTGGAACTTGTTCAGTGACTTGAATTCACTGAGGCCCACATTGTCCCCACTCTTCCCATTCTCAGACAGACCTTTCGTCCCAATTCACTTCATGTCAATGGCCTTTCAGGTGACAAAATAACCCTGCATCTGAAGAACTAATAACATGCCTACAGAAGGAATATCACACAAGAATAAAAATACAACCTGTGGGCTTTTCAATGAACTTTATTAGCCCAGATTCCCCCAAGTGAGTCTCAGGATTGCATGGGGGAGGGGGCTGACTGTGCTAAAGGACTGGCAATTTTGTCTCAGCACAACACTTGTACACATTCGGGCACCCTTCCCTTGTACTGCCCCCATGAGCCCTCTGATCATTGAACACTGGAACTTGACATGCTTGCCAGCTCATCACTGAAAGTGTGTCTGGTGAGTGCTCTGCTCTGATGGGACCATCCAGAATCAGCTGCCCTTCCCCTGACACAGATCATTCCTCTTCCCTGAAATATCATGTTCCATGTGTCGTTCTTGAGCCGCTCTGAAAGCCACAGCTCAATCAGCCTAACAGTGCACTTTGTGGGATATTTTGCTACCTGGCCATCTCTTGGCCTCTTCAATATTTCTTACAATGTTTTTCACATGTGCTGTTGAGTCGCAGCTGAGTTGCACAAAATCTAATAGTTCTGGGATTTAACATGAAAGTAAAGGATTGAGACTTTAAAATCACCCTGATATTAGCAGTAGAGCTTTAGTAAGATGCATTCCTTGAAGCAGACTACTGAGCAATTTGGCAGGTGATGATTGAAATCCAAAACTTCTTAAATGACAGATGAGAAAAGACCATAGCAAAGACCATATCAGCAATTATTTAGAAGAGACCAAATTCCTGTGAGCCTGGGATCCTTTCACGAAGTGAGCAGTGCTTTTTTGTGGACATTCTAACTCTGATTAAAAACATAAAACTTTAAAACTCTCCTTCCATTGGCTCAGGTCTCTGCTTCTGTCCCCTAGTGAAGTTCTGGTATGCAGCATGCTGAACATGACCTACAGAGAGATTTGAGGGGGTTCAGTCATGTGGAGGGCAGCAGATGCTCCTAGGTTAAGATTTTCGCCATACATCAAACAGGCGTTCTCAGCCTCCTAAGGTTTACAGAAGTTGCATATTTTAAGGTAAAATTTGTTTTCTAGGAAAAAGCACCATTATTGAAAAAAAACAGCCTATTATTGTTATTTTCTTATTTGACATCTAGTATGTGATAGTTTTTGGAGGAAGCTAAAAATGCTCATCTCCATCTTCTCTTCCTGTCCTTAGTGGGGAGTTCAGTTATCACTAAGCAGCAGCCAGTATGCAATTTTCATGTTTTTTTTTTTTTTTCGTTCAGCAACAAACATGTCAACCCTGCTTCAACATGGTGGATCTGCAACACAGAAACTGTCTGGATCCTTGTGTGGCTTGAAAGCAGAAAATCCCAATTGACACACATAAGAGTAGTGTGAACAACAGCAACAAAATTTTTGTCTTGTATGGTCATTCAAATTTCAGGCTTTGTCTGTTGTACCATGTAGCAGATACTTAGCTGATTCATATATAGTTCTCATAATATTTAACAGCCATTTAAAATTTACATTTATAATGGTTTATATATGCTTATTTAAATGTTTCCATTAGAAAAGAAACTGCAGATATATTTACTGTGAAAAAAAATTTTAAAGATAGATTTATTTGGGATCAGCGCAGTGGTACTTCAGGTCCTGCAGCACCAGCATCCTATATGGGTTCCACTTTGTGTCCCGGATGCTGCAATTCTGATCCAGCTCTCTGTGGCCTGGGAAAGCAGAAGATAGCCACTTGGGATACCTGTAAGAAGCTCCTGACTCCTGACTTCAGATCAGTTCTGTTTTGGCCATTCGTTGCGGCCATTTGAGAAATGACCCAGCAGATGGAAGACTCTCTCTCTCTCCTTCTCTCTGTAAAATTTGCCTTTCAAATAAAAGTAAATAAATCAGAAAGAGAGAGAGAAAGAAGAATGGAATTACTTATTTGAAAACCAGAGTTTCAGAGAGGCAGGAAAGGGGAGAAAGAGAGAGAATAAAAGAAGAAAGCTTTCATCCACTGGTTCACTCCAGTCTGGTTGGGGTAAATGACAGCAGTGGCCAGTGCTGGGACTCATTATCTGCAGAAAAGGGGTGTGGGATGGAAATCCCTCAAAATATAACCCAGATGGTGTCCTGAGGTTAGACTGCCTCCTTCGTGCTCAGAGCTAGTGATGCCTGAAAGGGCAGGTGTCCTGTGGCTATGAATATTTGCAAGGAATACCAGCATCAAGCTGTTGAGGGACTTAACTTTAAGATAATGCTTGGACCTGGGGATGAGGTGATCACAACACTCTCAGGGACAGCTTTCCATGAGAATTCTGCAGTTACCTGCCTAAGCAACTGTATTTGTTTCTGTGTTTTTGATATATCCAGAAGGTCCAGACATAAAGACAAAGTCCAAGTCCTGGCGTAGTGGCCTAGCAGCTGAAGTCCTTGCCTTTAACACGCCAGGGACCCATATGGGTGCCAGTTCTAATCCCAGCAGCCACGCCTCCCATCCAACTCCCTTCTTGTGGCCTGGGAAAGCAGTAGAGGACCGCTCAAAGTCTTGGGACCCTGCACCCACATGGGAGACCCAGAGGAGGCTCATGGCTCCTGGCTTTGGGTCAGCACAGCTCCTGCTGCTAAAAATCACTTGGGGACTGAATTATCAGATGAAAGATCTTCCTTTCTCTCTTTCTTTACATATATATATATATATATATATATGTATATATATATATATATATACATATATATATATGACTTTGCAATAAAAACAAAATAAATCCTTTTAAAAAAAGACAAAATCCACATTTTGTATCAGCAAATATGATTTTCTGATACTTTAATTCAGTCCTTCATTTGTCTAACAGACATTTACTAAATACATCTGGAGGAAAAATAAAGGTTTAGGAAAAACAAGTTCATGTACACATAAACTCTTACTACTCTCAAAGCACTTCTGGAACTGAAATCACACAAAGCCTGATGAATGCAGGGAACAATTAAGTGACGAAAAGTACTTATCTAGAACCAAAAATTAACAAATTGGATTTCAAGAAGCTAAAGTGCTTCTGTGAAGCAGAGAAGACAGCAGAAACTAGCTACAGAATGAGAGAAAATACTTACAAGTCATGTTTGACCACAATTTAATATCCAGAACATATAGGAAAATCAAACAACCCAGTAACAAAACTATAATGCACTTAAAATGGGATTAAAACATATTTCTCAAACAAATTCATACAAATGATGAACAAGTACATGAAATGTACTATCACTAATCACCAGAGAAATGTGAATCAAAGACAAAATGATATAATACATATATTATATATAAATATATATATTATAATACAGATTATTGTCTAACTCAAAAAATACAAAAGAGAGTTGAGGAGTCCTTGGGCACCTGAATGTGCATCCTGAATAGGGTGTGGGGTGGGCCGAGCTGCTACGTTCACCAACTCATGCAAGGCCAAAAGGAAAGCCAGTCTGCGCCAGGCACTGGCCTAAAACCCAACAGCATATATGAGAATAAGGTCTGGGAGGGGATAAAGGAGAAAAACTTGGGAAACTCCCCCTGGTGAGCCATAGCTCCCACTAGCTAACAGAAGGTCCAGACCTGGAAGTCGGACAAGCTGGGCAAAGTAGCTCCAATTGCTCGTCAGTGTATAGACAGGTGACGGATCAGGCATACCGGGCAGTACTGAGCAAATCCTAGCCCACAAGTTAAATTAGAAACCAGGATGGACCACAAGACATTCCCAGCTAGGTTCTTGCACCAACTGGTCAGCATGAGTCACGGATGCTGAGCCACAGTGTCTAGGGCAGGGGTCATGACAGGCGACGGGCTATGCCGAGCTGAGCCAGAGCAACCACTGGCATGCTTAACACTGGCTGGGAACAGGCCCGGTTGGGGAGCTGGGGGGAGACCCTGGCTGGGTGGAAGTTCCCACTAAGGGGCGTGGCCTGGAATGGGGCTGTGTTCTGGTCGGGATACAGGTGTAGTCTCCCCTGGCACAAGTGTGGACTGGGACTTGACACACCGGGCCGGGTTAGACTGCAACACCTTTGGTGTTCTGGAGGACCAGGGTAGATGTGGGACGGACTAGGCTGGGTTTCAACCCCAACTGAGCCATATATGACCTATATGTGGGTTTGGACGAGCCGTGGCTGGGCTGAAACATCCAACAGCAAGAACCAGTTTGGGTTGAAGGCCAGTTAAGAAAGGCTGCTGCTCCTGCTGGGACAGGAGGTGAACTGAGTGGTGCTGGCCCATGGACCCACTGGTATGCGCAAAACCTGACACCAGGAGGGGCTCTGATGGAGGAACCTGAGCAGCTCCTCTGACAAGACACAGACCATACAAATAAGCGCAGGAAGCATGGAAGGAAACAGCCCAGAAGAGGTTATGGAAAGTGTCCCACTGGCATACATTTGGCATGGGTCGGGGGCAGACCAGGCTGAATCAGTTCATATCATCCACTGGCAAGTCCGAGCACCGGAGCAGAGCCAGGTTGAGCCAGGTTCGGGTGTGACAAAAGCAGTACACAACACAGAATGCCAAGGTGAGGCTGCCTGTGCCAGATGGGACCGCAGCACCCAACCAGCACACATGAGAATCAGGAAGGGAGGGACAGACTCGCCAGGGGAATAAGGGGTGGTTCCCTTGCTGGATAGCTACTGCCACTGGAGAGCGTGAGCTTGGATGGGGATGGACCAGACTGGGCAGGGCTAAGACTCCTGTGCGCATCATGTGGACCAGATCAGGGAAGAGCCAGGATGGGCGGACTATTCCTACTGTTGCAAACAAAATTAGAGTTGGTGACAGCTGTTGGGGCTTACCCGTAGCAGAAGCTGGCACTAAGTCTAACCACAGAGCCACCTGGAGAGCATAATCTAGGAGTGAGAGAGACCTGGGAGGGAAATAGTGGGCTCCTCCCTCTTGGGTTACCACTCCCATGGGAGGACACAAAATAACTAGGACAGGGGCTGGGGTGGCTAGACAGAGAGGCACTCAACAACATCCGTGAGGGCTCGATAGCTGAGCTGGTTGCATGGAACTATGCCCTTCAACATTTACAAGAGCCAGATGGGATATGGGGCAGACTGGACTAGTCTGCTACACATACTGGCAAACCAGGGTAGGGGCGGGACTGGTGGGGGTTATTGTGGGTTGCTCTGACTGGGCTGAAGCTCCCACTGGTTTGTATGGGGACTGAGTATGTGATGGACCACAACACTCATTGGTTCCGATGGAGGTCGGGGCTGAGAACAGAACCAACCCAGCAGGTGCAACCACCAGTTGATTGGGGTGATGGACTGTGGCGGGCCCTGTGCTTGCTAGTACAGATAGGAATCTGGTTTGGGAACACCTCAAAGTTTCTTTGGGCATCCCCGCAATCAAAATGGCGGACTCAGAACATTAACCAAGAAAAGATGGAATATGGAGCAGGTCAATCAACCACCTCAGCTATATGTTGGCAGCGAAATATTGGACAAGGGGAGACTCTATGATGGACTATGGCAATCAGTAGATTATTCAACAGCCTCATTGTACCTGGAGTGGCGAGATTGGCAGTGGTTTATGACTGGTGAACTATCGAAACCACTTGAGAAAGGATCTCGGAGCGTGCCCTACATCTGGGACCTGGCGTGGGTAGGAGACTGGGTGGGGCTTCTCCCTCAATATTCCCTTTACCTCAGATATATGAAGGAAACAATAAAAAAATACAAAAGATAAAAACGTTGGTGAGGATGCGGGGGGGAAAAATCTTTTATAATGTTGATGGGAATGTAAATTAGTGCAACCATTGTGGAAAACAACATGGAGGTTTTTCAGAACACTAGCTGGGCACATGAGTAACAGAAGCTATACTCCATCTAAGAGATGTCTGCACGTCCCTGTTTGCTGCAACATTATTCCCAAAACCAAGAAAAAGACACAAGCTAAATATTGGTCCAATGGTAAATGGAAAAATACAATGTGATACATATATGCAATGGGCTAGTTCTCAGTCACAGAAAAAGGATAGAATATTTAAAGACACATTAAGTGAAATAAGCAAAAGTATAAAGACAAATAGCATACAATCTTACTAATTTGTGGAGTCTAAAAAGAAAGAGGTTATTGTATGAGGTAAAAGTATAATTGTGTTAATCAGAGCCTGGGGAGGAGAGTTGGGAAGTAGAAGACATGTTGATTAATGAGCACTCAGTTATAGCTGAATAGGGGGAAGCTTGACTTCAGGCAGTGTTGATATAACGTTTATTTCTCTTTAAAAGGAAAGGAGCAGAAATAGGATATTCTAAAGTTTTCACCATGGAAAATGTTAAACATTTGAGGAAACAAAATATATTTGTTCTGTTTGGATATTATGTAATGAAGACATGTTTCAAAATATCAAGTGGTACCTCAGAAATAAATATATTTTTATGTTTGTTAAAATTTCTAAAATTAAAAATTAAAAATATTTAGTGTTTCTTTCAGTAAACACTTGTGCCCATATCTATATATTTGTGGCTCATAAAATGTGTGTGTGTGTATAGTTGTACATTACGGGGTCTATTATCTCAGCTCATTTTTGTGGCTTTGGTCTTACAAGAACCAATGTCCAGGTACTTAGTCCTCTAACCTACTATGGATGTTTTAAGCAGGTAACAGTTATGTAATAATTAGTATTTCCCATGACAAGCAAGGTGAAGGGTTGGACCTAGGATTATGGGGCTCAGATTCCAGGAGGTCACAGCTCCATTATCTATCCTTCATAACTGGTAGACACTGGTTGTCAAAATTTTAGTTAGGGGACCCATCATTCACTCTGTAACTGTCCATAGAAAATCAGTTCACAAACATAAAGCAGAGTAGTGCAATTGCCGTGAGGACTGTAGACTAGAATCCTACTCATTCAGTTCTCTTCCTTCTGCTCTTGGAGTAATGGCTCCTGACACTCAAGCAGAGACCTCTAGGCTGTCATGGAGCACAATCAGAAAGCTTGTGGCCTAGACAACTGTTCCACAAATATGAACTTCATCATACTCCCAGCACAGGTACTACTGGTGTAGACTCCATTGTGCACACTGCACTGGATCCCAATTTTGCCTCTTAGCTTTTTGGTACTACTAGCATCCTAGAGCCCACCACCATACTTTCACCTTTGTTTTAAATTAGATATTACA
This sequence comes from Ochotona princeps, assembly GCF_030435755.1. Classification (NCBI taxonomy): domain Eukaryota; kingdom Metazoa; phylum Chordata; class Mammalia; order Lagomorpha; family Ochotonidae; genus Ochotona; species Ochotona princeps. The sequence continues at coordinate 96,008,940 of NC_080865.1, forward strand.
GAGTATAAAATTATTTTTATTTCCTTTCAGTACATTTAAAGACAATGCCCTAGTGGCCAGTAGTGGCCACTGATTTGCATCTCAGCTAATCTGCCTCCAATCCAGCTCTCTGCTCATAGCCTGGGAAGCAGCAGAAGATGGAAAAAGAACATGGGCCCCTTGTACCTATACACAGGATCCAAGTGCAGCCTCTGGCTCTTGGCTCCTGGCTTAGGTGTGAGTCAGCCCTGGCCTTTGAGAGAACTTGGAGAGCAGCAGATGGAGGACCTTTTCCTGTCTTTTCCTCTCTATCTCTTTCAAATAAAGACATGAATCTCTTTCAAAAAATTTTAAAATATTTATATATCTTTATTTGAAAGGCTGGTTTTCAGAGAACAAGGAGAGACAAAGATCTTTTATTCACTGGCTTACTCACCAAATGGTCATCATGGCCAACGCTCAGCCGATCCAAAGCCAGGATGGCCAGGAGCCAGGAGTTTCCTCCAGGTCTCCCACATGGGTGCAGGATCCCAAAGACTCGGGCCATCCTTCGCTTCTTTCCCAGGTTACAAGCAGGCAGTTGTATAGAAAATGGAGCATCCAGGACTCAAACTGGTGGCCATATGAGATCCCAGCAGTTGTAAGGGGAGAATTAGCCTGCTGTGCCACCATATTGACCCCCCTCATAAATAAATATATATTTTTAAAGATTTATTTACTTTTTATGGGAAAGTCAAATTTATAAAAAGAAAGACAGAAAGATCTTCTGTCCAATGGTTCATTCCACAACTGGCCAAAAGGTCAGAGCTGAGCCAATCTGAAGCCAGGAACCAGGAGCTTACTGTGGATCTCCCACATGGGTCCAGGGTCCCAAAACTTCAGGCTGTCCTCTACTGCTTTCCCAGGTCACAAGCAAGGAGCTGGATGGGAAGTGGAGCAGCCAAGTAACAAACCAGTGGCCATATGAGATCCAGGAGCGTGCAAGACAAAGACATTAGCTACTAGGCTATTGTACCAGGCCCATAATTTTTTTTTACAAGATAATATCCTAGTGTGATCTGGCTTTTCTGTCTGGAAAAATCTACTGACATTCTAATTGATAAACTGTCTTTAACTTCCCTCAAGCTATTGTAAACATTTTCTCTTTATGATCTTAAGTAATATGATGATATTATTTGCTATGATTTTCTTCAAGTTTCTTGTTCCTGAAATAATTGTTAGATATATGCTTCACCTCACATATAGATTTTTTTAATGTTTTCATTCATTAGTTCATGAAATACTTCTCCTAACCTTTTGAATGTCTTTCTCAAGACCTCAAAGGACAGGTAAATGTGAAGGCCTATGGCATCCCCACAGCTGACGAATCCTCTCTTTGTTAGTTTCAGCCAGTTTCTGTCCTTCCTGTATTTCATGTTTAAAAATGTCAATTGCTCTATCTTCAAGTATATCAATATTCTCCTATGCAAGTTCTGCCTTCAGTTCACCCAAAGCAGTATATATTTTTAGTTAGATATACGCAATGTTCTTCTAAATTCACTTGAGACTTTTCTGGTATCTTTAATATCTATAGTTTTTCCCTTTCTGAATGTTTGTAATAACTATATACTGCTCTATAATAAGAGCAGAAAATAGGATATTTGGATGTTTTCTCCAAAGGAAAATGTTAAATGTTATAATCACCACTTTAATAGCCTTACATGCTAATTCTATCCTATATATCAGTCTAAAACCACTGACATTCCCCTTAAGTATCAATGTAATTTCACATTTCCTTGCATTTTGATTGAATGCCAGAAATTGTGACTTTTAACTTGTTGAGTGTTCAAGATACACACACTTACGTATACACGAAATTCTATGACTCTCTTAAGTTGTTTCCTGAGCCATAGTTAAGCTATTGTACATATTATGATCCTCTCAGGCCTTGCTTTTGCATTTTGTCAGATAAATTAAAAGCGTTGTTTTGTGTGGGACTAATACTACCTTACTGCTAAGGCCATTCTCTCACTCTGCTACCCAGGGAATTAGGATTCGTGATCTGAGAGGAAAATGCACACCACGATTTCCTCCATTCCAGCAGCCGCTCAGCTCAGCCTCTATGCATTGTGCGTGTGTTGTTCACTCACACAGGAACTGGAGGCGATTTAACACTCACTTCATTTGTTTTCCATTCCTAAAAAAATCTGTTCTTCATTGCCTGAAGTCCAATAAACTGAAAATCATTGTTTCTATGTTTTATCTGGATTTCTGATACATCAAAGCAAGTGAAAATTTGGTTCCAACTGTTACATCATGGCCAGAAACAGATATTCTAGAATTCAAATTTAAAACCTAAATTATCAAGATATGACAGATGTCAAAAGTTTCAGTTTTATTTAAATTAAAATCAAGATTAAATCACAGTGGGATAGGGTCCGTGCAGAGCCTAGTGGTTAAAGTCTTCGCTTTGCTTAATGAAATATGATTTCCTTACTTTTTTACAGTTTCAAAATTCACCACTATTTATGAAACACATGTGAATTACCTTTGGTCTAATAAATATTATTTTTAAAATGTGATGCGGACTATCAAAAACAAACAGGAATTCTCTAGGTTATTTCTTTGCAATATTTATGAATCTCTTGTTGGATTCTACTCAAAATTAGACAGTTCTGCGAACTAACTGGAGGGGATACAAGATGGCCCAACAGAATAGGTGGGCGTAGCCAAGAGTGCAGAGAGAACTAGGAGAATTAGGTGGAATAAAGAGCTAAAGGAGGTAAATTTCTGGGCAGGGTAAATGAAGCTCCCTGGAGGCCACGGGAGCGAAGCAGCAGCCACGCAGACAAGGACAACCTAAATGGAAAGAAAGAACAAAATGTCACCTAATTAGTAAGCTCTGATTAGTCATCTGACTTTCACCACAGTTTAAAATTTAATGCTGCTCAGATAAGTTGTCACTCCATAAAATATATTAGCTTACACACACACACACACACACACACACACCCTACATTTGCCAAGACATGATTGTATTACATATTTATATGCACAAAGATATATAGGCAATGTTAGGAAAACAAATTATAATGATAATATTAATTGTTATAAAATGTTTCTTTATAATTTTTGCCAAATCTTGAAACAAATAAATCATTTAAAATATATAGCCTTTGGTTTTCATAGCCAATAATTGCAACTTATGCTTGAAAATGCACTTTTACTTAAATATTCTTTAGTTTTCCTCTAAATGAGGCAACATTTTCATAAAGACAATTGGCATCAGACACTCTTAGTCAACACACAGTTCCTTAATGTTACACATTATTATCTTTCACAAAAGAAATGCCATATTGCAATGATTCATGATTTCATTATGACTTCCTTATACATTATGTGCTTTGTGTTTTGTTAGGTGTTGCATACTCATCTTACTCCGCAGCTTCACCATTTGAATGTTTTCAGTCACTGTCCAAAGATGTGTTATAGCACTGATGTGATCCTATACAATTTTGGTACTTTAAGATTTTCTTTTTAAAAAATAAGATTTATTTATTTTTATTGGAAAGGCAGATTTAGAGAAAAGGAAACAGAGAAAGATCCACTGTCCACTGGTTCACTCCCTTAATGACCACAATGGCCAAAGGTGAGGAGATTCAGCAACCCTGGAGCAGCCTCAGGTCTCCCATGTGGGTGAAGGGACTCATAGAGTTGAGCCATTTTCCACAGCTTTCCCAGGCTACAAGGGAGCTGGATGGGAGATGGAGCAGCCAGGACACAAACCGGTGCTCATATGTAGCCTTAGCATGTGCCAAGGCAAGGACTTGGCCACTGAGCCATCGTATCGGGCCCTAAGATTTTCTTATCAGCCTATTGCTTGCTTCTTTCTTTTCCCTTGTTTGAAGACCTATAAGGTCTGTTTCTCTATGTAACATTTTTCCCCTTAACATTTTGGACTATGGACATTTTATTAAATTCCATTAATCCCTGAGTTTCCTGAAATGATTCTGACAAAGGGTGTTTTTACACATTTTGTAAAACATGTACATGTTACTTATTTGAATCATTTTATTATACTTGCAGTGTTCTATCTTTAAAATATAGGTTTATGTTCTCATTAAATGTTGCCAGTGAATTAATGAACTCCAGTATTGGACTAGACACTGTTTTGCAGTACGCAGGACCAGCCACCCTTGCATCACATATTAGAGAGCTTCTAATCCTCCCTCCTGCTATTGAGCCTGGGAAGACAGCAGATGATGGCTTGGTACTTGAGCTTTTTTCACCCACATAGGAAAACAGACTGACCCTGGGCTTCAGCCTGATCCAGTCCAGGCTGCTGCAGAGTTTCAGGGAGTGAGTTGGTAGACGGAAGTCTCTTTCCCGCATTCTCATATTGTCTCTTTATCACTCAGCCTTTCAAATAAATACGTAAAACATTTCCCAAAAGCACAAGTACCTTTTCCTGTGCCAAACTGTTGTTTATTTTACTTGAGGTGCAGACTCACAGGGAGAGAAGCAGAGAACTTCCATCCCCAGGTTCACCATCCCTAGGATGCCCACCAGTGTCTGTCAGGGAAGCAAAGCCAGCAGCAAGGAGCATGACGCCCATCTTCTACCTGTGCGACAGTGCCGCAACTGCTTGAGCCATTGCCTGCTGCCTCCAGAGGTACATGTCAGCAGCAAGCTGTAATCGGAACGAAGCTAGGACTTGAACTCAAGAACTCTGATATGCAATAAAAGTACTCCAAGTAGCTTCTTAGCAGATAAGCAACCACCCCCAATACTGTTTTTAAGCCAAAATATTTAATATTGAATCAATATTTTTGTCATAAAAATAAAGCTATTGTTATTTTATCAGCGTGTTTCTTTTGTATGCACTAGCTAGAGATCTAAATAATTTGATGACTCTCACACTTTTAGGCATTATAAACTACTACTACTCTATAGGGTGTTTACTAATTTATACGGTTATCATAAGTGGTGTCATTTTATTCTTTCTTCAAACTGAAGTTTCACTTGTGCTGCCTTTCTGTGCCCATTTTCTACACTGTTTCCAAAGCCACTGCTTTTCAATTTAAAATATTTTTTGAAATTTCAAATTATGATTTATTCGAACTAAGCTCATTTCCCATTGATATTATTAATCATATTTTCAAACTTAAAAGTTTATTGATTTTTGCTCTTATCAATATCTTTACTATTGCTTGGCTTGCCTTAGTTATTTAGCTCACTTTATAGTTTTTTAAAAGATTTATTTATTTTTATTCCAAAGTCAGATATACAGAGAGGAGGAGGAAGAACTTCTGTCTATGATTAACCTCCCAAGTTACCTCAATGGCTGGTGCCAAGTTGATCCGGAGCCAGAAGCCTCCTCCAGGTCTCCCATGTGGGTGCAGGGCCCCAAGGCCTTGGGCCATCCTCGACTGCTTTCCCTGGCCACACGCAAGGAGCTGGATGGGAAGTGTGGCTGCCGAGATTAGAAATGGCACACATATGGGATGCTGGCGTATTCAAGGCGAAGACTTTAACGGCTAGGCCACCATGCAGGGCCCACTTCATAGTTTTTTAAGGTATAGCATGGCCATTGAATAGAGCATCTTCTTCTTTTCTAAGAGCACTTAATGTAAGTAAGCAGTGCTTTTGCTGGATTCCAAACAATTATAAATTCCTTCAGTAATTTTGCTTGAAGCATGAGATAGTAAAAGTGTATCACATAATTTCCAAATATCTGTAAACCTGTGTGTAGAGCAAAAATTAACATCGGGGCCCAATATGTGAGAGTAAGGAATTTGCTCCTAATGTGTTGAGCAATGGGAGTCACTGCTGATTCTTGTGATCCAATCTGCTTTTGCTTTGTTTGTTTGTTCTTTGGTAGAAATCAGTCTTGAACGAAAGAATTGACTAGCAGCGGGAATGAAGTATGGAGACAGGATCTGCAAGTCATTCTTATCTTCTATGCCGTGCACTGCAGTCACAGGTGTTCAATTTGTTTCTGCTTCTTACAGATCATTTCTCTACGTATTCAAGTCACTTTAAATTTAAATCCCAATTTGAATGCACTAGCAAGTTCTCTAGGTAGCACAATCTTAATTAGCACACATTTTAGCTACATACATGAATGACTAATTTAACCATTATGCATGCCAAGTCAGTTAAATCACTCAAAGTGGGTTAAATCTGTTGTTAGTGGAGCTATTTTCATTTAATGTATCATTTTCAAAGTACGTGAAACGGTTACTTAGCTACATAGAATTGTCATAAGACATAATTAGCATGACATAAGAATCTTAAAAATCTGTGTAATTGTTTTGATGTATAAACCAAGAAGTCTGGTGTTTATATATAATCTAAAGCTTCACTGATATTTTCAATTAAAACAATAATTTCAAGAAGTATCTTGAAACTTACACATACTATGAATATGAAACAGTTATCACACAATATGTGTGATTTAAAAGGTAAGCAAGACTAAGATGTGTCAGGCTCATAAAGTAATTTGACATTCTGTTCATTAAGGATAATGCAATATTAACAGTTTTCAACCATTTTTAAAGTTGCTAATTGTTGTAAAATCCATATTACACAGGTAGGGATTATGACTATTCTGTTGGTTGTATAAAGACATAGGGATAATTTCTTGGTGTGAATGGAAGATGGGACAGTATTTGAAGCCACTGCCTTATACTTAAGATAATCTAGTAGGATTTTCATGTTGCGTTGCTTAACTCTTTAAAAAATGTTTCAATGTAATTTGTTTTCTTATTAGAAAGGGAGAGAGTGTGTGTGTGTGTGTGTGTGTGTGTGTGCACATGCATTTGTATGAGAGAGGAAGAGAGATATCCATCCTCTTTCTACTAATTCACTGCACAAATGGATGTAGCAACCAGGTCTGCATAAGGTTATACTACAAAGCTGGCTCCCAGGTACTATTCATTGGGTCTTTGTATTGGAGAGACAACTAAACCATCATCTGGTGCAAAGCATATTTCAAAAACTATATACAAAAATGGAATTCAAAAATAAATTCGTTTTGATTCAGAATAAATTTACTTTGGTGAAAAATAAGTTGTTTTGGCAACATGTCGTGAGACTCTCATCCTAAGGTCCCAAAGCAGTTCACAAAGAACACTTAGTAACTGTTGTCAGTGGCGTCCTTCTTAAGGTTTGGGGATGTGGACCTCTTTCTGAACCCGATGAAAGCTAGGGAAAAGAGGATGTTTGCAACAAAAATTCTTTCATATGTAAATAAAACTTCTAATTTTGAGGTTACATTATGGCCCAGGGAATTAAGCCACACTCTGTGATGCAAGCATTCCACACCAAGACTATCAGTTCAAGTCCCAGCTGCTCCACTTCTGTTCCTGCTCCCTTATAATGCAAACAGGAAAAACTTAAAAGATGGCAGAACTGATTGAGCCCTGTCGTCCATGTGGAAAATCCTAATGGAGTTCCTGCCTTCTACCTTTGTCCTGATCCTGCTGTGCTGCCCTGGCCGTTGTGTCTATTGGAGGAATGAACTAGAAGATGAAACCTCTCTTTCTCTCACTCCTTAGCTCTCACTTTCAAATAAATAAAATAAATGCTAAAAAAATAAAATGGCAACTTGTGCCAAAAAATCTTATAATTTAACATCTAATTTCAGAGAGTCGTTACATTCCTCCAAGTTGTGAGTTGAACTGTTCATTTCACAAAGGTACATGGAAATCAGGACCTTCTCCAGTACTTGCTAATGCAATATTATTTGGAAATAATTTCTTTGCAGGTATAATCAAAATATTAGGGGACACCTTAACCCAATGTAACTGACATCCTTTTAAAAAGAGGGTAACAAGCAGCAAGACACAGACACACCTGGAGAATGTCATGTGACTATGGCGGCAGATCGGAACGATGCTTTTTGTAAGACGTCGAACACCACAGTTCTTTGATGAGGTGGATTCCCTTGATAAGTACAAATATGAAAGAGGTGCTTAATGATTTTACCAACATATCATTATCAGCTTGAAAAGAAAGTACATAAAAGAAAGTGGTACTAAAGAAAGGAAGAATGACTTCTAGGGCAGATCCATGGATGCATCAGGGAAAAAGAGCACAGGATTGTGGAACAGGGCTGCTATATCTTCATTTCCAGGGTATGGGGTCCCTGATTAGGGCAATAAGGAATGGTTGCATCAGTACATCCAAAGAACAGAGTATCAAGTCAGTTATTCTGAAACCTTGAAACCTAGTGGAATATACCCTGCTGTGTTTCAAACTTGATGCAGATCAGTAAGTTCTCTTTTTGCCTTCCATTTTTTTTTCTCTTGGAGTAGAATGCCTGCCTATCATACATCTTTCTCATCAGAGTTTCTTGTAAATGGAAGTCCTACTCTAGCTTTCACAGATCCATAGGAGAAAAATTATACCAGTATCTTAGCCTATAATTTTAGTTTAAATATTTTTTAGATGATAGAAATTTGCAACTTTGGCATTTGATTATATATATCTATATATCTATGTATATATAGATATATATAATGTTAACTATTATTTTAATTATTTTATATTATTTTTAATTATTTTTAATTATTTTAACTATTTAATTATTTTAACTAATATTTTAATTATATGTAATTTATTTATGTATTATATATAATTTTTAATTTTCCTTTTGGAGATGTTAAGATGGAGTTAAATTTTGCACACGGGAAGGAATTGGAAACTGGGAGGTGCATAGGGAAGACTGGATAGAATTATGTTTATTAAAAATACATGCTGAAGTTTTAGCCCCAAATATTTGTGATGATCTTATTCCAGCACAAGTACTTAAAAGAATTAACCAAACAGTTGTGGTAGCCTATAATCCAACAGAACTATGTCATTATAAAAAAGGGGAAAATGATATGAAGGGACAGGCACAAGAGAACTTACACATGCAGATGCAGTCAGATATTAAAGTAATGCACCTACATTCTAAGGGATACCAAAGATCAGTGGCCATCACTGGAGGAGTGAGACATTGAACAAATTCTTTCTCTGACCGCTCTTTAAGAAGCCAACACTACTGACACCATGACTGAAAATTTTGTACCCATAGCTGTACTGCAAATTCCTATTGTTGTGTGGCACCCGGTATGTAATAATTTGTTCCAGGATCCCTAGTCAACTAATAAATTTCCCCTCAAACCTTACCAAGGACTTTTAGTAATCTACAAAACTCAGGATCCTTCTATTACCAAGCTTTTTTGTTTGTTTTTGAGAAGCCAGTTCTAGAAACTGGATATCCTATATGCAAAATAAAACATACTTTACATCAACTGCTAGGACTAAGGATATAGCGGATCTTTTAAGATCTTCAATCCTTAAAAGACTGAAGAGTGTACCTTGAAAGCAAAACAACCTGAGAGCAAATATTTCAAACCAATATTTTGCTTCTCCTTCTGACTAATGTTTGCTACATATTATTATGTTTACCTGCCTTCCCCATGAGTATCATGTTGCATAGTAAATTTGCAGCTGAAGCATCATTTAATGGGTATTCAAACATTATTTTTCAAATTCTAGGTAGAAACTTAGTAAAATACAATGTAAGCAGTGTGGAAATAAAATTTTACCTACTAACATGTTAGAAATGTTTTCTGAGATTGATAACTGCTTTTGTATCAGTTTCCTATGTTCATATATCTTTAAATATGATAAATATGTGGGTTACAATCAAAGCAGTTGCTCACAAATCATGAAATACCGCAGGTTCCAAAGTGTTCAAATGAAGAAAAAGAAAACTATGCTTCTTTTGCATTTGTCTCTATTTCTGACTCTTTCAGTAAAAATATACTGTCCAATTAAGTTGCAGTTTTGATTCTATTTTAAGAAGTATTTTCTTCTTTCTTTTTTGCAGTGATAAAAATATTATTTCACTTGTTATAAAGAGAAAACACAATGGTTAGAATCAGGAAATCAATCATCCATCAAATATTTAGCAAATGCCTGTCTAGCTCCACACTGGACATGACAACACAGAGACAAATAAGATACAGTCCATAATCCCAAGGAATTTTGTTTAAGAAGATGCAGAATACTGAATCTAGTATATGATATTAAAAGACTCAGCTGATCCATAGAGGACTGGCAGAAGGATTATGAAAGACTGAGTGTTTCTTATAGGAAATTGTGACTGAGTTGAATCCTTAAATTGGCAAGTAAATTCCAGGAAGATAGACTAGCACAAACTTAAAGTCAAGAAACACAGTGTTACACGTGATGTACTTACACTAAAATGCGTTTGCTGTTATCTGAAATTAAAATTTAACCATGTGTCCTATATTTTCTAAATGTGGCAGCTCTGTGAGTGGAAAGCTAAAAGCATCTCCACGTTTGTATCAACTGTAAGTCAGGTGTTGTGATACACAGTGTTCAGAAGTAAAGCAGATATCAGATCATGAAAAACAAAGTTTGCTAAGTCATGCAGCTTTTGTTTACTTCTGAGAAAATTAGTGAGCCATTAATTTCTTAGCAGAGTAGTAGTAGTAAAATAACCCTAGTACTCTGATAGTACATGAAGAACATATTGACACAAGAAAGTTTGGGACAACAAATCTATGAAATTGGTTAGGCACCTTAGAAATTAGGTTATTTCAGGAGAGATAGTGGTACCTTTAACAAGCAAGGTGATTACTGGAGCTGAAGCTATGGGAATGCAGCAAACGTTTTGGAATAAAATCAAGAAACTGCTTATGAACTGGAGGAAACAGTTTAAAAAGGAAAATAAAAAGGTCTATAATAACAAAAACATTCATGTCCTAGTGATTAAATGGACAAGAATGTAGAAAAACAAGGGTAATTTGTTTTGGAAAAGTAAAAAGTTATGCTTTCCAGATGCTGTTATGGCAATACCTGCAGACTAGCCAGTGGAAAATAGCCAGCAGGCAGCTGGCAAATAATCTAGGTTGAAAATATAGAATCTGGAGTAATTAGAATAGAATTTAAAATATCAAAAACTAGAGAGTCGATTAAGAAGGCATAGAGTTGCAGTTTTTAGAATTAAAATCTCAAGGAAAATTTCACTCAGTGTAATCATAAATTTGCTCTATCCATACTCCATAAAAATTTAATACAGTGAAAGTACAATTATTCCAAAAATCATACTTATTGCAAAACATGTGGTAGAGCTCTTGATTATATTATCCATTAATTTTTTCTTAATATTTAATGGACCTGAATATGATTAAAATGAATCTAGAAATAAGATAATTTGTAGAAATGGAATCGGAAAAATAAGTTCATTTTGGTGCAAAAATGTTTGAAATCCATGCATATTTTTTAACAGCTATTTTCTCTGAACTTCCTTATGATCCATTCTTATATTTGTAGCAACGTGGGCGTTAAAGGAAGGGAATTCCAGTTTGAAGCCAGCTTGAGTCTTCCACTCTGTGACAGTGGCCGTAATTGGAACAGGGCTTATTCAATTAAACAACAATAAACACAATGATGTGGGTGAGACAATGAAGTTCAGATGAAGAGCAATTTAAATCAGAGGGACAGTACACTTATTTGTTAAATAGGACTGACTCATAGCTTTTCAGGGTTTTAATGTACATATGACACTATTAAGTATATTGTAGGGAGCCTAATATATCAGGCATAAAATTTAAAAATCCACATACTATATGATATAATTTTCAAAGAAATCCAGGGTATATAGTTTTTCTCAGTTTATCATTGATAAGATTAAATCTCAGAGAAATCACTTCACATTTACAGATATACAGAAGTTTTCTAAGTCCACATTTAGGAATATTATCCATATCCACAAATAGATTTAAATCTCTCCTTTATTTACATTCTTTTTCATAAAGTGACACAGAAATATATAGACTATGGTGCATCGATCCAGACTCACTTGGTGTCAGGAAGAGGACTGTGCTTCAAGGAAAACCTTCATTCTGACATCTGTCACCACTGGCTTCAAGCAGACCCGTGGCAATCCTTAGGACGGGAGCCTAGTGACTGTGGTACACAGGGGTAAGCTAGTCTTTTGCCAATCAGGCCAGCCATAGGGCTGAGTTTATCATGTACCTCAGTCTTTCACAATCAGTAAGGAGCCAAGGCACTGTGTCTCAGGATTCAGTGCCTATCTGTTAAAGCCTCTCAATGAGGACATCTTCATGGTCTCCATCCCTCAGGAAGTATCCGCAGATACAGTCTCTGGACTTACCCCAGTGTTAGGCAAAGATCTGTGTTCTGGTGGGACAGATCCCTTCCTTTGGCATGTATCATCACCAGCCTCAAATAACACTAGTGTGAACTTCCTAATATTATATAGTGCCTGATAACAGTGAGATTCGAGTATCCCCATCTAATATCTGCCAGTAGGGCTGAGGCATGAGTCCTCCATCACTGCTCTCACAAACTTGGGCAAACATCAAGGTCTGTTTGCGGACTCCACGCCAGGCTAGTAAAACTGAACATTGAACAGAACCTAATGGTCCCCTTTTTCAGGTAAATGTCTGCATGCAGAACCTATGGACCTACTTCAGTGCCAGGAAGTATTCTGTGGTCCTAGCTGTTCAGTTTTGCATCTAAGCCATCATCATCGGTAGCTAAAAGGAACATCATTTGGCACCGCGTCTACCTCAGTCCCACCACATCAGGGTAATCTGGTCTTTGAGTCATGGGCTCTATGTGCCATTTGCCATTGGGGCATTAAGTAGACTTAGGAAAAATATTCTGAGCTGAATCTCAGGAAGAAAGTTGCGGGGATGCATTACACCTTTTAGGTATTTTCCCAGCATATCAAGGGTGTATTTGGGACAAACTTGAGCTGGAGAAGTTTTATAGAATTGAAACAGGGAAAAAAAAAAACTTCTGTAGTGAATCTGGGTCAAACCATAGTTTAGTGTTCCATTTAGTGTTGAAATACAGGAAGCATCCATGGATTCAGCAAATAAACAGACTGGTCAGAATTTCAAGTACAGTCACAAGTGGAACCAAATAACTATAAATAACCTTTCAATGTGAAGATGATGTCATAAACCAAAAAGCACCAAGAACTTCCAGGGAACTATGGCCTGACCTAAAGACAAAAATAAGATGCCAGAAACCAATCAGACAGGAATTGAAATTGTCAAACACTCAGATGAATGTTTCCAAATACCTGTTTAAAGGAAATCCAGTAAGTTTCAACACAATACAAGAAAACAATTAATTTTAGATTCTTTTTAGAAAAGGTTTATTTTCAATTGACAGGAATATTTTATGTAGAGATAAGGAAGGGCAGAGATAAAGTCTTTCATCCACTGGTTCCTCAAACGTTTGCAATGATCAGAGCAGAGCTGATTCAAAAGCCAGAAAACATGAGCTTCGTTGAGTCTCCCATGTGGATGCAGGGGCCCAAGGACTTGGTGCATTCTCTGCAGCTTTCTCAGGCCATTCACAGAGAGCTGAACTGAAAGTGGAACAGCAATGACGTAAACTGACACCCATATGGGATGCCAACACCACAGAACAGAGAATTAACCTACAGCACCACCATGGCGGCCTTTTCACTTTTTTAAATTCATTATTTAATGTTCTAACAAAGATAATTAATGACATTAATTAAGCACAATGAAACAGAAATAATCTGAGAAAACACATTAAGCAAAATTTAAAACGTGATAAAAGAAATCAATATCAGATTAAATCTAAAAGATGAATCAGTGTACCAAAATACAGGCTATTTTAAAACACAGAGTTGGAGGAAGAGAAAAAACAGAAGCAAGAGAAATAAAGAAAGCTTACAGAAACTTGGTGATAGCATGAAAAAAATATCTGACTTGTTGATTTTCAAGTGGGACTTGCGAATGTAAAAAGAATAGAAAGTCCATTGAAAGACACTGTTTTAAAACTTTTCAAATTTAGAGAAAGATACAATGGGCCAGGTAAGGACAGACCAGTGGTACCAGTCAGGTTAAACTCAACCAAGAGAACCCCATACACATTATAGTCAAGCTTTCCAAATTAAAAATAAAAAGGTTTCTCAAAGCTGCGAAAGAGAAGAAGCAAATAAAACATAACGAGATCCTAATACACCTGCCTACACACTTCACTTTTTAAAAGGATGTATTTATTTTTATTGAAAAGGCAATTTTACAGAGCAAAGGAGAGACAGAGAAAGAAAGATCTTCCACTTGCTGCTTCACTCCCCACATGGTCATAACAGCCGGAGCTGAGCCAAACCAAAGCTAGGAGCCAGGAACTTCCTCCAGGTCTCCCACATGGGTGCAGGGTCCCAAGACTTTGGGCTGTCCTCCGCTGCTTTTCCAGGCCACAAGCAGGGAGCTGGATGGGAAGTGGAGCAGCTTCTGCTTGAATTAGCTCCCATATGGCAGAGGATTAGCCAGTTGAGCTACCATGCCAGCACATGCCTAGCCACTTCTTAGCAGAAATTCTAGAAACCAAAATGAAAGAGAGGATTTTGCATGTTTTCACAATAAAGAAATATTTGAAGAGATAGTATTAACCATGATTGGACACTATACAACATATATGTAACAATATCACAAAGGACCACATAGATATTATACAAGTCTTCCTTACCAGTCAAAAGTTTTCTAAATAAATTTTAATATATAATTTATGTGTTTCAAAGGCAAAGTGACACAGAGAAAGGGAGAGATGGAAAAAGTGATCTTCCGTCCATTGGTTTATGCTCCAAATAATCAGAATGGTCAGGGTTAGACCAGGCCAAAACCAGTAGCTAGGAAACCAATTCTCTCACCTGTCCTCCCTTCAAAGATTTTCTCCATCCTTACCAGTGGCGCACATGATTCTATAATCCCCAAGTTCAGAGCCTTTGTAAAACAAACAAACACACAGATAAATAAAAAGGAAATTAGCTCTTTCTGCTATGGACTATGCTTAGGAGTACCACTGTGGTGTACATCTTTCTGCCATGGAGCTCAGACAGTCCTCTTCAGTTCGCAGATGCACCTTCCCATTTAGAGTGTTGACTGCCAATCTTCTGCAGAGGTTGAAGGAAGCTCTGCATTGCTTGAAGTCTGACTGCCAAAAATTTTCAGCAAAGAATTGAAGGGAAATAATGGAAGTTCCGTAAGACAAGGAAGACATGGCTGGGAAGCACCACTTGTGTTCCGTATGCAAGCCAGCCAGTGACTGCTGGGATCAACCATAGCTCACCACCACATCAAGTAGGAACCACAGAAAGTTGGTCTATGGTAAAGCACAGGGCACAAAGTGCTGGCAGAGATAGACTCTCACAAACCGCACCAACTCCAGATCCAGACAAGTCCCAGAGGGAGAGAAAGATTCTGCTGGGTAGCTGTGAGAGAGGAATATGCTTTCTCCCATTCTTCTGCAAGGCACTCAAACCAGAAGATGAAAGCTGCCATTTTGAAGGCGGCCCAGTCCTGTGACCATATGTTTATCTCAATATATACAGAGAAAGCATTTGATAAAATAAAGCATCCTTTCATAAGAAAAACCTTAAGCAAATTATGTATAAAAGGATCATTCCTCAACACTATTAAAGCTATATATGAAAAAAACCAGAGTCAACATTATATTCATTGGGAAAAAATAAGAGGTATTTCCAATAAGAGCTAAAATCAGAAAAAGATATCCACTCTGACTATTGAGTTGTAGCATCGATTATCCTAGGTCCAGGAACAATGCCATAGGTATTTTGATTTTGATTTCATTAAATGTATAAATTACTTTGGTACCATGAAATTTTCATTATATTAATTCTACAAATTCTACTTTTTAAATGTTTTATAATTTTAATTATAGAGATTCCTCACATCCTTGGTTAAATTTATTCCAAACTACTACAACTCAAATGGAAGCATAAGGACCCTGAATAGCTAAAGCAATCTTAAACAACAAAAATCTGGATTCATGATATTACCAGACTTTAAAATGTACTACAGGGCAATTGTAGTCAAAACAGCCTGGTACTCACACAAAAATAGACCTGAAGATCAGTAGGACACAACAGAAATGCCAAAAATAATCCCACACATCTAGAGCCACTAATTTTTGACAAATGAACTAGAATCAATTCGGTTAGAAAGGATAGACTCTTCAACACATAGTGCTGGGAAAACTGCTTCTTTGTGTACAGAAGTCTGAAAAAGACTGCCTTTCAATTTATGCAAACATCATCCTTAAATGGATCAAAAGTTTAACTATACAACTTGATACCATCAAATTACTAGCAGGAAATATTGGGGTTACTCTGTAAGACATAGGCATAAGAAAAGATTTTTTTGAATAGAACTCAGACACAGGCAATGTAGACCAAAGTAGGCAAATGGGATTGCATCAACTAAGAATCTTCTGCACCACAAGGAAAGCCATCAACACGAAGAGAGAAACAGAGAAACTATGTGCAAACCATGCAACTGATACTGGAATAATATCCAGGATCTATAAAGAGTTTAACAAACTCAGTACCAGCACAACAACCAGTCCAGTTAAAAAATAAGCAAAAAACACAAGCAGCCGTTTCTCAAGGAATGAAATTTAAAGGCCCATCAGACATATGAAAAAATATTCAAGTTCATCAGCCATCAGAAAATGCAAATAAAAAAACACAATAAGATTTCACCTCACTCCAGTTCGAATGCTTATCATCTGAAAATCAAATAAATAAAAAAAATCAATGCTGCTGAGAATGTGGTGGGTGGATAGACTTGAATCCACTGTCTGTGGAAGTTTAAATTAGAGCAAGCATTTGGAAAGTAGTGTGGAAATTCCTCAGCTATCTGAAAATGTATCTACCATATGACCAAGCCATCCCACTAGTGGGAATTTGTCCAAATGAAATGAAATCTGCATATGAGCGAGTCATCTACATCCCTATGTTTATAGAAGAGCAATTCACAATAGCTAAGAAATGAATGACTAGATAAAATAAATGTTGGTGCATATACACTCTGGAGTATGACTCAACAATAAAAAAGAATGAAACCTGCTCTTTTACAACTAAATGGATGCTATCTGAAACCATCATATTTTGTGAAATAAGCCAGTCCCCAAAATGACAAATATGCCTTCCTAATCTATGATAAATAAATATACAGAATATAAAAAATGTAATTATTGGTGTGAGAGTGACCATCTGGGATGTGATTTTTGTGCACAGCCTTTGTGCACTCATTTTTTTAATATAAACTTTTGCAAGTCACGTTTGTTCCATCCTAATTATGTACTTGAATCATCAAAACAAGACTGCAAGTTTGGCTTTTTTTGTAGTAAATATTACCTTATATGTAATATATACTCTCAGGAAACTGAGTAAATCATGCTACCTTTTGTTTTATGATAACATGAAATTTTCAGAAATGATGATTCACATAAAATTGTTTTCCTGAAATTTTAAGAGAAAATACAGAAAGATCCCACATAGCCTCTGGCAAGTCTTTCTTATAGTAACACTTTTATATAGCTAAAGTATAACATTTTGATCTATGGAATTGAACCTATTAATTTCATTCATACCTCATGAGTTTTGGGTGCAATATGCATGTGTACACGTGCATGCATGTGTAGATGTGGATTTGTGTGTCAGCCATGACTGTTTAGTACTGAACAGCTAAAAACCACAAGAACGCTTGCACCGTCCTTTCCCTATCATATCACAGTGTAAGTTTCTCCACAAACCTATCCACTCCCTTAGTAATCATGGCTGTACTTTTTGGTGAAAATAACCTAGTAGCTGGCTGAAAGAGGTAGTACCTGCAGAGAAACATTGAAATGCTGAACAAAGGCAGAATCACTTATACCTGAACTTTTGAAAATACGTTTATGTTTGCAGAAACCAAATGAACTCAGAAACAAAGGGAGAAAACACCTTTGAAACAGTGGTATACACAGGAAGACAAATATATATGATCTCACAAAAATTTTGGATCTAAAAATGCCATGCATATAGAAGCAGAAAATCGAATAGTGGTTTCCAGTGGCTGGAGGGCAGGGAAAATTAAATTCAAAATATTCAAACTTTCAATTAAAAGAAGAATATGTTCTGGATATCCAAGGGAAAGCATTGTGACTATAGTCAATTCTGTGACATTTATTTGAAATATCGTTTTATAAATAAGCAAATTTAAGTGTCCTAATCATGTACACAAACACAAAATCAGTAACCCTCATTGATAATGAACGTACTTGTTGACTGTAGCAATCATTTGCACAGTGTATACTGATCATATTGTACAACTTGCAATTTTTATTTGTGAATGAATATTTTAAAATAAAATTGTGGTGATTGATAGAATACAATTTTTAAAAACAAGATCCACATATTTGTTTGTTATAAGAGATATTTTTATGTTTTTATTATGCCTCTTTGCTTTTGTCAGCTTTCAGAAACTACCAACATACTTTGCCTAATATTCCCTCCATATTCTGCTCATGTCACCCTGGACTTCTGCAGTTATAGCCTCTCTCTAATTTCCTCTAATTCTGCCTTCATTTCACAATGGTTAAAAGTATTTCTGGATAACTATATCCTAATTCATTTATTTAATCACATCTGTAAAGTCACCTTTGCCATGCAATAGATGTGCAGAGTCTCAGGATGAAGATATAAATATATTTTACAGACCACTACTCAGCTTAGCACATTATACTCTGCTGAAATCTAGACAGACTGTTTCAAAAGCCTAGTTAGCCTTTCAAGGATCTTCATTCACACTCATTCATTTAACAGTGCAATGAGTGAAGTGAGGGGAAAGAACTGCTATAAACTGGATCCAACAGGCATGCTGCACCAAAGCCTGGGCACACACAAATTGGCTTCTCTATGATCATGACAAGGCCTGATGCTAGTCATGCACTCCGCCTTCCTGATGACAGAATCTGGACTGCTTTTCAGACACAATATGTATTGGTTGATAGTTCATTTACGCATATCTTTATTTATACTATTTTGGCTATTTGCATTACTGATTTTAATTTCCAATAGTAAAAATATGGTAATGATTTGTGTTGGTAAATAGAAGAAGCTGATAGTTATCATTCAACCTATATTATGACCATATTTACAAGAAATACAAGAAAATCGAGGCAGTAAAAATCTCATAAAATCTAAAAAATATATTTTAAATGTATGTAAAACAAAGCAATGTAAATTATTAGATTATTTTAATGTGTAATTACATGCAATGTAGAAAAGCAGTCATGTATATACATATACATGAATAAAAAATCTCTGCATATATAAACATATACATATGCATATATGTATATATGCATTTATACACACATTCAAAACACAAGGCCCATTCATGGTAAAATAGAATTAAATGTTCAGTCTGATTTTTTTGTGAAAAAAACTTGGCAATGCATGCGTTTTCACAATCAACAATTTTTTTTATTTTTTTGGAGTCCAGCATCTTATTGTCCAGATAAATTGAACAGTTTCTTGGGGAGACCATCTCTGGTCTGAAGGTAGAGCTGGCAGAATATCATCCCAATCAGTTAAGAGTCCCAACATAACATCAACAACAATTTACAACATTACGGAATTAACATGGTTTTGAGTAACCAATATGTTAAAAAAAATAATAATGCAAGTTCTTAACCACATCCTGTGATTAGCTCATTGACATTTCAATTTTAGTTTATATACAGAACCGGCTGCTATACCCCTTAAAATGGCTATAGGGTACTATTCAGCTGTCTTGTGTCTATTTTCATTTTAGTATTTAGCAGTTTATAGTGTACAATAAACAATTTTTATGACATTTTTGAAGAAAATTTGTACACAAAATAATGTGTATATCCCCCTCTCAATTAAAATGCAAAGCCATAGCCAAATGGGACCAAGATTTTCAACCCTTATCACACTAGATTTTCGAAGGAATTTTCTCATTACCAATTAAAATGCATTTTTAAAAAGATTTACTTATCTTCTATTGGAAAGTCAGATTTACAGAGAAATGTAGATACAGAGAAAGATCTGCCATCCACTGGTTCACTCCCCAAGTAGCTGCAATGGCCAGAGCTGAGCTGAATCCAAAGCCAGGAGCCTGTTCTGGATCTCCCACAAAGGTACACTTTTCCAAGACATTGGACCATCCTCTCCTGCCCTCCCAGGCCACAAGCAGGGAACTGGAAGGGAAGTGGAGCAGGCAGGACATGAATCAGCACCCACATGGGATCCTGGCACGTGCAAGGAAAGGACTTTAGCCACGAGGCTACAGCGCCAGATCCAAAATTGATTTTTTTAATTATATAAATTTTATTTTTGACAATTTTTAAATATCTGATTAGGGTGAGAAGAGTCAAGTTCTAGAGGAAAGTCGGTGAGGCCATTGTTTTGATGTTCTCTTTTTTCTTACTGTATCTACGGGGAGGGGAGGGGAGAGATAAGGAGGGAAGTCACACTGAGCCTCCCAACCGTCCCAGGGTCCCCGTTGTGGAGCATGTTCTGAGGGTCCTGCTCAAGTGATTTTGATAGTTCAACAGTTCTGTATTGCTGACGATTTTGCCACTCAAATCACGATAAAATCTCTCCAGACTCCACTGGCTGACATAGTCCACCCTAGAGTTTCCGTTTGCCCAGGTATTCACTGCCAACTTTGGCTGGGGAGTTATCGATTTGTTCTGTCCTCCACCCTCTGTTATGGTACTAGGTGATATCTTCAGGCTCCAGTGTACTGTCATATCCTCCATGTGCTTCTGGATATGCTATCCACTGCTGCTCTAAGCCACTGAAGAGGCCCAGACCTGACCCAAGCATTCCACGGTCACACCATGGACCCTGTAATTTTCTCCATGGTTTGAATTTTGAGTCCAGTGCTTCAGTTGGGGAGATTCCCAAAGAAATTTCATCTGAGGCGATCCCAGACCTTATTCTTGTGTATGCATGCCAATACAGGGTCCTGTACTGTTCGTCGCCCAAATCGGCCTACGTGGACACAGTTAGTTGCAATTTCTGGGTCAATTGTCCCCAGCCCTGTCTTCTACGCTAACTAACGTGTGTTGCAGTCCTGCCCGATCCTGCCTGGTAGGCAGAACCATGGTCCTAGGCATGCCCAGAGCCATGGAGATCCGTCCCCAGCACGGTCGCTGTGGACGGAGGAAATTCGTGCACATTGGGCTTGTACAAGCCCAGGATCCTCCCCATGCCCAGCAGCTGGTTTCCCAAAACTCAGTTCTTAATATACAAAAGGAAATACCTGTTCAGGACTTCAGACTCCAAGTCCCATCACTATGGCAACTGCACAATCTCATATTATCTTCTGGACCACTTGGTGATAATGATGGTACTGGAACATTCATTCCCTCATTATTTGGTTCCAATGAGATCTCCCTAATTTCATGTTTGAAACACTAATTCTTAGGTTTCTGGCATTTATCCACTTTAATAAATCTTTCTTCTAGATATTCATCAAACGTGTTGACTAACTTCAATCAAGGACAGAAACTGAAGCAGAAAGAGCTCTTTAGGCTTTGGTAATGTTTGAGCCATTCATGTTTGCACACTTCCTAAGGCTGTTTTAGTGTTCACAAAGTTGCCCTTCTTTTCTTTCCCTCTACTTCCAGCTCAGGCTATCTGCTTTCATGATCAAGCTCTTTGCCTTTATTTACACATATATTATGTTGGGCTGTTTTAATATAAAGGACTTACTGTGTATATCTCTTTAAGCTTCATTGCTATTCTGTACCACTAAATTCAAAGGACTGAAATTTCCTTTTAGAGATAGTGGACTTTGGTAATATTTCTGTAGTACCTAGTGCAGTTGGAGTTTTCAGCAACTGGAGATTTGTCTTACATTACCTTTTCTGTATACATAAAATCACATGATTTATTTTTAAAGCAAGTAGTATATATTGATATTTTATTGTTTCTGTGTTTTTCTTTGTTTCCATTTGTCTTTCTAAGCTGTTAGCGGAGAGGGTTCAGAGCCAGACTTTGAAATGAGTCAGCTGTGTGGAACCCAGACACTGAAAGAGGTTTCCGTAGCAACGGGAGATGTGTGGGAAAGCCTTATGCACACTATAGCTTAGGAAAGAGGATTTACTGACGGAGGTGCAAAGCCTCCCCCCACCCATCCTGGTGGTATTTTCTTAGGACAAGGATACTTAGTTTGTGATAGATTGAGCTAATACCATAGTAATTTTTTTCTGAAGGCAGACTTTCCCTTATTTGGAAATTAACTAAATACTGAAAGTGAGCACATACAGTTTCAAAAAGAACCGTGGAACCAATAAAGCACTATTAATCAAAGCAGTCAAACTCTAGTCAATTGTAAATAAAGGGAGACCTTGTTGATCTCATGACAAACTTGGTCACTGCAACAGTGAATTCAATATGGCAAAGGGATTGCCTCCATTTGATTTTATAAAGTGGTACTTAGACACATAGAAAATAGCTGACACATAGCAGCCAGTTTTTTAGAACATATTTTTATCTTTCCGAAAGCTGGTGCTTATTTGACCTGTGATCAGCTGACTCAATTTATTAAAATGGTAATAAGCATGCCAAGGTTTTTGTTGTGGCTCCTTCTCTCAACTCTAGGTTCCACATTGTGATGCAGGTATTGGACAGTAGTGAAAGAATCAGTGCTTTTCCACTTCCATTATAGAAGAGATAACTCCAAAATCATTTGAGGAAACTCAACTTATGTCATACAGAACTTCAATATTGCTTAAGGTTTTGAAAGTCCGTAACAAAAATCCATGTGATCTAAAAATACTTTAAAAGAACAATTTGGTCATTTCCACACCATGAAAAATTGTATAAAACACTATCTCACAAATAAGACCCAAACAAAGTCTTGTGGTAGGTCAGGAATAGGTATCATCCTATCATCTCGGACCTATATTGAAAACCTGGTTTATTAAAGATGATTGCAATCTTTTTACTTTTGTTAATACACCTTTACACTCATCTTTCCCCTATACTCTTCTCACCATTCTGCTGAAAACCCCCAGTAAGTTCCTTTTCAGAATCAGCCATTGACTTCTAATGTGACATTATAATTGTTAGCTAAGAACTAGTTCAAATTTGTGGTCAAAATGCTTAAAGTAAAAGATGATTTAGAAGGACAGTTGAGGCCAGTATTATGGTGTGGTGAGTAGATCTGTCACCTGCAGTGCCAGCATCCTATCTGGTTGCTGGTTCATACACTAACTACTCCACTTCCAATCCAGCTCACTTATAATTATCTGAGAAAGCAGTGGGTAATGGCCCAAGTACTTGCTATCCATGTAGGAAACCTGTAAGAAACTACTGGATTCTGACTTCATTGTGTCCATTTCGGGAGTGAACCAGAAAATTGAAGATCCATTTCTCTTTCTCAAAAAAATAAAGTCATTAAAAAAAAAGAATGAGCATGTGCTTTGAGCATACATGAAGAAAAAAATACATGATTTTCTCTTTTTTAGGATCTTGGATCCTAAATACGGATGAGGATTGATGAAAAGAAAAGGAAATGTAGTAAATGGTCAATTAAAGCCTTTGACTAGAAACTACAAACTGATTCTGGCTAACTTACACAAAGATATTTGATAGTTCACAGAATCAACAAGAGGTATGAAAAAGTGGATTCAGAATACAATTAAAAACCAAAGATAACTAAGTATTGAGAAATACAAAGTTACTCCACAGAAAATGCTAATGTTGGCACCTCTGCTTGTCAATTCACTTTACCATAGCTTTTAAAAAGGCTAAGTCTGTTTTTTGTTTGTTTGTTTGTCTGCAATCACTTCGAAAATTCAAAGTCTCAGAAGGTGTTATTCATGTCCTGTCTTCTAGGGATCTTGAGACAAAAGGGAAGAAGGATCTGACAACTTGGAAGCACATGAGGGAGACAGAACCCTGATTCCCATCAGGGTTCAGGCCATGACAGATTCTAGAAGAATGGAATGGTTGTTTCACTACTTGAAAGTCAAAAATAAAAATTACTTATAAACATAATTGCTTGCTATCTACCCCCCCAAAATGAAAATGCTCATATTTCTGAATTCATAATTTTTTCAGACTTAGCAAAGTAATGCTGTATTATTGAATGGAATTTTAGTCAGTACCCCATAATCAAATACATTTCTATTTCTAAACTAAAATATGTGACTATTAATACTGAACTTGCATAATGATTAGATTCTCCCTTGACTTTGGATTATGTCCTAATACCGAATAAACTCAGTTCAGATTGGATGTTTAAATTTATTATTTTTTTATTTTGAAGGATTTGAGAATTACACAAAATAGGTTGCTAGGCTTGAATAGGATCCGAAGCACCAACTCCTGCAGGTGGTTAAGTCCTAATGACAAGTTGAAAACACTACAAGAATGGACACCTAAGGCAATCACTATGTCTAGAAAGTGGCTCTAATAAGAGATCCTTAAATCATTGAAGGATTTTCCTGGGGAAGGTAGTTTTCTTTGGAAGATCGGTTACAAAAGCTGAGTTTGCCATTGTCACTGATTTCTGGCTAACCATGTGGCTTTGACTCTGTGCACACTCCACAATTTCCATCATCCAGCTTTCCCAGACAACTGAATTAATGGAGTTACTTGACCTTGCCTTGTGAACCTCCAGCACCAAGAAGCCAAATAAATGTCCTTGTTTTCTAAGTAGCTATTTTTCTGCTATTTGCTGTTACATAGAGTGACTAACCTGCAAATGGTTGGCGTATTTGCTCTAAGCATCATAAACACTAACAAATGTTTCCCTAGTAAAAGAATGCATGGTTATTACGAAGGAATAAAGAACAACTTAGAAAGAAAACTAACACTTCAACCACATCTAACCTTAAAATGTGGCTAGGATTAAAATGAACCTAAATATGAAGCAATGTATGCATACTAGAAAGTGCAGTATGAAGAAAAATTCCTGGGTAAAGAAACAAGAAAATGTGAAATAAGGAATTAATTTATTCTCCATTAAATAAGGACTTCTTTTTAAAAAAGATTTGTTTGTTGTTATTTGAAAGGTAGATTTACAGCTAGAATGACACACACACATAGAGAGAGAGTTCTTCCATCTACTGCTTCTCTTCCCAAATAACCACAAGGACCAGAGCAGAGATGACCTGAAGCCAGAAGCTTCTTCCAGGTCTCCTACATGGCTGTAGAGTTCAAAGGCTTTGGGCCATCCTCCATTGATTTTCCAAACCATAAACAAGGAGGTGTATCAAAAGTGGAACGACTGGGACTAGAACTAGTAACCAAATGTGATGCTGGTACTGCAAGTAGAGGATTAGCCTGCTCAGCCACTATGTCAGCCCCTAAATAAGAGCTTTTGAGCATAGAATTATAAGCTCAGTGCTGTGATTCAGGGAAACTAATTTGGTTATCCTGTCACTTTTGTTCTCAAGATTTATTTGTTTTCATCAGAAAGACAGATTTACAGAGAGAAAGATCTTCCATCTGCTGGTTCACTCACCAAGTGGCTGCCATGGATGTAGCTGAGCCAATCCAAAGCCAGGAGCTTCCCCCAGATATCCCATGTGTATACACGGTCCCATGGCCTTGGACCATTCTTCTTTGCCTTTCCAGGCCACAAGCACGCAGCTGGATCAGGAAGTGGGTCAGCCGGGACATAAATCAGTGCCAATATGAGATACGGAGGTTAGAGGTAGAGGATTAGCCAGTTCAACCATAACACAAACCCCTGTCCTGCAATTTTTAATCAACATAGAGAAATTCTATATGGTGTTACAGAAGATTTTAATTTATACAATTGAAATCTATTTGCTCTTGTCCTTGCTTCAGTAAAGATAAACAGATGGTCAACGCCATTCGGTCAATGCAATACACAGGCTGAGCATGTATGTTCCATTTTCCACTAAGAACCATTGAAGAATTATCAGGAAGATAATTTTATTGGTGTAAAATAAGCCACAACACTCAACATAATGCAGAATACTCGGTTTGCATGCTAACATCTATCTATCTGCTTAGTTGTTTCTTATTTATTTTAATGAAGTATTGTGTAATGATGTGGATTAAAAATAATATAATTGCAACTATTACATTGTGACAGAAATGGTTAAAGAGCAGTTTCTGCTCGTAAACATTTGCTAGGCATTCTGTGAAACCAGACATTATCTTAGGCAATTCCTGTGCATGATATCCATGAAGTAATGAACTGGTTTTTGGCCATACACAAAGAAACAAATCTTTCTCTTTCTTTCTCACCCTAACTTCCGTCTCCTTTCTTTGCTGCAGAACACAATTTTTATATTTGGTAATTCTTTGTCTTTAGGAATGAAAATTGATAATTTTCTTCATCTCAAGGTCTCTAGTATCAACTATCATAAGCATTAGAGTGGTTATAGATCAAAGTCCAATGGCTGCCTCAGCTGATTAGCAGCCAAAAAGTACAAAAGAAATACAGTCTCAGCACTGTTTGATGATATTGACCATTAGTGCCCCCTAGGTGTGAATTATAAAGGTATCATTTTTCATTCATTTCTTTTAGCCTTGTAACTGTGTTTGGCCCTCTAGTACTGTCCTCCCTTCCAGCTGCTACCTCCAGATTCTACTTTAAAACATGCTGACCAGATAGGATTGAAATAAAATTGTGGAATATTTCATCTCTGTGAGCCATAATATTAAAGGAATTAAGGGTATTCAGAAATCAGCTGTTTTAAAAGTGAGTGTTTTCATGTAATTTACCAATATCATTAGCTACACTTCAGTCCTTTGAATTTCATAATACTCCCATCTCAAACTGCTTATTGTCCAAAGTGACTCCTGTTCAACCTGGAAAGAAATTTTCCTTCTACAATGTTATGAAAATAGATGATATTAAATAAATTGGGAAGATAATCCTCAATTTGAGTGACTTGTGGTCATTAAATGGAAAATGTGAATATGCTTACTTCACTTCTCTAAGATAAAGTCCCAGTACATTGCTCTTAAATGCACCTTAGGGACAGAGAGTGACACATAATTCTGGCTTTCTTATGTTCTGATCAATTTTAACTTCAAAAAAATATGTTTTTGAATTTTAGTTCTTGTGACATGTCTTTTCATTCTATACTCATTTGTTAAAATCTGCCCTAAATAGCAAAAGGTCAACGTAACATTTATATGCTGATAATTCCAAATGAATTGTCTACTTTGATGTCCAGAAATCCATCTATCTCTGGGTACTTGTCATTTTTTTTTTTTGATATTTCAATTTCAACTCTCCTGCAAAATCTTTCCCCACCATTCACGGCCTCTTTCAAAAACTCATGACACAGTAAACTTTCTATGTAAGAAATTTAGGAGCCAACCACAGCTGCACTTCAAAAGTTACATGGAGGGCCCAGCCCAATAGAATAGTGGTTAAAATCCTCACCTTGAACCCGCCAGGATTCCATATCGGCGCCAGTTCTAATCCCAGCAGCCCTGCTTCCCTTCCAACTTACTGCTTGTGGCCTGGGAAAACAGTTGAGGATGGCCCAAAGCCTTGGGACCCTGCACCCGTGTGGGAGACCCAGAAGAGCTCCTGGCTTCGGATTGGCTCAGCTCCAGCCATTGCAGCCCCTTGGGGAGTGAATCATCGGACGGAAGATCTTCCTTTCTGTCTCTCCTCCTTTCTGTATATCCGCCTTTCCAATAAAAATAAATAATTCTTTAAATAAAGTTACATGGAATTGGAATTAAAAAGTAAGTAAAACAAAATTGAAATCCATATGCATGAAGAGTCTTCATGGGAAATACATATTATGTACAAATACACACACAGACTTCAAAAATGTTGTCAGGGCCTGGCATGATGACAGTGGCTAAATCCTCACCTTGCAAGTGCTGGCATCCAATATGGGTGCCAAACTGTTTCCTGGCTGTTCCACTTCCCTGCAGTTCCCTACTTATATCCCGGGAAAGCAGGAGGATAGCCCAAAGCCTTGGGGCCCTTGCTCTTGCTTCTGCCAAGACCCGTCTTTTTCAGATAACCTCATAATCGTCTTCCTTACCTACTCCAGTTTACTCCTTAGACAATATTTTAGCAGATGTTCATCCTGACTTGTCTCAGCTGAAGATTCTATTTCCCTTATTGTTCATATCATCTCCCCAATAAAATATTAAGTCCACTAGAGCAAGTGTTCTCTCTTTCCTCCTTCCTCGTGATAACGATAGCATTTTATGATGGTGCCAGACTTCTAGTATATATTCAGTAAATATTGTTATTTGAACATGAACAAACAATCTATTTCAACCTTCTCAGGAAATGCCCTAGAGAAAATCCTTCATTTATTAATTGCTAACAAGGAACGTTTTACTTACTTGAGCAGCATCAATCTGGTTGGACAGATTCCAGGAACTATGGCAATCTGTGCCAGCACCCACTCAGAACCCCCTTTGCCCCATCCATCTGCTAAGTGTTTCTATTCATGTATTTGCCTTGCGGCTTTGTTTTCAGTTCCATCTAAATGTTCTCTTTCTTAGAGGAAGAAGCAAAATCTCAGAATCTTGCACATATTTAGCCTTTTCCTGTTCAGGACTTGATGCCATTTATTTTCCCAGGCCAGGCCTTCCACAAAATCACAAATTTTCTTCTGTGGTTATCCTGCAATCAAGCCACCTGTCTTACTCACTACACTGCTGAACTGAAATGGATTCTGATTTTCTGCAGAATTAGTTAAGTATCTGCCTCAACTTGGAACTGTAATAACAAATTCACTAAGTTGCAAATGGATGATAATATTGTGAGAACTGTTTTTAGGGGTTCTTTGAGGAGTTATGCTTGTGAGAGTGAACAACATAAGATTACATCCATGCTAATTAAACTTTAAAAGAAATTACTAACAACTGAGTTTTTCAGAATTTAAAAATGGAAATATATCATTATTTACATAAAACCAAAATAAGCACTAATTATTATGCTGAAATGATATTGGGCAGTTATGCCTATGAAGATTTTACATGGAATATTTTATAAAGTGGCTAAATTAAGCTTTTCCAGTATAATAACAGAAAATTCAACTATAGCAAACCAGTTAATTACCTGTTATTTATATTATATTGTAGCAAATTCATATTTAGGATTCCCACCTATTATTCAGTATGCTTTTACAATAGATGATACTAATTTTGGAGATAGGAAACAAACATACCTATTATATCAGTTTATATTTAGTAATAGTTGGAGATTGGGAATATAAACGTGAGTAATCTCCAGTATAGTTTAAAAAAAAAAAAAGACCTGAAAGGAGAACAGCAATATATTTAAATTCTGTTAAAAAAAAAAGTTTGCAAATAAACTTCTCCTCTGAACCACAGATTCCCCATGTAAACAACCAGGAGATTGAATGACAACAGTTTTTGAGTGACAGTTTTACAATATTCCCACGGGGTGTTTTGGAAATGTGTAATGACATTTTGGCCATGTCAGCGATACTCTGAGTTTTACCATATTAGCCACTAAGCTACTGTGCCAGGCAACAAATATAGTAAATATTGAAGATAAGTCAATACTCCACCCAAAATTTACATGATTCTTGGACCAATAAAAAAAATCCCAGGCTCAAATACATATTACCAACCAGAGATATAATAGCAATATCAAAAATTATTGAAATAATGTAGATGGCAAAAATATATGAACAGTACACACAGAAAAGGAATGACCACAAAATAACATTAGATAAAATACATTTCAGAACAAAGTACATATAGGGGAAACTGTTTCAATTACTCAGAAACATATAATAAATGTAAATGCTCCTGAAGCTAATAAAATGGCCAGACTAATAAAATAAATTTGATAGAATGAAAGAAAAAGATATACACAACCATTGTGACAGCCGGTGAGTTAAACATTTTTCTTTCAGCAATCAAAGAATAAGATGAAAAAACCAGTGAAGATGGAAAAGACAAGAAAACTCATCAGTGACTTTAAGTTAGTGTGTATTTGTAGAACTCAGTACCTTTCTAGGCTGAGTATGCATTCTTCTTTAAGCGCAGATAGACCAATGCCTGAACCTAAAGAAAATGTCATTTAGCATATGTTCTCTAAGCACAATTAAATAAATTACAAACCAATGGCCATAATGTATCTAGAAAGGAACTAAGTTACTCAAATTTAAGTGATGAAAAGATAAGTACATTTATCACAATTAGAAAATATTTTGAACTGAATTATAACAGTCTGTAACATATGTAAATTTTGGATTATTAATGCAGTAGCACTTTACAAGAAAAGTTACAGCTTTAAATACCCATAATAAGGAAATGCTTCATATTGAAAAAGTTACAGTGAAAGGAACAAAGATAATCATTAACTTCAATAAGTGAAAGAAAATGAATAATGAAGATAACAATTGATTTAAAGGAAATGGAACACAAATACTAGAGAATAATAAAGAAGGCTGAAATACTAACTTTTGAAAAGTTCGGTAATTAGGTCAATCCCTGCACTGATCCAGGAAATCAGGGAGATATGCAAAATACTAACATCATAATTAAAGAGAAGATGGCACTATAGATCTTACACACAATGGAAAAATAGTAAAAGATTATGATGAAAAAAATCTCATGATAAAAATACACAATTTAGATGAAATGACTTCAGACAATGAAAAACACTTTCCATTCACTAATTCACTCCACAAATGGCTGCAATGGCCAGCACAGGGCCAGGCGGAAGCCAGAACCCAGAGCTTCTTCCGTGTCTTCCACATTGGTGCACAGGCTTGAGTATTTAGACGATGTTCTGCTGCTTTTCCAAAAGCATCAGCAGGGAGCTGGATGCGAACAGAGCAGCTGGGACTTGAACAAGTACCCGTATGGAATGGCAATCTTGGAAGCAGAGGCTTGACCTGCTACAACACAATGACAATCTCTATGCATCTGATTTAATGCATAATATTTTTAATGAGTATTCAAGATGGTTAATAATGATTACTTTGTGTGGGGACTGGGATTAGAAGAAAGTGAACATTCCATGGTATAGCATTCTGCACAAAATTTTATCATATTAATGTATTAGTTTGTCAAAATTTTCTCCAAAAGGGCCATCATAAGAGACCAAATACTCAAGAAGTCATTGATAAACTGTCAGAATATGTTTCTGTGCTTTAAGAAATAAATGCTGCATCCTACAGTTGCTGATAAGGAGGCAGCAGCTCATTTTTAATGAGTCCTGATGCAGACTGCCTTGGAATCTTTTCTCAGGTGAATGAAGCCCTGTGCTGACTTCCATGGCATTGATCTATTCATTAATGCCAAGAAGGCTATAATAAATTGCAGAAATAATTCACTAAACTATGAGTTTTCCTGGCATTTCATGTCTAGAAAATTATTCATACAAACATTATTTCTCTTAGAGTCTTTTTTTGTGAGGCTTATTAAACCATTGGAAAGTTGTAGGACCAAGGTATGGCCACCACATAGTATTGAAAATGAATATTCACATCTGCTTCAGACTGAGTTTCACAAATTTCCAATTTTTATAAAAAATAAAAGAAGATCATCATTAGACAGGAGAAGTTTGACCATTTCTCAATGTATCCATTGTTCTAATACATGGAAGGAAGTACTTTCTCCTGGATTGTGTTTTATTAGATCACACATTATTTACCAATTTATTAATCACAAATACACCTATTTCTTCAATTCAGCAAATGCTTAAAGTCTTCAAAAAGCTAATAGAAAATAGGTATTACAGAAAATGTGTGCAAAGATTTAAAAATATTTTGAACCAAAACAACTTATCTGCTAACTGCATTTTGTTCATAAACTTTCTAAAGTGTTCTCAGATTTCTTGAGATTCAAACTATTGTGTCCTTTGCTATAGCAACCACAGTGAAAGATACATTGTGAAAAGATCAGCTTTTGTAGTTTTATAGTTGTTTTAGAATTTTACTGGGAAAGATTGATAATAAATAAATAAAGAAATATACAGTAAGATAGCTTTATTTCTACTTTTCATCTACTTATTTTCACTGTATAGTAAGAGATCCTCCTTCAACTGGTTCTCTACAAATGGCCACAACAATCATAGTTGGGATGAGCTAAAACTAGGATCCTGGAGCACAGTGTGGCTCTCCCTTGTGAGTGGCACAGATCCACCAACCTGAGCCATTTCCTCTTGCTTTGCAGGATGAATAACAGCAGTAAGCTGAATCAGAAGCAGTAGAACTCTGTTTAAATGTGTCCTTACCCTATTCTGCCATATTGATTCCCTCTTAACAGCTTTCTAGAATGCATTGGGAAAGCCATGCTGAGTGGATGATACATGAGCTGACATCTCAGTGATGAGAAAGAGTGAACTAAATGTGAATCTGGAGGAAGACAAATTAATGAATAGCAATGACAAACACTAAGAACTGATTCTTAAGTATTCACACACTCATTCAAGTGACCGGGCTCCAATTCCAACTCTTTAGGTTCACTAAGTCCCGATTAATAATTCACGTCTTCACGTTAGTGACTCTCATGCCCTCTTCAAGATAGTTCTAATTCTGAGCACCTGTGGTTCACACTTTAGGAAACATGGACTTGGAGGTTGCAGGGGGGTTAGAGTTTGCTAATGGATTTCAACATGAGTTTATGATTACAGGGATTCGGGCCTCAGGAAAGGTGTCCTAAAATTATGTAACTCTTGAGGCATGGGTGACAATGGAATAGGCGTCCAGGTGGAATATAGTAGTTTGTCAGCCAAAGCTGGTGAGAAGATGAAGGTATGGAGATCAGCTATGGAAGGTCTAGTCAGACAAGATGGCAACGAATAGAAATTAGTGAGATCTACCAGAGTTCTTGGCTGTTCTGAAGACAGACTGCTTTCTTGGTCCCTGTTTCCTGCTGCAAGGGTGTGGATCTGAGCTCCCAGGTGTTGAATGCCAGAAAGAATTCACAAGCCTGCAAATGTACTCTTTCTCAAAGGAAGAAATGGGTTGAAATGTTAAGTTTTACCTCTTCCAGGGCTTTATATTGCCAGGAAAAGAAGTTAAATATTGTTCACTGAGAGAAACTTGGATAGGAATAAGATGTAATCCACTTTTTATTTCCAACTCAGATGATGATAATGAGTTTCACCACATTCTA
Source organism: Ochotona princeps (assembly GCF_030435755.1). Classification (NCBI taxonomy): domain Eukaryota; kingdom Metazoa; phylum Chordata; class Mammalia; order Lagomorpha; family Ochotonidae; genus Ochotona; species Ochotona princeps. The sequence continues at coordinate 96,041,881 of NC_080865.1, forward strand.
ATTACTGATTTCTGCCTGGAGGAACATCTTGACTTTTCCCATTAACAATAATTTAATATGTTATTGCTTATCCTTTGTTCTTTTTCTCTGAGCTCATCCAATTACTGCATACTGCTATTATTTCCTCAGCTCTAGACACCAGTTTAACATTTTATGTAGTTTTCTTAGATTTTATCCCAATTATAACTTATTTACAATTGTATTTTAAATCATGGCTAAATTCTTTGTATTTTGGTATTTCAAAAGTGGATAAATACCACATGTTACATGGGACACATAATGTAAGTTAAAAAATACTGTTTGGAAAATTTTAAACAATTTTGATCTCTTTAAACTACTGTCAGCATAAATTGGATTTATTTTCAACTAATTAGCATCTGGAGTGGGCTTTGTAGTCCAGTAGCTTAAGATGCTGCATAGAACTTCCATATCTCGTATTAGAGAAACTAAGGCCCAGGATGACCTCTGCTTGCAGTCCAGTTGTCTGCTATTGCACTGGGGAGGCAGAATATGACGGGCAAAGAACGTGGGGTTCCTGCACCCTATGTCAGAGACTTGGATGGAATTCCTGACTTCAGCTTGGCTCAGTCCTGTTTGTCACAGGCATTTGGAGAGTGAACTACTGGACAAAAGATATCTCTCTGTTTCACTCTGCATTTCAAATAAATAAACATTTTTCAAAATATATGAATTAAATTGTGTTTTCTTTTTTTAAAACATGGATTTCAGAAATATCCTGCTTTGTTGATTTAACAATCAATACAGGGACCATGTTATAATCTTTTATCTTTACCTTAGTGTGGGACTCAAATGATTTGAGGAGAAATGGGTTTCACAAATATTTGCAAAATATTTCACAAAGGAAGAAATCGATGGTATGAAATTTCTCAAGATGGCACTCTTTTTTATTGAGTAAAAGCTATCTGAAGGGCCTTGTAATTAATGTCTTGCAAACAACACTCACAGTGTATGCTCCACATTTTTCTGGTTTGCAATGTTGTATAGGTTCCAAATGTAAATATGGGCTACTTGATAGCAGCACACTTACACCATGTGGTTCCATGACCCCATAATTTCAAGTAAAAAGCTAGGGTCAGAGTGAGATCCCAAGATTATACTCATAGGTCTGCTTCAGTGTCATGTCCTTTCTAATGCACATATTTACTAGTAATCGCTATTAAATTTAATAAAATAACTTTTCTACCTAATTGATTATCTACAAGTGTATTGAAATCATGCTTTTGTCTTTCTGTGAATTCTGGCACAAGCTGACTGATCTGATGAGGAAAAAAAGAAAATACAGAATAAAAACATTTTCTAAAAGATATTGCCACTCTACATTCAAACATTCTATAACCTAAAGGCCAAAGTAAAACTTTCGAGACAACTCTATTATCAGAACTCATCAGCCTTACTTTACTGAGTTCATTTATAGAAATTCTAATCTAATGGGAAAAATGTAATTTCTGAACCATGTATTATAAAGAACTATTCTTATAATTAGATTGTGTAGTTTGGGAAAAAATGTTATACATTTTAGATCTCAATTACTTACCAATCCACCCTCCCCCCCCCAAAAAAAATAGAACTATTTGTTCCACTGCAATAAATTACTTCCTTATGTAAATGAATTATTTGCAATATGTCTGTGTGCACTACTATTCCATTCAAATTCGCTAGACATGTTCTTCAGTATATTTGTGTTTATGTAAAAGAACGTGTTTTAAATGCTCATATAAATTTAGCTTTAAAATGTGGATTAGGCCCTGATTAATAAAATAAATTCTGAACTTATAGTTAGAAGAATTAGTTCCATGCCAGACTGTCTTTGACCACTATCCTTTGGAAGTGGCCAACATACGGCAAGTATTAGAAGCATAGCATGTCTAATTAAATAGCTATCTTGAGATATTCTTTTATGGAATGAACATAAATTTTTAAGACCCTGCTAGCTGAAATGTTTCTTCTCTCATGCAAATATTTTTCAGCTGTCTAAACATATGTTGCTGCCCCTCCTGTATAAACCTCATATATATATATATACACCTCAGCCACCTTGTTTCTCACCGATACTACCAACATGCAAGCTCTTCCTAATTCTTTCAGAACATTTAGTCTAGTAACTTGATGATGCATCAACATCGCATTGATTTCATTCTTAGAATTCCAAGAGATCTTATGATGTTCTAATCATTCAATTAGTGGCAACTCACCCAGTGATCCTTTCTTGACCATTCCAGGTGAGTCTGGCTTGTCGGCCCTTTCCTATAGGCTCCCAGTAGTTTGCAGCAATGTTTTATGTAGAATATATATGTAAAGGAGGAATAGTTTGGTCATACGGCATATATTGATAAACTTTGACATTGTGAATTGCTCTCTGAAGTATTGGTACAAATTTGCAAGATGACCAGCATCCAAAAGGGTTTGCGTATTTTAAAATATTTTCCACACTTTGTATAAGGTTAGACTTTTAAAACCTAGTGGTTATTGTGACACGCCAGACTCACACTTCCTTCTTTCCTACTTTGATATATGATTCAGGGGATTGAACTCTACAGTGGGCACCAGGATTCCTTCAATGTTGGCATCTGTTTAGATTCACATGGAGAAAAACAGAAGGAAATTGAGTGAAACAAAGACAGTGATTTTCCTTCCTGCAGTTTCTGTGAATTAAGTATATCATGAGCTAGAATCTTAGTATTCCTAATGAATTGATGTTTTGCTTATATTCTTATGGAAGTTTCACATATTCTTGATTCCAATCATTTCTGGAGAGTTTTGAATGCAATTTAAATGATTTCTGCCAATACGAGACACTTTTATATTTAAAAATAATTTGCTGTCAAGATTTATTTTAATTTTGCAAAGGTTTTAGTTATCAGGAGTTTCTTTCCACAGTGTGTAATTTCCTGTCTTAAAGAAATATGCACTAAAGTCATACAGATACTTTCACAGATTTTATTCCAGAATAATAAAGAAAATTTTGTCTTTCATATAAGAATTATTATCTACCTAAAACTGCTTTTGTGACTAGTGTGAGATGGAAGTCTACCTTAGTTAATCTTCAATGCTATAATACATCCAGATGCTGTGGGGAAGAATTTTTGCTACTCAAGAACAGTTTCTGGGCTCAACCTGTGTGTTTCAGACAATGCAAAATCCTTAAAAATTCTTTTTTCACTATGCCAAAATTACAGTTACTCTTTAAATCTTTAATTCTCCATCATGTATCTTGCTGTGACACTAAACTCTAGGTAGATTATACCCAATGTCTCCCTCTTTTTTTTTTTAACTTCTTGGTGACATTTACATGCTCTGGCTTTAATTTTCTTCCAGATGCTGATAGTTAAACCATGAAGATAAAAATTTAGGGTTCTATACTCTTGGGATTACAGTTAAGGTTCAATGCCTCTGGTTTCAGCTTGTTTAGGAACAGAGTTCAGACACCCTGCGCCAACTCACTTTAATCATTTTGTAACCTCCAAACCAAATTCATATGCTGAACGCTTTTGAAAGTTCTCAAAGGTCAAGAGTTAGGACAAACACATTTTGATAATCTGATTAAAGTTATTGAAAAAGAGAAAGCATCCGGAAGAGCAGTACCACAAAGTGATCTGGAGTCAGAGGATGTGAGTACAAGTTCTTATTCAGACAAATCAATCCCATAATTTCTGTGACCATTTACTCTCATGTCTAAAATTGGATAATGCCATACCCTTTCTGTCAATATTGCTGAATTGTTGTAATAAATATGACGATAGGGTCCGGCGGTGTGGCCTAGCAGCTAAAGTCCTCGCCTTGAACGCACTGGGATCCCATATGGGCGCCGGTTCTAATCCTGGCAGCTCCACTTCCCATCCAGCTCCCTACTTGTGGCCTGGGAAAACAGTCGAGGATGACCCAACACCTTGGGACCCTGCACCCGCGTGGGAGACCTGGAAGAGGTTCCAGGTTCCTGGCTTCGGATTGGCACAGCAACGGCCGTTGTGGTCACTTGGGGAGTGAACCGTCAGATGGAAGATCTGCCTCTCTGTCTCTCGTCCTCTCTGTATATCTGACTTTGTAGTAAAAATAAATAAATCTTTAAAAAAAATAAATATGATGATGGAAAAAAATAAAAATTAATTTTCAAAGGGAAAATAAACTTTATTAAAGTTATAAGCACAAATATGAAAAATATTGAAGGCATGAAACTTGTAACACTTTCTAAATGGCTAACAAAATAATAGCCTAAAATATAATGATTCTCAACAGAATTCTGTTGTCCTACAACTCCTGAAGTTTCTTTGCAGAATTAATTGTTCATGGCTATTGCCAAATTTTTACTTGAAATTTCACCCATCGTGCCATCACTCTGATGAATTACATGCAGAAATAGCTGACTTTGCATTTCATGTCTTCTTTTCAGTATTGCGAGTAATACAACTTAGTGGCATGAATACAACATAGTGACAGCATGCAGCAGATCATCTAAGGATGGTTCATTGATGCAACTTTGAAAATGCAGTTCTCCCTGATTTAACTTTCTTAAGGCCTATAGTTATATATGTCAACTTTGAACATGTTCTATTGGTATTCTAAAGCACAATGGCTTTGGGATAAAGAATGTTGTGTTTTGAGGGACACTATCAATGTAGAACCATGATTTGCAGAAAGATTCTATCCTTTTCTTAGTTCTCAAGCCTATGTTTACATGAGAAATAAACATCACACCACAATTTACACAATTGTTTTCAAGAAGTATTCCATTTCTTCTTTGTAATTTCCTTTTAATAAATAACAAGATGGAGTTAGTACAATGATCACCAAGAGCCTTTTCCTCAAATGGGAAATCTATTAAAAAATTAGTAATCATGCTAAGCACAATTCAATCTATGACACGTCTACTTACTTGAAAACTAAAGGAAAAAAACGCTCCAACATTTTTTGCTAGATCCTTTCCTAATGTGACATACTCTTTGTTCTGGGATATCAGCCCTTTCAAATCCATATACTTGTAAAGTCACGCAGTTGTAGATGGGTCAATGCTCTATTTTTAGCTGTGCTAATGGCCAATTTTCACACAATAGAAAAATGTGACCAAACAGCGACCTGAAACAGCATGCTAAGGCAGATGACATATAGACCTGCTGTTACAATCAAAACTCCTGGCTGTTAAAGCTATATGTAGTAGCAGTTAAATCCAAAGCTGTTTAAAGATGGCAGCCATGGCACAATGTTTGGAGAGTTATTTTCAGCTCAGTTTCAGGTCGATGTTGGATTTATGTTCTGGAACAACAAGGTGAGCCTTTTTAAAGTCTAACATTGGCATTTTAACTGATTGATACAGTGATTGAATTGTTTGACTTCTTTAGAAGGCAAAAACGGAGTTTTAAGGTAGAAATCAAACTTACAAAATGAAGAACTAAATGTAAAAATGCTTGTGCAGGGCTGAGTGAGATGACTTAAAAATTTCTCCATCAAAATGACTAAAGATCAGACTGAGACAGAGCCATAGCAAGAGATATTAAAAGGTGCGATGCATATAATCTTTGAATGGGACTAAGGAAATAAGACTTCCACTTACGTCTATTAACTTCTACAAGTACAACAAAGTTTGGAAGATGTCTGTACTCTAACATAGAAGCAATGAGTGGAATGGTAAATAGTAACTCTTACCAAACTTGCGTACACTGTTCTCTAGAAGAGAACTTACACTAGTAAGTATAATACTGTATCAGCACTAGACTTACATAGCGTGTAGTTTATTTTGGAGCATGAAAATATCTATTCACAACAACCATACACTAAAACTTTGTGTGACATGTGTTAAATGAGAAGCACACTTTCCTAAGTGCATGATAATGGCTAGTTCTCATTCTTAAAAAAAAAAAGTTATTATCATTTTCCATGATAGAGTTTTGTAGATATAGGTGTTCCCTGACTTCCTTCTCCATCTCCCTCTGATATTATTGCAGTCCTTTAGTAACAGTTACTTGTATAACATTCTGCTATTAAGTGCATCATGGCATTGTAGATTTAGATAAAGTTAGAGAATTCAGTATCATATTGTCCACGTATATTTAATTGTTTCACCTGCTGTCTTTGATATAAGGCAACTTTCATCTGTTTCAGCCAAGTGTTTCCTTGATTTTCACAAACTGGGGCACATTCTTTCATTATGAAATCTTTTAGTATATTCATTTTTCTTTGTAACCCTTCTCAAGAGTCTGAAATGTTCTGTGATTTATTTCTATCCACATCCCTGTATAAACTATAATCAACTTGAAAGACCAAAAAATCATCTTTCTTCTATCAGTATAGCACAATGTTTAATGCTCATCTCAGGCACTGCATTTAATATTTTTTGAATATTTATTATTAGTATTTATTTATGTATTTAAAATAGAATGCTAGAAAGGGCAGGAAAAATAAAGTGAGTGTGAGAGAGACAGACAGCACGAGATAAAATGCTTCCATCCCTGGATCCCTGGCCACAATGACTAGGGCTGGGCCAGGCCAGATCTAAGAGCCAGAAACACAATTCTTGTCTCCTCTGTGCCACAGAACCAAGTGCGTAGGACATCATCTGCTTCTTTCCAGGGTGAGTTAGCAAAAAGCTTGATCTGAAGTGAAGCAGCTGAGGCTCAAAACAGCATTCTGTTATGGGACACCAATATTATAAGCAAAAGCTTAACCTGCTGCACCACAACAGTTGTCCCCTAATGTTTATTTTACTTAACTTAATTAACTATGACATACATGCAATAAACAACTTTTCTTTTTAATGTTAAAGTTCTGATAGCTGCATATAGCCATAAAAATACCATCACAATCAAGAAGATACAGAACATTTCTACTACCCCTCAGAATTTTTTGAAGCCTCTGCAATGCATCTGAAACTAGGATGCTGAGCCCAGGCAACCATTAATGTTTTTGTCACTACAACTTTATCTACATTTTCTTGTATTTCATATATAAGTGTACAATATAAACATATTTATCTAGCTTCTTTCATTCTGTACAAATTTGAAATGTATTTCTTATCACATTACCATAACTTTTCTATATCATATAAAAGTATTGTCTAACAAAAATAAATTTCCATTTTATTATAATTTTTGCCATCTATTGCTTCAGTTGTTTTGTCATCATAAATGAACAAGTTTATTCCAATTTGTGTGTAAGACTTTGCAATCTGCTAATAAGGAAGAAGCCTTGGAAAAGAGTTGAGAACTTTCATCACTGTTATAAAAGCCTTGCATAAATTATTAGAATGAGTGCCATGATTTTAAGCACTCTGGAGTTAACTTTTCTTACTTTCCATTTCACTGATTCCTTGTCAAAGAAAACATTTGTTGTTTGAATCAAAAACAAAGCTGAAAATCTTGGGAGGAATATTATGAAAATAATTGTAGAGTTTGTAAGGATTTGTTGAGTTCAACCTATATTTTTAAAAATTAACAGATTAACTTCACTATGCTCCCCAAAACAAAATCTATTGTAATGAGAAGAAAGTGAAAAGTATTAACAAGGCATCACCACAAGCTCCCAAATCTTTTCTCTGATCAGCCTTCCGACTTTGTGCCATAGGTGTTCATATAACCATCAAGTGAAGGTGCCGACACATTCCGACACAGTGAATTCTCACGAGTCTTTAAAAAATTTTTTCTACTTTTTAAAGCTAAAATAAATTAACAGGATTTGTTTCACTTAAAAGGTCACTGTCAGGCAGTCAGAAATTAATAAAAGTCTGTAAACAGGGCAATGATCTGATACCAGCAAGGGATCCTGATTATATACCCAGAACGGAAACCGGAGGCAGAAAGAATAGTCATAAATTGTGTTCAACTTTACTTATTTTAGTTAGTATATTTAAGTATTATATGCTCAGATTGTTATGATTTATTTAATTTTGTGTCCTGGAACTCACAGAGAAGTTTAATCCCATAAGAATTAAACCAATGACCTTAAGAGAGTGGAAGCTTCTAACCAAGGTGTTTAAAAGTAAATATGTATACACATACATTTACTTAGAGAAACTGTATAATGGCGACTGTGCATGTGGAAGTGAAGATATGGCACAGTATATATCTCTACTCCTTTATAAAAGCAGGACTCCCAACAGAGCTGTTAAATATACAAGAAAGAAAGAAAAAGAAGGAAGGAAGGAGGGAAGGAAGGAAGGAAGGAAGGAAGGAAGGAAGGAAGGAAGAAAAGAAAAGAAAAGAAAAGAAAAGAAAAGAAAAGAAAAGAAAAGAAAAGAAAAGAAAAGAAAAGAAAAGAAAAGAGAAAAGAAAAGATGGGCCTTTGTAAAATGTTTAGATTAACTCACTAGACTGGATCACTCATAATCGATGCCTCATGGATTTAAGATTGGGGGAGAGACCATACAGATATAGACAAACATACATGCTCCTCTCTTTTGTTATATGACGTGTTTTCCTGGTCTGAAACTTTGCCAGAAAGAAAGCAACCCCCAGATAAGCCCCTTGAATATCCAGAACTATGAGCTAAAACAAACTTTTTTTTTTTTTTACAAATGTGCCTATATCTGGTAATCATAATAACAAGTAATACACAAGTAAAAGAGTTAAAGGAATTCATGTTGGCAATCATTATCCTCTTCACAATTTAAAATAAATCTTTAAAAAAAAAGCATGGACTGTCAATGAAGTTGCGCTTCTTTTTATGGCTCAAATTTGAAAGCCATACATGATCAATTCTGCTATGTTTTGTTGGTCAAGAAAAGTCTACAATATCCCAGATTCAAAGAGTGGGAAAATAACTTGATGAAAGTTGGGTTATAATATTACAACAATATGTGTGTAGAGATGGAAGAATGTTTTGTATCATTGTAAATAATCCCCCACAATGAATGTATGTGCTTCACTTTTGATGGAGTTTTCCAATCAGGAAAATGTGTTAATATTAAGATCACTATTAATTATAACAAGAGTGACACAAGACAGATTTTAAAAGAAGAACCAAGAAAACTTGTTAATGGGTTATCTTTGAAGTGATAGGCAAGAACACAAATTATTTTAATGTTGAAATGTAAACGCAATTGTGTAATTTCAGAATTTAACACTGGAATAAACCATGGGACTAATTTGCTTCAACTTTGTCTAATCTTCAGATCATTTCTATAAGCATGTGTTCTAAGGCATTTGAAGCACATCCAGGAATAGAGATCTACTTTTCCTATGAAGGTCCATTTCATTTTGGAAAACTTTTCTATGTTAACATTTTCATGATGAAGCCAAACTTAATATTCCTGTAGTTTCAACTCTTTCAATTTACTTCCGGTCTGTTGAAGTCTTTGCTAGACATAAAGCCCCCAACAACAACAACAACAACAACAACAACAACAAACAGTTACTAAGTCCTTCCTTAGTGTTTTCTTCTTTAAACACTTCCAGGTCCTTCATCTGTTCACCATTTTATAACCCTTAAAGACATAAATACATGATCATGCTCCTATTTATTAATCTCTCTTCTCTCTCCTCTTTTTCTCTCTCTTGTGCCCCCCAATGAAGCATACTACAAAGATGATGTGCCTACTATACAGAAATGCAGAGCATTACGTCTTTTCTCTGATCATTCAATTTTAATTAATGCAACCCAAAAGTGCATTAGTTTCTTAGAAGCTAATTTTATATGTTATCCATAAATATAAATAAATGAACAACCTGCTTTTATCATAGATATGCTACTATTACCACTGTACCAGAAGACTTTTGCAAAATCCTGTTCTTAGGAGAAGACAGGGGCTTTTCTGTCATTTTCCATGTGATAATTTTTCATCTACACAAAAAATATGCTTAATACCATAATTTTTTACATTCCTGGAAAGTAATGTCAAAAGTGTTAGGCACTTGTATTCCGAAATATTAATTTATATATTACATGCTTTATGAAAGAAACAAAACTGCTGTATCTTCAAAGTTTATCTTCTTTATTGTTCTGGGGTGTAATTTAGTTATAGAAGATTCCCCTAAGAATCAGCAATCAGGTGACCTTGGCTGTCCTGACAAAGTGGATGGGTGAGGATTTATACGTTCCATATTTTTAAAACAAATACTGCAGCATAAATTTTAAAAATAACTACTGATAAAACATATTCCTTAATATTATTTAAGTTTTAAAAATACAGATAATACATTTCATAATATGTTCTTTATTAGAAAGAGGAAAGCATTATTCTGTTATTAAGATTATACCTATGAAATACATGAAATTTGTTATCTATATGCGAATAAATAAAATATAATAAACTTGTTTTATTGAAAATGCTTTTGATTTTGTTTTGAGTTCAAAAACTTTCACTAAATTGCTTATAGAAACTATAAATTAAGACCTGGAGCAAAAGAGTGTTCTGTGATTTTTGGGTAAGCATTCCCAAAATAAGTAACATTTTCTTAAACTATCTGCAGAATTGGCTTATTTTCAACACAAATTATACTTATTTGTTTTAATCAAATTCCATCATTTACACTCAGACCAGGATTCTTACTAGGAAAAAATATTTTGAGCTCTTGATTATGTTAACAATGCATTCAATGTCTACCAAATTCTCATCATACACTGACTTTAAGTGTGTTTCACGAATGCCTTGAACAAGACAAGGCATTTTTTGCTTCTTTGCAGTTTGGTAGGAAGACATTCCCTCAAGAGTTTCTGTGAGCTGTAATCATTACCTTTTTGGCATCCACAAATCTACAGTGGTAGATTGCCCCTAACTCTCATGGGCATCTAGCCCTTTGTTCAACTCATCTAAAAGGACAACAACAGAAACATTAGCACCTTTTGTTCATGTGTACTCTTTTGTTTTCCTTCCTGAATTCCTAGTTTCCAACTGGGCAAGGAAGGCTAAAACTATTCCCACAGACCTGTGCTTCTTCATAACAAAAGCATTTTGGGGGCTAGGGCTGTGGTGTGGCAGGTAAAGCCACTACCTGCACTCCTTTTTTTTTTTTTTTAATTTGCCTATTTTTATTGAAAAGTCAGATTTACAGAGAGAAGGAGAGACAGAGAGATATTCCATCTGCTACGTCACTCCCCAAATGGCCGCAATGGAGCTGAACTGATCCAAAGCCAGGAGCCAGGAGCTCCCAGTGCAGTGGCAGGATCCCAAGGCTTTGGGCCATCCTCTACTGATTTCCCAGACCAAAACAAGCAGTTGGAAGGGAAGTGGAGCAGCCATGATAGGAACCAGTGCCCCTATGGGATCCTGGCACATGAAAGGAGGACTTCAGCTACTAGGCTCCTGTGCCACACACACTACCTGCATTCTTATATCCCGTAGAAGCACTGGTTGAGTTACGCTGCTCCATTTCTGATCCAACTCCCAGATAATGACCTGAGAATATCACTGTGAGATGGACCAAGTGCTTTGACCTCTGCTGCCCACATGGGAGACTCAGCAGATGCTCCTGATTTCAGCCTGCTCAGCCTTGACTGCTGCAGCCATCTGGGAGAGTGAACCAACTGATGGAAGATCTGTCTCTTTCTCTCTTCTCTCTCTTTCTCTCTGCCTCTGTAACTCATTAAAATAAATAAATTTTTATTTTAAAAGAGAAATGTATTTGTTATTTATATTAGTCTAATGTCTGTAAATTTCGTTAATTTAAAAGGTAGGGGATTCAGAGATACAGAAATGAAATAAAATAGTCCAATGAACACTATTCTTATTAGCTCAATCTGTCACAGAACATTTGCATAATATCACGATGTACTGACTTCAGCTGTGTGTAATATCAGTACCAGGTGGAGCAAGGCCAGCAGAGTGGAAGTAGCTTTAGATGCTACAGTGCTGCTTTTCATTAATGAGAAGCTTACAAAACTGCCTCCAAAAAACTAATGCTTGTCAGAGGCCCAAATGGGAGCTGTCTATGGAGTATTGATTGATCTCGGCTAGCCAGGAAATTAGAAAGGGGAGTGTAATAGTGCAACAATTTATCTTTGTCAATAACAGGAATCTTCTGTTTCGGGTGGAAAGTTATCTCTCTCCCAGTTCACAGAATGCAATCTTTAGGAACCTTATATGTCTGTGATAATTTTCATGTCTTCTCATGGAAATTATTTTATCTGCAATATTGATGTGTGCTTAGACTTGTCACATTGAATGTCTTTTTATCAGGTAAGTATACCAAAGCAAAGTGCCAAAGGAATCCACTTTTGACCCAATGTATGAAGAAGTTTGTTAGTATTGTAACATTGAAAATGGGAGAAAATTGTCATTTTTTCAATGAAAGTTGAAAATTTGGATTTAATTATGCTGCCTGGATAACATTTTTTTTCATTAACCTGTAATTAACATGAGAAAAATCATGCTAATTTATTTAATGCCATGTTCCCAGGAACAATGGATGTTTGGCACCCAGCAACCATTCACTAAATATTTCAAGAGATACAGAAGCTATACGATGAGCAAAGTACTAGATGCTATTGGGAATATCCATTCACTTATTCAGGAAATATTGAATGGCTAATTGTCCCTGGCATTTGGCATGTTTTTAAGGACATACCTGTTAAGAATAAAAAGTGTGTCCCCTTAAAATTTACAGCCAGAGGTAGCCAAAAGTAAAAGATATGTCATCTGTTCTTAAAGTCAGCTGTTTAAAAATTGAGATGATTCAAAATATAAATAACAAATAATTCTAACTTAATGTAAATTTTCATTTTTATTAGACTTTAGTAGACACAAATTTACATATTTAGGTACATATTTATTGATACCATGTGAAATTTTCAATATATGTGCACATTGTGTAATTTATATTTTGGGTAAATATTCCTATCTCCTTAAAATACTTAGTGTTATTTTATGGCTTAATCATCCAAAATCATATCTCTTAGTTTTTTTGCCTTTTGATGCAGAATTATACAGTATTATCTGTATTAACACTACGATGGAATAGAACACAAAAATTTCTTACTCATAACTAAAACTTTCACATGCATAGTACAAAACATAGGTTTTTCACGTAATTGTTCATTAGACATAAATACTCGACCTCCAATTAAACCCAGGTCCAGTTTTATTATATTTTGTTTTATGAGGGCTCATGTGTTCTTGTCTCAAATCCTAAACCATCCTTACTATTTCCAGCTATTTTATTTTAACTTACATACTCTTACTTTTCTGTATGCTATAAACTCCTAAAAAAAGGAAACAAAAAGAAGCTCGATTTATCTTGTTTACTTAGAAAAAAACAAGTCCCAACCTTTCTGCCTACACTACAAAAAGCAATCATACTTCAAAATCTGTTGGCTGGATCATTTCAGCACATTTAATGTAGATGTAGTTACATTTGCATAACAGTTTAGCTGTGAATTTGGCACAAGTTTCTGAAGTTATTTTGTTTCTACCAGGAGTGTGCCCAGTGTCTAATAAGCAGATCTCCTGTGCAGTATTGCATTTTTATCCTTACAAAAAATAAATTACCTTGGAGACTCATACCTTGGCAAAAGCTTCTTTTTTCTAACAAATAAAATAATTAGTGACACTATTTTTCCTAGGAGTGATAAAGTGCCAAAGTCTGTTGCGTTTCTGGATCCATTGTAACAATACAAGTTAAGCTCAATGAAAAGTATATTTAACATTTTGTAATGCTTAAATTTTCTGATTACAAAGAAATTGCATATTCATAGTTATATATTTCCAGGAAGCAGAAAATGTGGAAGGTGCAAAAATCACCCATAATGCTACCATCTGAAGTTAACCACTTTAATATATTAGAATACATCATTTTTTCCCTCTGTGTATATGTGTGTATGAAGGTGTGTGTATTGTGTGAATTTGTGTGCATATTTAACTCAGAAAAGTATCATATAGGTTAAACATAGGAAACAAGTGTTGTTAATCCCATTCTCCCTAGTTAATTAATGTAAAATACTGAATTCTTAGACAATGATAATGGAAAAAATCAGTAATTTTTTCTTTCTTTTATCCATTCTTTCTTTCCTCTTCTTTTTCCTTCTTCTACTTCAGAATTTCTTTGTGTACTTTCCCTCTTTTTTTTCTCATTTCATTTTCTTTTCCTCTCTATCACAGTAAATTTTAAATATAAAATAAACACTAATATAGAAAAATAAAATTCCATAAATTTTATGGATAAAACAAGATACAGATAAAACAAGAATGATATAATATTATATCATTCTTGTTTAATCTGTTTCTAACCTGACTACCCAAAATACTTATTACATTTGTTCATGTCATATTGCATGAAATTTACATGCAATAAATACACATATTTTAACTATATAATTTTTTGAGAAGCAGATTCTAATTTCCAGAAAGTCTTCCAAACTTAACCTTTCCCTTCTCAACCAAGGAAGAAACAAAATTCTGCCGCTTGTAGCAATTCATTTACATAAACATACAGTATGCATATCTTTTTGTCTAGTTTATTTATTCACTCTATGAGATTGTGTTATTGTATATGTCATAATTCATTCCTTTTTGTTGTTGAGTGGTGTCTCATTGTATCAATGTAAGCAGTTTCCAGACTCATTTTTCTGTTGTTGAACAATTGAGATATTACCAGTTTGGGATTTTTTTAGCAAAAGTACTAACTATAAAAATAATCGTGTACATGTTTTTATATTATTGAATAAATAGCTGCAAGAGTAAATGGTGGGTCAAAGGATAGATACGTGTTCATATTGTACCATATTCTACTGCATCAGCAACTTCTGAAAGGTCTAGTTGAGAAACTCAGACCAACCAAGGTGAACCAATCAGAGCAAAATCCAGTAAATAGTATATCTGGGAAAAGAAAACACAGCAGCTCCTGTAGGTATAGAACTTATATTTTGTCTTGCTCCGCAAGTACCATATCAACCCCTGTACCCAACACCTTCCCACAGTGAGCTGTGCAGACTGCTTCCTATGAGAGAATCATTGTTCAGTGCTTGAATTTGTCAACTTAAGTTTTTCTCATTTGGTGGTCCAATCTTGGAACTCATAGGCCCTGGTGCACATAACTGATGTGAATAACACACAGTTTAGTCATCCTTATGATGATAATACTAACTCTCACATTGATTAATTGTTTTTATCCAGGAAGAATTGCTGAGATCATAGCCTCAGAGCCCAGAGGGAGACCACACAGCCTTGTCACACTCCCAAAATGTTCCTAGCTGAAGGATCCCCAGTCTATTGTCAACAGCACATCTGTAGTCAAGTGTTTAAATCATAGCTGTACTTCAGACACCTGTTTCAGACACAATTAGTTGAAGCTGTTTATTTTACATTCAAGAGGAGAAATCTAGAAAATTAGAAGGATAGTACATATGGTATGGTGTACACTGTTTGAGTCAGTGGTTTAGTAGTGATAGTGCAGGGTTCATTAGCTCTGATGAAGGCCTTCCTGAAATCAAGAAGTTGACTAAAGGCCTCCTATTGTGCTGAGTTCCCAAATTAAGGTGATAGTTGGAAAGCACCTGAAGACAGGTTTCCCTTGTGATGAAGAGTTGGCAGGTGACAGCCACGAAGATGAGGGAGAGGGTGTTACAGAGTAATTGGCATGAAATTAATGGGACTCTTAAAGATTAAGGCATAATGGATGAAACACTAAGCAAGTATACAAAAGAATTATGATAAGATTGATTTCATTTATTATTTATATTCTAAGTCATTCCAAAAGAAGGTCTTCAAGTGGGGATTATTAGCTACAGAGTGCTATAGTCCTTCCTGTGAGATACATCTTTCTGTCATCTCTTATGTGTACTGGTGAACAGCAAATTTACATATAAGCTATTATCTGGCCTAAAGTATGAAATTCAAGAAGATCTTAATGGTAATTAAATATTAATGAATGGATTTATTTATTGATGTTTCTTATTGTGAACACACTTACCAGTCCCACTTTCATATGAAACACCAATGAATGTAACTATATGTTTAAAACATGACAATGGATTTCCTAAATGGTTGAATAAGTACTGAAATGTAAACATAGTCTTTGACCGTCTCTACTTGTATGCATGTTCATAGTGTGTGTTAGGTTAAAATAGGGATCACAACTCATGTTGTAAAAATCTAAATTTAAATTTTATAAGCTATAACATTCCAATATTTGTGCATCAATATTCAAGAGTCACACTCATTGAATATTCAAAGGTCACACTCCGTTACATGCTGGCCTTTTCAGTGAGTCAGATAAGAGACTTTGCAAATTATTTGAACAGCAGAATTAGGTGTGGATTTAAAATCATAGTTCACCAGTGACTGATCATATGACATTCAACTATTTACTTATTCATTCTGAGCATAGTTTCTTAGCTATAAGATGAGGAAAATAAGTCCCTTCATCTTGACATTTGTAAAGATTAAGTCTGTGAAGTAGCCTTTATAGGAATCCTTAATGAGTAACTGTAGAATTGCTTTCATATGTACCAGATGTGTAGGAATGCTTCCCAATGGCACATGGTTTCATGATGTGAAAATTACACCCCATTATGCATTTTGGAGATATTTGAGAATGCAGTCAAGAGAAAGTCACAGCCACGCAATCCATACACAGGTTTCCTCTTGGATCCCACTTACTTCTTTCTTTCTTTCCTTTCTTCCTTTCTCTGTCTCTCCCTCTTTTCTTTCTTTTCTTTTCTTTTCTTTTCTTTTTTCTTTCTTTCTTTCTTTCTTTCTTTCTTTCTTTCTTTCTTTCTTTCTTTCTTTCTTTCTTTCTTTCTCTTTTTTCATGACAAAGTTCCCTAGGCTCAAGAATCTCTGTTCCACCCTCCCCTGTCACTTATTTACCCTGTATTATTACAGTAGTATAGTCCTTCAACAACAGTCACAAGCCTACCATTTTGTTATTTAACTGTACTCTAACATTGTAGGCATAGACAATGACAGAGAGTGCAGTATCTGATTGTCAAGATGTATTTAACAGTTTTATGGAGAGTCTATCTTTAATTTGGGAGTAGAATTGCCTACTGCATTGTACCTTCACTTCACGGTATGCTGCTCTCCATTATACAGCTCCTATAGATACATACATATTTACATATGTAAATAAATATATATATACATACATATCATATTTTGCATGAAGATTGCCCTACATCAGTGAAAAATAATAGTTTCTTTTTGGGACCATTTGGTTGCAAATGACGGAATTTCATTTTTTTTAAAGGCTGAGTAGTATTTCACAGAAATTTACTACTGTTTCTTTAGCCACTCTTCTTTGACAGGCATCTGGGTTGTTTCCAGGTCTTTGCTATTGTAGACTGTACTGCTGTGAATACAGGATTACTGATGTCTTTCTCATATGCAGAAATCATTTCCTTTGGATATATTCCCAGAAGTGGGATAGCTAGGTCATGCAGAAGATCAATCTTCAGTTGTCTTAGCACTCTCAATACTGATTTCCTTAGTGGTTGTATTAACCTACACTCCCAGTAACAGTGAAGCAGGGTACCTTTATTCCCACAGCCATACCAGCAGACGTTATTAGTAGAGTTCAGAATATAGGTCAATCTCACCAGAGTTAGGTGTAACCTCAGTGTGTTTTTCTTGTTTTTTTTTTTTAATAGAAAAATTATTTAACCAAAACAAGTTTACACATTGACACTTATGGCTTCAGTGTGGTTTTCATTTGTATCTCCCTAACAGCTGGGGACCCTGAGCATTTTTTTCATGTCTATTATCCATCTTAACTTTTTCTTTTGAAAAATATGTATTTATTTCCTTCACCAGTTTTTTCATAGGGTTGTTTGGCTGCCATTGAGGTTCTCAAACTCTTAGAAAATCCTGTATATTAGTCCCCTATTGGTAGTGTAATGTGCGAAGATTTTCTCCCATTCTGTTGATTTGTTCTTTACTTTTGTTAATTGTTTCCTTTGCTGTACGGAAGCTTCTTCATTTGATGTATTTGCACTTGTTTATTTGGACTTTGACTGCCTGTGCTATGGTGACTTTTCTAAGAATTCTTTCTCAATGCCTCTTTCAGAGTGCTTCCTAAAATTTTCTCTAATGGCTTCTGGGTGCAGATCTATATCCTTGATCCATTTAGAGCTGATTTTTTACAAGGTGACAAATGTGGGTCTTGATTTTTATTTCTGCAAACTGCTACCCAATTATCCCAACAGCATTTGTTGACGATATCAAACTTTTAAAATTTAATTTAATATTTATTTATTTATTTAAATTATTTTAGGTGATGTTTACATAGTCGATCAGGGTGGGAAGGATCTAGGGTTAGAGAGAAGTGGGTATGATAATTGTTTACAAAGTTTCTATTTCTTCTTCCCATTTCTGGGGAGAGGGGGGAGATAAGGGGAAAGGCCATATCCAGCCTCCCCTATCATCCCAGTACCCAAGGATGGGGAAAGGCCACCTGATATCAATCCAGAGTCACAATGGCACATGTCCTAAAGGTCCTGTCCAAGTGGATGAGATGGTTTCAAAATGCTGTCTATCTTGCAAATGTATGGATGACAAATCCCTTCCAATGCCCAATGGCTGACACAGTCAACCTTATAGTCTCCATTTGCCCAGATATTTGCTGTCATCATTTGGCTGGGGTAGTTGCCCATATGTTCTGCTCTCCATTCTCTGCTATGGTACCCGATGACCTCTGCAGGCCTCAATGATCTACTATGTCCTCCATGTGCACCATGGTCTACCATCTAGCACTCCATCCTCTGCATTGTGAAGGACCAGTTCTCCTGGATGGGTTCAGTCACCTGGACCATTCCAGACCCCCACCACTGAGGCTCACAGACCAGCCTACCACCATGCAGGTGGACTTGGTGACCTGGATCAGGAGATCCAGGCCCTTCCGGGTCCCTCACCTCTGGGGCTCATGGATCCAGCACCCACCAAACAGGCAGCCCAAGGACCTGGCCCAGGCAACCTGGGCCCTGCCAGACCCCCAACCCTGGGGCTCACAAACCCAGCACCCACCAGACAGGCTCAAGGTCCCGGCCCAGGCTTGGGCCTGCTTGCACAGTGGGTGCTGGATCCATGAGCCCCAGGGCTGGGGGTCTGACAGAGATCAAACCTTTTTCTAGATTATTTTCTTGTCAGTTCTCCTGTCAGATTAGTTGGCTGTGTATGTGTAGTCTCACTTCTGAAGTTTCTATTCTGTTCTATTGATATTCTTTTTGTCTTGTATTCATATATTATTAGAATCTAGACATCTTTGATAGCTATCTCATATAATTAACACTATGTCCTTAATATAGCTTATCAGTTGCCTACACTGTTGATTTTTACCATTATAGATGATGTGTTCTATAATCATTTGGTAAATGTGACTAGCATTGTCTACAATTGAACTTCCAGAGTTCCAGCTTTCTACTGGCATTATATTTTTTACCTCTAATTGAAATCCACATCATTAGACTACGTTTGGGCTTTTTACTTCTTATTTATAATGCCTTTATCATTGAAAAACTAAAAATTCACAATTCACTCATGAGACATGTAGAATATAGTTAAAATCTATTATCCTAGTAGGTCCTAATAGAGAGGGACCACTTTCAAACTCAGCAAGTTTCTATGGCATAAATAAAACAACTGTTATGAGCAACAATAATCCATTGTATTTCTTTATTTTTTAAATAAAAGATCATATTTACATAAATATATGCAGAAAAGCATCATAAAGAGATGGATGTTAAATAGAAAAAAGCATTTTTGGAGTAAACAGATTTTGGGGAATAGAAAATAAAGTTATTGAAACATCTCATTTTAATTGTTAAGCAGATTTGAGAAATTTTATCATCAATAAAAGCAAGATATCACAAAAATAACTTAGGAATAGGAAATAACTCTTAGAAAAAATAAAATTCTTTTTAAAAATCAACATACAAGATGAAAGAAAAGCTTACAGAAATTTCCGAATGTTGGGGAAAATTACTGACAGTGGTTCAATCTAACAGCCAATATCTGAGTAGCAAGAGATCAAAAAGGAATGGTAGGGGAACTTGACAATGAGAAACTATCAAAGAAATAACAAAATAGAAAGGTCTTATGGGAACAGAAAGACACAGATTATCATATCAAAAACAGCTTTTGAGGAGTCACTAGGATAAGCAGAATAATTCTTGTGTTCAGTTATGAACTCATAAAATTTTAACACCTGAATTATGAAGAAAAGATTCTTAAAAGCTTTGGTCAGGAAGGGGAACAATTAATCTACAAATAGATAAATAACAGATGAGCACAATATTTCATATGTGTAAAACAATACCAAAAAACACTGTAAGAATACCTTCAAAATTTTAAGGGAAGCTGAGTATGAATCTAAAGACTAACATTTGTTTCCTTGTGCTATGTTGCCTGTGTACCTGATGCCTATTGTTTTTGCTTTGTCCCTCACTTGGAAACAAAATAATTGACATCTCTGTAGCACAGATTTTTCTCAAATTATAATTCCCTATATTTTTGCATGGATGAAACTTTGGCTTGAATGCTATACAATGTATTATTATGTTGTTGCAGTTTCTTCTATTTTAAATAACCTTAAAGAATGCTATTTGACTCAGTCAAGTTAGCTGAGAACTGTTTCATCCTCTTTAGCCTTACCATTAAATTTTCTTAGACTTTCCCTGAATTATGGTCTCTACTATGCTGCTACTCTTCTCACAGCTATGGCATACATCTAATGTTTTACAAAGGCTTTATACTCTAGCTTCTTGGAACATAAAAACATTCTCAGCCAAGTGGGGCCTTTGAAAATTGCTCAGTATATCATTTATCATAACTTTTTTCTTGTAACTGTTAATTCCCACTCAGGCATTCCAAAGACACACAAGGATACCTCTACATATCTCTGGAGCTTTCTCCTCCCTGTTCTTGTGCCCTACACTTACCGGCCACAAAGTGTTTCCTAAAGCTTGATTTTGCCTCCTCAACTCATCCATACCACGAGCCACTATTTAGGAAACCTTTCCTTCTGCAATATAACATGAAAAAAAATTCTGCAAGCTGTAACTTAAAACAAGTGGAGAGGTGAACTCACTTAACATGAATTTGGAGGGAATACCTCACTTATTCCAAAGTTTTGTGAGAATAATTCTGTGATGCCTGCTGCCCAGACTAAGTATTAATCCATGTGTTTTACTTGGCTGCATAATTTCTTCTACCATAAAACACAGACATTTGATCCCATTTCTCTTCTTTAAAATTTTCTAGCATCTTTAAGCTAAGTAAAAGATTATGGTTATCTTATTAGAAGTGTATGCATGAAATACATTAAGTATGTTCTCTTTAAATAAAAAGTAATGATAAGAAAATATGGACTTCAAATTCTTGCAACTGAGATTTATATTTCAATACAATTTTCCTTGATTCTTTGAAGTTTTGGGTATACATCTAGTTACTGTGTCAATTAAAATAAATGAAAAACTCAGATGAGACTGGAACCATCAAAGAGAAACACGAAAAAAGAGCACATATTAATATTCAGAGATTATAATATGATGCTTTTATATGTGAAAGCATCATGAAATACCTATTACTCTGTGTGGATGAATACAGTACTCTGAAACATTTCATTGTTCTTCGTTTCATTCTGATATTTTAGATTGTTTTCTGTTTTCTTTGCATGCAGTAAGCACAGTTGTTACTTAAATACAGTGTTCCAATTTCTGAGACAACTTGTTTATAAGTTTCAGTTGTTGCATAACAAAGTATCACAAATTTATTCACTTCAATCAACAACCAGTTATTACCTCATGGGTATGTTCTTCAGAATTTCAGGTAAGTCTCTGATGTTTTACATAGCAGAGTTCAAGGTTTCTGTCTGCTATATTTTCATCTAGAACTGAGAATCTTCTTCCAAGACTGTTTCTGTGGCTGAATTAAGCTTCTTACAGTTTCGTGTCTTATTGATGACGGACAGCTAGTGGGCACTCTTGGCTCCTAGATATTACCCATACTGTTGTTCCTCAAGCCCTCCATCTTCAAAGCCAGCAACGATTCTCCCTTATGGTAAATATCAGTCAGGTGACAAATTTCTTTATCTGGAATTTTTCTATTTCTGATAAAATTTGGCCAAAATTTAAGATAGCACATCTTCCTTATCTAAAATTAACTGTTTTAAAAAACATTAATTTTATTAAATTTATTATTAATAGTTTTTCTTGCTATTTTTTCTTATTAATTTCTTCAGTGACTCATAGGTCATACGGTAGTATCATTTGCTTCAAGAAGGTTTTTATTTTCATTTTCATTTCATCAGAGATACATTGGTCATTAGGTAGAATGTTATTTAACCTCATGTTGTAAATTTTCTATTTTTCTGACCCAGCATGGTAGCCTAGCGGCTAAAGTCCTATTCTTGCATGCACCAGGATCCCATATGGGCGCCGGTTCTAATTCTGATGGCCCCAATTCTCATCCGGCTCCCTGCTTGTGGCCTGGGAAAGCAGTAGAGGACGGCCCAAAGCCTTGGGACCCTGCACCCACATGGGTGACCTGGAGGAAGTTCCTGGCTTCCGAATTCAGATCGGTTCAGTTCCGGCCATTGCGGTCACTTGGGGAATGAATTATTGGTCGGAAGATCTTTCTCTCTATCCTTCTCTCTGTATACCTGACTTTGCAATAAAAATAAACAAAATTTTTTAAAATTCTATTTTTCTATTGTTGACTTTGTTTTATGGCTTTTCATTAAAAGGGATATATAGTAACTGTGTAATAGAGACTATCATATTCAGATGTGAAGATACAATGCATTATGCATTTGTACTTCCAAATGAAAGATGGAATCACAATAAAGCTGTTAAATGTATCTTGACAATAGGATGCTGCACTCTGCCATTGTCCATGCATGCAATGTCAGAATACACTTAAACTACAGAATGATGAACTTATGACTGCTTATAAAGGACTATACTAGTATAATAATATAGTGGATATCAGTGGGAGAGGGGATTTAGGGAAGGGGAGGGGATCTCAGAGCCTGTGTAACTGTATCATAAAATAATTTTTAAAATTAATAAATAATTTTAATAGCAGAGTGACAGAATGAGAGAGCGAGACTGATTTTCCATCCATTCCCTGACTCAATTTACTCTCCGAATGTTCACAGCAATCAGGGCTGGCCCAGAACAAAGACTGGAGCCTGGGATCCTAACTGGGTCTCTTGTGTGTGGCTAGGGCTCGAGTACTTGCCCACCTTCCACTGTCTTTCAAACTTGGTAGCAGGGACCTGGATCAGACGCTGAGCACCAGAGTTCGAAACCCCATCTTATAGGATACTGCCATCAAAAGCAGAGACTTAATGCAAAACACCACAACACTAGTCCCCAAATAGATAGACTTAATGCCTTAATTGCATCAGCAAAATCCCTCCATATTAGCACCTGATTTTATATCTGATTAAAAATCCTTGAGGATTTCAAAAGGCTTCACCTTAGAATTTTATCTACCACAGTTAGTATACTTGTGCTGCCAGTCATTTGTTTTTTTACTGCTCTTGGTGTCCTATATCCTGAAGCATCTAGGTAACAGTTACCTGACTGCTTACTGCTGCATTTGAAACTTTATACTAGGAACTAGATGATGCATTGAATAATAGCTTTTTTCTTCAAAAAGGGATTCTTTTTTTGGTGTATAGCAAGTATCCGTAGGCTTTTCTGTTCCAGGAACACCCTAAGAAATATTTTTAGTTTATGTTTATCAGTGTTACTCAAAATTATTAGTGTTGTTTACTCTTGCTTTTTCATTATGCTGAGGACATAACGCTGCAAAAAGTGAGTGGTAACTTATTCACTTCTTTGCTTCTGTGAAGATGATAAGATCTGACCAACTGACCCTCCTCTTAAAATAATGACAAAATTTTCTTACACTGGAAAACCCTTAGGCATCTGTGTGCTAGACCCTGGAAACAGGTTGTCCACTTAATTTTCAAGACCTTCAAACTGACACCTTGTAGTAATTAGCATGCTTAGGAGATCTCCCTGAAAAATTGATTACTCTTAAAATATAATTAATATCACTAGAAAGAAAAGGACCCATACATAGATTTCACTTACAACATCTGAGTTGGTAAAATTATTCTTAAATTTTCTGCTAATGTGATATTAAAATGAATGGGAAGCTATATCTAGATGCATGTAGTTTTCATGCAGATTGGGAAGACAAGTTGTTTTAGAAAGTTGATGTAATTTTCTACTAATATTCTTTAACATATTAAAATAAATCTTTTTAAATTCTACAATAATTTTTCATTCATTATATTAACCACCCTGAGTACAAGCAAAACTAGCAAATAGTTTTATGCATTAAATTAAGTGGGTTAAAAATATGAAGACAATTATTAAAATTAACACAGTAGTAGAGATAGGCTGAGATTTAGTTTTGTCCTAGCATTAACACAGTTTCCTTAATAACTACCTTTTTGTTAAATGTTTACAATCATTATTTTATTCATTTATTTAAAGTGAACAAATTCCACATATTTCACAATACAGATCTAGAAGTGCAGTGATACTACCCACCTGACCCTCCCTCTTGCCCACATTCCCCAGCCACCCTCCTCCTTTCTTACTTTTTTCCTAGTGTTGATAATGGCTTGCTGTAACGTCACAATCACAGGCTTAACACTGTATTAGGTAAAGTATCAACACATAGCAAGTAGAAAATTAAAATTAAAAACTTTGCATGCTATGCCACCTTGCAGTCCCTTTTTCCTAAGTTTCTATGAGATATTTAAGTATATGATACACACCATGCAGACAACACCATAGCATGCACATCGCAATAACAAAATCCTCTGCTTATTTGTTGAGTAGTTACTTCAGGTTTTGGAGCAGGAAATCCGAATAACCACATTTAGTGTCTTTTTAAGCATCCAAGCAGCAGATGGATCTCAGTTTCATGATCTCTGACTGACTCTGTCTTTCATGGAGAGGACATTAAAGAAAAAAGATTGATTTTTGACACCACCATCATTTCTCACAAAATTATGTGGATATATTATATCATTCTGGTTTGAACCCCTCAAGCTGTTTCCTTGTGAACACTCACAGAATAGTTACTCATAGTCTTCCTGGGGAATGTTATGCTTATTTAATGATACTAAGTTTTCCATGAAATTCATTTTTGGAATAAGATTAAAATCCCCAATTGTACAAGGCTGCCAACCTCATGCCCGGCTCTTAAACAGGAAGTGTTCTCAATCTGAAAAGGCAAGAGTGACTTCAAACCAATATGCAGCTGAATTAAATTTCTTTTGGAATACATGTGTACATACTTGAAATAGTTGTGACCACTTTGGATTAATGAAAATTCAATGTTCTTGACTGTTTTAGATGAAAAATAATAAAGCATTTTATGTGTGAAGTGCCTTTACATTTCCAAATGGTTCCCAAAACTGCTGTTCTTCTAGATCTTCAAAATAGCTCTGTGTCAATCATCGCACAGCACCAGTGCCCTCATTTTCACTTCTGAGGAGACAGCAGGTCAGAATGGCTGAATGATTTTCCCCAGAGTATGCATAGAATTCAGTCTTGCATTACAGAGAGATTAGAAGCTGTACCTTAACTCTTATCGGAACAACTTCTGTACACTACAGGATATTTGCATTAATGGTTTTCAGCATATTATTTAAATGAACTTTACCTTGATTTATAATTACATGACCATTTATAAAGTGTTTGAAGAGATAATGGCAATTCTACTGCTGCAAAATTGTTGCTGAGATATTTGAAATTTAGCATAGAATAAATATGCAGAAAATCAGGACATCTCATGTAATATAAAAATGCAAGAAAAATCCCATTGTCCCATTGTTTCTGATCAATAGTTGAGGTTTTTAAACTGACGAGATGACATTTACAGAATGCAATGTTTAAATATAACTTCTTTCCCAAAAATTCATGTGGTGGAACTTGGTCCCTAGTGTGGTCATTTTAAGAAGTGGTATAAACTTTATATAGGACCCAATGAGACGTTATTAGATCATTAAAGCATCTCCTTCTGAAGGTATTAATGCCATTCTCATGGGACTGGATTGGTTACCACAGAGAAGGTTATTACAAATGAAGTTTGTAATTTTGGATTTGTTCTCTTGCTTCAGCTCTCACCAACTGGTCTCTTTCTCATATCTTCCTTCTTTGCATGAACCATGTGATGCTGTCCACTAGGAGGCCCTTTCTTTCACTCATGTCTAGATTCCTCCAGTAATAATTAGTTATGCTACAACTTAAGTATAAAATATTCTTCTATGTAAATATGTCAGGAAGTTTCTATAGTTCATTCAACTCCAAATTCTTCAACTACAACTCTAGAAAGGTATTTCCCTTCCAAGTGACAGGCAAACCAAATAAAATCAGAGTTAACAAAATATACATTTTTTTTTTACTTCTCCTTGTAAGAATTTCACAACTAGAGTCTATGATGCAAGACTCTGAGTTGGCTCCCATGCAATTATTTCAACTTCCCTTTCTTGGTTGCCAAGAATCATACCACAACTCAACCTATATCACATTCTCAGAAAACCTATCAATGAGTACTAGAAGGGACTTTCTCTGACTGTGCATCTGTAATTCATCAGGAAGAAATCCATTTTCATTAGACCTTCTATCCCTGTAAAAGAGCTTGTTTCACAACTTTATAGGCAAATCTATGCCAAATACTCACATCTAAGCATATCACAGGCAAGACAGGAACAGGGCTACCAAGTATTGTGTAGAACAGATATATATATATATATTCACCTTTCCTGAACTCATCACTGTCTATTCTGAAGAAACGAGGGTCCTAATAACAAGGTAGAAGGGGAAAAATCAGTCACAAAGATAATAACCAACACTGCCTAGCTCAGGAATGCAGAAACTATTACTGGTCTACAGGTCTCCATCTGTAGTAACATGACAAAAAGATCGAACGTCCCCTTGACCCAAATCTGAAAAGGAGAGCCCCATTGACTTCCTAAAACATAAGGTTAATTATAATATACTGCCTTGTGACTTTCCTCTTTTTTTGGTATTCTAGAAATGAAATTTGATATAACTACATAAACTGAAACAAATTGAGGAGAGTAGTTTGGAATATTATCGCCAAGAGAACTTTTCAAGGTTAGGATGAACATTAGAATATTTCTGTGTTAAATGAGGAACTGAAATTATCTCTATCTGCAGGCAACATGATTCACTATATAGCAGAACCAAAAGACTATTGGAACCCATAAGAGACGTTGGCAGGGTAACAGGATACAAATTGATGAAGACAAATCAATGGCACTAGTGTATACAAATAATTCAAAGGTTGAGAAAGAAATTGTAAGTACAGTCCCCTTTAAAATAGAAGAGAAGACTCATAAATACCTAGGAATTAAGATAACCAAATATGTGGAAGACCTCTAGGATGAAAACTATAAAACATTTAAAAAGGAAACAGAAGAAGACATTGAAAAATTGAGAATCTTACCATGTCCCTTGGATTGGCAGGATCAAGATAATCAGAATGACCATATTACCAAAAGTAATATATAGATTCTAGTCAATCCCAATCAAAATTCTAACATCATTCTTCTCAGAATAGAAAAGAAGATACAAAAGTTCCTCCTGAAAAGCAAGAGACCATGAATAGCCAAAGCTATCTGGAAGAATAAAAATCAAGCTGGAGGAACCATAATTCCAGACCTCAAGGCATACTACAGAGTAGTGATCTCAAAACAGTCTGGTTCTGGTACAGAAACAGAGAAGAAATAAAATGGAACAGAACAGAAACACCAAAAGGGAGCCCACACATGTGCAACCAACTAATCCTTGACAAGAAAACTGAAAACAATCCAGTTAAAAAGCCTGGTCTCTTCAACAAATGCTGTTGGGACAACTGGATAGCAGCTTGCAGAATTAAGAAGCAAGACCCGCACCTGTCACACTATAGGAAAACCAGTTCTGAATAGTTCAAGGACCTAAATCTACATTCAGAAATCATCAAATTATTAAAGGAAAACATAGGAAGCACTCTCCAAGAGATAGGAGTGGGGAAAGACTTCTTACAAAAGATGCCCAAAGCACTGACAATTAATGACAAAATAAACAAATATGAATACATCACGCTGAAAAGTTTCTGTACAGTGATGGAAACAATTAACAAAGTGAAGAAGCAATGAATAAAATGGGAGAAAATCTTTGCACACTGCACAAATGATGGGGGACTAATATCCAGGATTTACAAGGAGCTTCAGAAACCCAGGGTCAGGAAAGAAAGAAAGAAAGAAAGAAAGAAAGAAAGAAAAGAAAAGAAAAGAAAAGAAAAGAAAAGAAAAGAAAAGAAAAGAAAAGAAAAGAAAAGAAAAGGAAAGGAAAGGAAAGGAAAGGAAAGGAAAGGAAAGGAAAGGAAAGGAAAGGAAAGGAAAGGAAAGGAAAGGAAAGGAAAAGAAGAAAGAAATCAACCCTGTGAAAAAATGGGCAAAGAAAGTGAACAGATATTTTTCAAAAGAACAGATTCAAATGGCTAACAAACATATGAAAAGATACTCAGGCTCCCAAGCCATCTGGAATATACAAATGAAAACCACATTGAGGTACCACCTAATTCCAGTGAGATTGGCCTACTTATAGATTTCGAACTCTACCAACAACACCTGCTGGTGTGTATGTGGGAAGAAAGATACTCTCCCATACTGCTGGCGGGAGTGTAAGCTAGTACAATCACTATGGAAATCAGTATGGAGAGTTCTTAGAGATTTGCAAATAGCTGTCCTATTACCCAGCTATCCTGTTCCTAGGAGTATACACATAGGAAATGAAAACTGCATATGAGAAGGGGATCTGTAATCCAATATTTCCAGCAGCACAATCTACAATAGCAAAAACATGGAAACAATCCAGATGTCTGTCCAAAGAGTAAAGAAACAGTGGTATGTCTATTCTATAGAATATTACTCAGCCATTAAAAAGAATAAAATTATACCATTTGCAACTAGATGGTCCCAACTAGAGACCATTACGCTCAGTGAAATAAGTCAATCCTAATAGGACAAATACCGTATTTCTCTCTTATATATGAAACCATCATACAAACTAGGCTTTTCTGTTTCTTTTCATCACTCATGCATTGGTTATTCAGTGGCACATTTATTCAACTCCATGGTGCTGTAATTGTTGTTGTTGTTTTCACTTTATATCTGTCATTGACTTTATTTTGTGGCTTCTCATTTAAGGGAATGTGTAATGAAAGAGTAATAGAGATTATCATATCCAGATGTGAAAAGATACATTACAATATGCATCCCTACTTCCAAATCAAAGATGGACTCCCTGTGAAACTGTTGGACATATCTAGATAACGGGATGCTGGGCTGTCTGACATTGCCTGTACCAGTAATGTCAGAGCACACTTAAATAACAGACTGGTGGAATTCTAACTCTTTATGAAGGACTATACTAGTGTAACAATATGGGGAAAACCAGTTGGGGGTGAGAATTTGTGTGTGGGGGGGGGAGTGGAATCCTAGATTCTATGGAGTTGTATCATAAAATTCAAAATTCAAAATAAAAATTTTTTAAAAAGAGGAAGATACATGTGTTTTCTTCTAATTTACTTTGGAATGCTCCATCCTGCGTCTAAAGTTTGCAATGAAGAGTATTTCATTACTTTATAACAACTGCAGATATTTTTTAAAGTTATGTACCTTTATAATCCCCCTTTTTATAAGCTTTAAGGTTATATAAAGGGACAAATTTCATGTACTTCATGTATGCAGTTTTAAGAGCCTAGTTATCCTTCCCACTCTATGCTTCCTGGCTTGTCTTTTTTAAAAAAAAAATTTACAGTGATGCACTTTCAAGTAATAATTACAATCATAACTCTCCACTAAATAATGATCTCAACAAGTAATAAGTAGAAAAGCCTCTGTTCCTCAGGAGTTCAGAAAACTCAGGAGTTCAGGACCACAAGCAATAATCAAATCTCAAAATGTCAGTTTCACTCCTGCGGATTATGTTTTTATACCTTCTGTGTTACTTATCACAAATCAGGGTGTTGAAGTTAATTGTCTTCAAATTCGGCATTGTCAAGTCCCATCACCATCTTTGTCTAATAGTTACAGCCTATGCTTCTCTTAAAAGTGCACCCTGCACAAAATAAAGTCCTCTGGAACGAATTAACAAATTCAAAATAGAGAGGAGCTGATTGGCTTTATTCAAGACACTAAGTCAGAAGTATTAAGGTAGTTCAAATATGCAGTAATTCGCCAGCTTTTCCAATCAACTAAATGCAACACTAACCATAACACCAAACAAAAGGAAGAAAGCTTACAGTTCTACATGAGTATAAACAAGGAGCAAAACAATAATGAGGTCACAGGATGTTTGTGTCATCCCTCTGCTTCTTTTGTATTCAGTGTTCACATTCACCTAGCAGAGAAGGTACATGATATTTGTCCTTTTGGGACTCACATTATTTCACTAAGTGTGATGGTGCAATACTTTTATGATATTAAAGCTATGCATTCACACTAAAAGGATTTTTTAAATATGTTAAGTCGTTCCTTTTTCAGAGACTAATGTTGCTGCTCATCACCTGTATCTTATAAGAGTGCCGTGTTCACTATTTGAGGGATTTTTTTTTTAATAAGGACAGAATATGATTAAAAACTGTTAAATTCATTCCTCTTCATTTCATCACATTAGGTTAAAGTGTCCTCTTTGAAATCTTGTGATTTTTCTTTATGTTTCTGAATTGTGATAATTGCTAAAATTCCTTGAAATTAAGTATTCATTAACACTAGTACTGTCAACCTTAGCTGCAAAGCAAAACCACCTGGAAAATGGAACAAAACAAAACAAAAAAAAACAGGTATCGCAGACATGAGACATAACGTCCAGGTTCAACCCTAAACCAATTAAGTTCAGAACCTCTGAAAAGGGGGTTTGACATCACTACTTTTTTTTTGACAAATTATTTTATATTGATACAGCCTTTGAAATTCTGAACAACTTAGGAAAGAGTACTTTTATTTTAAAATTGCAGCTTAATATGAAAGAAATGATAAGCCTCTCATATTGATAATTTCCAAAATTTTATATGACACAAATTAAAAATGTCTAACACTAATTTATGTAAATTTATAACCACTTTTTCATCTTAATAAAACTGTCAGCATTTTTGTGTTTTTCCTTAGAATTCCTCATTTATCTTTTTTTGTCCATACAGAGAAATTTGTGCATTGAGTTTGCTTCATTTTTTTTACCTTTCTCCATATCCAGACATTTGCAAAACCTTATTAGATTCACTTCACAATCATTCTGCTTCCAAAATGTTTTATTAATAAAGATAACAGATTTTGTGAGTTTGATAGAGTTGCAAGAAAACAATCCAACTTTCTTCAGTTCCCTGCTCCCACTCAGTGCTGATCTATTCCTCACCTCTGTTTGTCTATTTTTAAGTTTTAATCCACTCTAAATTTACAGCTTCAGTTCAACACTAATTACAATATTCAACATGTTGGAAGGTCACAGTTTTATTGTAACATGAACAGGGGTTAAAAATAACAATCATATCAAAACTGACCATTTCATTCCTGTATGTTTTTTATTCAGCAATAACTCCGGCACATCAGGGGAAAAAAAAAAAGCAACAACATAATGGGCCCAGCGCAATGGCTTGCTAGCTAAAGTCTTTGCCCTGCATGCACCAGGATCGCATACGGGTGCCCGTTCAGATTCCGGCTGCTCCGCTTCCAATCCAGCTTCCTGTTTGTGGCCTGGGAAAGCAGTCGAGGACGGCCCAAAGCCTTGGGACCCTGCACCCACATGCAAGACCTGGAAGAAGCTCCTGGTTCCTGGCTTCAGATCAGCTCAAGTCTGTCTATTAAGGCCATTTGGGGAATGACCCAGCAGAAGGAAGATCTTTCTCTATCTCCTTCTCTTTGTAAATCTGACTTTCCAATAAAAAAAATAAATCTTTATAAAAAGAAAAAGATAAAATATGATATATATATTTTTGAGAATGGTGACAAGGCAAGCCTCTCAACTACTGATGGTGTAACTCATGATTTTTCCATGTTATAATGATGTGAAACTCATATGCATTCAATAGAAGCCACATTATAAATTTGGAATTTCATGCTTTTCCTGGAGCAGTAATATATGGAAAAGTAGTCTCTGGAAATATTGGGCAGGAGCAATGAGTGCAGCACCCAGGGTCTTGAAAGAAACCACCAATGCTCTAAGAGGGGTGTGCCGCATTGTTAAGCTAGGCTACTGGGTAGGTTAAGTTTAGTAAATGTATTTCACTTAGACCATTTTTAACTGACGATGGATTTATCAGAAACTAACCTCATTGTATGTTGACAAACATCTATAATATTTTACCATACATTAATATATTACACAAATATGTAATATTTTACACAAATAATATTGTACTATACATTTGATCTTTTTCTATGATACAGTTCCAAAGGTTCAGGGATTTTCATACGTCTAATCTTTCACTTTTTCAACAATGGCTGTCATCTTGTAACTGCAACTTTGGAATGCATGGAAACTGTTCTTTATTTTGCTGATTCAAAAAACATAAAAATAGATCTCTATATGGCCCAGCTATCATATTCTGGGTAAAACTTTGAAGGAAATAAGATCAGCAAATGAAAACAGAAAAATGTCATGCTGTTGAGATCTGTTACAAATATACCTCATTTATTTTTATTATTGTATTTACGCAATACTTCATTTGCTTTACATCCTCCATTTTATTTATGCATTTCTCTATTTCCAAATGTGTGTGTAACTGCCAATTGCTTGCTAATGCTAACATTTTTGTCATAAGCACACTCAAGTGAGTATTTTGGGTTTATATGTAAGAATTTTGCTGGACTGTATACTCAGATCTGAAGTTTCTGGGTCCTGGGAAACACAATTTTTGTTGTCACTAAAAACTTTCAAAAAGGCTTTTCATAATGACCTGGATAGTTCAACTTTTGTCAAGTATCCTGGATGATTTTTCTATTATTCATGTAATTTCTAGCAGTGGATATTATCCATTTCTATCAGTGGATATTATCCATGTTGCAAAATAATCAGCATACATATTGTCCTGTTTCTGATGAGTGAAAAGGACGATGGTGTCATACACTTGTTACTCTTTCATGCTACCCTTCTGTGATGTTTCTTTCATGATCTTTATCCATTTTTCAGATCCTACCTTCATCTTGTTGATTGACACGACTTTTTGTATGTATTAACAACTTTTTTTTCCCTCCAAAGAAACATTTTGAAAATTTTATGTTGATGATTAGATATT
This sequence comes from Ochotona princeps, assembly GCF_030435755.1. Taxonomy (NCBI): domain Eukaryota; kingdom Metazoa; phylum Chordata; class Mammalia; order Lagomorpha; family Ochotonidae; genus Ochotona; species Ochotona princeps. The sequence goes on from NC_080865.1 coordinate 96,075,083, forward strand.
ATTAGGTTGTACAGAATGAGGGGAGATGGGTTAAAAATTCTGTGCATGCATAAACACACATGCAAATTGTATTTATCCCACCTAACTTTCAAGTGTTTTGCGAGAGATTCTCGTAGATGACAAATATAGAAAGAAAATGTATTGGATCCCCAATTTAGATAATTTTAAGCAAAATGTAGTCATGGGATTTGTCCAGAAACACAACTTCTCTATATAATATTTTATATGTGTTTCTTTGGAAAAGTGAATCACCAAGTGGCAACAAGGCTCAATCATCAGTAGCTAAAATAAATACATAAATAAGTTTTCATTTGCAACTGTGCTGTTCCCAGTGATTCTCAGCATCCCAGTGATGCCCACAAAGTGAGCATCTATACGCTACCTGATGTGTGCTAAACTATTTGTCTTTAAAATACACATTTTGAAATTACATATGCAGATAATTATTTTACACAATTTCCCTTTTTATTCATCCAGTTTTAATAATTAAAGAATTATTATTATGTTATGAAATCTATCTTGGTAGAATATATTACTGATAAATTGCTATTTCATGATAATACAGTGTAGTTACAGAACAAAAAATCTGTTAGGATTGAATTCACTGTTTCATGTGTTAATCTGTTTGTGTTTTTGATGTCATGGATTACCTTTCACTAATGATTCTGATGAGTAGAATCTTAGATTTAATGTGGCTAATTTTACTTTTTCTGTTGTGTTTTGTTTGTTTAAAAAATCCTCTTGAAATCAAATAAGTAAATGGTCTTACATTCTTTTGAAATTACAGCTTAGCATTGTATCTGTAAGTTTTTTACGTTTCAATGGGTAGAGCACTTTTTTTGGTCTTCTTTTCAAATAATTTTATCACATTTTTGAGCATTTTTTCCTGAAAATTGACTAATTGATTAACTAATTACCCCAAAACCAGTATTGGAATTTTACTTATAGTTTTATTAAGGGTGTAGATTATCATTGATAAAGTTCACACAAAGGTATGGTGTGTATCTCTATTTACTAAGATATTCTTTATAAGACTTTGTGCGTACTGATATCGTGGCACAATAGATTAAGCTTCTTATGACATCAACATCCCATATTGATGTGCCAGTTTGAGTCTAGACCCCAAAGCTCCTGAATTAGATAGATCCTTGCTAATAAGCCTGAGAAAACAGTGAATGGAACAAGAAATAACACTTTTAAAAATCTTTTGTGGAGAGCGCCGATACCCATCGGCGGAGGCAGAAGCGCCCACGTCGGTCAGTTCCCCAGATGCCCACCTGCCCATTCGAAACCTGAGTGCCCAGGTTACCTCGAGTAACCTCACCCACACCTCGTCAGAAAAAAAAGATAAAGCAGCGACAGTGACAAACGAACACCTGTCATACGGCCACGATAAAAAAAACAGAGGATGCAATAAAGGAGCGGACTTTTTTTTTAATTATTTATTATTTAACTTCATTAATTACATTGTATTATGTGACACGGTTACATAGATACTTGGGTTCTCCCCACCCCTCCCCAAACCCTCCCACCATGGTGGATTCCTCCACCTTGTTGCATAACCACAGCTCAAGTTCAGTTGAGATTCCCCCATTGCAAGCGTATACCAAACATAGAGTCCAGCATCTTATTGTCCAGTCAAGTTCAACAGCTTCTTACGTATATCCTCTCTGGCCTGAAGACAAAGCCAGCAGAGTATCATCTCAGTCAATTGAAAGCTCCAACATACCATCAGCAAAAATTTACATCATTATGGAATTAATTGACATAGTAATGAGTAACCAATATGTTAAAAGTAAATGCGGGTTCCCAGCCACCTTCTGTGACCACCTCACCTATACTTCAATTTTAGTTTATACACAACCTATAACATTCAAAACATAACATGTTATACATAACATCATATCATCTTAAATTAAGGCAAACATGTGGTATTTAACCTTTTGGGATTGGCTCATTTCCCTTAGCATTATGGTTTCCAGTTTGGCCCATTTGGCCACAAAGAACTGCATTTTGTTTTTTTTAATATCTGAGTAGTATTCCATGGAGTAGATGAACCATAGCTTTCTTATCCAGTCCTCTGTTGATGGGCATTTTGGTTGCTTCCATGTTTTTGCAATTACTGATTGTGCTGCTATGAGCATAGGAGTGCATGTTGGTTTCTCATAAAACAATTGTTCTGGATATATTCCTAGGAGTGCTATTGCTGGATCATACGGTATGTTGAATTTGAGTTGTTTGAATATTCTCCATACTGATTTCCATAGAGGCTGTACCAGCCTGCAGCCCCACCAGCAGTGGAGTAGGGATCCCTTTTCCCCGCAACCTCGCCAACAATTGTTGTTGGTGCTTTTATTCATGTGGGCCAGTCTTACTGGCGTCAGGTGGTACCTCATTGATGTTTTAATTTGGATTTCCCTTATTGCCAGGGAACTTGAGCATGTTTTCATATGTTTATTTGCCATTTGGGTTTGTTCCTTTGTGAAGTGTTTGCCCATTTCCCATGCCCATTTCTTGAGTGGCTTGTTTGTTTTGACATTTTGGTTGTTTGTAGCTCTTTGTATATTCTGGAGATCAGCCCTCTATCACCTATGTCATGTGTGAAGATCTTCTCCCATTCTGTGGGTTGCCTTTTTACTTTGTTGATTGTTTCTCTAGCTGTACAGAAGCTTCTTAGTTTGATGAGGTCCCAATTGTTTATTTTGGTCTTGATTTCTACTGTATTTGGAGTGTTTTTTAGGAAGTGAGGGCCTACCCCTAAGTGTTCCAGTGTGTTTCCAACATTTTCTTCCAAAAGTTTGAAGGTTTCTGGATGTAGGTTTAGATCTGTTATCCATTTAGATCTGATCTTAGTGTATGGTGAGAGATGTGGATCTATTTTTTTGTTTCTGCAGGCTATTAACCAGTTGTCCCAACAGCATTTATTGAACAGACCTTCCCATTTGCCTGGATTGTCGTTTGTCTTTTTGTCAAAGATTATTTGGCTGTATCTGTGTGGAGCGGACTTTTTAAGTTTTTTTTTTCCTGTGCTATCACATAGGTTTTTTTTTTTTCTGTTTTGTTTTTTCTTTTCCTAAACAGAACCTCACACCTGTTCCCTCAGCATGAAATGCTCTCCTGATCTTCCGTGGTTGGGGTCTGTGAGAAAGGAATTGAGAATCAGATATATGGCCCAATCTTCAAACTAAATACAAAGGCATGAAGAAAGAAGCTGTACATACAGTAGCTCTTCAATCAACCTGTACCAAAGGGAAAAAAACAGGAATATTATGAAGCAGCACTGACTTTAATGATTGTGTGTGGTTACGTAAACACTCTGTGAAAAGAAACTCACGGCTATCCAAGAGTGGCTGCTATGGAAAGGGCGGAGGCCCAGCTCTCTGAGTTGGATCTGCTGGTCAGTATGTTCCCTGGTGAAAATGAGCTCATAGTGAATGACCAGCTGGCTTTGGCAGAACTGAAAGACTGCATTGAAAAGAGAACAATGGAGGGGCAATCTTCAAAAGTTTACTTTACTATCAATTTGAACCTGGATGTACATGAAGACGCAATGGCAGTGTTTTCTCTGGTTTGTGTTCTTCCCTTTAAATACCCTGCGGTTCTGCCTGAAATTACAGTCAGATCAGTGCTATTAAGTAGATCACAGCAGACTCAACTGAACATGGATCTGACTGCACACCTCTTGGAGATGTCTGTGTGTTGAATGCCACGGAGTGGGTTAGAGAACATGCCTCTGGCTACATTACCAGAGATGTTCTATCTCCTTCTACCACCGGAAGCACAGTACAGTCTGTCGATCTAATTCTCACCAGACTTTGGATTTATAGCCATCACATCTACAACAAATACAAGAGGAAGAATATTCTAGAGTGGGCAAAGGAGCTTTCCCTGTCTGGGTTTAGCATGCCTGGAAAACCTGGCGTTGTTTGTGTAGAAGGCCCGCAAAGTGCCTGTGAAGAATTCTGGTCAAGACTCAGAAAGTTAAACTGGAAAAGAATCTTAATTCGCCATCGAGAAGACACTTCTTTTGATGGTACAAATGATGAAATGCAAGGAAAAGGAAATTTTCCATTTTTGAAGAGAAAGTGTTCAGTGTTAGCGGAGCCAGAGGAAACCATATGGACTTTGTGCAGCTCTATCAGTTCTTAAATGCCAAAGGCTGTGGAGATGTCTTCCAGATGTTCTTTGGTGTAGAAGGACAGTAACAGCAAAACAGTGATTGCGAATAGTTTATTACTACTGGCCTTTTGATTGTTTCCCACTGTTTACTGATAGTCCCACTGTAATTTAATCACAGTTCCATTGTAGAATGTTGAAGGGAAGAAAACCAAACAAAAACATCAGTGTAGCTGAAATACATTTATTAAAAATGTCATGATTGAGAGTGGGTGATCATCCCAGCAACTGAGATGACCAGATCTCACATGAACTGCCTGGGTTACAGTCCCAGCTCGGGCTCCTACTCCAGCTTGCCACCTGTGCTGACTCCAGAGGGCAATGCTTAGGGCTCAGGCAGCAGGTTCCTGCCCCTCCTGGATACACTCCCAGCTTCCCACCCACGCTGACTCCAAAGGGCAGTGCTTAGGGCTCAGGGCACGGGGTTCCTGCCACCTCCTAGGAGACCTGGATTGTGTTCCCATCCCATCCTTCCAGGCCCAGCCATTGCAGATATTTGAGGTGTGGATCAAGATAAGTCTTTCAAATCAATTTTTGAAAACTGCATGATTAAATTTCAAGTTATTTTAGAATTTTTGTTAGAACCTTTTTTTCTTACAAACTACTCATTTTGAAAGAAGAACTATGTATGGTGGTAATATTGGTGATCTAACTTTCCAGCAGTACCACTTCTCTCTTCCCTTACCTGCCTCCAATAAAGAACCTGAAAAAGAAAAAAAATCTTTTGTGAATATCTATGTTTTAATAATAAAAAGTTCTGCTTTAAGGTCCTTTATGGTGGCATAATGGGCAAATCCATCTGCTGTAAGTGCCAGTATCCCATATTGGCTCTGGTTCATGTTTCGGCTGCTCCAATTCTGATCCAGCTCTCTTTTTTTGGCCTAGGAATGCAGTGGAGGATGGCCCAAGTGCTTGGTCCCCTGTTCCCATGTGAGAGGCCCAGACGAAGCTCCTGGTTTTCAGTTTCAGATTGAGCTCAGCTAAACTGGCCATTGAGGCCATTTGGGGAAGTGACGCAGCTGGAAGTCTCTGTCTCTCCTTCTTTGTCTATAACAATCTGCCTGTGGAATGAAAAAAAAACCTATTTTTTTAAAAGTGGTTTTAGTTAAATTAATTTTCAGATACTCTATAGTGCCCTGTAATGTTATAAATCATATCTTATTTTTATAACTGCATTATTGGTTTATGGAAATGCTGTTTTTATATGTTGATTGTATTCATCAATTTTTTTACCTCCTCAGCTGTAATTGCTTGGATTTTCTCCTGCTTACTGTGTAAATGATCATCTCTTCTGCAAATAACAATAAGATTGTATCTTATTTGTAAACTATTTTCCATTCACACAGAACTAGAATTGATAAGGATGGACTTCACTGGAAAGAGCAAAGCAGCGTCACCTGCCTCCCATCAGATTTTAAAGGATTCTGAAATCTTTGGTAAATAGCAGTAATGATTAATATTTGACAGTGGACAGAGCATAAGACATGCCTTAAAGGATCACTGGGTTTGTGGATAATGCTCACAAGTAACTGTAAAATGAGGTCAGTTTTAATAACTAGCAAAAGAGAGATGAAGCCAAGCATTTCAGGGCTTTGCGAAAGAACGACATATGCAGCAATCTGAAAGCACTTGCTTCTACAAAGTTCCTTCGTTTTATGAGTGTAGGATCAACTTATTCTTGATGGTGATCATGTTCATTAGATACTAGTTTACAATCACCTCACACGAAACATAAGCCCGAAGATTTTCAGATGCACTACATGTAAAAGACGAATACATATGTGAGCTGGATCAAGAAGATCTATGAGTCATCTGGCTTGATCACTGATTTAATCCAAGATGGAGAATAAATTTTAGGTTCATGGATGTAATTCAGCTTAAGCACTATTATTCTGGAGTTGTCTTTAAAGTCAAATTTCCCTCTGAGTATGTCGTATCAGATCTGGAATGTTTACACCAACACCAGCAAGGTTAAAGTGAATTTCATAAAAACAAAAACAAAACAAAACAAAAACCCTCCAGGGATGGTAGTTAGACCTTGAGCATCAAAGCCAATTACATTTTGGAGCTTTCCATTTCCAGTACAATGCTCACTGAACTGCTGCTCAATTCCTCCCGTCATGCCATGAGAATCTCTCAGCTGATTTGAATTACAGCATGTTTTATTTACTAATTAATTTATCACTGATGGGACTATTTGGATGTTAATTCCAAGCTTTATTATATATTGAACTTCTTAGATGGGTTTGCTTTTATTTGTGAATTTCTATTTCTCCCATTACTTCTCTCATATAATTTCTAATAATACTTAGTCAACATCCACCCAGTTATATTCTTTAATTCTGATTTACTTCAACTGAAGATGCCTTAGTTCAAATTACCTTGACCGAGCATGAGTGTTGCCAGATTTTCACAGCTCATAGAATTCCAAGCCAAGAACTATGCTTTGTTTCATGATGTAAGCTCTTAATACCACTCTTCATTTATGACACCCTTGAATGCATATTCCTTTTGGAACTCTTTGTCTTAGTATGCAATCCTTATTGAAATGAGCTTCTTAGGAAATTCTGAAGCTATTCTATTTGGCTGTGGCAAATTTTTTATTTATCAGTTCTTTATGTAATTTATGGAGACTAGAGGGACATCAAAAAGGCTAAACAAGAATTTTTGGTAAAGCAGGTAAAAATCATAGTTATTCGTGCTAGAAATAGGTTCAAACTACAAACTGTTCTTCATATTTGTATGAACTATATAATGTTTTAATTAATATGTTGATCATAAATAAATCATCACAAAAATTAGGAATCTTCAAAGAGTTTTGTCACTTTTGTGAACATAATAAACAATATGTGTTTGTCATGCTCATTCTCTGTGACAAAAAGAGATACCACCCTGCAATGGAGAGCGAAGTAAGCAATTCCTGTTCTGTAATTGAACACTTTTGCCAATGTGTGGACCCTACAGTGTCAGGATACACTTCAACAGCAAAATGATGGACTTACAACTAATCGTAAAGGAATGCACTATTGTAATGACATGGGAGAGATTACTAGGTGGGGTTTGGGGAAGGGGATAAGGAAAAACCCAGAGATTATAGAACTGTACCATGGAATAATAAAATGGATGACTTAATTGAAAATTTAAAATGTAACATTTATATAAGTACATCTTATAATGAGAATTTCAGTCCATAAACTAGAACACTATATGAGCCATTTTATATTTCAAATTATTGTAAAAATTACAAATTTCCACAGCAGTTTTACTTTCTCTCCTAATTTTTAAGTGGTGGTGGTACATTTTTATTTTTAATGGAAAAAAAAAACAAAAGCAATCAGGAGTTTCCACATCCTCCCACCTGCAAATCTAAACTCTATATTGTGCATACTCTGCTTCATCATTGCCCCCAAGACCAACCCTTCTGCTTTTGGATACAGTCCCTATTCAAGGATTACAATATCATTTCCTCTACTGCTTCAGCATATGCTGATGAAAATGATCCACAAGAAAGAGGAAACTAGTTTGCTATAACCCCCATAGAAAAATAAATCCTTTTAAAACACTGTAATCACTCACCTCTTTTCACCATTACCTTCTGGAGAAACACTTAAGATTCCCAAGTTAGACCTGAAATCACAGGTAGTACCAAAACAAAAACAATACACTGTAATGAAATTTCCAGCATCATTAAATTTCAGCTTTGGTACTATTACTAAGAAAAATGAGTATTACTTGAACACAAGGGTTTATGTAATGTGAACTGCCAATCAGACAACCATGATGGCTCTCAAATGACTTAATGAGTTAGTATTACATAATGGGGGTACAATGCACAAAAGAATGATTCATATCCAGGGTAGGGACTCATTAGGTGTATTTGTCACAGCTCTAAAGCCTGAAATACCCAAGGCCAAAACACCAGCAAACTCAGTGTCTGCTAAGGGCTCATTCTGTGATTCCCAATTGAACCCAGTTTGCTGTATCTTTTCTGGGAACAGATATTGTCTCCTAACTTGGCATAAAGGCCGAGAGCACAAAAGGAAACTGTGAAGGTCACACGAGCCCATGTTATAAAGGACAATAGCTTCATTAATGAGGGCAGAGTCTTCATGACCTAACCCAAACCTAAATGTGGCACTGCTTAAATTTCAACAAGTGGTTAGCATGGAATGCATGCGTATTATGGCATTCTATACATTATTTCAAAACATACACAACATAAAGAGATCAAATTAGTCAACTAGCATTTTGGAGCCTACCAACCACTCTACTCCAACCCTTTCTACAGTATGTATAACACAATATTGTAATTAAGAAACAGCTATTATAATGCTACTGTGTAATGTAGCACTAGAACATATTTTTCCTACTGACCTCTAACTTATTATTTGTTGACAGTCCTTCATTATTTTCTTTTTAATAATAACATTCTGCTATGGTTTGAATGTTTGTATTTCTCCAAAGTTCATGCTGGAACTAAATCCTCAATGTAACAGTATTAAGAAGCAGGCACTGACATTTACAGCAAATAGGTGGAACTGGAGGTCAATGTATTAAGTGAAATATTCCAGACACAGAAAGACAAACACTACATGTTCTCTCTTATATTTGGATGTTAAATAATGGATACCAAGACACACTCAGACACAAATTGAAAGCTTTAGCATTACACACTTGAGAATTGTATATACACATGCAGTCTCATGCAATGTTTTGAGCGTGTATACATTGTATAATGATCGAATTATGTTAATCTGTCTCATCAAATGTCACCATTTCTTTCTCTTAAGAACACACAAAACATTTTGTTCTAGCTTTTTTGGAAATACATACTATATTTTGTTATCTATTTTCACCCTAATGTGCAATAAAACACTAAAACTTGCATACCTACACATAATTGCCTCTTCCATTTCATGAAACAGCTTTCATCTTGCCAATGTTAAAAATCCATTCTTAGCACTTATTTTGAAGCTTTGTCAACAGCGTATGACATGAGCAATCATAATGGCCTTTTTGAAAGGCTATACCCTTGTGTCTCTTTGGACTCCAGGGTCCTTGGTTTTTATTGATCGTACCACCAACTTTTCCTCACTAACCTCATTTTTTTTTTGGCATTTTCTCTTCTTCTATCCCACATGTTCAAGTCCATAGGGACTTAATATTAGACCTTCTCCTCCATAGACTATATCACCCAGACTCACATACAATAATGAAAAAAATGTCCAAACCACTATTACCATAGTCTTGAGGCTGAGATTTTTCATTGACTTCTTAGACTCTACATGAGTTTTTATGTGCATTTCAAAAAATAATATAATCTCCATTCTAACCATTTGTCAATTTTATTACATTCACATTATTGTGAACTAGATGCTCAGAAAATTTTCACATTACAAATATTTATAGCTTTACTCATTAAGCAAAATTTTCTTTTTTCTTCCCCTTTCTCCATCCATCACTCTAACTTCTATTTCTATACATAACTATTTTTAAATATTTTTATTTGAGAGTTTGAAACAAAGAGAGAAAGGAGAGTAAGAGAGTGAAAACAAAAGAAAGAGAGAGAGTGTGAGAGAGAGAATGAGTACTTCCATTCACTGGTTCGCTCTCAGGACCTGTTGCAGGAGCTGGGACCTCAAGATTTTTCACATAGGTCATAGGAATCCAAATACTTGAACCACTACTGCTCTCTCCCAGGGTCTGTAGTAGCAGGAAGCTGGAGTCAAGAATGATAACTACTAATTCAATATGGGCCATGAATATTTTGACTGCTGTATTTTGTCTGATGGGCCCCAATCTAGTCCCTAACTACTTTAGCCACCTCAGAAAAGTGACATTTTATGATGTCTTATCTTTTGATGTGCTGGTATATATAAATAATATAAATTGCATAACAAATAAAGATAGAAATTTATGTGTCCCTTGGGTCTGGAGGCTAAATGAGTTAACATTCACTTTTGTGGATATTAACGTTGTTTACACCAATTAAATTATAGAAAAAGTGTAGAATAGGGAAAGAAGATGGTAATCACTTATATATTCTCTTAACGCTTTGTAATGTGTCGTATCAATTGTTTCACAGTTGGATTTTTTCCTACCTGAATACATTTCCCTATATGGAAAACATGCTTCATTTAAGCATATCCTTATTATTAGAAATTTATACTGTTTTAATTTTTGTTGGTATTTGATTAGTATCTGCAAAATGTTTAAGTGGTCATGGTTACGTAGCAAGAGTGAAAAATCACATTAAATTTCTAGCTCATACAATGTCAGATGTTGATTTATCTACAAATTACCTTCACAAATGATTTTATACTTTATTTATTTATTTGTTTCTTTGAAAGAGTTACTGAGAAAGATGGAGAGACAGAAAAAGAGCTAGAGAGAGAAGATGCATCTAATGGTTCATTCTCTGCATTTCCATGGAGCAAGGAGCCAGGAGTTTCTTCGTGGCCTTTCACATGTGTTACAGGGCACCAAACACTTGGGCCATCTTCTGCTGCGTTTACTAGGCCATTAGCAGGAAGTAGAATGGACATGCAATAACTAGGACAAAAGCAGGTGCTCCTTTGAGATTCTGGGGTCACATGCAGTAGCTTTATTCACTAAACCACAACACAAGCTAGGGAATGATATTATTAACTCATAATCGCATGCTTGACATTGTTTATCCATCAAAAACTTGCCCGATCTTGAAAGCTTTCACATTTAACTTTTCAGACCAGTGATAATTGGTGGCTTGCATTAATGTCTACTTCTGTAGATAATAAAGATGGTGAGGAGCTGATGTGGTGTCACAATATGCTAATGCTCAGCCCATGAGCACTGGCATGCTATGTAGGCACTGGCTTGTGTCTTGGCTGCTCCGTTTGCAATCCTGCTTACTGCTTTTACCTGGGAAAGCAAAAGAAAATGGCTAAAGTCCTTGGTCTCCTGTACTCACTTGGAAGACCTGGAAGACACTGCTGGTTCCTAGACACAAATGGCCCATTGTGGCCATTTGGGGAGTGAACCAGTGGATGTAAGATTTCTCTCTGTATTTTATTTTCTCTGTAAATCTACTTTTCATATAAAAATAAATAAACCCTTAAAAAGGATAACGATGCTAGCAAGTTTTATGTTTCTAGAAAATTTATTTTCTTTTATGTTTACTGACCCTTTGGCTATTTTATTAAATATTTTATCTCATTTATTATTTTAAAAATAGGAGCAGACACACATGCAGAAATACAATACAACAGAGATAAAGAGAGAGAACAAGAGAGAGAGAGAGAAAACAGTGATGTTAAATCTGTGGGGTCATTGGCCAAAGGCTCACATACCTAGATCTCAGCTAGGGAGAATCTGAGAGCTTTAATCTCTATCGAGTCTCCCACATCAGTATAATCATCTGACTGAGTCATCACTTGCTGCCATATAGGATATGCCTCAATAGGGAGGTAAAATGGGAAGTAGAGCCAGGAGCCAGGTGTTGAACCCAGGTACTCTAACACTGTGTGTGGGCACTCAGCATCATTATAACTGCTGCACAAAAAACATGCTCCACACCTTCACTATTTTTAATTTTTTAAAGATTCCGTTTCCTTGGGGTCCGGCACGATAGCATAGTGGTTAAAGTCGTAGCCTTGCACTCCCTGGGATCCCATATGGGCGGCGTTTCTAATCTCGGCACCCCGCTTCCCATCCAGCTCCCTGCTTGTGGCCTGGGAAAGCAATCGAGGACAGCCCAAAGCCTTGGGACACTGCACCCATGTGGGAGACCTGGAAGAAGTTCCTGGCTCCTGGCTTCGGACTGGCTCAGCACCAGCCATTGTGGCCATTTGGGGAGTGAACCATCGGATGGAAGATCTTCCTCTCTGTCTCTCCTCCTCTCTGTAAATCAGCCTTTCCAATAAAAAGAAATAAAATCTTTTTAAAAAAAGATTCAGCTTCTTTATTAATAAGGGAATACTCAAATAAGAAAATTATTTTTTCAACATATTAGTTGTTAAATAAGTGCTTGGTTTCTTATTTACATATGATGTAAATTTTGATGTTTTCATTTCTAATCCAGATTCCATTGGTTCATTTATATAAATGATAGATATTATTTATAAAATTTAATTTGCAATATTTCATATTTTCTTGCTGTTGTGAATGTAATTTTTGTTATTTGTATTTTCTGATTACTTATATTATTGTTTTAAACTAATAAAACATAAAATAAATATACTTTTATTATTATTTTAAAACATTATTACCTATTCTATTTTGTTGGTTGCATTATTTGAAAATAAAGATGAACTCATTCTTTCATTTAGCACATGCTTATTCATTGCAGCATCTGTGTAGGTATTGTGCTTCACCCTAGCAGTTTACCAAGCTGCAGAACAAGACAGGTGATCACTCTCATAGCAGAAAGAGCATAAATGATCAAACAAAATTTTCTACACTACATCAAATGGTGTTAAGTGTTACGAAAAATGAAGCAAAGTAAGAGACTATAGAAAAATGATAGCAGAAGGAGGTTGCACTTTTACATGGGGTGGTTCATGAAGGATGCTAGATAAAGTGACACTTTCAAATAGGCTTCAAGGAAGTTAGAGAATAAGATCTTGATTGGGGTAAATAATGTTCCAGATATAGAAAAGGACATAAAAGTTCTTCCCTGAGGCAGAAATATGTCACTTTGCAAGGAATAGTAAGGAGCCCAGTATGGCTTGCATGGAGTGAGCTAGAGGGCAAGCGGGAGAGGGAGGTAATAGTGAAGACTTATGTTTCACTAGTAATGCTTAATTCTTAATTTGGTTATGAGTGTGATCAGATGACAAAGAAGCAATTTATATGTAGACTTATGTTAGTTTCTTGCTGTGTATTCTTTAGTTCGACAATTTTTTAAATAGATTACATTACAGGTAGATAAATCAATAGAGGGTAGATACATACTACAGAAATCCAAGGGAACTATTTCTAATTTAGTAAGAATTTGCATAGGGAATCAATACTGGAGTTATTTAAAAATACCTTTTGTGAACACTTTTCCTAGCAATTAAGCATCCAGTTTACATGTATGTACATAGCCCATATTAGAGCAACTGGAGTGAGCCTCAGCTCAGGTTGTTGATTTCAGTTCTATAATTCACACCCGGAGAGGCAGCTCGTGAGGACTTAGGAAACTGAGTCCCTACCACTCATTTGAAGAGGACTAGAGGGAGCTTGTGGAACCTGGCTTTGTCCTCGCCAAGCCTTGGCCATGGCAGTCATTTGATGAATGACAAAGTAAGTGGAAGATCCGTTCTCTCTCTCTCTCTCTCTCTCTCCTCCTCCTCCTCCTCTTCTTCCTCCTCCTCCTCTCTTTCCCTCCAACACTGAAATAGAAATAAAACTGTTCAAAATCTTGTGATTTGAGGAATAAATATTGATGAGATTAACTTAAAATATATGTACAGAAATTCAGAGCACCAGGAATAGATAAAAAATATTTTTCGGTGAGAACAGAGTTGACAGGACTACCTGATTTAAACCTGATTTAAAATATGGGTTCTGTTGAAATGGTTTTGATAGTTCTGAAATGCAGTCTATCTTGTCACTGCAAGAATGAGGAAATCCTTCCAAGGTCCATTGGCTGGCATAGTCCACCTCAGAGTCTCTATTTGCCCAGATATTTGCTGTCAATGCTTGGCTGGGACAGTTGACCAATTTGTTCTGCCCTCCTTCCTCTGCACTGGTACCAGGTGTCCTCTGCAGGCCCTAATGGACTGCCACATCCTGCATATGCATTTGGGCATGTTGTCCACTGGTCCATCTAAGCCACTGACTAGGTCCAGTTCTGCAGGTGCTGTGGCCTTCTTGATGGAAGTACATTAGAGGTCATTCCTCACGTGCCACATACTCCCTCAGGGGCCTTCCCTCCCACATACCCCTGCCCCTTCCCCTGATCAATCCACAGTCCTTCGTCTGAGTGTCTTCCTGCAGAAATTAAGGCTAGTGTATGACCCGTGTGGTTCAAATGAGAGTACAGCACAGACTAGATCATCGTTACCCATAGGTAGTAGTAATAGCAGTGATAAGAGGGATATTAACAAACTCACATGATCACATGCAATCAGTCTCTCATGAATTATTGATTAATAGGTTACATTACAAAATCATGTTGCATGTGGTACAGACAGCTAGGAGGTTCAATAAGATACAATTTACAGGTACAATTTTTAGATTTGACATGTTATTGTCTCATATTAAGGCAAACATGCAATATCTGACCTTTTGGGATTGGCTCATTTCCCTTATCATATTGGAAAGACAGAGTTACATTAAGAGAAGGAGAGACAGAAAAAGAGATCTTTCATCCACTGATTAGCTATCCAAGTGTACATTATGAGTCAATCTGAAGCCAGGTGCCAAGAGCTCCTTCCAGCCCTCCCACATTGGTGCAGAGGCACAAGGACTTGCGACATTCTTTGTTGCTTTCTCAGGTTGTAATCAGGCAACTGGAGTGGAAGCGGTGCAGCTAGATATGAACCAGTGTCCATACAAGATGTTGGATTGGCAGGCAGAGACTTAGCTGAAAACAGAGTAAGAACACCAAGGGGGTCTGATTAGGGAAGTTGTCCCAAGTGATAGATCACTGCTGCCCCCAAAGCTTATCCTTATTCATTTCTTATAGTCTGCTTTCATTTTGTTGATTTCACCTTACATTGATCCTTTTATTTTAGTGATATAGATAGAACCCAGAACTTCCAGAATCATATCTGTCTCACAACCATGGATTGCAATTAATAAAAGCATCTATGTCCATAACACTTCATCACAAATCACAGGGGGCATTTTGGGCCAGCTTGAAATATGTGCTCATTTCTGAACAAATCTGGAAATCATACATTGGGGCCTAGTCTATGCTCTGCACTCATTCATGTAATGATTCAGAGAAAGGTCAATCTCATTAAAAGTACATCAAATGTGTTTCCAAAAGGAACAAAAACAGGAAATAAGAAATGTCTTGCTAGGCAAGACAACATTGTACAAATTGCAGGCCACTTTAAGTGCATTTTCAATTCCTGTACCCCTTCCCTTTTTGTTCGTAGTCTGGCATTTAAGAACAAGTATATTCATCCTAGATTCATATTTTATATGTATTTCACAAGGCATAGCCATATCTAAACGATGGTTTTTAAAAACGTACTGATTTAAATGTTATTTAAAAGGCAAAGAGAGGGAGAAGGAGACAGGAGAGATTGCTCTATCTGTTGGTTCATTCTTCAAATGCCTGCAAAAAGCCAGGATTGCACCAGGCCGCAGCCAGGAACTCCATCTGGGTCTCCAACATGAGTAGTAGAAATCCAAGCACTAAAGACAACATCTGCTTCAATTTAGCGTACAGATCGGCAGGAAGCTCTATCGGCAGTGGAAAAGCAGGCATTTGGACTACAAACAGCAATACTGGATGTGTGCATCTCATGTGCTTACTTAACTTCTGTGCCAAATCCCCACCCTTTAAATTATATTTTACAACTTTGTGTAGGCTACTCATTGAACAACTCCAGCAGGACTGGAGGAAGCTTGTTGATTCGTTCTCATTAAGTGCTATACATTTTTTTTCTATCATTTTACTTATTCTATTTCCTTAGGGGAAAACGATTGCAATTCATTGTTTTTGTTGTTGTTGTTGTTTGCTTTGTTTTTGGTAATTCTCAGGTTAAAACAAATTCCTTCAGTGACTTCTAGTAATGAAGTTTTCAGTTCCTTTGTTTCCTTCCTTTCCTTCCTTTCCTTCTTTCTTTTATCAGATATAGAGAAAGGAGGAGAGACAAAGATCTTCCACCTACTGATTCACTCCACAATTGGCCACACAGGCAGAGCTAAGCCGAATCCAATATCAGGAGCCAGGAGCTTCTTCCAGATCTCCCACAAGGATGCAAGGTCCCAAGGCTTTGGGTCTTCCTCAACTGCTTTCCCAGGCCACAAGCAAAGAGTAGGATGGGAAGCAGGCCTCCAAGACTCAAACTGGCACCCATATGGGATCCCAGTTCATTTAAGGTAAGTACATTATTCACTAGGCTACTGCGCCAGGCCCTCCAGGTTTTTCTTAAAGATTTTTTATTTTAAGACTTGGCATGATGGCTCAATAACTAAATCTTGACCTTGCAAGTACCTGGATCCCATGTGAGTGCCAGTTCTTGTCCCGGCAGCCCCAGTTCCCATCCAGCTCCCTGCTTGTGGCCTGGAAAGGCAGCGGAGGATGGCCCAAAGCCTTGGGACCCTGCACCCACACGGGAGATCCAGAAGAAGCTTATTGCTCCTGGCTTCAGATAAGTTCAGCTCCAGCTGTTGAGGCCATTTGGGGAATGAGCCAGTGGATGGAAGATCTTTCTCTCTGTCTTCTCTTCTCTCTATAAATCTGCCTTTCCAATAAAAATTTTAAAACCTTTTTTAGAAAGATTTCTTTATTGGAAAAGCAGGTTTACAGAGAGAAGAAAAGAAGAGTGGAGAGAAGAGGAGATAAGAGGAGATGAGTGAAGATCTTTCATCTCCTGATTCACTCCCGAAATGACCACAATGGTTGGAATGGTTTGAGCTAAGACAATCTGCAGCCTGGAACCAGGAGCTTTTTTTAGGTCTCCCATGTGGGTGCAGAACTCCAAAGACCGGGGCTATTTTCCATTGCTTTCCCAGGTCATAAGCAGGAAGCTGGATGGAAAGTGCAACAGCCAAGATTAGAATCAGTGCCCATATGAGATGCTGGCACCTGCAGGTGGAGGATTAGCCTGATGAGCCATTAATTCAGCCTTAGGAAACCAGTTTGTTGTAAGCGATATCAAGGCCCCTAGCCTCATTCAAATAAAAGCATCTCTGACTCCCTCATCTTCAATTTGCCACAACCTAGGAAATCAATCTAAAGAGAAAGGACATTTGGTGCTTTCTGTTGGATCTATCTCTACCTGTACTCCAACCCACTGTTGCTGTCTCATGAATGAAGTTTTATCAATCACAAAGGTAGTAGAAAAGATATATTTGACCAGAACAGCTGGCACAGAGGTGAAATAGAAGTGACAGATCACACAGCCCTTTTTCTTTTTTTTTTTCCACTTATGAGATAATTTTGTAAATCCTGAGGAACTTGTTATTGAGAGTATCTCATTTTTAGTTCTTTTCACAAGACAATGTCTCCTTGAGCTGGTTTCAAGATTTCCTACTTGTTTCTTGGTTTCAGCAGTAGCGTTGTGGTCATATTATGATCGCTTTGTCCCTCCAGATGATCCTCCTGGAGTGACAAAGTTGCCCTTCAGAGAATGCATCAGATCATTGGGAAACTCACTTATCTGTTACTGCTCTGTCACCACATTTTCTCAGATTTTCAAAAGAGCAGCTGATCATTCACAGCCTTTTATCTTTATTTTTAAAAATATTTATTTATTTTTTAAAATATTTATTTATTTTAATTGCAAAATCAGATATACATAGAGGAGGAGAGACAGAGAGTGGAAGATCTTCCACTTCCCAAGTGGCCACAACGGGTGGAACTGTGCCGATCTGAAGCCAGGAGCCAGAAACTTCTTTCTTGGTCTCCCACGCTGGTGCAGCGCCCCACGGCTTTGGGCCATCCTCGACTACTTTTCCAGGTCACAGGTGGGGATCTGGATGAGAAATGGGGCCACCGGATTAGAACCCCGCACCCATATGGGATCACAGCACATTCAAGGCGAGGACTTTAGCCACTTGGCTGCCACGCCAGGCCCGATCTTTTATATTTAAACCTCTCATGCGGTACCTCCATTTCAGTCCTTTGGTTCTACAAAGCTCAGGGAATACATGTCAAATTTCTCTAAACTGCTCTGCCCCTCACTTCTCTTCTGGCAAAGGGACATAGTACTACTTTCATCCCATAAGTGATTGAGAGGAACTAATTTTCCATTCTCTTCAAACTCTAAAAGAAATTTAAATATTTCCATATGTTTTTCTAGACATATGTGCTGAACACAAAATATAGATCCTATTTGGGGATATGTCCTGGAAATACAACATAGTAGCTTTGGCTTTAGAAGAAATTTATTTATCTTAGACTTTGGAGTTTTCTCAAATGGTGCAGTATGAAAAGTTCAAGAAACAATCAGTTACATACAATTCTAGTTAAAGTAGAATTTGTACTGGTATGCTTTCTGAAACATCACTTCATATATATATATAATGAATATATATGCACACATATACAAACATACTGTCATTTTCACAGATTTTCTCATACACTTAGACAAATGTGAATTGATTTTCCTTGCGCACACTCAATATCCTCCACATTGTGTGAAAATCTTCCTCTCAAATCTGAGTGGAGATGAAGCAGAGTATGGAGTAGAGATTGGTGCTTCCAGAAGCCTGACAAAGAGATGTTTGTATTTCCATAAAGCATTCCCTCTGTTTGGTAAAGCCATTGGGCTCTGAGACAGCTTTCTGTATTCAGATATCTTCTTACCTTAGTCTCCATTGCAGATCTTTGGCTGTCGCCACCCAGCAGCGACACTAAATAACGAGGCACACTCTTGAGGGTCTGGGAAAAGCCAGAACCGCAACCGGACCCCTGATTGCCAAAAGCGGCTGCGTTTATACCCTTCTCTCCACTGCCCCTTTCTCCATTGGTCTTAGCTTTCCTCCCCGCATCTCCAGCCCTCTTTCTGCCACCCTTCTTCCTGGTCCTCTCCTCCTAGGTCTTACTGCTTCCGTACCACTTTTGTACCCCTCTCTGCCGCTTTTCCCCGTTCTTGTCCCCGTACGTAGGTCTTACTGCTTCTGTTCTGCTTTTGTACCCCTCTCTGCTGCTTTTCCTCCCCATATGCCTTAGTTTTTCCACCCAAAGATCTTCGCCCCTCTTCCCCTCTCTGCTGCCCCATTCTTCCCATTCCATCTGTCGTTCTTCTCCCCATCTTTCTCCTCCTCCTCCCTCTAGCCTTTCCCTTAGCTTTATGTACCCCGTTCTTCTGCTCCGTTTTGTCCGTTGTTCTTCTCCCCATCTTTCTCCTCGTCGTCCCCCTCCTTAGCTTTTACCGGCTGCTTTTATACCATTCTCCACCAATCACTTCTCCCAGTGGGTTCACTTGGCGCTACCTGATAGGCCAGGAGCAATGACATAATCGAAGCGAGGGCATCAGCCTATCCCCGTAACTTCCTGTTTACCTGCTGGTGAGACCAACTCCGCCTCCTGGCCCTGGGCCAGCCGCCATCTTGTGACAGCCCCTCCCAATCCCAGGAGTGGCTTCGGCACCCGCTCCCGACATTTGGCGGCTCTGCTTGGCCTTGTTACTGGGGTTATTGTCAGAAATGCAGCCGTCTGTATAGCTGCTGCCTGCTTCTGATAGCTATGCACATCCTGGAAACTCCAGCATAGTTGCTTGTTGGTATCATGGCTCTTCATTGCCAACTGGGGCTTGAGAGGAGTTATTACACATTAATGTCCGTTCTTGCCTCAAGCCCTTGTCTTTCCAAATGAGGTGGTGATGACGAGTTATTCCAAGGAAAGCTTATACATATGGTCATGAGTCTGTGATGCTTTTTCAAAAGGGTGTTGAGATATTCAATATAGTAACATGTTCATAATAAAGGAATTCTTTGAAATTTCTAATATATGAAAAACAAGGGTGCCTGATGGCAGAAACTAAGTCCCCTGCCATCCTTTTTATTCATGTGCTTGTTCAATTGGTGGATATTTAGAAAGAGGTAAACATGTTTGTTCAGCTTCTATATTAAACATAAGAGGACACAGAAATTTTTGGAAGGAGAAGAAAAATTTCAGTCCCAAATGCAGTGTCCTGCTACATGATACATCCTATTGAACCAATGTACTTCCGTCCAATTAGTGTGATGTAGTTTGACATTAACTGCTCTGAAACCTACTGGCTTACTTCCAAGATCTGTGATCATGAACTAGGTATTTCAATATCACTGTTTTCTCATATGTTAAAAAAAATAGTTGGGATTAGAGTATATTTTCTAACCAATATTGGATTGAGAAATAGTTAATTATATATTATGTATAGTGTGAGTGTCAGGAATAAATGGAGAGCAGAAAATGACAAGGATTGTTTTAAGGCATAGAATAGCAAACAGTAAGCTGAGCTTCTTTCAAGCCTTCATATTCTACTATACAATCTGTTTCAGTGAGTGAGATTTTTGTTTTTCTACATTGCCACGTTTTTTCAGGAGCTAGGCTTCCACATTCCCATGAGCTACAGCTAGATGCTAGAGACACAGGATATATACACATAACTTTTTCATGCATATACACTGCTATTTTAAATTTGATTATTTTTGTATTTTGAAAAGTTTGGTGCCATTCTACATTTTTTCAAATTATATACAGAGCCATTCACATCATATTAAATAACACAAAAGGAAATGATCACTTCTTTACAATGAAATATACTCATTTTTGTTAGAAGATTGTCTATAGCACTGCATAATAACTCAGTGACTTTCATTAAAACAAAAAAAACAAACAAACAAAAGCACACAGATTGTCTACCAGACACCAATGGGTTATGCGATATATTACAGTCAGTTGCCAAAAATAATGACACAGAAAGAGTAACAGCAACGGAAATAATGATAGAAAGTAATAATGATAGAAATCTCTGTTTCAGCCCTTGCTTTCATTTTCTTTCTTTTTTTTTTTTATTTTGACAATCTTTACATAGTTAATTTGGGTAAAAAGGTTCAAGGGCTACAGGAAAATGGGCAAGACCACCATTTCCACATTGTTTCCTTCACATATCTGAGGTAAAGGGGATTTTAAGGGAGAAGCCCCATCCAGTCTCCCACCCTCCCCAGGTCCCTGATGTGGGGCATGCTCCGAGCGTCTTGCTCAAATGGTTTTGATAGTTCAACAGTTATGAATTGCTGCCAATCTCGCCACTCCAAACACGATGAGGTCATTGAAGAATCCACTGATTGACATAGTCCATCATAGAGTCTCCATTTGCCCGGTATTTCGCTGCCAACATACAGCTGAGGTGGTTGATTGACTTGTTCTGTCTTCTGTATTTTCATGGTTAGGGTTCTGAGTGTGGCAGTTCGATTTGGGAGATTCCCAAAGAAACTTTGAGGTGTTCCCAGACCAGATTCTTGTATGTACTAGCAAGCACAGGGCCCGGCACTGACCATCGCCCCAATCAGCTGGTGGTTGCAATTGCTGGGTTAGTTCTGTTTTCAGCCCCGACTTCCACTGGAACCAATGGGTGTTGCAGTCCAGCATGGTTCTGCCCTGCGCATACTTGGCCCTCACATAAACCAGTGGGAGCTTCAGCCCAGTCAGAGCGACCCACAATAACCCCCACCAGGCCCACCCCTACTCTGGTTTGCCAGCATGTGTAGCAGACTAGTCCAGTCTGTCCCACATCCTATTTGGCTCTCGTACACGTCATGGGTATTGAAGCTTAGATCCATCTAACCAGCTCAACAATCAAGCCCTCATGGGTGTTGTTGAGTGCCTGCCTCTCTGTCTAGCCACCCAAGCCCCTGTCCTAGTTTTCCTGCCCTCCAGTGTAAGTGGTAACCCAAGAGGGAGGAGCCCACTATTTCCCTCCCAGGTCTCTCTCACTCCCGGATTATGCACTCTCCAGGTGGTTCTGTGGTTTGGCTTGACAGGTTTAGCTCCCAGTGCCAGCTTCTGCCAGCTGATGTTGCGGCTAAGCCCAAACAACCCTCACGCACTCTAATTTTGATTGCACCAGTAGGATCAATCAACCCAGCCTGGCTCTTCCCTGATCTGGTCCACATGAGGCGCACAGGTGGTGTAGCCCTGCTTAGTCTGGTCTGCCTCCATCCCAGCTCACGCTCTCCAGTGGGAGTAGATGTCCAGCAAGGGAACCTCCCCTTATTCTCGCTGCCGGCTCCGCCCCCTCCCTTCTTGGTTCTCACCTGCGCTGGATGGGCGCTGCAGTCACATCCTGTACAGGCAACCTCATCTTGGCATTCTGTATCGTGCACTGTTTTTTGTCACTACCGAACCTGGCCCGACCCGCATTCTCTTCTGGTGCTCGGATTTGCCAGTGGATGACGTGAACTGATTCAGCCTGGTCTGCTCACGATCCATGCCAAATGTATGCCAGTGGGAAACTTTCCGTGGCCTACTCTGGGCTGTTTCCATTCATGCTTCTTGCGCTTACCTGCAGGGTCTGTGTCCTGCCAGAGGAGTTGCCCAGGCTCCTCCATCAGAACTTCTCCCAATGCCAGATTTTACGCATATCAGGGGGTCCATGAGCCAGCCCTACTCAGTTTACCTCCTGTCCTAGCAGGAACAGTAGCTTTTCCTGACTGGCCTTCAACTCAAGCTGGTTCTTGCTGTTGGCTGTTTCAGCCCATCCATGGCTCATCCATACCCACATATGGCTGGTTCAGTAGGGGGTTGAGACCTAGCCTAGTCCGTCCCACATCTACCCTGGTCCTCCAGGACACCAGACGGTATTGGGCTCTGGCCCAGCTTGGTGCGTCCAGTCCCAGTCCACACTTGTGCCAAGGGAGGCTACAACTGTTTCCTGATCAGAATGCAGTCTCCATTACAGTCCACGCACCCCTTGGTGGGTTTTCATTTTCTACTTTTTTGTTGTGTAGTATGATTAATTCTTTCCTATTCACTGTATTGGTCCTGGACTTCAACTCTTTTTTTTTTTTTTTTGTAGGAATAGGAATGTCTGTTTTTAATTTTTTTTTTTTTTATTGGAAAGACAGATTTCCAGAAAGGAGGAGAGACAGAGAGAAACATCTTCCAACCACTGATTCATTCTCCAAGTGGCTGCAATGGCCAGAGTTGAGCCGATCCGAAGCCCAAAGCCAAGGGCTTCTTCCAGGTCTTCCATGCAGGTGCAGCGTCCCAAGGTTTGGGCCATTTTCTACTGCTTTCCAGGCCACAAGCAGGGAGCTGGATGAGAAGTGTGGCCACGGAGACATGAACGGGCACACATATGGGATCCCGGTGCATTCAAGGCAAGGACATTAGCTGTTATGCTACCGTACCGGACCCTATGCCAACCACATTTTAAATGCACTTAATCTCTGTAGATGTTCCTATTATCTACACTTTATAACATGAAATCATATAATCTGTGGCCTTTTCTGTCTGTTTTCTTTCACTTACCATAATGTTTTCAAATGGTCACTTTCATTGTAGACATGCTGTTACTTTATTCCAATGTATGACACAATAATAAAAAAATAGATAAATAATGCAAAATATTCTTAACCACTGTATCAGTTTTTGGACACTTGGATTGTTTCGACTTTCAATTGTCTGAATGTTCATGTACAAGTTTTATTATTTTCACATGCAAGTTTAAATTATTTTTGTTTGAAAGGCAGAGCAAAAGAAAAAGGAGACAGAATAAAAGAGATCTTCCATCCTTTGATTCACTCCACAAATGATCATAACAGTTGGGCAGAAACTCCACCTGGATCTCCCACATAAACATCAGGGCCCAAAGTCCTGCTGCTGTCCCAGGAATATTAGCAAGGAATGAGCTGGATTGGAAGAAGAGCAGTAAGAACAAGAAACGTTGTTATGATATTGTGGGTCAGCATTGGAAATGGTGGATTAACATGCTGACACACAATGTCAGCTTCCATGTAAAACTTTTTTAAAGAGACCACATGTTTTATTTCACTGACTTACACACCAATTAGTGGAACTCTCCTGTAATGTGGTAAGTTCATTTTTAATACTGAGAAATTATTTTTCAGAGGCTATAAGGCTTTCCTTTTTCACCATGAATGTATGAGGGATTCAGTTTCTTCATATTCTTGACAACATGTGTCATCATCTCTTTTCTAGCCATTTAATAAGCATGTCAATTATAATCTTATTGTAGTTAGGATTTGTATTAAGTGATAGTGTTGAATATATTTCATATGGTTATTGGCTATTTTTATGTAGTCTCTGTGCAGACTTCTATTGAAATCAGTTTATTTTAAACTTTTGAATTAATTAATTATATGATACAATCCCAAAGTCTTTGCGATTTCCCCTCCCACTGATTTCTCCTATTTTATTACAGTAATATTGTCTTTCAAAAACAGTCATAAGTTCATCATTCTGTTATTTAAGTGTATCCTGGCATTATAGGTGCAGACAATGGCAGAATTCAGCATCCTATTATCATGATATATTTAACAGTTTCATTGGGAGTGCATCCTTGATTTGGAAGTAGAGCTGCATACTGCATTGTATCTCCACATTTTCATATGATAGATAGCCTCTATTATACAGTTCCTCTAGAGGAATATATGTTTATCTATATATTTCTATGAATATATAGAAAGGTTGCCTTATATCAGTAAGAACATATATTTGTCCTTTGTGATTGACTTATTTCACTCATCATAATGATCTCTATTTGGAACCATTTTGTTGCAAATGATAGCATTTCGTTCTTTTTAATGGCTAAGTAGTATTGAGTAGAAGTACCACAGTTTCTTGATCCACTCCTCTTGTGACGAGTATCTGGGTTATGTTCATGTCTTTGCTATTACAGATTGTGCTGCTGTAAATATAGGATCACAGATCCCTTTCTCTCTCTTTTTAAAGATTTATTTATTTTTATTGAAAAGACAGACATATATCCTGGAGCGTTCAATATAAATATATGTAGAGTGGAAGATCTTCTCTGCTGATTTATTGCTCAAGTAGCCGCAACTGCTGGAGCTGAGCCGATCCAAACCCAGGAGCCACCAGGAACCAGGAACCAGCAGCTACTTCCGGTCTCCCATGCAGGTTCAGGGTCCCAAGTCCTTTGGCCATCCTCAACTAATTTCCCATTCCACAAGCAGGGAGCTGGATGGAAGTGGTGGATCACGGACATGAACCAGTGCCCATATAGGATCCCGGCGTGTGCAAGGCAAGTACTTTAGCCACTAGGCTATCGTGCCAGGCCCAGACCCCTTTCTCTTATGCAAATCTCATTTCCTTTGGATATATTCCCATAAGTGGGATAGCTGGGTCATACGTCAGATTAAATTCCAGTTAGTTTAGCACTCTCCATACTGGCTTCCATAGTGGTTGTGCTAGCCTACACTCCCACCAACAGTGAAAGAGGGCACCATTCTCCCTACATTCATGCCAGCAGGTGTTGTTAGTAGAGTTCTGAATGTAGGCCAACTCACTAGAGTTAGGTGCAACCTCAGTGTGGTTTTCATTTGTATTTCCCTGACAGCTAGGAAGCCTGAGCACTTCTTCAAATGGTTATTAGCCATTTAAATTTGTTCTTTAAAAAAAATGTTCATTTTCTTTGCCTGTTTCTTCATACGGTTGTTTGTTCTCCATATATTGTTGAGTTCTAAGTATGATTTATATATCAGATACAAGTTTTTTACAGTGTAAATGCGCTTCAAGTATTTTCACTTATTTTGTTGGCTTCCCTTACACATCTTGTGTGACATTTGAGGCACAAGGTTTTAAATTTTAATGACATAATTGGTCTCTTTTTTCTTTTATAACTTGTTTTTCATAGTATCATGTTAATGGAGGCTTTATGTGTACATCATACTCAATGAAATAAGCCAATCACAAAAAGACAAATACCATATGTTCTCTCTTATATAAGGCAACCTTCACTGAAATTGTAAGATCAATAACCTTTTACATACTTTCTTTGCTGCAAACCCATGTCTTTTGATGTTTTTCTTTTTATTTTCACTTCTTTCAAAGTTTCTTTTGTCTTGTCGAATTCATCACTGGCTCATGGATCACAGAGTGGCATCATTTTACCCAAGATGTTTTTGTGTTTTCTTTTTCATTTCTTAATCCATGTGTTGATTATTCAGTGGCATGTTTTTCGACCCCAGGGTGCTGTAAATTTTTTGTTGTAACTTCATTCCTTTTGTGACTTTGTTTAGTGGCTTCTCATTTAAGGGAATGTATAGAGACAGTATAATAGACTATCATATTGAGATGTGCGGATACAATGTAGTATGCATCTCTACTTCCAAATAAAAATGGACTCCAAATAATCTCTTGGACATATCTTGACAATAGGATGCTGAACTGTCTGACATTGTGCCAGCAATATCAGGTACATACTTAAATGACAGACTGCCACACTTAGGATTGCTTCTAAAGGACTATACTATTGTAATAATATGGAGAAAATCAGGAAATTTGGGGAAGAGGTAAGGGAAATCCTAGACCCTATGGAATTGTACCATAATATTCAGATTTTTTAAAAAATAACAAAAAATTAGTTCTTAATGAGGTTTCATGTACGTCTTGAATTAATTTCACTTATAATATGAGCAAGTTGTCCAACTTCATTCTTTGGCATCCAGATATCCAGCTGTTGCAGCAGTTTGTGTTGATAAAATTCTTTCTTATTAAATTTTCTTGGCACGCTTAGCAGCTTAATTCATAATAAATGTGAAGGTTTGTTTTTGTATTCACAATTGTATTTCATTGACCTTTGTTCTTACAGGCATATCACACTTTCTCGATTATCACAGCTTTGTTCATCTTTGTTCTTGTTTTGGTTATCCTGATATCTTTGATTTCCCAATATGTTTAAGGATAAGCTTTTTCAATTTCAATACAAAATACCTGGGACTTTTTATTGAGTCTGGATCAACTGGGGAATGTGCTTGTTTTATTTCATAGTTTGGTTAGTATCCAGCTGTTTAATCAAATTGTGGATCAATTTCAGTGTCACTATGAAGATATTTTATACGTACAATCAGTGAGTTCAAGTAAAGCTATTATCTTTGGCAATGTGAGAGTGCCTTAATACAATGACTCAATAGGTAGTAAGACTTAGAAATGTGCTTCCTTAGAAAGAACACTTTAAAAACAATGTTTTTTTCTGACGACTTGGCATCAAATCCGGCCTGATTTTCCTGCTTGTCATTCCACTTCCCAAATGTTGGCGCCACCAGCCCCGTAAGCATGTGAGTCAACAACATGAAATAAATGAGTATCTTTACAAATACTCTACCCCTCTCCTTCCTCTACTTTCCTGCCTCCTGCCGTGTCCGTTCCCTTTCTTACTCTATCCCACTTCTCTTGCCATTTCATTAGTATTCTAAATCAGAAAGAAGGGATTCTTTTCCTTTTTAGATTTTTTATTTTCTTCATAATGATATTGTTCTCAATATGCTTCTTTTATTTCTGTTTTATTATTTTGCATTCCACTGTAAATTGAGGTATTTCTTATTATCATTACAGATTCGCTAATAAAAATGAGTACAATCATTTCTGTATGTGTGTGTTATACCATGTAACATTGTCAAGCTCATTTATTGACTAATAATTTCTATATAAATTTCATACAATGTTCTCTATATGAGCTTACATCATCTTTAAAAAGAAGCACTTTTGGGCCCGGCGGCCGTGGCCTAGCGGCTGAAGTCCTCGCCTTGAAAGCCCCGGGATCCCATATGGGCGCCGGTTCTAGTCCCGGCAGCTCCACTTCCCATCCAGCTCCCTGCTTGTGGCCTGGGAGGGCAGTTGAGGACAGCCCAATGCATTGGGACACTGCGCCCGTGTGGGAGACCCAGAAGAGGTTCCGGGTTCCCAGCATCGGATCGGCGCACGCCGGCCCGTTGCGGCTCACTTGGGGAGTGGGTCATCGGACGGAGGATCTTCCTCTCTGTCTCTCCTCCTCTGTGTATATCTGGCTGTAATAAAATGAATAAATCTTTAAAAAAAAAAAAAAAAAAAAAAAGCACTTTTACTTCCTTATTTCTAATATGGATTCCTTTCGTGTCCTTTTGTACTAATTGGCTTGAATTTTAAGAGAATTACAGGTAACAGATATCAAATTTCACTCTTGACGTTAAAGGAATGACTTTCAGTTTTTCACCAAGAATTGTAATGTGGTGTGGCATTATGACGTCATGGGTTAAGACACCACCTGCCAGTATGGGCATCATTTCAAGTTCTGGCTGATTTACTTCTAATTCAGCTCCCTGCTACTGTGCCTGGGAAAGAAGCAGAGAATAGTTCAAGTGTTTGGGCCCCAGCCACCCACATAGAAGACCACAGTGAAGCTCCTGGATCCTTACTTCGGCCGTTTGGGGAGTAAATCAGTGGCTATAAGACTCTCTAGATATATATGGATATAGCTATATATATGATTTCCTATATATAAGGTAATGCTCTATATGTATATATCATAATATTACATAAAAATCCTATATAGAATATATTTTATATAATAATAGGGATAGCCTATATATATACACACATATATATAAATCTCCATCTCTATATATAAATGTATCTCTCTCTATATATATAATAAATGCATCTATTTCTTTTTTGCTGCTCCACATCTTTTTTTATTTTTATAATACAGTTCCTTACACTCGTTAATTTCTCCTTCCACCCTTCCCATTTCCCATCCCGTCCCTCCTCTGTTCTCCCGTATATCAAATATATCTTACAAAACAATTCAACATGAGTTGTGGATTTTGCATGATGGCTTTCTGAGGAAGTTTCCTTTTTCAAAAATAATTTATTTCTAATATAAAGTTTATTATAGATATTTTTAAGAATAATACTTCCCCCTTTCGTATAATTTTTATGATGATGCATTTCTAAATTTATAGGTACAAGTTTAGTCCTCCAATAAAGAGTTCAACAATTATACAATAGAAAGATCATGTACAGAAGGAATATTGATGAGGACTATAAATAATAATCAAATGTAAAGATGTCAATTCTATCATACATTCACTTCTGTACTTAATTTTTATTGTTTTTATCATGAAAAGTATTGGGTATTGTTAAGTATTTTTAAGCATTTATTGGGATTAATTTTACTTGATT
The DNA here is from genome assembly GCF_030435755.1 of Ochotona princeps. Classification (NCBI taxonomy): domain Eukaryota; kingdom Metazoa; phylum Chordata; class Mammalia; order Lagomorpha; family Ochotonidae; genus Ochotona; species Ochotona princeps. The sequence continues at coordinate 96,104,034 of NC_080865.1, forward strand.
AAAAAGACTCAATTACTTTAATTTAGATATGATAAATCAACAATGGCTTCTTGAAATAAGTTTCAATTGTTTTTGGTCTTGTAGAGCAATTTTTAGGACTTTTTCATCTTTATTTGTAGCAGAAATCGGTCTATTTTTGCTTTATTTGGAGGCTATGATGCTAGGTGCCTATATGCTTACATTTTAAAAAAGTATTATTTATTTTTATTGGAAAGTGAGATTTACAGAGAGAAGGAGAGAAAGAGAGGAAGATCTTCTGTCCACTCCCCAAATAGCCACAATGACTGGAGCTGAGCTGATCCGAAGCCAGGAGCCAAGAGCTTCCTCCAGGTCTCCCAAGTGGATACAGGGTCTCAAAACTCTGGGCCAGCCTCTACTGCTTTTCCAGGCCACAGGCAGGCAGCTGGATGGAAGTGGAGCAGCCTGGACACAAACCAGGGCCCATAGGGGATTCTGGGCATTTGCAAGGTGAGGATTTAGCCGCTAGGCTACCAGGCTGGACCCACATGCTTATATTTACGACTGTTGGATCTTGATGGATGGACTTATTTCTCATTCTAAAATATTGCTCTCTAGTATTGACTTTTTAAAATCGTTTTTATTTATTATTATCATTTTATGATACAGTTCCAAAGGCTCCTGGGATTTCCCTTATCCCCTCCCCAATTTTCCCCAACACACCTAGTTCCCCTATAGCATGACTACAGTATAGTTTTTCATACAGTCATATGTCCATCATTGTGGGCATGGACAATGGCAGAGAGTCCAGCATCCTATAGTAAACAGCTTTTTTTTTTTTTTTTTTACAATTTTAGTATAGCCACTTTTAATGTATCATGATTATTTTGCATGGCTTACCTTTTTCTATTCATTTAGTCAAAAATGAATAGACTCATTTTATACTCTAAAATGAATAATTTTAGATATCTAAAATATATCACGTTTTACCCAATTCTGGAAACCTGTAACTCTGAATTGAATAATTGTTTAATCCAATTATTTTTGTTTTGATAAAACAAATATAAAATTTACCAGACTATTTTGAATTTTATGATTGAATATCACTAATACACTCACAATGTGTTACAACCACCAGCACTATCAACACTATTAATTTTCTTCTTCCATACTGAAATTGTGTGATTTTTTGTTTTAAAATGTTGATTGATCCTGTTTATGTTTTTTGATTTGGTGGCTTATGCTGCTTGTGCCATGTGTAATTTATTCAGTACATTAGTAATATGGTGATATTAACATCTATTCTGATATGTTCTCTGTATATCATTTTTATGTTCTTTTCCTTCAATACTTTTTTTTAAAAAAAATTAGTTGTTTTCTACTGCACTACTTTATTTCCCTTGGTATTATTCTGATATATTTTTGAATTAGCTTTTCAGTGTTTAGTCTCAGGATTTCAATTAACACGTTAGGTTTTAACTGTCTATCCCAGTTTCATAACAACTGAAAGTCAGCAAACAGATCTGGTTTCTTCTTTTTTTCTGTGCCCTCATTCTTTCCTGCTTCCTCCTAGCTTTACAGCATTTATCATCATCTGTGCTTGATTCTTGCATGTCTATACAAGCAGTAGAAAATGCGCATTTTACCTCCAACATAATTCAATCACGCAATAGTATCTTCTTGCATGAAATTCCAAGGAATGTAGAAATTTGTTTCAGCCAAACTGCCCTGAGAGTAGGAAGTAGAACTACACTACGGTGCATGCGCGCTACTCTAACACACCACACACACACACCATAGTAGAGTTTTCACACTGTCACACTCAATAAGTTTGTTGACTGACCTGGTGATGTCATTTGGGTAATTCTTTATATTCATGAAATGCAAACTGCTGAGGCTGTTTTATTCAGTTGCTTTATACTGAAGAGTGAACTACAGAACAGCTACACTTTAAACCATAATTCATTCTGATTTTGAAATTCTTAAACACAAGTTATAATCATCCAGTTTGTGCAAGGGTTTTACTGATGGAGAGGGTTACTTATGTAAAGAATGTAGAATTGAATAGTTACTTTCAATTGATGTTCTTTATTAATCACAGTAAAGAAAGAAAATTCCCCTGTAGCTAACCCCAGAATATCTCTTTGTCTACAAGGCCAGCTCGGTTTCAATACATTTCTCTTCGTGTGAATGCTTTCTGCAGGCCTCAATACCATGCTGGCTAGCATTGACAGCTCATAAAGGGAATAAGTACCCACAACACCTACAAGCTGAGTGATTGACTCAAAGGTGAGATTTTTTACTTAACCACAACCACATTTCTTTTTTTTTTTTTTTTTTGGTGTGTTAATTTTATACAGCATTAAAAGTGCAAATAATTATTTAGAGTATGAAACACACAGATTATGCCCACATGCCATGAGACAGTCCTGGGCAATACATTGTAGTGGAAAATAATGTGTCAATGCTGACAGGACGACTTCAATTGCCAGGGTGCTCTGCATTTATAACTCGGCTCAACCAGTCTCTCTAAAACAGATACATGAGCATCCTCCCAGTCTAGCAGAGAGCATCACTGAATCTTTTTGGAGACACGAATGCATGTGCAGATATGTGTGCACGTGTGTGTGTGTGAAGAATATGTAAGAGAGTTAGCGAGGAAAAATGAAATAATAACACAAAAGGAGAAAATGGAATGCTGTGTGGTCATTTAGTTGCCAAATTTAAAACTGAAAATATTTTATGTTCTATATTCTAGAAGGACTTTCTGCATGATAGAATTTCAGATATTACAAACCTCTTCAAGAATGTACATATAGAAACTGCAGCATCCTGAAAATGATGCCATATATTTCTCAGCTTTAATAGGAAAGTCTGATGAAAAATATCAGACATTTGTACTCACATGACACTAGCAAAGGGCTGATTTATTAGTCATACATTGTTTTTCTGGGCAACAAATTTCAACCAACCTTGAACTAGAAGCATGATACAGCTGTTTCAATCATTGGGTGAAAAGGCATACCTGAAGTGAGAGAATAAGTTTACATGCTAGCCAAGCATTTTCATACCAGCATAGCTAAATGCATCAAGTAAACCCGTTGAACCACATCTTTGTTGCAACAGTAATGAAAGGTAAGAGGAACTGTCATTGTAGTAATTTGGGATACCAGTGGCCTGCCCCAGCTACAGTTTACCGATCGCTATTGTAATTGGAAATATTCAACTATTTCGTCAGTGCCATAGCTGTGGACATATCTTGCTACTGGCAAATGCAGCTCTAAAAACTGTTATCAATTGCTAATACATGAAAGTGGCTTTTCATTGAAGTTGAATTTTGAGAATTATAATGACAAAAAATCATAGTTCATCATGAAGTGTTTATTAATAGAAACATAGACATGCCCTAATGGTTTGCCAGGAATATACATTTCCAATTTAACCCATGAATGACATTTCAACTGAAGAAGGCTAGGTCACAAATGGATAAAATTTATTTCACAGATCGCTTCTCATCTTGATCCTGTAAAGATTGCTTGGTAATGAACACTTGCTCTTTCCATGTGCAAACAAAACTTGGGAACAAATGAAGCCTGTTTTGTATCAAAGAGCTTCAAGAAAGCAGTTATGTCCTTATACATATTCTTCTTGAGCCCCAATACAGCATAATGGTCAGTGATACAATCACATATACTGGTGACACTATGAGATCAAGTGCTATGTCATCAAAAAGTGGTTTTGATGCTCATTCATTCCATGCTAAGCCTAAAATCATCAGGATCCATAAAAATAATAACCCATTTTATTTAGGTACACACAAGGTACTAATGAGCCATCCATATTACCTCACTACACTATGAATAGATGTGTGAAAATATGTTTGTGTTGCCAAATCAATTTATTTATCTCATCAATTCCAAAATTTTAACAGACTTTCTTATCAATGGGATTTTCAGACTTAATGTATTAGTGTACAGAACATTTCAAATGCCACAGAAGGGACTAGTGTGTGCCAGTAGCTTTGAAAGTGTGATTCCACACTATATCACTTTGGAGCATAATAGAAATGCAGTGTCTTGGCCACCGCTCAAACCAACCCTTGTAGAAACTCAAGAGGTGGGGTACAGCAATCGGAGTCCTCTAAACCTTCAGGCAACTCTGATGTGTGCTAAGTTCTGAGAAGCAACAGTGTTTTCCAAAATTACTTGTGTATAGAATCTTCTAACAAGGATGTAACAAGACTAATGCTTTCTGCCATGGGAAATGCTAGAAAAAGTGTGTGCAATGAAGAATTGTGAATGTGTCAGTACCATTACTTGCAGAAAGGCTCTTTGAGGGTTATTTACTTACTGATTTGCTTAATATCACCTCCTGGTAAAAACTACACAAGACAGCTCAAGAATGCTGGAAGTAAAGGATTCCCCCTGGGTGTTGATTTGTTCCTATTTCCACCAATCTTTGCTAAAACACCAAGTGCATATTGGTTTATTATTACCTGCCAAACACTATCCCTGGATAAGGAAACCATAGGACTAGCAATAGAAACGATAACAACCAAAACTTAGTGAAGAGGGAGACAAATGCATTTTATGTTTTTATTTCCTACAAAAAAAAGGAAGAAAGAAAGAAAATCAGTGAGAGTTCAGGTGGTGAATACACTTAAACGAAGAGTCAACTGGTGCTTAAAGCAGAAGACCAAGGGTTCCCTGGGGTTCCCTGTCTAAGATAGGTAGGCACTTTCAGTTCATGCAGGTGTGTTTTAGAGTTCAGAAAAAATGGTGAGAGCCTGATATGAAAACGCTGGGTGACTGGGCTGGACTGGCTGGCCTCAGCATCTTAGGAATGAATGCGGAGTTTCACATCCTTGCAAAATCATGATGCTTGGGGTTCTGGTAAGTTGATTTTGCCTCCACTATTGAGAAGCACCAGTCAGGTATATTTTAAACTGTTCTACCTCACATCCCTAAAGCATCTAATGGCAGACAATGAGAACGCTGGGAAAATAGGAAAAAGGCAACAACATTAAGAGGTTTTTACATTGATCTTCAATTCAGGACTTACTTAGTCCTGTGTATTACCTCCACAGAAAGAAAGAAGCAACAGGGAGAGTAAATGGCAGAGTGAGTAGGTTAGATCTCATTTAAACAATTCAGTTACCAAACTCGAGTGAGAATCTCTTTCCACCCCACTGAAATTCAACAACTCGAACAATAAAATAATTTAAATATTTTTGACTTCAATTTGAATCTCTAAACTGTAATTTTATGAGGGCAATAATCCTGTCTACATAACTCATTATGCAATGTCAATTTCTGCTATAGATTATGGCATAAAACGGACATAACTACATGTTGAAAGAATATAAAGAGTTTGAATGAATATAAAGAGTTTATTCAGTGCGTATTTGGGTATACAACAACAAATATTAAACAACTTTTTTAAACTTTTAGTGCACAGGACAGAGAACTGCCTGCACATGCTATGTCCACTTTGGAACAGATTTTTAACAATTATTAATGCACAAAATCTTACATATCATGCAACTCTATGCCAAGATTCCAACTTTCTTCCATGCAACAGATATGAAGATCTAAATGGAAACCTAGCTAAGTCTTAAACACTTTTCCAGTAGCAAGTATAATATATGTTATTTAGGGTTAACCAGTCTTAACATTTCCTTGTACACAATATTCACGTGCCAAATACAGTGACAGGAGGGACTCATACATATACACATAAGACATTTCTTATTATAACAACACAAAAGACAACATCACAGTTCCATAGTTCCTGCCTTTACACAAGAAGCCACAACGATAGTTTAACATGATACACAAATGGAATTAAGAGAAATCTACACTTGAGGATAATCATATTTAAGATATTTTTACTGACTGGGGTTGACAATACAACTCAATTTCTACGCACAAAATACAGCACAAGAACTTGACCCGGATACTACAAATCTAAAAAGAAAAAAAAAAATTGGTAAAATCACAAACACACTGTTACCTTGAGCCTGAGATGCCAATTCAAATTCAACCCTGAATTTGGTTGGTGTGGATTAAATGACATGGAGTCAATGAAACCACTGAACTTCAGAAATCATAAAGGTGCACTATTCCAAATAAAGAGTACGTTTGAATCAAGCGTAGATAGAAAACATTAAGCCAAGAAAACAACACGATTCACATAATTATGTTTGCCCCTACAAAACAGTTAAGCAGTTAATTTTGTGTTATTTTGTCGGATTTGTTTGTGAGAAACAAATGTGGTCTTTAAATATTCTTGCTTGGAGAGTAAATTTTGACCAGCAATAGTGCTGCAAAATATTTTTGGTTTGTCATCCCCAAGGTATAGGTGAGATCATGAGAAAATTTGGCAGTCCTTCTCCCAGATTTAGTTCAATGATCATGCTTGGCATTCTTTTGCACAAGCTCACTCTAAAATATGGGGCTTTAATATGAATGAGAATGTCTAGTGACAGAGAGAATAGTGACCTCTGCCTGTTTGGTAAACGTCACTGAAATATTTGAACTTTTGGGTGAAGGACTGCTAGAAGAATCCAACAGCACCTGGAGGTAAGGTTCTGTTATCGAGCCCTTGTCCCGCCCTCACTGGCTACGTTGACTCATTGTGGCTCATGGATTTGCCTCCGTTCAGCACACCGGAGACACTTCTGCTCTTGGTTGGGGTCCCACTTCCGGATCGGGAGAACTCCGTGAGATCATGCAGTGACGGCTCCTTGTACATGGCCACTGAAAAGCACATAGAGATGGTGTGAAAGGTGACTGAATGGGCATGCCAATAAATCGCATGCTTCAAAAGTGCAAATAGATTATATGTGTGCTCAGAACAAAAATGAGAATATGAAGTAAAAATGATTAATTAGTCAAGTATAATCATTCCACAATGTGCGTATATATTTCAAAATATTATGTCATACACAGGAAATAATATATTAATATATATAGTGTTTTATTTGTTGATTCAAGGTGAGTTGAAAAAGGAGAACAAATGAAAGGGTAAACTTCAACTTTTCTTCTGATGTCTGAAACCAAATTAAAAAAGCAAAACAAAACAAAAACAAAACAAAACAAAAACTTTCAAGGACTCTACAGAAAGTGGGCTGGATCAGATTAAGCAAAATATGATAGCTTTAGAATAGCAGTGTGGAAAGAATTTTATTGCTTCACTTCTAGCATTTGTGGTTATATACAAGAGGATTAATGAAAATGTATTTAACAAAGCTCTTAAAATTTTAAATATGATCTACACCATGCTGTGTAAGCCAAATGTTAATATTTAAGACATTTCATAAAACGTGATTTCCATCATTCTCTAACATGAACTCTCCATGCATTTGAACATTAGAGTAATTCTTGGTGTAATAAATGATAAAATTATTATTATGCTTAAATAACACTACCAGCTCATAATTACAGAGTACTTACTATAAGCTAAGTAGTGTTCTACATTCTTCACTTTCATTATCTAATTTAGTCAATGTAAGAATTCCATGATGCAAGTAAGACACTTGATACATATTTTACAGAGGAGCATTAGGCTCATTTAGATTTCATTTAGGCTGTTCAAGATCATCTGGTTAGTGAAGGGTGAAGCTGGCACTCAAATCCAGAGAGCTCCAGAAAACATGCTGTGGAACAGTTATATGTTAAGTTGAACCATGTGTCTGCTTTAAAATCCTATTTGAACCTAGGCTGCTAATCCCTTGCAGCTCTTTCTCTGCTTTGCTTGCATTTTCTGTAAGGAATGTATTATGTCTCATACTATGTCTCATAATTTCTAATATTCTGTCTTCCACAGCGTATTTATATCATTTTTAATTTGATATTAATACGATAAAGAATGGAAAACAAAATGATGACAGAAAATTATTAGAAAAAATAGTGTTGTACATATAAACAGGACCCATGAAACTTTTGAAATCATGCTCAAATATGGAAGTTACAATAATCTGGAGTTCTTGGCTGACCTAGGTCAGTGGTTCAGCAGCTTCCGTGAAAAAAAAAAAAAAAAAAAAACCAGAAGAGCAAAGCTATTGCCAACTCCTTAATATTTTATGACTTTCATATCACTACCTCAATAGTTCTAATGTCAAATGCTGATAATTTTTTGTATAAATGCTTTTAAGTAGAAGAATTATATTCTACTCCCAAAAGCAGAATGAGAGGTTCATTTGAATTAGTACTGTAGTTAACATCATCCATGGTCCCCATAATATCAAGTTTACCTTTCAGTGGTTTGGGCAGAAAATGGGCTGCAGGTTTGTTCTTCTTCACATGGTTGCCTTTCATGATTTCTCCTTCTTTGTTCAGACCCAGATACCACCCTCGGCCAGACTGCTGCTGACGGTATATCATTGAAGAGTATGTCACATAATAATTTTCAAAAACTGATTCTTTGAATTTGCATTCAGGTGTGAAATGTTCCTATAACAAAAGCAAATAAACAGAAGCTCAATGTTTACAGCTATGAATTTCTCTGTGATTGCCTTTCAGAAGTTCAGGACAAACTTTGCTAAGCTTGTTAGACAAATTCTCTATTTTTAACAGAATAAACCATCATCAGTGGAAACCAACACACTAAATTTAACATTTTACATGTCTTAGTAAGAACCCTAAGTGAAAATGCTACTGGACAATGATTAGCTCTCTCCATAACAGGTAATGTGAAAATTAGAAGCCATGTAGATATAAGATGCTGGACAAATCCAAGAGCCAAGGATTGAAAAAACGAGTGTAAAGCTGTCACAACCAGCTTTACCATCTTTATTACAAAGCAAATATTTGGCCTTTGCACTTAAATTTCATGGATTCTCGAAATATTATGCACTATCATTACCAATTGTCCAAGACTTTTGTGTTATAATGCTGGCTGCTTACATTTCTAAAAAGATGCTACAAAGCAAAGCTACCTGTTACTCCAAGGTAAATTATTGAATTGACTTTATTCAGACCATTGAATTTTGACTTATAAAGTCTCTCCATCACCCTAACATAGCCTTAAAGTGACAAATATAAATAACCAATATAGAAGCAAGAAATTTACAGTGATTCTACAAGCATATGAGGGAGGGTAGCCCAGAGGACATGGACCCTGGAATATTATTTTCTTCCATATACTTAGCTATGATTTCATTGAAGTACACCATTCAAATAAAATGTTCCTAGCCCAATAAACATCTGGTAAACAAACACAAATCATCATCTATAAGCCAAATGGAATGAAGAGAATATCTTCAATTGAATCACAGAGAAGCAAAGAGCCAACTTGGAGAGGACAATAATGAGAAAGTGTGAACTGAGCTATATGGGATAGAGGAGACACCAGTGAATCCCTTAGATTTTGGCTGCTTTCTGAGATTTATACAAGGTAATTGTTAATTTTATACACATACACCTTGTAGCAATATTGCTAACTTTTGTTGACTCCAGATTTTCTAAGTAAGATTTTGATGGTCCCACCTTCCTCTATTTTTGTACTAACTAATATGCACTAGCTGTGTAACAGTGCCTAAAGTGCCTTTCAGAGTTTCTTTAATCAAGAGGAAAACATTCTTCTGGCAAAACAGCTTTTATCTAAAAATGAACTACTCAAGCAACTTTCTTTGATTTTTTTTTCTTGAAACACACAACCTTTGCTTCACATGGTAATCTGACTCACCTCATCTGCTCTTCGGAGTTTATGGATTGGGAAGAGAATCTTTGGGGGCTCCTTCAGCCTATATGCATGCCTAATAGAGCCTCAGGATTTGCACAAATTCATACATTCTAGCTACTCAAGAAGAAGTGTACTTCTAAGGCTACCATCACACAAAAGAAACCAAAACATTCCATTTATTGACTGTGAAAACTCATCTTGTAGGAGTTCTCAACAAAGGCAGTCAAGGTTTGTCTACAAAGAAATTGGATAAATGTCTTCAGATTTCCACCAGTGATGAGAACAACTGCACAGTATGTTGCTGGAGTTCTTTGGGAATTAAATAGCAACTTGCAAAATAAAATTTTCATACTTGGAGAGATTTTACTTTCATAAACAGTCATAAGCCAATCAAATCCAGTGGATACAATAGATTATCAATGCAGGTAATACTGTTTGGCCACATAAACATGTATGATTGATTGCTGTTCATAATGAGATGACAATCATTGTGTGTTCTGTTGCTGGCACCCCAAAAGGGCTGTATTTGACATCTTATTGGTGATAGCATCATCCATCTATTTTTCAATGATATACTATGCATGTGCTTGGGTGGTGCCATTCAGATAGCTTTCCATATGTTCTCAGGAGTCAGTAAAGAATCCCAAAGACTAGAAACTAGGAATGGCACTATATATACAAAAGCAGACATAGAAAGTAGGTGTTATATGAGAGCAAAAGAAGTCACATTCACCTGACTGGAGCACTGGGGAGGGCTTCATTGATGTCAATTTATTTCAATTTTAAAGGACAGGCAGGAATCTAGCACAGAAAGTAAAGGAAAACTATACTTGAAGTATACTCATGCATTATTTAACTTTCAAATTCTATGTTTTCTGTCTTAGTAACTGGAATCCACCATCCTGAAAGTTGCTCAGACTTAGTATTTCAGAAAATCTGAACTTCATTTAATTGTTCTCCAGACCTGGTAATGAGGTGCCTTTCATTCCTATTGTTCCTGCTTTAGTTCATGTCCTTATTATTTCTTCACTGAACTGCTATACCAACCCCTGACTGGTCTCTCCTCTCCTGAAAGGTTTGTCTTTCTAAAGCAAATGATGTAACTTTAAAAATTCTTCACAATTCAGGGCCCAGTGTGGTAGCCTAGTGGCTCAAGTCCTTGCCTTGCATCTGCTGGGATCCCATATGGGCGCCAGTTCTAATCCCAGCAGCCCCGCCTCCCATCCAGCTCCCTGATTGTGGCCTTGGGAAAGCAGTGGAGGACGGCACAAAGCCTTGGGATCCTGCACCCACATGGGAGACCCAGAAGAGGCTCCTGGACTCCTGGCTTTTGATCAGCTCAGCTCCTGCTGTTGCAGCCTCCTGGGGAGTGAATCAACAGATGGAAGATCTTTCTGTCTCTCCTCCTCTCTGTATCTGACTTTGCAATAAAAAATAAAAACAAATCTTTAAAAAAAATTTCTTCACAATGCAGTAACTTGCCTTCCAGAGTCATCCTCCATCACAAAATCATGTGTACCTTAGAATATTCATTATTTTTGTTTAGAATACACACCATCACTTGGGACCAGTGTCGTGGCAGAGTGGCTTAGACTGCTGTTTGCAATGCTGGCACCCCACATAGGAGAGCCATTTCCAGGCCCAACTGTTCTGCTTCCTATCCAGCTTCCTGCTAATGTACCTGAGGAAGGCAGTGGATAATGGCTAAAGTATTTGGGTCCTTACCACTCAAAAGAGGGAACCAAGATGGCATTGTTTGATTCTGGCTTCAGCCTGGTCCAGAACTGGCTGTTTTGGCTGTTTGAGGAGGAAGCCAGTGACTGCAAGTTCGTTCTCTCTCTCTCTCTCTCTCTCTCTGCACTGATTTTCAAATAAGTAAGTACATAAATTAAAAAAAAAAAAAAACAGCATACCATCCCTCTATTTTTCTATCCATGATCTCATCTCTCAAGGCCCAGCTAAAGTTTGACTGTTTCTGGGATCATACATGATCTTTAAAAAAATGAATTACAACATTATGCATGTTTCCATAAAATTTATCTCCACCTACATCTAGCCCGGCCCTGTGACTCATGAACATGCATCATTAGCTCCAGATGGCAGGAAACTTATCTTCCTTATTTCTGAAACCATATGCCCTCTCAAAAAGGTCATATTACCTAGTATATAGCCAGACAGTCTTTACTTCTAGAATCTGTATTTTAGATATTCAGACTTAAATACTGTAAGTTCTAGGACACATAAAAGTATCAGCTAGCAAAATATTTTCAGGAAATTTTCTTAATACCATATATTTAAATGAGCTGTTTATATAAGGAGATGTCCCTTGTGTGGAGTAATATTGTGTACATCACTTAAGGTCTGTTAAGAATAACAAGACACGTATAACATTGGGGCAAGAAAAATCTTGCTGATGACTACAATTATTAGAAAATGACAAGGAAGGACTCAATGAAATATATGCTATTGCATCCTGGCAATTTCTTAGTTATCTTCAATAAATTTGGACTCAAAAGCTCAATAGAGAGGGAGGAAAATGAAGCCAAAAAATGCTGATGCAACGAAAAGAGTGTTCTGTTTTTCTGTGTAGGAAACACTGCCATGTGATCTAGTGCTAGAATGAGCAGACATAGAGATAGAAAAATGAGAACATCACATTCAACACAAACAGGAACAAAAAAGGGACACAGGTACAGTTGCATTTCTACATGTCTCCATAGTGGCTCATATAAATAATAGGTATTAGAATTGACCCAGATCAGGCCAGGTACATATATACCAAGGAACTAACCTAATCTGGTTGATCTGGAGATGGTCACCAGCATTCTAGAAGGAGGTATGACATCAGCCTTGACAAAGAAGACACTAAATGAAGACAGTAAACACTGTCCATCAGATTTAATAGGAACGAGATCAATACTTGCTATTGCAATGAATGAATGAATGAACAAATGAGATAAAATGTTATCTGTTCTCTAAATGATCACTAAGAAGTTACTTGGCATGAGTACAAAGAAAAGGTGTATTATATCACAAATTTGGCATTTATGCACTAATTTTTCCTAAAAGTAATTTGTTTCTTGCATATTTATGTTTTTCAGAGAAATAATGTCTCTACTTAAAAATATTTTGGTTTATTTGAAGAGGCCAGAGACTTTAATAGGGATAGATCTATTCTATTGGATCACTCCTTAAATGCCTGCCACAGCCAGGATGAAAGCTCAGGCCGAAGCCCAGAGCCCAGCTCTCAATCCTACATGAGTGGCAGGGGCTCCACTCTTTCAGCTGTGGCCTCTCAGTGTGCACTAAGAAGGAATTTAGATTAGAATTGCACTATATCAGCTTTGAATCATGTCCTGAGATATGGGATGCTGGCATCCCAATTGGTTCTCAAATTACTAAGCTAAATACTTCTCCCAAACATCTTTGTAATTTGCTAAACAATCCATTTGTCTCCAAAACATTCGTCAGTATAACCATTTCTGCTCCTGGCGAAGACCAAAATTTGTTTCTTCTTAGTGAATGCTGAAATCTTTATCTATAGGATTCACATTCATGAGTTACTTCGCTCAAATTTTTCGAAAGGAATGAGGACTTCTTTAGATATTTTAAAAATATTTCTATTGTTATTATTATTTTCCATGATAATTAGTAGGTATAGGGATTGTGCTCTTCACCTCCCCTTCTTCCCTCCACATTCACACTCCCCCATCCCCCCATATTATTATAACAGTACAATCCTCAGCAACAGGCACAAGTACAATATTCCGCTATTTGAGCATATCATGGCATTGTAGGTATTGCCAGTGTTGGAACATCTGGTATCCCATTGCCAAGGTACATTTAACAGTTTCATTGAGAGTCCTGCTTATGCTTGGGAGTAGAGATGAATACTATAATGTAGCCTCATGTCCCAAAATGCAATTATTCATTAATAAATCCATTATATAATTCATCTATGAGAATACATATATATATATATATATACACGCACACATGGTTATCTATATATCTGGGCTCTTTTGTGTTTTGCATGAATGCTGCCTTATTTGATATTTAAAGTACATGTGTGTTACATTATTTAGGGGGAAATAAACTCTTCAGAAGCTAAAATATCACTGTGAAGGAGAAAATACATGAAAACCTCATAATTACCTTAATGGAACATACAGAATATTCTTAAAGCCACAGATGTTTACCATTGCTAGGGCATGTTATTAGTAGCGGTAACCAAGAAGTTTAGAACTAGCATGGAACTGTTTATCATTTGTTATCTTACAGATATATATTAATACTTTATCAATAACACCAAGATTAGATGTTTTCCTGAATAAAAAAGTATGTTGGCAAATCTAGGCCTTAATAACATATTTTTCCTCTACTTAGATTTTTCAGCTATGGTACCTCTGACAGGTTGGCAGTGTTTCATGTGAGTCCCTATTTTAGTAGGATAGAAAGCTTTGAGGATTGCCATGGAAATGTTTCCTTTTAGCACACTCCTTACAAAATAAATATTTTTAAATGAAATACAGTAATTCCCTTAAATCCAGACAGATTGACTGTACTGATTACCCTGGAACCAGAGAGGCTGACAGAGTATACTAACTTTGTTCATATATAAAATGGTTACATGGAGTTTGTAATGTGTGAAATAAAGCCTAATATCATTGCACATCAAGTTTAATCTTTCAAGTACAGAAATGCTATGCAAAGTGCACACATTTTGGTGTAGGATAGTTTCTCAGTCTATTTTGTCTAATTCACATGTAACATTTTTTAATCAGGAATCACATAACACAAATAGAAACAGTGTATAGATGAAATATGGACACTTAAAAATTTATTTATTAATTTTAAAGGCAGAGAGAGAAAGAAAGTTCTTTCACCTGTTAGTTCATTTCCCAAATGCCTACAACAGTCTGGGTTTGGCCAGGGCAAAGGCAGGAGTTTAGAACTTAATAAAGGGAGGACCCAACAACTTGAGCCAAGTAATTATTTCCCAGAGTGTAGGTTAGCAGGAAGCTGGAATGAAACATTGAGCCAGAACTGGAAGCCAAGTACTCAGGGATGGAAAGTGATTGTCCCAAACTGAGCCTTAACTGTTGCATAAAATGTCTGGCCCCTGAGTAAACATTTAAAAAGCATTTGATCATGAACCTGGAAACACATGGCTTCCTCTTCACACCAGATTGTCAGTGGTCTAATTATCTAGCTAATTTAAAAATTACTGCCAATAGCCAGGGTCACTCTTCTAAGTTTAATGATAATTTCCTAGATTTAAAGTTAGCAGTTTATCTAAGCAGGTCTGACTTATGTGCATTAATTATTCCCCAACCTAAGGATATACAATGTGCAAATTAGAATTAAATTTTTAACTCTAGTAACAATTTAGAAAGGAATATTAAAACAAAATGATACCCATGGGGGTAACAATGCAACTACCTATACTCTCAGTACTGGCTTCTCCTGCATCAGTGATTTCAAAATCCAGGATTGATTATTATATTCAAGGCTTTGATGTTTTCTTCCCAGAGTATATTTGATGTGAAATAACTTCATTATTATTGAGATCAAAGCATGGGAAATGGGGAACTTGGAAAAGAGGGAATCATTATTACCCACTGCACTTGAGCTAAGAAAGATTAGGTCATAGTTAAAGAGTATGGTTTGTTCACTCAGATATCTCTTGCACTATGAGATACTTGAGGGTAGGTCCCAGAACAAGGCTTGGACTGCAGTACATGATAAAATAAGGATGGAATAAATGAAAAATTGAAGGTCATACGAAGGGACCTTGGAAGTCCTTTCAACAAATGCAAGAAAGGACTAAATGTAGAATTCATTATTCAAATGGAATTGAGAGCATTTTTTAGCAGATACTGATAAGTAAGAATTAAACTGTGAACATACCTTGGAAGACAGTAGAACTGATAAAGAGAGGAAAGTGTGCATGCTTGCAATGAAGAAATCATGGCTGGATTTGAACTGTAAGACTGCAAAAAGGTGGCGGAATCCACCATGGTGGGAGGGCACAGGGAGGGGCTGGGGGAATCCCAGAGCCTATGAAACTGTGTCACAAAATGAAATTTAAAAAAAAAAAAACACTGCAAATAAAGATAGGGATATAAGAGGTAGAAGTGGAAAGAAAATAATAGTAAAGAGAAAGCAACATTCAGCTGTAAGAAAAGTAGCCAATACTTCGTCATGAAATGTATATAGTCCTGGTATTTGGGTCTGTAAATAGTTGATAGTTTCAACAAACTTCTTAGTCTTATTATGGCGAATTGGAGTAAAAATACCAATCAGTCCTACTTATCTTACTGGGATGTTGTACAAAGAACCAACCAGATGATGGAATGGAAAGAAGCTATGAAACAAGCGCCATTAGCATGAAATGTGGGATTATGTCGTAAAACCTATACCCAGAAAATCAAGGGAAAAAAATAAATGCTCTTCTTTTCAAGGTTCTTTTTTCACTATAGAATCAATTTACAAAGAAATGGCCTGCCTACACATGTTCTATTAACGTGGAGGAATATAAAATTTGCTAAAAATTAGGACTGCACATGAATTACACATTGTGTTTACTGTTCTCTAAGTTTGGTTCCCAGAAAACTACTTTACCTCCTTTTGTTTTTCATTTCTGTATTCAATAGGCTGAAATGGCTGCAATGTTTCAAGCTGCAGCACTAAAGAAATGAGGTGTTTAAAATGGCTTCATGAAATACCATATCACAAAATGATGCAAAAGTATACAATCACCTATAAAAATGTGCATTTTAATGAATATACAGAACTACTTTCCTCACATGGTTACAAGGGAACTTTTCGGTGACATTTGTTATACCTAAGGTATTTTGTAGACTTTTTAATTTACCTTATGTTGACCCAACAAATTATGCCAGCACAGTATTGCTTTTTCTCCTTAATTTTTCACAGAAAAGTAAATGAGAAAAATATGAAGGAAACTATCAACCATTGGTCTTTTGGAAGCAGAATTAGGACACACATACAGCCGTCTGTTAGCCCCAGAGTTCATTTAATTTCCTTTACTGGGTTGTTCTAAATTTTTCTATCTTTTTATAAAGCAGTTTTACTCGGCGCATTACTCAGGCTGTAAATTTGTACAGAGCAATTTACTTAAAAAATACTGAAATCAGCTAGAAGAATGAATCACACAGAGAAAGACAATGAGGACAAAAGGGGTTATTTGTCATAATATTTAAATTGTATGATCTGAAGACTTACTCAGCATTAAACCTAGTCATCACAATACATTTTGAAACAGAAGTAACTTGTTGAGATTCATTACAAAGAAAATGCCACATGTCTCCATGACTGTGTGACTGCCTCAAGACACTGTTGTAGACTAACCAAAACCTTCCAGAAGAATGGAAATCATCTAGGGATCCACTTAGGTGAAAGAGGATATACTTCATTTTATTTAAAACATATTCCACCGGGATTGTTTGAACCTCAGGGAATATTTCAAAACAAAACAGAGTTTCAATATTTAAATCTGTTGAAAAAAAAGTTTATCGAAGTGCATTTGTTTTGTTTTGTTTACTGTAAGCAATGAGCTCCTAAACATGCTTTGTCTATCATGGGCATTAACTCTGTATATTGGTTTTCTTTTAATGGCATGAATGATCTACATGGTTGAAAGGTAAATTGATGATCAGACATGATTTCTAAAAAATCAACGCTCATGTCTTTTGGTTGGTTACTGGAATACATTTGTGATCACTAGAAATAAATATGCCCCGTTTTTAAAATCTTTGTCATTCATAGGAGTGCTCTTCTCTGTAATAACTTCAGAATGGGATCTGATTTCATCTGCCAGAGAATGAATTCTGCAGTGCTTGCAGTTAGCAGAACAAGCCAACTTGGTTCTATATTTCTTTGTAACTATCAGAAGCACTCGGCTGAAAATTCAAAGCTTAGGTACTCTGAAGAAATTTTCTAGAGATTCAAATAATTTTCATGTAAACGGGAGCGGTTCTTTCCTCTTAAATCAAATGAAAGGCTCTTGTGAGGTAGGTAGCCTCCTAAAGATAAAATCAAACTAAAGGTGGGTGAAAATCCTGTTCTAGTACTTCAGGTAACTGCAGATGCTACTATCAATGTGTTGAATGGGAGCTGTGCTCAATGTGGTAGGGTTTGTCTGTGCGGAAGGGTAACACAATGATCAGGAGTGTGGTTCTTCAAAGACTTTCAAGCAGACATTTCACATTTTATCCTGCACATGTAGAAAATTAGTGCTAGATGTAATAGAATAATCAATAGATACTATGAAGTGCAAAAACATAAACACTGGTATGATAGGGCAGGGTGCAAAGGCCTCTTCTGGACAAATGGTTAGAAATGCTGGGGTTAAGGGACTACTGTATTATATTTGTCTGCAAATTATTGCTGAGTAAAAGAAAGGGTAAAAAAAAGTATTCTCTAGTTATTTCTCTCTGTCTCTCTTTTTTCTGCCTCTCAAATAAATAAATGCTTATAAATTTTAACACACACACTTTAGTGCAACAAAAATTTCAAAAAGCTCAGAGACTGTTTTATGAAAAGAATGCATTGCATGGATTTTTCTGTTTTTATTTGTTTAGACATTTATTTATTTTCATTGGAAAATCAAATATATAGAGAGGAGGACAGAGAGGAAGAAATTCCAACCAGTAATTTGCTGCCCAAGTGGCTGCAATGGCCAGAGCTGAACTGATCTGAAGCTAGGAGCCAGGAGACTCCTCCAGGTCTCCCATGCAGGTGCAGGGTCCCAAGGCTTTGGGCCATCCTCAACTGCTTTCCCAGGCCACAAGTGGGAAGCTCTATGAACAGCAGGGTTGCAGGGACAGAAACTGGCACTCATATGGGATCATGGCATGTGCAAGGTGAGGATTTTAGCCACTAGGCTACCACACTTGGCCCGGTATTACATTAAAAAACGCACCAAGATAAGGTCATGTTTTATAAGTACTATATCCATTTATTATTTCACATCATTAATATTTAACACTTTCACATTTTATAGGCTATAAATATGTTTTTAACACAAATAGAAAGTGTAAACCAATCAAGCCAAGTAACTAGGCTTTCATTTTCTTGTCTTTCGGTTTGGGGCCTATCACACTTCTCTAGTTCTTTATACAGAACTATAATGCACCATGGTGAGCTATGGTCATTCCCTGTACTGTGGAGCACTGGAATTTTCTATTTATATTTGGTTGTGTTTTAGTGACAGTGGATCAAAGGGGACCTTTCTCCACGGCTGGTGGGAATGCAAATTAGTACTGTCATTACGGATAACAGTATGTAGGTTCCTCCAAACACCAAAAATAGGTCCACCATATGGCTTGGCTATCCCACTTCTGGGAATATACCTGAAGCAAATGAAATTCTCATGTAAAAGAGCTGTCTGCATTCTGTTCGTGGTGGTATTATTCACAACAGCAAATATAAGAAGTCAACCTAGATTTTCCACAATGGATAAGTAGGTTAAAAAAGTGTGATATATAAACACAATATTTTTTTGGCCACAAAGAAAAAAAAAACAGAATTCTGGGTCCGGCACGGTAGCCTAGCGGCTAAAATCCTCACCTTGTACATGCCGGGATCCCATAACAGCACCGGTTCACGTCCCGGCTGTCCACTTCCCATCCAACTCCCTGCTTGTGGCCTGGGAAAGCAGTAGAGGATGTCCCAGTGCCTTGGAACCCTGCACCCGCGTGTGAGACCTGGAGGAGGCTCCTGGCTCCTGGCTTTGGATTGGCTCAGCTACAGCTGTTGCGGCCACTTGGGGAGTGAACCATGGACCAGAAAATCTTCTTTTCTGTCACTCCTCCTCTCCTTTTAATTCAACTTTCCATGAACTTTTCTTGATATTTTCATACAATTATCAAATTTAATCTTGACAATACCGCTGTGTAATAATTTCAGCATGGACCTGTTTCTTATAGGTCTTCTACCTCACAAGTGAGAAAATTAAATGAAAAAAACCCAAATCAGTAATTTTATGAATCGCAAATACATATTTATACTCAGAGAGTAATTAATATGTAGACAATAGCTGCAAGGCCCACTCTCGAGGTACCATTCCAATGCTCACTGGCGGTTCAGCCTCCCCTCCTGTTTTCATACAATGAGCTTTGGAACACTGCAGAGCTCTGTTCAAATCTGTCTCTTCCAATTTCTACCTTAATGACTCTGGGCAATTTATATGTACTCTGCTCCTGTATCTGCTAAATGAGAAGAACAAGATGTGTCCCGTGAGGAGTATTGTGGAGGGCAAGGGAAGCTGTTAGCATGTGCATTGAAAGTTTATTCAATGGGTGCTGGATTCTTCTCCCTGCCTTAAGCTAGAGTTGATGTGATCCACTGCAAATGCAGTAAGTATTCTCTCCTCACCCCTAACCTGATAATGTGTGTAGAATAACAGTGGTTACCAATGGAAACAAGAGTCTAGGAGCCCCTTACTATTTCTGTGAGGGGTTGGTGTTACGCATTAGCTGTGTGTGTGGACACTCATTTTCCTGGTAATCTTGTTTCAAGGGCAACAATGAATAAACTTTTGATTTACGAATTAAAATATCCCAAGATTTTAAAATGAGGACTGTTGTAATGTGTACCAGTGAGCCCACAAGCTATCAAAGGGATTTCTGAAATAATCCACTATTAATGGCCCAAAGGACACTTAGATGTCTCATTTTAATTAATATACCACAAAAGTACAATATTATTTCACTTCTTTTGTTCCAAACCACTGTTTGACTAGTTCTACCTTCATAATGTAGATTACTAATAAAAACAGTAGCAAAAACATCTGATAGTGTCTAATGTTTAAGTAGCGCCTACCTTTAAACTTTTCTACAACTGCCTGAAGCATTATGGCATTCGACAGGTTAGGGACAGTTCAATAATAATAAAAGTAATGATTATAATGGATTTTATTAGACTTTTAAATAAGATTTATTTTATTATTATTGGAAAGTCAGATGTATACAAAGGAAGAGAAACAGATAATTTTTCCATCTGATGATTCACTCCCAATGGCCACAACAGCCGGAGCTAAGTTCATTCAAAGTGAGGATCCAGGAACCTCTTCCGGGTCTCCCACGCAGGTGCAGGGTCCCTAGGCTTTGGGCCGTCCTCGACTGCTTCCTCAGGCTACAAGCAGGGAGCTGGATGGGAAGTGGGGCTGCCGGGATTAGAATCAGCACCCATATGGGATCCTGGTGTCTGCAAGGTGAGGACTTTAGCCACCAGGCTACTGCACTGGGTTCTAGACCTCTTTTTATTCACTAAAAGGCTTTCTGCACAGTGGAAGAAATGGAAACAGTGTTAACACACTGAAACAGATTCATACTTAGGCTGGAGATGAATCTACAGAACATGAAGCTCCTTCAAGAGGTTTCTGGAATCACTCTAAGATAGCTAATTGTGACATGTGATATAGGCCATTATCCTAAGATAGTCTCGTTGCTAAGATGTTCCTAGGGTCACAAGACAGCGAGCAAGCAGTAACCCTAACTAGTCACCTGTGTTGTCCATTGACACACGTGTTTAACACAAGGCATTTGCCAAGCCAGCAGCCTGCCCTCTAGGCTAGTTCTTTCTCTACCACACCAGGAAGCAGATTTTCATCCATTTTATGCAAATCTGTTTGATAGAGCTACAAACTACTCACACCAGACTCCTGCACCAGAATTCCTGAAGCATTTTGACTGAACCATCTACTAAATTATGTTACAGACATTTCATTCTTACTGTGCTTCTTCTTTTTTTTTTTTTAATTATTTATTGTTTAACTTCAGTAATTACATTGTATTATGTGACACAATTACATAGATACTTGGGTTCTCCCCACCCCTCCCCAAACCCTCCCACCATGGTGGATTCCTCCACCTTGTTGCATAACCACAGCTCAAGTTCAGTTGAGATTTCCCCATTGCAAGCATATACCAAACATAGAGTCCAGCATCTTATTGTCCCGTCAAGTTCAACGGCTTCTTAGGTATACCCTCTCTGGTCTGATGACAGAGCCAGCAGAGCATCATCCCAGTCAATTGAAAGCTCCAACATACCATCAGCAAAAATTTACATCATTATGGAATTAATTGACATAGTAATGAGTAACCAATATGTTAAAAGTAAATGCGGGTTCCCAGCCACCTTCTGTGACCACCTCACCTATACTTCAATTTTAGTTTATACACAACATATAACATTCAAAACATAACATGTTATACTTAACATCATATCATCTTAAATTAAGGCAAACATGTGGTATTTAACCTTTTGGGATTGGCTCATTTCCCTTAGCATTATGGTTTCCAGTTTGGCCCATTTGGCCACAAAGAACTGCATTTTGTTTTTTTTAATAGCTGAGTAGTATTCCATGGAGTAGATGAACCATAGCTTTCTTATCCAATCCTCTGTTGATGGGCATTTTGGTTGTTTCCATGTTTTTGCAATTACTGATTGTGCTGCTATGAACATAGGAGTGCATGTTGGTTTCTCATAGAACAAGTGTTCTGGATATATTCCTAGGAGTGCTATTGCTGGATCATACGGTATGTTGAATTTGAGTTGTTTGAATATTCTCCATACTGATTTCCATAGAGGCTGTACCAGCCTGCAGCCCCACCAGCAGTGGAGTAGGGTTCCCTTTTCCCCGCAACCTCGCCAGCAAGTGTTGTTGGTGCTTTTATTCATGTGGGCCAGTCTTACTGGCGTCAGGTGGTACCTCATTGATGTTTTAATTTGGATTTCCCTTATTGCCAGGGAACTTGAGCATTTTTTCATATGTTTATTTGCCATTTGGGTTTGTTCCTTTGTGAGGTGTCTGCCCATTTCCCGTGCCCATTTCTTGAGTGGCTTGTTTGTTTTGACATTTTGGTTGTTTTGACATTTTGGTTTTTTGTAGTTCTTTGTATATTCTGGAGATCAGCCCTCTATCACCTACGTAGTGCGCGAAGATCTTCTCCCATTCTGTGGGTTGCTTTTTTACTTTGTTGATTATTTCCCTTGCTGTATAGAAGCTTCCATAATGATGTAAATTTTTGCTGATGGTATGTTGGAGTTTTTAATTGATCGGGATGATACTCTGCTGGCTCTGTCTTCAGACCAGAGAGGGTATACCTAAAAAGCCGTTGAACTTGACTGGACAATAAGATGCTGGACTCTATGTTTGGTATACACTTGCAATGGGGGAATCTCAACTGAACTTGAGCTGTGGTTATGCAACAAGGTGGAGGAATCCACCATGGTGGGAGGGTTTGGGGAGGGGTGGGGAGAATCCAAGTACCTATGAAATTGTGTCACATAACACAATGTAATTAATGAATTAAAAATAATAAATAAATAAATTAAAAAATAAAGTGTAGACATAGGGAATAAATAGAAAAAGAAATATAAATCAATGTAGTTATGCTTATGTGTATTTGTTCATGCATGTATATCTAGCAGAAACAAAAAGAGAGAGAGAGAGAATAAAAACACTGTATTCCTCAATCCTATATATCAAATTTTTGGGCTTTCAGAGATGAATCAGTTTTCTGTATTTGTTGGAGATGTGTGTTTCCTGTCCAAACCTCCTTCTGTGCACTAAGCTTATGGTATCAAAATCCAGGGGGCACCCGGGTAGGTTACGGTCCATCGAAAGGTTTCTATCAAAGCAGAAATGAGCTAGGGTTCCACGTGCTCCTTTACAGTGTTTCCTAAGTCTGGCATAAATGCTTCTTTGGAGAAAAATAAATTCAGATCTCCTGAGGGAATTTGAATTGGCACAAAGCAGTCCTATAAAGTTCAGTAAAATGAGACGCTCTGAAATATGAACATCACTAAAATCCAAGTTAATCACATTTTCATAGGGGCTATGTAACACTCAGAAGCACAGATTTCCCCACTTATGACCAAATTTTCATCACTTGTGATGCAGTTTATTATGATTAAGTAGAAACACCGTATACCACGACTGCATAGAAAACCTGGCAGTGAGGTTTAATTCGACAAATGCAATGCTTTTGGAGTGTTTAGATAAGGTAGAGAGCTATAATTCATAACTGAGCTTCCAGTTACTTAAATTGTTTAGTTACGTGTTTCCTGAAATATTACATTTTATATTAACATTTTTAAAAAGTGCTTTGATGACATTACATTTTGAAATAGGCAAATTACAGTACTTTATCAAAATATGCAATTTAAATTTTCAAATATTTGCTATTCATGGAAAAGCACAGTTGTAAAAACAACAATGCAATAACAAACTGAGCATATATATAAAGGATTAATAGTTCATAAGCTTTATACAATCATTACCTATTTGGAATAATTTTCAGCTTTCATTTTTCAACACTGTGGAATGTTAAATCATTTGCATGAGAATGAAAAATGCATAAATTATCCCTGCAGGGAGCAGTTAAAACTGAAGGTAATTATACAGCAGAGAAGTAGTTTGAAAGAATTCAAACAAAATAACAAATAATTGTACAGTCGCCCTTTAAAATTATTATTTTCTGTTACCAGTGTTGCTTATAACTACAAATCCTTCTCCACAATTACATCCACATGATCAATTCTTACTTTGGTCTTATACCATCAAGCATTTGCCCTAACAATTTGCATGTTTAAAAGTTGAGCTAGACAACAGAGATGAATCCTCTGGTTAGATTCATGCTGGGAACACAAAAGTAACACTCCCTTAATATATCTTATCATTGCACTTTTGTACTAAATATGTATCCAAATCAAGTCCTATTTTTTACATTCCTCCTGCTGAACATCTTTTAATGGCTTCCTACTGTCTACAGGATAAAATGCAGCTTCTTGGCGTGGTGTTCAAGGCCCTGTGCAATCTGGCATCTAGTCTCCTAAAACTCTAGCCTAGGATTCTGCAATTCCAGCCAGGTTGGAGAAAGAAAGCCATGATGAAAAGTAGTGATTTTGCTTTTAACCAATAAATGGACAACCCTTTTCTACAAATCAAGTACTGTGCCTTCGATGCAAATATTTTCACTGTGGTTAGAGAATCAGCGTGTCACACAAGGATTGCAAAACTAATTGCTCATGAATTTCTTTTGTAGGCTCCCTGCTATTACATTTTTAAGATTTATTTATTTATTTTTATTGGAAAGTCAGATACACAGAGAGGAGGAGAGATAGGGAGAAAGATCCTCCATCCAGTGGTTCACTCCCCACTTGACCACGATGGCCAAAACTGAGCCGATCCGAAGCTAGGAGCTAGGAGTCTCTTCCGGGTCTCCCATGCAAGTGCAGGATCCCAAGGCTTTGAACCATCCTTCACTGTTTTCCCAGGCCACAAGCAGAGAGCTGGGTGAGAAGTGGAACAGTCAGGATACGAACTGGGACCCATATGGGATCCCTGTGCTTACAGCGGGACGATTTAGCCACTAGGCTACCGCACTGGGCTCTCCCAACTATTACTTTTTAATCCTGAACATTTCACTTGAACTTCATAAATATCCTAGTTGTCTCAAGTTGTGGTTCATCTTACTGTGCTTGTGCAGGGAATGCCAGCAGTAAGGGAATTCTCTGGGAACCATTTGCTAATAATCAACACCTCTTCTTTTCACAATGCACAAAGCAACAGAGTCAGGTGTCAGCACGTTAGAAACCTCCAGGCTCAGCTTTGGCTGGAACCTAAAATGCTTCACAATTTGTTAATTTTTTGAAGAATTCATAGTATCAAGGAATAGTGTAATGAAACTGTATCTAGAAAGAAAGAAGCTAAATTAATTATCTCATACTAACTTGTTTACCAGATGATTGGTGATGAAAAATCTATATTGGTGAATAAGCTGCATGTTTTACCTTAAAGATAATCAAGGGGACGAGGTCTTTGAATGTTTATATATATGCAACATACTTGTGCTTGGTTTTATGGCTCAAATTAATTTCATACAAAATGATCACAAGTGCACCTGATCCATATCTAACAAGACACATCACCAAGTCATCATAGGTTGCATCATGTATTCCTAAATGACAATAGCAATTTGATTGTTTCTCTTTTGTAAACTGAGATTTAACAAATTTTGGATTTCATTAGATGATGTTGCCTAGTATACCCAGAAACATACTGAGGATACAAGTAATATTCTTTGCCAAAGAGAAAACGAAGTATCCGGCCATTCAGAAAGAACACAGTTCTCAGAATTAAACTCCTTTGGCTTCAGGAAGAACTGATAATGTGCTGATTTTCAAGTAAAATAAACATCAGTTGATGGAGAGCTAATCACTTTAAGGGTGACCGGGTATACCAGATGTACATCCTTTTATTTTCCTGTACAAGTGATGTTTCTTGGTGGGGGGGTTATGTAAGTTCAACAACAATGTTTTGAATACTTAACATGTATCCTGCTTTTCCTGAGCTAGATTCCATTAACTACAGGGCATATCCCTTGGGGAATAAACATATGGCTTCTCCAGAAAGTTTTCTGAAGTAAATTTCCTAGGCTCAGTCTGAACTCACACAATATCTGCACTGTGTTTTTACAGTGAGAGGACAACAGACCAAAGTTGAGTTCTGGCGTCCAAATCAACCGAGCATGATTTAATCCCACTGTAGGTCAATGTCTTTCTACAAAAGCAACCTGATTATTTATGCCATTTTAACATAACGTGACAATTTTATCTGTTATTTTGATACCAGCAGGTAAGCATTTCTCATACTTTTTGAAAAAAAAATATTACTAGGTCAAATTATATATTAAAATTTAAATACCACATTGAAATCTAAACATAGATTGTACAGAATCACAATCATACACCTCATGGATAGCCAAATGTGAATCAATTGGATCGTGGGCCACCTTTTAAAATCAATGTCCTGTTTTATAATATTACTAGCATTTCAATGACTAGAACCAAATGTACTGTACTTGCAACACAAGATATTTAGTTTTCACTGAAACTGTACCTTCCACAATTCAATTCTGCTGAGGACATGTTCACATGAACTGAATGTAAGCTGGAAATCATAAGGAAGAGAGAAAGGAAGGGAGTCTTAAGCCCAGTGACCAGAATGAAGAGTATGAAGTTGGAGAAAACACTAGTGAAGTTTCAAACCTCATGGCTTTCAAGAAAGCTCCAGATACTATGCCCAGTTGTCAGGGCATTGGGAAGAAATGTGAGCAGACAGATTAAACCAGTGTGAAGTCATTAGAATAGAGATGTTTGACTAAGTGAAAATGCATCAAGTTATGTGTGCAACTCCAGTGCAAGGAGATGGGAGTGCAAATAGCAACCAGTCACCAGACAGATACATAAACATATATGGTGGGAGAATGGCTGCACATTACATATTTGTTTTCTTAGTGACATACCATTTTTCTAAATAGTAGCAATGTTTGGCTAGTTACTTACTATATTTTGTGTAAGCAATAAATACGTTCAATTTCCCCTAGCCTGAGTCATAGCTTGGTAGTAAATTAGGTACTTCAAAAGGTGCTTTACTTCCTTGAGGCCACTGAGCCATCATTTAAGGCATAATATGCTTACTTTGGTTTATAAAGATGCTCCTGATTCACTTAGTTAGAAGTTGTTTTCACTGCAATGCTGATGGCTGAGTAAAATGAATGTTCTTGATTTTTTCTCCTTGCAGTATGGATGAGAAACTAAACTAATTACACTTTCTTGCCTTTTCCATTGTGACCCACAGAACATGATGTTGAAAGAGTTTATACTCGTTCTGTAGCTGTGGGAAAAAGCAAACCAAGGAGACCACATGTGATTTGGGGGGTGGGGTAGGGTTTACATCTCCATAATTGACTGCGTTAATGAAAAGTACCATACTTCCCCTAACTTTAGCAAAACTTTACTTAAAATATATGATGGATTATGGTACCCCTTTAACTCAACATTGTCTAATAGCTTTCCATTTTACCCAAGGGTATTAGCTCAAATCCCTGCCTTGGGCTCTGTGATTCTATGATTTGATGAAATAGACATTTCCTTTCTATTCTTGTGGATAAATCATCCTCTTTTCCATTTTATGGCATTCACAATGTTTTTTTTTTTTTAATTTATGCCTTGAACAGACAAAGCATATTCCCATCTCAGGACTGATAAACCTGTTGATATCTCTGCCTGCAATATGCAGGATGCACACAAAGGTCATAGACAATGTATATTATGAAAAAACAAACTGTATATAAATTCCAACATTTAAAAATATTTCATACCAAACAGAAACTTTTAAATTCCGTGCTCCCACAAACTTCTTAGAGTATTCTCATTTTTCTTTCCTTTAGGTGTCTACTGGAAATTTTCCCTCTCACCTTTCAAATACCACATTCAAAAACCACAGAGGTTTTCCTTGACCACCCTTTAGAAAAGAAAATGACTCTATTTCCCAGCAGCCACTATCCCCCTACAACTGTTGGGTTAATTCTCCAAAGCAAATGATATCCATATGTCTGCCTAATGGTTACCTATTCTTTCTAGAACACAAGCTCCCCAATGACAGGGATTGGGGTTT
This sequence comes from Ochotona princeps, assembly GCF_030435755.1. Lineage (NCBI taxonomy): Eukaryota > Metazoa > Chordata > Mammalia > Lagomorpha > Ochotonidae > Ochotona > Ochotona princeps. The sequence continues at coordinate 96,132,169 of NC_080865.1, forward strand.
GTTCATTGTTATGTTTTCCTGTTTGGAAGAATGCTTGGTGTTTCTATTCATATTGTAAAACTTCATTGAATGAATGGATGGATGAATCCTGGTGGCCTAGTAAATAAAAGGGACAAATTCCTCCAAATTATTAAGATCTCTGCAAAATCATAAAATAATTATATTTCTCATAAAAAATAGTTGCACTCCTTAAGAGGTAGAGTTCTAGAAGCTCTGATTTCCATTGTGGTTAATGACCGTATTGCAACTAAAACAAAGCATTTTTACATAAAGCAACAAAATAAACCTTTACTCAAATTCTTTTTAGCTAAACATAAAAATTCATTTATGAAAGTGGCAGGGCAAGATGAAAGAAAATAGCTAAAGAGAATACCTTTGAAATGATTGCCAAAGATAATTAATCATTGAAAGCAGTGAATTTTTATGGCTAGTAAGCTTCCAGGGCTTACCTCAGTAATATACAAGAGTGAGATGTCAACATATTTGAAACATCAATTCACTGTGTAAGCACTGAGTTAAAAAGAAAGTTCACATCTCTCCAAAGACAATGCTATGATTTTGATGACTTAATTAAAAACAAATTGAAGTTGAAAATATAGTGCTTATTCCACTGTTTTTCATGGGGTTTTAAAGCTTGATGTCACTATTGCTAAATTTTTAAGTGTAGGGAAGATATCTCCAGCTACTTATATGTAGTCTTGAGAAGTTCACAATTCAACTCTGTCTTGGAGCATCTTTTGTATCCAACTTAACCACCCAAAAACTAACAATATTTTTAAGAGTGAAGTCAGTAATGCCACATATTCTTAATTACAGACAATGGGATAGGAAAATCGCTCAAGGCCATTCTTCCAAGATGTTTAGAGAAAGGGGTAATTTTAAAGGTAATAAAGTGAAGAAGAAAGCAAAAATGAATCACTTAAATTGTCAGCACTATACAAATAAACACTTTTTCAATAGCAGTAAATGTCTAATATTCCATTATTCTACTTACTGGGTGGCCATGACTATCAGAGGCAAGGGGATCATCAAGACGTGTGGACAAATGTGCTTTTGCTAATAAATGGTCTCAGAAGTAAACGGTTCTAAGTCTCTGATAGGCTTTAGCTAAAGCAGAGTTTCAGGGCCATGTTCTAAGTGTAATTAAGAACACTGGCTGTATTCCTGTAACATAGTGTCTTCTTTTGTACAGAAACTAATGGACTAGACCCTGTACCCATAATAAGAGTAATACCGAAAGAACATTAGGGCCTCTAGCTATTCTTTTTTTAGAAAATGGCTTTTACGATATGTCATGTCCATCAATTGTCTTGGTTGCTAACTCTGGCTTACACAGAAAAATAAAAGTAGATCCTGACTAAAGGCAAATGGAAAATAGGCTCTCAGACCGATGTGTTCTACATTCTTTTGCTGATCAGTTTGTGTTCTATACTAAGACAATCTGGCATTCTGATGAAAAGAATGGGCTTTACGGGCCCGGCGGCGTGGCCTAGCGGCAAAAGTCCTCGCCTTGAAAGCCCCGGGATCCCATATGGGCGCCGGTTCTGGTCCCGGTAGCTCCACTTCCCATCCAGCTCCCTGCTTGTGGCCTGGGAAGGCAGTCGAGGACGGCCCAAGGCTTTGGGACACTGCGCCTGCGTGGGGGACCCGGAAGAGGTTCCTGGTTCCCGGCATCGGATCGGCGCGTACCGGCCCGTTGAGGCTCGCTTGGGGAGTGAAACATCGGATGGAAGATCTTCCTGTCTGTCTCTCCTCCTCTCTGTATATCCGGCTTTCCAATAATAATAATAAAATCTTAAAAAAAAAAAAAGAATGGGCTTTACAGTCAGTAAGTGGCAGAATACTGATTAAAATTCTATCTGACAATTTTGGATGAGTAATATAATCAGATTGCCTCAGTTTCCTCATCTCAAGATAGGGCTGTTTTCTTCACAGGGATGTTGGAAGGATAAAGTAGGTTAAGATTTGTAAAGGGATGCCTAACCCATAATAAGGCATGGAATTTTGTAAAACAAATGTTTATATGTCCATGGATGAATGATAGTATTTTAGGATGTTTGCATTTATATGAACTGATTCCTTTTGCCTGGTTAAAGTATCAGCACAGGGATGGCTGCTGGCAGAATGACATCACCCCTATATAATCAGGAGCAAAACCAACAACTAATGCCTTTACTCAACATCGAATCTTGTTCAACATCAAAGATTTATACTTTTGATTCTCCAAATGTGGTAGTAGCAGGTTCCAAAATTTTTGAACTCATGTTTTACAAAGTCTATTTTTTCTGTCCCTAAATTAGAGGGTAGAATCCTCTACCTCTGAGAAGTTAAACAATGGTTTAAAACATCTGGCTAAGAAAACCATGGGAGATTTCTCTGGAAGTGCTCATCCACTCTTCTGGGCTTTCTCACGCTTTTCTGGAGTGAAGTCACTTCTCATGTTGCCAAGAAATGATTTACAAGAAGCTAAATTTTGACGGTGGCCTCCTAAAAAGCTGCTTCATTCTAGTGCACATCCTTCTTATCCACGTTGTTGGTTGTAGACTCTGGTTTTGTTTGTACTCCCATCTAAATACTATTGAAATCCAGCTCTGGATACTCATCAGTGCTTGAGCTCTGTTTGGCAATAATCAGACAATGTACTGATTACTGCTGAGTCAACAAATGGTCTTACACACACACACACACACACACACACACACACACACACATACACTATAGAATGCTTTCTTGGAAGTGGTGGGAGAAATACAGATAGAGCAAAAGATGGCTTTATTCAGTAAAAAATGAGAAACTTACATATGGTTGAGAGTATCAATAAGAGGCAGAAAAGTCAGAGGGCTAAACGCATACAAAGAAGGAGTTAACAGAGTTTGTGTGTGTGTGATAGTTACTTTCTCTTAGACTGTTACCCCCAGCAGATTTCAGCTAATCATCAGGAAAATACTTGCATAATAGGAGTAAAAGGATAATATTTTATCAATCAAAGGACTTATATTTAGTACCAAATGATTATAATATTGCTACAACTAACCCAACATTAATATTGGAAGCATAAATGCTGATATTAGTGGTTTGTATCTATTAATAGCACATATGTTGATTACACTAAGTCTATGGTTTGAGGAAGTAACTAGGGAATGCACGCCTTCTTTGGGGATCTGTCTCATTCTGCAGTGGTTCAGTACCTGTAATACTCAGCCACCTTATTTTATCATTCCACACACACGGAGCACCTAAGCAAGGCATGAGATATCCAGATACTTGGCTAAGCACTAAGTATACAGCAGAGAACAATTTTAGCTAACTGCTGCCTTTGCAGAATTTGCAGTATTATTAAAGAAATGGAGAGATAAATATGCTAGTACATTTTGACAAAATGAGTACTGTAATAGAAACAATTATTTACTATGATGCCTCTGATAACACATAGCTCACTGGTTAAGGAAGAAATCATTTAGTTAGAACACCCTAGATCCGATTAAATGGTCATTTTAATTTTAGCCTCACTAGAGGCTCAATCATAACAGATATATGATAAGAGATACAGCTAACATTTACTGAACACAAACATGATATTGAAAATGTGCATGGACATTTACATACATTATCCTAGAGAATAGGATGACATATGAAATGTGAATCCCATAGAGACTGTGGGACCAACCTGAAGTTTTATAAGAAGGTTGTGGTAACTCATCATAGCCAATAGCAGGGAACATTAATAATCCCTGGATCAGTAAAATGTTCAACTGAGCATGTTAAAGGTACAAGGGAGACTATTTGGGGGTTTCGTGTGAGCCAAGGAAAGACAAAACTCAAAAAGACATTTCGGATTGCAATCACCAGAAGTAGATGCCAGTAGGTGACCAGCTTAATGCCATGGAGCACATTTTACGCACAGAGGGTAGAAGAACACAATCTTCTTCTCAATTTTCTATGTATATGTTATTAAAGTGTGAAATAAATGAACCTTAGGAAATACATGCAGCATCCGGGAAAACAGCACACTCGAACATTATACTTTGAAAATACTCTGAGGCATCTTAACCAGGGTGATGTTACTCATAGAAATGATCACAGTGCAAACTACAGATGTTGTTCATGTATACTTCCGTCAGCTGGAGTGGACAGCACTGAATGAAGCAACCTCTTGTACTGAATGACCCCTCACTGAAGCTTTTCAGATATGGCATTTCCAAGATCACCTCTGTACACTCTGAGCTCAAGTCACAATCATTATTAAATGATTCTTATGTCCTGTTCTCTTTAGATGAATCCTGGCTTTTTAGAAACTAGGAAATAAATTTTCACAAAAACAAGTTGATGAATTGATATTTATTTCTTGGTTTCCATTGGTCATCATACTAAATTATGAGATTTTTGTAACTGAAAGAACAAATTTAGTTGAAAGTTTTTGATCTATAATGTCTCATTTATCAAAAACACAAATAACACTTTATATGTCTATGTGATTATGTCTACTACCAAAATCACTCCATGTTGCCCTTATTATTAGCTAATTAAAATTAAACAAATAGAGCTCTAGAAATAACTGGGTGCATATCATCATGCACATTTAAATACAAACTTTTGTCTACCTTCAGGAGTTCATGTTAGGAGCTTTTGCTTCAGCTCACATGCTTGCATAATCAGTTTAAGGAAATCAAAACTTTCACTGATGACTGGGCTCTATTGAGGCCCATTCTAGCTATTTCCAACAGAAATTTGCCTGTTGGGAAAAACACTCATGTGTAATTATTGAATTGATGTCATATCATAATCAGAAATACTTAATGCAAATCTCAGAGATTGTTTCCTTCTCAGTTACTGTATAGGACATGTCCAACTTGATAGCTAAATTTTTTTATTTAATTGGTTATTCACTTTTCATTTCTCGTGAGCTAAATGTTTTCATTTAGTTATTTACTTTTAATTTCTTGTAGATCAGTCATGAATGTGGTGACTATAGAAGAAGTTTTTTAGGTCTAATTGCAAACTTGTACTGAAATCAAGCAACTAGTGAAGTTTAAAATTTTATTTCACCAGGACTATAGTCTGTGTGTTTAGGAGTGAGGGATTTGTTTGCTAAGAGGAAAAGAAAATTAGAATTTCTACACTGAAGTAATTTCCAGAATGTGCAAAATATGTTAACTAGTCTAAACAGTGAAGTTTGCTTCAAAGTTGTCAGCAAATATAATCAGTGATTATTAAAAGAAACTGTCTACACTGCAATAGCTATCAGCTAGGCTGCATAACACACATAAGAAATTAATCCTTAAAGTTGCATTACCTTTTGTGTAAATACCTCAACTGAAGCAACCAGCAAATCCAATTTTTCCAATTGTAGTTTTTAAATTAAAGTTTTTGATTTACCTAGGTTCGGTTAGATAACTCAGATATGATAATCATGACAAATCTGAATTCCATTTGTGGAGACAAAAATAGTAATTCTTACATAGTACTACTAGAAATAACTCTTTGGTTTGTCTTTAAAATGTATGAGTATTCAAGTGTCTGCAGCAGTTTATATTCAAAGCCAATTGCTTTATTTCAGATCCAAGAGTTTTAATGGAGAGGGCTCATAGAATGTGTTCACCAGCTAACCCTAACTCTAGCAAATATTATGAGACTTGGGTTTCATATTTTACACAACAGAAGGAATAATATTTTTCATTTTCAAGTTTAGAGATGATGAATATTATTTATATAAGGCTATACAATCACAGTATTATTTGTTTTGACACTGTCTTTAGAGATCCTATTTTTTAAAGTGCAAGTAACCCACATTTATATATTCTAACAAATTACCTCAAACTTAAGGGAATCTGCCCACATTGCACTTCAATGATAAATCCAAACAACAGGAATTTAACTCAAGTTTATGGGTAAAAAAATCAGGTTACTTTTTTTATCCACCTTATACAATATTGAAAACAGGTCTCATTACTTTGCTAATCCTTCTAAAATATACAGGACATGTGTAAATAGTTTGAAAAAATGAATGATAAAACTTTAATATTAATTCTCTCTAATGTTATGCTCACTTCGGCAGCACATATGCTAATTCCTTCAAAAGTAAAGTGAAAATGTTCCACAGGGATTTTTTTAAAAATTATAAAATGGATATTGTAAACTTCATTATTTCAGTTTCCATATTCTGTGTACTTTTACTCACATGAGGCATAATTTTAGCATTCATGCCTAAATTAAGGTATGATATAGGTTATAAACTCATTGCTGCAGAATATATGAAATTTAACTGGATTTCTGATTTAATTTATAAAAGGAACCCACTCTTTTGGAAGCAAAAAAAAACTATAGCCATCCCTGACAATTAAGTGGGCTACAAATTAGTGATAGTAGTTCCACAGTCTTGTTGAAACACATCTATATATTTTTGTTTAAATAATTTACACTTTAGCTAGGAAGGAAACACAAGGATATTAAGTTAGTTTCCTAGATATTCTCTATGGCATACTTTTTATTTGGATGCTGCTCTATCCACATAAGATATTTAATTTTTAGAATGAAATGATTTACAGTGTATCCTATTTCACAGAAAACACATTCAATATTCATCTAACAAAAATACAACTACGTACAAACAATTCTACCCAAACAGCAGCTTACACAATCCAAAGGTGCAAGATTAACAAATGGGAGAATGTTGCAGCTTCATATGCACTGAATAGTTGCTCCAGAAATCTATTATCACTTCTACTAATTCACCGGTAGAATAAGGGATAGTTCATGAAAATAAGCTATAGTGGTTACTTGGCAGATATAGGCGCATGCCATTTTCCTTCCCCACCCATTTCCATCATAGCTCTCTGTCCCGCCCTGTACCTTTCGGTGCCCACAAAGTAAGTAAAAATTAGGAAGTTTGTTAGAAGCAGCATAAATTGCAGATATTCCCTCCGATGTTTGTTACTCCTCTGTAGCTGATATTTGTGGATAAAGTGTAACAGTTTGTTTTATGCCTTTTGTGAATATCCAAACTATAACTCTATTTCCATTCAAACATATCTGCAATTATGGGCAGCTCTGGTTTTGTAAGCTCTGATACTGAGTCCTCTCAATTTTCTGGAATTCCAGGATGGAGCATAAAAAAAATTCATTGAGAACGCTAATGAAATTACTAACTGCTTTAGTAACATCAGATTATTTCAATACCAGAAACTCCACAAATTTTTCACTGTTTCTCACATAGTCTTCAGTTTTCAAAAATATCAGATGATAATTTAGTAACTTTGACTCAGATTACTATGGTGAGGGAGAGAGAGAAAGAGAACACACTTTAGATGATACAGAATATTTTTTTTTTGTTCATTTGTATAGGAAGTTTGACATTTTCATGTGTTTCATACTCTAAGAATTTTGTTGTACTTGAATTGGTAATTGAAATATAATAAGAAACAGAATCAAGCTGTGAAAATGTTTATGACAGAAATCTCACTAAGCAGTATTTTTTAAATATGATGCAAATTTTATCACTAGACTCTAACCTTCTTTGTCACCTCTGATTTGGGAGAAAATAAACCACAGTGCTCAGTAAAAATTCTAATCTGCATATTAACTAGGCTTTGCTACTTTTTGGAGCAGGTAGTATAAAATGCAAATAAACAATGCATCAATGTAAGAGATGAGGGAATTTACATTTACATAATGACTCAACCAAGTGTATGTGAGAAATAATAATAATAATAATAATAAAAAGCCTACACCAGTAAAGCTGAAATTCATGAGGTCCTAATGGTGTTCCCTGAATTGTGTAAGCCTGGTATTGAATGATTCACTTCCTGAGCACTGACAAAAATCAGATAAATAATTTCATTATTTATCTTATAAAATAGACTCATTTCAGACAAGACTATAGTGATAGATAATGACAAGTACATAAAAATGAAACTGTTGGCTGTTAACAATGAATGATTAAACTGCCTCAGCAGCAGTCAACACAGTTCCACATTCTTGCCATGTATGTTAAAAGATGACTTTGGAATAGGCTTCAAACATCATTTTAATGTACATTGTTCTGCATGGGAAAATTAGTGTCCTAAACAATGCTTTCTAAAAAGCATCTGAAAATAAATGAAGCAATCAGCAGGACATTCTGAAGCCATATCCAGAAAACTTTCATTTCTAGATGGATTGAAGCATACATCCATGGCAGAGGAACAAAATGAAATTCAGGTATAATGGCACATGTGACTCTGAAAAGAGCATTTTGATTCAGTTCAAAAGTTGCTTCAAAGCACAAGCAGCAGCAAAGACCTGTTCCATTTTCCTTATGCTAATTGTTTCCAATCTATTCTGCAACAAAAATCATGGTGCACTAATGGGTAATAATTAAGAAGGAAGCGATGGTTTTGGCTGGCTCCCCCGCCCTCTGGAGGTCCAGGGATGATCTCGGCTGCGGTCTGGAGACTGCTGGCTGCCGGCTAGCCGCTGCACGTTAGCACCAGCCCGTCAAAAGTGTGAAGCCGGAAGCAGCCTTTTCCTTCAAAAGTTTCTAAGCTTTCATATGCCCTTTTTACTTTCTGCAGCACGATCACATTCAAGGTTTCTAAACTACCTATATTTTTATTAGGGATTTCAGCTACAAGACTAGCTCCTCTCAAATCACCAAAGCCTGGGTTGTGTACTAAGAAAAGTAGAGGTGTGGGGCAGCATATATTATCCTAACTGAAATTCAGTCTCTCTCTCCCTCTCTCTCTCTCTTTCTCTGATATGAAAATAAATAAAAGCAAACAAATTTTCATAAAACACTGAATTCACTCAAATGTGTTTATTTTATACTTTGTATCATGTAATGTGGTATTCAGAGTAGGAATTTAGCTTGGTAGTTATATTCTCTTTAGGTGAATACTAAGATGGCTGTGCATTTGCTGAGAACTCTCAGACAAGTGTGCACAGATTAAGTGAGCTTGGAAGTAAAATATTTCTACAATTAAAAATCACAATTTTCCATCTGCTAACTTATTCTAATCAACCCTGAGTTAAATTGCTCAACAAAATGTCTAAAGCAGTTAACATTACCTTTATTATTAATACACAGATAGTTGAAAGCTGACTAATTAGCTTCAGGAAGCAAACACTACAAAGTAGCGGATGTTCTTCAAGAAAGCATGCACACTGCAGCCATATCACAAACCAGCATGGTCACTTGGAACGTCACATCTTGTGTGCAGACCTCCACTAAAAATCTCAAGAACAGCAATATTTGAGATTTTTATGCATCTGTATCTAACCTCAAATGAATCATCCTCCACTACTCTTATGCACCTTCTACTATGCAAGCACCTAAAAAACAAAGCAAGATGTGGCCCTGTATAATCCTATCAATGGGCATGGATATAAACAGGTAATTACTGTATTATAAAGCAAACCCACCACTTATTCAAATTCACTTTATAGCCTAAATAACCATAGGTGCTTTATATGTGTTTGTGTGTGACAGAGAGATGGGTTTTTTGAAGAGACTGATCTGCCGTACACATTTTCAATGCCTAGATGCTTCATTCAACCACATGGCAAATGAAACTTTAGTTATGCCAGAGTCACATTGTGGAAGCCCTACACAATGACCCACAGATGGGGTTTTGTGATTCACCTGTCTCTGGAATTCTTTGTCTACTGATCAGCTACTGGTGTAATTTAGGTCTCATTTAGTGCATGGCCCAGGGTGTTGTTTCCCACAGGCAATGGCTGCTACAGCATCTTTGTAAATGAATAAGTAGCGTTTGGCTGTTCCAGTGGCCTGCTCTGGCTCAGTGGCACAATCTTTCAGCTTACAAATCCGCACGAAGTAACCACCACAAGAACAATCTGTTTGAATAACGCAGTAAAGTCTGCAAATTGCTACAGCCTGAAGCTACTTACCCACATTTCAGTGGAGGAAATTGTGTCCTGCGAGTACCTTGGGAATAACAATGTGAATGTCTACCTTAGACTTTTTGGAAGGAGCCCCCAAAAGGCTCAAACTGATTTTAAATATTAGTCAGCAATGAAATACTATACTAAGTATCTGTACAAGTTCCCAAAAGATAATTCATTTTTTTCTCTCAGTGAAGTTATCTTACAGTTAATTGATCTTGGAAAAAAACATTGAGAAAATCAAGGGATAAAGCCCTAAGTTCAAAAAGGAAGTCGCTACACAGATCAGTGGCTCACAGATCTTCGAACACTAAAGAAGGGGGGTGGTGGGAGGTAGGAGAAAAATAGAGAAGGCAAATAAATTAATCCAAAAAATGAGAAAAGAAAACTTCCACAGATGGTTGGTTATAGAATACTTGGCAGTTAGAAAATGCCAAGAGGGTGTCCCATACAGGGCCAAGAAAATGAATTTCTTTTTAAGAGATGTGGCTTAAGAAGGACAAAGAAACAAGGAGACAAAGAGGTGAAAAATCTGAATCTCACTCTAGTGATGTGATCAATAATCTGGCTCCAACAATTCAGGCAACCACTGAGTTTAGTTTTTTTTCTCTGAAAATTCCAAAGAAACAAAAATATAAGGAAGGGGTTCTTTCATCTGTCTCTACCTTTTTCATCACTATTTTACTCATTTTAATTCCCACTCTACTTCTAAACACAACGTGCACTGATTTAGCACTGAAGGGCAAGCATTGTCCAGCAAGCTCCCTGCAAGTGAAAGAACACAATCAAGAACTCTGTTTTATGAGTTTGTCGGGGCTGTTAGCTCTCCAGTCCTGGACATCTTTAACGTGTCATAGAGATTCTTGTGGCTACCTGGGGGTCAGCTCAAATCAAGCCTCTGGCCATCTCAACTCATTCCTGTTGATAGTCTCATTAAGCAGCAGAGGGCATCCCAGGTATTTCTTCACCTGCGTCCGCATGGAAGAACTGGATGAAACCAGACTCCTGGCTTCAGCCTGGTCCAGCTCTGACCCTTTTAGCAAATCGAACAGTGAACCGCAGAATAGAACATTTTATCTGTGTGTGTGCATGTGTGTGTGTATGTGTGTGTATTTGTGTATCTATATGTAACTTGTAACTCTTTCAAATGAATAAAAAATATTTTAAGAGCACTGCATTCCCATTAATGATGAATATACAGATAATTTTGGAAAATATTTCAATATTGCTTATTAGATGGAGGTAGTTTGAAATGTAACAGCAGTTAGATCTTGAAAGAAAAACAGAAAGTGTATGAAGACTTCAAGTAAAACAGGTGGCAAAAGCATGTTCCTGAGCAGCTATTAAATAAGCATCAGGATAAAACAGGGCAGCAAATGGTGCTATTTTAAAATAAACATGAACAGAAATCTGCTGTGGAGACAAAAAATGCAGAGAGCAATACTGTCAATTTAGTTTGATCTGGTACAAGACAGGGAAGCACAGAGTCAGCTGTCTCCCGGGAATTAGAAGAGGAGGAATTCCACTCCTGGTGTCATTTCATTTTAACATATACTCTGTTTTACCTTAAAAATGCATTTGGATGGTGGACAGGGAGAGAGAGAGGGAGTAAGAGTGGGAGAAGGAGAAAAAGGAGGAGTGAGAAACAGACAGGAGGAGGGAGAGAGATGGAGAGAGATGGAAAGACAGAAAGAGAGAGAGGGAAAGGAGAGGTAGGAGGGGGAGAAACAGAGTGCAGGTTTCCACTTTATCCAGTCTTTAGGATATTTTGATGGAATGTTTTTACACTATGATTAAATTCCCTGGTATATCCACTATATTTTTAACCTGATTATCCACATTTTGGATCAAGATGTTCAAACAACAAATGATGATAGTCTAGACTCTGCAGTCTGTTCAGCAATAGCAATGGCTTTTCTTATCCCTGAAAAAAAAGCCTGAGTTGCTCCTTTACCTCATAAACATCATCAAAAAATCCACATCTAAGAGGGTTTTTTATAGACATAATAATATGTTGCACATTTTCATCCTTGAAGGGAAAATGTGTCTCTATTGTTAGAAACCAGAAACGTTCAGTCTTCTACTAATGAGGAAATTGGTGAGACAGCTACACTCTAAACTATGATCCAAAAATTATGCAACTAGTGAATATTTGAGTAATAGAAACACTCAAAGTGGAGAAGCTGGCACGCAGCAGAATGCACTGGAAATAGCATTGTCTTGGAGCTAGAATGCTTTTATTAATAATTTCAAACTCCAATTTTGTCATTCATTAATTAACCGCCTCCTTTAGAACACCACTGCTCTCTAAACATCAATTTCCTCATTTATGAAGATAGAATCATAATCCCTTCCCTGTCTATCACCCGAGATGTCTGCAAGGAAAGACCATGTGAAAATGCCAGGAATGACAAGGGTTAGTTAGGTCATTTCTTACTGGTTTATATGAACAAAATACAGAAACACACAAAATATACACAATCAAAACATCAGTATTAGGTATGTAATGACCTAACACCTTTTCCAACAATTTAATTCCATGGCCTAGGTGTGGAGTTCACAAATATTTAAATGTTAAAACAAAATAGAGAACAACCTAGAGAGACAATTGATGTTTGAACATTAAAATGATTATATACAAGTACATTTAAACATATGAGAAAACATTCATAACAATGAGCAAAAAGTAGGCTTCACACGTTATGCATGCCAGAATTAATAAATAGTAGTATATATTAATTAATATATATTACTGGGGTCATGGAAAGTTTCTATTATAAAAAACAATGAATGCATTTACATTTTTGCACAAAAATAAATTCATACCTTAGTTCCATTTTTTTCTGCGAACTCTGTAAGTATCCCTAAATATAGGGAAGAAAAACAGAGCACACACATGCACACAAACCAACCAATCAAATACTGTAAGGGTTTAAGATGGTACATTAACATTGATTTTCTCTGGTTTAAAGAATTTTTCTTTTTTGGGTATCTTTGTATACTCATTTGTCTTCAAAGGAAATACATTAAATCAATAAACAGAAAATATACATATGTAAAACCAAAGTATCTTTAGAGTAGCTCAGTTTCAAACTTCAAATTGTTATACAAATTAAAACTTATAGCCTCAAGCACATTCCAGTAAGTAACGAAATGAATTATAAAAGTTGAGTTCCTTCTAATGAACAGATCTATTAAACTTTCATGAAGCACTGTATTAGTAGACTGGAGTGGATTCCAGGTAAAATGGCATTGAAACTGAGTTCCAGTCAAGCTTTATCATGACGTTATAGGCTTTGCCCTCAGTATAGAAAATCCTGCCCTGTACCCCCTTCAGTAGGCATACAGACTGAGTTCAGTCCAGGGTCTCCCAACAGTAGTCAATTCAACAGCCCACACCAGAGTTTTCCTCTTCAGTTATGAATTATGTTGGACATGGGAGGATGTTGATTGATCTTTTCCTTTTCAATGTTTCTGTTTCAATGACTGCCACTGGCTAATAAGGGTAGGTTGTGGATTTGTAGATCAAATTATAACACTCCTTTGGGACAGAATATAAATCCTATAATTTCAGTCTTTATAAAACAATATATGATAATATAACACGTGGTAGGATCCCATAGACTTTGAAGAATTATAGGTGGCCTGGTACTGAGCTTAAGTCAGTATGTCATGTCATTATGTAAACTATAAAAGCAAATAACAGTAAAATTCATTAACTTGATTGGAATCCTATGGGATCTGTGCTACATGAGGGAAAAAGGGGGGTGGGGATTAACTCATTTGTCCCAACTCATAAACCTCATAAACTGAGTTTCACATCCATATAATACGGAAAAGTATTATCTTAATGATTGTGGATTTTTGAAAGCAATATCATGTGTCTTTCACTAATGATGGAGTCTATTTTGAACATTAGACATCATGGGGTCTGCTTTAACCTGCTGTGCTGGCATCCCATATGAGTGTTGATTCATGTCTCAGCTGCTTTATTTCGAATCCAGCTCCCTGCTTATGGCCAGGGAGAGCAGTGCAGGACAGTTTAAGTCCTTGGACTCTTGCATCCATCTGGGAGATCCAGTAAAGTTTCCAGAGCTTCAGCTCTGGCTTCAGGGTGAATTGGGAAGTCAACCAGTAGATGCAGTATCTCTTGTTTTCTGACAGAGAAAGAGACTCTCTCTCTCTCTCTCTCCTTCCATGCCTCTCTCTGTGTATCTCTCTACTCTCTATAACTCCCTGTCGAGTAAAAACAACAAAACTTTAAAAGAAAAAGAAAGTATAGGACATCGTAAGGTTAAAAATGAGGGTTACTCTATCGCAGAGATAGAGACAAGGACTCCATCATTGGCATTTTGGAGTTTGGAGACCCATTAGTGATACAGTCTTATGTGCAATAGACAGCTGCACACATAGATCTAGTCTCAAGAGGTAAGTTGCCAGCATATGGATAATAAGTGAAGCCACAAGAAAATAGGAGATACCTACAAAGGACGGAAATTGGAGGAGGAAAGACATCAAACAATTCAGAACAGATGAAGGAAGAAGAAAAAATAGTGATGGCAGTTGCTGGTCATCTGAGCAATAACAGTTTAAAGATAATGTTATGAGTAGACAACAGAATGAAGAGTGTTGAGGCATAGGAAACAGATGAGAAAATGAAGACAGGTAAATGCTCTCTATGGAGTTTCAAGAATGACTTGTTGGGCCCGGCAGCGTGGCCTAGCAGCTAAAGTCCTCGCCTTGAGAGCCCCGGGATCCCATATGGGCGCCGGTTCTAATCCCGGCAGCTCCACTTCCCATCCAGCTCCCTGCTTGTGGCTTGGGAAAGCAGTTGAGGACGGCCCAATGCATTGGGACACTGCACCCGCCTGGGAGACCCGGAAGAGGTTCCAGGTTCCTGGCTTCGGATTGGCGCACATCAGCCCATTGCGGCTCACTTGGGGAGTGAATCATGGGACGGAAGATCTTCCTCTCTGTCTCTCCTCCTCTGTGTATATCTGGCTGTAATAAAAAAAATGAATAAATCTTTAAAAAAAAGAAAGGCACCATTTAAAAAAAAAAAAGAATGACTTGTTAGCATAGTCAGTCTTAAAATGATTTACATTCCATTGGGAAAAATCCAATAGCCCAGAACATAGTGAAGTGGCAGGAAAAGGGATAGTTTAAAGTTCACACAGCTTTAGAAAGGAATAGAATTAATGGAACTCTTAGTTCTGAAAATGAAAATAGGTCCTTCTTGAGGAGAGGGTAAATGAACCAAACGACCTTCAAAGTTCATCAATGATGATCTTTGATAGAAAATGGGAAAAGACTTACAGGTATTATAGTGAGTGATGAAAAATAGGAAGAGAATAAACTCCTCTGGGCTTCAGCTGGCTCTATTTGGTACAAGACAAGGCAATGTTACATCCATTTAGTTATTTCTGACAATTGCAAATAATCCTTTATAACAATTTAAACCTAGTGAGTATTTAAACAAATCCATCGAATCTTGTCTCTTAAAAGCAGGGAATATGATACCTTTTCATAAAAGTGACATGGTCCCCTATATGATTTCAGATGACTATATTAGAATTGTGTCACATTAAATGATGTGGATTGGGGCTCTTTCCCTTACTGCTGGCCTGGAGCTTGTTCTTAATCTCTCTGGACTTTCTTCTCCCTAAAATATCTCTAGGATTTCTCTTGTGTGCATAATAAAAAACAGCATGATTTACATTTTTGCACTTCTTCAAAGAGGTTTCCAGGTGTTAGATACAAGCAGATTTTTTTTTTTCCTTTAGATCTAAATAGTCTGAATCTCAGTATTGCTCATGGGAAGTGTTTCAAAAGCTGAAGTGTTAGAATCAGAGGAAAGAAATGTGTGGGTGGGAAATTCTACATGCAAACCTGTCACACTATTCTTTCATTTTCAAATCTACATACACATAAGATGCAGAAATTAAAGCATATTGCAAAGTTTTTATTACCACCATCAAATATAACAAAAAATGCCAAGATGATCGGATTTGGATATCTAGGTAAAGCTGCTCAGTAGACTTGAAATTCAACTTAAATAGCTCTATCTGTTAATGAGCTCTTTAATTCTCTTTGAATATGATTTAACAGAGGACTCTGAAGCAGAGTATAGAGTAAAATCTCATTTACTCATATTACTTTGACGTTTATAATATTTTAAAAAGAATGGGGGAAATTGTTTTTCCTATATAGTATACCAAACAATGGCGCTGAAGAAGAAATTTTAAAAACACTTTTAGAAAACAGATTAGAAAGACTCATACATAGAGATGTCCACACAGTTATTTTATAACAAAAAAAAACAAAGGAAACAATCAACAATGGACTCTATAACAATATTATGATACATGTAACAGAATATTGTTCACTAGCAATAATGATGCAGATACATATCTATTGAATAAATATATATAGAAGGTATGAGTGAACACAGGAGGTTAGAGAACAGCGCACATAGTAGTCCCACCTTAGTCATGGCAGATACATCCCCAAAAGCTCAACAGATGCCTGATTCCAGGGATAGTACTACACACTGTGTTTTTTATTTACAATATACTCCTATAAAACTTATTTATAAGTGAAGCCCGGCTAAACATTAACATTACTGTGGAACAATAACTCTACTAGTAACTGAAATTACTGAAAGTGTAGCTGCAAATAAGGGGGGTATCTACAACACATAATCGATGTGAATATTTTTGGAATATTTTCAATGTTTAGTTGGTTGGTTTCACAAATAAATATCTCATGGAGAGAAAGTTATATACAATTAAGCATTCTATTCAATGAATGTATATGCAACATATGTAATATGACTTGACTTCATTATCTGAACCACATAAACCATGGATATATAAATAATAGATAATGGGAGTTGAAAAATGATTGTGACAAAGTGCTATTTTAAATTGAGTCACCAAGGTAGCCTCTTTGATTAAATGATAGCTGGAACAGAGAACTGAATGTAGTAAGGTTGTGAGCAACGGGGCTATTTTGGGAAGAGTAGTCTAGGCAGAAGGCACAACCAGTTCACAGGCTCTCGGGCAAGGGTGGGCTGGTCAAAATGTGATGAAGATAAAATAGGAAAGCCAATATGATTGAAGCCTAATGATTAGGGAGTACAAAGATGTTGAGTGACAGGATGGCATAATCATACAAACACCACATGGACAATGTCCCAGAGAACTTTACAATCTGTACTCTAGACTTGGGACTTCAAAGGATATATTGTAGGAATCAGAGAAGCTATTACATGATCTGACTTACATTTACAAAGGATAATTTGGTGAATAGAGAAGCAGAGAGAAAAATCAGGAAATTTATTGTAATAATTCAGGTGTGAAAGGGTGGATCCATAATGAAGACAGTTTGGTTGTGGCATGCATATACTTTGACAATGTATTAAGTCTATAATATTACAGAAAGAAATGAGGCATGGATAGCTCCAAGGAGGAATCAATTTAAGCAACTGGAAAGATGAGGTTGTCATTATTGATACAGGATTATGCACACAGAATACTAGGGAAGTGACAGAAGCATTTCTGCTTTGGATATGTTAGCTTAAAGATGGCAATTAGACATGCAAATAAAAATGCCAAGGAAGCAGTAAGAAATGCCTCTGACTTTATCATAAGGGATGTAGGTTGGAAAATTTAGATAGTGACCACATGGGTCTTATGTCAAGCATAACTTCAAATCAAGGCATGGCTCCAAATCAAGCATATCAAGAGGGTGAATGAAAATAGAGAAATTAATAGATTCTATAGCTTAAGCTTGTATTCAAACATATACACCAAATATTATATTTAGAGGCAGGAATAGACTCCAATACATTGATAGTTGGGAAGTTCAGCACCAATTTGCATCAAAGGACACATCAGCCAGCCAGAAGACTGACAAAGATTCAATGGAGTTTAACTACAGTCTAAGGCCAATGAATGTAACCATCATTTGTAGAACAGTTCATACAACTTCAGAACATGTGTTCTAAACAACGCATGGACCATCTGCAGAATAGACCAAATCAAGCCTCAAAACATGAAGTCTCAATACATTCACAAATCAAGTCTCAATATATTATTTGAAAAGAAGGATCTTGGCATGTGTCTTCTCTGTCTAGAAGAGGATAAAACTGGAAACCATCAATAAGAATGAAACGTGAACACAATACTCTTAAGTTAAAAAACTAAAAAGAAAAATCTTGAAACAGATTAAAATGAAAGCACAGCAACATATTAAAACTTATGATAGCAAACAGTATTAAGTGAGTTTATAGCATATAGTAAAATCAGAAAGATTTCAAGTAAGCTACATAGCAATGCACCTGAAGAACTTTAAAAAATAACTCAAAGAAAAACAAATAGTAAGATAAAGATCAGAGAAGAGCTAAAAATCAATAAAATGAAATATGCTACATTTTTGAAAATATACATGAAGCAAATATTTGGCCAGACTAGCCAAAAAGAACGATAACACACTAAAATAAGAGAATAAAAATGTGACCTTAGAATTAATGTAGTAGAAATGTAAAGACTCATCAAAATTACTGTTGCCATAACAAGTAGTAAGATTAAACTATTAAGTTTCCAATGAAAGAAAATCCCAGAATCTGATGGCTTTAGAGCTGGCGTGTACACAACATTTAGAAAAACGAATACAAACTGCTTCCAAATAATTCTGAAAAAGCTGCAAAATAAGAAACTCTGCTAGATTTTCTTCAGACAGAGCCACAATAAAAACAGAAGACTTCTCTCTTTCAATCAATCAATAAATACATACATAAATATCTAAAAAACAAGAATAGCCAAAGGAATTTAGAGCAAAGAAAACCCCCTTGAAATAAAACTGCAGGTAGTGTAATATCTGAATTCAAAAATACTACAGAACTTAGTTTGGCATAAAAACTGACAAACAGACCAGTGGAATAAAGCAGAGAACATAAAAATTTTTCCACATATACCTATGCAGTTTATTTTTGTCAATCACACAAACAGCATATTTACAGAAAATTATTTACTAAAAGGTGCTGGGAAAATTGGATATCAATGTATGGGAGAATGAAACTGAATTCCTCTAACCATGTACAAAAATCATCACAAAGCAAATTAAAGACCTAAATGTGGGGCTGGCATTTTTTTAAAGATTTATTTATTTTCATTACAAAGTCAGATATACAGAGAGGAGGAGAGACAGAGAGGAAGATCTTCCATCCGATGATTCACTCCCCAAGTGACCACAACGGCAGCTGCTGTGCCGATCCGAAGTCAGGAGCCAGGAACTTCCACTGGGTCTCCCACACGGGCTCAGGGTCCCAAAGCCTTGGGCCATCCTCGACTGCTTTCCCAGGTTACAAGCAGGGAGCTGGATGGGAAGTGGAACTGCCGGGATTAGAACCAGTGCCCACATGGGATCCTGGCATGGTCAGGGCGAGGACTTTAGCCGCTAGGCCACCGTGCTGGGCCCTGGGGCTGGCATCTTTGTACAGTGGGTGAGGCCACCACTTATGACACTGGCATCCCATTGGGTATTGATTTGTGTTCTGGCTACTCCACTTCTGATTCAGCTCTCTGCTAATGGTCTGGGAAAAGAAGCAAAAACAACCCAAATTCTTGGGTCTCAACCACCCAACCACACCTCACAGGATACCTGAAGGAGGCTCCTGGCTTCTACATTTGGTCATCTAAGGAGTGAATCAGTGGATGAAAGATCATATCTGTCTGTCTCTTTCTGTCAAATGACTACATTGCTTAAAAATAAACAGGAGATTCATGTTCCCAGTATTTTGGAAGTTGTCCTGTATAATTTCATTGAGCACCTGTTGCATACCTGTCTAGAGAGAGACCAGTAAGGAAAGCTTAGAAACGACAGGAAACAGTCAACTTGGATTCCCATATACCTTACCAGGTAGACACAAAGATCAGTTACTCCTCACTAAGGTACTGAAGATTTCTCTGCACACCCCTCCTAAAACTGTTCTGCTCCTCAATTGTTAATATATGGCATGTTTGAGTTATAAGCCTGTTTGGACTATCCTAAAATTGGCAAGTTCAGTAAAAATCACGCTTCAATATTATAAGCTGCTAAATATAAAAATGAAAATAGACACGAGACAGCTGAATAGTACCCTAAAGCCATTTTAAGTTGTATAGCAGCCGGTTCTATATAAACTAAAATTGACATGTCAATGAAGTAGTCACAGGATGTGGTTAAGAACTTGCATTTTCTAACATACTGTCAATTACTCATGATGTTGTAAATTGTTGTTGAAGTTGTGTAGTAGCTTTTCATTGGAGGGGATGATATTCTGCCAGCTCTGCTTTCAGAGCAGGGATGGTCTCCCAATGAAACTGTTGAATTTATCTGAACAATAAGACGCTGGACTCTATGCATGCTCCATGTCCGCAATGAAGGAATCATGACTGGATATGAACTGTACTAATGTAACAATATGGAGGAATTCAATATGGGGGGAGGGCTATTTGGAGGGATTAGGGGAATCCCAGACCCTATGAAACTGTGTCATAGAAGGAAATTTAAAAAATGAAATAAAATAAACAGGAGAAAATCAAAAAGAAAAAAAAAAGAAAGATTTAAATGTAAGACTGAAACTACTAAATTAACAGAAGAAAACATATGGAAATATTTAAAGACATTGTTCAGGGCAAATAATTTGGTTAAGTAAGAACCCCAACGCACAGGCAACAAAAATAAAAAATATACAAACGGGATTATAGCAAACAAAGAAGCTTCTGAACAGTAAATAATGAACAGAATAAAGAAACGCAGAATAGATAAGGAAACTGTGGGCTACATACACAATGCAATGTTATACAACTAAAAAAAAGAATGAAATCCTGCTATTTAAATAAAGTAGATGGCATTGGAAGACACCACATTAAATGAAATAAGCCAGGCACAAAAATGATCACATTACCTTTTCTCATTCATTTATATACTCTTTAAAAAGTCAGTCTAGAAGACTGGTCTTCTAGAAGAAAAGAGTGAATCAATAATCACTGGGAATGGGAAAGGGGATGACCAAGTGGGAACAGAGGGATGCAACATAAGGTGCACTAAAATGTAATTAGGGGGTGGAAATCAGTTCTGGTGCTCTATGGCAAAGCATAGTAACAACGGCGTACAACAATCCATGATATACTAGGTTATTTTAAAAAGTCTTGGCAATGGTACTAAAAATGGTTATTTTAATATATTTGTTTGATATCCATACATAGCAGCAATACTAAAAGTTCGTGAAGATGAGTATTGGGAAAAATATAGACATTGTTGTACCAATTAAATTTTATCTTTTACTTCAATTTGCTGTGAACTTTCTGAAATATCCTGATATTTCAAAAAAGGCAGAAGAGTCCAAATATTTCTGAACTCAGTAATGATCAACGTTTGAGGAGACAGATTAATTACCATGACTTGATTGTTAAGATGCTATACATCAATCAAATTATCATACTATATTCCATAAATTCAAGGGGACTTCGAAAAGTGCAAGAAAATTTTCATCAGCAATTTAAAAAATGTGCATGCTTTTAAAAAATGTTGACAATAAATTTATTTCAATTCCACTTGCCAGAAACTTCTTAAAGTACCCCACCACCATCTCTCAGTTATATATATTACGCCCATCTCTTTCTCTTTTAACTGGGTTCTGGAGTTCACAAAAGTCTAAAGCAAAAGAAGATTAGAAATAGCAAATGAGCCTTAAGATAGATCAGTCAGTGAAATAGGAAGAAAATGCACAGAAGGTGCTGTTCTGGAAGCTGAGTGAAGGAAATGTTTTCAGGAGGAAGGAGCAATGAACTGCATTAACCAACACTGGCACTTCAAGTGAGAATGCTGAGGACTCAACATTAGCTCTAGAAATGTGGACATACATGGTGATATTTTAAAGAGCTATTTATTTTTATGGGAAAGGCTGATATACAGAGGAGGAGGGACAGAAGAGGAACATCTTCCATCCGATGATGCACTCCCCAAGTGACTGAAACAGCCAGAGCTGAGCTGATCCAAAGCAAGGAGCCTGGAGCCTCTTTCAGCTCTCCAACATGAGTACAGGGTCCCAAAGCCTTGGGCCATCCTTGACTGCTTTCTCAGGCCACAAGCAGGGAGCTGGATGGGAAGTGGAGCAGCTTTGACACAAACCAGCTCCCACATGGGATCCTGGCATGTGCAAGGCAAAGGCTTTAGCAGCTCGGCTACCATGCCGGGCCATAAATGGTGATTTTGAGAAGAGTGATTGACTCAAACATTTGTGGGGGAACAAGGTGGAAATGCTGATTGAAAAAGCTGTAAGAAAGGATGTGGAAATGTGAAGTAAGAATAAGGAAAATGTAATTCTTAGAGAAGTCTTACTACAAAGGGAAAGTGACAAATGGAGTGGTACTTCATGAGTAATGTATAATAAAGAGTGAGTTTTTTCTACTAAACTGGAGAATGCTTAAGTGCTGATGGCGATGATACTGTAGAGTGGAAAATTTGGTGATACAGGTACAGCAGGAAGAGAAAGATGTGAGGCAGAAATCATTTCTGGACCAATAAAATTCAGTAAGAGAAATGGGTTAGAATTCAGTGCAAAATTGTTAAGGATTAGAATTTAGAGGAACTAGGAAAATGATTCAAAGAAGCAACAACAACAAAAGGTAAAAAAACGTCAAGTCACAGACAGAAGTAGGTGAATAGACACTATGTGGGAAGTATAAACATATTTTTATCTCTGTGAAATGAAAACCTTTGCTCAAAACATTAGTCAGGATTTCAGGACTTCATGAAACAAAGTAGGAAATAATCAGCTAGGCTATTTATTTAAAAAGTAATGCAGCTCAGGAATTTTTAAAATTACTTCATTTAACAAGAAATAAATTTCTTCCACGGTAAAGAAAATTTCAGAGAATTCAACTCTTCCAGACCTGCCCTACAAATGATACTTAAAGATGTTGTATTGACAGAGGCCCAGCGTGCTACCCTAGAGGCTCAAGTGGTCTCCTTGCATGTGCCAGGATCTCATTTGGGCACTGGTTCTAATCCCAGCAGCCTCCTTCCCATCCTTGCTTCCTACTTGTGGCATGAGAAAGCAGTTGAGGATGGCCCAAAGTCTTGGGACCCTGCACCCATGTGGGGAACTAGGAAGAAACTCATGGCTCCTGACTTTGGATCAGCTCAGTTCCAGTCATTGTGGCCACTTGGGGAGTGAATCAATGTATGGAAGATCTTCCTCTCTGTCTCTCCTCCTTTCTGTATATCTGACTTTCCAATAAAAATAAAATAAATCTTATAAAAAGATGTTTTATTGACAGACAAAAGAAACAGCACCTACCAAAACCAAAGGCAAACATAGAGAACATCACAATAAAACATCAAAAGAAGTCTAAATCAAAAAATGAACAACCCATTGCTAAAATGACAGGACCAAATTACTGCCTAACAATACTATATATACTCTGGATGTAAATAGCTTAAACTAATCAATCAAGCATCACAGATTAGCTGAATGGATCAAAAAGAAAATCCATCTATCTGTTACCTGTAGGAGACACATCTTACCAATAAAGATAGGCAAAAACTAAAGGTGAAAGGATGGAAAAGATAATACAGAATGGTGGAAAAGAAAATGAGCTGGGGTAGTCATTCTTATATCAGATAATACAGACTTGACGTGAAAAAATGTTAAGAGACAAAGAAGGATACCACATAATAAAGGATCCATTCAGCAAGAAGAGGTCACCTGAGAATCAAGATGGCGGAATTGGGTAAGGACACTTTAAATGGACAGAAAAACATTTAATCAGGATGAAGCAGAGAAGACACATTCAGGAAATAGGAGAGGACAGAACAACAGCAGAGGGATACCTGGAAACCGACAGACACAGGAAAGCAGTGGACACAATGATGTGGTGTTGGAGTGACTGATACTCCAGTGGCATTCAGCAAACGGTGATCTGAACTCCACCAGCAGCCAGAACTCCACCAGCAACCAGGTGGGAAGGGACTTTCAGTGGGAGCTTGGGAGGTGAACCCAAAGAACTGTCCGTCCTGCTGGTCCATTTGACCTTACCAGGAGCAGAGACAGAGCAGCAGATACCAAACGGACAGTGCGAGAACAGGGTGGATTTCACAGCCCAGTCAGCCCCCTAGAGCTGAATTGGGTGGGGCGCCATTTTGCTTAAGGAGGCAAAGGCAAGAGAAAGGACTGAGCATACTCTGAGCTAGGAGTGAACTCATTTCTGACTCAGTGGACTGCAACAACGTGGCATTCCACAGGTTCCACCCAGGACAGGTCTGGGTAGCCCTCAGACCTGATGGCCAGCAGATTAAGAACTCCAGTAGTGATATGTCAGGCGCCATTTTGTACACTGTGGCAAAAGCTTTAGGACTGCAAGGGACAACAGTGAAATGCGCGTGTGCTGAGCTCACGAGAACTCACTGAGGTCCGTGGATTGCACTGGTCCCGCAGGAAAATAATACTGACTGTGGCATTGTACAGGTCAAAATAGGTCTGTGTGGCACAGACCTAATGGCCATCATGTTCAAACAAGATCAGTGCCACCAACAACCTAACTATATAGGACGCCTAGTGTCTCCCTAATTCTAGAACCTGCTCCAACTGGAAGTGGGAGAAAGGTTGCAGAGACAACGGTGCAGCCTCAGCATGATATCACAGGAGGTGGAGAGTGGTGAGTTAGGATTTGGGGCTGTGGAGACCACCTTGGAAATCTAACATAAGAACCCAGACCTGGAACTTGCTGGAGGTTTTGGCACAAGTGGCTGCAAGCAAAGAGTTTTGTACGATCACAATTAGTAAAATCGCATTGTAAACCTGTGGGTGACATAGCATAGAAACCTGCCCCAAGGAGAAGACTCTGCTAACCAGAAGTGCAATGACCAAGCACAAAAGAAGAGACAAAGTCACAATGAATATTACTGAAAACTCCCCTGCAAAGGAGCAAAATCCTATGCCAACCTCAGAGTTCACTGAGGAAGACATTGAGAAAATGGGGGACACAGAATTCAGAAAACTCATTTTAAAGCTTCTGATCAACATGAGAAGCACATACAAGAGTTCAAAGAATTTAAGGAATATGTTAAACAGGAAATAGCAAGAAAGCAAATCAAGGCTGATATATCAGAAATTAAGAACACGGTAGAGCAAATTAAAAGTACAATGGAGAGTCTCTAAAATAGAATGAAGGAAGCAGAAGAAAGAATCTCAGAACTGGAAGATATTTCCTGTCATCAGGGTGAAACAAACAAAAAGCTGGAAGCAGAGCTGGATCAGGCCAAAAAAAGTATTCAAGAATTAAAAGACACTATATTAAGAGGCCAAATATAAGAGTAATGGGAGTCCCAAATGGTGCAGAAAGAGAAACTGGTTTTACAAATATATTTAATGAAATAATAAAGGAAAATTTCCCTAATCTAGAGAAAGAATTGAGAAACAAGATCCAGGAGGGGCACAGAACTCCCAAGAGACCTGATCAAAAGCGATCTTCACCAAGACACATGATCATCAAGCTCTCTTCAATTGAACATAAGGAAAAGATCCTTAAATGTGCACATGAAAAAAATCAATTGACATATAAAAGAATGCCAATTAAACTCACAGGAGACCTCTCACAGGAAACTCTACAGGCAAGAAGAGAATGGAGTGACATATTCCACATTCTAAAAGAAAAAAAATTGTCAGCCTAGGATAACATATCCAGCAAAGCTTTCTTTTGTCTTTGAAAATGAAATAAAATTCTTCCATAGTAAAGAAAAGCTAAACGAATTTGCCTCTTCCAAACCTGCCCTACAAATGATACTTCAAGATGTTCTCTTGACAGAGAAGAGGAATAGCACCCAACAAACCCAAAGGCAAATGGGAAGAACATCCCAGCAAAATGACAACATAAGACTAAACCAATGTACAACCCAGTCCTAAAATGACAGGACAAAAGTAACACCCATACATATTAACCCCAAATAAAAATGGCTTAGGCTCAATCAAACGTCATAGATGAGTAGACTGGATTATAAAACAAAACCCATCTATTTGTTGTCTAGAAGAGACACACTTCACCAACAATCAATGCAAACTATATTGCATAGGTTTTGATGTTTTCTGATAGTTTCATCTCTTCAAAACACTTTCTTCTGATTAAATTCTTCAATGACTCATAGATCATACAGTAGCATCACTTTCTGCAAGAAAGCTCTTGATTTTAATTTCTTCAGCTACATGTTAGTCATTTAGTAGCATTTTAGTTAACTTCATAGTGTTGTTAATTTCTTTTTTTCCCTGATGTTGATTTTGTTTTGTGGTTTTTCATTTAAGGGGATGTATAGTAGCTGTGTAATGGAGACTGTCATATCTAGTAACATGTGATTTAATTTCATGGCATTGTAAATTTCTATTTTTCTTTCTATTGTTGATTTTGTATTATGACTTTTCATTTGAGGGGATGTACAGTAGCTGTGAAATGGAGACTAACACATTCAGATGTGAGGATACAATGTAATATGCATTTCTACTTCCAGACAAAGATGGACTTAGAATGAAACTGTTTATTATATCTTGACACTAGGATGCTGGACTCTGCCATTGTCCATGCCCGCAATGATGGACATATGACTGTGTATGAAGAACTATATTTTAGTAATGATATAGAGGAACTAGGTGGGGGGGAGGGAATTGGGGCTGGGATAAGGGAAATGCCAGGAGCCTCTTTAACTGTATCATAAAATGATAATAATAAAAAGTGAAAAAATAAATTAATTAAAATGTTAAAAAAGGTCACCTTAGTAATTTCTTATGATTTCGTTTTCATGTCTAATTTTACTTGCTCTTCTCTTTCTCTTTTGCTAGTGTAAAAGTTTGTTTTGCGCAACTTCTCAAAAATGGTTTTTTCTTGTTGAAATTTGTAGTTTTTTAGCTTCAATTCCATTTATTTTTGTTGTGATTTTTATCATTTCTTGCTTCCTGTTTATTTTTCCATTTTAATAATTCCTAGAGATAATTATCAGATCATTTGAGATAATTTGATTGTAAATACCTGATGTTATAAATGTTCCTTTAATACTATTTTTGCTACAACTCCTGGATACTGATATTTTTGTTTTTATTATTTGAAACTTTTTAATTAATTTCTTCAGTAGAACACAGGTCATACAGTAACATCATTTGCTTCAGGAAGGTTTTTGATTTTCATTTCTTCAGCAGCACATTGGTCATTTAGTAGCATGTCATTTGACTTCATGTTGCTGTACATTTTCTATTTTTCTTCCTGTTGTTGATTTTGTCTTATGGCTTTTCATTTACTGTTATATCCAAATGTGAAGATACAATGCAGCGTGTATCTCCACTTCCAAATCAAAGGTGGACTCCCAATGAAACTATTAAATATATCTTGACAATATGATGCTGACTCTGCCACTGTCCAAGCTTACAATGTCAGGATATACTTAGACAGCAGAATGGTGAACTTATCACTGTTTATGAAGGACTTTACTGTTGGGGAAATCAGTGTGTTGGGGGTGGATTTAGGGAGGAAGGAGGAGAAATACCAGAGCCTATAGAAATACATCATAAAATAATAAAACAAATAAATTAATAACAAACTTCTTTTTATTTGAAAAGCAGATTTTTACAGAGATGTGGAAGGAAAAAGAGAGAACAAGAATCTTCCATATGCTGGTTCACTTCCCCCATATGGCCAAAAAAGCCAGAGCTGAGCTGATTCAAAGCCAGGAGTCAAGGTTTTCCTCTGGTTCTCCCATAGTGATGTAGGAGTCAAAGGAATGGTCAACCTTCACTGCTTTCCTAGGTCATACGCAGGGAGCTGCATCAGAACTGGAGCAGCCCAGACATGAATGAGTGCCTATTTTGGATGCCAACACCACAGGCAGGGAACTTGCCTGCTACACCTGCCCACCCACCCATACAGGAAAATTCAAGCAGCTCTAATGCTAATAGGGAGAAGGGAAAACAAAGGCAGAAGAAACAATTACATGCATACCAAGAAGAACACTGGAACACAACATTCTTTATCTATAGCAAAACGCTGAATCTTTCAGTCCTGTGACCATTATTTTTTGTCATTATCCGCCCATCACTGATGAGAGAACAAGGTATTCACTAAGTCAATTTAGCAGAAGGCTCATTGAGCTTCTGAGGGTCAAGTGATGGTCATGAATTTGAACTGAAATCAGTCAGCCTGGTTCAGTTTCCCTCCAACACCAGTACCTAGAAATGATAAATTTTGAAAATATGGATTCATTGGGGTTGGTTGGGATATTGAGTGGTGTTATTGAACAGCATGCTTATTATAAGAACTGAGGAATGAAAAGTTAGGACACAGCACTTGCGGAAGTTTATGGGATCGGTGAAAAGGTGTTAGAACTATGTCTTAGTGGGATTGGTCATTTATAAGAATCCTCAGAAATGAACTATAAATTGAGTGGGGGAGAGCCAAAAAGTTGGAACACTGAAACTGAGATTGAGGCGAAGCGATTATAGCGGATAGTGGTCTAGGGTTTTCCACTTGGGTTTTCCACTTTGATTATGACTATGTAAAACAGAGTAGACAGGAGCATGTGGCAAAAATTTAGGAACTGAGAGTTCTGAACAGCTGAGAATCATCTATATGAATACTAAAATCATGAAGGCTTCTAGTAAGAGAAATGTAGAGGGTCTGACAATGAACTAGCAAACTAAAAGGCCAAGGGGCAGAAGACAAAGTGGATGGAAAGTGCAGGAGATACTTTGGAAAATGAGTACTAAACTCCAGCAGAATATATGTTACAAGCTATGGTGTTTTTGCAGTAGAACTGAAAAACGAGAGCTAAAAAAACTTTCAACACTAATAAAGTAAAGGAAATAGAAAAGCATCCTGTCTGATTTAGTTCATTTAATGCAGGTATAGGTGTTGAAATGTTTCATTGTATCTCTTGAAAACATGCAAACAGTATGTGTTAACCCAAAATGTAGAAGTAAATTTTATAAAAGCAAATGATAATCAAGCAGAAAAGATAATCTCATTGGGAAGCACAGTCGGGAGAACTAAAATGTCCTGTTAAGTACAAGGCAAGCCAATAATTAAGGATGAACAATATCTATTTCCCTTGATTATGGTTCTGGTGAGCACCTCAAATTCTTGTTGAATTATCAAATAAATTAATTGTTCTTTTAAATTTGCTATTTACCAACTTCTGTTGCTAGAAGTTTGTTAGTTACCTAGAAAAAAACATTTATTTTATTTTTATTGGAAAGTCAGATATACAGAGAGGAAGAGAGAGAGAGGAAGATCCTCTGTCCGTTGATTCACTCCCCAAGTGGACGTAACAGATGCAGCCAACCTGATCTGAAGCCTGGAGACAGAAGTTTCTTCCAGGTCTCCCACTTGGGTGCAGGGTCCCAAGGCTTTGGACCGTCCTTGACTGCTTTCCCAGGCCACAAGCAGGGAGATGGATGGGAAGTGGGACTGCTGGGATTAGAATGGGTACCCATGTGGGATCCTGGCACATGCAAGGCGAGGACTTTAGCTGCTAGGCTAGCACGCTGGGTCCAAAAGTTTGTTAATTCTATCAATTCTGTCTTTCAGGTATTCTCTTCCCAAGGAAGCAAGCTGGACTTTGCATCACACAAAAGCAGGCTCATTGGTTGTGATGAGCTCCAAATAGAAATGTTAGAGCATTTATGTTCTGGCAAAACAGATTGTGTGGCTGCCTGTCACATATGGGATGTCATATTGGAGAACTGGTGTAAGTCCTAACTGTTCTGCTTTTGAACCAGCTTCCAGCTAATGAACGTGGGAAGGCAGCAGAGGATGGTCCAAGTGGTTCCCCCTGCCACCCACGTGTGAGACTTAGATGTAACTCCTGGCTCACGCCTTGGCCTAGATCTGGCCATGATAGCCATCTGGAAAGCAAACCAGTAAACAAAGGTCTTTCTTTCCCTTCCTCCTTCCTTGTCAGTCTTTCAGATGAATACTTTTTTATAAAGGAATAATTGTTTTATGTAACTTTTAGAAATTCCTGGTCATCCCAGTCAAGAAACAGGATGAATTTAATCATAAATCAAATGATAAATGAAATTAAATATTTCTGAAAAAATTATGTATATTTTTGTAATGAAGGTCACAAAGTCGTAGTTATCACTGTTTATCCTTTATATTAAATACTACACATGATCATAATTGGTTAACCAGTAAAATATGCCTTTTAGAAACTTATTTATCTATTTGAAAGGCAGACTGACAGTGCCAAGGGGCAAAACAGAGAATACTTCATCCTCTGGTTCATTTCCTGCATGGATGTGCCATGCATAACTTGGGCAGGCTGAAGGCAGGAGCCTGGGATTCCATTTTTTCTCCCAGGAGGTTTCAGGGACCCAAGTATTTGAGTAATCTCATGTGACGTCACCTAAGTTCAGCCAGGATTCAATTGGTCCTCTGATATAAGACATTGGTACTGCATGTGCTGGCTAAACTTACTGCACTGCAAAACCACTGTCAAGTCCTGTGATCTCTTCCTGAGGGAATTTTGATCATGAAATATGTACCTTACTCTGCCACAAAATAAATCAACACATACAAACAAAAGTAAGTGAGGCACTGTCAAAAAGGTCCATTGTTTTGGGTTTATTCTCTTTTAGGAGTTATTCAATAAAATTAATTTTATAAACTTTAACAGAGTTACAACTGTAAGAACAACACATGATTGTCTCATGCGGTGGTACTCATTTTGAGTATCTGTGTTATGTTTGTCATTGGTAATGAGTGAGATTTAGAAGACGAGGTCAGATTCTTCCTAAAGTTTGTTGTTGTTGTTTATTGCTGTTATAACCTCTCAGCTTTGTTAGTTAACTCATTGTTCTATAAAATCATGAAGAAAAATTGACAGTGGTGAAGCAATTACTGTTATTAGTTAAGACTTTTCATCTAGATAAGGAGCAGAAAACATTTTTGATCTTCAGTAAAATGTCATAGCATGAAGTTATCTGGGCAGGAAAAATAACTGATTAGAGACAACAACAACAAAGATTAAGGCAAAAAAGTTGAGAAATATTTCCATGCTTTACAACTTTCTATCCCTCATTGCATTTGCTGCTCCTTTGTGCGTAGCCCTATAAAGCTTACAAGGTCTGTCAGAGCATCAGACTGACAAAATGAAGAAAGCTGGAACTCAAGTGTGGGCTGGGTTTATTGGGCTATGAAGGGCTCAAAGTCATGTTAAAACATGCATGGGATTAATTGCACTAGAAAAAGCCATTTAAATGCCCACTAAAAATTTATTTTTGTGAATACATGCTTTCTTTTCCCCTTGTGTCATTGACTTTAAAATACCATAACCATGTTATCAGTTTCCCAATCTGTAAGACCAAAAGGCAATAACCTGAATTCAAGAGTGGATCATCTTTATGGAAACTAATATCATTTACTTATGAGGAATTCATAAGGCTATGGATTCTCCCTCATAAATCAGCCAATCAGAAATGTATGAAGGTTATTCACCTAGATGAACTGTATAATGGAGACTTGCATAACTAGCATACCGAGAAGTGAAGATCTGCTGTAGATACATGTCTACTCCTGAATAAAAGGAATCCAAATGAAACTGTTAAACATATCTTGACAATAAGATGCTGGACTTTCTACCACTCTCTATGCCTACAATATCACGATACACTTAAATAGCAGAATGATGGACTTG
Organism: Ochotona princeps; assembly: GCF_030435755.1. Classification (NCBI taxonomy): domain Eukaryota; kingdom Metazoa; phylum Chordata; class Mammalia; order Lagomorpha; family Ochotonidae; genus Ochotona; species Ochotona princeps. The sequence continues at coordinate 96,163,768 of NC_080865.1, forward strand.
TGACTGCTGTTGCAGGACTATGCTATTGTAATAATGTGAGGGGAGACAATGAGTAGAGGAAGCGGGAGGGTAGAGGGGGAAATACTTGAGCCTAAGGGACTGTCTCCCGAAAAGCAAAAATTAAAAAAGATTAAAGGGATCATGATCAATACTTAAAACAAGGGCTTTCTTCAAATAGAGTCGATCCTTTCACAGAGTGCTTTGATATTTTTCATTAAGTACAGTCTGTTATACAGCAATAGAACATCTCTACAAGAGTAGCAGGATCTGCAATGATATTTCAGGAAATAAAATACAATTTCAAAAAAAATATTCCTTGAGCTGGAAAAACAAGCTGTTAAATTCAGTTTTAATGCATTATTTACTTCTTTCCTATATACAGTTTATATCACTCAGATTTAAATTGCATTCACCAAAGAGAAAGAAGGTACAACTATGAGGGTAGCACAATGATCTATTTGTGTATATTTCTAAATAGGCCATGCTTTTAATGCTACTCAGTTGAGCAACTAAATGCTTCCAAACTTATATAACGTGAACTTGGATGAGTGTGCTGTATTTTTTTCTTTTTTTCTTTTTTTTCTGTCCCCACCCCCATCCCACTGATATTCTCAGCTCATTTAACTGAGAAAGAGTTTTCGGGCTACAATGAAGAAAGAAATGCACTCAACCAAATAAGATTGGGTAACAAAGTACCCACGAGAGATGTCTGGCTTTCCAAAACGTTTCATAAAAAATCTAAAATGCCCAGCAGCTTTTCTATGAACAACACTTATAAATCAAAATTAAATTTTACACTCCTGATTGTACAAGTCTCAAGAAGTGTTGTCAAAACTCATTAAATGGAAGAAGGTGGCTTCAGTCCAAAGTTCACTTATCCAGTACTGGGAAGGAAACATTTATTGAGTAGCTGTAGATGACAGATATGTCCCATATGTAATCGCATCAAACCCAATGAATAGGCATTACCCTGGTTTTTTTTAATAACGATTCTAAATTCCGGAGACATGTGATAACTTGCCCAAAGCAACACAGTTGGAAAGTCATAAGTTGTACAGGTACTTCAAGAGATTCATGAAAAATGGAATTAAGATAAGCTTTACAGTGCAAGAATTCTTTTTCAAATATTTATTTTTATCATATATCTCCATAAATTTTTAAAAGCCCATTTTGCATATGTCACACCTCTATTTTCTTTGATCCTATGGTACATAGAAAATGAAATTTCACTGCTGCCAATGTAAGTTTTCCTTATATTCCCATAAACATGAGATAGAAAAGTTCATACATTGCTATTTCTAAAAATGTTAACAGTGCCCCCTAAAACTATACCACTGAGATGTCTTTCTTTCATAGTAAGTGTTATTATAATACAGTTCCTTGGATTTCTCTTTACAAATAAAAAGAAAAAACCCAGAGCCCAAAAGTTCACAACAAAATAATACAAATCTCCATCTATTAATATGTTTTTAGAGCAGGAAATTGGGAACACTGACCTTATTCTGCTCTGTAAAATGAAAGAATTTGTGTGTAAGTAGGGATTTTATGCCAAATGTTATGTCCTCTAAAAGTTATCTTTAATTTCATTGTCATTTAGAGATCTGTGATATGAATCTATAAACTATGAACTGTCCTTTCCTGACTCAATTGTGAAAGAATGATGCTTCCTCAGATCTAATCAACAGAAATGCCAAAGCATAGCATTTAAAATTTGTTAAAAATATAAAATTAAAACTAAGAAATCAAATTTAGTACTTCAACTCTTCCTCTCACTTGACACATCATCTTGGATGTTTTATCTGCAAACAATTCCTTTGAGGAACTCTCAAGAATGTGTTTTTGTTACTAAAGTCATATAAATTTTAGGTGATCATTACTTGATAAATCATAATGATTATCACAAATATGTTAGAATTCAGCTGCCACAATGTTGTAATGCTAACAGAACTTGTTCACATATACCGTGTAACCAGAATACCTTTGGGAACAAAATTAACTTTATCAATGATTACATAGCTTGTATAATTAGCTATGCTCAGAAATCCCGTTCTAACAAGTATCAATTTTCTAACACTGTTTTCCTGAGTTTGGAATAAATTATGGATTAGATAATTACCATGTGAGAGAGTAAAACCTCTAAGTACTACAATTACCCAGATTAAATCAAATTGCACGAAACAAAAAATAACAAATGTTTGGTAGACTGCACTATGGGGGAAACTAAACAAAACAGTGCAAAAAAAAAAAACCTGGTTATAAACAGAGGAAGGAAATCATGTATTTTACCTTGATTTAATGGCTAATGATACTTAAATATGATGTACAATTGATTTGCTTACTGTAAAGTTATCAGTGGGACAAAAATATTCAGACTAGGAAAATGTGCCCTAATTAGATTATTGAAAAACTATGTGTATCACAAAAGGACATTTCTAAGTGCAAATTATTTTTTTTTCAATTTAGAAACATCTAGCTATGTCGTTACTGCACTCAAAAGCTGTCACTGACTACCTTCCATTAAATGCTGTATTTTGACACTATTCATCTGTTCTGTGAATCATAGCCATGGAAATGTGACATTTTCCATAGTTCAGTAGATGATGAGCAGGGTCATTAAGTGGAGGCAATTAGAAAGCTCAAATAGGCATCCTTTATTGGTGATGTCCAACTATGTTTCCAGTGGACACAGAAACAGAGAAGAAAATTAAAGATAGAAATAATAAGACAATGCTACTATGAAATATTCAGTAGAAACCTATGCCCACTGTTTTATTCATAAATAGGTAATCATTGTTCATTTCCCCAAGTATACGCTGTGCAACTCAAAGATGATCCCCTGGACACAGAGTATGAATGCATATTCATTAGATCTGCATACCACTCATCTACGTTGTTGTCAAGCTCATGAAAAAGTTAACATTGGGCTCAAAGTTAAGATCTTTATTACATGCAAATTAGATTTAAGGGGCTAAAGAGTTCAAACACACACTATCCTTTAATATTTTAGACGATTGAGATTCTGACCCAACAAAGGAGCAGTCCAAGCTCACGTTACTTTGAACAGGATTGGAACTGGATTTCTGGATTTCTACCTCACTGTACCCGTATTATGACTCCTAATGCCACTGTGACATTACTAATTGTTCAACCAGAGCTTCTCATGTACCAAATGGCAAGATGAATCACACAGCATTTTATTCACCATTACTTTGGAACAGTGGCAAAGACTTGCAATGTGCACAGCCACTATGAGGAATAAGCAAAGACCCATGTACACACACAGAAACATACATAATGTTGGCTTCCAAGTGGTTCCTTACTAAACTGTGTAATTCTTGCACCAATTACCCCTTAGTATGAAAAAGAAAAAAATTACTTTCCATCAATCTTTGTTCTCTTGGATAATAAAAGTTTTCTCCGTCATCTATTTACTAAAAATATATTAGAAAATCTACTAGATGTTTGCTAATGAATTTGAAAATATAAAAGGAAGAGAAGGCACCATTCTCCCACAACAGCAAAATATGCTTTAAAGAATACCAGGTTTACACAGAAATCTGGGTGGGAAAGAGGTACATGATAACACCACATACAGTATGCTCTGAAAAGTCATATGGGCATTCTGATGCTCTTGAGACTTTTATAAAATTTTAGCTTTGCAAAGAATTAATTGATATTATTTAATACTTCTCATTTTATTCTTTGTATTTATACTTGAATTAAGGAAACTTAAACATCTCCTGGTCTTAAGGACACGCAATACAATCCCTTCCAAAGATATTTTTGCTAAAAAACAATGTGAAGGGGCCCGGCGCAATAGCGTAGTGGTTAAAGTACACGCCTTGCACGCCCAGGGATCCCATATGGGCGCCGGTTCTAGTCCCAGCGGCCCTGCTTCCCATCCAGTTCCCTGGTTATGGCCTGGGAAAGCAGTCAAGGACGGCCCAAAGCCTTGGGACCCTACACCTGTGTGGGAGACCTGAAAGAGCTCCTGGCTTCGAATTGGCTCAGCTCCAGCCATTGCAGTCACTTGGGGAGTGAACCATCAGATGAAAGATCTTCCTCTCTGTCTCTCCTCCTCTCTGTATATCTGCCTTCCCAATAAATATAAATAAATTTTAAAAAACAATGTGAAGGCAATGACTCTTCCCATAAATAGTTGAGAAGTAAAGGCAATGGTTTTTGGGGAGAAAAATGAATGATAATGTAAAAACAAATAAGAAATTCTGCTTGATTTCAATTCACAATGTCACAGCTGAAAGAAAAATGAGATACTCTGTATCCTTGCTTCATTTAACAACCATAAGAAGACACAATAAAACTTTCTTTAGGAGCACTTTTCCTTTAAGTCAACTGGGATGACCACTGACAGTATATAATTGCCTGAGGGACTATTGTCAATGTTAAAAAACAACTTTCTAAATTGTTCATAAAAAATAAATGTAATTCACCTACAATATGTAAAATAAATATAACCATTTGAATTATTTGCCATCAGAAAACTGTAATGAATGAAAAAAACAAGAATCAATTGCATGCTTTTTATATATTTATTTATTATTAGAAAATGCATGAAATGCTACTCAGACATTAAAAAAATGGAATTCTACTATCTGCAACAAAATGGTCCCAGCTGGAGACCATTACACTCGGTGAAATAAGCTAATCACATATGATATGTTCTCTCTGATATAAGGCAACCTTAATGCAAAACACAAGATCAATAGATACACAAATAAACGTGTAAACTGTATAATTGAATATCTATGTGTATATATATACATATATATTCTGATAAACTGTATAATGGAGGCTAGCATACTAGGAAGTGAAGATATGTTGCAGCATGCATCTCTACTTCTGAACAAAAGCAGTACTCCCAATGAAACAGTTAAATACATCTTGACAACTGATACCAGATTTTCTACCTCTGTCTAACATTAACTGCCATGATATACCTAAATAACAGAAGATTAAACTGGCAACTGTTAGTAAATGAGTAATTGCCTTAAGACTATGGGGGGAAATGGTGGGGGAGGGAAATAAGAAGGAAGGGGAAATGGAAGAAGAAATCCCCATACCTATACAACCATATCATGAAAACACAAATGTATCAATTAGGTGTACATCAAATTTAATAGCAGAAAGCAACAATTCAAAAAGGAATAGTTTCTCTTGACTGCTTGATAAATACATATACTGTGATATAAAGCAAAACAGGCCTGAGGGCATTGTAGTACAGCTCATAATACTTATTACCATGTATTTTTATCATTTTTATTTCTTAGTACTATGTATTTTAATATTGTTACACTGTTTAGGGATATGTTTATAATCCTTCCCTCCAAGTTCCAGAAGCAATACAAGCTTTCAATGGAAATTGCTTTCAGTGGCAAAACTTCCTTGGTTTGCCACCAGCTAAATTCTCTCAAGTGGGAATCTCCTTTACTTAAATGGCATCCTATGAGCTTTTAGACCTTAATGTATCGTGATATAGCTGACTTAATGCGGTCTCCTGAAAGAATAATTTATTTCATGTACTAAATCAAACTAACTTGTGCTGAAATAGTAACAGATTGGGCAGACATAACAGAAAAAAAAGTTCAGTGAAGTCTCACAGAAAAATTTACTCTGGCTGCACTTGGCTGTACTTCAATAAGTTCTTACTGAAAAGAGACTGTTTTTTCCGCCTAACATTTTGCTGCTATTAAGACCACAGGTTTGGAGAGGAATCACGATGGCGGAATAGGGTAAGGACACGTTTAAACGGACAGAAAAACATCTAATCAGGATGAAGCAGAGAGGACATATTCCAGGAAATATGAAAGCACAGAACAACAGCAGAGGGATACCTGGAAACTGACAGACACAGGAAAGCAGCGGACACAACGGTGTGGTGTTGCAGTGACTGATACTCCAGCGGCATTCAGCAAACGGTGATCTGAACTCCACTAGCAGCCAGAACTCCACCAGCAACCAGGTGGGAAGGGACTTTCAGTGGGAGCTTGGGAGGTGAACCCAGACAAAGAACTGTCCGTCCTGCTGGTCCATTTGACCTTACCAGGAGCAGAGACAGAGCAGCAGATACCAAACGGACAGTGCGAGAACAGGGTGGATTTCACAGCCCAGTCAGCCCCCTAGAGCTGAAATGGGCGCCAACAGGCTTGATCAAAAGCGATCTTCACCAAGACACATGATCATCAAGCTCTCTTCAATTGAACATAAGGAAAAGATCCTTAAATGTGCACATGAAAAAAAATCAATTGACATATAAAGGAATGCCAATTAAACTCACAGGAGACCTCTCACAGGAAACTCTACAGGCAAGAAGAGAATGGAGTGACATATTCCACATTCTAAAAGAAAAAAAATTGTCAGCCTAGGATAACATATCCAGCAAAGCTTTCTTTTGTCTTTGAAAATGAAATAAAATTCTTCCATAGTAAAGAAAAGCTAAACGAATTTGCCTCTTCCAAACCTGCCCTACAAATGATACTTCAAGATGTTCTCTTGACAGAGAAGAGGAATAGCACCCAACAAACCCAAAGGCAAATGGGAAGAACATCCCAGCAAAATGACAATATAAGACTAAACCAATGTACAACCCAGTCCTAAAATGACAGGACAAAAGTTACACCCATACATATTAACCCCAAATAAAAATGGCTTAGGCTCAATCAAACGTCATAGATGAGTAGACTGGATTATAAAACAAAACCCATCTATTTGTTGTCTAGAAGAGACACATTTTATCAACAAAAATCAGCACAAACTATATTGCATAGGTTTTGATGTTTTCTGATAGTTTCATCTCTTCAAAACACTTTCTTCTGATTAAATTATTCAATAACTCATAGATCATACAGTAGCATCATTTTCTTCAAGAAGGTTCTTGATTTTCATTTCTTCAGCTACATGTTAGTCATTTAGTAGCATTTTTGTTAACTTCATAGTGTTGTCAATTTCTTTTTTTCCCTGATGTTGATTTTGTTTTGTGGTTTTTCATTTAAGGGGATGTATAGTAGCTGTGTAATGGAGACTGTCATATATAGTAACATGTTATTTAATTTCATGGCATTGTAAATTTCTATTTTTCTTTCTATTGTTGATTTTGTATTATGACTTTTCATTTGAGGGGATGTACAGTAGCTGTGAAATGGAGACTAACATCCAGATGTGAGGACACAATGTAGTATGCATTTCTACTTCCAAAGATGGACTTACAATGAAACTGTTCACTATATCTTGACAATAGGATGCTGGACTCTCTGCCATTGTCCATGCCCGCAATGATGGACATATGACTGTGTATGAAGAACTAAATTTTAGTAATGATATAGAGGAACTAGGTGGGGGGGAGGGAATTGGGGCTGGGATAAGGGAAACGCCAGGAGCCTATGGAATTGTATCATAAGAGGATAATAATAATAAAATGTAAAAAAAAAAAAGAACACAGGTTGATTTTAAATTCTAAGAAAAATATAAAAAGTGATAACTGGTTGGTTTTAAAATCTTACCTTAACATTCCAAGAAACATGTGAGCATGCAGCTTAGCCACCGGGTTGGGTGAACCGATAGGCTAAATTTATAAACTATGAAATGGTCATTGATTCATTAAGAAATAAAATGTTGGTAGCATGCTGTAAAAATGTTACTGCACTTATGCAAGGGAAATGGGAACATGATGGAAAACATTGTGAGTTAAATAATATGCTCAGAAATAAGCAAATTATTGGTGATGCTTTACAGTGTATTTCTCAATGGGCTGTGTTTCAATTTCCTCTGACTTGAAAACACCATAGGAAATTCGATATTCAGCAGGTTGAACTGTGCTGAACCTACAGAAAACATGATTCTGCTATTAGACACTATTTTTAAGACATATAAAGAGGCTTTTATTTACTAAATACATAGTTTAATATCTCATGCTCTTAAGGCACATTTCATAGAGATATTAATATGTTTTTACCTACATATAAATGGCATTGATATCTTAGAATTTCTTGGACTACTTTATTTTGGATTTGATAAAATCTATAATTTCAACAGAGAAAACTATACCATATTCAGAGAAGGACTCAAATTGTAAAAATAAAACCTATATTTGAGGATTAGTTATATTTAGGAAGAGTATAACTAAAAAAAATTGTGTATGTGAAGCATCTCAATCGTTGACTCAGTCACTACTCAATGACAAGCAGCAATGTTTCAGGAAGTACTAACTAAAACCATTTGATTAAGCATGAGTGGTGAAAGCAACGTAAATCCAAAGCAACAATTGTACATCCACATTTAGTATGCATTTAGGACAGCATTGAGCCAGTATATGAGCCAAGTCTCATTACGGGCCCAAACGCTGAAAAAAAGAGCAAGTACTCCTTTCCCATTAGAAAGACTGACCACATAAAACACCATTGTACTAAGGGTTTTTATAGTCACCATAAGGTCGTCATATATGCTGAAGGAATATAGGCATGAACACAAAATATGTGTCATGTGTTCTGATGGACAATGCTAACTAAATACTAGGAAAATGTAGCCTTTAGGCATGAAATCAATTCATTTGCAATCTGTCTCCATAGATACTATTGGCGTAGTTATGACTATTAGCACAAATTAGGAAATAAGTGATGATGAGATTATTTGAAGGTTTCTGATTCATATGAACTTCTCTACTGAATCATGGAATTTCCATCATACCATGACAAAGATGGGGACAGATACAACGTATCTGGATCAGGAACTTCCAAATTGTTGAGAACTGAGGGTCAAACTGATTGCTTGAAGGGTAATCAGAATTCCAGAGAGCACAAAATTCTTCCAGAAAGAAATGGTATTTCATTTTCATTTTAGCTCCCTGAAACTGCCAAGACTGAAGTATCTTCCAAAAATAAAGCTATCTGGGTTTGAAACAAATCAAGTCCAGGGTTGTTTCAAATATTTCTGGGATTCTTACCTTTCTTTACTAGTCTTCTTCAACTGTCTTTTTTTTTTTTTTTTGCATCATTTGGATGTCTTCCAGTTTACAAAATTGCAAAAAAAAAAAAAAACCAGGTAGCTTGTTGGAAAATGATCACCTGTATGAGCCCACACCCAGGTACAAGCACCAAGAGGCCTTTGCCTCTCCAATAGCAAAGACCATCAGCAACTCATGTGAACAGATAAACATCATTACAAACACACAACATAAAATGTGTCATTCCATGCTGAAGTTGCATTAGTATCGTTCAGAAGTCAGAGGTTTATGATGGCTGCTGTTGAGGAGAGTGGTGAGGGTAAGAGAATGAGTTTGGGATAGGAAAAAAATAGTCTGCTGTGAGTTAGTATACTGGAGGAAAGAGCAATTTAAAAGAAACAATTTAAAATAAAATGCCACACTGTTGACTCCCACCGGGACTGAGAACAGGCTAAGGTCCACAGCAAAGAAAAGCACTGAGTAAAATCATCCGTCAAGGTGTGACCCATATTCTCAAGGTTAATTACTGGTTTGAACAATGTCTTATGCCTCAACAGAGACACCAACATTTAGCGTTTGCTGAGCTTACTCTCTTACATGAAATTTAATAATTGATACAGTCAAATACTTGTGTGAAATACAAATTATTATTATTCATCTACATTTACTAGTATTAACCACCCATCGAACAGGGATCTTGAAGGAAGAGGGTTAGTAGGGTCAAAACCTTGCTCCATTTCCTCCTCACTTGTAAAAATTAATGACAGAAAAAAATAAACTTTCTTCTAGAGAAATTAACATTTGCCATTCCTTAACTTATCAACTGATAACATGTCTTGTGTAGTATAGTTCCAACAAGTTGTATTCTGTCCACTGGTCAGTATTATTTCTCTTTGCTGTGCACACTACAGTGAGATTTTGGGGAAAAGGAAGGAAAGATCGGCATGTTTCACCATGCAAACAAGCCCTAGGTAGATTCTGATATACCCAAAATTTTTGATTGGTTGAAAGTGCTATGTTGAGTAGGAGGGATGTTTCAAGTAACAAGTTTAGGAAAAAAAAAACTAAAGTACTTCAGCTCATAATTATTTTTGATATGATAGAACTCCATTTGTCTGTGGTAGTCAATTTTATCTCTCCATAATATATAAACCTGAACTCAAGGTGTTCTGCTGAAGACAGTGGTGCTAAATAACCAATATGTATGTTTTGATGCAACTAGCAAATTCCAAAACGATGCACCTTCACCTACCTCCAGCACCAAAGACATTCGAATTGCCTCCTTATTTAGAATCTTCTTACAGTGAGTTCTGCACTAAAAATAACATTACTAGGCTGTAGAAGGTGGGAATATAACAGTTCATGCATATCCCTCTCACAGTAGATCAACTATTAACAACCATGCCCCTGAAGTTAAAGCAAATCTTATGTACATTGCAAACTCTAGACCAGTGTGATCACTGAGAGTTCCTATCACCTATTGGATATTCAACAGGCATGTACTAAGTGATCAGTTGCCAACACTTCTGGGTCATTCTGTGAGTTCTCTGGGAACTCGGTTATGTGGCTTGGCTCTCTGACACAGAGGAACAAGGGAGTTCTCTACTTCACAGCATAACATGTAAGACTAAAGTACTCAGCTTTAGGTGTCCACTAGCCTCTTCACTGTGGATAACCTGCCAAGAGGCTCTCACGCTTAACCATTTGAGGACATGTATTGGTATGGCATGGTAGGAACTCAGGAATACTTCAGAGAATACATATGGCCAACAACCAAACACTCTAATAGCTAAACATTTGCTGCAGCCTTGCTTAATTGGTGGCAAGGGTTGGAGCCCTGAATTTGGTATTCACAGGGCTTTTTAAATAGTGTTTGTTATATACAATTAAGTTTCACCTGTTTGAATTTCTTTTCTGAAAGCTGTCCCTGCTTTTTAAAATTTTTCTCCTGATGTCACCTTGTTAGTTTTAAAAGCACTGTAGGAGGACTTATATACTCAATCCATGAAACATTTTTTATCCTGTTTTATTACAGTCTAACTGGTAATACTTGTGGTTTTTATTTTGACTTTTTGAAATCTAAGTAATTTTTTTTTTCTCAATAAGTAGAAATACTGGGCCCAGTGCGACAGCCTAGTGGCTAAAGTCCTTGTTTTGCACACACCAAGATCTCATATGGGTGCTGGGTCCCATCTAGCTCTCTGCTTGTGGCCTGGGAAAGTAATCTAGGATGGCCCAAAGCCTTGGGACCCTACACCCACGTGGGAGACCTGGAAGAAGCTCCTGACTCCAGGCTTCAGATCAGCTAAGCTCTCATCATTGTGGCTACTATCTCCTTGTTTCTGTAAATTTGACTTTCCAATAAAAATAAATTTCAAAAATAGAAATACTAGTCCTGATTTTACTATGTAAGCTGTACCAGAATTTCTAGACACATCTGAAGCTCTTGTGTGAGGGTATATTTTCACTGCTGCATCTATGTGAAATCCATCTAAGAACTCCGTTAGTTATTTCCTGGAATTGTACTTCCAGGACTATCAAAAGCAGTTACCATCAGAATGACTTCATCAGAATTTTAGCACAGACACGTTCTCTATTCAGCCTAGTCAAACTATATTAAATGTATTAGTCCAGGGCTTCCCAGTTAGTAACCTTGGTTACAACTATTCGAATGATGGGGGAAACGCTTCCTCTAGTTTCTCAATTCCCTTTAAAGAGTGTAATCATGGACACTGTGCTGCAGACTTAAAGTTTTCTTGTGTCTCAATAATCTACTTACTTATATGATCTTGAAACATTAGCATTTATGAAGACCTACAAAAAGAACGTTAAAGTATTTTACACTCAAAATTGGATAGCAATAATGATAGGACCTGATTATATGCATTTCTGTAAATTGTTTTAATAAAGATATATAACACACTTTGACATAAAAACACACTTTTACTAGATACTATTCTTATGACTAAAGGGGGAGTGGAGAGAAAAAGATAAGTCATCATGTAACAAGTATAAGATTTACTTACTAAGCAAGCTATTTTAAAGCACAAGATTCACAGAAAGAAAGGGAACATGGAAAATTGTGTAGACCAGCCTTCTCTACTTTTTCTAGCCCATTATGGACACAAAGTATGATGCAAAGAAGAAGTCAGGTACTAAATGTCTTCACCAAAAAGCACATAGCTCTTTGCATAGTCACATACAGCCAAAATGTCTTACTTTTCTCTTTTGGTTTAGCTATCTATAAAATATCATAGCAAAAATACGCTAGAATAATCTCCAATTATTCAATATAGGTTATATGTGTTTGGAGCATAGCAAGTTAAACCTCTGTCTGTGGCACCAGCTTCCCATATGGGTCTGGATGTTCCATTTGGGATCCAGCTTCCTGCTTACAGCTTGGGAAAGCAGTGGTGGATGGCTCAGGTTCTTGACCCTGGCACCTACGTGGGAGATTCAGAAGTTCCTGGCTCCTGGCTTCAGCTCAGCTCAACTCTGGCCATTGCAACTATATGGGTAATGAGCCAGTAGATGGAAGATTTGTTTCACCCTCTCTCTGAAACCATACCTTTCAAATACAAATGAATAAATCATTTTTAAAACTTAGAATAATTTCTAAATTACTATGCCGTAACAACAGGATAACAAGCATAAGATTGGTTTATTTCACTTGTTATGCATGTGTTTTTATGTATATTCAGCTTGTACCCAATTTTGCTTTGTAAAATTTCTCTTAGTTATTCCTATCAATTATTTTATTCTTCATCTCCAGAGACTGGCTTTTTCCTACAAATAAGAATTTAGCTGTAACAATCAGTAATTGCAAAAACATGGAAACAACCAAAATGCCCATCAGCAGAGGATTGGATAAGAAAGCTATGGTTCGTCTACTCCATGGAATACTACTCAGCTATTAAAAGAAAAAAAAAATGCAGTTCTTTGTGGCCAAATGGGCCAAACTGGAAACCATAAAGCTAAGGGAAATGAACCAATCCCAAAAGGTTAGATACCACATGTTTGCCTTGATTTAATATGATATGATGTTAAGCATATCATGTTATGTTATGGATATTATGTCATTTGTAGTATATAAACTAAAATTGAACTGTGAATGGGGGGGGTCACAGAAAGTGGTTAAGAAATCGCATTTATTTTTAACATGTTGACTGCTCAATACCATGTCAATTAATTCCATAACGATGTTAATTGTTGCAGATGGTATATTAGTGCTTTTATTTGACCGGGAAGATACTCTGCTGACTCTGCCCTCAGACCAGAGAGGGTCTTCCCAATAAGTAGTTGGACTTGTCTGGACTATGGGATGTTGGACTCTATGCTTGGCAAATACTTGCAGGGAGGGAATATCAACTGAACTTGAACTATGGTTATGCAGCGGGGTGGAGGAACCCACCATGGGGGGAGGGTAGGGGGGAGAATCCCAGATTCTATGTAATTATAACACAATGTAATTAATGAATAAATTTAATTAAAAAAAAGAATTTAGCTGTAGAGTAACAGCCATGAAGACACATGACCTCAAATTCGGATTTTTTTCAATTTACCTTTTTTTTTATTAATTATTTTGCATTATGTGATAGTTTCATAGGCTCTGGGAATCCCCCCACCCCTCCCCACGCCCCTCCCCCCTGGTGGATCCCTCCACCTTGATGCAGTATTACAGTTCAAATCCAATCAAGATTCTTTCCTTGCAAACGTATACCAAGCATAGAGTCCAGCTACTTAGTGTCCAGATGGGTTGAACAGTTTCTTGGGGAGACCATTTCTGGTCCGAAGTTAGAGCTGGTAGAATATCATCCCAGTCAATTAAGACTCCCAATATAACATCAACAGCAAATTGCAACATTATGGAATTTACATGGTTTTGAGTAACCAGTATGTTAAAAAAAAAAAAAAAAAAAAGAAACAAGTTCTTAACCACAACCTATGATTAGCTCATTGACATTTCAATTTTAGTTTATATACAGGACTGGCTGCTATATACCTTAAAATGGCTATAAGGTACCATTCAGCTGTCTCATGTCTATTTCATTTTAGTATTTAGCCATTTGTTGTGTTGAAGTATAATTTTGCTGATCTTGGCAGATTTTAGGATAATCTAGACTGGCTTGTAACTCTAACAAGACATTTGTCGACAATTAAGGTGCAGAACATTTTTCTGGGGGGGTGTGTGCAGGAAAATCCTCAACACCATGGTAAGGAGTGACTAATCTTTGTGTCCCACCCAGCGAGGCATGAGCCAATCCATGCCAGCTCTTTCCTGTCAGATTCCAAACTCTACTTTTTGTTGTTTGTCTATTTATTTTAGGTTTTTTTAGTTTGTATGATTGTTTGCTTGTTATGAGGGGTTTTCGGAGCGATCCCGATGGTCATTGCGAGGGAGGGTGGGGGATCAATAGTAAAACTACTATACCAATGCATGAGTGGGGAATCGGGTGCTATCCTGACAATCTCTTAACAGGAGGTCATGTTCATGGAGCAGGGGGGCACTCCAGAGTGGAGCAGGTGGTAAGGAGGAAGCTTGGACCCCAACCATGAAGACTCCCAGACCTTCACCACAAACTATTAATACGAGCAACAAGGACTATATCCCAACTGCCAAGGAGGCCACAGGGAATTGGATGCCCTCGGAGGCTGAGTACTCTGAGGTCACCCACCCACAACCGGAGCTTCCGCAGGGGATGGAAGAAGTCCAAACACTACCGCGCAGAAACCAACGTCATTGGAAAGACAACCAGAAGCCCTGAGCGGTCCGCAGAAACAGAAGAACAATAAATGTCCTTCAGGACCAGGGAGGAGAGCTTTCTCTGGTCCGAGCCTGGCTCCACCTCCGGATCCCCACCCTCCCTCGCAATGACCATTGGGATCGCTCCGAAAACACCTCAATTTACCTTTAAAAACAAGATACAGAACCCAAAGTTGTTCTATTTAGTTAAAATCACCATTGTCTTCTGGATTTCTTTATTTTTTAAGGAAATCATTAATTCACATATTATCACGGTCACAGAAAATGCTTGCTTACTACAAGACAATTCTCATCTTAATGTGATACTAATATAATGAGAGCAAATTTCATATAGTGCAAGGATACAACTCTGACACTACAATGATATTTAAAAAAGTACCAACCTCACTTACTACTCTACTAAGAAACTAATTTGTCAGTTTTTTTCTGAGAATGAAAAGAGGAGCTTTTTTACTCTGAAGGTATAAACAACTATATTTAACAAATCTCATATTCAGATAATGCCAATCCAAGTTTTCTTTCATATTTTCATCAAATGTCAATTAACTGCAAAGAGCCAGATGAAACATTTTCTGAATCAGGAAATATATTTTGAGCTTGAAAATTATGCGGATTCACTGGTATTTTCACAAAAAAATAAGATGAATATAAACACTTCAGTACATTTTTCATTCCAATTTTGATGACTTCCAGCTTAACAGCACCAACACACCTCTTTAAAACAAAAATTTGAATTCCTTGAGATTGTAAAGCCACCCAGTAACAAAATGCTTGTTTATTCTGCTTTCCTTCCTGCAAAACAATTACTTTCTACATTTTCTATTGCTAGTGAAAGCACTCAGAAATATGTATGCACATGATTCCAATGATACCACACTCCATCTCTGTGACCAAAGATGCACATCAAAAGTCTTTAATCTCTTAGACATCTAAAACTGCATAAAAATGCTAGATGCAGACAGCGAAACTGATAACCTATGTTTTTATAGTTAATAAATTCCTAATCTTAATGATCACAAATTCAGTAGTTTATTAAATCACTATACAAATAAGGAAGAGTTTTAATAGCAACTTACAGATTCCTTTGCCTTTTATCTGTATTCACTCATTCTGGTTTAACATTTTTGTCTGCTGTCAATCATTTTCTTTTATGTTGGATATTATACTGCTTGTTTATTTAAATATATTTCTTTTATGACTAAATCGATTTTACTTGCTAAAGAGTTTTAGTGTTTAAGCCAGGATTCTCAATTCAATTAAGATCATAAACCTCTACACTATGATAACTATAAGTTAAATTATATGTACTTGCTCATATACTTATTTGACATAACAGAAACTTTTTACACAATATGAGTACATTCATTTTGAATATACCAATGAGTTCATCTAAACTTTAATATCTCTTCTGGGGCCCGGCACGGTGGCCTAGTGCCTAAATTCCTCACCTTGAATGTGCCGGGATCCCATATGGGCACTGGTTCTAATCCCGGCAGCCCCACTTCCCATCCAGCTCCCTGCTTATGGCCTGGGAAAGCAGTTGAGGATGGCCCAAGGCTTTGGGACCCTGAACCTGCTGCAAGACCTGGAAGAGGTTCCTGGCTCCTGGCTTCGGACTGGCTCAGCATTGGCCATTGTGGTCACTGGGTGAATCATCGGAGGGAAGATCTTCCTCTCCGTCTCTCCTCCTCTCTGTATATCTGACTTTGCAATAAAAATAAATAAATCTTTTTTAAAAAGGAAAAATATCTCTTCTGTACTAGAATATGAGCACAAAATGTAAACTCACATAATTGAAAAGTAGGGCTTCAACTGCCTCACTGAAATTGGAGGATGTAAACCAATCAGCAAACTATAACTCCTGGACTTACAACACAAAATTAAAACACATACAATAATTGAGTTTCTCTTGGACAATGTAAATAACCATGTATTAATTAAATGCCCAGTGACTAGAATGCTGGACACACAGCATCTTTTTTTGAAGTATTGTATTAACAGAAATTAGTTAATTTTGAGAGGGAGGAAGGAAGAGTCAGGGACAGACAGCTATCAAGAACTTTCATGTTCCATTGGCTGGTTTCCTGACCAAATGCACACAATATTTGGGGATGAGCAGGGATCAAAACTAAGAGCTTAGAATGTAACCTACTTCTCCACGGCCAACAGAAACTCGAGTTTTTGAGCCATCACTCTTGCCTCCCAGGGTCTGCACTGATTAGAAGCTGGCGTGAGGAGCAGTTAGGAATTGAACCCACATATTCCAACATGCAACCTGGGCATCTGAACAGCCATGCTAAACACATTCCCCAAGTATCCTGCTCACATGACATTAGCTTACTTGGGGGAAAGAACAATTTTCCTACAGCAATTAAATATGAGTGAATTTATATGATGTATCTTGGAATCATTGGTCATTTCTCAATTTGTTGACCAATTATCTTACTTTTCTAAAAAAACTGGAATTCCTGAAAATACAAAGCTTAAAACTGGGCTCTTATTTAGTGGTGCATTAACCCTGTTGTTACATAGTAAATTAAAAATGTTTTCTCAAAAATTTAAAAGGAAAGGAGGGCTGGACATATCATTATATTTTTGTATTTCATCTATGTTAGAAATACAAAAAATCTGTTCTCTTTATATTAATAAAAACATAAAATGAGCTGGTCAGAACAAAGAACTCACAAGTATCAATGTACTGTTTAGTAGCTGCAAGCAAATGAAGTAAAAACTCACTTCCAGGGCCCAGTGCAGTAGCCTAGCAGCTAAAATCCTCACGTTGAACCTGCCAGGTTCTAATCCTGGCAGCCCCATTTCTCATCCAGCTCCCTGCTTGTGGCCTGGGAAAGCAGTTGAGGACGGCCCAAAGCCCTGAGACCCTGCACCCGCATGGGAGACCCAGAGGAGGTTCCAGGCTCCTGGCTTCAGATCAGCTCAGCTCCAGCCCTTGCGGTCACTTGAGGAATGAATCATCGGAGGGAAGATCTTCCTCTCTGTCGCTCCTCCTCTCTGTATATCTGACTTTGCAATAAAAATAAATAAACCTTAAAAAAAAACTCACTTCCAAACTACTAAGAGCAACATACATGAAAACCAGGCAATATTGATTGAATTATTGTAATTGGCATCATTTACATGCAAGACATTGCATTTCTACAGATATGATGCCCCAAGGTGGAAATCATACAGACTATTTATTTATCTAAACATACTTAGCTAAAATTCAATAACAAACAATCATAAAATTCAAGATTATACAATTTTTTTTTTGAAATTTGTTTCTTTTGACAGGCAGAGTGGTAGGAAAGAGAGCCAGAGATCTTAAACCTGCTGGTTCATGCCCCAAATTCTGACAATAGCCAGAGTTGAGCCAGAATAAAGAGAGGAGCCAGGAACCCCATCTGGCTCTCAGACAGGTGGCAAGGGCCCGAGAGCCTGGGCTAGCATCTAATGGCTCCCAAGTGCATCAGCAGGGAGGTAAATGAGAAGCTTAGAAGATAAATGAATGCTTAGAAGGGAATTGATTCTAAGCATTCATTCAGACATCAGATAAGGGCATCCCATGCAGGGGTTTAGTCTTATGTGCTACCATGTTCACACCAGGAAGCATTTTAAAAGGAATGCCTGTTGGAGGTTTTCTCCCTTCAAAATATCATGGACATAAAAAGGCCAAAATGATTGTGGAAATTCTAAAGGAAACTAAAAAGACACACCAACTTAATGTGATATGTGCAACATATACTGAAGGGAGAAAGCATTTTTGTAGACATTGTGATACAGCATGTTAAGGAATTATTCTGGATGCCTGCAGACTTTATCAGAGTGCCTGGTATCATGACAAAGCTGTGCTTTCAATCATGCTGCCTGTTAATGCAGTAAAATGAGCATCAGTGGAGATTATATGAAACTTTTTGTAAGCGTGTCGTTATTGTGGATACCCTATATGGTTAAAATTAATTGAAAATAAAAAGGTTAAAGGGAATCAAAATTGTGCTCATATGTCCATGTCTATATTCCTCTTTTTGACCAATTAAGCAATCAACAAATATTAAGTAGTAACTCAACTGCAGGCATTCACCAAAGTACTTGGGATACCGTAGTAAGCTACATAAGTAGAATATGTATTTTGAAAATGCCTTCATTCTGGTGAGAAAATATGAGGAACAAACACACTAAATAATTTGATAGTGTTCAGCCCTTTAGGAAGATAAGTGTATATAGACAGTGAATCACCACACATGGCCTTTTAAAGGAATACCATTCGACTGGAGATAGGAACAATGAGAAGGAAATAGCTAGGTAGGTATCTGGAGCAACAATATACATGTCGGTGACTTTGAAAAACAAAATGTGGTGCATCTACAGAAAATACAGAACAAATAATAATTGCCACAACATTTGTGAACCCTAAAATATTTGGTAAATTAAAGAAGTCAATCATAAATGTTCATATATGATATGATTCCATTTTTTTTTAAATTTCCAGAGAGAGAGAAATTACAACAGTGGTCGCCTTAAAGCCTTAAGGAAGGGGACAGGACAATGCAGTAAATGATTTGATTTCATCATTTGTAGTGATATAAGCATTCTTAAATAGTGGTTATGGTTGTACAACTTAGTTAATAAAAACTACTGAGACAAAACTGACTCGGTGCCTTATAGGTTTGTGTTTTACAAATCAGTAAACTCGTTTTTTAAGGCATAATAGAGGAAAAAGAGTCAACATCCTAGAATACCACGGCATCAAATATTAAGGTCACGAAGTTAGGAAGGCTGAAAATTAGGAAAATATAAATAAAGGCAAGAAAGTCCAAAAACTGAGAGATATTAGATCCATTCTTAAGTCATGAAAAATGCTGACAATCTCAATGTCAGTATCTTTGAGAGTAATAGCAATATCACGATAACCATCATTTTATTATATACGTCAAATATCATGTCTCAAACTTGCATATTCCTGTCCAGAACTGAGCATATCTTGTAAGTGTGCATATTTTCACACATGTTTACATAAAGAAGTGGGCTTCAGTTTTTAGACAAATATATCAAAATATAATATTCATTTGGGCACAAAAATGCTAAATCCATATATATCCAACAAATATATATGTATATAGTATACATATATAATAGATCATAGTATACATTTCCATGAACTTTTTAAAGGACACTGCTATATACAAAATTCAGTAATTAAATATAGCTCCAAAAGTAGTATTTAGCAGGCAAAGTCACATGGAGAAGTTTTCCACTTAATTCCATTTCTAACATTTAGGTTATGTAATGAGTGATCCCTAACATTTTTTCAATAGGCTAAATTTTATAATGGTTACTGAAAATTCATAAAATAATTTTAAAACGACATGAAGTCAGTATTAATTTATTCTTAAAATCAACCTGAATCACAGGACATTTTTTTTAAAAGGAAAGCAAATGTAAATTGGGGGGGGGGGAGATAAAAAGAAAAACAGAGCGATTCCAAGATGGATGACTATGGAAAAAACCTGCTTATTTTGACCAGTGGAAGCTGGTGGAGATGTGGAAGAAGCACATTTCCAGGGGACAGTTGGAGAAAAGCTTGCAGAGGAAACACCATGGACAGCTGAGAGCCACTCCCAAGAGGCGTAAACAATACAGTGGCAAACTGGATCTCCGCAAGTGGCTCCCTCAGGCTGGGGCTAGAGAATACCAGTGCTTGTTGAGCAAGGTAGGGGCAGACTGTTGCAGCCATGGTAGCTGGCAATACTGTCTAACACAGAATCTTATGGACAGCACTGATTTTGGGCTTGGACTTGTGCTATAGCATGGTGGCAGGATGTTCACAGATCATCATGAGAAAGACTCACTTTCTCTTTAACCCCATGCATCTATCCAGGTTGCCAGACCAGTGAGGAGTTAGCAACATTTTGAAGTTAGTGCAAGTCAGAAAATTCTAAGCATGCCAACTGCAAAACTCAGTGACACACGTAATACTGCCAGACACGGAATCTTGATAACATTGACTTGGATTCAGACTGGAGCCAAGGCATGGAGTGGGTATGCATGAATCATCATATGGGAAGAGCTCCCTTCTTTCTTCCTGATCCTTCCATAGGGATGCCAGGATCAATTAAGGCATAAGACAATCTCAGAGTCAGTGACGGTAATTGGCAGCTATAGCATTCACCAGAATTTGTGCATGCGCAAATGAACAGTGGATTTTAAGAGGGCAGATCTGCACTCCAGACTTTGAACCCATGCTAATAGTTTGGCACGGACACTGCACCCTTTGAGACTCAGATACACATATTCCTTTATCCTGCTACAGATATCAGGGCTCAAATCAGCAAGGTGGAGCACTCATAGGTAGCTGGTACTAGGAATGCCTATGCTGTCCCCTTGGGCAGGGTAGGCTCAGGGGTCTCAATGAATCCTTAACACCTGGTGACTGTGGGAGTCTTCAACACAAAGACTGGGGGAATTCTGTAACTGTATAGTAAGGATCAAGAGTAAGCATCCATGGCAAACATACATGAGCCAAAAGCCAGGATGCTAATTATTTAAAACAACTGATATTGTTTCCATCATGCATCTGAGGTAAAGGGGGACATTGAGGGAGAAGCCCCACCCGGTTTCCCGCCCACCCCAAGTCCCGGATGTGGGGCATGCTCCGAGATATGTGCCCAAGTGGTGCTAATAGTTCTCCAGTTATGAATCGCTGCCAGTTTCGCTCGATGAGGTCGTCCACTGATTGACATGGTCCATCATAAAGTCTCCGTTTGCCCCATAATTTGCTGCCAACATATAGCTGAGATGAATGACTGTCCCGTTCTGTCTTCTGTCTTTTCTTGGTTAGAGTTCTGAGTCCAGCAATTCGATTGGGGAGATCTCCAAAGATACTTTGAGGTATTCCCAGACTAGATTCTTACATGTTCTAGCAAGCACAGGGCCCGGCACAGTCCATCACCCGATCAGCTGGTGGTTGCAACTGCTGGGTTGGTTCTGTTTTCGGTCCCGAGTTGCACTGGAACCAATGGGTGTTGCAGTCTGGTTCGGCCCTTACATCAACCAGTGGGAGCTACAGCCTAGCCGGGGCGACCCACAATAACCCCCACCAAGCCCGCCCCCTACCCTGGTTTGCCAGTATGTGTAGTAGAAGACCAGTCTGTCCCCCATCCCATTTGGCTCTTGTACTTGTCAATGGGTATTAAAGCTTAGTTCTATCTAATCAACTCAACTATCCAGCCCTCACAGATGTTGTTGAGTGCCTCTCTATCTAGCCATCCCAGCCCCCGTCCTAGTTTTCATGCCCTCCCACGGGACTAGTGATCCAGGAAGGGGGAACCCACTTTTCCCTCCCAGGTCTCTCTGTCCCGGTTTATGCACTCTTTAGGTGGTTCTGTGATTTGACTCGACAGAATTAATCCCCAGTGCCAGCTTCTGCCAGCTGATGCTGCGGCCCTGATCTAGTCCACATGCAGCGCACAGGTGTTATAGCCTTGCTTAGTCGGGTCTGTCTCTATCCCAGCCAACACTCTCCAATGGGAGTAGCTGACCGGCGAGGGGACCAGCCCCTTAATCCCCCCACCAGCTCTGCCCCTTCCTTCCTGGATCTCACGTGTGCTGGATGGGTGCTGCATTCATATCCAGTACAGGCAACCATTTTTTTTTCTTCTTTTTCCTTTAACTGTAATTAACTATGTAAAGATTGTCAACAACAATACAATAAAAAGAAAATAATTAAAAAAAAAACAACTGATAATGGGTATAAAGGGATAATAGATCACAGTACAATAACAACGGATGACTTTAACACCCCATTTTCATCAATGGACAAATCAAAGAGATAGAATAACAAGGAAACAACAGAGCTAATCTTCACTATGCACCAAATAGACTTCATTGATATAACAAAACATTTCATCCTACAATTACAAAATACATATTCTTAATTTTTTTAATTTTACTTTTTATGATGTTTAAGAATACATATTCTTTTAATCAGTACATAGAATTCATTCTAGAATACAATGTGTGCTAGACCTTAAAGCAAGCCTCATCAAATAAAAACAAACAAAAAACAAAAACAGAGAGAGAACTAAAATCTACACTGTATTTTTTCTAACCAACATGGAATGAAGTCTGAAATATCTTAAGAAACTCTAGAAAATATGCAAAACCAAGGTACTGAAAACCCACTGCCAAATTAACAGTGGGAAACAAATCTAAAGCAAAATTTTAAAAAATATGAATTTTGGAAATGAATGAAGATGACAGTATAATGTATCAAAAATTATGAGAAACAGTGAAAGTAGTATTAAGAGGGAATTTTATGGTAATTAGTACCTACACCAAGAAATCAAAAAAGCATCTAATAAATGATCATTCAATGCATCTCAAGGACTTCGAGTAATAACCACTAAATAAATGCAAAGTTAGTTGGAGGAGAGAATTGATTAAAATTAGAGAATAAAATTAAAGTAAAAACATATGATCAGACAACTGAAAAAACAGATATTTAAAACAAATTGATATACTATTGTCACAACTATTAAAAAAAAGACCCAAATCATTAAAATCACAGAAAAAGAATGAGACATAACAACAGACACCACATATATAAAGAATCATCAGGAATTATTACAAATAACTATATGCCAAAAACTGGAAACTTTTCAAGAAATGGGTAAATATTGGGCATATGCGATCTGCCTACAGTGAGTTATGACACAGAAAACTGAAATAGATCAATAACTAAGTGATGAAACATGTAACAAAGACCTTCCCAACAAAGAAAAGCCCAGAAAGAAATGGCTTCATGGCTGAATTTTATCAAGCTTTTCAAGAGGAACTACTCTGAAACAACTGAGAGGGAGGGAATCCTTCCAAACTCCTTCTATGACGCCAACATCACATTAATTCCAAAAGCAGAAACAAAGATACAATGAGATAGAGTTATAAGCCAATATCCCCGATGAACATACAGGCAAAAAGTCTCAACAAAATACTGCCGAATGGAATCCAACAACACATCAGAAATACCATCTCACCTGGCAGACCATAACGGTTCAACATCCACAAATCAATAAACATGACATATCACAGTAACAAACTGAGGAATAAAAACTATCTCGTCATCCCCATAGACACAGAGAAAGCATTGAATGTAATATCCTTCCATGATTAAACAAAGTTAAATAAATTGGGTGAAGAAGGAACATTCCTCACCACAGTCAAGGCAATATATGAAAAAAACTATTCCCAGCAGCATATTACATGGGAAAAACCTAGAGAATGCCCGCTCTCAGCACTGTTATTCAATACAATCCTGGAAGTTATAGCAGTCATTAGCAGGAAAAGAAAATCAAAACAACAACAAATCCTGGTAAGGATGTGCGGAAAAATGCACCTTCATCCATTGGCCACAATGGAAACTAGTACAACCATCATGAAGGGCATCACATCTGAGAATGGAAACATGGAAACACAAAAGACCCCAAATAGACTAAGCAATCATAAACAAAAACAAAGCTGGAGGCATCACATTACCTGACTTTAAAACACACCACAGAGCACTTGTAATCAAAGCAGTTTGATACTAGCAAATATAGACATTAAGATAAATGAAACAGAATAGAAATTCCAAGAATTAACCCCCATATCTACAGCCAACTAATTTTCACAAAATGAACTGAAATCATTTTAGGGAGAAAAGACGTTCTCTTCAAATGCAACTAAACAAAATGGATGCAGCTGAAAACCATTACGCCTAGTAAGATAAGGCAATTCCAAAGACAAAATATCATATGTATTCCCTGATCAGCTGTAATACATAGAATAGAAAACAATATACTTGTTGTGTGCAAAATTGATATGTTAAGATTTTATGAATTCTGACACATAGTGTCTATCTTATTGAGGAATAGCAGATTATTTTTACTCTATTTGTTTTTTGTTGAAATCTTTACTCACTTAATATTAATCCTGTGATTTTGAAGTAAAATGAAAGTATACTATTATTTTTTTAAAAAGGAAGGATGAGGTGATGTGAAGAGTGCAGGCAAGAGAGAAGGTAGTGTAGGAAGTATCATCATGCTCCTAATCTGTATTGTGACATACATGAAGTTTGTTAACTTTATACACTGTTTAACTTTGCTTGCTTTTTTGTTTTTTATTTATAAAGTGTCACACTACTAGTGGACTGGTAATTTTTATTTGTCACTACTTCTGACAGTAATTCCCCTGAAAGAGACTGCATTATGAGAAACTGAGATATATCTATGGCCAATTTCATGTGATATGCGAAGAAATTTGGTAAGTTTATATTACATGAAAAATAAAGCAGTAGAAAAGGCAAATATGTCCCCTTAATTCAAATTCCAAGTCTGACTGCTTTCCTCGGGTCAATAATACAAACTGTCTCATTTCCATGGCATTATACAGACTCTTACAGAGGCCTGCTTTCTAATCTTGAATCCAGGTATGCTGAAGTACTTTTGTGAACGTAACACATGACAGTAACATCACTACCACAAATATTCTCTGCAAATTTGTCCATGGGATTTCTACTTTTATATACATTTTTATTGCCCCTGCCACAACCCAACTATCACTGTATACTCCGGGAATTTTAAGCTGGCTTTGATAAGTGTTTAATAATTAAATGGGCAAAGCTGCTCCTGTGAGTTCTGGAACATATCAAAATAAAAATAATGCTCACGGCTGGTGTCATAGCACAGTGTGTTATGTTGCTGCCTATGATGCCAGCATCCCATATGTGCCCTGTTTTGAGGACTGATTGTTATATTGCAAAAGCATCTCCCTGCTAATGTGCCTAAAGAAAGCAGAAGAAATGGCGCAAGTACTGTGATGCAAGATAGAGTTGTTGGATCCAGGCTTTGACCTGGGAAGTTAACAAGATAAGAAGATTTCAAGATATTCTCCCACTCTTTCTCTTTCCCACCTCTATTTCCATCTCACTGACTTTCACTTACATAAATAAATCTTCAAAAAATAAACTGAATGATTCTATATTTTTAAAAGAAAAAAAAATCAAAATAATACATTAGACTTATATGAGTTTTCACTATCCTCTATAGAATATTTGATATTGCACTTGTATAACAGACACTAAAATACTGATACATTTTCATATTTAATGCTGTTGATTTTCCATAATTAATGTTTAATGCAAGTTGTATTGAAAAAGTTATAAGCAGCTTTGGCTATGAAATACTTACATTACAAAATTTTGAGAAACTCTTAGAGGATTATGTATAACTATAACTGGTTGAGTAAAACCAAATATAAGAATATAGTTCTCCATGCACTATGAAGAATAACCTCCTCATCACTACAGAAGGAGCTTTAACATGGCAAAAATATATTATGAAATAATGTCTGATCATAATTCTCTGTGTCACAGATGTTCGTTTACTGTCACTTGCACCTCCACCAAGTCTTCCCCATGGCAGCAAGAGAAAAAAGGGATGGGAATACTGTAAGAATCCTGAGATTGACCACGGAGAGTAAAATATTATCTCCAGAACTTGAAGGTGGTGTTTCTTCAGTTATTCAAAAACAAGAGCGAACATAATTATTTAAGAAATTTTTAAATTGAGGGGTATCAAAGCAGAAATGCAAAAGAGGAAAGAAAGAACAAAAAGAATGTTCTTCCAAACATCAGCACTTTCCATCTCCTCAGAAAAATAACTGTTCAGATGGGTAAATGCAGTTTTCTTACAAGAACAGGTAAAGACCAGTGACAGAAATTGGGCATAAAGCATGAAGCACATGAAAGTTTGTGATTTCAACTTCACTGTAGCATCTTCAGTGCTATTTAACAGCTATTTTTTCTTAGTGATTTCCACACAGACCACACATAAACACCAGCTGAAGAACCTCAGAAAATATTCAAACATACTATCTTCAGATACTCTGATAAGTTTTTCCAGTTGTAAAAAAAAAAAAGTGGGAACTTCTTTCGAGCCCCCAGGTGATTCTGCTGAGTTTATGAGTCAGCATTTTTTTTCTTTTGGTCAAAGGGGCCAGTAATTTAATAAGTGATTTTGATTTTGTGGCACAAAAGGTCTCTGCTGAAGCTTCAACTCTGTTATTGTAGTTGCTGCCATAGTAAGTCAATGAATAGAGTAACTATGTTCCAGTAAAATTGTATTCACAAAAACAAGTGATGGCGTGGCTGCAGATGGACATTGCTTTCCCACAATCTGGTTGTAACACTGTACTTCACCCCTTTCCAAAAATAGCTATTGTTCACCAATCCCATTCCTACGCCTCTGACTTTTTATCAAATGACCTGCCATTCCACTTACATGGCAAAATACAAGCCCTCTAGTATGAATCGTTTCAGCCTCTTGGTCTGTCACTTATACATTCAGGACATGCACAGCAACATTTATTGCTTTGTCTCCAATTGCAAAAAATGAATCTAATCCTTCAGGCACACATTTCATTCCATTAAGCTCATCTCCTCTGGAGATCCACTCTATGAAGGATCCTGTTTCCTATGTTTTTAATACTCTTTCGTTATTGGCTTCCTTCATTCAGTTAAAAAATATGTTACAAGAACTGTCAGATTCATCCCCAATCCCAATTCCTTCACTAAAATTTCAAAATTATGATCCGTTACCTTGGGAATTTGATGCCCACTGCCTCTAATTCCTTGTCATTCACTTCTAAAGTTACTATGTTCTGGCTTCTCCTTCTGCTATTTGAACCACTGTTTCTGTCAAGATTACCAAAGATCTTCATAGGTAAATTCATAGTTCTTCCTTTCTTAGTAGCATTTCACATTGCAATCTCTTTAAATTCTCAAAATTTCTGCTCAATTAGTTTTTCACTATATTTTCCAAAATTAGTTCTCTCCCTTCTGGCCATTTTCATTCAAGGATTCCCCAAATATTTGACAAACTCTTCTCTTCTTGTGCTATATATTCTCTCAACTATTTATATGGCATCAAGCACCTTGTATTTCTACAAACTTCTAAGATTTATCACTTGCTCTCATCTCTTTCTTGGATTCCAAGTCAATATTTTCAAATATGTATTGTAAACTATCCTCAGGAAGCTTCTTTCCCAAATATGAACTGTTTCTTTTATTCCAGTTTGGTATGAAGAGTTTATCAACCCAAACACCAAAAGGTCAAATTTTTGCTCTCTCTCATGTCTGCTGGTAACTCACTGAGCACTATTTTTTTCAAATTTGTTAAAAGCAGCCTCTGTCTTTATTTATTTCTTTACTGTGAGGGGCAACTACATGTTTTCAATCATAAATGGTAGCCCAGCTTTCCCTCCAAATTCAATCAGCAATCAAATTCTGCTGATTCAACCTCTAAGATAACCCAGAAATTTATTACCTTTTTACCATTGCCAATGCAACCACTTTAAGGCATATTCTAGTCATTCATTTTCAGGATTCTTTGCAATTCCATCCTCAAAGGTTTTCAAATTGCCAGCATCAGTAGTCCCTTACATCCTTCATTTCTGTCTTCTCATCTGGGCATTGTTCTACCTTGGGTTTGCTAAACAATGGTTAGCCAAATTGTCACAGGATTTTTGTAGCAGCAGTTCCATGGATTTGTGCAAGGAAGAGTGGTTCTTTCTGGTTATCCTTTCCTTTTGATGAAACATGATGTTGCATTAACCTTTTCTTTTTCATCAAAAATCTCTCAATTCATTCAGCCAAAGCCCCATCCTAATAGTCCAGACACTATAATTTAAATGGCAACAAAACTAGGTGACCACTTAGGATAAACAATATGAAAGAATTCCGAGCCATAGTCAGTAAGGAGTATTGGGAAGAAATGGAAATATACTCTTAAATGATTTCTTACCTAAGTAGACTAATTTGAAGCTTTCCTATATGAACTCCACGGTCATTAATCATGCATCCTTGCTCCTTAGTAATAAATGTATATAAAGTGTCCCACATTTTGCTATTAACATTCCCACCATGTAAACGAAGCCCACCAATTTACAATGCTGATTCCCTAGGAATCACATTGACATATTCCAATTTCATAGAATGATGGTCAGTTCGAATGAAAAGGTACAGATTCTCAAGGTGAGTTTCCTTAAAAATAATACATAATGCCTACATTTCTTGGGTTGGGGCACCTGAAATATTACCTTATTAAATATTTTTCAACTTTTACTTAAATAATATCTCCAATATATATCTTGTTTTTTAACAGTAATGTCATGAGATTTATTTTTATTTCAATTTTCACATGAGGTCTTTATAATTATGGCTACCACAACACAATGAATTAACAGATGTTTTACTAGTTTTACCAATACTTACTTTTTACATCATCCATCAAATTCCTTCACAAATGTATGTCCAGTATTCCTTCCTATTACTTTGTTAATGTTTATATACCAGTTTCAGAGACCATCTCTGCATTGAAAATATACCCTTGCATCTAATCCTCATGAGGTAGGTTGTCAGTTTATCTAAGTAAACCTACTAAAATCTTTCATTATTAAATTATCTCACCTAAGTAACAAATTCAAAAAAATAAATTCTGTTTCCTACCATTTATAATAAAATCTCTGTATTAATTAAGTGGTAAATTTCATGAAGTTTATAACAAACACGAATCTTTCTTTAGCAAAAAATATAAAATTTCTGTATTTATTAACTAGAAGGCTTAATCACTGAGAGGAATTATGGTTGAAGTATTTGCTGATAATTATCTTTTTATCACAATCTTTTATCTTTATGTGAAATAGATCACCTGGTTTACCAAATGGATGGGCCTTTCTATGTCTGATTCTTCAATATCTCTTTCGTTTATTGGCCTCTGAAATACAGGGTTAAAATATGGTTTCCAATATATCTGCTAAGAGTCTCCACACACATGGGCTTTGAGACAAATTCAGGCATCACGGGAGAGAAAACTGCTTCAATAAATATATGCGTTTTATTTGCAGTCTGAGAAATACATTTAAAAAGTGATACTAATAGCTTCTTTTAAGTCTAGCTATTACAAAGCATGAAAGCAATTTTCTCTATTTTGAAGCACTATCCTTTTCTTAAAATGCATGAGTTGAAAATAGAGATTTATAACACTTATATAGTGAAGCCTCCTCTAATCTGGAACTAAATATACCAAAAATAATAAAATTCTAATCCTGCTATTATACTGTTTTCATTTATATTTAATGTGAAACTTTGTTTCAAAAAAAGTTCCATCTGGTCCTATGCTCCTTTATTGAAATGTGTACCATATGCATAATTGTGCCCAGGAAAAAGTTTCAATTTTTACTCCATTCACTAAAAACGTGTAGGAGAAAAACAAGCAGGAATGTGTATGGAAGGAAAGTGAGACTGAACATGATAAAAATCTAATACGTGTAATATAGAGGAAGACAACAGGCACTGAAATAAGAACTGAAACTCGAAAATGGAACTTTGTGTTCCAGAGCTGATCCAAGGGAAATCTCAGCAATTCCTTCAAGGGATGAACATGGGTAAATGTACGCTGTACAGAGTTAAGAAATGCTTTGTTTCTCACAGCTGCAACACAAAACAGCAAGAGAAATCACTTGATGCTAGACAATCTGGAATTTTATACAAAAATCTTCAGTGAATCTTTCATTTTAAACTAAGACTATTAGCTTCAAATGGTTAATCAGTAACAATTGTAATTTTTAAAGACCGTTAATCTGTCCTTCCACGCATTTTCTCATGAAGAACACACTGTTGTTACTGCAATCTGCACTGAACATATACAATAGCGTTTTCCTTCCAAGAATCATAAGAACATGCACATAATCAAAGGCCTTACCGAGGTGTACAAATATCCCTCACTGTTCATTGCCAAATACAGCTTGCTTTGAACTCCTTGAATAGCAACTACTCGAAGACCCACAGGGATGAGGTTAAACAGAGCTGAAATTTAAAAAGAATGTGAAAACAATGTTATAAATCTGAATTTCACAGCTTTTTAATGTTTCCAGCAGGACTATCTAGTCTCCCCAAAGCAGTGTGTAATCGGTGAGGAAAGACAAATGCATACTTAGACAAATGTAGATAGACAGGACCTCTTCTATATTTTGGTATATGTGATTCACAGTTTCAGACACATAACTGGGAAACTATACACTCTCAAACACAACTGGGGAAAAATGAAGACTTTGATCACAATACTGTACTTTTATATTTTGTAGGGTTTGATATTGGGAATTCTTGATGCTTCTTTCCAGAGAACCAGACAGGGAACTGGTACATTAGATAGTAGATAGCATCATCCTCAACAAGTTGATGTTTGTTCCTCTAAGTGATTGTTAAAATCCTCACAGGCAGAGTTAAGACTGACAAACTGAGGAGAGATCACTAGGCTCAGATGTGATACTAGTCCAATATCCTCATCCAAATGATTGGTACTGTTACCCAAGTGAGAACCCCTAAACTCAAGCCTTGTTGAAGAGTTATTTTGTAGTGAGTTCTATGGTCCCAGAGTAGTATTTCTTAAATAATCAACATTGTCCAAGATAGAGCTGAAAGATCTCTTAGTTTTTAACCTCCCAAGAACAAAGGTATAGGAATGAAAAAAAATTAATTAGAGAATTAATCTCATTACTATTTTTCTGCAAGATAGCTCTAAGTGGGTAGTCGGCTGGTGCCAACAAGGTCGTCATTTCTTCATTTAAAGGTTTGACTGTGTGAAACTTACATCCAGGCTCCCTTCACAATCACACACCACTCATTGGAGACAACCCGTGGGTGTCCTCCCACTACCAGCTGTCTACTCCCTCCCACACCACGAATAAAAATAAAGCAGTACATTTAGAAAACATAGTGCTTGCAACACACATCTTTTGAAAATAGCCTGTGCACCTTTCTCTCAGGAGTCACAGACCAATATTGGTGATTCTTGTCTTGTTTTACATCTTTACTGTGGATGATCTGTCAGCCTCTTTCCATTTTTGTAAAGAAGAAAGGTAAGAGTCAACCCTTAAGAAAGAATGGTTTGTTACTGCTTCTCTCTTTCTCTTTCTCTCTCTCTCTCCATATGTATATTTATTTATTTTACTTATATATGCTGCTGTGGTAGGTAGGATAACATCGATAGGAAATGTTAATGAAGAACCATGTATTCCTTGACAAGCCTACAATGTGTCTTTCCCTTAAAATCAGGGTGTTACTGAAGAAGAGCTAGGACATATTGTACAGTTCAAAATACAAGTGTTCCTACCACATGCCACCAATGGCACTTCATTCAATACTCATCATATTAAAACACTGTGCTCTTCTGTTAACTGAGGTAAAGGAAAAATAATTGCACAGATTGCAAGCCAGAGTTTCATGCTACATTTGACAATTAAGCTCACAGGCAAGGAACCTGACATGTTTCAGCATGATATATATCATGCTGATATATATATCAGTATCTTATACATATTATATACACGATACATATATGATATATACATGTATCACATACATGTCATATCACTTTCTGTTGATTATGCCTGCTCACACTAAATGTTCAGCAGGCACTTATGGTTTAAAAGCTAAATTGATGGTGAAACAATGATAATATATTTTTGAAAAGCAATAGATCTAAATCTCATAATATCAAAATCCATAGTTTAACATTTCTGAGATAAATAACACCAAAAGAAAACTTTCATATGTGCTTGGTTTAAAAGCCACTACATATCACTTGATCACTATAACTGCAGGTATGTTATGAAACATAATTTGATCATAGTAGTAGATAACGGAGAGATGAAATCGAAAATTTGTTTTTAAACTTCATTTTCTACATCAATCTGAACTTTCTTATAGTTTTTTCACTGTAATTGCAGAAGTGAGGGGGATTTGATTTTCATTTCATCTGAGAACTCTGATTTTAATGAGCAATTAAATGCTTAAATTTCAAACACCAGACACCAATAGGAGAAAGTGAAACAAGCAATGGTAATCCATAACTGGATTATCTGTGGCTAAATAACGGTAAAGAGTATATCATAGAACATGAATTTTTTACTAAATATTAAAAATTTCTATAAAGCTGGATTAAAAATAAACAACTCAAAACAGAAATTTGATGACAAAGCAAATATAGAGAGACTGACCATATGAACCCAACTATCTTGTCTTCATTCAAGACAGTCTTTGTAAATAAATTGCAAATTATATCAGATGTGAGCTTGAAAAGGACCAATATCACCCTGTTTCTCTCTTCATTGACATACAATATTATTTGAATTAGTTTAAAATATTCTAAACAGGTGCTAATGCTGCCTGTGGTTCCTGGTGGCTACATTTCCAACCCATCTCTGCTAACAGCCTGGAAAGGCAGTGGAGGAGGGCCCAATGTCTTAGGCCCCTGCACACATGTGAGAGACATGAAAGAAGCTCCTGAGTTTGGATGGGCCTATCTCTGGCCATTGTGACCATTTGAGAATGAACCAAAGTATGAAAGATCTTATTCTGTCTCTCGCCTCCTTATACTTCTGCCTTTCAAATAAAAATAATCTTTAAAATTACCCTAAGATGAAATAATATAGATATATATCATTTGTGTACTAATATACAGAAATTCATTTAAGGGGATGTATAGTAGCTGTGTAATGGAGACTCATATCTAGTAACATGTCATTTAACTTCATGACATCGTAAATTTCTATTTTTCTTTCTATTGATGATTCTGCATTATGACTTCATTTAAGGGGATGTACAGTAGCTGTGAAATGGAGACTAACATCCAGATGTGAGGATGCAGTGTAGTATGCATTTCTACTTCCAAAGATGTACTTACAATGAAACTGTTTACTATATCTTGACAATAGGATTCTGGACTCTGCCATTGTCCATGCCCGCAATGATGGACATATGACTGTGTATGAAGAATTATACGTTAGTAATGATATAGAGGAACTAGGTGGGGGGGGAGGGAATTGGGGCTGGGATAAGGGAATATGGAACTGTATCATCAAATGATAGTAATAATAATAAAATGTAGAAAAAAAGAAAAAGCTTTTAATAAAGAGCCTTTGTTTTGTGGTTGTTCTCTTTTATTGTGGTTACGTTAAAATAATCAGGAATCCATCCCTTTATAGGGACTGTAATCTCAGAGCTCTGTTCCAAGTTGGCATTCAGAATTTGCTGAAGACAATAATGAAGCCATTATTTTTCATCAGATGAGCTAAGGTCAATTTCTCAAGGGAAATAATTAAAAATGTATCTTAACGTTAATTGCAAAGACTTGACACACTGGACAGGTAGTGCTCCTGCAGGTTTGAGGAGAAGGGCCAACTACACCTTTAAGATAATCTTCACTGCACCCATGACACATACAATAAAACCACTACCATGAAATGTCCATCATCTTTTCCTTTCCCAGGGAAATACACAATTTATAATGGCTGATTTGCTCATGATGAAATTTCATTGGACTGACATTTACCACTGTAATAAATCTACATAATGTAAGCTTAAATGTGTATCAGACATATTTTTAGAGATGAATGTCTGAGTAAGTGTGAACTGATTTGTCTTATCATGATCTTGTTTATCATGTCGGAATTAAAATGACATACAACCAAACAATATAAAGATCATAAACTATTACGAATAAGACAACTAAGTACAAATACCAGAAATACATATAAAGGAAATTTCTTATTTATGTTCAAAAAAATAAGATTCTTGTCCCACTCACTTGGAATAACTGATGAAAACTGACTGCTAAGAAAATCACATGGCTTTAGGGGAATAAATTTGGATGGATACACTTTCCCTTTCACACATTAGTTTAATCACTGAAAATTCTTAGGATAAGTTATGTCCTCAATGGAAAAGCAAGCTAGCTCCTTACCTTGTCATTAGGGGTGGCATTTAGGCAAACCACATTACGGTAACTCCTTTGGCTGACTTTTCCGTTTCAATCTAGTTTAACATAGATTCTATTTATCAGGATATGCTTTTTAAACATCTTCTAATATCATCTGTATACAAAAGTATCCCATACATTAGAGTCATAATAGCCTTCTAGTTACACTTGGCTAGTGGTTTTAAGTGGAGAGAATGCATTAAGGAACAACTAGGATTCATTGGAAAACATGAATCACTCACATTACAGGCATTTCCTAAAACAGTAATGAACTAATTGGCATAGAGAGTTTTCAGCCTAAGCATCAACAGACATTTATTGAGGGTAACTAAAGATGACTTCCTCTTGTGGTCATAGCTTTCCTGCCAGCCGCAGAAGCATTCCTAAAGGTGAGACACTTTATCATTTAAAACTGGGACCCTTGTCAATGAATCGCTTTCCATAGCTATGCATCTCTGACAATGCTGCACCGTATTCATCAGCATTCAGTCCTATCTCGTGCAGCTCCTTCTGATCTGCCAATGGGATTCTTTTCCCCAAATTATCAAAATCTGTAAGAAATTCCATAGCAATTGGCAAAAACTAAAAGAAATTTTCAAAAATTAAGTAATTTAACCTCACAGGATACTTACAGGTCTGCCAGACTCTATAGAATCCACGAAATCTTCAATTATAATTGAAAAACAGACTACACTATTTGTGGATTTGCATTTTCATTGGATAAAGGGTGTGTAGTGAAAGGTCCTATGACATCTTGTAATCACCTTTCTTCAAGAATTACAACTAAAAATGGTATTATTTTTAATAGTTTCCTTTCCAAGTTCATCATTATAGTCTCCAGTTCCACCTTTACTTAAACCATAGCTAAAAATAAAGCACTAGGAGAAATCTCTTTATCCACCTGTGGAAGGTATACCAATGCTAAAATCCCAATCAGTTGTGTGTGCATTGGGGGATGGGAATGTAGCAGAAGTGAAAGATGGCATGAAATCGCCTTTGTCTCTTGGGAAGAGAGGCTTCTTAAGAGTAGAGATAAAATACTATTTCGGGATCAGTATGTGGGTGAGTAAAATTTCTGTGGGGAAAAAAGTAATAAAACCCAAAGGACAGCCATAAATCTATCTGGATTACCATGGAGATGACATTTGGATTGCTCTTCTGATGGTGTCAACATTATTTGCTCTAGTTCACTCTTTTAGAGATTTTCATGTCCAACTTCCTTTTGGTTCACTTGTGCACGTAGGATTAAAGTATGGACATACTTGGTATTCACTTCAGGATTTATCAGGGTGGTTTATTTAAGAGAAAAAGAAATACAAGAACCACAGAATCAACAACATGCTGGCATCGAGTATTTATTTTGCAGTCACTTACTGTAGGTGCTGTCTTCGTCTTTGGTGCCATCAATGGTGCCATCCGCCTGCAGCTGCAAGTGGTAGCCTTGCCGGCTGTATAGTTTGGTAACTATACCCTTAAGCTGAGGCTCTGCAAAGAAAACAATGGTTTGAATCCATTGATAAATTGTGTTTATAAAGTCGAAATGATTCAGAATTTAACACTGCAATTTTATTTACATGTTTTAGCGCAAATGATCGAGAGTCCTTTGGAAGAAAGAAACCCAACAACAAATTTCAGAATAAATCTCCACACTGAAGAAAGGTTTGATTTCTACTTTGTAGCACCGGTAAAGCCTCCCCATCCCCCACCCCATAGTGGCTACAGTATCTGACAGCTTGTCCTTTGGTTTATCAGATGGTACCTCTTTCATTAAATATTTGGGAAGGGTTAGCAAATGGTATATCCTGCCTTTTAACAACGTAGAACAAAAAGAGAAGTAACAGACTTAGGGTTTGTCAGCCAACAGCAAAGGTTTCTTTCAGAATTATCGCAATTTGAATAATTATCTCCATTGTAAGGTTGAAAATACTAAAATAACTTGGAACCATATCAAAAAATGTGTATTTAGAAAACGGAGACTTCCATACAAAAGAGATGGGGGTTAAGTAGCTGTCATATATCATTGTATTCTATTCTGCTAAGTATCCCTAGATGAAAACGGGTGGGAAGAGAGCAAGACTTATGTTGGTGGAGAAAAAAATCAGTTCATACTTAATTTTAAAGTTAGTATTACACATATGATCATCTGAAATACGGGTTCTTAATTAAAATGATTTTCAATTATGAATCACCAAACATTAATCAAGAACCTAATTTACCAATAATGGCTGTTATTAAAAATTTGCTCTTACTGAATATAGACACCTGCGCTGAAATAATATTTACGTGATTATTGGAGCCACATATTGAAGTTGCTTTGCAACCGCTTTAAGCCTTTTGAAAGAAGCTTAATTTAGAGCTAATGCATTAAAAAGAACTTTGTGTAAACAGAAAACCAACAGTTTGGATTTCCATTCCCAGGCATTTAGAATATATAATCCATGAGTAAATCAAATTCATATAACAAAAGGTAAGATGATCGTGCAATACTCTCGTTTGGTTGAGATTGGCAAATATGCTTCACGTTCCACTGAAGGTTTACCTTGACGCAACCTGACACCTATGGCCATCTGAAATCTACCCTCCTACACACACACACACACCCCTGAATATACCTACTCTTCTCACTGAAATGGTTCAGAAAGACCCACAATCTGGTAGTGAGTTTTTTTCCTCTTCAATCCTGCGTTTTTAGTATCAAGTGATCACAGTTGTCAGGGATCTAATCAGATCACTCAGCTCTTTGCGGCAAGGTTCTAGAAATCCCTCCCCCACCTCCCCAGCAAACATTTCAGAGCTGCACCACAAGTCAAGTCCATCCTGAGAAGCTTAGAAGTAATCAAAGAAAAAGAATGCCTAGACAGCGGAAGCCCAGGAAGCCCACGTCCCTTGGGGGTGGAAGCTGAAGGGCAGGGTCTGACTGGCAGAGATAAAGACAAGAGGGGTTTCCCCGGATTCTCCAAGTAACGGGCGGGAGTGGGGGAGCGGGGATGGTGTCTGCACAGCAACACACTGGCAATTTTCACGCCTCACACAAGAGCCACGGCTGGGTCACAGCTGCCTGGAGCCCACCAGACGCGCACACACACGCACACGCATGTGCCAGGTCTGTAGCTGAGGGCGCACCTCCCGGGCAGGGTACGCCCCCAGGCTGTGCGCTTGTCCCAGGGCAGTTGCAATGCAGCAAGCCTGTTAACTGTTACGAAGCAGGCGAGAAAGCAATCA
Source organism: Ochotona princeps (assembly GCF_030435755.1). Classification (NCBI taxonomy): domain Eukaryota; kingdom Metazoa; phylum Chordata; class Mammalia; order Lagomorpha; family Ochotonidae; genus Ochotona; species Ochotona princeps. The sequence continues at coordinate 96,201,557 of NC_080865.1, forward strand.
TCTCCCACGCACGCACACCGGGTAGGTGGCCTCATCCGTAAGACATGGGCCATCAGCAAACTCACCTACGCTTTACATACCTGCCCCCTCCCCGCCCCAGATCCCCAACACTCGTAAAGTCTCTCTCTGTATAAGTATATAAAAATCCTTAGAGCCCTTTCCGACCTGGTCTCCTTCTGCGCCTCTTCTTGGACCCGAAGAGTTTGACCCGGGAAAAGACGTTTAACTTGTTTTTGTCGCAGCTGGTCTTGCCTTTGCTGGGGCTGCTGACACACTTGCAGGCGTTGGATTTTTCGCGCTCGCGGGCTTGTCTCTTCTGACGGATCAGCGAGCTGGCGATAGCCGCCGCCATGGCCACGACGCCCACCACCACCACTTCTTGTGCTGCCCCTCTCTGGGTTTGCCTGCTCCTCCTTCGCCGCCGCCGCTCTTCGGCTCTGCGTCGCGCTCTCGCCGCCTTAGTCTCCTTAAGCCGGCGCTAGCCCGGGCTTCTCCGCACTCGGGCTTCAGCCGAGGAGGGGGCTCAGCATGCCGTCCGAGCTCCTCGGGCGGTGGTCCGGCTCCCGCGCGGGCTGCTGGCTGCCAGGGTCCGAGCCGACGCCACAGCCCCGGGCCGGGATCGCGGGCGAGACGAGCAGGCGGAGGCTGAGCTGTGCGACTGCGTGCGCTCGGCCCCTGCGCCCCGAGGACACTGTGCAAGTCCAAGTGGCTTGGGTCGGAGTTTCGCAGCACCCCCCGCCCTGTGCCGCGCGGAGGGGGCCAGAGCAGAGAGGCGGGCGGAGGGAGAGCGCGCGGGCAGGGAGAGGCCCGGGAGCGCGGGCGGCAGGCAGGAGGAGGGGGGAGGCAGCGCGCGGGGGAGCGCGCCCTCACCCTGGCCCCTCCAAGGCTTCCACTAGTCCTTGCAACTTCTTGGCCTGCGAATCAGGAAAAGTTGGCCCGTGCCAGCTTTCCGGCAGGGATCAAACAGGTAATGGCCTCGCATCTTCGCTGTGGCTGCTGCTCTGGGCGCGGCACAGGCGCTGCACACAAATTCAGCCGCCGCAAGCACCCTCCGGAAGAGCGCGACGGCCTCGCGGCGGCCCCCTCCCCCGGTGGCCCCTCCCTCTACGCCGCCGACCGCCCCCCTCCCACCCCCCCACCCCCCGAGTCCCCGGCCGGCGGCCGCAGCTAACACCTGTAGGGGCTTAGGCACTGCCCCCATCACCCTAGTCTCTCCTTTCCCCCGAAAAGAGATTCAGAAAGAAACCGTGATGGAGGAGGCAGCAGGATGAAGCAGTTATGAAGGAGCGTGGGTTTGCTCGGCGATGGGGGGTGGCGGGGCGGGGGTGTTTCCTTAGTGTTTGACTCTTAGCTGGCCGGATTGCGTGTTGGCTAGAGCTTCAAGGAAGTTGGCCGGGCCCCTAGCCCGGAGTCCGACTCACCAACACCCCCTCCCCCCTACCACCACGCTGAAACATTTTGCTTAGCGACACTTGTAGCGGTTCCAGAGAGGCCAGGGTGCCCAGACAGGCTCAGCCCCCCGTGGCAGCAGCAGCAGCAGCAGCAGCAGCAGCCGGCACTGCAGAGCTGCGCCCGCACACCCCGCACACCACGCTGCCACCCAGTGGTTTTTGCTGACTTTTCATTTCAGGCCAATTGGTGCTGCCCAAACCCTGCTTTCTTCTGTGCCCCCTCATCTGTCCGTCCACATCTGAGATACAAGCAGAGCGCTTGGACCGTGTACTATAAACGGTATTCTGCAAAAGCACAGCTGAGCCTCTTTGAACTGTGGCCCGTCTCAATTTGCCCAGCTTCTTCCTTTTCTCTGCGCAAACTCAGGCGGCCTCCCTCCTTATAATTCAGGAACCAAGTCTAGCTTTTTACTAGCCTCTATTCACAAGTTATGTCCTCTGCCTGTGCTATAATTTATACGTAAAAAGAAACACGGGGTTTTGAGACCAAGAAAGCAGCAGAGAACATTCACATCCTTGTCTTCAAATACAGACTATTATTTTTACTTTTTAACTTGATTCCTGGAGCCATAATAAGAGCCACAAATAGTAGGGCAGTTCTATGTTGGAGCTTCCACTCGACTAGCTTTACGTGACTCCTCTTTGCTATTTCATGTCCTTTAAGAATTTATGTAGACACAAACCCAAATGCTCGGTTTGCACCCAAGTGCAGTCCTTTTCTCTTGCCTGACCACCCAAGAAGCTCACACTCAGTAATAATGAAAAAGGCTTCTTAGCGCATCAGGGGAATCACCTGACCCTTCCATAGTTCTCTGCCTGACAGGAAAAGCTGCTTCTAACTCCCAAGACACTCCCCAAACTTGAAATGCTCCTTGCTCTAGCAGAAGCACCCTTTAAAGGTTTGCAAGGCAGGTCCAGGTTGGTTTGCAGGGGCCACGATGGCAGTTATAAGAAAAAGATGACAAAGTGCTCCTGCCTACTTCTTTACAAGAGAAAAGGGAGGCAAAGATAGAAAAGAATTTTAGCACCACAACCAAGCAATCACTCCTTCAGAGAGTTAAAACATAGCTGGAGGAGTGGGGGGAAGAGACCAGTCTACTTCCAGCAGACTTTGAGTGTCTTAAAAATTGGAAGTAGGTCTTATCCATCACTTTATTCTCACCTCCTGGCACAGTTCCTGTTACAAGTCGATGATCAATAATAATTTGCTGAAAATAATTGATGAATGGCTGATTGAAATTGGTTCTGACAGGTAGGAAGATGTTCCCCAGCACCCAGCACGTGTAATTATTGTTGGTCAAATTGCAGGAGCCATGGAGGTAAATCGGGCCAGAAGAAGCTTTGATGAAAGCAAAACATTTCAGCTGTGGGATGGAAACTAGAGGTTCCTACTCTGTATCCTACTAGCTGCTCAGCCCTGACTCTTAGAGCCTTTTATTTTTTGTTGATACTTCTCTGGGATCCAGTTCCATAGCATGCATGAAGAAGCTAAACAGGAAACAAGTTGTGATCGCTTCTCAGCCTTTTGGCTAAGATCAAGTGTAATAACAAGTTGTGATGCAGAAAAGGAATGTCTTGGCAATAATGAAGGAACTGAAAACAGGAGGGCACGTTTAGCACTCCTGTTTCCTGCACTCCTGCGAGGGCGTGTTCAGGGTTTACTCATGTAAACTCCCTCCACATACTCTTTCCAGGGTACCTGTAGACTTACTGAGTTGGTCACTGTAGAATGGATATCAGAAGCAAACACACCCAGAAGAGATTTCAGGAATATTTAAGGGAAGGACAGGGAGCTTATTACAAAGCTGCAAACACAAACATATAAACCCGTTAGTTCTATTTTTTCGTTTTAGTTCATATATACTACCCACAGCATTTCCGCGCAGAGAATTGAGCTCTAAACCATGAACATGGAAGTAGTGCACCAAAGCTGACAGCTAGACATGTTCTGCAGGTGTCTGCGGGGATGGCCTTTTGCTCTAATTCCCTTTTCCCTCAATTAAATTTTATAGTCCTGAAAAACGAGGAACCTGCACTCTCCTCTCGCTATGTGCTCCATGTCAACACACAAACATTACCTAAATCCCATCTTCATTATTCAATCTCTATGGATGGGAAAATACATGACATTATTGGTGAGAAGGGGGCCTTGCATTCTCTGTGGTCTGGCTACCTACACACCTCAAGAATTCTCTCTCCTCCACCAAGAGAACTCGCAGAAAACTGACTTAAAAGGTAAGTTCAGGCCAGGGTGGAAAGAGAAGGCAGATCATTTTTTGAACCACGATCCAAATCCTGTTGTACAATCAGCACTGCCATGAATAAAGCGAATCTTTTCATGCTTTTAAACATGTTCATTTCCTAGGTGCTTGGGAATTCAGAGAAAAGCGAGAAAATCACTCTCAAATCTTCAGAGAACTGTGCCAGAACCCTGTCCACCTCCTGAAGGCACAGGGAAAGCCAGAATCGGCAGCCTATCTTTTGGAAACCAATTTGCCTTCCTTTTCAGCCACATTGCCATCTCAGATCAATAGTATGGCATTTTAGCAAGAGGAAGAAAGAGCTCTCCTTTTCACAGCTGTTTCAAACTCCTTTTTGCTCCTTGCATTCCTAGCAGTTGACATCCTAGCTTGGCTATCAACTTTCTAGATTGGGTCCACATTCATAAACTTCCAGTGTTTTCTGCTTAGCCCAGTGCTTCTAACTCCTCTAGAGCTGGGAGAATCTACTGTCATTTGACCCTCCAATGCTTTCCTCCTTGATCAAGTTTAGACAGAAATCATTCTTAGCTCCTTTCTCTAGCTCTCAAAGAGTTCCATCCTTGGCTTTGGTAGACATAGATTTTAATGCATTTTCTTCCACTAATTTTGTGTGGTCCTGGGTATGCTGCCTCCTCCATTGGGGTTTTAGGGTTCCCATCTTCGAAACATTTCTTATACAAAATTGCTAGCTTTCAAACTGCAGCATCTTAGCAGTTACAGGAGTGTGACGTGAATTTCCACAAGAGTGTTAATTTCCATTTTTATCTGTTTTGCATGCTAGGATCCATTGTGTGGTTTACATGTGATAAAATAAAAATATTCCACCACTCAAAAACACAGTATTTGAAAACCCTAGATGAGATGTTCCTTTAAGTCCTTTGGGATCTGGAAATCTGTGCATTTTTATTTGTGCCTCTGTTTCCCCCCTCTCTTTATCTTTCTTTCCCATCTCTCTGTTCCTTTCCCACCCCACCAGAATGTAAAATCTAAATTGAATTCCAAAGACTCCACTCTTCGTGCATTCGCTTGAGAACCATGTTTCAGCATTCTTTTCAGAGAGAGCTATGTGAGTTATCAGAGCATAGAATGCTGATCGTTCTCTACCAATCTCTTTTGGCAGGACTCGGATGAGCTGTAAGGAAGCTGAGGGGACCTGCTTTCAAGAGGAGAGAGAAAAAAAAAAACGATGTGATTATGATGAGTAAAAATACCAGAGTTCAGACAGCCTAATCAGAAGCAGCCTTTGTACATTTTGAGCACAAAGGAACTGGCTGTCTTTTTGAAACTCTGAAATTGAGAGATTTCTAACTCCCTTGCTTCATGAAGATAAACATGTTGAGAGCCACTTGTTGCTTTGCTCTTCATCTTCACTCTTTCATAAAAGAAGCTGAATGGCTAGCTACCAGGTCAAAGACTGATAATAAGTGCTAAGTGGGGAAAACAAACGAGGTTCAAGTTCACCGAGGTCAAGTAATGGGAATACCTCCCTATTCACTGAGAAGGGCAATAAAGGGAGTATATAAGAAGTAGGGGAGCAAGTACCACTTTTTCTGGCCTAAGTGTCTCCAAAAGCCCAGTGAAACAATTGGATAGAAATACAGATGAGATTAGTGGAAAACCGTTAGAATACACTCAGGCCACTTTAACTCTAAGAAGGAAAAAAAATGCAATTTAAGGAAATTTTTGTCAACATCACACTGGAATTTTAGGGACAGAAAGTGTGACTATTGTATTCTGTAACACAACCTGACACATTCATTAGCTGGCAGAGCCTCTTCTAGCCAAATCACTTGGGAGAGTTAAACTAACAAAGGGCTCCAGAACGAGTTTTTTAGAAACTGATTGGCTCATCTGATTTGTATTCAGAATCAAAAGCCATGGAACCGTAGGTTTCTGCCGAACTAGGATGGTGGCTTAGATTTCATTATGTCTTCTCTCTGAGATCATTTTCTAAATACATCATCTTATAAGAACGTACTAAATTTTGCTGATTTATATTTAGAAATTAATCGGGAAAACATTGATTAATTCTTATCCTTTAAGAAGAAAAATCCTACAGTACATAAAAATTCCATTGTTCAGTCATAAAACCAGTAAAACCATTATAACACCCTGATTGCATTAATCATATCTGTGAAGTCAGCTGGTTGTCATTTAATAAGCCATAGTAGCTGCAATATAGATAGTTCAAGGCCTCGGATTACCTGTGCGGTCATTTAATCAAGAAAAGCTGCAGAGAAGCAGCAGATTGCTGGGGTGGGGTGCTGTCTCCTGACCAAAAGGAGAAGAGAGACTTGAGCTGAAGTTTCAGTGTGTGGTAATTTAAGTTTTGTGCAAGGGAAACATTCCGCTGATTTTCCTTCCACAGAAGCTTTCATGAATGCAACAGAAAACTTTTCTACCTGAATGGGTATGTGGGTTGACTTCTCCCAAGACTCTCATTCTGTCATAAAAACAACACTACTCTTTATATAGCCATGACCTGCAATGAATAAGTGCTTTCAGGGAAGCGGGAATGGAGCAGTGACACCATCACTGTGCATGCTAAAGGTCTCTACTGATAAGGGATGGAGGTGGTGAGTGACTTTGCCTGTGGAAAACCACGTAGGATTAACTTGGGGAATGTAAATGAAGGCAGTCACCCTGAATTTCAGTTGCTCTCCTTCAAACATTAGAAAGCATGTTTTGAAAGAACAACAAAAAAATATTCTTAATGGTAGAAGTGGCTTCCATGGTATCAAAGAATAACCAAAACATCAGCTGAGTATGATTCAGTTTTATTCACTAATATTTGAAGGTTGTGAATGAACACTTGCTATTTGATGAAGTGACTGGTGGCCAATAACCATAAAATGAGATGGTAATATGATGAAACATTTATGATAACCTAAAAATATGCAAGACTCAGAGGCTAATTATCTGTAACACTGAGTTCATTTCTTGCCCATGGAACTAAGGGATCTAAGTGAAAAAAGCTAGAGGGAAAATGATGGAGGATTGGAAACAAAAGAAGATGATTAATTTTTCTGGATATAAGCTCTCTCAGAAAATAAGGTTACCGGAAGAAAGGGACCTAAAGTCAGGATTTGAAGAAGGGACTTCAGCATTTTAAAATGGTCTACTGTTCGTCACTATTTAGCATATTTGAGCAAGACTCACAATTTGAGAAAAGGACACTAGACCAACTTTATTCCACTAGTTTCATCTAGAGGAGTTTTCATATTTTAAAGCATAGAGGTAATGGGGAAATACTTCAGCAGGCTCTCAGCACATTCCTTTTCAGACACCAGCCAGGATTTGGGCAGGAAAAAATGATGCTGAATTTGGAGGAAATATTCTTGTCCAGATTCTCAAGAAGGGGCAAAGGACAAGTCTCCACAAATGTGAGGATACCCTAGGTCATATTTAAGCTTGTCATTCTCCTCTAGATTTTCGTTTTGTTTTGTTTTGTCTTAACCAAACTGGGGTTTCCAATGATAATACTACAGAACAGATAATTTGGTTGCAATTTGACAAGAAACTTGCTACCTGTTACAATTCTGTTTCCTTTAACACTTATAGCAACCTGAATGGTAGGTATTATTTCCATTATTGCCGTTTTAGAAGCCAGGACGGTGAGACCTAGGAGAGTAAATGATACACCTATGACTTTCTGGCTAGTACACAAGTGGCAGTGCCAGAATTTAAATTAAGGATTTTCAGCCAGTACAGTTGATGTGTATAAGGCCAGTTCATTGAATTCTACTTTTTTTTTTCCTTCTTGGCACTGGGTCTGTCAATTGCTGAACAGCAGTTCCTGGATATAGATATCTCTTGGCATGGGCAATTGGGAAAATTAGAATATAGTATGATTGTCAGCCGTGTTATGGCTTTTATTTCTTTTACACATATAAATTAGGAAATTACGAAAGCAGGTATGGCCCATGCATAGTTAGGAGCATAATTCATACTACTTTTAATAATAACTTTTTAGCCTGAAACTTAATAAAAGATTAAATCATTATAAATCATTGCTTGTGTCTGTCTGGGTTTCCCAGTTATGGAAATGGTTTGACACTAGCACTGTGTTTGAGTCAGGTAATCAAGGCTTTGTAATGGAATGGGACCCTTATTCCTTTCCAAGTCTTCGTCTCCATCACTGCTTAGTGGAGACCAGAAGTTTAATCACTCTTGATTCTCACAGTTCTGTACTCATAGGGAAATTTTCTTTCCACACTGTAAGCTTATTTTGCCATCTGCTTTCAGAAACAGGAAGCCTGAGTTCAGCCAAAAGAGAGACAAATATTACACACATTGAATTCACTTCCATGATTGTAGACCCATGACTATTATTTTGCACACAGACGCTTATCTAGTCTCCATTCTCATGAATATACTCCCATTTCTCTCTTCCTCTAAACACCCAAGAGTACGGTCAAATTATCAAACTCATTATTAACTAACTTCTCTCGAAAACACTGAACGTCTAAAACAATTTTAGAACCACTTTCATGAAAGGAGCCTCGGCACTCACCTAATATCTCATTTTTGGGAAGAGATCTGAGGCAAGATGATTTCAGTACATTTGCCATGAACCATTTGTTCATTTATTAGGTTTTACTGAGAATTATATGCTAAGTACTAAGCCAAGACCTGAAAAACAGAGTTACTAATAACATATGTATCATCCCAGCTATGATTCTAACAACTTCATCCCTGCTTGTGTATTTAATACTTGAGACCCACTGTTGGGTCTGTCTCCATTGAACAGTTAAAGAAAATGAGGCAAATAGAGGGTGACATATTCATTCAATTTGGAAGTGGTGGAACCAGGATTGAAATCTATATATTCCAACTTCATGTCCAATATGCTTAAATCTAGTGCTTCTCTAGTGACTGTCCTCGGCCTCATGTGGAGTGAGAAGATGAATAAACTAATATAAACACAAGTAGTCTAAGCACTGTAACAGTCGTATTAAATATGTTAAGTACTGGGGAAACTCAAGTTAACTGCAAACAGTACTGTAGTAATTGAGTTCGATTTTGAGAAAAAAAAAATCCCACTGAATTTGGAGTTTGGAAGCTGAGCAGCCAGCAAATTGGGGAACTTAAAACTTACATCTAAACTGATTTAGTATAAAGAATTCATAAAACTGTGGATTTTTATGCACCTATACTTTGTCACTTGAGAATAAGTTGGTCTAACATTATGACTGCTTTCCAGCAGTGTACTCTCCTGTGTTAAGTTCATTACTGGTTTAGTTATGAATCACTCTGGGGGTTTGGGGAATCAACAACACTGTATGGATATTTTGATGGATATTTGTGATTTTTTTTCATTCTTGCTTATGAACCAGTTGGCTTCTCTGACCCACTGTATACGTTCAGCACATGTTGTCAAGAACAATGTTTAAGCTTACACTCATTATTGATTTATGACTGCCATTAGAAGTTTTAGTAGAAGCGATCTCTTTAGAAATACGTCAATAAAAATGAAAGTTACATTGCAATGTATGCCAGAGCCAGCCAGCCTTTTTCCTGAATAACTGGAATAAGCCCCATCCCAGTTAGAAACAAGAAAATTATATGGAGGCAGTCATGGAACTATTTTTGTTATTATAATTAACTTTCTTATTAACAAATTAACCAAATATTACAGGGAAATGACTGTCCAAGCCAAGTAATCCTAGTAATCCTGTATGTAGATTTCAATATTCTATTGGAGATGGACAACTAGGGTTTGGTCGGTATTTGAATATATTGAAAACATATTTTAAAATCTTCCTACTCAATTCATTCCTCTTCCTGTCTTGAAAATACCACCACCTGCTTTATTTGCCAGAATAACATATCAAAATGGACTCCCAATGAAACTGCGAAGTTTATCTTGATAACAGGATGCTGGACTGTCTGTCATTGTCCATATCTGCAATGTCAGTATACACTTAATTAGCAGAATGATGGACTTCTGACTGCTAATGAAGGACTATACTATTGCAATAATGTAGGGAAAATCAGTGGAGGTCGGGGGAGTAGAGGGAGTTCGGGAGAGAGGTAAGGGAAAAGTATCATAAAATAATAAAAATTTTAAAATAAAATAAAATCTATTATATCTATAAAAACACTTGAGAATTGCTAAGAAAAAAAAAGAATGCTCAATATCACTGCAACAATCAAGACAACATCGTGTGTGTGTGTGTGTGTGTGTACTCCAGGCAAGCCTCAAGCAGCACTCTGAAGTCAGCATCTCAACCCAGGTGCCCCTCTTCTCATGGGGCCACACAAGAACCTGCTCTTCCAGAAAAGGCTTTAGGTTCCAAGCCCTCCTAATTATTCTCCTTCATTAAAATGGTCCTTTTCTGTATTTCATCTCTGGGTCATTGCTTTATAATAAGATGGTTCATTAATCAGGTCCTTTCCTCAGTGTAGGGTTAATGGGTACTAATATGGTCTCATTATCCCCCAAGGAACTGACTTAATCTAATAGGCATTATATGAAGATAATGTAACATGAGTACACTTGAGAAAGTTCATGGAAAATGGAATTAAAAGTATGATTTGATTTTGACAGAGAACAAATTTTCATTGCAAAATTCTTTCATAATACATGGAAAATGTGATTATATAAAAAAATATGGAAGCATTTGCGCAGGAAACTTGTAAATGGATTCTGTCTCCCTTCCTCCCTGTCACATTGCCTTTCATACTGCTGGCTCTATCAAAATGTTTGCATGTGAGTGTACACATAACATCAGCCTACACAGATTTCAAAATTCTTACCAAAGAGGCACAATTAGGATTTTGTTGGTATTTGAATATATTAAAAACATATTTTAAATATTTCTACTAACTTTTGGAAATTTAATAATCAATTCTTCAGCTACAGCCCCTCTCTAAGTCTCTTCCTGCTAGGGATGTATTAACCCTCATTGTGTCCTTCATGATTCCATATTGTTTTTCTCTCTTCATCTTTCTTTGACGAATTTTGTTACTTCATTGATTCTTTCTTGAACTGTATTAATTCTGTTTAAATTTTGTTTTTATTCCATCATGACACATGCATATACTATGTGATATGTTATTCAGTAGCATTTTATAGTTGATATTATATATAATTACAAATGCATAAAATTAAAATATATGACTATATATGCAATTTTACTATTTGTCTTTTTAAATAAATTTGCAAATTCTTTTTATATCTTGTTCATACCTTAGGGAATCTATTCTTTTTTATCCTATTGAACATTTTGAAAATACAAGTGTTAAAAGTTCTTTCATATTGCCTAATTTCAGGAATACGAATTTCTAATTTATTTTCACTATTGATTCTCCCTGTTACGGTCTATTCTCTTCTTTCTCTGTAAATTTGCTTATGGACTTGAGGTCAAGAGTGTTTTCTTAGAAGTCCCACATGAACACTGGGTAGTAGTTATCCACCTGTCCAGTTTTGTATTATTTCTTCCAGCACTCATACAATCCCGCAGCTACAGCTCAGATTATATGTTAACCACCAAGCTTGGTGTTACAAATATGAATTTGAGTTCTAAAATTTCCTATGTTCTCAGTCCACTTGTATTCTGTGTCCCTAAGGTTTGGGTCTTGGTTTCTTGTGAACTGGATGGGGATTCTTTGCTCCTATTTTTACTCAGCAAAATCAGGCCTTCTAGTTCTGCTACACTTAATGGCCAATTAGATGTAAAAAAAGCTTTTTTGTTTCTAACACCTGAAGAGGATCTTCCCTTTTCCCCTTCAGATTCCCTTGTATATGTCAAGATTTGGTATTTTATCCATTATGACTTAAGTCTGTAAAAAAAAAAAAAAAAGGTAGGCAGAAGTGAAATCCTATTTCAACATGTTGATTACCTCAACTGTTTATCTCAACCACTGCATTAAACTGATATCCCTACTGTCATGTAATGATTTATTTTCAGTTATTACTATATGCAAATTTTCAGCAGTATTTAACACTGTTTTACATGGTTTTCCTGATGATGTATGATTCTTTTATTGGCTTCTCCCAACATTATGCTCATCCGATTTTCCTCATTCTTCTATCCGACTGCTCCTTTTTCCAAGATGTATTCCCCCTAGTATTTGAGTCCCTTTCAGGTTTCTGTTGTATGTCCCCTAAATTTATCCCCCAATATTATCCTTTCCTAAAACTTTCTGTTAATTTCATTCATTTGTTCATTCATCCATTCATGAATTCCATGAATGTCCTTTTGAGCATCTACTCTGTGTCATGCTGAGTTTCAGGTATGCAATAGTGAACAAGGAAGATATGATCCTGTTCATGGAGAACCTCAGTCAAATGGAAAATCAAATAATAAAAATATATGTAATTATAAACTGTGCTCATTGCTATAAAAAAGGATAGGATGCTGTTCAAGAGTCCTACAAAAGAAGTTAACTGAGATTAGAAGATCAAGGAAAGCTTCTGAAAAGAGACAACTTTTTGTCAACTCATGAAATATGATACAAATTCAGTCACATGAGTGTAGTGAGGTAGCCAGCTAGTTCAGGGTCATGAGCTTGGAAGCCACTCCTCTGTCACCATCTAGGTGTTCCCTCCTGCCCACCTGTGACTCTCATCTATCATCACCTAGAACCTGAGAGGGGCATTGTTGTGCAACCACTCCCCCCACAAGCCCATATAAAGGCTCAGGATAAGGAGCTCCGTAGCTCTGGCACACTGACTCTTGTCCCCACTCCACCACTCACTTCCCAGTCCCTACTTGCTCTCTGGCTTCCCGCGGACAGACTCTGAGGACAGGTGCCACCTGAACATCGCCCCTGTGTGCCTGTATTCCTCACCCTCTATTCACTGCTTGGGCGGGACAATGGAGATAGCAATGTTAAAATGCTTTGTATTTCCAATTTGTGTACTATCAGGAGTTCCAGGAGAGGTGAGGCCTAGCAGTAGTGGAATGTGGGCAGAGAAGCCAGGGAAAGGTGAATGTCTGCAGCTCTGTAAGTGTGTCCAGGTTGCTTGTTGCATGTCTCTTAGGATAACTTATATTGTTGGGGAAGCTGGGACATACGTCTTCAGCTTAACAGATGAACTTCAGGGTAATGACCGTTTGTTCCTCTTTGGGTTACAATTGATTGGACTGCCATATGGATTTGTGATTTGCAATTTCCAGTGGGCCCTGTTATCACCAAGCTTGGTTAATAAAGACTCCTTGATAAACCTTAAACATATCTGGTGTGATCTTACTCACATCCCACAACATGAGTAGTACAGGAGAGAATTATCATTTATACTGCAACAACTCCAAATATCTACACTGCTTCCATCAGTTTAGATGGCTACTCTGTGTTCCACTAAACCAAGGTAAAGTTGAACTTCTCCTTCTCAACTTTTGAAAAGGAACAATAGTTCGTTTTCTTTCTTCCTGTGTGATCATTGGGGTGTCTCTTGTAGCCTTCCAGTTCTGGGTGAACCCACTATCTCAACCAAGCAAGAAGTCTTCACACCCTCTTGAGCCCATTGTCTTTCCTCCCACCTCACATCCAAAGAGTAACCGGTACTGACAAGTCTATCTTCTTAATATCCCTTCTACATTTCCAGTTTTAAAACTTTAGCCTTTCAGGGGCCCGGCGCTGTGGCCTAGAGGCTAAAGTCCTCGCCTTGAATGCACCAGGATCCCATATGGGCGCCAGTTCTAATCCCGGCAGCTCCACTTCCCATCCAGCTCCCTGCTTGTGGCCTGGGAAAGCAGTCAAGGATGGCCGAATGCATTGGGACACTGCACCCACTGCACCGGAAGAGGTTCCTGGTTCCTGGCTTCAGAGCAGCACAGCACCGGCCGTTGCGGCTCACTTGGGAAGTGAATCATCAGACAGAAGATCTTCCTCTCTGTCTCTCCTCCTCTCTGTATATCTGACTGTAATAAAAATAAATAAATCTTTCAAAAAATCCTTTAGCCTTTCTGCTTCATCATAGTTATCTAACTGTTCTCTCTGACTCCTCTCTCACCTGTTATCCATCCACTGCGCCCATTCTTCCATATCCAACCTACAAATTAGATCATATTATGTCCTGTTAATGAGTGCTCAGTGGTTCTACACCACATATAGGCGCTCCAATATCTGGCGTCAGACTTCTTTGTTACACTTACTTTCCTACCAGTCTTCCTGTAACACACTGTAATTTCAAAATATTGAAATACTTCCTTTGCCCCAAATACTTCCTGCCATTCCCTTGGCCATTCCAATTGCTGTACCTTTGACAATCTGATGTGCTTTCATCCCGCAAAGTCTTCAAACTTGTTATCAGTTATTATCTCCCCCAGGAAACTTTTTTTCCAACAACCTACATGTAATGCCACTGTTTTTTTTTTCCTCTGCTCTATAGCTCTCAACACGTGCAGCACTTATGACACATGCGAGCCTAATTTGGTCTACTTATCTGTCATTCACACTAAATGGTGAGTTCCTTCATCACTGAAGGGGGATTCAAACAGAGAAGGGGTACAATGACTAATAACTTTATGAATAAATAAATTAGCTAACCGTCCTTTTATTAATTTAAAAAGCATTCAGGAGGTAACTGAAATGAAGTGTAGGACAGTTACATTCTCATGGGGTATCCTCCTGTGCTGTATATATTAGAGTACATTGGAGAATCAGAAACAGATATCGGTCACGTCGGGTACTGAACTGTAAATAGGGGATGGAGTGGATTCCTGTGAAAGGGAAAGTTATTTAATCAGCATAGTAATTCTATTGGTCTATATCTATGCAATGTTTTGGTATAATCTTTTTTTTTTTGAAGAGTATACCACAATGTAATGGTGACAGCTCTTGTCTTATTTGATTTGTGTGACAATGGGAAAGAGATTCAGTGTAGGTTTCAATTGGATCCATTTTGTAAACCAGGAAACAGTGTCTCAGAAAGAGGTTATGGATGCCTAACATTACATTCATTTATTAATCACTCTAGGCCATATTTCTAGCCAGAGAATGAAAATGATTTACAAGAAGGTACACAAGAAAATAGAGCTTATATACAAAGATTACGACATTACAGTGACAGAAGAAGAATTAGACAGTAAAAGGTAGCATAGGAGCCAGAAGAGTCTCAACTGAAAGTTTCTGAAATCACTTCTCATAATTTTTCAGCCTTGTTGGGTTTCCTGCAACCGTTGTTGAACTACTAGGTGTGGTCTATGATAGTTTTGCCAGCACACAAAAGCAGCAACATTCAGTGAAGCAAGTAGCCCAATATCTATTAAAATAATCCCCCATCAAACAAAAGCATGGAAAATCAAATTCATAGTTGGATCACTACATTTTCCTGTTTGGACCATAAACCAAATCAACCAACAGCCGGAAACAATCTGAATAAGCTGAGACCTCAAAGAAAAGTGACCCTGTCCATATATAGATACTACACACACACACACACACACACACACACACACACATTCACACACGAGTCTTTCTGGGGTAAGCTAATTCAGTTTTGATCATACCACAGTGTATAGCTATTCCCCTTGTAGATTTTGATGAGCATTTCAATAATACAGCTTTTCTTGGATCTGATACCTCAACTATAATCAGCTACATTTTCGCAAGTGTGCTACTGAAGTTGAAAGTGATAATACCTATTAAGACTCTCAGATGCTGACATTCCCAAGTCTCTTTTCCAGCACAAGCAAAATTAGAAAATATAAAATACAACCTTTCTCACCTTGTGGTTTATTCACAGGGTTTCAATTGCAAGGAAGTCTATTCCAGAATCATGACTAGCTAGCAGTAATAATGATAATAGATTGTAACAGTAATAGCAACAACTCTGAGGAGCATTTAATCTGGGCCATACATGATTCTAAATATGTTGCAAATGGTAATTTATTCAATCCACACATTCGCCCTCTGAGATGGTAATAGCCCCTTCTCTATAGGTGAGGAGGAGGAATCACGGTGAGATTAAAAACATTGCCTAACGTCACACAGCTAAGGAGTAGCTGAACTAGAATATGAATCCAGATAATTCTCCAAAGGGAGAAATGCAGCATGGAGCACTTACAGGGGTTTACAAGCTGCAATTGGTCAATGTTAAGGGAAAAAAGTATAAATATGGCTCTCATAATGTGGTGTCAAGATTTGGAAACTATATAAGTTGCTGGAACAGTCAGTAGTCTTATCTTTGGGATACATGTGCTGTGTGGAGTTACTGTTAAAATCGGCTCAGTCAAAACCAGTAAAACATGAAGAAACTGTCATGGACCAGAGGGAAATAAGGAGACATGATGACTAAATATAATGTGCTATCCTGGATTGAAATCTGGAACAGTAAAAAAGGGCTTTAGTGGGAAAACTGGTAAAAGCTGAATATAGTCTGGGATTCAGTTGGTAGTAAAGTAACAGTGTTGGTTCCTTTAGTTTTGAGAAATGTACTAAAGATACTAAATTTAGGTAAAACTGATTGAAATGTATATGAATACTCCTGGCAAGATACTTGCAATTTTTCTGTAAATGCAAAATGATTCTGAAAAGTTTAAATTTATCATAAATTACTGTATCATTTATCTTTCATATCATAATCTCACTTCAAATATATGGTTTTGTGCATAATAGTTGAATATATCTTACAAGTTGTGGGTTGTTTCAGTGATTTCTTTGATCTGGAAACCATCTCAGATACTATTTAACCTAAGCAAAATTTTTGGTTAACTTGGTCTATAGGGAAGCAATCAATGGAATTTTATGGAATTTTAAATGATGTGTCTAAAATAAAACCTATTATTGACTTATTTTTTTCCAGTTGTCTAATTTTGTGCATTAAAATCATCATGATTATGTAAATAACACTGCATCAAAAGGTATGCAGGGAGAGGTATTCATATTCCTTGTCCCTGCTAAGAGAAAAAGCAAGAAGTACAGACTAGTGCAGCTTATGATAACAATATGGTTATTTACCAGGACATACAAATCGTTGGATCTAACAACCAGTACGACAAGTCACAACTGGTATAGAACAGTTCCTTAATATCTCCTTGAATCTGGAACTGCACTCTTCTGCCTAAGTAGTCCTATACTATTTCTCAGTATTAAGAGTATCAGCAGCAGGCATCCCAACTTTCAAATCTTCAGCTCTTGTCCACGATAATAGCAGCAGAATGCAATGTAGGGTAGAGTATCGACAACATACCGGCTTCTCTCCTCACTAAGGATTTTTTGCATGCATTTACACCAAGACTTTCTTTTATACACTCTGAAGGATTGGATTTTCTTCCCTATACCCCCTTGCAAAAATACTGATATTGTTAATATGCAAAGTATGACTTTATATTTCCAAATGTTAGGATCAGGAATTATAATAAGCCAATTGTTGTTACACATTTTCATCATCTCATTAGAACCAGTGATTTAGTACACCATTTAATTTAGTAAGTTTCAGTGTATAGGATTTAAAAAATAATTGAAAAAAAAAAAAAGACCTCCTGGGTTGGAGTCTCAGTTCTCTCACTAAATAATCTTGGTGATTTAGGAAAGCTCTGTCTGTACTATGGGATTTTATTTCCTCAAATATATGATGAGAGACCTAAATTAAATGATATAAAAAGACAATGACACGTAACATCCTCAAATGTAATTAGTATACCACTAATCAGAAAGCAAATGGTTATAAGAATGGATCACATAGTCATAGAACTATCTGTCCAGCATCTTCAATCACTCCATCAAACTGAAAAGATCAGGAAACACTAGAATATTATGCTGACTCTGGGGCAAGCTCCACTTACCCCAGAAGATAGTGAATCATATGGCAGAGTGGTTCAGAATATAACATCTGGGAAATTGGTGTGACATTTGATTTAGTAGCATGTTATAAATGTGATCATAGAAAGGTATTTAATATCTGTGTTCCGCAGCTTCCATGACTGTAAAATGAAAACAATTATAGTAGTCATCTCCTAGGGCACATGTCAGAAATAAACGGATAATATCAGGATTGCCTCAGGTTGGGCTGTTACAGCCATTTGGGGAGTCAACCAGCATATGAAAGATCTTTCTTTGCCTCTCCTTCTCTCTGTGAATCTTCCTTTCCAATAAACATAAATAAATATTTAATGAAAATAGGAGCTTAGCAGGTATGTAGCCCACAATATGCACTCAAGAAACTATGGTTGTTGCTTTTGATACACCTTTTTAAGGACAGATTTAGCTGCAAGTGTATTTTGACAAACAAAAAACCCTCAAACCTCTCATCTACAGTAGACCAATGGGAATGACTGATTAAGAGTAAATAGTCTCCCATATCTGCTCAGACTACCTTGGTCCATGCCATCTGGAATGAGAAAGAGTGAGGCAATACTTACAGTGTACTTATTTGAAGTTCCTGATATTTTTCTTATGTGTTAATTGATCTATCATAAGGAAGTGGCAGGTACTATTGTTAGTAATAACATAGGGGTGAAAATAATGAAGTCTACCAAGATTAAACAAATTGGTTAAGTAGCGGCTGGGATTTTGAATTCAAAACTGTAGTTCCAGTATTCATATTTTTTAGTTTACTCAAATACCATAAATATTTGTATTTGTTAAGTACCTAGCAAATGCCATTGCAAGAAAAAAAAATATCTCTAATACTTAAAATGTTCCTCAAAGGTAGGTATTGAGTTTATTTCAACTTCTACAAGGTACAAGAATAATGAACAGAAAAACTAAATAACTTTCTCAATGTCACAAAGTTAGGGACTCCTAGAGTGCATGCCCACAACATGCGTCCTACTGACTTGATTGCACTGTTTGTTCACAGGAGTGAGAATCACACATATTTAAACTGAGAAGATTTTAAGTGAGAGACGAGGTAAATTTTTACAAGCAGTGTCAAAGGTTTGAAAAACTTTGTTAACTACAACATCAATATTCTCTCTGGGAAATATGAATACACTGCCTTTAATGAGGCACAGAAAATAGTAGCCTTGAATGAAGGCCCCCTGCTGTTAGATCTGTCCTCCCCACCCCAGGCACTGGGGAGATCAGTAGATTCTCCAACAAGAAACATTGTTCCCATGTAAAGTGAGTTAAGGAAGCACAGAAACAAAGCTATCATATGAATTTCAAATTTGCTCAACCTTCCTGAGAATGACTCTTCAGTTAACAAGTTAACATTCTGACTAAAGCTCATAACCACATCGCTTTTTACAATTAAATTTAATGCGATGCATGAAAGTGAATATTTACAAAACAAACTCACCTTATTTAATTCTAAGGAAGAATGGTTCTTCTAGAGTTACCTAGAAATACACAGGATAACCAGGAGGCCAACTCATTTGTGTGTGTGAGAGAGACCTACAATAAAAATGCACAGCTAGTAAACATGTGGCATCAAGCTAATGATTGCTATATCCTTGGCTTTAACTTAGCTGTTTAGAAGTATGGCCCACAAAGGATGGTTCAAAGGTTATAGGACAGTGAACAACAGAGAGCTAGAAAAATATGTTAAGTTCTGTGATTTTTATCATTCCCCATTGGGTAATAATTTCATGTAACTCATTATTTCAATGCTTTATAAAATGGCTCCAAAGTTTAACAAGTGCATAACACTAAGTATGAAAAAGGAAACAGATGGGAAAAATTATATTTTAACAGTGACTCTTACCAAGTATTTTAATATTACATTATCCATTCCAAAGCCAGGGTTGACAAAAACTGAAGAAAAATGTGTGAATTCATATTCTGCTGAGGATCCTTTTATGCAGTAAAATGTGAACACATTTCTATTAAATCCAAGCCTTTCAGGAGCCATAATCCATCATGGAATAGCCGACTTGCTTACATTCCACTGTAAACTGATGGACTTTTTGCAGCTCTCCTGTTCTGGCTCTAGGTTTTCCTTCCAGGTTTTCTACAGTTTCACAGTGGAATCCATCTTCTGCCCAGCAGTTAAGTCTAAGCAGACGCAGATAAAGATTTCTTTCTGCCTTTTGCAAATATCCCATCCTTTCAGCCATAGATCCTTGACTCTTCAAAAGCCTTTCATTTAAAATTTACCATAAGCAAATTCTGACATTCAAATTAGAAATTTGGACCAGGCCATATATGATTAAAATAAATGAGACAGGGTTCAAAAAAGCAGTGAGTGAGGTCATTGGAAGAGTACTGCTGTCCATGTTTTGTCCTGTTTCTGACATAATAGAGTATTTGAAATAGTATATATGCTTTAAAGATACACTTATTATAGTCTTGCTAAAAATGCAAAGAATCTAATATAAAAATATTTGGTTCACTCCCAAAATGCTAGGAAAGCATAATGGTGAACACAGAGAAAAGGAAACAAATCAAATTCAAACCCCAAAATGGATGAGTTTATATCAAAGTATATAATCAATTGTAATAAGGATAAATGAACTTTAAAACCCAAAATAAAAGGCAGAACTCGGGGCTATAAGAAGAAGAGATCACAAGTTGTAGCATGTTAAGCTTCTGCCTGCAATGCTGCCATCCCACATGGGTGCCAGTTTGAGTCCTGCTGCTCCACTGCCAATCCAATTCTTTACTAATGTGCCTGGGAGAGCTACAAAAGACAGAACAAGACTTGGAAACCTTAACTCATGCAGGAAATCTAGAAAATGCTCCTGGGTCCTGACTTTGGCCTGTTCCAACTCTGACCATTGTGGCCAAATGGGGAGTGAACCAGCAGACGGAAAATTTTTCTCTCTCTATCCTTCCCTATATAAATCTGAATTTCCAATAAAAGCAAATAAATCTTTAAAAAAACACAGACACAAAAGATGAAAATCACTGAACGGAAAATAAAACCATTGCAAGCACTAACCCTAACAAAGATAGTGTAACTGTATTAACACTAAGTAGAATGGATTTTATGGTGAAAATATTACAAAACACAATGACAGAAAGTTCATAGTTATAAAATGGTCACTTCCTCAAGAATACACAAATCCATATATGCATTTTCACCTGCTAACAAATGAGATACAGACTTGAAGCAAAATTCAATAACAGGGAATTGAAACAGATATACTCAAAATAATGGTTGAAATTCTTAACGTGACTTGCTGAAGAATGACAGAATGTTCAAATTAATAATGCAGAATATGGAAGAATAGAACAACACTATCATCAACAATTTAATATAAATTTTTTCTTTCTGCAGCACGAAAAAACACCCACATTCTTAATTGAATATTCATCAAGCAAGACATAAACTGAGGCACAAACAAAATGAAGCAAATTTTTAGAAGTCAAAGCTAAACAAATTGCAAACATCAAACTTGAAATCAAAGTCAGGAATGTAAGTTTAATTATTAGGGTCATTCTTCAAGCCTCTTTTTTAAGGAACAAAAATTCAGAATGAACTACTGTGAAGATGAAACAAAAAAAGAACCTGAAATTTTGCCCTTTGATGCACTTTTTCTACTTTTTTTGCATATAAAGATTTATAGAGAAAGGTTATTATGTGATTTAAGGGAAAGGGACCAAAAACTGATTAATTGCTTCTAGGGTATATAATCCATGATTTATTCAGTACCAGATACCCAGAAGCTATGACAATGCCTGGCACATAGTTGGTTCCCAGTACACATTTGGTAAATGAAGAGGGGGTGGCAAAAGAAGTGCTCACAATGTCTACGCAGTTCAGTCTAGCTTAACAGGACACCATATTAAATTGTAGGATTAAGCTTCCGGCTAGTAGTAATGAAGGTAACCAAGGTAACCAGGTTTATGCTGATGATCATGGTAAACTATGTAGCCATGGCTAAGAAATTTAAAAATTCTCCAGAGCCAAACAAGTTTTTTTGTTTTTGTTTTTTGTTTGGTTTGGTTTTGTTTTTCTACAAAAAGAATGTTTTTAGTTACTATGATCATTACTTTTGCACTGTAGGTTAGGGAGATGAAAAGTGTTGCATACTGGCCTTGGCTCCTGGAAACTCATAATCTGGCAGAGGAAACAGTTACAAAGTTAGACATAATGAGAGCTTTCAGACTTTATGGTATATGTGATATGTACAATTTGTTTAGCAGTAAGTATTATGAAAGCTCTTCAAAACAAACAAAAAAATCCCAGTTAGTTTGGAGAATAGAAAAGGCATCTTTGAGGATATGAATCAAAGTTTCACAAACATTTAAATCTCTGGTTAAATCACATACCCCCCACGAAGCTGTGCAAAATCCAGCCATCAAAAGGCTACTGTTTGATTCCTATTCTTTTGTGGCTTTAAAAATATTTTGATTACAGCACTCATAACATTATTTCAATATAAGTAAGGTGGGCAACCACACTGTGCCCTCCTGGAAGACAGGCTCTATTTTTCCCTCATGTTGGCACTTTCCTCAATGTTGAGTACAGGACAGAAAAATCACTCTATAGAGTACACATTAATGAATTAGACAAATCCCTTTAGATCCATGGCATATGACTGAGCTAACTGAAATAGTATTTGGAAGCAAGGAAGGAGATATGACTAGGTGTTTTGAGCCAGACTGTTGTGGGCTTTGCTTTTAGAACAATATCAGCTACCTTCTGCCTCCACTGACAGACAGTCAAAGTGAAGCCAAAAAGAGGTTTTATATAGAGCAGGAATGTAATAAATGTGGCATTTGGAGACCTTGTTTGGATCCCATTATATTAGCTGGTATTAGAGCTGGAAACATGCCTTATTACACACCTATTCAGTTAAGCTTGAGCCTGAGTAGAATGATGACTACTACAAAGAAAACTAGGACATTTGGCATTTTCACAGTGATCACAGTGATGCATACACATAACCAACCAAAGAGTTCCAGTAAACAGCAACTAAGGCCATCACATATGCAGAGACTCCAAGTGCACAATTCTTAACATTTAAGGACAAAGTAAATGATACAATATATTGGGAAAGATCCAACACTGGCAGTTACATACTGTACTAGACATGGAGAATTGTTACGAGTAACAGATGGGTCCAGGATGTTTGTAAGTGCCCTATTTAAGTCTGTAAGTGACTGTATAGGTTATTTATAATCCTTTTGGAAAACGTTTGAAAAAAGCTATTTTCAATGGCTTTAGCCTCATGTCAAATCAGATAATATCCACTAAAGAACACTAATAAGGTATTAAGAAACTTACAAAACAAAGTAAGAAAATATAGTCATTATAATAGTTTCACAGAAGAGGTATATACCGACTGAGGAAGTCTTGTTCAAATAATTACATCTGAGGGCCCGGCAGCATGGCCTAGCGGCTAAAGTCCTCACCTTGAAAGCCCCGGGATCCCATATGGGTGCCGGTTCTAGTCCCGGCAGCTCCACTTCCCATCCAGCTCCCTGCTTGTGGCTTGGGAAAGCAGTCGAGGACGGCCCAATGCTTTGGGACACTGCACCCGCGTGGGAGACCCGGAGGAGGTTCCTGGTTCCCGGCTTCGGATCGGCACGCACTGGCCATTGCGGCTCACTTGGGGAGTGAATCATCGGACGGAAGATCTTCCTCTCTGTCTCTCCTCCTCTGTGTATATCTGACTTTGTAATAAAATAAATAAATCTTTAAAAAAAATTACATCTGAGCATGATATATTTTTACTCTGGTATAATTAATTCACACTTTCCAATGTATAGATTAAATAATCCTTTGAATATATCCATTATATAAGAAGCCTCCACTCTTCAGAAACATTCACAAAAAAGTTCCTTTCCTTATTACATACCCCCTGTAAGTTTTAAATAAGACTTGGCTTACATATAATTTTCTGGAAATGACTTTATCACATTAATCAAGAAATTGTTGTGCTTTCAATTAAGTAATGCCTACATATTTTACACCTTGCCCAGTGGTATTAAAGAAAAATTATTTCATCTTCATCTTTGTTCCACAAGGACAGTATCCCAAGAACAACTTATTCATAGAACTTTTTCTCCCTGGGAGGCACTGGTTTCCTGTGAACACTCTTTCCTTCACAAGAGCATCAGCCATAATTCATCCCATCAGCCAAGACTTCTTCACTGCCACCATTATTCTTGATTCCAAAGTCTCCAGTTTCTAAAGCAGTACCAAAAATAAATTATGGGTTTTCTTTTTTTTAAGATTTATTTATTTTATTGGAAAGGCAGATGTACAGAGTCGAGGAGAGACAGAGAGGAAGATCCTCCATCCAATGATTCATTCCTTAAGTGGCCACAACGCCTGGTGCTGCGCCGATCCAAAGCCGGGAACCAGAAAATTCTTTCCGGGTCTTCCACGTGGGTGCAGGGTCCCAAGACTTTGGGCCATCCTGGACTGCCTTCCCAGGCCATAGGCAGGGAGCTGGATGGGAAGTGGAGCTGCCGGGATTAGAACCGGTGCCCATATGGGATCCTGGTGCATTTAAGGTGAGGACCTTAACCATTATGCTATCATGCCGGGCCCTTGATTATATTTTCTAAGAGCATGAATTACATAGTTGCTTACATGTTTTAAAACATCAGTATATATTGTTTAATTATATGTTCTAGGGAAATGTGTTAAGATAGTTATAGTTTCTATGCAGTCATTTGGGGTGTTTGTGTTTAAATGCATAACCACTCAGCACACACTGAGTATCTTATAACATGTACTAGCTTGGTTCCAAACAGAATTATTATGAGAAGGAGCTTTGAGGCACTTCCCAGGGAACAGTGGTCTTGGTGTTTTGAAATGAGAAATATTTCAATCTGAAAGTATATACAAGTATGGCCTGAAAAATGGTCTAAGGGATTATTGATTACAAAAATTTTAAATGTAATTTTCTAAACTCCTATAAATAAAAAACAATTTTGAAAATACCTTATTTCCTCTAGTTCCCTGAGAAGGGAATTCGTTGTCACATGCTTGCCATTTTGAAAATACTAACTCAATATGATGTGTGAACTATTATTGTAGATAGGTCTGCTCAATAGAGCGCCCATTACCAGTCAGAAACAGAAAGACACAAAAAAGGGCCCTGAAAAGATAAAGGAGTCACACATGCAGAAGAAAGTACAGCAAGAACAACGGAGAGAAGTAAATGGAAAAGTGAAAACAGGGAAGGTGAGAAAGAAAATGAAAAGTGTGAACTAAAGAAACATGCATTCTTAAAGAAGCATCACTATGACAGTTTCCAGGCTTTGAAGAATTACACAGAGCACAACTACTTCAGCTTCCCCATGCATCAAGAGAGATACCAAACTTAACTGGAGGGTGGGGGACTTAGGGTCAATATTCTGGCTTGGAAAGCTGCTGAAATGAGTTCTTTGGGAAGATAACAGATACGGTGGCTGGGATAGTGTCCTCTGTACACCAGTGATGAAGTGTGTTTCTGTCTAAAGGCAGAGATGAACCACCATACATGTCCTGCGACTGTCCATCTTTTGGTTACACAAGCCTGTCTTCTGGTCTCATTTGCATTTTACTACCATCAGCAAAGCTTACTTTACACAGCATCATGTGCTTCTAACATTCCTTTCCAAATGGAACCATCGCAGCATTTTCAGGCACTATGGACCTGTCCTATAGTTCTCATTTTTGCAAA
The DNA here is from genome assembly GCF_030435755.1 of Ochotona princeps. Classification (NCBI taxonomy): domain Eukaryota; kingdom Metazoa; phylum Chordata; class Mammalia; order Lagomorpha; family Ochotonidae; genus Ochotona; species Ochotona princeps. The sequence continues at coordinate 96,226,727 of NC_080865.1, forward strand.
TGGAACTTATTTCTAATAAACATATACCTATTAACAATGACATGTTTATTATAGCATTTCATCAATTGAGAAGTCTTTTGTCATTTGATGAGAAATACCTGTATCACATACCTTAATCAGCAAATAAATGATGTATGCATTTGTTCGTTCAAGTATTTTATAAGCAGAGTAATGGGTGTAACTGGTTAGGCCACAGATACCAAATCCTGACTAGTTGGTATACATAGAATCGGCATTTGCCTCTTTTAAGAACAATGATAGCTCATCCCCTGTTCAGCTGGTAAAAACTCTGGTGAGTTTATCAGAGGCATGAATTTTGGGAACAGACTGCAAATGAAATGCTAAACTTCAGCCACACGTTTTGGAATGCTTTGCTTCACTAATATTACCCTTACTGTGTTAACATTTCAGATGAACCTTTCTACTTTTCATAGAGAAATTAAAATAGTGAAAATAAATCATGTTCATGCAACATGGCAGAACAATCTGAATTTTCATTTAGGGGTGATTTAGGACCACTCCAAGTCGTACAGTGGGTCCTGTGGAGCACCCAAAAGAGCAAGCCTATTTATTAATCATACCTAATGATATGAATGAGCACATACTACTCAGCAGTTTCAGAGGAGGGGGGAGGATTTTGAAGAAACAACAACAACAACAACAACAACAACAACAAAATCGTGCTGCGTAATCAATCCCCTGGACAAAATCTTCTAGCAAAATAAAACATTTAGAGAGGTTAAAATGTCCTGGAATCATTTCAAGTTAAATGATAAAAAAAAAAAAAAGTGTCCAAGTGTCTCAGTAGAACTATTTGCTTCATGAGGTTACTGTGTTCGGCTAATACAAAAATTAGCAAAACATTTTCAAGAAATTACATCATTTTTCATCTTTATGCATTACAATTTCCCATCAAAATGTCGCCGGGGAGTGAGTTCAACCTTCCAAGAGAATCCCTGACCTGCTATTTTTAGACAGCCTTGGAACTGGCCACTTGCTCCGGCCACCCTCACTCTGCTTGTTTTTCTCCGCCAGCTTGGAGGTTCTTGGGCGTTGGTTCCATCAGCTATCTGCAGCATCTCCCTGGCCGCCATAGGAAACACATCTTTTCTGCTTTCCCTTAGACATTATGGAGTGCCGCTCTTCTGTGACTTCCTTCAAGGTACACCTAATAAGATTCTCAGAATTAACGCGTCACTGTGTCCACCTTTCCTTAGTTTTGTGTCACCTTTATCTCCTTTAAGCTAAAGCAAAAGCACATTTAAAGCCAATTTTCACTATGCACTCTTTTCTCTGCCTTTAGAAATAAAATTGATGTTTTCTGCGGACCTCATAGAGTATATACAAGTCTTGAGCTACAAAACCTCTTTGGAATTGACCAGTGCCACCATTTTGTAACTACACATAGGGTTTTAAACAGTCACATAAAAACACTCGTTCTGCTTTAATAATACCTTAACATTCCTCTCAGGAAACCTAAGTTAATATTTTTTCAAGACTATGTCCATAGTAAACACAAAGCATAGGGAAAGAAGATCCCTCTTTCCCATCCGGAAAGAAAAAGAATGATCTCAATAGAAAAATCCCTGACAGAATTTTGCTACTTTCTATTGAAGCAATAATGACCAGGAACGCTTTCAAATCTGTCATTCAAAAACATTTCTTAAATAAATCTTACCTGAGTAGGACTTCCTTAACAAAGCCATGCTTCTTTATAAGCTGGTCCTATCCAGACAGTTGCTGTCTACATTTGGAGCAGACACACAGAGAGGAGATCAGAGAAAGTTTAAGGCATATCTAAAGTATTCTCCAAGGTACTGGCCAGAAACATCAGCCCATAGCCGTGGTATAGAGAGATCATTAATGGGCATTAGTGACAGACCATTATGACTCTCCCAGATCATTAATGATTCATCATGTAGCAGTATTGTTCTGGCAATAATCAGACCACTGCTTGGACGCAGACATAAGCTTTGCCCATACTATTTGCGTAAACTTATAATTTCCAAACATAAAATTTTATTTTGCCTTCTAGAATTACAAAAAAAAAAAAAATTTCTGTAACAGGATCCCTGAGCACATTAGAGAAGCTTTTGAAGCTAACTGCCTTATTTGGTAGCTGCGGCCCCTACAGCCAGGAATCCTGTAGGCTGAAAGACTCCCCGGTTGCTTTTGGAAGGTAGAAATGTGTCTTTTATTTTGAAATTGAATTATTGATGAACAGAAAATATTGCAAGCAAAATAGACATTTGCTAGAATTACAGTTGCTCAATTTTCTGTAACCATTACTCCTAGCAAAATGTTGAAATTCCACCTGAACATTTTAGTTCTTTGCCTAAAAATACATTTTACATCCAAATACTTTGTTAAAAGAATCAGAGAATCTACTAGCAGTCTATGAAAAGATGTTAGCTAATTATAACAAAATGCAAGAAATAGATCATTTTGGCATTGTATCTTACACATTTCTAAACTACTCAATGGTGTTAATATAGGAATCAAAATTTTAAGGAAAAGCAAACCCCCACGCCAAATTGTTATTCTTTTTTATTTTCTGCAGCATGGAAGATCCACTATTTTGGTTAAAATTCAAATGAAAATGGAAATTTCAGTTATTCTGGGAGCAAATGAGTCTTTCCTATTGAACAGATTGGATTCTCCTTCTGTGTGGCTCTGAGAAAACTTCCCTTGAGTCAGAGAGAAAGGAAATCTGTCTCAAGCTCTGAATATTGTCACTAGCAATGAATATTGCACAATTACTGACATCCACAGGCTGCTGTATTTACTGACCCACCCACCCATGTTCAGTGGTACACAGAAAGGAAGATTATGTATATCAGCAATGCATTCCATGAACTTACATTTTTCCCCCGTAAGCTTCTCTCCATAATCAAAATTTTCTCGTGCTCTCCCCCCTACATTTTTTCCACCCAACACTAAGATTACAACAGACACAGCTGCAAGCATTAGCCCCTCCCAAAGGATTCCAGCCTAAAGCAAAATTGGTTTAGCTGCAAGGGCGGGATTTCAGCCAGAGACAGGGAGGGAGAAAATGTGTTTTACCTTGAAATCAAACACACTCTCCTATTCCCAACACCCGGCAACATTAGGAGCCCTCAGGACTTAAGAGCATGTAGGAGTTGTTCAGCTGTAAGGCTGACTTCCTGGTCTCGTTAACTATGCAACCACACAGGAATCTGCTTGAAGAACTGCACTAGATTTGATGCTATATTGGCAATGTTTTGAAATCTTGGGTGATTCCTGAGCTAGGGGCTCTGCGCTTTCATATTTGTCCCAGACCTTGAAAAAATCTGTGATCAGTTCTGGCCCTGAGAATACAATTTGCTAATTGGTTCATGAGCTTAAAGAGACAGAGGATCATCTTCAGAGGCTGAATGTGGGGTTCACCCCGTTGCCCCGCAACTGAGAAGCTGAGCTGGTGCTCGGGCCACCAGGCATGCACTTGCATATGTTCACATCCCTGTTTGCAAACCAAAATGACTAATGGAAGAATTTAGGCTTCGGTAAACTCCTTACACAGGAGAGATGCCAACTTCCAGCAAAAAATAGAAAACCCTAATATGGAGGCAGTGTTTCTTGGCCAATATGAGAGAGCTTGTAAAAAGGCATTTCCCAAAGGACAATATGAAGTCATCTCCATATGAGTGGTCTTATCAGCTCTAAGCAGGAGTATCACAGCCTCTTCTTACAGCTGTGCAGGAGTTGTACTGGTCAGTGCAGGGGAAGGGCTAGACAGGAGTAAAAGAAACAAGATTTCATGCTTAGGCAGCACAGAAATAAAATGAAAACTAGTGTGGAGACCAATCATAAAGCAGGGGAATTTTATTGGTTAACCTCTTCCCCCTTCTGTTGCACTAATTCTGAGATTCTGGGCCTATGTACTGCTCTGTACCCACCCACCTTCCTTTGCAAAATGAGCCCTGACCATGCCCTAGCCCTGCTCCTACCTTCTTTTGGCATTTCACATTTCTCTAACACCCCTGCCCCCCAACCCCAGTCCTCAAGGTGATCCTGATCACCTGTTATGGAAGAATATGCAGAATAAAAACATTCACATACATGTGTCCATTCCCTTAAAGGTATTTGCAGTTTGGAAATGTGTCTAATTCTCCAACTGGCAAACTCTGGTACAGTGTGACAAAAGGAAATATTTTAGGAAACAGAAACACATGGGGAGGCCTCTGGCATCTGTAGTCCTGTTATTGTTCACCCGCTTTGAGATATATACACATACATATATCTCAAAGACCCCATCATGCCTTTACTGGATTTTCATTTCTAATCCTTAGGCCCAAGGTCTCTCCACTCTTTGAAAAGTAATAGGGAGTACAAGTTGTACTGAACCAGCTCCTTGGCTCAGGATACCATATATAACATCTCACCACTACCCTGGGTTGTTTGAATGTGCCAAGGTTGTTTTCACACCTTCATACCTTTGTTCAGGATCTTCCTTACACCAAGGGTGGCCTTCTCCCTTGGTTTACCTACTAATATGTCAAATAGGGTCCTTCTGGAGATCCTTTTCGCACCTCTCAGGTTCATTATAGCCTCATCAGTCCCTTCATTGCACTCAGCAAATGTCTACTATCACACCATTGACCCTGATTTATTCCGGTCTATATGAGTGTCTCCATCCATGGGTTTGCGGGTAGCCATTGGGCAGAGGCCACTTGTAATCTAAAACACACACGTGCATTAATAAAAATCAAGAGAGAATGGCATTTCCTAAATCGTGAATGCACTAAAAGTTTGAAAATGTATGGCTACCATAATTGCAGTACACATACATTCACTGACTATGGCATGCAGTTTTATACTAGTTAAATCGGGCAACAACTGAATGGCTGGCATTCACTTGCTTTTATAATGTTTTTATTTCTAAGAGTCAACAGTAGGATCGACACTTGGTGCTGTGTCACTCAACTATTTCTAGCAGATGTCATCAGCAACAGACTCTCCCTCTCTTGCTTTCTGTCAATCAATGCATAGTGCCCCTCACAAGCCACAATCCATCATCTGTCCCTACAGGCAACATGCAACTAAACACGATCTGACAAATCTAGTTAATTCGTTGGAGAGTGGCCTTTTATCCTGGTGAAAGAAGTTACACATCTCCAAGGTTTCAGTGCACTGTGGTCAAACAGCCCAAGGAAACTTCCTGCCTTCCTGGAGGCCTCAATCAATACGGAGCCCTCTTCTTAGAGCCCAGACACATCAAAGACAATAATGCCTGAGATTTAATCATTTCCCATTAAAATGCAACGCTCTGTCTCCAGGCCTCCTTGACAGTTTAATTGTTTTGAAATGTCTGGAGAAGCTGCTGTAAACAGATTTGTAATGCATTGTCTGTTTGCTGCACAAAGATAGCCTTTGGTCTAATTAACAAGAGCATTTTGCTACAAAATGGGCATCTTGGCTATGCTAGCTCCTCACCTCAACAAGAAGTTATGAAAAAGAGGAAATCATGGGAGTAAAGACAGATATATCTTTCATTAAAATTTTGTAAAAAGCAATGAGTTGAAATCTGAATACACAGAACGACATGCACATGACGGCATGCAGTAATCTTATTTATAATAGTCAACACTCAGAAGTAGCCAAGTAGGTGACTGGAAAATAAATTGTAGGGCATTCAGAAAATGGAATATTATTCAGCAGCACTTACAAGAAATGAGTTATCAAGCTATAACACGACATGGCGGAATCTTCAATACATGCGGCTGAGTGGAAAGGAATGAGCCTGGAAAGGCAGCATACGGTCAGGTGACAGAATTGAGGAGATAATCGTTTCTTCATTGGGCTAAACGAGACAAACACATAGACTTCCTAGGACAGTACCTGGCAGCTGTGGGGAGTCAATGAATATTAGTCCTCTTCTTTTCCCCTGAGTTTCTTTTTGCCCATTCACTTTCCTCCCCAGTAATCCCAACATTATCCTTCCTGAAACTTTTGGCAGCATTTTTGTGAAAACAGATCAATAAGCAAGCAATCTACAAGCGTTAACAGAGTTCTTACAATGAAGCATAGTTGCCTCGTGTGAGAATTACAAACGTGGAAAACACATACACAGCCTAGAGGCTACAGGATGAATCAGCCTAACAAGGGCCACAAAGGTCAAACAGAGCGTGAAAGCATTACTCAAGAGTCCGTGGCCATGGGCGCACTGAAGGCAGAAACAAGGGGCGCGATGTGAAAGGCAGGATTTGATTTGCCTATGTCACTAGACACACAAACGATAACTGTGCTAAATATTGACTGTGCCCTGTGCTCCCCATTGTGATCCTACACGAAACAAATCAGAAGCAGTGGACACAGCTGCTGGTGTTAGGCCTGCAAACGTTTCAAGACAACAGCTGCTGGTATTCCTTCTCTGATACCTGACCAAGTCTTCTTTTCTGAAATAGTTCATTGTGTATTAGGATTAAAAACAACATTGCACATGTCTTTACTCTGTTGGATTCTGTCTATGATAAGACATGTCAATTTTTTTTAAAACAAATTCAGAAATATCACAAACCCTTTATCCTTAATCTAGACGCCTGAATGTTTTAAAGGTATGAGAAGTATGTGTCTGTTACATTTGATGTAAACAGTCACATACTTTATTAGCAAGAAGGCTTACTCCAGGCATACCTAACTCTCAAGCATGATGGATACAATCACTTCTTGCAAAATTGTACAAAATGCAGGGAAAACAGAAAAGTTAACTGGTTTCTGCTGTTCCTCTCTGCCGGAACAAATTAATGGAGACTGGTTACTTTTTGAGTTCATAGTGCCCCCTGGTGGACTGATGCCATATTTCAGTTGCATGTCAATCCCTGCCAACGAAGAACAATGTACAACAAATTTTGGTTTTATTTTCAAGAGTTACATGGAGTAGGAAACTAATATTTGGATTTTAAAGTTTATAACTCATGAATAAAAGAAAAAATTGAATTGTGGTCTTTTTATTTCATTTACTTTGAGAATTCTCTTGCCTATTCAAAAATTAATGTCAATACTTGCCCTATTTTAAGAAAATTTTGTTCTTATTAATTCAGCAAAGATTTTATGGGCATCTATCATGTGCCATGCTTTTTTATGAGTGCTCTGGAGACCGGAATAAGCTTGGGTCCCTGCTGGGGAGGAACCTGTCTAGAGCTATAAAGTACCTGTGGAAAGCAATCAGTGTCATCTTCATAAATGCAAGGCTTAGTGACAGCACCAGGCTTGGTGACAGCACCAGGACTGGAAGGAATAAAAACATCAAAGGGAACCAGAAAGGCTTCATTGGGTAGTTGCTGCTTGAAGTGAGAACTGAACTGAACGATTGTTCAATTCAATAGCAGATGCGGTAGGTGAGGGAGATAAGAAATTCCAGGCAGGATAAGTAGAGGGAGTGAAAACTTGGAGATGGGAAGCAACTCGAACTCTGATACCACGCACCAGAAACCCGCAGTCACTTGATCTGGCCACAGGCTAAAGAATATCAGTAGGCATACACACAATTTGAGTGTTCTAAAGATCTAGACAGGAGAAAATGCAGGAAGCCATTTTCAGGAATTCGGAAATTTTTCCAAAGGTAATTGTGTTTTGAGGATTCTAACAGCTTTCAGAAAGATGACCTCTACTGCCATGTGGCCAGTGAAACAGGTAGGGAAACAGCATGGCACTGAGAGTCCCATTTGAGACAAAATATCTCATTGTGAGGGGTAACATTGGAATTTTAGGCTCCTTCTTAAGACCTTATAAAATCCCAGGTCACTATCTGTAAGGAACCTAGTTCTGGGGCCCAGCACATTGGCCCCAGTTTGTGTCTAACTGCTCCACTTCCCATCCAGCTCTGTGCTTGTGGCCGGGGAAAGCAATAGATGATGGCTCAAAGCCTTGGGACCTTGCACCCGTGTGGGAGATCCGGAAAATCTGTCTCTCTTTCTGTCTGTAAACCTGATCAGTCATATATATATATATATATATATACACACACACACACACACACACATATATATATATTAAGGAACCTAGTTGTGTTGTTGGCAAAATTTCCCTAGAAACAACTGACGTGGGTTGGGGGAGACAGGTAAGTGATTTTTTTCAACTAGTTATCTAAGGTATTTTTAAATTTGCCCAATGCAGTGCAGACGCAATACAGCAAACTGAGAAAAAGCATTGGATCTGGAGCAACACGGGCATCGATCTGAATTCTGGCTCGACTACTGATTGCATGCTATGCTGCTTTGGGCCTGCTTCTTCACCTTTTTGGGCCTCAGTGTCATTCTGTAAAGTGCATATAATATTTGCATCTATCTCAAGTTAATTGTGACAATTAGGTAATGTATAAAAAACTTTTGCACACAATATGCAATTAATAAAGCTTAGTCACATTCATGGGTCCCGTACCTAACCAGTGTGCCCGGGCAGGTTAGTGTTTTGTAATAGGGCTAATAAACAAATTCCATGGCACTCTCCCCTGGGCTGTAAGGAACTCATTTATTTCAAGGGCATCTGTTGACTGACCATTTTATTTCCCTCATCACCAGGACAGTCTCAGTTCCTTAGATAGCTCTGGGAACAAGCCAGCTTTCACACTCCTAAGGGCCTGATTGCCATAGCTGCCAGCTCTCCCTCAAGAGCATGGGATCTAGAAACAAGGCTGGCAGCGGAATGCTATGAGAATTCAGCTGTGAAAATGAGAGATGAACAGTAGAAGGCAGTCCAGTCAACATAGGAGGCACATGGATTTATAAATACTAGTAGCAAGAGGGTGGGTAATGCAGGAAGGGAGACAGTATGTTGTCATTCACTTAGTCAAGGTGCACATCAGAGCAACAGTTTTTTATATAGCTCTTCCAAAGTTAGCATTCCTAAAAGTGAGTCCTGGTGCTGCAGTGAACAGAAAATACACCAGCAGCCGGCAAGCAGTGATCCGGACTCCAGTGAGCCAGGCCCTAGAGGCAGACAGGGATTGAGCAGTAGCCATGGCTCTTGTGGCAGCCAGGTGGGAGTGTGGGTTAATGTGGACAGCTCGGGAGGTGAATGCAGGCTGAAAACCGCCCATCCTGCAGAATAGTTTAGCCAAGCAATGAGCGAAGAAGGAGAGGGGGACTCCAGGGTCAGATCAGTGGCAGGGTGTATCACGCAGCATGGAGATCAGGTGCGGTCTTTTGTGGTGGGGCAGAGAACATTACACATATCCCTCAGGGAAAACAGTTTCTTTGTGGCAATCTATATATTCCAAAATAACTCCAGGAAGGTCTCAAACTTAATGGTCGGCACGTGTCGGCAAGATCAGCACCACTAACAACTCAGTTATTTATGACAGCTGGCATTTTCCTAATCTGGGACACTGGTTGAACATAAAAATTGACTTGTAGACCTATAGGCAATACATCTTAGAAATCTGCCACAAGGAGAAAAATCTGCCAATCAGAATTGCAAAGACAAAAGGTAACAGAAGAGACAGAGGCACTACGAATGTTACTGAAAACTCTTCGGCAAAGGAGAAAAAGCCTCTACCACAGGCAGAGTTAACTGAGGAAGACATTGAGAAAATGGGGGACGCAGAATTCAGAAGACTCAACAGAAAGCTTCTGAGCAATAATGAGAAGCACATAATACAGGAGTTAAAGGACTTTAAGTAATGTGTCACATGGGAAATAGCAACACTGAAAAAAAATGAAACCTGATATATCAGAAATTAAGAATATAGCAGATCAAATTAAAAAAAGTACAGTGGAGAGTCTCAAAAATAGAATGAATGAGTCAGAAGAAACTCAGATTGAAAGATATTTCCTGTGACCAGAGGGAAATAAACAAAATGCTGGAAGCAGAGCTGGGTCAAGCTAGAAAAATATCCAAAAATTAAAAGACATGATTAAAATGCCCAATATAAGAGTTATGGGAGTTCCAGAGGGTGCTGAAAGAAGCTGGGATTAAAGGTGTATTCAATGAAACAATAAAGGAAAATTTCCCTAATCTGGAGAAAGAATGGAAAAACAATATTCAAGATGGTTACAGAACTCACAACAGAGTTGATCAAATGCAAACTTCACCACAACACATGATAATCAAGCTCTCTTCAGTTGAACATAAGGAAAAGATCCTTAAATGTGCACGTGAAAAAAATCAAGCAACCTACAGAGGAACCCCAATCAAACTCACAGCTGACCTTTCAGAGGAAACACTACAGGCCCGAAAAGAATGAAGTGACATATTCCAGATTATAAAAGGAAAAAAAAAAATCAGTCCAGAATAACATACCCAGCAAAGCTCTCCTTTGTCTTTAAAAATGAAACAAAATTCTTCCATAGTAAAGAAAAACTTCAAGAATTCACATCTTCTAAACCTGCCCTACAAATGATATTCAAAGACATTCCCATGAAAGAGAAAAGGAATACCAACTACCAAAATCAAAGGCAAATGTGGAGAACATCTCAGTACAAGGCCAACAGAAGACTAAATCAAAGAACAACCTGTTGCTAAAATGACAAGACCAAACTTCAACATATCCATGTTAACACTGAATGTAAACGGCTTAACCTCATCAGTTAAGCACCGTAGATTAGAGGACTGGATGAAAAGCAAAACCCATCCATCTGTTGCTTACAGGGGATGAATCTCACCAACAAAGATCAGAGGAAATTGAAAGTGAAAGGATGGGAAAAGATATTCCAAGCTAATGGTAAGGAAAAATGTGCAGGTTTAGCCATTCTTATATCAGATAATATAGATTTTGACATGAAAACATTAAAAGAGAGGAAGGAGGACACCACATAATGATCAAAGGATACATTCAGCAGGAAGAGATCAACATAATAAATGTATATGCACCAAATGCCAAGGCATCTAGCTACATGAAATAAATATTAATGGATTTAAAGAGGGAAATAGATTTCAAAACATTGATAGTGGGGGACTTTACCACCCCATTACTATCAATGGACAGATTGAAAAGACAGAAACTCAGCAAAAAACACCAGAACTCACTTAGACACTAGAGCAAATGGACTTAGTTGACATCTACTGAACCTTTCATCCCACAGAGAATACATTTTTTTCATCAGCACATTTAAACTTCTCCAGAATTTACCATGTTATAGCCACAAAACAAACCTGAGCAAATTTAAAAAAAAATTGAAATCATACCATGCATTTTCTCAGACCATCACAGAGTGAAACTAGAGACCAAGAAGTCAAAACTTTGCAAGCATGGAGACTGAATAACATGGTATGAAATGAGCAATGGGTTAGAGAGAAAATCAAAGGGGAAATTTTAAAAACTGCTCTAAACAAATGAAGGTATCAACACAACAGATCAAAAATTATGGGACACAATTAAGACAGTGTTAACAGGAAAGTTCATCTCAATCAGTGCTTATGTTAAGAAACTAGAGGGTCCAGCGTGGTAGCCTAACAGCTAAAGTACTCTTCTTTAAGTGCCAGGACCCCATACGGGTGCCGGTTCTAATCCCAGCAGCCCCACTTCCCATCCAACTCCCTGTTTGTGGCCTGGGAAAGCAGTTAAGGATGGCCCAAAGCCTTGGGACCCTGCACCCATGTGGGAGACCCAGAAGAGGCTCCTGGATCCTGGTTTTGGATCAGCTCAGCACCAACTGTTGAGGTCACTTGAGCAGTGAATCGTTGGAGGGAAGATCTTCCTCTCTGTCTCTCCTCCTTTCTGTATATTTTACTTTCCAATAAAAATAAAAATAAATCTTAGCAAAAAAAAAAAAAAAAAGAAACTGGAAAAACACCAAGTAAATGAGCTAACCTTACAGTTGAATGAACTAGAAAAACAACAGCAAAACAATCCCAAGATTAGTAGGAAAAAAATAACCAAAATAAGCGAGGAAATGAATCAAACAGAGATCAAAAAATCAATACATAAGATCAATGAATCAAAGAGCTGGCTCTTTGAGAAAATCAACAAAACAGACTCCCCACTAGTCCAACTAATCAAAAAAGGAGGGAGGGATATGCATCAATAGCATCAGAGACGACAAAGCACATCAGGCAAATCACTCACCCGTACCAGGTGGAATTCATCTCAGGTATGCGGGGATAGTTCAACATTTGCAAATCAATAAAAGTGATACATTGAAATTATCTCTATTTGCAGATGACATGATCCCCCACATAGGCGAATCAAAAGACTCAGTCAAAAGACTACTGGAATTCACAAGAGACTTTGGCAGGGTAGTAGGACATAAAATTAATGAACACAAATCGATGGCACTAGTGTACACAAATAATTCCATGGCTGAGAAATAAATTGTAATTACAATCCCCTATAAAATAAGACAGAGGAATCTTAAATACCTACGAAGTAAACTAAATATAATGAAAACTATAAAACATTAAAGACAAATAGAAGAAGACATTGAAAAATGGAGAAACAAACCATGTTCCTGGATTGGCAGGATTAACATCATCAAAATGTCCATAATACCAAAAGTAAAATGCAGATTTAATGCAATCCCAATCAAAATGCCAACAACGTTCTTTTCAGAAACAAGAGTCCACAAATAGCCAAAGCTATCCTGAAGAACAAAAATCAAGCTGAAGGAAACATAATTCCAGACCTCAAGGCATACTACAGAGCAGTGGTCATCAAAACAGTCTGGCACTGGTATATAAATAGAAAAGAAAATCCACAGAACAGAATAGAAAAACTAGAAGGTAGCCCACACATGTATAGCCAACTAATCTTTGAATTTGTTTTCAGAATACTGAAAACAATCCAGGGAATAAGCCTGGTGTCCTCAACAAATGTTGTTGGGACAACTGGATAGTAGCTTGCAGAATTAAGAAGCAAGACCTGCACTTACCACATTATACAAAAATCACCTCTAAATAGATGGAGGACCTAAATCTACACCCAGAAACCATCAAACCATTGAAGGAAAACATTGGAAGCACTCTCCAAGATAGAGGAATGGGGAAAGACTTCTTAGAAAAGACACCAAAAGCACTGTTAGTCAAATACAAAATAAACAAATGGGACTACATCAAACTAAAAAGCTTCCTACAGCAAAGGAAACAATTAACAAAGTGAAGAAGCAACCAACAGAATGGGGAAAAAAATCTTTGCAAACTGCACAAGTGATAGGGGACTAATATCCAGAATTTACAAAGAGCTTCATAAATCCAGAGACATTAAAACAAACAAACAAAACAACAACAAACAACCACCCTGTGAAGAAATGAGCAAAGGAAATGCACAGATATTTTTTTCAAAAGAACAGTTTGAAATGTCTAACAAACATACGAAAAGATGCTCAGGCTCTCTAGTCATCAGGAAGATACAAATGAAAACCACATTGAGGTACCACCTAACTCCAGTGAGGTTGGCCTACGTTCAGAACTCTACTAACAATACCTGCTTGTGGGGAGAAAGTTACCCTCCTTCACTGCTAGTGGGAGTGCAGGCTAGTACAACCACTATGGAAATCAGTATGGAGAGTTCTTAGAGAATTGCAAATAAACCTGCCATATGACCCAGCTATCCTGCTCCTAGGAATATGCCCAAAGGAAATGAAAACTGCATATTAGAAGGGGATCTGTAATCCTATATTTATAGCAGCACAATCTACAACATCAAAGACATGGAAACAATACAGATGCCTGTCTAAAGAGGAGTAGTTAAACAAACTGGTAAATCTACTCCATGAATTATTACTCAGCCATTAAAGATTGAGATTATACCATTTGCAACTAGATGGTCCCAACTAGAGACCATTATGCTCAGTGAAATAAGCCAATCCTAAAAGGACAAATACCATATGTTCTCTCTCATATAAGGAAGCAGTCATCATGCACATTGTAAGATCAATAACCCTTCTCATACTGTTTTTGCTGCATCCCATTTGTTTTGATGTGTTTGATTTCATTTTCATTTCTTCCAAATAGTTATTTTCTATTTCTCAGGGTTTGAGGCTTGCCAGCAGGCCCTGCAGTCACCGGAGGTGAGGCAATGGTGTTCTTTGGCCATAAGAAGCACCAGAAACAAGCTGGTGCGGAATGCCTGCTTTATTATACACGGGTTACAGCTTTTAAAGGATAAGAAATGGGAGGATGGGAGGGCATCTTCCAGCAGACTTCCCACACACCAAAGACACTGCAATTGGTTACATGACATGTCTATTTCCCTTGACTTTCTGGTTGTGTCAGAGGTCATGTTCCATGTGTATTCCCCTTGACTTTCCAGCCATGTTGTAGGTCATACTCCATGTTTAGGCCTGGAAGCTGTGCCTCAGGCCATTGGGTGGTAAACTCTAAGCCACACCCACCAGGTAGCAAGGTAGTGGTCTGGAGTGATTGCCCACCTCTCTTGTCAAATTCATTACTGGCTCATGGATAGCATGGTGGCATCCTTTTATCCAAGAGGCTTTTGTGTTTGTTTTTATCACCCATACATTGGTTATTCAGTAGTGCATTTTTCGTCTCCATGGTGCTGTAAATGTTTTTTTGTTGTTCTAACTTCATATGAGTGGTTGACTTTGTTGTGTGGCTTCTCATTTAAGGGAAAGTATAGTGATGGGGTAATAGAAACTATGAAATTCAGATACGAAGATACAATGCAATATGCATCCCTACTTCTAAACCTAAGATGAAACTACTGAACAAATCTAGACAATGGGATGCTGGACAGTGTGGCATTGCCTGTACCATCAATATTGGGGCACACGTAAATAACAGACTGATGGAATTTGGACTCCTTACGAAGGACTACACTATTATAATTACATGGAGAAAATCAGTTGGGGGATGGGAATTTGGTGGGGTTCCCTGACCCTATGGAATCGTACCATAAGATTAAAAAAAAAAAAAGACGAATACAATGATTTCTTTGCTGCAAGGCAATTTAAATGCAGCATTTCATTTAACTGCACACAATTTGATAATATCTGCATATGCAACTCTTCCTTTTAAAAATATTTATTTATTTGTTTATTTGAAAGTTAGTGTTAGAGAGAGGTGGAGAGAACAAGAAACAAGAGCGAAAGTGAGGAGAAAGAGAGAGAGAGAGAAAGAGAGAGAGATTTTATATCTGCTGCTTCACTCCTCAGATGGTTACAATGGCTACGGCTATGCTAGGCTGAAGCTAGGAGGCAGGAGCTTCGTTTGGGTCTCCCAAGCGGGAACAGTGACCCAAATAGTATGGCTGTTTCCCATTGCTTTTCTTGGGCACATTAGCAGAGGGAGCAGGTTCAGAAGTGGTGCAGTTGGGATATGAACCATAGTCCATACGGCATGCTGGCATCGTAGGTAGAGGCCTTCCCCATTGCACCACAATGCCAGTCCAGGATGTAGACCTTTTATTGAATTCATTGTCCCTGAATGCATGAGTTGAGATCCTAACCCTCAGTCACTGAAAAGGCCTTTAGGAAAATGATTACAATTAGATGAAGCCATCGGGATTGTGCTCTGATGTGACAGGAAGAGGAAGAGACAACAAAAAACTCTTTTGTTCCACACATGAATAGAAAAAAAAGATGATGATGACACAGTAATGAAGAGGACATTTATTAGCCAGGAAGATAAGCCTCACCAGAAACCAAACCTTATATGTGATTTTAAACCCCTAGTCTCCATAACTTTTTGTTTTTATTTTTTATTTGCATATGTATTGATTGAGAAATGGATCTATAAATGATATTTTAACTTTTGATTAGATCTACTTCACATTGCCCCCCAAAATCATACAAGACACACAGAAAAACAAAATAAATTTCTGTTCTTTTGACAGTCTTAGCAGACTAACACAAAATCGACTTTCCTAAACATACATTATTTTTAAAATTTCTTGGTTAGATAGCCAAAGCTAGATGACAAGATAACCATCCAAAATTGCAAAACTATGTAAGTCTTGGGAAGAGTGATGCAATGAGCAATGGTTTTGAAAAAAATAAGTGGAGAATGCATCATGTTTATTGTTAGCAACATTACATTATACAATTAAAATCTGAGAATGTGGCTCATGTGTTCTTACCAGAAGATAAATTCAAAAACAGTACATTTTAATGAAGGACAGTTAAGTCACAAATTTATAATCTCCAAATGATGTGTGAATTAGCACACGTTAATAAGTATCTTAATCTGTATTGGGCTCTTTGCTTGGATCCAGGGTATAGGGTAGGAAAAACAATATCTGAATAATACCAAGTATGTTTCATCAAAGAATATAGTATTGCAGGAGTAGAAACTTCTGGCCCTTGAGGTCTGTGAAAACATTTGTTCTGGCCCTGCCCAGGCAACCGCAGATAGGACTTCAAGTTCAAGAAATTTATAGCAGGCTAATTTTCAATTTGACAATTTTGTATGGCTTGTGAAGATAGATAATAGATTATGCCTTCCCTTTGAAAGAAAAAATATTCCCTACTGCATGCAACGGAAGTGACAGACAAGGAAATGGACATTTCCAATGCAAAGAAGTTTTGAATTACAATGGAGGGGCATCCATCTCTTAAGCTAGTGTTAGAAAGTTAAAGTCAAGGAAGTTATCTTACAGGAGATGATTTTAAACTGCAACTATAGGGAAAACAAAGAGGGAGGCAAATAGAGCAAACAATTGCTTTAGAAACAGGCATGATCCAGAGAAATCAAGTAAATCCTCTGAAATCAAATGCATGTACATACACACACACACACACACACAACACACACACACGCCAGAGAGCAAGGGGTAGAGAGGAATAGAGAAACAAAGACACTCAGAGTTTGCCTTAGATAGTGGTAAGCGTAATCAGACGGAAGTGGTACAAGGCATTATGAAATCAGAGAGCAGACTGTCAGCCAAATTTGGCTTCAGGGGTGGTCAAGAAAATCTTTGTCAGAGCAGATATTTCTAGCTGAGTCTTCAAGATTACTAATCACTGTGAAAGCAGTTCAGGGCAGGGTGATAATCTGTAGGGCAGAGAGCATTCAAGGGAGAAGGAGCAGCAAAAGTGAAGCCAAACAGGCCCAAATCAATTTTTGATAGTTCAGAAATATAAAAATTTAGAATGATCCAAGTGCAGAGGATGCAGGATCAAGTTGTGGAAGTTGCTAGAAGCTAGCCCATATGGTGATTTTAACACTGGGAGAAGGTATGATATAGCCCTGCAGGTCATGGAGAAGCATGTTTATGCTTTTAAACGAGAGTTAGGATCCAGTTCTCATTTCAGAAAGCTTACAGTGAATATAGGTGCAGGACTAGCGGCTCAGAAACTTCCGAAGAAGCTATGCAGAATCCACACAACAAAGAGCACAGCTTAATGGAAAGAAAATTGACAAAATGCAAGGCTACAGAACCTCTGTGAGTGCTCAGCGGACTACAATGAGGATTTCAGGAATAAAGGGGTATTAAGAAGTACTCTGGGATTTCTGATTTGAGCAAGTATATGGTTGGGATTTTATTCTTCACTGGAATAGAGAACCTTATAGTTCATTCCCTCAATTTTCTGTTTTTCTGGGAGAGGAAACTACATCAATCACTCAAATGGTGACTGGAAGCTTATATTGAACAGCAATGTTTGCTTTTCTTTGTCAACTTCTTCCCTGTGCACATCTGCTTGCCTTTGCACATGTATGTGCACACACTTCATTCCGTGTCGGATAAGCCTGTAGCCTGGTGGTGCAGGTAATCTAGAATTAGTTATTTTAGAATATGGAAAAGAGCCCAGCATTGAAAACAACAAAACTGTAGCGGTGAGCAAAGTGATGGTGATTGCAGTCATGGAAGGGATATGGGAAGAGATGAGATGCCCTAGCATGAGGTGCATGGATGGAGCCAAAGGGGCAGAGGGCTGAGAGAGAACCATGACAAATGCTACCATTTGTCTGATACAGAAGAGGAAGCAGTAAGAGTGACTAGGGAGAAACAAACAACAGGTAGCAGGAAAACCAGCAAATGATGGAGTCACAGAAAGCAAGAAAAGAGTAATTTCCTTGGAGGAAGAACTTTCTAAGAGTTCAGTGAGATGCTGTTGAGGGATCTGGTTGATCAAGGATGACTTTTGTAAAGAGATGCTGAGGGTCATCCTTGTGAAAATGGTGGATTTGTAGGCTGAGGGCGAAAATGGAACTGAGGCTATGATTCCATTACCTCTCTCGGTTTTTTGGCACCCTCTTGTATAATTGCCAAGACATGGTATACTCATGTACCATTCTCCAGCCTAGCAGAATCTGGCCACTAGTGGTTAGAAAAGAAAAAAAATGTGAAGAACTCTTCTTGGCTTAATTTCTGCCTTGTTCAAAGTGATCCAGGCCCACAGTCTAGATCGGCTCTGATAAGAATGCGGAAGTAGGGGAGAATCGCTCTCAGTCTCATAGTTGATTAGCTAGCAGTCACTCCTCAGCTCTTCTAAGTGTCTCTTCGTCTTGCTTATATATCACTTGCACTAACATCTTTCACTCACTGGCACCACTTTTAAAAATGTGCTTGAAAAGTGTGAGCACTTCCACTTCTTTTTTTCTTTTTCTTCCTGTCCATTAGCACAAAAGTAGGCTCACCATCCAGAAAAGAATGTCAAGTAGAAACCAATCCTACTTCAAAATCCTGGGTGCAAAAGATTTAACTGGCTAATCTCATCAATCCATTTTGTACATTTAGTAAGCATCAACCCTGCCCTACATAACTCTTAGTGCAATTCACAGCACACAAATGGTTATCATATTAAATACATAATCAACTCGGACTTCTCAACAACGAGGAAATTAGTAAACCATCAAATGGACTGCTTACCATACACTTTCCTCATAACTAAATAACACACAAAAAAAATCAAAATAATAATAATAATCTTTTCACCAGTAAGGCACTCAACAGCCCATGAGATATTTATTAAAAATGTCAAGTAAATCCTCTTATTTTTGTATCATAGTGTCAAATAGCAGCAAAATAAACATGTTAAGATCCTTAATCTAGTGCTATGTTTCACTGTAAAATTTACCTTTGTTAAAATTTGCTTCTGTTCAAATTTGTTGAGACCGCACGTAAAAGTATCCTAATATTACTTTGGCTGGTATTTTCTAATTACTGTATAATATTTTGGGAATGCAAATTTTATTTGAATGTCAACTACAGTTAAGCATGTGCCGTTTATTTTTCTTACTCAGGTTTTGTAATTTGATGGAATGTTTTTATCACAATTTAATAAATGTTTGCTTTATTTAAAAAAAAATCCTGGGTGCAGATGTATCATGGTATTGGACTATGAAAGTACTCCAAAATTCTTTGCAGAAAATAAAAATGGAAGGTAAATTTATTTTGATTTAAACTTTGAAATCCACATCTACTTCTTCATAATATACATGTTCTATGAACTTTTTAAAGATTCCTTTTAAGTATGAATTTCAAAACTCTTTTGCATCAAAATCAAATTATCTTTTACTTCTATCTTTCCATGAAACTTCTGACGCATTGTATAGGTGATATAATGAAAGCCAAGAATATGTATATTTACAGCTGTTCAGGTTCACACAGAAAGTGTTAGGACTGGAACTCTTTCAATAACTTAGCAACTATCACAAATATTTAGCACTTACAATAGACAACAGTCTAGGGAAGAATTTCCCATAGGGAGAAGTATGAGTCTCAGGAATAGGCAGGACAATTGGATATAAGAACAGCCTATTAGCACTTATGTTTATGCAAAAAAATGTATAATGATATGCTTACCTATAGCTCATAATTCAATAAAAATAGAAAATGTATAATCAGCTAAATGCATATTCATCATTTATACATAAATAAGTGTGGACACTCAGGCAACTAAAGACATATGTGACTAAAAAGTTAACAGATGGCTGTTCTAGAGAAATGGTAAACAGGACTTCACTAGCCCTGAACTACTGAAGTTTATACTCTGAACCCATGCTCTATAGCCCTGGGGGCTGATGTTGTGGCATAGCACATTGAAATGACCACATGTGGTGCTGGCATCCTATATGGATGCTGCTTCATGCCTTAGCTGATAGTCTTCTGATCCAGCTCCTTACTCGTGGCCTGGCAATAGAAGTGGATAATGACCAAGTACTTAGGCATTTGTCACCCATGTCAGAGTCCTGTCTCATGCCTTTGGCTGGCGCAGCCCTGGTCACTGCAGCCATTTAGGGAGTGAACAAGCAGATGAAAACGCCCTCTTTTGGTGTCTCTCCCTATGTGTAACTGAATTGTTAAAAATCTATTTAAAATTTTCCATTGCCTTGAAGAACACAAATTGCATGCATTGTATTGACCATACAACAGCCCACGCATTTAATCTAAAATATATTTTTGTGAACAATTTGCCTTCCCAGCAATTATTGTCACAGACTAGTTTTCATTGCCAGAAAACATGAGAGGTTTCTAGGCTTAAATCAGTGCCTTAGATAACTCATTTTTATTTATGATTTTTTAGAGTTGAAACATGAATATATTCTTAAAAAGGTGAAATCAGCACACACAGAACTGGCCGCATTAAAGGTTACTTTGTTTTTCACACACTCCCTGGGTAGTATTTTATTTTTGTTTAACCCAGCCACTCATTCAATCTTGCATGCCTCAGACAGTTACTGAGAGCATATTGGGCTTTGAGCCCTGTTCTAGGCATAAAGCAATTCAGGCAGTCATTCAATTTGAATGTCAGCACGTGTCTTCAAGTCCCATCATTTCCATTTACTAACTGCCAGGGATATTTTTACTTTTTTGTTTTCCTGTTTCTCAGGCACCTACAACAGAGAGGGAAAAGTGCTACCAGTTGCTAGACTTTCACTATCACACAAGAATCTGTAACTATGTAGGAACTGACTGTACTGACAAAAAATGAAACCATAGTTCTAGAACTGGTTTTCCAGTTAACACTAAAATCCAAGTGGAGTGTTAACAGTGCAGACGCCAGGACATATCTGATCTACCAAGCATTTGTTTGTCTCCCTGTTGTATTTATTCTCAAAAATTTCTAGAACATCTAGTGTGAGGTACATACTGATTGTAAGTTTTATGAATTAAATAATATATGAAAGGATCAGGAAAACCGTGGATTTGATTATTACAACTCCTGCATCCTTATTTGCAATGGACTTTTGCATATTTGTTGCTGTTATTCTGTTACCAGCAAAGCTTATTTTAAGAAAAAGTCCCCATAACACACATATACACACATTTAGCATTGTCCTTAGAAAGGCCTGCTTGCATGGCTGGCTCTTGGATGATATCTGGTCAGTTGGCTGGTCAAAGCTTTCTATTACTAATAAGAAATGTTTAACTGATAAAAGTAGACTGCTCTCTTTAAACACATTTAGATAATTTGATTTCTGCTGAACACATACCTGCTTTCTTTCTGGGCACCTGGAATTTTAAACAGATAAGACAGAAGTACCTCCATGGCCAACCCTTAATAAAAATCCTGGGTAGGGTATCTCTATAAAGAGTAGGCCCTAAGAGAAAACATTTCTCTATGTTGTTGAAGGAAATAAAAATGTGCGGGTGAATTACACTAGGAGTAGACCCTTGAGAACTTGCATGTGGTCTCCTCCGGATTTCTCCCCATGCTCCTTTCCTCTTTGTTGGTTTTGCTCCTAACCATTTGCTATACTAAGCCTTAGCTATGAAAAAGATCAATTCTGTGCCTTACAAGTTCTTCTAGTTAATCATCAGACCCAATAGTGGTGTTGGAAACCTCTAGGATGTCTTGTGCTATTTACTAATTGCAACAAATGAAGCTGTTTCAGATCCACACCCAACAGTGAGCTCCATGAAGGCAATAACCCTTCTGAGTCATGACAGTATCCACAGCGCCTACTCCAGGCCTAGCTCAGTGCAAATCATGAATAACTGAAATACTGTCAGCATGCAAGAGAAGGAAGGAAGGAGGGCAGGCACGCAACAGGAAACTAGAGAAGTCTGTAAATGGAATTAAAACTTCCAGATTGTACACTTGTAGAAATTTATAAAGGCAGAAGAATGGTTACACTTAATATTCCTGATTTTTACACCTCAGGATCCAGTAATTTTTTGTGTAATCTATGTCTAAAAATTTACCAAGAGCTAATTAGAAAATACTACCTAATGCATTCAGCTTTATTCTCCTGTATTTAGCCTAGCAGCTGACATACATAAGACACTAAAAATCCTAGCTGTTTAATCAAAAAAGGCATAAAAATAAACAGCACATTCAAGCTCTACATTGAAATTGCTCTTCTAGTGTACTTTCAGAATAAAAAATCAGCCTAGTCTGTGAAAATCCATCAATTACCAAATCATCACAAATTTGTTTTTCTCTTCTGAAAAAAAAATATCTGTAATTCTTGGATAACTTATTTTAAGATCTCTAAGCTTTTAGTACTCACATATTTACAGCAATGATGTCCAAATAAAGATCCAGAGAAGGCAAGAATCAGGATACCTTGTTATCTACATATGAGTGTTAGAGATTATTATATCTCCCTCCAATTCACTTGTTACATTCTCAACCACCAGTACCCAACCATGTTGCTTCGGTTGGAGATAGAGCCTTTGTAGAGATGACTGAGATAAAATGGGGCCCACGCGGGTGGGGCGGGTCTAATCCAATCTGCTTGGTGTCCTTCCAAGCAGAGAACAGATGCACAGAGGCACCAGAAAAGTGTATTCCCAGAGGAAAGTTCATGTGACGACACAGGTGAGGCAGTGTTCATGTTCAACCCAAGCAATGGGCCTCAGGAGAAAGCAAACCTACTGACATCTTGATCTTGAACATTTAGCCTCCACAACTGTCGAGAATACATTACTGTTGTTTAATTAGCCCAGTATTTTGTGATGGCAGCCCTTGTCACCTAAAACAAGGGGTTTCCCACCCTTCACTTAACAACCTTATACATTCTTGTCAACTCAAGCCAAAAAAAAAGGAAAAAAGAAAGAGAGAGAGAGAGAGAGAGAGAAAGACAACCAACTGGCAGTCAAAAGTGTGACATTGGCAGATTTCCTCTCCCTCCAGATACCCACATTTCAGGCTAGAAGGGCCGGGCCAGCCTCTGGGGGCTGGCTTGGGGGCAGGAAGGAGTTGGCCTGAGGAGCCAGTGGGAAGCAGGCCACGTGCAGGTTATTAGCAGGCAGATTCCTGGAGGTGGCAGCATCAGGCAATGAATACTCCTCCAGGCATTGCAGCTGCCTTTTTTCCCCCTAGCAATGTGTGGCAAGAGAATAAACCACGGGCTCAGAAGAAGCAAGGTCCCGTGCCAGGGCCATATGTTCCTAAGTGGAATAAGGAGATCAAGCAAAGCACTGAAAAAGGACCTCGTTCCCCTTTCTAAGTGAGATCCCCCTACTCCGACGAGCTATCAGAGTACAATCTCTGCGAATGCTAGGCTGCCAGAGGGATGACTGTACCATCATGCTGCTCAGTCTCAGATGCAAATACCCTATTTCAGGCATCCTCTGGAACCCACAGTCCTGCTCACCCTTCTAACGTCTGCTCCTAAACACGGCATGCATATTTCTGACTCCAGGCTTGTGTTTCCACTGCATGTACCATCTGAACTTACGTACTTCTAGACTGAACCACACCACTGTTGGTCATGAATGGGACAGCTTGGGCAATAGAAAATGGCTACAGCAATACTAGGTCTTCTGAAACATTTCTGGGACATGTCCATAACCTGACCTTTGCCATAACCTTGGGTTCTTAGAAAGTCCTGAAAGTGAGAGGAGAGTGCTTATCTCATTCCAGGATGAGACCCTGCTTTTCTTTCACAGCTCCGGTAAGAAGCTGACTGACCCAAACTGTTTTCTGTAAATAGAACTGGAAGGTCCTGTTTGCCTGGTTTTTGTTGTTTCACTACTAGGTGGGATGCGACTCTTACTGAGTGGATAGTTTAAAGTGCATGATGCTTAAACTGGGTACCTGTTCCACGGCACTGCCATTGATTGCATCATTTGTATTGTGCACTGATGTAAGCTTGGTTGATTGAGTGATTAGCATCATGTGCCAGTGCTCTCATAGATGATTGGATGATCCATGGTTAAGAACTCCTGAGCACCGCTGATCGGGGCTCCTCCCCTCTTCCAGGCGTGGTGCAATGGGACAGGCCACAGCTCGGCAGCAGCCAATGAAAAAAGACTCCTGAGTCTCAAGAGTTGGCCTCCCACTCATTTCTAGGATAGAATTGGTCAACTCACAACAATGCAACCTTCTTTAGACCCCACAGCCTGAAAGTTCTTTTCCCTGAGACAAAGTGATGCAACGTGACAAGACCTGTACTGTAGGCTTACACTAAGAACATGCATGCAGACAAAATCCGGGGCTGGGTGGGGACACAGAGTGGACGAGCTGAGAAACAAGCCTGTCAGTGGTGTACTTAGTGGAGCACCAACTTCCTTAGCACTTAATCACATGTTGCCTGAGGAACAGGTATGGTATTACGGCTTGATTCCTAGGTCACATTACCTATTATGCATGTTATAATTCATGCTGCTATGGGACTCTATCTGCCTGCCTTACCCCCTTCCCACTCCTCCTTCTGGGGCTAGATCCTTCAAGTGTGTCATGAGCCCTCATTCAGGCAGCTTGGCATTTTTCTGAACTTAGTGTTAGGTACATATTTAGAGATAATTTTTTTAAGATTTATTTTATTTTTATTGGAAAGTCAGATATACAGAGGGGAGGAGAGACAGAGAGGAAGATTTTCCGTCCGATGATTCACTCCCCAAGTGACCACAATGGCTGGTGCTGCGCTGATCCGAAGCCAGGAGCCAGGAGCCAGGAGCCAGGAGCTCTTCCAGGTCTCCCACATGCAGATGCAGGGTCCCAAGGCTTTGAGCTGTCCTTGACTGCCTTCCCAGGTCACAAGCAGGGAGCTGGATGGGAAGCAGGGCCGCTGGGATTAGAACTGGAGCCCGTAGGGGATCCTGGCGTGTTCAAGGCGAGGACTTTAGACTCTAGGCCACCGTGCCGGGCCCTAGAGATAAATTTAAATGTTTTGTGGCCCCAATGCCAATTTTCAAGAAAACCTACAGCTATTTTGCTATTGTTTTCTGTCACCATTAAAAGAGTTGACAATAGGGCCCAGTGCAGTAGCCTAGCAGCTAAAGCACCCACCTTGAGCATGTAAGGATTCCATTAGGGCACTGGTTCTAAACCTGGTGGCCCTGCTTCCCATTCAGCTCCCTGCTTGTGGCCTGGGAAAGCAGCTGAGGATGGCCTAAAGCCTTGGGACCCTGCACCGGCGTGGGAAACCTGGAAGACACTCTGAGCTCCTGGTTTCGGATTGGCTCAGCTCTGGCCATTGCGACTGCTTGGGGAGTGAATGAGCGGACAGTACAATCTTCCTCTCTGTATATCTGACTTTCCAATAAAAAAACAAATCTTTAAAAAAAATAGTAGGCACTCGCATTTACTTTTAACATATTGGTTACTCATTACTATGTCAATTAATTCCATAATGATGTAAATTTTTGCTGATGGTATGTTGGAGCTTCCAATTGACTGGGATGATACTCTGCTGTCTCTGTCTTCAGGCCAGAGAGGGTATACCTAAGAAGCCGTTGAACTTGACTGGACAATAAGATGCTGGACTCTATGTTTGGTATACGCTTGCAATGGGGGAATCTCAACTGAACTTGAACTGTGGTTATGCAACAAGGTGGAGGAATCCACCATGGTGGGAGGGTTTGGGGAGGGGTGGGGAGAACCCAAGTACCTATGAAACTGTGTCACATAATACAATGTAATTAATGAAGTTAAATAATAAATAATTAAAAAAAATAGTAGGCAACAACTTGAGGAAAAAGTGATCTGCTTTTCGTATTCTTTTGTACCTTGAAATGTGCTCCAGGCCACAGTTAACTTTACAGCGTACTAGATATGGCCAAAGGACACAGACACCAAAGCGCCCAAAATTCTTAACCCAGTATCGTAAGCCCGCAATCCTTCGATGCGTGAGGAAGGCAGGGCCAGGCACTGCGTGCGGCACAGTGGGGCAGGGCGCGGTGCAGGATCCTTGCGTGTCACACTGGAGTGTCTGGGATTCAGTCTTGAAGTGCCTTCAGCTCTAGCTCCCTGCAGTTGTGCCCGGAAGGCAGCAGACGGTGGTGTAAATACTTGTGGCACTCACATGGCAGACATTGATTCATCGTTGCCCACCTGTGAGCTGGGGGGTATCTGTGCACGAACCAATGGCTGGAAGATCTTTCTCTCCCTGCTTCTCTGTCATTCACATAGATGCATATGTATGCACGTACATACATATATCGGTCTCTACAAAGTAAGGCAGACAGTGACCTGAGTGTTCTAATGAGGGACAAGATATTGGAGCGGAAAGAAGGCCAAAAGTGGATAGGAACAAGGCATATATAAATATTTTTTGGAACAAGGGATATTTAAAGAGAACCCACTATGTGCCTGTTTCTGAGATACTTGGACCAGCTAGGACTATCTAATAACCATCTTTGTCACAAGAAGAATCAAGACTGACTTGCTAAAACATGCACATCAAAACAGCAAGGAGGAGTAAGACTGGGACTTAGATCAACGGACTCAAGCACTGGGTCATTAATTACTCTGCAGAACTGGCTTTTGCAGTACTGCCCACTGTTTCAAAAACTGCTGCAGCTCTAAATGCCCGGTGAGGTGCCTTTTTTTCTTGGTAGGAATAAGGAAGTTGTGCCTGCAACTCCAAGTTGGAAAGGGAGGGCTAAATAAAGAGGAAGGCAGCAGTTCCGAAAGCTCAGCACCAACGCTCTCCTTCGCAGTGGGGTTTGGAGGGCCTCCTCCCTCCGAGCGCGTCCTGCTGGCATGCACCACACGGAGGGAGTGCCCGCCCTGGGGAAGCCACCATGGCTCCTGACTCCAACTCTTCTTTCCTGGGGTCCAGATTTTATTCCTGGGATATTTTGCCTTTTGCAATTGATGATCGTATCTTTCTCCAAACAGTGTTTCCCAGATGACACTCAGCTAGAGAAATCATCAGTAAAGGGCTCAGCAACCGAGCCGCTGAACTGATCAAAGAGGGAAGGCTCATAGGCCCCAGCGCCCACCATTCAAGCTCTCTCTCACTTTCTCCTCTGGCTCCCAGACCCTCTCTTCTCAATGGCCAGCACCTAAAGCTTGACATGAGTCTGGTCTTCTCCCTCTCACACAGAAAATGCCTGTCACATGGTCTACCATATGCCCTCTCCTTAAATGCTTAAGCTTCCAAGGTCTGCCTGAATCATTCTGGGCCTACATCTCTCCTTGCTTTTCAGAAAATGAGAGAGAGAGAGAGAGAGAGAGAGAGAGAGAGAGAGAGCGAGCTTTGATTGTGAAAACTGTATAAAGTAAAATAATGTATCCTTGTTAGCACACACAGACATGTGAGAGTGCTGTGGCATAGCAAGCTAATCCTCTACCAGAAGCACCAGCATCCCATATGGGCACAGGTTTGTGTTTCTGTTGTTCCGTTTTTGATTCAGCTTCCTCCTGTGGCCTGAGAAAGCTGCAGAGGATGGCCCAAGTCCTTGGGACCATGTACCCACATGGGTGAACTGGAAAATCTCCTGGCTTCTGGCTTGGGATTGGTTCAGCTCCAGCTGCTGTGATGGTTTCAGGAACAAACCAGCAGACGAAAGATAACTCTTTCTTTCTTTCTTTCTTTCTCTCTCTCTTTCTTTCTTTCTTTCTTTCTTTCTTTCTTTCTTTCTTTCTTTCTTTCTTTCTTTCTTTCTCTCTCTCTCTTTCTTTCTTCCTTCCTTCCTTCCTTCCTTCCTTCCTTCCTTCCTTCCTTCCTTCCTTCCTTTCTTTCTCTCTCTCTCCCCCTCCCTCCCTCCCTCCTTCCTTATCGTTCTCTGCAAAAATCTTTCAAATACAAATAAATAAATAAATCTTACAAATGCAAAAAAGGCAGATAAAATATACTCTAACATCAAGTTGTTAGAATTAACAGAGTAGCAAAAAGCAAATCTGCAGCCCTTTACAATTAATGAAAATGAGAAGATAGTAGTGTTTACTGAGCATAGGCCACACTTAGTTTCCATTACTGGCTGAACTGACTCATTGTGGACTTTAGGCTCATAAAGAAAGCTTCACGTTTCTGCTTAATTGTAAATACCCTGAACACATGCTTAGGATGGCATAATGAATCTGCTGAAACCCCTTTGCTGCAAGATCTCTACACTCCTTACCTTTTGCAATGGATTAGGAACACTGCATGCGTTCAGCAAATACTGGTGATCTCACATATCCTTAGGGTTTATTTCAAACTGTTACCTTCCCTGTAAAATGCTATTTATGGCATCTGCCTGAGCTAAGCTATTTATAGTACGCAAAGCAGGGCATTGCTCCTGCAGACACCTCAAGTGTGCTTTTTTATCACCTGTGTCTCCTGACAAGCAAAAACACGAAGAGTGAGGTTTTAAAATAGGCAGAAGAGAAAGG
This sequence comes from Ochotona princeps, assembly GCF_030435755.1. Lineage (NCBI taxonomy): Eukaryota > Metazoa > Chordata > Mammalia > Lagomorpha > Ochotonidae > Ochotona > Ochotona princeps. The sequence goes on from NC_080865.1 coordinate 96,255,076, forward strand.
AAATGCATGGAGTAGTTACATGGACCCAGCATGCTCTTCCAAGGTCCTGGATCCCAGCGCAAAGTAATGAACTGCCCCTGGGATCCTGCCTGCCTTGCTTCATGGCCTTGTATACCACATGGTATAAATTGTCCAAATTCTTTGCTGCAATATGGACACCTGGAAAGCACATAGGCTTGGGAGTCACGAAAACTTACATGATCTCACTATCTAGAAATAACATGTTTTAGGGGGTAATTATATCAGTTAGTGGAACTTGTGTTTCTCATCTGTAATTGGGAACAATACAAGGTTGCCATGTAGATAAAAGCAGTAAAATGGCTGACACATCATAGGCATTCAGTGAATAGTGACTGTTTCTGCTGATACTGAAGCTCAGGATCTTGTATTCCATATCTTTATTTATCACAATGATTAGAACAGGGATTTGGGGCCTGACGCAGTGGCCTAGCGGCTAAAGTCCTTGCCTTGAACGCGCCAGGATCCCATATTGGCACCGGTTCTAATCCCAGCGGCCCCACTTCCCATCCAGCTCCCAGCTCCCTGCTTGTGGCCTAGGAAAGCAGTCAAGCACGGCCCAAAGCCTTGGGTCCCTGCACCTGTGTGAGAGACCTGGAGGAAGTTCCTGGCTCCTTGGCTTCGGATCAGTGCAGCACCGGCCATTGCTGTCACTTGGGAAGTAAAGCGTCAGACAGAAGATCTTTCTGTCTCTCCTCCTCTCTGTATATCTGACTTTCCAATAAAAATAATTAAATCTTAAAAAAAGAACAATGATTTGATGAATGAGAGTATTTTTGACAACTTATTTCCAGGTGCCAGGAACTCTGTTAGATACTCTGCTTGCTTTATTGTGGCATATGATGCTATGGTGGGTGTTAGTAGGGAGATAACTTTCATAACTAAAGGAACTGTTTGTTTTCCGAACTTTCGTGACCTTCAGCAACCACTACTAATCCTGGAGATGTTCATATCAGTGTTTTCAAATTGTGTAGAGTTAATCAAAATGAAAGCTATTCACACCGCATTTCTCCTGAAATATTTATCCTCTAATGGCAAGTTCTCGTGTTGATCCTAGATTGAATAGGTAGAACTGTATCACTGTGTTTTTAAGAATTATTTGTAAGGCAGAGTTACAGAGAGAAAGGGAGAGACCAAGAGAGACATTGTTATATCCACTGGTTTATTGTCCAAATACCTGCAATGATCTGGGCTGGGCCAGGAGCCTGAACTCTGTCGGGATCTCCCATGTGGCAGCCATGGTCCCAAATACTTAGGTCATCTTCTGATGCACTTCCAGATATATTAACAGCAAACTGGATTGGAAGTGGAGCAGCCAGGACTTGAATCCACGCTCATAATGGATGCCGGAAATTCAGATGGTAGCTTAACCCACTGTACACAAATGCTGACTGTCATGATTTGAATGACTATGCATGTGCGTATGTGGCACACCCATGATGAACAGAAAAACAAGAAAGCCCTTGAAAAGTGGTTGCTTTGTATTACTAAGCACCACAACTTTGCTTCTGATTTTTCTTACTGGGTTTTGGAGAAGAACAGGGGAGCTACAAGAAGTCTGCCTTGGCATTTGTCTCACTTTACAAGAATGGACCCATCTTAGAGATAAGCAATTTGGAAACTCTCCAATATTGGTTAGGGAGGATATTGGGAGACTCAGGTAAAAAGAAAGAAATTAGGGACATGTCATTACACATTGGAAGACTGAGGGCTAGAAGGCTTGTTTGTCCATACCAGCCTCTTTCTCTAACCCCTACAAAATGCTGTGAAGCTCAGTAATGTTAACTAGCTTGTCCAAGATCACACACCTAGTTAAACATAGCCAGCACTCCATTCCTTTATGCTGTCACTATCATGGCCTTCAGCTTAACCCCAAAGTACTGCAACAAAGCAAAGGGACTTTATTGATTGGTCTTTATATCAAAAAACTGGAATACAACTTACCTGTCATCTGTGTAACTTGGACTCTTTCACACTTCATCATAACATGTGGTTGAAAGGTATAAGTAAAAAAGAAAGGCTGGGCCGATCTAGTAAGGACAGATCAAAATGAATGTTTAACTTTCTCCCAGCTTCCAGGAACATGTTTTTGGTCATATATTGCGTTGTCAAAGGCACTTCATTAAAATCCTGAACATGAAGATTTATGTTCTCTGGCCCTGATCTCAGCAGGATCACCATGCTAAGTGCACCTATAAGAACCACGGGTGGTTAATTTAAGTCAACTTAAAAAGCTCTTACTAATGCTTTTTACGGCTCTGAGGATTTAATATTCTCCACAACACTACCTGGTCTTCTCTCACTTGTCGTTCAGCTCTTACCAACAATTACTTACGATTTTGACAAAGGCCACACATACAATTTTATACTGTCATTACCGACCTCAGTCATTATTCTTTGAGTGGAAAAGTACATCTCCCTCAGAACTCTAAGCACTTTTCCACTTTTGGAACTGCTTTGGAAATGTTGAAGGCCAGGGGCTTTGAAAGGCCACTGAGGCAACAGGCAAGAAAAGAGGCACACAGCGGTCTACAAGATTAAAGCCAGAGGAAAGTCAGGCTCTCAGAGCAAATTGATGGTGTAATTTTGGTGGATGCTCCCCTCAACCTGAGAGCAGTAGCTAGGGCTTGGTACCTCCACTATCCAGTACCCTGGCATTAATAAAACAGTCCGACCACCTTGAACTCTAAAATACCTCTTGCTAGAGTTTGACACTGATAATCTCATCTTGTTCTTTGATATTCCTCCACCCTTGGCTTTCTTGCCCTTGCATTTTCCTGTTTCTATTCTACCTCCTTCAGTTTGTCTCCTTTGCCACCTCATTTTATGTGTCATAATTTCTAACTGAAGGTGGCACTCAATCTCTGTTAACATTTCTTTCCTTTCTGTTCCTTCCTTTCTCCCTAGATTAGAGCTGCCTCGGAATTGTTTTGTGATCAAAGGAGTGGTATAAACCTTTTTCATCATGGTAACTGTTAGCAATATGTGGTCATTGAATAATGAAGTATGTATAATATCCACGAGCAATTGAATTTTATTTCTTTTTAAAAAAGATTTCTTTATTTTTGTTGGAAAGGCAGGTTTCCAGAGAGAAGAAGAGACAGAGAGCAAGATCTTCCATCTGCTGATTTACTCCCCAACTGGCCGCAATGGCCGGAGCTGAGCTGATCCAAAGCCAAGAGACAGGAACTTCTTCCAGGTCTCCTATGTGGGTGCAGTGTACCAAGGCTTTGGGCTGTCTTCCACTACTTTCCCAGGCCACAAGTAGGGAGCTGGATGGGAAATAGCACTTGCAAAGGGAGGTATTATCCAACTGAGCCATCATGCCAGGACCAAATTTTAAATTTCATTAAATCATAATTAATTTAGCCAGTGCCTCTCTTATTGGATGCCATAGTTCTAAATGTGTTTGATTATTTATGACTGTATGTGCATGACTCTTCTGTGCCCTTTGACATGGTGGTGGGAGCTTCCCATGATTCCTTTGACCTGATAACCAACCGGATGTGGAAGAGTTTCATATTTGTTCCCTCCAGTGAATTTAATAAATGTTTGTTAAATGAAAGGACCCAAGGCAGTTAATTTTAATTTCATAAATTTCTGGGCATGTTAGATTTTAAGCTGAGAACTAGATTATTCAAATAAAGAATAAGTTAATTGGCTGGGTATTCAAATATAACACCTCTGCTCCTCATCACCACATTCCAGATCTTAAGCAAGATCTTACACTCTGCCCTCCGGGGAGGCAGCAAAGAGGTGTGGCTGAGACCTTGCTTGGCCCAGCTATACCTACAAATCCTGGTTCTATCACAAAATCACAGACAATACAACAGCAGGCACCTTACCTATCCAGCTCTATACTTCCGTTACCTAATGCATAAAAAGAAAGATAATAGTGGTATCAGCTTAATAGGCTTATTGTGAGAATCAAGAGATGATATATAAAATCACACCTAGTACAATATACGGCATAGCATAATTGTGATGACAATAGCTAACACTGGCTGGATAAGGTCTTCCTAAGTATATTAAATTTGACCCACACTTGTCATCCATTGTGACATGCAGGTTATCTAGAAGCCAGTTTGAAAATGAGAAACTCTGACACCTAAGCCCCAGAAACTCTAGGTGGCAGAAATGCTCAGCATAAAGAGCTGTATAGACTCATTTTTGGAATGCTTTCTGCCCTTGGGACGTCAGGTTATGTAAAGGGTGCTTCCAAGTTACTATCATTGTTATAGTAACAGACTGTAAATTTCAAGACATTCTGGTTCTATGAAAGGAGAGTTCCTACAATAACAGAGTTTTTCACCATAGCCAACTATAACTGGATACAATGCAGTACTCTACTCAAGCAGACTTTGGAGAAAATGTTTATAAACATATGTATTGCATAATACATACAGGAGAGAATATGTGTTATATTTTTTCTGAGCCTGTTTGAGTGATGAGGACAGTCTCCTCTGTCCATAGTTATAGCACTATATATTACATATTGTTATTTCTGATTCATTCTCTTCTAGCATATTGTGCACATTATATTATATACACTATATTTCTGATATGGCAACATCTATATGTACAGAAGGGTTTCTCCTAAATGAGCGAGTCCTTAATACCTGCAAGTTTAGGTAGAAACCATGTGCATTTCTTTTAGTTTGGGGACATGACACATGGTTCATGTTTGCAGGTCTTCTGGGACATAAGCGCAATCTCTCATACAGCAAGAAATATAACTGGATAAAGAGACCATGAAGTCACCGTTTGGGGATTGAATGTTCTGGTAATAGTTAATTAACATTCTTATTCATAGTTTATTTTTCTCTATCCTTAAATCATGAACCTTAATATGAGGAGGTGCTTGAGTGGATACTGCCCTTCTTCCCCTTACCACCATACCCTCCCTGTGCCAAACTCACCAGCTATAAAATAAGACTTCGATTTGTTTTTGCATGCAGTAAGTAGAATATACTGTATCTAGTGCTACAAATACATGTCAGGAAAGGGACAACACTATTACATTTGCATCTACATTTGAGCACAGAGAAAACAGAGCTGGAGAAATGACTGTGTATCAGGGCAGTATGAAGATAGTCCCCACTTACACTACCAGCTGGATGGTCTTTACAAAGCAGCAAGGGCCCTCAACCAGATTTGTTACTGTCTACCCTGTTTCTGCAGCCAGGCAGAAAAGAAGACAGTCTCAGGTCTAAATATCCAGTCACTCATTGCAAGCCGCCCACTGTTCTCCCTGCGTGAGAAGCCTTTGCTGACCGTGCTGCTCGTTTTATACACTGAGCTGAGAAGCCCCTTCCATTCCCAGGGAGCTTCAGATCCAGATCCTGCGATAACAGTCCAGCAGCTCAGGAATGAACTATAAATAGGCAGCATATCAACTCTGAATCCTGGCCAATGGACTGCCATTAGCTTTCAGATGAAAGTATGTATAAGTTAAACCTATGATACTTCAGATGAATACAAATTCTACTATGCTTCCAGAAATAAAGCTTGAGTATTGAACTAATCTCTTATTCCTGCTGATGTAAACAACCTTATTTCCATGAATAGAATATCAGTTACTAGACGTGAACTTGTGAGCATGTTGCTTAATCTCCAAGAGCCACGGTTGGTAAACTGTGGCTCAAAGGTCAAATGCAGCCCATTGTCATCTATTTAAGTTAAGAATAGCTTTTACATTTTTCAAGTGCTGAAAAATCAACAGCAGAATATTTCATGATACATGAAAATTACCTAAAATTCACATCTTGGGGTCCTTAAGTGTAGCTAGAGTGTTCATTTTTTTTTTCTGTATTATCTATGGCTGCTTTGTAATCATAGTGGCAAAGTTGAGTAGTTGGAACAAATATTGCAAAGACTAAAATATTTGCTGTTTAGCTCCTCACAGGAAAAAAAAATTGGTGACCCCTTTCATAGGTTCCCAATAGACTCTTGTGAAGCTGTGGTCTTCTTTTGTTTTCAGTTATTGAATAGTATGATAATTGGTGAATTAAGTGAGTCACTTGAAAGTGGATTGAAATCACATCTTTGCAGTTATTAGATAATTTAAAGGGAAGAAGAAAGGGGGATGTGGGGAAGAAAGGAGGGGGATGTGGGGAAGAAAGGAGGGGGATGTGGGGAAGAAAGGAGGGGATTGAGGGAGAAAGGAAAAGAAAGAAGTATAATTCTTTTCTCAGTACTGTATCTATGAAATACATGAAATTTATTCTCTCTATATTAACTTTTTCATAAAATACAGCTATTAACTGTACATTTAAAAATCGGCACAACCATGTAATGCATATAAAATGTGCCTTCTTGAGAATTTGAAAAGTACCACAGAGGCAGGAAATCTGGGTTAATCTGCGAGATAGCTGTTACTTCCTCTTTGTAAATTGTTCCTCTACACTAATGACAAGGGTCTATTGAATACAATAGATATGCATTGAACCTCTGAGTGGTAAAATTATTAAGAGTTCAGGAGTTTAAGTGATCTCACTTTGGGCATAAGGTCTAACATATGATTGATATGTGATTTAGAAAAGTTTGTGAACTCACTGAGTCCCTTTCCTCATCTGTAAAATGGGATAATATGAGGGTACATGTAAATATAAACTTATTTGGATGCAAATTTTTTTTGAAATACATGCTATTATTTTCATAATATGCATTTTGTACGAACTACTTGAAGTATCCTTGTACGTCATCCCACTTAAGTCTTCCATGCAGTCCAATGAAAAATCAGACATGCCATTAATGCTTTAAATGCAAAATTCCTTTTATGCAGTGTGATTATTATAATAAAAGACAGAAATTTATATAGAGAAATGGCAGAGATGGAGAGAAACAGAGAAAGACGAACAAAAAGAGATTCCATCCTGTTGGTTCACTCCTTAAGGAGTGTCTGCAACACTCCAGACTGGGCTGGGGCTGGTGCTGAGCTAGGAACCAATTCAGGTCTCCCCCAGGGGTAGCAGAGAACCAGTGACTTGAGCCATCATATGCTTTCTCCCAAGGTGTGCATTAGCAGCAAGCTGCAATAGGGAGCAGAACCAGAACTGGAACCCTGGTATTCTGATAAGGGATACAGGCATCCCAAGTGGCATTTTAAATGCCATGCTAAACATTCATCCCGTATTTATTAGTACATGCATTCTGTCCCCTAATCATTTGCTTGGTCCTTTAAAAATGCCAAATCTAGTAGACATCTGTTCCCCTTACAGACACTAACTGTGCATGCTGCCTTTCTCCAGATAGTTATTCTGTAGTCATGTCCTCTATTAAAAATTCCACCAGCTTATTTGACAATCAAAAGCTAGACTAAGTCATCACATTAATGCTATGCCCGGCACTCCACTCTGTCCCACTGTCTATTTGTCACATACCAGAAAGCACCCAAGACATATATTCAAGCAAACCATGGCACAATTAGAAATGGCATAAAAACTTAAGGCCTGGAGTGGTTTTCAAAAAATGACAGCCACATATGAAGAATGCTACACTGCATTGCTTAAGAGAGCAGGCTCGGCAGGCAGATGGATTTGAACCCCTACTCCGCCCCTCCTGCTGTGAAGCCTGGAACAAATAATATTATTAATTTTTTTTTTTTGATCTTACAAAAAACTGTCCAAGGTCTCTCCACTGCCTGACAAAATAGCATCACTATTCCTCATACAGCCTTCAGGATCTTGTGCAACCAAACTCAGTCTTTCTCTTTGCTCTGAAACCCTGCTGAGCCTGGGTCAGTCCTTCAGTGTTCTGTGCTCTCTCCTTCCAAAGGGACTGGTGGAGATTTCCTCTGGTAAGACCGAAATTCCAACAGCCACTCTACTTTTTCACCACTACACCAGGCTCACACCCATTCATTTTTCAGAGCTCAGCTAACTTGAATAGCACCTCCATGTATAAGGCCTTCCCTAACTGCACCCTGACATTCAAGCAACTAGTTTAGGTCTTCATTTTGGCCTCACACTGCACCTGTCACTTGTATGTACCTGCATTTCATATCAATACTTACACACAAATTCTCATATTGGGTCCTATTCACTGCCTTTTTAACTACAGTAACTACACTTATATTGTACTTCTGAACACAGTAGGTGGTCAATAAATGCTCTTTGATCGAATAAGTGACTAGGTTGGTGATGTGTGCTAGTTACTGCACAATTTTAGAGGAAATCAGGGTTTACCATTTCACAGCACTGAAGAATTCCACTGGCTGGTAACTGTGCTCATGACTAAATGCCTTGGAGAGCAGAAATAACTCTTTCCTGTAGTAGGTGGAATCTTCCTGCTAACATGATTTCATTGCAAACTCATTGATGTGAGTCATATTTAGAGGGTTTAAATATATTTTTGACATTGCTTATGATTTATAATGTTTGCAAAGGTATAGTTGAGGAGGGTGATGTTTCCTTACACTGCAGCAAATTACAGTGCCGTTTTCCATGGCAGGGTGTGTGAATACTGCAAATTCAATTAACAGTAGTGGTAGCAAGTGTCTTCAAAGAAAGCAAAGAGAATGTGCAAGGGTAGAGCTGTGTAATCCTATCACAATCTCTCATTGCCTCAATAAGGCAGAGGAAATGGCTTCCTTTTCTTCTTTAAATGAGAAATTCAAGCATCACACTCATATTTTCCATGTATAAGCTCGACATAAACTATTTTGGCATAATATACTGAACTCTGTTCTAAGTCATCCAGAGAAGTTTCTTAAAATTTAATGTGCTATAATTTTATGAGGTTTTATTTTAAATTCAGATTCTCATTCAGGCAGTCTTGGATGGGACCCAATACATTGCAGCATATGCTGCTTGTCCATAGAACATACTTTGAGAAGCAAGGCCCTATGGGATACTTCAGCCTTCCTTCAGGCATCATCAGTAATAACAGCTGTGACTAATGGTTATTCTGAGACTACAACATTTCCTTGGTAACTATTACAAACAGCAGAAATCCAAGATATTGATCTGAATTTCTTAGGGCCATACCCAGTAATTCTACAGAGTGAGCATTTGACACTGTGATTAAGAACCAGCTTGGGTATCCAGAAACCTGATCGGAGTGTCTGGCTTTGTTCTAAGTTCCAGATCTGTTCCTCCTTCCAAGTTCCTGACAATGCACATCCTGGGCAACAGAAGACAATGGCTCAAGTACTTAGCTCCCTGTCACCCATGTGGAAGACCTAGATTGAATGCCGGGCCCTCACTTGGATGTTCTCGGCATTTGGGGCAGTGAACTAGCAAATGGGATATTGCTTGTTTTTACCCTTTCCCTCTCTGTGCCTGTATATCAAATAAATAATTTTTTAAAATTAAGGATTTATTCTGGGGCTGGTCCAGAGACTCGACATACTAATTCTCCACCTGCAGATGCTGGGATTCCATAGGGACTCTTGTTTGTTTCCCACCTGCTCTGTTTCTGACCCAGCTCCCTGCTTGTGGCCTGGGAAGGCAGCAGAGGACAGCCCAATGCATTGGGACCCTGCACCCGTGTGGGAGACCTGGAAAAAGCTCCTGGCTCCCAGTTTTGGATCAGTTCAGTTCCATCGATTTCAGCCATTTGCATAGTGAAACCACAGATGGAAGATTCATATTCTCTCTCTCTTTCTCTCTCTTGCTCTCCCCACCCTCTCTCTTAAATATGACTTTCAAATAAAAGTAAATTGGTCTTTAAATTTTTTAAAGATTTCTTCAATGAAGTAATTGGGCAGATATGAGTTTCTATTAAAGATTTTTGTATTTTACTTGAAACTTTGAGTATCAGAGAGAGAGAGAGATCTTCCATGCCCTGAATCCCTGAATGGCCACAATGGCCAGAGCTGGGCTCCTCCAGAGTCAGGAATCCAGGAGCTTCATCCAGGTTTCCCACGTGAGTGTAGGGCTCTAAGGCTTTGGACCATCCTCCACTGCTTTCCCAGGCAATCAGCAGGGAGCTAGATCAGAAGTGGAGCAGATAGGACTTGAAAACAGCAGCCAAATAGGATGCTGGCACCATAGATTGAGAATTGGTCTGATATGCCAGCACACTCACCTCAAGTATAAATTTTTTTGCACTTAATATATATGAGAGGTCATTTCAAAAACTTCATGGGAAAATGGAAGAGTTCATTTTGTTGCAAAGCAATTTGTATTTCAAGTACACAAAGGACCTTTTCAAAGTTTATGGAAATGTGTATTTAGAAAAATTATGCCTGTTTAAAAATGTTTTGCACCAAAATAAACTTATCACTTAAGCTTCATTTCCCATGAGCATTTTAAAATATCCTCACAATGCTTACAAGCAGAGGTTTTGGCTAAAAACAAATATTGCTTTGCAAGCTAGACCAGCAATTTACTATGTGATATTGGCCAGCCCTTTTAACCTTTGTGAGAACCAGTTGTCTAATTTGTGAAGAAAGAATATGAATTCTGGAGGGGAGCTTGAAAGTTTATAAACTGTACCAACAACATACAGTCTGGCAGTGATTCTATCAGCAAGCCAATGGCCATCTGCTCAGTCCCATTAAACCTGACTGCATTGAAGATCTGCAGCGGCTGACCAACTACATCTTCTTGTTGGCAGCTTCCTTTTGCAGGAATGCCTGCTTAAACAGGCCTTGGCAGGGACTGCAAAGCTTACAGCTTAGGACATGGCCTTCAAGTGTCGAGATCAGGATTGTTACAAATCCGTCTAGGGAGAGTGCTCTGGAAGCCTAGCATCACTGGCTCCCCTTGGCATAGGAGATGGCTGTTCAGCTGACCGCCAGTTTAGCTGAAAACACTATGAAACATTTTTTCTTAAGATGAGAAATATCCTTCTCCCATGGAATTTGGCAAGATTTGTAAATGTTCTAGTGTTTTACTTGAGAGAAGAAGAGTGAGAGACGGGTTTGCTCCCCAAATGGCTCCAATAGCTAGGGCTGGATCAGGTTGAAGCTAGAACTTCAGCTACATCTCCCACACAAGTAGCAGGAACTCAATTACTTGAGCCAGCAATCTTTCTCCTTAAGGGTATGGATTTGTAGGAAGCTGGATTAGAAGCAGAGGAGCAGAGACTCCAATCCAGCACTCTGATATGGAATGAAGGTTTCCCAAGTAGCAGCTTAATGGCCATACCAAATCCGCACCCTAGGGTCTGTAGTTGTTTATATGTATCATGAGACACACAAGCACAACCTCTGGAGTCACATGATGTGAATGTCACATCTGCCATTAAGCAGCTGGACCATTGTGTCACCTCTTTTAGTTTCATGCTGTCTGAATTTAGGATAAATAGAACCCTCAGAATAGTTCTCTTTGGGTGCCGAAAATGTTCTACACCCTCATCTTGGTGCCTATTACCTAGGTGTGCTCAGTTTGTAAATATTAAGACCTTAGGGGCTATACATGCACCCATCTTCATATATGTTGTATTCTATAGCAACATTAAAATATGCTATCCCTAGCAATATGTCAGCAAAAACTATGCAATGAAATAAAGGCTTTTACACGCAAAGGCAGAAGTGGTATAGTACTTAAATACAAGTGTTATATGTATGTGTCTAACATGAATGCCAGTTTTTGTGCCAATAGATGACAAATTGGCATCTCATTCATTCTTGCTACCAGCTCTTTCTTCCTTTTATTTCAATCTGTTTGCGAAAGAATACAAGAAGCAGGCTCAAAAAAACACTAAAATCCTTGAGAGAAGACAGAGATGACAGGGCAGTTTGGAGTCCAGCACCATCAGGCACCATGTACTTGACTGCTTTGATTCCATCTCAGTGGTATCTAAATATCTTATGTTCTAAAACGTCAATATCCTGCATCAGTCACCAGTTGTGAAACAGCTTTGAATACACCTTAGCTTACTGTTCTCATCCAATGACCGCTGCCACACCTGCTCTATTACATATACAACAACGATACATCATCTATGTAAGACCACTGGCAATTATTACATAATAGTCACTAAGGTTAGGATTGTTTTCTTGAACATGCATTTGTATTTATTGCACTATACTTCTTTTTGGTTCAACAAGATGGTTTTCAAAAAGTTAATAGAAAGTGAGTACAATAAAAAAGCTATTCATGTTATTTCAATTTTTTGCAACAAAATAAACTTCGCATTTATTCTCATTTCCATGAACTTTCTGAAGTACCTTGACACTCTACAAATGATTAATAGCAGCCAAAACAGCGTTTGCATGGGATAGCTAAGTATATAGTCTTTAGTGTCAGGCAGATTCAGGTCTAAGACCTTGCTCTGCCAGTTACCAGTTAGGTGATTTCTTTCACAAATTAAGACTCAGTTTTGTTATCATTGTACTAGGTTGGCATGAAGATCGCATACTGATTACACAATACGTTAGGCCCATTGCCAGGCAGACAGTAAACAATGCAGAATGATTACCACAGTATCATGCTTGTGACTGTCAAAAAAAATCAATGAGCTAAACTGTGGAAAGTGATTCAGGTAAGATTAGTGTTTGCTAAATACTGTTCTTATCTTTGACCACTGTCTCAGAGATTACCATTGGTACAGAATTATTGACGCATGTGCCAACTGGTTATTTTCCTGATCAGTTGTGATACAATCTAAATTTGTAAGGGAAGTAAAACAGAAAGTGAATATGAATTATTTTTCCTGAAGAGGTCTTGCAAAACCTACTGTTTCTTGGGCCAGCTCAAACTGTGTCTGGCCACCAGCAGCAGCCTAGGTCTAAGGAGGCATTTATAAGAGAAAAAATGAGCATTGTTTAACCTATGCATACTCTGTTAATCCTTATCATAGACTTATCCCACTTTATATTCACTCACCTACTCATCCATTTTTCATGTATCTTTTAAAATATGATTTTCCAAATGTATTCTAAAAATAAGTATGTTTGAAAATGTATTATTCAGTGAAAATACAGTTTGTGTCAAGGAGGGAATTTTGCATGCTATCTGCTATTGAGATGTGTGACATACATTGCATGATAAACTATGCAGACAACTTCTGCCACTCATTTAAACACTTGCCCATTCACTCATTTTATATAGGATGCCTACTACCAGGAGTCACTGTGACTAGCAGGAACTAGCCACCACACATAGTGTTGTTGAATCCATTATTTCCCAAGTTATTGTTTTTGTAAAGACCCTTAATATGCTACTTTCTCAACTCTGTACTTTCACTACAACAGGAATGAGTATCCTGAGGTTTTCAAAGCATTGAATTCAGTTTCACACTACTGTAAATCTGCATGAATCTGCATGAACCACTTCACCTCTGCCTAGAATGCTTTTGCTACCTTCAACCTCCTCATGCCTTGTCACACCTGCTCTTCTATTCAGAGGCTGCTCAAACTCCAAATGCTCAAAGAATTCCTCTTAGTTCCATGCCAGCACATCAAAATATCTTTTTCCTCTTCTGTGCGCAACTATTGTGTCTCATTTTGTAGCCATCCCTTTACTTGTGTGTTCCACACCAGACACTGATTTCCTGGAAGGGAGCAACCAGGCAGTAGCCATCTCTGTCATCGTGTATTTTCAGAAATGTTAGCTGTCCATGGCTCTCGGTAATGACTTTGCAAATGAATTGTTCAATTTTTGTGAGAATCAGAGCCAGGAATCCAGTGCCGTTATTAAGTTATAAAAATGGCACCTGTTGCGATCAGGCATACTATGTGTTATCAGGCAAGAACAAAGCACATGTGTGCATGCGTGAGTGGAAGTGTAGGGAGGGTGGTGTGAGGTGTCCCCCTTACGGGGCCAAGGTTTAGAAAGAAGAACATGGGATAGCTTTGGGCCCAAACTTAGCCCTTTGGCCTAGAACTTTTCTCTCTTTTCAGCAATCCGGACATGAAGAAAAGAAGTTCCAATACCAAAGTAGGGGGTTGGGGAGGAACTGTAATAACGAATGACTTCTGCAGTCCTTGCAGAATCTAAGACTTTGTATGTCCAAAATGAGTACACTAAAGAAAACGTTCTATTCAAGATCACATATAATTAGCATATTTCCTCTCTTCTGGCTTAGATTACTATGTATGTGTGTTATACTGAGCTCATGGCCTATTGACCAAATCAGACATTTGTTGTGCATTTATCTCTGAGGCAGTGAAGATCACATAGAATTTCCACTAAAATGAAACAAGTTAAAGTCGATCTTGTTGTTGTGATCTCTTTTATGCAATCTGAAAATGATCCATATCAGTAAGGGATTCTCGATAAAATGCAGAAGGTCCAGTTAAACCTGAATTTCAGAAGCACAATGGCTTTAAATATATACATATATAAGCCTGTTATTTGCAGTGTTTTGGGAAAGAGTTAACGCTGCAAACTACTTTGTGATTGTTTATCCGAAAGTCAAATTTCAGTGGGTATCATCTTTTTGTTTGCTAAGTCTGGAAACACTGCATGTACTGGCTTTTTGTCTTAACAGCTAAATTGGGAAATGTCTTCCTGGTACCAGAACTTCAGAAATAGGTACATTTTGAATAGTACTTATTAGATCCACATGGACATTACTGGACGGCAGAGTAGAATATACACACAGGAAGGGGTCGGTCCCAATTTCAGAGGACAAAGCAGCTTCTCCTCAGAAACGAAGGAAGCAAACTCACTTGGAGACGGGGCCTGCCACATGATCCAGTCATCTCACTCCGTGGTATACACCCCAAAACATTGAACACACTGGATCAAAGAAATAGCTGCACTGTCATATTTATAGCTGTACTGCCATATTTATATTCATTGTTCACAATAGACAGAATTTAAAATCAATGAAGATATTCATCATCAGATGAATGGATAGAGAAAATATGGTATATAACACTATGGAATTTTATGCAGCTATGAAAAAGAATGAAATTGAACCGTTTATTGCAAAATGGACACAGTTAAAGTACATAATGTTCAGTGACATAAGCCACACTCAGAAAAACAAATATCACATATGTATATTTTCATTTATTTACCGGAGGAAAAATTAAGAAAAAAACAAATAAAAAGAAATATCTGTGTTTATCAGTATTGTTACAGTTTTATAAAATTTTGTGTGTTGTTTTGTCAAACCAATTACTAAGAATGCTGTACTATTATAGTTTTAATTATCACTGATGATTTTACAATTTACCGTGTATGGAAAATTTGGTCATTTTGATATTCAATAATTGATCACAGCCCTGGTTTACATTCCCACTAAGTATATTAGTTTTATTTTTATTTTTGTTTGCTTTTTACTTGTTAAACTTCTCATTCAGTGGAGTATTAAGCCTTTTTACTGTCATTCAAATTTAAAATATTATGTCAACTACTAAAAAAAGAAATAATGGGAGAAGAAAAGAAGTTGAGAGAGAGAGAGAGAGAAAGAGAGAGAGAGAGAGAGCGCGAGCCTGGAGTGGGGAGAAGGAAATATCACAGTCTTAGAAATTGGATGTACGAGCCACATTGCAGCGCCTCAAATCTATTTTTTTTAAAGAAAGCTTCAGAATGTCAGGTTGTCGATTGTGTGGCAGCTTTTGCTCTTTGCTGCTGATTCGCTAGGCTCTTCTCTCTGATATCAGCAGCATAGGGCTTTTTCTCTTTAGAATAAAGCTTTAGAAATATTATGAGAAAAAAATTCCTCGGCTTGAGAGTTTTAAAAACATCAGAGCTAAATGTGGTAAAACATTTTAAGTGCCTAAGTAGGCAAAGTGTTCCAGAAACTGGAGTTGTTAATACTGCCATCTATATTACTGTTATTATTTCTACAACCAGAGAAATTCATCTGAGTTTCTGCTTCTAGCACACACAAAAGGGACCAGTCATACCTCAAACTTCACCCTCAAGCCTCCATTTGTTTCTTTTTTTTTTTTCAAATTATGGCACTCACTATAGGAAACACTTTAGGAGACAAAATTTCCATGCTCTTTATTATTTTGATGCATTACTATGGGCAGCAGTCCTTAAATGTCATGCTTTTTTCAACTATTTTTAAACATTGACAGCAACATTTGGTAAGTCCTCTTGGTGATTCTCAAAGAATCCAGAAATTTACACACAGAAAGTGGGAAATAAAAACTTGAATGCTCCCACAAATTGATCCAGCATGATTCACCAAGCCATTTCTTTTTGTTCTTCTGTGATCTATTTAATAGGCCATTAGCTTTGAAAACCATCACAAGCCATGGGATACTCTAACTACAAATAAATCAACCATCAAGCTGCTGCTACTTCTCATATTATTAGTTCCTAATAAAAACCTGGACAAATGTCATTCACTTAGTCTTGCTGATAGAACTGACTGTGAAAGTATCT
Organism: Ochotona princeps; assembly: GCF_030435755.1. Classification (NCBI taxonomy): domain Eukaryota; kingdom Metazoa; phylum Chordata; class Mammalia; order Lagomorpha; family Ochotonidae; genus Ochotona; species Ochotona princeps. The sequence goes on from NC_080865.1 coordinate 96,271,332, forward strand.
AGAATGGACTCAAACAGCAGCAGCAGAGAGCTTCTGCACCATTGAGAGAGCTAACTGCCATGTTCTTTCTAAATTTAAAGTTGATAACTGATCCATATTTAGTAAAAAAAAAAAATTAATTGAAAAAAATAACAGATGTGATTACATGAGAACCCAGTACAAGCAAATGATGGTTGCCACATAAAATTAGAAGAAGGACCAGGACTCTGATAAGCAAGTGAATTCAAAGAGAACCGTGAAGTCAGTCTGTTGCTAAGGCCTTTGCTCCTTAGTGTGTAGTATGCCTGGGCATCAGGCCTGTGCTGCTATGCCCACTGAGGTCCTATGAAATCCTACCAGGGGAACCCGGGCATAACCAGGCCCCTAGACTACAGAGCAGTGCAGGGACAGGGAGAGGTAGAGATGAAGGGGAGGATCTTCCATCTGCTGCGTCCAGCTGTTTCATTCCCCAAACAGCTGTAACTACTGGGACTGGGCCAGGCTTGAGGTTGGGAGTCAGGAGCTTCTCCTGGGTCTCCCACGTTGGTACAGGGGCACAAGCATTTGGGCTATCCCCAGCTGTTTTCCCAGGTACATTTGCAGGGAATGGGATGGGAAGTGGAGCAGCCACATCTTGAACCGTTGCCCATATGAGATCCTGGCACTGCACGTGGTGTTTCAACCTGTTATGACACAGCACTGGACCCTTTTCATGATCTTTTAAAGCTTTATCTGCAGCACATTGATAATCGTAGGAATAGATAAACACCATCAGTCAACTCCCCTACTGTTTACAAAGCCAGGGCATGAAAATGCTTGCAATACTTGATCACATCATTTAAATAATGTATTCTTTACTTTCTTGAATGTCAGGTACATAGTAAAGCACCATTTTAAAGGTCTTGGAGTCAATCATGGACAATGAATCATTTTATCAAGATAACATTAGATGAACTTGCTTTCCACACAATTACTACCTCCTCTCTCATTAATTCATTTATCCAGCAAGTAATTATTATTTCTTCTAGACTAGCCTTGGGGATATAAAGAAAACGCAATCAGATCCCATAGGTAGTTTGACTGGTAAATTGTTATGACAGATGGGTCCACTAGATGGCACTCTTAATTTTTCTTTCAATTTCTTTTCCAACATGGGGGGACGGGATGCAGCGACTTTTCCTCTGTTGTTAGAGAACAATTAGAATTATGACTTCTGTTTCACATGCTATGTAGTAGGTTGCCTATGTTAACATCTTTCAAACATGAGAAACCATTTGCTTTTCTCGGGGACTTCCAATTGCTTCTGTGGCAGGGTCATTGATGTTACAGCATGAAATTTGTGGGAATTGAGGCCTTTTCCTGTTTAGGGAAAAGAAGGACAGAAAGTGTTCTGTAATGCTGCAGACTGTACACTGAGGATGGCAGAAGTCAGGGGGCCCTGGACACTCAATTCAGCCTCCTAGGGAAATTGGCAGTTCTCATTCCCTTGAACCATCCTTACCATTTCTACCAATGCTAGTCCCGTGTACTCATCGGCACACGTTCACTTAAGCCCTGTCTATCAAAAGTATGGGATTGAGGTGAGCTTTCCTCCCTGAAATATCCTTAGGCTGAAAAGAGCAGTTATTAAGACTGATGAAAATATTTATTAAATGCTGTATACCGATTATATAGTGTCTCTCACAGTGTATCTCATTTAATACTCCAAGGAGCCTTATGAAATATTTGAAGTGCATAAAAAATATTTCTTCTCACAAATCTATGCTGAGCAAGTGTCAAATGGTAATCATTTCAATGAACTACCCTAAACCCCCCTATGGTGTATATAGTATTACTGCTTCCATGCTATGGGTAATTGAGACAAAAAAAAAAGATGTAACTGATTTGCCTAGGATCTCACAGCTGGCAAGAACAACTGGGGTTTACACTCAAAAGAATCCAACTTCATATTCTAGACCCTTAGGCTTCTCTGATTTCATCAACCAAGAATGTCCCTCAATTACTTCAATCAAGTATATAAATGAATCTGAATGTGTGTCTACTGTCATCCTCAAGCCTTGCCAACGCTAATATTCTCATCCATGTTCTGAGTCTTTTTCTCTTAGCTCACACTGAACTGACTGTTCCCTCTGCTTTTCCCTTTGGCGTTTGAAGCAAAGTTCCAATACAGATGAGAATGTTCGGACCCTGCCAAAGGAGAATTCTAAGTGGCGGTAATAGGAGGGTTGATTGGTTTAGAATGGCAGGATGGATGAAATACACTACTGGCAGCTGCTGGTGAGTCTAGCTGCCCACACAGACACCACCGGACAAGGGGGGTGCGACCTAGTGTTTTCTGTCCCCAGCTGAATAACAAAAGACATCCCAGGGGTTACTATTTCTTCCCTGGAACAAACTCTAAACTCTTTGACAAGATCATGTAAAGCTGCCAGTGTTATCACCGGAAGCCACATGGGAGCCCTGCAGCGGGGGAAGCACTAGCAAAGTTTTTCTCTCCAGACTTAACATTGTTTTCCCTTAGAGACATCAAGTACCCAGGCCACACTAACCACGGGAATCCTACTGCAACAAGTACCACCCCCACCCCTACCCCAAAGGGCACAGACCCTGTCAGCCGAGGCTGCTACTGGAAATAATGAGGGCTGTACCCACATTAAATTGCCTGTCCAGGAAGGCTCTTCATTAATACGGCACTAAAAAAAAAAGAAAAAAAAAAACCTCTGATTCATTAAGCTGGACTAACAATGTCCAATGGGAGATCGCCTGACGTACCAGATGAACTAAACTGACCAAAATACCCGAGTCACGGCTCCGAAGCTGAACCTGCCAGTGGAGGCAGCTTGCACGAAGTGCACTAGGCCTTTATGCCCAATGCTAATTCTGCGGCAGCCTGCTAAAAGAAATGATTTGCAAAGGACTTTTAGTGTCCTAACATATTACTCAACATGTTAAGGACACACACATGTTCACCGGTGATGTCAAGAGGCAGTAAGATCACAACATTCACACACAAAATTCATAATCCACCTATGCCACTATCAAGATGACTTACAAGATGGCATTATAATTACACATCTGTATATATTTATTATGTGTTTATTATAAAATTGTTTAAGCGCAAAAACTAAACTAAACTAGATGATGGCCTACTCCATCATTTTCCCAATCAGAGGGATGCAATTGGAAAACCATTATGCTTAGTGAAACAGGCCAGTTCTCAAAAACACATAAGTACCATGTATTTTCTATAATTTGTGGTAATGTATGTGTAGAAAGAGTATAAAGATACAGTGTGTATGGGTGAAACTGACATTTGCGTTGTGATTGTTAGTTACAACACAATGCGTCTCAGCAATAGTGGTTTTGTACTCACTAGGTGCTGAATTTTTCATTTGCTAGAGTATTCTGCCTGTGGTTATAAAGTAAACTGACAGTGTGTTACTGCTAAAAGTAGAAGAAAAGAAAGGAAGGAAGAGATAGGGTACAGGAAAAGTATCAGGATGTTCTTAAAACTATATATTAGTTTATACACACCATATAACATACATAACATGTTATATATAGCATCATATCATCTTAAATTAAGGCAAACATGTGGTATTTAACCTTTTGGGATTGGCTCATTTCCCTTAGCATTATGGTTTCCAGTTTGGCCCATTTGGCCACAAAGAACTGCATTTTGTTTTAATAGCTGAGTAGTATTCCATGGAGTAGATGAACCATAGCTTTCTTATCAGTCTTCCGCTGATGGGCATTTTGGCTGCTTCCATGTTTTTGCAATTACTGATTGTGCTGCTATGAGCATAGGAGTGCATGTTGGTTTCTCATAAAACAAGTGTTCTGGATATATTCCTAGGAGTGCTATTGCTGGATCATATGGTATGTTATGTTATCTTATGTATGTTATATGGTGTGTATAAACTAAAATTGAAATGTCAATGAGGTGGTCACAGAAGGTGGTTAAGAACTCGCATCTACTTTTAACATATTGGTTACTCATTACTATGTCAATTAATTCCATAATGATGTAAATTTTTGCTGATGGTATGTTGGAGCTTTCAATTGACTGGGATGATACTCTGCTGGCTCTGTCTTCAGACCAGAGAGGGTATACCTAAGAAGCCGTTGAACTTGACTGGACAATAAGATGCTGGACTCTATGTTTGGTATACGCTTGCAATGGGGGAATCTCAACTGAACTTGAGCTGTGGTTATGCAACAAGGTGGAGGAATCCACCATGGTGGGAGGGTGTGGGGAGGGGTGGGAGAACCCAAGTATCTATGAAACTGTGTCACATAATACAATGTAATTAATGAATTAAAAATTAAAAAAAAATTGAAACAAAAAAAGAAATAATAAAAAAAGAAAAAAACTATATTAAATGAATAAAATCTGTTCCCTTTATATAAACAAATTCAGAAGTTTTAAAAGAAATTATAAATTCTCATGAATCAAATTACAGCTATACAAAATGCAGAAGTTACAAGAAAGAATCCAAATTCAAATATTATGACTTTAACAATTTACTGGATGGGCTTAAAAAAAAAACAAAAAACTAAAGGGTCAATAGATTCAGTAAACCCAGCAAGGACGAGTAACATCTGCATGACATGAACAGAAAGAAAACAGACTGCATGTGAATTATAATCTCAATAAACATTTTTAATTAGAAAATAATCAAGTGTTTCTCAACTTAAAAAAAAATCCCTTGTGGCATAAAAACCCAACGGGATGCTATTCAGCCATTAGAAAATATTAAACCCTATATTTTGCAACAATGTGGCTTAGAGCTACTGGTCAATATGCTTAGTGAAATAACCCAATCTCAAAAACTAAATGTCACACATTTTTTTATTTGTGCAAATTAACATATAGAGTTTTAAAAGCTCATTTTATATGAATGAAATTGACAAGTTAGAATTTGTTATGTCTAGCCTTTATCTATATTCCTGCTGAACCTTTCGGCTTTTTTTTATGCTGAATTTTTTTATGTGGTGAACCATTTCACCTTTTGACTATGAAGTATATTAAAGTGTTACTGCAAAAGTTATAAAAGAAGGAACAAAAAAAGGGAGGGGGAGGAAGGTAAGGATCACCACATACTTAGAATTATATTTGTGAGATACATCAAATCTGTTCTCTTAAGAAAAATGTAAATGACAAGAAAAAGATTCTGTATTCATGTGTAGTACCACTCATATTTTTTTCCCTCACAGATAACTGCTTGCAATTAGTTTCAATTTCCTCATCCCCTAGTCTTTATCCATCACAAATAATTCTATCATTTCATTGAAATAGGTTTTATCAAAGTGAATAATTGCTTCTCATTATCTCCAATGTTTTCCTTTCTCTTTAAAATTTATTTATTTGCATTGGAAAGCCAGATATACAGAGAGAAGGAGATACAGAGAGAAGATCTCCCAGCCCCTGGTTCACTGCCCAAGTGGCCAGAATGGCAGGAGCTGAGCCAATCCGAAGCCAGGAGCCAGGAGCCAGAAACCTATTCCAGGTGTCCCATGCAGGTGCAGGGTCCCAAGGCTTTGGGCCTTCCTCGACTGCTTTCCCAGGCCACAAGCAGGGAGTGGAGGGGAAGTAGGACCACTGGGACACGAACTGGTGCCCATATGGGAGCCTGGCACATACAAGGCTAGGGCTTTACCCACTAAGGCTACCATGCCAGGTCCCAATGTTCCCTTTCCTATCCATATTTTGATGTCTTTGCTTACTGGCTGTTCCTGGATTCTGTAAATATGGCTGTTCCTTTATTCTGCAAATAATATTGCCCTCTTACCTCACCAAGCAGACTTTAATCTCACTGTTGAGCACTTGTGCAGGTATGCCAAAAAAGTCTGTGTGGCAGGCATTGCAGTACAGCACATTAAGTCACTGCTTGGGACATCAGCATTCCATATTGGAGTGTTGATTAAGTCCCAGCTGTTTGGCTTCATATCCGCCTTCCCATGAACACTACTGGGAAGCATCAGATGACAGCGCAGGTACCTGGGTACTGAACACCCATGTGGGAACCCAGAATGAAGTTCCTCAATCCTGACTCTGGTCTGTTCCATCCTCAGCTACTGGAAGCATTTGAGGAGATTGGGAACCATATGGGAGAGTGTTCTGTTTCTCCCTCTCTATCACTTTTTTGCCTTTTCAAAGACTGAATAATTCAGTACTTTCAAAATTATGAAAAGTGCAATTAAAAGCTAGGTTTAATTTGGTTCAAAGCCATTTTGAAACCCATGCATACAGGTGCACTTTAAAAGGTCACAAAGAGGGCCTGGCGCGGTAGCCTAGTGGCTAATGTCCTCACCTTGCACGTACTGGGATCTTATATGGGTGCCGGTTCTGTCCTGGCAGCCCTGCTTCCCGTAGCTCCCTGCCTGTGGCCTGGGAAAGCAGTCGAGGACGGCCCAAAGCCTTGGGACCCTGCATCCACGTGGGAGACCTGGAAGAGGGAAGAGGCTCCTGGCTTTGGATTGGCTCAGCTCCGGCCATTGTGGATGCTTGGGAAGTGAATCAACAAACTGAAGATCCTCCTCTCTGTATATCTGACTTTCCAATAAAATAAATAAATAGTCACAAAAAAGAGTTTTATGAAAAACTATGCAAATGTAAACATATTTGCATCAAGACAAGCTCATCTTTTGATCATTATTTTATATAAATTTTGTGAAATATCCTTGCAATCATCCACTGACTTGTTTTCCCTGTGGTTACTTCCCACATTAATCTCATTCTATAATACTTCAGTTTTCTCAAAATCTGCAATGTGCTTAACTCAACAGTTTCCCACAATTCATCATTTACTTCAAATTCATTTCCTTCTAGCCAGGTCTTAAGTTTGATAATCCACTATATCCAGGACCCTCTTCTAAACATGCACTTCTAAACCCCATCATTTATGCAGCCTTCCATCGTGTCTGCCTTCCAAAGTTTCAACACTACATAACACTGCTTTCTGCCTACTTCATCACTATTTTAGGAGCTGAGTTGCTCGAGAAAAACAGATAGCTGTGTTGACAGGTTTCATTTTAAGTCAGACTTATACATTTCAAATGAGCCTATTATGTGAACTGGACACCCGGCCACACTTATTACTCTCTACATTCCAACTTAAAAGAAAAACAACAATTTCACCGTTTTTTCTCTCTTATCAATCCTATAAACACAAACAACATTGAGTCCTTCCATCATAGATGTTACTCTCACTCTGTCACGCAGCATGGGTAAAGTGCCCATTTCTCTCCTCTGCTGGCACTCATCAGCTACCACACCCTATCTGCCCGTCTCAGGGATGTCTCTCCCTTGCTTTCATTGCACATTCCCCGTTACAGATGATGATCAAATCAACAAGCAGGTATGTCCTATTCCTCTCTCATCTTACCCCACTTCTCCATTTCAGTAGGCACCTCACATTACAACCACATCTTTCACAACAAAATTTCTTTTTTTTTAGTTAATTATTTTGCATTATGTGACAGTTTCATAGGCTCTGGGAATCCCCCCACCCCTCCCCACGCCCCTCCCCCTGGTGGATTCCTCCACCTTGATGCAGTATTACAGTTCAAATTCAATCAAGATTCTTTCCTTGCAAACATATACCAAACATAGAGTCCAGCTACTTATTGTCCAGATGGGTTGAACAGTTTCTTGGGGAGACCATTTCTGGTCCGAAGTTAGAGCTGGTAGAATATCATCCCAGTCAATTAAGAGTCCCAATATAACATTAACAGCAATTTGTAACATTATGGAATTGACATGGTTTTGCGTAACCAGTATGTTAAAAAAAAAAAAAAAGAAAAAAGCAAGTTCTTAACCACAACCTATGATTAGCTCATTGACATTTCAATTTTAGTTTATATACAGGACCGGCTGCTATATACCTTAAAATGGCTATAAGGTACCATTCAGCTGTCTCGTGTCTATTTCATTTTAGTATTTAGCCATTTACAACAAAATTTCTTTTACAAGTAAGCAATAAGCACCATTTTGGATCCTCACGTTCCTTTGTTCTTCCTTCAAGTCACCCTTATCTATTTTCTGTCTCCACCAATGTACATTTTGCCAAAGCCAAAGTTCCATATAGATGTCTGTTCTAGTTCTTACAGCTCCACTTCCCTTCTAGCTCCCTGATTATGGCTTGCGAAGGCAGTGGAGAACAGCTCAACTGTTTGGGCCCTGCACTGATTTCAGAGACCCGGAAGAAACTCCAGCCTCAGATTGCATCAGAATCGACCATTGCAGCCACTTGGGGAATGAACCAATGAATGGAAGCTCCTCGCTGTCTCTCCTCTCTGTTAATCTGCTGTAAAATAAATAAATACATCTTTTTTAAAAATGAAGTAAAATGGAAATATGTCCTTGTAAGAAAAAAAAAAGAATGAGGAAGGAGTAAGTTGGGTTAGAAACACGGGCAGGAAGGAGGGTAGGATGAAAACTACCACTACGCTCGTAAATCTGTTCCATGATGTATGTGAAATTTGTTTAGTTTATACAAATTAAAAAATATATGTTGAATGAAAAAAAAAAAGCCCTCTTTTTCTTGACTTCCAGGATGGTGTACTTGCCTGGTTTTATATTTTGCGTCCATGTTCATTCTTTCTTATAGATTTAAGTGACATCATTGATTTCCTATAAATGTAAACATCATCTATCTGCTGGACTCCTATGTCTGTATTCCCACGCTTATGTCCAAGTGAGTACCTATATCTATCTTTATTTGCATGTCTAATAAGCACCTCAAACACACCATGGCAATATCCAAACTCATGCTTCTTTGTTTCATATTGCCTTCTTTAGCTACTTTCAGATGCTCAAAAAAGCAGCTAGGATTGATGCTAGTCATGACTGCCTCTCATGTCCAGTCTTCTCCCAAGACTTCATAATTATACCTCCAGAAATTTTTCCCATTTCCATCTGTTTATTCCATCGAACATCATCCACTACACCATTTTTGTCCAAAGCAATTGTGTGATATTTTTGTTTTTCAGGTGGCACCACTTCTCCATTCAGCACCAGAGTCATACAAGGATTCTTGAAAATATTCATGTGAAATGTGTATTAACTTTTAATTTTATTTTCTGCAAGTTTTAAAAGTATTCTTATATTGAAAAATAAATTAAAAAATAAATCAAACTTCTTCCTTAAAATCTTTCAGGGAATACTTCTACTTTTCCAATCATTCCTGTGGGAAAAACTTTGGGATTAAAGTTTCTACTTTTCAAGGGCGAAAACTTGGGGAAAGAGGAAAGGAATTAAAATATAAACACCCACTATGAATTTGCACCTGAGGAGGAGGTTTCATTATTTTCAGGGAACAAAAAGGGCATAGCAGCTCTTTCGCAAGCATGGGTTACTAAGTCTGCCACCTCCAGAGCCATTCCTGGGGGACCATCTTCCTGATTTCTCTGAACTCTCTGCTTCAGGCTGGCTTATTCCTTCAAATTATCACAGTGAGTCAGAGAACTTCCTGCCTCTATAAGCTTGTTAAAATCCCCCTCCTCACTCATTGCCTTCCTTCACCTGCTATTGTGTTTCTTCCCATTTATGCAAACTGAACCATCGTTCACAATCAACTGGACAACACTGAACAGACCCAATACAATAAAACCTTTTGCCCTCTTGTCTTCTGATCCAACTAAATTTGTGAATAATTGGCAAAGTTACATTGGGAAAACCACATGTTCTCTCTATGTCTTTATATGATTGAAAAGGTCCCTATTAACAACAAAGTTCTATGATCAACTTCCATTTTTCATATTATAGCACATTAGCAATTCTATTAGTGCCAAGTCAAGGAGAAGAAATAAAATAAATTTGGAAAAAATCACTGGGCATGTTTATTTTGTGTATGTGTGTGCATGTGGAATGCCTACATAATCAACCAATGCTTTGATCTTTCTTTTGTTAAATAGAGAAATCTTAAGCTCTGAAACAAATTGCCAATATCTGCTCTGTTACAAGCTCACAACTTGCAACAGTTTTACACTAATTCCTTTAAAGAGATGGGTCTTGCTTTTCAAAGGAGAAGATTTTTCTTCATTATCTGCACTGTGAAAATGTTTGAAAAGAAATTAAATGAGGAACAATTAACTGATATTTGAATTAGTACTGAATTAGCCAGCTGGGGCTGTGGGAGCAGCAGGGAAACCCAGTCCCTAGACGTCCAAGTCCTACTGCCCAGAGAAAGAGCTCTGCTTCACCAACACTGGCCGGCTCAGTCACTGCACTGCTGTAACAAGTGATCCCTCTGGGTGGCTTCAGAAACAATTCAAATTTCTTACACTTTGGGAGATTTGAAGAAGGTGATCAGGGTGCTGGTATTGTTGAGTCTCTGTGAAGGCCTCCTTACAGGATGCAGAAACTTCCGTTCTCATTGTATCCTCACACCACAGAAACAGAACTAGTTATTACTCCGTCCTGTTCTTATGAGGGCACTAAACACATCATGAAGGCTCTGCCCTTCTGGCCTGATCGCTTTCCGAAGATCCCACCTCTTCATTCCATTATTTTGGGATGAAGATTTCAAAGGAGGAATTTAGGGGATGGGCAACAAACAGTCTCTCCATTGCACTGGAGCAAACCTGAACTGTCCCATTCCAACAAAGTAAGTAAAAAAAAAAAAATCATTTCAGCTTTCCTGTCTCCACTATCTTTATTGCCCATCATCTGTTGCTGCTCAAACTACCTTGGAGTATTTCCTAGATAAGTGTACTTTGGCACACTTTATATTATTTTTTGCTTCCTACCCTTTATGTCTTTGTCCCCCGCCTGTTGTAAAACCTCTGCCTATAAGACTCCTGCTGAGCTCACATTCACACTCCCCAGTGCAGCTGAGCACTGTGCTCAGGAAAGTCTCCCCAGTCTCTATCAGACAAAGGCCTGATTTGCTCCCCTTGTATTCTCCCACTGCTTGCTCGTACTCCTTCCCAAATGGACTCAAGTGAAGCACAGTCAATACATCTCCCTGTTAAGCTGGGTTTTCCTTACTTCTGTATTGTGAGCACTTGGCACAAGGCAGGTGCATACATGGTACAGTCAACTTGAATGCAAAGGATTGGATCCAAGACTCCACCAACACCACCACAAGCACAGATACCAAAATCCACAGGTGCTCGTCTTCATTATATAAATCTTATGCAGACCTTTCTATATGTTTTATGCCATTTTTACAATATATGTTATACCTAATACAATGTAAATATTTTATTTTTGAAGTTATTCAGAGAATAATGACAAGAAAAAGTTTATGTTTAGTGCTTACATAATGTAAATATATAAATATATAATTATATTTTCTATGCATTCAGACAACTGTTTATATATATACATACATATCTACATATTCATATTTGCATACACACACATGCATATATATACAGATGCAGATGCCTTTGAATACAAAGGGTTGACTGTGCTTAGTTCCTACCTAACAGACAAACAAGCCTAGGAATGGATCCTCAAAACCTCATTTTCCCATTCAGATGACAAAATGCTACATATCCTTTACGTAATCGCTATGATAGCTCAGCCTACCTAGCTTTTATGTCAAACTGTTAATGGAATGTGTTGTTTAGAAAGGGCTTTTCATCTGTCACTGGTAGTACTGCTGCATTTAAACTAATCATAGAAAACTCAGCTGCTACATTGCATTTAGCTGCAATTAAAGGAGGAGGTAATAAGTTTAATGTGCATTCCTAGATTTCTGTCATGGAAGGCTCCCTCAATTCATCTACAATGCAGTATCTTGATGTCTGTAGCAACATTCTTATTTCTGTACAAAGCAATATCTTTATGAACAGCTAAGCCAATATTGTCACTTTAATGACCCTAATTGGCATTTGCTAGTAAAACAAGAAGAAAGACACCATAAGCATTCAGCTAGAAAAGTGAAATGCAATTAAAGAGAGTTCATATTGTTAGTCAGCTGCATTTCTCAACTTTTCCCCAGGACGTATTTAAAATCTGTGAATTTTGACAGAAGAGACATTAGCTTTGATCTGTGGTCTTGATACCAAAATGCTTACAATAGTCAAAAATGTTTCCTCATTAAAACTCAACTCACCCTTAGCTTCTTCATTTCTTTCTACGCTCCTTAAATTCATGCAGTTTAACCGGAGAGTGAAGATGAGTTCATTGTATCCTCAGGAAATATTTTGGGGGTCTATATTTTGAGTGATGTTTCTGTTTTTTTCATGGTAATATCATCTTTCCACTTCTATGTTGAACTTTCTCTGTCAGATTGAAATGCATCACTGCATTGTTTCTCAGTGCACGGCAGAAGGTCTAGCATAAACTTGGCCCTATTAGTTGTATCTAACAACAACCGTGATGGCAATTATAAAAGTAATAAATTTAATAAACATGGATTGCATCAACAATATTTCGTGAATATATCATTAAATCTGAATATTCTGAGAGTTACTATAAATCACAGCCCTTCAGAAGAGGAAGCTGGGATTTGAAGAGTTTCTGTGTCTCACTCCAAATAACATACTTAGTAGGTAGCAATTCCAAGACAGAAGCCCATGCTTCATTGGCTCCAAGTCCATGTGTTTTGTTTGGTTTGGTTTTGTCATAGTTTCTCACTAATCCCTTTAACCAAAGTGAATTTCTTTATCTCCTTTCTACAAAAGATCTTGAAAATGTTTGTGGAAAATGCATACTATTGAAAAGCTGCATGATTTTCAAAATTGTTGCACCAAAATTCTTCCACAAGTGATGAAGCTGAGTCCAAAGGAAGCTTAAGTCACTTATCCAAGGTCACATCACCAAAAAATGCTGCAATAACTTTTAACTCAGTTCAGACAGAATCCTAAACGCTTACTTTCTCTTATACTACCCCATCTTCATGAACAAAAGAAGCTGGGATGGTTAAGACTGAACTCATGGAATGGGTACTTAAGTACTGAGAGGCTAGGAGTGAATGGTTAAGCCTAGCGCAATAGCCTAGTGGCTAAAGTCCTTGCCTTGCATGTGGCGGGATCCCATATGGGCACCAGTTCGTGTCCTGGCTGCTCCACTTCCCATACAGCTCCCTGCTTGTGACCTGAGAAAGCAGTCAAGGATGACCCAAAGCCTTGGGATCCTGCATCCACGTGGGAGACCTGGAAAAGGCTCCTGGCTCCCGGCTTTGGATCGGCTCAACTCTTGCCATTGAAGTAAGCTGGGGAGTGAATCATCATATGGAAGATCTTCCCCTCTCTCTTTCCTCTCAGTAAATCATACTTTCCAATGAAAATAAATAGATATTTGTATAAAAAGTGAAGGATGATATTTAAAAAGATAGGAGGGGAGGACAGTCATAATTCTGTCTTCATATTCTTAGAGGCTCAATTTGGTTCTATACACTGCTCACTGCGCAGTTGGACGATATTAAGCCCAAAATGCAAAACGAATGTATCTTTCTAATGTAGAGAACCTAGGAATATTATATTTGGGGGAAAGGGACTTTTCCTGATACAGTTAAGGAGTTGGCTTTGAGATCTTCCTGGATTATCTGAGTGGGACTAAAATCTAATGACAATATGGTTTTATAAAGGAAGCCAGAGAGATAAAGGAGACTGGGGAGATGATATGAGCACAGAAGCAGAATGAAACGCTATAGCTACAAGTCAAAGAAATATCACTGGAACCTAGAAGTGGCAGGAAGCAGATTTCCCTGTAGAGCTTTCAGAGGGAGTGCAGCCTGCTTAAGGCTTGATTTGAGATTCTTGGCCTTCATCAAGATTATGGTCAACTGTTGTAGCAGCCACAGGAAACTAATTTATGTCCTGCATGGTCTGAAGCACATTCATCTCTATTCAGACAGGAAATCTACAGCTGAATAGTTTCGTTCTGACAAATGTCCCAGCCAGGTACTCCAGAAGGCTCAGTGTCCAGAGGACAGGCCACACTTGTTGGATGAGTGGCTGTAAGAGCCCAGCAAAAGTCCTGCAATTGGAAGTGACTCATAGTCTTATATGTGAGGCAGGAGCTTTTAGACAGGTGGAAAAGCAAGGATTCTACAAAACATGGAATCAATAACACAAGATCTATTAACCTATTAATATAAGTTTTCAAATATACTTCAAACAAGACAGTTGGCCCTGCCTTTAAAATTCAACTATGTTGACCAATCTTTTGGCACAAATAAAGCCACTGCCTGCAATGCCACCATCCTATATGTGCACCTGTTTGTTTTTCAGCTGCTCCACTTCTGATCCAGCTCCCTGCTAATGGCCTTGGAAAAGCAGTGGAAGGTGGCCCAAGTGCTTGTGCCTTTGCATCCATGTGGGAGACTCAGAAGAAGTTCCTGGCTCTTGCTCATCATAGCTACTTAGAAAGTGAATAAGCAGATGGAAGATTTCACTTTGTCAATCCTTCTCTCTGTAATTACGACTTTCAAATGAAAAAAAAAAAACACATCCCATAAAAAATTCTCAGCTGTAGTTTCAAGATGAGCTGAGATGAGCATGGGTTCACTATTTCTGGGCTCTGTCTGTGGTCACATATTTTTTGAGGTGATATAAGTAGGTGATCCTCAATTTCCTTACAGGTAAAATTCAGATAATTACAATATTTATGCCATTGAAATGTCAGGATTAAACACTACAAATTCACACATAATATGTTTGATACAAAATATTTGCTTACATAATGGCAGTTGTCAAAATATTCAATCAGAAGGGCTCAGTGGAATCACTGCCATCCTCTCTTTGAGTTTGTTTGGGAGTTTGGAGCAGAGGACACAGTCTCATGCACAGTGCTATGACCTAAGTGGGACATCATGTAGGACCACAGGTCTCCTCCATCCTATACCCAATTCTCACAGGAGGAAATTGGTGAACTATACTTTAGAGTAAAACAGAAGTAAGTTCATCATATTTTGTCTGCTAATTGTTTCTCAGGTCTTTGAGTGAAATTGCTTGGGCCATTGATGTAACTGTCCCCAGTCACTATTTTATGCAACACAGTATAAAATTTAGTCACATCAAATGAGCGAAACACAGGGGCTAAAAGTCAATGAAGTCAACAAAAGCATATAATCTACCATCACAGCCAATGAAGTAGAAACAGGTATGATACTCAGTGATGGCAGGCACTTGAGAGAGATCATAGGATGCAAGGGACATAGCATTTTTTTTTCTTTTTTGGAATGAGCACTTTCTATGAAGTCACACTTCATTTGCATTGTGACATCAAACAACTCAATTCACTTTCATCTGTTACGGTGAGCTCTCAGATCTTTCCTGCAGTTTAATCTGCAAGCACTTTTGAGAGTTCTTATAATGAAGAACTGTCTTCATGATGAGTGTTTTGTTTCTACGCTTTTTTTAAAGATTTATTTTATTTTAATTGGAAAGCCAGATATACAGAGAGGAAGATCTTCTGTTCAATGATTCACTCCCCAGGTGGATGCAATGGCCGGAGCTGCGTCGATCTGAAGCCAGGAGCCTGGAGCTTCTTCTGTTTTCCCAAGTGGGTGCAGGGTCCCAAGGCTTTGGACCATCCTTGACTGCCTTTCCAGGCCACAAGCAGGGAACTGGATGGGAAGTAGGGTTGCCGGAATCAGAACCAGAGGACATGTAGGATCCTGGTCATTGTGGCTACTTACGAAGTAAATAAGCAGACGGAAGCAAGGTGAGGACTTTAGCCGTTAGGTTGTTCCGTATTGCTGTGCTTTAGGATTCTGACAACTGATAAAACTGTTGTAACTTGTACATGGAGAATATAACATTGTTCTAAAGGTAATGCTTCATTTTAAAATATTGTTTATGGAGCTTGGCGTGATAGTTCAACTGGATAATCTTCCCCTTGAAAATGCCAGGATTCAGTTCATTTCTCCACTGCTCTACTTCCAGTCCAGCTCCATGCTTGCCTGGGAAAGCAGCAGAGGATGACCCAAAATGTTGGAACCCTGCATCCACATAGGAGACCCAGAATAAGCTCCTGGCTTATGGCTATGGATCAGCTTAGCTCTGGTCTTGGTGGCGATTTAGGGAGTGAATCAACAAATGGAATTACTTTCTCTCTCTTCTCTGTAAATCTACCTTTCCAATAAAAATAAATAAATCTTCTAAAAATATATTCTTTAGGATAAGTAGAGATCAGGATGAGGAAACAAAATCCTGTGTGTTGATAACAGCTTCTATTAATGTCATCAACTCGCATGTTAACTTCTTCAGAGTAAGAATGATTTTTAAAAAAACATTTGTTTATTTGAAAGGCAGCATTACCTCATTTCCCAGAGAGAAACAGAGAGAGAGAGAGAGATCACAACAGCTGAAGCTGAGCTGGTCCAAAGCCAGGAACCGGGAACGTCTTGGTTTCCCATGTTGGTGCAGCAGCTCAGGTACTTTATCCATCCTCTGCTGAATTCCCAGGCACTATGTTTGGTATACGCTTGCAATGGGGGAATCTCAACTGAACTTGAGCTGTGGTTATGCAACAAGGTGGAGGAATCCACCATGGTGGGAGGGTATGGGGGGGGGAGAACCCAAGTATCTATGTAACTGTGTCACATAATACAATGTAATTAATGAAGTTAAATAATATATAATTTAAAAAATGACAGAAAAAAAAAGGGAGATGGATCAGAAGCAGAGCATGCAGGACTTGAAACCATGTCCATATGGAATGCTGGCATTGTAGGTGGTGACTACCAATTTTATCGCAGTGCCAGCCCCGAAGAAGTATGATTTAAGAGTAGCAAATAATCATAAAAAACTCCATCCAGTGCATGTGTTTTCACTGAACTGAAGAGGTATTTTGACATTTTGGTGCTTTGCCTAACATCTTACAGTTTCTCTATATAAATGCACAAGAAGTCAAACTCAGTCCAATTGTGGTTATATTTATTCTATTGGGAGTTCTTTGTGAACATGAGGTGTAAGAAGGGTCAAGCTATTCTCTCAAGAAGCTAAACTGTTGATGGAATGGAGCCAAATTAATTAACTCCTACCTAGGTTTAAGTTATTTATAAACCTGAGAAATAAGCACAGCCTGCATTTCCAAGCGCCTCTGGCTAACACACTTAACTCTTTAGTGACTAGATAAAATACCTTTGGGGAATGAGGCAGCAGATAAATGATCTCTGTCTCTCCTTTTCTCTCCCTGTTACTCTCTGTCACTCTGCCTTTCAAATATCTACCTATGTATGTATGTATATATGTATGTATCTATCTATCTATCTATCTATCTATCTATCTATCTATCTATCTTTGGTGAGGAAATTCTGATATATGCTCCAACCTGCAGAAACCTGACATTACTACGGGAAAAAAAAAGACTGTGTGAATGCACTCACATGGGATGCTTGGAATAATCCATGGAGACAGAGTACAAAAAGTGGCTGCTGAGGACAGAGGGAGCGCAGGTGAAGGGGAAGGTCTTATGCACATGGAGTTTCAGCTTGAACAAATGAAAACAGCAGAGGCATGGTGGCAAAGAGTGCCCAACAGTGGGAGATATGTAATTCCACAAGAATGTCCACTCACAAAAGATTGAGTCTCACTCCTACCCTGAAGAAAATATAGTGTGGTCATGTCAGTTCTGCCAGCTGAACTTGCTCTTCACGTAAAATGGTTTGGCAAAAATCTTTACAATAAACAAAATGACAAAAAAAAAAGTCCTAAAAATGATGACCATCAGTTTAGGCTAGTTAGTGCTGTATGCTACACACTTACACTGAATTGTCAAGACTAATGCAAATTATACCTCATTGGCACATGACACATGAATAGTTGTTCTGGGGCAGGTGAGTTCAGGAACATAAACCACGTGATAAAACACTGGTGTTAAGAATAACTCCTCTCATAGACCACCTGCTCCATGATTCCAGTCAAGTTGATACTAAAAGAAATATGTGATTTTAGTAGACCAAGTGAGTATAGAGAAGTGGGCACATATAATAAAAGGTGGCTTATTGTCCACATCATGCAACTTGACAACTATGAATAATGATACAGTATCTAGCTCTAAGGAAGGGGGCAGTTACAGCTTTATGTTTCATTTGTAGCAGACAGTTAACATCTTGTACAATGTCCGCTGTATAGTTAGGATCAATAAAATGTTTGCTGAATGAATAAATTAGAATTGCATTTTACTCTCACAGTGTCTTTCAGACACAAATCCACTGATGTTGGGCGGTCTTGATTTACTTATAATAAAGGGAGAGGAAGTTATTCGGATCACCAAACTCAAAGGCTTTGTTTTCACTCACACACACTACTTGATCTTTTTGTGTATGAAGTGTTATCCAACATGCCTCTTGACTTCCAAGACATTGTGCTGCCCTAGTGCTTTTATTATCTGTCTGACTGCTAGTTCATGCCTAGCCCATTTTTTCACATATCTCTTCATCCTCTTCTTCTGTATTAAAGCACATTTTCTATGAGGGTCCCATCTCTGTGTCATATTGGTTTCCTTCTAAAGCATCAACTGAATAGTGCTTTGTTCAAAAGTACTTTGAGCTTAAAACATGACTCAATATATATAACACACTCTTCTGATGTCTTTCTGTGAAAGATATCTCCATTTGTCAAGGAACCAAAAGTTGAAACGCTGGACGCTTCTCTCTCTCTCTCTCTCTCTCTCTCTCTCTCTCTCTCTCTCTCTCTCTCCTCTCTATGAGCCACTTATCTAGGAAAACATCAACTTGCCATGGACTCTTTAATCCAGTTACTCCTGCATTTTTTCCCACTCTAATGACAATTTCTTTGGCGTCGGCCCATCATCTCACCCTTGCTTTGGGTGCCAATCTCCTCTAATCAGTCTTTCTGCAACCACGTCTAGCCTCACAATTCAGTCACTAGGATTTGAAACCCTATTTGGATGTCAAGACATGACCTATATGTAGTGCATGATTGCTACTTATCAAAGCAAGTGGGAGTAATTCTGAGGTAGTGCAATCACCACACCAATGATTTGAGTAGAAATCTCTAGGAACCATTGAAACAGCTAGCAGGCAAGGTGGGAGATAGGGCATTTGGTGGGTCAGAACGAAATATGATTTTTACACCTACAGCTTGCTGGATGAGCCCAAAATGAGTACATCCCATAGACTCTATTTTAGAGGTCAAACTTTGCATGATACCTGAAACTAAAAGTCTGATCCTTAAGCTAAATTTTCTGAAACTGTAAAGGTAGTGCCTGTATTATCTTAGTAAGGAATCCCCTACCTACTCCAGCCGTCTACCCACAAGCCATTCCTGAAGTCCTATAATGTTGGGGACTAGGACTAAATTTTAGGTGAGCCATCTTCCACAACGTTTCAAAAAAAAAAAAAAAATAGCAACAATGTTTCTTCCATAACACAACTACATCGCAGCTACTTTTGTTTCTTTTGAGACAGAGTTGGTTTGGTCTGATGCCAGATGTGGTGTAATCCATGTTAGATTTGGGACTAAGAGACAAATTACGAAAATCCCATACTCCAAATAACAGTGCCCGCTTTGGTACAGTCTGTGCTATTATTACTGCCTGGCTTCTAGAAAGGAGGCAATTCTCTAGGTGACCCCTCCAGCAAAAAGCATATGTCAGTTAACACATTTTGATTTAATGTTCCTCATAAAATCTGACTCATTTTGCTCCCACAGAATTCAGATTTTCTTCTGTTTATTCCAATAAAATATTCTCAGCTCCATAATAACAATAAAGTGTTGAAGGTAAATGGCAAGCACTTAGCTTTTAATTTGTCCTTTCAAATCCATCTTCCTTAGCATCATTCATTTATCCTCATGGACAACTAAATTCTTCAAATGTGACATTACACTTTCTCATAAAATGCTCTGTATCTCCTTGTCACAAATCCCCTGGCCACCATTACTAACTCCCAAGTATTACTTGTATTGACTGTGTAATTCATTGTGCATCCATTTCCCAGGGTACATGGACAGAACCATACTTGAAGTCCACAATGCTTTGCATAGTACTTTTCACTCAAATTATTTCTGGTTCAGAAAAAGAGAATCATTAACACAATCAATCACACTTCATGTGTTCTTCTGTTTTGTGCACTGACTGGACTCTTGATTCTATTTGTATAAATATGCACATTCTATTTTTAAGAATGTCCTTGTGATTCTGATCTGTACGTTACAATTATATGAAAATGATTCATATTTGGTCTTATTTTGCGTTATAGTATAGTCAGGTTTTCAAACAGACAATGTTGAATTCCTCAGACTGCTTTTTCCATCAAATTTGAGTAATTTTAACCTTGCAATCAGAGTCTTAATAGTCTCACTGTTTCACTTCAGATTGCAACGTTCAAAATGTTCGAGAATACTTTTGAAGAAATAATGCAGTACCACCTTAATAGCAAAAAAGGATTGATAGTATATTTTAAACCTCTTAACAGTATCATGAATGAACTGAGATACAACAAAAATAAAGAAATACTGAGGGAGGAGTTTGAGTAGAGGCATGGGCAGGAAGGAAGGTGGGTGGGGGCATATTCCTGAATCTTTATTGTAAAATGAATTAGATCTGTTTATCTTACATAAATATAATAACTTTAAAATTCTACAAGTTATTAAAGGCAGAAGTTTCAATTTGGCACAAATTTAATGTCAGATATTACACTGGCATGGGTTTAGGTCTAACATATAAATCAAATTTGTATATAAGTATTGTTCAAAAATTGTAGGAAATAAAATTAAAAGTTTATATTAGTGCAAAAAGAGTTTGAAATTCATGTGCAGCTTTTTCATAACAAGCATTTCTACTCATATATATGGACTTAAAAAAATTTGTCCTAATAATCTCCAATTCTATTTTCACCAACATTTAAAGTACCCTAATAAATGTAGTATCTTATACATTCAACTTTGTTTCTTATAGTTTTTATATGTATATGAAGGGCAGAGAGAGAGAGACATTCACCTTCTATTCACGGGTTCACTCCCCCAAATGGACACAACAGTCAGAGTTGAACAAGGCACAAGTCAAGAGCAATGAACTCCACCTGCTGTTCTATGCACTTAGGGCATCTCCTGCTGCTTTTCCAGGCACATCAGCAGGGAACAGGTTTAAGAAAATACTTAAGTTTTTCTTGCAACAGGAAGACAAGATATTTATCCTGAACTGGATTGAAAGCAGAGCAGCTAGGACTGGAACTGGCACTCAGATATTGATTATCAGTGGCTCACTGGAAGTTTAACCTGCTGTGCCACAATGTAAATGGCTATATTCAGATTTATATAAACACAATCAGGTCTGTATATCAAAAGCAATCAATATATGGTGAGCTTGGATAAATAAAAATAAAAGTTGATACCAGTTGACAAGTTAATTTCATATACTGGAGTCTGTGGAATGCTGTCTGTTCTCCTAAATTCCTTTCAGAATGCTTTCCTGTATGTTCAGATAGTTGATATATTCCACCTAAAATAAACTGAGATAACAGCAGAAAACTGCAATAAACATAAGCACAAACATATTGAATATGAAATCTAAGGTATATATTATCTGTTGTGCTCATTGGATTCACTAAAATTCTTGTATTTAAAATAAAAAAGCAATATTTAGTTTGATGTGATTTGGTTAGGCCACTTTGAAAACTATCTGTAATGAAAAATTAAAAATGCATGATTTAAAAATTAGAGCAATTTGAACTCTGTATATGTGGTTATTACATGACTACCTTAAAAAACTTTCTTGTGGTAGGAAGACCAGATGATATGTATCCTGAACAGAATTCTATGCATACAATATTCAACATTTTACTATAAATACAGTCTTGTACAGCAAATCTCTAGAGTTTATTTATATTGTCTAACTGAAGTTTTTTGACCATTGGCTAGTTATTCACAATCTTCCTCTTCTACTTTAAATTCTAAAATAAAAAGGGGACTATTTGGGTTCTACCAAAAATTTTGGATGGGTTACTATTTAAATAATTGTATCTACAATTTGTATTTATTTCATCTATGAATGTTTAGCAAATTTAACACTAATGCAGTACAAAAGATCTGTATGAAACAGTCATTTTTAGATTTGATTATTGTTTACAGTCTTTGTCTATATTTTTGAGTAATGATGAGATTTTTTTAAAAATTATGATAGAATTCCACAGGCTCTGGGATTTCCCTTCCTCCTCCCCAAATTCCCTCCCCCCACTGATTTCCCCTATATTATTACAATAGTATAGTTGTTCATAAGCAGTCGTAAGTCCATGATTCTGCTATTTATGTGTATCCTGATACTGCGGGCATGGACAATGGTAGAGTCCAGCCTCCTATTGTGAAGATGTATTAAACACTTTCCTTATGAGTCCATCTTTGATTTGAAAGTTGACATGCATACTATATTGTATCCTCACATCTGGATATGATACTGTCCATTACACAGTCACTATACATTCCCTCGAATGAATAACCATAAAACAACATCAACGGCATGGATAAAGTTAAAAAATTTACAACACCATGAAATTAAATAGCATTAAACTGACTCACCAATCTGTTGATGAAGAAACAAAAAATAAAACAAAAAATTTCTTGGAGAAAATGATGCCACTGTATGATATATGAGTCATTGAATAATTTGATAAGAGAAAATAAACTAATTTGAAGAAATGAAAATAAATATTTACCCAATGGTGGGTTAAGCTTGTGATTGTGAAGTGAACTAAATGTATGCCATTGTAAAGAATTCTAGAAAAAGCATTATAAGGAAGAGGATGGATGGCAATGCAAACAGAAGGTAGGACACAGTAGGGCTAAAAAACCTTTGAAGACATTTAACTGCAAAATACACATTTAAATATGCATATATGATAAACACTTCTAAAATATGTTCATAAATTTTCAAATAAATATTAACGTGGCATGCAAGCTTTTGAAAAAAATTCACTCTCACTCATAATAAAACTCATGTAAATTAAAACTATGCTAACATTAATTTTATACTTTCAACCAGTATTCCCACTTATCAGAATTCACCCAGAGCATGTATTGTCAAGAAAATAAAATGTTTAAGTACAATGCTGTGTATTGTAACATTGTTTATAATAGACAAAAAAAGAAAACAATGACTATTCTCAATTTTCTAGAAGTTAGAAAACATCTCAAAATTAAAAGCAAACAAAACAAAACAATGTCTCCCCTAAGCAGACTCTCAAGGGTTCATCTGAGGACTATTTAGGATCCCCCATTGTCATACTATGCACTTTACAGTGTACTTTGAAAACATACAATCCAGGCTTTGAAGGTGTTAAGTGAAGAGAATATTTAACAAAGAATTTATCATGCTGTTGTAGTTCACTCATGATTGACAATTTCTAGAAGCAGTAAATCAACAACACTTCAGAATTTGAACTATATGGAGAGCACTTTTTGCTTCCTTGTATGGTATTAGGTAAAATGAGATGGAAATAATTCTAGTTATCATTCCAACTTTACCCTAGAACTGGTAGTTGAGTACCTTTGAGTCCTGCCGAACCAAACTGAGGTACAAGGCCAGCATGGCAACAGCACGGTCATAGACTAGGCTTTCTTCCTTCTATGGGGAGGAGGAGACAACCGAAACCCTTACTCCCTCAAAAGTTTCAAAGCAATGACTTTCATGCTGTCCAGATAGCGGCTGAAGTTAAGCACTGTGAAAGTCAAGGAATAATATGCAGAACAGTTATTTTTGGTCTCTTTTAGAAGGTAAAGATCACCTTGCTCCTTCTGTATAAACTGCCAGGTTAAGATTTATACAGTTCTGCCAGTTCTCTGTGGGTAATATGTGTACTCACCATTTAAATGTCAGTAGTGAATCAGGTATACTGTGTAGGAAATGTATAAAGGAACCGATGGAAAATTTAGAAGTTACAACAATTAATATCTCTTACATACAAATACCATGACTATATGGCTTTGCTTCTTTGTAAATTTTCTCATCTCTCTT
The DNA here is from genome assembly GCF_030435755.1 of Ochotona princeps. Taxonomy (NCBI): domain Eukaryota; kingdom Metazoa; phylum Chordata; class Mammalia; order Lagomorpha; family Ochotonidae; genus Ochotona; species Ochotona princeps. The sequence goes on from NC_080865.1 coordinate 96,295,189, forward strand.
CAAGAAAGAATTTAATGTACTCTTTGTCCTTCCTTCAGTTTTTCACCTAGGTTCCTTTTCATTTTTTATTTTAATTTTAATTAATTAAAAGATTCAATATAGCCCATATATACAATTCCCAAAATATATTTCCTTCCTCCCATCTTTCCTCTTACTATTTCTTTCCTTTTTTTATAAAGTTTTTGATAACATACCTTAAATGCATCTTACCATCAAAATGTTTTGATACTTCACCAAATAAGAAGCTTACCAAGTAAAAGGCAAAAGACCCAAGTTTAGTAGGAATATAGGCAAGAGGTATTAAACAATAATGAATGAATTAAACCACCACTTACCTATATACAATAAGTTTTAAGGTAATCACAGTTCATTAAGATTACAGTAGTATAATATTCTTAAGCACTGGTTTGACACAGATATAAAACATAGTTACAATCTCTACTTCTGAATAAGAGATGGACTCCCAATGATACTGTTAAATACATCTTGACACTAGAACACTGGATTTTATACCATCTCTATACTTACAACGTCAGGATACCCTTAAATATCAGAATGATGGGCTTGTGACTGTCATTGAGGGACTAAATTATTATTACAATATAGTGGGAAATAGTAGGAGATATGATGGGGAGGACATGAAGCAAAATTCCTGAGCCTAAGAAACTCTATCATGCAAAATAAAGAATTAAAAATGCATAAAACTCAAAAAAGATATTGGTTAATTTCCATAATAGTGTAGATTTTCAAACTCCATTTTTTAGAATTTATTTATATTACATTTTTAAATATTTACATTAACATTTGATAACAGAACATTCTAATAGTATTGAAAATTTTCACTTGTTTCCTTTTTTTTTTGTCTGTGTATATTCAACAGTTAATTTCTTTGGAGCTTCCATGGGAATTGTATGTAACTTCTTAAAGTCATAACATTCTCACTTGAATTTGTACCAGCTTAACTTAAATATCATAATGAAACTTGACTCCTTCTAGAAAAAGAAACATAGTTACACAGAATTATATTTGCAGCAAAATTGAATACTTCATTTTATTTGTTTTGGCTTTGTTTAAAATTTTGGTGCCCACATATAAGGGAGAACATCCATTTTTTTTTTTTCTGAGACTGGCTTACTTTATTCAACAATATGTTCTCCAACCTCATCCATTTACCTGCAAGTTACAGAATTTCACTTTTTTTAGTTGAATTATATTCCATTGTGTACATCAATTTAAATATATTTATTCATTCATCAGATTATGTAAACATTGACTTCAAATTTTGCCGATCACTAACAGTGCTGCTATGAACATGGTAGCAGAGGTATCTCTGATTGCAATGTGTCCATGTCTTTTGGGTATATACCAAGAAGCGGGAATGCTGGGTTATACTTTAAGCATATCTCCACCTTCCCTTCCCTTTCCTTCCCTTCTCTCTTTCTTTCCTTCCTTCCTTCATTCCTTCCTTCCTTTCACTCTCTTTCTCTCTCCCTTTCTTTCTTGCTTTCTCTCAAAATATTCCCAGTTTTCCACTCCAGTTTGCCTAATTTATACTCCCATTAATAGTGTATGAGTGTTCCCTTTCTTCCAATGTCTTGCCAGTATTTGTTACTGTGTTATGAGTTTTAGCACTTTTGACAACACAAGCTGTGGAAACTATATCACATGGATTTGAGGCTTTGATTTGAATTTTCTTGATGATTAGTGATACTGAGCATACTTTCATGCTTGTTGGTCATTTGTCTTTGAGGTCTTTTTCCCATTTCTTAACTTAAATGTTTGCTTTGGCTGAGCTTTTTTTTAAAATTTTACTTCTTTTTATTATTATCATTTTATGATACAGTTCCATAGATCGTGGGATTTCCCTTACGCCTTCCCCAATTCCCTCCCTCCTCACTGAGTTACTCTATATCATTACTATAGTATAGTTCTGCAAACAAAATCATATGCCCATTATTGTGTGCAAGGACAATGGCAGAGAGTCCAGCGTCCTAATGTCAAGATTTACTAAACAGTTTCATTGGGAGTCCATCTTTGTCTGGAAATAGAGATGCATACTGCATTGTATCCTCACATCTGCCTCCATTACGCAGATACTATATATCCCCTTAAATGAAAAGCCACAATACAAAACCAACAACAGGAAGAAAAATAGAAATTTACAATGTCATGAAGTTAAATAACATTCTGCTAGATATGATAGTCTCCATTACTATACATCCACTTAAATGAAAAGCCACAAAACATAATCAACAATAGGAAAGAAAAAAGAAATTAACACCACCATGAAGTTAAATAACATGCTACTGAATGACTAATGTGACATTGAAGAAATGCAAAAGAAAATCAAGTACCTTCTTGAAGAAAATGAATGATCTATGAGTCATTGAAGAATTTAATCAGAAGAAAGTGTGCTGAAGAGATGAAACTAACAACAAAAAAAAATCAAAATCCATGAGCTAGTTTCCACCGATCTTTGTTCATGAGATATATCTCCTGTAGTCCTGTAGGCAACAAATAGATGGGTTTTGTTTTCTAATCTAGTGTACTAATCTATAACGTTTGACTGATGAGTTTAAGCCATGTGCATTCATGGTAAATATGTATGGGTGGTAATTTGGTTCTGTCATTTTAGCAATGGGTTGTTCATTGATTAAGTCTTCTGTTGTTATTTTACCGGGATATTTTCATTTCCCTTTGGTTTTGGTGGGTGCTATTCATTTTCTCTGTCAAGAGAACATCTTTAAGTATCCTTTGTAGGGCAGGTTTGGAAGAGGCATATTCTTTTAACTTTTCTTCACTGGGGAAGAATTTTATTTCATTTTCAAAGATACAATGCAACTTTCACGCAAAATATGATATCAATAGCCCTTCCAATATTGTTTTTGCTACATCACAGGGGGCTGAAATTTTTATTTTCAGTCATTCAAATTTTTTATTTTTCATATTAATTTCCTGACTCATAGCTCACATAATAGCATCTTTGCTTTGCAAAGGTTTTTGATTTTCTTTTTCTTTTCTTCAGCAACACACTGATCATTCAGTAGCATGTTATTTACTTTCAGGTTGTAAATTTTCTAGCACAGAATCTGATTCTCAAATATACTCAATATGCAAGTATTGATGAGCACAAAGTTATACATCAGGACCAATTATGTAGTTAAGCCTACATATTTCTACATATTTCTTAGAGTTGGAAGTGTGGAACAACTTAATAATCAAAATTTTAATTTAATGTCTAAATAACTTCAAAGGCATGTCCAATAAATCACTGTTCATTTCTGTTTGATTAATGACACCATGGTTTAAGTTATTTCAAAGTTTCAAAAGTATCTGCCTGTGTGAAGGGATTTTCCATTTTAGACCAAATCTTTATTTCACTAGTTCCTAGAATTTCTTAATCATATTCATTAAACAAGTTATAAACACAAAGGCACACCACACATCACACTACAGAAATGACCTAAAGTTTCATCTAATTCAAGTTTTTCATTTAACATCTAAGAAATTGTGGTGCAGTGAAATCCAGGGATTTGAAACAGTAGTCCAGATTATTATCAACAGAATCATAAGTGGGCAATTCAAAGGGTACAGGCTTCCCAGACTGGATTTCTTTCTCATTTGGTAGGAATAACTATCCTTGGTTTACTTTTGGAGTTTTTCTTTCTTTTATTTAAGCAGGAGCACTTTTCTAAAAAGTCAATTTTAAAATAAAGTAGAATGAGTGTGCAGTTGATTATAGTCAACCAGAAATATGAACTGAGGTATGGTAAAGGGAGTTAAGGACCAGGATTTAGAAATGAACTTACCTGAGTTAACCTGAAGAAGTTGTTCAACAACCAGAGGTTAAATTATGAGTTTATGGCTCCTTTTGAGCCCCATGAAATATTTTAAATAAATCAGCAAAATACTTTATAGCACAGTATGATCATTTTTCTCAGAAAACCCTTTCATCTCAAAAAAAATATTAGTTTCTATAGTGATTAATACCATGTGATCCTGAAACTTGGGTTAAATGTTACTTGCTATATAATATAAAGATACATTGAACTTCTTTCAGGTTTAGCATTCTTAACTATACACTGAATCTACTGTTATCCCATAAGATTACTATAAAATTAAGGAATAAATCAAACAACATTTATAAATTATGCTTTTTTAGTGCTCAATAAGTTGAATTTGTTACCAATCTGAAAAACCTAAAAAAAAATATACAAACCTAATTTATAAGTCTGAGGTTGGGAGTGGAGATGGATAATGAATATCGCTATCAAATAGAAAGCGCTTCTAGAAAAAGATCTTGATGATAGTTTTTTCATCCTTTGCCCTCATACCATTAAGCCTCCAGAGCAACTGGAGCTTCAGGTTCTTCATTCATGCATGTATAGCTCAAACATAGTGTCCAAGAATTTCATTTGTAATTTCAGTTTTAAGATAAAACATTAAAAGTGAACAGCCAAGTGCACGTGCTACTAATATATTAGAAAAAAAAATATTTTTAAAAAGATTTCAGGATTATCAGTTACATTCCTGATACTCATTAGAAAACTGCATGCTCTATTCACACACACATCCAGCAACAATGTAAAAGTGAGATATTGTAATTTTCACTGAAGAATCAGAAAATAACAATGACAAGTTAGGTCAAATATCTTATCCAGAGTTACCAATTAGTCCAATGATCAAGTCAACATTTTAATTCACAGTTTTTATCACATAATTGCATGTTGGAGGCACTCAACTTTTTCGTTTTTAACCAATTTTTGCCCTTTGGAAACAAGTAAAATCAAATAGAAATTACAATATATATGGAAGACAAAAAGTACAACAAAAATTGTTATCTTCAAGGAAGCACAACATAGCCAACATCATAAAGAATTCTAAAAAGGTAAACATGATTCCTGCACTCCAAAATCCTGTTGATTTTAGACAGAAAAAAAATGCATGCATTCAATTTTATTGGATGCATCTATCATTCAATTCCACAAGCACTTCAAAATCTTTCCAAGAACTTGCTGCTGCTCAAACATGACGATACACATCCTATAGGAAAAAGGTAGATATATATTTTTTAAATGAAAGACCAGATCACACATATTTTAGTTTTGCGGGTCATTTCATCTCTGTGGAAATTGTTCAGCTCTGTCACTGGGGCATGAAAGCAGCTGAGCCAATGTGTAAATGAATGAGTGTAGCTGGGCTGTGATGAAACTATTTTTGTAATGACTTATTGAAAGGAAAAGTGATGGAAGAGAGAGGGAGAGGAGTGAGAAGATCTTCCATCCATCCGTTCCTACCCCAGATGGTCACAGAATCCAAGCTGAACCAAGGTGCTGAGGGTCTCTCATGTGGGTGTTAGTGACCCAAATAATCAGGCCATCACCCACTGCTTTCCAGATGCATTACAGAAAGCTGGATCTAAAGCAGAGCAGCCAGGACTTGGAATGCTTCTTAGCCACGATGCTAGCGTCATTGCCCTATAAGACTGGTTTTAAGAAAACTTTGATTTTCCAAAACATGAACTGTGGCTTGTGGGCCCTTGTTTTCTGATTCCTTCTTTCAGCTTCCAGACTAGTTCATGAGGTGAATCAACTCACACCTGAAGATGATAGGATGAAAAAACTGTTTGGAGGCAGCATTGGGGAAAATCAGTGCCACCTGTCAGAGGAGCTGGTGAAAAGTCTCTTGTCAAAAATGGCATTTGAGGAAAGAAGCATTATTATACTGTTAGAATTTTGTCAACGAACAACACTGAATCTGTTCTCTTGGTAGCAGCATTATATTAATATGAGAGGTAGAAGATGACTAAACAAGGTGGATAGTAGAGTGTAGGAACAGTGCATATGACCTCTAGTGAAGACTGCCTCTTAGGCTTCATTAGTGAAGTGGGAAAAGGAAATGAACTCTAGAAATAATTTACAGTTGTTTGGACCAAGATATAATGCATTATTACAACAGAGCTCTGGAGCTCTCAAAATATAGTTAATGTACTGAGAAACTAAATTATTTAATTTGCATACATTCTAAATCAAATTTCATTTAAATGTAAAAACAGCACTGGATTAAATTATGAGAAAACTTTCAAGTATGTCTGGAACAACTTGGGTTATACAGATCTGCTTTTTCTGCTATAAATTTGATTAAATCAGACTGCAAAATATAATCCAGGTTTTAAAGTCTAAACTATTTCATAGTGATTAAGTATTGAAATGATATTTTAAATCCAATGGAGGAAATATATTATTTTTTCTTTAAGTGGCTATCACAAACTATAAAATTCTACATGTAGTTCATGTTACGCTAATACTGGCCAACACTGCATGGAGGAAGGAATTTCTATGATTTTCTCATTAACCACAAGGAATAAAGCAGAAGAATGATGGTAATTAGATTGAATAATATGAGAAAGTATATGTGTGAGATGCATTTGAGACCTTTAAAAAAAAAAATTCCGATTGTTTCCCGTAGTGCATACGATAAGCCAATCTCTTCATCATGGGAAGCAAAACCACTACACATATCCTCTGCTTTATATCTCTGTACTCAGTACCTAGTACAGACCTCCACATGGGGAAGGTGGCATGATCATGAATGCACACTGAAGCTGAAGTTCAACTGGTGTCAAGAAACGTAACTGCAAGCCTGGCCAGGATTTCTGCATCTGCATAGTAACACTTGAAAGCCCACGGAAGGCCTCCAGCATGTCTGCCTGCAGAAATGAGGACAGCTGGAACCACCACGTTCTTCACACTGAGACAGTTGAAGACAATCCTGATTTTTACTTTTTACACATGGTAATGCAAACATCTGTCAGCAGTTCTGTCCCAGAGTTACAGATAACGCAACAGGAATTTTTAAAGATGCCTCGGGGGCAGTCGCCAACTGAATAGAAACAAGTAACCAAAGTTACCTTTGTTCACTAAAAGAGACAGTCATTTTATATGGCTGTTTTCTGGGAGGAAAAAGCAGAGTCAACAGAATAACTGAGGAGTTTTTCATATATGGACTATTTTTAAAAAGCATAAAACAAGCAGAGGCTGGGCCCAGTAAGATAGCACAGTGGTTAAGGTCCTCATCTTGCATGCGCCAGGATCCCATATGGGCGCCGGTTCTAATCCTGGCAGCTCCACTTCCCATCCAGCTCCCTGCTTGTGGCCTGGGAAAGTAGTGGAGGACAGCCCAAAGCCATAGGATCCTGGACCCACGTGGGAGATCCGGAAGAGCTCCAGGCTCCTGGCTTCAGGTCGGCGAAGTACCAGCTGTTTTGGTCACTTGGGGAGTGAACCATCAGACGGAAGATCTTCCTCTCTGTCTCTCCTCCTCTCTGTATATCCTCCTTTCCCCCCCCCCCCAAAAAAAAATCTTAAAAAAATGTAAAGGCTAAGAAAACTTTATTTAAGCAGCAATATTCTAGTTAATTTAAGAAAGTAAGAAAGTGGGCCCGGTGTGATAGCATAGCGGTTAAAATCCTCTCCTTGAACATGCCAGGATTGCATATAGGCACCAGTTCTAATCCTGACTGCTCCACTTCCCATCCAGCTTCCTGCTAGTGGCCTGGGAAAGCAGCTGAGCATGGCCCAAAGCTTTGGGACCCTGAACCTGCGTGGGAGACTTGGAAGAGCTCCTGGCTCCTGATTGACTTAACTCCATCCTTTGCGGCTGCCTGGGGAGTGAACCATCGAACTGATCTTCCTCTCTGTCTCTCCTCCTCTCTGTATATCTGACTTTCCAATAAAAATAAATAAAATCTTAAAAAAAAAACCAAGAAAGTAAGAATGTAAAAACAAACAAAAAAAAGATAAAAAGTAAACATTTGGAATACCAAACCAATGTATTTTTTTAAAATCATGCTTTAACTCTGATTGAACACATACTTTTCCCTGAGATAATATTTTTCTCCCTAAAACAAAATAAGAAGAAAGACATTTATAGTAGCTTGGTTAAAACAGTCAAATGACACTTTCATAGGGAGGCCTTTCTCTGCCAGCCTGATCATGGATGCATAATTTTACTTCCACATGAGAATTTCAGACAGCTGATAACAAGGCGCACTTGCTCTTCACTGGATCCTGGCATTTCAATTTTTAAAGACCAATCAATAGGAGGTTGTGGTCACATGTTTCATCTTGTTCATGACTCATGTGGCTATGAATACAAAATTTCAAATATCTGAAAGCAACTAAGCTTGTTCTATATAGTCACATAGCAGGAGCAATAAGCAAAAATAATGAATAGTAAAGTGGATTTTACCTATATCCTATTAACTATTCAAAATAACCTCAATTGGCAGTCATTAATTTTGTGATAAATCTATACATGTGGTGCTGAAATAGGTTGAATGTAATGCCATTGGTCAAATACCTGCTCAGTCATTTACCTGTAGATGCTAATCACCATGGTCAAGAAAAGGATCCAAGGATTCCTCAAGGTTTGGTAAAAATGAGAATTAAAGAAAACTAAATGAATTTCAATTTTTCTATCAAACTAAACATACACTAAATAAGCATAGCAGACTAGAATAGGATCTATGAGCAGAGACACGGGGTGTATTGAAATGATTCAAGCAAGGACAAAAAGGGACATTTGGGTACATAGACTTCGGGACCTTTCTCAGCTTGAGTTTGCCAATGAGTAGAGAAATTTGTAGAAAATTCAATTTTAAATGAAAGGTTCTTATATCATTGCATGGAGAGCAAATTAAGACTTTTAACACATCTGAAGATAATGATTAGGATGCTATTGAGCTATCAGCTGTTACAAGGTTGCCAACCTTAAAAGTGAGCAAAAATCTCGGACATTTTGCTATAGGGGCCATGCACAGCTGGTTCCTCAATTTATTTTCTGCCAGAATCATACCTTTACTTTGCCAACAGGACAGAGTTTGAGCCAACTGGAATCCCTTCTGGGAAACTCTCAAATGCTGAAGCTGTGATTTGCGTCTTGGATTAGAGAAAGCTGGTGATAATACATGTCTCCAAATTGATTACACAGGTTCATCCACATTGCATAGGGCTAATGGCAGAGTTGTATTCCAACTGGTAAGCAACCACAAAATCACAGGGGCTAACAGACAGATGAAAGAGGACTGGCTGAAGATGGGTTCTGCCTATTAGAATACATTTTTTTACTTATATAAGGTGAACAGATTTCATGTATTTCATGTACATAAATTTAGGAGCATAGTGATTCTTCCCATCCCACCCTCTCTCCCTTCTGTACTCCCACCCTACACTGTCCATTTCTTATTTTTTCTTTTAATTTTTATAATGACACTTGGTTTATTTCATAACCATAAGATTAACCTTCTAATAGGTAAAGAATTCATCAAATTGTAAGGGGAGAAAATAATTGTTCCTAAAGAGTATAGACAAGGGTTGTAAACAACTCAATCTCAAAATGTCAATTTCACTCATACATATTATATTTTTTATACTCTCTAAAGTACCACAAATGTGGAAACATGCTATTTGTCTTTTGGGAACTGGCTTATTTTACTAAGCATTATGATTTCCAGTTGCATCAGTTTTGCTGCAAAAGATGAGATTTCATTTTTAATGGGTGAGTAGTATTCCACAATGAAACCAATTATTTTGCTGTAAGGCTACTTGCATCCTATATTGAAAAATAAAATTGAAAAGCTTCAATTTCTTAGTATACAATGGAACATAAATGAGGGAATCAAATATTGCAATAAGTTTCCATCTATAGAATGTCTAAGAAAGTATACTGCTATTTACCTGCTTTGAAATTTGAAACGTGGGTCTGGGCGTTTGTACCAGCACTTTAAATATGACTTGGAACATTCACATCATATTTTGTGGTACCAGATTTGAGCCCTAGTTCTGCTTCCAATTCCAGCTCCCTGCTAATGTTCACCATAGAAGGAAATGCATATGACTGCTTAAGTAGTTGTTGCATCATTGCCACCCAGGTGGGAGGCCTGGATTGTTTTCCTAGCTCCTAGCACTGCACTAGTCGTCTTGCCTGTTGCAAGAATTTGGGGAGTAATCCTGTGAACGTAAGATCTCTCTGCATCTCTTTCAAACAATTGCAAATAAAATTTAATTAACATAGATTTTTTAAGTACTTTCAATCCAATCAAAATTTAGCTAACATGACCATGTACTTCCACACTTGGTGGTAGTTTAATAAAGTGACACAAGGTGTCCATTACCATGATCATTAGATTTTTAGTGAGCATCCAGACATTGGAGGTATCATTAAACATACTCTAGCTGTTTGGAAGTACAGGGAGAAGCGAGTCAACTAGGAATACACAATGGTGGTGCAGTACACTTGGAAGCTGTGGGATAAACAACTCTTCCCACAATAGTGTGGAAACCAGGTCCACACGGCTCTTCAGGGAGCAATATTCAAAATTTTATGGGATGGAAGAAAGGCAGGAGAGTTGGGTAGTGCAAGATTGGGTTGTGGCAAGCAGCCCAACATGCCTGGAACAAGGTAAGTTTTGACTGTAAATGTACCTATGGGGGAATTGGATATTTCAAGTTGTAATATATTCAACACTGTGACAAAAGTCTGAGCAATGGACTAGCAATGCAAAGTTGTGCTTGTAGAAGGAAAGGCATTGTGGTGGTAGTTCAGTTCAGTTTTCTTGTAGAATTACTTCTGGCACTACCGCTGTAAGAACTTCCAATAACAGTAGGAACAATTATCCTTTTTAGTACTTATCATGTGCTACCGCTGTAACAACTACCAGTAACAGCAGTTAGAATTGTCATCCTTTATAGTACTTATCACGTACCATTCTGTATATTTTCTGATACATATTGCTCGGCGAGTTGATATGTATTGTTTCACTTGATCTTCAGAAGAATCACACCATATCTATATCAATATATCGATTTGAAAGAATCTTTTACTTTTGCATCCTTATTATACAGGGGAGATTTGAAATACGGGCATGAATCTGTATCTCGTTTTCTTGTATTTTCTATTCCTGCCAAATAACATCTAAGACATCTGGTCTCCAGAGCCGTCTTTACCTGAGCATATTTTTATGTTTAAAGACAGCAGTCAATGACGTGAGAAGGAAGAAGTTAGAAATGTAAAAGAGGGAGGCCTGACTGTAACCAAGGTCATTGACGGGGCAGGAAGCACATGAAGTACATGTGGAAAGAAAAGGTAGGAGGACTTTTCCTGCCAGATAGAAAACAGGATGGAAAATAACTGAACATGATGATAAATCTGAAGGCACAGAAGGAGGAAAATGAAGGAATTCATTTGGTCTTTCCTCAGCAAAGTTGGAAATTCATCCATAGGGTAGGTTTCAGAGACAGGAAGGCAGAGGGTAAGCCTCAGGACATAGATTTGGGATGTCTCCTTTGAACCATGAAATAGGATATATAACTGACCTGATGACTTCAGTGGCAATGCTGTGTATCCAAGTTGCACATGACGTACTAATTTGACAGTGAAAAAAGCCAAAAGGGAGACTTGTTTTATTCTGACTTTGAGTACAGATAATCTTAACAATCAGAATTTGACCAATCATATTACTCATTTGTTCAAACTGGCCTTTAGGAGGTGAAATGTTAATGGATATGGGAGGGCCTTTGGAGCATCAGTTAAGTTGCTGGAAAGGATACCTACTTTGAATGTTAGAACATCTAGATTTAATTACAGGCTCTGGTCCCCATTCCAGCTTCCTGTTAATCTGAACCCTGGAAGTCAGCAGATGATACTTGGGTCCTTGCAATGATGTTGGAGACCCAGATTGAGTTTCTAGGTCCTGGATTCAGCCTGTCCACTTCTAGCTTTTGTGAATATTTGGGAATAAACAAGCAGATTACAGATCTCTTGTCTGTCTACCTTTCAAATGAATAAAGACTAAGCTTTAAAAAGTTAACACTTAACAAAAGATAAAAAAACAGCAACATCATATTTTTAATAGTAACATTATATCTTGTGTGGAGCAATGTTAATGATCTTTGCCAAAAATGTTGAGTAAGTTTCACTCAATTATACCTATTTTCTATGTAAGAATTTCAAACAGCCCATAACATTTGCTGTTAAAAAAAGGAGGAAGAGGAGGCTCCAGCATACTTAGAATTTTCTCTCCTTTCACCCGGCTGCAGTTTGTTGGCCACTAAGGAAAAAGAGTGTTTTTTTTGCTTTAGTAAACAGACTATTACATCTTGCTGCAAGGGAATTATACACCCTACTCCATTTGTGTTTAAGAATGATATTTGTGCTCAAACATTTTCTCCTTTGGGCATTTTTTCTACTACACAGGTAGCTCCCACTTCATTTCTTATGCCTACAAAATCACCAGCCCAAGGATTCGAGGAAAGCATTCATTGAAAGGGGTGACTATAGAGTCACTAAGACCATACAAGGTCAAATTGTCATTTCACTCATTTTCCTTTCCTCCTATGCCTCATTATCATCATGGTTCCTTGAAACAAACAAACAAAAAAAGGTTGTGACTGCTTCAATGTTCTTAGGAGTCACTCACTACAGCAATATGTACATAACAGTTAAAGGGCATAGTTTTTTTGGAAGCAGACAGATTAAGGTTTAAATTTCAGCTCCACAATTCACAAGCTATGTGACCTTAGGCATTTAAGTTCAAATCAATGCTCTGAATCTCCACTTTCTCATCCCCAACTGGGGACAAATAACAAAATACAAATTGCAATATTATGAGCATTACTAAATATAATGGCTATAGGGGCTGGTGCTGTGGCTCAACAAGATGATCCTCCACCTTCAAGCGCCAGCTTCCTAGTTGGGCATTCCTGTCTCATTACTTCACTTCCACAAGCTTCCTGCTTATACCCTGGGAAAGTAGTGGTGGATGGCCCAAGTCCTTGGGACCCTGCATCCATGCAGGTGAACCGGAAGAGGCTCCTGGCTTCAGATCGGTTCAGCTCCAGCCACTGTGGCCATCTGGCCAGTGAACTAGCTAATGAAATATATTTTTCTCCCTCTTCTTCTCTCTGTAAAACAGACTTTCAACTAAAAATAAATATATTTTTTAAAAAAATACAGTACCCACAAAGCTTTAACCTAGCAAAAAACCATATAATATGAAGCTAAATAAAAATAATTCAGTACTTTCATCTTTACTTCAAAGACACAAGTAATTTTTTCACCTTTCTAATCCCCCATGAAAAGCAAGAAAATCTCATCAAAATGCACTGTGATGGTTAAGAACTTGCCCTTTGGACTTATGATGGTCTGTATGTGATATGCAGTTCCAGTTATTTACAAACTGTGTGAACTTGTAATCCTTGCTTTTGAAAGCCCCCGTGTTCCCAACTGCAAATTGGAAAGTAAATTAAATCATGTATATAAAGCACAGTGATTAGCATTGATAAACATGGCAATGTAAGCTATTGATAATTTTACTGGATGGCTTCGCACTGTTAAGTTCAAATTCTTTTTTTTCTTTTATTGACACAAACTTCATGTGACAAAAATTGAATACTTCCTAAGAGTAACATGTAAGATTCTGCACCATACTTTGTTTTATGGTAGCAGCCAAACACACATCAGTAAGCCTCATTGCTTGGTTTCTTAAATATGGTGGTTTTAACTCTTCAGGCAATGCACAAATAATTTGGTTATGCTGAGCCAATTTGTAAAGGCTTCTAGACCTGTGGCCATGATTTTCACAATGTGGGCAAAGGGAATTTACAGAAATAACATCAAGCATAAGTCTTGAATGAAAAGAAATTAATACCCAGTCACCATTAGCTCAGTTTTCTGATTTATAAAGTTTTTTGAGAAGATCATAATATCCATCTTCAAATATCTGGCTGTGCTGTTTCCCATAGGACCTTAGTATTATACTCCAACTTGGGGCTGATTCACCCCATGTATTAAATACCCTTGGGAGTGACTTTGTATTTTTGGGAAGCTCTGGATTCATCTAGGGTGAAAGAATACCACTAGACAATATATGTCCATGAGGTACTAATAGGTCTTGGGCAACTCAAGGCTGGCACATCCCTTAAAGGCTTAACTCATTTCCTTTCTAGTCATTTATGAAATCCAAACAAAAATCTATCTATAACAAAATCAAAGACTTGAACCTTTCCACACAACAGGAAACAACACAGCTCTGAAGTACACATTTTTAATGCTGAAAGGAAAGACCCACATGGCAATATTTTACATAAATATTCCAGTCATGAAAGCCTCTGGATCCACTGACTGTGCAAAGAAAAATTAGAACCAAAGATTGCTGCTAAGAGATGGAATCAAACCACACAGTCCAAGGCAGCCATCCCTTCCTTTATCCAATAATGTAGTTTAATATTGGAAAGTTGCACATAAATCAATACTTATTTAAATATTTTGTGGAATGGCATTCCAAAGCAGTTTTGCAATGGATACATTAGTAAAGTGAATGATTGTTCCCATTTGCCTCTTTTTATAAATTCAAATGTTCAAATAGTAACACTTACTGTGGGATTTATGCATGACCCAAGAGACCCTAGCTCAATAGCTACATACCTTGAGCAACATTTATTCAAAGACCAACCTTAAGGCACTAAACTGGTACATGGTGTATTAATGCACAGTAAATGGAAAGACAAGCCATTAAGCTTTTGACATCAGAATTTGTATCATAGCGGGTGCATATATAGCGCATAAGCCTCTAATTTATGAGATAATGCTCCACGTTCATTGGCTATACTTCAAAATTCAACAGACACCAAAGGGAAAAAAATCTTCCAGTTACTGAAACATGTTGACATGCTGGGGAATTGCTATATGCACTGTGAGAGGACAGCATTTTGCAATTTCACAAATAAGCGCATAGATATACAAATACTGCAGAGCCTTTTAGAGTCATCAGTACACTAGTGTTCATTGCAAATCTTCAGGGCAGCGATTTCACAAACATCAGTCCCTCAAAGAGTTTTTATTTGGCAGGAATTTCTAGGGGAGCTTTTATTTGGGTTACATTTATGAAATGGTGATCTAAAGATACTTTTAACCAATTGAATCAATGGCATTTACTAAATGACAGAATATGTCATTTACAAATGACAGAATATGTACAACCAAGAACAATCTAGAAGCAGAATGCAAGATAGGTACCAGTGAGTAGTTTGAGAGAATGGTTAGTATCTGATGAGAATTGTGACAGTCCATGTATTTGCACTTGGCAATGGTTAATTTAGAATTATGAATGGCATGATGAGTTCAAAAACTCACCTAGAGCTGATCATAAATAATTTACAATGAACATATCAATAACAATATTTCTAATAACAATATTGAACACCCATTATGGAACTGGATCTATGTTCAATAAATCCACAAACCAACCCTAAAAATTTGATTCTATTATTAATTGCACTTTATTTTCATTCGCCACTATCATCTAGGAAACTAGTGGCACAGATGCGAATGAAGCTCAGGTTTGTTCACCTAGTTTCGGAGTCTTTCCACTCAACTAGAACAGTCTCTTATGCATATACTGGCAAAAACAAACTCTGAAAGACCTTCCCATAATCATGTATAGTGGTTTGTGCTAAAGTTAATTGCACCAAGCAGAAGGCACTAAGAGAAAATGATCTACATGAATTGATTCTCACAGCTCAGAATTTAAAACACAGAAAAACGCAATCAGCAATCCACATGTTTTTTTTTTTAACCCAAAGTATCCTGCAAGAAAATTCTGTGTGGAAGCTAATTGCCTTGATAAAGTAATGACTCTATTGTTCACTGTGCATTTTAAAATTTCCACTAAGGTAAAACAGCACACAGGAGACAGACCTTATTGTGGAACACAAACTGAAAAGTTACTTGCTAGTAAGACAAACATGTCCTTAACAGTGACTTGGAAAACAGTGTTTTTCAATTCTGAAAAGTATTCTTTTGTATATTAAAAGGTAACAGAGGGTTCTGTTTAGTTGGGATGCTACCTTGCTGTTTCTTAAAATAGCACATATGCAGTTTTCAGTACTGGGCACCTACTAACTACCAAGAAGTAGACATAGGATTGCCCTCTTGGGGAAGACAAAACCTTTAATTCTAGGTAGGCAATAATAAGAAATAAAAAGGAAGGGCTCAGCAAAGTACCAGGAAATCAGGAGCAAGTGACTAATTCCAAGTGTATCTCAGGATTGGAGTGTTGAAAAGGAACTGCCAAGCAAAGGACAAGGTTGACTTCAAGTAAGATATGTTTTTCAATTTGACCAATTTCAAACTTACAAGGATAAACCATGATGTCTGCATTAAAATATCTCAGTCTTAGAAAGCTGAACTACGAAGATACTTAACAGATATGTCTTTCTAGCTATGGGCCAACAGATTTGAATACATAGCTATAAAGGCAACACCCAATTTTATAACCAACACGAGATTTGAAAAGGTGTTGCTTTAAGTGTCCAGTCTAGCTATTACTCTAGAATTAAATATTTTATAAATGAAAGATATAAACTTAAATTTAATCACGTTTTAAATATTACAAGTCTCCAATTTAGGTGATATCCAAGGTAAAACTTAGATCTGGTTTAGGTTACTTCTAAGTCAACATTTAAATTGCATGTACTTTTCAAATCTATTGGATCCCCTATTTCTACATTATTTAACCTTTTTGAATCTCAGTATTCTCATGTATAAATTATACTACATGCCTCTCTCTCCATATGTGTGTGTATATATATGTGTGTGTATATATAATCTTATATGTATATATACACACACATATATATATATATAGATATATAATCCCTTCAAAAATTTGAGAATCTGTGGATAGTATCTGGCAATGATAGAGCCTTCAAACAAATAGTGATTATGTTTATCGTTATTCCTAATCCAATGCCAAACACTAGGAACTGAGGTGAGGAGAGATGAAATAGAAACCTGAATGAGGTGTATTTCTACAAAAATTTGCAGTTTCCATTTAAACTGGAAATAATTTTGTTCTTCTGAGTATTCCATAAACTATTCCATCACTTAAACCTTCAAAATTAGGAGTAGTTGTAGAAACATTAGAGAACAGCTGTGGTGCATATAAAATAGCTGTACTTATTTTCTGAAAAACAGGCTGTCACCTAAAAGATAAGTTGGTCATTTAGAAACATCCATCCTTTTCATTAGAGGAATAAATAGTTCTCTAGTATACCTAACACTTACCTAGGAACTATTTACACACAGGGAGTTTGTGGACTGCTACACAACTACCAGCAGAAATAGGCAAACGTGGCATTAGATGGATGGTAAAATTCAGTATGCCCAAGTCTTCCTACTTTCATGTGCTTCTAAAATGAAATGATGGGTTTGTAAATAAAAAGGGGAAAAAGTAAACGTATCTAGCTCCTTTCACAAAGCAGACTCCACCTACTTGAGTTTCTCTGTGGGCCTACAGAGTAAGGATGGTGATGTAGGTATAAGGACATGTATGTCATGACACCTTCAAGATGGGACCTGTTGAACTGAGGAGTGCTGTGAAAATTTATGTCAATGATTCTGGATAGAAAGACGTAGAAGTATGAATTTCAACAACTGGGGCACTAGTCTATTTTCAGAACTCTTTCTCCTTAGATTCTAACTTTCTGCTTATGGCAAAAGGGTTCTCTTTACTCTGAAGCATTTCCACAGCAAAAGTCACGAGACAAGAGATTTTTTACATCAACTTCTGAGGCACAAGAAGTCCCTGGAATCAATGTAATAGGCCCAGAAAGGCAACAAAGGGTGAAACATGCTTACCTTCCAACCCATCTCAAGATGTGTCATTAGAGCATTAGAGTCTCTGTTTTAGAGAAAACAGATTTTTTGGTTTTCTATCTCAACTGCCACATTTTCTAATGGCTTGATTTGGGTAATTTCTTAGCTACTTCAAATAAACCAACATTTTTAAATTAAATTAGTCAAGTACTCAGAAAGTTCTTTTCTTTCTTCCAAGGCACACCCTTGGCACAGAATCAGTATCACATGTCTCAGCAAGAATCTGAAAAAAAATGAAACCTGATATGGCTTCATATGAAGCCCCCCCAGCTCAATCAAGGAAGCAAAACCAGAAATATTTATGAAGTTTGACTAAAAAAATAGTACAAATTTTAGTTTCATTGCATATAACATGAGACATAGCAACAAATTCATTCTTGTTTTGAACCATCCTAAGGGATAATTACAAAGAGAAGAAGAAAATACAGTACCTATTTAAGTGCCTATTTTTCATTATAAAGATAAAGAAATGGATCCATAAGGAAGGAAAACACCTTATTCAAGCTTACATAAGCCATTGGGGGCATTATACTGTAATAAGGGATTACAATTAAAGCTAATAAACAAGAACCAGATAAACAGCAATTGCCTTTGAGAAAATTAAATCAATATGTATGAAATTAACTGAGGCAAGTTTAATTATTTTTATAGTCCTTTGAAATATTAACTTCACTGATTTTTATTGAAGTAATTCCTGCTTGTCCCCCGAAATATTACGCAAATCATCACAAAATTCGTTTTTTCATGCTCTGAAGTGCTTGTTAACAGTGTAAAGAACCAAGGTGATGTAGAACAAGCGATAGCTCACTTTCAGGTTCAGTCAGAAAACTATATACTCTAAGGGACTGAATGTTCTAAGAATTTGATGTTGGAATTAGTTATGAAACATGCAAAAGAAAATACTGAAGAATGCATTCACTACTGTTTACCATGGGCTCTACTGCAGAAATACAAGACTGTCAGAAAAATTCTAAAAGGCTGATGCAATTTTAAAAATCTTCATGAATTAGGCTATATGTTCCCATGAGACAAACTGAATTAGCATTATTTCTCAGATATGAGAGTTTTGATTATAAGATCCTAGAAGGCAGGGTTTCTATCATATTTCTTCAAACATTCTGTAGTAAACACAATGAGGAAATCCAGTTAGTACTTATTAAATGACTAGGGACCAATTTGTTAGAGAAATCATTACACTGAGTTGAACTGGAAACTCCTTTTTTAAAGACTTGTTTATTTCAATTGGAAAGTCAGCTATACAGAGAGGAGGAGAGACAGAGAAGATCATCCATCCACTGATTCACTCCCCAAGTAGCCACAATGGCTGAGTCTGAGCCAAGCTGAAGCCAAGCTGAAGCCAAGCTGAGCCTCCTCTGGATCTCCCACATGAGTCAGGGTCCCAAGGCTTTGGGTCATCTTCAACTGCTTTCCCAGGCGACAAGCAGGGAGCTGAAGGGGAAGCAGGGCTGCTGGAATTAGAACCGGCACCCATATTTATGGAATTCTGGTGTGTTCAAGGTGAGGATTTAAGCCAATAGCTCACTTTGCTGGGTCGTGAAAATGCTTCTAAATCATTTGGGAGAGGGATTATGGATTGGAGAGGTCATAATATGGATATATTCAAGCTATTGCTAATATAAGGAACGATAGCCCTGGATGTGATCAACAGAAACATTTTGACTGGCCCTTAATGATCATTTCAATATGACATTCATTTTATTTGTATAGTTATTCTATAGCCAACTGGTTTTTATTTGAGTAATTTTTCTCCTGGAGGAAAATAATTTTGGTGTTAACAGTAGGGGTGAAGGGGAGCACTGGCATTTCATGTATAAAGTTCTCAAGGATGCTGCTCAGCATCCTGAAAGTCACAGGGCAATCCCCATATTACAAAGAAACATCCGGATCTGCAGGTCAGTATTGCTGAAGCTGAGTTAAAGGAAAGTAAATGTATAAACTATTTACATCAAGAAGGAAGTATATAACAATTGCAGCCATCAGTTTTTAGATTGAACTTGTGCTTTTCAAAGTTAACTCATATAACTTTTTAATCTAATGTTACTCATCATCAACCACAAGATTGCCTTGGTTGATTTTTCCAAGTCCTCCATATAAAAAAAAGTGTTAGGTCATCATTACATGAAGTTGAGAAACAGTAAAGGTTCAAAGCCATCTGGAAAGCCAGGCTAGCTTCTGCCTCTTCTCGTGTCTGCTCCCTGGTACTGTACCAAGAAAGACAGATCATGAAGTTGATTTTTGTGTTACATTTTGCCTTCTTTACTCTATTGGCAAGGCTCTTTGACATTCCTCTTTGAACACCTTTTCTCGAGACTAGCAGATGAATAAGACTCGAATAACTAGATATCTGTTTCCTAAGTTGCAAGGATATGTTGCCCACAACCTCTCTCCCGCCGCCACCAACTAATTAACTTACATGTTCCACTACTGAGACCCTGACCTAAATTTTGGCCCTAATTCAATTAATATAAAGTCAGGAAGGGAAGTAGTGTTGGATGTGCTAAGGAAAAATGTCATTAGGGGTAGGTACACGAAAATAATATTTTCTACCACTACATTTCACTTTATTGGGGACAAAGGCACTGGGTAAAAAGTGTCTTAGTAGCTCTACATTGTGTTATTAGCTTACAAACACATAGAACCTTATTATACTCTAATTTAAGGGGTGCATTAAGTATAATTTTGGGGGGGAAAAGTTTCCCACTGTCCAATATGAAAGTGAAATAATTCCTTAGTTCCTATTTCTGGAAATATAACTATCTTTTCTCAGTAAGGCCACTAAGGCAGAGTTGTTGGACTTTGGACAAGAGTACACAATATTCAGAACACTTTAATCAAATTATGCATGGAAAGTTAACACTTCCTTGGCATCTAAAATTGCGAGTCCTGGATGACAACTCAGCTAAATTCTATAGACTCTATATCATACTGTCAAGTCAACATCTCTTGAGTACAAACTGTATATTTGTTCTTTTTAAACACTAGTTCTTTGGTTCAGCAAGAAACTTGCACTATATATAATTAATTTCCACAGTCTAGCAAAAGTGTATATGTTCATAAATTTGGCAGAAAACCTGCTTTACTGGAATCTTATCCTTGATTGTAGCATATTAATTCAGCCAAAGTGTATATCTATTTAAACATTTTAAAGATTTATTGACTTATTTGAAAGGCACAGTTTCAGCAAGAGAGGGAGTGACAAAGACCGTGTTCTTCTATCCAATGGTTCACTCTCTAGATGTCTGTTGCGGTCAGGACTAGGCCAAATCCAAGCCAGGAGACCAGAGATTCTTCCAGAACCACTAATCAGGTGGCAGAGGCTCCAACAACTGGGCCATCTTCTGCTGCCACATTTTCAGCATGACCCTGGCTAACCAGCTGAACACAAGTGTGACTAAGCCCAGGCAGCACCAGCAAACCCACCTCTTCAACCTATAGAGAAATGGTGTCACTGCTTTAAGTTATGTTTTTAAAATAATTAAAATGAAATACAACCTTACTAATAAGTTAATTTATATTCTTCCTTTATTGGCACTCTTTAATTCTCCCCTTAATGCTGATGGGGTCTTAATTTGTCTTTCAAAGTATAAGTGTTTTGAAGAGACGAAACTAACAGAAAACAACAAAACCCATGCGATATAGCTTCTGCTGATTTTTGTTGATGTCTCTTCTAGACAATAAATAGATGGATTTGTTTTTTAATCCAGTCTACTAATCCATGATGTTTGATTGAGCTTAATCCATTTACATTCAGAGTTTAATATGTATGGGTGGCAATTTGGTCCTGTCATTTTAGGGATGGGTTGTTCATTGGTTTAGTCTTCTGTTGTCATTTTACTGGGACGTTCTTCCCATTTGCCTTTGGTTTTGGTAGGTGCTATTCCTCATCTCTGTCAAGAGAACATCTTTAAGTATCCTTTGTAGGGCAGGTTTGGAAGAGGCAAATTCTTTTAGCTTTTCCTCACTATGGAAGAATTTTATTTCATTTTCAAAGACAAAAGAAAGCTTTGCTGGATATGTTATCCTAGGCCTACAATTATTTTCTTTTAGAATCTGGAATATGTCACTCCATTCTCTTCTTGCCTGTAGAGTTTCCTGTGAGAGGTCTCCTGTGAGTTTCATTGGCATTCCTTTATATGTCAATTGATTTTTTTTCACGTGCACATTTAAGGATCTTTTCCTTATGTTCAACTGAAGAGAGCTTGATGATCATGTGTCTTGGTGAATATCCCAATTTCTGTTGGGAGTTCTGTGCCCCTCCTGGAACTTGTTTCCCAATTCTTTCTCTAGATTAGGGAAATTTTCCTTTATTATTTCATTAAATACATTTGCAAACTCAGCTTCTCTTTCTGCACCTTCTGGGACTCCCATAACTCTTACATTTGGCCTCCTAATAGTGTTCTTTTGTCTTTGAAAATGAAATAAAATTCTTCCACAGTAAAGTTAAAAGAATTTGCCTCTTTCAAACCTGTCCTACAAAGGATATTTAGAGATGTTCTTTTGACAGAGACGAGGAATAGCACCTACCAAAATCAAAGGCAAATGGGAAGAACATCACAGTAAAATCACAACAGAAGACTAAACCAATGAACAACCCCATTCCCAAAATGACAGGATTAAAGTACCATCCATACATATTAAACTCTGAATGTAAATGGCTTAAGCTCAAACATTATAGATTAGTAGACTGGATTAAAAAACAAAACCCATCTGCTTATTGTCTGGAGGAGACTCACTTCAACAAAGATCAGCAGAAACTATATCACATGGGTTTTGCTGTTTTCTGTTAGTCTCATCTCTTCAAAACACTTCTGATTAAATCATTCAATGACTCATAGATCATACAGTAGCATCATTTTCTTCAAGAAGGCTCTTGATTTTCATTTCTTCAGCTAAATGTTAGTCATTTAGTAGCATGTTATTTAATTTCATAGTGTTGTTAACTTCTTTTTTCTCCCGGATGTTGATTTTGTTTTGTGGCTTTCATTTAAGGGGGATGTACAGTAGTTGTGTAATGGAGACTGTCATATCTAGTAACATGTCATTTAACTTCATGGCATTGTAAATTTCTATTTTTCTTTCTATTGTTGATTTTGTATCATGACTTTTCATTTAAGGGGATGTACAGTAGCTGTGAAATGGAGACTAACATCCAGATGTGAGGACACAATGTAGTATGCATTTCTGCTTCTAGACAAAGATGGACTTACAATGAAACTGTTCACTATATCTTGACAATAGGATGCTGGACTCTCTGCCATTGTCCATGCCCACAATGATGGACATATTGCTGTGTATGAAGAACTATATTTTAGTAATGATATAGAGGAACTAGGTGGGGAGGAGGGAATTGGGGCTGGGATAAGGGAAATGCCAGGAGCCTCTTTAACTGTATCATAAAATGATAATAATAATAAAATGTAAAATAATAATAATAAAATAAATCCCAGAACAACAACAAAAAAAACAAACAAATTATCCAGTCTCGGGCATTTGGTTAAAGAAGGAGAAAATGGAGTAAGACAAGAAGAGAGTGTGCCTACTACCCAGAATATTGCTTGCTTTGTACAAGAAAATAAATATGCACCAAAGATATATTTCTGTTAATGAATGTTAAAGCCATTGAATTACTTGCTGCTTAAAATTGGGGCCAATTGAACTCAGAATATCTAAATTTGTTATAAATTAATTATGATGATGAACATTAATTAAGCACTAAGTATTGCCAGTGTACCATGTTTGTAGTATGTATTTTATAACGTTCTATACAGTATTGTTGAAATAAATAATTACATGAATTCCACACCGGAAATAGAGAGAGAGAGAGATCTCTTTTAAAATTGCAGAAGCCTTTCCCAAAGAAAAACTTGTACTAGAGAAAAAAAGCTCCCCAAATATTCTGATTTGCTTTGGAGATTTTTCTTCTCAGTACATATTCAGGGCATATTTAACAAATTATCCACTAATTGAACAAGTAACCATGCATGCGAATTAAAGATTTACTGAATCAATTCATGAACCTTTGAGCATGGATCCAAAATGTTACTTTCTGAGAGGAAAATTAAGTGAGTACAGGATGAAAAATGTCTGAAGAGGAAATAAGAATGTAAAATGACTGTGGCAGTTTCTATACTCTGTACATTTTGAAATGCCCTTTGCTCTTTCGTTGTTGCATGAAAAGAACCAGATTTGCTGTTCACAGCCTGAGGCAGCCTGCTGGACAAATACCCTCTCTGTATGAATGGCTTGCTAGAGCCTGTATTATCCCATTGAGGGTTATTAGTCTGTGCTTTGCTGGGCTGCATATATCTTTGGGCTCCAGTAGAGAGATTGTATGAGCTCTACTAATTCTCCCCTGGTTAAAGACTTTTTCCCCCACTAAACTGATTTAAAAAGCAGTCTCAATCCATTTTTGTGCACACACGTGTGTATGGTGTATGTGTCTTTAGATACCCTTTGAATGACAATTTGCAACAATAGAAGGGTACATCTCCCTTGTTTCAGTGCTTTCCTTAAGACAGGGCAGAAGCTACTGGGCCACCATGAAGGCAATCACAGGTCCAAGGTAGAGTTCAGCTAAAACAACTGATTGAGGTTCTTGATTAAATATCTGCACTTAATAAAGGAAAAGTTATCTGTGTTAGTATAACAGAGACTGACTAAGCAAATGTCCACAACACTGATATCCTAGAACCTATAATCCCCCTCTACTATGAACAGATTTTTCTAAAATGGGGCAACTCCTTTCAGGGTAAAAGGTCTTCAAAATTGAAGGTGAGAGCAACAATACAGAGGAAGGCTGTAACATGTGAGCCCTGGATAATAGTTCTGAAATCTGGATGATATATAAAAAAGACCTTTCTAACTACATGGACATCAATTCAGAAACCAGGCATTACTCTTCCTTTTCCTCGGGAAAGCAGATCATGTAGAATCAGTAAAGATTTCTTTAAAGCTTTTGGTTCACTGAGATAAACCAGGGATTTGAAGCATTGCTCCAATCAAGCAAACACTGCAGGAAACATAATCTGCAGTGCGCGCATTCATATGGGGAGCAACAATTTAAAAAAATGTGAATTTCAGGATGCTTCTCTGACCAACCCCTTGCCTACTGCTTAGCCAACCACTGAAACCATGTAGCAGAAAACACACAAAGGAAAGTTGTGAATCATTGTTGTGGGTAAATATATGCTAATGAGAGAATTCTACAGTTTTGTTTTTCACAATAGCTCTCATTGACAGCATTGTACATGAAAGGTGGAGTCAGGATATAGCAGAAGCTGAGGTTACATAGTATGGTGGAGAAGATCAGGTTTGAGAGCTAAATAGACTTGGCTTCAAATCTCAGTTAAGACTGATTATTTTTGTGACTTAAAGCAAGTTATTTAACATCAATACTGAAATTTTAACAGTGTGTCATTTAGACTGATGGTGCATATCTTATGGGGTGATTGGGGGGATTAGCAATAATAAAACTGAAGTGCCTGGCACAATAAACATGCTAACATAGCTGTGTATCAAACCAAAACATAAAACATAATATCCTGCATAGAATAATGTCATGAAAATTCCTGGGACTACTCTCTTCTTGTCTAAGGGGGCAAATGGCCCACTGCATTCAATCCCACTTTGTGCAAATAACAGAGGATAATACCTTGCCAGTGGCACATTGTATTTTGGCAGAGCTCTTGAGGCATGTTGCCTGCTTCACACAAGGTAGGAAAAGTTTGGTCAGGCAGGAACTTATTGTGTGGGAGAAGATTTTAAAGTAGAAGGTCTGTTTCCCTGGATGGGTAAAGAACTCTCCTGCAGGAGCAAACATAAACCAGCAGAGTGAAAACCCCTGACTCTGACACTGCAGATGATAAAGCATTTTGACTATGACAACACTAATGAAAAATCTCCCTGAAAATCTTTTGAAACTTAATCTGGCTATCTTGTTTTTTTTCTAAATAATAAATACAAATAGCTAGTAGACATGTGAAAAAAATGCTCAAGCTCCCTAGCTAGCAGGGAGATACAAATAAAAACCACCTAACTCCAGTGAGAATCACCTACATACAGAAATCTACAATAGCTGCGGTATGGATATAGTAACAAGCGTACCCTGTTCCACTGCTGATGCAAGTGTAGGCTAGAGTAGAGACGATGGAAGTCACTGGTAGTATGCAGAGTGCTCAGATAACTGAAACTTGATCTACTGTATGACTCAACTATCTCACTCCTGGAAGCATATCCAAAGGAAGTAAAATCTGCATATGAGAAAGCCATCTGCAATCCTATGTTTACAGCAACACAATCCAAAATATGGAAGGCATGGAAACAACCCACATGCCCATCAAAAGGGTAATGGATAAAGAAACAACTCAAAATCTGCATACCATATGATCCAGCTATAGCACTCCTAGGAATATATCCAAAACACCTGTTTCATGAGAAACCAATATGCACTCCTATGTTCATAGCAGCACAATCAGTAATTGCAAAAACATGGAAGCAGCCAAAATGCCCATCAGCAGACGATTGGATAAGAAAGCTATGGTTCATCTACTCCATGGAATACTACTCAGCTATTAAAAAAAAAACAAAATGCAGTTCTTTGTGGCCAAATGGGCCAAACTGGAAACCATAATGCTAAGGGAAATGAGCCAATCCCAAAAGGTTAGATACCACATGTTTGCCTTAATTTAAGATGATATGATGTTAATATGAAAAACAGTATATGTAAAATGTAATATTATCTCAACCTCAAGCAGCCTATCTCACATGCAATAAGATATTGTGAAGTAACCAATGAACCAACAATCAAAGTAAGTCAGACTGCTTACGATCTATATCAAAGAACTGTAAAAGCTAATATACTTTTAATACCCTATGTTATACCATAGTGGGGAGGGAGAGCAGAGAAATCTTCCATCTCCCTAGAACGTGTAAGGAAGGCACGAAATTTAAGCTACCAGGATCATAACTGGTAACTCATAGACAACAGACTGGAATCAGCATTAGACAAGAGTTAAACTACAAAGACATTTAAGGGGAATTAAGAGCGGTCCTGACAACCTCTTTACAGGATGTCATATGCACAGAGCAGGGGGGCGACCCCAGAGTGGAGCAGGGGGACAGGAGGAGGCTTGTATCCCAACCTTGAAGACTCACGGATTCTCACCAAGGACCATCAGTATGAGCACCAAGGACTACATCCCAACTGCCAAGGAGACCACGGGGAATTGGAGTGCCTTCGGAGGCCAAGAACTCTGAGGTCATCCATTCCCGCTTGGATCTACCACATGGGATGGAAGAAATCCAAATCCTTCCTCGCAGGATCCAAGGGCATCAGAACAACAGCCAGGAACCCTGAGCAGTCCTCAGAAACAGAAGAATAGTAAACTTCCTTCGGGACTAGGGAGGAGAGCTTTCTCTGGTCCTCACTTAGTTCCAACTTTGGGCCCCCACCCTCTCTCGCAATGACAATCAGGATCGCTCCAGAAACCCCTCAAAACATACAAACAAACAAAACTCTAGAATAGATAGAGAGCAACAAGGAAAGCTTGGAATCAGACAAGAAACGATCAGCGTGGATACACTTACACCTTGTTAGGTGGGACACAAAGATTGGTTACTGCTCACTAGGGTATTGAAGATTTTTGCACACCCCCCTAAAACTGTTCTGCACCTCAATTGTTGACATATGTCTTGTTAGTTATAAGCCAGTCTAGACTACCCGAAAAACAAAAAAAAAAGTGAAGTTCAGCAAAATTATGCTTTAGTGCTATATAATGCTAAATACTATAATGTAAATAGACACGAGACAGCTGAATAGTAATCTATAGCCATTTTAACGTGTATAGAACCCGGTCGTGTATAAACTAAAATTGAAACGTCAACGAAGGCGTCACAGGATGTGGTAAAGAACTTGCATTTTTTTTTCCAACATGTTGGTTACTCAATACTATGTCAATTAATTCCATAACATTATAAATCGTTGCTGATGTTATGTCAGGGCTTTTAATTAATAGGGATGATACTCTGCCGGCTCTACCTTCAGACTAGTGAAGGTCTCCCCAACAAGCTGTTAAACTTACCTGGACAATAAGATGCTGGACTCTATGCTTGGTATATGCTTGCAATGAAAGAATCTCAACTGAGCTTGAACTGTGGTTATGCAGCAAGGTGGAGGAATCCACCATGGGGGGAGGGTTTGCGGAGAGGTGGGGGGAATCCTAGTACCTATGAAACTGTGTCACATAATGCAATGTAATCAATTAAAAAATAAAATAAAAATTAAAAATATATATATATATTCTTATGTAACTGAAGACTAAGGACTTCGGAGTGCCACAAGTTTCATTTGAGAATCCTCTAGATCACTTCCTGGTCAAGTGATTTTTTTACAAGTGATCTCACTTCTCTGAGTCTCAATTTCCTCCTCCATAAAATGGAGAAATGGACATATCTACATAGCTTCAAGGTTTCTTGTTAGCATTAGATAATGTTAAGCAAAATGTTTAGCGCACACTAAGTTCTGAATAATTCTGTGATCATTTACTCCATTGTCTTGGACTAGTGAGTAGGGTTCCTACAAGTAGGGAGAGCTAATATTGTGGTGATGTCTAGTTTTCTGGGTGATAACTAATGCTATGGACATGAAATAATAATCAGGGCAAGTGTTCATAGCACTTCCATCAGTGGTGCTCATTCTACTGCACCAAAAAGTCAGCAATAGGAACAGTTTTTTAATAATTAGAAATTACTTTTTCTCGTTTATACAATTATAGGTAGAGAAGAGCATCTGGCAGCCTAAAGGGACTAGGCAAATGACCTGTTAAGTCTTTTATTTAGGAAAAAATAATATTGTTATTAGCCATTGCACTCGTTCTTTCGTGCTCCTACAAAGTTATTATCTCCTTGAATGTAAGGAAGTTTTTTCATTTGCTTCTTCTGAGTGGTATAATCTACCCCCAGGCCCATGGAAAAAGATCCCTGGTCCCTATTCTGTTTATGACAATACCCTATTCACACAAGAGTATGGATGACATATGTACAGTGTTTGAGTATTAAAGCTGTTTACACTATGCTTAAATTGCTTTTAGATATTAAGTGCACATTTTGTACAGAGTGGTAAGTACTAGGGCTGCGGAGAAGTCATGGAAGGGAAAAGCTATAGGATTTGGAAACGAGAAAAAAAAATTAGTTCTAATCCAGTCCTGCCATTTGTTGGGAAAGAGACTTAAGCTCTCTGTACTGCCATATTTGTGGCAATCCTCCCTCAAACAGGCTTTGCACAATGCTTGCCCTGTAAGAAGTGGTCCACCAATAGACATTTCCCCTTATACATCTGGTGGGTGAGACAGTGTCCACTTGTTGTTTCTAACGTAGGACGTGCTCAAAGTTTTCCCTGGCACTTTTCTGAGAACATATGTCTTAAAATATCTGGGGCTTATAAGTACACATCTGTCAGCAGGTGGGGGAAAACAAACGTGTGATTTTAATGTGTTGGGGGTGGGTGTGTGGGTATTTGATACAAGGCAAGACAGGAGGATTTGCTGATAAAATGAAGAATGTAATGCCTCTTATTCAACACTTTCCCATAGGCATGATACAAGTGATTATTTTAAGCACACGAAGGAATGCTATAAGAAATAAAACAAGGTTTCCTGAATCAATATCATTTACAATGCTCAGAAGAATTTATAAATACACATAGCAATTAAAGCCTTCCAGTCATTTTCATTTCCACATAAATATTGCTGTAATAATTGTAATGTTGCAGCAGCTGACTATTTCTTTACAAGAGGATGGTGCCTAAATAAGACAGCTTCTGGTGTAATGCAGACACACAGACCATGAGAAGTTTGAGTCAAGTTTTGACATCTCTTTCTAGAGTTGTAGGAAACAAGAAGGAGCAGTACCTTTCTGGCATATTGAAACACTCCCTTCTTTTTATCCATCTTCTTGAGGTACATTTCTACAAGAATCCTGAGACTCTTCCGTTCATATATGCAAGCTGAATGAGAATTGGAGAGTAGAATGAGCATCATAACTGCTTGCAACAAAGATGTTGGTCACAAGGTGGCAGATGACCACACTCCTGTGGAGAAGTCACCTGATTATTTTTCAAAAAGCACAAAGCATCAAAAAGACAAACTTGCAAGATGGGTGTATGTAGGGGAGGTAGGAACAATGGGTGCTGTATATGGAGTCATTTAAAAAGGTCATATAAGTACAATCTGTCCAGCTTGCCCTTGAGTCACAGGGTAGGTACCTCCTGAAGAGCCCCATGCAATCAGCATGAAAACATTTATAAACTGACAGCTGACATCACGCAACAGGCCTAATGCCAGGGAGATTATTTTCTAGGACAGCAATTCCAAGTCTGTTAGCACATGAGAATAACCTTGGGAAATTTTCAAAAGTTACCTGAATTGAACCTGCACAACAAGAGATGTTGCAGGATTGTCTTTTAGTTTGGTTGCTTCTGGTGTAATGTTGAGCTCAAACATTTAAAAGTTCCTCAGGTGGGCCCAGCGAAGTAACCTAGCAGCTAAAATCCTCACCTTGTGCGTGCTAGGATCCCATATGGGCACTGGTTCTAATCCCAGCAGCCCTGCTTCCCATCCAGCTCCCTGCCTGTGGCCTGGGAAAGCAGAAGAGGATGGCCAAAAGCCTTGGGACCCTGCACCCACATGGGAAACCCAAAAGAAGCTCCAGGCTCCAGGTTTCAAATTGGCACTGTTTCGGCCATTGTGGCCGCTGGGGGAGTGAATCATCAGATGGAAGATCTTCTTTTATGTCTCTCTCCTCCTCTCTGGATATCCGACTTTCCAATATAAATCAATAAATAAATACATCTTCAAAAAGATTTCAACTTAAAAAAATGTGCAGTGTTACTAGAAGTATAATCCACAGACCTAGTGCTGGAGTTTCTGAGCTGTGTCACTTAGGACATTTTTATTTAGTTCAGCAGACAGTATTTTCCACAGCCAGGCTTCAATTATTTCTTGATGAAGACATCAGTGCAGTGATTTATATTCTGACTCAAGCTCCTCACTTATCTATGGGCTGATAATACACAATTTCAGCCCTACCACTGATCCATGAGTAGCACTTCCCTTTGGATAGATAGAAGTAGCACTTCCATTGAGATACATAGAACACAACAATTTTCCACAGTGTGACACCAGCAAAGCCCAGGTTTGTTTTGGGAACATAATGACCAGTGGAGCCAGCACAGTCTTTCCCAACATATGCTTTAGAGACCTCCATATAATATGTTAAAATACTCAGATACACTGCTAACCTCTAAGAGTGATGTAGACTTTGGAAAACATATAATTAAACCACAGAATTGGATTCCTTACATAGAGATATCTAGTCTCATAGAACATAATTGAATAACATGGATCCAAAAAATTTTTAAGAAACTTAAAATTTTTAAGTCCACTTCATAGCTGGATATTACTAGGGCAAACCGAGCTTCTATCTTATGTCACACAATATAATCTGATCACTTATGTCCTTTCCTGATCAAACTTTCGTTGCCTAGTGAGACGTCACTTAAAACACAAGAGAGGCTGCAGCACATTTTCCTGTATCTCTTCATCACAGGCCAATTTCTGAATATTCGGGTGGTGCCTCGTTGGGGGAATCTGCTAAAATTCATTCCAGCTTTACCTCTATGGATACAGGTCATAGTATAGCTGGGTCTCTCATGAGTTCTCATGGGAGTGTATTTTCTCAAGCAGTTTTATCAATTTATTGTGAAAACAAAACAACACAAAAACCAAGAAGTGTTGCTGAGACATCAGAGAGCAATAGCAAATAGATCCTTGCTGCAATGGCTTTCAACAGGGTGGCACTTTCATGAGTGGATACCATCCCAGATGTTTTCAAGTATCATGCTTCGAGTTTATGTGATTTTATTTTAATCAAAGCCACCATCATAGAGCATCATTGATCCAGTAAAATTGCAGAGCACTTTCCAGGGTTGTGTTATTAAAAAACAAAACAAAACACAACAAACAAACAAAAAAGCAAATGTCTGGAAGGGGGAATGTGGGAATTTGGCTTAGCAGTTAAGATGCTGTTTCAACACCTTTATCCCACTTTGGGATATTCAGGTTTGAGTAACAGATTTGCCTCCAGTTACAACTTCCTGCTCATGTACACCCTGAGAAAAAGCAGGTATCACCCAAGTTGCTGGAGTCCTGCCACTTACATGAGAGACCCAGATTGGGTTTGTAGCCCCTGGCTCGAAGCTGGTCTAATCTTGGCTGTGGACATTTGTGATGTGAGCCAACAGATGGGAGATTTATCCTTGTATTTCAAGTGACTGAAGTAGATCATCAGTGACAGCTTCATAAAGCTGACATATTTACCCTCAATATTAAGTAAGAGAAACCTCAGTCAATAGAACTCTACAGGAGGTGCAGTGTTGTGGTCCAGCAAGTTAAGCGAACACCTATGGTGTCAGCATCACATAAGCACATGGGTTAGAATTCCAGATGCCCATTTCCAATCCACCTCCTTGTAAATATGCCCAAAGAAAGCAGTGTAAGATGGCCCAAATGCTTAGACCTCTGTTAACCATGTAAGAGATATAGGTGGATGGCCCAACCCTGGTTTTTGTGGCCAAATGAGGAGTGAACTAGCAGATGCAAAAAATCCCCCCTTCTAGAATTCTCCTTTTCAAATAAATAAACCTCAAACCTCAATGTATGCATATATATATATATATATGTGTGTGTGGGGGGGGGGAGGGAGAGAGAGAGAGAGAGAGAGAGAGAGAGAGAGAGAAATAAAAGTGCATAGAAGATATTTCTTCATCTCAGGAAACTAACATCACCACCATGATAGAAATAGCCAAGCACAAGGGAGAAGGAGGCCTGTTGCTTTAATAAGTGAATCATATTTTCAAAGAATGAATGGTTATTAGTTTCTACTATAAAAGCCAGCCTAGAGACTAAATTGAGATGCATATATTCAATAACAGAATAATAAATGCCCATCCTGTCCTGAAATTAAATTATTGGCTGCTAAGTACACTTCCTTCATCAGATTATGTTTTTTACAGAGAGTAGAAACTATCCTCCAAATATGACTCGATTTCATGCTTGCTGCGCTTCAGTCGGGGAAACAGGAGAGAATAGAAAATTTGTTTTCAATACCATTGCTGGTATCCTAATGTTATTAGTATATAACAAGTTATCTTCTAAGAAATAACGGATACGAAACGAACAGGAACACATTTGAACACTTTGTGGGAAGAGGACAGTGCTTACTCATTGCTAATCACCACTTCTTTCAGATTGCTGGCTTTTATTTGGACCAATATTTTTATCATCCTTGTGACTCTGCAATTAAGCTGCTAGTGAGCAAAGAAAACTCTCTGGCATCATTTTGTTATCCTTTTGGGCATAAATCAAAGGCACAGTGGTACTAAGCCACACATAGATTGAAATCAAAAGATTGAGAACAAAGTTGTTTTTATCTTTTTGGAGCTGTCCAAACTCATGACTCCATGATATCTTATAGAATAGTAATATTCCATTCTCTCTCAAAAATCAAGACATTTTGAGGCACATCTGTGGTTGTTATACCCAATTCTAGCTTAGTGACAAAGGATTGCATAGCAACTTAATTTAATAGAATGTATGATTGAATCAAGCCAGTACTGACCCATTTTTCTCTAAAGGAAATTCAGTATTGAAATGAGGCAGGCTTGAAAACAGAAAACATTTGAAAAAATGAATATGAAATGAACTTAGCATGCTCATTAAAAAATCTTTTACCTTTTCTCTCTCCTAACATTTAAACAACACTGATATTCATGTTGACATAGGCTGTTCTGGAATAAAGAAATCAAGGCATTATCACAGTAATAGTCATTGTACTATTTACAAATAAATACACCTCCTTAACATTTAGAACATAAATTTGCTTTCTCTGGTATGTAAAAACTGTTGCATTTCATCACATTCTTGGGCAGAGAATATCTCCATCAAACAAAGCATTGCCTGTCTGGATAAAAAGGTTAGTGACAACATGAGACAGGTGGTGTGTGTGTGTGTGTGTGTGTGTGTGTGTGTGTGTGACGGTATTTTAAAAATTCATGGAATATAAAATTGGAGTTGAATGGTAAATTTATTTTGTCACGAAATCTTTTTGATACACGTGCATTTTTCACAATATGCATTTCCAGAACTTTTTGAAATAGTGTGTTTGTGTGTGTGTGGTGTGTAATTTTCATGTGTAATCACATGACAACAGGACTATATAGGAAAGAGACCAAATGCCTGAATAGAAGATGGTGACAAGATGCTGAGCTTTAGTATTTTGTATTAACTCAAATTTTCTACTGTAATCAGAAATGTTAATCCTAGAAGCAAATATTTTTTCCTGTAGATTTTCAATTGTATCTCCTGCAAGCACGTGTAGCTTTCTGCAATTCCTCTTAACCATCTTCAAACCTTAGTAACAGCCCAATGAGTGACATCTGGGAAGCAGCTACTCTGCTGATAATAGATTGGCTTCCAGGATTTACTCTAAATCAGTGATTTCATTTTGGTATTCATGACATAGAAAGAAAGTGAACAAAAGAGTAAAGCTATGAGGATTATGCATTCTCTTGCCAAAAGGCACTTGGAACGGTAAGAAAAGATTTTGGTAACGATCTCCACTCTCCATGTGGCTTTTTTATAACAAAGAATGTTGCTGGTACTAAGCCAAATTAGATGCTCTGATACATTTATGTGCTTCCTCAGGCAAAATCCAGTACTCACATAAGTACTCACTTATTTTCCTAAGTGGTTTTTATGGAAACAATCGCATCGCTGAAAATTACAAGTATTTGAAACAGATTAAAAGAATTTGTTTAGGAGTTGGCTGTTCATAAAGAGAAACCTGATTCTGTGAAGTGCAATTTGGCCTGTATTTTGAAAAGCCATGCTTTAAATGGATTCTTGGGGGTACTGGACATTGCAAAAACCCAAAAATCTTCAAAAGATAAATGATTGTGAATTCTCTTAAATAAGTCATCTGTACCAAATCTCAAATTATAGTGAACTATGGAGATAGCTGGTCCTTACAAACGGCTGCAACCAGAAAAAAGCACAAAGACTCTACCTCTACTAATTTCAAGAAATGGCTGGTTGATTTTATAAATTCAACACAGAAAAATCCAATTAATTCCTGCTGTAACAGGCTAAAACACTCTGACCTAATAATTCATACATCGGGGCCCTGACGCTTATTTTCCTCCATATTTAAACGTTTTCATCCCTGAGGAATTGTTTCTGTTTTGTTTTGGTTTTGAGATTGTATGAATGTATTCTCGTTGAAAGGAGCCATTTGGCAGGATAGCATGCATAGACCAAACAGTGGGTAGTTTAACTATCTTGCACACTGCCTTTTCCTGCTGTGAAATTATGGGCATCCACAGACAGAGTAAATTAGGGTCTCACACTCTGGCACAGAGAAAATGAGGCAAAATATCTTTCAAAATGCTTCACATGAGAATAAAATGTGTCAATGTATGGGTATAGTTTGGACCTAAGATACTAACTTTCTTTGAAAATGAACTGTTTTACTCCCACTTATTATAATAAAATGCTACATAAACTTTAAGAAATGAAGGCTATACCCTACACCATCCAAAACTGATCTTTCAAAACATCTTTGGTGTTGCAAGATTCACCACAAAACCCTTCAAAACTCACTGTTAATTCACCACTTGGAAATGACAGGCTTTGATATCCTACATGAAGTAAGCATGTTAATTTCTTGGCATTTTTCCTTATTCATTCAAGGTCTGTTCCACAACATGTTTTCTTTGGATCCATATCAGGTTTTCTGGATTCTGGTATTTGTATAGAGATGTAGTGTTTTCATTTCAAAGTTATTTGAAGGTGTGTAGTAAGATTGCAAATAGTATTTCAATCCCTCCTACATGTACATAGATATCAGCTCTCATCTTTTAGTATAGTTTTATTCTGAACATAATAAAATACTGAAACACAAATAATTGTTACTTTTGTCTCAGTGAAGTGTAAAATCAAATTACTGTGTTCTCTACTAAACCACCAAAAGACTGAATTTACTTGCTGTAAAGGATCAATATTTACACTGCAGATGAACAAATGTTGGCACTAGAACTCACACTCAAAGGAAACAACATGTATACCAAAAGTCCGGATAGAAATTCATTGTGAATGATCTAATCTATCACTTAAATAGAATTAAGCATAGACAGATGTAGGTTTCTCATTTTTCTGCCAATGAACATTTGCAAGAAATAGAGGGGGACATTTTAGAATGTAAAATATTTTCTTCCAAAACACTGGATGAACTCTACCTAGAGTAATTTCCTTACGCATCAGTCTTCAAACAGAAACACATGGGAGTCTTTTCTAGATCAGAAACATGATTATGTGGAGGAGTCCCATAATGTTACAAAAGAGCCACTTGAAATCATACAAAACTGTAAACCACTGCCACGGGACCAGTGGAATCTGTCCCTTTGAAGGTTAAGCACTGGTGATTGATATGATAAGAGTTGTTTCATAATAAATTTTAAATTAGCATACATGTTTACCATGCTCAAATGTAATTCTGAAAGTTGTAATGTGCACAAATTACAGTAAATTTGCTACGTTTTACTTATAATGTGAAAAAATAATCTTATTTGATACATATTGGTAAAAGGTGTTGCAAAAATGAATAAATGCTCCTTCAGCAGCTGAGGTACTTTAGAAAGAGACCCATGACGTGGATATGAATACCTTATTAACCTCAATTTAAGTAACAGTGAGTAGCGTTGTCCAAAACTGTGCTTCAGCTGAAAAGAAAATCAAACTATTGATAATTTCCTTGAGGCATGCATTTCACCATGGCAAAGTGCAACTGGGCGTGCATTACATGGGAAGTCCAGGCCGGCTTCAGCGAACTAAGTAGATCATGAGCATTCTTCCAGCGCAATGCAGAAGCTTTATGGAGTGGAGTGGGGAAGTTGGAAAATTTGAAATAGTCTTCTCATTATTTCATTTTAGAAGTGTCATTCCTCAGCTGACTGCTGCTTCAGGAATGCAAGGTGATGGGAAAACGACTTGGTCAGATGTTGGCTATAGGAGCAAGCACTTGGGCAGCCAAAACAGGGCAGTGTTATGATGGCAACTGAAAATGTTTCAGCTGCAAAAAGCAGCAGCAGACTGCACAGTGTGCCAGAGATGACTGAATTATACAGTGTCCCATCTGAGACTGCATAACACATTCACCATCAAGCCAGAAGGCTTCCTAGCTATGGCAAGGGCTGAACAACACACAGCACACCAAAGGGCAATGCACAATCCGAAAGAAAGAGAAAGAAAGAATGAGAGAAAACAAGCAAAACACGTCTGTCGTGCACAAACCTTCGGGCTCTGTGTTTTCTTTGTGGTGTACTTGCTTCAGCGGGCAGCAGAAGATTTCGTGACACTTAGCACGAAAGGGGGACTCTTTTTTCTTTAATTCCGCAGATTGGATGGAATCTTGCCGTAACATAATGTATTCCTGTGTGCCAGGGGGGGCGTCATCCAGAACTGTGGTCACCACATAACAAAATGAACTTAAGTTAGAGCTTCACGAAGGCAGACAACTTCTTAAATCAAATCTATTCCCAGGGAAGACTAAAGAAACAACATTTCTAAAATAAATAAATTAATAAGTAATAATAATAGTAATAATAATAAACACCTCCAAAGACGAACATCTAGTAGTTTGGCAATTTTAATTTCAGGGGCTTGGTTTAAAACATTGAAGCCCTGGAAATAAACACTCAGTTATACTCACATATACAGCTATTGCTAGTACAATGAAAATTTCACAGTATTACATTATTCCCATAGTGCCATAAAATGTTTTAATATTAATACCCATGTTGCACCCAAAAACCATATAGAGCTCACATGATTAAACTTCAGATACAATATAAATATTTAGAGGTCAAACTGCTAATGTCCACCAATTATCAGTGAATTTGTTTCGCCTTATTTCTTCTTCTGTTCCTGTTATGAGGATATAGCTTCTAAGCAGAATATACTGGGTTAGAAAGAAAGAAAAGCACTTCTGTTTACTCCTTGACTTCCTAATAGGGCTGGGACTGTTGTGAATATTCTTAAGATACTCAAAACCCTTTAATGAAGGCAAGAGATTGCAGCCTAAGGATCACAGCCAGACCCAAAGACCTGCCTCAATGGATTCTGAAAGAGCTAGGCTTGGTTTATTAATTTTGTCTTTAGACATATACTGACCCATATGTACATACTTAGATATACACTTATCTATACACTCAGTCCATGTTTTCTTACTATTTCTTTCTTTTTTACATTTTATTACTATTTTTTTCCCTGACAAAAAACAGATGTCTGTCTCTACAGGTCCACTGTGATACGCTTGCATCTGAAAACCACCCACTAAGTAGGTGCAAATTTGAACTACATTTGCAGAAACAGAACTGACTCCAGAATGGATTTTTTTTTAACTTTCACACCCTATCCAACCAGGCCATTTCAACAGGCATGAGTCAGTGCCTCCAAAGCTGTGATTAATGATGGGCTGACTCATTCCACTCCCCCAAATGCACACACATAACATGCATTTAGGAGGACTGACACCACCAGCAAACTCCTTTACGGGGAGAATAAATCTGTGTTTTTCTTTTTATTATTATTATTATTATTATTATTATTATTATGACTGAATTTTAGATGGGATCTGAAGATTCTTTGACAACACATTAAGATTTTGATTGATTTTAAGAAATTCGAGTTGTGTGGATAAAAGGCATAAAATCTATGTACATTTTATATTAGTACTATGAGTTTTGAACAAGTTCTTGTTAGATTGTCTATATGTGGAATTGCTTTCTTCCTTCACAAAACATTGACTTATGCAAGAAAATGATATCTATTTAATTCGGTTCTCTTTGTTTTCCTCTAGCATTCAGCAGCGGTAATCAAAATCATTACATATCCATAGCACTATGGCTTTCTCTGGCAGAAAGTTCCCTTCCTTTATCAAGTTAGTTAACATAGCTTCTTAGTAGCCAGTTTTTAGATTGACATGTTTGCTAGCAATAGCCTCTATTCAAAACATTTGCAACCATTTTTTGCCATGAGCAAATGTTAATATTACATATACACTTACCAAATACTAGGTTCAGAGTTCAAGATAAATTCTAGTTCTAGCATCCAAAAGACTTGAAAAACTCTCAAGATTGGAACATTTTTTCAAAAGCACTCACAATTATTTGCCAAATGAGAGCTTCTATTTTCATGGACTACTATGTAGGAAAACTATTTTTAAATTTAAGAGCAATTGGAAGATAAAGGAAGTGACATTTGGAAATTGCACAGGAAATTTGTTATTCAGAAATTCATGACAAATATCAATAAATTTTCCTTTCCATTTTCACCGTTCAATACCAACAATTACATCACCAATGGGCATGCCTAGAGACTAATGGCGGACTGAATCTAACAGCCTTTGGCTGACTCTCCAGCCTTCAGCTATGCCCAGCTGATAATTAACTTCCAGAAAATGCCTTACACTTCCATCACTATTGCTTAATTAGATATAACTGGTTACCTTTAACATACAGCAATTCTGGTGAAAGTGACATGCTGACACAAGAGTTAACCCCCAAATTCATCATGGTAGGGAAAACATGAAGGCCACAAAAGTACAAGATAATTACTCTCCACAAAACTTTCTTTTATTCTTTTCTTCAAATTAAATTTAGAAATTGAAAAGGTGCCAAAATCAGAGCATTTAAGGAGCAATCTGAGTAATAACCACAGGCACACAACATTTCCTTGGAAATCATGAGCATCTGGGAGTTAATGGCTCAGCTTTAGATCTCAGGCTGCCTCAATGACTTGAACATCAGTCTATTGAGGTAAATCAGGGGAAAAAGTAGTCAATCTAACAGTTGCTTGGTGTTGTCTTGACGCAACAGATATAAATAATTTGGACTTATAGAAACATTGGCGCTCTATAGACAACACATAACTGAAATCCATAAGATATCACTACTTAAGGGTATTTGTTATCTAAAATTTAAATTATTTCCTATTCACTTTATTCTCATGTCTCCCTAAAATAGGAGAGTAGCTGATTGTGCAACTGACAGCAGCATGAAACAGCTTTGCCTACAGGAACCAAGAACAAAGGCAGGTGAGAACCTTTGTTCTACACTCGCCTACAGGAAGGGATGAGAATACAATACTTCTAAGGGTTTCAGTTTGCACAGCAGGCAGCTCATCAAATCGGGGAACCATGGAATGTTACTTTCCCAGGTTTGTCTAATGTTTTCTGCCAATCAATTGTTTTTCTATTCCTTCGAACCTTTGGGACATATTCCACTCAATCATTTCTGCTTCCCTTCATAACAATGGATTTATTAAACATTAAAGGTGGGAAATAATTCCTGTGATTATATAGGTACTTGTTTTGCACAAAGTTTCCTCATATTTCAGAGACTGGAGTCCTCAATATACATAAGGTGGTAAAAGAGTCTCATGGCTGATATCTGGATCCACAAGACCCATTCTCTTGGGAAGGCTTCTGAGATCCATGAGACCAGCTGCCAAGAAGTAGGCTTCTTCATGGAAATGTCACCTTATATAGTCATTATTTCCATCTTCCATCATATAGGTCACTCATCCAGGACTCCAAAGCCACACAGATATTATACAGAATTGGAGGAGAAAACTACCCCCATACAAACCCATACATCCATACTCAAACAGACATTGACAGGTGGCATACTCATACACAGAAGTGACAGAAATGAATGACCTTAGTAACAGGATGATAGTTATGAGTGAAATCCATGAAAAAGTTACTTCCCACAACCGAAGTTTTACTGTCTAACCAATGGGTGGCCATGCCTGATTCTAGAGTTGGTATGCAATGGGCTCGTCGCAACTCTTCTCTAAGCAACAACTAACATCAAGAACAGAGACAGGGAATTGTCATGAAAATAGAAGAAAGGTTGATAGAGCCTAAGCCTACAGATTTGCTGTAAGGCAACCATGTTCCTACAAATATTACCTAGTCAGAAGGAGAGGACCAATATATACCAAATATCAGTCTCTGGCAAAATAAATTAATACACTTTAATGCACCTTTTAAATTTATTTTTAATGGAAGATATTGTTATCTCTTCTATGTTTGGAAAGTCTAATTATTGTGTTTACTCTAGGAAAATGGTCTCAATAAAATCAACATTAAAGGACAATTAGTCTGGGCCCAGCGCAGTAGCCTAGTGGCTAAAGTCCTTGTCTTGCACATACCAAGACCTCATATGGGTGCCTGTTCTAATCCCAGCGGCCCTGATTCCCTGCTTGTGGCCTGAGAAAGCAGTGGAGGATGGCCCAAAGCCTTGGGACCCTGCACCCACATGGGAGACCAGGAG
Source organism: Ochotona princeps (assembly GCF_030435755.1). Classification (NCBI taxonomy): domain Eukaryota; kingdom Metazoa; phylum Chordata; class Mammalia; order Lagomorpha; family Ochotonidae; genus Ochotona; species Ochotona princeps. Next base: position 96,336,371 of record NC_080865.1, read on the forward strand.
GAGGCTCCTGGATTCTGGCTTTGGATCGGCACAGCCAAGCACTTGGGCTGTGAATCATCAGATAGAAGATCTTGCTCTTTGTCTCTCCTCCTCTCTGTATATCAGACTTTACAATAATAAATAAATAAATCTTTAAAAAAACCTAGTTAGCCTAAAACAGGGTAGTAACACAAACACTACAATGTAATGATGCTTCATGTTATCCTAAATAAAATTTCTTTAGAGATAACTGAATGCAAAGTTTTAGAAGAGAAAGTGACTTGATAAAACTACATAATAAGTTATCGGAAGACCACCAACCTAGAAATTTGGATTTTCATGTTACGCAGCAAGTCTAAATAACTATTTTGCAAAAAGCATTGATATCTTTAACCTCAATCTCCTTCAGTATTTAAGTACCAGGATTGCCTCTTTCTCCTAAGTTCTATTCATTTCTTCAGAGAGGGAAAGTAAACAGAGACCGAGACCTCACTGTAATGAAGTCCACCTCCTCAGCAGGCCACTGAAATTCAAAAGTTTGCTGTCTCCAACCTGGAAGCATTTAATAACCCTCAATTATTTCATAATATTGCTCCCCCTCCCCCTTTCTGGGTTTTAAAAGAACTGTTTACAAAGATTACTCAACACAATTAGTGATACATGATAATCAGGGCAACAGAAAGGAATCCAAGAATGAAACTTCCAAAGATATTATATGCATCATAGTGACTCCAACAGGGAAATACGTAAAGATCTATGAAACAGAAAATATGACAAAAGACAAAGATTCCTAGTGTCCTATCATTATCATCAAGGAAGAGGACACATGTAGTAACAAGGGCAATTGCTATTCCTTGTCTCAGTCTAAGTCACATGGAAAGAGCAGGATGTGCTAGCTCAAGACCTGCACTTCGCCTCCCACCCATCAACTTCTCCGTATGTGCTTTTTAAGCTGTATCACCACAAGTAGACCATATCAAGATGGCAAACGCAACTGTGCATGAAGAACTCAGGCAAATACATTACTGAAAGTAATTGATCAATGCTAATGGTGATTTGATTTGGTCAAAGTACAAAAAAAATATTTTGAAACACTTCAATCATCTTCTACCCTGAAATGTCCACTGTTCTCCAGTCAGTCTTCCAAACAGAGCTCTGTCTTCCTCTAGTCTAACACCCTTTGAGCTGTTGAGCTACTGTTACAGTAGAATGACACACATACTCCCTAGTATGGGGGGCCTACCTCCTAAATTCTCATACATGCTTCTCATTTTACTTCACACCAGCTTTCCATTTGTTTTTAGAATATGCCAGGCTTTTTCCTGTCTCAAGGTCTTGCATTTGCTGTTCCCTGTAACTACCCCTTTTTTATGTGCTTCTTGTTCCTACTAAAATGCCACCTTCCCCAGAGATAACTTTTCAGTCACATCACCTAGGCTTACCTTTGTCATGATCTGCAAATATTTTATTTATAAATGAACATGTTTTTATTTTGTCTCACTCTCCCAGGAACACACTCTCCCTGACACAGACAGGACAGTATACTGTTCATAATATTCAAAGAATCCTCATTTACCCAATGGGGTTCCTTCCTTCTGTATGTAGTCTTCCCACAATGTTAATGAAATTATTATCTCTTTTCCTTTACTCCTTATGCTTATGGAATTTTAAAGAAATTTACCTGTGATACCTCAGGAATATTTTGGCTTATTATCAGGGGCTTCTACTAAAATGTTAGGTTGATAGTTACAGTTTGAAAATATGCTCCCATAGGGCAAGAACCATGTCTCAGTTTCTTTTGAGATCATATTCTTTTTCACAGTGGTCCAGAACACTTTGTACTCGATTAAAAAAAATGAACACCTACTATTAAAATCCATGCTTACCTTGAAGGTATGTATTAGGATACAGAGGTAACAAATCTAAAACACCTAGCATTCTTACTGGCACCTAGCCAGTAAGTAAGGGGCAGCTATAGCAGAGTAAAGCTTGGTGCTGGAAGTGGGGCTGTTGAGAAATGTACTTTGATAGTGGGGAAACCTGGATCCACACACTGACTTGCTGCCTTCTGTGTAACCTTCGGAATGTTGCTTCACCTCTCTGATCTCTAATTGCCTTATTTGAACTTATTTTCTCAACAATGAATCTCTGACATTTGAGACCCAAGTATTATTGTTCAGGGCTGGTACAGTATTGGTCAGCATCTCTGGCTACTTTCCCACTATTTCCCAGGAACAAAATCCTAAATTGTAACAGCTGAAAGTATCACCAAACATTACCAAATGTCCTGCCTTCCATCCTGGCCTACTGAAGGCAAAATTCATCACAGTGGGTGTCATTGGACTTGATGATGGATGTAAATAATATGGAGCTACATATCTCTCTTTAAAGAACAAGCATGCATCTTGGAAGCTCCTTAGTGACCCTTGGAGTTTCTCAGCAATCTGCAAGAGCTCAGTTATTCTGTACAAGGGAGTCTGGTCTACCTATTCCAGACCAGGAAGACAGGAAAATGCACTGGTGAACACAGAAGTCATCCAAGTCCCAGAAAGCCTCTGGCCACTACATTTGGTATTACTCATCCTAAGGGAAACATTTTCTCTGCTGAATGAAGTGACTTGGTGTTCCAAGAGTACTCTCAGGAATGTGCTGTGATTAATAAGCAGAGTTAGGCCAAGCCAAGTCCTGGCTCAGGTGATGAGCAGCAAGAATGGGAGGGTGGGAAACTCTTGGGGCTGATATAAGTAACTTCCTCAGAACCTGGCCTTCCTATCTAAAGGGCCCTGTGACTGGGGAAGATGTATGTCTCTACCGAAAAAAGGAAAGGGATGAGATTCCCAGACTTACTTTTTTGCATTCTCCTCTCATAAGTGCTGTTCAAGTATTAAAGGTAAGTGTGGATCACACTTAGCTAAAAGGCAAATTTAGAAACAAATTCCTGGACCCATTTCCCAGCATTTCTAATTGAGGTGGTTTTGGCTGGTGCCTCAGAAGTGGCATTTCTAACAAGTTCCCAGGTGGTAGTGATGCTACTGGTCACAGATCATGTTTGCTGAACAACTGCGGGAATTCCTTCATTTTGACTTTCCCAAACATCTCTGACTGTCAGCATTCCCCTCTGCCTAGCACAAACACAATCTAAATTAGTGGTTTCAGCTAGTTTAGAATTAGAATCACCTGTGGGACTTTCAAAACCTGAAATACCCAAGGTGCCGTACCAGTCCAATTAAGCCAGAATCTCCTGACTGGGCCATGAGAATGGAAGGGATTCAAAAGTCCACAGGCGATTCGACTGCACAGCTCTCTTTATGAATTACTGTTCAAAGTAATGCTTGCACTCACACTGCAATGGAAATTCCTCTGTCCCAATGGCAGACTCTGCTCCCTGGCTGTATTACTTCCATTTCTGCCTACACTGCAAATGCCACATACCCTTGTGCAGTGGCATTAACAACCATGTAAAAACTTTACAATTTTCTGAAAAATCAATGTATTCATATTAGTTGAAAGACAGAGAGAAACTGATTTCATCTGTTGATTAACTCACCAAATGCTTGCAATAGCAGAGAGTCTACTGGCATAAACCAAGAGCTAAGAGTCCAATCCATATTTTCCATGTGTGAGGCAGGGATATAGCTACATGATCCATCAATGTTGATCCACAGGGTTGCATTAGCAGAAAATGAGACTGAGCAAAGTGGGATTCAAATCCACACACTCCAATATATGAAACAGGCATCCCAAGTTATATGTATACTGCTACACCAAACGCTTGTCCCATTCTCCATGTAAAATTATACGGCAGTGCTAATTTCTACATCAGCCATTCCAATTCAATCTAAATATGGGGGTTTGCTCAGGAATCTTATAGATTAAATTATATAAAAATATAGACTTTAAAAAATATATTTTAGTGTTATTATTTATATACTGTTTTAGATAGATATAATAGTTTTGTAGGTATAGGAATTGTTCCATCCCCATCCATTTCCTCCCTCCCCACGATCCCTTCCCACCATTTCCCCCCATATTATCACAGTGGTATAGCACTATAATAACAGCTAAAAGTTTACAATTTTGCTGTTTAAGTGCTCATAGCATTGTAGGCATATGTAAAGGTGGAAAATTTGGTTTTCTACTGTCAATGTATATTTAACTCTTTCATCAGATTTACAAAAGGTTTCAGAAATTCAACAACAAAACAATTCTGTTAAGAGATGGGTGAAGGAAATAAGCAGGCATTTTTCAGAATAAATTCAAATGGCTAATAGACATATGAAAAATGCTCAGGTTCCCTAGCTAGTTGGGAAATATAAATGAAACCACACTGAAATTCCACCTAATCCCAATGAGATTGGCCTACATTCAGAACTCTGCTAATACTGCTGGTGTTGATGTGGGGAGAAAGGTACCCTATGCTACTGCTGGTGGGAGTGTATGCTATTGCAGCCACTATGGAAAATTGATCTACTGTTGTATGATCAAGCTACCCCATTCCTGGGAATATTATCCAAAGGAAGCAAAATCAACCATCCCAGATGATGTTGAAAGAGAAATGGATAACAGAATCGTGGTACATCTATTGCATGGAATACTACACAAGCATTAAAAAGAATGAAGTTCTGCCATTTGAAGCAAAATGGTTGCAAAATTGCAAATACGCTATGTTCTCTTTAATATAAGGCGATCTTCATGGAAAGTGCAAAACAAATAGATGTATAGGCAAACAAGTATGTACAAATTCTCATAGTTTAGCTTCCTGCCATCCACATGATTAAGCTTGCAACTCTTGAATTTGGTTCAACCCAGCCCCAACCCTTGCAGACTTTTGTGGAGTATTAGGCACTGTAAAGCACTGTGTATAAGTATCCATTCTCTCTCACAAGCTGCTGCTCCTTCACACACCCTCTCAAATTAATTAGCATTAGCAAAAATATACATATGGAAATATCTTGTATAGTCCCCACACTGATAGTTTCTTCATACATATCCAGTATCACCTAAATATTAACTAATATCAAACTTCAACTAATGTGAAATTGTCTTTCTTAGGGGAAAAAAACTGTCTACCAGCTAAATTCTTTGGCTCCAGAGAAGGCATCACAATATCTTCACTTCAGTTTTCTAAATACAGAAAGTAGAATGGTCCAAGAGAGAGAAAAGGTGGCTCTTCTACTTAGGGATTAGCATAGAGATTGACAAATTATTTTTCTTCCAAAATGTCACTTAGAATTTCTTGAAAATGTTTATGTGTCACTAAACTCAAAATGTTGTTGTCATACATTTTGCTTTTAATGTGAATGTTTCTGGCCACAGTATCCTGGGAATTGAAACATCTGGCCAACCACTAAAGATTACTTAAAGTCTAGTTCTAGGCCTTGTTTTTGCAATCCATTTTTGCCTCTTCCTTACACACATAACCAAAGGGCTCTCTGTCGTTTTTTAAGAAAACTCCCAGCTACCTCACTGTGTGTGAGTGTTGATCCCATCAGTTTTTCCTTGTGTGTGTGTATGCGGGTGGTTAGACACATGCCTTTTGTTGTAATAACTACATACTTCCTTTAGAATCAGAGAATGATATCATACCTATAAACAGATACTTTCCTTACCTGAAATAATCATAGCCTTTTATCTTAAGATTTTTCTCAGGTAACATCACAGGCTAAATTGCTGAAGAAAACTTATTTTCTCCTCTCAGTCTTTTCCATTTTTAGAGCACTAAATATCAGAGGACTGAGGGATTCAGCTAATATGCTCTAGAGTGTACTCTCCAACTTTACACCTGTGTCTTAAATGTGCCCTCTAATACCACACCTCCTCTCACTGCATGCGACAAGAGCCCTGCACTGCCTGACAGTATGCTTCCCTTCAGGTTTTCCTTTTCCGTTCGGAAAGTTAATCTCTGATCCAAATCTCATGGGTGAAGGGAGAACTTTGCTCATAGTGATTCTCAGGCCTCCTGGGATGTCTAGAGAACTCAAAAAAACACACATCAAGAGTTCTGTTGGCAAAAAGAAATTCTTTGTTTTTATTGTTAATGGCAGAAAAAATTATACTTCAATGTTGCTTAAAATTTATGTTTGCAGAAAGAAATAAACACCATCAAGATCACCCACAGCTCTTCCAGCAAAAAAGCTATCTAAGCAGCAAACTGATTTTACTCTATTAGGAAATACTATACTTACTTTCATAGTTCTCAACTATTTCCTTTCATCATCATTTAGTTAATGGTGGCTCATTCCAACCCCAGTAATTAAAGAATATTCATTCAAGTATTTCAGTAATCCCTCTTGATTAACACTTTGATGGTAACCACAAGACAAATATTAATACATGAGTTAATCTTATAAAATACTATCTATGAAAAATTGTGTGTGTGTGTGTGTGTGTGTGTGTGTGTGTCTGATTTAGGCTTTCTCTTTACTGTATTTCTACATAATATATAATATGAAAGGTAAGAAGAAGGTCTTTCTAATTGATCAAGACTTGAGTTCTGGTTCCTGTTGCTTCATTTAAAACACGTGCTGGCAGAGTGGGACCAAAATAACTAGAGAGAACCCTGTCTCAATTTAACTACAGAAAAATACCAGAACAATAAAGGTAGGGCCATATTTCCAAGTGATTGATTTAAGGAACTTTTTAAAGGAGTGACAGGGACAACAAACAGCAAGGAAACTCCAAACGCCAGAACAAAGAGACTACACCAGGCCACAACCACTACAGCATCTACACTAGCGCCATGACATGGGGGCAGGGTACACACCACCTTGCTGGGAAAAGGTAAGAAGACTGCACTCTGGCCCTGCCACTACCACAGACTGGCAGCCTTTACTCTGGGGAGAGTGCACAGTCCCCCCTGACTTGAAGTCCATTCTAGAAAGTTGGTTGAATTTCCAGTGACTATTTTAATATAAACAAACAAACCCACATTGTGTCGCCCCCCCCCCAACCAAAGCACAAGGATATCAGACGCTGTGACAGAGTCAGTACTAATATTTTTTTGACTAAAGGAACAGTTATGAGCCCCACTGCTACCACAAGGTGCAAGAGCCAGGGGAAGACACTTTTAAGGGCAGAGAGCAGGACCACTGCACCTTAAAGCTGTGAAAATTATGTGCACAAATCCCACAGCCATGCTTACTCACTAGCTCTGTGATATGGGGAAATTCCTTTCATCTTCTTAGGGCTCAGCACCAATACCCTGTAAAGAAGCTTAGTGGACCAGATCTGAGAAATATCCCCTTTCCATCTCCTTAGCACACAGCGTTGAGTACTCAAGGCACAGGCCCCAGCATCACTCTTGCATTCCCTGTGGGAACTGGGGGCAATCCTCTGCGTGTCCTGCAGATCTGGAACTGCTAATATTGGGACTACAATCCCTGGAGAAACTCACATTCAGCTGACGCATCTACAGAACCCCATGTTGTGCACAATAATACCTGTGCTTCCACAGTCTCCAACAAAACTAGCTCTTATGCTTTGAGATTTAGGTTTCAACTCTACTACATCCTAAACTATGACCATTCCTACTAGATGCATCACAGCAGACACTGTGGGACCTAGAGAGTCATCTATTTGCATTCCATGAGTCCAGAGATCAACTGCCAATACAAAATCTTCAGTTCGTCTGGCACTCAACCTGTAGGACTCGGGCAAGGGGATCCTTATACCCCATCCCATTCCACACTCCCCACCACATATTGGACTTTTGGTTTTATAAGCCCCAGCATCTGTGATGCTCTCCTGGAAGGAAATAGGAAAAGTCTCCTCTACTTCATAGAGTCCCAGAAGCATTCAAGTTTTCCTGGAAAGACAAGGGAACATCTGCCACTGTGCCCCTTAGCACCAAGAATGAGTTTTAACCACCACAAACTTAACTGTGAATGATACTGAACTTTCTTGGGACTGAAGATATACAAACTAGGAAGCTCATATTTACCACAAAGTCATATTTCTACCTCCATGAATAACTGTAGTATTTGTAGGCACTGCTGACACTATAGCTAAAAATCACTCAGGGGTTACATTTCTGGGGTCATCTACAAAAAAGATGAAAGGAACAATAAAAATCATATATAACATTCCATATAAACAAAGACTTTTCCAATGAAAACTATTTTATAAAGAATGAAGTGTTACACCAGATGTGCAGATATCAACACAAAGACACAAGAAACATGGACAAGTAAGGAGGCATGGTACATCCAAAGGAACAGAATTGTTAAAGATCCTGACCTGAAGGAAAATCATGACATGCCTGAAAAGAATTCAAAATAGTGACTGTAAAGAAAATAATTGAGATGTAAGAGAATAATAGAGTTTATACAACTGAGTAAATTCAACAAATAAATTAAAAAGAACCAAACAGAAATTTTAGAGCTGTAAACATTAATTATATAAAAATGTAATTGAAGGGAAGCAGAGGAAATATTTTCTGGTGAACAGGACTTTTGAAATAACCAAGCTGGGTAAAAATAGAGAGAAGGTAATTTAAAAGAAGGAAGAAAGTGATAGTCTACACTCCCACCCGCAGGGAGTAGGGTACCTCTCTCCCCACATCAACACCGGCAGCTGTTATTAGTAGAGCTCTCATCGTAAGCCAATCTCACTGGAGTTATGGGACATATGATTAGCAATAAGTGAACAAACATTTGTATTATAGGAAATGTGAAGTAGAAATTTTTTTAAAGATTTATTCATTTTATTACAGCCAGATATACACAAAGGAGGAGAGACAGAGAGGAAGATCTTCCATCCGATGATTCACTCCCCAAGTGAGCCGCAACGGGCCGAGGCGCGCCAATCCGATGCCGGGAACCTGGAACCTCTTCTGGGTCTCCCACGCGGGTGCAGGGTCCCAATGCACTGGGCCATCCTCAACTGCTTTCCCAGGCCACAAGCAGGGAGCTGGATGGGAAGTGGAGCTGCCGGGACTAGAACCGGCGCCTATATGGGATCCTGGGGCATTCAAGGTGAGGACTTTAGCCACTAGGCCACGCTGCTGGGCCCAAGGAGTAGAAAATTTAAAAGGCATTGTGAACTCAGTGAATAAAAGGTAAAGATTTTCTAAGTCTTCAAAGAGATATGTTCAGATACAAGAAACTCAAAGGAACTCAACCTGACTTAACTCAAAAAGATATTTTTCATTTGATCTTTTTAATAAGTCCTTGAGAGACAATATTAGATCATTTATTTGAGATATTTAGGTTTTTTGTAAGCACCTGATATTACAAATGTCCCTTTCAACACTGTTTTTGCTACATCTCACAGATTTTGATATTTTTGTTTTTATTTTCATTTCATCAAAAACAGATTTTTTTCTCATTATTTTCTCAGTGACACATAGATCATATGAAAGCATCATTTTGTTCAAAAGGTTTTTTTATTATCTTTTTCATTTCTTCAACAACACATTGGTCATTCAGTAGCATGCTATTTAACTTCATGTTGTATTTTTCTTCTTGTTGTTGATTTTGTTTTGTGGCTTTTAATTTAAGGGGATGTATAGTAACTGGCTAATAGAGAACATCATATCCAGATATGAGGCTACAATGCAGTATGCATCTCTACTTTTAAATCAAAGATGTACTCCCAAGGAGACTGAATATATATTTTGACAATGGGATGCTGGACTCTCTGCTATTGCCAATGCCCACAATGTCAGGATACACTTAAATAGCAGAATGATGGACTTATGACTGTTTATGAAGGACTGTATTTTTATAATAATATGGGGTATCAGTGGGTGGGAGTGGATGGGCGGGGGGAATCCTAGAGCCTATGGAACTGCATCATAAAATAAATAAATGAATAATCAAATAAATAAAAACAAATGAGAACGGCTACACTTGCATCAGATGAAACAGACTTTAAGTCACAAAATGTGAAAAAGACATAAAGAAAGACATGAAAGAGGATATATCCATGAGATGTAATAGGATACATACATATATACATATATAGTTATATATATATATAATGAGTCTATCTCTTGAATCTGAAAATTTCTTATGGAACCACAATAGACTCAGGATAACCAAAAGGGCTATGAGAAAATAAGACAGAAAAAGAAATGCCACCTTTTATCCCTTATATGTGGGAAGAAAGAGAAAACCTCAATATGAATGTGTTTAACTAGAGGATGTGAGGTTAGTTTACAGGGAATTTTGATTAAAAAATAGGGCAAGTTGAGTGCCATTTATCGATTATGCCAAATATATTGATGTAAGACATTAATAGCAAGAAAGCTGAGTGTATTATGGGATTCTGTACAACTCTACCATTTTTTGCTTTGTCAGCTTAAAAGTATTCTGAAATGTAAAGGTAAGGAATAAAATATCCACTGGTAAAATCTTTTTCTTCATAATTTATCATAAGCTTCCCTGAAACTCATCAAAAGCAATTCAATTTGGTCTCAACATCATATTCGTCAATTTACAAGCTCAGGTGATCCTCCACACCTTCAGGAAATGCAGTTCTCTCTCTGTAAACTATGGAGGAATTTGCCTCACTTATGTAGTTAAAAAGAAGCACATTTCCAGCTAATGTAAAGCACTAGAACATCATTACCAATTTCAGATGTTGAAACCTGGAAAATCATTGGAATAAAGAAAGAAATATTCCAATTAAATGGGTGCCTTTCTTTGCACTCATGCCTATCACAGTTTCTAACTCTCCATTCAGTAAAAAAAAAGAGTGGTTTTTCTTCTGAGGATGGCTGTCCCTGCAGGGAGTACAGATGAAAGAATACATTGTGCCAAGTTAGAACCCACTCCAAATTTGTCTGAGAAAAATTTCTCAACAAATGGTATTTGGGTTTGTTTACTCTTGGCAGGATTTCTCTTTTTTAAAAAAAAAAAGACATTATGATAATTGTAGAAAGCCTCAAGTCATCCAATGTCCTTAAAATAGCATTTAGTGGTTTAGGTATAAGTGATCATAAAGACTAAACCATTTCCTTATAAACCCATATGATTAATTGAAGTTTTAGTAAAAATGCAGTTGGTCTCTGGTAATCCTGCTAATGGTAAGGTCTTCCAATGTAGGTCCTACGATGGTTTTGGTACTAAGATGCAGATCATTAGGAATGTTCATTTCCTTAAAAATACAGTTCCTAGTGTATACTAAATATTTTTACATATCATTTCCAATATTATGGCATCACATGAAATAGCTAAACTATGCACTTGTGACGCACAGAAAACTGAATGCCAAGGAGGATAAGAAGCATGTCTCAAATAACAAGTTGCAGACTGAGGGTCTCACAAGTGCCCATTCAGTCATCCCTAGAACCTAGCACTGTTATGCTATTGCTGTAAATGGAACCAGGGTTATTCATCAGAGGACCTTATATGAGATTAGCCTGGATTATCCAGCTAGGCTCAAGATATTTACATATCTTTTTCACATACTTTTTTTTCTTACAGATGTATTTATTGAATTGAAAGGACAGTTACAGAAAGAAAGGGAGTGAAGGAGGCAGAGAGACAGAGAATGGAGAGAAGGAGAGGAGGAAAGAGGGAAAGAGAGGGAAGAAGAAGGGCAGGCAAAAAAGTGAAGTGGGAGAGGAAAACAGAGCAAGGTAAGGGGGTGAAGGGAGAGGGGAGGCAGACAGAGAAGAACAGGGTAAGGGTGAGGGAGGGAAGGAGTTGGAAAGAAGGGGATACCCACATCCCCTCAGAATGCCTGTGCTCATGTCACAGTGCCACTGAGAATGCTAGTTTCCGGTTAGTGCAGGTTGGGAGGCGGCAACTGTTGACTCATCTAGTTTCTTAATGCCTTGAGTTCCGTACATGGAGGGACTGGGACAGGTGAGAGACTACAGAGGAAGATGAAGATCCACTTTCACTCACTGTTGCCTGTGAATGAGCGCATATTTCTGTCTGACTCAAAGGTTCTTAACTTCAACGTCTGTCTCTTCACAGATAAGACTCTTCCACCAGAAATAGCAGTATTAGAAACAAATGTGGTATTTTTCTTTCTTGGATGGTGTCTAGAATCTGAAGACAGCCCCCAGATGGTGGAAAGCAATAAATGAGTGGGTATGCCCTTTAGCCACAAACCACTTAATTCTCACAAAAATTACAAGAACAATAATGAGAATACAGATTTTCTATAAAGGAATACATCCCTGCAACACCATTCTGAGACCTTGTGAGATCCCGAGCAGTGAATAAGATATGCCCTGCTCCCCGGCTACTTACTGGAAGGAGCTTTTTGTTTTGTTTTGTTTTAAATTTTTTCTTTTTATTTCTTGACACCAACGTGCTGCCATTTTCCTTTTTTTATATGTACGTGCTTTAATTTTATTATTATTTTATTATGTAGTTCCATTTGCTAAGGAATTTCCCTTACTCCTTCCACAAATCAGCTCACCTCACTGATTCCCCAATGCCATTACAATAGTATAGTTCCTCATAAACTGTCCATCATTCTACTATTCAAGTGCATCCTGATATTGTGGGCATGGACAATAGCAGAGAGTCCAGCATCCCGTTGCCAAAATATATATTCAGTCTCCTTGGGAGTCCTCCTCTGATTTGAAAGTAGAGATGCATACTACATTGTAGCCTCATATCTGGATATGATATTCTCTATTACCCAGTTACTATGCATCCCCTTAAACTAAAAGCCACAAAACAAAATCAACAACAAGAAGAAAAATAGAAAATTTATGATGACATGAAGTTAAATAACATGCTACTGAATGACCAATGTGTTGCTGAAGAAATGAAAAAGATAATTAAAAACTCTTTTGAACAAAATGATGCTTTCATATGATCTATGTGTCACTGAGAAATTAATGAGAAAAAAACGACTTAAATGAAAAGCCACAAACAAAATCAACAGGAAGAAAAATAGAAATTTACAATGCCATGAAGTTAAATACTGAATGACTGTGTTGTAATATGAAAAAGAAAACTGTTTCAAAGAAATGATGTCATGCCATTTGAAGCTGATTTTTCAGGTTGAAGAAACTAGCTCTGGTGGTAAACTAACGTAGCTAATAAGGATCTCTGTACGTATTCTATAATAATTACCTTAAGAGGGATGATGGGATAGGAAGGCAGGGTTGATAATAAGAAATGTAGGATGGGAAGTATCAGCATGTTCCTAAATTTGCGTGTGTGTCTGTTTGTGTATTAAATACATGAGATCTGTTCAGCTCATATACATAAGTTTGAAATATAAAATTCAGATGAAAAAATAATTGTATTCATGTACTAAATTAGATCTAGTCTCTTCATCCTAACTTCACAGTGATGTGAAAACTGATTAAAATTGTGTTGTAATTATGCATTTCTTGTGATTCTGAGCATTTAATGTATCAACAAATTCCTTAAAATACAGAAAAAATCACAGTTATCACAATATTTTGCATCAGTCAGTACTGCAAAAGGATAGGAATAGCTTGAAAGGCAAAAACTCTGAGGGTCCCTGACTCAGAGAGTAGATTACAACTTTCAACCTCTTTCACACCATGATGATAATGATGGCAATAAATAATATTGATGATAAAAACACAATATCAGCGGCTGGCATGGTAGCCTAGAGGCTAAAGTCCTTGCCTTGAATGTGCCAGGATCCCATATGGGTGCTGGTTCTAATCCTGGCGGCCCCACTTCCCTTCCAGCTCCCTGCTTATGACCTGGGAAAACAGTCAAGGGCGGCCCAAAGCTTTGGGACCCTGCACTCACATGGGGGACCCAGAAGAGGCTCCTGGCTCCTGGCTTCGGATACACTCAGCTCCGGCCAATATGACTGCTTGGGAAGTGAATCAACAGATGGAAGATCTCCCTCTCTGTCTCTCCTCCTCTCTATATAGCAACTAGTGTTTACTATTTACTGAGTCCCAGGCATTTCCCTACATGATAATTTCCATGAACATTTCTGAAATGTACTGTCAGGCCTCTGGGTATGCCAAAAATTTAGTAATGAAAACATTAAGATATAAATGGTTCAAAGACCACAGGCTATGGTGGCCAATGACCACAAGACTTCTTCAACCCTAATTTTTCCTCATTCCTAATATTCCTATATTTTTTACTTTTTCTTTTTTCAAACATAAAACTTACCCGATTAGCTAATAACTTAATTTTGATGCTTTCCTCATTCTCATGAATGTATCCAATCTACCACATGCAGAAAAACTGTGTATGAAGTATTGCATCTTTCTATAATTTTTCAGTGTTATAACAAAGTGAATTTTTATTTCATGGGAAATCATTTTGTATTTCATTTCATAGTTTATATTCTTGATTCAATGCACACCTGAGAAGGTTACAATCAACACTTAAAAATGATTCTGTGTTATTCTTGCTCTGAAGTAATTATCCTAAACAAAATTTCTATATAATCAGCATCATTTCTACCGGAAGCTATTCTGATGGAGTGAGTGAAAAACACTGAATGTTGTTATCATGGTGATACATAGGAGTTCCAGTGTTATGTATCACCAGTAGAATAGAAACCAAGTTAGTATGCTTAGTAATTTGTTTTTAAAAAGTGGAGGTTCTCATTTTAATGTTTCCAGCAATTCTGAGATGAACAAGGCAGATGACATCCTGATTACAGCAATAATGGAGGCTGAAGTTCAGAGTTGTTTTTTCAAGTTTACTCAGAAAAAATTGCATGACCAAATTAGGAACATAGCTAGGTATGCAATCCCAAATTAAGTATCTAAACAAGATGGCTTGAATTTAATTAAGTCACTATAATATCTATTTATTTGACACCCACTATTTTATGTGCTAGAATCCATATAAGGCCAAAAAGATGAGCAAAGCAAGGCATGCTTACACAAGGATGATGAATGAATGAATTCACATAGGCCATTTCCAGTTTTATCTAGCCCTCTAAGAAGAGAAAATATAGACTGGGTTTTCAAAAAGTTCATATATATTATAAAATCCATTTATTGAGACCGATTTTTATCAAAATAATTTTGATTTTATCTGTTTTCCATGACATTTTAATGTGTTCTTGCATGTATGATGATATGCTGGTATGATAACAGACTTTTCCTCCTGTAGGAGCCAACTAGAAACCATGTAAAGTGTGCAACCAGAAAACCTTCTAAGATCGGCAACCTGGGTGCTAGTAGCAACACTGGGAAGGAAAACAGCATTAGATTGGGTTATTCAATTAACATCAGTCATCACTCCTTTTTCATTGAAAATTACTTCAGAAAACTTGTTTTATTTTCCTTGTTTGAATTTCAGTACAACAACAACAATGAGAATTGAAGGAGGTTCCCCTCAAGAGTCTGAAGAACTCTACATCCCAAGTAAAACCTAAGGATTTAATCATTACCTCCACACACTTAGATGTTGGAAGAGATGTCCGTGCGCATTTTCATTGAATTAAACGTCAACAACCCCTAACTGTTGGTATGTTTTGGCAAGAATACTATAAGTAGCTGTGCCCCCTGGGTTTTGCATGAATCTAAATACAGCCGGGCATATGTAACCACAAGTGTGAATGTTGTCATTTAGAGGCATGTGCACCACCAGGGTAGGAGAAGGTAGGTGTTCTCCTTAGCTAGATGCCTTACAAGAATTGCCCTAGACCAGATGATTGCTATAAAAAGGGGGGGCATGGCAAGATTTATTCTCTTTGGCTGCCTGGGCACTGTGAAATTAGGTGTGGAGAGGACAACTTAACAGGAATCCAAGCATCCACATAGAGATGTAATGGTTTTCTCTCATACACTATGGAATCTGTGATGACTCACCTTGGCCACTTCACACACAGCATAAATGAATTTAAGATGACAGTTTCAGATATCAGCATCGTGCACGGGCCACCAGTCATATTACCAATGCATACCTTTTTAATATAAGGGCAATCAAACGAAAAAAGAAAAAAAGCTTGAGTAACTCCATGCAAGCCAGTCCCATTAGTGCAAATACAGACGGAACAGTTTCTGAAAGGACAAGATGTTGTCCAAAGCATAAATTCTGAGAATCTTTTCCTTATTAGAAATGATCAAATGGAAAACAGCTCATCAAAGTCCTACAGAATAATGTTCCTAGAAGGTTTCCTTTGAGACCCAGAATAGAGGTTCTGTTAATATTTTCCGTTGAATTGCATTCCTTTGCTCATGTTTAAAATAATGGGAAGCAGGGGAGATCTGTACCTTTTTTTGATGCATTGAATCATCAAGAGAGTGCTCTTTTCCTCTGCAAAAGAAAACCTAAAATACACAGCCTCTGGTTTCTCCAGATGAAATCAGGTAGTTCTTCATCAACTATCTGCCTCCTACCATTTCACAATCTACTCCCTTCATTGTAATACTTTGACCATGCAATTGAAAATGGAAGCATGCTGATCTCAGCAGATTGGGGTATGCTAGTAACTTTGATTCTGTTTAGTTGGCATTAGCAAACCCTGGGGGAGTCACTGAAACTTGACACAATAAAAACTAATCAGAAGCCAAAACAATTAATAGGAGGTAGCAAAAATGCTACAACATCATTGAGATAGACAAAGTAAAAGGTGGCAAAATGAGACCCAGGAATAATACAGCCACAATCCAGTAACCCTGGGCTTACAGAATCCCTCAGTGGGACGCACAATCAATCAACCACCATGAAGTTTTAATGGAGAAAAAACTAACTCAGCAAATAACTTAAGGAAAACAATGATTTTGCTGGAATAACTAGAGATGTATTGGCAACCTCAAATCAAGAGGAAGTGGAATGAATATGCTAATAAAGAATACTGAAGATAAGTCATTGTCTTCTTTAACACTGTTGTGTGGAATGTTGTGGCAGTAAAAATGCAAGAGTGCTGCAAAAACTTTGTGGAAATAAAATGTAAAAATTTGGTATAAATAATTTGAATTTTTAAAAATATCCCTTCAGTTTCTGACTCTGCAACTTACTGGTATATGATATTCAATGAACCACTTAAATCTTTGAATCTTTATTTCTCATCTGCAAAGTGAGAATGATTGTACCTCTCCCTGACTGCTTAACTGCATAGTATTAATTAAGAGTGTTACTCACACCCTCTGGACTATTCTGGAAGTGTTATGGAAGGAAGATAAAGAAGGGTAAAGGGAATATCATATATGAGTTTCCCTGGATAGAGGGGTTTTGTGAAAGGGGAACAAAATATCCTCAGGACCATGGTCAAATTCTATGCCAATGCTAAATAATGGAGAACTTTAGAATTAAAGAGACCCTTAAGACCACGGGCTTGCTCACTGCAGCTCATGCAAGGAGAGGGCCTTGAGTTAGAATCTCCTCACACTACTTGCTTTACTTTCAATTTATATCCACACCCTTTTTACCCAAAGCACTTGTTCTCCAAACTGTGTCCCTGGTAACTAAGTCTGTTTCTCTATACTGGTGACAGAAACAGAAACAACAAATTCATCACTTGATATTATTTAGGTGGGTTCAGATTTTCTAGCTAAAGCTTATTTCCCATTCACAAAGCAGACTGAAGAAAACCAAAAGGCTGCTGTTAACACAAAAGGTATGTAAAACACTGGGGTTTCTCATAAAAGAACAGATACTGTACACAATTTCAAAATTGCAGGAAGGGGTCAATATATATTGACTATGATTTCAAGTACCTAAAAATGAGGCATTCAAAAGGAACCCTCCTGTGGATTAATTTACCAATGTAAAAGGGATTCAATCATTGTAACACAATGTCATCAAGCCATAGTTAAAAATTTTCTCATCCACTGAGAGCACAATTAAAAAGATATTCACAGGTGTTCACAATTGAACATTCAGTATTATCGACTTTACAAGCATCTGGCTCCTTAAGACAATGGAGAGTGGTAGGAACTTCCTTGAATCATCAGCCTCATCATAGAATGCCAGGCTAAGTAAATTTTAACACCAATCAATATCCAAAGAGAACTGAGTATGCAAGGTTTCCAAAATTATGGTGGTCAAAGGTTGTTTTCTTAGTTCAGATTACCTAGAAGCATATCCAGAAACAGGAATTCTCTGAGAGAAGACCTAAGATCGAGAAGGCAAGGCAAGGAACTAAAAATGCAAGGCTGTAGTGCTACAGAGAAGGGGAGACGATGAGCTTGGCAACAAATACAACCAGCAGCTAAGGTATCAGTCCACCTGTTTAGTAAAGCAATCTGGGCTGAGAATCAATAATGTCCACTACCCTGGCTGAACATCACCAAATACCCTGTAAACCAAACTCCTTATGCTGGTCCCTCTGCTTGAAATTCTCTTCATGCACATGTCTGCATTCACTCCTCCGTTCTATTTTTTGGGTCATTATTCAAACGCCGTCTTGTCAATGTAACCTTATCTAGCCCACACTCAATACCAATACTCTTCTTCCCAGCTTGAAGTTGCTCTATAGCAACACTGCAACAAAATATAACTTCAAAAAACATTTATTCTATTTAAAACACAGCGTTACAGAGTGAGAGGAAGAGAGAGAATGAGGAGGGAGAGAACAAGAGAGAGACAAAGTGAAAACAAGAGCGAGTGTGAGAGAAAGAAAGCATGAGATCTTCTACCCCAATGGTTCACTCCGCAAATGGCTGCAAATACAGGGACAAGGCCAAGCCAACGCCAGAAGCTGCATTAGTGTCTCCCACGTGAGTACAGGGGACTATGTACTTTGACCATCTTCTGCTATTTTTCCAAACACATTAGCAGCAAGCTGGATCAAAACTGCAATAACAAATATTGGAATAAGCATTCATATGGGATGCCATAATTGCAGATGTTAGCTTAACCTACTGAACAACAATGCTGGTCCCCAAATATGCCTTTCTTGAGTCTGTTGTATCTTCTTCCTGTCTTGAATATCAGCTACAAGTGGGTTATTTTCCTTATTTCATTTTAAATTCAGTGATATATCTCCAGTGCCCAAAACAATTCTTGGTCCATTAAATATGTGTGGGATAAATGAATATCTCCAGATTGTTAATGCCCTCTCCCCTAAGCTTGAGCTAAGTGGAATATATTTCCAATGTCCACATTCCCCATTGTATTTCATCTACAAATTTCCTGTGCATTAAGTTCCCTTTAAAAACATTTACAGTAATGGTCTTGTTTATTCCCACTTCATATTTTCAAATGTTCACCAAACCAAGTACATTCACTGCATTCACAAGGGTTATGAGTCATGTTTGTTTTGAAAGTAAAAACTGCTTAAAGCTACCAATCCAGCCAGGCATGAGGGACAAAACACTGGAAGAAAGAACTCACTGTCACTTGTCAAGTGGACAAATAAAACTAAAATATAATGAAGGCACATAGTACATTCTAAAATGGGCCCAGGTGTGCCTCCACATTCCATTAAGCTGTGCCTGAACAGAAGTCCGTGCAGTTCCTATTAACTACTTATTTTCACAAAACCTACAAAATAATCCATGTTTTTGTATTATTTTTGCAATATATAATGCAGCATTTATGGACACAATCAATACTTATTGAATTGGTTTTCTGGACCTGGAATGAAAAAGAACTTCCTAGCATATCATTGTGCTTCTGCATACACCATACAAATTTTCAGTAGCTAGCTTATTTCACTAAAGAAAGAAAAAAATAAACACAAACTCTGACAGAGTACCTAAAGAACAGGCTTGATTTCAGTCAAATCCAATAGTTAAGGTGCCCAGAACATTGTTCTAAATATGAATAACTTTATGACCTTGGGCTCTTGAGCTTTCTATTTAATGAACTACAAAATGAGAAGGGCCCTTATTTGCATTGCTGTGAGTATGCCATATAGGCATGGATAGGATGGAACACTGTAAAGCATGACACAGACACAGGGTTGGTAAATCTGGCTTCTCAACTGGCCTTTAAAATCCAGCTTGTGTGAGGGTTATGCTTTATAGCTTTAATTACTCAGAAAAAAATTTCTAGAGGGATATAATAGGTTTATAAATTGTGACCACAATATGCTATGAACATGATGGCAGGGCACTAAGATTAAACAGTGATTTCAAGTCAGAAATTAGCAGATGTGGTCAATCTGTTCCTGTAAATCCAATCTTGGTGTTTTTGTACCTGCTAAACAACTATAACTGAGAGACCTGCCAGGAAAAACGATCTTTGGCCTTCATCCCAGACTGCTCCTTTGTCCCCAGGCTGTTATCATCTACTTCATTTTAGCCTGGTGAGTTGCTATAAAGGACCATGGTGATCGGGAGCAGTACGATGACTACAGCACGGTGTGTAGAGTCGGGATTCATGCTCACGAGTCCTAGAGCCACAAATTAGGAACCAAGCAAGCTTAATAAAGCAGCATAATATCCCTGAGCCTCAGCATTCTCATTTAGGGAACGGGCAGCTGGGTGTATGTGTTTACTTCACATTCTGGATTAAATACGTGAAGTGTGTGTAAAACATCAAGTTCACAGAAAACTCAAAGTTTACCTAAAATTGCCACACACATTAAACTGTGTTTAAATTCTAGCTTTGTTTCAACGTTACCCTTTCTAGGTTCAGTTCCTCACTGTACTTAATACACATTTAAGGAAGCCCTTGGGATCTTCCTTATCTGTCCAAGACATCACAAATATGTCTGACCAGGCCTGTTGCCAGTTAGACACTATGTGACTTTAAGTCAAAGACTTCAAGTTTCTGCTCTCCCAAATTCCTGCTCCATGATGTAGTCTATATCCATAAGAGAGTAACTTCGATAGTCGACTTCCATAAGAGAATATATGTTCTTGAAGGGGAGAAACCATTCCTAAATGTGTTTAATCAGTTCCTGTGTACAGTGGCTCAAGCTCAGTAGGTGCTTTACAATGATTTGTTAGAAGAATTATAAGTACTAGGTATTTTTATTGATTTCTTTATACAATCTAAAGCGGGCAAGAATGTAAGCAAGCTTTAACAATATTTGTGGAAAATGCACATATCTAAATTCCAATTTTCCACGAGCATTTTGAAACCCTTTGTAGCTGTCTTACCTGTATCTCAAGGTCACTCATAGATTGAGCCCTGGCTACTGCAGAGTAATCTCACCTTCTCCTCCCAAAATACTTATTTGGTTGAATTGTGACTGCCTTTATATGTTGGTCTCCTATAATTTCTCTCCTCCTCCTGCTCTGTTCTAGTGTAATTTTCATCTAGCAATTCTCAAGATGCAAATTCCTTCCTTTAATTCTTTGGGTACCCCTTGCTGTTATAGCTCTTCCCATACATCCTCCTGGGAACATACATTTTATCTCCATGATGATATAATATACCTTTCAAGGCTAAAATACCCTCAGGGTAGAGCCTTATATTGTTCATCATTGTGCTTCCCTGGCTTTGGACAATTTCTACCCACATGAACAGCTTAGTATATGCCCACTGGATGTTAGTTTAATACTATAACCACTTTGTGGAATAATTCCATGCCAACATTTTTAGTAATACCACCTAGAAAGCCATATTATTTAACGAGAATGCTGTACTACAAAAATTCTGACAAAGACTGAGAAATCCAGCACTGTACCATAGTCGTTTTCAGTGCCATCTGCTTCATTTTGGTAACAAATAGATTTTCTTGTCTTTGGATTGTCACTACCTTTTCTGCCTCTGAGATCTGAGTTCCCCAATGAAGCTCTTGTTTCTTCAGTTGGGCATGAATCCTGCTTCAGTGCTCTATGGTTCTAGTCCTCAGAGCAGCAGGCTCAGCAGATGTTCCTCTTGGGGTAGCACTTCTCACACTCTCTAAGGTTGGCAGTGATGGCTCACACTATTTAGCTTTACAAAGGTGTTGGCGAAATGGAAGACGTAGGAAAGAGAACATGTATGATATGATTTTGCTTTCCAAGATTCTACAATTTTTCTGTCATTCTACTCCATGCTCACAGGACCAAAGACAAAGGAAAACTCAAAATGACACCAGCTGTAAAAAACAAAACAAACAAAAAAAACCAAACAACAACAACAAAAACACCAGCCATGAATTATCTCTCTAAAGAATCTCCTATAACCACTACAACTTCCGCAAGAATTCAGTATCATCATTACTATGTTTTAAATGCAGAAAAAAAATGACCAATCAGCCTCTTGATGGAATTCTTATGGTTCCCATCATTTCCTTTCATCTTTGTCCACAAGAAGCTCTCTGTGTGATACACAATGATACATCATCGCTGATCTTGATATCCAAGATGGGTATTATATAATTCATCCAATTAATATGAACACCAACATGGGGATCAGCATATTCTATGCTCTAGACACGAGTGACACAGAGCTTAAGAAATGAGTAGGGGGGGGGCAGCAGCGTGGCCTAGTGGCTAAAGTCCTTGCCTTGAACACACCAGCATCCCATATGGGCGCTGGTTCTAATCCCTGAAGCTCCACTTCCCACCCAGCTCCCTGCTTGTGGCCTGGGAAAGCAGTCGAGGATGGCCCAAAGCCTTGGGACACTGCACCCGCATGGGAGACCTGGAAGAAGCTCCTGGTTCCCGGCTTCTGATTGGCTCAGCACTGGCCATTGCGCTCACTTGGGGAGTGCATCATCGGATGGAAGATCTTCCTCTCTGTCTCTCCTCCTCTCTGTATATCTGACTTTGTAATAAAATAAATAAATCTTTTAAAAAAAGAAATGAGTAGGAGAAGGACACAGAGGTAAAGTAAGAGTTTGGTACATTAAGTGATAAAACAGGGTAGATGTGAAGATAGAGAAGAGAGCAGGATAATGCAAATTGGGAGTGCAGATGGAAAGTAAAGGAATTCTTTGCTGAATTAAGATTATAATGGTCAAATCCCAATAGGTGAATAACATGATGAATTTCCAGTGGTCCCATTGAAAAAAAATATCCACGTAAACAACATACGCTTTCTGCATACCTACTATGCCAACTGAGGTGACATGCACTGGTGATGAAAACGAAAACAAGGAAAATGTGGCCCTGTCTTTAAACAGAAATTTTAACCAGATGGACTCAAAACTCAAACAATGATTGATTTTCCTATTAGCAAAACAATCTTTGAACTGATGCCAGTATGACAAATCCTAAAGGCGACAACAGGCAGTCTACCCAAGGTTAGTACATATTAGAATCCTACAAGAACAAAACCTATCAAATTTCTCTGGTATCTTTGAGAAGACAATACAGGTGGCTTTCACAACACATTCCATATTCTGGCTCTCTTGAGCAGGTTCCTAAAGTAAATGATAAATAACTAGAAGCGGCAAGCATGCAAAGAGCCCCAAAATTCCTCGTACTCATATGACAGAGAACAATTATTACTGTGGTTCTTTGTTTATAACTGTAAATCAAGGTTGGAACAGAAAAGACTCTTGAGAAGGGGATTCTGGGCAGTACAGGATCCAGGAGCTCAGAATGTCAAGATTGAGTATTTGTGCATACTGTAAACCCACTCATTTCAAAATAAGAGGAAGATGGTATCCGATTTGTACATTTTGTACAGTTTTCTAAGAAGATACTTCAATATCAAGAGGTCTTACAGTCATTCAGTGGTCTGTTCAATCTACAAACATTTTTGTAGTATCTCCTAGGCAGATTGCCAATGTGCACCTGAAACAGTGATAAAGCTTCTCTTTCCCTCAGGCATGTGGTCATTCATGTCATTAACCTAATGCCTTTCCAATTTTTAGCAAGTTGCATACACTAACAGTAATATAATAACAATGAACAATCAATAATAATAATAGCAGTAAAAATCAATAGTGTATCAATATTCACAGAAACATATAGGGTTTCTCTGCTACTTTCTGTTCTAAGTACATACTATCCATACATCAATTTATTCATTCTTCATGATAATCAACCTCATTTGTAAGGTATCATATCCCCATTTTACTGATATGTGAATTAAGGCACAGAGAGATTAAGTAAATTGACTAAGTTGTATGTTTTATTTTCTTTGTTTACTTAATAACAGGATCTGGCATTGTAATACATCATATCAGGAATGGTTTCAGTATATTTACTAAGTGTCAAACTAAAATATACCACTCTGGTCTTAACTGATATCAAGCTATCTATAAATTTTGAGGAACAAAAAGGTTCCTGGCATTGCTGCAAGGTGTTTTTAGATAAGCCCCTGAATTCTGGAAAGAGGAGTTTAGGGCTCACATATCAGCTGGTTCTACAAACCCTGGCTGATAATTCATAAAGAGTATGTCCATGGTAAATCTCCTTAGGCAACTGAGAGTTTATCTCTTCTGATATTTAAAGTGCCTGAGAACACACCCATTGAATTGTCACTGAGCATGCACCAACATCCAGAACTGCATAGAGAAATGAGGGAGGGAAGCAAAGGAAGAAAAATGGAAGAGAAGGAAGAAATAAAATAGGTGATATGGTTGAAGCCAGAAGACAGACTAAAAGGGTCAACCACTGAGGAAGCTCAATATATCCATCAAATATTTGAAACTCAGGAAATAAAAAAGAAATGAACCAATCAAGAGATTCCCAGGAATGAGGCTGATCTCAGAGGTAATAGATTGGATCAGGCAGGTCAGATATAAGGGTTATCGTTTTTTTATTTTTCCACCATAAATTGGATTGGTCCTTTGAAGCTCACAAAGGCCGCTCTATCAAGATGCACACAACTTTATTTCAGGTCAATTGGGAAAAGATTATCATCTGCATTTTATAGATAAGGAAGTTTATACCTAGAGTTGTAATGGCTTCCCTTAGGGCATACATTACTCAACTAACTAAGCAACATATCAGGTGTGAAGCCTAAACTCTCTCTTCATCTTGTGATGTTGCCTCTGCTGCAATAAGCTGAGCTTTCTACTTCAGGATAATTTTATCTGTTCAGTACCTGAGGCCTGAGTTGGTCACATACTTCCTAGCTAGATAACTTCTGAGTAAGTCTAAGTAAGTCACCTAATCTGCAGTCATCACACTTGGCATAGTGCCCATCATGCGTGTCCGGATATTGCTGAGAAAGTAGAAAGTGCTATAGTGACCAACTGAATCATGTCCATAAAATCTTCCTACGTATTCTCATCAGAGTCAATCTGAATGAGTCAAGCAATGGGTCCAGCAGGGCATTTCTCTTCTATCCATGCTTATATTCCTTATACTTGGAATAACACAGAGCCATCAGATCTTATCACCTGACAAGGAATTACAAATGCCAAGTCACTTAAAGTCCAAAAGACAATATATAATATGTATTATATGAATATAAGTTCATATAATATATTCATATATAATAAATACAAATTTAATACAATAGGTTAAACATACCATCTTGGCAGCAAATTGTAACCTAAATCACCATGAAGCTCCTTATTGTCTTTATCCCAAAGTACTATCATTCTAATGTGCATTAACATTTTGTATGTCAAAACACATTTGCTTCTGGGATGGTTGAAGAAAACACTGAAGGACCTATACTATCTTCCCTGATGATCTCTGTCAATTCTTCTCAGGACGTTATTTAAATAATTTCTAATACCCTAGGTGTTCCTAGGAGAAAAAAGGCACTGTGAAAAAGTGATTACCAGATAATTTGGAACTGCACCTATGGGAATAAACTTGTCTCATAACTTTTCAATCAAAGTGGTTACAATTATAGAA
This sequence comes from Ochotona princeps, assembly GCF_030435755.1. NCBI lineage: Eukaryota > Metazoa > Chordata > Mammalia > Lagomorpha > Ochotonidae > Ochotona > Ochotona princeps. The sequence goes on from NC_080865.1 coordinate 96,361,860, forward strand.
GCACTGAAAAATAAGATCAAGAACTGAAACTACCAGGAGGGCTGGAGAGCCACTGGTTCTGTGTAAGTGATTGAGAAGGTTTTTCACAGGGACTGCAAATTTCACTTTCTCATACAAGATTTCTGCTGCCTGTTCTTTTTTTTTTTTTAAGATGTATTTTATTTTTATTACAAAGTCAGATATACAGAGAGGAGGAGAGACAGAGAGGAAGATCTTCTGTCCAATGAATCACTCCCCAAGTGACCACAACGGCCGGTGCTGCGCCAATCCGAAGCCAGGAACCAGGAGCTTTTTCCAGGTCTCCAACGCGGGTGCAGGGTTCCAAGGTTTAGGGCCGTTCTCAACTGCTTTCCCAGGCCACAAGCAGGGAGCTGGGTGGGAAGTAAGGCCACTGGGATTAGACCTGGTGCCCATATGGGATGCTGGTGTGTTCAAGGCAAGGACTTTAGCTGCTAGGCCACACCGCCGGGCCCCTGCTGGCTGTTCTTTACGCACAAGCAGAGTCAGGCAAAGGAAATACATAGAAGGTTGGCTCCCATGTGGTCTGCTCATCCTCTAAATTCCATTTCCTATAGCAAAGAAGGTGGGTTTTTTTATTTTTGGTATTTTCATATATTTTTATTGGGAAGAATCTTCAGTGAAGCACTTCTAAATCCACAGATTTAATAACTCTTTGGAAAAATATCAAGGGGAAAAACAACATCTGAATTACTGTTGCCTACTTACCAGCTCTGTGTTCACAACACAAACACTGTCTCGTAATGAATACAATGCTATTGATACCTTCACAAATAATTAGATCATAATTCCCTATATCAAAAGAAGTGAACCAAGTGCATGGTATGACACATTCTCTGTAGCATGTTTGATATGCTAAATCTCTAGTGTACCAAATTTCTTTATTTGCTACAACTCATTCCATTTCTTTAAGGGCATCTGTAAGTTGTACTGCACACAGGTACAACCAATATCTTTTAAATGTATTATGTAACAATGATTCAAATTTTATGCTTAGTCTCCAAACAGAATCAGTATGGTTTTGTTGTGGTTTTTAATTTAGACAATACTCTTAGTCACATCATATTCATTGAAAAATTATTTTCTTCCTGCCAAAATGACCCAATAAGTATCTGCATCTGAATTTTATTCATAAATACCAGTAAAGAGATTCAATTCAGCAATTCTATGAGTTCCACAAATAGTACATAATGCCAGAGAGTAAAATAGTATGCTCAGAAAAAAAATGAAACACAGGAGCCAAAGTTATCTGATGCTTTATTGTAACTTTATAGCCAATTGAATTTAATGGCTATGCATGAAATATAAATTAAAATAAATAGACCCCAACTACTACTAATGCCCATGCACCTACTTCATGCAAACCATCTTCCCATTGAGAATGACACATGTGCAATCAGAAGGAGGCTATTAATAGGATGTACCCAAGAAAGGAAAGCAAGCACTAACTCACTTCCTTTGTATATAATGTTATATTGATATGATCAAGTGGGAACAGATTCATGTTAAGTGAAATATATATAACCAGCCACCTCACATTATTGAAATGTAATCCTAAAGCACTTCACAGAGTTACATGGCCCAAATTTGTGTTATAAGTACATGTAAATTTACTTTTTTGTTATTAATCTTGTATATATCCAGTACAGGAAATTTGGAAATTAGAAAAGCCACAAGGAAATTAATAATTACACACAAACCTACCATGAAGAGTCAATCCTTTACTGACAACTTGAAAACTTTTCTTCCAATTTTCCGTCTCTCTATAGTTACTTTTTCTCCAGCACAATTAAAGTCAAACTTAAAGCTGGAATCTCTTCACCTAAACCTATATAACAGGAACTATGCCTGTTACTAAAAGTCAAGTTAAATATATTTTAAAGGCCATATAATATACTAATCAAAATCTATCATCAACAGTAATACACAAAGCACGGATGCACATCCAAATTATATTTGTAGTCAAGTCCATTAAACTTTCTTAGTTTATGCTTCTGTTGTGGAATTATAATGTCAAAGGGCAAGCACATTTTAAGGCTTTGGATATATCTTGTCAAAACAATTTCAAGAAAGATTGTTACTTTCCAATAACAGAGTTGTGGAATATCAGTCTTCATGTTCTTCAGCAATAGGTTGAAAGCACCATTTGCAAATTTGATAAAAGTAAAATAGATGTTCCATTAATTTGAATTTTCTTGATTACTAGGGAAGGAAGCAAAATTTTTGATTTGATGTGTGAGACTATCAGATATTAAATGAATAACCTATTTCTGCCTCAGTATAGAAGTGGAATTATCCAGATAGCATGACTGCAAGCTTGTTGGGTTCATTGTATTTTGGCCTAAATCAATCGGAGGACATAGGCTCTAAAAAAAAATCTACTAGGAAAACTTTGTTAATAGCATAATGAGGATTTAAGACCAAGGGTCACTCAAAATGCAATACAGGAATTCCCCTGGAGCAGTGAAGAAGTTTGCAAGGCAAGACTGCACAGACAGTCAGGCTGGGGATGGCCATCACTGCTGCTTCCACTGCTTATGCATCCAACCATGGAATGGGCCTTTCTGCTCTCACATTGATGGCCAGTAAAAGCACATAGCCTCCAGGCTGCAAGATCATTATGGGGAGCTCCAAAGTCAAGACTTCAGAGCAATACAATCCTCTGGGCAACTAATCAGGTGTTCACTTATGCCTGCTTGTGATAAGGCTAATTAATTAGTCCATGCCCCAATGCTTTTGCGAGTACACTTATTGGCCATACACTATCCCTTGGCAGCAAAACGAAGCAAAATAAAAATCCCACTAAGAATTGTTTTCCATTTTTCTGAATCCAATCCTTCGGTTTCCAGAGTCATACTTTCTGTCTTGGACCTAAAATGGCCCTAATATAGCCATGCATACGTATTCTGAGAATGCAGAGCACTCAGTTTGACTGAGTACGCATACTTGATACTTCTTTTGGGCTCTTATTTGATAAACCTGCTTTTGAGCTTTACTGAAGTATACCTGAAAAATACAATGCATATATTTAAGAAGTAAAAATTAAATTAATTGATATATGTTTAAACTACATAACAATTACAATAAGATTAAGAAACACAATTACCATCTATAGTTATCATTTAGTCATGTGTGTGTAGGAGACTGAGGACACGTGTTTCTGATATGGGTTTAATATCTAAATTACATATGAAATACATATCAAGAAACCAAATGACCCAAATAAAAATGAGTAAATAACCTGAATACAAATTTTCCACAAACATAAAATGGCATACCCGAATGTGTTCAACATCTCTAACCATCAGTGAAATGTACATTGAAACAACAATGAGAGACAGTCATTTGCCTCAGCAATTAAGACATTGCTTAAGATTGCACTTTCTATTTCAGAGTCTTGGGTTTCCATCCTAGTTTTCATCTGGATTCCAGTTTCCTTCTAGGATATACTCTGGGAGGCAGGATGTAATGGCTCAATAAATTTTGTCCCTGCCATCCATGTGAGAGACCTGGATTAGGTTACCAACCCTCAGCTTCAGCATGGCCCAGTTTCCATTTTTGCAGACATTTGAGGAGTGAATCTATGGATTAGAGTTCTCTATATGTTTGCCAATAACCCTCTGCCAGTCTCTCTGATTTCACAAATAAATAAATAAATAAATAAACTTAAAAATTCTACAATAACATACAACCTTTCACCTAGGGTGGCTACTATCAAAATGACAGAAAGTGAATATAGTAAAGGATATAGAAAAAGGAAATTATCCCCTGAAAATTGTAGTAAAGATGCCAACTGGCACAGCAACTATGGAGAAACAATATAAAGGTTCTCAAAAAAAGCAAACATATAACATGATCCAACAATCCTACTTCTGAATAGATATATAAAGGAAGTGACATCAGTTTTTTGAAAGGATATCTGAAATCTTATGTTTATGGCAGCAATATTCATAACAGCCAAAGTATGCTATCAATCGATGTCTTAGTAAAGAAAACAAATTATATACACACACAACGGAACACAATTTGGCCTAAAAATATATTCTGTTATTTGTAATAACATGGATGAATATGAAATGTCCTTGTGGTAAGTGAATAAACTAGATAGACAAGCATTGCTTGGTCCCACTCATATGGGTAAACTTAAAAAGTCAAAATTATCCAAATGGAGAGTAGAATAGTAGTTATGAGGCTAAAGATGAGAGTAGAAACATTTTGATCACAATATTCAAAGTTTTACTTAAATAGGAAGAGTAACATTGTGAGAGTTACTATATAACATTGAGATTATATTCAATAACAATGTATATTTATACTTTTAATGAAAAGTTATATAAGAAATCTCTCTTAGTGTCCTTTATTCATTAAATCAGAAAACACTGATGTTCCACATGAGACATTTAAAGGTTATATTAGTCCTGCTTGGACTACCTTCCCCAACTTTTCCTTTGAATGCCTCCTACTTATTCAGAACAGGAACAGTGCTGCAGTAGCAATAGCCCATTGGATTGAAGAATAACAAGATAACATAGATGATGGACAATGTTGGTGTGCACTTAAATTGCTGATTCAATGGAAAAGACTGGGGATTGGGAGCTGTTGGAGGAGCTCATTTAGCCTTACTTCACTAAGTGAACATGGATCTCTGATTGGAATTGTTTGCATTCTTCATCACTTAACTACTGTAAACAATTGTGTTAGCAGGCCCCAAGGCATCGGGTATAGTTGGAACTCAACATGGGAATCTCACCAGTAAAGCACAGAGCCAGTCACAGTGGATGATGCAAATGCCATATCTCTGTTAGGCCAGCACCATTTCCGTTGTGATGGAACCAGATACATTCAAAAAGCCACTAGAGGTGAGCCTGCTGTTTGTTTAAGCTGAACACAGCAGAATTAGATCAAAAAACTCACTCTACTAACCTACCACTGGTGAGCTTCAGCACTTATGCTATAGCTAGGGCCTGCATGAGTAGATACAGCAGTTTGTTATGACAACACATTGCAGACAGTCAGGCCCAGGTCCAGATTCAGGTCTCAACCTGGCTCATTCCCAGTATAAAAAAGGAACCAAACTATACCAGGTTTTGATTTTACCTTGATGAGGCCGAACATTCAGAGCAGTCTAACAAATTACTGGAAGGTCAGGGAACACCATCTTAGGCTTTTGGTAGATCACTAACAAATTGCACCATGTGTACCAAGCTTAAATATCACATTAGTTGTCTCTGGAGTTAAATCCCAGTTGCCTAACTAAATGCCATGGGATCCTTCTCCAGTTACAAGAGGTATATTTGCTCCTCTATTTAAAATACTTCCTCTGATATTAATAATAACAAGATGACTTAAGATTTCTTAGTAGAGCTAGAGACGAGCAAAAATAAAGTTAGGGAGATGCTGTGAGTATTAATTTATTTCACTGCAGACCCTTTAACTACGTGTAGTCTGTGAACTGTCTGAGGGAAGGTAACACTTACATTCTTCATTTCTGTGCACCAGGGTCTAGCATAGAGCCAAAGTTCAAAGCAATCAGTTCACACTTATTTCTTGAATATCCACTATGGGTTAAAGCCAGACATTTCACTTGGCACTAAAGTTGGTACTTGGTAAATGCACAGTGAATTGAATTGAGGGCTTTGCCAAGTATCCTTCCACTCAGTCACTTACACAGACTTTTAAGTGCAAGGACACTAAAGGGCTAAACACCCACTTAATGCCTCAGTATTTTGAGGGTGACTCATGAGGGATTACTTCACCCCTATCCACCATTTCTAGAATTCCCTTTTCCTCTGTGTTCTCTCATTACTTGAAAGCATTCATAGATTTTTTTAAAAGATTTATTTTTTTATTGGAAAGTCAGATACACAGAGGAGGAGGGACAGAGAGGAAGATCTTGCATCATCTGATTTATTCCCCAAGTTGCCACAATGGCCAGAGCTAAGCCAATTCAAAGCCAGGAGCTAGGAGCCTCTTCCAGGTCTCCCATGCATGTGCAGGGACCCAAGGCTTTGGGTGGTCTTCCACTGCTTTCCCAGGCCACGAGCAGGGAGCTGGATGAGAAGCAGGGCGGCAGGGATGTGAACTGGCACCCAAATGGGAATTCAGCCCTTGCAAGGCAAGGACTCCAGCCAACAGGTTATCATGCTGAGACCCAACATTCATAGCTTTTTAACAGAAAGTTCAAAGAATACTGAGAGATTCAAATGCCCCAAACTTGCTTAGGAGAGGAAGATTTGAGACAGAGAATAAAAAAGGGAATCATTTACCATCCTCACAAAATATCATTGAAATTATTTAGATTAAAAGGTGAAGACCATATAATCTGCCTTCCATTGTCAGTGGATAATTTGAAAAAGACATTACTGAGATTAGTTGTTTGGTGATTTATTGGTGTATCTTTTCTCTGCTGTTCTGTTTTGTTCCTTAGACCCATTGCAAGGGATGAGAAAAAGACTGTAACATTAAAATTATTGGAATCATTCTTCTCACTGAGGAGAGATGTTTTTGGCAGTTGATTTTAAGCTGGTGGGACTGGCCTCCCATACTTGTTCCATCACAATGCCAAAAATCAGATTACTGAGTTAGCATAGATTCAATGTTCCCTCTTGTTACCTCTCAGGTTCTCTAGCCTTTATTTAGTTCTTTATTAACGTTAACTTGGTCATCACTTAGCTTCCATCTTAGAAGGGTATAGATAAGATAAAAAAGAAAAATTCTATGAGGATGAGATGTGGGTTACCAGAACTTGGAAAAATTGAACATTTACTGGCCTTGGGGTGATTTGGGCATGTATGAGCTGGAGAAACATGGGAAAATGGAAGCCTATATTTAGATATATCTTTCAATGTCATGGTTAACCAGACTGCAATTTTTTCTCCTCCCCTGTTGCCATATGTGCAGCACAGCATCCTGTCCAGGCTCTATACTGCATTCACATGCCATGGAGCAGAAAAGCAGGTGAGAGAAGGTCATCTTTTCAGCCCTTTCCTTAATGCAAAGAAAAATTTTCTCCATTTTGAAATGGAATGTTTGCCAAAGGTAATGTTCTAAAACATCTTAGCATGTTTTCATAGAAGCTGGGGCTGCTTATTTTAGGTGATACATGCCCAGAAATTTTTTTTTTTTTTGGATCTCCAACCAGAAACTACCCAGAATGAGAACAAAGTTTCAAAACTGCATATTTAATAGGTCAAGCTGAAAATGAGGTAGCTCTCCTACACCTAGGATTTATCTGAAACAGAAACTTCCACACAGTGTACTTGGACCCAAAATGCATTTTATATAAAGAAGTAAATAATGTACAAATCTTACCGGAAACTGCCTGCAATTTAGAAACAGAAAGCCATTAAATCCTTAAGTGAAGTCACTCAATTGTGATCAGAAACTTGCAGATCACATAATATGTGTGTGTAAATATGACAAAACAATGTTTAAGTATATATGCATGTGTGCTAAGAAAATGTGAAAAGAGAAAAATGAGAATATAAGTTGTTGGTGATCATAAGAAGGATCTTAAAAACATTAATTGAATAGATATTATGGAAAAACTATGTGTGGTTTTCAAATATTTTCACCAAAATAAACATCTTTTAATTCAAATTTCATGGACAGTATTCCTTATACACTTATTTAATTGTATAACAGGCAGGGAGAGAAGGGAAGGGTGAGGCAACAGTGCTCTTCTGCAGCAGAAACACTGGAGGCAAACTGGTGGTGAAGAATGTCAATTTATTTGGGATAAGTCGCAAGCTTATAGAGGAGAAGGGGGCTGGCAGAAAGGCTGTTGCAATAGTACAACAACTTTATTACTGGCTAACAGATATGTCTATCTCTCTGGACCCTCCAATGAAGTTAAAGGTCAGAAAGCACAGGAAATTGTGTCTCGTGGCAGGTTCATTACCTGCTGAAAAGCAGGATGAATCTAACATTTGACTTCCTAGAGTTGTTTGCAAAGGAAGTCCTAGCAGAGTAAGGAAGGGGGACTGGGGTATAGTCTATTGCTCCTATTGCATGCCCAGTGAACAGGCTATGTTGGGATCTGTTAGCCAAGGGCAGTGTGCCACGTGCTTATGGCCTCCCATATGGGCTAGGCAGGCGGAGATCCAGGGGTTGATCTCCCACAAGCATCTAAAATTACACAGATACATACACCCAAAAAAATAAGAACTATAAATTATGCATTAGAGAGTATCATACTGGGAAATCATGAATATAGCATGTGTCTATGCTGAATAATAAAATTCCCATTATTAATTTCATTATACTTTCACATGTTATTGTATTCTCTTCCTTTTGCTATATTTGCCATGCCACATTACATTTATATATCAGAAAGTTAAGCGTGTAATGGTGAAATGATTGATTATGCCATTGTAATAGGAGGGAGGTTCAAAAGCCTGGAAGATCTACCACAGGCCTTATGTCCAGTGGTTATCATGTACCTGCCACTGAACATCACCAGGAAATCTGTCTGGCAGAGTAGGGAGCTCATTATAAGGCACAGCTGCCTGTGGACAGCACCAGGATAAAGGATTCTGTAATCACTTGAGGCCCGCAGCATTCGTCTAATAAGGAGCTATAAATGTATCCAGGCCAAGGTATCCTAAGCTCCATGTATTCCTGAGCCTTTAGATTTTCTAATATTTCCTTCATGTCTTCTATACCAGACCTCTTTAGGAAAACTCCTAATCCTAAAAACTCCGTATAAGCACTATACCACTGAATATATTTCTATGTTTCCTAATTCTTCCTCTGCCTGCCCCCCACCCAGTGCAATGGCTTTTTACCCAAAGTATAAGCACTATGAAGTCATTCACTGAGTTTGTCACATTACTGTTTTCCTAGCAACTAATGAAGTGTAACATGAGGGAATTCATTCATTCGTTAGTTCATTCATTCACTCATTTATTAAACATTTGTTTTGAACTTATTATCACAAAAAGAATTCTAGGCCAGTGTTCTTTCCATCATAATTCAATTTGTAATTAATGAAGATGATATCATAACTATACTCATTACACCACTTGAATATCCAATTAGCTGTGTTTTTTTGTACTCCACGTTTAATGCAACTCAGTTCACAATAGATGAAATACAGAATCAACTCAAATGTCCATTAATTTATACTGAGTAAAGAAAATCTCATATACATACACTATAGAATGCTACTTAGCCATAAGAAAGAATGAAATCCTGTCTTTTGCAAGAAAAAAAATGGATGTAAATGGAAATCAACATACTTAGTAAAGTAAGTCAATCCCCAAAATGCAATGACAAAGTTACAGAGAGAGGAGAGGGACGGTGAGATTTTCTATCTGCTGTTTCACTGTCCGAGTGGCTGCAGCAGAAGCCAGAGAATAGGAGCTTCATCTGAGTCTCCAACATAGGTGCACATGTCCAATTACTTTGATAATTTTTCACTGCTTTCCCTATCATATTTTCAGGGAGCTGTATGGGAAATGGAATAGCTGGGATATGAATCACAACCCACATGAGATTTGTTGTCTCAGGTAGTGGCTTAACCCTGCATGCCACCCAAAGTTCTTTTTTAAAGATATTTTTGTTTATTTGTAAGTCAGAGTTCCACCTGTTGTTTCATTCCACAGAGGATCACAATGTCAAGGGCTGGGCCATACTGAAGCCAGGAACCAAGATTTTCTTCTGTTTCTCACATGTGGAGGCAGGGGCCCAAAATTTGGACCATGTTTAATTATTTTCCTAGGCCAATAGCATAGAGGCTATTAGCTTCAACAATTGAGCTGCTAGGACATGAACCAGTGCTCATACCAGAAGCATGTAAAGCATGCATTCAAGGAATTTAAGGAATATGTCACACTGGAAATGAATCAAATAAAACCTGATATATCAGAAATGAAAAATACAACGGAGCAAATTAAAAGTGCATTGGAGAATCTCCAAAATAGAATGAAGGAGGCAGAAGAAAGAATCCCAGATTTGGAAGATATTTCCTGTCACCAGGGGGAAACAAACAAAAAGCCAAAAGCAGAACTGGATCAAGCTAAAAAAAAGTATTCAAGAACTGAAAGACACTATTAAAAAGCCAAATATAAGAGTCACGGGAGTCCCAGAAGGTGCAGAAAGAGAAACTGGGAATACAGGTGTATTCAATGAAATAATAAGGGAAAATTTCCCTAATCTAGAGAAAGAATTGGGAAATAACATCCAGGAGGGGCACAGAACTCCCAACAGGCTTGATCAACATCAATCTTCACCAAGACACATGATAATCAAGCTCTCTTTAATTGAACATAAGGAAAACATCCTTAAATGTGTACATGAAAAAAAATCAATTGACATATAAAGGAATGCCAATTACACTCACAGGAGACCTCTCACAGGAAACTCTACAGGTCAGAAGAGAATGGAGCGACATATTCTAGATTCTAAAAGAAAAAAAATTGTCGGCCCAGGTTAACATATCCAGCAAAGCTTTCTTTTGTCTTTGAAAATGAAATAAAATTCTTCCACAGTAAAGAAAAATTAAAAGATTATGCCTCTTCCAAACCTGCCCTACAAATGATACTTCAAAATGTTCTCTTGACAGAGAAGAGGAATAGCACCTACCAAAACCAAAGGCAAATGTGAAGAACATCCCACTAAAATGACTACAGAAGACTAAATCAATGAACAACCCATTCCTATAATGACAGGACGAAATTACGACCCATATATATTAATCCTGAATGTAAATGGCTTATGTTCCATCAAATGTCATTGATTAGTAGACTGGATTAAAAAACAAAATCATCTATTTGTTGTGTACAAGAGACACATTTCACCAACAAAAATCTGCAGAAACTATATCTCATGAATTTTGATTTTTTGTTGTTGTTGTTAGTTTCATTTCTTCAACACACTTTCTTCTGATTAAATTCTTCCATGACTCATAGATCATACAGTAGCTTCATTTTCTTCAAGAAGGTTCTTGATTTTCTTTTGCATTTCTTCAATCTCACATTAGTCATTCAGTAGCATGTTAATTAACTTTATAATGTTGTTAATTTCCTTTTTCTTCCTGTTGGTGATTTTGTTTTGTGACTTTTCATTTAAGGGGATGCATAGTAACTGTGCAATGGAGACTAACATATCCAGATGTGAGGATACAATGCAGTATGCATGTCAACTTCCACACTTTAGACTCCCAATGAAACTGTTTACTATATGACAATAGCATGCTAGACTCTGCCATTGTCCATGCCTGCAATAATGGACACATGGCAGTATATGAAGAACTATACTTTAGTAATGATATAGGGGAACTCAGAAATTAGTTGCTCCAAAGGACACAAGCATGTTTTAGGAAACTTTAGATATGCTTCAGAGAATTGGCTCAAATAACACGTTGAAAAAGTATTTTGTAATTTCTAGGAAGAAAATATTTCGTACTTGTATATTGAAGGAGGAGGACCCAAATGAAATACGGTTGGAACTGCACTTAAATTTCTGAACACAAGGATGCAAAGTGACAAGTACAAACTGAGTTGTTTGGAACACCTGCTACCTCAACATGTATGTTTCGAGCACCTACCAATCTGCCAGGCACTAAGAAAACAGATGCCCATCTATTTCACATCACTACTTCTCAGCAATGACTGCACAACAGAACCCTCTAAAGGTGGAGGGAACTGGAAATTATGTATTTCAGTAGTTCCTGCTCTTAGGAACATTCAAATCACCTACGGATGACGTCCCCAGAATTTAAATTCATTTCATCTGTGGTGGAGCCTAGGCAAGGATAATAGAAGCAATACTAAGTGGTTTTAAGAGGCAGCCAGGGTGAAAACATGAGTTAACTGGGAGATGATACATACGATGTATTTGTACCAAGAGAATTTTTCTTCTTTGACAATTTATGAATTGAACTGATAGAACTTGTTGGAAGTTGAAAGATGGTAAAAAGAGAAAAATAGCTATTTCCCTGGCATGAGTATCAGGAAACTATTTTCATTCTATTAAGGATTTATGCATTATTTTCAAATCAATACGAAATGCTGAACATGAATTCGGAATTTCAGTGAATTCATAATAGATGTAAATACAAAAACAGACTGATTCAGAAAGAAGGAAGAATTGCTCCAAATCATTTGAGGGTTTGAAGACAGAGAAGGAGCATAGGTCTAGAGCAGGTTGAATGCCACAGATTTCCCATGAAAGTTGGAACTCTCAGGACAGAGAGACAACAATATCTGGAGTAGATAGTATGGGAGTTTGCCAGTGTTCTGGACAAAAGCAGTGGTCCCTTAAATCTTATAAACAATTTCTCCCTCTCATTCTCTCTCTCTCGCTTGCTTGCTTGCTCAAATTTAGGACACTAAAAGGAATAATCAAACTCTTTAATTGGCTAATTATTATACAAATGAATGATAGCTACTTCAGCTTTCACAAACCAAAGATAATAATATGAATGGTCTGAAAATAAATGGCTGCAGGTGCTGCCCTATGGATAAGTGAAGCTCAGTAAGATTCCATGCACTCCGAAACCCAGGAGCCTAACACTCCCCAAAAGAAAAGAGATTTTCGCAGGGACCTGGTGACTTCAGCATGCACATACAAACTGCCCTTGAGGGAGTTCACTGGGCTGCTTTTTATTCAGTGCTATTTTCTAGTTCGCTATGCTTTTATTACACTTTTTTGGGGAGAGAGAGGAATATTTACAAATTGCATTTCCATGAATGACAAAAAAAAATCAAAATAGGCCTTCATGCCCTGGTTTTATAAAACACAGTAAGTAGGTAAACTGATAGATGCTGCTTGTTTAAATCATGGTTTTGCATGTGGCAATCTACATGAGATCATGTCAGATTGGCCACTAATTCTAATTCCTAAACTTTCTAGAAAATGAACAGTCACTATCTGATCAGGCTGCACTATTGAACCAAGTCTGAGCCAAAGAATACAGAATGCATACTTGTAGCCAAAGAACAATGAGGTACCTTCTGTCCTGCTAGTGTGGGTTTATGATGATAAGAAAATAGGTATTACAGATTAAAAAGACACAAAAGAAAAATGCACCTTGTAAGGTCATTTTAGAATTTGTTAAAACCATAAAATGGTACCCTATAGCCATTTTAAGGTATATAGCAGCCGGTCCGGCCCTGTATATAAACTAAAATTGAGATGTCAATGAGCTAATCATAGGTTGTGGTTAGGACTTGTTTGTTTTTTTTTTTTTAACATACTGGTTACTCAAAACCATGTAAATTCCATAATATTGCAAATTGCTGTTGATGTTATATTGGGACTCTTAATTGACTGTGATGATATTATACCAGCTCTGACTTCGGACCAGAAATGGTCTCCCCAAGAAACTGTTCAACCCATCTGGACAATAAGTAGCTGGACTCTATGCTTGCTATATGTTTGCAAGGAAAGAATCTTGATTGAATTTGAACTGTAATACTGCATCAAGGTGGAGGAATCCACCAGGGGGGAGGGGCGTGGGGAGGGGTGGGGGGATTCCCAGAGCCTATGAAACTGTCACATGATGCAAAATAATTAATAAAAATATATAAAAAAATGCAGAAACTCAAAAAATAATATTAAATGAATCTTGAATTTAGTATTCCTTGCATCATTGTGTTCAACTCTATGATGAAATTCTGCTTCTGTCATTTATTCATAACATATCACAGAAGCAAGTCACTTTTCCCACAAATCTAATTGTCCATAAGTGCAAAACAGGGATTAGGACAGCATGTGCCATGAGGGTCTATTAATGAGAATTAATGTGCGACTTTCATTACATATTAACTATTCTTTTTTATTGCCAGTTTTATTAGTTTGGTCAATGACATACAAGTACTAATTTGATATATGCACACAATTCATTCATTCATTCATTCAAGATACAATTTCTGAATGCCTTCCCTTTGTTAGAAACCTCCTTTAGGCTCTGGGAGCAGAGCAGTGAGCAAAACAATCCCTGTCTTCTTCAACCTTATATTCCAGTAAGTGAGGCAGCAACAGAAAAAATCAGGAAGAAATAAATAACAATGTCAGTAGTAATATGCGCAATACAGGAAAAAAAACAATAATGCAGGTTAACAGGAAAGGCAGCGACAGAGGCTACTTTAATACAGAATGCCAAAGAAGACCTTACTGAAGGTGACAATTGCCAGAAGACCTGAAGTTTCAATACTGTTGATGACTACGCCACCTATTCTTTCGAATTCAACTGTTCATGCAACTGGTACAAACATCCTTCCTCAGCCCTCAATTCTGTGACCCTGTCTTACGTCTCCCTTTCCCAGTATTCATGTTTTGGTTGCTGGGGGATGAGCGATTGCGCTGACAACATTGCATCATGGTAGGCAAAAGCCTCATTTGCAGCCCAGCTAAAAATCTTGGCAGATCGTTATTCCACCTGCTGGTCCCTAAAGAGCAAGCTGCTATCTTTTCTTTCCTCTTCTAAAAATAGATAGCTGCTTCACTAAGATGCTGTGTAACAAAGAGGCTGCCTGGCTTTCCATCCCATTTATTGTTTTATTATTCAAGCTGCCTAGGACAGCCTGCAAGCTGCTACCTCTCCAAAGAACTGTGTCCAGTCAATGAGATGCTGAGAAAGTGGATGTTCTGTTAAGAAAAGCCTTGGGGGAAACTTCCTAACTCAGTTCAACTAAGGTAGTAGAGAACAAGAGGCAGTGTTCCCCAGTTCACAGGATGGTATAGCATCATCCCCACTAAAACAACATCTCCTAGAACATTTTGACCTATCTCAGTTGCCCTCAGCTACATGGCTGCTATGTCCTTCTTCCCTCTTCTTAACAGACCTAAAAATCACAGTGAAAATAAGATTGTGGGTTTGGAAGAGAACAGAGAGTGAAAATTGCAGGCTGTAGCTGAAGTTCAGTAATTCAGCCCAGAGAGAGAAAATTGAATCTGAGTCAAAAATGCCTGGAGCTGAGGCATTGCATTTCTGACATTAACATGTCTGTAGGAAGCATCCTATGTGGCTCTTAATTTTTCCTTCCCTTTCAGGGCTGGGACGAGAACAGGTAAAGAGGCTCTATTCCAAACAGAACTCAGGCCACTGAGCATGCTCGTTGAGGGCAGAATTCAATTTAACGTCTTCATATTCCTTTGGCTCTCTGATCTAGCTCATGCTGGTGAGCTGACTCACACATGATTTCATTACTGATTCCATTTTCTAAATAAGTCAAGCATTCAGGGTCTCCTTGACAGCTTTACATTTTTGAGCATGTATAAACAATAGTTATTTATTTATTCCAAATCTCAAGTAAAGATGCTGATTGGGAGCAAGTTTTGGCACAGTGGTAAACTTGTTGGCTGGGATGTCAACATCCTAAACTGGATTGCCTGATTGCAATCCTAGCTCCTCCATTTCCAATCTAGATTCCAACTGATGGGCACTCTGTGGGTCGATAATGGTTCAAGTAGTTTATTCTCTGTGCACCCACACAAGAAACAAAGACTGAGTTCCAGATTTCCAGAATCAATCTGGCCCAGCCCTGACTGTTGCAGACATTTGGGAAGTGAACCAACAGATGGGATCTCTTTCTCTACCCACCATCCACCTTTTTAAATAAAATGAGAAACAATGTTAAAACACTCTGATTATGAAACAACACTCAGTGTGAGGTGAAAAGATCTAGATTTTAATATGATTCCAAGTATGTGAAGAAATGAACTGTAGAATGAGGGACTACTGTGGTAGCACAGCAAGGTATTCCTCCACACTGGCATCCCACGTGGGTACCAGTTTGGGTCCTGGATGCTCCACATCCAATCCAGCTCTTTGCTTATGGCTAGGGAAAGCAGTGGAAAATGGCCCCAATCCTTGGGACCCTGTATCCACATGAGAGACCTAGAAAAAGCTCCAGACTTCTGGCTTTGGATCAGCTCAGCTCTGCTGTTGTGGCCACTGGAAAATGAACCAGATGGAAGACCTTCCCCTCTTTCTGTAAAATCTGTCTTTCAAATAAAAAACAAATAAATCTTAAAAAGATGTAGGAAGATAAAACAGAAAGGAAGGTATATTTGTTGTATCAAATATGTCAAAATAGTAATGACGATTATCTCCTATGGCGTAAAAATTACTGGTGTTCCCTTTTTCCTTTACCATTCTCTATACTTTTTCAAATTTTATCTAATGAGCCGGTCAAAACAAAACAATGGCAGCAGGGTTAGTCTCTGATTTGTATCATGGTTTCCTGTGTCACTTTGGCTCCAGATACATTCCCTTCTGCAGGTCCTTTGTTTTTCCATCAATAAAAGAAGAGCAGAGAAAGACTGGAAGAAGAGCCTTCAATTTTAACATGCTGTGCTAACACATTTTTCTTGCATTATTCTTTTAACTGGCAATTCAAAGAGCTGGGACATTATGACTACTTCAAGTCACCATGACCAGAGCAGCTATGAGCCATGGGAGCTAGAGCCAATTCTTCCTTTAGGGTTTTCTCAGTTCAAAGAGCTTGCAGGTACTGCTATTATTGTGCATTCACTTGTGAGTCACAGTCAGCTTAATGTTGGATCTTCAAGTGCTACTGCTGCTGAAGTATGGGACTAACAGCAAGCTATTCACAACATCTGCCTTCAGCTACAGCAATTTCTACATTTCAGATTCTACCTTGGAGTGTTCATCAGCTACATACACAACAGAGTTCATCAATTATCTCATTTGATCATTATAACTATATTAAATAACAGGGACACATATTATTATGCCCGTTTTATCAACAACGAAACTGAGGCTGACAGTAACACAGAGAGGGAACATGATTTTAACCCATCCCTTCTTAACCACAAGAAATGCTACTTAGGAATATAACTGAAGCAAAAATTTGGAAGACTAGATTTTCTGGCAATTACTGAGCTTTTAGTTGTCTGTGTGTGATTTTCCATTGCGTTTTAGGGACATCACAGTGGATTCCCTAACAAAACAGATTTTGTGCTGTTTTCCTGATCCCTGCATCTAGAGCTAATGATCTTCACTATCCAACCTTGTACTACCACTCCCTCCCACAGGGTCTTGGGAGCAGATGTGGAAGAAGCTGAGAGAGCACCTTAGTGATACAGGTGACAACTATGCTGTGACCTATGCTGCTCCCATTTGGAAATTCCCTCAAACTCAGAGAGGTAAAGATGGTAGTAGATTCCATGGCAAGCTTGGGGTTTGAGACTGAATGATATTAATGGAGGCTTTGTGCTATCGTTTAATAGCTCAATCTGATTCCAAAGCAGAACACATCCATGTTCTAAAATTTGGGAAATTAATATCAGTTTCTGATTTGCATCATTGGATTGAGCGTTGTTTCTCGATTTTATTGTAACATGGCATTTTTTTTTTATTCAAAGGGTAAACAGAAGGGCATGTAGATAAAAATACAGTAATTGCGGCAGAATAACATCAGATCTCCCAGCTGGTTTGTGCTGGTCTGCAACTTTTTAGCTATGTGATGTTAGGAAAGTCCCGAAGTTTATTTGAAGTTCATATTTTTATCACTAAAATGAAAACTATAAATCAAACTTAGAATATATTTATGAGGATCAAATAGTGATTTTCTTAAAATGAGGGTAAAATATATAGGCATTTGGTGGGTGTGTATTTGAATTATCATGCACATGAACAATTGCATTTTTGAAGCTCAGTTAAGCCAAGTTGAGCTATTTGTAGCTCTCATATCACTACTATCCTGGCCTACCATGAAGGCTAGAGGCTGCTCAGAAGCTTCCCATGAAGCTCAAGGCAGCTTACAGTAATATCTGGCTGGCCTAGCAGAGTTATCCTGGCTAATGTGCTGTTTTGAGTGTCTGTAAGCCATGGAACATAGGTCCTCCTACCTTTGCATAAAGAGCACAATCTGTAAGTAGTCTTTAAGGTTCATGAGTCAATTTCAACTCTAATGAGTAGTTCAGCTACCCCAAGCCAGTGCTGAAGGCTCACAGTCACCAAGTTGATCATTTCTGACTACCTATAGCAGCCCACAAAATTTGGCAAGATTTGGCATATCCAAAGACCAGAGCACATTTAAGGAGATGTTAAGGAAGATGATCCTAAAGGCAACACTTATATCTCGGTACCATGGGGTCAAGCTCCCAGGAAAAATAAGATAAAAACCAACAAGATTAAAAAGTTTAATCAAATAGGAGCCAAAGCAAAGGAAATTGGGAACACTAGCTTAAAGAAGGCCCCAATCTCACCAAGGGGTGAGATTTGAAGGAGACACAGTATGTTACTAAACAGAAAGAGAAACATGTTTACACTTGGGAAATCCAGGTGAGCCTCTACCATCCCTTTTTGAACTTCACCTCCAAAACCAATTACCCTAAGTAGTTACATTTTTTGAATATTTACAGTATACCAGTGATACCACCTGTGCCATTATACACTGTATTTAATGGTTATACAATGTGCCTAAGATAACAGTAGGTAAGAATCAAAACTGAAATCTAGGGTGATCTGCTTCCAAAGCCTAGGTTTTTTCAACTGTAATATGAAGTAAGCAGGTTGCTTGGCTTTCCTAAATTTTTTGGCCTCTGAATTTCAGTAACAAGTCCCAGTGCTGTATCCTTACCAAGACCCCACACAAACCTGTAACCCATGCTTACAGCACTTCTGCCATTTATTCATTCACATATCTCACAAGCTCTAAGATCTCTCGCCATTTTTTTTACATGATGGAGATATCTAAGAAATCATGGATGATGAAATAATAAAGTGATTAAGTCAAGAAGGAGGAAATGACATTTTCCAGGACTATTTGAAAATCTTTCTATATATTTTGGAGACAATTTCTAACACGATTTCCCTGGGCTCTCCACCATATCACTGTTCCAAAATTACTTTTTTTTTATTATTTTTCACTTTTTTGGTGTGTGTGTGGGGGGCTGAGGGTTGTTCATTAAAGACTGATATCTTCTTTTGTAAGAATTCTATGTGATATATTTGTTTAAAATTGTACTGTTAAGTTATAGTTTTTTTAACTAGACTGTTAGGATTTCAATACTGACTCTCTCACTGGCTTCATGACCCTGGAAAATCTACTTTAATTCAGTGGAAATGTGAGACCGGAAATGTGTCTTTTTATATAGAATCTCTCAAATCTTGTTTCCCACTACAAAACATTTGTTCATTTTCCCAACATGTGGCGTCCTTTCCTTCTCTGATTTTTTTCATTATAAATATTTTATCTTGTTTCACAGGCAAGTAATCTACCTATGCCCTACACTTACAACCACTGCAATAAACTTGTCAAAGCAGCTTTGCATATTCCTCACACCTGTATGTTCTGAAGCACCCAGAAATCACACCCTATCCCAGAAATAGCTTAGAGTGATTCCTTTACTCAAACTGATAAATAAATGGCTAACAGATATCCTGACAAAATAGTTCCCTACAGCTTTGTGGAAAACAGAATACAGGGGAGTGACATTCCCTGTCTCTGAGTGAACATTTTCATATACCATTTTGGGGGCACACCAAGAAAAGTAACAGGACATATTTCATAAAAAAAAGGTTTGGGTTGACATAAAAAAACTGCCAATCTACACAAATTCTGACCAAAAATCTATAATTTTAAATCATTCCACTTAAGATGGCAAAAAGAGTGATCAGCCAGAGATTGATGGATGGATAATTTTATCCATCCAAACTGTCTTCTCCTTCATCTTTAAAGTGTATGTGCTTTAGTGATACCATACTATTTCCTTGGCAGCTGACATTTCAAACTTTCACAATGATTTTTATTTCACATGCAGCCAGATGCACCTACTAGCCAAGAGTGGTCCATAAAGGAGATAGAGAAAACAACCATAGAGATGTTATAGGTCACCCATCAAATCAAAGGCACATCTGAGAACAGAAATACTTCAGAGACCTGGACTCAGAAGACATACTAATCAGCAAGGCAGCTATCCATACAAATGAAAAGAAAGAAACAGAAGAAAAATAGTACTGAATCCGAGTTAGGAAATCCTTTTAACGACATTCCATTATTTAGTTGAGTTTTTACAATGGTTTGACAAAAATTGGTCAAAAAAAGGAAATCCAAGAAGCAGATAAAAGAACATGTTCCCAAGTCCAATACTCACTGAATCAATATCATGCCAAAACTGCCCGGTAATCTGCATTTTAATAGGCTCTCAAAAGATTTTGTTGTTTAGCTATGTGTAATACCACGAGTTTATGTAACTGCAAAGATGTCATATTTGAAGTTTCATCCTCCCATTCTGTTTTGCCTTTCTCTGAATTCTCCACTCAAAATAGAAGAGGGAATTAGCTAAGGGTGTGGATAGTTCTCAGCCTGCATCCAGAAGCCATTAACTCCTTAAAAAGCCCCGAGCAGGTCTTGGAAGAAAGTATTCTAACGTTGCCTCTGATTTTACCCAGTGTTTGTTCCTGACATTTTGTCAGAGCCAGCTTTTACATTTATGTTACCTTGATAGGGAGAGAAAACAACTCCCTTGCAAATACAGCTTATGCAAACCAAGGATACAATTCCACAATAATAAATTGCAAACACAGTCTCATTAAATTTAACCCATTTCCAATCAGACAACAAAATTCACCTTTTAAGGGCAGGACCTTGCAATGATTCTCTTCTCTGGCACCTAAGTAGAATAAGTTTCTATAAACCCAAATTATAGTTGAGGTGTTGTTAGACTTGTGAAAACATGGTGAATTACATTACCCGGGATAATAATAATTCAGGCAGGAAAGGGAACCAAAAAAGCATCATACTGCATGGGGAGCATTTTAAAATGAGCCTTAAAAACAATAGTATGATTTGACCAGTTTCACCAATTTAAGAATAGGAGGAACTTAAGAGGTTGTTTTTTTGGTTTCTAGTTAAAAGATACGATTTCAGGAAGAAATAATGGAAACAATATGCCTTGACCCCAGGATTAAGTCCAGACAAAGCCTGAGGGAAGTCTTTCCTTGCTATCCTGTTCCCAGTGTTTGTACTGGGATTGTGCCAAATAAGCTAAGGCCTCATTAATGAGAGCAAGGCCACCACTGAGATGATTATTCTTTTTCTGGGCTCTAGAAATGCAAAAATTAAACAAAACAGGAATTTTTCCTCTGCTTTAGACAAGCTTTATACCATAATTACAAAGCAATCATCAGTCCTCTTAAAGATGCTACTCTCAGGGGCTCTCCTGAGACAGGTCCCACACTCATTTCCTTCCTACCTCTCCCCAGAAGGGACATAGCGAAGGGTCAAGTATTTTGAGATTCAAGAGAAGTGCCCCTGGATCAGATGATTCCCTCCCTGATGCCCTCGGTGTAACTATGGTCTTTCACACAAACACTCTGGCCTTTTAAAGTTCCATCTCATGTCCAAGTATACTCCCACTGTTATTCTGCAACTTTCTGCCTCTAACCTACTCTGTCTCCCATTCCCAATAGACTAAAATGTAATCCAACCCCTCTTCTTACACTGGCTTCCATTTCAGTTTACCTGGATAGGAAGGCTGGGAAAATGTGTAGCACAGGATAAGCTTATCTCTGCGCCTCTCGAGCCAATTCATGTGACAGGACACTGACAGTTTCCAAGTCCATTATTGGTTTCCAAAGGTTTGTGTACCAAGACCTCACTACTGTTTCTGGGTGTTTCTTGGATTTTTTTTTTTTTTTTTTGCCTTACAAACAGAAAAATAAAGAAGGAAAGTAGCGTTAAAATTGTACTGCAATTATCTACAACTTAAGTACCCAGGAGGTACCTCAACCTAAGCATAGAATAAGCTGAAGAGTCAGTAATTTCCAGTGAGTTGATGCTAGCAGGAGTAGCCCTTAATCAATGTTACTGAAGATTTAGTTAATAAATATCCCATTTTTAATCCCCACTTTCAAGCATGGGGCCCCATGTGATGGCTCAGTGGTTAAATCCTCATTGCAATTCAGTGCCTGTTAGTGTCCCATTCTCACTGCGATTCGGTGCCTGTTAGTGTCCCAACCGCTCCATTTCCCATCCAGCTCCCCACTTGTGACCTAGAAAAGCAGCAGAGGATGGGCCAAAGCCTTGAAACCATGTACTTGCATGGGAAACCTAGAAGAAGCCCCTGGCTCGTGGTTTTGGATTGGCTCAGGTTCAGTCACTGTGACCGCTAAGGGAGTAAACCAGAGGATAGAAGATATTTCTATCTCCTTTTCTCTGTAAATCTGTCTTTCCAATTCAGAATGATTCCTCAGGCTCCAGCATGACCGTGTCCTAGTTGCCCACAGTCATAACCTGCTCATTTATACACCAGATATTGGCTTATACTCCTTTCTATTATCTTGTCCACTTCATTAATGGTGCTTCCTGGAGGCATCTGCAAAATCACTCAAACTCAAATCCTGCCTTAAGGGAGAAGCCAATGGGAGGTCCTTATCAGGATCACCAGACCAAATGATTTTATGGAGTTTAGCATGATTAGCGCAGCTCCTTTAGCTCTCTTAGCATTGTCTGCTGGAAGGAATATGCATTCTTATTTACTTGGAACAGATCTAAGCCATAATCTCTACACAGTTTTGTCAGAAATAAAAAATTGAGATGACATGGGGATACTTCCAAAAGTTTCTAGAAACCAGAATCAATCCAGGGAGGAAGGACAGTTTCTTAAATGGTGCTGGCGAAATTTGATCTATCTGTGTAGAAATACAGTGCAAGACCCATATCTTACACCTTGTACAAAAATCAACTCTAAATTGATCAAGGTTCTACAGCTACAACCTATACATGATCAAATTACTACCAGAAAGCATTAGGGACACTCTACAAGACACAGGCATAAACAAAGGTGTCTTGAGAAGACCACAGAAGACAGGAACAAAAGGAAAACTAAACAAATGGGATAACATCAAGCTGAGATGCTTCTGTACAGCAAAGGAAACCGGAAGCAAAGTGAACATGCAGCAGCAGACAGGATGAGAGAAAATATTTGCAAACTATGTAACTGATAAAGGATTAATATCCAGGTTTTATAAAGAGTCCTCCCCAATTCATCAGCAGCAAAACATAATCCAGTTTAAAAATAGGCAAAGATCTAGAAACAGGCGTTTTCCAGCTCTGAAATGCAAATGGTTAATAGACCTATGAAAAAATGCAAGGCTCATTAGCCACAAGGAAAATACAAATAAAAATCAAAGTGTTGTTTCATCTCACCCAAGTTAGACTGGGTATCAATAAAAATCAGAAAAGTATAAATGCCAGCAAGGATGTGAAAAAAGGGCATACTAATCCACTGTTGTTGAGAATATAAACTAGTGCAACCATTATCAAAGACATTATAGAGATTTTCCAGATTTCTAAAAACAGACCTACCATGTGGCCCAGTCATCCCACTCCCAGAGTTTATCAAGAAGAAAAGAAATCAGCATATAAAAGAGTTAACTTTACCTCTGTGTTTATAGCAGTTCAATCCACAGACTTTTAAAAGTATCCGTATAGATTCATATCTCTCTCTCCCACATCTCATTTCCATCAGGACTCAAATGAGGCAAGAAAGAGTACTAATCAAACTCTCAATAGATGGTTGTGTCTTATCATTCATTGTCAGAATGGACGCAAAGGTGAGGAATTCTAATCTTCTATTTTCAAGCTGGAGGGTTTGTGGCCTTCACCTCATTGTCATGAGTTTCCACACAGACTGTCTGAGATATGAAGATACTCGTGTTTTTGGCCATGTGAACTTTGAAAACATCCTGAACCCTCTATGAATTTCTCTCCTAGTATTTTGTGACGATCTAATATGACAAAGTGTTTTAAAGCCCCTGATATGTTCTATGCATGGAACAAATGGTGGACAAATTTATTGAACTCTCTTGACCTCTCTAAGTTCACCATGGTCCCAGCATCTTCACTGGTAACACTTATTTCTTACCCATGTCACTTGCAAATACTTTTTTTTTTTAATCAATATCTTTGTCCTGGTTCATGGGAGGAAAGGTGTGAACAGCAAGCTGCTCAATAATGTTTGGGTAACTTTGTCCAATTTGTCTTGGTTGTAGTGCACAAGGATGCCTTCAGAACACTGTGAAACATCCTCACCATAAAGCAGCATCTGCTCCATGATCCTTGCTGCATCAGTTCTTTGACAGAAGGACTGTCACATATTTGGCCACTCTGACATTACTTAAACCATAGGGGCTAAATAGTCCTAACAACATTGCACAACAGACTCCTAGTCTCTCATAAATGCATTGGAGTTGACAAGTTGAAATGAATCCACCTGTAGTCCTTGGTCTGGTTAAACTAGATCACAGAAATCACAGGCTACTTAACACGGGAAAGCTTGCAGGTCTGTCTAGAGGACCAAACGAAAGTTCTGCATTCTAACAGAGCACACTCAGAAGGGGGCAGCAATGAGCCGGAGACAGGCTGAGTGCATCATACTGATTATAAATCCGTTTCTGTTGCTGCCACAGATACCATTAAAAGAAATATAAATGTGAAGCAGACAGACAAAATTAACTCCTTTCTGACGAATTGAATACTTCAAAGAGCTGCTTTATTTGGGAAAATTATTACATTCTGCTTGCTGTTCAGCCATCACATCAATAGCCAATTGATTAGTAATCATATTTCACTGAGAAATAGTACCAGGAGAAGCAGGAGGAAATTTAGAAATGAAGTTGTTCAACTCTATTTATAGATAGTATCACTGATATCTGCAAAGTAAAAAGAATATTCCCAAGTTTGTCCAGTGAATTAGCAGTTACTTATTTTTATTTCAAAGGCAGATTCACAGAGAGGAGATACAGAGTGAAAGATTTTCTATCCACTGTTTCACTCCCTAAATGACCAAACTGGCTGGAGCTGAGCTGATCTGAAGCCAGAAGACAGGAGCCACTTCTGAGTTTCCCATGTGGCTGCAGGATCCTGAGGACTTGGGCCATTCCCCACTGCTTTTCCAGGCCATAAACAGGGACCTGGGTCAGAAGTAAAGCAGCTGGAAAGTAAACCAGCAGCCGTATGGGAGCCAGCACTTGCAACTAGAGGATTAGCTTGTTGAGCAATGGTGCTGGCCCTAACAATCTGCTTTTTTTAAGATTTATTTATTTTTATTACAAAGTCAGATATACAGAGAGGAGGAGAGATAGAGGGGAAGATCTTCCCTCTGATGATTCACTCCCCAAGTAAGCGCAACGGCCAGTGCTGTGCTGATCCTGAGCCAGGAGCCAGGAACTTCCTCCAGGTCTCCCACGCAGGTGCAGGGTCCCAAAGCCTTGGGCCGTCCTCGACTGCTTTCCCAGGCCACAAGCAGGGAGCTGGATGGGAAGTGGAGCTGCGGGATTAGAACCGGCGCCCTGTATGGGATTCTGGCACGTTCAAGGCGAGGACTTTAGTTGCTAGACCACATCGCCGGGCCCAGCCCTAACCATCTTAACACAAGTAAGATAGATTGGCTTTTGAAGCAAAGTTCTAAATTATCAATACAAAGCAAAACAAAAAGGGGAAAACAACACTGAAGGAGAGAGAGGGAAAATCAGAGAAAAACCAAGAGAGTATAAGATGTGATGATGGCTGTTAAAGCAACCCTGACTGCAAATACACAGTGCCCTCAAAGAACACTATTAATTATGCAAGAATAATTTAAATATTACAATTATTAGTATTGTTACTATTAATAATAACAATATAACAATTGTATTAAACAAGAAAACACCTGAAGACTTTGGTAAATGCATGTTTAGCTTAAGCTTCTGCACTATTATGGACTGAATGTTTATGCTCCCTGCCCACAGGTCACATGTTGAAGCACTAACCCTCAATGTGATGGTAGTAGGAGGTGACAGAGGACTCAGATACAGGATGCATAGGCACGTAAGTGATGACTTCCCTGCTGGTAAAGATACCACAATTTTACTTTCAGAACATCAAGTTTCACCCACGATAATTTACTTGCTAACAGCCTAAAGCCTTGGGACCCTACACCCGTGTGGGAGACCCGGAAGAAGTTCCTGGATCCTGGCTTCAGATCAGCGCAATTTACTTGTTGTCACAATCAATTCTAAATTTTAGGTTATTTCCGAATAATTGCTTCAAGTTTACTGAAGAATATCTAAGGGTGTTGACCATATCTTATTCTTTCTTAAAATTTGTTCTTTATTTTCTTTTTTATGTAAGTTGCCTTGCTACAGACAGCATCTGGGAATAGGTGTTTCAGATCCCACAGGTTACCATGACATAACATCAGGCTTTCATCACTCTAATTAAAAACAGCCATCTCACTTCACAATGCTAGCCAAGTTCTGGAGCAGCAGAAACTGACAGGAAATGAGACCCTATTTTCTCTTGACTCACCATCAGAACAATTTTCCCTAGTTACAATAACTCTAAAAGGAAAATACACACCTATCTCAACTGAAATAGGGATCTAGCAGGAATTTTATGAAATCTGACCCATCTCTGGGAGGAACACACATTTATGTCTATAAGTGTTAGTATACAGGTGCGGCGGAGCAAGGTGGGACAGGGTGGGGCGTGGGGACAGGAATCACATCAGCAGATAATTAGCCATTATGCACAGAAAAGTTTACAAAATTATTGGAACGTTTCTTATAAAAGGAACACCAAAAATATGATTCCCTGTGTCTTTATGCACCAGCATTATTTTTGTATAGTTCCTGGTTCTTGACACACAGACTTGCTAATGGATTTTGACTTTCCTTCACTCTCTCCTACTTAAGTGAATCCTTTCACTATTAAGGGTAGTGACCGTGGCATGAAACTCCCACCTGACATCCAGTCGCCCCCAGAACCTGTTCTTTACTTTGAGCAGCTTGGCCTACATATTTCTATCCAGTCCCTTTTCTTCCTCATAGGAAGAAGTCATGAATCATGAGACTCTTCATTTGAATCAAGTACATACACCTAACTCAGTTAATGTCTTGTGATGTCTTATGTCTGCTACTTTTATTGCATCTTCCTCAGCCATACATCCTATAAAGGGTCACTGATAACTTACTATGGATCATGCATTATACTGGGGCACAAATATTTGACAGGCACAATGTCTTCTCTCGTAGTTACTCTGCAGTGTGGCCAGTGCCATAAAGAAGATAGCATAAGGTGATTCTTTAAACACAAGGAGTTCAGAAAAAGTCTTGGAAAATATCAAGAAATGTTTCCTAGAGGAAGGAATTTGAGTCCTGAAGGCTATCTAGAAGTAGATGATTAACAGAACACTTCATTGATATGAGTCAATAATCACTGTTATTTGTTGTTCTCAGATCATCTATCTATAAAAATTTCTGAATTTTTCCGATATATTTCTTTTAATATGCCATTGGCTTCAATATTCAATTATAAGGGATATTAGCATTGTGTGTAAGTCATGAGCAAAAAGACTGAGACTCTAGGCACTTATCAATGAAAAAAAAATGTAAAAGGATTTCTTCTACAAGACCACAAAGCCCACAAACAATAAAAGGGATAACTGATAATATTACTACATTAAAATTTAAAACATGTACATAAAGAAGATAATGTGAACAAATTAACAAGCCACAGACTGAACAACCTGCTATATATTTAACAACAATAACAACAAAAGGATTAGTGTTAATAATAAATGAAAGGACTTCAAAATCAGAACAGGGCCAAAAGCTTATTATTAAAAAGTGGGCTGGGCCTGACTTGAAGACCTAGCAGCTAAAGTCCTCACCTTGAACATGCCAGCATCCCATATGGTCACCAGTTCTAATCTCAGCGGCCCCACTTCCCATCCAGCTCCCTGCTTGTGGCCTGGGAAAGCAGTCGAGGATGGCCCAAAGCCTTGGGACCCTGCACCTGCGTGGGAGACCTGGAGGAAGTTCCTGGCTCCTGGCTTTGGACTGGCTCAGCACAGGTCGTTGCGCTGGCTTCAGGAGTGAATTATCAGACAGAAGATCTTCCTCTCTCCCTCTCCTCCTCTCTCTATATCTGACTTTGCAATATAAATGAATAAATATTTTTTAAAAGTGGGCCAAAGACCCTAATACCTTTCTCACACATATCTTGAAAATGCAAATGAACAAGAGGCAGAAGACACAAGAGCTCAGCAAGATTCTTTGGCAGTATTTCTCAGAATTAAACACAGACTTACCACACAACAGAGTAATGGCACCCTATGGCATTTATCCGACAAAATGAAGGCACATTTTTAAAACTAAATTATTCAAATACCCTTTAATAAGCCAATTCACTACAAAACAACCACATTACAGCAAGCAACAACTTGGAAGCAACTAAGGAAATGATACTGAATGAAAAGGGCCCATCTCAAAGGGTACATGCTATATTATTATTCATTGAATATTTGTGAAGTAACATAATTATAAACATGAAAGAAAAAATAGTCACAATAGATAAAGGAAGAAGAAATGAAGTGAATATGGCTGCAAACAAAAACAGGAAAGTCTTCTATAACATGGGATTGTGGTGGCCATAACACAATACTACACAGAACTGCACACACACACACACGCACACATACACACACACCAAAGAGTGTATAATTGCTGAACTACAGAAATGTGCAAAAGCTCTAAGAATTTTACCAACATTCATTTTTTTTTTGCTTTTGTACTTTAATTGTTTAAGACATTAACCTTGGAGGAAACTGGAAAATTTCTCTGTTGAACTTATTTTAATACATAGTTCCTTCACATTAAAAAGTTTAAAAAATTTAAAAGGGAGGGTTGATTTGGGAAAAAATAGGAAAAATGTTAATTTTGTTTTATCTTGGCAATAGGCATGTGATTGTAGGTAATAAAGGAAGGAGTTTACAAGGTGTGTATAAAAATTAAATTCAAAGAAAATTTGAACTTCCTTAAAACTTCTGGAAACCTTTACATATTATTTTCTGCATCAGTATTATAAATTTAAATTGCATTTTGTTATAATAAGAAATAATTTTAATAGAAAAGCATGGATTTAGAGTCAAGCATGCATATTTTAAATCTCAGCTCTGTCACTTGTATGATCATTAGAAAATCACTTATGTCTAAGAATATAGATTTCTTGTTATAAAGTTAGAATAATAATCAGTATCCTAGAGTTCTTATGTAACATTGATTAAAATAATGGATATAACATGCCCACTACATGCTACAAGAGTGATGATTAATGGCTCGTATGAAATGACAGTAATGATGATGATGAAGGTTTTTTCCTTTCTTACAGAAAAATTTTTAGCTAAAGTTAATTTTATGTTCCAATAAAGAAAACCAATGATTAACTTAGTTAACCTATTTCTCAAATGAGAACAAGTCTAACTTTGGTGGATTTCTTCACTTGAGTACTATGAAATCATTTTATCTTCTAGACAGTTTCCATAGAATGGCATAAAAAGTTACACACAGAAGGTAAATGGCAATAACTAAAGATCTACCGACTCTGTCATAGAGTGGTAAGACTATAGTTACACCTTAATAGAAAAAAAGTAGGATTGGAGGAGCTTAGCTGCTGGGAGAATGTTCCATGCTGCACGGCCTTTTTTATTCACCATATCAAAATCATAGACAAAGGCTCCAGATGTTCTTAACAAGGTTCCATAACCTCAGCCAATTATGCAAAGCCTAAGTGGAATGGACTGTAATGAAGTTCCACCTATAACTTAGTTATTAAAAACATGAATCTTAGATTTAGCTCTGCATTAGAGCTAAATTAGAGAATTAGCTGTCACTCTTTCAATGCCCTCAAAAAGATTACTGAACTATGAGTCTCAATTTTCTTATCCATAAAAATAGTATGTTTGAAAAACTCCTTTCATATGACTATCTTTAGCATCAAGTGAAATAGTACTGAACAGTAAGTGTAGTATCTGATACATATAGTAAACAATAAGGAATTCACTAATAATAATTTATCAAGCCATAATGGTTGGTTGCATTAAACTATTCGGGCCCATAACAAAAGCTGCTGAAGAGAATTAAGAGGTCATAAAAAATGTACTGGATTTGTACATTCACACAGTCATCACAGTTACCATGCACAAGTTTTGCAATGTGAACTCCCAAGTACATAAAGGCTTTGAATTACTAAATAGAGATATTTACCAAAAGATTGCATATTTATTATTTTATTTTATATTATTAATTCTAACTGCAAAGTGGCCCTTCCATAGTAGTGACTATTTTTATGGAATATGTATTATAAGAAATGTTATTACATGTATCTGTTCCCATCCCTATTCCTGACAGTTCACTTAGAAAGTCTGATACCAGATTTACAGAGCCCTTTAAGCTAGTTTCTCCACTGGTCTTATTTCCCTAGGCCTAAGAGACAAATGCATCTCATGATTCATAAGAAGAGAGTATTTATGGGACTGCTTGATTGCTGTCCTGAAAATTGATGTGAACAGACTTGATGGTGTTTCCATTGTCTTTCTAACCTGATTAATTCTACTTGCTGTGATATAGTGAAATCAATCAAAGATACCTGAGTGCATATTTCTCTAGTTCTGTACTGAGCTAGGCATTATGGCAACACGGAAAAATTATCAGGTATCTATTTTCAACAGGGTTGAAAATGCATTGAGGAGGTAAGTTTCAAAATAGCAAACAAAAGAGGAACCAGCTAGTCACGTTCTTCTCAGGGAAATAAAAAAAAGAAACAAGACCAATACATCACTGGTAGTCAACACCATCTAGGGTGTCAATAACTTATTTTACTGTTGACTGTGCCTAAATAATTCTCAAAAAAACAGTTTATATTTCTGAAAAATATTTCAATCACTATGTTTTCTCATTTCTATGAACTTAATTTAGGGATTTAAAAAAAAAAAATCCAGAGTGGAAGCATGGTTTATACCAACATATCAACTCCTTCATCCAGATTTCAAATAGGCTCAGAAAGGCAGAATTTGAATGCTTTCTTAAATTTCTCTCTTCCACAGAACAAGGCTTCAGTCCCAAATCCAGGCAGACCCAACAGTTTCAATCACACCAAAAATGAAAGTCATGACAGACAACTGCAATGTGGTCCCCATGGTTTGCTGCAAGCCTCAGACTGGGAGAAATTTTTTTCTATATCTGTATTCTCTTGGTTAATCTCTAAGTCATTCCCATGACTTCAGCAATTGTCTTTGGAAGAATGACTTGCAAAGCCACATTCTAATCTGCAGGAGTTAACTTGATGCTCAACTCTAAACCTGCCTTCTGATGTTCATTAGGCATCAACTTCCCAAACTAGATTTCCTGGAGCATTCCCAGTTCTATTAACAGTGTCATCATTTTCCCAGCTATCAACTGTTGACTCCATAGTTTCACATTGGGCTCCTGTTTCTTCATGTTTCCTCACATCTAATCTGCCATGAAGAACTGACAGGTCCCTAAATATACGCCTCATTTGCATGGTCACTTTCCTAGATTATGCTAATATTTTCATTAGTTCGCAGTACTAAAATACATCTTAATAGGATGCCCATGCTTTGTCTCTTGCTCTAATAGAAGAAGCAGAGTCTTCTATCTAGGCTACAAATGTATATCAGAAACTGCATTTGTTGAATTGGGATGAACTGAGTTGTGTTGCCAGATAGCTCTAAGTGCCAGTTTCTTTACCTCGAACCTGTGGATTTCTGTAACTTACAGATGCCACAAGTGGCAGAGAATAAATATGATAACAAGATATTTTCAAGCAAAATTACCCACAACTTGAAAAGGAAAATTCACTTCTACCTATTATATCCATATCCTTTTAAATAATCAACAAATTTTCAATATGATGAACTCTTTAAATCAAATTTATTAATATTGTAAACCCTTATTTGTAGCACCACCCATTAGAAGCCCAGAATAAATTCTGAGAACGAAGTATTCATATTGAGATAAGGTGGATAATTGGTCTATCTGTGAAAAGAAGATAATCATGAAATTAAGCCCCAGTAATTGTGAGAGGTTAACTTATTCCCAAACCTGAGTATTTTATTTTAAGCTCTAATAACTTACTAAAGGATCAAAGAGAATATATTTCACTATATGATCAAAACAGAAGGATGATTCACTAAAATTTCTAGGTTGGTAGTGCAGCATTGGAATAGCAGATACAACCTTGCAAACACCATCTTAGGCAGCTATACCGACTTACACAGTGAAAGGAAAACCACATTGTAATGTCATTGCATAAACGAAGGCCCTTTTTTCTGCCTCTGTCATCCATTTTTACTCTTATTCCATGTCAGAAAGAGCTAGATGCCCAGACCACTAATCATGTCTCATTCTTGCTCTTGGAAAGTATAGATGACCCTTGACCACCTTTCCTTTGTATTCATCTTCTCTTTCTCAAAATTCCAGCCAGAAGAACCATCTGTAGAGTTCTCAAAGCAGCTCTGAACTCTTTCCTGTCTCTGGGCCTTTGTACTTTCTCCCTACTCTATGTAGAACTCTCTTCCTCTTGATAAGCCTGTGTCTGGCTGCTTCTCAACATTCACTTTTCAGTTCAAATGCCACTGCCATTATTTAAAGGAGCAACACTCACCACCACCTCAGGTACTCTTTAGTACATTACCAAGACATCCTGTCTCCAGTGGCATCATTATCCCTGTACTACTGAATTGATCAAGGCAGGCAAAAATAATAATGTAAAAACTTTGATACTAGAATTTATAACCTTTTGCTCATGAAAAGTTCTTTTTGATTTTTCTAGAAAATCAGGTAGTGCAGAGGGAATGTATTAGAATCCTTTGACTGCAAATGGTAGGAACCCCATTCTAATGTTATTTTAGCAGCAATAGAAATGTATTGGCTTATAAATGTGATGTCTAAGGGCATATGATAGCTTTAGGCATGACAGGACCTGGGGGTTTTGAAACAAGATGTCATTGGTTTTCTGTCTCATGTCCATTTCTCAGCTTTGCTACTCTTTGTGTTGGCTTCATTTTTTAGAGAATCTTTTCTCACATTTGCATGATGGTCATCAGAGGCACATGGCTCTGTGCCGGAGACACAGCGATGAATGAGAAAGACATAATCCCTGTTCTCTTGCAGAAGACTTGGGGAAAGATAATCTGAGTTGTCTGAGCATCTTCCTCTGCCTGATACGACATGAGGGTAACATAAGAATAATTTAGGAAGCAAACACTGGTACATGTGCAAATAAACAGTGTGCTTGCAGATGGTGGCAAGTACTATTTTATAAACCTTTATGATTTTTGGTCACAACATCAGAAACACTGCAATTCCAGCTAGCATTAACATGATATACATTTTGTGCTTTCCTGTGCAAAAAAAAATTGTGGTTGCACCATTGAGCAATTGAGTCTTTGAAGAAAACACAATAATATACTATACTCAGATGAGTAACCACCCCGTAAACAGAATCAGGTGGAAACCATAGGGGGTATTCTAAACAGCAGCTGTGTACCAAGTAGTTGAGGAAGGGTTGAGAAAAAAGAATATTTGTTGAATAGTCCATATATGAAGTGGTGAAGGCAGAAGTAGAGTTCTGGATACAGTACGTGTAGGGGAGGATCAGGCTGGGTAAATGGTGGCTGCCTGAGTGGTACAAGAAAACCAAAGTGAAGCAGCTCTTAATGGAAATAGGCAGAGACTAAAGAAGTCATTTTTGGATATGTTAATTTAAAACATATCTAGAAACCAGTAAGCACTATCATTTCTGTGTCCACTTCTTAAGGACCTCTATGTGCCAAGAAAAATGTTTCATATACACTATTACACTTAGGTACACATATAGTACTTCTTGGTAAAGAAGATGTTTTAAGCCACACGTTTTACAAATGGCACACCTGAAACCAAGTGGAGTTGCTGAAATCATACAAGGTCCTAGAGCAGGTTGATGACATAACCAGAATTTGTAACTACGCCACTAAGGAGTTTCCTAACTTAATTTACCACTTTGCATCATCACAATCTACACGTTCAAAACAAGCAATCACTAAGATCTTACCGGCCTACCTTCCCACTTAAATCATTTCAAGCTGAAGAAAGAAGCATACCGGAATGATTAAATTCAAACAAGAAAGTTGATTTATTTTAGAAGACTTCACAAGACTCTTTAAGGAGCCCTCTGACAGTGCTAATTTTAACCAAGTCATTGTTAAGCAACCTTGCTTTCCTCCATGCAAGGCAAAGTACAAACACAGCATATGACTCAGCACAAACCAGATGTGGCTCTCCATCCACCACATTAGCCACACTCCAAATTAGATAAACAACAACTCCCAAGGTCAAGAAACAATGTAAAACATGCTCAAAAACAATGCAAGACACCTCCCATCCAGTTTTCTATAGTGAGGCTTTTGCACTGCTCTCCAATGGCTATTGAAGGCAGGGATGAACTAGGCTGTGGGAAACATCTTACACAAAATCAGTGAAAGTGACAGTTTATTTTATGAAGACTTCTGATTAAAGGAGGTGAGGAAGCAAGGGCTTAGATTGGAGTAACAGCAAGCAGTGTCGTCATGAAAATCTTGTCTCCATTTCTGGATAATGTCTTTAAATTTTAAAGCTCTGAGGTGGTGATCTGTATTACTGTAACTGCAACAGAGCAGCCCAGGAAATTCTAAACCAGAATTCCTCTTCTCATTCTGTTCTATCTCTTCTGTGTGTTTTATCCTCGCTCCCAAGAAGTAGAGGATTATGGTTCTTCAGGCTTAAATTTGTAGTCCACAGCCAACAGCTCAGGGGATGGGAGGTGTTCTCTCTTGCTCTTTTTTCTCCCCACAGTGCAGTTTTATTTTTGGTGATGTTTACATAGCTGTTCAGGGTGGGAAGCATCAAGGGTTAAGGGAGACTAGGTGAGACCATTGTTTCTAAATTTTCTTTTTCTTCTTCCTGTATCTGGAGGAAGGGGGGAAGAGAAGTGGAGAAGCAACACCCAGGTTCCAAACCACCCCAGTACCCGGGAATGTGGAATGGCCACCTGATAACAACCTAGGGTCTCCGAGGGTTCTGTTTAAGTGATTTCGATGGTTATGAAATGATGTCAATCTTGCTGATTCAAGAATGAAGAAATCCTTCCAAGATCCATTGATTGACATAGTCCACCTTAGAGTCTTCATTCACCCAGATGTTTGCTGTAAATGCTTGGCTGGAGTAGTGGTCCAATTTGTTCTGCCTTCCTTCCTCTGCTACGTACCAGATGTCTTCTGCAGCTCCCAGTGGACTGCCATATCCCTCATGAGCATCTAGGCATGCCATCCACTGCTCCATCTTTCCCATTAAGGAGCCCCAGTTCTGACACATGCACTCCACAGTCTGTACCCAAATCCTGCAATTCTCCCCATGGCTAGAGTTCTGAGTCTAGCAGTTCAGTGGAGAGGTTAGTGATCTCCAAATTGACCTCGTGTGAGGTGATCCCAGACCTGACTCTTGTATGTGCTTGCCAAGATCTGACACAGTCTGTCACCCACATCAGCCTATGCACACTGGTAATTGCAACTGTTGCGTCACTTCTGTCTCCAGTCCTATTTATTCCACAAATCAAAGTTGCTGCAGTCCAGACTTACCAAGTCCACTACACACTCAGCCCTCAGGCACAACAGTGGAACTTCAGCCTAATCGGAGAAACGTCCCCCCAAAACTCCCACTAGGCTCACCCCCAGCCCTGGTTCCCGTGCTTGCCAGTATGTGCAGCAGACTGGTCTAATCTGTCCCATATCCCATTCAGCTCTCACACACATCAATAGGTGCTGGAGCCTAATTCATCCCAAGCTACCTCACTATCCAACCCACACTCGTGCCAGTGGGTACTGCCACCTATCTAGCCAGGCCCTCCCCCAGCCCTGGTTCTCATGCTCACCAGTGGGAGTTGCAGCCCATCAAACAGGTGCCTCTCTTGGTCCCTTGAAGACATAAAAATCCCCTTTCATTGCTGCATATTGATCACATGCTCAGCTATGAATTTCACAAATATATAATGAGAAATTACAATGTGTATGAGTTTAGAATTTAGTGAGAAAACATGATGCAGATGCTTGCTGTCTTAAAGATGCTGTGCATTGCAGACAGTAAGCAACCGACATAATAAATCAATCAGGTGGTGTGTTTAAAAATATAATATAAATTGATGTTGTAAGGAAAATGTGAACAGAAGAGACATCAGGTGTGCTAACGTTTGGAGTAGGCAGCAGTTTGTGGTACTTAAAACGGTGGTTGATGTAGATAGCACCAGTGTTGTAGGAGACACACAACTTAATGAGATAAAGGATTTGGTACAATGGATATCTGGAAACTGCTCATTCTATACCAAGTAACAGTGAGTGCAAAAACCTTAAAGTGAGAGCTTTCCCAGTATAATTGAAGAATAACAATCAGACCTATGTGGCCAGAGAAGAGTAAGTTTTGTTCATCCTCTCAGAAGACCAAGATGAGTCAGTCTATGGTGGTAACCTTGAACCAGTTTTATTGCATAATACATTTGAACAAAATACCTGAACAGGAAACCCAATGTTATGGTTCTAATCGTATCCTCATTATAAAAACAAGCCTTAATAAAAATTGTTACATTGATGAATTAAAGAATAAACAACTGAATGTAAAATATTCAGATCTTTTTTTATTACCAATTGATTTGTCTGATGCCTATCCTTCTGGCATTGAGATCCTTATCCCTGTCTAACTGGGCTGTTGGGATTGACACATTATTCTTGGAAACAATACACAGTCTACTCTGCAGTCACATGTGCCATGTTCCATGGACTAGAATACACTGTAACTTTAATAAGTTTTTATTATCCTATTTGCTTATATGAAGTTCCAGTTCATTTAATGACATCATTGCTCACTGGACATTCACCTTCTCAATTTCATCTCTCTACTACCTCCATTCCCCCACATGTTTAATTTCCTATTGAATTCCCTACTGACCAAACAGTTCACATATAATCGTAATAGATCTTACTGCCTTCTCTTTCATTGCAGTCTATTCAACAAACATGTATTGCATGCAGAATATGTGCTAAGTGTTATCAAAGAACCAAATGTCCTGGTTCCTCTCATAGAGAAGCTTTCCACCTACCAAACTGATATAGCTTAAAAGTGCAAATAGTTAGGGAGTTGATCAGTTGATGGAAGATATTTCTATTTCTCTCTTCTCTCTTCTCCTCTCCTCTCCTCTCCTCTCTTCTCTCTTCTCTTCTCCTCTCCTCTCCTCTCCTCTCCTCCCCTCCCCTCCCCTCCCCTGTCCTCTCCTCGCCTGGTATGTTTGTGTGTGCTTATTTGATCAACTTCAAAGACCAAATGCTTTCTGAAGACAGAGGCCACCTTGTTTTTATCAGTGTATTTCCAGTCTCTAGTACTATTTTTGTCTAGAGCATGTGCTTGATAAATACTACCTAATGAATGTAGCTACATTCTAAAACTTCCATTTTTCAGTTTAAAGACATTCTTTGACAAGAAAGGGAAAATTTTTTTTAAGACACAGAGTTGAGCCAGAAGGATATTGGCTACCTAGCAGTAAATGTTCAGAAAGAGTTAATGAGTTTTATCAAGGCTTGGAGAATATAACTTGTTTATATTAAAACCAGTGTTTTAGTCGGACTCTGGGTCAAACATGTGCGGTGCTAGGGTATCTATTCTATTTTCTGTTGTGTTTATGCCATAATAAAATAATGTGTCTACCTGAACACAGCTTCAATGCAACTAATAACTATTGTGTTCATTTCTTTTACAAAAACCAAGCTTAGATCACAAGGATTTGTTATTCTAAAAGTCACAGAAACAAAGATGGACAGTAAAATGCAAATACAGTGTTAAATACGACCCACTGCTTTCTGGATGGTACAACTTTTTTCCCCTAAAAAAATGATTTTCCAAATCCAGAGAAAAGACAAAATCTATATGAACAAAAATAATTCTGATACATTTGAGGGCAGATCTAGTAATATTTTAGTTTTTAAAAATCAAAAGTACTCACTTGCCATGCATTTTTACATTGAATCTATAAACTTATATTATAAAGCTCTACCCACTTTTGACTTCCTCCATATCAAAAGCCTGTCACAGGTGCCACACAGCTCAAAGCACAACTTTACCAAATGGGTTTATGTTGAAGAGTTAAGAGTGACGGCAGCCTACCCAAACCCCTCTTGGATGTGCTGGCCAGAAGAACTTTGTGTATCCTGGAAACTCTGGTCACTAAGATACACATACAGCACACATTTAATAATTGGTTGTCTGCAGGAAACAAAAGGATGAAAAGATAGTAGAAATGAGGGGGCAGTCTATAAAAATTCTTTTTAAGTTAGTCATTATTAATTACAAATTGAAAAAATTACATTATTGAGTTTTAGTTATTATTTTTCTTCATGACCATTTTTTGGATGTATTTTACTTACTTACTTCCCAAAATTTTTAGCAATAAGTACATGCCAGAGATCATACTCAAATACAGGGGCTGACCTGTAATGGCTAATTTGGTTCCTTACTGAAGGAATATGATGGAAAAAGGACCCCCTTCTTTATAGAACAGTCAACTTTTCTCCAGCCAGCAGTTAGTGTTACTGGTTCATCTACAGATAAAACAAAAAGCACTGACAGGGACTCTTCCAGCTACAGATGCTTACACGAAGGCTTCAAGGGAGCACTGCCTAGGACAGCCTGGAACCTTTTTGCTTTAGTGCAGATGTTTTTGTGAAACTCCAACCCACAAGGGAGCTGAGAGCCTAAACAGTATCCTTTTGTTAATAATCAAAATGATGAATCAACACCTCTAAGCTGAAACAGGAAAATCAGCTCATTAAAAATAGAATATGTAGGGCCTGGCGCAATAGCATAGTGGTAAAAGTCCTCGCCTTGCACGCCTGGGATCCCATATGGGCACCGGTTCTAATCCCAGGAGCCCTGTTTCCCATCCAGCTCCCTGCTTGTGGCCTGGAAAAGCAGTAGAGGATGACCCAAAGCCTTGGGACCCTGCAACCCCGTGGGAGACCTGGAAGAGGTTCCTGGCTTCGGACTGGCTAGCTCCAGCCGTTGCGGTCACTTGGGGAGTGAATCATCAGACGGAAGATCTTCCTCTCTTTCTCTCCTCCTCTCTGTATGTCTGGCTTTGCAATAAAAATAAATAAATCTTAAAAAAAATAGAACATGTCACATTATCTAGGCTTGGGGCTGAGCTTTCTTTGCCAGTCTTTAAAACAACTCTTGGTGACCACATACCTGTAGGCATTCTAGTTTGATCCAATGATATGAACTTGGTAGAATTCATTGTTTGCAAACACTCAGGTGAAATTTACTCAACTGTATTCTAAATAAATAGGATTCTACTAAGAGTAGAGCCCAACGTATGCTGATCTTCAACATTCAAACAGAGGTTTGCATACTCAAAAATATTTCAATGCAGAAATAAAAAAATAATGATCAACTCTCAGCTTTCAAGTAGAGGGTTTAGACTGTGTAGTTCATGTTTTCCCATAATCAGTCCCCAGCAGCACCCCGCATACACATCTGGCCACACACAGGGCAAAGGCAGCAGCAAATTGGCCCACTTCTCCATGTCACACATCCAGAGAGCTAAGATCTCCCGTCTTCTAAAGCCAGAGTTTAGCTAGTGCTCATTCTCTCTGAAAACACTGATGGGCATTCACTCTTCCAGGGACCGACGGGGTGTTTATCACTCTGAACAGTGTCTTTATAAGCATAAATACCCCCTACAAATACAAGAGGTGTGTGGTACAAAACCAGAACTCTAACTTTCACCATAAAACCACCCACAAATGGTGTATTTCCACAAAAAGTCACAGGTAACTGAGCCATTAAAACCAAATCTCTTCCTGGAACTAAACTGAAACATAACTATAGTTAAAAATTGAGAATTAAAAACAAATCCAGAAGTGCAATGTGTTTGTTATACTGTGTGTTTGCCTATAGGTTAGTTTACATTGTTGCATTTGGCTCCTAGAACCTAATTGGGAATATGGCAAAGCTCAGTTTTGTCCTGGATTCTTATTACCTGCAGCATTGTCTTTCTTATCAAGCTTTGAAGTTGGAGAACATCAATCACCTCATTGTCCCACCC
Source organism: Ochotona princeps (assembly GCF_030435755.1). Lineage (NCBI taxonomy): Eukaryota > Metazoa > Chordata > Mammalia > Lagomorpha > Ochotonidae > Ochotona > Ochotona princeps. Next base: position 96,401,798 of record NC_080865.1, read on the forward strand.
TTACATATGCAAAATCAACTACATTACTTGTTTGCATTAAACCAGATTAACTGATCAATCAGTTTACCTGAGTCAAAAATTATAGCTGATTTTCACTTTCTAGGTTTCCCAAAACAATATTCACAATTTAGGGAGTGAACCAGAGGATTTAAAATCTCTGTGTGCATACATAGCAGAGTAAATAGCTTCAAAAGGCTTGGTATGCTCATGAGTTGTCATCATGAAAAAAATTCCTTTCAACATTATCTAATTACTCCACTTCACAGTAACAATTTAGCTTTCTGTTCTATATGCCAGAAACCTGGACGGAGACCTCCACTTTATTTTAAACACATGTTCATGGAGTGTGACTGTCCACTCACAGATATTAAACTACATAAAACGTGCTGTGAATTGCAAAACTACACTGTGGCTTTTAATTTTTTTCAAAAAAAAAATTCACTTTTAGTAGTTAGTAAGTTCCTGTGGAGTGCCCAAGCTAGTCCATTACAAAGCTCAGTTCGTCATTATCATGTAAATGCATCCACCAAATTAAAACTTGATTTAAAAAGTTTTTCTGAGAATTAAGTAAAGCAGGGGTCATTATCTACAAATCCCAGAAGAATAAATCACAAATTTTAAACAAATTAACAAAGGTCCTACAGTCAGTCAGTATACAAGAGGAGTTTGCAAAAACTCACTAACCATATTACAAATATAACCCAGCTATTTGTGTCAAATTATCCCCCTTTTTTCTTCTGCCCTGGACTATAGCCGATTTGGGACTTCAGGAGTAGTAATAAATATGGAGACAGAAGACACTGACTTGTTGGAAGTGTTCTACCACTTTGTTCCATAGATTCAGGATTGAAAGCTGCAGAGTCTTTACAGAAATATTTGTGGGTGATTCTTTCGATTTGTCTGGGTCTATGGAAGTCGACTTCTGCCTTCTGCGTCTTCAAATATGAAAAATTAATGGAATTGTAAAAACACTAACAAAAACATCAGGAAGCTGAGCATTTGAGCATTGTGAACCACACTATGGGCAACAACTCTTTTAGCCAGCTTCACACTATTCTCGGAGAGTGTACACGGATCATGTACCACCTGCTGTTGCTCACAGGACACATTTCAAGTAAGGAAACTCAGTGGTGTAATAAAAAAGTAGGGTACAGGGGAAGATAAATTATCATGCCCTGAAAAGAATCACACACTTGAGTCTGAAAATTTTCTTGCATATTATTGTTCTTCCCATCCTACCAAATCATCAAAAGTTTTGAGTGTCCCTGTGCATTCACAGATGCCAAAAAGTAGAAAACCAGAAAACAAGAGGTGGTGTACTTGTTTCTTTTTAATTTTACTTTTTAAAATTAACAAGCAGCAAAATTATTTTTTTGTTCTTGAAGATATAGATGACTTGAAATTTTATTTTTATTGTAGTAAAATATAAATAAGACTGTCATCATTTTTATGTGTACAGTTCAATAGTGCCAAGTAGACTCATGTTGCTGTAAGACAGATCTCCAGAGCATTTCCCATTTTATGAAACTGAAAATCTAAACCTATTGAGTAACAACTCACCATTTTGCATTTTGCTGTCTTCTCACCACCTGGCGATTGCCCTTCCACTTTGTTCCTTTATATATGTGGTACTTTCTAATAGCTGCAATGTCATGATACACTGAAATGGTAGAATGATGTACTTGCAACTATTGTTGAGGATTATACTATTATAATAAAGGGGGAAAATATGGGGAGAGGAAATGTGGAGGGTGGAATGGGAAATTCTTGAGTCTAAGGAACTGTATCATGAAAAATAAAACTTAAAATATTATCTTAATATACAGTTCTATGAGTTTGAACACAACTATTGCTTTTCAAAGATTTTTTGGTTATAGTTTATTTACTTTAAAAAGCAGACTTACAGAGATGAAAACACAGAGATAAGTCTTACATCTGCTAATTTATTCCCAGATGGATGCAATACCAAAGACAGGCCAAAGCTATAAGCCTTGATCTCCAATTAGCTCTTCCATGTGAGTGGCAGGGGCCCAAGAATTTGAGCCATCTTTCATTTCCTTTCCAGGCACACTGGCAGGAAGGTAGGTTGGAACTAAAGTAGCCAGCACCTGAACTCATGGAGGACACTGATATTGTAGTGGTGTAACCTGCTGTGTCACAATGCTAGCCCCCATCACCTCTGTTTGTCAATCCAACTAATTCCTTCATGTTGTCCTTTTTTATTGTTATTATTTTTACGCCAAGCACCTGTCCTAAATATTGATAATCACTGCTGTCTTCTATTGATGTGGCTAGATCCGTTCAAGAATTCCATATACAGTGCACTTCAAAAAAACTCATGGAAAATGTAAGTATAAGTTTATTATGATGCAAAAATTTTGAGATGATAGTCTTTTCATAATTTACATTTTTCATTGAATTTTGAAGACTCTTCATTAATATGAAAACTCAAAAATATTTGATTTTGATGGGAGTAAGACACACTTCCAGACTCTGGCTTCTAAAAACAGGTGTGCAAGTAAACAGCCTGGTTGGCATGGGGAAGTCAGGACATTCTTGCAAAGATTCAGACTCTGCCCTGCTTCTCCAGCATCTCTTGTGAATATGTACAGCTGGGAACCATTCAGACTGGATGATTCAAACAAGTTCAACTTGAGAAAAACTAAGTCCTCTCAAAATCCTTGCCAAGGCTCAATCTTTCTTAGAGACAAGGCTCCATTCTCTGCACAGTATGTGCTACCACAGAACAATGAGTCCATATCATTCTGTTGCCACTTCAGTTTCCAGATTTAGGTTGCTTCATTAACACAAAAAAAATTCTTCCTCGGTGATCTTATTTATGGCATAACTTCCTGCAGCTTCAGACCACACAAAAAGGCAATCTCAATGGTGACTGAGAACCCATATAAACTATTTGCCTGATTTGAACCCTGGTTTTCTTGTAACTGAGACCATGAAAAGTATTTAACCTCATCTGAAGTGTGGATACTAAAAAAAGATATAACACAAAATTATTGTAAAGATTAAATAAGACAATGGACATTAAGCATTGCCTAGGCATGATAAGGTTTCAATAAGTATTAGTTGTTATTATAATCACTGTTACACCAAATGGTACTTATTTATTAGTATTGCAGTCTTGGATAAGATTACAAACTGAGCTTCTTAACAGCAGAGAACCAATCTCACTCATCTTCACATGGCTAATATTCATAAAAATGGCAAACAGAATAAATTCTTACTCATGCTCACCATATCATCCATTTATTCTCTCATGCAACAAAAATCAATTGAGCACACAGTATGCATATCTTGCTATGAAAACACAGTCCCTATGACAAGATTTCTAGGCAAATTCACATATTCTAGTATCTACAGACAGTTTTAATATTTTACTACTGTTCCTCACCCATCCACAAGGGGGTTAAAAGGTCATTTAGTTGGGGGAAGGGAGTCACATACATTAGGGTAGAACTTGAACTCCTTCTTTGAAGAAAGAGATTTAGGGTCTGTGCCTATGTGGATAGATTTGAGTGTGACAGTGATTTTTGACTTTCTTTACCTCTCTTTGAAAGAGCATCTGTCTACAAAGCCAGATCATATATTTTGCAACTGGTGCCCTTACATTATTCATATGACAAGAACAAGCCCAGGTACCCCTTCATCTTGAGAAAAAAACATGTCCTCCTTTCCTTGAAGTTCATGTTTATCACTTCCTTTACAAAACTTAGCAGAAACTCAGAGAAACCAAGATGAAATGAGCCCTTCTGTTCTCCCATGCCTTGTTCATTCACTAAGGCTAAGGTTACATAGCTATGTTGAAAATACAAGCAACAGAAAGTGTTCCTTCTCGCATATCATGGGATAAGATGGCAAGGATTTGGCAAACACAAATATTTCAACACACAATAACATACAATATGGAATTGAGACACTCATCTACACTAATTTTTGCAAACTATTCCATTGTGATTCTTAATACTGATTTCTGATTGCCGACTGACATTATAGGCTGCACATGGGCAACAGGTGTTCTGACGCCCTCATGTTATCCCTAGTAATTGGAGATTGTCAATTAATGCTTGCTGAACAAATATCTTATAGATATTACATATTTATGAAACCACATCTCAGTGTACTATAATTTCCTGTCACCAATATCTACCATGGTACCTGCAACTAGTATTGTCTCAGATACAGCATATCTTACCTACTGTTAGCATTTGTTGAAAGTAACTCCTGGGGTGGGCATTTGGCACAACAGTAGCACAACAGCTAGGATGGGGTGCTGCCTGGGATGCCATATTCCATACTGGAGTGCGTGGATATGAGATCTGATTCTGATTTTAATTCTAGTGTGTTGCTAATGCATACTCCTGGAGGCAGCAGAAGACAAGTCACATCAACAGATCTCTGCCTCCCAAACTGAACTCCTAGTTCCTGGCTTCTCCCTGGTCTTGTCTTGGATATTCCAGGCATTCAGGAAATGAATCGGTGGATGGGTTAATTCTTATTGTCATATCCATTCATGCATGACACAATATAATTCAGGGTTTGTGTGTATTTGTGTGTGTGTGTGTTTGTGTCTTTTTCTCTCTCTCTTCTGCCTTCAAAATAAATAGCTTTGTAGAAAAAACAGTAGTTCTAGTGATTTAGTAGAGGGATATAAGAGGCCATAGTTTTGAGAGGATATAATATTTATTGTGTCCGATATCTACTGTATTTTATACACTTGGGAGAAAGGAATAGGATTGAGTTAAAAATAAAGAAGCCAACAGCATAAAAATTAAAACACAGGAAATAGATGTGCTCTGTGGGGTAAGGAGTAAATGGAGAGAAGAAAGCCCAGAAGCAAACCATAAGAAACTCTAGGTCTGAGAGACTACTTAGAAGGAGAGAATTCAGTGTGAGTGTCTGAGAAGTGACCAGAAAGCAAAGATTATAAAGAGCACATGAAGTCAAGTAACCAATAGAACAGTCAGCTAGTAGATGCCATTAAAAGTTAGGAGATGTTAAAGGATAGTATCTATTTCTCAGACAATACAGGGATTCACTGGTGACTTTTCTGTTAGAATTCTTCCAGCCAATTAATTTTCAAAGTCATAAATAGGTAAACATATGTCATAAGTTTTTACATACACAATTTTGTAGCTATTTTAAAAATTTTTTAGATTTTTATTATTACTATTATTACAATTTTATCATACAGTTCAATGGGGCATAGGATTTCTGTTACCCTCTCTCCAAATATATCCAGCCTCACTGAGTTCTCCTGCATTATTACTATAGTATAATTTTTAATAAAATGTCACATGTCCATCATTGCAGGCATGGACAATGGCAGAAAGTCCAGCATCCCATTGTCAAGATACAGTAAACAGTTTCATTGGGAGTCCATCTTTTGCCTAGAAGTAGAGATGCATACTACATTGTATCTTCACATCTTGATATGACAGTCTCCATTACACAGTTACTATACATCCCCTTAAATGAAAAGCCACAAAACAAAATCACCAACAGGAAGAAAAAAGAAATTAAAAAATGCCATGGAACTAAGTAACATGTTACTGAATGACTAATATGTCGCAGAAGAAATAAAAAGAAAATCAAAAGCCTTCTTGAAGAAAATAATGCTATTGTCTGATCTATGAGTCAGTAATGAATTAATTTAATGAGAAAGTTTTTGAAAAGATAAAACTAAAAAAATTAAAAATCCATGAAATATTGTTTCCACTGATCTTTCTTGGTGAGATATGTTTCCTGTAGGCAACAAATAGATGGGTTTTGCTTTTTAATCCAGTCTACTAATTCATGATGTTTGATTGATGCGTCTAGCTGTTTACATTCAGGGTTAATACAAATAGGTCATAATTTGGTTCTGTCATTTTAGGAATGGGTTGTTCGTTGATTTAGTCTTCTGTTGTCATTTTACTGTGATGTTCTTCCCGTTTGCCTTTGGTTTTGGTAGGTGCTATTCTTTTTCTCTGTCATGAGAACATCTTTAAAGATCCCTTGTAGGGCAGGTTTGGAAGAGGTAAATTCTTTCAACCTTTCTTCACTGTGGAAGAATTTTATTTCATTTTCAAAGACAAAGAAAAGGTTTGCTGGGTACGTTATCCTTGGCCAACAATATTTTTGCTTTTAGAATCTGGAATAGATTGCTACATTCTCTTCTGACAGGTAGAGTTTCCTGTGACAGGTCTCCTGTGAGTTTAACTTACATGCTTTATATATCAATTCATTTTTTCTCACGTGTACAATTAAAGATTTTTTTTCTTATTTTCGGTTGACGAGAGCTTGATTATCATGCGTCGTGGTGAAAATCACTTTTGGTCAAGCCTGTTGGGAGTTCTGTGCCCCACCTGGATGTTGTTTCCCAATTCTTTCTCTAGATTAGGGAAATTTTCCCTTATTATTTCATTGAATACACCTGTATTCCCAGTTTCTCTTTCTGCACCTTCTGAGACTCCCATAACTCTTACACTAGGCCTCTTAATAGTGTCTTTCAATTCTTTAATTATTTTTGTTGCCTCATACAGCTCTGCTTCCAGCATTATGTTTGTTTCCCCCTGGTGACAGGATATATCTTCCAATTCTTAGATTTTTTCTTCTGCCTCCATTCTATTTTGGAGACTCTCCACTGTACTTTTAATTTGCTCCATTGTATCTTAATTTCCGATATGTCAGGTTTCATTTGATTCAGTTCCAGTGTGACATATTCCTTGAATTCCTTGAATGCCTGCTTTACATGCTTCTCATTGTTAATAAGAAGCTTTATAGCAAGTGTTTTGTTCAAATCAACAAACTCCACTATCCAGCCCACTTACATGCTGTCGGGTGCCCTTCTGTCTAGCCACCCCTGCCCCTGTCCTGGTTTTCTTGCCCTCCAGTGGGAGTGGTAACCCGAGAGAGAGGAGCCCACTATTTCCCTCCTAGGCCACTCCCACTCCCGGATTATGCACTCTCCAGGTGGCTCTGCAGTTTAACTTGACAGAATTATCTACCAATGTCAGCTTCTGCCAGCTGATGCTGCGGCAAAGCCCAACCAACCCTCACCCACTCTATTTTATGCTTGCATCAGGAGGAGCAATTCGCCCAGCCTGGCCTTTCCCTGATCTAGCACACATGAGGCCCACAGGTGTTATAGCCCTGCCTAGTCTGGTTTGCCCCCCATCCCAGCTTATGCTCTCCAGTGGGAGTAGCTGTCCAGCTGGGAGTCTCCCATATTCCCCCTGCTCGCTCCGCCCCCTCCCTCCTGGTTCTCAGGTGTGCTGCTGGGGGCTGGTCCACATCCGGTACAGGTAACCTCACCTTGGCATTCCGTAATGTGCACGGTTTTTGTCGCAACCGAACCTGGCTCAACCCACACTCTGTTCTGGTGCTCGGATTTACCAGTGGCTGATGTGACCTGATTCAGCCTGGTCTGCCCCCAATCCATGCCAAATCCAGTGGGATACTTTCCATGGCCTGTTCTGGGCTGTTTCCTATCATGCTTCTTGTGCTTGAACTAGGCTTCAATGACCATTGATATGTATGAGAGCTGAATGGAATGTGGGACAGGACTAGTCTGCTGCACATAATGGCAAGCACAGGAACCAGGATAGGGGGCAGGCCTGGTGGGGGTTGTTGTGGGTTGCTTCGAGTAGGCTCCAGCTCCCACTGATTTATGTGAGGGCCGAGTGTGTGCTGGGCAGAACCAGGCTGGACTGCAACACCCATTGGTCCTCTCTCATTTCCTGGAATGTGCCCTCTCTTCTTCATTCTAGCTAATGTTTCTCCATCTGCTTCAACTTGTCCTTAACCTCTTCCGCCATCTTGATTCTCTCTTGGTAGCAATTTTTAATCCATGTTCACTGTTAAATTTTTCATCCAACCTTCAAGGAAATAGACTGTTTGCCAATATTCTTAGTACTTTTTTCTTACGGCTCAATAACTGAAAAGATATTTCTCCTGGCCAAATCCTAGTGGTTATAAGACAAAAATAACAGAAATTTGAGCCAGAGTAGAAAGTAATTGGCCTGGCATTTATGAAATCTTACAAGCCCAAAGAACTGCAACTACCTATGTTATGTTATCCTTTGTTAGATGTTGTACACTTGGCACATTTTAATGCATTCCCCATCCATTCTATTCACTAATAATGGCATCGTTGTAATAAAAAAAAGGAGGGGATAATTTGGACTGCATCAAAGAGCAGTTATACAAAACACTTTGGCATTGAATGATGAAATTTTTAATGAAATATCTCTATACAGATTTTCCTCCAAAAGATATTCTGATTTGAGTCTGAGCTTGATGTACTTCCAAGAAACTGTCTAACTAAAAATTGGGCCCTAAATCTACAGACTTAGGTAAGTTTCTCATGCAGAACACAATTGTTATCTCTTTTACTTAATTTCTACTGCAGATGTAGGGTATAGAACAAGGCTAGAACTACAAAAACTCTGAGAAAAGGTTTGTCCATTAGGACTTGAGAAGCATTTCCTATGGCATCTTTTTGTTTGGTGACTGACTTTCAATGCAATATTAATTTTATTTGCTTTTAATCCATGCAATAAGTGGTATTATTCCCCTCATCTCAGGCAAGAAAGCAGAAGCAGACAGAAGATGGGCCATTAGCCCCAGGAATACAGGTAACCAACGACAGAGTTTAGACCTCAGAGCCCCTATTCCTACTCCTGCTTGCTGTCTCCTTAATGCAAAATGCCGAAGTTAATAGGCAAAGCTTTTTATCCCCATTTGGTAGGGTGCCACTCCTTCCACCAAAGAGCCAGGGCTGGAGCATATGCTTTTATAAAACATACATCTAAGTAACAATATGGCAAAGGAAAATAAGTGTTATAGCTTACATGCTTTAACACTAGGTCATCCACGAATCAGCCATAGCTCAGGGTTCAAGAAACACAGTTATTTTAGCAATGATATAACATCCTCCTTGTTTATTCTCTCTCCATAGGCATACTTAGAAAATTCATTAAGAAGAAATGTATGCTTTTGTTTTACTCCAGAACTAATTCTTCATGCCCATAAAAAGTGTTCTTCTTAGAATTTTACCTCAAACATTGAATCTCTGGACAGTTAATTAAGAACCCATTCTTAACTAGACTCAGAGGTATTTTTTGTCGTTAGTTCACAGGGGAAAAAAAACCCTCAACAACACAAAAGAAACACAATGCAAAATTCTCATTATACTGCTCCTTCTACGATGTGCTCTGTAAGTATCTTGTTTATTTTGTCATTCAACACTTAACTTTTCATTTTAGAGATTGTTCTAGGCCATTTGCAAGATTGAAAATTTTATTTGAGCCTAATAAAGATTTTATGTAAACTTTATACTATATACAATTGTACTTTGTTCCTGAAATTTACAAAAGCTCCACTTAAAATCTCTCTTCCCTGAATACACCTGTTCTCCCCTTTAGATCATAAGCCCTCCAACTGGAGGGTGCTGTGTAATCTTTACATTTTTTTTGCACTATGAGGGGCATGGGATGGTGCTGTTGCTTGATTAGTGATCAATATCTTCTTCTTCCTGTCCAACAACATGGTCTCCGGAATTATGTATACGAATGTAACTATCTCACAAATGCAGTCCATAGTCTGCAGTGGGACTTTGCAGTGGAGCTCTTCAGAGGCCCCTGCAAAATCCTGTGTGGGATGCGTGATAGAGCCTCACTATTTAGTCTCACAGACAGAGCTGTGCACAGGTCACATTCTGGACGATGAATGGCACCATGGATGTAGAAGAACACTGCACTGAGTCCCTAACAAATGTGCCTCAATATTTCACTAAGCTAAAAGAGTACGCATAACAGAGGTCCCAAGTATGAATTCCTTACGAAAATCACATCAAGTATGCACCATTGAAGCTTTATTATTGACCTAATTGGAAGATAAGTATACATGTCTGTCAAAACTATCATTAACTGAATAGTGACCAATCTATGGCTCTCACATGGTTTAACTATAGAACACTTAATAGTAATACTTTGAGGCATTAGAGTGTAAGTGGCAAAAATGAAAAAAAACTCTGAGTTTTTACTATGACTCAATTTAGAAGAACTGAAAATGAGCCATCCTGGGGGTATTCTTATTCAAATTTTAATCACTTTAGCAAAGATCATAACTGTATAAAAGGATAAAGGCAGAGTGATGAGTGAATCTGACTGCTGTGGATAATCCTGCATCTGTTTCACCCTTTGGTGAAGCATAACAGAATAACATGGATACTATTTGACTGCCCAAGTGATTCTTTTCATGAGCGACAACACTGGATATAATCTACAGGGAGATGCCTGGGATCATTCACAGAAAGCAAAGGAGGTACATGATAAATTGAGAATTGGCTACTAGTATTAGTTTCTAGATTTTGGAGGAATCTACCATTGATAGTTTTTGATTCTCGCAAGAAACTCTCTGAGGTATCATTGTTTATATTCTGCCAACTTATCAAATAAATACATATAGAATGCAAACATGTGCCAGACTAGTTCAGTTGAATAATGCAGTGGCTTAGGTATTGTGTCAGATACTGACTCCTTAGCCTGGGTCCTTTTCAAAAGTTCCATGGTGTCTTTTGTTATTCAAAAGGTCTGTACTCAACAACTGCCATCCTCAAAGAACCACAGTTAAAATGGTAAGATTCTTCTTCTCAACTCATTAAAAAGCTCTTGTTATCAAAGAGTAAAACGCATTAATAAACTCTTACATTTAAGGTACTTTAAAATCAGGACAAATCAAGAAAGAGGATTGAGACAGGAGTCCTGGCCCTGCTTGCCATGATGGTGCTCTGTGACCTTGGACCAAAGATTTTTACCTTTTAAATCTTAGTCCCTTCATCTTTCCTTATAGAAGATAACACAAATGGCTCTCCACGGGATTATAAAAAAGGGCGCACTGGGAGTCCATGAGCTATTTTTAACATTTCAATATGCCTAGGGGAGATGAATTGTAAAGATCCCAAATATAAAGCTGTCTCCTGGAAAACTCAATCACTGAGTGCCTTCTCTATTGGAAGGAATTTATACCAGTTTATTATAGTTCCTCTAGTTATTGCATGCTGACAAAATGCTCCAATAGGCAATCATCAATGGCTCTGAGCAACAAACAATGTGAAAAAAGATAATGTGAGAACTTGTTTAGCAGTCCTGATATCTCAAAACCTAGAATGCAGGGGTATAAATTAAAAGGGCCTTTAGTGATGAAAACCTATAGAACTACCAGTTTAGATCACCACAAAGGTCCCTCCCAGCTCCAAAAATCCTCTAAAACACTCCCGAGTGACCAATAGACCATAGCCACATCTTACAGACAGGCAGGCTAATTTGGTAATGAAAGATTTAAAAAGAAGCTTCTGATTTTGTGTTTCTCAAATATTTCTAGATATTAATTTTTTGTGTGTGGCTCAGAATAAGTGAGAAATTCCTCACTGGTATTTTTCAATTCAGGAAAGAGATGATCTAAATTTTTAAGAGTAAACAATTCCTACCAGCTCATTGATATCATAAGATTAGTTAACACCACTTTAATTTTGAAAACTATCACTGATTCCTTTATTCCTATTGGACCCATGTGTTATCTAGTATATTTTCCCTACACAGTTTCTTTTTCCCCAGTTTACCCTTGCACAAAAGCTGCTGGAAAGCACTGCTCCAAGTACCCTGTCCTCAGTGGGGCTGGGCTGAGCTAAGGTATTGAGCACACATAGGCTCCCTGCAAAAAGGAAGGGTCAAAGGGCAATGGAAAGGAGCAACTTCATGAAAGGCAAATGGATGCTACAGTCAGAATCTGCAATTATCATTTACTTTCTAACTTTTGTTACCCAAAATGCTGCTATTCACTGTTGTACAATGAAGAGTATTGAGCTTTTTGGTTAATGCAAAATTCTGAGTCTGAAAGCATGTGCAATAGTGAACATTATTTGCATAAGGCCTGCTCCTCTGCTACGGCCCTGATGCTGACTTGCTTCAACTTGTATGATGAGGGTAAATGGCAAGGAAGCAACAGAACCAGTCAAATGTCTGAAGATCACTGAGGCAGTGAATCTGAAGGAAGCCATTGTAGTTGAGCATTCCTATCTGCTCCAATGAACAAGGGAAACCACTTCATGGGGAAAAGTTCTGCTGATTAGGGCTTTATATTATGTTTATTCACACCACTTGCCAACAGAACTGACTAACCCTTTGGCAGGAAAGCAGGCAGTAATAGAGACTTATCTTGGTATTAGGTTTTCAAATAAATAATTCTGAATAAACCAATAAAAACTAGGTATATGGTAGTAGAAAGATTTAGTGAGTTAGAGAGGTAAGAGGTCAGCAAATTTTACAGGAGGAATGAGCAAAGGTGGTAGCCTTTGCATACCTGGGGTGCCTGTGGGTTATACATGGAGATGTTTGTTTTATAACATAAGCTTTCTAATCAACTGCAGAAAGCTATTATCAAGTGATAGATCATGTGTAGGAATTGACATTTTTACTTTACCAGTTGCATACTGCATCCTATTGCAATTTTCTAAGTTTTTAATTTACTTTTGTCAGTCTATTTTCCTAAGAAATAGATTCCTCCAAATAAGATATAAATTCCAAATAACTGAGGTTAAAAAGAGTCCACTGGATTTAAAAAGATACGGTGGTTTAAAGTAATGATTCAGGAGAAACTGGATGAGTTCAAGTTGTCACTCTGCTACTTATTATTTGCATTGATTTTTTGGTAAAATTACTCACTAGGTTAATACTTCAATTTCCCCATTTTATAGTTGAACATGGAATTTTCTGTCTTGCAGAGCAAGTGTGAAAATTAGAAGTCATACATAGCCAAGACCTGATGCAGGATGGTTTTAAATAAATGGTGGATACTAATTATGAACTAGCAGCAAGAGGAAAGCACTGAGATGGAAGACTGAAACAAGGACTGGATTCACACAATACTCTGATTCACAAAGCCCAGGAGAAAAGAGCTCCAGTACTTGATTGGCATTCACTGCAATGCTTGTATTCAAACCTAGTAAGCAACTATGAATGCCCTCTATTCTATGAAAACACACAAAAGCTGGAAGTGGCAATATGTTGGAATAACAAAAAATAAATTACTAAGGAAGCTTACAGTGATAAAAAGGCTTGGGTGTTTGCTTCCTCTCCATTTAACCTCTTTAAAACTCAGTTTATCTAGAAAGCAAATACAACAACTGCTGACTGATCACTTCAATATGCTTTTGTAAAAATCAAGCACAGTGAAAAAAGACCCCCATAAACTCTTAATTCAACAGTAGGGAAGTATTGCACTTTCACCAACACTACCATTTTTAAGCGGCCCTCCAATCCCTGTAATGTACTCAGTCAGTCACTAGAACTTCCAATACCTCCTTCATCTGAAATGAATCTATCTTTAGGAACTAAATCACTCACTGAGTAAAAACAACAGCACAAAACATGTCAAATGGAAATTGTTCAGATAACTGCAATGTTACTGACTTTTCTTGTATAGTTTCTGTTAATTGCCAGAATTTGGGAACAAACTTCAAAAAGAACAATACCTGTAAACAGATCATTTTGGCACAGCAACATAGTGTGTTATGACAAAGCAAATTGAAGCTTGATTTCAAAGGCCACAGGACCAATATGAATCACTTCATTACACCAAAGTGGTTGAAAGGACTCTGTGCCCCATCATGCCCCACAAACCCACAATTCTTTTTTAGCATTTATAATTAACCACTCCACTGTCACCGTTTCGTGATCCTACACGTGTGCAAGTTTGTATGACAAACTCAGAAACTGAAGCAGCAAGTGAAGCAATGATTAAAAGTACATATCAGTATAAATTGACATGTGGAAAAACAATCAACTCTTAACATATGCAGTTCCTTTTTTTTATTTTAATGAAGCAGCTTAAATTGTGCAAAATGCACTTTTTTCAAGTACATACAAATGGGAAATGGCATGAATTTATGATGAGACATGTACATTCAACTCAAAACTCCAGGATTTACTTCTTTTGAAACTTTGAGCCAATCACTTTGGACTCTGAATCCCAAATTTCCGACCTAGAAAATGGAGTTGCATGTACCTATTTTTGCTGAAATATTGTGAGGAGTAAATTTAAACTCCTACTACAGTGCCTAGCAGATAGTTAATATTTATCGTATGTTAACTCTTCTGATTTATTTGTCTGCACCATGATGAGGGAAATCTCAGAAATATATTTGAGAATTCTCTTGCATGGTACTAAATTCTCAGCCTTCAGAGAGCATGATATTTGGAGAACCAAAATGGAATAAAAATCCAGCTCAAAGTAATGACAAAGCCATTTTCTACTAATCACAAAGCTAGTAGGGGGAGAATTGTAGGTTGAATTGTGATGATCCAAAATTCATATATTGAATTCCGAAATCACAGCAACTCAGGTGACTATATTTGGAGACAGGCCCTTTTAAAAGGTAATTAAGATAAAATAAGGTCATATGGGCATGATTCTAAGCCAACCTAACTTCTACCCTTTAAGGATATACAGATATACATCAATGAAAAAGGCATATGAAGGCAAAGGGAAATGCCAGTGTGGCCATCTACAGGTATAAGACATAAGCTTCAGAATGAAACCAGCTGTGCTACCACCATGACCCCAGGTGGCTTCCATAAGTGTGAGGAAATACATTTCTGATGTTTAAGCTTTCCATCCTGTAGTATTTTTGTTCTATTAGTCTGAACAAACTCATTCAAAGGAGGCCAGTGCATGGTGCTTATTAACTCCTGTGGATTCAATCGAGTGTGGGTCAGCATGTATAAACTCTCCAGTGTACCTTGATATAAAGGTCTAGAAATAATTCTAATTATATAACCTGGAAAAGCAGATAATGAAAGGTCAGGCATGACATTAACCATTGAGCATCTAGTATTTGTAATTTATTTGTAAAGCAGGTGTTGGGAGCTTTACACTGAGAGATGATCTGCTGCTTCACTCCCAAATGCCCAGAACATCCAGGACTGGGCCAGGCTGAACCCAAGAACCAAGTTTTCCCCACCTCCTAGGTGCATTACCAGTGAACTCAATTTGGATTTTAGTAGCCACTAAAACCAAGAAATCTGAACCTTAACCGGATACACCACAACAACCCCTATCTAAGACCAAGGCCAAAGAGGATTCAGAAGAAAATACATATGCTGCACTTCCACTTCTGACCCAGCAGTGAGGGCTCCAGGAATGTAAAAACAGAATAATTCTATAGAGCTGAGGCTTCTGGCAAGCTATCCTGGATGTCTGATTGCCAAGGAGTAGATTCCTGCATTTATCATATTGTAAAGCCATGTGCAAGGATGGTACAGTGCTGCATACAGTACCTTTGCAAATCAACAGAGGCCATTCATATACCCAAAGTTTTTGTACCATATGTAGCCAGTATCCACCAATATATATTCAACTCTGGAGCTCAGGAACTAAAAGGGTACTTTCCCACATCTTCTTCATAACTCGGTATCTTAGTCTATAGCTGGAATGTCTAATGAAGAAATCTGGACATCTGATACTCTCTATTTTTCTCCTGTTTGTAATTAATAGGTGATACATACCGTTTTACAGTACAAAAAGGGGTGGAAAACTTTTTTTTTTTCCTGACATTGCCGTTTAGATATTTCTATCATTTGTGAGGTAATTTAGAAATTTGCCTAGGGAAGATTAATCAAATTTTGATTCCTACCCACAGTTGCCTTTCAAGGGCCAGAACCAATTATATATTTTTCAGGCTGAACTGCCTGTGGACCAGATATTCAGCAGCCCAGCAGCTACTGACTGAACTACTAAGAGTAGTTTAACACTCTTATTATAAAATTATTTCAATAGGATATACAACAGTTTAATCAATTAAGATAGCTAAAGACTTACATTTATTGACATAATGATCCTATTAGGAGGCCTTACTATATGTGCTATATAAATACAAAAATCCAGTCAGTAACTGGACCAGGTTAAGAACCTAGTTTTTCCAGGAAACGAAGTTTGTGATATTTTTCTACAACATTACATGAGAGGTCAAGAAAATGAGAAATTGTATCTAGTTAAAGAGCTTGAGAATGAAAACAGGTGCAAGACTTTTCTATCGCTGTCATCACAAATTACCACAAAATCGGGCGCTATATGGTTTTGGAACCCATAAGTCCAAAATCAAGTGGTAGGTTTTTTCTCCCACAGAATGTTCTGGATCTATTCCTTCCCTTATCTTAGTTTCCAGTTACTCCTTGGCTTATAAATGCATCACTCGAAGTTCTGCCTCCATCATCACATAGTCTTAAACTCTGTGTCTTTGACTCCCCAAAAGCACACCAATCATCAGGACCCCTTCTAACCCAGAATGAATGCATTTTAATCATTTAATCCAAAATACCTCATTTCCATATAAGGTAACATTCTGAGATTCCACTGAGGAAGGATTATTCAGTTCATATCTACTTCGAACAGGTAACACCAGAGGTGCAGGTTCTCAACTTGATGAGATGGAACAGCATGAATAAGGATCATTTTAAAACATTATGTACATAACCCTGCCTCACCTTTCTCTAGCACAAGACAATGTTCATTGTGGAACTGTATGTGGGAAAGATCACATTCTTCTCCATTATGTGGAATCATGCAAATGTCTGTCCCCTTCATTCAGAGATGGCAAACAGCCAGAGATATTCCTCTACAATTTAGGAATCCAATAAATGATTATGTGATCTGCAAAATGATCTCACATAACAGGTAGACAGAGTCTGCAAATAGAATTCCTGAACATAGAAAAATATGTCCAAATATCTAAAAATTCAACTAATCTTCATCTTTTTAATGTATATTATTTCCAATTTGTTATCCTACCTTAACTTGCTATTACATATAAAAGCAATTATAAGAGCCACTACAAGCCTTAGGCAAACCTCATAAGCTCCATTCCTGAGGTCCTAGCATGCCAAATAATGCAATCATAGTTCACAAAACACTCAGAAGATATTCTCCAGGACTCTTTCAAAGCTATAATACAGATGCTAGAAGTGAGGTTCAATACCTGAATATCCTTAATGATCCTGTGAGATAAGCAGATATTATATTCCCTTTTTAAATTGAGCGAAGTAGCCATGCAGATAGATCAGGAATTGCCTGAGGTCACACTACTAGAGCCAGGATTCAAAAAACAGGTCTGTCAGGCCTGGCACGGTAGGCTAGTGGCTAAAGTCTTCTACTTGAACACACCAGGATCCCATATGGTCGACAATATGCCCAGCTACTCCCGGCAGCCCCGCTTCCCATGCAGCTCCCTGCTTGTGGCCTGGGTAAGCAGTCGAGGACAGCCCAAAGCCTTGGGACCCTGCACCCATGTGGGAGACCCGGAAGAACTTCCTGGCTCCTGGCTTCAGGTGAGCACAGCACTGGCCGCTGCAGTCACTTGGGGAGTGAAGCATCGGATGAAAGATCTTCCTCTCTGTCTCTCCTTCTCTCTGTATATTTCACTTTGTGATAAAAATAAAATAATTCTTAAAAAAAAAAAAGAAGAAATCAGTCTAGAAAAAAACATTCACAGAAAAGATATACCACAGGGAATCTACATCCAGGAACTTTCTTGGGTGAAGAATATGCTTTATACCTTGACAAGTATATTTTAGATACATACAAGCTCATAATGCTATACACCAAATATTGGTCCATTTCATGGCGTGTAAATTTATGCTAAAGCAAATACGTGTGTATTTGTGTGTAACTGTTCCTGAAATATGACCTTTAAAATCCGGCAAACTTGGATTGAATTCAGGCCCCATCACTTCATTCATTCTACAACTTTTGATCTATCCATTGAACCTCTGTTACATGCCAGACACTGTTTTCATTATGCAGGATACAGCAGTGACCAAAACAGGTACACATCACTGAACTCACAAAGTTGTCTGGTACTTTGTTATGCATAAAGAATAAATCACACACGAAGTTTGTTAAAGGGAGGATGTGATCCATAGTGGTATAATAGGCTAATCCTCCACCTGTGGTGCCAGATCCCATATAGGCACAGATCCCAGTCGGGCCTTGGGCCCCTGCACCCACATGGGAAGCTTCTGCTGACAACTTCAGAATGGCTCAGCTGTGGCCATTTTAGCCAACTGAGGAGTGAATCAGCTGGTGGAAAGTCTCTCTTTTCTCTCTCTCTCTCTCAAGCTCAAAGCTCACACTGTTAGGTGTTACATTCCCCAGAATTTGACATCAGACCACTAAAGGAGAAACAAAATTCTCCAGAGGGAAAATCCTCATATTTAAGGCTCTCTTGAGAAGGTATAAATTCTTTCATGTTATTTGCGTGGATACAACTAAGTTTTAGTGGCACCGAATTGGAGGGCTGATTGATGCAGAGAGAATTATGTAAATGAAAGAAGGTCTAAGACCGAAGGAAGTCAGGAAGGGAATTCCCAATCATCAGATTCACCCATGGGACTAATACTATGATAGAGATACTGTAAACACATCCCACAACTTCTCAAACAGAATGGGAATGTCAGCTGAGTATCTGCACATAAATAGAACAAATACTAAGGTGGTTTTAACATACACAATCTGGGACCAGCATAAGTGCAAATCTATCATTCACTTACGCGTAAAACGAGACCAAAGTGAGAGGATGGAACTAAATACTGATTTATATAACAGTGAATAAACCAATGCTCTTATCCCCAAGCCCTGCTGCATTTCATGTGTTCTCTCCACGCAGTACGAATTCCAACAGTTGGTGGTGAATGGAACATTCAGAAACACAATCTGCATTGGAGTTCTTATGAGGACAGGCAAGGGAAACAAACATTTGTTCCTCATTGTCTCTGTTATTCCTCAAAACACTCTCCTAAATCTGGGTACTATTTCTTTGAATCAATTTTGCCAGAGGAAGAATTGAAGGAACTGCAGTAGACTACTAGCATTCAATCTGTCTTCCTCAGGACCTCCTCAAGACCCACTTCGGGTGAGGATACAGATGGGCATTGTTCAGATTCTCCCTCTTGGTTACCTTACTTCTTTCAACAAGTGAATTCTGTGGCTACAGTATTTTGGAAACCAGTGAATGCAATGCACTGTAGGGCTCTTGTGGCACTGATAATCCATGGTCCTCATGTACTGTAGGTTAACCCCTGTGTGTGGGCTGAATCTTTGGGAGCCCTACAGTTGATGTTGAAATACATACTGACACACACACAGCTCTCTGTGGTCTTGCTAAAATGGCTATAGGCTGTTGAAAAGGCCTCATTCTGTACAAGTCAATCACAATATAAAGGAAGACAGGGCATAAATTAGCATATTCATATACATATACAAGTAAAGAAGAAACTAAATGAAAAGGAAAGAAGGGCAAGAGGGATCTGTTCCCATGTAATCTACCACAGCAGAACTGCAGATATCTTCATAAGCCACACAGACCTTCAAAGAGGAGACTGGGAACACTTTACCAGCTAATTAGAACACATTATAGTAAGCAGTAACAGTCAATATATCCACAACACACTATCAAACCACATAAATGATTTTATAGCATTCAAAAAGGCTCAGCACGGTTGCTGTGCTTCTCACTTTCAAATAAAATTTCTGTTCAATCCAAGACAATGAAAACAGATGAGAGTTAAAAGGTCGGTCAGCAGAAGTAAAGCCCCCATTTGACTTCCTTGGCACAATAATAGGCACTCAATAAACTTATTGATGGGTTAAAAGATTGTCTCAAATCATACACCAGTGGAAACATTAGACCTTTTCAAAACCCTGGAGTCCTTTCTAGTGAATCATTAAGTCTCTTATCTAACTCTATAAGCATCTGCTAAAATTCCCCTAATGGAAAGTCTCTCTGATTACTCCCATTGCCAAACAGTTTTCAACATCCCTACTGATGCAACAGTTTGGGGAAAATGTCCCCTGGGGAAGACTTTAAAAATGTCCCTTGACACCTGTTTCACAATTTATAGTTCACTTTGCAGTAGCTAGCCAATCTCCATATAAGTACCTCTGGAGTCACAGAGCCACAGTGATTTCCTGCAAGTACATGACTATGATCTTCTCTCTATATTTCACACCGTCTTAGTGCTTGTAACATTCTCCCTGGACTATTTCATTTATCTGATCTTTCCAGTTACACTGCATTGCCCACGAGAACAACAGTAAATGAAGCAAATAGAACCTTCACAGCTGATATGCTTGCAGGAAGTCCTATGGCCAAGTCAAAGCCAGGATCCAGCAGCTTCTTCTAGGTCTCTCATGTGGGTGCAGGGACCCAATTACTTGTGCCATCTTCCATTACACTTCCAGAGGTATCAGCAGGAAGTTGTATCAGTAGATCACCTAGGATTCAAACCAGCACCCATATAAGATGCTGGCAGCACAGGGCGCAGCTTAATTTGCTATACTGAAACACCAGTCCCAATTTGTCCCATTTATATCCATTCCTTCTAATACTTAATATTTCTTTGACTGTCAGTAGGATAGACCAGCTATGTTCCAATGTCACTTATAAAATGGGAACTGTGATATCTCTCTTACACACACATTCAACAAATATCTGTTGAGCAGATATTTTCAGACAGGTAGTATAACTGAATATTTGTTCAAACTTTTTTTTCTTTTTTTTTAAGATTTATTATTATTGGAAAGCCAGATATACAGAGAGGAGGAGAGACAGAGAGGAAGAAATTCCATCCGATGTTTCACTCCCCAAGTGTGCCGCAACGGGCCGGTGCTGCGCCAATCCGATGCCGGGAACCAGGAACCTCTTCCAGGTCTCCCACACGGGTGCAGGGTCCCAAAGCTTTGGGCCGTCCTCGACTGCTTTCCCAGGCCACAAGCAGGGAGCTGGATGGGAAGTGGAGCTGCTGGGATTAGAACCGGTGCCCATATGGGATCCCGGGGCATTCAAGGCGAGGACTTTAGCTGCTAGGCCACACCGCCGGGCCCCTCAAACTTTTTCTAAAGGTAGAAGTGAACTCACGTTTTATTATGTCCTCCAAATATAAAGAGTCTTAAAAAGAAAGCAAATACTAACAACAGCCTGATAGTATGACCTATGACTTATTAGGGAATTACAAGGAATGCTAGAGACATATAGAAGCAGTGAATGAGTTTCTCACATAATGTGTAGACCATCAAACTCTCACTAAGGATGAAGAGAGGCCTACAACACAAAGGGATTGAGAGAATTTTCTAGATAAAGGAAAAGCAAATGTGAACAAAGAATCTTGGGCCTGCAGGAGCTTAACTAGATCACAAACCAGCAAACAATGGCTCACAGATTTAATCTGGCACACCATGATATTCCTGTGCCCTGAAAACTAAGAATTCTGTCTGGCTCCTCAAGGGCTCTCATAAATCTTACAGGAATTACAGAAGAATTTTCTAAATACCAGTATTGTAGGAGTAGTCAGGGGTCTTACATGGGAGCTGTGCATTCACTGCATATTTCTCCTTTCATTCAGACATCAAACAGTACATAGTTTCACCCACCCAAAGAAAAAAGGCGATAGTATAACCACCTATGATGGCTATAAAACTATGCCGAGGCTGTATAATTGTTCTGTGCACATCTGAGCTCAAATATAACTAATTGCTACTGCTGGTCAAGATGTTGTGCAGGTAGTGAAAGGATAACAGGTAAATATGCTGTTTCCTTTGAGTGCTATTCCTAGGCAATGCCCCTCAACTGCATCTCTTTTCTTATTTCAGGTCTTAGTTTAGATATCAGTTCTCTTTAAAAGCCTTTCCTTACCTCTTTTCTCAGGTTATCAGGGACCTCCACTCTGTGTTTCTCCACCATCCCTGGTTACCATCACATGATATGACTGTCTATTGATTCAGATCCACCGCTCTTCCAAAGCATGATTAAACCGAACTCTAGAACACCTATTTTACTCACTACTACACCCCTTGTGTGTAGCATGGTACTTGGAACAAAGGATAATTGTCAAAGAGTAACAAC
Organism: Ochotona princeps; assembly: GCF_030435755.1. Taxonomy (NCBI): domain Eukaryota; kingdom Metazoa; phylum Chordata; class Mammalia; order Lagomorpha; family Ochotonidae; genus Ochotona; species Ochotona princeps. The sequence goes on from NC_080865.1 coordinate 96,423,750, forward strand.
AATGAGGGCATGAATGAATTTCAGTGCAAACATATACAGGCACATGCTGATCTACATTCCTCTCCAAGTTCAATTTGAATGGGCAGCTTATTCTTTATATTATTTTGCAAGCATCTTACAAGTGGGTCTAATGTAAAATGACTCACTGTAGCAGGTAGTCTCTTGAATGATTCAAGAAAGTCACAGTGGCTATATAACTTGTGAGGCCCAGTGTAAAATTAAAATGCAGGCCATCCCTTTATTCAATGGGTTAGCATTTTTAATAAGTATTTATTTATTTGGAAGTCAGAGTTACAGAGAAAGGGAGAGGCAGAGACATGTTCCATCAACTGGTTCATTTATCAGATGGCCATAACAGCTGGGGATGGACCACGCCAAAGTCGGAAGCTTGTTCTGGGTTTCCCACAGGTAGTAAGGATCCACTGATTTTTCCTTGACTTTTAGCAGAGAACTAACTGGATCAGAGGTGGAGCAGCTGGGATTTCAAACATTGCTGATATCATACATCAACTTTCAGGTGTCAACTTCACCTGCTATGCCACTATGCCAGTCCCAAAAGGTAAAAGTTTCAAGAGGACAACAGAGCATTAAGGACCCAAGTACATGGCCCTTTGAAACATGGAGAACTACATGACTAACTAGAGAAGTCAAACACTCATGAAGCTGATCCTGAAGAGTGTTGACATCCAGAAATCCCCTTACTACCAAAAGCCAATGAAGCAGTGCATCAAAGAAGAGCTGCTTTTATGTTTGGTCCTGGGAGGTTTTGTATTTACTTTTGCTGTGTTGTTTTTGTCAATTATTTTCTCTGTGATTTTTGCTTTTGGCTTTATGTACAAAGAATGCCTCCTACTCCAGTTATTACTTGACATTCAACTTTACTATTTCATAATTTAATTTCCTTACACATTTAACTTTTTTAAATGGCTGTAATTTGATAGTGTCTACATTTTAATGTCAGAATCCAACTTGATTTTGTCCTTTGGTAGCCATAAAGTTACACAATATCATTGATCACACACTTCATCTCTTAGTCTTTGTGGTTCTTTCTGATTTTCTTGGCTTACCAGATCATCTCATTATAAGCTCAATGCACACAATTTAATTTCCCTTGAAAAGAGCAGTGTCAAGAAAAAAAAGTTAATGCTGGATTTTCACTAGCAGGCCTTTCATCATTACATTACTCCCCCCAGACAAAATGAAGTATATTCGGGCAAGGTACATATGCCAAAGAAACACAGAAGATGAAGGGAAAAGGGATTAATGGAGATGGTGAGAATTAGAGGAGGATGGTTAAGACTCCTGGGTAATCAGCAATATATGGGTAAAGAAACTCAAGGCACAATTTTAAATAATAGCCATCCCACCCACGTGTTTTCAGAGTATATCCCTTGATAAAACCCAAGAAAATACAGTAAATAGAATATAGGCTCTAATGAAGTCTATTTAAGATGGAAGGAAACTACAAAGTTGTACCTTTTGGACATGAAATGCAAACTGAAGCATTTAGCAGGTAATCATGATAATCATACTTCAAGTAACATATTTATTAAATTGCCTAGAAGAAGTAAACTAAAATGATGATACTCAAACTGCAAATAGCACAGGAGCAGTTGGTCTGCTTCCTTCTTTTCCAGAGGAGAAAAGAGCATCAGAGTGAAGAGCATCATGCAAGTGCTAAGTGACAGAACCTTAGACAAACTGTGGATATCCTGACACCATTCATACCATTTCACCATGTTACCTCTCAGAAAAACAAACCACACCAAAGCAAATATTTTTCTTGAAAGTTCATAGCAAAAGGATATGAGAACAAAGATTAGTTCATCTATTTGTGAAGGTGAGTAAATTTCTTACTTTAATATTCAGTTGTACAGTGATGCATAAACCAAATCATGAGAGCAAATATTTATTCTTTCCACATTTTAAGGGAATCATTAGATATAAAATTTATTGACATTTTCTTGACGATGCAATCTAGCTAGGCCATAATACAAAACTAGTTAAAGCATTTGCAAAGCCAAGAAGTGGAACAAAATTGACTCTGTCCCACTCTTCCTTTCTCCTTGGGTAATTTCCTCCTTTTATATTTTCCTCCTTTTCTTCCATTTCTAATTGTCCCTTCTCCTTCTCTCTTTCCCTGTCCCTCAATTCCTCTCTACATTCTTTTTTTTCTTTTGAATTTCCCCTCCTTCTCTTTGTTCCTCTCTTATTTTATTCCTCTCACATTCCTTCTCCCCTTCCAATGTTTTACAGGCTCAAACATCTTTTTGTGAGTCCTAAATGCTGACCCAGAATTGGGTACAGTGAAGACAATGGAAAAAGATACTGCTCCATTAAACAGAGAATGTCATGACGGATAGGTGTGACATGCAAATGGGGAGGAACAACAGAAAAACAGATAATATACCGTAATTATGAAAAGGCACAGAAGAAAGAGGAAAGCAGGCTGAACTCTTCCTAATATGTCATGCCTATAAGTTGATTTTTGAAGGATGAATAGTCAATTTCCAAACAAATAGAGGGTGAGGAATTAACTTCAGATAAAGGTAATAGCATATGGAAAATCACACAATTTGTAAAAATAATGAATGAGCTTCGTGTTTGTTACTCCCACTACAGTGTAAATCCCCTGAAGAATGGATCTCTTATCATAGTGTTTCTGACAACATATCCAGGGACTATACAGGCATCTGGCACATAAATATCCACTGAATGAATAAACCCTAAAATCTGCAGTGGTAAGTATGTTGGATGATTAGAAAATAAACAGTAATTAACAGCATTGAAACTGGATGGACAGAAAACATATTGGAGAGAGCTTTGTACATCATGCTCAGGAGTTGTCTTTATTCTGAAAAGACAATGGGGAAGCATTGAAAGATGCTGAATAGGAAAGTGACAAGGTCAACTGTGTGTCATAAGAAAAGGAAGGATGGATTGGAAGTGAGAAGGCCTATAAGGTTATTATCATAATCTCTAGTTGAGATACTAAGAACATGAACTTTGGAACAGAGACATATTTAGGGGAAAATTCAAGAGAATTTTGTGACTAGATTTGGGGAGTAAGTAACATAATGAAACAGTAAGCTCTAAGATTTGAAATACATATGGCCTAGCAGTTAGTGAAGAATGACCAAATAGGACAGACAATTACAACATAGATTGTTTAAAACATAATTTTTTAACAAATAATGAGCTCATGGGGTATTGTGATATAAAATTTTAAAGAACACCGGATTCTAAATGCAAAAAAAAGAACACTTTTCTGAAACATAATTAAGAATATTAGGGGTGACTTTTAAGTTAGTAGATCACTGCAAGATTTTAGAGAGTTGATAGCTTGTGTATAATCAGTAGCAGGAAACTAAATTCAAAATCCTAACACCAGTAGAAACCTTAAAGCCACCTGACTCAATGACTATAGTCATACATCTACCCTGCTTTGTTGGCAAAGTCACTCACAGCAAATCAGTTGAGCCTGTTTTAAACTGACTGACTCATCTGTCATTAGGGCTTGCATGAAAAATGGCAATAATGTTTTACTAAAATGAGTAAATGTCAGAGAGATGACTCTGTGTGTGATTGCATGTGAATATTTGTGTACATGCCTGGAACCATGATGCATTTATATAACAAGGATATCTAATACTAGAATGTGAAAGTTGAGAGAAGAAAAAGGAAACCACATTTAGTTATCAATAAATACATTTTGAGTACTTTATATCCACCAGTATTAACACTCACAGGCTCACAGGAGGCTTACTTACCAGAAGGTATATAAAAGCTGTAAATTTTTAAGTTTCATGGGAACAAGGACAGTATTTATTTTTTATAAGTTGTCATATCGAAAACGTGTGGCAGTGCCTGGTACTTGGCTAGTAAAAAAAATTTAAAACAAAAATGGAATGGAGGGAGATAAATAGGGCAATCATCAAACCCCATTTTACAGAGAGCCAGCTAGTTAGTTAGGAACACAGCTGGCATTTACACACTTTTTCCCCAAGTCACTGTGCTATGTCCATTCTTCTATATTGTGTTCTGCACAGTAACAATGGAAGAGGAGAAGAAAACTGTGTCATCTGGAGCCTGATGCGCTACAGAAAGCTCCTAAATCAGTCTTCTTGAAATCTTTGATCCATAGCATCTCATGACATTTCTAGTTCAAGAGGATTTCCAGTTACATCTGACATACCTTCAGGTGAATTTTCTATTCCTACAAAGCACCAAGGGGACCCATGATATTTGCCAGTGAATATCAAGTGCATCTGAGACTTAACAGATGACTTCTAAGGTATCCTTTTGGAACTTGGGTTTTCACTTGAGCATTTCATGTTTTTCTCAAATCTTGCCCCTTAGCCATAATTTCTGCAGTAATCAAAATTTATTTACAAATAGGACAATGAATAAAATTATTTTCTAAAGTACAGCATTTCAGAAATTATATAGCAATACTGTATTTATACACTTAAAGATTTTCCACTATGCACAGCATTAAATACAATACAGAATAAAGTCCTTCTATATGAATGTGGATTCTGGGAAGTATTTTTTAAGCATAGATTTGAGCTGTGATTTTTTTAAAGATTTATTTGTTTTTATTGCAAAGTCAGATATACAGAGAGGAGGAGAGACAGTGAGGAAGATCTTCCGTCCGATGATTCACTCCCCAAGTGAGCCGCAACGGCCGGTGCTGCAACAATCCGAAGCCGGGAGCCAGGAACTTCCTCCAGGTCTCCCATGCGGGTGCAGGGTCCCCAGGCTTTGGGCCGTCCTCCACTGCTTTCCCAGGCCACGAGCAAGGAGCTAGATGGGAAGTGGAGCTGCCGGGATTAGAACTGGCGCCCATATGGAATGCTGGCGTGTTCAAGGTGAGGACTTTAGCCTCTAGGCCACGGTGCCAGACTCTGAGCTGTGATTTGAATAACAGGTAGCTCTTTGATTGGTAGACCCAAAGGAAAAGTCTCTAGGGGAAAAATGTTATAAGCGATAAGAGATGGCAAAAAAAAACACAACCAAAAAACAAAACAAAACAAAAAAACCAAAACAAGCATAGGTGCAGGCAAGAGAGCCAAAAGCAGTTCAAAGGGGCCTCAAAGAACATATTGCTGAGAAGAAACATTGACAATAGAAAAAAAAGATCAAAACTTGCAAGGGTTTTGACAATTTGGCTAGAAAAGACATTGGGTAAGCAATAAGGAACTACAGCAAGTTTGAGAACAGCACAAGTCAGACACTGTTATGTTTAGGGGGATTAAGCAGGCAGTTGTGTGAAGAGTGTACTGGAAAGGCGCCAATGTGGTGTATATTAAAAATGGGGCTTGAAGGATGATCTAGAATCTGCCATATCAAATTTGGAGCTACTGTTCATTTGATACGCCTTTCTCTCAATCACAAGACAAAATTGTAAAGATTGGATTGTATGTGGACATTCAGCGACCCCAAAGTTTTCATTCCTGTCTTCTGAAGCTGTAAAATCTGTGATACATGCTCAGGACTCAGAAAAGCTCTTGCACCCCTACCCCCATTAAGATCACCCCTAAACGTAGCCCACTTTCTATCACTCTCAAAATGAATACTTTTTAATAATAACTTTACTGCCTGAACATGTGTGAGAGCTTTCAACAGTTACATTTATTTTAAATAAAATGGAAAAGTATCTGTGAGAATCAGCTGAAAAAAAGGGAGCAAGCGAAAGAGGATTAAGGTGGCTTATTAGCACATAGATGAAATGACATTTTATATAAAGAAAACACACACAATAACACATACGGGATTTGATTGTTTAAATTGCAGTCCTCTTTTCCATAGTCAAATGGAATTAAAGGTCAGAGTCACCATTTTCTCTACAGAAAGCTCCTGAAGTTATAATTTTAATATGGATGGAGTCCACAAATGAGAAGTGGTTCTACAGTCCTCTAGAATATAGCTTCTTTCATAATAGGAAGAGTTAAAGTCATTTAAAATATTAACTATGACTCATTGCTCCTCAAAAATATTCAAAATACTAAAAATGAGCTGTTCTAACGTGGATGTTAGAATTGTAGAATGAGGTTATTTCAGAAAGCGCATAGCATTTTTCCCATGATAAACCCTGGCCCATCTGCAACCTGGGTAACAATATGAGTGATTCTTCTCTCAAGCAGACCACCCAGTACCTCTTTACCTTCTAGATGTACTTAGTAGAACTAATTTTTTTGGCTGCTATTAAGCATTTCTCTTTTCCTTAAATGACTAGTCAAGCTTTCAAAACACAGCATAAGATGAGGAAGATATTGAAGTATTATCTGTACCTAGTTCTGGTAAAAATGGAGTTTATGCTGACAGTCCACAAAGGCTTAAAATATATTTTCCATGCTCTATTACTTATTAGATGAATGGACTCAATATTAAATTGAGTGAGGGTAACCCTCTGCGTGAAAATAGTGCTTCATTTTTACGACTGCTTGCAATTTCCATATAATCACCTCCAATTCTTGAGGAATTAGCCTTGGGAACAGAGCTTAGTACATTTCCTCATGAAGAGTTTATGTGATAATAAGCATGGCAATTTACCGATGTGTGTACAAGTCATAATATGTAATACATTTGCATGAAGAGTCTGGCTGAAAGGAACAAAGAAAGAATGATGGTACAGAGAATAGAAATGGAGAGGCTGAGTTCCTACTTCAAAATGTCCCTTAATTCCAAGTCACTGTGACCAATCAAAAAGAACTCACTGTTTCTGAGCAAGTCTTTGCTGTTACGATGATGTTTAAGCTGCTTTATGACTCAAAGATTTGATATGTCAAAAATAAACCTGGAACCCAGCACAATAGCATAGTGGCTAAAAATCATCACCTTGTGCATGCCGGGATCCCATATGGGCACCGGTTCTTCGTCCCGGAAGAGGCTCCTGGTTCCTGGTTTTGGATTGGCTCATCTCTGGCCATTGTGGCCACTTGGGAAGTGAACCAGCAGATGGAAGATCTTTGTTTTTCCTTCTTCCTATAAATATGCCTTTCCAATAAAAAAATGAATCAATCTTTAAAAAATAAAACGTGAACAATGCGCTAACAGGTTAGCCACTAACCATATACAGTTTTCAATTTAACTGTGAGTTAATCAGTGAATATAATAGAAATTCAAGTTTCTCATTTGGATTAGGCACATTTCAAGTGCTCATGAGCCAAATGACTAATGTAAAGTCACCGCTGGTGACTCTAGCATCCCAGATGGACACAAGATCAAGTCCCAGCTACTGTTCTAAATCCAGCTCCCTGTTAATGTGCCTGGGAAAGCAGTATATTATGGCCCAAGTATTTGGGCCCCTGCACTCATGTGAGAGACTCAAAAGAATGTCTTGGCTTCTTGCTCATGGCTTTGGTGTGGCCCAACCCTGACTGTTGCAGTCATTTGGTTTTACGGAACCAGCAGATGAAAGATATCTTTCTCTTCTCTCTCTACTCTTTCTCTCTCCTTCCCTATTTCTCTCTGTAACTCTGCCTTTCAAATAAACAGAATTTTTTTTTCAAAATGAAACCTCTACTGGATAACATTTATACAAATTCATTTTTTCAGATGGAACTTGGTGAACCTCATATAACAATGCTATTCTTGCTTAGGTCCCTCACTCTCCCTCGGAATTTTCCCCTTTCTGACTCCAAGGGACTTTCTGACTTGTCTAGTGTCAATAGGCTATCCACAGTGGCGCTGTGAAGATTAAGTTAGGGTTTCAAACAAGGTTAATGGAACTGGATAAAATTTACTAAGTACCTTTGGTTAGACCAAGTCCTTCTAAGCACTAGACTTACGTATTAAATTATCATAACCCATTTTACAGAGGGGTCAACTGAGATATTAAAGGTTAACACTATCTCCAAAATCATATTGCTAAGAAGTTACAGATAAACATTCAAACCAAGGATCTTTGATTTGCAAATCATTTCTATGCTGAACTATTGAAAATTTTTAGAGGATTTTGAGATAAGTAAGTAAAATACACAGTTTAGGCACTTAAGCACTTTACAATTAAATCTAGCACACTTATAGAGTGAGGTAAGCACTAAACTATTCAAAAATTGATAATTATAAACATGTTTCAGTCCTACAAAGTGCCCTTTTTACTAATAGAAAATAAATGTATGTCTTAAATTACAGGTTTTTGAATGAGGCTTGTTAAGTAGTCATACAACCCTCTTAAACTGCATGTAATGTCAGTGCAGATATAAAACAAATAACTACTAAATCTGATTCCTTCTGTGCAAACACACCTCCCTCTGAGTAAATGTCAAGGTCAGTCCTCTTACTTCTGTGAGAAAATTCCACTGTGATTAGCTAAGTAGATTATCATCATTTAAATACAGGACAGATAATGAAGTATTGTGAGGTAGGAGATCAAAACATCTGTAGTTTAGCCCTGCCTCTGCCACTGGTTAACAACCAACTACATTGGGTGCAAGCACTCTTTTTTCTATGTCTCGGTTGTCCATCCGTAAAATAAGGGAGGTGTAGATAAGTGCTTTACAAATGTGGGCAACTGACTTGACAGATTCTGAGATATCTGCCCAAATATTTGTAGATTCTCATTCCCATTTCCATTCCCACAATGTCTCTTTTCCCATTTGACTGTCTAAATTTCTGAACACAGCATTGCCCTAGGGGGTAAAATCCTTTGAGTTATCAAACAGGCAAAATTCAAGAACATGGATACTTCTGAAGGGCAGTCCATAGCATGCAAAGTGGGATGTCCGGGTTAAAAAATGATGAGGCCGTGCCTTTATTTCATTCAAATAACAAAAGAGGAAAGTTTCCAAATCTTCTCTACCTACCTTGATTTTACAATTTCATATAGTGAGATGCATGACTCGGGAATCGGGTAAAATGAAGCAAGTTCTTTCAAGCAGAAAAACCAATCTGAGTTTGCCCATTGATTTAACAATAAGAACTGAATTCACTATTGAGGATATATGGTGGACATCTGCCATAAACTTAATGAGTTAAATGAACAATGCCAAAGTTGTAAAAATATACTGAAAATACAAACTAAGCATATAATATGTTAAAATTATTATCCACAATATATATTAGGCATATATACTTATATACTATCACAGACTACATGGATGTGTGTATGTATATACGTGTGTGTATGGAAAAGTCTATAAGAAAACAAAAAGCTGAGGTACACTGGACTCTGTGTGTGTGTGTGTGTGTGTGTGTGTGTGTGTGTATGGAGAGGCAGATCAGATTTGTGGAGAGAAGGAGAGACAGAGAGAAAGATCTTCCATCCGCTGCTTCATTCCCCAAATGACAGCAATGGCCGGAGTTGAGCCAATCCAAAGCCAGGAGATTCGCCCGGGTCTCCCAAGGAGGGTGTTGATGTTGAGTTCCGAGGCTTTGGGCCTCATACACTGCTTTCCAAGGCCACAAGCAGGGAGCTGGATGGGAAGTGGAGCATCCAGGATTCAAACTGGCACCCATATTAGATCCTAGTGCTTGCAAGATTAAGAATTAACCACTGAGACATCATGCTGGGCTCATTCTTAAAAGCCTTTGTATGCCTATCAGTCTTAGTTTTTCTAATGTTCAGAAGCAGGTTTTACCCATTCCTTTCAATACATGAGCCAAAATTTACCTGAAATGATGTTTTCAGTGTTTGTAACACTGTCTTTTGCTAATTTCCTAAAAAAAAAAAAGTATTCCTTATCAAATTCTTACCTAGGAATAATAAAGAACCTGCCAATTCATCACTCTGCTGCCTCACAAATAGTAAAAAGCGATCATTCCATGTTGTCTTTACCATGTAGACTTAATTAAGGAAACAATGTTTGATTTTAAAAATTAAATTTTGCACATTAGTTGCTACTTTGTTCCTGCAATTAACTACAACATACAAAACAATTACCAAACACTGTTTCCATGAAACAGCTGGCTGATAAATGCTAATAATCTCCCCAGAATAATAATGCCAGTCAGCATTACAGATGCTTCAAAAGTATTTTTTTACATTAATGGGAAAGCAGAAGAGAATTCAATTTTAGGAGAGATCTAAGTCATTTCCTGCATGCTAGGAATAAACAGAGCTCACTAGTTAATTCACAATTATTTTGGTGATTTCTTGATCTATATATTCACTTAATACACAAAACAATAGAAAATATGATCAAAATGGTCAAATGGAGCAGACAAGTAGAAATTTTTTTTCCATGTACACTTCCAGAAAGCAGGCACTGAAAGCCTAATAACATGTGTCAGGTCTTGGGTTAAGCACCAGGAACAGAATAAGAATGAATACAATGCAGCCTTTACCCTCCACAAGGTCATAGGTCAATGTGGGCTGACATCAGATTTCCTTCCTGTGGCAATGATGCCTTAAAATTGGTGTCCTATGAACACACATAGAAGTAAGACCAGGGGAGTTCAAGAGTCATTAAGGAAATTGTGGAGACTTGGTAATGTTTGTAATAAGACTAGAAGCTTGAGCAAGCTAGAAGGCAAGGGCATTCAAGGGAGAAAACTGACAGGTCTAACAAAGAGATGATGTAAAAATATGAACCCGCTAGAAAACCACAGTTGTAAAAGCAGTGTGTATGCATGAACACCAGGGAAAGGGACTGTCTGTGGTGAAAATGAGAGTCAGGAATCAGGGATGACACACTACAAGACTTTTGATCACAAATGATCCCAAGTTGAAGCACAAGTATATGTCAAGTATATGCTAATTACCTTAATATTTCAAGATGTGAAAACCATTAGTGTGTATTTCTTTTTAATCATCCATAGACACATTATTTATACTATAATCCAACTACATACAGAACGCTTTTCCCCCCCTTCAGGTTTAGGTTATAGATTTCAATGGTACACTTATACTACACTCCACCAAATGCTAAAAACTGGGGAGCAACACACCATATTCAATTCCTTTGCAATACCCATCCACAAAGGACTGGTCTTATGCCATTGTGGTTGAGGCTGCCTCCCATGGAGCCAGCATCCCTGTGGATACCAATTCACCTCCTAGTTGCTTCGCTCACAACCCAGCCCCCTGTTAATGTGCCTGGGAAGTCCGCTCAGAAAGATAAAAGTGCTTGGACCCTGCACTCCCATGGGGGGACCATTGGGTAATTGTGGTTATTTAGGGACTGAACCAGAGAATGGAAGATCCATTCTCATTCTCATTCTCATTCTCATTCTCATTCTCATTCTCATTCTCTCTCTCTCTCTCTCTCTCTCTTTCTCTCTCTCTCTCTCCCCTCCCCCCCCAGCTATGCCTTTCGAATAAATATATGCTCCAAAGAATCAATTCACAAGCCTAAGATCAGGAGTCATACTATAAAACTCCTCTCACGGACCTAGTGCGGTAGCCTAGCGGCTAAAGTCCTCGCCTTGCACGCACTGGAATCCAAGATGGGTGCCAGTTCATGTTTCTGGCTGCTCCACTTCCCTTCCAGCTCCCTGCTTGTGTTCTGGGAAAGCACCTGCACGGGAGACCCGGAAGAAGCTCTTGGCACCTGGCTTTGGATTAGTTCAGCTCCAGCTGTTGTGGCCACTGAGGGAGTAACCCAGCAGATCTTTCTCTTTCTCCTCTCTGTAAATGTGAATTTCCAATATAAATAAATAAACAAATCCTTTTTTTTTAAATCTCTCATAATTCATTCCTGAACCCTTCTTCTCATCCATTGTTTTTTACCTCCCTCCCACAATGCCTATTGATGATTTAATTCCTTTGCTTCTGCCCTCTACCTTAGATTAGTCTTTCAAATTAGTCACCAGTAGATAGGTGGTTAATATGAAGGCTCAGCCTGGTCATCTGATCGGAGAGGAGCAATTTTCAGGCCGTGAAAGAGGTCAGCAAAGGTATATTTAATACTGTCAGGGTATGTCCACTTGGAAGAACACAGCAATGGAGTTCTTGATTAATGTGATACAATGGTCTTAATCGAACTGGCTCTTTCAGGTTTGAAGATTAGCCAGGACTGGGGAAAAGTCCTTAACGCAAGGAAGGCACAGGTGACCAGAGATAAAGTATGGACACATTTGGAAAAATACTTGAGTAATTGGTTATTGCCAGGTTTCAGGGACCTGATCTGAACTAAAGGGTATAGGTGTGTTTAGAGCATAATGCACACTGGGAGACAGAGAGGCAGTACATGTCAAGCCCTAATATTTCCTCTAACACTATATCTGCCATTCCTCTAAGGAATGTCTTAGTCTTGTCCTGCTTGTCTGCATAGTCAGGATATTTGCTAAAGAAAAGCAAAGAAGAAAATCCATACGGACTGTCTCTGAATGAGGAACAAATTATTAGTAGTCTGGGAAAATGGCTTCTGAATTAAATTAAGACATTTTTGCATGGAAACTATGGAAGCCATAGAGGAAGTTGCACAAGCAAGTCTGGTAAGATGATTATTTGATCCAAATGTGTTAGAATTCATAGCTTCACAGATAAATAAGATAAACCTTAGTGTATATGATCCAGCATTTAAGCATAAATCAGCAAAAGTCAGAAAGGGGAAATATTGATCCAATCCCCTATAGATTTTTCACATCAACCTCTTGTCAAATACATGATTTGCATATATTTTTATTACATAGTTTGCATTATCACTCTGATATTTGCTGTTCAAAAGAAGTTTTTGTCTGACATGGTCTTACTTATTTAATGTTCCTTTTGTTGCCTGTGCTTTTGAGTAAAATTCAAAAAATCATCAATGCCAAGGATCTTTCTTCATTTTCTCCTTTAGGCATTTTATAATCTCCGATCTTACAATCAAGTCTTAAATCACTCTTCAGTTTATTTTTGTGTATGACAAAAGACAAGGATCCAATTCCATATATTTTGCACATGGATAATAATCCTAGCATTGTTTGTGGAAGTGTTATCAATTCATTATTTTATATACTTAGTGCACACACAAATACACACATACATATGGGTAGATGAAAACCAAAAACACAATAAGATATCACATCACACACATTGGGACGGTTACTATAAAAAACTTGGTGAAGATATGGACAAATTGTAACCCTCGTATGCTATCAGTAGGGAAATAAAATGGTGAAATTGCTTTGAAAAACAATATGGAGGGTCCTCAAAGAAATAAAAATGGAACTAACATATGATTCAGAAATACCATTCCGAAAATAATTAAAAGCAGGATCTGAAAAATTATCTTTGCACTCTAATGATATTTGCAGCATGGGAAAGATATGAAACCAACCTAAATGTATATCAGTGGATGAAACGATATATTCAAAGGTTATTAGGAAGATGCCACGCAGCATCTGAAAAGGCAAAAATTCTGTCACATGCTACAGTATGAATGAACCTTGTGGACCTGCTGCTATGTGAAACAAACCAGTCACAAAGAACATATGTTGCATGCTACAACTTACATGATACATTGAAAATTAAACATTGGGAATCAGAGTTAGAATTGTTTGCCAGAGGCCGAGAATAAGGAAAATTGATAGTTGCTATTCAGCTGGCATATAATTTCTGCTTTGCAAGGTGAATACTTAGTGGATTCTTCTATGTCGTGTGGTGTTTACGGTTGTTGAGTAGTTTGATCACATGGTAAGCACAGCTTTGGCTGGTGATTTATGAAGTAGAATGGAACTCAATGCTCTGCTTGTAGATCTGTACCATGTTATTTTTTCAAGCATAGGATCTTTAAAGAAGGTTTATGTGTCAGTTAACTGTACTCAGTTTCTGTGCCAGTTCACCGTATGCTTTTATCATTGAATTATTTTTTCTTAAAAGTCAATGAAGCATTGCTGGTCATCAGCTGTCTTTAACACAGGACAGCATGGGTATGGAACTGTGGCACATCAGGTAGAGCTGTTGCCTGTGGCCCTGAACATCATGTGGGTGCCAATTCAAGTCCACCCTGCTCCACATCTGCTCTAGTTCCCTGATGATGTGCCTGGGAAAGCAACGGAAAATGGACCAATTGTTTAGAGCCCTACACCATCAAGAAGAAGTACCTGTCTCCTGGGTTCAAGTTGGCCCAGGTTTTACAGTCATTTGGGAAGTGAATTATAGGTATTTATACCATTAACATGATTAATAACATAAGTTATCTCTAGCACTAATAAACTAAAGGCAGTTTTAAGAAATATTAGTGGCACTACATGTAATACTAATACTAACATTAACACTAATACTAATACTAAGCTGTCTTGGTTAAATACTAACTTCTTCCCAGAGAGGGGAAATGGGGCATCCCTACATTACACATCAATCTGTAAGGAAGGAAGACATTAACATTCTTTCATTCTTTCACTGGGTGTCTAGATGAAAACAGACACACTGTGGCAAGAAAATCAATGCTTCAACAATTCAAAGACAGAAAATGATGTCCCAGTATTTTGTTCATATAGCTTTGCTTTTGGCCAGCTGAACTAACAAAATTTGTAGAATCACAAAGTTGCACAGGCCGACTAGGAGAGGTGGGGCAGGGAGTCTGGCAGGAATGGAGCAGAATCTACCTCTGCTGCCTCTCAGTCTATGGCTTCCTGCCTTGCTTCTGCCAAGCCAGCGTTTCAGGTCATCACAAGGGAGTTTCTTGAAACACTTCTAAAGTCATTCTGGTAAATCACAGACATCAAAAACAACATAAAGGGCGCGGCATGATGGCCTAGTGACTAAAGTCCTCACCTTGCATGCGCTAGGATCCCATATGGACACAGTTTCTAATCCCAGCAGTTCCACTTCCCATCCAGCCCTGCTTGTGATCTGGGAAAGCAGTCCAGGACGGCCCAAAGCTTTGGGATCCTGCACCCGTGCAGGAGACCTGGAAGAAGCTCCTGGCTCCTGGCTTCAGATCGGTGCAGCACTGGCCATTGTGGACCATTGGGGAGTAAATCATCAGATGGAAGATCTTCCTCTCTGTCTTTCCTACTCTCTTTATACCTGACTTTGTAATAAAGAGAACAAATCTTTCAAAAATAAAATAAAAGTAATTCTTAACGTACATCCTCTGCTAGCCTCTTTGTGAGCATGGATAATACTGGTAGCCAAACAGGGTGGAAGAGCTTGAAAGTGCTTTCAAGGTATTCCCCAATTACTTTGGACAACTGTGAATTACAATTAATGTACACACAAATCTGGTGAACACTATATGTGCTTCCTTCCAGAGTTCAAAGGAGAAAGAAAAAGCAGCTTTTGGCCTAACAGCAATCAGAAAGTAACTCTGCAATGCCTAAATTCCAGGAAGATGGTTATCTACAAGCATTAGTGTCTACTCAGCATGCTTCACAATTGGGCAAATGCTAGTCTTGCAGGAATGGATTACAATGAAATGATTGTTGTTTATAAATAAGCAAATAGGGGCTGACACAGTGACATGGTTGGCAAATCCTCTGCCTGTGGCATCAGCATCATATACAGACACCTGTTCATGTCCCGATTGCTCCACTTCTGATCCAGCTTCCTGTTTATGGCCCATGAAGGCAGCAAGAGCTGTTGCAATGCCTTAGGCACCTGCAACCATGTTAGAGACCCAAGGGAAGCTCCTGGCTTCAGATTCTCTGAGCCCAGCTTTGGCCATTGCACCCACTGGGGGAGTGAAGTAGCACATAGAAGATTAGTCTCTCTGTCTCTCTCTGTAAATCTGCCTTTCAAATGATATTTAAAAGAAAATAAGTAAATAGAGACTCGCAAGATGGCCGACATAGGAGGAAGACTGTGAGAGAGCTCACAGACAGAGAGGGCTAGAACGCGACAAAAGCGTAAGTGGAGCAGCATAGAACTACAGGGAGAAGAACATGAAGTTCCCTGGACAGTGTGGAACCAAAAAAATCCACACAACTCGGAAGAGCAACCAGGGAAAAACAAAACAAAGGGCAGGGAAGACGACTTTCCGCTCCTGACCTGCTGAGTCACCTTTGAGTGCAGACGCTGAAAGCCGAGGACCGACCCACAGACGCTGTGGACGTGAGGACCGGCGGTGATTGGGACCCGCTGGCATCTGCTCACCCTGGTCACCAGGACCTGCCAGGACCTGCGCCCGCTGCGGACACCAGGACCCTGAGTCATCGGGACCCGCCGGCATCTTCGCACCCTGGTCGCCAAGCCCCGCCGGGACCGCCGCAGCCTCCAGGTTCCATCCGCCTACACCCGCCGGGACCAGCAATGGACGCAGTAGCCAGGAGACGCACACGCGGCGAGGGTTCCCACCAGAGGAAGAGGCAGACTGCAAGAACCTGAGGTTTGAGTGAGTTGGGTGGGGACAGTGGTGGGTTGGAGGCTTCGGGAGTTGGCCCCCCAGGGGCATGCACAGAGCCTGAACACAATTGGTGCTCGTCTCCCCGCCCCTCCCAGGGATGGATCAACATTCGGAAATCCATAAATGTGATACACCACATCCAAAAACTGAAAAACAAGAATCACATGATAGTATCAATAGATGCAGAAAAAGCTTTCGACAAAATCCAACACCACTTCCTACTAAAAACCCTAACCAAGGTAGGCATAGATGGAAAAATCCACAACATAATTAAAGCCATATATGAAAAACCCAATGCCAGCATCATACTGAATGGAGAAAAACTGGAACCCTTCCCACTGAGATCTGGAACAAGACAGGGATGTCCACTTTCTCCACTACTATTCAACATAGTCCTAGAGGTACTCGCTGAGGCCATAAGACAAGAAAAAGAAATTAGAGGAATCCAAATGGGAAACGAAGAAGTCAAACTCTCACTATACGCAGATGATATGATTCTTCATGTAGAAGAGCCAAGAGACTCAATACAGAGACTGCTAGAACTTGTACGAGAGTTTGGTAGAGTGGCAGGGTACAAAATTAATGAACAAAAATCAACAGCCATAGTGTATGCGAACAGCCCAAACATGGAAAAAGACTTAACCAGCAAGATGCCATTCAAAATAACAGAGAAAAGTATGAAATATCTGGGAATAAATCTAACCAAAAATGTAGGAGACTTATTTGAAGAAAACTACAAACTACTTAAAAAAGAAATTGAACAAGACCTCAAAAGATGGAGTAACATCCCATGCTCCTGGATAGGTAAAATCAATATCATTAAAATGTCTACACTCCCAAAAGCAATATATACATTCAACGCAATCCCAATCAAATTGCCCAAAACATTCTTCATGGAACTGGAAACAATGATCCAAAGGTTCATCTGGAAGCACAAAAAACCACAGATAGCTAGAACCATCCTGAAGAACAGGAAGTTAGCAGGGGGAATCACAGTTCCGGACCTCTGGCCATACTATAGGGCAGTGGTTATCAAAACAGCGTGGTACTGGCACAAAGATAGAGAGGAAGATCAATGGAGCAGAATAGAAACACAAGAAGGAAACCCACACAGATACAGCCAAATAATCTTTGACAAAAAGACAAATGACAATCCAGGCAAATGGGAAGGTCTGTTCAATAAATGCTGTTGGGACAACTGGTTAATAGCCTGCAGAAACAAAAAAATAGATCCACATCTCTCACCATACACTAAGATCAGATCTAAATGGATAACAGATCTAAACCTACATCCAGAAACCTTCAAACTTTTGGAAGAAAATGTTGGAAACACACTGCAACACTTAGGGGTAGGCCCTCACTTCCTAAAAAAGACTCCAAATGCAGTAGAAATCAAGACCAAAATAAACAATTGGGACCTCATCAAACTAAGAAGCTTCTGTACAGCTAGAGAAACAATCAACAAAGTAAAAAGGCAACCCACAGAATGGGAGAAGATCTTCGCGCACTACATAGGTGATAGAGGGCTGATCTCCAGAATATACAAAGAGCTACAAAACAACCAAAATGTCAAAACAAACAAGCCACTCAAGAAATGGGCATGGGAAATGGGCAAACACTTCACAAAGGAACAAACCCAAATGGCAAATAAACATATGAAAAAATGCTCAAGTTCCCTGGCAATAAGGGAAATCCAAATTAAAACATCAATGAGGTACCACCTAACGCCAGTAAGACTGGCCCACATGAATAAAAGCACCAACAACACTTGCTGGCGAGGTTGCAGGGAAAAGGGATCCCTACTCCACTGCTGGTGGGGCTGCAGGCTGGTACAGCCTCTATGGAAATCAGTATGGAGAATAGTCAAACAACTCAAAATCAACATACCGTATGACCCAGCAATAGCACTCCTAGGAATATATCCAGAACACTTGTTTTATGAGAAACCAACATGCACTCCTATGTTCATAGCAGCACAATCAGTAATTGCAAAAACATGGAAGCAACCAAAATGCCCATCAACAGAGGATTGGATAAGAAAGCTATGGTTCATCTACTCCATGGAATACTACTCAGCTATTAAAAAAAAACAAAATGCAGTTCTTTGTAGCCAAATGGGCCAAACTGGAAACCATAATGCTAAGGGAAATGAGCCAATCCCAAAAGGTTAAATACCACATGTTTGCCTTAATTTAAGATGATATGATGTTATGTATAACATGTTATGTTTTCAATGTTATATGTTGTGTATAAACTAAAATTGAAGTATAGGTGAGGTGGTCACAGAAGGTGGCTGGGAACTCGCATTTACTTTTAACATATTGGTTACTCATTACTATGTCAATTAATTCCATAATGATGTAAATTTTTGCTGATGGTATGTTGGAGCTTTCAATTGACTGGGATGATACTCTGCTGGCTCTGTCTTCAGACCAGAGAGGGTATACCTAAGAAGCCGTTGAACTTGACTGGACAATAAGATGCTGGACTCTATGTTTGGTGTATGCTTGCAATGGGGGAATCTCAACTGAACTTGAGCTGTGGTTATGCAACAAGGTGGAGGAATCCACCATGGTGGGAGGGTTTGGGGAGGGGTGGGGAGAACCCAAGTATCTATGTAACTGTGTCACATAACACAATGTAATTAATGAAGTTAAATAATAAATAATTAAAAAAAAGAAAATAAGTAAATAGTAAATTAAAATATAATTCCCTCAGTAAAATGTTTAGCATTTTAAGAATCTTATTAGGACAGACTATTAACTTTTTGATGACTAAAAGCCACTGGTTAAAAACGACCTTTTTTCCCATTACAAGCTGTCATTATATTGCATATATGAAAAGCATGTAGCTTAATTAATCAAAATGCTTGACACTATTTATAATCAAATTTTGTATCTAAAGGCTTCATATACATTAACTCATTTTATCTTTACAACAATCAGATAACTGACACTATTATTAAAACCATTTAACAGATAAGAAAGCTAAAGCATGTGAAAAACGAGGAACTCAGCTTTGGAGCTTTGGTCACACAATTTGGAAGATCCAAAAATAAGGGTTTAACTCAAATAGGCTGGCTCCAGAGTCCTTATCTCAAACCATCCATTCTGTGTTTGCCTAAGGACACTGACACTCACTAATATGTTTCCCATTATGTGCATGGAAACTTAAAAATTGGTAGGATAGATTCATTCTCTCTCTCTCTCTCTCTCTCTCTCTCTCTCACTCACTCACTCACTCACTCACCCCATATTAGAACAATAAGACAAGTTCCATGGCTGATTACAACTAATGCAGCACTAAGAGCTCATTTACCACAGTTTCTCTTACTTGATTCATGAGAAACCTGAAGAACAAGCCAAGTTCAAGATCAAACAATAAGTGAGTGGCAAAGCTAGCAATTGAAATTATGTGCCATGACTATACACTCACCACACCCTCACCATGCATTCAAAGCTGAGTATATGAGCTACAGGATTAGCAAATCCAGTGAAAGACTACTTAGTATCATGCCCAGGAGCTTGTACTGACCAACATGAAAAGGCAGAGGGCACTTTCTCCCACATGGTGGAAGCCTTTTGTACAGAAGACTGATATACCGACTATATCTGCTGTACAGTGGATTTATGTGAATCCACTGATTGAATATATTCTAGAAACAGAAATGGGTTACATTTGACAATCTTGTCACATGATAGTATAAACATATCAGAGTCAAAAGCAACAGAAACAGAATATTTGAAAATAAACACCATGTATCCTGCCTCAACATTCTTACAACAGATACTTTAAATGAATAAAAATCCATAACTTCCAAAAGGAAAGCAGCCCGGCCTTTCACATAAACATGCCCTTGGAGGCATGTATGGAGCTAAATGCTCCATGCACCTAACACAAAAACAGATCTGACTCCAACATACCAAGAAATTGGTAATATAGGTAACAGACAGAAAAGACTCATTTTTCAAACTGATACATGATATTTAATTATGGGGTGTGTGATAAGTATATGCAACACATAATGATCAAATCAAAGTAATCATCATTCATCATTGCCATGTCCTCAAGCACTAATTAATATGCATTCTAATGATTATATAATATGCCAGATTATTGTAGACTTCAATAATCCTACTGTGTTGTATAACACACATAATACCAGAACTAATTCTTACAATGTAACCATAGTTTGCTGTCCATTTCCTAATCTCTTTCTCTCCACCTCACTTCTTTTTTTCTACATTTTATTATTATTATCATTTTATGATACAATTCCATAGGCTCCTGGCATTTCCCTTATCCCAGCCCAATTCCCTCCCCCCAACACGCCTAGTTCCTCTATATCATTACTAAAGTATAGTTCTTCATAAACAGTCATATGTCCATCATTGCAGGCATGGACAATGGCAGAGAGTCCAGCATCCTATTATCAAGATATAGTGAACAGTTTCATTGTAAGTCCATCTTTGTCTGGAAGCAGAAATGCACACTACACTGCATCCTCACATCTGGATGTTAGTCTCCATTTCACAGCTACTGTACATCCCCTTAAATGAAAAGTCATAATACAAAATCTACAATAGAAAGAAAAATACAAATTTACGATGCCATGAAGTTAAATGATATGTTATGAGATACGACAGTCTCCATTACACATCTACTATACATCCCCTTAAATGAAAAGCCACAAAACAAAATCAACATCAGGGAGAAAAAAGAAATTAACACCACCAAGAAGTTAAATAACATGCTACTAAATTACTAACGTTTAGCTTAAGAAATGAAAATCAAGAACCTTCTTGCAGAAAATGATGCTACTGTATGATCTATGAGTCATTGAATGATTTAATCAGAAGAAAGTGTTTTGAAGAGATGAAACCAACAGAAAACAACAAAACCCATGCAATATGGTTTCCACTGATTTTTGTTGGTAAAGTGTGTCTCTTCTAGACAATACATAGATGAGTTTTGTTTTTTAATCCAGTCTACCAATCTATGACATTTGATTGAGCTTAAGCCATTTACATTCAGAGTTTAATATGTATGGGTGGTACTTTGGTCCTGTCATTTTAGGAATGAGTTGTTAATTGGTTTAGTCTTCTGTCGTCATTTTACTGGGATCTTCTTCACATTTGCCTTTGATTTTGGTAGGTGCTTTGGTAGGTGCTATTCCTCTTCTCTGTCAAGAGAACATCTGTAAGTATCATTTGTAGGGCAGGTTTGAAAGAAGCAAATTCTTTTAACTTTTCTTTACTGTGGAAGAATTTTATTTCATTTTCAAAGACAAAAGAAAGCTTTGCTGGATGTTATCCTAGGCTGACAATTTTTTTTTTCTTTTAGAATCTGGAATATGTCACTCCATTTTCTTCTTGCCTGTGGAGTTTCCTGTGAGAGATCTCCTGTGAGTTTAATTGGCATTCCTTGATATGTCAATTGATTTTTTCACATGCACATTTAAGGATCTTTTCCTTATGTTCAATTGAAGAGAGCTTGATGATCATGTGTCTTGGTGAAGATCGCTTTTGATCAAGCCTGTTGGGACTTCTGTGCCCCTCCTGGATCTTGTTTCCTAATTCTTTCTCCAGATTAGGGAAATTTTCCTTCATTATTTCATTAAATACATTTGCAAACTCAGCTGCTCTTTCTGCACCTTCTGGGACTCCCATAACTCTTACATTTGGCCTCCTAATAGTGTCTTTCAATTCTTGAATACTTTCTTTGGCCTGATCCAGCTCTGCTTCCAGCTTTTTGTTTGCTTCCCCCTGGTGACAGGAAATATCTTCCAATCCTGAGATTCTTTCTTCTGCTTGCTTCATTCTATTTTGGAGACTCTCCACTGTACTTTTTAATTTGCTCTACTGTGTTCTTACTTTCTGATATATCAGCCTTGATTTGCTTTATTGCTTCCTTAAATTCTTTGAACTCTTGCATATGCTTCTCATTTTTGATGAGAAGCTTTAAAATGAGTTTTATAGATTCTGTGTCCCCCATTTTCTCGATGTACCACTATTACAGTTCTTGATCTGCTGGCCATCAGGTCTGAGGGCTACCCAGACCTGTCTTGGGTAGAACCAGCAAAATGCCACGTTGCTGCAGTTCACTGAATCAGAAATGAGTTCACTCCCAGCTCAGCGTATGCTCAGTCCTTTCCCTTGCCTTTGCCTCCTTACACAAAATGGCGCCCAATTCAGCTCTAGGGGGCTGACTGGGCTGTGAAATCCACCTGTTCTCACACTGTCTGGGATCTGCTGCTCTGTCTCTGCTCCTGGTCAAATCAAACGGACCAGCAGGATGGACAGTTCTTTGTCTGGATTCACCTCCCAAGCTCCCAGTGAAAGTCCCTTCCCACCTGGTTGCTGGTGGAGTTCCGGCTGCTGGTGGAGTTCAGATCACTGTTTGCTGAATGTCGATGGAGTATCAGTCAAAGCAACACCACACCATTGTGTCCGCTGCTTTCCTGTGTCTGTCAGTGTCCAGGTACCCCTTTGCTGTTGTTCTGTCCTTTCCTATTTCCTGGAATATGTCCTCTCTGTTTCATCATGATTAAATGTTTTTTTGTCCGTTTAAATGTGTCCTTACCCTATTCTGCCATCTTGATTCTCCCTCCACCTCACTTATATTTCTCTAGTGACTGCTGTTTCAATGACTTTTTCAATTAGATCAATTTTACAAATTGAGAGTCAATTCTACAAATGAAAGTCAATATGTGACATTTGTCTTTATATGTCTAAATTATTTTATTTAACATAATGACCTTTTGGTTTTACCCATTTTGCTGCATATGTTACAAGGTGTCATTTTATTGGATGATTACTATTTGACTAGAAATTAATGAATGCTCACTATTCCACTGGTATGTACACAATTTCAAGGAAGGGGAAGAGAGAGAGAGAGAGAGAGAGAGAGAGAGAAAGAGAGAGAGAGAAAATAGAAAAAGAGAGAGCATTTCCATCTGCTGGTCACTCCTCAAATGCCTCAATGATGAGGACTGGTCCAAGACAAAGATGATAGCCACAAAATCAATTGAGTTCTCCCCGCTGAATTCTACATTTTCGATAATCTGAATTACTGTCCACAGTTTATCAGGGTCTGTGTCAGCAGGAATCTTTAGTCATGGTGTCAGGTGCTGAACGCAGACACTCCAATATGGAACATGTGTGTCCTAGTGTGCCAAATCTTCATGCCATACCCCAATTCTATTATCTTTTCATACACCCAGTGAGAAAAATCTGCATTGATTCTATATCTTAGTATTGTGAATAATGTTACCATAAACATAGGAGTGCAGGCGTTTGATATACTGATTATTATTACAGGAGTGTTGTAACACATCCACAGACATCACAACAGTTTTGATAAGAATAATTGCAAGTATCATAATTTCCAGAAATCATTTTTAAATGTTCTTATCTCAATGCATCACTGTTTCTTTTGCATTGTCCTTTCATTCCCTTGAAAATTTCCTTAATCTCTGCTCCTAATCTGCTGATAACCCTCTTGCACATTCTGTTTTTATTATTTTATTTCAATTTTATGATACAATTCCATAGGCTCCGGGATTTCCCTCATTCCTTCCCAAAACTCCCTCCCCTCCCACTGGTTCCTGCTATATTATTACAATAGTACAGTGCTTCATAAGCAGTCAAAAGTCCATCATCTTGCCATTTAAGTGTAACCTGACATTGCAGATATGGATACTAGTAGAGAGTCCAGCACCCTATTGTCAAGATGCATTTAACAGTTTCAATGGGAGTCCTTGTTTGATTTGCAAGTAGAGATGCACATTGCATATTCATAATACTGTAGCCATACCACTGGAGCCAGCAGCAGTAAAACCTGAAAACAATGTTGTATGTAAATCTTCATGGAAAAAAAGGCTTAAATTCATTAAATCAAATTTTGAAGGTCAGGGCCTGGTGCTGTCGTGTAGTAGGCTAAGCCTAGACCTGTGGCATGAGCACTTCTTATCAGCCGCATTTCAAGTCCTGGTTGCTTCACTTCTGATCCACCTACCTATGTTTATGTGCTCAAAAAGAAATAGAAGGTGGCTCAAGCCCTTGGGAACCTGCAGCCACACAGGGGTCTCGCTCCTAGCTTTGGAACAGTCAAATGCGGATATTTGGGGAGTGAACCAGTGAATGATCTCTCTCTTCCTCTCTGTCCCTGTCTCTCCTCTCTGTAACCCTGACTTTCAAATGAAAAATAATATAAATCTTATAAAACTCTCTAAGTTTACATTTGGGCAATTTATTGGTTCGTGTTGACTTAGTTGAATAATCAACACAAAGACTGATGAAATGATATCACAAATGATGGCTGATGGCATATACAGTAGAAACGTCCTGGTCCAAATGATGTATAAATAAAAGGTTACCATTCAAAAATTAGCTGTTGGACATAGTAGTAAGATATATGAGGAAAAATAATGAATCCCACAGCTTGTATTGGAAATTTGTGAGGTGGTGGTGGACTTAGCATTTATTTTCTTTTGCAGCTATTATTTAGCTTTTGGCTATTAACATTTAATATTTTGGTTATTAAATAAGCATATGTAAAATATATAATTCATTTGCGAATTCACACTTGAAGCTGACGAAAGGACACATACAAATTCTATTTCACTCATAACCTATAATAACTATGAAATTAAGAAGTATTTTAATGAAAATAACCCATGATTTTATGATTATATATAAAAATAATATTTTGGTTTGCAATGCTCAATTACTATTCTCTCTGGTTTTCTCTTGCCCCCTTGTTACTAAAAACAAGAACCATTCTCTAACTAACTCACTGTATATTCTTTCAGAGGGACTCTCTTTGGTAGTCTCTTTTACTTATAGTGTTTTCTCCTCTCGTAAATATTGATGTTCCAAACACTGCTGCTTTAACCTTTTCTCTTCTATTTATATGTTCTCCTATTGTGAATTTCATCTTCTCTCAGACTTCAACAATTTATATACTAATAACCCCCAAATAGCCTTTTTTTTCTAGAACTGACTAACTTGGCATTTTAAGTCAGCAATTCAGAATTTTGATTTTAATTACAAGTGAAAAGATACATATCAAGTTCTTCATATAAATATTTTCTGAATGCATAATTAAATGCATCTACTCTGTATGACAGATGAGCTATTATCACCAACTCTAGCTGGCATCACCAAATCATGATATATAAAAATGTGAGAATACACACAGTTTTAAAATGCTACCATTTCTCTAAAATGCTCCAGGTTCAGAATATAAATTAAGCTATCTAAAATAGCTCTATTCTTTCATTAGCATGCAGAGAGAGTATGCTTGCAGGAGTTTGCAAGCACTAGTACATGTATATGATTGTAACATGTGCATTGTATCACCCAGGTAACGCAGACTCCCCATGATTCTGGTGCTGAAGTACATCATTTACAAGTTAAGTCAATGAGCCAACCACTCTACCTGGCTGCATCATTTTAAAATAAAATCATAGAATGAAGGAACAGGAACTCTCAGCAATCAGAGAAAGAGAATGTTGTACACTGACGCATCACTCCAGCTCCCTTACTATTACTTGGCTCTCAGTGAAGTTCTCTATTTCCTTTTCTAGCCACTAAGAAGTATAGAACAATTCCCTGAGCATTGCAAAAGCTAATAGTGGCCAAGCAATAGTTGTAGCAAAATGAGGTCTAAGGTTTTTACACTCCTTTCTATGCATGTATCCTTGGCTGTGCTACTATCACAGATGAATCAAATCTATGATCTTCTGCACAGCAAACAGGAAAATAAGTTTTTTACTTCATGCTGATGATATACCTAATATCTCTAGCCAGGAAAAGTGACAAGAGGAAACTAAGGGAGAAATGGTACTTGAATTTAACTACCAAAAAGAATTACTGACTACTTATTAACTATCAAAACGAAAATCACTTTTGCCAAAAGCAAGCTGGTAACCCAAGATTTAATTTAATTTAATGCTGAGTGCTCCTGGACAGAATACAAGCAGGCTACACTAATCATAGCCATGTTTCTCACTAGAACCTCAGCATTTCCCTAACAAGTGATGTGGACAGCTGGCGATCTTACCTTAAGAATTCCCTAACCCAAACACCACTACAAAATTTTCCTGACCCAAAGTGTTTCCTTTGAAAGGATGCAGTGCCTGATAGATACTCAACAAATAATAACTAGTGTTACAAATTGTTCACATTTAGAAATTTCAGAGCTAAATAAACTTCTGAAATATGTATATTCCATGAAAAATTACATTCAAAATTAGTGTTATGGCATTTTGAGAAATGTTGACAAAAATGCATGCCTCTAAGTAACTGTGGCCATAATAAGGCAGAATATTCTACCACCCCAAAAAAGGCTTATTTGTAGCCCTTCTCAGTTAACAAAAATCTCTTCACACTTCAAGTTTCTAATGATCAGCTGTCAGATTAGAATTGCTTTTTCTGGAATTTTGCATAAATAATATCACAGAGTATTCAATTTTACTTGTTCAGTTTCTTTCACTCAACATTTTAAAAAAACTTTCAGCTTGTATTGACAAATAATATATTTTTCAGAAAGAGAATGCATCACAGTTCTGGGAAATGTCTCAGACATCTAATCATAATAGGAGATTAAAGTTGATGGTTCAGATTAGACAATAAATATGATGTAAAAATAAATGTAATGATACAAAAGGATGACATGGAAAAAATATCCAAGATGTACTTCTAAGTGGAACAGCTACTATGAGGAAACAGCAGGAAAAGAACTAAGCTCGCCCAACTCCCAACCACGTATAAACCTCTACATAGAATTAAAATCCCAAATAAGCTACAAATCCATCAGTTTTCAATGCAATGAAGGCTTAAGGTGTGTGGGTGTTTGTCCCAGGTATTGAACTGTCCGTATCCTATACTGGAGTACTTGGGTTTTAGTTCTGGCTCTAGTTTCCTATTAATGCAGATACTGGTAGTCTTCACTGATGCCTCAACTGTGTTTCTGTCACCCATGTCGGAGGGAGACCTCCACTGACGTCTCTGCTCCCAGATTCTGCCCAGAACATTGAAAGCACCTGGGCGTGGACAAATGGAAGGAAACTCTCTTTCCATCATTTAATTAAATAAGTGATTATAATTTAAGTCTTCTAAATTAAATCACTGAAATCTTTCAAAGTGGATATTTTTGGTTTTTTTTAAATTCTTTATCTTATGACACAGTTTAATAGGCATTGCAATTTCCCCACCCTCTCCCCACCCCACTCCCATTGTTCTCGTCTCCAGTCTTTCAACAGGTGTCTTTCGAGTACCCTCAGAAGTCCATCACACTGCCATTGAGGTGTCTCCCAACAATGGATATATTTTTTTAAAACAGCCATTTCTTTTTATTTGAAAGGCAGATTTTTAGAGAGAGAGAAAAAAGAGAGATAGAGAGAAAAGGTGCTCCATTCACTGGTTCCCTCCCCAAATGGTTGCAATGGCCAGAGCTGAGCTGATCTGAAGCCAGGAGCTTCTTCCTGGTCTCCCACATGGGTACAGGGTCCCAAGGACTGGGGCCATACTCTGCTGCTTTTCCAGCTCAAAGGAAGAGAACTGGATCGGAAGTAAAGCAGCTGGGATGTCAACCAGTGCCCATATGCGATGCTGGTGCCATAGAGCAGAGGGTTAGCCTGTGAGTCCCACAAGTAGAAATTATTAAAGATTTTGTGAGAAGTAAAGAAATGCTGAGCGCAAATTTTGGCCTTAAAGAAATCTTTCTGAACATCATATGAAACATTATAGATAAGCTCTTACCCATAAATTTAAGATGCAATACAATTAGAATGAGACCTTTTGATCTGTATTACACTAACATGTGAAGGCTTCCTCAATATTGGGAGCTGAATTTCTAGATGATATTTGGATAAGATATTTCTAAAGCTCTCATAGCTTTCTCAGTGGAAATTGTAAAACACTGACTTTTGAAAGATTTATTTATTTTTATTGGACAGTCATATTTACAGAAGGAGAGGCAGAGAGAAAGGTCTTCCAGTCACTGGTTCATTCCCAAGTGGTCAACGACCAGTGCTAAGCCGATCTAAAGCCAGGGGCCTCCTCTGGGTCTCCCAAGGCTTTGGGCCACCCTTGACTGCTTTCCCAGGCCACAAGCAGGGAGCTGGATGGGAGGTGGAACAGCCTGAACATGAGCAGCACACACATGGGATCCCAGCACATACAAGGTGCGTACTACAGCCACTAGACTATTGCACCGGGCCCAAAACACAGATTTTAGTAGGGATGGAAAAACACAGCTTTATATTCAGACAAGAGGCTTTTTATATCCCCACGAGGGCATCCAGTAGTCCATATGGCACTGTCACACCAGCATGAATTAGAAAAGCTAACTCCTTAATGTAGACTCATGTGGCCTACACCTTGCTGAGAACAGTGTTCCTTACTCGGGTATAAGAAGCCCCAAGCCAGGGCCTCAGGCTTAATTCAAATAAGGCTGGATTCTAGCACCATTCCCTTGTGCTCTCTTTTCACCCTCTCTGGGCATCTTTCTGCACTGCACTTTTGATCTGGAGACTCCAAGCCTGGTGCAGAAGAGGGTTATACAAGCATAGTGTGAAGCAATAAGTTAAAAAGGATAATGGCATTACCCCCAAATGTACTACTTCCTCGCCTGTGGTGCCTTTCCATGTTGTGATAGCTATAAATGCTGATGGATTGTTGACATTTATAGATCCCAGAAGTATTGCCAATGATCATAAAAATAAACTTTACCCTTTTACTCAGTTTTGATACTTAGAAGACAAGTCCTCAGAAGCAATGAAAGTGGAAACCCTTCTGCCCTTTCAAAGAAGCAATTATTAGTGGTCTCACATATTGTGGGTCTACTGGGAGTTTGATATTTTACAAGCAGTTTGCAATAGATATGGAGCATCTGGATGAAGATTCTTATCAACTTTTAATTGACAATATGCGACTCTAGGAAGCCATTGACCCAATCTAGTATCATACCTCATGTAAATCATAGAGGTAAATTTGATCATCTTTAAGGTCTTTTCATGTCTAGCATTAATGGACATATATAAGTCATTTTCCCTTTAGAAAAGAGCAGTATCTGAGCTAAGTGGATACTAGGAAGGGAGCAAATTATCAACATTTACAACAATGGAGATATCTGGCATTTTGAGGGCTCCAAATCATGACCACATTTCCTTAAATCCAACCCTCCCCCAAAAAAATAGTGGGATGGAAGAGTTGCAAAAATATTTTAAATTATCAATTAATGTTTGTTAGACAATCTTATTTAATACATCTGACATTACTATTAACCTTCAGGGGCATCGTAAAGCAGTCTTCTCAAATGTCACTAGAAAGGAAACACATTTCCACTTCAACTAACATATAACTCCTATGAGGAAAAAAGTGCCCTTTTGCACTGGGTTGCAATCCCATCATTGATGAAAGCAACTCTTTTCCCATAGCTTTGCCACTAGCATGTGTTTCCATATTCTTGTATTTTAATGATATATGAAGAAAATGGCAATTGACATTACTTTATATTTCTCTAATTGGAGAATCTAAACAGCTTACTATATCTATGGGATCTATGGGATGTCATTATTCACAGACATATATGTATTATATGCATATGAACTGTGTGTGTCTTCTTACCATATTTCTTCCAGTTTTTAGTCATTTAGTCCACAATTTGTTTTTTTTTTTTAGAATTATTTATTTTCTTTGGAAAGGAAGATTTACAGAGAGAAGGAGAAACTAAGTGAAAGATGTTCTGTCTGCTTCTTCAGTCCCGAAGCAGCCTCAATGGCCAGAGCTGAGCAGAACCGAAGCCAGGATATACGTTGAGGTCTCCCAGCAGGTGCAGGGTACCAAGGCTTTGGACCACCCTTAACTGCTTTTCCAGACCACAAGCAAGGAGCTGGATGGGAAGTGGAGCAGCCGGGATATGATCCATTGCCCATACGGGATCCTGGCACATGCAAGGTGAGGATTTAGCCACTAGGCTATGCTGTCAGGTCATAGTCCATCATTTAAAAAGTTCTATACCTATTAAGTCTTCACATATTAGTCTTTTGTGATATGCTGTACATATTTTCTTATTTTCCAGTGGTCCTTTCATATTGTGTTAATATAGGATACTTTGTTTTCATGTCAGTGTTATTAATGCTGTATTTAATTACTTTTGCATTGAGAATTTGAATAAGAATTGAAACACCATTTCCTACAACAAATTTCAAGAATAATTCACCAACATTTTCCAGCATTTTTCATTCATTTACTTATTCCATTTGGACCCTATTCATTTATACACTGCAACAAACAGGCAAAACTAAATGATTGCAATATGGAATACAATTCATACAAGGAAGCATCCCAGAGTACATGCTGACAAAAAGAATAGTTGAATATAAAATAAATGTAAGAAAAAGACAGATTTTCCATACAGATTTCAAATTTAAAAACTCAAGGTTCATCATCATGGTGTGGCATATAAAGCCACCTGCAACAATTTGCACCCCTTCCCATATTGGCAACAATTTGACTATTGGCTGTTACATGTCAGATCCAGCTCCCTGGTAGTGTCCCTGAAAAAGCAGCCCATGAACTTGGGCTGTTGCATCTATGCAAGAGATATGGATGTTCAGTCTCATTGTTTTTACCTGGCCCAGCCCAGGTTATTGTGACCACTTGGAGAGTGAATCAGGGAGTGGGAGAGTGGGAGATCTCCCTCTCTCTTTCTCTTTCTCTCTCTCTCTCTCATAAATAAATAAAGATATTGAATAAATAAGTATAGATATTGAATAAATAAGTATAGTATTGAATAAATAAATAAGCAGACAATATACCATTGGACAAACACCACAAAAATAATTCTTGAGGTTAAGAAACACTGATGGGTAATAAATTACTGAGAAAATGTGAACGATCAGGTACAAAGTGTGTTCCTATAAAATATTAATACAAACATAAAACATTTATTTTGGAATGACATGATGAAACCATATCACTCATGGGATGAAAAATAATATCTCCAGTACATTAAAATAATGTATGTTCTGAAAAGAGGCATTTGAAAATACGTATCAGTTTAGTATTATTCCTACAAACAAAAATGTGACCTGAACCTTCCCAAAATGTTCACAAAAATTCATATTGAAGAACATTCTTAAAAATATCTTAAAAGGTATTCCTCAAAATTGTCAAGGTCATACAAGATAAGAAAAAGATCAACAATTATCACAGGGCAGAGGAGACTAAGGAGATATGACAAACAGAAGACCCTGGGTGGAATCCTCAACCAGGAAAACATCATTGATAGAATCAATTGCAAAACATGAATAAAACCTATAGTTTACTTAAAAGCAGTGTATCAACGCTTGTCTCCTGGCTTCAATACTTATACTAAGGTATAGTATTCACCCAAATTTAACACTTTAAGGAGTGAAAGAGCTTCCATTGTCTAGGTTTAATGAAAACATGTGTCTAAAAATGATATACTATTTAGGTCTACACGTCAGTTTCTCATCAACCATTAGAACTAAAATCCTAATAAAGATTTTAAAGAGTAAGACAAAGAGGCATGGAAATCAGACAAAGCAAATTTCTACTCACTTTGCATAGCAGAGATATATGGTAGTAAGTGTTTTAATATTCCAGAAGTGTACTTTCCACATCTGTCATGTTGAGGTAATCGTCGCAAAAAATGAAGCACAATAAGGATTCATTGATTCACTGTGTTGTTATAACTATTCAATGGGTTAAGGTGTATAACCTCCTATCACACTGTGGAACACCTACAGCATGCATAATAGGTAGTAAGTACTGTTTTCAGTGTTTTTTTTATTATCATGCCATGCTTTTCTTGTAGGATCAATGCATGTAGCACTGTGGAAACAATTTTTGGTGATTGGAGAAATCATGATTTGTCTTCAATCTCACACTAGAGACTACTAGATATTTGAAACAAAAAGAAGCCACTCCAGTTTTCATTGTTGTTCTAAAAATACTGTATGTGACAGTTTAAGAGATATTGACTTTTCACAGTTCTTTGGTATGTATAAGATCATGATTCGACCATGGTTGAGTTTTCATGAGAGTTCCCTTCCCGGTAGCAGATGACCGTTTAATGTGTCCTCACAGGCAGAAAGAGGAAGCTGTGGTCCTCTTTCTTCTTCATTCTAATATTTAATTTCAGAGAAGCCTCAACAAAACAAAGATTTTGAGATACTAGAAGAGTTTCCATAAACTTTGCATCCCTTTTAGTTTATTAGTATCTCCTATAAACATATTTGCCACAATTTTACATAATGTCCTTTTTGAAAGATTTATTTAGGAATTAAATGGACAAAGTAAGAGAAACCCAGGGATTGAAACAGAGAGAGAGAGAGAGAGAGAGAGAGAGAGAGAGAGAGAGAGAGAAAGAGAGAGAGAGAGAATATGAATGAACGAACATGCTGAAAAATGATTTACTCTCAAACTGCCCACAATGGATGGGTCTACATAGGGTAAAACCAGGATACTGACTCATTCCTGGTCTCCCACATGAATATAGTGAGACTCCCAATGTATGCAGAAGCATGAACCTGGAATCAGGATCCAAATATGGGAAGGGACCTAGGTACTTCAACATAGAATGTGGGTATCATAGCTATTAGAAGCCATAAAATTGAAAACAATAATCCATGCTCATTGATCAACAGGGCTAATAAAATCAAAAAGTCCATACTACCAGAAGTAATTTACAAGTTCAATATGATCTCAATCAAATACCTTGGACATTCTTCTCAGATCTGATCTAAAAACTGATGCTGAAACTCACACAGAAACACAAGAGATCTTTAATAGGGCAATTTTAAACAACACCAAATATGAATGCATCACAATATAAACCTTCAAGACATGCCACAGACAAGTTTTAATCAAAACAACCTGATACTGAAAAATGAAAATTCAAAAGAGAAATTCAAAACATTGACCCACATATTTACACTCAAATAATTTTGACAAGCAAATCAGTCTGGAGGTGAAAATACCATTTCTTCAATAAACAGTGCTGGGACTACTGGAAACCCAACAACAACAAAAATGATCCAGTTCAGAGATGAACAAACACTATTCAAAAGATAGTACAAATAGCCAACAGACACATAAGAAAAGCTTGGGATCATGAGCCATCAGGAAAATGCAAATAAAAACACAATGGGGTTTTACTTCACTGTAATTAAATGGGTACCATCCAAATATTAACACAACATAGCAATAAATTCCTGCAAGTGTGTCTCACCCACTTTTGATGAGAATGTATGTAAACTAGCATAATCATTATAGAGGACAGTTTGGAGTTTCCTCAGAGATCAAAAATATATCTATCATAAACCCAGGAATCCTGTTCCTGGGAATTTACCAAAATGAAATGAAACAGCATATGAGAGCACTATTGGCACATCTATGCTTATTGCAGTTCACCTCACAGTTTATATGGAATCAATCAACATGTCCATAAATGGATGACTGGATAAAGAATGTGTGACAGACACGGTGCGGTAGCCTAACAGCTAAAGTCCTTGCCCTGCAAACACCGGGATACCATATGGGCACCCTACATACCCGGCAGCCCCACATACTATCCAGCTCCCTGCTTGTGACCTGGGAAAGCAGTAGAGAACAGCCCAAAGACTCGGGACCCTGTACTCACGTGGGAGACCAAAAAGAGGCTCAGGGCTCCTGGCTTCAGGCTGGCACAGCTCTGGCCATTGTGGTTACTTGGGGAGTGAATCAGTGAATGGAAGATCTTCACTGTCTCTCTTCCTCTCTGTACATCTGACTTTCAAATAATAATAATAAAAGAATGTTTGATATGGGCCTGGCACAGTCGCTCAATGTCTACATACTCATCTTGCAAGCACCAGGATCCCACTTCGGCACGGGTTCATGTCTCAGCTGCTCCACTTCCCAACTAGCTCCCTGCTTGTGGCCTGGGAAAGCAGTAGAGGATGGCATAAAGTCTTAGTATCCTGCACCTGCTGGAAGACCTGGAGAAAAGGCTCCTGGCTCCTGGCATTAGATTGGCTCAGCTCTGGGAGTTGTGGCCACTTGGAGAGTGAACCAGTGGATGGAAGATCTTTCTGTCTCTCCTTCTCTCTGTAAATCTGATCTGCATTTCCAATAAAAATAAATATTTTTTAAAAAAACTACAAAAAAGAAGATTTGGTTGTATATGCACTATGGAATACTATTCAATCATTAAAAAATGAAATCATGTCTTTTGCATCAAAATATATGCTACTGAAAACCATTATGCTTAATGAATAAGTCAGTTCCATAAAGATAAATATTGTATATTTTCCCTAATCTGTGGTAATTAATATACAGATTACAAAAATGTAACGTATGAGTGAGATTAACATTTTAATATTTGATTTTTGCTTATAGTCCCTGTCTATACTCTTGAGGAATAGAAGATTTTTCCCTGTTTTCTATGTGTTTACATCTTCATTTAATGGAGTGTTAAACCTGTGATCTTGAAGTTAAATGAAAGCATGGATTTTAAAAGGAAGAAGGTGAGTAGAGAATGCAGGAAGCAGGTGGGTAAGGTGGGAGGTTTCATTATTGACCCTAAATCTGTATTGTGAAACATCAAATTTGTCCACATTCAACAAGTTAAAAAATAAAATAAAGTGAAGTTTCTACATTTCACTTGCAAAGAATAGCTTTGTGTACATCTTTGATTCTTTATTCTTAATGAATTGTTAGAAAAGGAATTGGTAAATCAAAGTCTCAATCTTTCCAGATTTTGACAGATATTGTCATGTTATCATCAGAAAGAGAATCTAACATAAGAAGGCTATTAAAGTGACAATATTCCTAAGCCCTTAGCAATATGCATCTTTTTTAAAATCTCTGTTACAAGGGTAATTACATAACTCACAAAGCAGTGGGCATTTGGTGAAGTGGCCCAAGTAGCTGCTTGGGATGCCTGGTTCAAGCACTAGCTATCCTGCTTCTTGTTTTGCTTCAGATTAATGTGCATGCCAGCGGGCAATAAAATATGGTGAAAGCATTTGAGTTCCTGCCACCCACATGGGCAACCCACATGGGCAACCCACATGGAGCTGCAGGCTTTTGCCTGAGTCCACCCTGGCTGTTGCAGGCATTTGAAGAGAGAATCAACACAGAAGATGATCTTTGTTCTTCTTCCTTCCCCACTCTCCCACATTCCCCTCTCTTTCACCTTCCTTCCAAATAAAAAAAAAATAAAAATAATTTTAAAGTTCATGGAAAATAGAATGAAAACTTTATTTTAGTGTAAAAGTGTTTTAAAATTCATGCAGTCTTTTTTGTCATGGTACACATTTTCCATGACCTTTTTCCAGACCCCTTGTTTCAATAGCCCTTTTTTTCATTAAGCTAAACATTGTTGTCACATTTAAAAGTGAGTTACTTGAACTTGTGAAAGGGAGTTAAAAATATCATCTCTTTGGTGCTTTATATTTTGATAACTAGTAATATATGGAAAGTGCAGGAAAAGTATTATTATCTTTCTGAATTGATACTCAGAAAGAGCAATCTCTCCAAGGTCAGCAAAAGATTAGGGCTTCCACAAACTGCCGAGTTTTCTCCCAGCCTACATTTGGTAATCAAACATGGGATGGGTAGGCATTGCAAGCTTTTCCAAGTGCAAATAAAAATGTTACATATATGCTCCAATGACATGTTAGCTCAGCCCCTTCCTCGTCTCTCAC
This sequence comes from Ochotona princeps, assembly GCF_030435755.1. Lineage (NCBI taxonomy): Eukaryota > Metazoa > Chordata > Mammalia > Lagomorpha > Ochotonidae > Ochotona > Ochotona princeps. Next base: position 96,459,690 of record NC_080865.1, read on the forward strand.
TTTTCCCTTCTAGCATTATCTTGGCAAAAGAAAACAAAGGAGGAAGAAAAGGGCAGCTGGGCTCTGGAGGTCTCCCAAGCATAACTAGAACATATTTCCTTCACTTTAGCATTTGGCTCCATAACAGTACTCCAGACGACAGTCGGTGAGGTGCCTCAGGGCCAATCACATGGCCTCCCTGCCGATGTCCTATCTAGGTTGCTCAGGCCTCCCTAGCCCCAGCATGCCTATCGTTTGCCTTTTCATGGAGATCCAAGAAGAAATGGGCCATTCAAAGGATACTTGCTTTCCCTCATCCTAAACAAACTGTTCATTGTCTATTTTTTAAAACTTTTTAAGCTATTTGCATCTCTATTTATTTAGAAAAAGTTGAAAAACTTCACATATATCATAACATAGATTCAAAAACATACATACACTTTCCACCACCCCCTGCTACAAAAGATTGCCAGTGAACTAATTCCTTTAGTCAAAATCAGTTTTATTTCATGTCTTTTCAAAATAATCACTATCTATCCTTCTGGCAAATTCTCAAAGAGATCTCTATAGTAAATACAACTCTCTTTCACATGACTTAATCTTCAGAAAAAAATACATATGACATAAAATAAATGCATAAACATGTATGCACAACACATGACACATATAATACATTCTATGAATAGAGTTGCTAGACATACATGCACCTTCAGGTAAAAAGAAGAAAACCAGAATTTTCTGAAGAGACTACTGTGTATGAGGTACTACCACATTTCATTTAACCTTCAAAGTAACACTTGTAATGGGACAGAATAGCTTTGGGCTGTTCTCTCAGACATACATGAAAACTGGAATGATTCACAGGATACATGTTCTCACAAAATCAAATACCCAGACATGTCTTGAACTCTGTTGTCCAGATTTCATTGAACACCTGGGTAAATCAATACTGTTAGGAGTAATACTGGGAGAGTTCCATTAAAATTGATATATTCCTCAACTTGTTACAAAATTCTCAAATTGAGGGAATCTGATCACTCACTGGACAAAAAGGAACTCAAAATTCAACGTAAATATTTTACAAACTCTTTCCAAAATTCCAAGATCTAATACCAAACAGTAACAAAGAAGAAAAATACACATATATAGATACATAGATATAACAGCTTCTACATTCATTAACTGGAAATACAACTGAAATAGTTCATAGCTTAAAGAAAATACCATGAGGTTCTTTAAAATTATTTAAACAGTAAGTATATAACCACACAAAGAGCGGATATATAAGCAAATTGCTGCATTCTATAGATGTGATGATTAAGAACTGGTTTATGTTATAAAGGATTTCAGATACTGGTTTCCTGTATCCATGATATTATTTCTTGCTTTGCATTTCTCAAGATATCAAATAAGACCTTGAGATAAAAATTTATGTAGAAAATACTACTTGGGTTGCTTTAGAGTAAAGAGAGATAGAAGGGATAATTTATGAAACAAGGTAAAAGATTTTCCAAGTAGGGATGTGACAGAAGCAAGAGAAGGAAGGGGAAGCAGGACTAATGATTTAGTTCTGGTAGATAAAACTATATTCTTCTGATATAAGAGAAGGGGAAAAAGAAAGTGAAAGAAGTGCAGAAAAAATTAAGTTATATAAAAAGTGCAATAATCCCAACCTTTACTTATACAATAACGTTTGGAAAAATAATATCTACAAGTAATCTTAAAATCTTATATTTCAAACATTTTCTTCTTATTAATTTTAGGCAGCTAATATATGACATGGTCAAACAATTTTCCTGCATCGAACGTAAAACCAATACTCATCATGTTCTAATATTTTCACATCTCTCGGCTTTGCTTAATGCTGGCAATCCCACGTACCTGTTTTTTCATACACTTTTTGTCCAACTGAATTTTTTTGTATTTCCTTCATTCACTGCATGAGCATTATTAACCCAGGTATCACTGACAATGACTCTGCAAAGGAAGTCATTTACCTCCCAACTGTACCCAAGATGTCACCAACAAGGCCAGCAACCAAAACATGCTACTTGCTCAGGGTGAACATCTACCATGCTAAGAAATGCTCTCCAAAATAAGAGAGCATCTGCACGTCCTCTGGTAGATGCATGTGTATCAAACATGCATATGATTCTCCAGACTTCCCTCCTATAAAACAAATAGCCCATCTCTCAAATAGGACACTTTGCAAGCAGCAGTGTGCCCTCTACTAACGCTGTCATTTCAGAGCCTGACACCTGTTACTAGCACTACAAATGCATTACACTTTTCAATCTTCACAGAAAATTATGACACTGCTAACATTACCAGTTCAAATTGTACAGAGAAGGAAATCAAGGATCTAATTTACTATTTGAGATTTGAAAAGCAAATTATTTTTGAATGAACTTATACATTGGAGTTATCATAACTTTCCCAATTTTATTGATTAAAAACAGGACTCATGAAAACTTTTGTGAGGTAGTAAAGCTTTCCAGCATCAGCAGCGTATCTGTTGTAATTTCTCAACTGCCAGAGTAGTATGGAAGCAGTTAAAGATGATGTAGAAATAAACAAGTTTTTAAAAGAATGCTAAAATTCAAATTCCTACAATTTCATTCTTTACATTTTTTTCAGCCATTTAAAATTTAAAATGCATTCTGAGCTTGTGAACCACGGAGAAACAGAAGGAAGCCTGATTTGACCCATGGGCTGTCCTTTGCTGTCCCCTCTTTAAATTAGTAGCACATCTGATAACAAATTTCCAGTATAATGACAAGGATAAGCTTGATTATAAATACAGCAAGACTAGAATGCAAAAAAGGGAAAAAATGGGGGAAAGATGCAATGGAAGAAAAAGGAGTGGAAGAAGAAGAGGAAGAAGAAAAGTGAAAGGGGAGAGGAAAATATTTGACACAGTCATGATAGTTCTGCGTTTGCTTTTTTCATATTTGAAAGGCAGAGATACAGAGTGAAAAAAAAACTAACAGAGAGATCTTTCATACGCTCGTTCACACTCTAAATGGCCACATTGGCTAGGAGTATTGAAAACCAAAGGCAGGAACCTGAAATTCTATTTGGATCCAGACACCACTTCCACCGCTTTCCCAGGCATTTATCAAGGAGCTAGACTGGATGTGGAGCATCCTGGCCTCACGTGGGAAGCCAGAGTTGCAAGAGACAGGTTAATTTGCTATGCCATGACGTCAGTACTCAGTTTTTACATTTCACAGAATTAATTTAAAGTAATCATGAGAGTATCCAAATTGATTTCTCCTTAAGGATGTTTATACAAACATGATACATATCTCCTCCCCAAAATAGCTAAGATAAAATGAACAGGTCAATAAAATGCAGAAGTCATTGAACATTGATCAAGGAAAGAAACAGGAAATCTTCTTATGGTTTCATTACTTCCAACAGCATATATACTTATAAATATGAATGTAATATACATAAATGAATGACTGAATAACATGTGTCAAAATGTTAACAGTGGACATCTCCACAATGTGAGATTAAGAAGTTATTTTTCTTAGTTTTTGCATTTTCAAAAATTTTATCCTGAATACGATTTATTTTCATTGTCAGGAAAAAAAGTAAAATTATGTACCTATCTACACTCCAGCAAAATAGTGCTGTAAATTTCAGAAGGGTTTCTAAATACTTCAACTTCTTTAATCCAATTTTGGTTTAGGTCCATGAAAAAAAGTCAGGTTCTCCCTGATGCTCACTGACCCAAACTTAAGCCACTTCTTCATCAGTATTCTCATTATCACCCTCCTGTCATGCTTGCCTCTGCCTTTAACCACCCAATACTGTCATTGTACAGAAATCTGCTCGCTGTATGTTCTTGATCTTAAGGCCATGGCACATGAAATCATTACCTAAAAGCTGACAGGATATTTCCCCAAATCAATACCTTTACTGGAACTAGGCTCTTCTCTGGTGACATCACTTTCACTTTCCCTTCAGGTCCTCACTTGATTAGCTACTCTTCTATCTCCTCCTAAGAGTTCTGTATCAGAATGAAGATTTTATCCTGTTCTTTACTATCCAACATTATGATCATTACTCCTAAATCTTTATATAAATATTTCTGGTCTCTCGAGATTAAATGTTCTTCTACCCAATCCTGACATCACACTCACAGAGTCCCATAGTCCATGGGTGTTTGAATTTCTTCCCAACCCAACCGACTTTGATCTTCACTTTCTTCCCTATACTGCCTGGATGCAATGGCTACATATTTTATTTAGTGACCATCGGGCCTTTTCAGTTTCACTCAATTTTGAAAAATTGTCTTTCTGCAACAACCCTAAATCCCAAACCCTGGATTAAACCTATCATCTACCTGTTCTTTTCCATACAGTAAGAGAAAGTCTTACAAAGGAGGAAGTTTAGCATTATTACAAATTATTGATCCCTAACCTTTGCTGCATTCTCAGAAAAATCACTTCATACTTTCCAAAAGTCCATTCACTGTCATCTTCAGTGACATTGGTAAGACTGCACAACAATGCTCAAATGTCCTAACAAAACATTTGCTTCTTCCAGTATCATCTGGCAGGCCTCTCTGCGTCAGTAAGAACATAGAAACTTTTAGTATTATCCCCTTCACTTTTTGCATCACAAAACATTTACAAATCTTGAATGAGGATTGAAGGGTCCTTCATTCATCTAAAGATCTCTGCTGGCTGAGTACCATCCTGCATCCTTTGCTGTTACCTTTGGGAAGCTATTACAAAAGCATCCTCCTATATCCCAAACCACTATCTCCCTTTACATTTAAACTCTAATTATGGTAGAGACTTAACTGTCTTACAATTTTTAAAAATACTCCTTCCTTAAAGACATATTCTCCCTAGAAACCATATTCTTATTCCAACAAAACTCTTGAAATAACAAGGTTATTTGTAAAGATTTATTTATTTCTTTGTTTATTTATATATTATCTAAAAGGCAGATTAAAAGATTGAGGCAGGGAGACACACACTCAGAGAGAGAGAGAGAGAGAGAGAGATTGAGAGAGAGAGAATGAATCCCATATGAGCGCTGGTTTGTATCTGCCTGCTCCACTTCCCACCCTGCTGCCTACTTGTGTCCTAGGAATGCAGTGGTGGATGGCCCAAAGCCTTGGGACTCTGAATCCATATAGGAGAACTGTAATCCAAGAGAGGCTCCTGGGTCCTGGCTTTGGATCAGCTCATCTCTGGACATTGTGGTCATTTGGGAAGTGATTCACTAGAAGGAAGATCATTATCTCTCCTTCTCTTTGTAAATATGCCTTTGTAATATTTTTTTAATAAAGGAAATTCATAGGGCAAACAGACACATGAAAAATGCATAGGATCACTAGCCATTAGGGAAATGCAAATGAAAATCAAATCAGGTTTCACCTCACTCCAGCTGAGATGGTTACCACCCAAAAATCCAAAAATAATGCTGTCAAGGATGAGGGGGAAAAGGTACCCCAATGCACTGACTGTTAGGATGTAAACTAGCACATCCATTGTGGAAGACTGTGTAGAGATTATTCAGAGAGCCATTCGATTCTTGGAAATTTACCCAAAAGAGGGAAGTCAGGATAGAAAAGAATTATCTGTGCCCCCACATTCATTGCAGCTGAAGTCACAATAGTTAAGATAAGGAAACTAACCAAATGTCTATCAGCTAATAATTGGAAGAGGAAAATGTTATACACACATATGATGGAATAGTATTCAGTCATAAAAAAACAATGAAATTCTATCTTCTGCAACAAAATGGATGCAACTGGAAACTAATATGCTAAGTAAAATAAATCAGTCAAAAAAGATAAATATCATATATTTCCTCTGACATGTGGCAGTTAATAATATAATATCAGAAAGTGTAAGAATGAAACGGACATCTTGTGATACAGTTGTTTTTAGCCCTTGTTTATTCTCCTGTGGCACTATGGTGTTCATAATTTTTACTTCATGAATATTATGGTTAATGGTGAATTATGCTATGGTTGTAGAGTGTATAGAATGCATGTTCTTTCAAAATTTAAAAAAAGAAAAAAGAAAGGAAGAAAGGAGGGGAATTAAGTGATGGAGAGTTGGAGGGAGAGAAATATTGTTATCTTCTTAGAACTGTGCCTACGAAATATGAAATTTGTTTGGGTGATTTCAATTTTTTAAAGTCCGAAAATTTTTTAAAAAATCATTTTGAATTCTTACCTAGGATTTCAGGAATTCTATACACACACACACGTAAGTGCATCATCTTTATATCACATTACATAATGTAATTTTAATGTTAATATATTTCCCCACAATTAGGGAAGCTGTATCATGGGATTGCTGAGAGAGTCATTGCTTAATCATTTGAAAAGTAAATATCAACATTTCTCTAAAAAAGTATGATGAATAAATGAGATAAAAGTGGTCGATATTCCAGAACATTGTTTGGCATAAAATAAGCTACATAACAGATGTTTGTTGAATTCAAATCTAAAGACATTGAATCTTCTTGGGCATTAAACAGGTGGCCAAATAGAAAAACACAAAGTTAGTCATGGACTATAAAGCATATATACCAAAAACTTGTGTGGTGTACTAAGATGACCATCAAAATCAGTATCCTCTGGCACATGTATCAGAGGGCATAAATGATTACATTGATGGCCTGGTAGGAAGCCCAGTGACTTTCCCCATGCTACACCCATATTACTGCCAGTAGCACCCTTGAAGTAAGGAGCATTAAAGAGACTGGAGAGCTGAAGGATAAGCTCTCGTGGTGGTTAGAGAAATAGCTGCCCACTGCCATTCCAAGGAGCATTCAATAAACATTTTCCTCACCCAACTGTAACTTAGAACACCTCGGCATACTGCTTTATAAAGCTGCCAAACAAAAGCATTATAAAATATGGACGGCATCTTGATTTTTGCAAGCATTTTGTCATTATGCAGCCTGTTTTTGAGTGCTTCTCCTCCCCAAGATTAATGAGGTCACCATGGGAGATTGTGAATAGACACGGGAGGTGAAACTGCCACATTTCTTTAGCTCCTCTTTTTTGGCTGTCAAGTGAAATTACCCAGTGTGGCTTTAGTAGTGCCCAAGGCAATCACGAATTTAGCACACATTACACATATCCATTGCATCTCTTCTACTGTGCCCCTTATTCAAAGCGGCATTTGATTGTTTGGGAAAACATTTGTTCTTACATAAGCTTCCTTAGACCTAATAAAATGCACTGTCACTTACAATCTAATAGAAAGAAGTTTACAAAATCTGACACTGATCTTTTTAAATTCAGGATGGACATTAACGCTTGACACTTTTCCATAAGGGGTCAATATCCCTTTATATATTGTCCTAAAATAAATCTAAATGTTCATAAACTTCCATGCAATTAATACATTTTATGACATAGGGAACTTTTAGAGCGCAGTAATATAACATGTCCCATAAACTAACTTTCACAATTCTAAACAGACAATTTTCTAAGTCTTTGGATTTAACAAGCCACTCAGGCTCCTCAGTACAAAGATTTTCCGACATTGTAGGTATTACATAAATGCACGGTTCATTTCAGTGTTTACACTTATGGTGACATCGCAGATTAATTAACATCTGTGCATCTTTTGTTTAAAACACAGACAATTTTGGTTCAAGTCAAGCTCTTATTCAATACTTTTTATGCCTTAGATAGAGATATATTTCTAACTACATTAACACATGCCCAAAGGCCTTTCATACCCTTTTTTTATGTCACTGTAAATAAAGAGGCAGGCAAAAAAAATGAAAGGACAATGATAGATTCAGAGAGGAACAATTTTAACATCATCATGTGCTTGTGTGTATATTAATTCAGTGCTGTCCAATATTTTTAAAACATCAGGAATTTCCACAAAACAGTACATACAGATACATATTTTACAAATTGACTATTTTGAATACATTCAAAAGAATGAATAATAGAAAAATATGTCAGACAGTGCCAGCAATACTGAGCACCTCAATATCAATATTCTTCCAATGGTGTCTATAAGTAAATGAGTTAATACACACACACCCAAATGAATCTTGCATACAAAGTTGACTTCACAATTTGTACAATTTGTTTTCAATCTCTATTGTAAAATGACTACTTTTTCATATCACTAAATAGCTTTAGAATCACAATTAGTATTTAGACAAAGAATTCGATCCATATGGAAGCACCTAGTTAAAAGTAAATTTGCTTTAAAAAATAGTATTGAGATTTTCTTGAAACTCGACTGGTTAAAACAGTCACATATCATACTAACAACTACTGTGGTCCTCGAAATTTTTCTCAATTATATTGAATGCCTTGAGAAGCTCTGGTGTTGAGTAAAAGAGCGATGACACATTAGTGTAATAGAAATAACAAAGAACAATTATCATAGCTCAAATATCATGCCATTCGATCTTTTCTTGTATGTTCTGAGAAGATTCAACCTGGATTTTGTTTACAGTTGAAATTCTGTGTGTGTGTGTGTGTGTGTGTGTGTGTGTGAGAGAGAGAGAGAGAGAGAGAGAGACAGAGAGAGAGAGAGACAGAGAGAGAGAGCAGTGCAATCACAGAAGCACTGTGATAAATTAGTTCTGCTTTAACCTGCTTTATATCCATTGGAACCATCAGTAGCTTTTTTGAGTTACAGAAGTGTTTACTGCCAAATACATACAGACAATACAGTAAAATGAAGTTGATGTAGGAAAAACAGCCCAGTGCTTCAACAGCTTAGAATGGGTTCACATCCCAGCTCAGTTATGTAAGTAGCTAAATGATTTTAGGAAATTTACGTTTCTGTTGAAGTTTCAAATGTCATTGCAGTGAAGTGGGCACAAAAATGTGGGGTAGATATTTGGCATAACAATTAAAACTGCCACAAACCGGCACTTCCCATATTGGAGCATATGGTTGAAGTCCAGCTCATGTTCTCTGTTCCAGCTTCCTACTAACGCACACCTGAGAGGCAACATATATGGGTCTCTGGCGTCCATATGGGACCTGAATTGAAATCCTAGTTCCTGGTTTGGACCTGGCCAAGTCTTATCTGTTGTAAACATACGGAAAATGAACCAACTGATGGAATCTCTCTCTCTGTTTGCCTTTCAAACTGGTAAGCCAATGATACAGCAAGAAAACTTCACTCACCAAATCATGTGCTTGTCTGCACATAGACTCTACTCCACAAAGCTCTGGTTTAATCTTTGCGGGGGGCGGAGGGGGGCTACTGTTCATTTTCAAAATAAAAAGACATAAACTTGGATATCAAGGAGCCTAGCAGAAATATATGTTTCTTTCCCAATGGCCTTAACCCAATCAGAAATGAGTAGATTAATCTGAGAAGCAAGCCACAGGAATTTGAATCAATGCCAAGCAATGTGGGCCATATAATTAGTGAGTTCCAGGTTCTCTAACAATCCCACAAGACACCTGTTGGAAGTTGCGCATAGCATATATAATTTAGGCATATATTTCAGCTATGTATTGTTATATACCATTACTTTAAACAATAATTTATTATTTTACAATTCTGCGGGTTAACTATACCAACCCTAAAGTTATTGTCAAATGGCATCTGAAATCTTGCAAAAATTTACTTGTGTTGGGTGTGCAAAACTGCTTAATTACTTACATGCCTGGATCTTCAGCTAAGGATGGCTGGTGCAGCTAATGCTAGGGGCTGGTTAGACTTCTATTACATGGCTTGTTCATAATTAAGTTTCCTCAACCTGGTGGACCTAGCATATCAGATTTCTTTCTTGACTCCTATTTTTTCTTAGAATAAACATCCAAAAAGACTCAGAAGCTGCAGTGGTTTTTATTATGTAGTCTAGCAAATCATGCAAAGTCACTTCTATCACATGCAAATGGCCAAAAGACACCCCAGGTTCAGACTGAGGGCCTGATTACAGCGAAACATGATTCATCACAGCATGTGAAAAAGGTGCTCATTTTGAAGATCCAGTTGTTGGATCTTATTTTAAAACCTGAAGTCAAATAACATCACAGACCTCAGTCTTGCACCTTCTAGTATAACTGTATATTTCTCTATACTATTTGGTTACTGAGTACAACATGTCAGATATTTTTGTCGAAGTCTCCTCATCTTCCTAAGGGATATACACAGATATAAAGGATATACAATAAAAATATAAAATATCTTTAAACAAACTGATTACTCCAAAGTATTTTTACAGTAAAACTTTGAAAAGTAAAACACATTGTCCAAGATCCTACTGATGAAATCTGTTTGAAAGTAAATCCAAAAGACAATTCCTGAATTATTCAACATAACATAATGAAAACTATACAGCAACAGGGACTCTAGGAATTACAGTGGACACCAGAAAGGCTCTATTTCAATTTCCCATATAAGACAAACATTCTTTTTGCACCAAATTTTAGGGAACTGACATTTTATCAAATATTTTATAAAATATTCCATTCTGTACACACAAGAGCATATATAACATCTCACTAATTTCTCTCAACTGCTCTAGTAAGGTCATTATAAAGTTTGAAATATCAAATGCCCATTTCACAAAAAGGAGAACTTATCTTAGATAAGTGAATGAATTAAAGAAACTCTATCATAGATAAGTAGATGGATTCACACAAGAACATGTATATAAGAATACCTTTAACAAAGAACAACTGAAGTATATAATCTGTGGCATCAAAGGCAGACGGACACCAGGCTGCCCCACCCTGCCTATGTGGACGGACACTGGGTGAAAGCAATTATTCTGTGTACACATCAGGAATTTGCTGCTGACAAGTGTTTCCTGCACACGTTTGCGGGCAGAAGCTTCACTTGTATCCATACTTATCTCCTCTCTGCACAGGGTTTTGTTGATGGGGAAGAATATCCTAAGCATAGCCTTTTGAGTACCAGTCTGAGTTGACATTCAACTGCTTTCAACTATACAGGCTACCCTTTATACCAGACCTTGAAACCTAAAGTAACATACCCCCAAAAGATTATTCTTTTATATTACATATTTTTATGTCCCGTATCAGAAATAATCCATCAAGGGTTGTTAGTTTATTGTGGGATTAGTTCGATCTCATAATAAAATGCCTAGTCTCACTGAAAAAAATAAAAGAACATGTATATAGGTAAATATGTCATTAACAGAATCTAAAGACCTTTATGACTGGTGTCCAATGCAATGCCTTTTTCTATCACACTGCCCTGTCTCTCTGTCCAAACAGAATATGCACATGTAAGAGAATCAAGCATTAACCACCTCATTTAAATAATCCATTACTATACTGTACAGGTGGAATGCTTGGGGGAAAAATATACTTCCTTAGTGATTTACCCAAGCAGTTTGTGTGGTCAATCAAGAAGCCGTCCCCACAGGGATATTTACCATCAGAATATGTGCCTGAGCTTTATTTTAACCAATCCCTTGAAATAATATGCAAATTATGTGGTTTAGAGGCATATTTCATGGCGGTGGGTCTATAGCATGGCTAGATTCTTTTAAAAGCCAACTCAAAACAAAAATTTAAGACCTATCAATCTACAAAGAGGTCAGTGGGAGTTTACCATGTATCTATTCATAAAAACAGAAAATATGTACTATCATCTTCATAAACTCTCAAACCAGCTGTACCAACAGGAAATGCAGCTATTCAATCTAAACAGGTACAATAAACAGGTCTCTATGATGCTACAGTTATGAGACAGAAATGATCAGGTGCATTTTCCCGAAAAGTCATTTTGGTGATAGGACTCTCCCTCTAAAAGAAAGTTTACTCTAATGGCAAATATGAGGTACAGATTGAAATGGAAATTATTTATTCAAGGCAATGAGTCACAGCTCTTTCCATTCAGCTTTTCTTGGGTGACAAACCCATCATCTTCCACGAGCTTCCTCCTTATGAAGTCCTTGATGGATGAGAATCCACATACCCCTTTGCTTACTTGTAGAGCTGCTTTATATTGTGTCTAAGAACTAGCCATTATGGTGGTGCACCAGGTTAAGTCATCACTTGGGATACCTACATATTGGAGGACTGATTTGAATTCTAGTTAATCTACTTCAATTTCCATTTAATGCATGTTGGAATGGCAGCAGATGATGGCTGAAGTGCACTTGGGTTTGCACTACCCTAGTGAAAAATCCAGATGTTGTTCCTGGTTCTTGGTTTCAGAATGGTCCAGCCTAGGCTGGTCAGCCATTTCAAGTAAATCAGTGGACAGAAGATCCCAGTCTCATTATCCTTCTCCCTCTGTCTGATTCTCTGTGTTACTATGCATTTCAAGTGAATCAGTGTGTGTGTGTGTGTGTGTGTGTGTGTGTGTGTGTGTGTGTGTGTGTGTAAATATCAGATAAGTGGGCTGGACATGGTAGGCTAGTGGCTAAAGTCCTTGCCTTGCAGGTGCCTGAATCCCATAAGGGCATTGGTTCACATCCCAGCTGCTCCACTTTTGATAAGATCCCTGCTTGTGGCCTGGGAAAGCAGTAGAGGATGACCCAAAGCTCTGGGACTCTGCACCTGTGTGGGAGACCCAGAAGAAGCTCCTGGCTTCTGTCTTTGGAACAGCTCGGCTCAGGTCATTGTGGCCATTTGAGGAGTAAACCAGCAGACAGAAGATCTTCCACTGTATCTCTCCCTCTCTCTGTAAATCTGGCCTGTCAATAAAAATAACTAAATCTTTTTTAAAAATATCAGATAAGCATATAATATGTACCTACTTAGGTTGTACTGAAAGATTGTTCAGGACTGTGAGTGAGTGAGGAGGACATTCCAGAAAGAAAACAGGAGTACCCTCAAAGCCTTAGACAAAAGGGCAAGTGGCTTATACATAGTTGGCAGGTAACATCAAGGTCACTGAGCAGCCTAAGTTCTGATGCGAAACTCATATAGGCACTGCAGCTCACCACTTACTGCTCTGCTTGGGTCTGAATCACACAGAAACCATGACAACTGGTAGATGGATGTTTCTTAACTCAGTCCTCTACCACCTTCCTTCTACAAGTTAATAACCTTTCAATCTCAGGAGACAGACTGCAAACATTTCAAAGGAACCCAGGAAGACTTCAATGGATCTTCTGCTTTTCTTTGAATTTTCTGCTACCAAAGACGACTCAGGCTTATTCGCCAGCTCTCCTTTGCTGGCCTGGTGAAATAACTAGAAGACCAGAATCCCATATCTGATTATACTCAAAAAGAAATGTGGTTGATATTCACGAGCTAATTTAGGAAGATTTGTGTGGTTTCTTTTTCCTCTCAGCTCTGTGGGAAGCTCGCAGTTTGCATCTAAGTTACATCAAAGCAGAGCAAAATTGGAGTCCCTGTCAGTTATCACTTTATTAAACAACTCAATTTTATTTGGAAAGGTAAGTTAAATTGCACGTTTTCCTTTCTATATCCCATTTGCAGAAGGGTACTATGTGAATAAATAGTGCTAATAATAAAAATTTAAATAATTATATTCATTCACAATTTTTGAGAAAGGTAAAAGCCAAAAAGTTCACATTAACTAATTATCTCGAGGGCTTACACATCATTCACATGTAGAATTAACAAATCTTTATTAATTACGTGCTTGGGCATGAGGGAATTTTCACCAAAGGATTGTATTATCGTCCTCACTGTAGAAATGAGGAAATAAGACACTCTGTTCTGCAGACTTATCCAAAGCAACAGAAAGTAAGAATATGGAAAATTTTAAATTCTGGATTCAAAGTTAATCATGGATTTTATCTTAAAGGGAGATAGCCTAAATCTTATTGAAGGAGAAAAGGCAATATAAATTCACATGGGATTTCATCTGCCTCTGTGTTGTCTATCCTCAATTGTCATATTTCTGACCCTTCACTTTCTAGCCCAATGACTACAGCAAAGAGCAAAGCTGCAGAAATTCCTTTGAATGGCTGAAATAAGCAACTGTTCTGGAAGCACACAACTACCAATTAATATGATCTTTCATTACATAGAACAAATTCTCACCAGAACGGAAAATTAGCTTGGGATGAGCAGATTCTTCTCCATTATTACATGTCTTATTATGATCTTTAACATAAAATATCTGAAAACAATCAGAATGGAAAGTAATGTCCAGGTACAGGGCCCACGAGTTGAAAAAAGCATTGGTTTCTTTTCATGAGTGATAATGTGTCTGTCCTGTTCCAAAAATGTCTGCCATCAGCATTATAGATATTTATCTAATGCATTTGAAACATAGGGAAGAGGTGCTTTGCAATCACAACACACAGTAAAATGAATTTGTTGAATACTGTATCAGAACTATGCTAGATGTTGGAATTATAGTTATAAAGAGCCAGTGTTCTGGAACCTATAGCAGGTGAGAGAGGTGTTCACCAAGTACCCACACTGAGGGAAACAAGTCTGCAAATTCAGAGAGATGAGCCAGCAAGAATGACATCTAAGATGAAACTTGAAAATAATGGGAGGCAGGCAGGTTAAATGGGATAAGGGTGGTGAGAATGTGACAAAAACACAGGAAACAGCATGTAAAAAGGCCCAGAGGCAAGTGAGAGCGAGCTCTAGAAACTATGGTGACAAGAGTTTTATGTTAGGTATAGAGGAGAGAAAATGGTGAATGGTTTGGAAGCTGAAGAGGCCATTAAGGACCCTTTCTTAGAAGACTACAGAACACAGAGGGAAGTCGTAAAGCAAATGGCTTGTTGATCCTCCACTCACAAGTGGTTAAGTGTGGAGTCCAACTATCACGAATTTTCAAAAGATTCAGGGAAGATACATATTCTGGAAATTATGCATAGATGTCAAAATTTTTCACATAAAAATAAGCTTACCTTTATGTTCCATTTTCCACATACTTTTGAATTATTCTATCTTGAAGACTGGGCTTATTTTTCTTACGTACTTAATTTTTTTTTCCTAAAACTGATCATTTTGATTAAAGAAATATTCTCTGGGACAGATTAGCATTTGGGGCAAAAATTAATGATTCTGTTGTAGTGTTGGGGGAATTTAAAGTAGAAATTACTTTTGTTCAGAAGCACAGATAGACCGATGCAAACAAAGAAACAGAGCTCTCACCCACTGTTTCACTCTCTAAATACCCACAATATTTGCTGCTGGGCCAGGGCTGGGGTTTAGCGACAAGAACTAAATGAAGGTCTTCCCTATGCATGGCAGGAACCAAATCAACTGAACTATCATCCATTGTCTCCCAAGGTCTGCATTAGCAGGAAGTCAGGAGCCAATCCAAAATCAAATGCAAATAATTCAAAGTGGAAATTAGACATTTTAAACTCCAGATCAAATACTCACTCAAGACTTACTAATCTTTTTGAAAACATTGCTCAGGCTAGTGCAATGGCTCAATTGGCTAATCTTTCCATCTGCAAGCACTGGCAACCATGTTGGATGTGGACTAGCCATTCCACTTCCAATCCAGCTCCCTGCTAGTGGCCTGGAAAAGCAATGCGTGATGGGCCAAAGCCTTGGTGTCCTGCACCCAGAAGAGGCTCCTGGCTCCTGGCTTTGGATTGGCTCAGCTCCAGACATTACAGCAATTGTAGAGTGAACCAGCAGATAGAAGATCTTTTTCTCTGTTTTTCCTTCTCTCTGTAAATTTGCCTTTCCAATAAAAATAAATAAAACATTGCTAACAGATTTGTCAACAAACAATAAAAGTATTATGGAGTTTTTTGCTTGTTTGTTTTTTTATATAACAACCCCAAAGGACAACTCTTTCTACTAGCTCTTTAGAACTGAACAATATAGTGCCATTTGCAGTATCTGATGGGTGGAAATAGCCTATAGCAGTGAATATATCCAACAATTATACTGGCGATAGTCTTTTTGGCATTGCATACTCCACCAATCTTCATTTTACCATATTTGAAAGATAATTGAGACAGTTCTTATAAATACATAATGAAAGCATGATTTTAAAGTAAAAGGAGGGGCCAATATCATTATATATCTAAGATCAAACCAAGATCAGAAATGTATTTATTTATTTGAAATACAGAGAGACAGAAGGGGAGTGGGAGGGAGGAAAACAGAGATTTTATATCTGTTGGTTCATTCCCCAAATACCTGCAATAACCATGGTTGGGCCAGGCTGAAGCCAAGTGCTGAGAAAACAATCAGGAGTTCCCATAAGTGTAGAAGGGACACAGGTAGCTGAGCCATCATCACTGCCTCCCAAGAGAAAGCTAGAATCACTAACACTCATTAGCAGGACTCGAACCGGCACTTACATGGGGATGCTGGCACCACATATGCCAAATACAATATACTCAAATGTATGGCCAATAAAAATTAATTAACTAAGTAAGAAAAATGAAATAAGAGGAGAAAAGGAGTTCTTTGAGAGCCTCTACTGGAAATCTACCATCCAATATTGAACTATATTTCATTATTTGGGGTGTAGGAAAGCAGAGTTGTACTTCAGATTCTACATATACTATATGATTCTCCATGGATTCATTCCAGTCAAACTGGGTATTTCCATAGGATACAGAAAGTAGAGCTTCTTCATTCATTCCCAATAGAAAAGCTCTATGAAACTCAAGCATACTCCTCTGCAGACAAGCAAAGTAATGGTTCATTGTACAGTGATTCCAGATGATAAAGCTCGGGTATTAAAGATATTAAATATCATTGGATTGCCAAGGGACCAGTAAGTAAACGTTAAAAGGGATTTCTATGCCTAACAAATGCTAAAAGATCACAGAGCAAGTCACTAGTGACACATGGAATAACAGTACACCAGATCTAGGAAATAGGAGGTGATTTGAGAATTATATTGATTTTGACCTTTACCATCACTGCACAAACATGTCATAATTAAAAATGTGTTTCAAGATCTGTGTCAAGGCATTGAGCAAGTGTGGCTGGGTTGTAGCAACCAACAGTAAGAACCAGAACGGGTGTGGGCCAGTTAGGCAAAGCCACTGTTCCTACCAGGTAAGGAGGTGGACTACGTCAGGCTGGGCCTAGGATCCACTGGTGTGTGTGAGATCTGCAGCTGGGAAGAGACCTGATAAAGGAGCTTGGAGAATTCCTCTGTTGGGACACAGTCCTTGCAGGTGAATGCAAAAATCAAGGCTGGGAGCAGCTCAGACAGGCCAGATTGCAGTGTCCACTGGCATACATGTGGGTCAGATCTGAGGGTGGGCCGGGCTGGGCCAGCTCATAACAGTCACTGGCAGATCTGAGAACCAGGATGGGGTTCAGGACAGGCCGGGTCAGGCTGCAACACCAGCCAGTTCACAGTAGGGCCTGGACTAGGGGCTGGCTTATCTGAGCAAGGCTGTGCCCACCAGCATGAGCTGAAATTGGGGGTAGGTTGGTCTGGGCCAGGCTACATCACCTGCAGGCAGATGCTGAGGTGAGGCAGGCCATGCCAGGACAGGGCCCTTCAGCACACATGGACCCAGGGGAGGGCAGTGAGCCTGGTAAGGGGACTTTGGGGGGCTCACCTGCTGGGCCATTGGTAAACATGAGACCTGAGATGGGAACAAACCAGGCCAAGCAGGATCACAACACATGTTGGCCTGTATATGAACTGGATCAGAGGAGAACCAGGCTGAGCTAGCCAATTGTACCCACTCGTGCATGTGTAAGCAAGGACAAGTACAGGCTGGTTGGACTTTACCATAGCACCAGCTGGCATGTGTTAGGACCTGGGGGCAAAACCTGTCAAGCTAGACTGCAGAAACAACTGCAGAGTATAAGATCTGAGACTGGGAGTAGGTCCAGCAGGGAAACTGTGGGCACCTCTGATGGGTTACAGCTCCTACTGGTGAGCATGAGAACCAAGGCTGGGGGAGAGCCTAGTTAGGCAAGAGGTAGCACCTGCTAGCATGAGTGTGGGTTGGATAGTGGGGTTGCTTGGGTTGAACAGGCTTCCATACCCATTGACATGTGTGAGAACTAAATCGGATATGGAATAAACTGGATCAGTCTGTTGCACATACTGAGAAGCACAGGAACCAGGGCTGGGGTGGCCTATTGGGGGTTATTGGGGATTGCTCCAACTAGGCTCAGCTCCCGCTGGTGTATGTGAGGACTGGATGTGTGTTGGGCATGATGGGGTTGGGCCACAGAATTCATTGTTTTACCTAAGAGATGGGACTGGATACAGAACTGATCCAGCAATTGCAACTATTACTGTGTGTGTAGGCTGGGGGGGGGGGGGGGGCAGACACACAAGAGACAGGTATGGAATTATTTCAGACAAGGTTTCCTTAGGGATTCCGTCAAATAAACTGATGGACTCAGAACTCCAACCATGGGGAGAATCACATTTTTCTGTGGTCTGACTGTGGAGTGCATATATAAGAGTTGGGACTCTTCAATGGCTTGGATGGAGTACTGGACACCATACCAGTATGCAAATAGAAGATAAGGCAGTCCTTTGGAGTCTACAGAGGACATCCGATATCATGAGAGGAAGGAGGGCAGAACAAATTGGTCAACTACCCCAGCCAAGTGCTGGCAACAAATATCTAGGCCAACAGAGAATCTAAGTTGGGCTATGTCAGCCAATGGAAGGATTTCTTCACCCTTGGATTGGTGAGATAAAGAGCATTTGAGAACTATCTAACTATTGAAACCACTTGAGCAGAACCCTCTGAGCTTGCTCTGCATCGGGGACTCTGGGATGACATAGGGTGGAGGGTGGCTGCTCCCCATCCCCAGATACTGAGGCAGTTTAGAGATGTGGTGCAGATTCTCCCCTCACCATCTGCCCTCCCCCAGACACAGGAAAAAGAAAAAAGAAAATGTGGAAACAGTGGTCTAACCCATTTCCCCCTAACCCTTTGCCCTTCCCATCCTAATTAACTATGTAGACATCATCAAAAATAAATTTTTTTTAAAAATGTGTTTAAGATGAATAAGTTATGTAACCTCAATAGATTAAAAAATAATAATAAATAAGTTATGTAACCTCAATGTTTATAATGAGTTTTAGAAATCAACGCCCCAGATGATTTCATATAAATGAGATTCTACTCCTTCTCAAAGCCATCCTCAGCTTCAAAGATGGAGGACCATGTTTCTGGGCGTGTCCACAAACTATGTTCTGCCCCATTCGTTCCTTAAGTAGAATTTAATAAAGCATCACCGCATGGTGTCTACTTCTTTTATATCTACAGTGGTGATTTTTAAAGATCTATTTTTTTATTGGAAAGGGAAGATATACAGAGAGGAGAGACAGAAAGATCTTCCATACTCTGGTTCACTCCCCAAGTGGCCACAATGGCCGAAGCTGAGCCCATCTGAAGCTTCTTCCAGGTCTCCCACAAGTATGCAGGGTCCCAAAGCTTTGGGCTGTCCTTGACTGCTTTCTCACAAGCAGGGAGCTGGATGGGAAGCGAAGCATGGAGGACATGAACCAGCACCCATATGGGATCCCTGTGAGTTCAGGGCAAGGACTTTATCCACTAGGCTACCACACCAGACCTACAGTGGCAATTATTAAGATGTCCACTATTATTTTCAAATATTTCCCTAGACCTAAAATCCTTTTCTTTTTTTCCATGAAATTACCTAGACGTCAAGTATCTAAAGCTTAGAAAATATGAGTATTTCAAAAAGGTTCGTGTAAGTGAAATTAAAGTATGTTTATGTTGGTGCAAAAATTTTTGAAACATACCCAGTTTCAAAACATACATGTTTTTCATGAAATTTTGATGAACTCTTGTTTGCATATATTCCATGTCTGTACAAAAAAAAAAATGTTTAAAAATCATTTTCCCCGCTATTTCTGAAGTCGCCCCGTAGAAAAGCACAGAGCTGCTTCGGCTGAAGAATTCACATTTTGTTACTCTCATCCCCTTTGTAACTAAAAAGCTGTAGCCATGTCATGTGATCATCTTGAGAAAGATGCTTTTCAGTGAAACATATTTAGGTGAGGGTTATGCCCTGAACCAAAGGTAGGCTCAAAGAAGGCTACAGGAAATGATAGCTCCAATATAGTCAGCTCTTCTACCAGGTACAGACAGGTTGGCCTGTCCATATTTTACAACCTCCTTGTCCCAAAATACCCTGATGCCTAGCTTTCCTCTACTACTTCTCTATAACAAAAAGTCTGATATTAAAAGGAAAAAGACCAAATCTGCATCAAGAAAGCTAAGTTCTATCTCCGGATGCAACACTTACTTACTATAGGAAAGATTTTCTAATCTCTTACATTCACTCTTCCCTCTCTATAACAGAAGAGAAGAATTCATTTCTCACCAAATTGCTGTAAATATTAAATGAGGTATTTTTTTAAATGAACCTGCTTGGTTGAAGTGAAAAACAATATTAAAATAGAAGGCTGTTTATTAGTTCCCTACTGCTGCTGTAGAAAGTCACCACAAAGTAGGTATCAGAAAACAACATACATTTATTATCTCATAGGTACGGATCTTGAAATCCAAAACAGATCTCACTGAACCAAAGGCAAGGTGCCATGAAAGCTGGATATTTCCTAAAAATTCAAAGGGAGAATTTCTTTCCTTTCTCAGCTACTATGAGCTGTTTGAATTGCATGGCTCATGCTCCCAAAATTACTCTAACTTATGCATATGTGGTCATATCCTATTTTCTGACTTTTATCTCACTCTTACATAGACCATTGAAATTATGTTTGGCCCACCCAAGAAACCCAGAATAAACTACTCTTCTCAAAACATGGATAAAACATGGAAATTCCACTTTAGTATACCGTGGAACATGGTTACATGTTGCAGGGATTAGGGCAGGGATATTGAGTAAGCATTAATCAGTCTAGCACCTTTCAATATTAGGCACTGTGCTGTGTAGGCACAATTTGAGCCTAATGTCCTGCATTTTACTCCTCTCCACCTGCTCTTCCTATTGCTGGAACCTTATCATTTGGAATTCAATTGGGATACCAAAACCCTTTCCTGTTTCCCTGATTTAAATTAGATAATCAACATAATTGTTCTTTATAAGAGCACTACTTGTTTTACTCAATATATTTTGCCACGATTTTTAATCACTTCATTAATTAGGTTGTTTTTTGTATCCACAAGGACAAGGCATCATATCTATCTTATTCTCCATTATACTGCCAAGGAGCAAAGGTTGTAAAAGAATTTGGTACTTTAGAAGGCTAAAAGAACCTTTGAGAGCAAAGATTCTAAAAGAATTTGGACTGACAACTACTAGGATGTTATCTTCTGCCCAAGATCATTGGATATTTTACCTCATTTGATACTTAGAAAAATACTTTGAAGGTGTGGAAGCTAAGTTTCATTTTATAAGCAAGCATTTGGTCTAATAGTTAAGATGCCAATTAAGGAGCCAGAACATTGGTGGAGCATGTTAATTCTTCTCCCTACAATGCTGACATACCATATTGGCACTGGGTTGATTCCCAGCTGCTTCCTGCTTATGGATTGGGAAAGAAGTGGAGGATGGCTTAAGATCTTGGACCACTGCATCAATGTGGGAGATATGTAGAAAGCCTGTGACCCTTGGTTTTAGAGTGGCTCAGCTCTGGGCATTGCAAACATTTGTGGAGTGAATTTGCAAACAGAAGATTACTCTTTGTTTCTGCCTTATTCTCTGTAACTCTGACTTTTAAGTGAAATAAATAAGTTTCTTTTTTTAATAAAAACATGTCACTTGGGATGTCTACACCCAAGAAGGAATATCTGAGATCAGGTTTCGGCAGTTTCAGCTCAACTTGCCATTCCAAATTCTTACTAATGGGAAGCAAAAGTGATGAATGAATCAAGCCACTATATGGAAGACAAACTGAGTTCTTGACACCTGCCTTTGGCCTGTGTGTGTGTGTGTGTGTGTGTGTGTGAGAGAGAGAGAGAGAGAGAGAGAGAGATAGAGAGAGAGAGAGAGAATATGAATATCTGCCTTTCAAATAAGATCAAGGCAAAATTAATTTTCATAGAATGAAAAGCTAATATTCAGTGACAATAAATTTGTTGATTATTTGTTGATTATTACATTTGGAAAAGAGACTTTGAAACAAGGCACCTCTTATCTATGATTCTCACCAATAAAACACCTAATATTTACTGAGTGCTAATCTTGTGCTAGGCCTTTACAAACTGTTGTAAAGATACAACTTTTGCAACAAGTCTAGAACAAGGTGATGCATTTCTTTTTTCTTCTTCTTCTCCTCCTCCTCCTCCTCCTTCTTATCATTTTATGATACAGTTTCACAGGCCCTGGGATTTCTGTTACCCCTGCCCCAATCCGCACCCTCTTACTGAGTTCTGCTATATTATTACTATAGTATACTTCTTCATACAGTCATATGTCCATCATTATGGGCATGGACAATGGCAGACAGTCCATCATCCTATTATCAAGATATAGTAAACAGTTTCATTGGGAATCTTTCTTTACTCTGAAAGTAGAGATGCATACTAAATTGTATCCTCACATCTGGACATAATAGTCTCCATTACGCAGTTACTATACATCCCCTTAAATGAAAAGCCACAAATCATAATCAACAGCAGGAAGGACAAAAAAGAAATTAACGCCACGAAGTTAAATAACATGCTACTGAATGACTAATGTGTCACAGAAGAAATGAAAATAAAGTCAAGAACCTTCTTGAAGAAAATGATGCTACCATATGACCTATGAGTCAGTGAAGAATTTAATGAGAAAGAGTTTTGGAGAGATGAAACTAAAAAGAAAAAATCAAAATCCATGAGAGTTTCCGCTGATCTTTCTTAGTGAGATATGTGTCCTATAGGCAACAAATACATATTTTATTTAATCCAATCTACTAACCTATAATATTTGATTGATGAGCATAAGTCCTCTACATTCAGGGTTAAAAGGAATAGATAGTAATTTGATCCTGGCATTTTAGCAATGGGTTGTTTACTGACTTAGTCTTGTGTTGTTATTTTACTGGGATGTTCTTCACAACTGTTTTTGTTTTGGTGTGCACTATTCCTTTTCTCTGACAAGAGAACATCTCTAAGTGTCCTTTGTAGGGCAAGTTTGGAAGAGGCACATTCTTTTGGCCTTTCTTTACTGTGAAAGATTTTACTTCATTTTCAAAGACAAAGGAAAGTTTTGCTGAGTACATTATCCTGGGCCGACAATATTTTTGCTTTTAGAATGTGGAATATGTTGCTCCATTCTCTTCTTGCCTGTAGAGTTTCCTGTGAGAGGTCTCCCGTGAGTTTAACTGACATGTTTTATATGTCAATTCATTTTTTTCACGTGCACAGTTAATTATTTTTTGTACTTATTTTCGATTGACGAGAGCTTGATTATCATGTGTTATGGTGACGATCGATTTTGTTCAAGCCTTTTGGGAGTTCTGTGCCCCACCTGGATGTTGTTTCCCAACTCCTTCTCTGTATTAGGAAAAATTTTCCTTATTATTTCATTAAATACATTTGTAAACCCAGCTTCTCTTTCTCGGACTCCCATATCTCTTACATTTGGCCTTTCAATAGTGTTATTTAAATTCTTGAATACTTTTTTTAGTTTGACTCAGCTCTGCTTCCAGCATATTTTTTTTTTGTTTCTCCAGGTTACAGGAAATATCTTCCAATTCTGAGATTCTTTCTTCTGCCTCCTTCATTCTATTTTTAATTACTGTGCTTCTAATTTGCTCCACTGTTTTCTTCATTTCTGATATATCAGGTTTCATTTGATGCCACATTGTAGCAGTTCACTGAGCCAGAAATGAGTTCACTCCCAGCTCAGTGCATGTGCAGTACTGCCCCATAGCCTTTGCCTCCTTATACAAAATGGCATCAAATTTGGCTGTAGGTGTAGACTGGGCTGCAAAGTGCCCGCTGTTCCTCTACTGCCCACCCGGGATCTGCTGCTGTATATGTTCTCTTGCTCAAATCAAACATACCAGCAGGACGAGCAGTTCTTTCTCTGGGTTCACTTCCTGAGCTTCTGGTGAATGTCTCCTTCCCATCTTGCTGCTGGTGGAGTTCTGGCTGCAGGTGCAATTCAGATAGCCATTTGCTGAATGCTGCTGGGGTATCAGTCAGTGATACACAACACCGTTGTGTCGGCTGTTTTCCTGTGTCTGTTAGTCCCTATGTACCCCTCTGCTGTTGTTCTGCCCTCTCCTATTTCCTGGAACGTGTCCTCTCTCCTTCACTCTAACTAATGTTTCTCCGTCTGTGTCAACATTTCCTTAACCTGTTCTGCCATTTTGATTCTAAAAGGTGATACATTTTGAAAGAGAATACACTTCATGTTTTCCAGAAAGGATGAGCACTAGGCTTCTTTTCAGTAACATGTTATAAGCAGAAGAGAGTGAAAAACAAGATTTTTAACTCCTATTTTCTTCCTCTATCATCCACAAAAATGTAATGAGCACAAGGATGGAAAAAGCAAAAGCAAGGTAGTAAAGAAGATAATAATGAAAGAAGGAAAATACTAAGTAAGAAGACTGGAAAAGAACACCTTGCACCAACAAACTATTCCAAGTGGTTTCAGCTTACTGGACTACAGGCTGTTGAGGCAAGAATGAGGTACTGTACAGTCTGTATCACTAGAGTGGCAACTGTCATACAGGAGGCAGTTCATATACCTTTTATAAATGACATTTTTCAATGACTTTCAGGCAAAGACAGTACCTAAATATTAAGTTTCTTTGACATTAGCTATAATTTCAGTATCTATAAAGAATGTGAAGGAGACGTGACAGTACTCTAGTGGACAAACCATTTTTAAACCTCAGTGGCAGCATGATGGACTTGTGAAAATTCATGAAAGATACCCATTGTAAGACTGGAGGCGAGAAGTATGGGGAGGGGAGGGTACTAGTGTAGAGGGAAGGGACACCGCAGTGCCTATTAAACTATATCATAAAATAATAAAAAATAAAAAATAAAGCAAGCAGAGCTACACGAAAGTTTCACTTCCTTAGTGAGACTCAAAATAAAATTGTTAATTCATTCCTTTAAAAAGGGTTGAATATTATTTTCAAACACATCAAGTGTTTTTTTTTTTTAATTGTGCTAGTGTAGGAGACTGAGGAGTGAAGAGGTAGTAAAGAACTCACCACCATGTTTTGTTACATTAATTGAATATTTAACATATGTAGGAATAGTACAAGGCATTTCTAGTGTTTTATTTCTCACAATAACTCTTGAAGTATTACCTTCATTCCCTTTGCACCAGTAACAAAAGTGGGCACAGAGAATGTAATTTATCCTCATCATAGCTGCAACTCAGTACTGTAGTAAATAAACATGCCAGGAAGTTGAAGATAGTATATAGCTACACATTTCAGGTAAGAGATTCACAAAAGGAGGATTCTAATTGCATTGAAATATTATTGGGTAGGAGAACGAGAGAAGTACATCTTCAACTACAATGGACATTATATTAGCAACATTAAGACATTTAAGAACAAAACTCTTTGGAGGAATATGGCATGATGACGCCTTACCTAAGAAAATGGAAGCACAGAGCCAATTCAATGGCATATAGGGTCAAGCCTTTACTTGCAACACCCATAACCCATACAGAAGCCAGTTCAAGAGCTGGCAATTTACTTCTTATCCAACTGTCCGCTAGTGTGTGTGGGAAAGCAGTGGCAGGTGACTCAAGTGATTGAGCACTACACCCATGTGGGATATCCAGAAGATACTACGCACTCCTGGTTTCAGCCTGGCATGTACTAGTCTTGCGACCAATTGGGGAGTGAACCAGCAGATGAACCCTTCTCTCCCTCCACCTCCCTCTTTTCCTGGAACTCTTCAAATAAATAAATATGTTTTAAGAAGAAAGCAGAAGCATAGACAACTCTCAGTTAGTATATATAATATACAGGTTAACAAAACAAAGGTTTTTTCCCTAGTATCCTATTATGTAGAATGGACTCATTCAATCAATTTTCTATTATAGCACATTTAAATGAATGAAATAGCTGCCTTGAAAGGAATGATTAGGATTATAACATGTCCACAGAAACACCGATGCTTATACAACCATTCTTAGGTTATTTGGCAATTGCTGGAACACCACAGAGTTTACTGCAAGTTAAAAGGACTACAACAGCACTAGATTATGTGATATATATATATATCACATCACAATGGTGCAAAACACTACTAGATTGAGTGTGATGGAATATGGTTAGCTATACTGGAAATGGAATTTCTGTGAGTCTCTTCCGTAGAGACTGGTACCCAAAATTGTGTTCTGGGATAATTACTTGTCTGAGTTAGGGCTCATATTTATCTACTGAACTGTCATTTACTAAGTCCTTCCTTAGTATATTTTCAGCACTTTCTTGGACACATTTCAACTTTTTTCTTCCACATAAATCCATTTGAACTCAGTTGCTTGGAAGAACCATATTCTGTAATTAATTATAATCATACTTTTCAACTTTGTTCCAGTAACACTAACAAATATTTTCACATTGTTTTGATTATATCCACTTGTTGTAATTGAATATAAAACCAACAGGTTAAAACATCAGACTATGGTTAGCATGACAGTAAACAAAGTGAAGAAGCAAAAAAAAAAGGAAAAACATCTGAAAACTAGGCAAAACTACCCAGATGATTAATATCCAGGATATATGAGATCAAGAATTTCAACAATTCAATTAAAAATGGATGAAGGATGTGAATATGTAATTTTTAAAGGATGAAATACAAAAGGCCAGCACACACACATACACACAAACGCTCAGAATGATTAGCTATCCTGGAAATACAAATAAAAACCAAAATATTTCACCTCAACCCAGTCAGAATGGGTATCATCTAAATATTAAAAAATAATAAATGCTAGTGACAATGTAGGGGATAAGACCTTGATCTATTGTTGGTAACAATGTAAACTTGTACAATAATTATGTAGGACAAGCTGGAGATCCGTCAGAAATCTACCATAGATCTACCATATGACCCTCCCATTCCACTCCTGGGAATTTATGTAACCAAAATAAAATCACCACATGAGATTGTAATTTGTACATCTCTGCCTATTGGCACTCAATTTATAGTAGTTAAGACATGGAAAACAACAGAGATGTCCATCAAGAGTTGACTGGATAAAGAAAATGTGAGATAGGACCCTGCAGCGTGGCCTAGCGGCTGAAAGCCCCAGGATCCCATATGGGCGCCGGTTCTAATCCCGGCAGCTCCACTTCCCATCCAGCTCCCTGCTTGTGGCCTGGGAAAGCAGTCAAGGACGGCCCAATGCATTGGGACACTGCACCCGCGAGGGAGACCCGGAAGAGGTTCCAGGTTCCCGGCATCGGATTGGCGCGTACCAGCCCGTTGTGGCTCACTTGGGGAGTGAATCATCGGAAGGAAGATCTTCCTCTCTGTCTCTCCTCCTCTCTGTATATCCGGCTGTAATAAAATGAATAAATCTTTAAGAAAAAAAAAAGAAAATGTGAGATAGATAGATACACAGAAATATATCTGACATATCTATTGCATGATGCAACACTGCTCTGTCATAAAAGGAACGAAATCCTGTCCTTTGCAGTAAATGGATACAACTGAAAATCACCATGCTTAATGAAATCAGTCACTCACAAAAAAACAAATGTAAGTTTTCCCTGCTGTGTGTCAACCAATATAAAAGGTACACAAAAATAACCTGTACAAGATTAGTATTTTGAGATTTGATTATTGTTTACAACTTTTGTCTATACTCTTGAAGAACAACAGGTTTTCTTTTCCACTTTATATTAGTTTAATTCTTTACCAAATTGAGTACTAAGCCTGTGATTTGTGAGTGGATTGAAAATATGCCATTGTAACAACTGACAAATTACAAAAAGGAAGAAGGAGGGTGGCAAGGGAATGCAGGTAGGAAGGAGGGTAGCGTGATAAATATTACTGTGCTCCTAAACTTTACATAAAATAAATTAATATATAATATATATTAACTTATTTATATAAAGAAATTATTTTTAAAAACACAAGCAAGGCTCTTTGACTATAAATTGGTATGATAAATAGATCTTGGATTTCTAAAATTAGAAAGAAAAATATGCATATAGTTGAACAGTTTTTCACCAAAATAAACTTTTATTTTTAAACATCCACCAACAGAATTTTCCAATTTCAGTTATTAAACTGCAAAAGTGTATACTCTGGAAAGAAAATGATTCCTGTTATGCTCTCAAAACACTGAAAAGTTATTTATAGTGTTTGGTAGCCTGCCAGCTAGAGGAAATAGTTGTATACTCTGTCACGTGAGCAAAACTGTTGACCTGTCAGAATTTGCCATCATAGCATTTGACTATACAAGGCATTTAGCCATTAAGAGGAAAGAGTGTGTCTAAGTTACCAAAGAATTTAAGTGACATTTACACTGAGCAATAAAAGAGGCATTGTTACCTGTGCCTATTTCCATTCCAAAAGCCTGAGCTATGTTCTGTCTATAGAAAATTGTTATTATTTTTAGCACAAGATGGGTGTTCTCTGTGGCCCACACTAATGTGCTACTCAACTACGCAGAATGCAGATTTAGGGTATGTGGAGGCAGATCCATCAGAAATGAATCATTTGCACCAGGAATCACCCTGATCATGGCATTCTATTGGTATAGGAATCTTGGTAGTACCCAAAAATAGTTTTTTAAAAAAAAGTAGGAAGAGATAAAATTAACCCATTGATAGTTCATGTATAGGGACACATTCACATATTACATGATGATGATACATTCACATTGGTGTAAATTAAAATTGACAAACATAATGTAATTAACATTGTACACTGCTTACGAATTGACATCTGTTTATGTAAAAATACTAGATTTTAATAAAGTACAAATTACGACTGTTTTCTTTCTAAATGTAAATATTATTTTAAAAGACAGATGAACCACTGTGATTTATTCAATTTTTGTACGATGCTCCCATCAGCCAAATTATGTATAATTTTTTTGGACATGGTTCTTTAAATATTTATTGAGCTGACCTAATGTGAGAGCGAGGCCACTTATCATTTAGAGATATCACTGTATAATGTTAAAGCTGTATTTCAGAGTATTGAATTATTAAATGTATTAAGAAGTCTGATTAGTGTAGTATTTTAAAAAAAATTCATACTCAACGTTTAGAATGAGACCTATGGAGGAAAGAGAATATTCTTTCTTTCTGTATTCACAATGTTGTGCACACTACCAGTTACATTATAGGTGCTAAATAAGTTTGTGTTTAATGCATTTAAATTAATTATTCTTCTCAGCTGTAAATCATCTTTTGAAGGTGACATGCTCCATTTTCCTGTCCTATCTCTATTTGTCATGGTACAGCAATTGGCATAAAAATTCTGTTTTTGTTTCTTGTTTGTTTTGTTTTGTTTTTACACAACTGTAAAGTATTCCACTCTAAGGATGAACAATAAGTTATCAAATTGGTGGTGACACATTTACTGGGTTACATTTTCAACTGGGGAGAGCTAATAAATGCTAAAAGACCACAGGCACAAAAAGTAGGTTATTGGTTTGGTTGCAAGTTAGAGTTTCTGTATATAAATCAGTGACTTTATTCCTAACTAACTACTGTAATTCATTTAAAGCTGATATTCAAACATATATTTGAATAGAAACGGTCATAATAACCAGAAAGTAGAAACAGTGCAAATGTCTATCAAAAGATAGAGAAACCGAATGTGGTATAGACAAGCAATTGCAATACTCTTCAGTTACAAAAAGGAAGAACTGATGCACGCTGCAACAGGTGTGCACCATGTAAACATCAGGCTGAAAGACACATACAGCAACATATTGTATGATCCCATTAACTGAAATGTCCAGAATAACTACATTCTTAGCAAATAAACTAGTGATTGCTAAGAACTTAGGGCAAGGGGAGTTGTAGTGGCAGGCATCTTCTTTGGGTATGTGTTTTCCTTCCACAGCAGTGAGACTGTTTTTGATCTATGTGGAGGTAGTGATTACACCACACTACAAATATACTTAAATGTCACTGAACAGTACACATTAAAATGGCTGAGATAAACTTTATATGTATTAAATTGCAGTAAAAATCAGACTTAAGCTCTGGAATTACAATTTTTGCTCCTCTTCTCCCCATGATCAGCAAAAGGCAACAGCCAGACTAAAACAACTGCTTAAGTGAATTTTAAACTTCCCCTCAGGTTTCCTGTCTCTGTGTGTACACTTGAAGTAGTTGTGCATGAAGAATGCAACTGTCAGCAAACCCTTTTCATTATATATCTAAAGTCAGAATCTGTCAACTTACAGTGTTAGCACTATATCTCCATCTGCTGCCTCTTCAACCTTATTCCTCACCTAAATTTTAATTTAGAAAGGCAGGAAGTGTACTACTGCTATGGTTTGTATGTTGAGTGGTCCCCAAAGGGTAAAATGTTAAAGGCTTTGTCCCTGGGTGGTGTTATGAGGAAGTAGAGCCTAGTGGAAAGTCCTTGAGTCATTGAGGTCATGCTCTCATAAAGAGCTCTAATGTAACCTCTTGACCCAAGGGCTTCCTGGTTTGCCATGTGACCCTTCATCCACAAGTCCTCTGCTATTGTCATCTACAGTGAGAACAGCACTGAAGCCTGCATCATGATATTTAGAGGTCCAACTTTCAAAACTGTGAGCTAAATACACTTGTCTTATAAATCTCATTCTTTATTAGTAGCTTCCCTCAGGTATTTTGCTATGAAACTAAAGCAGACTAAGACAAATGGGATCTCACTTACTGACAACTCCCAACTAATCAACAAAAAACGAAACAAGCATGGCTCCTGAGGCCTCATCCAAATTGATGATTGAAAAGCCGACCCCTAAAGGTGTAAAGATCAAACAGGGCCTGTAGAGTCCTATCCTGCACAGCCCCTCCTCCTAGGTCTACAAATGTAGGCTAAGCATCGGCTCTGAGAATGCAACACTAAAGAAAATCATTTTTTTTATTTCCTAAGCTATCAGAACAAGGTAAACGTAAATCCCTCATTCATTCATTCATTCATCCATCTTTCTCCTAGTTCGGGGATTTAAGTATCTCACATATCCAATTTATGTAATCTAAGAGGTATTCACAGGATTTCTATTTGCGTTAGCAATGAAGTGAAAATAATTTAAATTCACTGGCTTTCTTGAATCCTGTTTGAACTATAGTGTACCGCAGCTCCATGCCAACAATCTCTAGAAATATTTTCCTTTGATTTAAAAATTCATCTCATTATGCAATCTTCCTGGGTTTCTCAGTGTGGAATTTAACAGAGGTTTTTTAAAGAATTGCTGTATTTATTATTTCTGTGGCTGGTTTTACCATAAGCTCATCACTTAGCAAAGCTAACTGCTAAAATCATGGCATAACTTCCTCTTTAAAAATTAAAACTAATTTTGAATTGACAGATGAAATTCTGTATATTTCATGTGCACTACACCATGTGATGTTTGGATGCACGCACACACTGTGAAATTAATTAAATCAGGATAATAAACATAACTGTAGTCTCACACACTCACAATTTTATATGGTGAGAACATTAAAGTCTCAATTAGCAATTTTCAGTCGTACAATATGCTATTGTATACTATGGTCAAAATGCTTCACAATAGACCTTCAGAGCAAGTGCAACTCTACACTCTGCAGCTGCAAGAACCCAAACAAGTTAGTCGAGCTAATTGAGTTTCAATTTTTCCAACACAAGTTTTGAAAAGTTAGCATTTTATATCTGAACAAGGAGTTGGAAGCTTGAATAAGCAGACATGTTCCACATGGTTGTCTTGTACTTAGAACACAGTAGGTGTTTTATGCATGGCAGTTTATTACATCTGTAATGCCATGGCTTCTTTTTGTCTTCTAAAGAGGACTACTTATGGAAAATAATATTAACTTTCATCTTTTTTCTTTATTGCAACTTTGTTGATAATAGAGAAGGAATAGGGAGTTGTAGTATTATTCTCCTGCATTCTGACATAAACATTGTCACAATGATTTGTTTACATTTTGCATAAACAGAAATGTATGTGCCCATAATTGGTTTTGCATTTTTAAAGAAATTGGCTTAATGACATATACAACTGTAGAGCTTACTTATATTTACACATAAAGAAGGAGCAGCATGTAAAGTTTACAGATGGCTTGAAAATCTGTAGTATTTTTACTGCTGGTGTGCTATTCTAAAGCAGAAGATCACAATTTATTCAACTCCTTCCTTGCATATATTCAAGCTCTTCTTCCAAAATATGCATTTAGGTAACATTAAACACTGCAACATTAATATCCCAATCGGGTATAAACATTAGCAACCCCACCAGTAAGACAGGCAAGTAAAATTGGTCTGTATCCTTGACAAAGGTAAAGGTTATTAATCCAGTTTAATTGGGCCAAAGTGATATCACATTTTAATTTTCTGTTACCTGATGATTAGTGAATTGAGTAACTTCTTTGTACTTTCCCAATGAATGATATCCAATTTTTACTATAATAAATCAGTATCTCAACAGCCTTGTAAGTTCTCCATTAAATGTCTTGTTCAATTTATGTGTTCATCTATTCACAGTTAAAGCATTATGTTAGTATAATATGGGGGAAAATGGTGGTTGGGGGAGAATGAAGAGAGAAAAGGAAGGAAAAGGAGAGAAAGGGGGAAAGCCCTATACCTACTGTATAATGGAAAATAACACCTATAAAAAAAGAAATTCTAATTTATTTTATATTTGTAGATTTATAGGGCTATTTTGTGTATTAGCAACATCAACATTTCTTTGTCAGATGCATGAAAATATTTTCTCACAATTGGCTGATTTTACTTACTTAAATGTGTAGAAATTGTATCGTTAAAAAATATGCATCATGCCTTTAAGGAACATGAGCTTACAGTTATGAATACACTTTTTTCTCTTTCTGAATAGTTTGTTCCACTTTATATCTCACCATTAATAAAACTACAATCTGACTTTGCACATTTTGTGAAGTAGTTCTATTCTGATAGTCTTCTAACACTCATAAATGTAAAAAGTCAATCTCCCCTTATTGACTTCAATAACACATTTAGCATGCAGAATGTTTGCACATATTTTTGAATGTGTATTCGTCATTCTGTTCCACCGAATTGTTTGTCAATGTAGATGAGCATCATGCTAATTTATATTTAAATTCATATCCGACAGGGAATACTTCGCTTCTTTTTTTTTTTTTTTAAGAAAGTTTTGATATTTATTTGAAAGACATAGGGAGAAAGGGACTTGAGTCCATGGAAAGGAATGAGTTAATGGAACCAATTTGTTCAGCAGTGTAAAGAAACTGGTTCATGTGACATCCTGCCCTTTCTAGTCTGCACACTGCTTAGAGAGCCTCTGCTCTGCAGTGCCCGGCTTGTTTCCGGCGGGGAACTTGCCATGAGTCACAATGGCAGCTGGGCTTCCGAAGGAAGGTGGTCTGAGTTTGCTAAGCTGTTTGCCTTGCAAATGTTATTTCTATCTTGCTGACTGAATGACTTCTCACAGTTCAGCCACATATGGCACAGATGGCAAGGAGTTTTGGAATCTCTTGGCATTCCTTCTGATTTCTGGGATCTTGGCATTTGTAAAATTGGAAGTCAGGCAAACAATTTTGGCTACCTTCCTGGTACAGATACTTGGGAGGGATCTAAATATTTTGTTGCCACAATTCAAACCTAAACCAACAAAATCGTCTTTCTGAGTGACCATAACAGCTTAAAAAACACATAGTGACATGTCTTCAACATGTTTTGCCATGTTTTCCTGGTATAGAAGAGTTCCTCAAGTTATATCCCAGACTCATTTCTGTCATGCACTGAATTTATGCAGAGACAACTCTGGGCTTCCTGCTAGTACTCTGGGCTCTCAGCATCGACATTAGTAAACACACACATGCACACGCATATGCTCTAAAGGCGTTTAATACAGAAAAACCAATGTTAACAAATCAATGATTCAATGTAATGACTTCCAGGACCCATGCCCTTCAAGTCTTCCCCTGTGGTCAGCAGTTTATTTTCTTTCTGTAGTTATAATCAAAGGTTTCACTCAAGGCAATCATTCTGAAAGACACCAATCATCCAAAGTGCAATAATATACTAAGAGTAGCTCATCACCTTGTACCCCCAGAAGTACCTATCACAAAGCCTTCCTCTGAATCAGGTTTCCTGCATATGTCCTGGATTATGTGAGCATATGAACGGAATCAAGTATCAAATGTATTAGGATATATAGATGTAAAGGGCAAACCAAAACGGATGAATGAATAGGTGAAATGGATTTAAAAATGGAGAACTGTGCATAAAAGTATTATTGGTGACATGAATTTCTCTTAATTATCAGCACCACGGTCTGTCTCAAAAGGATCCAATTGCGGACAATCCCCTGCCACACAGGAAAAATGCAAAAATCATGCAGAGATTAAAAAAACATATACCAAATTAATTTCACTTTGCCATGAACCTTACGAAATGTTCTCCGTTCAATCAATGGGAAGTGGAACTACCTCGATTTGAGCTGAAGGTTGAAGCCTCAGTCCTTCCTTCAGTAATTTCTGAGGCTCCTTTGTGGAAGCCTAGGACTCTGCAGCACACAATTGACAATTAAGGGTTTTTACTGGGCCCAACATGGGAGCCTAGTGGCTAAATCCTTGTCTTGTATCCCACGGGATTCCATATGGGTTCTGGTTTGGTCCCAGCTGCTCCACTTCCCATCCAGCTTCCTGCCTATGACCTGGGGAAGCAATAGTGGATGGCTCAAGTCCTTCAGACCTTGCATCCACATGGCAGATCCAGAAGAAGCTCCTGGTGCCTGGCTTCACATCAGCTCAGCTCTGGCCATTATGGCCACTTGGGGAGTGAAATAGCAGACAGAAAATCTCTATGATTCTGCCTTTCCAATAAAAAATAAAGCTTAAAAAAGTTTTTACAAAGCTGTCAATTTTAGATGAAGAAAGTGAATTGCACAATATCAGTATGATTTGTTCAGGTTCATAGTATAAAGCAAAGACTGATACGGAATTAGAAACCAAGTCTCATGGCTCCTAGTCAAAATCATTTTCCACCCCTTGCCATTTCCCTCATTCTACATTTATATTAGGAAGTAATAATTAGTATTGGCATCTGAGAAATATGTCTATTGTTAGCACAGGACTTATTTCAGCCATATTTTAATGGTCTTCTAGCAAAACTAGATTTTTCTTTTCTTTTAGGCAATTAACTTGCGAATGAAATATTCCAGATCCAGGATTTGGCATAAATTGAAAGACCCTGAGGTTTTATTTCTAATACTCATTTAAACAGAGGAGTTGCTTTACATTTCATTCATCTGTCCATATTTTTATGCAATATGCTAGTCTTCCTAATGAAATATTATTTCGAACCTTGTATGCCAGGTTTTAGAAGTATAGCCCCCAGTAATGATAGCTATGCTTATAAAATTTTTAAATTAAAAGGAAATAGAACATGACATGCTTAAATTTGGAATTATTTTATACTATATACATACATGTGACACACATATGTACACACACATCACAATTCAAGAAGCAAAGTTGTTTCAGAAAAAAAAAACGAATGAACATATCAAAGAGTTTGGGGTTTTGGAGGAGTTTTCAGAATTAGTGCTGTGCACTTTTCTGATTCTTCTCTACCAGACAGTGTTACAATGACTATTCTGCAAGGAACACCAGCTCTGTGAAATGGGTAGATAATTATCATATCTT
The DNA here is from genome assembly GCF_030435755.1 of Ochotona princeps. Taxonomy (NCBI): domain Eukaryota; kingdom Metazoa; phylum Chordata; class Mammalia; order Lagomorpha; family Ochotonidae; genus Ochotona; species Ochotona princeps. Next base: position 96,495,281 of record NC_080865.1, read on the forward strand.
ACAACCTTGTAACTGATGATCAGATAATTATCATAAAACAAAAGTTCTTCCATTTGAGAAAAATCCAAAGGAAAGCATCAGGAAAAAATGTTTACATTATAAAATCAACAAAATGACAGAAGTTAGTTTATATATATCAAAATTAACCTCACATGTAAATGAATTAATTTCCCTGGCGGAATGGATTGGAAAAAGCCAACCAATACCCAAGTTGGCAAATAACATGATGTTTTCGCATTGAAAAACTGAAACACTCTATGCAAAATCAATTCATGGGGTGAGCACTGTGGCATAGTAGGTTAATCCTCTTCCGGCAGTGTTGACAGCCCAAACAGTGCCAGTTCAAGTCCTAGCAGCTCCACTTCTGACCCAGTCTCATGTCTGTAATTTTACTGAAACCAGCTAAAGATGGACTAAGTCCTTGGTTGCCTGTACACACATAGTGAGACCCAGAGAAGAGCCAGGCTCCTGGCTTGAGATCAGCCCAGTTCCAGCAACTGCAGACATTTTGGGGAATAAAACAGCAATTAAAAGAGCTCTCTCTCTTTTCCTCTCCCTCTCTCTCTTTTCCTCTCTCTCTCCTTTACCTGAAAATCTACCTTTCAAACAAAAATAAAGAAATCTTTACAAATGAAATGATAAATCTACTCAGTAATGTTTCAGGATACTAGATTAACACACACAGAGAGTAGCATTTTTAGACACCAATAATGATCTCATCGAAATAAAAAAAGTAATCCCATTCACAAAAGCTACAACTCACATATATAGGAATTACATTTAGCCAAAGAAGTCTAAGATCTCTGCAATGAAATATGTAAAAGAGTAAAGAAAGAAATCATCTTGAGGAGCAAGACTGACATCTCAAGAACTGACCGCTGCTTACAGGCTTTGTTTCTGCTGCTGAGAAACAGTAGCAGTGCTCCGTGCCTTCAGGTTCCTGACTTGCTTACCCAATGTTGTTAAACCTGTGATTGAGAAATGAAAGTGCGGTGTGATAATATCCTATGGGAAAAAAACAAAGAAAGAAGAAGCAATGTGGGTGCGGATTGCAGGCCAGATGGAGCAAGGGAGGATATCACTGTTGCCTTAAACACTAGTTTGAAATACATGAGACTTTTTTCACTTTATATGAATAAAATAATTTTATAAAATAAATACATGTTCTCATAAATGGTTGAAAAAGTAAACATTTCAATACACAAAAAAGAAACAACACACAAAAAAGAAACGTTTCTTTCTCATTGCTTCAAAGAACTAATAGTTAAAAATACAAAAATGAATGAAAAGAATGGAGGCAAGGAGGAGGTCTGGGGAGGAGTCTGATTATCTGCTTAGACCTATACCCATAAATGCATGAAATTTGCCTTCTTTAAATTAGTAAAAAATTTTAAAACAATACTGTAGTAGCTAAATCTATCTATAGATTCAATACAATATGCGTCAACATTCTAATGACACTGTGTCATAATTTGAAAAAAAATCATGTGAAAGAGAAATGAACCAATCCCAAAAGGTTAAATACCACATGTTTGCCTTAATCTGAGATGATAAGATGACAACTTGGAAGATAGTACCTGTATATTGTAATAATAGTGCAATCTATAACAACCTGTATCCAATGCAATAAGATAATGCGATATAAACTATAAACCAACAATTAATGTCAAAATACTTAAGATCTACATTGAAAAACTGTAACACCTACTTTACCCTCAATATGCTATGTTAATCCGTGATGGGGGGAATGCAGGGAAGTCTTTCAGGACCATAAAAAGAGTGAGGAAAAAGTACAATATAGCCTATCATGATCAAATCTGGTAATTCATAGATAACAGACTCAAAGCGGCACTAAACAATAGCAAAACTACTATACCAATGCATGAGGGGGGAACTGGCTGCGATCCTGACAACCTCTTAACAGGAGGTCATGTGCATGGAGCAGGAGGGCACTCCAGGGTGGAGCAGGTGGTAAGGAGGAAGCTTGGACCCCAACCATGAAGACTCCCAGACCTTCACCACAAACTATTAATACGAGCAACAAGGACTACATCCCAACTGCCCAGGAGGCCACAGAGAATTGGATGCCCTCGGAGGCCGAGTACTCTGAGGTCACCCACCCCCAACCGGAGCTTCCACTGGGGATGGAAGAAGTCCAAACACTACCGTGCAGAAGCCAACGTCATCGGAAAGACAACCAGAAGCCCTGAGCGGTCCGCAGAAACAGAACAACAAACGTCCTTCGGGACCAGGGAGGAGAGCTTTCTCTGGTCTGAACCTGGCTCCACCTCTGGACCCCCACCCTCTCGCGATGACCATCGGGATCGCTCCAAAAACCCCTCATAGCAAACAAACAATCATACAAACTAAAAAACCTAAAATAAATAGACAAACAACAAAAAGTAGAGCCTGGAATCTGACAGGAAAGAGCTGGCATGGATTGGCTCATGCCTCGCTGGGTGGGACACAAAGATTAGTAACTCCTCACCATGGTGTTGAGGATTTCCCTGCACACCACCCCCCCCCCAAAAACAAACAAAAAAATGCTCAGCACCTTAATTGTCGACAAATGTCTTGTTAGAGTTACAAGTCAGTCTAGATTACCCTAAAATCTGCAAAGATCAGCAAAATTATACTTCAACACAACAAATGGCTAAATACTAAAATGAAATAGACACGAGACAGCTGAATGGTACCTGATAGCCATTTTAAGGTATATAGCAGTCGGTTCTGTATATAAAACTAAAACTGAAATGTCAATGGGCTAAAAATAGGTTGTGGTTAAGAACTTGCTTTCTTTTTTTTTTTTTTTTTTTTTTTTGTAACACACTGGTTACTCACAACCATGTCAATTCCATAATGTTGCAAATTGCTGTTGATGTTATGTCGGGACTCTTGGTTGAATGGGATGATATTCTGCCAGCTCTAACAACGGACCAGAAATGGTCTCCCTAAGAGATTGTTCAACCCATCTGGACAATAAGTAGCTGGACTTTATACTTGGTATATGTTTGCAAGGAAAGAATCTTGAATGAATTTGAACTGTAATACTGCATCAAGGTGGAGGAAGCCACCAGGGGGGAGGGGCGTGGGGGGGGGATTCCCAGAGCCTATGAAACTGTAACATAATGCAAAATAATTAATAAAAAAAATTTAGTGGCAAAAAAAAAATCATGTGAAAGAAGTACATATGGAATCAAAAGCCAAAGTATTCCAGAGAAAAAGAGTAATAATTGTTGTTGTTATATATTTAGAAAAAATTATAATATCTCATTTTAAAGTACTACAAAGCTAGAGTACTTAAAATTGCATAGTACTGGTATATAAACTGACACACACATCAATGGAACAGAATAGAACAAAGAAATTAATCTATGTAGATATAGCCAACTAATTTTCAACAAAGGTGCCAAGAACATATATTAAAAAATGACAGTCTTGTGAAATAAATGGTGCTGATAAAACTGAACTTTAAAAGTAGAAGAAGTTTCATTCCCTGTCTCATTGTATACAAAAAATCACCTCAAGATCAATGAAATAACTGACACTACTAATTTGATAGAAGGAAATATAGGGGAAACATTTGAAGGCATTGCATTAGGACTCCAAAAGCTTAGATAACAAAAGCAAAATAGAGTTTACAGCAGACTTAGAAGCTTCGACACAGCAAAGGAAATGGTCAATATACTGCAGAGACAGCTGACATGGGAGAAAACTATAATGGGAGAAAACACTTGTAAGTTACTCACCTAGCAACGGATAAATATCCAGAATATATTAGCAACTAAAACATTTAAGGAAAATACACAGCAAACAACAGCAATCCAGTCAAGTAATGGTCAAGGGACTTCAACAGACAAGTCTCAAAAGAAGAAATACAAATGGCAAACAAATATGTGGAAAATTGTTCAATACCACCACCCATTAGGGAAACATACATGAAAACCACAATGAAATCTCACCTCATCCCATGAGAGTGGCTATTACCCAAAAGACAGAGTAACTAATGATGACATGGATGCACAGACTGGGAAACTTTTATACACTGTTGGTGGGAATGTACATCTTTCTGGTTACTAAGTAACGCAGTATAGAGTTTTTAGAAGACTTACTTACGTTTGACAGTCTGAGCTACACATAGAGGTCTTATATCTGCTCAATCACTCTATAGATGGTCAAAATGGCCAGACGGAAGCCAAGAGCTTCTGGTCTCCTTTGTGGGTGCAGGGACCCAAGACAGAGACCATCTTCCACTTGAGACCATCTTCCACTGCTATTCCCAAGAAGATGGATTAGAAGTGAAGGGGACAGTACATGAACTGGTACCCATTTGTGATGCTGACAACCCAAGTAGATGGCTTTACTCTCTACACCACACTTACAGCTTCTTCAAGAATTCTTCGAAAACCAGAATGGGTAGCCAGTATTGTGGCACAGTGAATTAAGCCTTCAACCCCAGGATTCCATATAAGTACCATTTGAGTCCTGGCTCTTCCATTTTCAGTGCAACACCCAATCAATGCTCCTGGGAAAACAGTGGAAGATGATTCAAATCATTGAATCTCTGCCACCAGCAGGGAGACTTGAATGAATTTCCAGGTCCATGGATACAGCCTGGCACAACCTTGATCATTGTAATCATGTATGAATAAACCAGATATCTCTTCCTCTCTCTGTATTTCCCATTCTCTCTGAAACTTTGCCTTTCAAGTTAAATCAATAAATCATTTAAAAATAAAACTAGAAATGGAATAGTCACATAGTCCAGATTTCTCCCTAGTGGGTATATATTCAAAAGACAAACTCATCACAGGAAAAAGATAACCACTTTGTCATGTGCATTGCAGTACTGTTCATAATAACTAAAATATGAACTCATTCATGTTATCCATCATCAGATACATAAAAACACACAAAGGAATGTTATTCAGCTATAGAAATGAATGAAACTTTGCCACCTCCAACAAAACGTATGGAATTAGAGAACATAATGGGAATGAAACAAGCAACACACAGAAAAGCATATATTCTCTGTTACATATAGGAGCAATAGTTCAAAAATAAAGCAATTTGAGCACTGAATACTTATTAATAGAAGCTGAGAGGGTTTGGGGTAATAAAAAGTGTTTAGATTTCAAAATTAGAGGAAATTGTGTGTGATTCATTAATTATGACAAATACCCTAAAATAAGATGTTAGGGGAAACAGGGAACAGGATTCAGGGAGTTCTGTATTACTATCTCACAATTTTCATTTCCTAGATTTAAAACAATTCTGAAATAAAATGTTAAAAAATTAATGAATCTCTACCATTTATTAAGGAAAATAGAAAATGTAATTAAAGAAAACAAAAAATACCTGAACCGGGACAGCTAGGCAGTGTTAAGTATCTCATCAGAGAAAGAATAACAAGCTTGATCCAGGCAAGTCTCCACATGGTGCAGATTAGGAAGTTTGTGTTTATGGCATTTTCCTTGATCTCTTCAAAAATATAAAAATGCCACAAAATTAAAGAGCATTATAGTTATTACAAAGGATTTTGAAAACTGCTGAACGTACTTTAAACTCAAAAGATTATGCTGGGAATCATTTTAACTCGGATTCTCATTTGGTATGAAAGCAATAAACATCTTTATAAAAGATTTCTTTCTCTGCTCTAAGTGGTTATGAGTAATAATGTGGGAGTAAATCTTCTTAATTCTCCCTGAGATATTTGAAATTCTTAATCATGATCAGAGTGTAAAACAGAGCAAGATATTGTATGTGTATCATTAAAACGTATTTTCTTAAAAGTCTAACTTTTCTTACTTGGGTTTAAATAATAGTAATTCTAAATGACTGGGCATGCAAAGTTGTAATGATGGGAAATATGCTTATCTGACTTTAAAGTTAATACTTGGAAACACAGTTTTGTGTTCTCTGACAAAGATTGATTTCAGTCACAGCAAATTAACAAGGCGATGATAAGGAATTACGAATGATTGGCAAAGCTGAAAGCACCCTGGAACAGGAGCCAGGACATTTGCACTCTAGGCTTAGGTTGGTTGTCCATACAACTCAGTCAGGTCCCTACTGTTAGACATAAAGAAATGAAACTTTGGAAGCCACTTAATGTAGACTTAATAAAGTATTAGATAGCTTTTCGGTAGAAGTAGCATTGCAGCTAAATCCTGAAGATTCACCCCATATATTTTATAAAGGACTAGGAAATATTTGTTTTCCCATATAAAGGCATGTAAAAGACTTAGGAAAAATGTATAAATTTATAAACTTATAATAAATTTATATAAATAAATAAACTTATAGTTATATATTATCATTAGATATTATTGTATATTTGTAATAATATAATTATATTTATATAGTACATATATTTCTTTATATATTAACATATTTATAATATATATTTACTATATATTATATAGTTATTATATAATATAGTTATATATTATATATAAACTTATAATCAAGTTATATATAAATAAACTTATAATAAAACTTACAAACTCTTAAATTATATTTTGACCAAGAAACCGTTGAATTTATCTGGACAATAAGATGCTGAACTCTATTCTTGGTGTATGTATTCAAAGAATCTTGACTTAATTTGAACTGCAAAAAGGTGGAAGAATCCACCATGGAGGGAGGGCACGGGGAGGGGTTGGGGGAATCTCAGAGCCTATGAAACTATGTCACATAACGCAATGTAATTAATAAAAAAAAATGTTGCAAAAAAATTATATTTTGATTATCACATCAAGATTTTGAAATCTATTGAGAACAAAAAGATATCAACTTCCCAAAAGTTGTAAAGGTTGTGGAGTAACTGATACTCTTACAAAGATATTTTAAAATCTTCAAAAAAGTTAAAATTTGAGTTTGAGCTGCAGCAAAATAAACTTGAAATCCACGCAATTTTTATAATTCTTACTTCCAAGAATTTTTTGAATATTCTGTGTATACCATATGGATATAAGCATAAAATGATATATCCACTTGGTGAAAACAGTTTTTCATGTGACTCAGAAATTCCATCACTAGGGATATACCTAAGATAATTAAACAAATCTACTAAGCGAAATCACATATCCAAGAAAAGTGAAAACATACATATATATATATCCATATATATAACAATATATTATATATAAATATATATTATATATAAATGTTATATGTATATAACAATTTATAATTAAAGCTCATAGGGCAGTTATTCATAAAAATCACAAAGTAAAACCTATTCAAATCTCCATGAACAGATACATTGATGTAGAATTCTGGGGGTGGCTGCTGTGGCTCACAGATGAAGTTGATTTAAGCAACATTTCCTATCTCAGCATCAGTTACATTCTTAGCTGCTCTCTTTCTGGTACAGCTCCCTGTTAGTGCACCTAGAAAGAAGCAGATGGTACAAGCACTTGAGTTCCAGAGAACCATCTGGGACAGGGGAGTTCCAAATGGGGTTTCTGGCTCCTGGCTTTGATCCTAAACAGTCATGGCTGCTGAGGCCACTTGGGGAGCGAAGCTGCAGATGGAAGATCTTTTTCTTTGACACTCTGCCTTTAAAATTTAAAAAAAAAAAAAACCTCTAAAAGAAGCAAATTTTTGCTCATCTATCCAGTGTAATATTCAGCAATAAGAATGTGCAATTTACTTACATATGCTAGACTGCGGATAAATTATGATAACACTATGTTAAGTGAAAGAAGACAGGCACACATGCTTCATCTTGTATAATTCTATTCATGCAAAATCCATAGAATAGAAAGATCCAGTCTATGGTGATAGAAGTTACAGTGGTTAGCTTGGGGTAAGGAATAAGCTATCCAAGAGAAAAGGCAGATTTCTGACTGCCGGCTATGTCATCATTCTAGATCTCAGTATTCATGATGAAGGGTTATTCTGTTTGTAAACATTTAATGAGGTGTACACTTAGGGCTTGTGTACTCTCCTGCATTAAAACCTTTCTTCTAAAATACTAAAAGAATTTAAAGAGATTATAAGAGATTATAGGTGTTTCTGTCTTGTGGGGAAATATTTTTTTTATTCATTAATTACATTGTGTTATGTGACACAGTTTCATAGGTACTTGGATTCTCCCCACCCCTCCCCAAACCCTCCCACCATGGTGGATTCCTACACCTTGTTGCATAACCATAGTTCAAGTTCAGTTGAGATTCCCTCATTGCAAGGATATACCAAACACAGAGTCCAGCATCTTATTGTCCAGTCAAGTTCAATGGCTTCTTAGGTATACCCTCTCTGGTCTGAAGACAGAGCCAGCAGAGTATAATCCCGATCAATTAAAACTCCAACATACCATCAGCAAAAATTTACATCATTATGGAATTAACTGACATAGTAATGAGTAGCCAATATGTTAAAAATAAATGCGAGTTCTTAACCACCTTCTGTGACCACCTCATTGACATTTCAATTTTAGTTTATACACAACATATAACATTCATAACATAACATGTTATACATAACATCATAGCATCTTAAATTAAGGCAAACATGTGGTATCTAACCTTTTGGGATTGGTTCATTTCCCTTAGCATTATGGTTTCCAGTTTGGCCCATTTGGCTTACAAAGAACTACATTTTGTTTTTTTTTAATAGCTGAGTAGTATTCCATGGAGTAGATGAACCATAGCTTTCTTATCCAATTCTCTGCTGATGGGCATTTTGGCTGCTTCCATGTGTTTGCAATTACTGATTGTGCTGCCATGAACATAGGAGTGCATGTTGGTTTCTCATAAAACAAGTTTTCTGGATATATTCCTAGGAGTGCTATTGCTGGATCATACGGTATGTTGATTTTGAGTTGTTTGAATGTTCTCCATACTGATTGCCATAGAGGCTGTACCAGCCTGCAGCCCCACCAGCAGTGGAGTAGGGTTCCTTTTTCCCCCCGCAACCTGGCCAGCAAGTGTTGTTGGTGTTTTTCATGTGGGCCAGTCTTACTGGCGTCAGGTGGTACCTCATTGATGTTTTAATTTGGATTTCCCTTATTGCCAGGGAACTTGAGCATTTTTTCATATGTTTATTTGCCATCTGGGTTTGTTCCGCTGTGAAGTGTCTAGCCATTTCCCGTGCCCATTTCTTGAGTGGCTTGTTTGTTTTGACATTTTGGTTGTTTTGTAGCTCTTTGTATATTCTGGAGATTAGCCCTCTATCACCTATGTAGTGCGCGAAGATCTTCTCCCATTCTGTGGGTTGCCTTTTTACTTTGTTGATTTTTTCCCTTGCTGTACAGAAGCTTCTTAGTTTGATGAGGTCTCATTTCTTTATTCTGGTCTTGATTGCTACTGCCTTTGGTGTCCTCTTTAGGAAGTCGGGACCTACCCCTAGATCTTGCAGAGTATTTCCAACATTTTCTTCCAAAAGTTTGAAGGTTTCTGGATGTAGGTTTAGATCTGTTATCCATTTAGATTTGATCTTAGTGTATGGTGAGAGATGTGGGTCTATCTTTTGGTTTCTGCAGGCTATCAACCAGTTGTCCCAACAGCATTTATTGAACAGACCTTCCCATTTGCCTGGATTGTCGTTTGTCTTTTTGTCAAAGATTATTTGGCTGTATCTGTGTGGGTTCCCTTCTGGTGTTTCTATTCTGCTCCATTGATCTTCCTCTCTATCTTTGTGCCAGTACCACGCTGTTTTGATAACCACTGCCCTATAGTATGGCCAGAGGTCCGGAACTGTGATTCCCCCTGCTAACTTCCTGTTCTTCAGGATGGTTCTAGCTATTCGTGTTTTTTTGTGTTTCCAGATGAACTTTTGAATCATTGTTTCCAGTTCCATGAAGAATGTTTTGGGCAATTTGATTGGGATTGCGTTGAATGTATATATTGCTTTTGGGAGTATAGACATTTTAATGATATTGATTTTACCTATCCAGGAGCATGGGATGTTACTCCATCTTTTGAGGTCTTGTTCAATTTCTTTTTTAAGTAGTTTGTAGTTTTCTTCAAATAAGTCTCCTACATTTTTGGTTAGATTTATTCCCAGATATTTCATACTTTTCTCTGTTATTTTGAATGGTATCTTGCTGGTTAAGTCTTTTTCCATCTTGGGGCAACTCGCATACACTATGGCTGTTGATTTTTGTTCATTAATTTTGTACCCTGCCACTCTACCAAACTCTCGTACAAGTTCTAGCAGTCTCTGTATTGAGTCTCTTGGCTCTTCTACATAAAGAATCATGTCATCTGCGTAAAGTGAAAGCTTGACTTCTTCGTTTCCCATTTGGATTTCTTGTGGGGAAATATTAACATTACACAAACAAATGTCTGCATCATCTTGAATACTATGTTTGAACACAAAACCAGAAAGGAGCAATGTAGCTTTGATATGATTTTCTTCCCTTATTCCCTGGAAAGGCTTCAAACCTTTTCAAGATCATAAATAGCACATTCCTGTGGCTGACACTGTGGATATCCAAGGTAAGAAGACAAGCACTTTTAACTATGAAAGTCAAATTTCTTGGCACAGAGTGATGGCTCAATTGGCTAGTTTTCCCCATGAAAGGCAATGTTTCTGTAAAGTCAATACCTTCTGGATAATAGCTCTTTTCAGGGAAGTTCCTCACTTCTGTTGTCCTTTCTTCCTGCTATTTCTCCTTCTTTCCATCTACTCTGCTATTTATCTACCAAATACTGAGTTTCAGTCTGTCAGTGACAGATCTACCAACACAAGTGACTAAAATTTCCTTTTTTGAACATAGTGAAGTTTGCCCAATTTCTTATATCAGTTGCTGCATCAACTATCCAATCAATATATTAAAAGTTTCCATATAGACTGACTCCCAAAACAGTGTTTAGAGAAGTATAAAAAAAATAATGTAGGGAAATCCATAACTCAATTCACTAGCACAAAATGAATATAATTATAGGCCCCCTACACAAATATGTAATTCCGCTATGTTCTTTCATACATGCAGATTTCTTTTTTTATTTTTTTTATTAAATGTATTCATTACTTACATTGTGTTGTAATTACATAGAATCTGGGGTTTTCCCCCCACTCTCCCCCCATGGTGGGTTCCTCCACCTTGTTGCATAACCATAGTTCAAGTTCAGTTGAATTTCCCTCCCTGCAAGTATATGCCAAGCATAGAGTCCAACATCTTATAGTCCAGTCAAGTCCAACTACTTATTGGGTAGACCCTCTCTGGTCTGAGGGCAGAGCCAGCAAAGTATCATCCCGGTCAAACAAAAGCACTAATATATCATCTGCAACAATTAACATCGTTATGGAATTAATTGACATGGTATTGAGCAGTCAACATGTCAAAAATAAATGCGATTTCTTAACCACTTTCTGTGACCCCCCCATTCACAGTTCAATTTTAGTTTAAATACTACATATGACATATCACATAATATCAAATGGCAAATAAACATATGAAAAAATGCTCAAGCTCCCTGGCAATAAGGGAAATCCAAATTAAAACATCAATGAGGTACCACCTGACGCCAGTAAGGGTGGCCCACATGAAAAACACCAACAACACTTGCTGGCGAGGTTGCGGGGGGAAAAAGGAACCCTACTGCACTGCTGGTGGGGCTGCAGACTGGTACAGCCTCTATGGCAATCAGTATGGAGAACATTCAAACAACTCAAAATCAACATACCGTATGACCCAGCTATAGCACTCCTAGGAATATATCCAGAACACTTGTTTTATGAGAAACCAACATGCACTCCTATGTTCATAGCAGCACAATCAGTAATTGCAAACACATGGAAGCAGCCAAAATGCCCATCAGCAGAGAATTGGATAAGAAAGCTATGGTTCATCTACTCCATGGAATACTACTCAGCTATTAAAAAAAACAAAATGTAGTTCTTTGTAAGCCAAATGGGCCAAACTGGAAACCATAATGCTAAGGGAAATGAACCAATCCCAAAAGGTTAGATACCACATGTTTGCCTTAATTTAAGATGATATGATGTTAAGCACAACATGTTATGTTATAGATATTATGTCATATGTAGTACATACATGCAGATTTCAAACACAAGGACTCCCTAACCATATACCTGACCCGGGAATCTCAACCTGGGTAATCACATGTGCACACGTCATGAGCTCCTGATTTGATCTTTGCCAGCCCTCCTTTTCTCTCTCCTAAAGTTACACTGAGTTCAAGGGGATTCATCAATCAAAACGTTATTCTCCAGGACTGCTTTCATCTTCCATGTTTTGAGATTGAAGGAAACACTGGCTGGGGAAGTAAGGAAATTGTCATTATTACTATATCCAAAAGCCTAAACATGCTGAATTTTGAGAAAAAAATTTTCTATTTTTTTATAAAACCTAATCGAAAGCAATTTGAGAAAATAATCACTGGGCCTTTCTGCTTTGAAAGTCTTCTCAATGATGCATAAAGAAAAAAAAACATAATTTGAGTTCCTCTGTTCCTCTGGTTCAGCTTGTAAAGAGAGGCTTTTTATCTAGAATTCTGACTCATTTGACCCTCAATTCTTCTAAACAGAAAGCCACCACACAGTGTTCCTGAGTCACTTCCACAATAATAGACGGTGTTACACCAGGCTTTTCTTCAAGGGTAAAGAGAAAAACAGTCTCTAAGTAAAAGTGTTCCGGAGCACATCTCTGCCTCATGGCTTCAGGTTTACCAGGCATAATATGATAAAACTGAACTTTTCCAAGACTCTCATCAGGGAACTGTATTGGTTGTGTGTGGCACACTACACAAGAGCCCTGAGAAACTCTTGAGGCAAGACCACCGTTGCTGGCCTCCAACACAAATGTTCTATGCATACCTCTTCCAAATTGCTCTTATTCTAAACACTATTTTTCAGATTCATCTTCGTTATTCGAGTATATAAAGCTCATTCATTTAAACCTCTATATTCTTTCTACTTTAAAATATGCATCTACTTTACATTAATCAATTGTCATGTTGTTAGAATTTAATTCTAATATGGTAACAATCATTATTTTGTCCGCTGGCATGCATATGCAAAGATTTCTTCGCAATAAATACCCAGAATGGGATTGTAATAAACTGCATACATCTTTGACTTTGCCAGATGTTATCAAAGTGCTTTTCAGAGGAGAGGTACAAACTTAGGCTCTCTCTGAAAACCGAGTTTACCGCTTCTTGTTAGGTGGTCACTTGATTTGATCCTGTTCTGTATTTTCTATTTTTATTTTGAATTTTTAGATGTTATGGTACAATTCTGTAGAGTCTGGAATACACACTCCCCCCAAAATTCCCATCCCCGACTGATTTTCCTCATGTTGCTACAACACCATAGTCCTTTATAAGGAGTTGTGATTCCATCAGTTATTTATGTGTACCCCGGCATTGCTGGTACAGACAATGTCAAACAGTCCAGCAATCCATTGTCCACACATTTCCAACAGTTTCAGAATGTTTGCTAATACACTGCCTGCAAATTATTTAGAATATAGTTCATATTGCCCACATTACTAGTGAGGGTGGGAAAGTTGTTTTCCTTTGTTGTAGGTGAATTAGATTTTCCCTTCAGTAAATTGCTTGCTTATACACTTTGCACATTTTCTAATGAATTGTCTTTTACATAATGGCTTTTTGAGTACTTCATAAATTTAGATATTAATTCTTCATTATTTATATGCACTAAAAGTATCTCCTAGCAGCTCATTGTAAGCATTCTTCTTGGCGTATTTCATCATGTAAGTACTGTCACTTGTATGAAGTCAAAAATGTCAATCTTTTGTTTATGTTCTCTAGGAGTTTTAAGAGATTCTTCAGGTTATGAAGATATTCTTAAAACGCTTAGTGATAAATAATTACTGCTTCTAACATTTATGTCTTTAGTTGAGCTTCAATTTAATGTGTTTGTGCCACAGAATGGGTGGCATGCTTTAGTTTTGTTTTTTCAGTGGAATAGCAAATTGCCGCGGGACTATTAATTGAACCTTGTCCATTGATTTTAGAGTTCCCTCTGGCATATCTTAAGTTCTCATATATGTGTGAGTTCATTTCTGGACAATTCTAGCCTAATAATATGCTTACTAGTCCCAACAAAATATCACATTTAGGGCCTGGTACAATAGCCTGGTGGCTAAATCCTCACCTTGCATATGCCAGGATCCCATATAGGTGTTTGTTTATGTTCCAACAGCCCCACTTCCCATCCAGCTCCCTGCTTACGGCCTGGGAAAGCAGTAAAGAGCGGCCCAAAGCCTTGGGACCCTGCACCCACGTGGGAGACACAAAAGAAACTCCTAGCTCCTGGCTTGGAATTGGCTCAGCTCCAGTTGTGGCCACTTGGGGCATGAGCCAGCGGATGAAAGATCTTTCTCTCTGTTTCCTTCTCTCTGTAGATCTGCCTTGCCAATAAAAAATAAATCTTTTCTAAAAATCACATTTAAATAAAAATAGTTTTCCCTGAGCCTATGGAACTTTATCATAAAGTGAGACAAAAAAGAATACAGTTTATTAATTCTTTTAAAAATATTTTATTCATGGGCCCGGCGGCGTGGTCTAGCGGCTAAAGCCCTCACCTTGAAAGCCCCGGGAGCCCATATGGGCGCCGGTTCTAATCCCGGCAGCTCCACTTCCCATCCAGCTCCCTGCTTGTGGCCTGGGAAAGCAGTCGAGGACGGCCCAAAGCTTTGGGACCCTGCACCCGCGTGGGAGACCTGGAAGAGGTTCCTGGTTCCCGGCTTCGGATCGGCGCGCACCGGCCCGTTGCGGCTCACTTGGGGAGTGAATCATCGGACGGAGGATCTTCCTCTCTGTCTCTCCTCCTCTCTGTATATCTGACTGTAATAAAATGAATAAATCTTTAAAAAAAAAATATTTTATTCATGACAGTGGTCATGGTGGGGGGGGGGGGGTGGAGAGAAAGAGACTAAGAGAAGGAGAAGGGGTGAGAAAGGGAAATGGAGAATTCCCGTCTACTCTGACTCTCCAAATGGTTGTTACTGCCAGGGCTTGGCCAGGCGAAGCCAGGAACTAGGAACAACCTGGGTCTCCCATGTGGGTCTCTCACTCTGGTATCATTTGCTGCTTTCCCACAAACATTAACAGGCAGCTAGATCATATCATTTCCTTCCAAAAAGAATTTTGGCTTATATTTCCTTTTTCTCTTCCTTATGAATTTTAGGATTTTTTTTTAGTTGCATGAAAACAATATGCGCAGTTTGATCAAAATCACATTGAACTAAAAACCTGTGAATTGGCTGCTTTAAGATGACACTGCCAAACAATTAAATTTCTGCTTTCTCAAACAGGAAGTGTATTTCTATTCTATTTTATTTTCTTTTGCAACGTATTATAGTATCTCTTTACATATAAAGATTGTGTATAAATTTTGGGAAGTGTACCTCCAAGTTTTTTTTTTAAGAGGGAGGGTGCTGTGATTGTCATGGGAAGTTTCCTCTCCAATTTCACAATTTATCTTGCAAATAAATTTTAACTCTACTATATTTCCACAAATTCAATAGCTGAGGAAATCAATGCTGTTTTTAAAGTAGCTAACCTGCTGAGCATGTCAAATTTTAGGAAATTTTGTCCTTTCATTAAAAAGCATACACACAGCAAAGATGGCTGAATCAGAAAAAGACATAGTGATGGTGATTATCAGAAATGGGGGAAGTACATTCCCAGGGGAGAGCGGGAGAAAGCTTTGCAGTGGAAATGCCACAGAGAGCAGACGCCATGGAGAATCCTGGACAACGTAGCAAGCAGCAAGCAGAGACCCCACACCAGAGGCTGGAGAAGATGGCAGATCAGGAGAAAAGGGCACACCATCATAGTCAGGCTCACTCTTGACATAGAATCTGTGTTCCAGACTGATTCCAGGTTTGAACTGGAGTCAGAGTGGGAGAGAGCAGGCAGGGATCTAACAGATTACACTTCTTTGCCATATTGCTCCACAAGGTGCCCACACCAGCAGGGAGAAAAGTACCATTTTGAAGGGGGTGTGGATCAGCCAGTGAAACTGTCATGTTATGATCAGCAAAGGTCATACTGGTTTTAGGGGATTCTTGCTTGTGTTGGCACATGCCATTATGTGATTTATTCAAAGCGAAAAATTCACATTCTCTGTTGACTTTGAGTCCGGGCTAGTGGTCAGGCAGGGGGGCTGCACATGCATCTAGGACTGTGAGGCATGTACAGACACCTCCCCTCCGCTATCCACCCTCCCTTTTACAAGCTGTGCGACACAAGCTGCAAAGGTGGAGAACTACAAGGCAGATGTTGCTGGGAATGCCTCTGCTCTCTCTGTGGGCAGTGCAGGCTCATAGGAATGTGTGGATCCCCAGCACATTCTGCTAGTGGGGATCTTCAATGCAAACACTTTGGGAATTCTGTGGCAGCATGATAGTTGCATTGCATGCAGTTGAGTCTCTGGGCATTCAACATGTCTGACATGAGAAGCTAAGAGATTCTTGTCTGCCTGAAGTGGATCAGTGCCAGGCCCTGAGCTACCACAGAAAACCACACAGATGTTTTGCATGGTACACGTGTTTCTGTGGGTGCGGTTATCCAATGTAGGCTAACCCCAGGTGTTGATGACCTTGACAGACAGGTGGTGAGTCTGTGATTATGCTAACAGTCATAATCATTGCCTTCCCTCGTGCCAACAAAAGAGGAGATCCACAGTGCAAAACCTCAATGTCACCCTAGACTCTCATCGCACACTCAAGCACTGAGTAGAGTACATCAGCCCCACCTAGGGCATGCTTATAGATAGCCACTGAAGGAGCAATTACTCCACCAAGCTACAGAGGCATAGTACAAAGTTAGAAACTACCAAAGAAATCCAGTAAGTACTTAAATAAATGCCAAATAAATGAAAACCATAAAAAAAAACAAGACACAGCAACTTTTCACTATTAGGACATAAAGATAAATAGATTGAAGGGATGATGTTTAAAAAGGATCACAGGATTACTCAAACACATCCAGAAACAAACTACTGAGATAAAGAAATCTATACATGATAAGAATGAAAACTCTGAGACTGATATATTGAAGAGGAATCAAACTGAAATATTAGAGATGAATGATTCAATATGTCAAATGCAACACATAAGTGGTAAGCCGCAGCAGCAGAATTAGTGAGGCAGGAGAAAATATATCTGATCTGAGAGACAAATCCTTGCAAGTAACTTAGTCTAACAACAACCAAAAAGAAAAACTTAGAAAAACTGAAAGCAGAATTTGAGATTTATGGGATACTGTCAAGACACATATGCATGTTAGAAGATCCTGAAGGTATGGAAAGAGAATAGATAAGGCCTATTCAACAAACTAATAGCAGAAAGTCTCCCTAATGTGGAGACAGAAAGACACATCCATGTATAGGAAGCACATAGAATTCCTAAGAGGCATGATCACAAACAATCTTCACCATGATAAAATACAGTTAAATGTTCAATAAGTAAAACACAAAGATTCTAAAATGTGCATGAGGGAAATGCCAAACCAGCTTCAGAGGATCCCCAGTTGTAGTAACAGCTGATTTCTCGTCAGCGATATTACAGCTTACAGAATTGAGACACATGGTCCAGGTTCTAAAAGAAAAACCAGTCAACCCAGAGTACTGTATCCAGAAAATCTGTCATTTGTAAATGAAGGCAAAAGAAATAGTTTCTAAAATAAGCAGAAATTGATAGAACTTGCCAATTCCAAGCCAACTTTACACGCGATGCTGAAGGATGTGCTATACAGAGTGACAATCACCACATGAAAAAATGAGAAGTAGAAAAATCTGCAAGCAAGTGTACAAACAGTAGAATGAAATTCTTCAACATTAAATTTCACAGACACAGTTAAGACAAAATAACTATGAAATCTGAAGAAGTACTACAGAAAGGTGCTAAGTTTTTCCCAATGATTTTGTTTGCATTTTTTTCTTTATTGTTGGTTAATTTCAAATTTTTAAAAGTTGGTTAATTTCTGTGCAGAGGTGAAAAGGAAAGGAAAAGTGAACTTGATGGCCAAAACACATTGCAGTGGTGGCGATGGGTCTGTTAAATCTCAGAAATACCTTAAGAAAGTAAGAGGTAAGATGAGAAGGAACACCCATGAACAATTAAGAATGCCTTAATGGTTGTCAGAGCTATCTTTTCTAGTTAGTAATATAATTTAATCTTATATTATTTTATTGCATTTATCAATAGAGAACAGATTTCATGAATTTCATTAATGCAGTTCCAAGAATACAGTGATACTTTCCTCCCCCCTTCTCCTCCATCTTTTTCTTCCTTTAAAAAAAGTTTTTTGCATTGACATACTTTAAATTTATTTTATAATCACATACTCAATGCTCCTGTAAACAAAGGGCTATACAGATGAGCCACTGCTCCTCGGGGCTATGCAGTAGGGTTATAGACAACAACCAAATCACAAGATGTCACTTGTTTCTTGCTTCTGTAGAAGAGCATTATTGATTTTTATATATTGATCTCATGCTCAGAAGACTCACTGAACTCTATATTAGTTCAATTAATTTATCTACTCTTCCCTTAAATTATCTTTGTAGACAATCATGCCATCTGTGGAAAAAGAAAAAGCAAAGCCTACTCAATGCTTGCATTTTTTTTTTCAAATGATTTGGCTAAGATCTAATGTATATAATGAGTTCAAAATTGATATTAGAGACTTTGTCACCCTGTTCTTAACTTGAAAGGGACATCTGGACATCTAACAGTTTACAACTAAGAACAATATGTTCTGTGGAGTTGTGGCAGATAGTACCTCACAGGTGAATAATCTATGTCTAGTTTCTTATATGGCTGTTTGTCTTTAATCATAAAAACTTATCAAATAATTTATGTACTGACTAAAACAATACTGTTTTTTCTTCTTTATATTTGAGGTCTTCACAGAACAAAGCATTTTTGGCAATCAACCCAGTCTATATGATACCTTTACCTGGCACTAGACATTTGCTTTAATGTTTAACACAAGGCAATTCTGGTACATATTCTCTCCTTGTTATGAAAGATTTGCACTCCAGTTGACACTGTGCTGCAGTGACTTACATCGTTATCTGTAACACCAGCACCCCATATCAGAGAATCAACGCCTATCTCAGATGTCCAGTTTCCGATGCAGCTCCCAGGAAATGAACCTGACAAAAAGCATCAGGAGCTGGTCCAGGTATTTGGGCCCCTGCCACCATGCAGGAAACCCAAATGAAGCTCCTGCCTTTTGATTTCGGCCTGGCCTAGGCCTGGCCAGTGCTGTCATTTGGGGAGTGAACCAGCTGATACAAGATAGATTGTTCTCTGTCTCTCACTCTGTCATTTTGTCTTACAAATATTTAAAATAAATACTGTCTAAAAAGATTTCTATTTCATCTTTCCATGCAGGATTCTACAAGTGTCCACTGGATCAGGTTGAAACACTTTGTTATTCAAAACTTCTACATTCTAAATAACATTTATTTTCTTGATTCAGTGTTTCATGAGCACAGTAGGCTAAACTCTTCAATTACGAATATGTAACTGTGCATCTCCCTTTATAATGCTGTTAATTTCTGCTTGTACTTGTGAAGTTGTTACTCACTGGACAAAGTTCAAGATGATTATATTCTGTGTGGAATTATTCTTTAATTAATAATTAATGTGGCTCTGTAAACTTAATTTCGCTTTTAATTAGTGTAAATTTTCAAGCCACTGTCTAAAATAAAGTTTAACTTATTTGTCTGATTTTTTTTTCCACCTCTTTACTTCCAACATTTTCCTTATATTTAGTAAGGTCTAATTGTGAGGAGTGATTTCAAGGTCGTCATGGAGACTGAGACCGGCCACTCTGGATCCTGCACCACTTCCTCTTTCTCACAGCTCATGAAATTTGTGCCAGTCCACCTGTTCACCAATCAGACAATCTGGCATTTCACCTGAGACTCACCACCACTGGAAAGTCCCTTCCCCAACCCCGGCCACTTACCAATCATCCTTAGGCATTCACTTGTATGCACCAAATCCCCTGGGGCCTGCCCTCAATCCCTCCCAATCCCGTCCCTCCCCCAAGCCTTGCAGGCTCACCTGAACATGAAGGGCTCCACATATCAACATCTTCCCCTTTTCCTCACTGCCATTCCACCACCTCGGTCCTGCTCCTGCCCCACTGGAATAAATCTCCTACGATACCTCCTTGTGTCTGGTGTTTTTGGCTCATGGTAAAAGAACTAGGCTGTGGGAATTAACTGCGCATAAAATCTAAGAGCTCTAAGAACATTAAGTGTTTTAAATAGTGAAAGTTATCTCCAAAATTGTGAGAATTCTTACTCTTTAAAAACAGATAGTTGGGCCCGGCAGCGTGGCCTAGTGGCTAAAGTCCTCGCCTTGAACACGCCAGGAGCCCATATGGGCGCCGGTTCTAATCCCGGCAGCTCCACTTCCCATCCAGCTCCCTGCTTGTGGCCTGGGAATGCAGTCGAGGACGGCCCAAAGCTTTGGGACCCTGCACCTGCGTGGGAGACCTGGAAGAGGTTCCTGGTTTCCGGCTTCGGATCGGCACGCACCGGCCGTTGCGGCTCACTCGGGGAGTGAGTCATCGGACGGAAGATCTTCCTCTCTGTCTCTCCTCCTCTCTGTATATCTGACTTTGTAATAAAATAAATAAATCTTTAAAAAAAAAACAGATAGTTTATCTTTTTACATACTAATTGTGCTACTTAAATTTTAGTTTTATATTAACTATGCCATTTCTACTTCTCTGCCTACCATTTAATTGGCAAAAATCTCATTTTTTTCTCTCATGACTTCCTTTGAAAAGGAAATACTACATTTTATTGCTATTCATTTAGTGCCACCCATAACTTTCTTATATTTGACTTTTAAAGTATACAGTTATCAACACCTCTGCCTTCGTCATAAATAACAAAGTTCTATACTGCTTTAAATCTGATTATCGCTGTCCATGATTCATGTCATCACTGTCCATAATTGTAATTCTACTTTGTTTTAACCTTCTCAAAGTATCAAATATTACCATTTCTTGTGTACATGCTTATTTAGATTTACACAGTTGCTTATCACTATCATGGACCCACACTGTTTATGGCATGTTATGTTTTCTTCTGTTTGACATGTTCTAATACAGCCCGTACATACAATCCAAATTATTTTTCCCAAAACTCTTTTACCAAAAAGCTGTTAGTCATAAAATCCTTATAGTTCTTTCATCTCAAACTACATTTTAGGATCTCTTTTCAATGGAGGTACAGATTGTGTTATCCTAAAATTCAGCCATTAAAGACATATGAGAGTATGAGAGCTATGGGAGTACTTGCAGTTAGAGACTTAATGGATTTGATTAAAGTTAAATGAAGTGATAAGTGTGGGATCCTAATCCAGTAAGGGTGGAATCTTTCTTAAAAAGAAGACCCTCTCTCATTGTTGTCTGCCTCCATCTCTATATCTCTGTCTCATTCTCTCAGGTACAAATTATGGAGACATCATGTAAAGGTACAGGGTTAGGCAGGCCACTATTAGCCTTACCAAAAACCTTCTGTAATGGAACCTTGATATCTATCTCCCAAATGATAAGGAAATAATTTTCTATTATTTAAGCCACCTAGTCTTAAATAAAGAATGCAAATACTTTGGCTAAATATAGAACTCTAATGTAGTATTTTTCCTCATCTTTTTGAAGAATGTCTTTTAGCCTTTATTGCTGCAGACCAAAAAGTCTATTGTTCCTTATTGAGAATCACTGGTAATTTACTTTCTTTCTGATTATCTTCTTTTCTGATTTTTTTAAAAGATTTTCCTTCTGTTTTGTAACTTTCCCAGAATACAACTAGGTTTATTTGTTTTTATTTTCTTCTTAACATTCAATGTGATCCTTCAAATTAAAGTTTCAAGTCTTTTTTTTGAAATTTACAAATCTATTTTAACATTTAATCTGTCTTTTGTACTTTTCTAGCTCAAGGATGCTTGAGCTTCTTTTCTAAATCTTCTATTTCTACCCTCCACCCCCCTCCAAGATCTGTATTGTGAGTTTTTCAACTTTTTCTCCACAAAATACAGGGATATTTGGTGCAATGATGCACAACGCAGTGCAAAGACCATATGTTTTGGGATCAGAGAGACAAGAACATGGCCTTGGACAAGTCACTCAATGTCACTAAGCCTGATTCCGCAGCTTCAAAACAGGATTCATTAAAAAAAGAAGAAATAAAAACACCTTATAAGAAAAAAATACCTTATAAGAACTGTTAAAAAACTCAAGGAAGAAAATGAGATGAAGGTAACTGGCATAAAGATCGATTTTATTTGATATCTGGTTCTAACCATGTCAAGATCACTTTTCTTCTCAAGAGTTTAAGGTGGTCATCTCTTTCTTTTGTTATATATGTCCTTGGGTACTAACTTTTGTTGCCACATCAGGGAAAAGTATCACTGCTTAGCAAACTGAGAGGAGTAGGCAATTGGGAAACCCCATCACTGTTCTCCCTGAAGATGCCTAGCACAAGGATTTGCCTTGAGAACTATTACCACAATAAAGAACAATGATTTCCTTCTATCCATTGAGAATGATTTTTGGAGACCATAACCAAAGACTTCACTCACAGAGCTATTCATTTGCTATCCTACTTGCACATTATACAGATTTATTATAGGATTTAGAATGGCAATCTAGAAAAAAAAAGCCAAGTTTCCAAGATTTGGGGAAATATGCAATATCCCTGAAAGACAATTTAGGTTTAATTCTGTTTGGAAGTATTTGTAGCTCTCAAAACAAACTGTAGTCTTTGGGTTGCCTTTTCTCCAATATCTATTACTAAAATTCTTTCTTTTTAAAGATTTATTTATTTTTTATTGTAAAGTCAGATATACAGAGAGGAGGAGGAGACAGAGAGGAAAATCTTCTGTCTGATGATTCACTCCCCAAGTGACCGCAACAGTTGGAGCTGCACTGATGAGAAACCAGGAGTCAGGAGCTCTTCCAGACCCCCACGTGGGTGTAGGGTCCCAAAGCTTTGGGCTGTCCTCAACTGCTTTCCCAGGCCACAAATAGGGAGCTGGATGGGAAGTGGGGCTGCCAGGATCTCGACACATTCAAGGTGAGGACTTTAGCTGCTAGGCCACTGCGTCAGGCCCTATTACTATTCTTTCAAACTATTCTCAGTTTTCTAAATAAGTTTATTTGTATTTAATTGTTGCCAAATGCCAGGGAGATTTCCGTTGGTTCTTTGTTTTAGTACTGAAGGATGAGAGGAATAAGAAGTGTGGTGTTATCTCAACGTTCTTTAATCCTTCTCAGAACCAATCTTTTATCACACAAAAATATAACTCATCTATACCACCTGCCTCAATGAATCACACTTAATGCAGTTCTGTGGAAATTCTAAAGATTCAAGGCTATCTCTATCATTCTTTGACAAAGTAAGGGCCGATTATTTTCACTGAACAGTTGACTTAAAAGTGGTTACACACAGCAGATAACTTCAGCATTAAAGCTTGCTATGTCGTAATTCATTAGACATTTTAGGCCAAACTTGAAAGAGAATAAATCTAATTAGGCTCAGAGAGTCTTTGTAACTTACCTAAGGTTATACAGTTGATCCATTTTTCTCTTTGCTTCCATCCTAGACCAACTTACTACCTTACTTCGCCCAAGCTACTGCCAACAGACACATAAATAATCTCCCTTCCTGCAGTGTGGTTCCTGCCTTAAACCACACTTTCCTTACACTTTCAGAGTCATCTACTTAAAACAACATCTTACATAAAACCTGCAAATGCTTCTCAATGTTCTTAGAATAATGGTCATGTACTTCACCACTGATAGGTAGGCCGGAAAGGCTCTGCCATCTGATTATTTGTTCAGTTTTAGCTTTTTTCTCTTTGTCCCTGTTATGTGCTTTGTTCTAGACACACTGGTTTTCATGAAGTACATTAGAACATACTGCATTGCCTTTGTATGCCTTGGAATTTTGGAGCCTGCACTTTTCTTCTTTTGGCAATGTTCTCTTCACACATGCTCTTGCCTAAGTAAGTGCTCATTTTTCATATTCATTCTTTTACATCAACTCTGCTTGACATCCTCAGGGATGGGAGAGAGCACTAATGTCCCCAAATAGGCCACATCATTCATAACATGTACTTTTCCATATAGTACCCATGATGTTTGCAAGTTATAATCAATGCCCATTTAGCAGATGTGTGGAATCACTAGAATAATGTTCTTTTCATGATTAGGTGGAAAGTCCCCCAAAAATCATCAGTTTTGAAGCAACTCAGGATTTGAACACAGAGTTTACACCTCTTCCTATTCTCTTCTGTTTTAGTCTCCCCACTCTGCCTTTCTAGACTCCTGCATTTCTTTCCCCCTACTTTTCTGGCTATTGATCTCAGAAAAGGGATTTCCTGATCCCAAAGGGGATTTAGTGAGGGCTAATCCCAACTTAATCGAGACACACATATTGTCTATTCTTTATCCAGGGAATGACTTCCTCATAGGCAGAAGAAGCAACTATCTGCTACTACCCAAAATACAATCCTCAACACATTACTCCTTTCAAGAAATATAGGTGGTTCCATTGTAACCATCTCTCAGGCATAAGCCTACTGTGAATATCCCCACAAGGCTTGTAAAACCCACACTTCAGAGATGATGTTTTTGTGCGTCTGCTCTCTTCATCTGGTTCACAGTGTTCTGAGCCACTCAAATAATTAGATGAAAAAAGGAACTAAATTCAAAAGAAATAATGGGGGGAGCTCTTAATCTAACCACAGACTAAATCTATGTTCCTTTAGCTATCCATCTTCCCAATTACTTTAGTTTGCAATGAGTAATTTAATTTTTAAACAAGTGTATCAAATTACCCATACCAAATCAATGGTAAATCGTGTGTGTGTGTGTGTGTGTGTGTATATATATATGATTCTCCAAGCACCTTCATTTACAGAGCTTGAATCTATAACAATCATCTCATATTACTCATAAGGAAAAGTGCTCTCCAATGATTATACCAGTGCCCTTTACTGCTATTTAGAGCACTAGCCATAGAATAGACTTCTCTATATTTAAAATTTCCCAATAGTAAAATCATCATAAAAATGGTTTCTCTGGTCACCTAACATTGAAATACTCTGCAGGCCATGAGTGTACTTTGAATTAGAAAACTCCAAAGTGGGAATTCATGATCTGAATGTGTCCTAATTACCCCATGGTCAAACACAGTCGTTGCAATCAATAGAATGAATGCACTGATTTAGAAATGCAATTTGTAATCATTAGATATCTAACTATTCACTTTCAGCATCTATCCAGTGTTCATGTTCACCAGATAACTTCAAAGTAAATGAAGGGAAAACCACAGAATTTTATGTGTATACAGAGCTAAATTTGCTTTAAAGCGATCAACATCAGCGGGTTATAATCCTCTTCTGTCTCATACACTAGATATAAAAAGCTGAAATGGAAACATGAATAAAATGCAACTCTATGATATCATAAAGGTTCAAACAAGTTGTGATAAGGCACACAACTGACCACTGAAAAGATAAAAAGGATCACTTAATTGAGGCTGGAATATGACATTCAACCTGGGAGCAGCCGAAGAGGGAAAGCCACTTTTCTGCACAATATCCATTCCCATTCCCACCTCCAGGTGTTTCTATATTCTGATAACTCAACATCTTGAAGATGGTAAAGTCACCTGGAACAAGTGACAAACTATCCCTCTGAAGTTTTCCTAGAAAGTATCAGAGAAAATATTTCAGCATTCCATCTCACGACAGCCCAGGAAGAAAGCTGACTCTAGCACAGGTGCTTCTATTTGGTTACACAAAAGAGAAGAATGTTCTCTTTGAATTTGAAGATGTTCATTTTTTTTTTTAGGTAGGGAGGAATGGAAATGCTGCCTTTCTTGTACCCTGCAACTGAATTGCTTTGGGTAATAATTCCTTATTCCACAAAGGACAGACAGTGTGATGCAGACTGTACCAAAGATACAGCTTCAGTTCCAACACTTTTGTCACTATTTCTAGTAGGCTCTGGTTGCCCACTCAGCATACCCCGTTGGTAGTATTCAACAAATTACAGATGAGATTTAATAATAAAAAGCATTCCATTTAGAATTAATTGTTACCAATTAGTATATAAAACAGTTTTGTTTGGAGCATCTATCTAGGTTTATTAGAAACAAAATCTACCTTTAAATGTCTCAGGAAATCCTTGCTATCCTATAGTTGGTAACATTGTGCCATTTCATTACAAAGCAGAATGCAGCATTAGGCGATTCCATTTTTACACTCAGAAATATCCTCCAGGTTCTCAAGTTCCTACCCCATAGCACACTGCCAGGAGCAGCATAAACACTGAAAACATAGTTAACATACGACGATGCCTCAGGATACTCATGAGGAGATGGAATTAAAAGATGTTTAGGTTTCCTATGAACTTTTTGGCATATGTTCATACATACATATATACTTCTACATGGTGGCGTCATCATATGGAATTTGAAACAGGCCTTAAGTGGAGACTTGAAGTAGGTGCCTCATATATCCATCTTTTAAGAATTGTCTGCAGTGGTTATTCGCAGTGTGGATGAATCTCAAGATAATACATGAGCTTTTTAAACCACAGATGCCTGATTGCTACTTAGATCTATGTACAGGAAAAACTTCTGTATTAGGTATGTAATAGCGACTCAGTTTGTCCTAAACACAACCAAATAAAATAGAACTATCATTTTATCCACTTAGCAAATGACAAAATTGAAAGGTTTTAGAAAAAGGAAGTGACTTGGCCAAGTGCACATGACTAACAAGTGACAAAATCAGGATTCGTGCCAGATCCCATGTTTTCCTAACTTTCTTACAGTCTTTCATGTAAGTGAGTCACTCAATCCACAACTCGGATCCAGGACTTAAGTATGTGTTTTTGCTTTTTATTTCCTACAGTGATTGTTTTCACTGTGAAAAAATCTTTATTTTAAGGAAAAATTGGTTAACAAAAAATTAATAAGTTTCATTTAACAAAATACATCCCAAAGGAAATCATAGTATAAAGAAATTTTTAAGTCAAGGCTCTCCCAATCCCATCTCTGAGTCAGTCTGATGCTCTGGAGCCTGGAAACCATACATGCAAGCATTTAACATTTCTGCTGCCACTGGTTGGCAGTGAACTATCTGTAACCAAATGAAAAGGATGTCCCAGGCATTTCCAGGGATGGCATCATTACGTGGTATTCATTAGTGTTGAAAGATAGGATTGTAAGGAAAAGGACAAACCACACTTTACCCTAGCTTAAAACCACAGAGTTGGTGTTGTTTACCATTAACCATGATGATTCTTTCCCCCACTGGATTGTTTAAGATTTTGGAAAACTGTCAAAACTCAATGTTATTGCAGGATCAAGAAGCAACTACTGTCCCAATTCCAAAATGAATGTAAATCATTTGAATTGGAAAAGTGAATTTAATTTGCAGGTCTCTGTCCACATGTTCTGCTCAATTTTCTTTGATAAGATTAGTGAACAAAGTTCAGAGGATTTTTCCAGTTCAAGCGTTTCCCGTAATGTCAAATCGGTGTGCTAAGGCAAACAGAGTACCAAAACACTAACAATGAGAAGTTATCATTGGAAGCTGATCCAATTTACACATAAATGTACCCACTAATGTTTAAATGAAGTTTAAATGAAACTATACAGAAAGAAAATCGTCTGAAGAATTTTTTTGTCTTTTACAGCAGCTACTACAACAATGGCAGAAGTATGCATAAATGGTGCCAGCTCCCATCAATCTTGTGTATTTCTTTTGTAACATTACAAAATACATTTTACGGAAGCATAGAGCAAACTCACAGTAGACAAAATGTGGTAGCTGAAGTCAAGCATAGCTAATTTGCTGCTTAGAACAGATGTGATCTACTGAATTCACCAGTCTATCCTGATGAGTTCTGATATGGAGGCCCAATTCCCAGCATACACTGCTTCTAGGGGTTTTATGTTGATGGAATGGTACTCTTGAATCTGAGTGAATACAGTCATGGTAGCAGTGTATGAGCAGAAATCATAGTCCATTTTACATACTGGCATTAGGTATGAGAAGAAGGAAATCAGTTATGCCATGCCTGATGAAGTGGGACCCATAAGCAAATCTCAGAATTAAGTGAACGCTCATAGGGAGAGGCAGGGCCAGGAAAAGATGACAGCGAAGAGTAGCCTAGTAACCATGAAATAGCAAAACCAGAATATACAGCCAGGCCTTGGAGATTAATGAGACAGATGCCTGGAGGTGCAGGCTTTGTCATCAGACTACAAGTACACACCATGAGTCCAAAACACAAGTATCCAGAACAGCTTGGCAAGACCGAAACCACTACCCCATAACCTCTTCAAGAATCCTCATCTGAGCACACAAAGGATGAAATATATGGGGTTCAACTCTACCCCACTTTGCACTGATGCACAATTAACACAATTACAGCATAGGGTAAGTAGCGAATGGCTAGAGTTACTAACATTAATATGCAAAATCTTGGACATTGAAAAGCAATGCAGGAATGGTTAATAATGTGGACTGTGGGATCAAAAAGCTCTGGGTCCAAAACTTACCTCCAAAACTTATTATCTATGTAATAGTTTAAACACTGCCTTACCTAAAAATGGGGGTAACAGAACTGAATTTCTGCGAATTGAATTCATGAGGACTAAATGAGTTAATGCAGTCAAAGTAATTAAAAAGTGCCTTCTACATGGAAAGTATTCAATAAATGTTAGCCGCAATAACAGCAGTATTACCAACACTTCATCAAATGTTCAGAATCCATTTACACAAATAAAAACACTGCTAACTAAAAAAAATCATAAAACAAGAATCATGAGTTGTTTTCCAACATATCTGCTGTAAATTTCCCTAAGAGCGAGTTTTCTCCAAGATCTGTGTTGATATTCCTTGCTAAGAAACACATACATCTTCCGGGACATTACCATTCCCCCATTCTCTTCCCTATGCATGCTTGTAAGGGAGAAATACACCACACCTGTGTAAAAAATTACCTGCAAAGTTATAAAATGAGAGGAGTAAAAAAGAAACGATGAGTCCAAGGGAGACAGATTCAAAAAGATAACAGTATGCACCCTCAATTCCTTCTTCCTCTAGCAAGTATTCTTCGCAAAGTTCCAACTGCAGTTAAATACAGCTGTATTCTAAGTTCACTCCCACGAAGGTTAACAGAGCCGGAGAAACACACAGCCATGCTTTTTGTTCTCCTTTCAAGCTGATGACCTAAAATGTCAGATGACAGCCCTCCATGCTATGTGCCACCTGCTGTCTTAGAAAAATATTTCATATGTGCTCTTCTCTACAAACACCTGTAACTATTTCTTTGTCTTCTTTCTCAGCTGATGCCCAAGCTTCTTATTTTGATGAGAAAACAGAAATAGAGGAAAAACTCCACACACTCCCACTACGACATTTGCCACCTACCAACATCTGTAAAATACACAGCCTCTACTGTTAAAATTTTCTGATTGAAATCAGATTCTTCTAGTTCCCTACTCAACAAGTTTCAGAAGTTTCCCTATGACTTTGGGACAAACCTATTTTCTTTCCACTGAATTACAAGGTCTTGCATGACAGGACCCTTGACTACTCATCTGATTTACTTCCTGCCACTCTTTCCCAGGCCTTCACATTAAACCTCAGCTGTGATGAGCAATTTGTTCCTCCTCCAAAACATCAAGTACACTGTATTCTCACAGCAATTGCATTCAGTCTTCTTTCTTTTTTGCCCAGGTATTCTTACTGACTGATTCTTTCAGTTTTGACACTAAAAGACCCCAATCTCTTGGAGTCTTTCCCTGATTGCTTTATCTAAAATAGCAGCATTAATTTCTCTTTGCCTTTATCCCTCTGCAGTGACTTGAATAGTGCTTCTTCTCCACTGATAAATGATGTCAGACCCCGAAACTCAGAATGGGATCTTATTTAGAAAACATGGGTAAATTTTGATTTAATCAACATACTGAGGCTATACTGGATTTGAGTGGGCTAAAAATCCAGTGACAATGAATGCTATGGAGAAGAAGCCACAAAGAGGCTCATGTGACAATAAAAGCAGAAATTGTAGCAATGAAGACAAACTCGAAGAAATGGAAAGCTTGGCCTATATTGTGATACAGCATATTTAGCCACTGCCTGTGGCCTCAACATCCCATGTGGACACAGGGCAAGTCCCAGCTGTTCTGTATATGACCCAGCTCCTTGCCAGTGGCGTGGGGATGACAGAGAAAAGATGTTCCAAGTGCTCGAGCCCCTGGGAGACCAGGAAGAAGCTCCTGGTTTCTAGCTTCAGCCTGGCCAAGCCCTGGCTTTTGCAATTGTTTAGGGCAAAAGAATGGAAAATCTGTGTGTGTGTGTGTGTGCGCGCGCGCGCACATGCGTGCGCATGCATGCATGTTCCTTTTCTCTGCAACTCAGCCTTTGAAATATATAGACCTTTTTGAAAATAAATGAAAATGATTATCATTGACCATCAGAGGCTTAAAAACATCATGGAAGGGTTCCACAGAGCTATGAGAGGGATAAGGACCCTAGCAACACATTCATTGATTTCAGACTTCAAGTCCCTCAAACTGTGAACAAAAGAATAAATTTCTATTGTCTTAAGGCACTCAGTTTGTGGTAATTAGCTATGACCGTATCAGTAAATTAAGTTTGTTTTTCTGCATAGCACAATGGCATTATAGAAATTACATAATAGTATAATACAGTCCCATTTATTAGTTTATTCTTTGTGTCCCATTAGAATATAAACTCTTTGAGGTTAACATTGCTTCCTGAGCTCTAAAGTAGCACTGGTACTAGGCAATGGATATTATTGAAATGAAGGAAATCATAAAGAAAAGGAAAGAAGTGTCTCACTATTGTGAAATTCCTTTTGTCACGCTTACAAGCCCAGTCTCTCTAGCCTTCTCCCTGCTTCCATCGTTCCCTTTCCTATCGTCCGGAGACAAAGCTAATTCCAAGAATGCTAGGTTATTACAGGGTGTTGCTCTTCGGGAGCTACGCCCTCTGCATCCATGGCAGTGATGATGACTGCACATAATTTCCCCTTGATTAAGGCTACTGGCTGGTGAATCCTTACTGACAGAGAAGGAGCAATCAGGAAAGACTGAAACTACAAGTCTATTTAGGATCTGAATTCAATGATGGGAAAGCTTCTTAATTCCATTCCTTTCTTACCACTGACACTGACCTAGAGGAAGCTCCAACTCCAAGACACCTACAAAATGTGTCCAAGGGAGGAAACTTATGCCTTACATACACCATTTGTACAATGTTCAGGAAACCAGTCAGTCACAACTGGGGAGAGTTTTTTGGCTTATACTTCATATTTAAGGATAACATTTTGCATTTATAAGTAAAGTGGACAGAATAGATGGTAGGTCAAAGGACATCATGCATGCATAGATTATTAATTACATATTATACATAATCCACAACATAGAAAACTGTTATGAATACAAGAATGAAAAAAAAACAGAAAAAGCAGCAGCGAACAGGAAAGTAGAGGAAAGGAGCAAGAACAAACATACAAGAGGTGGAGGAGGGAGAAATGCATTGAGTGAAGAGCAACACTTTCTACCCCTCACTGGTGAATATAATGTAAACTGAAGATTCAAAGATGACAGCTAAATTCTTTACACTTCACAAATTACTTTGGACACCATAGGCTTCTTTCTTTTGATATTTAGTTATTTTTATTGAAAAGGCAGAGTAAAGAAACAGAAGAGAAAAAGATCTTCCATCTGCTGGCTCACTCCCCAAGTGGCCTCAAACGCTATTGCTGAGCCAACAGAAACCTAAGAGCCAGAAGCTCATTCCAGGTGTCCCACATGGATATAGAGTCCCAAGGACTTCAGCCATCTTCTACTGCTTTCCCAGGCCAAAAGCAGGGAGCTGGATTGAATTGAAGCAGCTGGGACACAGTGTCGGCACCCAAATGGGATGCTGTGCTTGGAGGTGCAAGATTAGCCAGTTGAGCCATTGTGCCAGCCCCAGACTCATTTCTGCACTTGTTTGGGCTTTGATGTCCCCACCAGTTAATGCAAGGAGTTTATACCGTAAGTGATATTTAGGACCTCTGCAGCTCTGCTATAAGTCCCTTATCTTTGCCATCACCAGTTCGGTTCTGTAATCTGGGTCACTGGAGCCAGCAACTATTATGGCCAAACATAACACTGAACGAGAATTTAACAGACATCCTTCAAAAAAAGCAGACTACCAGTGCCCAAATTATTTTAGTCTGAATAAAACCTTAGATGCCTTTCTATAGCCCCCAAGTTTATTTCCAGAAAGACATTCTCCCTGGAAGCCTATTTATTCTTACATCTCATTTTACAGCTTCTTTTTCCTGAAAAATAGTTCTATCATTTGTTCCTCAGTACAAAACAGTCTATTGAAGTCCAGCCAATTTGTCCTTTAAAACCTTTTATTGGCTCCTTAATGATGAATTCATTTAAGCACTTGGCCCCAGAACATAATTCATAGTGACTCTTAATGTAAATCAGACCTCTCCCAATTTCTGCTCCTGGCCTCTTTGGAACTTTGAATAAATCATGCCTGGCTAACTTGGATACAGCACTGTACAATGATTTTGGGAAAAGTTTCAGAAAGGCAAGCACCCCACTTATATTCCCACAGAAACTAACCACAGGTAGAAATCCCCAGAAGCAGCCAGTCAGCAGTGAGAAACTGAAAGAGCACAGTTTATGACCATACTGTTTCTTCTCTACTGTCAAATCGTTCCATGATTGTTGGAACACAATTTAGTCCATATGTCAATAACTAGCCTTAGAGCATATTCTAACTGGAAGAGGACTGGTTGTCTACCGAGAAGAATACTGAATCTAGAACCTAAAGATGAAAGCAAAATTTTGATCCTTCTATATATCACAGTTTGGAGAACTTACATAGTCCCTGAGCTACCTGACACTCCCAATATCTACAGGAAATATAATACTGATATATTATATTCAATCTTGGATAAGATGCGTTCACCTAAAGCATATAACACAATGTCCAATACACACATATATTTGTGTGTAAGCATAAATACATATATATGTATATATTTATATGTGAAGCAAATATTAGCTGGTTGTGCCAAATGAAATAAAAGGAATGCATATGCTACATAAAATAAAAAGTGCATCAAATGTGAGCATGCAAAATAGCTGATTCTAATGTCAACAACTGATTCCAATGTCACAACTAATTGTGCCCCATTTACTTTATATTGCATTATCATCATGCACAAAGGGCACATGTTAAAATATGTCTAATAAAACCATAGATGTAGGCACAAATTTAGATGCATCCTGCAACACTATGACAGCTGAAAATGGAAAACACCTAAATATCTGGAAATGACGTAATCAAAGATTATTTTTTTAAATGCATACAATTAATGCTAACTGCAGTAACAGCAATGGCATGAAGTTTCATTTACAAAAACCATATCTGAAATACAGCGTTGAATGAACAAAAATAAAGTTAGGAAATGGAAGTTCTGCCTTGTAACTAACAAACATATCTTCTATTAATTTTCACAAACATGTTCTCAGTATATATTATATGATCTGTCTTTGCAAATTCTCTCTCCCTCTTGTTCTCTCTCCACATACATACATACACACACACACACACACAAATGTATACAGAACTTTCCAAACACCTAACCCAATCGCAATTCTTAACATTTATGCTCCTAGCCCGGATGCACCCAGCTACGTGAAACAACTACTTTTGGACTTAAAGGGAGACATAGATGAACATACGATAATTCTGGGAGATCTGAACACCCCACTAACACCAATAGATAGATCAACGCAGCAAAAGCTCAACAGAGAAGCCACAGAACTCACACAAACAATAGAACAACTGGACCTAGTAGACATCTATAGAATATTTCATCCTAAGGCCACAGACTACACCTTCTTCTCAGCAGTGCATGGTACCTTCTCCAGGATAGACCACATAATAGGACACAAAGCAAGTTTAACTAACTACAAAAATATCAGAATCATACCATGTACCTTCTCAGACCATCACGGAGTGAAACTGGAAATCAACAACTTAAAATGTCCCAGGAAACATGTAAACTCCTGGAGGCTGAACAATATGCTATTAAGTGAACAATGGGTTAGAGAAGAAATTAAAGATGAGATCAAAAAATTTATGGAAACCAACGAATACCCAGATACAAAAGTCCAAAACTTATGGGACACTGCCAAAGCAGTGTTACGTGGTAAGTTTATTGCAATTAGCGCGCACGTCAAAGCCCAAGAAAGCAACAAATGCAGGAATTAAGCACACACCTCCAGGAACTGGAAAAGCAACAGCAGAAGGACCCCACAAACAAGAGGAAACAAGAAAGTATCAAAACAAGACAAGAACTAAATCAGAAAGAAATTGAAAAAAACATTCAGAAAATAAATGACTCAAAAAGCTGGTTCTTTGAGAGGATAAACAAAATAGATACCCCACTGGCGCGACTGACAAAGAAAAAACAAGACGAAGCAAGAATTAGCAGCATCAAAGATGAAAAAGGCAACAACAGACACTACTACCATTAAGGACATAATTAGAAATTATTACAAAGAACTATACGCCAACAAATCCGATAACCACTTGGAAATGGAAAGATTCCTAGACTCCCACCACTTACCAAAACTCACCCCAGAAGCAACAGAAGACCTGAATAAACCCGTCACCGAAACAGAAATAGAATCAGTGATTAAAGAGCTCCCAACAAAGAAAAGCCCAGGCCCAGATGGTTTTACCGCAAAATTCTACAAAACATTCCAAACAGAGCTAACCCCAATCCTTTAATTGTTTTTTGAAAGAGAGGGGCAGAGAAAGAAACGGGTATTCCATCACTGATTCAATCCCCAAGAGATGCAATAGTAGACTCAGGAGCCAAGAACTCCATCCGGTTCTCCTATTTAGGAGACACAGGCTCAAGTTCTTGAATACTCAAGAACTCAACTCAAACTGGCACACCAATATGGGATGTTAGTACTATAGGCAGCATCTTAATCCACTGTGTCACATATGGGCTTCTAGATCTTGTCTTTAACTTAAGGCTTGCTTTAAACAATGAGCGTGAATTTAGTCAAGGTCATGAGACAGTAGGTAGCATAGCCATAACTCTAAATCTCTTAAAGTGACCAAAACATGTTTTCAAGGTGTGTTGAGCCTCCTAGAAAGCACATTCAGACACATCTATCTTCTGCCTCCCAAACATATTCTGTCAGAAATAAAGACAGCAGGTATATATTTTTAAACTGCCCCAATTTGGCCACACTGGGGCTGAAGTGGGCATCTGGACAGTTAGTCATTTGAAGGATTCACACTTCCTCTCAATCAATCAATATTTCTTTACCTTTCTCTACGTCTCAACTCAATAAAGGAATAAATAGTTTTAATATGTCACGATGCAAAACAGAAACGTAGAGTGATTGCTCAAATGAGTATGGAGTTTCCCTTTGTCATGGTAGAATGTTTTGGAATTAGAATTGATGGTCACACACATTGCAAGTTCACTAAAAACCACTGAAATGCACAATTTAAGATGGGTACTCATGTGTAATATGAACTCACACACTCCATCTCAATTGAAAAATAAATATAATCCATTAATCACAAGTTCAGGAACATATATCTGAACAATTTGCCTCTTTAATTTTTGTGTCTCCAACATGTGAACATGCCACATGTAAAACAAAATTTTAAAACTCTTTGGGGAACATGTGTATTATAGCCAATATGTAGTTTTTAAAATGTCATCATCATAGTTCTAGGATATTAGCAGTGAAAGATGATTTAGTCATCTTATTTTACAGAAGAGGAAACTTGAACACATAAGTTAGAAAACTATATTTAGAATTTGAGTGTTCTTGCCTATTATATTCATAATATACTGATATTTTCCTCATTTACTTGTTTGTGTCCCATTGAAATCATTTTTAAATAACTACCACTTGTTTGATAAGATTCTCTACCTATATGTCAACTCCCAGAATTCACTTTGTGTAATTCAAATCCTTTGAAACACTGCACACCCACTGTATCTCATGATAGCTGTATTGAGCAAAGCAATCTTGGTTTAACAGAGTTATTCAATTGTGAGAAGTACTTGATGAGTTGTGGGTTAACTCAGTAATACACCATACCATCTTGGTCCTACCAGTTTATACGTAGGAAAGGTAAGGGTCTAGCTCTTATAGGGGTCTCAAAATCACTGCCATTAACACAGCAGTTTTTGTATCTGTACCTCTTAACCCACCTTGACCCTATAAACCAGCTAGCTTATTTATTTGAGGGACCAAGAAATCTTTGATCCACAGATAAGAAAATTGTACCTTACTCATTCTTTGTACAGACTGATTTCTGCAAAGATATCTGGTCGAATTGCTCTCAAATGTATTATTCAATGTTTGGTTGCCTGCAATCTGGTTTTTGAAACCAAAGGCACATTGATGTAAGTGAAGCACTGAGAACTTTGGAGAATATCTTAAGGCACATTTCACTAATTTGAAATTCCATGACATTACCATAAAGCCACATGAAATTTAAGGTGAAGTGTACACTCTTCACAAAATGGCATGCTTTGAGCATCCTGGAAAGCAGTTACATTCTAAGGAATGTGCACACCTTTAGAAGAAACACTGAATTGAATCTGGCCACAGAACACTCTCGTCTTTACTATTATATAAAGACAGTGCAAGATGGCCCCATCTGTGCTAAAAAGTATTTCCTCACCAGACACTGAATCTGTCAGCATTTTCAGCTTAGACTTCATAGCCTCCAGAACAGTAAATAAATTTTTAGTCCTTCATTATTCAGTATGTCGTATTTTGTAATAGCAACCAAAAAAGACTAAGACAGGAGGTACTCTGATTACATTAAAATCCAAACATAAGCTCCATTCTGTGTGTGTGTGTGTGTGTGTGTGTGTGTGTGTACGTGCACGCATGCTGTGAGGGAAGCAGAAAGAAGCAAGGTACTGTAGCATCATATCAAGAGGTTACTGATTCACCCCAAGAGAGGGCTGGCATATGAGGAAGACTAT
The DNA here is from genome assembly GCF_030435755.1 of Ochotona princeps. Classification (NCBI taxonomy): domain Eukaryota; kingdom Metazoa; phylum Chordata; class Mammalia; order Lagomorpha; family Ochotonidae; genus Ochotona; species Ochotona princeps. The sequence goes on from NC_080865.1 coordinate 96,532,363, forward strand.
TAATACATTCTAATTGACTTCAAAATGTAAAATCAAAGTTGGAAACTCCTGTACTACATAAATACTTACATGCTTTGTCCTCTTTAACTGACTTAAACTTAAGAAGTACTAAGTGTATAAGATTTTTAAATGTCCAAGATTACTTGTAGTCACACCTTCATGGAATCTAAGTAGATTCTTTTATCAGAATTCAAAGAGTGTTCTAGATGCCCTGTTTATGTTCATGGAGACATTATTATTGATGATTCCAATCACTGCTTGTGTACTGACAGAAATGGTTAAGTTTTGCAGATAAAAGACCTGGACTTGAACTTAGCCTCAATCATTGACTTGCTTTCTATGTCTCAGTTTCTTTACCGGGATTTGAATTCTGAATCAACCATGTGTAACTTCCCCAACTTCCCTATTCTTTTCTTCTGCATTATATAATGGGGATAATAATAGTATTTATTCCCTAGGAATGTTGTTGGAATCTAAAGAAATTATACTTGTGGAGCTCTACAAGCTGGGTATAGTGCAGAATGTGCTCAACAAATGTTAGTGACAGGTAATAGTATCTCATCTTTGATTCCATTAATAAGGTACTTTTCATAGCTCCTACAATACATTACACTTTAAAGTTATCAAATTTATTAAGTTCCTATACTGTAATGATGCAAACAATACCACTATTACTAGTAACAATGGCTTCATTTTGAGCTATTATTTGTCAACGATCATAATCATAGTAAATAGTTTAACCAGAATTAATATGAGTAATACACTTTCAAGACAAGTCTCCAATACAAATTTCAAAAAAAAAATGAAGAACCTTACATCACTAGTCATACCATTAGTGCATTGTAAAACCAGGATTTCAACTTAACCCTGTCCTATGGGAAAGTGATAATAGCAACTAGAATAGCAAGCCTTCATTGAGGGTTTCCTACATTATCAGTATTATATCTGATGTTAAAACTGCATGCAATTGCATCATGAAGATCTTACATGATTATAAAACATGTCTTTGCTTTATAATTAAGAATGCCACGATACACTAAATAGCACAACGTTGGATTTGGAACTGTTGCTGAAGAACTATACTATTGTAATACGGGGAAAACAGTTGAATGAGGAGCCAAGGGGAAAATCCCTATGCCAACAGAACCACACTATAAAAAATTAAAAATTTTAAAAGATTGCAAGAAAGAAAAGCACTATTTAGAGACCTGCTTTTATAAGGCAAAAGAATGCAAAGCCTACTCTTCAATCCCTGTCCTTAGGAAAAGACAGAAGCAAAGTAGCACAAGACCATGCTGTGGGGGAAACATTCTGGACTCCAGGAAGAAAACAGATTAACACAAACTCTTCTTTACAAACTGAGTCATCAAATTCTAGAGCTAACCAGGACCCTGGAAAGAAAACTTCGCAAATCCCCCTATACTACAAGACACAAAACCCTGAGTAAAAGTGCAATGTTTCATCACTTCCCACAGAATCTTGAGGGTTTTGCAAGCTTTAGCCAGTCTGGTGGGGAAGGACACTGCAGCATTTAGTAGAGTTCTGTTAGGGCCACAAGACCAAATATTGACAATGAATCTAGGGCAAGTATTGAATCTCAAAACATCACTCACTGTCCAATGAGAGAGACAGATCAGTCGTAAGTATTTGAATTAAACCGGAAGAAAAGGATCAAGAAAGGAATAGTAAAACAGATAATATTGGTGAATGATAGGTAAAATTATAAAAGGGGGAAATATATTTAGATAAAAAGCTGTAGTATGGGCCCGGCAGCGTGGCCTAGCGGCTAAAGTCCTCGCCTTGAAAGCCCCGGGATCCCATATGGGCACTGGTTCTAATCCCGGCAGCTCCACTTCCCATCCAGCTCCCTGCCTGTGGCCTGGGAAAGCAGTTGAGGACAGCCCAATGCATTGGGACCCTGCACCCGCATGGGAGACCCGGAAGAGGTTCCTGGTCCCGGCTTCAGATTGGCGCGTTACGGCCCGTTGTGGCTCACTTGGGGAGTGAAACATCGGATGGAAGATCTTCCTCTCTGTCTCTCCTCCTCTCTGTATATCTGGCTTTCCAATAACAATAAAATCTTTAAAAAAAAAAAAGCTGTAGTAGAAGCGGAAGAGTTTAGAATGTGTTTGGGAGGAGGTAAGATGTGTAGTTGGGCTGAAAATGAGCCATGGTTGGGGAAACAGAGGTACACCTGATGTTTAGCTTACTGGGAAATCCAATGGACAAGAAGCTGAGAAGAGGAGATTCTGTCTTTAATAATAGAGTATAGGACTAAGCTGGGTCTTGGATAGATGTACTTGACCCTGATATATGAAACCACTAGACGACACATTGGTTAGAAAATAGAGGCATGTAGGAGAAGTAATAAGACTAAAGAAGCATAAATAAAAAGAGCATGAAGTAAAAGGACAAAAATAATAAGCATAAAAGAGAAGTAATGAAACCGCTACAATACACAGACAAGCATTATAAAATGAATTGGAAATAAAGCAACAGTCTGGGAAGTACAAAGGAGGGATGGCTGACAGATACACTTCCTCTGTTCTGCTAGTATGCTACATTGTTGAATAGCATCAAGTGATTTGAAGAAGCGTACAGCCCTCACACCTATCTTACTTCTTAGCACCTTATGTTCTCTGAAAAGATGTGATTGAATAAATGGCTTCTGATTATTCAGTCCTACACTGGGTTACATTTGGTCTAACTCTAGCATAATTGAGAGTGCCTTTTGACTTCTTAAAATCTACATTATGTGACCTTATCAACACTTTCCTACTGATTGCCTTCTGTTCAAGGAAGAATATGGGGGGAAGGTATTGCAAAACTCAGTTAACTTACCACTGTGAACATCTTATTATCTGTGAACATTCTTATTTTCTAAGTTTTGGCTCTCAGATAGTTTCACTATAATAATCTTCAAACACCCAAAGGTATCTGTCTTCCAGGGTCAAAGGTAACAGCAAGAGCCACTTGGAAATTACATATACCCATTCATTGGCTATTATTTACCAAATGAAACTCTGAAATTAGCTGGGACGCATAGAGTAGAGGAAGACCCCTGACTAACTCTCCTCTACATTTTAGACATTGCAAGAAATCCCAAAGATTCACTAAGAAACTACTCATTAGCACTTCTGTTTAACCTACTCAGAACAATTTACATGCTTGCCTGACCACTCTCAGAAGATATTTGCAGAGAATTCACTAGATTCAGTTTTCTTTCCTATGATTAGTTGCTTATCTTAGAATAAGGCAGTAATTCTAAAAGCCATATCTATATCAGTAGAAGACATATCACCTCTTCTTACATCAACATCTTTTTCAAAACCCTCACACAGTCCGGCAATGAAACAACCACAAGCAAAGAAAAGAGTCTGGAGCAAGACAGAGGCATGGATGTTCCCAGGATGAAGGGTAGAGAATGTTGCAAACACCTGTGGAACACTACTTACCAGAACTAACCACAAGCAAAGTCATCACTAAGAAAAGAAATATGTAAAATTAGTGGGCTGACCAATCTTCTACAACACATTAGATCAAAGGGATGGTTCTAGTGAGATGGGCATAGTCATTATGATTACAGACCAGCTAAAAAAGCCTGTAATTTCTTCTGTTCAACATTGTCCCTTGGTAAATTTTGATTTTTGCCCTGCTTCTGCTGACAGGTTTCAGTCTTTCCTAAGATACTTCCATGTATACTTTTAAATATCTGCTATTGCTAGGAGAATGAGGGGGTAGTGGAGAAGCAAGTGGGAGCTGCTTCTAATTCAAGGAAAATAAAGATGTAAGTTCAATTTCTCACAAGGAAGTGGAGAATTCTCAAAGATACTGAAGATGACTCTGGTCTTATTGCAGTACTTGGTCAGCCATAGTTTGAGATGTGAAGGGAAACAGTGTGATTCCAGAATCCACACTGGGAGCTTCACAATTACCTCTAAAAAATTCTCCAAGGGAGGACACAATTTGTTTTGGAGGAAATAATTACTTATTTCTAGAATACCAGTGTCTCCAGGGTGCTGGGTTTCCAAAGAATCAAGACTCCCACGTTGGGCACTTTCAGGACACCAGGCTTAGGGGACAAGCACAAGAGCACCACACTGCCTCTTCTCCTACAACACCCTGAGGGCATCTATTACTTCCTGTGTCATTGTGCTTCCTCTAAATACATTCCTTGCCTGTGTCCCATAAATATCTGTCGATTTGACAAACCCATTGACTCATAAGAGAGCCAGGAAAATTAGGTGGAGTAGGGTGTCAATGCCTGGTGAGACCTCTGCTTCCCCAGACAAGTTAATATTTCTGACAAGGAAGGAACACATTAAGATAAACAAATGGCATTCAAATGACAGGCTTTCAGACTTCAGCCAGTTCATGAAGGAAGAGGTTTTAGGTAGTTTAATGTTACTATATCATAAATGCCCATTCAATGCCAGTGGATTTTACTTCATTGAATTTCGATGAAACCAAGTCCAAGTCTTCTGGTGGTTGTTCAGGATTCCAGAATGTAGAAGACAGGTGTTGCCTTCAGTGGGCTCACTGTCTGTGTAAGTTTTATAGAGGTTAAAAATTCATTCTATAGGGCCCGGCAGCGTGGCCTAGCGGCTAAAGTCCTTGCCTTGAACGCCCCGGGATCCCATATGGGCACCGATTCTAATCTCACTTCCCATCCAGCTCCCTGCTTGTGGCCTGGAAAAGCAGTCGAGAACGGCCCAATGCATTGGGACCCTGCACCTACGTGGGAGACCAGGAAGAGGTTCCTGGTTCCCTGATTCGGATCGGCGCAGCACCGGCCATTGCGGCTCACTTGGGGAGTGAATCATCGAATGGAAATCTTCCTCTCTGTATATCTGACTTTGCAATAAAATAAATAAATCTTTAAAAAAATTCGTTCTATATAAAGCAGTATGATACTTGCCAAGGGGAAGATTGGGGAAATATTTTAAGGAAGCAATTTAAGGTAAACACTTTAAGACATTGGTATACATGATGATTACTTGGACAAGACCTCCCAAATCATAGGCAATAAAGCAAAACTAAACCAATGAGATATCTAATGCACAAATTTCTACAGGACAAAGCAAACAATCAACAAAGAGAAATGCAACCTAATGAAAGAAAATATTTTCAAGCTGGCTATCCAATAAGGATTAATATTTAGAATATATCAGCAACTCAAAAAAAAATATCAAAAAAATCAGGTTAAGAAATAAGGAAAGTACTGCAATAGATACTTCTCAAAAGGAACATAGTCAACAAATATATGGGCAAAAGCCTTAATATCACTGTACAAAAGGGAATTGAAAAATGAAAGCTGTCAGAACATTATCAAAAGCACAGATGGCAACAAATGCTTATGAAAATATTAAGACAAGGAGTTCTTACACCTGTTGGTAAGAATGTAGATTAGTTCACTATGAAAGCAATATACATCTTTTTTTAAAAAAAAAGTTTCTTTTTATGGGGAAGGTAGGTTTACAGAAAGAAGTAGAGATAGAAAGATCTTCCATCTGCTGGTTCACTCCCCAAATGGTTGCAATGATTGGAGCTGATGAGATCCGAAGCCAGGAGCCAGGAGCTTCTTCCAGGTCACTCACATGCGTGCAGGATCCCAAGGACTTGTGCCATCCTCTGTTGTTTTCCCAGGCCACAAGCAGGGAAGTGGTAGGGAAGCAGAGCAGCCAGTACAAGAACTGGCACTCATCTGGTTTCTCAGCCTTGCAAGGGGAGGATCAGCAATTAGCCAATTGAGTTGATTTTTGTAAATGATGAGAGATAGCAGTCCAATTTCAAGTTTATGCATATAATACATACATCCAATTTTTCCAATATACCACTTATTTAGTCTCACCCAGGTTGAATCATGAGAAATAAAATACCTAAACAGATCAATAATGAGAACTGAAATTTAATCAGTAATAAAAAAATCTCCCAAAGAAAATCCTTGAACCAGGTGGCTCTTCTGCTGAATTCTAGTGAACATTTAATGAATTATTTCAATCCTTCTTAAATTAGTTCAAAAGTATAAAAGCAGGGAATTCATTCTGTAAGGCCAAATTACCTTGATATCAAAACTAGACAAGGATACAAACAAAATTCGTACAGGTCAATAACTTCAATGAACATACATGTAGAAATCCTCAACAAAAAACATTTATCATGCCCAATTGGGATTCACTGTGGCAATTCAAGGATGGTTCAACATACACCAATCAATGTAATACAACAACTCAACAGAAAGACAAAAATCATCATCATCAAAACAAATGAAGAAATGAATTTAACAAAACAATGTTTCTTTATAAAACTTCAAGTCAAATCAGGTATATAAGAAATGCACTTAGGTTTAAAAAAAAATCACATATAACATGTTAACTAACATCACATCCAATACGGAAAAGCTCTCTAAGATCTAGAACAAGACAAAAATGTTCACTCATACAACTTTCATTCAACATACTACTGGAGTCTCTAGCAATCAGGCAAGAGAAAGAAAGTACATGTAAATTTTAAAGGGGGAAGTCAAATTTTCACTGTTACTAGATGACCTGACTTTCCCCAGACTCCATCAAAAGAACTAATACACAAATTCAGCAAATGTGCAGGGTACGAATTCAGTGTAAAAAAAATTAAGTGTCATGATATAAAACAGTGACACATCTAAAAACAAATCAAGAAAGCAATCCCATTCCCAGTAGTTACAAAACAAATTAAAATATGCAAGAATAATTTAACCAAAGGAATACAGCTCTTTACACTGAGAAGTATAAATCACTGACTTAACAAGCTGAAGAGGACAGAAGGAAATTGAAATACATTCTGTTGATTGATTGGAAAAATCAATATCATTAAAATATGCACACTAGTGCAAATGATCTACAGACTCAATTTAATCTCTCAAATTCCCAATGACATTTTTAACAGAACTAGAAAAATTACTACTAAACCATAAAATACCCAGGACACAAAAAGCGATGTTGAGCAAAATAAAAAAGCAAGACACAGTATACTATCAGACTTTAAAATGCATTATAAAGCTACTGTAATTAAAACATCATGGTATTAACATATAATCAAACCATAGACCAAAGGAACAGAATAGAGACCCTGGAGGTAAACACATTCATTTATACTTGACTGAGCTTTAGCAAAGGTGGTATGAACATGCATTACGAAAAAAAAAAAGATGGTTTTTCAAAGTTTGTTTTTACATTAAAATTATGTGACTGGGGTTGGTAGCAGCTTAGGCTTCCACTTGTGATGCCAGCCTTCCATATAGGCATCAGCTCAGGTCTTAGCTGCTCTATGTTTCTACATGATATACTTTCCTAGACCCAGCTCTCTGCTGATGTGCCTGAGATATCATCTGGGGATGGCCCATGTCCTTGGGTCCTTGGATCCCCCTAAAAGACCCAGAGAAAATTCCTGGTTCGGAGTTTCAGACAAATCCAGCTCTGTGGTCATTTGGGAAGTGAGCCAGTAGATGGAAAATATCTGTGGGTGTGTGTTCTTCTCTCTGAGTCTGCCTTTCAAATTAAATCAAATTTTTTTAAAATGTTTGACTTTAAAGCACTGCCTGCTTTACGAATTTAAGAAAGAAGGCCCAGCACGGTAATTCCTCGCCTTGCACATGCATGGATCCTATATTGGCACCGGTTCTAATCCTGGTGGTCCTGCTTCCTATCCACGTCCCTGCTTATGGCCTGGGAAAGCAGCTGAGGATGGCCCAAAGCCTTGGGACCCCTAACCTGCAAGGGAGACCAGGAAGAGGCTCCAGGCTCCTGAATTCGGATCAGTGCAGTCCCAGCCATTTGTGGCCGCTTGGGGAGTGAATCAACGGACAGAAGATCTCCCTCTCTGTATCTCCTTCTCTCTGCATATCTGACTTTACAATAAAAAAATCCTTTTAGAAGAATTCAAAAAGACAAACAAAATTTATTATATTATCACCTCAGCATACATAGAATATGAATTTTAGAAACCCAGTGTCCATTCACAAACAAAATCTGCAGGTTAAAAATGGTCAATTTCCCCATCCTGATAAAAGTAAATCATAGGAAATATTTTGAAAAAGTCAGATTAATAAAATATTTCAAATATCCATTTAAAGTGATACCACTCTGATTGAACACTAGACTGCATGTGTTAAGCGGAACAGGAAGGAGAAAAATGAAATAGGTGGGATAATGATTGAAAAGAAAAAAGTATCATTATTTGCATATGATATGATTAGTTAAATACAACAATAAAATATTATAAATCATTAGAAGGTTGGCAGATATAGGCAATATCCTATATTTCAAGCTGTATTGGATATGTAGGTTTTTTCAAATTTAATTATTTTCATTTTCTATGAATGTTACATGCATTCTTTTGCAAGCATACTTCACCATGCACATTGCAAAATGAGAATTTCGAATCAGAAAGAAAAGTGTTGCATTTTTTTGATATTCCAGGGACAATACAGATTGGCAGCTCAGAGACTTTGCAAGAAGTCCACTACTACCTCCATCATCGCAGAAGCGAAGGGTAGCAGAGAGGATAAGTCATCTTATTGGGGCAGCCTGGGTCATGCCTTGCCCTCTTGTCAATGAGCACTACTCTCCATTAGCATTAGGCTTTTTTTCTCAGAGCCTTTTCCTGACAATACACCTGCGGAATCTCCTGCTTCAAGACAGAGGAGTTCATCTCTTTTTCTTAAAGCTCCGTGATTTGCCTCCTCCGGCCATTCACTACTTCCAGGCACAGCCCAACTTAGCCTTAGAACAACATGGGTCAAATGAATTAGGCAAGTAAGCATTTACTGAGTCTAGCCTCATTTCTTAGAATAAAAACTGGAAATAACAACCTCATTATTAAATAACAACTGGTCTTACTTAAATAATTTCTATTAAAGGCATCACAACCTGGCAAATTACTTTCCAACACTGGCTTTGTCTGGGGCTTTCAGCTGCAACCAATAATGGTAGAGAAGATCCTTCACATCTCACAAAAGGATGATTCCACATCTTAAGCCTCAATACTGGCCAGCAGCTGCTAACCTGGTGACGCAAATACAAAACCAAAGATTGCCCTTTAGGTTCATTAAGGACTAATGATTGCACTTCTGGCCACAAAGTTCTTCAACATTCCACTCGTGAGTCTTTCTGCTCCTGTTCTCTCCTCTGCCTGCCCCTTATCTGTTTCTCACTGATTAAATGAAACAGAAGAGGATCGGTCCAGGTGTATATCAAACTCTTATCCAAGGAATCAAAGCTGGGGTTTGGGAGAAGAGAGGAAAGCACTGAATCCTGCACTTACAATTCAGGCACAGCTGCTCCAATTTAACCTGTTAGAAAGAGTGACTTCCACATTATGTTTCAGGGTAGATTTTTTTTACATCCCTATGAGAAGAAAAAAGCATTTAAAAGTGAAAAGCTATGAAAATCATTTTACTTTTAGACCTATGGTCATGAAATTGACAACTTGCTCTTTGACCAATATGCCCCAAAGTCCCAAATCCGAAATCTGAAATATATATGCAACTGTATGAGTCCTATGATCCTCAGTGACATCAGAATAATGTAACAGTCCAGTGGATCACCCTACCTCCTACTGGAGAAAGTGAACCACACACACACACACACACACACACACACATATATATATATACACATACAAAACTGAGCAACTATCAGGGAAGCAAAATGAATTTTTTTAAAGATTTATTTTTATTACAAAGTCAGATATACAGAGAGGAGGAGAGACAGAGAGGAAGATCTTCCATCCGATGATTCACTCCCCAAGTGAGCCACAATGGCCGGTGCTGCGCCAATCCGAAACCGGGAACCAGGAACCTCTTCCGGGTCTCCCATGCGGGTGCAGGGTCCCAATGCATTGGGCCGTTCTCGACTGCTTTCCCAGCCCACAAGCAGGGAGCTGGATGGGAAGTGGAGCTGCTGGGATTAGAACCGGCGCCCATATGGGATCCTGAGGCGTTCAAGGCGAGGACTTTAGCCGCTAGGCCATGCTGCCGGGCCCCAGCAAAATGAATTCTTTGAGATTGGAAACCGACACAGTATGACATAACAAAATGCTGGTATAAACTGGAACTTGCAGAGCATCTGGCCCAGCACAGAATGCTATCACTACGTACATTACATAATTAAGATTGAGGAGGTGACAATAAATTGGCACCTCACTAATCTGGACAAAGAATTGGAAAATAGGATACAGGAGGAGTACAAAACTCCCGACAGGGTAGAACAAAACTGATCTTCACTACAACATATGATAGTCAAGCACTCTTCAGTAGAACATAAGCAAAATATAAACATGAAAAGATCAGTTGAAATACAGAGGAATCAATTGACATGTAGAGGAATGGCAATCAGACTCACAGGAGACCTCTCAGAAGAAACTGTACAGGCCAGAAGAGAATTAAGAGACATATTCCAGATTCTAAAAAGTAAAAAAATTGTCGGTCCAGAATAAAATACCCAAAAAAGCTTTCCTTGGTCTTTTTAAATGAAATGAAATTCTTCCATAGCAAAGAAAAGCTCAAAGAATATGCCCTACAAATGATGCTTAAACTTGTTCTCTTGACAGAGAAAATGTGAAGAACATCCCAATAAAATAACATAAGACTAAAACAATGAACAGCCCATTGCTAAAATAGCAGGACCAAATTACCAACTACTCATTTTAACCCTGAATGTAAATGGAATAAACCCATCAATCCAACATCATAGATTAGCAGACTGGATTACAAAGAAACATCTATCTGTTGCCTACAGGAGACATATCTCACCAACAAAGATCACCAGAAACTGTATCTCATGGATTCTGATGTTTACGTTTTTATTTTCATTTCTTCGAAACAGTTTTTTTCTCTGATTAAATTTTTCACTAACTCATAGCTTGCATCATTTTTTTTCAAGAAGGTTTTATATATTTTTTTCATTTCTTCAGCAACATACTAGTCATTCAGTAGCATGATATTTGACTTAATGGAGTTTTTAATTTCTTTTTGTCTTCCTGTTTTCTTTTTTTGTGGCTTTTCATTTAATGGGATGTACAGTAACCGTGTAATAGACTATCATATCCAGATGTGAGGATTCAATGCAGTATGCATCTCAACTTCCAGATCAAAGATGGACTCCCAATGAAACTGTTAAATATATCTTGTCAATAGGATGCTGGACTCTGTCATTGTTCATGCACACAATGATGGACTTATGACTGTTTATGAAGTACTATACTATTGTAATAATATAGGGGAACTCAGTGGGAGGGAGAGGGTTTGCATGGGTGGCGGGAGGCCAGGGAAATCCTAGACCCTATGGAACTATATCATGAAATAATAATAATAATGAGAAGTTGACATCTGGTTAAGGATGTGCTAACACCTAGAAGTCATAGCAATGGCATGATGGAAAGGAAATGATAGAAAGATTGACGTGAATGAACAGAAAAAGGAAGAGAGCAACAGCAGGAGGTAGGATAGAGAAGAGGAAGATATTAAACAGATGAGAAAAAAGAAAGAAGTCCTGAGCAGGACTTGCAATAAACACTAGACATTTCATTGGAAACCTCAAGTGCAAAAGGGGTCAACTCAGAGAAAGGCAATTGACACCTCCAAGGACTTTTGTACTTAAAGACCACACTGAGGATTCAGAGTCATATTCCTCCTTTAGAAAATAATACCTAATAAACACCACCTTGGTGAAAGCAAAGGTCCAAAAATCACACTGTATTTGAGAAGACATGACATCATCCCTAAGGCTTTCCTTAGTAAGTTTGGCAAAATGGACACACACTAACTTCATCTGAGGGCTACCTTCCTCCAGCTAGGCATACGAAACAAATACTTGCATGCACTTTCAGCTCCTTTCCCTCAGTGCCACAAGTCAATAAAGGCAGTTGCCATGGCTTTCCCATCTCAGGAAAATGCAAAGGAAGATCAGGCGAAAGGAAAAGCAATTTGGAACCGTGAAAGTGCTTGAGTTTGTCCAGTCCCCACATTTGACTCACATCCATTCAAACTGTGTAAGTCCATTCAGACCGAGAACACTTTGCTGCTGTACTGTAAATGCCCCAGGCTTAGAGATTCAACTCTGACCTTAGCAGAGAAGCTGCTACTAGAGCCAAAGTTCAGCATCACCTCAAAGCTAGTACAAGGATCCAATAGTCCACTAGCACTCTAGAGATTATTACTATTGCGGTTTGGTTAAAAATCAATAAATGTAATTTTTAATCATCCCTGAAGCTAAACACTTTTGAGTAGTCTGCTGCAAACATCTAAACGCTTGAAGTATTTTGCTGCTGTTCCAACAAGAGCATTTGTCTATTACTTGTGGGTTATAATCAGATACTACATTATATAAGATTTAAAATTTTGAAAAAGAATATTCAGTGGATTGGGTATTACTTTGCCTTTCAAGAAAACTTTATGGAATTGAGGGATAGAATTAGAATTTGAAATAGTATAGAATCTTAAGGATAAAATAAAATCTACAAAGATACTGAAATGAATTAAGGTACAAATGAATTAAGGTACAAATGAATTAAGGTACAAATCTATACAACTGCAGTAAGTGAAAGTGCAATTTTTTAAATCATTTCCATATCTCACTAGACCTTCCGATTTGCTGCTTTGAACAATCTGTTACCAATATCCAACAAAGGATATTGGTTCTCATATGTTTTTGTTATTATTTTAAAATTAAGGTGGGGCTTGCCTCAGACAAAGATTTTGAGAAGATTCACTCACTTATAATTGTTTTCAATATTTTAGGAAATACTGGGATTAGTTGGTCATTAAAATTTTAGTAGAATTCAGCAGATAAGCTGTTTGATCCTGGGCTTTATTTGGGAGGGGGGATGTGTTCATTACTGTGTCAACATCCATCTTCATTATCGTTCTATTTAGGCTGTTTCCATGCCTCAATATTGGCAAACTCTGTGTGACCAGAAATCTATTCCTTTCTTCTAGATTTTCCAATTTGTTGACATACAATCAACAATTTGTTGTTTGCAAGAATTCCTGATGATTTTTTCCATTAAACTGGTATGTTTTGTAGCATCTCCTTTCTCATTTCTGGCTTTTAATAAGTTGGGTCCTTTATTTGGTAGCTGGTACAATGTATATCAATTTTGCTTATTATATCATTTTGATACACAAACAATGAAACAGCTTTAAAACCATTTATAATATCAGTTCATTCAAAATACTACAGAAGCTTTCATTAAATTGGAGTAGAGTTAACCAAGAATACGAAAGATATCTCAACTGAAATTTAGAAAATATTAAACAACTGGATGATGCAAACATCCTGAAAATATCTTTCATAAAAAATCTTTTCATGCTTTGATGAAAATAATACTATCAAAATTTCCATCCTAGCCACATCAATTTACACATTCAATGTGATTCCAAGCAAGAACTTTCTTCTAAGAGCTAGGAAAAAAAATCCTGAATTTCAAGAAACAGCCTAGTACAAGCAAAAAAAAAAGTAGAAATTAATCTCCACAGCTAGAATCATTTAACCTTTGAAAAAATGAGCTAAGATCAATCCATGCAGAATGGACAGCTTTTTTCAATGAATTGTAACAGCAAAATTGGATCTACATACACAAAAGTATGAAAGAAAACCTATACCTTACGGCTTTTACAAAAATCAGAGACCCAGAAGAGATTTCTGGCTCATGGCTTCAGATCAGTTCAGCTCTGGCCATTGAGGCTGCTTCTGGGTGAATCAGTGCACGCAAGATATTTCTCTGTATCTCCTTCTCTCTGCATATCTCCCTTTCCAATAGAAATAAAATAAATATTTAAAAAATGAACTGCACAGGGATCAAGGATCTAAATCTATGACCTGATACTATGAAATTACTAACGGAAAACACTGGGGGAAATTCTACAAAACTCCTTGGAAAAGATTCCAGAAGCACAGGGAATTAAAAGCAAAAGTAAACAAGTGGTGTCAAGCTAAGAAACTTGAGCACTGTAAAGGAAACACTCAACAATGTGAGAGTTAAGGATCGGAATGGGAGAAAATATTTGCAAACTGTGCATCTGACAAAGGATTACCATCCAAAATAAACAACTCAAACTAAACAACAATGTGGCGAACAACTCATTTAAGAAATGGGAAAAGATACATGAACAGGCATTTTTCAAAAGATTAAACACAAATGGCCATAGATTAAAAAAAATGTTCAATGTTACTAGCCATCAGATAGATACAAATAAACACCACAATGAGGTTTTGCCTCAACCTCAGAATGGCTGTTATCCAAAAATTCCAAAATTAAAAAATGCTCATAAGGATATGGGAAAAAAAGGTTCTCTAACAGACTTTTGGTGGGAATATAAACTAATATAAACTTCATGGAAGTCAGTATAGAAAGCCCTCAGAAATCTGAAAATTATTAGCTAAGATATGGAATCAACCCAGATGTCCATCAAGTGATGGCTGAATAAAGAAAACATGGTTTGTGTTTAAATGTCTCTGTGTGTGCATGCATGCCAGGGGTAGGAGAGCAGAATGCTACTCAGCCATAAAAAGAAAGAAATCCTATTGTTGTTGTTTTTTTTAAAAAAAGAATGCAACTGAAGACCATTATGTTTGGTGAAATAAGCCAGTCTCCAAAAGACAAATATCTATATTCTTTGAGACACAGCAGTAACACTGAATTTAAAAACCATGTAAGAATTAAACTGGTATCTTCTGATTTGATTGTTTACAGACTTTGTCTATATTTCTGTGGAACAGTATTCTTTCTACTTTTACTTATTCAGCATTATTGTTATTGCTACACTAAACTTGTGATTATAGCATAAAATAAAATATCTTGCATAAGCTAAAGAGAAAAGGCAATGGAGGGGAATAAATTGAGGGAAGGACGGAAGTAAAGTATGGCTATCTTAAAATTGTATCAATGAAATACATATAATCTGTTCTCTTTGTATTAATATATTTTAATTTATTAAGTTGACATTTACAATGCAGTTGTTCTGAGGAAAGAGAAATATCAGTTAGTGGAATGCAAGGCATTGCCTGATGAAGTGTCAGGCTCCTGACTCAGCCCTCCCACATCCTTAGAGACACAAGCATCTAACATGGGCCTACCTTCCTCCCCTGCTGTTCCTTGAAGGGGCTTCCTATAGGAATATAATCAAGAATTCAATAGAAATTCTTTCTTTTTACACACTAGGGGTTTTTTTAACTTACTTTCATTCAATCGTGCAACCTTATTCTGTCTGATTTTATGTTTCATAACACAGAATCAAAAGCAAAGAACTTATACAGGGAACAGACTTTGCTTAGGATTCATGCCCAAGTGAAAAGGGCAACTAGTGATAGACATGAACGTTCTGTAACTGGCGGTGTATGATTCACAGATAATTTTGTGAACTATCTCACAAATTACATTTGTTGACAACTGTGGTGATATACCATTCACCAAACTAAATGTATTTAAAATAGAATTTATAAACAGATGAAATTCTGCTAGACATCACATAATTACACAATGTCATTACCTGTCCTTTTGAGAAATATGAGCATACCATAAAGCCACATGCCCAATTCCATATTACTTAACTATTTCCTTCTTTCTAAAGTAGTCCCAAAGGTGGTAATAGTAGTACCCAAGCTATAAGAGAATTCAGGTCACTGTGGAAGACTGGGATGGCAGAAAGGTTCCGAAGCGAGACTTGAAAGTCTCAACTTTTCTTTGTCTTGCTCCTCTAAGCTTTGTAAAAACTCTCCCTTTCTTTGAGGAAGATCAAGCAACATCCTTCCCTCACCTGTTAACCTGTCATGACTTTTCTAAAAACTTAGTTGTTTATGGATGTGATATTCCCCCTATTGTTTTATAGCAGGATAATAATTGTCAAAAAACAACACATTAATATCATGTTATAGTCAGGAAAAAAGAAAATGTGCATAGAAACAGAAATCCTAATTTTAATGCCACTGCTTCATCACTTACTAAGAATGTGACCATGAACTACACACCTTGCTTGTCTGATCTTCAATGTTCTCATTTTCAAAATCAGAGTGAGATAAAAGGGCAAGAAGAACAAAAGAAGTCATTGTCTTCACAGCATTGTGGAGGACCACAAGATTTGGTGTCACACCTTAGAGCTATCACTTACTTAGTGAGACACCAAATATGAGGAACTTAAAAATCCCAAGAATGCATGTTCAGCTATGCAACTAGAATAACCGTTCCTGCCTTGAAGCCTTGTTCCTTAACGAATGAAATGACCTAATATAGAGCCTGGCACATAATGATGCATTAAACAAACGACAGGGATTATTGTTATCCTTATCATCACGATTATGAGTCATTGTTGATCCCTGACCTCAAGGGGGTCCCAATGCAGCAATGGAAATGAAGAGAAACACGCCTCTCTCACATGAAGCAGCACACACTGAGGGACAAATGAGCATCACAGAGGGTGACAAGCCTGGGGCAAGAGAAAGGAGAGTTGTCTGAAGCAATAGCAAAAGGCTCCATGTACTCATCCAAGCAGGGTTTAAAAAGTCCTGACTCCATCAGTCAGAAAGCACAAAGGTATTACAAGTAGGAAGAGAATAATCATACTCATTGTCTTTGTCCTTTTTGGCTACAACAAAAAAGTACCACAGACTTGGTATCCTATAGCAGAAATTCATCTCTTGCAGTTTTTGAGGCTTAAGAACTCAGATCGGTACCAACATAGGTTTGGGTAAGAGCTGTCTTTCTGGCAATAGGTTGCCAACATGTATCCTAACATGGAGGAAAGAAAAGCTAGCTTTTTCAACTCTTTACAAATGGATAATTACTGGGAACAGCAGCTAAATCCCTGCCTTGTACACTCCAGGATCGCATATAACCACTGGTTCATCTCCTGGCTGCTCCATTTTCCATCCAACTCCCTGTTTGTGGCCTGGGAAGGCAGTCGAGGAGGCCCAAAGCCTTGGGACCCTGCACCTGCGTGGGAGACCCAGAAAAAGCTCCTGGCTCCTGGCTTTGACTTGGCTCAGCTCCGGCCATTGTGGCCACTTGAGGAGTGAGCCGGTGGATGGAAGATCTTTCTGTCTTTCTCTCTGTAAATCTACCTTTCAGATTAAAATAAATAAATAAATCTTGTATGGAAAGGATATATACTGCCTTTTGTAAGGGCTTCACTTTCATGACCCAGTCCCCTTCCAAAGGCTCACTTTCTAGTACTATCATATTGAGAGTTAAGTTTAAATGTACGAATTGGGAGCAACACAAATAGTTCATCACATACATGCCACCGTACTCTCAGTGTTTTAGGATCAGGCTTATTTAAACCAGAAGTCAGCAAACTACCAGTCATAAACCGAAGCTCATCTACCACATATTTTAGAACAAAACATTCTTACTGAAACATAATCATGTGAACTGTTTTTTGTTTGCTCTGACTCCATTGTATAACAACAACAAAAAGAGTAATGACTTCAGAAACAGCCTGACCTGCAAAGCTCCAAAGATTTACTATCTGACCCTTCACAGAAAATAATTCTCCAAACTTTGACTTAGGTTATATTGAACTCGGAGTCTTCTTTAACGTCCCATCTCTTCCAATAATTTTCTTACAATTTGAATTCTTCATTCTTCTTTACTGCACTTTGCCAGTAGCAGTATTAACATTGACATTGTTTCCAGTAAACACATTGGAATCCCTATCTGGTCAATTATTCTAAGTCTAAGCAGGACTTACACACAAAATGTGTTTGGACTCAGAGCTGTTAGATGCTTTAAAAATAAATTTTGTTTTGGAATATATTCTCAGGAGTGGTATATCTGGATCATATGGTAGATCAATCTTCAGGTCTCTGAGCACCCTCCAGCCTGACTTACACAGTGGCTGCACCACCAACAGTTTAGCAGGATCCCTTTCTTCCCATATCCATGTCAGCAGGTGCTATTAGATTTCCAAATGTAAGCCAATCTCACTGGTGTTAGGTGGGCTTCTGACTGTTGCGGACGAACCATACTATTGTAATAAAGTGGGGAAAATAGTGAGGGGATGGAGAATGTCAGGGTGGAAGGGGAAACTCTACCATGAAAATTTCATGAAAAACAGTAATAAAACAGCATACATCTAAATAAACAGATAAATAAACCTTGCTTATATTTTATCCCTTAACCTCAGTTGTCACGTCATGAGCTAACATCTACAGATCATAAGATGCCTCAGGTACCAGAGTAACTGCATTTATAGTTCTAGCTTGTCTACTCGTTTTCTCAATGAGTCGAGTGAAAGTGGTTTCCCTTTCTGGATCTCAGTGTCTTCCTCTGAACCCACAAGTTTCTGTTTCCTGCAGGTCTCACAGCTAAGGTTCTAAATACTACAAAGTAGAAACTACTATAGTCACCCTGTAAAGCCATGAGCTCTTACACTGGAGTCATGCAAGCCTGGATACAAACTGTCTAACTGCTATTTTGCCTAATTAGTCTCAGACTAGTGACCTAAAGTCTTGGAGACACAGTTGATTAAATTTGCCCAATAGTAAGGATACAATGTGATTTTATATATAACAGCTAGTACGGAATGGGGCGCATTAAAAGCACTAGATAAATACTAGTAGTTAATACAAATACTGAATATTTACTTTCTGCTTACTACTTGAATGAAGTTATAATCTCTTTAGAGTAGGTCAGAATATATTATTATGTATTATAATACTTAAGAATATATTACAGGCTAGAATGAATAAGAAAAATGATAAAAATGATCCAAATTATTAAACATATATTAGAAGTTAACTTATTTACATTACAAAAGGTTTATATCACAAAGCTTTTTTTGACCAAACAATTCATCATTGTTTCTGCCAAATACACTTATTCATGTAAATAGGATTTACTGTGTGACTATATGACTTTCACTCATTTCTTCAAGATCACCTTCACAGTATAAAATATGGTATGGTTAATACACATAATTATGGGGAGGTACTCAATTAACTTCTGGTGGCAATAGCAGCATTCCAGAAGTAATCTAAGTGGTACTACATGGAAATGCTAATCCAGTTCATTTGCAAACTTGAACTAAAGTGAACCTATATTTCAAATATAAAATGTGTGACTGAGTAGTCACCACAACAGGATCTCTCCCATGATTGTACTGGATATTTCAGAGGCAGTCTAGATGGATTATTCCCATTGACCAGGTGACTCAACAGAGCCACAGAAAAGTTCGGGACTTCTCCAGGGCCATCCAGTAGTACTTTTTACTATGCCTTTGGAAGAGTTTTACTAGCTACCAATGCAATAGACATCTGATCTAAGGTTGAGTTTTGCTTGCAGGAGCCCAAAGTTTGTACCTTTTTCCTAACTACAGTCTTATTGACCTGACACTTAGCAACTTATAGGGAACCAACTTTCACAGATGGGATGGGAGCTCAGAATGCTGCCTGTGGGCCTCTGAGGTATTTATCTTCATTATTATTTTGGTAGCTTATTTAAATATTTTAATTAATCAGGTTATTGGGCTTAAGCTTAGAGAATAAATGAGCCTAAGTCTTGTGAATTTAACACATAATTAGGATTCCAAACTTCCTGATAAAATGGGTGAAACATATGACAAAGTTAAAAGGGGGCTTTCACATTCTTTCAAAATGAGTTTGGAATGCTTTATTGTCAGGCAGAGCAGAAGAGAGCATGGTTTTTGATGTAATCACTGTCACCATTACTCCTGCTGAACAGACAAGGAACTTGACACTTTGGATACTTCCTGAAGGCTTCAGAAGCTTATAAATTACCCTTTACATAAAGCCCATGTTATTTTTTGTTGGTATTCCACTTTTAATATGTATCAGACTCTGAGGATACAAAAGTGATTAAGACACACACTGTCCTACCCTAAAGGAATACCAAAAATAGTAGGGAGTGGGAATACGGTTAAGTAATTTGGCAAGTATGAAAAATCGAGGAATATGTTAGGCATTAGCATAGGAGTATCTGGTCTCTTGTAATACAGCTTCAGTAGTAGTTTCAAATCTAATATTATGGTCATGAGGACAGAAATACATTGTAACATGCTCCTGAGACAAAAGCAATGGGTTATTTGTAACGAGCATACTACACATAAGAAATTTTTTAAAAGTCAGAGAAACAAAATAAACTAGGCCCTGCAGAAGGGAAGTAATCAAAAAGCCTTAGGTCACTGATAAAATATGCTGATCCTGAAACAGTCATCCTTCACTGCTGAAAGGGATCAGGTTATGAAAGCTGGCCTTTCAGGCCATCTGCCAGGGCTAAGGCCGCATCGCCCATGAGTCTTGGGAAGGAAAGTTTAAAATAAATATTTATAGAAGCAACTACAGAATGAGAGACAGGTGGGGGGAGGAATGAAGGAACAGGAAGGTAGAAGGTGAAAGGAGAGGCAACAGGAAGAACTGTGTCTTCAATGTCACCTTCATTCTTTTGGCAGTCTAGCACATGTGGATTATTCTGGGGGTCTAGAACATGAGGATCATTCATGAACAGATATTCAGTCCCCCAAAGAAACATGATTAAATGACATAAGGACACTAAATATATACAGAAGCAGGAAACATGTGACAACAGTGATGAAAAGGAAGAAGAGGCAGGGAAGTAGCACTGGCTATAGTAATCAAATTATACAATATTTACTAGTATTTCAGTTAAGGTAAACACTATGGTGACAAAGCTAAGAATCACGGCTTTAGTTTCCTCACCTATAATATGAAATAATAACAAACGCCCTAACATCCAAGAAAACTGAAGAACAAGTAAAATGAAGAAGTAAACAGGCCAAACAAACTCTGAAACTACTATACAGATGTTAGCTGTCAGTTTTCATATTTTATTTCTTATAAGGAAGCATTGTTTGACCTTGACATAAAATAATACATCTTTTCAAGTCTCTTGCGGATTCCAGCTCTGAGTAGGATAAAGTGATGTACATAAAGTTATGGACACAAATGCCATTTACGGCAAAAGTCACAAACCTTCAGAGCCCTGAACATTGTACTAAGCTATGGACAATGTGTTAAATGCAGATATCTGATGAGATTCAACTGCCTTACAACCACAGTTATGTCCAGACAGATGATATAACAGAGTGCTGTATTTGACTAGCTTGGAAACAAAGAAGACAGGTGATGGGTTTGGCTTTAAGAAGATGTTAATTTGGGTGCTGGTGTTATTGACTTGACTAACACATCACATGACCAGGGTTCAAGTCCTAGCGGCTCCACTCCTGGTGTAGTTCCTTGAACAGAGAAGTGTTTGGGTCCCTGTCACCCATATTGAAGCCTCACATGAAGCCCCCGGATGCTGGCTTTGGCCTAGTCTAGGTTTGACTGTTAGGGTAATCTGGGGAGTGAACCAGCAGATTGAAGATATTGATCTCTTCCCTCCCCTCTTGGTAACTTTGACTTTCCAAAATAGAGAAACAAAGACCATAGTCAATATTTTGCTTTGCTATTCTGCTCTTAAACTCAGCTAAGTTCATATAATAAAAATCAGAATACAAATGGAAAAAAGAATCAGCTAAAAACTGTTACTACTGCACTACATACAGAAGGCCAAAGTTACTATCCTTTAGAGTGCATTTTTAAATTTCATTCTCTGCATTCAAAGCTCATTCTATGCAAATGAGGATTTTTAAAACAAATATATGTATACTGATATTTTTCAAAGTAAAAACATCTTCACAAGTGACTTTTATAAAAATAAGAATATTAGATAGTAGTGCCTAGGAGAAATTAAGCAATCTATTGTGGAGACTGCGGTAGATTTTTTGTTTTCTATTCTCCTGACAGCTATGACACCTTGGTCCTCTGGTATCTGTCCCTGCTTCGGGAGATAACACAGGTCATTTTTGGTTATCAACAACCAACCCAGTGATGAAAAAAGGCCCCAGCTGTCAACACTTGTCACGTGCAAAGCACTTCAACATGAACCAAAGGGGTGAGAAGCATAAGCCAGGGCACCTGCACAATGGTTTTGCATGATGATCGAGATGAAATAGAATACATGGCAGGAGAGAGGATGCGACCACAAATAGTCCCTAAAGGCCATTCTCTTTTAGAAAACAAAGGCTATCTCAGAAATGGCCAGGCAGTTAGTATTTGTCATTGAATTCAGTAGAAGTCTGACCATGGACGGGGCTGTTCTGAGCATCCGCTTCTTCACATGTGCAGTGATAATGAATAATGATACACACTTCCTCATGCCATTATTGGGAGGCCCAAGGGAAGCCATGCATATTGAGCACTTCAAAGAGAATGTGATACAGAGGTAGAAAACTGAGAAAGTATTTTTGTGGTTGCCGTCTGCAATTCAACCTAATGAACCCTCGAGTATATAAGCTCGAAGAACTTAGAGATCATTGGTTACGAGCCCTCCCTTTCTCTAAGGAGGACATTAAGACTGGAAGAGGGAGGAATAGTTTACAATGACATATACCTATTTTGCATTAATTCAGCAAATACCCATCCAAGCATGTGGGCAGACACCATATTGGTAGATTAAAATGTGTATCATAGGTAAAGATACAATCTGGATAAATAACTATGCATTAGTTGTTTCATCTAAAAAGGAGTACAATTACTGCATTTACCTTACAGATTAAGGATGAAACACATTAGGATTAACAAAGTGATTACATGTAAAGAGTTTAGAACACTGCCAGGAATATGATAAGCTATTTATGCTTATTACATAACAGATGAAAATGTTCTATATTTATATACTTGAAATGGATGTGTGGCCACATTTTTTCACTTTATATACTTATATTTGAAAACTAGAGTAAGACAAATGCCAACTTCTTCATACATCTTCAGCTATGTAATTTTTCACTCTTGGTAAGCAAAGTCATAGAGACATGCAGTATTCCATAGCAATAACCTAGCGTTCAGGCACTTGCTTTGTGAATCTGGAGAGACATCGTCAAAGGCAGTGGTGGTAGCCTCCTCAACTTGCACTGCAACCCAAGGTTCCAGTGGTGGCAAGCTATTCCACACCTCTTATGATGTAAAAGTTGTGCCACCTCCCTCCCATTGGTGGTTCAATTATGTGGTGGTGGTCTGGGTGTCACTCCTGTAGACCTAGGCTTGAGTCCCTTGTCTCCAGCTACCCCAGGGACCTTGTAACAACCTGTACCTAATTAATACCATTAAAATACCCATTTAGCTTTTGTTGCCAATAGGGAAATGCCAACTGCCATAGATGGGTAAGATCTCAAAAGGCAGAGTGGGATGGGAGAGAAAGCAAATTTACCACAGGAAGTGGGAACAGCCTGAGCAAAGCTGGAGAAGAGAGCTGGGCAGCGTACGTTCCATTGTTACAGAGGAGAAAGCAACCCCTGCCAGAGCCAATCATCACAGTCAGTCTAGAAAAGATTTGCTATGGGGACTGATGCACCAGAATGAACCCCATGATCATATTAACAGACATTAGAGGATATTGAAAATAATTGCAGACCATTCTACTGAGACAAGCCTCGGAGTTCCTGTGTACCATTTTAGAGCTAGGGAAAAAAAACCTTGGAATAGATGTTTAGGGCATTATACTGCAAAGATGAATGATATTTTTAACACAAATATGCAACTGAGGCTGCCTAACAATGTGTGGCTGTATTGCCTCTAAATAGAAATTTTTGATTAAAGTATATCAATATTAACTCTTTTATAGGATTTTAGTATTTCTGCCAAGAAAGTTATGTTATAGTGCCACAGCAAATGTCCCCAATGAAACTGTTTCAGTTTATGAATGCCATCTATTTCTAGAAAAAACACAAGCTACCGCTTGTCATAAATGGGAAAAGTTTACATAAGAAACAAAACACAACATCCAAAATGAGAAGTACATTTAAAATAAAATGCTTCAGTACTCCCAAAGACGAACATAACACATAGCTAATACACTTCCCCCATTACAAAAATCCTTACACATGAAAATATTTTTAAGCTCTGGTTTTCACTTGATGTATCAAAATTGGATCATTAAATTCCTGGACAAACACTCCTTTCAAATTTGTCCTACAAGAGCAGTGATGTAGAATAAACATTGCAAAATTTTATTTCAGCGCAATTTCTGAATTCAGACTATTAAAAATTTGAGCCATATTTTTACATCAAAAAGAAAAACAAACACTTCCTTGTTCTCTGAAGATAGCAAAACACAAGAGACTTATTTTTATTGATAAAAGGGGGTTTATTTCAGCTCATGGCTGTCAAATTTCAGAGAGCAAGATTGGATAGCCCCATTAATCTGGCTACTGTTCAGGGTGGGGGCAATATTATGGCATTTCATAATACTGGAATATCTGCAGAGACATGACATGATCTTTAAAACCAGACAGATTTGACGTTGAATCCAGATTCCAATGCTTACTAGGCACAAAACCTTTGGCAAGTGTCAATTTTCATCTTGATTTCCTCCTCTGTATAACAAGGATTAAGATATATTTGTTTCACAGACCTGACTCGATATTAAGCAGTAATTTAAAACTCTTGCCAAAGTATACAGCGTACATTAAATTCTCAATCAGTGTTAACCATCAAATTACTTTTTCATAAAAGTTTGGAATTGAATTCATATGGCATAAATTTCACTGATTTCATGACTTCTGTATTTAAAACATGTCAGTTGAGCAACTGTTACCACAGTCTAATCTTAAAATATTCTATCACCGCAGGAAGAACCATTGGACTATTAGTCATCACAATACTGCCAATTTAATTCCCACAAAAATTGCTAATACCTTAGGCACTGGAGCCAGTCACAGCTGGGTTCAGGTGCGAGTTCCACAATTTATTAGCTATGTGACTGTCAGCAAGTTGCTTCACTTCATGGGCTCAGTGTCCTCACTGCAAGAGGAAGTACCTATAACATAACGTAATAGCACCTTTCCAATAAGCTGATTGTAAGGATCTCACAAGACAACCTGTTAGCAGCCAGTTCATAGTGAGCCCCAGATAAATGAGAGCCACAATCAGTGCTATGCTATTCCTTTTCATTCTACTTATTTCCTCCCCTTCCTTACCGACTTTTCATCTAGTTCTATTTCAACGCCTCTCTAGGCCCTGGAACAGAGCCTCATGCATAGTAAGCACAATATGTGTCTCACAAATTCTTTACTTAATTATGCAGTGTGTGTATGTGCATGTGTTTGCATGTGTGGATATAGAGAGGGCAGGGGGAAGGGATATACTGATTTTACTTCTTTGCAGTTAGTCCTGGTTCTTCCAGAAAACATTATCAATGTGTAAAACAATATGAAGCCAAAGAACAAATTTTCACATTTAATATAAACTAGACATCACCAAAATCACTGTCTTGACTCAGTCACAAAACCTGGTAGAACTGTCAAACCCTGGAGCCCCAGATCACGCTGACATGTCTCTTTTTATCAGCCTTTCTCACATCTTTGGAGTACATGAACTTAGACTTGCCAGATTCTCCAATAGTTTATGAAAAATCTCAGCAAAATCCAGGAAGACAGTATATTATGATGCCATAATCTACCAACAGGCCTCCTGACACCAAACCCTGTGCTCTCTTGGTTACATAACACTTCTGCTCTGTTGGGGCCTTTTTTTTAAGGAATTAAAAAAATGTACTTCCCTTCTCGTGCATTCTTCAATGTTAATGGATGACACAGAAATTTTTTAAAAAGCTACCAAAAAAGTCATTTAATACTCAATAACAGGTGTTTCTATTTTATACCAGGCTGGGGGTTGATTATATTTGGCCAGTTATATGAAACGTATGGTAAAATTTTAATGATTTGCCACTTTACTCTTTAGTAAAAATTCACTCACATTTCATTACTCTTGGTGAAAATGCCTTTCAGATATTGAATAAGCAATAGCTTGATAGAGTAGAAAGGGCACTGGCATGAGATGCAGATGATGGGATAGCTTTATGACTTGGCCATGTGTCTTAGCTACTCTGGATCACCATTTCTTTTTCTGGAAAAGGAGGGGGACTGAACCAGAGATGACTAAGGGTCTCCTGGCTCTAATATTTTCAGATTGTCTTGCCTATTTAGGAAAAGCAAACTTGACTTTTCAATCTCTAAACACCCACTGAATTTCAATAATACCCTTATAGCTTAGGATGGCAAGTCATCAAGTGACTTAATCATGAGCTCCTCAGAAGGGCAGAAACCTCAGGTCTCCTTCCAAGGCTTCAGGGCCTGGCTAACTGGAAGCTGGCTTACAAAAGGCAGTGAGAGAAAATTCATGTGCATGGGGGAAAGAAAAGCTCTTTATGGGAAATGATTTGCCTTGGAAGGTCTGTATTATTTTCCCTTGAAGTAACTAAATCCCATTAAGCATAGGGAGAAGACTGATTCTACTTTTCAAACTATAATTTATCAAAAATACAGATTTCCACATAGCTAAATCAGGGAGCAATTGTTTACATTACAAAAGATGATGGTCATAGGGTCCAACAGACCTGAATGGATTCAAATCCTGACTTTGACAAAGAAATGCGAGGTGTCTAAAACAGCAAGTTCAGTTCTATGGAACTAAATATATATTGAGTACTGATTAAAGGGCAGTGGACAGAGCTATCAAACACAATACAGGGAATTCCTGCGCATGAGATCGCATTTTCTTAGGGGCGGGACCAACACATAAACAGGAAGCTTTTCTGGGGAAGGTGACACTTTAGTAAGTTTGAGGCTACACACAAAACCCCTCTGTGCCTCTTTCTATTCATCTGTTCAGTAAGGAAAATGAATTGTGCCTTAGAAGACTGATGTAAGGGTTTAATGAGGTTGTCTATGGAGAATCTGAACATAATAACAATTCATAATGACAGTATCGTTCACTGTTTTCTCAGTCTTACGTTAATCTATTTGTGTTCATTATTTCTTATCTGTTTAAACCACCAAATGTCCTGTATGAGGTTAAGGACCTTTGTTTCATTCTTGATACATGTCCCCATTCCTAGAACACTGGCTTACTTGTAGTAAGTATTCATTTGGAGAAGGAAAAGCACAAGAGAAGGAAGAGAAAGAAAAGGAGGAAGGGAGGAAGGAAAGAGTTGGAAAAAGGAAGGAAGGAAGTGGGATGGAAGCAGAGAGGGAGAGGAGGAGGGAAATACTGCTATTTTAGCAAAGCATCAAATACAATAAAAAACAACCTAAAAGTGTGTGTATTATACAAGTACACTGTCACATTAAACCACTGAGCTACCTTTTCCAACCATGCCTTTCTTCTATAAAATTCTGGAATTGATATGAAAAATACTGTAGTAGCAGCGGGTGTTGTGGTACACCTATTGGGATTCCACTTGGAACGCCTGCATCTCACTTCATAATGAGTACCTCTTCAGGTTCCGCCTGCCCTGCTTCCAATCCAGATTCTAGCTAACACACTTAGGAAGGCAGAAGATGGTCCAAGAGCTTCGATCTCTGCCACCCAGATAGGAGACCTGAGTGGTGTCCAAGACCCCTGGTTTCAACCTGGCCTGGCACTGCAGATACTTGGAGAGTGAACCATCAGATGAAGGATTCATTCCCATTCATATATTTATATTCATAGTCATATTCTCTCTCGCTGCCTTTCAAAAAATCAGTCTTTTAAGGTAAAACAAATACAGTTGTATGTCAATTTGAAAACTTCACTGGAATTCTCACAGCTACCTCAGATCTAACGTGTCTCAAACTCACTGTTCCTCCAAACTTATCCCTCTCAGCCATCTTCATCTTTTGTTACCATCCACTTTTACTCTTGACATCCTGCTGATGTGTTTCAGATCTACTAGTTCACGATCCAATGTAACATTCACTGTCTCCTTCCTTCTTTATTTAGTATGACCATATGTGTAAGGCTAAAAGACAGCATGGCCCAGCCTTCTTTGCAACTGAGACACAAGAGACAGTGGTATGATCCAAGTATTATGTTAAAAACAAAATGATTCAGGTGAGAGGCAGGCTCTTTAACTTCCTATAACTCCATCCTTCTTTCCAGAATGAAAGGTCAATAAGACCATGGAACAATAAGTTAATTTAAAGGTGTAGGCCCTATTCTGACTCTGGAGAAGGCAGAGAAGCTGGTGGTTGTCAGGTGCCTTGTCTCAATTATATGATTGAACACCATAACTATTCTGGTTACTCACTTCCCAACTTATTTCACAGGAAACAAACATTTACCCAATTTGTATGTTTTCTGTTGTATCAAATTCACATTAATTTCCTTCATAGCATTTCTTAACAATTTTCATTAAGTTGTTTATTTCTGTGTGGTATCGATATTTTGTACTTTGTCTATCTTCTCAACTAGAAATGTCAACTCCATGACTACAGATACTGTGTCTGCTTGGTTCACCATCTCACAGCTTGTGCCTGGCACAAAATAGGAGTTTAATAAATGTGTCAAATGAATGATTCAAGTAACTTGAGCATGGGTTGACTTGTGGGTGTACCAGATCACACCCATTTTTAAAAATCATGAGAAGAGAGGGCTCTTGAACTTGATAAATAAATGCACTGCTTTCCAAGATCACTTTTGTTAATATAACTTAACATACGTTTACTGGGTACCTATTAGGTGCCGAGCCCTTTACCACAGACTAAGAGTAAGCATTCCCAAACATTCATTTCATAGAACTTCATACAAATACTTTTTTTATTTCAGTAGCAAATTATCCAAACCAACAAGACTGATGGTAAATGGACTTGAAATCTTCACAAAGAATATAGGGTGAGTGACCATTGCTAATTTTCATTAAAAAACACCCAAGTTCCAAAATAAGGGGATGCTGATATTACAACAACCATATTTATATCATTAGTTTATTTTTTCCTTCCTGGCATACTTTTGCTATAAATATTTTTCCTCCTAGATGAAGAAAATAGAGAAGCAAATATTCCGAAAGTTCTCAAAAAAGGCCATCTCATTTTGGGTAACTAATATTCAACAGACCATAACAATCACAGGGTATCTTTGCCAATTCTTATAGTTGTATTGTCATGAATATTATTTTTTGAAAAAATATTAATATTAATATTACAAACCTGAATTGTCTTTTCACTAAAGTGACCTAAAGTAATATTTGAAGTTATTCTGGAGGTTGGATCATGTTGCTTCTAGTTGATGAAGAAACAAAAAGAGGGAGTAGGAAAAAAAATGTTCCTGGGCCCGGCGGCATGGCCTAGCAGCTAACGCCCGGGATCCCATATGGGCATCAGTTCTAGTCCCAGTGGCCCGGCTTCCCGTCCAGTTCCCTGCTTATGACCTGGGAAAGCAATCGAGGATGGTTCAAAGCCTTGGGACTCTGCACCCGCGTGAGTGACCTAGAAGAAGCTCCTGGCTTCGGACTGGCTCAGCTCCAGCCATTGCGGTCACTTGGGGAGTGAACCATTGGACAGAAGATCTTCCTCTCTGTCTCTCCTCATTTCTGTATACCTGCTTTCCCAAAGACAATTAATATATCTTTTAAAAAGAAGTCCTTCAATGTGACAGAAACCTTTTTGACTGCTTGACATATGCTAACACATTTAGTCCTGGCAACAGCTCTGTTATATTGCCATTTCACGGATGAGGCAAGTGAAGTACAAACAGGTGAAGTCGCTTGCCAAAGTTAATTGAACCCGGTTTTGAACTTAAGCAATTGGGTCCCCACAGTCTTCCAAATCACCACATCACTACCTGATATAACTCATTTAATGCATACATTAACCTATGCTGCAGGTATCATCATTCTTATTGTGAGAGAAAACAGATTCTGAGATGTTAAGTAACTTGTTCAAAGTCTTACAGCCTAACAGGATAAGAAGCTGACACAAGTCAGTCTGACACAAGAGTTCACCCACACTCTTAGCCACCACAGCATGAGCCTTCGCAGGATGATGAGCTCTTTCAGATCTCCCCAGATAGATCCTTTCTTAACCCATCACGCAGAAATAATGATATAGCAAAAATAATTTTTTTTCCAAAATACAATATTACAGGACTCTAAGAGTTAACTCCTTAAATAATCTCCATTAGCCCTGTTCTCAGTGAGTTCAGGACATGTCTGACAATATCATTGCCATTTGTAGGGCCTGGGTTCCTAGCACTCCAGGTTCTATGGAGAATCAGACCAGCGGGAGGACCTTAGTCCTTGACGCCTCCCTAGTTCTAGACTGAAGTCAGGCCTAAACTGACAACCACATTCACTATTAAAGAATAGATGACTAATGAAGGCAGAGGAGGCAAGGAAAAATGACAAGTGCATTACTCATTTTTAAACCACAAACATACAATTATAACCTTACTCACTAATAATTTCAGGTGGCACTCTCCTGACAAGTAAGGATGACTCTATGCATGTGATAAGATCATTCTATGGTAGCAAATGGTGCGGGGAGAAGCATATAATCATTTATTGTTGCTTGTATTTCTCCTAAGGGCTTCTAGTATTATGATTCTGACATCACTATAATTTATATTTCCTTATTGTCTTCATCAATACAGCCTTTTGCAAAATGAGTTACCAATTCTCATCTTCCATGAAAAGTTGGAGTAAGATTTAAATATTGAGTGTTTTCCTGACACCAATATCTCTATACCATCGGTAAAACAATCTCATACATTATGTCAAATAAAGAGCTTGTGTCCACATTTCAGGGATTTGGTTTCCAAAGGCAACTCCATTACCACCTGTTTGACCACGAGGAAAGCAGTCAGCACTCTAGGCATGTTTATATGGCACCCAGGATTTGTTTCAATCAGTTACAACACATGGACATAATAATGACTGTCATAAAGAAAGAGTTTTGTTCTACCATTCCTAACATCCCTGAAACAGCAGGCATACCATATCAAGTGGGAAGCTCTGGGTCCAGTAAGGAGGCAGAGGAAACAAGGAAAAAATGTGAACAAGAGGCTTTTTGTTGTCTCCACAGGAAGGGAGAAATCAGAGAAGGAGCAGGTACAGGACTGTGCTGTTTGCATAACTTCACATAGCTCTAAAGTACAAGACCTCAAATATGTAAAAGCATCAAAATACCTGGGGCTAGCACCATGACACTGTAGGCTAAGGCTCAGCCTTCAGTGCCAGGATCCCATATGGGCATTGGTTCAAGTCCCAGATGCCCCACTTGGGATACAGCTCTCTACTTACACCCTGGGAAATCAGCAGAGAGAAATCCAAGTCTTTGAGCGCCTGAATTGATGTAGGAAACTCAGAAGAAGCTCCTAGCTCCCATCTTCAGATCAGCTCAGGTCCATCCACTGAGGTCATTTGGGGCCTAAGTCAGTGGATGGAAGTGTGTTCTCGTTCTTTTCCTCTTTCTCTCTTTTTGTGTATGTGTTTCCTTCTCTCTGTAACTGCCTTTAAATTAAAAATAAATAAATCATTTTTTAAAAAAGTATGAAATACCAAAAGAGAATACAAAACATCAGTTCCATTCTCTATAATAGGGGATAACAACTGTTGTGTAAAATATCTCTAGACATGAGCCGCTCCACAACTTTCCAGAGTAACACAAAAATAACTGTTGGTTAATTATGTTAAATGGTTGAATGTCAGTAGAAAACTATTTCAGGGCCTGGCATGATAGCCTAGTGGCTAAATCCTTGCCTTGCATGTGTCGGGACTCATTTGGATGCAGGTTCAGGTTCTGGCTGCTCCACTTCTCATTCAGCTGCTTGCTTGTGGCCTGGGAAGGCAGCTGAGCATGGCCCAAATCCTTGGGACCCTGAACCTGCGTGGGGGGCCCAGAGGAGGCTCCTGGGTCTTGGCTTCTTATTGACTCAGCTCTGCCCATTGCGGCCACTTAGGGAGTGAACCAGAAGACTGAAGATCGTTCTCTTTGTATCCCCTTTTCTCTGTAAATCTGCCTTTCCAATAAAAATAATTAAAAAAAGAAAAAAAATAACTGTTGGTTACAAATCACAGGGAGACAGATTTTGATTCAAGAACCTTATATGAGCAGCTTTTCAGCCCTGCCAGTCTACATGTATCCAGATTGCTATAATTTCCAGTATTCTCATTGCTAAAGACAACATACAACAATCAACCTTCACATCATTTAGCCTTGTTGAACCCTTGAATCACTTTGTGTACATGGCTTATGTGACCAACACTATTGAATCCAAGTCTTGTTTAGCTACTCCTTCTCTATCTCCTTTAAACAATCTTTAGCTACAGAATAGGTTTCTGAAAATTGACATGTTCAAAACTGAATTCTTGATTATTCTAATCTGAACATTTTCCCCGAGGTTTCATCTTACTTCCTGGGACCAAAATTCTTGCCACCATACTTGACTCTTCTCTTTCACAACTGCATGCCAGTTGTCAGAAGACCTTGTCAGCTCTATCTTCAAAAATATATCTCCAGTGGTAGGGTTTCCCAGTCACAGCATTACACTATTGATATTTTGAACCAGATCCTTTTTGTAGAAAATGAGAGTAAATCATCTGCGTACTGCAGCATGGTTAGCAGTGTCCCTGGCCTCTATCCATTTGATGCCAGTAGCAACCAACTTCCCAAGTTGTGACAATAAAAAACTATCTAAAAATTGGGGGAAGGAGGGGCAGTTACAAAATAATTTCTTACCAACCTCATTCAAGCCCAAGCTCCAACTGTCCCCTGGAGTTAGAAAAAAAAATCTTGATCCTGCCTCTGCCTTCTTAAAATTGATTGTCCAAAGCTATTGGTTTTTCAAAAAAAGTACATAAAACAGGTCACTCCTATGCTCAAAATCTGTAGAGACTTCTTATTTCATTAAAAACATGCATAGTGTCCCTCTCTTGGTTTATAAAAAGCCCTAAGTGGTCTTGCCTCTGCCTAGCAAACTTCACCTCCTGCCACTCTGCTCCTCACTACTTCCTTGATGACTTCCTTTTTAGAACCTCAAGCACAACAAGCAAATCACAAGCACAGACCCTTTGACATTAGTCTATCCTCTGCCAGGAAGACCCTCATTCAGCTGTTTAGATGGCTCATTACATACACAAAGGTATTAATTTTAAGAGACTAAATCAGCACACTAAGCACTATCTGTGTCTAGCTCTTTCAAAATATGAATCACAGCCTGACAGTGTGTATCTTTTTATTATCTATTGGAATGTCAGTTACATGAGGACAAAGACTTTGTCTTGTTTATCATCAAAATTAGGCATGGTTCCCAGCATGCCATGGATGTTGAATAAAAATGGTGTTGAATGTGTCTAGTGATAGGCCTAAAACTAAAGCCCAATGTGATGTGTGGCTCTGATAGTGAAATTAGGAAGCCCTTAAATGTCCTAAACAAAAGTTCCCCTCCTCACTGTGCTTCTGTAGATTAAGCATCCTAGCTTAACAATCCTCTTATCAAGGGATGGCACAGTTTTTACCAACACATGAGTAGAGTTTTATTTCCCTGCCAGCCTGTGGAATTACTCAAATAATCCAAGCATATCCTCCCAGGGAACCAGTGTACCCCACCCTCTTGATGCTGCAAAGGCTGCCTCCCACAGGCCCTGCTGCTTCACTTGTGCAACCCGCATTTTCCCTGTACCACATACGGAATACTCCTCCTGCCTAAGCTGAGTATATGTAAGTGCTATCAGTTCTCATCTGTCTAGTGTCAGGGGTTGTCTGCTGGACTATCCCCATAACTGCAGAGTGCATACCTCTTCTTCATCAATGAGATAAATAGAAGGCAAGGAAAGCAATATGTGAATAAACATAGAAATCTTTGCACAGTTAAAGCCTACCGGATGCTGCGATTTTGTCATTACTCCCCTGTGAGTCTTTTTCTTCTCCAGAATAATGATAACCCCATCCTTTCAATGTCTTCAAAAGACTTGACTCCTAGGCACTTTCATATCCTCATACACTACTGTGGATGGGCACTTCGCACTTGCCTTGCAACAAAAGACCCGCAAGTGAATATAGAAATCTCCCTCTATAAGAGGGCTGACCTCACCTCCTGAAGTGTCATTTTTGTCAACTGGAAAATGGGATTCCAGGCAAGTACTTCCTAAGGTTTTAGCAAGGATCAATCAAGAGCACATTCAGATAGAGCCTGGTCCAGAGCTGGTACTCAATAAGCAGTTGCTATTATTAGCACAATCAAGTCAGAGAAGACTAATGGCACACAAGAGTAAACGAGGCCTGGGGGTGGAGGGCGGGCTGAGAGTGGGCTGAAGATGAACAGAAGCAGCTGAGCCTTCCAAACGAGAGTTTTCTTACATGGGTCCTCTAGGAATAGAGTGCGAAGCCCAATCCCAGCTGCATGGGCAGCAAAAGCATTCACAGTTTCTAAAACATGAATCTAACTGCTAAAATCCCATGATATATATGCTATGCTTTGGGCTGAGAGTTAAGGGGTGGGAGACCTTTTAATCACTTTTCTTTCCCAAAATTATGAGCACAAAAATGAGCATGAATTGGAACAAAGAGTTAATAGACTAACATCCATTAGGGAAGCAGGGGCCAGGGAGGGATGGTTGGAAAATTAGACATTTCTACACATTTGAATTCAGGAGTATTTTTAACTCTCCTTATAAACAGTCTCCCTATGGGAATATTCATACTTAGGACTGATTAGTCCATAAATGTCTTCAATCTGATCCAGAAAAAAATGTTGTCACTAACACTAGCAAATTTTTCTTGGCAACGAAAAAATGTTCAGTTCCTTTTTCAGCTTGCTAATTATGGATTCTGTAGTGTTGCACTTGGTATCCATTGAAAAAAATGATTAGTTAAGAATGAAATCTATTTTCCCCCTTTTGGGAAAGAGCCAGTATAATCTGGAAGGATTCCTATGTTTATGATACAGTTCCATAGCATGTAACTGAATGATGAAAAATCAATTAAGCAAACGTAGGTGGAGCATATTCTCAGTGCCACACCTTGTGTTAGGCAAAACACTATGAATGAAGATGCATGGCTGACAGGTCCACAGCTCCGACAGAGATCTTGGAAATGGGTATCCTGTTAGATGGAAAGGACAGAAATAGGTCTGCAGTGCTACAACCAGTCTTCATTCTCATGGCTCAGTCCACTCCCATCTTCCCCAGCTCACCCACTAGTACCTAGATCCCCTGGTACCTGGACTTCTTTTGTTCACATGGGGTGCTTAATACACATGTGCTTAACTAGTCGACCTTTAGCAAATCACCTCACCCTACAAGAATCTGTTTTCTCAAAGTCAAATAGATATGACAAAAGTACCCTTAGCTGATATGGTTACACATACTTCAACAGTCATCAATGACTGGAACAGTCAACTTCATTTGTTTATATAGTGTTGATAGCAGCCTTTGCACTGTAAGACAGAGTTGAGTAGTTGGAAAAGAACCTGTGTGCCCTACAAAGCCTAAAATGCTTACCATCTAGTCCTCTAAACAAAAGTCTGTATGATCCATCCCTACAATGTCACCCTCTTTCTTTCCTACTTGGATATGTTCTATACATTCTACACACTTTTTAAAACAACTCAAGAGTCCTCTTCCTAGGACTGGCATTGTGGCACAGATGGATTTATCTTGTGATGCTAGCATTCCCATAAGAATACTGGATCTGGTCTTGCCTCATCCACTTCCTACACAGTTCCCTGATGATTGATTAGGAAACCAGTGGAAGTTGATCCAAGCACTCGGTCTCTTGCCACCTATACGGAAGACCTAGATGGGACTCTGCTTTCTGCCTGGTCAGCCAGTGCAGAGTGAACCAGCAAATAAAAGGTCTTTCTTTTTCCTCCCCTTTCATTAACTGTCTTTCAAATAAACAGCTAAATCTTTTTAAAAGAATCATCTCCTCTAGGAATATTCTCAAACATTTTACTTTGCCAAGGGAAAACTTCAAGGAAATTTGAAACTTCATCTTTTCTTGTACCCCGCTCCTACTTTGTGCTTAATTCATGCTCCTATCAAAATACTAAAAACAACTAATTGGGATTACCTGTCTGATACAGTGACTTCTCCAGAGGCAGAGTAATAATTTAGGGATCCTGAGTGCCCAGTACAGAGGGCTTGGCCTGGAAATGGTACCAAATAAACCCTGCTCAAATAAATGTACCTTTATCACTAACACACAAACCTGTAACAGCCATCCTTCAACTATTACCTTGGCCCTTACTTGAAGTCATCATTCCAGTTCTTCAGTGAGAATAATGATTGCTGGAGAGAGTTATTCTACAGTAGATGTCAGTGGAAGAGTCCAACTGGCACCTGCTGCTTACTAGGAAGTTTCATCCATAGGCCTCAAGCTCTAAAACCTATTTCTAAATGTGTTCCACCCAGACATTAGCTCTGAGCACAGATTCACTGGAGGTCTGATGTTTGAGCCATGTCCCACACCATTGGGTACTCTTACTTCATGTCAGCTCATCACATCCAACCGCCACCAAAAACCTACCTCACCACACCTAGCATGTCTTCAATTCCACCTCCCTCTATGGTACAGTATTTCCAGTGTGGCAGACTTTTGATGGGACAATTTTCTTCTTAGGCTCTAATCTTAATATTAGGGGTGAGGCTCAGTGCCACAGAAAAAAGAGCACTGGACTTGGAGTCAGAAGATTCAGGTGTACTACTGGCTCTCACACACTGTTTCTGTGAGAATCAAGAGTGGTACAGGCCTAAGCTGTCTATTCACAATTGGAAGATAATACTGCCCCCTGATTAGAGAAAGAGAGGGTATATTAGAAGTAAAAATGCTCTCTTAATTTAGAAGCAGTCATTCTCAAACAGGGGCATGGCCATCTTCACAGAGAGGCCTTTCAGAGTTACCTAATGGTTTGTGTCAAACTACATACACCTCTGGCAAGATCCAGAAATGTATCCTTGTCCTTTGAGAATCTGAAGTCAGTAAGGTGCATTTACCCACAGTGTGGTAAAGGTGTTGCATAGAGAGACAGTTGAAACCCAGCACTCTGGAGTAGTACAGTGAAAGAAGGCACTTTCTCACAGTGCTTAAGAAGCAGACAGAGGATGGAGTTCCAGTAATACTTCCCAAGCTTGCTTATGCCATGGTGCTCAGCGAAGGCCAATTTTTAAGTGGCATGCTGGGGGAAGCATCTATGGCTGGTAGCCACCAGATAACACAGGCTCCATATTCTCAATAGTCACAAGCACTAAAAACACCACCACACCAAGCACACCTTAATTCATTTTTTTTAGCACATCCTTAAGAATTTGTGCTCTAGCAGGATTTAGTAACTTGAAGACATATGACCACCTTTCCAGAGTAAGTGAGCCAGCTGGGCTACTGAGACCTCCGCCTCATCCCCTAAATCCAGTAATTGGCTTTTTTCTCATTTCCCAGTATGCAAGGCTGTGTTTCTTGGTAGCCCCAGGACATGGATACTGTTTGATTTGACTAAGGCCTCAACCATCATCCATATGCTACTACAAATTGCTTGTCACCAATCTGGATACACTTGGCTTTTTTGGATCCCATATTCTGAACAGTCTCAAGAACTTGATGCCAATTGTTCTTCCTCTTGCATGTTCCATCCTGGCTAGAGAGAAAGAGACATTGATTCCTGCCTAGTCTATGGGGTTAGAATAGCTCTTTCTACTATAGGACTTGCTGGAGCTTTGGTCTTTGGCAAAGACATGGAATAAAATTAAAGTTCTGTGCCCACTCACTATATGACTTTGAAAGTTAACCTACTTCAACTTCATCATTTATGCAATAAAAAAAGTACTCATCTTACAGAGTCATCGTGAGAATTAACAAAAATATTGTCTTGAATCATTAAACAAATGGGCAAGTGCTTACTATGAATGAGGCCTTGAGCTAGTCAGTAACAGTGTAGGTGGGAAATCTGTTGCAAATTAGTAAGTGCTCTACAACTCTCATAATAATGGTATTGATCATCACAGACCATTTCCTTTTAAGTGTTTAAGACTCTCTGCGGTATCTTCCAGAATCTGTATCATAGTGTAGGCATAGCAACACTCTAATCAGTCTGAAATAGCATTCAATTTAATATCTCCATTCAATAAACAGGTATGGAGTGGCTCCTCCACACAACTACTTCACAGCTCTTGAATCTGAATCATCAATGTCAGGAATATCTCTTTCTTATGGCTTTTACGGTGATGCCTACAACCAGCCCACCTTGGGAATTATGCTACGAGGAATAGGGAAGTTCCAGGAAGCCTAAATCACATCTTGATGGATTTAGGTGGGAGACAAGCCTATTCAAGTATCAGCACAGACTGCCAAAGACCCTTCATTGAACAAAGTAAATTATTATGCACATATGTGCATTGGGGCAGAGCCATGTTGGTTAGGGGAACATGAGAAAATTTTTACATCAGAGATGAGTCTGGAAGGATGAAGAAATGTTTTTCTGTTTGAGAAGACTGCGATCCAAAACAACAGAAAATGAGGTCATACCAGAGTAGTGTCATATTTAACCTTCTCAGATTTCTTTCTAAAGTTGGTGATGAGTGAGAGCACCCAAGCGTTTTGGTGGCACAACACAGGCACTCCATACTGTTGAAACAAAGTGGAAGATCCCTCTTTTGCTTGAAAATGCCAGCAGACAGACTAGGTCTGGACTATTCTTCTCTTATGACTATGACAATTTCTGCCTTACTTCCTCAGAAATGAATAGAAGAAGCTAAACTCCCATCTCATCAATTCTCTGGACTTTGAGAGAAAGCCATTAGTGGGAAGCATCCCATTTCCAAAGCTCTGAAATAAGGGTTCTTTTCTCCTTTCACTCTATACTTCTGGAGCACCTTTTATGGTACAGTGTTTAGAACTGGATAAATATGAAGCAAAAGATGAAGTCGATATTTAAACAAATATAAGAGTACAATTTCAAGCTATAAACTTAAAATCCATTTAATATTTCTAGCTTATATTTCCAGACATATATTCCCATCAATCCTTATCAATTTGCCATCACATATGAGATAAAGCTACTAGCTCTTTCACTAAGATCCACTGACACTGTACAAGTGCATTAACTCAGAGTAATCATCAACCTATTTGTTTTTTAAATATGAGCAAGGGATATCTCCATTTATTTTAATGTTCTATATTTAATTTTTAAAATAAATACCATGTTCCAAATTAAAATAATATCCAAGTATTTAATTACACTCGAAACTCCATTGTTAAAAGAATTATCTTTCTCATATTATTCATATGCTTGCAGCTAGGAACATATGTTGATTATCCTTGAATGTTTTATCGTTGCTAAGTTCATTTAATATATACAAGAGTACTTCAGAAAGTTTGTAGAAAAGTGGAATTGAATAATAATGTAAATTTCTGGGAACATTTGGAAGCATCTTTGTATATGCTATTTTATACACAGTAGGTACTGGGACTACTGAGTTTGGCTTTCTTTAATGATAGTATTTATTCAATGTCTTTTTCTTTACCAACAGCTATGGCTCCCATTTCTGGTGCAATATTGAAAAATGGCAAAACATTAGTTCTACCTTTCTGCAAGAAGTTGTTCATTCCCAACTTTACTGATCTGGTTCATTTAGCATGCAGTGGAGGGTATTCTTTCTCTAGAAATTTCAAACTCTTAACATTTCTGGTCAGAAATTCCTAATTTTATCAATCTCTCATCTCTCTCTCTCTCCCCTCTGTTGCTCATTTCTCAAAAACAAGCCATAAACTGTATTAACATTTTTTTCAAATGATTTATTTCTGCTTTCAGCTTTATTGCTTCTTCACCCACAATTTCTGGTTTCTGACTTTGATCCTATTTAAAGATATCTGTGTGTGAGTTTAATGTGGATATATTTATATTTCCTTTGTAACCAAGGTAAACACCTACACTGATGCACCTGCTCCTCAGAGTCACTTTCATAACATTTTATATTCATTTATGTTTGTCTTTAAAAAATCTTGGATTACTAGGTTCTGTACTTGTCTTAGAATACAGGTGCTATGTAAGAGTATGCTATTAATTTCCCTTATTTATTTTGACTCCATTATGGCATCATAAAATACTTTCTCAGTATACTTGTCTTTTTATATTACCGATGATTGTATTTAAACCCAAACATATCATTAATTTTTATGAATTAATATTATCATTACCTTAGAAGTAAATAATATAATTAATTTGAAAGGTATGCAGTCATTTTTATTTAAAAAGAGCAAGAGAGCTCTGAAAATGCATATTTTCTTTTTTTAGATTTTAATCTTAATTATGGAAATTTGTCCATAGGAAAATGAAATGCTGTTAATTTCCTAATGTGCCACTTAATGCAAGAATAACAGTCTAAACAAAATATTTTAATGTGTTAATTCTAAACCAATGTAGAAATTAATAATATTTAAACTCAAGAATACAATGAGATCTTGGTTTTAGTAAAGTTAAAATATAGCAGTGCTGTAATAAACACTTTTTCTAAATAAATGGCCATCATTAGCAGGAAAAATCCATATGCTTTTTTTTTTCTAACAACTGACTAGCACTTACCAATGTATATCCACTAAGTATTCAGTGGTCAAAAACATTTGAATAATTCTAGGTTGCAAAAATGTTTTCATTTAATCTTTGATTTTATACTAATGTATTAGCATGTCATTTATCATTCTCCAAAAGAAAAATTTGGGTTCCTGGTACTAAACACGGAGCTTTCATTTCCAAGCATTCTTTGAGATGCAAGGAGAAAGACGAAGAAAACAGGTGAGGGACAAGGAGAGAGGGAAATGTAGAAGGGAAGAGGGAAAGGGAGAGAGGCAGAGAAAGAGAAGGAAAGGATGAAGTGGAGGGAGAAGATCCACAACAGCTGGGGCTGGATCAGACCAAAGTCAGAAGCCAGAAATTCCATCTGAGTTTCCCACCTGAGTAGCAGGGACCCAATCACTTCAACTATCACCTGTTGCCTCCTGGGGTGCCTTTTCACAGGACATTGGAGTCAGAAACCAGAAGAGGTTGGTATCAACATCTGCTACTACAAAATGGGACACAGATATCAAATAGACAACTCAACTGCTAGGTCCAATGCTCATTCCCATTGTTCAGCACCTTGAAGGAACAATACGCTAATGAAATATACTTAGAGGGACACTACTGATAACCGACAAAAGCAGATTTCCAACACAGAACCCCTGGCCTTTGGAAGCAGACTCCACAGGCAAGTACAAATCTGCAACTGTAAAAGCTCAGTGGAGTCATGATAGAAGTCATTGTTTTTTTTTTACCCCTAAAAAAGTATTCATTGAAAATGCAGACTTAGAGAGAAAGAGAAGGAAAAGGGGCGTGCGGGCTGGGGAAGATCTTCCATCTGCTAGCTCACTCCCTAAATGGCTGCAAAAGCCAGAGCTGGGTTAGGCTGAAGCCTGGAGTCAGAAGCTTCTTCTAGACCTCCCATGTAGATACAGCAACTTGAATATTTGGGTCATCTTCTGCTGCTTTCACAGGTGCACTGCTGGAAGCTGGCTCAGAAGTGGAGCAGCCAGAAACAAACTTGCATGTATACAGGATTCTGGCATCTCTGATGGCAGTTTTGCCCACTACACCCACAATCTTGGCCCCAGGAATCTCTCTTGTAGGATAACAAGGTTCCTACATACTAAGAGGCAGGAACACAGCAAATGCAGATGACAGTGGGCAAGTAGTGTAAGAATGCTCTGGTGGCTGTTGTACAGATTTGAAAGGCTGTCTACCCAAGCCAAGATTTCTCTGACGTCAAATCAATCTTCAAGCAGCAGAAGAAACCCAAACTAATACGGGTTTTCTCTGGGTTCTGTGGCAACTGGATCTCTCGTTTCCTCTCCACTATGAGCCTCATCTCCACCCTAGATGACTTCAGTGTACATGTGAATAACATACCAGTTCCTGGTCTCTCAACTTTTTGATATCACAAGTTCAAAGACATTTGCTTTCACATACTCATGTTGACCCATATAACCTACATTCATCTGGGTTGAGCCAACTCTGAAATCTTAAAATGTAAACCACTCATTTCATCAAACTCTCTACTTCAGGGTAATGAACTGATGTTCTCAGCCTTTTATTTTTACCCTTTCAGTACTTAGACAACAGCAGGGACTGTGATGTCTCAATGAAGTCTACCAAGTCACCCTGTTTCTAAGATACTGTGGTCTCAGCCTTCCTTCATCTGTCAATATGCTAATTTCTGTGCCTTTCTTTCCTTCCAACTCTCCCACTTGGAAAACCCTTAGGCCCAAATTGCAGAATGTCATGGACTACATTCTTGAGCTATCCAAATCAGCTGGATCTCAATCCTATTCAACAATGGTCCAAGTCCAAATTCTTGGCCATTTCTCAATGCCACTCACTGAATCTTTTATCTCTTTTTTTTCAAGGTAGATCCAAACACTCATCAAAATATAACTCCAGTATACTTCCATTGCATCTGCCACTCTCTAGGTACACTGAACAATTGATTACTTTCAGCAGAAATCATGATTTTCTCATTAACTATTGACCTTGCCCCTGATACTTTCTTCCTTTGGATTATCTTTCTCCTCTCCTGATTGAGTATCCACTCTTCACAACAGACACCATTTTGCATGAAACATTTTCCACAAGACTAGGTTGATAACTCCATCATATTTATTACCCTAAAGCATAATCCCCTCAAAATGAAAACAAATCAATCCGTAAACTGCCAATACCTCCTTGAAAGCAAGAACCATTCTTATTCCCTCTTGGGACCTAAGTACACAGTGCAAAATCATTTAAGACACAGTGTTCAATCTACATGTTATGAATGAATGAGCATAGTAATTGAATACTTTTTAAAAGAATCGAATCTAAAAATATTTACTATACAAAAACTTATCTGATTTAAAAGTGTGTAATGTCTTTTGCTTCACACAACTAAAGTTTTATTACCCTTCAATATTTGACAAAAATATTACCTCCTCCAAAACTCTCCCACACTCCCAGGGCTGGGAGAAAATGTTCTTCCTTGTGGTTACCCCATTCTCTAGCACTGATTTACTGTGTAAATCACAAGCAAACATATCAGGCTTTCTATCTCAACTGTGAGCTTTCTGAAGGGCAAAGGGTACGTCTTTCATTTATATCTATATCCATGTCAGAGGCCTCAAGATTACCTTAGATTTGATGATTCACTAAGAGTTAAAGTATTCAGCAAATTATTGCAGTCAAAACGATTGTGTATTACAGTATAGGGACACAAAGAAACTGTAGCAAAAGAAAACACACAGTAGGAAACATGCACAAAATGAGGAGCAAGCTTTGTAAACTCCTCTCCATGTAAAGTCAAATAAAATACACTTAAACCCACAGCAACAGGTTGTGACAACGCATGTGAAACTTTAACTACAGAGAAGCTCATCCGACTAAGTGCAAAGGGCTTCGTGCAAGGACTGGTCAAGCAGACACCTTCTGCCAAACGCATACCAAAATTCCAGATCATCCGAAGAAAACTGGGTGTTGTCTCTAGCCTTTT
The DNA here is from genome assembly GCF_030435755.1 of Ochotona princeps. Lineage (NCBI taxonomy): Eukaryota > Metazoa > Chordata > Mammalia > Lagomorpha > Ochotonidae > Ochotona > Ochotona princeps. The sequence goes on from NC_080865.1 coordinate 96,575,713, forward strand.
CTATTAAGTATTGAGCATGTGAACAAAACATTCAATATATAGTTAAGTAGCAGAAATATGAGTCCTCAGACCCTGATTGAGTAGCAACCAACATTTCTAAGCTCTTCTCAATTCTGTATCAACCCTAGTACTCATTGATGTGGCTTTGAGAGCACAACAGCTGGCCAAATGCCACTCAAAAAGTCATCAAAGTGAATGTGTTTAGAGGAAATATGTAAAATTACTGTGAAACAGCATTTACATCCACTTACAGTATTCTCTCTTGTGTACAGTTGTCTATACTCTGGCCAGTGAATTAGCCTGTGCTCCAAGAATGTGTCAATAAACAATACCCAATCACTTTGCTTTCAGACAGTGCACAGAGTAAGAGTTAGAAGCTGAATGTCTTTTTCTTCTAAAATGTGCTACAGAGTATCCTTCAAAGTAAAGTTTGAGGGACCCACTATACGCAATATTAACAATAATGACAACAGCAGGACTAGGCATTGAGACTTCCTTATCACAGTACTGAATCCCACCTCAGATTCGGATCTAGCTTCCTGCTAATGTGCAGCAGATAGCTCAAATTCTTGAATTTCAGACACTCACATGGTAGATCTGAGCTCATGGCTCCAAGTTTCAACTTGGCTAAGCTTACAGGCATTTGGGGAATGACTCAGGAGTAGAAGATATCTACCCTTCTCCCACAAAAAAAAAAAAAAAACTTAAAATGAATAAACTTTAAAAAGCATGACAACAGAAGCCATGATTTATTAAGCATTTACTGGGTGCACCAGGCATGATGCTGAACAAGCTACAGGCATAATCTCTTTTATAAACCTGTGAGGTAGACATTAACAGTTTTACGCTGCAGATGAAAAAACAGATTTAAAGGACCTAAGTTACTTTATTAAACCTAAACATGTAAGTGGCAAAGCCAGAAATTTTTTAAAAGCCACTTTTGCTTAACTACAAAGCAAAAGCTTTTAACCATAGTACTCATTGCCTTAGAGAATACTGCAGAAGAACAGACTAGCTGGGGAAGCAAGTCAGCAGGATAAAGCAACTTCTGCTTCTCCATGCCAACTCAAGGGCCATTCCTACAAATGAGGACAAAATAGTACAATTACAATAGGCCCATATTTGGCTCAAACTATGCTTCTATGCTTGTGAACCACAAACATTTTCTGTATTCTATATTTAAATTCATTTTTATATACCCATATCTTAGACACACATTGTACATACAGGGATATAACATAATAACCTAGGTATAGACAACACAGTCCAGCCCAAGTCTCTTCCTGCTATTTCCATAACATATATCCTTCCTACGGGAACTTGTTTCCAGTTGACAAAGCACTTTCACAAGCATGAAATCATCCATGGAAACTTTTGAAGTGAGGTGTTGTAATAGCTGAGGCAACAGAAAATGGTAACAATAAGGCTAGTCCATCTGAAACATTTCTGGGACATGACCCTAACCTGACCTTTGCCATGACCTTGGGTTCTTGGACTGTCTTGAAAGGGGAGTGAGAAGGCTTATCGCAAGGGAATATATCAGTATGGGATGAGATCTTGTTTTGGCTTCTGTACATGGAAAAACCTGTTTGCCTGGCTCTGCTGTATCTACCAGGTGGGTTGCAGCTCTTAATGATTGGATAGTTTACGGTGCATGATGCTTAAACTGATTAAGTATCGGTGTTCCACACCACTATTGTTGATTGAATGATTTGTATTGTGCACTGGTATGAGCTTAGTCGATTCAATGATTCCTATCATATGCCAATGTTCTCTCAGTTGATTAGATGATTGATACTTACAAACTCCTGAACACAGCTGGTTGGGGCCTCTCCCCTCTTCAACATGTAGTGGTATGGGATAGTCAATCAGCTACTGAAGACTCCTGAGTTTCTTAGAATCGGCTTCTGACTCACACCTAGGATAGGCTTGGTCAACTCGCAACAGAGTTACTCTCACCTCTGATCAGAGGAAAGTAGAGTTCAAAGATACTGACAGTATAGGGTTGCAAATATATTTTCTATGAAATAGAGTGTAGACTCTGACCCAGATCTTCTGATTCCAAGTCCTAAGTATGTCCATATCAAAGCATACTTATTACTAATTAAGATAAATGCTTCATCATACTGCCAAGAAGTTAGGGGAGGCATTTTGGTGCAGCAGGCTAAGCTGCTGCCTGTGATGCTGGCATCCCACATGGGATTGGCTTGTGTCCTGGCTGTGCTCAAATACAGGGTTTACCTGTCAACCACATAGAGATCAGGATGGAGTTTCTGGTTCCTAGCTTCAGCCTGGTCTGGCCCCAGCTACTGCAAGTCTCTCCATCTCTTTGAAATCAATACACAAATCTTTAAAAGAAGGTCCCAGCATGATAGTCTAGTGGCTAAAGTTCTTGCCTTGCATGTGCTGGGATCCCATATGGGTGGGGTTCATGTCCTGGCTGCTTCATTTCTCATTCAGCTCCCTGCTTGTGACCTGGGAAAAAAACTGGGAAAGCAGTAGAGGAGGGCCAAAAGCCTTGGGATCTTGCACCCATGTGGCGGACCCAGAGGCGGTTCTGGATTCTAGCTTTAGACCAGCTCAGCTCCAGCTGTTGTATTCACTTGGGGAGTGAACCAGCAGTGGACAGAGGATCTTTCTCTTTCCTTCTCTCTGTAAAATGAGATTCCAACAAAAATAAATCTTAGAAACAGTGGAGGTCTTTTAAAAAAATCTTTAAAAGAAAACAGCTTATTGAGTCCTTACCGCCTAAAGAGAACTGTAAGAAGCACGCACAGGTCCACAAAAACAGACATGAGTTACGAGTCCTAAACACACAAGAACATGTGGAAATGAGATCATTTAGAGCCCAGCAAAATGTTAGCATATTTTTTAAAGAGCACATCAATAAAGTGCCAAATTATTTTTAAAAATTTATTTTTATAGGAAAGTCAGATATACAGAGAGGAGGAGAGACAGAGGAAGATCTTCCATCTGATAATTCACTCCCCAAGTGGCTGCAATGGCCAGAGATGAGTCGATCCAAAGCCAGGAGCCAGAAGCTTCTTCCAGGACTCCCACGTGGGTGCAGGATCCCGAGGCTCTGGGCTGTGCTCAACTGCTTTCCTAGGCCACAAGCCGGGAGCTGGATGGGAAGTGGAGCAGACAGGACATGAACCGGTGCTCATATGGGATCCCGGAACATACAATGTGAGGATTTTAGTGACTAGGCTACCACACTGGGCCCAAGTGTCAAATTCTTGAGAGGCTTGGAAAGTAGACTACACAAAAGAGGAATCCATTTAAAACTACCAAGAATTTCAGGCTTTCAAAATTTTAAGATGGTGATTGAAAGGAGTGGGGGAGTTACCATGTTGATCTTAAACTGATCTGTATGTACCTTAAAGAAAAATATAAACTAAATATGGTAAGATCTTTCATCTTTGTGGCTCCATTATAGATTTATTCACTTTTTTTACTCAACAAATAACTGAGCTGAACTATAAGGTTATTGCAAAAAGTCTGTAGCAATGGAATTATAAGATACTGATAGTCTCACACAAAAGTTCTCTAAATTCATGCATAGTTGTACATGCCAGGAACTATAGGAATTGCTGGTCATAAAAGCTAAGATAAGGTGCAACGTAAGAGACACGCAGTGAAGAGCAAGGAGGGAAGTTTAGGCACCAGGAATACGGTGTACAAAGTCAATGAGGCAACAGGGTACAGTGATTATTGTTGTTGACGACCTTTTCAAGTACCTGAAATACTCTACACTTGGCTTTTGCAAAACATGCCCTCTCTGCTTTGGTCCCTCCCAATCTCTCCTTGAAACTGTCTTTCACATTAGTAACAAACATTTAAAGAGAGATTCAAATTCAGCATCATCTCACTCTGTTACAGCCCTGTTGGACTCCTGTTTTCTCCAATGCCATGCTTGACACACGAACGAGCCTTCACATTTTGGGCCTGCTACATGTAACACTCTCCTCCTTTTTCCTTATTAGTCCATCCTTCCTTGGGAAGCATTCTATGGGTCCCTAGACTAGGCAAGTTCAAGTTTGTGCACTCCTTCACAGCCTTCCCCACTCTCAAACTTACTGAAGTCTGTATCCTCAACACTCAACATCCCTTATTAAAGTACAAAGATGAAGATCATGTGTCCTTGGTACTGTGGTTACTGGCAGGTACACCATAGGTATCAACTAAGTGTGTAACTGACGCCTACCAGCAAGTACCTGACAATGCAACTCAAATAGCATTCACGTCTGTAAAATATCAGGGCATGTGTTTGATGTACCCTGGGTCACACATGCTGACTAATCAAACAACCAGAAATTGAGGTGTCTGGAGTCCAGGCCAGCTGGAGATAGCACAGGGCTAAATGCACATGCTCCACATGAGTAGCCCATAGGATAAGTAAGACCACTCACTATTCCTCCTGTGAGATCTAAATTGGTGTTGTAAACACCAACTCTTCACAGGTGTCACCTGAATGGGAAGACAGCTTCCAAGGCTGAGCTACGATAAATATGTCTCACCGCAATTTTTTCTAAGCTGCAAGCAATGCCTGAGCTGTTTATTGTCAATATTTTAGTTGTCAAGTGAGAAAGCAGCACAGATAATCGGCTATAGGTTCAGTACATAAAAATGACAGCTAACACAATGAAAAACATAAAAATATCACCATATAAAAACATTATAAATGGCACCACAGACAATACAAATAGATATGGTATAAACTATCATAGAGTAACAAAGTACTCTAAGACAACTTTAATTAAATATACAGTAATTCAGAAAATGCCACTAAATAGTACATCTCTATAATTCTTACTGGTTTAGGGGAACAAAGCATTTTTTGGATTTTATGAATAATGTAATGATTTAAAAAGAGCTCTTGTGTACCAGCCTGCCTGGACCCAGCTCCTGGCTCAGTTACTTGCAAGTCTTGGTTTTCTACTCATCTGTAGAATGAGGTAAAAATAACGCCTCTAAACTTGTTGTAAGGATTTAAATGTGCTGTTATACAAAAAGATCAGAATCAGCGCTCATCAGATATAACTCTTTCATTATAGTGGTGGCTTGTTGTCATCATCGACACAGAATATGAGTTCAATGCTGGAGAATTTCTAGCAGATTTTTGAAGAATGGGTATTTATAGAATCATCTACTGCCATGAAAATAAACTGTCAAAGATAGAGTATGGCCATGTAAACCATCTTCTCTCTCATTGTTGTAAGCAAGATAAGCAATATAAGGAACTCAAAAAATTTTAAAAGACCAATGAAAGGCCCTGCCTCTGGGAAATATGTTGCAAATATTCTGAAGAGAGTTACAAGTCTTTCAACTCATTTATGTTTGGATATTGATTTGGTAATCTGAGTTACTGAGCTCACATTACTCATGCACATATTGACAGACTCAGTAATTTGGAAGAGTCCCATGAATGCCATAGTCATCAGCATGGTGCCTAAGGGCATTCACAGGCATGCTATATGCTGTTAAAATGGATAGGCTGCCACATGCAGCCAAAACACAAGCCTGACTTAATGTTAAATATGGTAGTTTAAAAAAAATCAGCATTACAGCCCTAATTGTAACTGAATGGGCATTAATTTTAGATCATTGATATGCAAATTAGCAGAAGTTTAACGTAGTTCAAAAGTATATTCCTGTGGCTAGTGTTGAGGTACAATGGACTGGGCCACCAGCATCCCATATGGGTGCCACTTGGAGTCCTGGCTGCTGCACTTCTGATAGAGCTTCCTGTTACAGCCTGGGAAAAGCAGCAAATGATGGTCCAGCTGTTTGGGTCATGGGTCTCCCAGGTGGGAGACTTCAGATAAAATTCCCAGCTTCGTCCTCACTTTGCACTAGCCATTACAGTCATCTGGGAAATGAACCAAAGAATACAAGATACCTTTTTCTCTAACTCTGCCTTTGAAATTAATAAATCTTTTTTTTTTTTTTTTTTTTGAGTATACTCTCCAGTGGCTTCTGCAAGCTGTAAAGAGGTTCTCTATGGAAAACTGGACCATTCAGTCTGGGAAGGCAACTCCCACTGATCTGAACTTACACCTACTTGTGCTCAAGCTTTCTCTGGAATTGGAGATAAGCTAACCTAAATAAGTTAACCTAAATAATTGCTCTTCCAGATGATATAAACTGTTTTCACATGCATGATTCCTCCAGGACATGGTTGGAAGCTGTTTGAGATGGGAGCTACATCAAAATCTACTCCTGAGGGACTTCCAGGCACAGTGATCTTTAATGCTAGCCCATCATACAAATCAAGCTCTCCGGCCCTCTGAACTGCCTTCTGGTATGGTCTCATGTTTAAAGTACTGTCTCTCCTCTTGCTTCCCTAATACGCAGCCTAGAATTTCTCCCAGTCGCTACCTCCAGATTTCCTCCCCATATTCAATTCACCAACTGAAACCGACCAAGAGCAAAACCCAACAGGATTCAGTGCTCCGCCCCTCACCTCCCTCCTTGCTGTTCTCAGCCGAAGCAGCTGGCCTCAGTCCTCGCAAAGGCCACTCACCTAGTACAGCGCCACCACAACCTGGCTCTGTATACTAACCCCCTTGATTAGGGAAGCCTGACTCATCACCCAGACTATGTGCAAAGGACACTGATTTACAGGCCCACCCTGATCTGGCCAGCCCTTACCCACTAAGTTCACATTCACCTGCCAAGGGAAATAAATTCCTGAAACTGCATAAAGATACCTCAAGAAGTTTGTGGAAAAACGAAATTATTACCACTTTGATGTAAAAATGTAAATTTAAAACCATGTATATTTTTTAAAGATACACTTTCTGAATGTTACAATAAAAACAACAACAAAGTTTTGCTCCAAATATTTTTGGCACCAAAATAAACTCATACTTCGAATTTTTTCGACCAACTTTTATATCATTCAAGCTGGGTCTCTTCTCTCCAGACCCCACTGCATTGTCCCAAATCAGGTGTTTATTCTTTCCTGCTAAGTATCTGCAGTGGTCTCCTGCCTGGTCTCTCCGCACAGGTTACTCCCATTACTCTGCTCTCACAGGCCTCTTTCTAAGACAAAGTGAGACAATAGGCACCTGGCTTTGCACTTAAGACATGTGTAGCTCAATGAACCATGCGAAAAGGCCTGCTTTCAGCTGCCAGTTCCAGCCCCTAGAATGTGCATACTGGAACGTCTCAATGAGGGCCCAAGGGGCTGAATTCCTGACCCCCACGTGAGAGACCTGGATTGAGCAAATAGCTCCTGATTTTGTGAGCATTTGGGGAGTGAACCTGAGCTATACCACTCCTCTTTTTCTGTCCCTTCAAATAAATGTATAAAATCAAATCAGGGCCCGGCGGTGGGGCCTAGTGGCTAAAGCCCTCACCTTGAACACGCCGGGATCCCATATGGGAGCTGGTTTTAATCCCGGCAGTTCCACTTCCCATCCAGCTCCCTGCTTGTGGCCTGGGAAAGCAGTCGAGGATGGCCCAAAGCCTTGGGACCCTGAACTCGCGTGGGAGACCAGGAAGAGGTTCCTGGTTCCCGGTTTCGGATCGGTGCAGCACCGGCCATTGCGGTCACTTGGGGAGTGAATTATTGGACAGAAGATCTTCCTCTCTGTCTCTCCTCCTCTCTGTATATCTGACTTTGTAATAAAATAAATAAATCTTTTAAAAAAATCAAACAGAACTGGTCACTCCTCTTCTAAAATCATGTTCCACAGGTTCCCTGGCTATTTAGACGAAAGAAGTTCCACAAATGTTAGCATAACCCCAAAACCTGAACTGCAGCCATCCCCAAATGTTTTATGTCAGATCTTGAAAACAAATGAAAGGTGGTAGGATAAAAGCAACAATTTCATAAAAATATACTGACTACAACAGAGATTTTTTTATTAATGTGTATTCTTAATTTCTGATATATCAGCTTTCATTTGATTCATTTCCTATGTGGTATGTTCCTTAAATTCCTTGAACCCCTGTATTATGTGCTTCTCGTTGATAAGACTTTATAACGATACTATAGTAATACAGCGGAACTCAGTGTGGGTGGGAAGAAAATTCGGAAGGGAGTAAGGGAAATCCCAGGGCCTATGGAACTGTATCAGAACATTATAATAATTATTTTTAAAAGTAAAACAAAAGATTTATTTAAAAAAATTTAAAAGAGGATTGGCGGAAGGAGAAAGAGTAGGATGGAAGCATGACTGTCTTCTTAGAATTATACCAGGCTGGAGTTGTGGCACTGAGAGCTAAATCACTAGCTGCAATGCTGGCATCCCATATCTGAGCACCAGTTTCACTCCTGGCAACTCCATGCCCAATCCAGCTCCCTACTAATGCTGCTGAGACAGAAGATGGCCCAATACATGTTTGGGCCCCTGAATCCATATGGGAAACCCACAAGGAAGCTTTGGTTTCAGCCTACCCATCTACAGCCATTTTGGTTATTGTGGAGTGAACTATGGATGGAAGAGGTGTTGGGGGAGTGAGGGAGAGGATGAGAGGACGAGGGGGGAAAGGTGGAAAGGGGGAGCGGGGAAGAGAAGGAGAGAGGGAGAGGAGGAGAGGGGGAGAGGAGGAGAGAGCAAAAGGGGGAGGGGGAAGAAGGGGAGTGGGGAAGAGGGGGAGAGGCGGAGTGATTGTCTGAAATAAATAAGCAAAAAAACCCTCTAATTTTACACAGATGAGTAATGAGAAAGAGTAAGGCTTTAAAGCCCCTCTCAAAGGATCTCAGGTGGCTTCCTAGGGATACATATGTGAGCTTTAGAGCGAGAGCTGGATTAGCAAAGTTGCAAGGAAAACTTTTAGGAGGGATGGGTGTGTTCACATCCTGATGTGACCGTTTCACACTACACATAAGAGGGATCTCCCAAAAGCTCATGAAAAATGCGTATTATGAAAAATAAGCTATTCATGGTTTTCAAAAAATTTTGTATCAATATAGTCTTCTGTTTTATTTGTACTTTTCATGAGATTTTTGAAGTATCTGTGTAAATGTTAAATTGTATCCAATTATATATTGCATATACTACTTACTATGTTTTATCTGGGTCTCCCGTCGCGCAGAAGAAATCACCCGACACTCCAGGCTCTATTTCAAGTGCCACTTTACTTCCAACCAGTCTTTCTTCGTCTTCGTCGTCGTCTGTCCCGTCCGTCCGTCCGTCCTCTGTAGCTCTCCTGCCTAAAGCAGGCTGCTTATATATCCTTTTTTCCCGTGGGTCCACTGGGTGCTACCTGATTGGCCAGGCCCTGGAGAGGAGGCAAATTTGCCTCACCTGCTGGCGAGACCAGCTCTCGTCTCTCCACTTCGCAGAGCAGCTGCCGGTCCTGGGTTATTGGCCGCAGCTGCCACCGCGGGGCTTTCTTCAGCAACCCACTCCCCACAATGTATCAATCATAATTTAACAAAATTATTAAAAATAAGGATGGGATGCTTAAAAAAACACTGCTGACCATGGGCTCAGCCTCCCTTTCTTCCTTCTCTGCCTCCATTTTCCCTAAAGCCACACAACATCTACATTAGCTGTGTGTTACCATCAGTGGTACCCCAGATTTGGCCCCTCTCTGCACACTGCTCCTTCCTCTGCCAAAAATGCCTTTCCACTCCATTGCCAAGACCTCCAGCCTCCTCCTCTTCTCCAACCAGAGAAATGCCTTAAAGTTCACACTGCAATTCACTATCCTTTCTTAACCCCAATATTTTCTCTAAGGAAAATTGAACTACTGTTACTTCAACTTTTGTTCAGAAAAGACTCAGGTGATAGTAGCTGGTACAGATTTTCATCTGAATTGTCCCACATTGTTAATCTCTGAAGCAAGAAAAGACATGAAAATTGATCAGAGCTTTCTGAGCAGATGCCCAGATGAAAGTCCCCCAGAATAAGCAGCCTAGAGTTACAGGGCCTACTGGAAACACCTCTCCTTCTACAGCCACTTTCCCCAGTACACACACAAGCCAGAAGCAGCCAAAGCCACATACTGCAGGAAACTTCTTGCGGCCAAGGCCACACATAGTCTCTTTAATCCTGTAAGTAAGTGCCTGGCCAACTGCAGTTTCCAAAATATTTAAGAAATAAATAATTCTGTGCTTTGAGTAACATAGGAATTCCTTAGTATGATTCAGCTTCATTAATCATCTAGATTTTCAGGCATAAAAAATTATCTATGTATCCACCTGATAGGGTTGTCACAAGTTCTAATTAAGACTGTCTATTAGTTTCTTAGGATTGCCAAAGCAAACCACAAATTGGGTGGCTTAAAAAGAACAGATATGTCTTCTCTTGCAGTTCTGGAGGTCACAAGTCTGAAACTGAGGAAGGCACTCCTCCTGTGAGATCCTTCTAACTTTATCAGTATAAATCCAATCCCTGCCTCCCTCTGCACATGGGCTTGTATGTCTTGGTGTCTCACAATCTCTTTCCCTTTATGAGGACACCAGTCATTGGATTTAAGTACATCATCATCTTCACTTGATTGTATCTACAAAGATGTTATTCCAAATAAGCCCACATCCTGATGCCTTCCAACCATGGATTTGGGGAGGGTGCGCTGTTCAGCACAGTACACAGTCCATATGTGAAAGTGCCTGCACATAGTAGGTGCCTAGCTTACTTGAACATCACCATTTCTTTCAAATACAGAACAGCAGTGGAGGCTCCCTTTACGAAGAAGATTGGACTAACGGAGGCCTTTCTGCTTAGATACTTATTGACTAAGTGGGAGCAGCTTCGGAGAGAAATAAAAAGCAGCAACTGATAACCATTTTCCTTCCTAGCCCTGTCCCACGCTCACTTGCTCTGCCCCTCTTTTTCCATGATTCCTCCCTCAACACCCACCCAGTCAGTCCCACACAGAACACACACCTACCTGCCTATTCCAAGTAAAATTTCAAATGCTGCCCAGGAATTTACTCCTTACACTTGGGGACTATAATTTAATGCTGAATTTCTCAGTGTTGGGACAAATTTGCTCATGAGAGAGTTATGCTTGCTGTGTGCAGCCTGCACAATAAATCATAAAGGCATGTTTTCTTGTTTCAAATGAGAAAAAGAGAAAGAATAAATCTCAATGAAATTACTCTAAAGATACCTTTCCAACTAGCTCTTATCCAGTAAGCTACGATGGAACTGAGCTTTCTAATGTCAGTGGCCATTAGTTTAAAAAAAAAAACATGAAAACTATGGTAAAACATTAAAAGATTTTGCTGAAAAGCACAAACAAGCTAACACAATATGCCTATCTTTAACACTGAAAGGCCAGGAAGGTTCAACAAAATCTATATTGGGAAACACGCACTTGAGCTGTAAGCTGTAACAAGTGTGCTCCTCATGTCATTTTCACTGTAAGTGCAGAACAGACACTGCCAGCTCCCAGAGACTAGATACTTGGGAAGCATGGTGACAGTCACAGGGCAGACCTTGCAGGGTCCTCTGATCACTCTTCCCAGAACACAGGGACTTATCAGACAATGAGGTAGGAGGCCTCGAGTCCTGCTGCCTTTTTGTATAAAACACCAAACCTTAATTACAGTTATAAATTACTCAAAACATCATTACTTCTCGAAGCAACTTAGACTGTCTCCTGCAATGTTAAACTGGCCTTGACCTTTTCTGCTGTCAGTCTTGGTGATTTGGTGATGTATTTACAAAACCTACTATTTCCCTTGGGGATTCTTCCTTCTCTTCCTGTTTTTCCTGTTCTTTATTGTCTATTTTTTTCCAGAATAGCCACACCGCTTTTTTTCAAATTGTGATACTTAACACATCATTAATTTACACCATTTCAAAGGTTTTTCCATTTCCAGATCTATCAGCACAATAAGTACCACCATAATACATTATGGGTGGGAAACTTTTCTGTCAAGGACCATTTGGATATTCATTACATCATTCCTAAACCATTTCAAGTACAACCTCCAGTTGCCTTGGCAAGGTCAGATCAAATGATTTGGGGGGCCAGATATTCACCCTGTATCAGGTTAAGAATTAATTATGTGGTGGGGTGAGAGCCCACTGCCAACTAAATTGTATAAAAAAACAATTTAAAAAAGAATTAATTAATTACATTAGATACAGGGAAGTGACATCAAATGGGACTGGTTTTTTGGACACAGCATCTTCACAGATGTTGAAAGTATGACTATTATCATCAGGGTTACTAACATTATATCTGGATAATATGTTTCGTGAAAGAAAAATGCCAAGATGATCAGCTAAATTTGTGGGTCAAAATCCCCATTCTAACAATTATATTTCTCTAACCAGATCTTAATTAGCACTTTGTAAAATCACTGTGACTTGATGATTTGAACAGATAGTGTCCATGATGTACAAACCATCCCAAATTGCCCATGGGTTATTTTTCTGATGAACTGAAAGTCTATCACTTTATTCAAGGGTATGCTCCCATTAAAGGAACTTTGGATAGCATATTAAGACAGAGATAAAATTCAAGGGCTTACTCTCCATAAACTCTTGTGAAACTGTTATGTTAATCACTTGCTTCTCCAGTACAAAACCTATCAGTGCATTTCACCCATCAAAACATAGCTGCTACTGAAAGGCAATTTTTTTTTTTTTTTGTAAAAGAACACAATTGTACTCGTATATGTCTACGCCATCACATAAAGCTCCACAAATTTTATTTGCAAGAAAGCCCCTCAACTCTTCATCAAGAACATCCTTTCTCCTGTTTACACCAAGTTTTTACACCATTGGCCAATGATCTCCATTGAACATCCTTTATCCATGAAATCGAGAGCAAAGAGAGTAAGGGCTACTAGTAGACACCAAACATTCCGAGGTTACAGCCAAGCTATGATTCTGTAAGGAAGGTGACAGAAAAACTCAGGAATATCAGGCCAGGCACTCAAAGTCTGTTCTGAGTCCATCTGGTGCCAGACAAAATGATTCCCATGCTCAGGAAGATTTTTTGCATCCCTAATAAAAGATAAAATGCATTGAGCAGCACTTGCTTCTAAAAAGGAAAATAGTGACCAGCACATTTTAGAAAGACACTTACTTAAACTTCTCCAAGTAAAACTTTTTGCTACCTAAACTGCAAATGATCAAACTCAGCTATGCAAAATTACTCCTTTCCTGGTGCTCAGGTAGATGAGGTATTATTTTAAAGTATTAGATTGAGATTCTTATCCAATTATATATCTTCTTTGTCCTCCTGGAGCCAGCCCTCATCTAACCTGTGAAAAAGGCCTTGTACATTTGCAATAACTCCTTCTTATTCCACCTGGTAAGCCTTTTCCTTGTGCCAGGCAATGTGCCTGGACCAAAACAGAAATAAACAGTCACTGGCTACACACAGCTGGAAGACTAGATATATCCTAAAATATCAATTACTTATTGTGTGATATGCATTGGAATCTAATGAATCCAAGCATGTAATGAATCCAAGGAAGAGCCAAAATGCCAGCATCCCATGTGAGTATTGGTTCAAGTCCTGGCTACTCCACTTCCAGTTCAGTTCCCTGCTAATGTATCTGAAGATGCATTGGAAGATGGCCTAGCCATTTTAAGACTCTGCACCCATGTAGGAGAAACTCTGGGCTACTGGCTTTGGCCTAGCCCAGCCCTGGCCATTGACACCATTTGAAGAATCAATCAGTGTATGAAAGGTTCTCTCCCTCTCCTTAACTCTGCCTTTACCCCAAAAGCAGAAAGACAGAGAGAGAAAGAGAGAAAGAGAGAGAGAGAGAGAGATGATCCAGATCTTTCTGGTCTTTTGTGTACAGCTTTTAATGAATAGTTGTCATGGGCCATGTATGATAGAGAGTTAAGAATTTTATAGACATAATTGATATAAACCATGCATCCTATACAAGGTATATTACCCTCTACAGAGGTGAAAATTCGTTATATGAAAGAGAAGCAAAAAAAAAAAAGAAAAGAAGCTTACATATTACACTATTACAACATTTTATGGCCCTCCAAAGTCAACTTGATCTAATAAGATTTTATGTGGCCTATTAATTTGTCCTATTGAATTTTGGGGGGTATCATATAAGCAGCACTGACATTTAGTTCACAGAAAATAAACAACATATGCAAGATCAGTACCACAAAACTATGGTGAATACATAGCTATGATTGGGGACTTCCAATGTATTATTCACTCTGTCGGTTATACAGCAGTAAGTGACCAGTCTGCATATTAGCTGACACTGGCTTCTTTGTAAGTCTTATTTATATTTGATCCCTAATTTAGTTTTTATTAGTTGATTCTTAAAGTGCTATTTATCCCATCAATAATTATGTCAAATGTCTGAATGAGCAGCTAGCCATTAGTAAACTAGAAGTAATTTCCCCTTAACAACCAGCAGTTAAAAGTTAAATCCATGGGGCCAGCATTGTGGCACAGTGAGCTAAGCTTTCAAATGCGACATGGGCATCCCATGTGAGAGCACCATTTCAAGTCCTGGCTGCTGTGCATTTGATTCAGCTCCCTGCTAAAGCACAAGAGAATGTAGCTGATGTTGGTCCAATCACTGGAGTCCCTGTCACTCACACGCATACTCAGCCATCAAAAGAATGAAATTTTATCATTTGCAATCAAATGGTCCCAACTAGAGATCAATATGCTCCGTCAAATAAGCCAATCCCAAAAGAACAAATATCATATTTTTTTTTCTGATATAAGGCAACCTTCATGCAAAATCCTGTTTTTGCTACATCTCATGGGATTAGAAATTTTTATTTTTATTTTTATTTCTTCAAAATACTTTTTTCTCTTATTAAATTATTTGCTCACTCATAGATCTTACAGCAGCATATTCAAGAAGGTTTTTTATTTTCTCTTTCACTTCTTCAGCAACATGTTGGCCATTAAATAGTATGTTATTTAACTTCATGTAAATTTCTATTTTTCTTCCTGTTATTGATCTGTTTTGTGCCTTTTTATTTAAGGGATGTATAGTAACTATGTAATAAAGAATATCTTATCCAGATGTGAGGATACAATGCAGTATGCATCTCTACTTCCAGACCAAAGATGGACTCCCAATGAACTGTTAAATATATCTTGAAAACAGGACGCTGGACGCTCCGCCATTGTCCATGCTCACAATGACAGACTTATGACTATGTATGAAGAACTATACTATATATAATATCTATGGGAGAAATCCGGGGGGAGGTGGGGAGGGGACTGTGAAGGGGCTAAGGAAAATCCCAGAGTCTATGGAAATGTATCATAAAATAATAATAATAATAATAAAATAGGAAAAAGAAGCTAATTTTGGCACTTGTTTTGCTTCTTGATAAAATAGAAATTTTTGAGTTTTTTTTTAAAAAGTGATCACATTGCCATTAGTTTTCTATAAACTGGTAATTTGTGTATACAATGTGAAAAACTGCAATTTTGAATAAATTAAAGTTTATTCTGTAAATCTAAAGCTTATAGTTACTTGCTTTTTAACTTTTGATTTCTAACTTAAAAATATTTGTTATTCCTAGTTCTATATGTTACACAAATAAATAAGCCTTATAATTTTTATATTTAAAGAGCAAATATATATACACAATACATAAATAGGTATACAATATATCTCTGGCACTAACATTTTGGGGGATAATTGTCCAGAAATGCTCTTTAGGGGAGCAACAAGCGTTTGTTTTTTGTTTTTTGTTTTTTTAAATGTGAGCAGGGCCTGGTGCAATGGCTCAGTGGCTAAATCTTCACCTTGCACATGCTAGGATCCCATATGGGCACTGGTTCGTGTCTCACTTACTCCACTTCCCATCCAGTTCCCTGTTTGTGGCCTGTGAAAGCAATAAAGAACAGCCCAAAACCTTGCGACCCCGTACCCATGTAGGACACCCAGAAGAGTGAGTTCCTGGCTTCAGATTGGCTCAACTCCAGCCATTGTGGCCACTTGGGAAATGAACCAGTGGACAGAAGATCTTCCTGGTTCTCATTCTCTTGGTTATCTGCCTTTCCAATAAAATAAATAAGTCTTTTTAAAATGGCAGCAACACTGAAATGAATTAATCTTCACTGGTTGAACAGGAAGTAACTGTAACATCATTAACATGATGTTTGGGTAACATGAGAGTGTCTCTATGTACTCAAATTTGATGCATAAAGTCATATCAACAAGAGAAGAGAAAATTATGGCTCAAATCATGTACAGGAAGGTAAAATATATCCAAAGTTCAGAGCTAACCACACACACACACATACACACACACGGCCATTTTGGGGCCATATTTTAGGCTGTAAGTGCTCCTATGTGGCTCTTACTGATCAGAGGCTGAATCAACAGACTAAACTCAATAGGAGACTCTAGGAATCTAGATTCAGGCCCTGTGCAGGATGCTGGAGCTCATTTAGAACTACCAGACACTTGGGAGCTGGAGAGAGGCTGGAAAAGGTAGTTATGTCCAGAATGGAGAAACCTCCCTTGTACAAAATAAAGATCTACTTGTTTTCATTTAGCAGAAAAGCAGGAGCATTCAACAGATGCTCTTAACCCTAGAAGCCTTCAAAGTCATGTTGCCTGGAATTGTACAGGCATGGCACAAAGCAGATGGGCAGAGAGAAGCAATGCAAATGCTTACCTGAGAGGCTGATTTCCTCATTTCCAGCTAATATGAACTCCCATAGAACATTGGATCAGATAAGAAAACATCCTTTAGGAATTCCTCTTTTCCACTCTTCAGAAAGAGCCTGGGATAATTATTTAAGGATTCCCACTAGCAGTGAACATCTCCTGATAACAGCTGCTTGGCCAGGGATAAGCCACCCACAGCTGGTAGCTCCCTATCAGAGAGAACTCAGGAAGTGGTCTTCCTGCAAGGCTCCAGGTAGCTGCTTTTTGTGTTGGCAATGAGTGGATTTTCCCCAAGACTACAATAGATTACTGAGCTCCAGACTCAACAGACTAGCTGGGTACTTGACATTATCACTCAGCTGTCCTACAGACAGTGAAGGTCCATGTTCAGGAAGGCCTGGAGTTGATAACGATAGTATTTCAAACTGGCCATGATAAATGAAATTAAAAAGTGAGTTTATATTAACACAAAATCCTTTTGCAATCCAGGCACACATTTTTCATATTATGCATTTTCAAGAATGTTTCGAAGTAAATTTGAGTCTGTATTTGTGAACTGAATGTGAGATGATGAACGTAAAATGAGACATGTGACCATGGAAGGGATCTTAGAAAGACAACTCCGACACTAACATTTCTTTAGATTCGTGATAATTCCACCTTTGCCCACAAGAACCTTAAATGTTACATATGGAAAACTGAATGTTGTGTCTTCCCACTTTCCTTATACTCTGAGGAACACATAGACTCCAATGTGGTCACCATGAGTGATAAGAATGGAAGTAATTTGGTCCTGTCATTTTAGCAATGGGTTGTTTGTTGATTTAGTCTTCTGTTGTCATTTTACTGTGATGTTCTTCCCATTTGCCTTTGGTTTTGGTGGGTGCTATTCCTTTTCTCTGTCAGAAGAACATCTGTAAGTATCATTTGTAGGGCAGGTTTGGAAGAGGCATATTAACTTTTCTTTACTGTGGAATAATTTTATTTCATTTTCAAAAACAAATAAAAATTTGCTGAGTACATTATCCTGGACCAACAGATTTTTGCTTTTACAATCTGGAATATGTCACTCCATTTTCTTCTTGCCTGTGGAGTTTCCTGTGAGAGATCTCCTGTGAGTTTAATTGGCATTCCTTTGTATGTCAATTGATTTTTTTCATGTGCACATTTAAGGATCTTTCCCGTATGTTTTTTTTTAAAAGATTTATTCATTTTATTACAGCCAGATATACAGAGAGGAGGAGAGACAGAGAGGAAAATCTTCCATCCAATGATTCACTCCCCAAGTGAGCCGCAACGGGCCGATGCACGCAGATCCGAAGCCGGGAACCTGGAACCTCTTCCGGGTCTCCCACGCGGGTGCAGTGTCCCAAAGCATTGGGCCGTCCTCAACTGCTTTCCCAGGCCACAAGCAGGGAGCTGGATGGGAAGTGGAGCTGCCGGGATTAGAACCGGCGCCCATATGGGATCCCGGGGCTTTCAAGGCGAGGACTTTAGCCGCTAGGCCACGCCGCCGGGCCCTCCCGTATGTTTGATTGAAGAGAGCTTGATTATCTTGTGTCTTGGTGAATAAAGCCTTTGATCAGCCCTGTTGGGAGTTCTGTGCCCCTCCTGGATGTTGTTTCCCAAATCTTTCTCTAGATTAGGGAAATTTTCCCTTATTATTTCATTGAATACACCTTTAATCCCAGTTTCTCTTTCTGTACCCTCTGGGGCTCCCATAACTCTTACACTAGGCCTCTTAATAGTGTCTTTCAATTCTTGAATACTTTTTTAATGTAAATGGCTTAAGCTCAATCAAAGGTCATAGATTAGTAGACTGGATTAAAAAACAAAACCCATCTGTTGCCTATAGGAGACACACTTCAACAATGATCAGCGGAAACTATATCTCATGAATTTTGATTTTTTTCTTGTTGTTAGTTTCATCTCTTCAAAACACTTTCTCCTGATTAAATTCTTCAACAACTCATAGATCATACAGTAGCATCATTTTCTTCAAGAAGGTTCTTGATTTTCTTTTCATTTCTTCAGCGACACATTAGTGATTCAGTAGCATGTTATTTAACTTCATGGTGTTGTGAATTTCTTTTTTTCTTCCTCTTGTTGATTTTGTTTTGTGACTTTTCATTTAAGGGGATGTATAGTAGCTGTATAATGGAGACTCTCATATCTAGTAACATGTTATTTAACATCATGGCATTGTAAATTTCTATTTTTCTTCCTATTGTGATTTTATATTGTGGCTTTTCATTTAAGGGGATGTACAGAAACTGTGAAATGGAGACTAACATATCCAGATGTGAGGATACAATGTAGTATGCATCTCTATTTCCAGACTAAAGATGGACTCCCAATGTAACTGTTTACTATCTGACAACAGGATGATGGAGTCTCTGCCATTGTCCATGCCCACAATAATGGACATATTACTACATATGAAGAACTATACTTTGGTAATGATATAGGGGAACTCGGTGGGTGGGGGGAGGAACTGGGGAGGGGATAAGGGAAATCCCAGGGGCCTGTAGAAATGTATCATAAAATGATAATAATAATAGCAAAAGGTTAAAATGGAAAGAAAAGTGATGTTTTCTGAGCATCGATCATATGCCAGGTATGTGATACATGCTTTAATAGTATACAATTTTCATATATCACATGACTGTTGTTGTTGTTGTTGTTATCTAGTCTTCATGGTAGCCAGACAAAATAGGAATTGCCATCCTCATCACATTGATGAGCAAACTGAAACTCAGAGAAGTTAGATCACTTACTCAATGCCACACAGCTAATAAGTGGTAAGGCAAGGATTCAAACCTTTCTTTTTTTTATTTAGCCCCAGGCTCTATACACTATACCACATCCTAACAGGGTCCTACCGGCTTCCACCAGATTTCTAAGAGAACCAGAATTCCCCTAGATTTCCATCAGAGAGTACCTCCTAAAATCCATCCTGAACATTCTATTTCTTCATATGAAATTCTCCATCAATTCCCTATTACCTAAAAGTTAAGTCCATGAGCTTTTCTCTTAATTCCTCACATGCTTCCCAAACTCATTCTGTTTAATGTGTCTTCTTCACGTTTCTTTTCATGTATCTTAGTAAATGACATCACTCCTGAATTTCACCTTACTTACCCCTGGCCTAGGCTCTCATGTTTTCTTCCTGCAACTCATAAAACACTCTTATGAAATCAATATGACTAGAGGAAACTGTCCAGATGCCCTGGGAGTTACCACTCACCTAGGTGTCAAGGAATACCCCAGCTGTCTCACCATCAAGACCTAATAAGGTAAGAGAGAGCCTCTAAAAGAGGCCAGGCCAACTGTCACCATACAAGCATGTTTTCACTTTCCTTCTCCCAGGGGCAAGAGGATAATGGCCTAAGATCTTGGTGGGACACATGGATCTTTCAGAGCAATGGCTTTAGAACTACATTTGCTGAGTTCTTTGAGATTCATAGAGGTGCCTTAAGAGCTATCACCAAATGGAACATCGTTGAGAGTGCAGGTAGACACGCATCCAGGGCCCATGCCCACCTGGACCTATTTACTGCAGCTTGTGTACGATATCCTTTAGGCAAACAGTACACTACTAAAGGTATAGTGCCTACAAGTACAAAAACCATTCCCCTTCAGTGCACTTTCCATATTTTCCAGACTTGAAGTACCAAACACAGTTTATAGAATTTGACATGACCACCCCGCCTTCAAGCAAGCCACAGTATTCTCATTTGTGCTAACACATCACTTTCCCCACCATTAACATGCTGTTTCTAAGCACATAAGCCCCTTCCCTGCACAGGGCTGCTGAAATCCAAATTGCTTAGCCAGGCTTCTCAGTTCTGTTGGGATCTGGTCCCTGCCTTCCTCCTAGCTTTACATCTTGCTGCCGTATACCTGCGTTCTACAACAAAGTAATCACCATTCCCCAGCATGCCATGCCTTCTCAAAACTCTGGGACTTTGCAATTATTTTGGGCTGGAATGCCCTTCTGCAAGTCATCCCCTAAAATCTCATAGCCACTGTTTTGGTTCTAATTTAACTGCCATTATTTACAAAACTTCCTTGTTTCTTCCCAGCTTTCTCTACCTTGGGAGCTTAGTGACTGCAATTATTTTGCAGCTTTTTCTCTCATGTTCCTTGCCTTAATGTGCTGTAAGTATCTTTGAGGCCGCCTGGCTAACTTTCTGGATATGTCTTAACACTACCTATAAATAAAGTCCAAAAGACATTGACCTGACATTCAAGGCTGTGCTTGCCAATCTAGATTCAGCTTACACTGCTAACGTAACCCGCTATCACTTGTTGTCATGAGCTCTGGACGTCAAAGACGATTCCTTCTCACAGTTAGGCAACATGCGCCATGCTTTCTTGGCCCTGTGATTGCCGCCTCCACCCATCTTCTCACACTCACCTCCTGGCTGTCAAAATCTGCTTCAAATACCCTCATCCATGAAGACATTCCTGAGTCCCCTAGAAGAAACCAAATTCCTTCTCCCCCCCAAGATGGTATGTTTTACATCTATCTTATCCCATGTGGCTAAACAGACAATGAACTTCTGGGAAGTAGTGTGTGCCCCATTCATCTTTGTATCCCCAGAGCTGACAGTCAGTATCCAACGCAATTTTTCTGAAAAAAAAAAAAATTTAAAAAAAGAGAAAAAGATACAGAGAGAAAAATCTTCTGTCCAATGGTTTAGCCCCACAAGTGGCCGCAACAGCCAAAGGGAGCTGAGTCAATCCAAAGCCAGCAGCCAGGAGCCTCTTCAGCATCTCCCAAGCAGGTGCAGCGTTCCAAGACGTTGGGTCGTCCTCGACTGCTTTCCCAAGCCACAAGCACGAAGCTCAATGGGAAGTGGAGTAGCCGGGACACAAACAGGCACCTATATGGAATCCCAGCACATGCAAGGGGAGGATTTAGTCACTAGACTACCATGCTGGGTCCGCTCAGAGCTATTTTTAAATGGAGAATCCTTATTAGGAACATGTGAAATGCAAATTCTGGGTTGTGCACCTTTTGCCTCCTTAAGAAAACTATTATTACAAACTGAATTTTTCTTAGTTTGTACAATAGAGTACCTAGAGAATGCTGAAACAAAACAAGCAAAATAGTTGTGTATGTAACAAGTACAAAGGAGTGGAGAAAAGATAATTTCTATTAATCACTTTGGATGGCAGAATCTAATCCAGTTATCTCTTCTATATTCCTAGACTAAAATCTCTATCAGAAATGGGGTTATACACAGACCATGTGCCCCAATCCCACTCACTGCTTTTGGTGGCCTTGTATGTCACCCACTCGTCTTCCTATCCCCTACGGTAATAATTTTCACTATATAAAAAGGGAAAAAATCAATCTTGGTTCTAAATCTGAGGCTTTTTCTAAAATACAAAAGGCATTAATAGCAAATCATCATGAGCATTATTCACTGGCTTCCTGAGGACTTCTCAGGGTCACATGAAAGAGTGTGATCACTGTTTTCTTTGAGTGATTTCCAAATGAATGAATAACTAAAAATGCTAATACTTTTATACAAGAAAACAATGAATCATCATTTCTACCTTATGATTATGACATTGCTTTGACAAGGAGCCGATTCATAAACTTTTCAAGAGTGAAGAATGTGCATTGCTTTATTATTTTCCTTTACGAACACTCGAGTAAGCTCAATGTAAGTGGGTTTCTCTTGAAAAAAAAAAATAACATACCAACAGTGCGGTTTGTTCCATAATTTACAGTATTTCTGAGGCTAACTCAGGGCTGGGCATTTTGTGTAGCGGTTATAATGGCACAGGAGATGCCTGCCTCCTATGTTGAGTGTCTCAGGTGAAGTCCCAGCTCCTTCCTCAGTTCCAGCTTCCTAAGAACGTACAAGCTGGGAACAGATGATGACAGTGTAAGCAGCTGACGTGTGGTCATGTCCTGGCTGCTATAGGCATTCAGGGAGTGCACCAGTAGATGGAGATTTCTATTAAACATTAAAATAAAGAGCTCAGCTATTACTCTGTATTTATCATAAATAACCTACTGTTGCATATAAATCTTATATATGTTTATAAGCATTTAAAATACATTTGGAATTTTTAAATCTTTATTCCGAGGGCCAAAATCCAATTGGCATAAAACGTTACACGTGACTAATTTGACTACTTTTGGGCTAGTGTGGTAGCAGGTTGGAAGGCCAGTCTTAGGAAAGTGATACCTGCAGGTCATCTGGGGAAATGAGAAGCAGCCAGACCAGATGACAGGAGCCTTGTTTCCTGACACAATCCTTGGGTTGCAGCCAGACTCCTACACATGGCTTTCACTTCCCATTTCTTCCTTCCTCTAGCCCTTTCTCCATTTTCCACCCATGCCTAACCTGGCCTCCACTTACTTCGCTAATCGTACAAAATAGGTATTTAATTCATCCTTGGTCTCCAAGGTACTGGTTTGAGGAGTAGAACATTATTCAGTGAACACTTGCACAAAGCTTGAAAGACATAAATCTTGATAAAGGAGAAACTAGACCATCTTTTGTCACTACCAGCAGATACAAAAAGCTCTAGAGACAAGTTAGATAGCATTCCACAAACTCTCTGCCAGAATTCTGTAACCTCAAATTAATCTTTATATTCATCTTCCAATACTTAGAATCTGTTGGCAGACTTATATTTTCTCAAATCAAGAAACAAATTTTAAATAACACCTGATTGGGCTAGGAGACTTGCAAATTTTATTATCTGCTACGTTTTATCCTGAGCCAAGAAACCAGAAGACTTTAATTTCCAGATATATGTTAGACATTTGCCAATCCCCAGTTGACTTCTACCGCCAGGCAATCAGTAAATATTCATGAAGCATATTACAAGCTACTTATTGCGGGAGATTCAAAGTTGGTATAAAACCTGGCTGGCCCCTCATACATTCTTAGAAAAACAAAATACCTATGAATTGTAAAATTTAATTACAAATCTAAGTCAATTTGCAAGTACCAATGAATGATAATTTCAAAAAGTGATGAAGGAGGCACTCTTGTGACAGACTCAACCCATCAGAAATGTCCATTCAGAGGCAATACAGTATCCCACTAGAAATCACAATATCTAGGCATTATTTCCAGTTATGCCACTACCTCTGGGTTCTGAATGAGCATTTTAATCCCCCAGCTTTGATCTGTTTCTCCTATACTAAAAAATGTGTTGGGCAAGTCATTCATTCTTTTCTAGACCTTGTTTCCATCAACTGCAGATACAAATGTTAAGTTGATTTCTAAAGCAGCTAAGTTTAGGAGAATGAGAAAAAAGAGGGGGGATGATTTGAGAGATGCCGCTTAAGCCATACTGCCAAAAAGTTCTCAATATCAACAAGTATTCAAGCCTAACAACCCTCATTGAAAATGTTGTTAGGCGTAGAAGTATTTTCATACTAACTCTGTAACAATCCCATCACAACATCAGAACCAAAGCCACCTTCCACACCATCACGTCACAAAAGGAATGCGCATATGTCTCCATTAAAACTTCAATAGGAATAAGAACAAAATCAGAATATGATTAGCAGTGAAAGAATAGCCAGTCAGCTCTATCTCTGAGGGATTTAGATAAAGATAAAGCAAATTATGCCTAGGAAAAAATATATATACCATATGTTTCATGTGATTTAAATCTGTGTAATTTGGATGCCAGATCTATAATCATAATTTTGGTGTGAGGTCTGTAATCACAGTCAATTTCTTTCTTTAATTCTTTGTCACCAACTCATTCCAGTTATCTTCCTACTTTCTCCTTTGATTGCAGGGGAAAAAAAGAAATTAAACTATAAGCCCTGTCTTAGGATCCTAGCATATCTCTTTCTTGTCTTAAAATTATCAACTCAGCAAAAGAGAGAAAAAAAGCAAGACAATCTCCCACCCAAAGTACCTAGCATACGTTTATTTAAATACACACACATATATACATTATATATACATGTGTATATGTGTGTGTGCATATATTTATATGTTTATGTTATACATATTACTTCTACAATATAAAAATTATATATAAATATTTACATATATTATATATTATACAAAATATAATATATATTGTATATATAAAAGAACATTTGGGTTTCAATCTTGACTGGTTCCTTATTCTAGCTCCTGATAATGCACCCTGGGAGGCAGCAGATGGTAATTAAATACTCAGTATCCTGACAGCCATACAGAAGACCTGGACTGCATTCTTGGCACCTGGCCCAGCTCTCCTTGTTGTAGGACATGGGGAATGAACCAGTAGATGAAAGATATCTCCCTCTCTCTAATAAAAATTTTAAATATATTTATACTCTGTAAGCCAGGAAGATCAAGAACTGACAAGTGCAGATGACTGTATAACACAATTAGTCTTTTTATAAAAAAGATCTGTGTTTTATTGGAAAGACACATTTACAGAGAAAAGCAGAGACAAAGGGAAAGATCTTCCATCTGTTGGTTCGTTCCCCAAGTGGTCATAATGACCAGGACTGAGCTGATCTGAAGCCAGGAGCCAGGAGCTTCTTCCGGGTCTCCCACACATGTATAGGGTCCCAAGGCTTTGGGCAATCCTCTACTACTTTCCCAGGCCACAAGCAGGGAGGTTGACAGGAAGTGGAGCAGTTGGGATTAGAACTAGTGCTCAATATAGAATGCCAGTGCATGCAAGATGACGATAGCTACTGAGCCATCACATTGGATCCCACAATTGAATTTATTTAATGTCAAATATAGAAAAAACTTTTCCCTTTTCCCTTATTTTGTATTCTTTCATGATACAGTTCCCACAATTAACTTTCAAACGATGGTTTTACTGTATAAAGTATTTAAATCTTAAGTCAATATTACATGATTCCATCTGTATCCTACCATCAATTATTTTAGGAAGAAATAGATCACAACAACCTTGAGAATGGTTAGGGATAAATGTTTTGAAAGAGAAGGCTCTTGCTGTTAAGTTGCTATTTTTATTACTCCATGGAATACTACTCAGCTATTAAAAAAAAAAAAACGAAATGCAGTTTTTTGTGGCCAAATTGGCCCAACTGGAAACCATTAAGCTAAGGGAAATGAGCCAATCCCAAAAAGTTAAATACCACATGTACGCCTTAATTTAAGATGAAATGATGTCAATCCGGAAAATAGTACCTGTAAATTGTAATATTATTTCAACCTCAAACAGCCTGTATCTAATGCAGTAAGATAGTGTGATGTAATCAATGAATCAACAATCAATGTGAGTCAGACTGCTTATGATCTACATCAAAGAATTGTAAAACCTAATATACTTTTAACACCCTAAGCTACTCGGAAACAGGGACGGAGAGCAGAGAAATCTTTCATCTCCCTAGAAGGTGTGAGAAAGACGTAAAGTATAAACTATCAAGAACATAACAGGTAACTCATAGACAACAGACTCAAATCAGCATTAGACAATGGCAAAACTGCAAAGACATATGGGGGAAATCAAGAGCGATCCTGACAACCTCTTAACAGGAGGTCATATTCACAGAGCAGGTGGGGGAACCCCAGAGTGGAGCAGGCAGACAGGAGGAGGCTTGTATCCCAACCCTGAAGACTCGGATCCTCACCAAGGACTATCAGTACAGGCACCAAAGAGAACATGAGGAATTGGAGTGCCTTCGGAGGCTGAAAACTTTGAGGTCACCCAACCCCATTTGGATCTACCACATGGGATGGAAGAAGCCCAAATCCTTCCTTGCATGATCCAAGGTCATCAGAACACCAGCCAGGAGCCCTGAGTGGTCTGCAGAAACGGAAGAACAGTAAACTTCCTTCGGGACTAGGCCTTTTCTGGTCCTTATTTAGTTCCAGCTTTGGATCTCCACCCTCTCCTGCAATGACCATCAGGGTTGCCCCGGAGCTCCCCCTCAAAAAAAATTAGAATAGATAGACAGACAAATACAAGGAAAGTGTAGAACCAGACAGGAAATGGTGAGCATGGATCCACATATACCTTACTACGTAGGACACAAATATTAGTTACGCCTCGCTAGGGTATTGAAAATCTCTCTGCACTCCCTTCCTAAAACTGTTCTGCACCTCAACTGTTGACAAATGCCTTGTTAGATTTATAAGCCAGCTTAGACTATCCTAAAATTCGCCAAGTTCAGCAAAATTATGCTTCAACACTATAAACTGCTAAATACTAAAATGTAAATAGACATGAGACAGCTGAATAGTATCCTATAGCCATTTTAAGGTGTATAGCAGCCGGTTCTGTGTATAAACAAAAAATGAAATGTCAATGAAGCAGTCACAGGATATGGTTAAGAACTTGCATGGTTTTAACTTATTGATTATTAAATACCATGTCAATTAATTCCATAATGTTGTAAATTGTTGATGATGTGCTGGGGCTTTCAATTGATCGGGATGGTATTCTGCCAGCTCTAACTTTAGACCAGAGATGGTCTCCCCAAGAAACAGTTAAATTTATCTGGACAATAAGATGCTGGACTCTATGCTTGGTATATGTTTGCAAAGAAAGAATCTGGACTTAATTTGATCTGTAATACTACAACAAGGCGGAGGAATCCACCATGGTGGGAGAGCACGGGGAGGGGTTGGGGGAATCCCAGAGCCTATGAAACTGTGTCACATAATGCAGCGTAACTAGTAAAAAAAATTTCTTGTTTTTAGTCAGCATCTTCGCCAAATACTTAAGGCAGCCTCAATGTGGATGGACTCAGCAACTGCACTGAACACTGAGACAAGGAAGAACAAGATGGGATATACACAAAATCATGACAAATCGAAATATCCCAAGGTGGACTGCTTAGGAAGCTCTTTGGATGTGATCCTCTCTTATTTTTAGTTCTTTGTTCACCTTCTCATTGCACCTTCAAACTTCTCAAGACTTTCCAAGTTGATGGTGATTTTCCCATTCAGAGAAATCATTTTTCATCTCTTTAGGAGAAAAATTCTTTTCCCATAGAAAATTAGTTTCTAAAACTCATTTCTGTTCACACAGAAATGAACTGAACAGTATTGTGTCATGAAGGCATAAAGAAAACTATACAGAGAAATTGGGTTCATGATCCAACTCAGCTATTTCTTAGCAGTGAGATCATAGGCAATTGATTAATGGTTGTGTCTTCGTGTATAATCTAAATCTATGATCTAGCATTCATAACTCTCGGTTAACAATCTCTAGATTATATTATCTAAAGATGATAATTAAAAAAATTTCAGAAGACTGCTGTGTGGAATAAACCTGCCTCATGGAAAAGCACTTCGAAAAATGACAGATGATTGCATGCTTCAATATACGCATCTACATGGACTATGAAAGTGTCTTGAACTGATCTAACTTCTTCTGGTATCCTCAGTATCCAACACCAAAGTGAGGGACAAATTAAACAGATGGTTGATGAATGCACAACTGACTGATACATAAATGAAAGCACTCCTTGTATACCTACATCATATATCAAGAAAATAGCATGCCTCGGACCGGACAGGGTCTCCCCAGGAAGCTGAGGAACTAGATTGGACTATAAGATGTTGGACTCTATGTTTAGTTTATGCTTGCAAAGAGGGAATCTCAACTGTACTTGATCAGTGGATATGCAACAAGGTGGAATATTCCACATGGGGGGAGGGGTGGGGTGATTCCCAGTTCCAACGAAACTGTATCACATAATACAATGTAATCAATGAATAAAAAAAAAATAAAAGAAAATAGCATGTACCATGTTCTAAATGAATTTGCACCCTTAGTATCTAGCATAAGCCTTGGCCCAAAGCAATTGATCAAATAAATTTCAACTGATGCATAGGTATTTGGTCATGATAGGTCCATCATCAGGATGTCATATTTATGTTATCGTCATTCACGCGTCTGTGGTTTTCATTGTAGGGCTTTGCTGGCTTATTCACACATTAGCTGGCATCATCTGAACACTCCTTCACATGTACAAAACTGGTGTCTTGGAAGCATTATAGTTTATGGTTTTTTTTAGGTTTCTCACTAACATTTTGGATGCTACAATTTGATATCACCAATTAGAATGCAAGTCCTTTAGGGGCAAAGTCCAACTTTATGAATCTGTCACATTCTTTTAATGGACTGGCACCATGCAGGACACCAAGGTAAATAGTGACCTACTGGAATTTGCACTTGGTCTGGATGTTCCACACACAAATTACTCTAAGTTGGGTTAGTCACTGCAAACATTCTATTATCCAGAATCCTCAGAAACCAAATTCGGAAATGCTATCATTTTTTTCCCTTAACTCTAGTCTTCTCAGGATGAAAAAAAAAAAAAAACCTTCATTCTCACATACACCATTTACTTTCTTAACTTTCTAAGAGGAAATTCTCAAACATGTGTGATCACTTCAAGCCTACCAGTAATTTTCATCAGATCTGGGGTGGCATTCGGACCAATCACTGACATAATCAGAAAGGTAAACAATTAATGTTTTCATTCAACAGTCATTTATGCAAAACACTTCTACACAGCCAGAAATAATCCACATCCCTGATCTATGGCTTATACTTTGTACGGAGTAGATAAGCAAACAAATCCTTGCCATGAAATAAAAGCTACAAAACACTATTCCTGTTACAGAGACTCTCAGATTGGAGTGAAGCACAGAAGGACCAGCAGCCAAGTCTGCTAAGAGAACCTGAGAAGGTCTGACAAATAAGGTCACTCATGGTATATCAATGCCAGCTCTGTCTGCAATTGAAGATACCAGTTTAGTTAGAGTAGTAGGGTACACAGAGCAGCTATCCCTATACCACCTCACACCCCAACAAGTGCAAAGACGTAGAGTCATTACACTTATTACTTTTATTCACTTCTACTCAAGTCACACCAATGATCCACACGGGTAGTGATGACCACATCCTTTCAGCTGTCCAGCTGTCCACTACAGAGCAAGTCCAAGGACCTGCCAAGGCACTGAGTTAAGGATATTATGGGCTGGCTATAGTGTTGACCTGCTGAGAAAGCAATGAACACAAGGAAATGCAACGCTGAAAATGAAATATGTCCAGCTAACATCAGCATCAATTTCATTTTATATACCAAGGATTTGTGCTGAATTATACCAGTGTTTGTTCTCAAGAAGCCCACAATCAAGTTTGGGAAGAATGAATAAACAGAATATGATGACATCTGGTAGGTCTACCATCCAGGAACTTACTAATGAAGTTCTGTGATACTTCAGATACAGGGCTAATATCCAGGACATACAAAGAACTCAAGAAACACAGTAACAACAAAACAAACAAACGGGTTAAGAAATGGGCAAATGAAATGAGCAGACATTTTTCAAAGGAACAAATTTGAATATCTAACAAACACATGAAAAAAAAATGCTCAACCTTACTAGCAACGAGGAAAATCCAAATAAAAACCACACTGAAGTTCCACTTAATCCCAATAAGAACAGCCTACATACAGAAAACTATCAATAACACATGCCAGTGAAGATGTGTGGAAAAAGGTACCCTACCTTCACTGCTGGTGGAACTGTAGACAGGTACAGCCACTTTGGAAGTCAGCATGGAGAATATTTAGGCAACTTAAAATTCACCTTCCATATGACCCTGCAATTCAACTCCTGGGAAGATATCCAAAAAGAACTGATACATGCATAAAAGAAAGCAAACTGGATCCCTCTATTCATTGTGAAGAACCTGGATGTTTTCTGCTTTTGTGATTCTGCCTTAATGGCTTGGCTGGGGGCTGTGTGAACTCCAGGCCTGATAGTCTACGTGACACCATGACACCCGGCAGGACACCTGGCAGGTCATGTAGGCAGACCACTCCTCCGGAAGGAGGCACCTGATGTTTGATAAGATCCACCGCCCTATAGCTCATCGATTTGTACTTATTGAAAGTTGCTTGCTTCAAACCCACCAATAGAAGCCTGCTAAATCATGACTGTATAATTAATAGCCTAAAATGTATAAGAACGCGGGGCTGTTCAACCAGGGGGCTCTGACTTGGGCTCACTCTCTCTCCTTTTTTGCCCTCCTTGTGGGTCCTGCAGCAGCCTCGGCTGCGGCTGCCCCTCCCCCAGCCCAGTCCTGCTGGGCTGGGGGAGGTGGCTCGGAGACCTAGGCTAACCTGAATAAACCACTTCTATGCCTTCGCACCAACTTCAGACTTGATGATTTTCTGGGGATATCAAAATCCGGCACAATTGCAGCACTATCAACAATTGCAAAAACATGAAAAAAAAATGCCCACTGAAGGAGGACTGGATAAAGAAACTGTGGTACATCTACTACTTGGCTCTTAAAAAGAGCAAAATCTACCGTTTGCAACCAAATGGTCCCAAATAAAGACCATTATGCTCAGTGAAATAAGCCAAGCCCAAAGGGACAAACATCACATGTCTGCTCTAATGTAAGACAACCTCCATCCAAAATACAAACAAAAAGATACAAAGGTAAATAAGCATATACTTGTAATCTCACAAATCAAGGATGTAAGGGAGACAAGAGTTCCAGGAAACAAGGAAAATCAACAAAATGCATCTCTACTCATGAATAAAACTAGGACGACAATGAAACTCCTAATTATATCCAGGCAACAAAATACTAGAGTTTCTACCATTGCTTATACCATCAGAGTCACGATCCATGTAAAGAGCAGAATGCCAGAGTCAAGACTACACCTGATGGACTATTTCACTGTAAAACACAGGGGACAATACACTGGAGAGAAGGGAGGAAGCCCTATATCTGCAAAACTGTGAAACGGAAAATAAGACTTAAAAAAAATCAAGTGCTGTGATAAAAGTGGGAATTATCCAATACACTTAGGAAGAAGGTTTAGATAATGGTGGGGAGGAGTGATGGTTGAACTGGACCTTGAATGTTCGAACTGGTAGGGCTTTTCCAGGTGGATGAGGTGGTGAAGAACTTTTGTGACTGATGTTCCTTTGCCAGATAGAATTTCTTTACCACCTCCTTTTTCTTCTCTAACAGAACCCAAACCTTATGTTTTAGGTAAAAATCATTTAGGGAGGCTTAAGTAAAAATAAATAACAGTATCAAACACTTAAACACAATATTGCTAACTATGTGCTTGGCACCTAAGTAACACATATATTAGCTAACTTAATTTTCAACAGTCTAGTGAGAAAGGTTATAATGCCATCCCTATCATGCAGAATGAGAAAACATGGCACAAACTCAGCATGTCCAACAACTCCATCATATTACCATATTATAAGATGCTAAAAGCTCACGCAGAGAAAAAGGGCTCTCAGGGAGTACCTTGGTTTTTAATATGAAAGGCTAAGTCTCAGGAAGAGAGACACTGGGAAGGCTATTCCTCCTACATAGTTTAAATTGCCCTTCCTGAAAAATTTCCCAGCTTTGAACTTCAATAGAACCATTATCAGTCTTTCATGTTAAATAAATTGAAGTGTCATAGGTTGTGTCTTCTAAAACTGCATATTGTTCCAGTTCATAGAGAATTAAACATTCCATAGTATTCCCATCACTGAATGACAACAAGGAGGCCCAAAATGTAAGCTTCCCTGCTGATCTGGCCTATCACTTTCACAGTACACTATCTTTTATTTGTCAATAGTATATTCTTCACATGTTCTCTTGGGATAGGGTGGTAAAGGCAGTAAAATGAAATAATCTGGGCTATCAAAGCTTAGAAACCAAACATGTCCTTTCAAATGTGAATAATATTGATTTGGGGAAATTTTATGATTAAAGGCTGCATATTCATTGGATTACTGAAGAATCTTCCACCAGGAAAAACCTTTTATGAAGCTTATTTAATTTAAAAATATACTTGCATGGGTAGTACTATGTCAGAGACTTCTGTATACCGTATCTCGTTTTACTCTCCAACAAGCTTAGCAGTGGTTAACATTATTACTGTCCCTGTAGAAGTTCACAAAACTGGCACCCATGGAGATTAAGAGGCCCATCTAAGTACACTCAGGTCCTGCCCTTTTCCAGAAATACACACAGTTCCCTCCTCCCCAACAATCCTATTCAAATCTTTATATAATAATTGAGCGCTCTCATGCATGTGTTGAGTTTAAAACTGTTGATCTCATAGAACAAAAGACCAGAGTATTGCTTACCAGAGGTCAGGAAAAGCGGAAGGGGGGGGGGGGTACTGGTTAGGCAGAATTTAGTCAATGTGTACCACGTTACTGTTGATAAGGAAGAATAAATTTTGGTGTTCTATCCCACAGTAAAATGACTGTGGTTAACAGTAATTTACTGTATATTGAGAATAGCTACAAGAGAGGATATTAAATGTCTCACTACAAATAAATACATGTTTGTGATGATACCAATGCTAATTACGCTGATCTTACCAATACACTACACAGAATTATGTGCTGATTCAAAAATATTTGTTTTATGTCTTTGTCAAACCAATGGTTAAAAATGCCATGCTATTATAATCTTAATGATCCTTGATTATTTTAAAATTTACTATATCTAGGTGAAGGGGTCACGTTCTCATAAGATATTATTTACAGTCTTTGTCTATATGACTGTTGAACTAGGGTCCTAGAACCTTCTACCTGTTGATCTTCTTATGTGCAAAAACTAAAAAGGAATAAAGCAGAATTTATCACTATATTCTTAGAATCCTATTTATGGAAATAAATTATACTAACATGAAACAGCAAATTATCAGAAAGATTTTAAACCAAAGATTCATGAAAAATTAACACATTGCTAAGATCACACTAACACACACGCGCAAACTGATAAGCACTTAACTGGAAACAAGAAAAGAGTTAAATCTTCAGCTCTTTTCCAGCCATAATGGCATGGATTCTTCTAGTAGGAATCCACACCCACACTCCGTGTGTTCGCACGCAACTGACAAGCCGGACATGCCATAAGTATCACACAGCCAAATCTTATCCCACGGAGGCTGGTGCAGTAATTGATCCACTTTGTTTTCTCCCCATTACAGGAACCACCTTTGCCCTTCCAGATCTAGTGGGTGTCTCCTACCTTGTTCACCTGGAAGCAGTGAATATTAACAGAACACTGTTCAGGGAGACAGAAAGCAAACGTGTCTACCAGTCCTAAAAAGTCCACACGCGATATTGAACTCATGACTTACACAGTTTACTCGATGCAAGTATTTCACTACTGTTCTTGTCTGTACCTCGCAGGTCCTCAAGAGAGGCTGATATTTCCTCCTAGTTTCAGGAACCTCTGTATAGGGAGATGTTCATTCTTCCAGGATATCAGAACAGTTCCTACTTGCTTTGGCATGAATAAAAATCTGGCTTGCTTGCATTTGCAAATCTGCAAGCAGTTTCGATGCCAAAACAGGTATATCCATGGGTCCATACCAATTTAGTATGTGCAAATGTTATCTTTATGCATATATAGAAATTTCAGAGAGTGCAATAAAAATGCTGCTTTTGCACTTTTAAGATTTAAATAACTGGAGACTGTATTTGCAATTCTCTCTTGCAAAATTTATACATAAATGCAATAAAAAACAACTCTAAATGCCTAACTTCTGGGTAACACAATTTTTATTCTTGGGTGTTTTTCTTCACCCCAGGCACCATGGAAAAGTTGGCAAATCTCTTCTTACAAATAACTGTGTAAATGTCTCATAGTATTTCACTCTTCTATTATTTTCTCAGTGAGTCTATGGCTGACCACCACACTCAAAACTTCAGCCATTTCCCACCAAGCACACATACACACATACACACCGTGGTTTATTTTTTTCTTCATAGCACATATAGGTAGATAAAATCACTTTTATCCATATTATTTTCTTATTATATATACCCTTACACACATGCACAAACACACACATACAAGAATGTAAGCCAATGATGCCATAAATTTTTGTTTTATTCATTGCAGTACCATTTATAACAGGGCCCAACACATAATAGGCCTTGGATGCCTTTGTGTGCTGGCCCCTCACTATTCCTCTAGACCCACTCACCTCTTCCTAGCTATAATGCATATCATCCACTTATTCACATTGATATGTGTATTCACAGTCCCTTGTCCTCCCCACTCGCCCTTCCTTCCCTCCACGCCTAACTTAATCTTCACACCATGCTATTCCCTCTCACTGAAACTCCCCCCCCACACCCTTTGCTAGAATTGCTGCTAATCACCATTGTAATCCCAGATAAACACTTTCCTTGGAGATCCTACCCTGAGTTTTCAAGGCGACTCAGCTACTTTGCTTTGGGCTTATTCAGTTTTCTGATGTCTCCTATTTCATTGCTGGCCACACTGTGTTTATCCCAATGGACTATTCTCTTGTCTGTTTCCCACTGCACTGTGAGCCCCTTGGAAGCAGTGGCCACCTACAGCTTGATGACATTTTTCCAACATTTTGAATCAAGCCTGATACAGAGCCAGTATCCAGTACATGTTCACTGAATAAGTGACATGAATGAATTGTCTTAGAATGTCTATCTGGCAACATCTGAGCAATATCTGTGAAAGTGTTTGACTGTTACGCAAGTGCTGAAGTTAAAGCTGAGATTCAATATGAGTAATTAGTTTGAAATAAGAAATAAATTTAAGTTCCCCCTGAGCAACACTCCAAGCTTCCAAGAATATTATCTGCTCAATACAAATAGCCTTTGTGGCTTAATAAAAAATCATGGCTTACTAACACTAAACTTGTACTTTTGTATGGATAAGGTTGATTAAGCTGATTTCAGTACCGGATACATCTTGTCACTAAACAACACATTTTATGAATATTAAAAAGCTGGCTTTTACTCCAGTTACCAATAAAAATATCACAGCTTCAAGCACATGTATAGATTTCTGATCACAGCACCTGAAACTGATAAAACTCCAATCTCTGATCTTCATAGCAAAAAAAGAAAAAAAAAGTTTGTGCTTAGGATCTAGTGAGTTTTATTCATTTAAAATAGAGTATCCCTACGTTTTTTCACAACTGGATTTTTTCAAAATTGACTTTTAAATAAGTTATCATCAAGCTCGCCTCTCTCTTCATATTTCTTCTTACTGAGAAATATTTTTAATGCATGGAAAATGTTACGTAAGCTATTTTTTTAAAAAATGATTTACTTTTAATGGAAAGTTGGATTTACATACAGAAGGAAAAACAGAGAAAAACAGCTTCCATCTGCTGGTTCACTCCCCAAGTGGCCACAACAAACCAAAGCTGAGCCAATCTGAAGCCAGGAGCCAGCAGCTTCTTCCAGGTCTTCCACGCTGGTGCAGGGTCCCAAGGCTTTGCGCAGTCCTCGACTGCTTTCCCAGGCCACAAGCAGGGAGCCGGATGGGAAGTGGGGCAGCCAGGACAGTAGCTGGTGTCCATATGGGATCCTGGTGTGTACAAGGCAAGGACTTTAGCCACTAGGCTACCATGCCAGGCCCGAGATATTCTTAAAAATTTTAATCAGTGAGACTGTTCACTGAAATGAGAGCAATAATTCAGCACATGTAAGGACTGTCCAAGTAACTAAGGTGACATGCCTCTCTAGAAATATCAAACCTCCTTCAGTTCTCTAACTTCTCTTGTTCAACACCTAGACTGTAAGTGTGCTGTCTCCATTTTTCAGGACACTCTTCTTCCTCCTCATCAATTGACAAATTGTTATTCCTCCAATGTCAGGCTACTGAGACCACTTCTATCATCAGCCAACTTCAGCTTCCTTTCCTTTATTTTCTGGGACTTCACCAGCATCTTCAGTCAATGGCATTGCTTCCTTGCCTTTTTCCTCCGACTATGAACTCTGAAAAGCAAAAACTCTTCTACACCAGAGTTTTCCAAGTGCCTGTCACTGAGCCTGCCATATGCCTGATACTCTTTGAATGGAGACCAGATTGTCAGGAATGTGTCTCTAATGCATTGCCTATCACCTGAAAATAAATCCATCTATATACTTTCTCCCATCGATGGGAACATGAACATACTTTGACACTGCTAAGAACTATTAAAAACCGGAGTCCACGCTGGGAGATTTCTATTTTAGGAATCTTATAAATATTTTAGAGGGGGTTCAACAGAGGCATGAAAAACAAGACTTAGGAACCAATGCATGGAGTGGAAACCTATGCCCTGATATACACTCAGAACTCAGCACTAGAGGCACAACCCAAGGCTACATGCAACACCTGTACAAAGAATCTTCACAGATGAATGGGAAAAAAGAGAATTCACGGTAGAAACAGACAAGTGACCTTCCAATACCAAAACTAAAACCCAGGGCTGGAATCTTCCTCTACATGATTACAAGTACACAATGTATCTCCCAAAATTTACAAGGGGTTAAGGAAAAACACCATAATACCACATACTTAAACCTGATTTATGCTCCTGAACATAAGCTATGTCTCACACCTAAAGAAGCAGATAAAAACAAATAAAAATGTCAAATTGTTCCAAGACTCTAGAAAGTTCGATTTTTCCAGTGACAGAATGAGAAATTTCTATTCAATGAAATATCATCTATTCCATGGAATCCAATACTCTTTCTTTAATGGAATATTACTCAGACATTAAAAGGAAAGAAATTTTCAGGTACACTACAACATGGATGAACCTTGAGAACATCATGTTAAATGAAACAAGCCAGTCAAAAACTGAAAAACTCTGCAGGATTCTGTATGAGATATTTAGTCAACCTCACAGAAATGGAAAGAACAGAATGGTGGCTGACATAGACAGAGGGAGGAAGAAATAGAAAGCTGTGGCTTAGTAGATTCAGAGTTTCAGATTTTCAAGATAAAGGAGTTCTAAAGATCGGTAGCACAACCATGTAAAGATACTATCCAGTACTAAAGTGCATTTAAAAATGATGAAGTTGGCACATTTTGTTAACCACATTTTACCAAAATTATAATAAAATGTTCAAGTTCATATTATAGTACTACATAGTATGTTATCATCAAGCTCTACAAGAAATATTTGTGCTGCACAAAAATCCCAAGTGTGTAACTTCTGCAGAAACACTATACACCATCTAATGAAAGTTTTCTCACCTAATACATAAATAAGAGAAAAATGCCAAGCTTCAGTTCTTTTATTCATGGGCTGCTACAGTGGCATGAGGGGAGCAGAATATACTTTTAAAACTGTTCTTGTGTTTGTGGGGAAAAACAATACAAGCAGCCTTATTTAGGTCACAGCATTTAGTGTAAACATCTCAAGGAAAGCTTATTAATAACTGCCACCCACAAAGGACCTGGTTTCAACCATGGAATGTCATGGAGTTAGTGAAAGGGGGGCTTAGGGAGAATTCTCCATTATTTTAAAAATTAGAATATTAGCATCTTTTCGAAGTTCAGTTTCTATTTACAAATAGCAAATAGAGCCAATACTTTAAATAAGGAATTTGAACTAGACAGTCTGTAAAGGATCTGTTGGCTCTCAATCACAAAAATAAATGTGTTTAAACAATCAACAAAGTAAAAAAGCAGCCCACAGAATGGGAGAAGATCTTCACACACGACATACGTGATAGAGGGCTAATCTCCAGAGTATACAAAGAATTACAAAACAACCAAAATGTCAAAACAAACAAGCCACTCAAGAAATGGGCACGGGAAATGGGCAGACACTTCACAAAGGAACAAACCCAAATGGCAAATAAACATATGAAAAAATGCTCAAGTTCCCTGGCAATAAGGGAAATCCAAATTAAAACATCAATGAGGTACCACCTAAGGGTGGCCCACATGAAAAACACCAACAACACTTGCTGGCCAGGTTGTGGGGAAAAAGGAACCCTACTCCACTGCTGGTGGGGCTGCAGACTGGTACAGCCTCTATGGCAATCAGTATGGAGAATATTCAAACAACTCAAAATCGACATACTGTATGACCCAGCTATAGCACTCCTAGGAATATATCCAGAACACTTGTTTTATGAGAAACCAACATGCACTCCTATGTTCATAGCAGC
Organism: Ochotona princeps; assembly: GCF_030435755.1. Taxonomy (NCBI): domain Eukaryota; kingdom Metazoa; phylum Chordata; class Mammalia; order Lagomorpha; family Ochotonidae; genus Ochotona; species Ochotona princeps. The sequence goes on from NC_080865.1 coordinate 96,614,176, forward strand.
ACAATCAGTAATTGCAAAAACATGGAAACAACCAAAATGCCCATCAGCAGAGGATTGGATAAGAAAGCTATGGTTCATCTACTCCATGGAATACTACTCAGCTATTAAAAAAAACAAAATGCAGTTCTTTGTGGCCAAATGGGCCAAACTGGAAACCATAATGCTAAGGGAAATGAACCAATCCCAAAAGGTTAGATACCACATGTTTGCCTTAATTTAATATGATATGATGTTAAGCATATCATGTTATGTTATGGATATTATATCATTTGTAGTATACAAACTAAAATTGAACTGTGAATGGGGAGTCACAGAAAGTGGTTAAGAAATCGCATTTATTTTTAACATGTTGACTGCTCAATACCATGTCAATTAATTCCATAACGATGTTAATTGTTGCAGATGGTATATTAGTGCTTTTATTTGACCGGGAAGATACTCTGCTGACTCTGCCCTCAGACCAGAGAGGGTCTTCCCAATAAGTAGTTGGACTTCTCTGGACTATGGGATGTTGGACTCTATGCTTGGCAAATACTTGCAGGGAGGGAATTTCAACTGAACTTGAACTATGGTTATGCAGCGGGGTGGAGGAACCCACCATGGGGGCAGGGTGGGGGGGAGAATCCCAGGTTCTATGTAATTACAACACAATGTAATTAATGAATAAATTTAATAAAAAAATAAAAAATAAATAAATGTGTTTCTGCTAACAGAAAAAAAAAAATTTAAAAAGCATCTTAGACATTTATGCCACTCACTGATTCTGCCATCCATAGACTAAGTGAGGCCACCTGCCAAATCTGGTCAGTGTGTTGACATGGAAATACAGTGGCCTAGGCCCTCACTTTGTTCAATGAGCTTGGTGGCCACTGCCTGAGTCTTCTCTGTAATGGGAAGACTGTAACAAATGAGTATCAAGGTCCCTTCTAGCCACTGTGATCTCTGATTCAGGACCTGCGGAGAAGGGTAGTGATGGTGACAGAACAAAGTGAATGTACTTAATGCCAAAGAACTGCCCACTTACAAATAGTTCACAAATTAAATTTTACCTTGTATACTTCAACACAATGAAAACTTTAAAAATGTTTCAAAATTCTAAGAAGAAACTGGGAAACAAAACAGCCACTCTGGTAACAGTTTATAATTAGAATTGCAGGAAACTCAAAGGTTTTAACAAGAGGCTTCTAGGCTTGACTTTTCTTTATTTTTAATCAGCAGTCCTCAATCCCTAAGGAAATATTCAAGTACACTGGAAGTGATGCTATTAAAAGAAAAACTTTTTATCAAACAATAATTCTTTCACCACTATAACTCCCTCCCCATTCACTATTTGAGTTCAACTTGTATATATAAGGTTTTCATAAACAGAGTCTCTCACCTATATACAATCTGGTCAAAAGAAATTCACCCCAGAGAAAATTCCACTCTCAGCGGGGCAACTACTAGCATTTCTTCCAGCTGTGTAAACTAAGCAACTGGAGTCTGGCTCAAAGGCTAGAGACAAGTTTATTATCTTCTACTGGGCTTTTCAGATCCTAGGGAGATGACTGCAATAAAAATCAATACAAGATATTTCAAGGTATTCAGTTGTGTCACTTGTCTGGAGACAATGGCCTCGGAAAAGAAGATGAACTGCCTTGCCTCCCTTTCGTCCCTTTTTGTGCATGGTGCCCTTTAAAGGCACACTCTTTGTGCCATAAACTCAAAAGTTGCTTTTATGTTCAGTGGGGTAGACGGAGGAAGCTGGGTGTTTTTTTAAAACGGTGAAATTTGTCAAAGTCACAAAGTCTCTTGTAATACAAATCAGGTCATGCTATGCAACCTGAACCTCCAATTCCATAAGGGAAGTAGGAACCATTTATACCTCAAAGTAGCTAACAGTAATAGGTCAATGCACTTGGCTGATCTGGAACCAACTATAGGGACACTACTTGTTGTGTGAAGGACTTGAGGAGGTGGGATGCACCAAGGTCTGGCCCAACTCTCACATTGTATCCTCCTCCTCCCACCCATTAGCAGACACATTGAGGAAAGGGAAGTCCCAGAAAGAGCAGAATTTCCTTGGCCTCCTCTAGATTGACCAAGAGCTATCTTACATGAACCCTACCCCCCACTTCCTTTATTTCATCACTTTAAGGTCTACTGAGGCTCAAGTTACCAAATGGATCCAATTATTTGGGCAATGACCCCAGCATCTTTACACTTAACTGCAGCTTTCAAAGGCATCCCCTAAGGTTCCTTTACAGTCCTGCTCTCTGCAAGAGCAACATCTGCAATCCAATGCTTTACAAGAATGGAGATAAGGTCTACAGTGAGAAGAGAAAGAGGGAGTAAGGATGCTTCCATATAAAACATGTGTAGGTAGAATGGGAGTAAAGCTGGGAGAGACCTTACAGGTTGTTTAAAGATTTTTTTTTTTTATTTGAGAGGAAGATTTACAGACAAAAGGTAACAGAGAGAGAGAGAGTGTCTTTCATCTGCTGGTTCATTCTCCAAATGGCTACAACAGCAGAAGCTGGTCTGAAGTCAGGAGCCACAAGTTTCCTGGGTCTCCCACTTAGGAGCACAAGAACTGAGCCATCTTCTCCTGTTTTGAAGTCAGGAGCCAGGAGTTTTTCCTGAGTCTCCCGCGCAAGTGCAGGAGCCCAAGCAAGCCATTCTCTGCTGTTATCCCATGCCACAGACAAGGAGTTGGAGCAAAATTGAAGTAGCCAGAACTAGAATGGGTGGTTATATGGGGTGCCGCTGCTCCAAGGCAAAGGATTAGCCTGTTGATCCACTGTGCTACCACCTTACAGATTGTTTAATTCAACCTGTGAATAAACTGAGGAGCTGACCACAATGCTGGGTCTGGTTTCAACGGCTACAGCTCAGATAAAAGTTGAGTTATCTTTTACTACTTTGAGAGTCTGTGGAAAGCTATGGATCCGGTCAAGTAGAAAAATGTACATCTGTAAGGAGTCAGATGGCCTAACAAGGTAGCTAAGGCCTCTGGTCCCTGGTGAAGTTATCTTTTAAAATATAAATTATTGTTTCTCTCCATTTCTTACCCTTCCAAGAGCACATTCTCCCTAGCTTTCTCCCCTAGTCCCCTTGAGGGAGAACAAAGGAATATAATCAGAATATCAACTCCCATCACTTAGAGCTATTGTCTTGACAAAAGCAAGGAGGTAGAGCCCATTCTAATCCCAGATCTGAGTTACTGTCAGAGATGGTTCCAGAGTTTTCAGCTTATCAGAACGGGAGGAGGAAGCCACTAGTCACATCTTTCTGATGTTCTTTTCATTCTGAACAAGGTGCTAGGCATTGTTGCCCAACGTGAATGAGTTCTTTTTCTTTCTTTTCTGCATTTTGAGTGACTCCTTTGTTTCCCTGCCCCTGAGATGGTGCATAAAATACACCACTTCCACCATTTCCTCGGGTCCTTCCTCCGATGGAGCCCCCTTCTGTCACTGTGGCAGGAGTCCTCTTTTATCACCATCTCTTAAATACATCTCGCTTTGCAAACTGGAATTGTCCACATGAAATTTCATTTTTTATGTGAGACAAGAAATGAGGCTGCTGTCATCTTTCGTGTGGAATTCCCTGCAACACATCCACATGTAACTTCCAGGACAGCTTCCCCAATTTTCCTGATGGAGCACTTGTTTACAATTCAGATCACCAAGCTTTCTTCTTAAAATGCTGGCTTAGCAGGTCAGGGGTAGGGAATGGTTGATTTTTGTTTTACTTTCAAGCAAACTATACAGGTGATTTTAAAATTGGGACAATTTTAAAAGCATTACTGCTCAAAGGAAGTAGGTCCCTAAACCAGATGTGGAGCAGAAGTACTGGAGAGTTTTATGGAAAAACTCTCTTGTCCAGGTCTACTAAACTAGGTCTCCATAGAGGGGCATGTAGGTGGTGAGAGGTGATAATGACGCACAAGCAGGATCAGGAACCACAGCTTTACTCATCCACATCCGACTTCATTCAGCTTGTCTTCTTGGTATCTTTGACTAGTGCGGGCCTTAGGGATAAGATGTGTACCAGGTAACTTCTTGACCTACCACGCACAGGAAGCCTGGTACTTGCTTCACACACTGGGAGTGTGGTTTTCCAAAGTTAACTTGGAAAATACAAAACCCGTGAAGGCACGGATGCTTATCTGTCCTGCTCGCTGCTACAGGTTCAGTGTTTGAGGCAGCAGTGGCCAGATGGTTTATTAAATATTGAGTGAACCAATATATGAATTAATATGTGAATTTATATAACTGAAATCACTTAAGATGGAATATGACTGTCAGAAGCATAAACTTATAAGTTTGTTTCTGTTGCTGACAAGCGCTCTCACAAATATTTTGTTACTCAAATAAACAACGTGAAAATTACTACTATTTTAGTAATATTATCAAAAGTATGACCAGAGTCTATGTAGCTAACAATTTTTGATACTTTCAACTGTTATCCAATCTGGTCCTTAAGATAACCCTATAAAATAACCGTTTTCCTTTAGCAGTAACTAAGAGCTATGAAGATCACTTACCCCAAGGCATCCAGCAAATAAGGAACTTAGACGTGAACCCAAACCTCTAACATCCATGCTGTTTAACTATGCAGTCATTTTAACATGGAAGATAGCCCACCATAAAGTAGCAATTACATCCCAAATTAAATTAGCCCTATTAAGCCCAGCTGGAATGTTGCTGGCATACAAAGGGCCTTCTGCATAGAGCTTCAAAGTTACAGAAGCAGGGAAACTCAGACAACATGCTGAGCGCTGCCATGAAGCAACAGGCATCTATCAAACATCTGCTTCAGGAAAAGAGCCCTGGAGGAGAGTACTGTCAAGTTGAGTATATAAAACATAACAGGTGAAGAGTTTACCAGGAGATATGCCCCAAATCTATCAAGCCTATTACAACATGGGTAACCTCAGAACCCAGGGCAGGGAGTAAGCAGGAAGTGGAAGAAGTACGTCCTGGTGGATGTAAACTTGTGTTGCGCGATGCAAGCGAGATCACGCCAGACAAGCGTAGAGTGTATTGAGTTTGTATTAACCAAGCGTGGTGATAACATGGCCCACTAGAAATTAGCAGATGACAAGTCCATATGGCACTCCATTCTGAATTGAAACCCCAAGAGGAACAAATGGTCATTACCCTGAATGCCATCCATAAAACTGAAGACCTATGTCCCAGCTTCCCTAGCAATTATAAGTTATCCTAAGAGACATGCAATGAGCAACCTGGACACACTTACAAAGCTGCAGACATTCACCTTTCCCTGGCTTCTCTGCCCACATTCCACTACTGCTGGGCCTCACCTCTCCTGGAACTCTTGAAAGTGCATAAATTGGAAATACAAAGCATCTTAGCATCGCTATCTACTGTCCCGCCCAAGCAGTGTAGAGAGGGTGAGGAATACAGACACACAGGGGCATGCTCAGGGCCTACCTGTCCTTGGAGTCTGTCGGCAGGAAGCCAGAGAGCAAGCAGGTACTGGGCAGGCCAGGAGCCAGGGTGCCAGGGCGACCGAAGCACAGGTGGTGGCAGGAGTGGCTTCCAAGCTTATGACCCAAAACTAGCTGCTTACCCCACAACACTTGGAAGGATCACAAAATGCAAAATAGAAACAGCATTCCAGATAAAGGAATGGTGGGCACTGCAACAGGCAAGTCAGTTTGAAGATCATCTATATTTTGTTTCTATTGTTTTTCTATCATTTATATAATAATACATGTCTGAATAAAGACTATAAACCTTCTATAAGCCAAGCACTGAAAGGTAACAAAAGTTACACCAAAAGGTGTATGTTCTTCCAGGATTTATTCTAAGCATATTTCTTCTGTTTTTTGACTTACACACTGAATAGTTTTCAGCATATTTTATTTTGTATTTACAGGCTTACACACACACAAATGTCTCTCCACATATGCACCGTATATTTTTATGAAATATTTAGTAGCTTGTATGGAGCTCAGTAAGAAGGCTGTCAAAGACATGCAGTAAAGCCTTGCAAACGCATAGGCACAAAAATCATCATTTCTCCTTTGTCGCTAAGGCCACAGTCAGTATACACAATAAACGATGTTGGTGCTAGTTACTTAATGACATGGAATAACATACTAGCATATTGAGAAAAAAGAACAAGACATAATACATTTTAAGCGATACCACACATGTACTTAAAGTGTCATTGACTATGTGTTTATTGTAACATAAAGAGAAAAAAAAAAAACTGGAAGGAAAAACTCAAAGTTAACCTGGGAGGAAAACCTTGGGCAATATTTTTTTTTCTCTCTGCTTTTACTATGTTCCAAATTGTCCCCAGTAAACATGCATTATGTTGTACTCCGAAAAAAGCAATGCAATGAAACAGAAGCAACATGAAAGCACAAAAATAAATTCAAAACAGCCGTGAGCAGTCTGCTCAAGATGCAGCTTCGGCTTTTGAACAGCTGAAACCGAATCAGCATTAACCAAAGGACAGAGAAAGCAAAGCTCTCTTGTTGGCCAAGGCCCGACTTCAAGGCTCCCCTTGGAATCTTGGCCCGCGCGTCTGCCTCTGAGGCGTCCAGGGGACAGGTCAGGTGTATGGCGAAAAGGGGACTTTGGTAAGTGCAGGAAGGGGGCCTAGGAGCAAGTCTCCCTCTGCCCCGCTCGGTGGCCACCAGCGCTGCTCTGACTGCCACCATCTTAACGGCGCCTCCCACCGGCTGCTCAAGAGCCCCAGGGCTACCCCCCGAGGCGGCCGCCGGCTGCCCCAGAGCGCCCAGTCCTTATCCCCACCCCCAGCAGCAGCCACACCGCCGGCGCCCTGGGCCGGCGCCGCGGTTCCATTTGCGGCGCCTCAAAGACAGCCGGCCTGGCCGTGGGCACCGAGGATAAGTGGGCAAAGCCCTCCACTGCCCACCGCCGCCGCCGCCAGAAGCTTTGTCATGCCGATCGCCGCGCAGCTCTTCACCAAGTTTCACCTTCGGTGACACAACTTTTCCGTGCTGCTTTTTTAGGCAGCTGCCACATCACGAGGCTAATGAGCGCTCTGAGGTCTGTAATAAACTCGCCTGCCAGGTTACATGGCGACTGGGGCGCAACACCGGTTGCCCATCCCGTGGAGCGCGATCGTCCAGTTCCCAGCTAACCGGAAAACAAATGCTCTGTGCAAGGAAAGCCCTGTTTCCAGGAGAATGGCTCACATGGTTGGCTCTGTGAAAGCCACCTACAAATCCTAGAGCTCCTGGAAGCCTTCATACTCAGTAAGCCCCCCAAGGGGCGAGGCAAGCAGACACATAGAGTATCAAAGGCAAAATAAGCAGGTCAATTCTCACTACTTTCAAAGACATGATTGAAAGAAGATTCTGAAAATATCTGTGGGCATATTCAAGAACTGCACTGCTTTGGCTTGTTTACTTTTTAAGTCAAGATAAATATTTTAAGAACTCGAACTGTTTACCAACCTGCTGATGGAAAGCAACAGATATGCTACCTCCATCCTTTGGAGGGATTTCAGGGAACTGGGCTGCATGTTTCTTATTAAACTCACCTATAGCCATGCAGTAGCCTCGTGACTGTTAATTACCACTGTTAAACATAGGTTCCTGCAGCACACAGAAACACTACATGATCCTCAACATTGAAAACTATAATTAATATGCCCATTCAAGGCGTGTGTCTCTGTTAACAAGATATATTTTTGGAAATATTATCTAACTGAAGGCAGCATAAATAGTATAAAAAATAAAGCTCACACTTTTTCCCATTTAAAAAGAGTTACATAATAGGTAGTGAAAAGCTGCTTCTGTAGAGCTGCATTCACGGACATGGGGGGATTTTATTCCCCCTCAGGGTTAATTTAGATATCATAAGGGAACAATCCAGAAATAAGAATGCTCCAAATAGCCAGGCACACCCTAAGGAGCCTCATTCAGTTAATAAAAGGCACTAACATCTGTTGACAAGAAGGAAGAGGATCACATCAGGGAGGGTGAGGTTGGGGAGAACCGGCAGGATTGAGAACGAAACGCTGAGGAAGGAAGCGAGACATACAATTCCACCGAAAGACTGAAAACATATGCCATGTCACAAAAAATAATAACAATTGACTTTACTCAACAGTAAATTAAAAGAAAGGGTCCTCTTGAAAACACAGGTGAAACAAGCCAACAAAACTGTTCTGGGGAAAAGTACCATCGTGCTCATACGGACAGAAGCTCCAGCCCTGACAGCCCCAGTCACCCGGCAAGCCCCTACAAGAAGAACCTAAAGGAAGGACGACGTGAATTGAGAAACACACTATCGAATGAAAAGCCAGACTACCCATGGCCGAAACGGAAGCAAAGAGCATCCTTCTGTTATGACTGGGTGTCTTGCATCGGAAGCCCAGGTCCACAACTGCACCTGGTACAGAAAAACTCGCTGAAGAATTGTTGACTGCTTCAGCTGAAGAACAACTATGGCACTGAAGTACAGGCGAATTCTTCCTCATCACTTTCAGGCTAGCAGATGCAAGCGACTGTATCTGTGCAAAGCTAGTTTAAAAACTCAACTGCGTTCGGCGTGATGAGAAGTGAGTGAGATATATGTAAAAGCAATTTGCGCTTAGTAAATAGCAAGGGCTCAATAATTCATCAGCAACCATCGCAACGATAGCCACATTACATTATTATTACTAAATAATAAAGTATACTTCTATTTAAAGGAATGCCTTTCTCTTGCCTAGGTCACTCAACAACTACTGGGTGTACCTGAAACAGGTCCAATACTTTTTTTTTAATATTTATTTATTTTTATTGGAAAGTCAGATGTACAGAGAGGAGGAGAAACAGAAAGCTCTTGCATCTGCTGACTCACTCCCTAAGTGACCACAACGGCCAGAGCTGAGCCGATCCGAAGCCAGGAACCAGGAGGTTCTTCCAGGTCTCCAACACAAATTACAGGGTCCCAAGGCTTTGGGCCACTTGGACTGCTTTCCCAGGCCACAGGCAGGGAGCTGGATGGGAAGTGGAGCAGCCGGGATGGGTGCAGGGTCCAAAGGCTTTAGGTCACCTGGAGTGTTTTCCTAGGCCAAAGGCAGGGAGCTGGAAGGGAAGTGGAACAGCCAGGAGAGCAACCAGCGCCCATATGGGATCCTGACACATGGAAGGCCAGGACCTTAGCTATCAGGTTACTGTGCCAGGCCCGGGTCCAATACTCTTAATGAGTGCCTAGTAGGAGACAGGATCAGAGCCTTGCAATAAAGCAAAGGACAAGGCAGGGAGAAGGGACATCACCAGGGGAAAGAAACAGATTGCTGGAGAGGGAGGTGACTGCAAGTGTTGCAAATCAAGGAGTACATACTGCGTGCGTCATTTATATGATAATCAATCACAGGGAAAAGAAATGTATGATAGAAATCAAAATGATAGTTGCCTTTGAGGGGAGATTTAACAAGAAAACACTCAGAATTTTCCGGTGTGATGGGAATATTTCTTTTCTTGGCTTTGTGCTGATTACATGGGTATAAACATTTGTCAAAATTCACTGGACTAACTGATTGATGCATGTTATCACAGGTAAAATTCAGTCCAAAGAAATGGAAATTGAGTTTGTGCTTTAAAAAGAAATGGTTAAGTTTCTTAATTTGGTCTCTTGTCAGGCCTGGCTTTCGCTACAGGTCTGTTCCCTTCTTCTGAGGCCTGGGTCCAGAAAGGACAGACTTTCCCAACAGGAAATTCTTTACAGCTAAATAATGAGCATCTAGCCCAACTTTGACGTCTCCAAAGCAGGTCAACAAGTGACCCAACTCAGGCGAGCCCTACTGTACCTTATTCAGAGTCAACCACAGGCACATGCCAAAAGAAACCAAGATTGCGCCTATATTTAGAAGAATCAGCAGAAATATGGATGAGTCCTTTGCCTCGGGGGCAGGTCACTAGCCAGTGACACTAACACTATTTCAATTTCAAAATCTGTGCTAAAAGCAATTTCAGATGGCAGAGGAAGAAGTAGAAACTGCTTTACAATAATCTCCCTAAACAGTAGTAGTAATTTAGGCTTAATATTAATTACAATGCAAATCCCTCAATACAATAGTCCTTCATATTTCCATCATGGTGCAAAAATCAAGAATTTTTCTCCTTTCTAATATAAACCACCAGTTCTAGAGTAAATACCCAGGTAAATGTTGCTTTGAATAGCCATGCTATTCAAGGAGAACTGAGGGCTTAGAGTGGTGCTCACAATGACTACTACAGGTTGTTTTGCTTTCTTTAGCACATTAGTTCACTTCTGGAAATCCACAACCCTAGGAAGTGTTTCCTCAAGTCATTCAATAGAATGATTAAACTGCATGTTAAGAAAGCCACAAGATTTGGCTGAGTTTGTAGAACCAGTACATCACAAATAGATAACCTACATTTCAAGTTGATGAAGATGGACTAAGATAAGCCACACTGTACAGGACAATGTGCCTGAAATCCACTCCTCAGCTTGTGTTGGTAAACTCCAGGGATGGCATATCTTTAGGACACAAAAGAATAAACTGGCAATTGTACAAAATGAATCATGAAGACAATTTGTGTTCTGTATTAATTTTTAAAACAATAATAGGTACCCAGTTTTCACATTTCAGAGGTAATTTTTTTTCAAAAAATGTGGTTTTTTTTAAAGATTTATTTATTTGTATTGCAAAGTCAGATACACAGAGAGGAGGAGAGACAGAGAGGAAGATCTTTCGTCCGATAATTCACTCCCCAAGTGACCGCAACAGCCAGTGCTGAGCCAATCCGAATCCAGGAGCCAGGAACTTCCTCCAGGTCTCCCACATGGGTACGGAGTCCCAAGGTTTTGGGCAGTCCTCGACTGCTTTCCCAGGCCACAAGCAGGTAGCTGGATGGGAAGCAGGGCTGCTGGCATTAGAACCAGCACCCGTATGGGATCCCGGCGTGTTTAAGCAGAGAACTTTAGCCACTAGGCCACTGCGCCGGGCCCGAGATAATGTTAACATTAGTAAACTAATAGACAACTAGAATCTCCTCAACGTACTACACTTTAATTTCTGTGTCTTTCCCTCCTCAAATTATTTAAAGATGGCAATTATTTTCCATTCTCAAAGTTCTAAATTCCAAAAAAGTAAGCCGTAAAGAAACACAGTAGAAAGACTCTTTGATATGTGTGACGAATTGAAACACATTCTAGTTGCCCTGTGTTGAATGAAATTCCCAGAATGAAAAGTTGATTTAGACATGAAACAGGAGAGCTGCAAAGAGACCTGGGATGCTAACAATTTCATCACCCTGGTCACTAGTTCACAAATAAATCCTGTAACCTGAACCCCCAAATTCTGATTCCAATTCTTTCCCTGGTCATGAACTTGTCTTTGAAACCACCATAATCATCTCCCTGCTGTGGATATCAACTTCTGGCACACTGTAACTTCTGCTTCCATTCACAATGTCACCAACATCTCTAGCCCTAAGATGTGTCCCATCCCTTATTTAATAACAGGAACTCTACTCAAGATTCAGGGGAAGCAGTACTAAGTGAGGGAGAAGACACAGGACACCTAGCTCATCCCTATATTTTATTGCACCATAAATTATTAATATTATATTGCACCCATTTTGGGTTCAGCATTAACCAATAAAGAAGTTTCAGACCGAGTCCAGCGTGGTAGCCTGGCAGCTAAAGTTCTCACCTCACATGCACCAGGATCCCATATGGGCACCAGTTCTAATCCCAGTGGCCCCACTTCCCATCCAGCTCTCTGCCTGTGGCCTGGGAAAACAGTCAAGAATGCCCCAAAGCCTTGAGACCCTGTAACTTGTGTGAGAGACCCGCAAGAAACTCCTGGCTCCTGGCTTCAGATTGGTTCAGATTGGTTCCATTGTGCCCACTTGGGGAGTGAACCAGCAGGTGGAAGATCTTTCTCTCTGTCTTTCCTCCTCTATGTATATCTGACTTTCCAATATAAATACGTAAATCTTAAAAAAAAAGTTTCAAACCACTAGAAACTATAATGGTGGTAGGAATTTGACCTAGTGTTTTTTTTTAAAGATTTATTTTTTTATTTTTATTACAAAGTCAGATATACTGAGAGGAGGAGAGATAGAGAGGAAGTAGAGCTGCCGGGATTAGAACCAAGAACCATATGGGATCACGGCAAGGACCTTAGCCACTAGGCCACACTGCCAAGCCCTTACCTAGTGTTAAGGCTAATCAAGATGGTGCCATTCTATCTCAGAGTCCCCAAGTCTGATTTCCTAATCCAGTTCCTGATTTTGGCTTCCTACTACTGAAGAGTCTAGGAGGCAGCAGGTGGTAGCCTAAGTAGCTGGTTCCCTTTCTCCTGGTCGCTGTCCAGCAGCGATGGGCTTTCTGCATGGAGCCCTAAATAACACACCTGGACTACTAACTGATGGTCAATAGCCAAAGTTCATTAACAGCATCAGACTTTTAAGAGAAGGTTGTCAAGTAAGCATCCAGGGATTGGGCTTGAGCCATTTACATTTCAAAGGCAAGAGACAATTCTCAAAACACAACTTGTTTATCTAGCAGGTCCTTTATCTAAACCTGTGAGCCAAGAGGATTCCTATTCATTCATCTCTACATCAACAGCTCCTGGTGCCTTCTGGAGGAATTGCTCCTAGCTCTGGCTTTGCACAACAAAAGATTCAAAAGGTCCTTCTACAGTCACAGGGACCGAGTTCCCAGGTCCGGGTAACAGCCCAGCCCAGCCCAGCCTAGGCCAAGCCAGTTCACTGTGCATATTTGGGGGTGTGAATCAGAAGATGAGAGGATGTAGAGGATTTGCAGGTATTGTGCCCTCATGTCAAGCTCTCTTACGTGTTCTTACATGACTGCTAGGTAGATTGATTGCTATTTTTAAAAATTTTATTGTTACTGCTTTATTTTCACTGCTTTATTTTCCTCCTTTTGTTGGTATTTTTTAGTAAGAAATCACCAGCATCATGGTTTTTTACAACATACCTCTAAAAACACCAGTTCTGATAAAGACACCTGATGGAAACCGATTCACATACTAAATCAAAAAATGATCTTTTTGAGCCACATTCGGGTAAGGTAGACAGGCTATTGAGAGAGGCCAGAAGAGGAAATGAGCTATAGCCATGAACGTACATGGGTATCAACAATCATTACAGCAACCGCTGTGACAGTGGCTGGCTTCTTGGACTATTCATAGAGTTGACTTCCATCGCACAGGTGGCAAGCATGAGCCATCCTGACGCTAGTGCTGTCTCACCCAGAAACCCGTGGCTTTGAAACTTGCCTGCATAAGTTAACTCTTGGGCTAAACACAAAGGAAAGAGCTGTTGAAAAAAAAAAAAAACAGCCCACTTTAAACAGGTAGTTACTATAAGGAGTTATTCGAATATCCCACCCTGGACCCGGCGCCATTTCTTCTTCCTCACAGCTCATGAAATTCGCGCCACCAATCACATGTAACCTGGCATTCCACCTGAGAATCCCACCCTCAATCTTCCAGCCCCTTCCCCAATCCCGCCCACTCACCAATCATCCCCAGGCACTAATCCCCTGAGGCCTGCCCTCAAGCCCTCCCAATCCCCGCCCCCCACACCTTGAGGGCCTACCTGCATAAAAAGGCCCCAGGTGCTTCCTTCTCCCCTTTTTTCTGATCTCCACTACCTGCACCCTGTTCCTTCCCCGCTGGAATAAACCTCCTAAGATACTTCGTTTTGTCTGGTGTTTTCAGCTCACGGTAAAGAACCAGGTTGCGGGAATCAGCTGCGTGTAATAATAATATAATAATAACATCATAATATCGTATGAACTAGAACTCTCTCACTGTTTTAAATAAGTAACAGCTACAAACCAAACAACAGATTTAAAGTTTGAGAATTTGCTAGCACTTTTAGTCAATCCAGAACAGATTTGGTTTTATCTGTAATAGGTTGCAAGTTTTCTGATACCAGGGAAATTGCTGTAACAAACCAGACACAGCCTTAACTGAGTGCTTTTCCAACAAAAGACTGCTGAAAAGATTTCATGTGACAAGGCAGAAGAGAGTGAGTCAAAGCTAAGTGAATATCTGCTTGAACAAACAAATGTTACGCTTTCTTCTTCCCTGAAATGGAAACAACTCCTCCTTCAGGAGCTATATGACCCAAACTCTATACACACCTGCCAGTTTTAAAGTTTATGCAACATATAATACACAAAAGGCAACTGGATACACAAGAGGCCTCTTTCATAGGTTTCATCAGAATAAAGATCCAGTTCCTGTTCCAAACAGAATAGTCTATCCTACCTAGCTACATTGTTGAAAAGTTTACCAGAAAGATCCTCATTCGTCACTACTCTTAACTTCAATGAGTCGAAGAAAATGTCATTTAAAGATGCAGTAATTTATATGTTCCTAAAGCCATAGTTCATTCAGCAACACACTGGAATGCACTGATTATGTGTGTTTGAAAACCCCCAAAACATTGTAACACACAATCATCTTCCATGTAGTAATGACAGGTTGTGCGAATGAGCCCCAACTGATGGGGTGGGAGGCTGGATTTAAATAAGCAGCAGGCTCAGAAAACAGATTGGGAAATTCAAACTGTTACTACATTATTTGACTTGCCTCAATCATTTGTCACACCATTGTTGAAGGCTAAATGTGTGCACACTCAAAATATCTATTAAATGTTTGGTAACACAGCTTTCTGTGTTACAATATGCTAATTAATCCTTTAGCTTAAAAAAGCAAACCTCAAAACTGACCAATATATGGAAAATTTGTAAATAATCAAACCACTTATAAATACGGTCAATATAAAGAAAATTGGTTAAAAAGACAAGTAGACTTGGCATGTTTCATTTCTAACATTAAAGCAGGCTTTCAAATCCAGTCATGTAAGACTTCATACCCTTCAAAGGAGGAGGTACTGATGACTGTCCCACTTCGCTATTCTGACAATACTCTAAACTCAAGAACCAACAAAAGTCAGAAATGACAGTCTTGCTCTTAGTATCTGCAATATCACCACACCCTCTCATGCAGAAAGTTAACTGCCCTCTTAAAAGTTGCTTTCTATGCTATCTTGTTCTAAGAACAGTCAGGTGCTATTCACACAGCTCCTTCGGAAGGGTATGCAGTTTCAGCGGTGACGAGCCAATTTAAGGAAACATTTCAACACTGCCTACTGAAAATCGTCATTACTGAGTTACAGAAACCTGTCATATCCAGATTATTCATCTATTTCGGACACTTGATATTCTTCAAACAGCAACTTTTTTTCTGAAGATAACTTTGCTTCAGCATTTCCCAAAGGCAGTCTGACAGCAACCTCAAGTAATAACGTGATGGAAATCAGAAAGCAAAATTCCAGAATCAAACTGGAAGTATTACCAGAAATAGAAAGGGTTGGTGCTAAAATATTTGATTGTATTTACTTGTTTAGGCTCTATGTGGAAGACAAAGCCTTTTAACGGCCCTTTATCCTATGAAGGTATGTTCCAGACTTTCCACAATAAAGAAAGCCTGAGAACCTACAGCAGCAGTTCTACTTTGCCAAGTTACTCTTTCTAATTCATCAGTGCAGCTCAAACAGCCAACCAGAATGCCTGGGTTAAGGGGAGTTCAATTCTGGCCTTGTGCCAGACCATTGATAACCCTGACCCTCAGGACACAAGATCTAACTCCCCACAAACTTCACCAGCCTTTCCTCAAACCCCTTGCCAACAGAAAGAGTTTCACTCAGAAACAAGGACAAGGGCCCTGAGCTGAAGAGTTTGACAACTTTGAGCGGGGGAGGGCTGCCGCTGCCCTAGGATCTCCCGGAGGAAGCAAGCCCTGAGAGATGGGGAGAGGAGAGCAGGATGAGATGAGAAGGAGGAATAAAGGAGTGGGAGGGAAAGGGGCCTGAAGACTCAGGAACTAAGCTGGGGCTCCCCCACTGCAGTCGCACTTCTGCAGCGTGGACTCGCCGTGGGGCGCTGCAGTTGGCTGCGTGGGTCCCTCAGGGCCAGTCCAGCTCAGTCCACTCGAGCGTCTGCTCTGCAGCCATTTCGGACACTTGCGCCTAAGGCACCTGCCATTCCCCCACTGCTCTTCCAAATGCCTCTCAGTGCCTGTCCCCTCACCCAGGTGTCCAAGGCTCTTCTCTCCACTTTACATTCTGGAGCTCAGGGGGACCTAAGCCAGGACAGGCAGGACAGGCGGGTGCGTGTGTGCGCATCTGTGTATAGTGAAGATGGGGGAGCCCCTTATTCTGCTTGAGTTGTCCCCAGCCTGGTCCGGCTCTACTCTGCCTCCCCATCAGCTGGTGGGAGGCACAGGCCGAGAGGCGCACTAAGTGTGTGTTGGGGGGACGGGAAGGGTGCACTGGAGGCCAGGCGCCTCAGGCCAGCTGGCTGAACCCAAAGGAGTGGAGGGAGGAGACCGCCCCCTCCCACGGGGACCCACTCCCACCGGGCACTAGTGGCAAGGGGACAAGCGCCTTTGTTCTCCGGGGTATGGCTAGGCTGCGCTGCTGAGGCGCAGCGCGGGCGGCGCCGGAGCAGACTGCTCACTTTTGCACTCGGTGTGTCTTAAGGTGCAAGCTCCAGCCTTCCCAGGGGGTAGGACAGGTAGTGAGTTGGAAGTAGAGGGTGTGTGGGGGTGGAAGGAGCCTGTATGGGGGAGGGGTTCAGCATCTCGGCCAGGCTCTTTGTTTGCATTGGGGGCGGGGAGAGGGGGCTGAAGGTGGGCTTCGGCTCGGGTTCTGAGAACGGGGCAGATTCCTGAGTAAGTCACCATGTTGCCCCCGCGCAGCACACGTATGTACAGTCGCTCTAACACACACACATACACTCGCACAGACAGGCAGGCTGCCGGGAGCAGGCGGCGCGGTTCCTGGCGCTCCGAGCTGCAGCAGCTTCGTCTGCCCGCAGCGCCACCACCGCGCGTCCGGAGGGGGAGTGGAGGAGGCTGGAGGCCCCCGAGGGGGGACAATTCCGCGAGGAAGGAGAAAAAAAGCGACACAAACCCAGACCCTGCAGCGGCCCCGCCCCCTCCCCTTGCTCGCCCGGGTTCACAGAGGTCACGGGCAGCTCAGGCTCCGGGGTGGGGGGAGGGAGAGCGCGCACGCGACAGGGCGAGGGAAATGAAGGGAAGGGAGGCGGGCGGACTCGGCGGGCGGGCTTACCCTTAGAAGCATCTTTCTCCTCTTTGGGCTTGGTCACCTTTCCACTCATAGATCCCAGCTTGCTTGACAGGGTTCGCCCAGGAGAATGAAGTCCTCGCCGAGCGGATAGGACTTAGGAGAGCGCTTAGGGCGGCAAGTGGCAAGCGCGAGCTCCCCTCGGTGTGGCTCGGGGCGAAATCCGCTTTTCCCCACCGCTGTCGCCGCCGCTGCCTACGAGAGAGTGGGGAGGAACGGAGAGGGGTGAAGGAGGAGCCGCCGCCGCCGCCGTCGCCGCCGCAGCCGCCGCGAGCCCGGGCGGCCGGCCGCGGGAGGAGCTGCTCCCCGCGCTCCAGAAGTGAAGAGACAAAGCGGCAGGGCTCGTCCTCCACGCCCCGCGCCCGCCGGCCCTCGGGGCGGCCGAGACGCGCGGCCGGGACTCCCGGGCTCTGCCGCTGGCCTCTGCCCGGGCTCGGCGCAAAGCGCTCGCCGGGCCAGCGCGGGCCACGGCAGGAGTTGCTTGGGTGTGCTAACCCGCGCACGGGCGGGCTGCTTACCCCGCCTCTCGCAAGCGGCTGCGGGCCGCCAACTCAATCTGAATAAAACCCCCGAGGAAGATTTCAAAAAAAAAAAATCAAAACAAAGACGAAAATATTCACTTAAAAATAACGAGCCTCCCAGAAAAGGGAATGTTTGCACATGTGATGAGCAACGTGTGAGCCTGTTACACCGCAGAACCGCGCAGCTTCTCGCCCACGGGGAACAGGGAGGGGAGGTTCGTCTCTTTCTGTCTATCTAATTATCGCATTTCGGGGTCCCATTCTTTGGTCCAAACGAGGGGGCAAGTTGCTCGCGAAAGGAGGAGCAGGAACCGATAGCCCTTACCTGCTTTCTGTCTCCCTACACTCACACCCCCTCGGAGACGGCCCGCTCCCTCGTTTGCGCTCTCCTTCCAAACAATTCCCTGGTCCCAGAGAGCGACGAACGGACACAGCGGCGCCTTCTATATACACGCCAAGGTGCGGGCACGCGGGGGGCGGGGGCCGGCGAGGGCGGGGCGCCACTCAGCCGCCTGGCGGCTGTAGTAAAAGGAGAGCTCGGCAGGGGCGCGCCGACGTCAGCCGCCTGCTGGCCAAATCCCGGCGAGACTCGCAGAGTGCGGGCAAGCGTGTCAGCCGGGCGTCCCCTGAAGCCTCAGGACCTGTAGGGCCCGCGGGCACTGCCCCAGCGGGTACTCCCCCAGAGGGCACTCGCTGTTGGCAGCCCAGATCGAAGTCGGGCAGCCCCCTGAGCCCGGTACTCCTTCTGTTCTCAGCTCGCGCCCGGTTGGCTGCGCTGTCCTGCCCGCGCTGGTAACCACCTACACTTTTGGGACTCCTCTGTTGGCACCTGCTGTACCGAGCCGTGGACTCTCAGTCCGAGACTTGGCGACTCTTCGTCTTTGGCCAACTGCCCAAAATTGAAACAGCTGCATTCTCAGAAGGGCGCGCTCCTCTCTGGGTGTCACTAGGGCAGAGTGAACCTGACCACAGAGGACTGCCACCTTCCACCCCCACCCACAACCCCACACGTAGGCCCCTCGCTGTGCTTGGTAAACTAAAGGCAAGAGTACCCAAAGCCTGCCTAGGATGTTCACGCCCAGGAAAACAGGCTGATCAGAGACCTGGGACAAGTGCTGGAGAGGAATTAAATAGGATCGACTTGTAGCCTGGGGCATGCTTGTGACACCAATCCCCCCAGAAGGTGCCTTGAAAATTAAAACTAAAAAGAAAATTAGAAATGATTCCGAGATGGGGGGGGGAGGGAGAAGGGGGCATAGGTAAATAAGTTAACAGAAAAAGTCAATTAACGGAATGGGGGAAGCGGAGAGGGAAGTCAGGAATAGCCCCTGGGTCTGTCCGGGGACCGCTTTTCTGGGACGGCCTTTAGAGACCTTGCTGATCCCCAGAAGCCTGGCGCTTATTTGGAGCAAGGTGGTCACTATAATTTGGCATTTAGAGCCGCCCACTAATCCAACCAAAGCCTTCAGCCTGGCTATGCAGATGCAGAAAACCCCACTGGCTCCCTAATTCGGTTTCGTTAATGGTATTAAACCAGGCGAAGAAATCATATAGATGGATTAGTCCTGCCGCATCCCAGGCGGTAACTCAATTATGAGTGCCTGCTGTGGCTTTCAAGATCAGGAGTGTGCCCCGCCCCTGCTGCCAGCCCGGGGCTAAAGGTCACCAACCCTCTAAACTCAATTTGCAGCCTCCATCCTCAGTCTGGGAGGAACCCGAGGTCTGCTTTGCTTGTAAATAATATCTAATAATCTGGAGCTTGATGACACAATGTGATTACCCAAGCCAAGGTTAGACCATTAATTAATATCAGTAGTCCAGGAAGGACGGAATTTCTCTCCAAATGACCGGAATTCAAAACAGGTGGAGGCTTGGCTGCATTTAGAGGAAAGGGCCAGAGGAAAGAGGGTAAAGAGTTCCTAAATAATTTGCATGCAAAGATAATTACGACCAATTTACTGCCCAGCTTTATGCCAAGCAGTGAATTGAAAGGTTTATTTACATCATGACCTCTTCCTCACAATCAGACCTAGGAAGTGTTGCTACTGTTGTGATTTCCACTTTACAAGGGAGGACAGTGAGGCTCGGATAGGTTAAGTAATTTTCCCCGAGGTTGCACAGCTTCTAGTTGCTGGACCCTGAGTAACAAAATGGGGAGCCAGCATAGGCAAGCAGGCAAATCTGTCTTGAAAACCCGTGTTTCTCCATTGCAGTACATGATCAACATGCAGAGCAGCCTCTTAAAGATAGGGAAAGGCACATTTTCAGCGGACCTGTCAATCTTGAGTTCGCAAGACTTTTCAATCATCCTTAACAAATGTGGTAAATCAATCTCTCTCTCTCTCTCTCTCTCTCTCTCTCTCTCTCTCTCTCTCTCTCTCATGTGTACCTATACCTTTTGCTTTGTCCACAACTCCCCAATTAGTAGAAAGATCATTTTTTTTGGAAGATCTCTGTCTTTGGGATGCTGAGCGTGGTACTTATTCTGGGTGTCGATATTTTCCTATCACATGATTTATAGGCAAGTTCTCTGCACGAATTACAAATAAGACCTGCCTCTCTTCACACTGCCCACCCCAAGCATGACAGACACAGGTACCCGTAGCTGATGACAGGCATCTATTCCTTAAAGAACTATACTGGTCACTGGTTTAGGTGAGGGTCGAGTGTGTGATGGGCAGAGCCGGGATGGACTGCAGTACTCATTGGTTCCGGTGGAGGTCAGGGCTGAGAATAGAACCAACCCAGCGGTTGCAACCACCAGCTGATGGGGTGACGGACTGAGTCGAGCACTGTGCTTGCTAATACATATAGGAACCTGATCTGGGAACACCTCAAAGTCTCTTTGGGGATCCCTTCAATCAAAATGGAGGAAACAGAACATTAACCAAGAAAAGATGGAAGATGGAGTAGATCAACCAACCACCTCAGCTATATGTTGACAGTGAAACACTGGGCAAGGGGAGACTCTATGATGAACTATGTCAGTCAGTGGACTCTGCACCTGCCTCATTGTACCTGGATTGCTGCTGATGGTATGTTGGAGCTTTTGACAGAGCGGGATGATACTCTGCTGGCTCTGCCTTCAGACCAGAGAGGGTCTCCCTGAGAAGGTGTTGAACTTGACTGGACAATGGGACGCGCGACTATATGTTTGTTATATGCTGGCAATGAGGGAATCCCAAATGAACTTGAGCTGTGGTTATGCAACGGGGTGAAGGAATCCACCATGGGGGGAGGGTTTGGGGAGGGGTGGGGAAAATCCCAGTACCTATGAAACTGTCACGTAATACAATGTAATTAATGTATAAATTAATTCAAAAAATGCAATAAAAATATTAAAAAAAAGAACTATACTGGTCAACACATGGCTAACCTAGGACCATTGACATGGTTGGGGTGACTTGAGGTGATAGGTGCTTGAGAGTAGCAGAGGGGTCTGTTCATGAATTTAAACAACTGGAATGTAGTCTTTCTTCCTTGTAAAGACCCCCAAAATAACCAGAAGTAAAAGGAAATAGACAACTCAAAAGCATGACAGTGGCATATATCCATATGGACGCAAATAACTAACTTCATGAGAGCATGCGTGCCAAGATCAGAAATGATAAACATTTAAGTGCAATGACAAGCATTCTCATTGCAACAAAACTTCTGAACACCCTGCCTGAGAGGTCAAACATACTCTGATTTGTGAAAGGAAAAGGGTCCTTCCTCTCCTCAAATTCCCATTTGATGTTTAATACAAAATGGAATATTTTGATACCAGCTCAGAGAAAGGCATGACCCAAAGGCTAGTCTCTTGATGGACAAGCTACTTGGAAACACAGAATGTGAGTCAACAGGAAGACGATCTAGCATCTGTGCGTGTAATTGATTAGGACTGCTTTTTCCTCCACTAAAGGAACTCTGCACTTCCTCTGCCCATCCAGAGCCATCCTCAAGTACCCTCCACTGTCAGACTAGCAATTTTCACTATCTGGTAATGGGGCTTGGCTCCGATTTGTGAGAATGGTGAAATGTGTCCCATCTTGCCTCTCTGAAAGAGAATCCTACATATCTGCCAAAGTATGGGGTACAGATAATACTCTGTAGAGTCAATTAACTTAATGCTGAATTGAAGCGTTGTTTTTTTCTAAATCAAAACTTAGTATTACCATGCTTCTAAAGAGAGATGGGCTGTTTTCTAGAGCAAGGGTAGAGGCTTGAGTCTTTGGCAATAAGTTCTGAGAATTGCCTTCTTGGCCCTGTCATCACCCTGGCATCTATTTCCTGAAAATCTCCAAAGGCCTCAAGACTCCAGCCTGTGAATTTCAGGTTTGCTCATTGTCCTGCAGTCTGAGCAGTGTTTCTGGACAAGAGGCCATGTGGTTCCATTGTCTTTGCTAGTGGGTAAGGTTGAAGCTAGTGAGGGAATGGAACACACACACACACACACACACACACACACACTTAAGGCTTTGTCCTGGAAGTGTGCACTACCTGGGTAAAAAGATTTTGCTATGAGGCATCACCACCAAGTGACAAGACTCCTCACTGGACAGAGCACATTTTTCTTTTGTGAAAACATGGTAGAAAGCCATTTTTGAAGGCGGCACCCTGGCAAAGCTGTACTTCCAGCCAGGCTGCTTGAGCTACAGAAAGCCCCGCTTGGCCACAATCTGGGAATTGAAAGTGAGTTTCATATTGAAGCTCACAGTTCACCAATTTGAGCTTTCAGAATCAAAACGGAGGACATTAAATGGCATGCATTTCTCATTCAAACCCTGTATTAGTTTTCTACATCATGATTTAACGTGGGTTTCTGTCAGAATCAGGTGAATTGGACTTCTGTAGCATTACATTCCAAAGACAGCCACTTGGTAGTTCCCAAACATTGTTGCTAAGTGGGTGACTCTCTTCCAGAGTGGCTGGCCTTGTAATGGCTTCACCATGGAAGTGATGGTAGGAATGATGTACTGTTAATTTTAGACTGGGTTATAAAAGGCCATGTGACATCTACCTAGCTCTCTTGGGACATTTGTTCTTGGGAAAGTCAGCTGCCATGCATGAAGTTTACCCACCCTGAAAGCATCATACTGGAGAGTTCATATCTAGGCTCTCCAGCTGAAAGTGCTAGCTGAGCCCTAGACAACAGCCAGTATTGCTTGCCAGCTAAGCAAGAGATCAACCTTACTTGTCCAGCTAAGTCAAAACTCCAGATAAATGAAGCCCCAGGCTTGCATATGACTGCAACCAGTGAAAAACTACCTGGTGAAGTTGTTCAGAAATTTCTGCTTCATGAAACCAGAGGCAAAATTAAACTGTTGTCCATAGCTTATAAGTTTTGAGGTAACATGTTGTATAGCAATGGTAGCAAAAATAATGACCACAAATTCTTCTAATCCTGGAGCCACCCTAATGTCTAATATTGTTCTGTTTGAATTCAGACTTGTTTAGTGCCCTGCTTTTACCAATGGGATGTGGCAGAAGTGATGTATCAGTTCGGGAAAAGGCATTTAAGAGACTTGAGTCCTATTTCCTCTCTGGGTGAACCCAATCACCATGTAAAAAATCAGGTACCCATGTTACAAAAAAAAAGCCCAAGTTGGTCACATGAAGAGGCCATATGAAGCAGAACTGGCCACCTGAATCCTACCAATGGCAAGGACCAAGGTTCCTGACATATGACCCAGCCACCTCCCAGCCACACAGAGAGCCCTTATGTTGCAGGAAACACAAACCAGCAATTCCTGCTGCACCCTGTCCAAATTGTTCAGATATGAAACAGTGAGTAAACTGTTATTTTTAAGCCACTTGATTTGGTGTGGAGGGGCACTTTGTTACATAGCATTAAATAAGTAAAATGAGAGTCCAGACATCTCTGTTTCCTTGGTCTACTATAGGCAAGAACTGGAGTTTAGAGTGAGGGAAAGTTATGAGAGACATGTCAATGATTTTTTTCTGATAACACCAAGACTTTTCTAATCTTCAACAATCGCATGACCTTCTGTCTCCCATAAAATTGAACATCTGGACCACTATTATTTAATGTTGGGATGCCCGTCAGTAACAAACATCTTTAAATATTTTGTCACTTCCTTCTCCAGTGAAGGAGGAAACAATGAGCCAGTGCCTATTCAGTGATTCATTCTCACTCTGTAACAATGAATATCACTGGGCAGCACCAGCTCTACACCCACAAACCTATCATTACATCACATTAGGAATCTTTCATGTCAAAGCCGAGTGGGTAATCAAAGTTGGCCTTTTTCTCACAGCATGCTTCTCGCTTTCTCTAAATCTGAAGCAGAGGATCCAGCCATCATTTCCCCCAGTAGATAGCACGCACAAGACCTTAACCTACGTCAGTTTGCAGAAAATTTTCATATCTTACTCTTGCCTTGGTTCCAGTAAGACAAAATAGTTCATGCGAGCCATTTTAACTTTAAAAATATTTTTGGATGTGTTAGTAAATTGTTAGCAAAGTTGCACTTGCCTATATTCTGCCTTCTCGCAACACAATTATAAGGGCCATGTGAAACTTTGTAAAACTAATTCCAGTGCCCATCCCATGATATAACATAATGGTTTGCACATAAAACACAATAAACATCATCTTTATGTCATTACCAAAGTGTCATTAATTTGCTGCATTTGTTGGCTGTACTAAGTAACTAGATTATGCTATTTTCTACTCAGTCAACTTTTAGAGCTTGCATACAAATTCAGGTATCCTAAAGGCTCATGTGTTAAAGGCTTGGTTCCTAAAGTTTTATGTTAGTAGTTAGTGAATTAATGTTTAATAGTTGAAAAATGAAGGGTAGAGGCTTCATGTAATTATGGTGTTTGTGAGATGGGCCTAATTGGAGGTCCTGGGTCCTGGAGGGTATAACTTTGGAAGGTCATTCTCATGAAAGGATTGGTTATAATAACCCTGAATCAGTGCAGTTCCTTTTCTCTCTCTCTCTGCTTCCTGGCTTGCCCTATGATTCTGCCTTTATGAGTGCTATGCCATCCTCATCTTCTGGCCTCACCAAGGGGCTGAACTGATAGGTCCATCTAGTCTTAAGTGTCAAAACTGAGCCAAAATAAACCTCCAACCTACATAAATCCCTGCTCTTCTCATCATGGGTCATGGCATATTTTGTAAATATTAAGGACTAACAAGTACTTTGTCTACAACTTTCCAAGAGAGGTCTCAGGGCTTACTGAACTTTCATTATTTATTTATTTAGGGCTTTCACTAATGTATAGTTAATGTCTGACACTTCCTATGGTAGACAAAGAGAAGGGCTGGCCAGATTCCCCTTCCAAGCAAGGCTTTACTGCCCAGCCGAGGGGAGAGAGGTGAGTGTTCAGACTCTGGCTCTCAGCTCCGTTGGAGTTGTCCTCACTGCAGAACTGTTTCAGCTGAGGTTGGCCTCCCTTATGGGCACCAGTTTGTGTTCCAGCTGCTACACTTTCCATCCAGCTCACTTATAATGGCTTGAGCAACCAGGAGAAAATGACCCAAGTGTTTGGGCCCACACCACCCATTTGGCAGACTCAGATGAAGCTCCTGGCTTCACCCGAGATCAGCACTGGTTTATTGTGATCATCTTAAGAGTAAGTCAGCGGAAAGAAGATTCTCTCTCTCTCTCTCTCTCTCTCTCTCTCTCTCTCTCTCTCTGTGTGTGTGTGTGTGTGTGTGCTTATTTCCCCCTCTCTCTAACTATGACTTTCAAATAAATCAATCATTACAAAATAACAAGCTGCATTTCTAACAATGAAATAGTAACATCTGTACCCACCTTCCCTTGATACTCTAACTGGGCAAATGGTTGTAGTGAATTGACTCATCACAATGTTGTCATAACTAAACCTACCACAACCACTGAGGCTAATTATGGCTTTTCTGTAAGACAACTCCCTATTCATGGGCTCTTCTGTTTCCTGCTTCTGGATTTCTTCATTCTTCTCCCCATTTCACTTCTCTCAACACTACCTCTTATGCCGTTTCCTTTTTCTTGTTCTCATTCCCTTTCCTAATACAAGTGATCTTACTACATTTTTTTCATATATTTATTCCATTCTACTACATAAAACACTCTCCCTCTTCCCTACATCACCCAGACTACAAAGTAAGGATTTACTTTTGTCTGTTTTGGAAGATAGCAACTCAGATTAATGATAAAAGATAAAAGATAATGGCAGCAAAAGAGAAGCCCCTTTAAAAGGTGCCATCTGCTATGGAATGAAAAAAAGAAACAAGAGCATCATTTTGCTTTTCTGTAGGCAGGCAGCAGAAGCATTGTCAAGGCATCAAGACTAATGATCAAAAACAAGGAGGCAATTACTATATAGATGCTTTATATAAACTGTCATTCCATTTTTTCAGTGTCTCAACCATTAAATATTATCACACAGACAATGAAAAGAGCCAAGAAATGGCAATTGATGTGCTTAGGTTTTTACAACACTTGAAAGTATTCTCAGAATTTGCACTCACTTCTTTCTGTTTTAGAAGCTGATGCTCTTTGTATTACTAACTGCCAACCTTGTGAAGAGTGTTCTGGAAGAATCCACAAATACTGTGTGATGTTCTAGCTTTGCTGACAGTGGAGAGAGCATTTCTGAGAACTCCATACAAACAGGTCTTCTACAAAGGTTTCCTTAGCCACATCCATAATCCTACACTGCTATTCTTTGTGCTTAAAACTGGGATTTAATGCTGGATCATCTGTTGCCAGCTCACCTACTGCTACCATTCTGGTTAACAATGGAACCTAGATTTCCCAAAAGCCTCTTTCCTGTATGGGTCCAGGTTAGAGATGACCACTGGGAGAAACACATTTGAGACTTGGAGGATCATATGAAGCAAAAACCACTTTTCTTAGGAGAATGCAGCAGTATGACTTCATAGAACTGTCTTCGAGCAGACACTAACTTACAGCCTTACACACCTAGACCTGGAGACTTCTCAGAATTCCTGAGCTTTAGTTCCTTCACTTCCTTCAAAGCCTCCAGTTCAGGTCATTGGGGATATTTATCTAATACTCCAACATGAATCATATGTAATTTCATCTTCCTAACTTCCTACTTTCTATTAGTCTATCATCTTTTTAATATGATGTAACCCTTATCACTGTAATATGCCAATGACCCTATTTTCATGACTGTGGCCAGAATGATTTAGGAACATCACCACCAGCCCTGTGTTGCACTAAAGTGACACCAGGGAATATATTGTACCTATAGTCAAATAAAGGTCATTTTCCTTCTTCTTTAGAAATTACAAAATTACATCTTCTCTAGGCAGGTAAGAATGATTTGGCTCCCATCCCCATCTCCTCAGCTGTTGAAATCTATGGATAAGAGCTGGATGTAAGGTGGACGTGTTGTGGAAGCCTCAGCAGAAAGAAGTGTTGTCAGACTTTGTCCCTTGAGTGTTAAGCAAGACCTGAATCCAGCACCTGAAAGCGGCACAAGAGATCAGAAAAACAGTATCAGTTGTGTGTTCCTAATCTCCTAGACCTTTAAGAGGTGAAGAAGGAATGAAGAACAGATTAGGGCAGTGAAGATCTGAGCTTCCTTCAGGTCGTTAGCTTCTCAGAACTCAAAGGCATAATACTACATGGGCACTTGCCTCTACCGTGAGCTGGCCTCAGGAGGCTGACAATAAAATATCTTATAATCATCTATGTGGATAAAGCAATCAGAGAAATGTCAATCAAACACTGATAGCAACAAATAAACTGGTAGAGGGGGACATACTAGTGATAACTTGAAAACCAACAACAAATACAAAATAGGAGCATATAAGGAGAAATAAGTTCAATATAAAACTAAATGACATGAGCGTGCATGCTTGGTACAGCTGTTAGAATGACCCTTGGGATACATGCATTCTGTATCAGAGCGCATAGGTTGGGGTTCTGGCTTTGCTCCCAGTTCCATTTTTCTGCTAATGCATATCCTGGGAAGCAGTAGTGATGGCTTGCGAACTTGTATTCCTGCCGGCCACGTGAGAGTCCTGGATTGATTTCCAAGCTCCTGCTTTATCATGGTCCAGCCCTGGCTATCGTAGGCATTAGGCAAGTGTATCAGCAGATGCAAGATGGCCCTCTCTCTAACAAAATTAAAGTTAATTGATTTAAAAATAGGCTTCCTGGAACTTCAGATATGGTGTTTCCAAAAACAACAGGTAGATGAGACAGAGTGATCATGACTAATACTCAAAGTACTGCCCTGGAAGATAAAGCAGAAGAACCACTAAGCACAAAGGCAAAAAATACCAATACAGACAAATCACAGGATTTGAAGGAGAGGTCCTGAATATTATATACCTCCTAGGGTGAGAATAGGGAAGAAACAGAGGGAAGCAGCAATTTTTACAATTGCTTTATATATATATATAATTGCTTTATAATATATATGCTTTTCTGAGCATAACAGCTATCAAATTTAAATAAATAATTTAAAATATGCAAAGCAACTGATAAGAATTTCAGAATGCAGTCCTAAATAATATTTGATCAAGTGAAATTCAACCTAGAAAGCAATTAAAATACATTATTACAAATAGATAAATGACAATAATTTGTAGTCAGCAGTTATATTCTTTATATTCTTAAGTGTCTTCAGTATTAATGAAGAAAGAGGAAAAGATAAATGAACTTAGTATTCATTTTAAAGCACTCAGTAGGGGAGAACATGTGCAGTCAGTTAAGCTATCACTTGGATATCAGAGTGTTGGTTCAAATCTCAGCTTTTCTGCTTCTGATCCAACTTCCTGATCATACTCCTGGGAGGCAACAGATACTGACCTAAGTCCTTGGGTCCCTGCCACCCATATTAGAGACACCGATAGAATTCCTGACACGTGATATCAACCCACTCTACCTCTGGATGTGGCAGACATTTAGGAAGTAAATCAGTAGAAGGCCGAACCCCCACTCCCATCAACACACACACACACGCACATCTCTCTATGTAACTATGTCTTTCAGATTCAGTAAATCATAAAATAGACATGTGGCAAAGAAGCACAAATAAAGCAAAAACTAGGAAAATGCGCAAGTAACAAAAGGTGTGCAATTAATTGAATACGCATAAATTGTTCTTTCAGAAAACTAACAAACGGGTAACTTCTTGCTTCTCTAAGTAAAAGCAAGGAACAAATATGTACAGGAATTGAAATGAAAAACGAGTCCACAGACAAAGAAAACATTTAAATAATTATAAAAGATATTAAACTATTCCTTTGAAAACCTTGAAAAAAAAAGAATGAGCTTGAGAAGCTCATATTAACACAACAAAATGTGGAAAAAACTGAATGTGATTAAAATGGTGAATAAATATCTTCTGACAAAGTCATCAGTCATCATTAAAGAAAAATTTCTTTTTTTTTTTTCACTTCAACTCAATTTACACACCATTTAAACTATTTCAGGCCACAAGAAGGAAAATCCCCTCCTTTTTTTTTTTTTTAAGTGGAGTGACCCTAAACTTAATTTTCAAACCTACAAGAGACTTTAAAAAAAATGTACACTCTTGTTTTTGCATGGATATGCTGATATTTTGAATAACACCACCCAGAAATCATTCAATAAAGTAAAAAATATATAACTAATTAGGATATGGATTATAGTATTAGTCCCAATTCTTCATTCTTTCCAGTGTCCACACATTTTTCATGACATATATTTCCATGTCCTTAGTTTTGGAATCAGCCAACTAACCTACTCTGATATGAGGTGGAGATTTGTCACTTCTCTTTAAGAGGCCTTGTGCATTTCCTCCTTCCTTCATGGTCTCTGCACTCACTTGAGATTATCCTGGCTAGTCTATTTGCCCTGGTAGGAAAAGAAGAATTATCTTGCGGAAGAGCCATGCCACCTACCACAACCTGAAGCAGAGCAACCCAAAAGACCACCAGACTTGTTCTGACAGTCACAGCCACTCAGCTGAATACCGTGTGAGATTAGATGCATAACCCAGCTAACCTGAAGATGCCTAAGCAGTAACAAATGACTGTCGTTCTGTAAGCCACTGAACGTTGGGACAGTTTGTTTCACAGAAATGACTGACACATAGTATTAATTTTAGAAGTACATAGGAGATCCGTTTTCAGCAAGTCTACCACATAATTCTTGATATCTATAAAGAGGAAACCCAAGAGAAAAGCAATGCAAGCTTAAAAGTCAATTGAAAAAATTCAGCAGCATTCTCGATATGTTTATCTTTTTTTCTAAGTTAAACAGGATTAGAAGCAAATCTGTTAAAATAGTACAGATGGTTATCTCAAATACCAAATATAATCCCAAATGGAAAAGTAGTGATCTGTTCCAATAAGTCAGCATTAGACAATTACACCTCTCATTCCAATTAATATTCAGCATTGTGTTAAATGTACTAGCTAAGAATAGAGACAAAATAATGAACTAATAATAAACATCCAAAAAGATATCTATTTCTTGGTTGGCTAATGGTATATTTGTAGCTGTAAAACCAAAACACTATGAGACTTACTCTAATAATTTGGTATGGTGAAGGAATATAGACTTACTATATAAAATAAATGGTGTTTC
This sequence comes from Ochotona princeps, assembly GCF_030435755.1. Taxonomy (NCBI): domain Eukaryota; kingdom Metazoa; phylum Chordata; class Mammalia; order Lagomorpha; family Ochotonidae; genus Ochotona; species Ochotona princeps. Next base: position 96,644,379 of record NC_080865.1, read on the forward strand.
TCTACTGTAACAATAAGCACCAAAAAGTAAAAATAGGAAAAATATTATCATGATAACTAAACTTCCCATCTAATACAGATGACTCATTTTAACAAGTTTTAGACCAGTGGGATGTAAAACAAATCTGACAAAGGAATGAGTGAATGGATCATTAAGATAGGATATCATAGAACCTCAATTCTCCCAAAGTCAACATCATATTTTTAAGCCTCAATTTAAATTCAGAGTGCAATTGCTCAGGAAAAAGAGGGGGACTCATGATATTAACATGTATTTAAAACAAAAAAAATCAAATGCCTGTGATAGTAAGAACGATGAAAGAAAATATTTGCTTATCAGAATAAACACCAAAATCATTACAGTAAAATCAAAACATGATAGTGGCATAGAAATAATGTGTAATTATATCAAAGAAATAGAGAATGCAGAATTAAGATCCATACATAGGTATCTGATGCATGACCAAAATAGAATTTTATGTTACTTGGAAAAAACTGAATTGTTAACGAAAAGTACAGATGTGACTTTCTATTAGCCTAAAATAAAATTGTAACTATTTTACACCTAAGTAGCTATGGTTTCTAGGTAAAAACATATTTTTAAAGTAAAAAAAAAATGCCTGCAAGAAAATGTAGAAAACTAGTGCAAAATGTAGAAGTAAAGTGACCCTTTTAGCCAATTATCACACCAAAGCTATAAAAGAAATTTAGCAGGCCCAATGCTAAAATCCTTGCCTTGCATGTGCTGGGATCACATATGGGTGCAAGTTCATGTCCCAGCTTCTCCACTTCCCATCCAGCTCTCTTACTTGTGCCCTGGAAAAGCAGTCCAGGATAGCTCAAAGTCATGAGACCCTGTATCCATGTGGGAGACCTGGAAGAAGCTCCTGGCTCCTGGCTTTGGATCGGTTCATCTTTGGCCATTGCAGCCACGTGGGGAGTGAACCAGTGGACAGAAGATCTTTCTGTCTTTCCAATGAAAGTAAATAAATCAGAAAAAAAGAAAAATTTGGTAATAAACAGTTTTTCAAAATTTTGCTGTAAGTAACAAATTTAAAAACAACAAATGATAAATTGGAAGCATACATATGTGCAGTGAACAGAGAGTAAGAGCTCATGGCTCATAAAAGTTGTCACAAATTGACAAGAAATAAAGGACTTATTCCAAAACCAGACAGAACATAGAGAAGCAAATTCAAATGGCCACCATTGATTTCACAAAATATTCAGGAAACAGAGAACTTGAAACAACAACAAGAAGATATTTTTACTGATAGCACTTACCAAATTTAAAAAGGACAATTAGCTCAACTGTTGATGAAATGATAAGAAAAAGTGTACTTCCATTTATTGCTGAAAGAATTCAGCATTAAATGTCTCTCAGAAAGCAATACGGCAATGCTAAATGAAATTATAAAATAACATATAGGCACTCTTTAACCCAGCTTGTCCATTCCTTGGAATCTCTTATAGAGTTAGCAAATCAAGAATGTGTAAGATTGCATGTATATACAAAGGTGATTATTGAACTTTTTGTTTTAGTGGCAAAAAAAAGAAAGCAAAGTGAATATTCACTGAAGTGTAATGGTTAAATTCTTGTTCATCCCCATCATAAAATGTTAAGCAGCCATTAAAAACAGTGAAATTGAAAAGCTACACTTGATTTGGAGGTTTTGTTGAAAGGGGAAATATTAACAATGATAACACTAAATATTCATATATATCATAATTTTAAGTATTTTACATACATTGCCTCACTAAATCTCTCTAACATATTACTCCTATGTTGGGTAACATTATCACCCTCATTTTCTCAGTGAGGAAATTATAGCTCAGAAAACCACAGATCACAAAGTTTTTAAATGATAAAAGAACAGAAAAGTCTTAGCAACACAATTTCTGTAAATGAATCTATACTAAAAAGAGAGGTGTTTGGCCGAATGGTTAGAACACCCAGGTCTCAAATCAGAGTGCCCGAGTTTGATTCCCAGCTATAATTCCTGACTCTAGCTTCACACCAGTGGAAATCCTGGGAGGAAGTGATGAGGTCAAATACTTGAGTTATTGTGAACCACTTGTGGATCTGGCTTGATTCCCTAGCTTCCACTTTCAGCCTTGGTCTAAGTCTGGCCAGCACAGGCATCTGGGGAGTGACCCAGTTAAAGAGATCTCTGTTCATCAGTCTCTCAGTCTCTCTCTCTCCCTCTTCCTCTCTCTCAAATAAATAAAAATTTTAAATGGGCATATGCTTATGTGTGCATATGCCTATTATATGTAACTTATATAATTACATGAGAATAGAAATGTGTCAGGATGAATGCATAAATACCAGATTAGAACAACTGATTATTGTGTATATTTCACAGTATTTACAATAGATTACAAGTATTTCAGCCGTGGGAAATTTCAGAGAAGTTAGGGTTGCTTGGCCAAGTGAGGCAACAAAAAGAAATGTAGCCCAAGTGAAGCCTGTCCAAACTGCCACGAGTGAGTGTCTCTCCTGCGCTCTGCACCCATGGCGCTCCACTTGCTCCTCCCCATGGCAGGGCTGCCCCAGTTTATAAATACCAGGTGCTTCTCAGCCTCCTGAAGCCAAGAAAGTCCCTGAAATCTAGTCAGGCACTGCTCCGAGAATGTGCAACCACGCACGGCTTTGAAGATTCCCCTTTCATGTGTTTAACTTTCAGATTCAGGACATAGGGACACAGAAAGATTTATTTCCTTCCTCGGGAAAATGAAACTTCATCTTGGAGTAGGTTCTCTCCTCCCACCCATCTCTGGGAGAGATTTAAACTTTACCACCCCCACTAACACATTCCACTTTCCTGCCTAAAGTGTTTACACAAGTAAACTAGAAAAAGGTCTCTTTTCTCAAAGAAGTTAAGTCTTTGGAGGAAAAAAAGATACGCATCTTATAACGTACTCAATAGCACTTGTTATGATAGGGAAATGATCATGTACATGAATAATTCAAATGTAAGGTAGAGATCAAAGCGTTAAATTGTAGTGCTGTGAACAAAATGTTATGGGCATTATAGTATGGCTGGAAACTACTTCCAGGAATGGCTTGATAAGGAGTGGATCTTTTTCTCTCTGCTTCTCAAATACATTTGGAAAAGACAAGAACAAAGGGAGAGCCGTTTAGAAAAGCAGTTAAGACATTGATTAAGTACCTGAGTTTGATCCCTGGCTTCATTCATGACTCCAGCTACCCACCAGTGCGATGCTGAGTACCGGTGGTGATGGCTTAAATAACCGGGTTCCTGCCATCCGTGTGGATTGAGTTCCTGGCTCCTGGCTTTGCGGCAGCCCAGAGCCAGCTGTTGTGGGGATTTGCAGAGTCAGCCAGAGCTAGGGTCGTTTCTGTCTCTGAGATTCACAAATGTCTTTAAAGAGATGGAACTCAATCCAAATGCAGTGTTTCTGGACATGCGGTCATCAGCTTCAGATATCCTGAGGTGCTTAATAACTACAATCTAGTGAATCGCAATCCCAGGGATTAGTATTTTAAGAAGCTCTACACATCGCTCTGTGGGGTAGTATAAAGCATAGGAAATGGGGTAGATTTCAGTGGATACAGAAGTGAGAAAGGAAACAGCAAGTGAGAGGAATAGCATGAATTAAGGTACCATGCATGAAAGCAAACGGAAACAGTGACCAATTCAACTCTGCAGGCAATATTAGAAGTGGTGAAGTGGGGCCTGGCGGCGTGGCCTAGCGGCTAAAGTCCTCGCCTTGAAAGCCCCGGGATCCCATATGAGCGCCGGTTCTAGTCCCGGCAGCCCCACTTCCCATCCAGCTCCCTGCTTGTGGCCTGGGAAAGCAGTTGAGGACGGCCCAAAGCCTTGGGACCCTGCACCCACGTGGGAGACCAGGAAGAGGTTCCAGGTTCTCGGCTCCGGATCGGCGCAGCACCGGCCGTTGCGCTCACTTGGGGAGTGAAACATCGGATGGAAGATCTTCCTGTCTGTCTGTCCTCTCTGTATATCTGACTTTTTAATAAAAATAAATAAATCTTTAAAAAAAGAAGTGGTGAAGTGGAATAATGAAAAATAAGATCGGAGAAGTGATTTAAGACTAGATCCTGGAGGGCCTTGACAAAGTCAAGTTAAAGGGTTTGAACAAAACAGAAACAGGAGGACTTTGATTTCCATGGTGCTTTCTAAACCTATCCCTGTATTATAATTCCCAGGATTCTTTGTTCAAAGCTGAGGTTCTGGAGCTCCATCCGCAGATCTTCTGCATCAAGAATGTCTAGGGATTTTGCCAAGAAACAATAATTTAAGCAAGTTCTTCAGGTGATTCCTGGATATGCAACCTGGCATTGGTTCCTGAAAGAGTTTAGGAAGGACTGCTTTACAGATTAATATATTGCTGAACAGTTGTTTGTACATCAAAATTTTATTATTGGAGTCATTTGTTCAAAGTACTAAGCAAGTGTGTTATTTAGAGGCAACCTCCAGCAAATCTCCTTGTTCAGCAAACACAAATCATTTTGTCTAGAGTGCTTCAATAAAATGCATGCCCAGTTTAAATGCAAAACCCCTGACAAATTTTAATAAAACATGACAGCATGTTTGTATCTCTGGTATTAGAAATGTCATATGGTTGCACAAATGCAACATGGGAAAGAATTAAAAATGTTCGAGTTGCATCTGGCTTTGAAGCAAAATGAATGAACCTTAAACGCATTTTAAAAAGCAAAAGGGACTAGTAGAATCTGATGGTGACAAAGTGATAGTTTCAAGTGAAATTCTCCATCATGTAGCCATGTTTAGATTGCTGTGGAAGGAGGCAATAATCTAGGTAAAGACAAGATGGTCAACTCATTACAGCTTATATTCCAATAACGATTAGACCATTTAACTTCCAAAGTGCTTCTTCTTACTTAAGATTTTAAGTTTATGCTACTTGAACACTCATCTACCTTTAAAGGTTGGTGAAAGGAAAAAGGAAGAGAGGTGGTATAAGGTTCAGGTATCAGCATAATTCGTTTTTATGAAAAAATAAGTCTGAATCTGAAGGTTTGTGTCCTCAAGTCATGTGATATTTTAAGATGATGATGTTCATTTAGGGAAAGTATATCTGTTACTAAAATTTTTCTTCACTTTCGTGAACACCTTGGTTTGGCAAGCTGAAATGTTGTCATAGGAGTCTGCTTAGCACAATGGTCAGAAGCCAGCTTTGAACAAGAACTTACCAATGTCTAACCTTCCAACAGCGTGATTATTTTCATCTAAGAGGGATTCTACCCTAGAACTTTTCTACAATTCCTATTCCTCCCTTAAGGTTCATTGCTATAAACAGGATAGTAACCAGAGATGGTTCCCAGTAGCGGTATTTTAAGAAAGCAACAGAATCCAAGCAAGTCTTCGATGCACCTGGATTGGGCTACTGTACACGGGGACTGTTGAGTTTTAGCAATATATGTTCTAGGTGGCTCTGTATTACTCTCCATAACTGTATTGGAAGAGAGGTGCACACAAGTAGCTAATGCCTAGAACCAAATTCAAATTAACATGGTAATGGCACAGAAGAATAAAGCAGCTAGAATATAGCAACTCCAGGATAGGAAGTTTAAAAAGAATATACTTAACATTTGAGATATTTTCTTACTGGCTAAACCCTTAACATTTTTTTAGTAGAATTCAAGGAAATTATCTAATTCCCAACCAGTCCTCCGGCTTGTGTCTTGGAATCACAGTATATATATATATATATATATATATATATATATACACACACACACACACACACACATACACACACACATATGTATGTGTATATATGTATATCTGTGTGTGTGTGTATATATGTATATCTGTGTATATATATATATACTTTCTTTGCATGCTATGTCCTGCCCCGTTATTTGTCACCCTGCCCCAAGCCAAAGAAACCTGGCTTGAATTACCCAAGACGATCCCCATTATCATAACATTTCCCTGAGTTTGGGTTCACCTACCTTAGAAGTGGAGATGCAATGGGCCTGGTGGTGAGAAAGAAGCAAGATCCCACCATGGACCAAAATCTTAAAGTGCGTTGTTATCACTGCCAGTGGTCACGTACTCCCAGGATTAGAAGCTTCTTAGTCACACCATCACTGTGCGTTTCTGAGGTTTGCGAGGATTTTCATCTGGCCAAAGCACCCCCAGTTCCCTAAGGGCCTCCTGGCTTCAAGGGTTCCAAGCAGGAAAAGCCGATAGCCCAGAGTGATTGCAGGGTTCACCAGACCCTGTGTACTTCATATCAGACTGTTCTGAGGAGTGGTAAGTCACAGGGTCTATATTGCAGCTATTTTTAGTGAAACCAAATTCCTTCCCCAAGTTCTTTTGCTTCCAACTTGTTCTAAGTGTAGGAGACCAGCTGTGGTCATATCATCTTACTGCACCAAGTCTCTGTCAAGGCAAAGGGACCAAGCCAGTGAGGCAGAGCAAAGAGCTCAAGAATGGTGATGATTTGACCCTGTCTTACTGTATAAGACATCTCTAGGAGGAAGATCCTTTGGAAAAGAAAGTGTTATTACCTGGGGGAGTGGGCATCCCCCTCCAACCTGGCAGAAACTTGATAGCTAAGATGACATTAGAGGAAAAACATGGAGAAGTTGGCAGTCTTTTCACTCTTTCCCAATTCACACATGCACACACATGCGTGCATGTGCGTGCGTACACACACACATGCACACACAGACACACACACACAACAGGTTCAAACCCAGGTTTTGGATAGGTTTGCTAGAAGGGTTTAAAACAGAATGTCATTATTCAGGAGCCAGGCCAGGCAAAAAAATATGTAGACACCTTTTGCCTGGTCACTTTGCAGCTGCCATTCATTATGCTAAGAGGTAATTTTAAGAGTGAAGAAAATTCAAAGATTTATCTTGGCTTCAGACCGTGGCCAGAGGTGTTAATTCTGGGCTCCTGAGAGTGCTAATTGCCTTTGCCAGATCCATCCAGGTAAGTGTTTTTACAAACTGTGGGCTATGGCCCATTTGATATTAATGGAATCTATTTAGTGGACTATAATTTTTTTTTTAAAAATAAAAAGTAATGATTTATTCATGTTTGTTGCATTTAAACAATGAAGTGAACACAATAGTTTAGTGAATGCAACAAAGTGAATACATACCCAAGTAATTTAAAAAAGTGATTTTCTTTTTCTTGTTAAATATGAAGCTTTGTGGCACGTTAAGTCTGATTACAGAATGAATGAAAATAATGTGTTTGCAATTTAACAAAGAAAGTGAAAAAGGAGGACAGTTCAGAGACAAAGGCGGGGAAGCATGGTTATCTTCTTATATTAAAAAAACAAAAAGCTAGTGGAAAATTGAATCAAAAGATAAGTTTATTTTGGTGTGAAAAGTTTCAAATTCATGTATACAAAGGCGCCTTTTAAAATATTATGAAATGCATATTATGAAAAAAAGAGGGAGGCAAGAAGGAAGGGGGAGGAAGAGAGGAATATTATAATATTTATAGACTTTTTAAATAAATAAATTCACCTTTGTAGAAAACACTGATCTGGGTGACTTGATAGAAAACAGCATGGAGATAAACCCCTGGGCTACTCTCAATTTCATAAATAATCTATCGTTACTAATTTGGGGCTGTTCATTATGTGTCATATATTGAGTATTTCAGGTTCATCAACAGGTTCATCATCTCATTTAATCATTATGACTACCTTCCATGGTAGATTTCAGTTTTACCTAGGTCTCTCTTTAGTTCGTGTTCTTAAAACTATGTTTTTCTCTTTCATTGCTAATACAGAGTTAAATCCAATAGTTAAAAGGTTAAATAGATAAAAACATCTTGGCCATGGTGCTATCTTGGTATAAAACAAGATGTAAATATTTAGATTCATGGAAACTTCTAGTAGTTTCTTATGAAAGTAAGAGCTTAAATCAGTGAAGGGAGGGGATTGGGAGAGGGGTGGAGGGGAAATCCCAGAGTCTATGGAACTGTACCATTAAATGAATGAATAATTTTTAAAATAAGAGTTTGTATTGAAACTGTGGTTCCAAATCCAGGCATCAAGACTGCAATGGTGATCTAAAAAATAAACTGGAGGAAGATGTTTCAAGATACTGTATTTTCATGTGCTTTCCCCTCTAGTTGCTTCCAATCTATTCTACACAGAAATCTTCTCCCAGGATCCAGTTGGGTGTTGTCTTTTTATAGTTTGAGCTAAATCAGTTCAACCACTTTTGAGTTGATGAGGGAAAAAAAAAAAATCACTTCCAAAAGAAGCTTCTCTTCTGAGTACACAGAAAGCTTAGAAAAAGCTGAAACTTTAAAACTTCCCACTCCACATATGGGGCCTGGTGGGTCCTCATTACTTTTAAATGTACTTAAAAAATTTCTAGTGATCTGTTCATTTTGCAGACTCCTATGCTGTGTTTTCATGTTTGTAATTGGAATGCTCAGTGTACTTTTCCAATATGTTGTAGACCAAAGATACTGTCCTCAATGAGTTTTACCATATGGAAAGTGTGTGTGCATGTACCTGTGCATGAGTATGTCCATATGAATAGATTGGGGCGGTGCTAAGAGTAAGAAGAAACTCGATATAGCCTCCTGCAGAACCCTTTAGAAGAGCAGGATAAATCAACGGTGCCCCAAAGGGAAGGGGTTCTCTCTCATTTTTTTTTTTGTTGTTGTTGTTTTTTTTTGTTTTGTTGTTGTTTTTTTTGTTTTTGTTTTTGGGTGCTTACATGGACCAGAGTGACACTGTATGGCTACTGGCTTCACAACAGAATTCTGTCCAAATCAGAGAAGGTTGAAGCTTGACCTAGCTGATGATTACCTTCTCCTGTTCACTCATTAGATCTTCTATTATCTCTGTTTGGAATGAAAATTAATTTCCAGACAAGAAGTCCTCCATTGTTCCCAGCATCCTGACTGGGAACACTGGGGCCACAGGTGCTGTCAGGATTCCAACCCAGAAGCTTCCTGGCTAGGCTTCACTCTTGGGGCAAACATTCAGTGCACCTGCAGCCACATCCTTCCGACGCTTTTCAAAACAGGAACAGTTGTCTCAGTCCTCGCAGTCTCCTGGCTATTCTATTTTTGCTAGGATGGAATAGGATATTACAGGCCTGCTCTGGCCAGACCTGCGCTGACTTGTCTAAAGGGAGCCCAGGACTCCCTGGCTCAGGACTCCTCTGCTCAGGGCATGTTCCTGGCCCTTCCTGTGTCAGTCACCACACTCATGAACACAGGATGGCAAGAAGAGAGTAAAGAGGCTTTACTTCTCAGCCCTACCACTCCGACTGAAGCTTCTAGGAACAAAGGATATTTAATAATAGAATCCCTCCTATGGTATTTATAGCGCCAATTGCTCAAACCGTTTAGGCTTTATTTTTAAAATCCCTGCCTTTGTCACAACCTCGCCAGGAACGAGAGCAGAAGGCAGATATCAGCAGCTCCACTTTGCAGACCGGGAGACTGAGGGATCAATAAGGAGAAGCTCTTCCAAGGATGGACAATGAGCAATGACAGCAGAGAAGTGCTGAGCCCATTCAAGCACAGCATCAGGACCACAGGCTGTGGTTCTTCACCATTGCACTCATGCATTCATTTGCTCAGCCTTAAGGTCTTATTCTTTTTTACCTGATGCTCTAAGTTCCATGAATACAGAGATGAACAGGCCATGTTCTCCTCTTTGTCAACAAATATATGTTAAGGAAACAAAAGAATGGGGTCAACCTAATCATTAACAGATGTTTAAAAGATGTGTCAACTAAATTTAATGTGTGGAACTTCTTTTGACCTTGATTTAGACAAACCAAGTGCTAGAAAAATACAGTTCTGATGGGCTCAGTGCTATAGCCTAGTGGCGAAAATCTTCACCTTGCATCCACTGGGATCTCATATAGGCATGGTCCTAGTCCCCTCTGCTCCACTTCCCTTTCAGCTCCCTCTCTGTAGCCTGGAAAAGCAGTTGAGGATGGCCCAAGTCCTAAGGACCCTGCACCCATGAGGAGACCTGGCTTTTGGCTTTGGGTATGATGCGATAGCCTATTGGCTAAAGTCCTTGCCTTGCACCCGCAGGGATCCCATATGGGCACCAGTTCTAATCCCGGTGGGCCCTGTTCCTATCCAGCTCCCTGCTTGTGGAGTGGGAAGGCAGTGGAGTATGGCCCTAAGCCCTGAGACCCTACAACTGCTTGGGAGACCTGGAAGAGGCTCTGGGCTCCTGGCTATGGATTGGCTCGGCTCCAGCCTTTACCGCTGCTAGGGGGAGTGAATCAATGGATGGAAGATCTTCTTTGTCTCTACTCCTCTCTGTATATATGACTTAGCAATATAAATAAATAAATCTTTTTTTTTCAAATAAGCTGCTGCCTTCAGATCAGCTCAGCTCCAGCTGTTGTGGCCACTTGGGGAATGAACAGGTGGACAGAAGCTCTTTTGCTCTGTCTCTCCTCTCTGTAAATCTGCCTTTCAATAAAAATAAATAAATCTTTAAAAAATACATTCATGAGGCAGAATGGTAAATTTTACTTTTTATTATTATTGTAACTATACATATTTATGAGGTGTAATATCAATTTGATATATGTATTGAGTGTGTGATGATTTAATCAGGTTAGCAAGTATTTCTGTCTAAAAATTTTGGCATTTTTGTTAACACTTTATGATTGTATATATTTATGGGGGCACAATGTGCTGTTTCAGTAAGTGTAAACACTGCATGCTGAGCTGATCGGGGCAATTAGCATTTCTCCTTGTGATTATTTTATGACTGACATCTTTGAGCACTTTTTCCAATTAGCTTGGGAAGTATATAACAGATTTTGTAAACTATAGTTATTTGTTTTGTAACACTGAGAACTTGTTTTTTTTTCTCTCTGATTGGGTACTCTTATACAAACCGAGGGAGATGTTTTAAAGACTCTTTATTTAATCATTTGAGAGGCAGACTGTGGGGAGGGGGGCTGGGTTCACTTTGCAAAAGGCAACCGGAGCCTGGTCTGAGTCAGGATCCAGGAACTCCTTCCTGGTCTCCCACATGGGTGACAGCGGCTCATGCACCTTGATAAATTTTTTTCACTAAGATTTACTTATTTTTATTGGAAAGATAGATTTACTGAGAAAAGGAGATACGGAAATATCTATCTACTGGTTCACTCCCCAATTGGCCGCAATGGCCAGAACCGAACCGATCCGAAGCTTGGAGCTAGGAGCTTCCTCCAGGTCTCCCCATGGGTGCAGGGTCCGAAGGCTTTGAGCCATCCTTGACTGCTTTCCTAGGCCACAGGCAGGAAGCTGGATGGAAAGTGGGGCAGCTGTGAGAGGAACCAGCGCTCATATGTGATCCTGGTAGATACAAGGCAAGGTTTTAGCCACTAGGCTATCGGGACAGGCCCATACCTTGATCATTTTCAGATGACTTCCAGATGCTTTAGCAGGGAGCTAGATCTGAAGCAGAGTACCAGGATTGGAAACAATATTCCGATATGAGATGCTGGTGTTGCAAGAAATTTCTTAACCCATCATGCCACAACTTGAGCCCCAAACTAAGAATTTCCAATACAGATTGCCTATTTAATATTAATTTAAAAAATAGATATAATAAAATTACTGTTTTAGTTATCTTGCCAATAGCAGAAATATACTAAAACAAGTACAGATAAAATTATCTAATATTTGAGATTGAAGGGCATTGATAGGGATATACATTAAATCAGTATGCCTTTGAGTTGCTGACCAGTGCAGTTCAGGTATGGAAATAGTGCACTTGCTTGCATTTTTCTTTTTCATTTTGTGCATTATTGAACACTTCCAAAGAGCTATATAAAATAGTTTTCACAAAGGAAAGAAGTCCTGATGTGTGCCCTGCAAGAATTTCTAGCATGTGCATTTTCCAGATGGCTTAACTGTCAGCCATTTGTGATGAACCTCACCCCACCTGAGCAGTCAACATCAAGGAACGCGAGGACCCAGCATGGGGCTGTGGTAGAAAAGCATGTGAGCTGGAGCACTGATGAGGCAGGACTGAAAGAGCCCTGGCTGCTGTGGGTTCTGATGACATTTCTTCCATTGGTACAGACTCACCAGGTCGTGTTTGTAATGGAAGGGCTCTGAGATCTTGAGGTAGGGAAACTGAGTCTGAGAGCCTGGAAGAGATTTTCTAAGCCTACAAAATAACAATTGGTACAAATAACAGTCTGAAATATTGAGCCCTTGCTTACCGGAGCAGGACTGTACTCCTTAGGCATTTCCAGGGTGTGTCCTATGTGCCAGGAACCACCCTAGGCGCTGCGACAGTGCCACACCATCTTCAGATCTTCAAAGGCAAGAAACAAAAATCCATTTTTCTTTCACAGCCCCTTGTCCAACAACATCTCCTACACAATAAGAACTTGGCTTAATTTAGACTTAACTAGAGTTGGGGTCCTAAATAGCAAATTTTCTTTTTCTTGAGCTGACATGTGGTCAGGGGTGAGTTGTGTACCCCCTCTCCATTCTTCTGCAAATGTTCTGTGTCAAAATTCTAACCGCTTAGTAACTCAGAATTTGACTGTATTTGAAGACAATGTTCTTGGAAAGGCAATTAGCTGAGATGCTGGGCTTTGACCTTATATGACTGATAATTTTATACAAGTGGGGAATTTGGATGCAGAAACACACTCACATGGGAGGAAAGAGAATGTGGAGAGACATAATCGGCAAAGTTTGTGATAGGTCCTTCCTTAACAGTCCCCAAAAGAAACCAGTTCTGCTAATGCCTTCATCTCAGCTGTGGTACAATAGATTTCTGCCATTTAAGCCTCTTGGTTTGTGGTAATTTGTTATGGCAGACTTAGAAGCTCAGATACAGGGTAACTGAAAAGCATGGATACTGGAGCAAGAAACTGCTGAAAGAGGGTTTATGGAAAAGAGTTTCCCTCCACAAATGTTTACGGTGCAGGTCCTGGGCAAGGCATCCTTAGAGCTATAAAGACAGCATTTTGCCCCTAGTATCCTGATAAGTGGCACACAGAGATATGAACTGTTAACTCACAATTAAAATATAGGGCAGAAAGTAATCAGAACCACGAAGGAAGTACTGAGAAAGTGTCAGTGGAATTCAGAGTAGGAGGGATTGGCATTGTGGTTCAGTGGCTTAAGCTATGGCTTATAACACCACCATCCCATATTAGAGTGCTGGATCCTCATTTTCCAGTCCAGCTTCCTGCTAATGTGCCTGTGAAGGTGATAGAAGATAGCCCAGTTACTGGATCCCTGCCACCCAAGTGGGAGAAATACATAAAGCTCCTGGGTCCTAACCTAAACCTTGACCATTCTTCCCTGTTGCAGTCATTTGAGGAGTGACCTAGCAGATGGAAAACATTCATTCATTCATTCATTTTCTCTCTCTCACCCTTTTGAATAAATATTTAAAATTCTTTTTAGAAATTTAGAACAGGAGGGAATGAAAGACTAAGTTCAACGAGTAAGAGGTAAGGTAAACCTTAGGCAGAGTAAGAGATCAGGAAAACACATTCCCAACAGAAGAAAAAGCATACACATAAACATGGCAATGACATGAGCTTAAGTGAAAACAGTGGGTAGGTCTTTAGGTCAGAGTCTAAGATGGGTAAAAATGGGTATGAGAAAATAACTCGAAAGATACTCAACAGGAAAACATGAAACAGTTGTAGGAGGACACTTCATATATATAACCTGAAGTCTAAGAGAGATAGAGTAAAAAGTTTGAGGCAGAAGATGCAACCCAGAGTGGATTGAAAAAAAATGTCCTCTGGGGTTCATACTATGATGAGCAGAGAAGTTGTAAGTCAGCTAGTTCAATTCCTGATAAGTCTTGATCAGGGCCTACAGACTCAGCAGTTGTCAAAACCATCATCAATAACCTCATGGGAGTGGGGCTTGAGTTAGTGTAGAGAACTGTGTACATTCAATTACATTTGTTTCATCCTGCTTTGATACATTCTAAGAAGGAGAGATGATACAGTGTAGAGACAGACAGGGAGAGGGAGAAAGGGGGAGGGAGGGAGTGAGGGAGGAATGGAGAGAGGAAGAGGGAGGGAGGGAATGAGGCAAGGAAATAGGGAGGAAGAAGAAAGGAGAGAAGAGGAAAGCAGGGAAGCAGAGAGGCAGAGGGAAGGAAGGAGGGAGAGATAGAGGGAGCAGGAGGGAGGGAAGGAGAAAGGGAGAGAAAGAATGAGAGCAAGGGTGAAAGAGAGAGGGCGAGAGAAGAAATAAGAAAAAGAGTCATTCCAGCTTTGGTATTCACAGAAAGATGCCTTCTAAGGAGATATAATATAGAAACAGATTAAAAAACAAAAAAAGCAAAGGAGTTTGATGGTGAAAGAGCAGTGTAGAGTGGGTGACTTCAAGTGAAGTAAGGTTCTGAAATGCAAAACACCTTGAGATAAAAACATTGTTGTTGGGGCATATGGAGCTAAGAATAACCCGAGATGAAATTGCAAGGGCAGAAAGGTAACAGATTTACATTGCCTTATGCCTCATGGTAGAATGGTGACTTTTTCCTTAAAGCAATGGGAAGCAAGGGATTAACATGCTCAGATTTTAATTTTCAAAATATCATACCGTTGGCACTTGACTGGTGGAGATAGGAACAGAAGTATGTCATCAGCTGGCCAGCTAGTAGATAACGAGGAGAGAGTCAATGTGGCCTGAAATAAGGGGATGGAATGAAGATGGAGAGAAGTACATAGATTTTACGAGAATGTAAGAAATAGAATTAACAGAATTAGGTAACTGTTTGGAAGTACAGGAGCACGGTGGGAAATATCAGGGATAATTCCCAAGGTTTTATCCACAGAAGCTGGAAAGCAGAGGTGAGAAGCCTGCTCTTGCTGCATTACTCCACCAGGCTGGAAGCTCTGTTTGTCTAAGATATTGTCTAACATGCTCTCCCTCAAAGGCTATAGGCTAAATCAATGAGCTTTCTGGGCTGTCTTGGTATCCTGCTCCCTCTTATTGCCCCTGTAGGCATTTCCAAGAGGATCATGCAGGGCATGTGCTCCCCTTAACTTTCTGTTCTCAAAAACTTCTCTGGGACCCTGCAGGGATGGCTCAGTCCCTGGGAAGTATGGCACAGGCAGAATCAAAGACAAGGAGACTGAGTCAGGATGAAAGTGTTAAGACAGAACACAGACCACCACTCACTGCCCTCCCACCATGAAACCCTTAAGTAATTTCTTAGCCTTGAGATCAACTGCTCTTCATAATTACACTGTGTTGAAGACAAGAAATAAATATTTGCCAGATGTGAAGAGTAAACCCAGAGAGATAAATCATCACTTAATATTCATGCTTTGGGGAACCTCGCTCCTCCTATCTTCCTTTCTCCCACTCTCTCTCTTCCTCTATCTCCCTTCCCATACCTAGTACCCAGTATATGGCTTGGAACAGGGAAGGACACAGCAAGCATTTAGAGAAACATGTAAAATAGCATCATTTATGTTAATTCAACAGAAAAAAGCTGTCTAGACACTATCTAAAATTCCTATCTAAAGTTATCCGAATATCTTTTCCAGAAATATAAAACTTGCCCTACAAAAAACAGTAGTTGGAGGAGCTGATTTTATTTGTTGTCATCTGTTATATATACAAAATGTTTCAAAGTGCCATATAGAATAAATGGTAAGGCCTAGCCTTCTAGAAACTAAATGATCCTCGGCAAAATCATCATCATCTAATCAAGACAATTGTCTTTAATAGGCAATTGTGAAAAAAATAACTTACAAGGGGAGCAACAGACTTGGAGCTATGTTCCAGAAACCTAGGATCAGTATGAGAATTGACAATGTTAGAGACAGGAGGCCAGACTAGAGTGATGTTATAAAAGAAGAGAATCCATAGAGGCAGAAGCAGAAGGCAAGGAATGCAAACAGGCTAGTTTTGGAGCTGCTTTGTTCCTTTAGACTGGGATCTGTGTGCTTACAGTAAACATAAATAAATCAACAAAGTTCCGATTTGAAAGGGAACTGGAATCCTAAATGATCACTGTACCCACAAAGTTGTCCTTCATCAATAAGCCAGGCCCAGGTCACATGCCCCTCCCTCAGATGTCAATGCAAGTTGCTCCCATCCTAATAAATAAGATTGATATCAGGAGCTAAATGATTTCTCGACGAAATCATTTATATGTGTGCCAGTTCATGTCCCAGCTGCTCCACTTCCCTTCCAGCTCTCTGCTCGTGGCCTGGGAAAGCAGAAGAGGATGGCCCAAAACCTTGGGGCGCTGCACCCATGGGGAGACCTAGAAGCAGCTCTGGGCTCCTGGCTTTGGATCTGCTCATCTCGGGCCATTGTGGCCACTTGGGGAGTGAACCAGTGGACAGATTTTTCTCTGTGTCTTTCCTTCTCTCTGTAAATCTGACTTTCCAGTAAAAATAAATAAATCTTTTAAAAGAAGTTCATCTCACCAGAAGATGGGCAAACGATTGCTGCGTAGGTTGGAAGAACAGAAACCCACTGTGCTGGAGGATGACACCATGGAAAGTAACCTTTCCTGGGGAATGAGCCATGGCAGAAAATGAGGAGACAGTATTGCATATGAATGGGACAAAACTGATGGCGGAGAAAAGGCAGCTTGTGGAAAACATCGGGATGGCCTTCATAGATTTTTGCCTTGTGTTTGGAGATGAGACAGAAATCTTGACAAGACTGAGATGAACTAACATGAAAAATGTTTATCTGCTGGCTTAGTTACAAAAAAGAGGGACTAGAGCTTGCCTCATGTTAGGGAGCAGGGAAACATGTGTATGCCTGTTGCTTTTTTTATTTTTTTGGTTGTTTGCATGTTTCTGCTACCCTACCACTATAGCTGACCTCCATCAATCTTAGCTAGTTCAAAGGCTAAGATTGATAACACTACATTAAATGGCTCCTTAAGTTGAATCATATGCAGCAAGGATTCATGCACTGTATACCGCCGTCAGGCTCCCCCCAGTTAGGAGAGGGATTTGAGAGATGATGGGAATGAGAAATGCACATTAGGGTCACTCTGTTTCTGAGATTTAGCTGTGCTACTGTAAAGCACAGATACTAATATGTTTGGAAATCTGGATTAGGGAAGAGCCTCAAAAATGGCAGCTCCTCTTCTCTTGGCCTAGCAGAATCAATTAGACAGTGGCCAGGGCTGGGCTGAGTCCAAACCAAGATCCCAAGAAATTTATCCAGATCTCCCATGTGAGTGACAGAGACACAAACACTTAAGCCATCATTTGCTGCTTCCCAGGATGCAAAAACTGATTTGCAAGAAGGGCAAGCAGGAATTGAACCAGCACTTGGATATGGGTTGCAGCATCCCAAATGGTAGCCTAATCCACCACACAAACACCAGCCCTAAACTGTTACCATAATCTTTAAATGATAATACCAACAATAGCCAAGACCTAAATACTTATTGTGTATCAGATTCAATTTTGAACCCTTTTATAAACACTAATCTACTTTAGTCCAAATAAGATTATACAACAGTAAAACTTCACATTAATGTTTTAATGTTTATACTACAAAAGACAAATGTAACCATAATTTTGAATAGTGATGCTTAAGAGATCACAGGATTCAAACTTTCAGCAAAATCTACATTTACTACCTTAAAAAAGGCCTTGCCATATTATCATCCTTCTACCCACCCAATTCTCCAACATTACGAAGTTCCTTCCATTTGCTGGGACCTATGGTTGATGCTAGTGATGGACAGAGCACAGTAGTTGTGCTTAACTTGTTTACAGTTTGATAGAGGAAGAATGAACATAAACAGATCTCAGAGCATGTAAAACTCCATCCAACAGTAGCAAGAAAGCATAGGAGGAAGGGCACCTTTCCCAATCTGTTTGCTTAGTTGTTCAAGAGGGTAGTCTCATGAAAGATTTAACCAATGATGCCACAGCCAGGGGATGGCAATAAGAACAGGAGACTCCAGCAAGAATTCTTCACCACCTGAGCCCATTAAAACCTTTAAAATCCTGATAAAAAAATATAGAGCTCTCAAAATAAAAGCATATATACGCTAGTATGCACAGTTCACGTTTTCAGAGGTGAATTTAAAATCCATCTCCACGACTAATCAGCTGTGAAGATTTGGGGCTTCTACTTAACTCATAAAATGGGGATCACAACAGTACTTGCCTTTCTCTCAGTGAAGTAACAATCAAATGCAAAACTCTATCAAATACGTACATGGATTTGGAAATCAATAACTTTCAGTTCATTTTCTTTTGCTTAAGTAGAATTTAATTTTCAAAAGCAGATGCCAATGTAGCCAAGAGGGTAAACTGGTCTTCTTATTTCATGCATAAGTCATCTTTTTGTTACTACAGCTAGAATACTCAAAAGGAACTAACTTACAGAGGAGAAGGTCTGTTTTGGTTCACAGTTGGGGAGGCTCACTATCCAAGATTCGGCAGTGCCATTAGTTTGGTCACTAATGAGGTAGAGGCTAATGATGGCAAAGCATATGTGCAGGAAAAACTCACCTGGCAAGCCAGGAAACAGCACTGGGCTTGCAGTGGTTTGCCATGTACATGTGCTTCTTTCGTATAGTCATGATGATTAAATTATGAAGACCCCTGTGCAGTAACTTAATCCAATATAGACACTTATGTTGCCAATTTTGGATTCTCTATCTATTAACAGTTAATGGAACACTTTGGGGCCCGAGTTAACAACACATGGGAATTTGGAAGATATTTAAGCTAATATGCAAACTTTGCAATTTTGTAAGAGGTAGAATTTTCTTCAGCAGGTAGGTTGGTCTGTCTGGCCTTATTTTTCCCGTGGCTTTCTATGGTCGGCCGCTTCTATCATTGGGAGCCCCTTACAGTGTGCAAAAAGAGCTGATCCCTGCTTCAGGGAAAAGGCAATTCTTTCTTTTGGGAATTTTTTTTTTCTGTTCTTTCTGAAAGAACTTCAGGGTCTACTATTTCGCTTTTTATTAAGAGTTCCTCAGTGACATACCCATTTCTGATTCTGAGAGAGTAATGGCAAGGATGGGAAGTAATGTGGCAGCCTTTCAGAAAAATACCTTCACCACCTCAACTCTTATCTTCCAGGATCTTTATTAGTATCATAGGCTGCTGCAACAAAGTGTCACAAACTGAGTGGATCCAAACAACAGAAATAATTCTCTCATGATTTTGGGGGCTAGAAATTTACAATCAAAGTTATGACGATGATTTCTATCTGCTGGAAGCCTGTGGAGAAAATGTATTCACTATTGCTTCTCTCAGAACATCTGGTGGCTGCCAGCAAACTTTGGTATTCATGGGCGCTGACTTCTGCAGCTACCTTCACATCTCCATTACCGTGTCTCTCACAGTATCATCTTCCTCTGTATTGATATGCACATCTGCCATTGGTTTTATGACACATTCAGATAATCCAAAATGGTCTAAAGACTCTTGATTACATCAGCAAAAACATTTTTATTCATTTGTTTGCATTCATAGGATGTATAAATTAGTATGTGAGAAGGGGTGATCCAATTTACAACCTACTATTGGTCTTATTTGTTTAGGAAAAGTTTAGTTTTTTTCAAGCGTGGTATTTAGGCTTTTCCTACACCATCATGAAGTAGAATTAGTAAATATATTGCAAGTATAAATTGGTGCCAGGTACAATGTTGGGGGCTGTATATGAAAATTTCATTTAATCCCTACCACCTTTGTAGAGGACAGATGCTATGCACTGTTGTTGAAAGTGCTTCAATAATCTGTTTCAACGCATGGTTAGTATGGAAGGAAATGTATTCAAACTCATCTGTGCTTAATTCTGAAACTACATTGATTGAACACTGACCCTTGGCACAGTACTCTTCAATGGACTTTAGTAATAAAATCACATCTAACTGTCACAAGAACTCTACAAGTATGATGTTATAAGCATGTCCTCTCCTTGAATGTGCCAGGATCCCATATGGGCGGCAGTTCTAATCCCAGCAGCCCCGCTTTCCATCCAGCTCCCTGCTAGTGGCCTGGGAAAGCAGTGGATGACGGCCCAAAGCCTTGGGACCCTGCACCCATGTGGGAGACTCAGAAGAGGATCTGGGCTTCTGGCTTTGGATCTGTGCAGCACCGGCCATTGTGGTCACTTGGGGAGTGAATCATTGGATGGAAGATATTTCTCTCTCCTCCTCTCTGTATATATCTGCCTTTCCAATAAAAAGAAATAAATCTTTAAAAAAAGAATGTATGCTACCCTCTCTAAGCAGAGATGAAACATATCATCTCTTTCATCTTTGACAGAGCAAAAGGAAAATAAAGCTGCCTCATAAGTGGCTAAAAAGAAATCACCTCATGTCTTAATTAATTTTTAAAGGGCTAGTGTGGATTAGCATATTAGCTTTGAATTTTTAAGAAGCACAAGCATGAAGAGACCTCACTCTCACTTAGGTTATCTACCACTTGGTGATAACAGGAGAGGAAGGAAAATAGCAAGAACCCCCTCAGTGACATAGGCACTGCTTTTGTCTTCTTCCCTGGATCCTTCTAAAGCAAAAATTTAAGTCTCCAGGGGAATGATGGTGAAATTTTGGTCCCAGGTTCAAAATAAAAATATGTTATTCCTTCAGGGAAAGTGGTGGAAGCATGATCCTTCTGTTCCAGAAAGAAGAACCGAATCCATCTCAGATGCAAGATACCAAGTAATGGTGCACATCACATAGGAGACAGATAAGGACTTCCCACACTAGATCAGCCACAAAACATGCAGGATTTGGGTACCACAGGGAAGAAGGATAAGAACACTGCAAAAAACCTTGCGGTTGAAGTGCACACAGTTTGCCTAAGCAATAGTCTAAATTAGAGCAACAGAAACTTGGCCATACCCCGCCATGATTATGGCACCAAGGGACAAGAACCTGCAGTTCAGCAAAGTGTCACCAAACCTACAGTGAGCTTTACAGTTTCTACCCGCCTCAGGTAGCCTCCAGGCTACACTATTTCAGCCTAAAACCCAGAAGTGGGAACTGGCATGAACAGATAAAGCTTCAAAAGAAATTCTCTATTTATTGCACTAAAAGCAGAAAAATAACTTCCTAATAGTCATAGTGGGGAACATTTTTAAATTCATTACTTAAAAATGTATTAATATAAAGGAAACAGATTACATGTAATTCAGATATATGATTATAAGAACATGATGCATTCTCTCTCCCTCCCTTCTGTCCTCCCTCAGTTCTGTCCCTTTTAAAATATCTGCATTAACATTTTTTTTTAGTTTATTCTATAGTCACAGGCTGAAATTTGCACTAAATAAAGTTTGACAAGTAAAAAAGCGGAAAGACCACAGCTCAGCATGAACATAGCCAAGAGCTATAAGCAATAATCAAATTCCAAGATGTCATTTTCACTCATATGCATTGTATTTTTGCACACAGCATTAGTTAACACATATCAGAGGAAACATGATGTTTACATTTCTGAGTCTGACTTATTAACTGAAAATAACTGTCTTCAGTTGCATTCATTTTGTTGCAAAAGCAACAAAAGCATTCTTTCGTGACTATTATTCCACAATGTATATGTTACACATTTTTAATCCAGTTATCTGCTGATAAACCTCTAGATTGATTCCATATATTAGGTATTGTAAATTCAACTGCTGCAAAAAATGGAAGCACAGTTAACTCTTTTATATGCTGATCTCATTTCCATTGGAATAGCTAGGTCATAAGGTAGATTTATTTTTAATTTTCTGAGGAATCTCCATGCTGTCTTCCATAACTATTACACCATTTTATATTCCAACCAAGAGTATATTTGGGTGTATTTTTCTCCTCATCCTTAACATTACTTGTTATTTAACAGATGTATTTTTCATATATGTATGTATGTGTGTGTATATATATATATATATATATAATCAATGGCAGTAACAGCAACAGAAGCAGCAATAAGAGCTGGTAACAGCCAACCTCCAAGCAAGGGAACTAAATTTCCAAGTCTGAGAAGCTGTGACCATACAACAGTGGACAACATTCCCTATAGACTGGAACCAAATTTCATAATGTGACATTTTAAATTATCAGGACACAATTCAAAATAACTTGGCATACATGAAGGAATCAACTGTAAATTTGTATAGGAAAAAATAATCCAGAGTCAACACGCAATGACACAGATGTTGTAGGTATTTGACAAAGTAGCTCTTTGAAAAGATTTGTTTAATAAGATGCTATAAATTGCCTCCGAAATTAAAGATGAATGATACAAATGTACCCAAACAGTATGTTTTAGAACTCATAACAGAGCTTAAAAAACACACAATGGAAGGCTATATAGCAGAATGGAAATGACTGAAAATGATTTCGTGAACTTGAAGATATACGATTAGAAGTGATGCAATATGAAAAAAAGGAAAAAAATAAATTTGCAAATACAGCCTCAGGCTTATGGGGACAGCCAAAAGATCCATTAGTTATTTCCCCGGAGTTCAAGAAGAGTGCAATTCTAAACAAACTTTTGACTAAATTATTTCTGAAAATTTCCAAAACTTAAAGAAAAATAAACTTACAGCTTCAAGAATCTCAGTGAATCCCCCCCAAAGATAAGCTCCAACAGACTCATGCCAAACATAATCAAATAATTTGAAAACAACAACTACGAAAAAAATGATAAAAACAGCCAGGAAGAGATAGTACACTGTCTTTGGGGAGTGATGATGCAAAACACTGTAGATTGGTCATAAATGATCAGAGATCAGAAAAAACACATACACCATTTTGTTTGAAGTATAGAAAGTAAGCTATTGCCAACTCAGATTTCAACAGCCAGCATAAATATTTTCCAGAAATAAAGATGAAAAAAACATTTTCAGATAAAGGAAAATGAAGAGAATTTGCAGTCAGCAGACCTACTATAAAAGAACTGCTACACAAACCTTAGCCCACAAGTAAGATTGGAAACCAGGCTGGAGCACAGGACATGCCCAGCTAGGTTTTTGCACCAACTGGTCTGCGTGAGCCACAGATGCTGAGCCACAGTGTCTAAGGCAGGGGTCGGGACAGGTGACGGGCTGTGCCAAGCTGAGTCAGAGCAACCACTGGCATGTGTGTAATCTATGGCTGGGAACAGGCCCGGCTGGGGGGCTAAGGGGACACCCTGGCTGGGTGAAGGTTCCCATCAAGGGGTGCACGAGCTGGAATGAGGCTGCATTCTGGTCAGGATACAGTTGTAGTCTCCCTTGGCACAAGTGTGGACTGGGACAAGATGCACCAGGCTGGGCCAGACTGCAACACCTTCTGGTGTTCTGGAGGACCAGGGTAGATGTGGGACAGACTAGGCTAGGTCTCAACCCCTACTGAGCCATATATGAGTTATATGTGGGTATGGACGAGCCGTGGCTGGGCTGAAACATCCAACAGCAAGAACCAGAATGGGTTGAAGGCCAGTTAGGAAAGGCCACTGTTCCTGCGAGGACAGGAGGTGAACTGAGTAGTGCTGGCTCATGGACCCACTGGTATGCGCGAAATCTGGCACTTGGAGGTGTTCTGATGGAGCAGCCTGGGCAACTCCTCTGACAGGACACAGACCCTGCAGGTAAGTGCAAGAAGTATGGAAGGAAACAGCCAAGAGTTCATGGGAAGTGTCCCACTGGCATACATTTGGCATGGGTCAGGGGCAGACCAGGCTGAATCAGTTCACGTCATCCACTGGCAAATCCGAACGCCAGAACAGAGTGTGGGTCAAGCCAGGTTCGGTCGCGACAAAAGCAGTACACAACACGGAATGCCAAGGTGAGGTTGCCTGTGCCAGATGTGACCGCAGCACCCAACCAGCACACCTGAGAACCAGGAAGGGAGGGGGCAGAACCGGCAGGAGAATAAGGGATGGTTCCCTTGCTGGACAGCTACTCCCACTGGAGAGCGTGCGTGAGCTGGGATGCGGGTAGACCAGACTAGGCAGGGCTACAACACCTGTGGGCCTCATGTGGACCAGATCAGGGAAAAACCAGGCTGGGCTGATTATTCCTACTGGTGCAATCTACAATTAGAGTGGGTGAGGGTTGTTTGGGCTTAGCCACAGCATCAGATGGCAGAAGCTGGCACTGGGGGCTAGTTCTGTCAAGTTAAACCACAGAACCACCTGGAGGGTGCATAATCTGGGAGTGGGAGAGGCCTGGGAGGGAAATAGTGGGATCCTCCCTCTTGGGTTACCACCCGCCACGGGAGGGCATGAAAACTAGGACTGGGGCTGGGGTGGCTAGACAGAGACACCCAACAACATCCGTGAAGGCTGGATAGTTGAGCTGGTTAGATGGAACAAGGTTTTAATATCCATTGACATGTATGAGAGCCGAATGAGATGTGGGACAGACTGGACTAGTCTGCCACACATACTGGCAAACCAGGGTAGAGGGCGAGCCTGGTGGGGGTTATTGTGGGTCGCTCCGGCTGGGCTGCAGCTCCCACTGGTTTATGTGAGGGCCAAGTATGTGCTGGGCAGAACCATGCTGGACTGCAAACACCCATTGGTTCCAGTGGAAGACAGGGATGGAAACAGAACCAACCCAGCAACTGCAACCACCAGCTGATCGTTGTGATGGACTGTGCCAGGCCCTGTGCTTGCTAGAACATACAAGAATCTGGTCTGGGAACACCTCACACAAAGTTTCTTTGGGGATCCCCGCAATCGAGCTTTCGAACTCAGAACCCTAACCATGAAAAGACAGAGGACAGAACAAGTCAATCAACCACCTCAGCTGTATGTTGGCAATGAAAATACTGGGCAAATGGAGACTCTATGATGGACTAAGTCAATCAGTGGATTCTCAAACGACTGCATCGTGCTTGGAGTGGTGAGAGTGGCAGCAATTCAGAACTTGTGAACTATCAAAACCACTTGAGCAAGACCCTCGGAGCATGCCCCACATCTGGGACCTGGGGTGGGTGGGAGACTGGGTGGGGCTTCTCCCTTAAAATCCCCTTTTACATCAGATATATTAAGGAAAAAATACGAAATTGATTGTCTTGCCCATCTTCCTGTAGTGCTTGAACCTCTTTACCCTAATTATGTCAAGATTGTCAAAAATAATAAAAATAATACTAATAAAAAGAACTGCTACAGAACGTGGTTGAAAACGAAGGGATGTGATACCTAATGGATAAATCAGGAACAAAGAAAGAACAACAAATATAGTAAGTAGACATATAGGTTGACCTTGTCTTCTTGAGATCTTTAAAATACATTTTGATGGTGATCAAACAACAAAACATAACATCATTTTGATGTGGCCTTCTGTGTAAGTACAGCATAATTTACAACATACAGTAGGGAAGGTAACAGGATGGATATGATAGTAAAGTTTCTGTATTCCAGCTAAAAAGGTGCTACAATATTTATCTCAATTAGACTGTGGAAAGCTCATTAAAATGTAATTACTAAATATAATCTCTATAGCAACCACTAAAAATATACAGGGATATATTTAGAAGCACATGTTAAAAATCTCAAATAACCCTAGGAAGACAGCAGGAGGGAAACAGAACAAAGCGGACCAATGGAAAACAAATTATGAAATAGTATGTCTAAATCCAAACATATTAATAATGACATTAAACATAAATGTCTTAAATACATTAATTAATACAAAAATGTCAGAATGCATTCAATTTCTTTCACCAGCATTTCATAGTTTTCAACATAGAGGACCTGAATATATATTTTTGAAGATTTCTGCATTTGTATTATCATTATACCAAAATACAATTGATGACTGAAACTTGCTTTTATATCTTGTAACCTTGCTAAACTCACAAATTAGTTCTAGAAAATTGTTTTTATGTAGATACTTGGTACTTGTGAAAATCTGTGAAGACCATTCTGTCTTCTACAATTAGAGGCAATTTTTTTTCTTTCCAAACTATGCTGTTTTTCTTGCCTTTTTCCAACGGTTAAAATTTCAGTATAATGAGTGGAGCATTCTTATCTTGATTCCAATTTTAGGGATAATACATTATATCTTACATCATAAATACAATGTTAGCAGTCAGCATTTCACACACATGATCTGTTATTGTTATTTCAATGAGTTTTTGCCATGAATGAGTTTTGTCAGAAATTTTCTTTTTAACTAATTATTGAACTGTTTGAAGGATAGTGTGACAGAAGGAGAGAAGGGGAGGAGGGAGAAAGAGCGTGAGATCTTCCATCCACTGGTTCCCTAACCAGCTGCTGGAACAAGTCAGTGTTGAGCAAGGCTTAAACCAGGAGCCAGGTATTCCATCTGGGTCTCCCATATGGGTGGCTGGTACCCAAGAACTTGGTACATCTTTCATTGCCTTCCTAGGTGTATTAGTAGGAAGCTTGATTGGAAACCCAACAGCCAGAACTTGAATTGGAACTCTGATATGAGATGCCTGCATACAACAGCAGCTTTAATCTAGTGTACCATATCACTGGCCCCTGAAATGCTTTCCTTTACTTAATATGACAATGTGACTTTTCTTTTCATACATGTTGATATAGTAGGTTGTATCTATTGATTTTAGAATACTGAACTGAATTTTTATCTCTGAATTAATCCCCATGTGGTCATGGCAAATATTTCGTTTTATGTATTGCTTATTTACATTGCTAATATTTTGATAAGGATTTCTACATCTGTACTCAAGGGGAATATTGATATTAAATTTACTTTTTTGGTGTTCTGTATTAGTTTCAGTATTACCACTTTGATAAAATGAGTTGATAAGCATTCCTTTCTGCATTTTAGAACATGTGCAAAACTTATGTTACTATTCTTTTAACATAATTCTGTAGCAAAGCTACGTGGGATTGAAGGTTTACTTTTGTAGAGTTTTGAGGTTAGGAATTCAATTTCATTAAGATTACGGAACTGTTTAAATTATTTCATATTGGGTAGATTATAGTTTGTTTTGAGAGGAATTGGTTGTTCTTTTGTTTCAGCACTTCACAAATGTTGTGCTAGCTTCTAGAATCCATAGCTTCTGAAGAGAAATTTCTCATTCCCAATGATTTTATTCTTATATCTAACAGTGTCCTATTTTTTCTCTTGTTGCGCTGAAGTTTTGTTCACCTTCATTTTGCAAACTTTTAATTATATATCTTGTTATATTAATTTAATTTCTGTTACCATAATGGATTATTTACGGCAGATTACCTTCACAAAGGAAATATGCTTACGTAGCTCATAGTGTGGGATCCAGCTGAGAGGCTCTGGTGAAGTCCTCATGGGGGATGGCAGATGATGTCACAATAGCAGAAAGATGTGTGAAGCGGAAGTCTCATTTCTTCATTTTTTTAAAATATGTTAACTTTTAATTCCATTAACTTTGGCATATATGCATATTGGCCTTTAAGTTATTCTCATAAATGTTAAGGTGATGAAATAGATAACAGAAGAAAAACACCAACATTTGTAGAATAATGTTCAGCTTTTTTGCTGTTGGCAGTGATGGTGGGAGACAAACAAAAGCAGTTCTTTCAGAAAATAAAAACAAAAAAATTGGATTTTACGAGCTAGCATTGTGGCAAAGCGGGTTGAGTCGCTGCCTGTGGTAAAGCACACCATGTTTCAGAGCACCACTTTGCTCTCAGCGACGCCACACAAAACATCCTAAGTACCTGGGCCTCTGCCTTAAGTGCCTCCCACCCATGGTGAGAGAAATGAGTGCCATTCCTGACTCCTGGCTGCAGCACGCTCCCACTGTGGATGGAGGACCATTTGCTGAGTGGATCCCTGGATGGAAGTTCTCTCGAGCTCTCTCTCTGTCTGATGCTTTGCCTTTCACACAAGTATTTTTACACTAGATTTTATGCATGTGTTATTTTATTTGTGGCAAACATTCAAATATTCTCTTATGCTTCTCAACTTTAAAAAAGTTTTTTTGAATCTAGTACATTTTATCTTCATATTTCTTCAGTGTACTATCTAGCTTTCCAATGGAATATTTAACATAATTGCTAAGCAAAAAAAAAAAAACATCCAAGTGAAAAAGTGCTGTGGTTTCAGAACATAGAATATTTTGCCATTATAAGGCTTATTCTCCACAAGCATGTGAATACATTTGAGCACTTACATTTGAGTAACATACAAGTTTCAAGGCAGTGTTAATATTCTCTTGTTTTTTAAATAAGAGCAGTGATATAAAACATGTAAATATTTTTAAATTACATCAAGTTTAAATTTTAAGTATTTTCCCAAATGCTGTATACAAACAGTTAGTAAGCCTTCACCATTATCATTTGTCATCACTGGAAGTATCCCATTTTAAATCATCTAGTCATAACCTAGATACTTATGTTTTTTTTCTGAGTCAAAGATTCATAATAGTTTTTATTTTTCAGGGTATTAAGCATTGGCCAGATTTCAAATTATTGACTTGGAATATATTTAGACTTTATGAAATTTTATCAATATATTTGAATATGGCAAATTTCTAAAAAATTTTAGTTTCTACACTCTTGGTTTATTTCATGTAGATAGGTAAATATCAAGGACAGCCACACTAGAGCGTGCATAATGATCACAATTTATTTCCTGCAGACTGTTGCTTTCTTTCAAATTAATACTGCATATTTTAATTTAAGATACACTTTAGTATTTTTCACTTACTTATATATTAGGTATTTATTTTTATAATTAAAAATTTTTTTCCTCAGGCTTATCTATCCAATTTTGTCCATTATCATTTTAGCTTGTCTTTCATTTTTTCAGCCATTTATTTATTTATTTACTTATTTTTACTAGTTTTTAAATTTTATTTCTTCATTTTATGATGCAATTCCATAAGCTTTGAGCTTTCCCTTACCCCCCACTGATTTCCCCATAATTTAACAATAACATACTCCTTCATAACCAGTCATAAGTCCATCATTCTGCTACCCAAGTGTATCCTGACATTGTGGCTAGAGACACTGGCAGATAGTCCAACATCATATTGTCAAGATATATTTAATAATTTCATTGGAAGCCCATTTTTGGTTTGGAAGTAGAGATGCATACTGCATTGGATCTTTACATCTTGTTTTGATAGTCCATATTACACAACTATTATAATTCCTTTAAATGTATAGCAGTACAACAAAATAAACAAAAGGAATAAAGTTAAAAATTTAGAACACCATGAAGTTAAATATGGTGCTACTGAATGATCAATGAATCGATGAAGAAACGAAAATGAAAATAAAATTTAAAAACTTCCTGGAATTTTGGCAATGCAAATTTCATTTGAATGTCAACTACAGTTAAGCATGTGCCGTTTGTTTTTCTTACTCAAGTTTTGTAATTTGATGGAATGTTTTTATCACAATTTAATAAATGTTTGCTTTAATAACAAAAAAAAAGAAAAAAAAAACTTCCTGAAAAAAATGATGCTATTATTCTTTTTTAAATACTTAGTTTTTTAATTAATTAATTTTAAATGATAAATTTATTAAATGGTGTATTAAATAATTTAATTTTAAATTAAAATAATTTTTATTTTAAGAAATAAATTTAATAATTTATTAAATTATTTAATTTGAAAAAACTAAATTCTTCATGACCTATGAATCATTGAAGAATTTAATAATACAAAAGAAACTATTTTGAAGAAATGAAAATGAAAACAAAAATACTAAAAACCATGAGATGTAGCAAAAACAGGACTGAAAGTGCTATTTTGCATGAAAGTTGCCTTATATCAGAGAGAAAATGTGGCATTTGTCCTTTTGGTATTGACTTATTTCACTGAGTCTAATGGTATCTAGTTAGGATCATTTGATTACAAATGATAGAATTCCATTCTGTTTAATGGTCGAGTAGTATTCCATGGAGTAGATATACCACAATTTCTTCTTCCACTCCTTTTTTTGACGGGTATCTGAGCTATTTCCATGTCTTTGCTATTGTAGAATGTGCTGCTGTGAATATAGGATTACAGATAACTTTTGTATATGTAGATCTCATTTTCTTTGGATATATTCCCAACCGTGGGATAGCTGGGTCATAAAGCAGGTTAATTTCAGTTCTCTTAGCACTCTCCATAACGACTTCCATAGTGCTTGTTCTAGCCTACACTCCCAGCATCAGTGAAGGATGATATATTTCTGCACACATCTATGCCAGCAGGTGTTAGTACAGTTCCAAATGTAGGCCAGTCTCACTGGAGTTAGGTGAAACCTCAAGTTGGTTTTCGTTTGTAACTTCCTGATGGCTAGGGGGCCTGAGCATTCTGTCGTATGCCTATTAGCTATTTAAATTTGTTCTTTTGAAAAATGTCTGTTCACTTTCTTTACCCATTTCTTCACAGGGTTTTTTGCTTTGCTCTCACTGAGTTTTTGAAGCTCATTGTAAATCCTGGATATTAGTCCCCTACCGTTTGTATAATGTGTAAAGATTTTCTACCATTATGTTGGTTGCTTCTTCACTTTGTTGATCACCTCCTTTCCTGTCCAAAACATCTCAGCTTGATGTAGTTGCATTTGTTTATTTTGGCTTTGACTACTTGTGCTTTTGTTGTTTTTTCAAGATGTCTTTCCCCATTTCTATATCTTGGAGAGTGCTACCTATGTTTTCCTCTAATAGTTTAATGATTTCTAGATGTAGTTTTAGGTCCTTGATCAGTTTATAGCTGATTTTGTATAAGGTCACAGATGGGGGTCTTCCTTCATACTTCCACATGCTACCATCTAATGGTCCCAACAGCATTTGTTGAAGAGATCAGGGTTTATCCCTGGATTGTTTTCAGTTTTCTTATCTTAGTTGGCTATACATGTGTGGACTCCCTTCTGGTGTTTATAGTCTGTTTCATTGACATTCTTCTCTGTTTCTGTACCAGTACCAGACTGTTTTGATGACCAGTGCTCTGTAGTATGTCTTGAGGTCTGGAATTGTGGTTGCTGCAGCTTGATCTTTATTCTTCAGGATAACTTTGGCTAGTCATGGTTTCTTGTGTTTTCAGTTGAACTTTTGTATCTTCTCTTTCTGAGAAGAATGTTATTGGAATTTTAATTGGGATTTTGTTGAATATGCATATTACTCTTAGCAATATGGAAATTTTATATTGATTCTACTAATCCAGGAACATGGTAAGTTGTTCAATTCTTCCGTGTCTTATGTTTCTTGTTTAAATGTTTTATAGTTTTCATCATAGAGGTCATCCAACTATTGGTTAGATTATTTAATTCCTAGCTATTTAAAATTTCTCTCCACTATTTTTAAGGGGGCCCTTCTTACAATTTCTTTCTCAGCCATGGAGTTACTTTTGTACACTAGTGCCACTGATTTATGTTCATTGATTTTGTATCCTGCTGTACTGTCAATGTCTCTTGTGAGTTCCTGTAGTCTCTTGACTGAGTCTTTTGGTTCTCCTATGTAGAGAATCATGTCATCTGCAAATAGAGATAATTTCATTTCCTCTTTTCCAATTTGGATTTCTTTAATTCTTTTTTCTTGCTTAATAGCTCTGGCAAGGACTTACAATGCTATATTGAATCACAGTGGTGAAAATGGACATCCTGTCTAGTACCAGATCTTAGTGGAAAAGCTTCCACTCTTTCCCCATTCAGTATGATGTTGGCATTAGATTTTTCATAAATTGTTTTAATTGTGTTGTAGAATGTTCCTTCTATGCCTATCTTGTTTAATGTTTTTAGCATGACATGGTGTTGGATTTTATCAAATGCCTTTTTTACATGTTTTAAGATGTTTATATGGTTTTTATTTCCAACTTGTTGATGTGGTGTATCACATTTATTAATTTGCAAATGTTAAACCGCCCCTGAATGCCAACATGGATCCCACCTGGTCTGAGAGAATGATCTGCCTGTTGTACTGTTGGATCCTATTGGCTAATATTTTGTTGAGGATCTTTACATCTATGTTCATCAGGGATATTGCTCTATATACCTCTTTTTCTGTGTGACTCTATCTGGCTTTGGTATTAAGGTTATATTGACTTCATATAAAGTTTGGAAGGCTTGCCTCCCTTTTCACTGTTTTGAATAGCTTATGGAGATTTGGGGTAATTTCTTCTTGAAATATTTGGTAGATTTCTGCAGTGAAGCCATCTGGTCCAGAGCTTTTCTTGATTAGGAGAGCTGTAATTACCAATTTGATTCCAGTCCTTTTTATATGTCTATTCAGATTAATTCCCTTATGATTCAGTTTTGGTGGATTGCATGTGTCCAAAGATCTAACTGTTTCTTCCACATCTTCTGATTTGTTGGTATGTAGTTGCTTGTAATAGTTCCTGATAATTCTCTTATGACTGGTCCTGTCATTTTAGCAATTGGTTGCTATTTCATTTAGTCTTCTGTTCTTTTATAGGGATGCTCTCCACATCTGCCTTTGGGTTTTGGTAGGTGCTATTCCTTTTCTTTGTCAGGAGAACATCTCTAAGTGTGGTTTTAGGGCACTTCTGGAAGAGGTAAACTTGTTGAGCTTTCCTTTACTATAGAAGAATTGGAAGAATTTTATTTCAGTTTCAAAGACAAAGGAAAGCTTTGCTGGGCACATTATTTGGGGCCGACAATTTTGTTGTTGTTGTTGTTGTTGTTAGAAACTGGAATATGTCACTCAATTCTCTTCTGGCCTATAGAGCTTCCTGTGAGAGGTCAGCTCTGAGTATAATTGTCATTCCTCTACAGTTCAATTGATGTTTTTCATGTGCACATTTAAGGGTCTTTTCCTTTTATTTGATTGAACATAGCTTGATTATCCTGTGTCATGGTGAAGTTCACTTTTGATCAACTCTTTTAGGAGTTCTGTGCCCCTCCTGCAATCTGTTTCCCAATTCTTTCTCCAGATTAGGGAATTTTTCCTTTATTATTTCAATTGAATAAGCTTTAAACCCAGCTTCTCTTTCTGTATCTTCTAGAACTCCCATAATTCTTATATTTGGCCTTTTAATCGTGTCTCTTAATTCTTGAATACATTTTTTAGCTTGACCTAGCTCTGCTTCCAGCTTTTTGATTGTTTCCCCATTGTAACAAGAAATATCTTCCAATTCTGAGATTCTTTTCTCCGCCTCATTCACTCTACTCTGCAGACTTTCCACAGAATTTTAAATTTGCTCTATTGCGTCCTTCATTTGCAATAATTAGGCTTAATTTTGTTTCAATGTTGCTACCTCCTGCTTGGCATACTCCTTAAATTCCTTGAACTTCTGTATGTACTTCTCATTGCTGATAAGAAGCTTTATAATGAGTTCTCTCAATTCTGTATTCCCCATTTTCTTGATGTATTTTTTGGTTAACTCTGAGGTTGGCAAGGTTTTTGCTTCTTTGCAGGGGAATCTTTAGTAATATTCGCTATGCCTGTCTTTTCTTTTGCTTTTGGCCACTGTACTTCTGGTTAGTAAATTATTCTCCTTCGCGCATGTTCGAAATCTGTAGGTTTGAGATCTATAGGTCAATTTCATTGAGTTTGGTACCCAGTTCTTAGTTTCCAGCCACTTGCACCACTCCCTCCAGTGAGTTTCAAGCCTGGGCTCTTTGTTAAGCTTCCACCATGGTCTCCCTCCATAGCCCCAGCTCCTGACTCACCACTCTCTACCTCCTGTGATCCTGTGCTTTGGCCACATTGTTGTCTGTACAGCCTTTGACCCACTTCCCGTTCAAGCAGTTCCCAGGATTAGGGAGACACCATGTGACCTAAATAACTAGGCTTTGGTGGTGCTGATCTTCCCAAAACCTGCTATACTTTAGGTCTGTGAGCTACCCAGACCTATCCTGGGTGGAACCTGCATGGTATTACGTTGGTACTGTCTTCCCTGGGGGACCAGTGCAATGCACTGTGCCTGAAATGATTTTGCTCACAGCTTAGCTCACGTGCAGCTCAGTGCTGTCTCTCCAGTACCACAACCTTTTCCAAACAACACAAAATGGCACCTGATGTGCAACTGTTGGAGTTCTGGATCTGCTGCCCATTAGATCTGGAGGCTATCCAGACCTATTTGGGGTGAACCTATAGGATGCCACGTTGGTACAATGTACTGAGTTGAAAGAGAGTTTTTGGGCCCAGCGGCGTGGCCTAGCGGCTAGAGTCCTCGCCTTGAAAGCCCCGGGATCCCATATGGGCGCCGGTTCTAATCCCGGCAGCTCCACTTCCCATCCAGCTCCCTGCTTGTGGCCTGGGAAAGCAGTTGAGGACGGCCCAAAGCTTTGGGACACTGCACCCGCGTGGGAGACCCGGAAGAGGTTCCAGGTTCCCGGCTTCGGATCGGCACGCACCGGCCCGTTGCGGCTCACTTGGGGAGTGAATCATCGGACGGAAGATCTTCCTCTCTGTCTCTCCTCTGTGTATATCTGGCTGTAATAAAATGAATAAATCTTTAAAAAAAAAAAAAAAAAAGAAAGAGAGTTTTCCCTCAGCTTAGTGCATGCACAGTCCTGTCCCCAAACCTTTAGATCCATACACTAAATGGCATCCAATGCAGCTGTAGTGAGGGTCTGGGCTGTGAAATCCACCCTGTTCCCACACAGCGTGTTTGGGTTGTGCTACTCTGCCTCTGCTCCTGCTCGAATCAAACAAATCAACAGGATGGGCATTTCTTTGCCTGGGTTCACCTGCTGAGGTCCCAGCAAACTCTCCTTCCCAACTGGCTGCTGGTGGAGCTTTGGCTGCTGCTGGAGCTTTGGCTGCTGCTGGAGTTCAGATCACCACTCACCAACTGTTGCTGTGTTATTTGGTCACTACCACACCACTCCATTGCCTCTGCTGTTTCCTCATGTCCTAGGGTCTCCAGGTACCCCTTTTGTCAGCCTGTCTCCTCCTGGTTCCTGAATGTGCCCTCTCGGCTTCACCCTGGCTAATGATTCTCCCTCAGTTTAAGCCTATTGGCTTCCTATACCACCATCTTGCGCCCATATTCATTTCTTGAAAACAGGAAACCAGAAAAAGAGATTCAGGGATTAGGCTGAGGCTTTTATAACAACTCACTCATGCAAAAATTCATCTTAAGAAATCAGTTTTCATATGTGAAAGCATACTTCCGAAGGACCAAAGGTCCTCTGAAAAGACCTCACATTTTAAGTTTCACTACATCCTATGTCACCATACTAAGAACCAATACTTAAACATATACAGTCTGGGTGAAAAATTCAAACCATATCCAAACTCTATGAATTGCCACAAATTTATATGCGCTCACCCTTACAGATTCATTTAGCTTCATAGATTTGTAGGCTTATGTCTTGGCCAAATATGAAAAATTTCCAGTTTATTTTTCATCTCTTC
Organism: Ochotona princeps; assembly: GCF_030435755.1. Taxonomy (NCBI): domain Eukaryota; kingdom Metazoa; phylum Chordata; class Mammalia; order Lagomorpha; family Ochotonidae; genus Ochotona; species Ochotona princeps. The sequence continues at coordinate 96,679,546 of NC_080865.1, forward strand.
TCTCTTGAGTTCTATTTTATCAAGCTTAGATATTTTGTTATAAGCCCACTATAGTCTCTAAGAATGTATTAATTTTTTCTTCTATTTTCTTATCTTCAGTATGGCAAGTTTCTATTATTCTTTCAGTTCATAGATTCTTTTCCTTTATCTTCGTTTTTCCACTGAACTCATCCATTGAGATTTTTATTCCACTTATTGTGCTTATAGGTGGTAAAATTTCTATTTTTCCTCTCCATATATTCTATTTGTAGAAACTCCCTATTTCCTTGCTAAGGCTTTCTATTTTTTTTTTTTGCAATTGTTTTTATACTTAATCCTTGAATAACTTTTTTTTCTGATGGCTACATCTAAATCATTTACAGATAATGTTAACACCTATACGCTATTTGTATTGCCCTCTCTTGAATGCTCTTTGCACCCAATTTGACATCTTACTATTTTCTTTTTTTATGACATGTGATTTTAATTGAAAGCTGGAGAATGTTATATTATGAAACGTTGAATGTAATTATCTAAAAATTATATTTTTAGTTGGCTTTCTTAGAAAACTACTGTGGCTGGGATGACAGCAAAACAATCTGATTTCTGACAAGATCAGATAAATTTTGGTTCTGTTGTCATTCTTCCTGAGAGGGGAGTGGGAGCCATGGATTCTTCCAGGCCTCCAATGGTGCTTCTCTGGCTGGAGGTGGGCAAACTGCTTGCTTTCTGTTCCCCATATGATCTCCACTAATATGATGTGTTGGAGGGATGGCTTTGTGATTACCAGGGTTTGGATAAAGCCCTAACTCTTCCTTAGGTTTCCTCTAATATCACCTTAGTTTTAGGTGGTGGGAGGATAATAGACGGGCATGGTATTAGAGCATCTTGGAGGTGGAATTCCAGCACTCCCATTGCCTAACCCCAGTGACACTGTAAGTAAGCAGACTCATTACTATCTAGCTGCAGGAATGAAAATCACTGCCAATTTGGTCTTTTCTGTTACAATCCTGGTGGCAGTATTGGATTCATGTGTTCCAGTTTACAAGAGTGGAAGTCTGGCTTTACATATTCAGTGATGGTGAGGTCATAAGGTCTTCTCTAATGTTTGGCTGAGGTATGTGGGTTATGGCCTAAAAGATTTTGTCTTAGTGAGTTTCTACATTCCTAGTTTTGTTTGTTTGTTTGTTTTAACCAGGGAAAGTACAGTTTTGTTTTTTCATCAATACCAATCATGGTTTCTGAATTGTTAATTTCCACTCTAAGTCTAGGATTCATGAAACAACAATAATAACCTAGCAATTTGATAGCATATTCCTTAACAGGCCTTGAGAGAACTAGATGGTTTGAATTCATTTAACCATACATCAGAATATTATTACATTAATGTTTTAAAAATATTTTAAAAATTTGTTTACTTTTTTGAAAGCCAGTTATGGAGAACTTGGGAGAAACAGAGATAGAAAGAATGATCTTCCATTTACTGGTTCACTCTCCCAGATGTTTACAACAGCCAGAGCTGGGCCAGGCAGAAGTCAAAAGCCAGGAACCTCTTCCAGGCTTCCACAAGGTTTGCAGGGATGCAAGCACTACTGAACCAGGTCCTTATATCTGTTTTATACGTAATTTCTAAGGTTTTTTAGTTGTATTTAGAAAAAGAAATGATATAGAAGAACTCTCATAAAGAATTGATTCCATACAATTTTTTTCTGGCCACAAAATGATTAAAGTAGAATTCACTATAAAACAAAAAAAAAAAGGAAAACCATGGAAAAAAACCTTACCTGTCTGGAATATCTTTACACACTAGAAATTAAGAAAAGTGGCTAAAGTCCTTGCCTTGAACTAATTGGGATCCCATATAGGCACCGGTTCTAATCCTGGCAGCTCTGCTTCCCAGCCAGTCCCCTACTTGTAGCCTGGAAAAGCAGTCAAGGACAGCCCAAAGTCTTGGGACCCTGCACCTGCGTGGGAGACCAAGCAGAGGATGCAGTCTCTTGGCTTTGGATTGGCTCAGCTCTGGTAGCTGCAGCTGCTTGAGGAGTGAATCATTGGATGGAAGATCTTCCTCCCCTCTCTCCTCCTCTCTGTATATCTGGCTTTCAAAAAAAAAAATCTTTAAAAAAGATGAGGAGCTAGATTTTTTTAAAAGAAAAAAAAGAAATCCACTTTTAAATAACTCATGGGATATTAGAGAATCCACAAAAAGTAGAAACTATTTTGAATTGAGTACAAATATATAACATACCAAAACTTGTTGTATGCATATAAGTAGCAGTGTGAGGGAAATTTATAGTACTAAATGCATGAAATAGAAAAGAATAAAAGCTTCAAACCAATAATCTAAGATCCTGATCCAAAGAGAAACAGAAAAAGTAGAGAGAATTCCATCCCAAACAAAAAAGAAAAATAATGAAGAAATAAAGAACTGATTTACCTTTTGAATGTAAGGTTGGTTCAAAATTCAAATGATATAAAATACTGAGAAACTTAGGCATCCAAGTATATATTTTAGTTTTCTTGAAATCATTGCAGCAGATTTCCTTGTGCTGAGGCAGATTAGATATTTTACCTTTTAGTATGAGTTCCTTACCTCAGGCACTTCCATTGTAAGCATAAATGCTTATTACTAACAAAAGAAAGAACAAATCCTCACGTTATTCCCAAGAGCGCATGAGCAAGTGTGGGGTGGTACATTATTGGAAAATATATAGATGAGCTTGGATACTGCATGGTAGACAGTTTATGGGTATCATCTGATAAGGGGTATCTAGGATAAGAGAGGAGTTTGTTGGAGAGAAGGGAAAACTATTAGTAGAGCAGTCTGGGCTCAGACAATAAAATCCCTTGAACTTTTATTAATGTATCTGGTGTAATATAAGCAAAAAATATAAAAATTTTTAAAAATCTTTGAAATATAATTTAATAATATGACCACCGGGCAGCGATTTGGTAAATGAGAAAGCATTATGTCAAAGGAAAGATATATTTGATAATGAAGACATAAGCTGAAAAATTAAATAAAACCATAAATGAAAGAACATTTATAAGTTCCTTTATGACATTTCATTGAAAATAAAACAAATTACAATTTTGTCACTCATAGTTTAACAAACTGTTAAAATAAATGAGATATCTTTACCACAGAATTTTAAAAGTTAATGTAATTCATGATATCAGTGATACATTTGTTCAAAAGTTAATTGTCTCTGTGGTTATGCAACAAGGTGGAGGAATCCACCATGGTGGGAGGGTTTGGGGAGGGGTGGGAGAACCCAAGTATCTATGTAACTGTGTCACATAATACAATGTAATTACTGAAGTTAAATAATAAATAATTAAAAAAAAAGGAAAGAAAAAAAAAGTTAATTGTCTCACATGATGCAGCAAAACTGACAAGATTCAACACATGTTTACGTAAAAATACTCAGGAAACAGGAAAACAGAATTAATAAAAGTTATTTACAAAAACACTTATTATCAGCAGATTTTGCTTAATAAAAAATGCGGAACTGTATTGTGATTAAAGAGCTAATGTTTCCTTCTGTAACCAAGAAATAAATTGATGTGCTGTCTCCTCCCTGTTATGCAACATTGTATTGGACATCCTTACTACATATGTAATAGAAGTAAAAGGTTACAGATGTGAAAGGGAGAAATAAAAATGTCTCCATTCATAGGAGACACGTCTGTCTCTTTGAATTTTGTCATAGAATTTACTAAAATTGTCTAGAACAAATAAGCATGTTTAGTAAAGTCGCAGGATAGAGTGTTGTTGATGCATGGAAGTCAATTGCATCTAGCTTATTTATTTCAGTATATCAGTGTTTTCTCTTTTTTGTGCATGGAAGTTGATAAGCAATTACAATGGTTATGTAGATGTCATTTCAATTTGAACTTAGTTATAAATGTTGTTTCACTGCATCCTACCAGATAAATGAAGAAGTACTCTTCTCTCCCCACATCATGATTACTTTCATGAAACCCCACTCTGTGATATTAATATGTCTGTTTTCAAAAAAAGAAGTATATGTGTGTATGTAAAAAAAAGAAGAAAAGAAAGGAAGGGCTTGGTTGGATTCAATACTCTACCTCCTTTCCCTAGAGAGGATTGTGAAAATCAAACTGCTCAATATGTTGAATAAATCATAAGCACATATTTTGGCATCCTTCACTTTAGATATAACATGCTTTCATGAAAATCTGTTTGTAAATAAAAATGTCTCATTTTCCTTGGTGAAAAGTCAATTGCATTTTGGTATGTAGCAATTCTTAAAAAATGAACTGGAAATTTAAAAAGAAGCATTTTCATTTATGATAGCACCCAAACCATGAAATATTTGAATTTAAATGCATCCAATTATATGTAAGATCTGTTCCTTGAAAATATTACTTTTTATTAAAATACTATTTTTAATACATAAAATCTGCAAACTAGATAAACAATAGAAATAAAGAGTACTAGATGAGCAATGTATGGTGCTTCCAAATAAAGGGAGACTTTTCAATGATTACAAAGCATATTGTCAGATATAAATACCAAACTGTGATTTCAATGTTATGTGAAATACAACTTTAAATATATTTAATAAGATTTTGTTTCAAACTGTACAATTGTATGCTTACAAATGTGACAGAAATACACCAAGTGGCAAATATTATCTCTTATTTTTAAGATTACAGGTGTTTCAAGCTTTGCCTTTTTCATCTGCTTTTTCTCATTGTCACAGATGACCGTGTGTACTTTACATAATAAACAATATGTTTATACATTTAATATGGACTCTGAACTTTTGTGTTAAGAAGGAATATCAAGAAGGAATTAAGAAGGAATGTTGCAAAGTGATGAAATATACATATATGAAATATGTACATGTATACAAATATGAACTATATATAATCTTTCTAAATGTCTCTTCAGTCTTTCCATATGCAATAATATAACTCTTCAGATAAATATGTTCTCAACTTTATCATGTAATTATGTGATAGTTGGTTGTTTGTATCTGATCTTCACATCTTCAATATTATAGAATTTTAAAATACATTTGCTATTTTCCCAGCCACTTTAAGACTTACTTATATTTTGATATTTGTATAATATTTGGCCTTTTAAAATTTCCTCCTTTTACCCATTACACTTTGATATCACATATCACTAATTTCAACTAGTTTAAATAAAATGATTTTATAATGATTACGTTTCTATTTGCATTTTAAAATATCACTGAGTATTCATATCATGCATATAATTTATTCAGATACTACTAGAGAATAGAATTTCTATTTTATTTGTACAATCTGTTTTAGAAAAATATCACTAACTCACATCTTGAAATTATCTTTTGAAAATATTCCTGAAGAGAAATCAGATCCTAAGTAGTCAACAGACTAGTTTGCCTAATACTTTCTCTGCAAGTCACCTTTTCTTCACTTTACAGGACTATGGGAATCAATACAGCTGGTCAGTCACCGAATGTGAAGGCTAAACCTGACTCAGGGTTCTAGGATTTAACAGCAGTATTGAGTGAAAAATCAAATACTGGCAACTGATCCAATCATAATACATCTACAGCATCATGTAGGCTGGGCTCTACCTCCTATCTGACTGGTGAACCTAGGAAAAGTCACTAAATTTGTATTGGCCTTGATTTCCCTCTCTCTAAAAGGGAGATACTATCAGTATTTCCACAGAGAGAGGATATGAACATTAATTAAATCATTACATGCAAAACAGTATCTGTTATATAGTAAGGACAGATAAATACTATTTATTTTGCAGTTGGTAATTGTACTGGGGGATTCAGAACACCATGAAATATTAGATTAAGAGGCCCAAATTTTTCTAATGACAACTATGTGACTAGAAAATATATTAACATTAAATTTCTAAGTACTAGGTACAATTTACCTGAACTAAACTATGTTGCATAGCATGGTCTAGATTAATGTAATTCCCTTCAACAAAATATGTTTTAAGTTGGGCATGTGTACTCCTTTATCAGCATAGAAGACTGGTTGAGAATTCAGGTTTAGAAGTAGACTTTTCTTTTTTTGCAGATAACAAATGAAACTTACGTTTCTATAAACTCAAAACAGTTTAAAAATCCAAAACAGTTCAAAACCAGCCACAATCAGATCATAATGCATGAAATTAGGCAATAGCATTCAACACACCCATTAGATCTGCATAGTAAAAGTATAAATATTTCTGAGAGAAGTTTTTAATAAAAATCAAAATTAAAATAAGAAAGGTTAAGGCACGTTCATGGTTTGGAGGACTCAATATTATTCATGTCAAGTATGTCCAAACTGATCTGCAACTGTCTTAGCATAGCTTTTCTTTTTAATAGAAATTGATATGCTCATTCTCTTTTATTATTCTTTTGTTTTATGACACAGCCTAATAGGCACTGGGGCCTCCCTCCCCAAGTTCCCTTCTCTCCTCTCTGTTCTCCACTCCAGTCTCACAATGGTTGTCTATTGTGAATTTTCACAAATCCATCATGCTGCCACTGAGGTGTCTCCCAACAATGTAGGACATTATCATTCATTTCCCTGTGAGTCCATCCTTGCACTGCATGCATGGAGACATACTAGAAGCAGACTTCTGAAGTCTTTTATTCAGTATACTTCTTATTAGCTTTGTGGCCTTGGGCAGATCATGTATACATCCTCTATAGCAGGGAACACCTTAAGCTAAAAGTCTAAGTCATAGAGCAACTCAGAGGATTTTTAAGTAAATTATTGTGTGTTAAGGTCAGCACAATGCCTGGCACTTATGTGATCAATAACTCACAGCACATCCATGTCACAAAGCTCTCTCTTCCCCATTTGTTCTTTTCAATCTAATTTAATCTAATTCTCCATTTAATCTCTGGATACCACTGCTATTGATGATGACCATTCAATTCTCTTTTCTATGTTTTAATGTTAGAAACCTTAATTTACAGAAAAAGTTTCACTGGTACATCAGACATGCATTTTTACCAGATACAGTACAATATTTCAAAAACATATATAGAATGTAAAATGAACACAGCAGGCTATTAATATTTCCAATTCTCAGTTTCAATGAAGACACTTATCTTTAAAATAAGGGTTGTGGTCTATGACTGCAATGCTAGATTCTAGCTATAATAAACGTGATGATTCCTAGATAATTTAGATTAAAGCCTAGGTTAAAACTTGAACAAAGAGTGCATTCTTTCTGTATAGCACATCAGCTTAGAGACAAGACTGAAAGAAATTGGGATTTGTTGTTGTTTGATCTAACGTGATGGTTCAGCGGTTAAATCCTTCCCCTTCACTCACTGGTGTCCCATAAGGGCGCCAGATCTTGTCCCAGCTGCTCCACCTGTGGCTCCTGGCTTCAGATTAGCTCAGCTAGAACTGAGCTTAGGGAATGAACCAGCAGACATAAACTCTATTTCTCATTCTCTGTACATCTGCCTTCCCAATAAAAATAAATCTTTTTTTTTTTAAAGGAATTGTGCTTTTGCCTTCTTTAATGGAAGGACGGGAAGACAACGTCTAAGAGAAAGAGAGAGAGAAAGCATCAAAATCCAGAGAGCTGAAGCTTGATATAGGCATTGAGTCCAAGAGCTAAAGTTCATCTGGTCCTCTGGGCTGATGGTTCAGGGAAGCTGTGGCTGCAAGACAGAGGGCTTAGTGTAGCTGTGGACAGTCCTCTCCCTGAGCTCTTTGGCTTCAGTTGTTGTGCTTGACTGACTTAGGGTCAGTTGTCGAGTCAAGGTTAAAAACAAAAGAGAAAATCCTCTTATGCTAAAAACTAAAAATGACCTCAAAGTCAGGATGGCAAATGGTTTGGGAAATAGAGCAGCTCATGGAAATGTAAGGGGACATTGCATTTTAGTATCTATCGAAAAGAAAAAGAAAGACAAAAACAAAAAGAAGAGAGAGAGAGAGGAAGGAAGGAAGGAAGACCAGAAGGTAGGAAGGAAGGAAAGAAAACTCACTCATACCCAGGTAGAAAGCTATGAGACCACTTCAAAATGCATTGGCGGGGGGGGGGGGGAGGGCAGGAGGCAGAGATGGCACGATAGCCTAGAGGTTAAAGTCATCACCATGAATGCACCGGGATCCCATATAGGCACCAATTTTAATCCCGGTTGCCCACTTCCCAACCAGTTCCCTGCTTGTGGCCAGGGAAAGTAGTCAGGGACGGTGCAAGGCCTTGGGACCCTGCACTCATGTTGGAGACCTCGAAGAAACTCCCAGCTCCTGGCTTCGGATCAGCTCAGCTCTGGCCATTGTGGCCACTTGAGGAGTGAATCAATGGATGGAGAATCTTCCTCTTTGTCTCCCCTGCTTTCTGTATATTCGACTTTCTAATAAAAATGAATAAAATCTTTTAAAAAATGTATGTGGGACGGCCTGGTGCAATAGCGTAATGGTTAAGGTCCTTGCCTTGAACATACCAGAGTCTCATATGGACGCCGGTTCTAATCCCGGCAGCTCTACTTCCCATCTAGCTCCCTGCTTGTGGCCTGGGAAAGCAGTTGAGGACAGCCCAAAGCCTTGGGACACTGCACCCAGCACCCATGTGGTAGACCTGGAAGAGGCTCTGGACTCCTGGCTTCATATCGGCTCAGCTCCAGCCATTGCGGCTGCTTGGGGAGTGAATCAACAGACAGAAGATCTTTCTGTCTGTCCTCCTTTCTATAAATCTGCCTTACCAATAAAAATAAATAAAATCTTTAAAAAAATAAAGTCTCAATGTATTAAACAATGTTAAAAAACCATGGAAGGTAGTCAAATGAAATAGAAGTCTGAAGACATCACAGAAAATACAACACAAAGAAAAAAAAGGGTGGAAAATATGACAAAGAGGTCATCAGATACAAATGACGGAACAGGGGCCAATACGTGACAATCAAGAATCTTAGAACCTTGCTGTGTAAGAAATCATCTTCAGTGTAATAATTGCCCAGAATTTTTCAAATTAGAAAAAGTTGGTATCTCAAAGTAAAGTAGCAGCAGCCTAAATCTCTAGCAGTATAAATTATGGTTAATCACATCTAAACATTTAATCATACTGTAGAGCTAATAGTGGTTACAGAGAAAAGACAGAGTATCTACAGCAGGAGCAAAATCATGTTGGCTATAGATATTGCATCACCAATAAGAGATGTCACAAATGTGCAATAATATAACCATGGTTCCAGGGGAAAATAATCTGATAAGTTATATATAGCAAAGCTATCATCTTGGAGGAAGCATAAAATAAAGGATTTTATTGACATACAAATCCTGAGTTTATTACTCACTGATTAACAGAATTGCTAAGTGATTTATTACCACAAGAAGGAAATGGGATCTAGGGGAAACTGTTAGATGCAAAAAGTACCGAATGAAGTGCTAAACTCTTGAATACATATAAATAGTATTTCCACTACTAGTATAAAATATTTAATGAGTGCTGCAAGCCAGACACTGTCACAAGCACTTTACAACAATCTTGTGAGATGGTTGCTGATACATTCATGTTTCATAAATGAGAGAATCGGGACTCAAAGAAAGCAGGCAATTCGCTCCGTCTCACATCTTGTGAATGATAGTCTCACTACAAAAATGATGTTCATAACTACTTTGTTTTTACTGCCTGTTCAAGAAGTGACAAATACTAAAATTTCCTAAAGTGAATGGTAAACATAAGACTGATCAACTAAACAATAGTAGCATAGGAGATCGAAAATGTGAATTCACAATTAAAGCAGCTTAACAACAGTTTAAAATAGCACACTCCACCCCAGGACAAGGGTTAGGGAGAAGTTTTCGTGATCATACTTTCCATATTCTGTTCCTCCTTGTTTCAGGGGGTGCAGGGGGTAAGGATATGGCAAAAGTTGCCATGTCGTGAAATAGCCCTCCACTTTCAACAGTGTTACTAGTCTAGCAGCAGTTACAATGCAAAGGAACACAGAAGCTGGTGTTCATGTTCCCTTTCAGTGACATTGCTTTCTTTGGTGACTTGGAACGTGAGGTGCAGTCTTGCACCTTGATAGGGAGTGAAAGGGACATTGGTCAGCAGCGCTTTACTACGTGGTTCTGTTCGCTGTAGCCAAGTACTTGGTGGGAGGGGCTTGGCTAGGAGTGAGGTGTGCTGACAGGCAGGCTTGCTCATGAGCTTGGGGTCTTTGGGTAGGTCTGTACTGTTTTGGCGCTGCCTCGGTTTATGCATTTCCCAGTGGGTCTGTGAGTAGCATGCTGTCATCTGGATACTACTTCGAGTGCCCCCAAAGGCCTTGGTCTCTGTAATCTTATGCTAATGGCAGCAACAGGTCAAAAAACTAAGCTAAAATTGTACCCTCAAGGAACGTGTTTTTTTCCGTTAGAATTCTCTGAGTGCCTTTTATTATTATTATTATCATCATTATTATTAACAAGCAGAAGTTTATTGCAAGAACTTCCAGAAACTGCTGTGAGTTGGGGGTCCTGGGCGAGGGCTATGTGGGTGGGCCTTCCGCACCCTCCCAGTGTATCTGGGCAATCAGCTGCTGTCGCTCTGCAGCCTGACGCATGTACCTATTGACCAGGCTCTCATGGTCCCTCTTCGACAGCACCAATCCCTTCGGCAGTCCTGGGTGGCCAGGGTCTGTGGCGCCCCGGGACTGTCTCTCCAACTAGCAGATACTCAGTGGGTTATCAACCAGGCCCGCTTCATTCTGCACAGCCAGATCCGTGGCCTTGACAGTCAGCTCTACCACAGCCAGGCCTGGCCTCTTACTGAAAAGCACTAGCTTGAGAACCTCGGCGTACTTTTGCATAAGTTTCAGGAGAACATCTCTGGAGCAGCCTCCATGGGACTCGTCCTCCTTCTTGCACTTCCATTTCGCCTTGAGTTTGGGAGTTCTTCAGCATCCTCGGCCTCTCTTCTCAGCTTCTGCTGCCGCAAGCCTTCCTCTCGGAGGCGTTCAATTTCTCCCGGAGCAGCCTGGAGCTGTGGCTATTGGCCTCCTCCTGTGCCTGCTGCTCCTGCGCCTCTGGCCAAGCTTCATTCTCTTTCACTTTCATCAAGCTCCTGGGTTCCCTCAGCTGCCTGCTTCCTGCTTCCTTGCTATCCTGCCCTTGCCATAGGCAGCCCTGGCTGCTGCATCAGTCAGTATTTCCAAGGCCTGGGAGATGATGGAAGAGTTGGGCTCCTTTGGGATTGTCGGGATTTTGGTCTGGGTGGCAGAAGAGAGCCTTGTGGTAGTAAGCCTTCTTTACCATTTTGTCCATAGCCTTCTCCTCAATGCCTAATAGCACAAACAGGTCCATCTGTAGGAGCTCCTTGATGACTGCCATGGTTGCAAGCCCAGACTTGACTTGACAAGTGCTTAAAAAAACAAACAAGCAAACAAAAAACGCTGCTGTCCTTGCCTCTTTCTGTGGGGGTCTTCTATCTGCTTTCAAGTCCCTGTTCACAGGTGAATTTGATGCAATCGAGCCAAAAGTCATATACGTGGACTGCTGACTGATGGTCACTATCCCCTCCTTGTTCTTCTTCGACACGATCCAGCCCTGACCATTGTGACCACTGGGAATCAATCAGCTGAAAGCAGACATGGCCGTCTCTCTCCTTCTCTTTCCGCAGGTCAGTTGAAGGTATGTTTGTGTTCTCCAGCCTTGCAAGCATGTAGTGGTTTGCAAGGCTACACCACTTTCCAGCTTCTGAGGAGCTGGGTGTCCTCCAGAGGGCTCCTGCGAGAGGAAGTTCACAGGGCAGCAGTGGCTGAGCCACCTGGGCCTATCATGAGCAGAACCAGGAACGTGAAAAGAAGATCCCACAGACCATACACTTTCTAATGAAAGGTTAGAAACATTGAAATTAAAGTCAGAACCATGACAAGGGAGCTGATTATTTATTGAAGATTAATTTAAAAATCTTGACAGATGAAGAAAAAAATGGACTAGAAAGGAAAACTTTAAATTCTGTAGAAGACATGATTATCTTAGACCACCCCTCGAATCTAAAGCTAAATCACCAAAAATAATGTGTGTTCAGAAAAAATCAAGAATCCTAATGAGGAAGCAAAAAAATGTTTATCTGTCAAGCAGGAAAAATAGACAAAAAGTAAGTAGCATGACAGAATAGTTACACTAGAAAGTACATTTGTTTCTGGGAAGACAGAGAATAATAAAGATGTCAGTGTCCGCAAATTGATAAATACACTGTGACCCCATTCAAAGCTTCAATTGATTTTCCATAGATTTGATCAACTGATCTTAAAAAGTCATACACTACTTGGAATTTTCAGGTACTAGAATTTTGCTACTATCTGATTTTCCATTTGTAATTCATTTTGATGATTTAAAATAAACTGTTACACATTTTAAAGTTCAAAATTCTGTCATTTGTAAATAGGTACAAGGGGTATAATTTTCCACATCTTGTGAATAAAACAAAAATATTAGACCAATCTTTACTAATCACCATTATCTAATTGAAACACACAGTTTTTCTTTCACTACATATACCCATCCGATTCCTTCTGCAGCCTGAATAAAAATAATTCACATAAAACATAAATTAAAATTCAAAAAATTATGAACATAAGGTTGAATATGTTTATTTCTCTTGGGATTGCATTATCATTGCAATGATCACTGGAATGAACTTTTTTCAAAATAATATAAATGAATTAGATAGTTTGATAAATATTATGAAGCCCCAAAGGAAATCATCGCTGTAAACTAACCTTTTAAAATGTTAGGAGATTATGCATGTATTTCCAATTACAACGTGTCTCAGAAGCAATGCTAATTTTTTACAGAATGAAATATGGTTCAGTGTCAATTATATCTTTCTTGTATTTTCTTATATGTGAGGGCTAAGAAACATCCACATAAACAAAGACTAGAAAGAATTTGGTATAGCAATGTCACTTGATATTTTAAATTCCTTCTGAGTTAAGTGCTAAATATCATGTGAGCATATTTCATCAAAAACTATTTTTTTCACATTGTCAAAAACAGTATGATAGTTTAAACATAAAAATAGTGTCTGATGCAACCTCACCACTGGGTGTTAATTTCAGAGAAATTGAGTCAGTATTCTTTTTATATATATATATATATATTTTTAATTATTTATTATTTTTAATTCATTAATTACATTGTATTATGTGACACAGTTTCATAGGTACTTGGGTTCTCCCCAAGTACAGGAAGTTAGCAGGGGGAATCACAGTTCCGGACCTCTGGACATACTATAGGGCAGTGGTTATCAAAACAGCGTGGTACTGGCACAAAGATAGAGAGGAAGATCAATGGAGCAGAATAGAAACACCAGAAGGAAACCCACACAGATACAGCCAAATAATCTTTGACAAAAAGACAAACGATAATCCAGGCAAATGGAAAGATCTGTTCAATAAATGCTGTTGGGACAACTGGTTAATAGCCTGCAGAAACAAAAAGATAGATCCACATCTCTCACCATACACTAAGATCAGATCTAAATGGATAACAGATCTAAACCTACATCTAGAAACCTTCAAACTTTTGGAGTCAGTATTCTAAAGAGACATCTACATTGGCCATTGGCATAACCATTTAATCATTATCTACAGTAGACAAGATATGGAATCAAACCAACTATCCACCATTTAGTGAATGGATAAGAAAATGTGATATACATACACAAAGAATTCCAGCAGCATTTTAAAAGAATGAAATCCTGCCATTTGTGACAACATGAATAATCCCAGAGGAAATTATGTTTGTGATATAAACCAGGCACAGAACAATACATATTAAGTGATCTCACTCATTTTTGATAGTACAAAAAAATGAAACTCAGAGATGAAGCTGGTAGTTACCAGAAGAGTAGGAGTGTAGGTTGGGTAGATGTTTAAAGGACTCAAAATTTCTATTAAAATTGAAGAATAATTCCAGAAGATCTAGCGTACATCATGATTATCATAAATATAGTGTATTTTTCAAAATTGCTAAGAGTTGGTTTTAAATGTATTCATCAATACAATAATGTATTATATTGATTTAATCACTCTGCAGTGGATACATATTTCAAAGCATGTTGTACATGATGATCTAGCTATTAATATGCTCTTCAGTGGATCTAAAGATGCCAACCTCCACCACTAGCCCATTACTAGTCATACCCATAGCCACATACTCAGAGAGAAAGGGGAAAGAAAGGAAAAGATAAAATAAAAACAAGAGGAAAGGAGAGGCAGGGAGAAAGAAAATGTCACTATAGTCTTATAATTGTATCTATGAGTTGCATTCAATCCTTTGCATTAATATCACATTGACATGAAAGAGCAGCTGGAGGTTCTCTATCTCCACTTTCTCTCTTCAATATTTGCTGAGATGAACACAATCTAAACACCAGGTTGAATGCTATAACACTTCACAAACACAGGGTTTTTTTTTTTTTTTCATATTTCCTGGAAGGTGTGTCTGTTAGCCACATCACTGGTAGGCTGGCGGAGCCACCTGGTCTTTATAGCTAGAAACCCTCAGAATATCAATCATGGCTCAAGCAAAAGGTATTCAGGAAGATTGCATATGTTTAAATAGGCATGCACTCCCTTTCTTTTCCTGAATCATCATAAATTGGAGACATGGTGTCCCTCAACCAGTAATTACTTTGATTTGTAGTTCTTTAAGATTTATTTATTTTTTTATTGCAGTCAGATATATAGAGAAGAGGAGAGACAGAGAGGACGATCTTCTGTTCAATGATTCACTCCCCAAGTGACCTCAACAGCCAGAGCTGAGCCAATCTGAACCAAGGAGCCAGGAGCCTCTTCCGGATCTCCAACATGGGTGCAGGATCCCAAGGCTTTGGGCCATCCTCCACTGCTTTCCCAGGCCACAAGCAGGAAGCTGGATGGGAAGTGGAGCTGCTGGGATTAGAACCAGGGCCTATATGGGATCACAATTCGTTCAGGTGAGGACTTTAGCCGCTAGGCCACCACACCGGGCCCTGATTTGTAGTTCTTAAGAGCAAAGATATTCTCTTCTTTATTTTGGTAAACATATACAGCACATAAATGACCACTTCACACATTCTAATTGTAAAACTCAGTTGCTTTAGGCATATTCATAATGATGTGCAACCATCGTCTAACCATCTCCAGAACCTTTCATTATTCAAACCAAACTATATTTTCAATGAAATCATAAAAATCTGAACCCCTGGAAACCATCATTGTACACTTTGGCTCTATAATTTTGAATATACTGGGTATTTATGTAAGTGAAACAGTACATTTGTCCTTTTGAGACAAGATCCATCCATGTTGTAGTATGTGTCAGAAGCACCTTCCCCTTAAGGCTGAATAGTATTCCCTTGAATGTAGAAGCATATTCCAAAAAAAGTTCATGGAAAATATAATTAAAAGGTAAATTGATTTTGGTGCCCCCAATTTTGAAATCTTTGCATACCCATATACACATTTATCTATTCCTTCATCAATGGATATTTGGATTCCTTCTGTGTTTTGACTACTGTGGAAAAATGCTTCTGTGAACATGTGTGCATGAATATCTTTGAGTTCCAAGTTTCAAATTGTTATTTATACCCCGAAGAATTGATAGATCACACGGTAATTCTATCCTCAAATGTTTGAGGAACCACCATACTGTTGTTTATAAAGCTGTATGATTCTACATGCTCATTAACAGGGCATAAGGATTCTAAACTGTTCTGATTCTTGACAATACATTTTGTTATTTTCATAATAACCATCCTAGAAGGCGTAACACTTTGTGGTTTTAATTCGCATTTCCCAAAAGATATCCATGTTGAACATCCTCTTACGTGTTTGTTGCTCAGTTACACTATTTGAAGAAGGTTTCAAATACTTTCTAGAAAATGGAATTAAAAGATGTTTATTTGGTGAATATTTATTTTGAAATCCATAGGTACTTTTTATTAATTTTATGTTTTTCCAGTATTTTTGAAAATCAGACATACATCTTGGTTATATAAATTCATATGTCTTTATAAGCAAGTTAAATATTCTGTTGCTTATATTTAGACTATGAATGCTCTTGGAGCTAATGTTTGTGTGTGGTGAAAGGAGGAAAGGGACCGATTTCATTTTTCTGCATATTGATATCAAGTTTTCTCAGGATCACTTTGTGAAAAGACTTTGCTTTTAGCCATGGAATAGCCATAACATCCTTATTAAAAATCAACTGGATACATTTATATGAGCTTGCTTCTGGTCTCTCTTTTCTCTCCTTATGTCTTTGGACACTGACTTGATGAAAACTTTTTAGTAAATTTTGAACTTGGGAAATGGGAGTGCTTCAACTCTATTCTTTATCAAGATTCATTTGGATATTATTATGAACTCTACCTGAGTTCTAGAGTTTTCTTTGTATGCAGAAAAGGTTATTGGGATTTTATAGAAGGTGCAGTGAATTTTTAGATCAATTTGGAGAATGTTGTCATCCTAACATTACCGTTTTCTAGTTCATGAGCAATGATGTCTTTTCTTTCATTTAACTTTCATTAATGTTAGCAATGTTTGTAGTCTTAGTGCATTCTCACCTTGGTTAAATTCGTTTCCAAGTATTCCATTTTTATGTTTTTAAAAATTGTTTTTCTAAATTATCCATTTAAAGTGCAAAGAAATACACCTGATCTTTGTATGTTGGCTTTGTATGGCAAGACTTCTTTTGAATTTGTCTATTAAGCACTAACAGTATTTTGTGGATGCTTTAGGAATTTCTACCTAAAAGATCATGTCACCTAAGTACATAACTTTCTTCCTTTTCAGTTCGGATTCCATTCATTTCTTTTTCTTGCTTAATTTTTCTGGCGAGACCTCTCACTGTAACATTTACTAAAATTGGAAAAAGCAAGCACCTTCATATTGTACTTGATCTTAGGAGAAAAATTCCTCATCTTTCACCATTGAAAATGATGTTAACTGTTTTTTCCATAAATATCGCTTATCATGTGGATGAAATTGCCTTATATTCCTAGTCATGAAAGACTTTATTAAATGCCTTTTCTCCATTGATATAATCATGTACATTTTTTCTTTTTTTATTTATTTATTATTTTTAATTCATTAATTACATTGTATTATGTGACACAGTTTCATAGGTACTTGGATTCTCCACACCCCTCCCCAAACCCTCCATGGTGGATTCCTCCACCTTGTTGCATAACCACAGTTCAAGTTCAGTTGAGATTCCCCCATTGCAAGCATATACCAAACATAGAGTCCAGCATCTTATTGTCCAGTCAAGTTCAACAGCTTCTTAGGTATACCCTTTCTGGTCTGAAGACAGAGCCAGCAGAGTATCATCCCGAATCATGTACATTTTTGACTTTCATTCTGTTGATGGAACTTACTGTTTTATAGACTGAATTCTTCCACCAACTCCATAAAGCATTAAACCTCAAAGTGATTGCATTTGGAATCCAGACTTTTAAGGAAGTAATAAAGGTTAAATTGAGGTACAAGAGTAGTCTTAAGCCAGTATTACTGGTGTCTTCAGAAAAAGAGAACCAGGGGGTGTGTATGTACCAAGAGTGGCAAGATGAAACAAAGCAGTGAGGTAACCATCTACAACCTAGGAAAATGGGTCTGTGTTTTGTAACCTTTTTAACATACTGCTAGATTTGTTTTGCTAGTATTTTGTTTAGGATTTTAGCATCTATACTTATAAATTATGTTTGTCTATATTTTTCCTTCATTTTGAGGCTTATTTATGATAACTAATTTCCTATCTCTGACTAACAAATGTCTACCATTGGCGCTTCCTCAGGAAAAGTTTCCAGTGACTGCTTTTTCTCTCTGAATTGGGTCACTAATTTTTGGTATTGGTTTTGCTTTTTTTGTAGCTCTCTTATTTTTTTAAACATTTACTATATGCATATATATTATATAGACAGGTATGGTATATATACACATATATGCACACACATATATGCTATTTATATAGAATTTATAAAAGTCAGGTCTTGTAATTGTTGTTTGTGCTTTTTTGGTTCAAATTCTGCTATTGTTCATATACAACAAATGAACTCTCTACTGGGTCACTATAGCAGTCAGCTAATGATTCAATGAATACTTTCTTGAAAGCTGTGAATCAAGCCAGTAGCTATTCTACATTCTGCCTGGAGCCTCTGTGAGGGTTTTAGGATTCATGTTTAAAATGTTTCACCAGCCTACAATTTTGCCTTACCTTTTATTTCCCACTTGGGCAGGGCCTTCATGTCAGCCCACAATGCCATATTAGCCTTCTTCGGGCTTTCCTGGGTATATGCACAGAGCCCTAGGCATGGACACATTCCTATGCACATGCATGGCCTACTGGATATTCAGGACTATTATAGAGTTTGAAACATCCCAAGGACTTCTCATTCTCTAGCTCTTAGTCTGAAGATTTTTGACTGGGTTTCATTTTGTCTTAATTGGTATTGCTGTCTCAGGCAGCTTCAATATTAAGTATGTATGCATTATATATGTATGTATATATGTGTGTATAGTATATGTACCTATATACTATATTATGTGTGTGTGTGTATATATAAATTTTTTTACAGGCACCCTGTGAATAGAATTGCTGAAAATGAGCAAGGTCAGTGAGATAGGAAAAAAATGTTGAGAATTTTTTGCTATCAACAAGATCAAATAGTGAAACTTCTATCGGCATATACACTTTGGCAGAACATCAAGCCATTCTGCCAGTGGCTGCTAGGATGCTGGTTTTTAGCCTTCTGTGAGTTTCAGAGAGGATGATGTGAATAGAAAATGCTAAAATACCACATGGCTGTGTCTTTATTGAAGTTCAGCTTCAATTAATGCCTAAAGTTGTGAAAAATTAGACTTTGACGGTTTTGCCAAGGTTTTTTCTGGCTTTAATGGAAAAAAATTGGGGGTTCTTACTGTGCAGTTCTATTAGCATTTGTTCTCTGTTGCTTTTGGTTCCAGACCCATAGTATATCCCTGGCCTTGAGAAACTCACATTACTGTCTATACTCTCTTAACCTCATATACCGTATGGGTAGACATGCTTCTTACTGAGTGAATGCACTTTGAATTTTTATAATTCAATAATTAATATATTTCATTGACTATTAGATGCAGTTTTTCAGTTCTAACAATACTGAAACTGACACATGTTGTAGCTCATATGTGAGATATCTTTGTGTCAGTTTAAGTTCTGGTGGTTAAAAAATGTCTTATTAGTATATAATGTAAATGAGCATCTGACGTAAGTGTTATTTTTGATTTTGCAGGCTATATTGGGTTTTGCTATTTAGGGAATTTACGGCACAATAAATTATGACTAGCTGATTCAAAATTTTCATAAACTCTTTTTAAGTTTATTTACAAATATATATGTGCTATTGATCCAAACTTTTTGACAAGAGTGGCCAGATAGTATCCTATTTCTTTTCAAGCCCTAGCCCCATCCTGAAGATTTGCTAGACTGTCCAAATTACCCTCATTCTCTACACACTTCGTTGTCTAAAGATGAATTGTAACCCTCAACCTGTTGAGTTATAGTCTGAAATCATTAAAACATATAGGAATCCCAAAGATCAACATCTAACCCTCTCCGTGCACACGAAGACACAGTAACGTTAATACACGTCAGTACACAGTAACGTTACAAAGGCTGCCTCTCTCTCTCCTCTCAGTCTCACATTTATCTGTATATCATTTTTCAAAGCATTCTAAAGGCATTCTCTCCACTTCAATGGGCAGTTAGAATGGAGACAGCTACATATTTTTAAAATCATTAAATTGTATTTGTCTTTCAAGTAATGCGATTCCCACGAGGAAATGAGTAAAAATGTCAAGATAAGCCAGAGAGCTGCTGCAAACTAAGTTCTGCTTACAGGTTCCAGACAGATCACTCTTTGTGAGAAGGGTCCAGCTGACAGGAGGCTCTCTTAGTTCTTAGCATTAGATAAATGTGTACAAGTCACTGGGTCAGGAAATACAAGCTTTCGTCTCAGCCCTAATAGGCAGCTGGGTGTGTGACCTGAGGCCTCGGTCGGTGGGGCCACACTTGGACTGAGGCTTCTTCAGTCAAAAAATGAAACAATCAGGGTGGGAACATTTTTTGAAGAAGCTGAATCAAATACCAAACTCAGAGACTAAAAACCAGAAAAGGTGTCTAACTCTTGACCCGGAGGGCCACTTTCTAGAAATTTATTCTTTGGACATAATAACACAGTCTTAAGAAATACATATGAGAAATCTGCTGGGGAAAACATGTTATTTAATTTCACTCTTCCATGAATATTTTGAAGCTCCATCATGTTTAACAAAAATACACAAACACTGTATGAGTGAATGACTAAATAAAATTCAATATTCAATAGAACGTGCCTGTTTAAACCAATGATAGTTCTTCCATACAGTAAAATGGTGACATTTATGATGACAGAAGCATTCTCACAATATTAAAAGACATTATAAAATAATGTGTTCATTATAAGGCAAGGTTTATAAGTTTAAAATGTATGTGTATCTATATGAAAAGGAATAACTAGAAGCAAGTCCACCAAATGTCAACAGTGATTTCATATGCTCAGCGGAATTAATGAAATTATTTTCTATTTATGCTTATATAGAGGTTGTGTATTTTCCATAAGAATATATATCTTGGGTTATAAAACAGTACAAGGCATAACAAAAACCCTGGGAGATCATAAACAGCACAACGGCCTAAGTCACATTAAAGAATGAATCCACAAATTTGAAAAAAAGGAATCCTGGAAAAACTGAGCAGTACCAGCCAGGGAAAGATAGATGTCACTGTGATGAAGCCTGCTTAAGCTTTTTCATGGTTCCTATGCAGAGATACAGGGGTGTGACCTGGGAGCTGAGCAGCCAACAGCCCCAGAGAAAGACACTGCTGTTTGCACACATATCAGCACACTCTCCCAAGCAACACCTTGTACGGTGCACCAAATCATTGCTCTGTGTGCAAGGACTGAACAAATATAAACAGACATGCAAGTATTAACTTCTCACTAACACACAAAGTTTTACTTAGCACAACAGAGGCAAGAACTTCATGGATTCAGGTCAATCTCCAATATTTCAGAAACACTGTATGGATCACTATTCTGTTATCTGTTAATGAGTTTATTCACTCAGCTATATTTCCACAACTTCCCCCGATTTTGACAATTTGCCTCTAAACCCAGAACTTTGTTAAAAAAAATAATTTCATTAGGGCTCAGCATGGTGGCTCAGTGGCTAAAAACCTTGCCTTGCATACCTGGGTTCCGATATGGGCACTGGTTCATGTCCTAGCTACTCCACTTCCCAACCAACTCCCTGCTTGTGGTCTGGGGAAGCAGCAGAGGATGGCCCAAAGCCTTGGGACCCTGCACCCATGTAGAATACCCAGAAGAAGCTCCTGGCTCCTGGCTTCAGATTGGCTCAACTCAGGTCATAGTGTCCACTTGAGGAGTGAACTTGCGGATGGAAGACCTTTCTTTCTGTATCTGCTTCTCTCTCTGTAAATCTGCCTTTCCAATAAAAAAAAAATAAATCTTTAAATTTTTTTTCAATAAATTTATTTCTGATCTTAATGAAACAATAAAAACTCAAGTTTTCTTTGAAAGGGACAAGTGTTGCCAGACATAATCTAGCTCTCTGATACTGAGCCATTACGGGATACTGAGTGGGTCATGTACTCTGTGTACAGCCCATATCAAATCTCCTTCAGGTCTAAAAGTTATGACTCTAAGAGTAGATTAGAGTTATATTAATCTGTGTGTCACCTGTTAAAAACAGGGAAAAATCTTTATTTCTTTCCATGTATTTCTTTACATAGAATTTATATGTAAATTGTGCTAAGTAAAACAGATTACTGAATATGTTAATCCTCTTTCTCCCAACAGGTTGATTCTTGGATTGACATTCACAGGTCAGAATGATTGTTGAAGGAGCGGAAAGACAAGTTATTTTTCAGCTAATGCCAGGAGGACTGGTGATAAGGACAGAAGATTCTTTCATCAAGAATGACCTGTACACATAATACTCCTCCTCAAATATATCCTCCCAACACTCTACCACTCAAAGATACACTGGTGTTGGTCAGTGTGTTTTCACACACATAGCAGACATTAATTCACTGATGTTCATTGCTTTAATCAGCAGCATGTTGCAGGAGGAGACAGCCTCAGTTAGTAAGAATTTTATAATGCCTTTCCAGGACAGAAAAAGGGAGGAACCTAGGGAGAGATACTAGAAAATGCAGGAAAGAGGTTATGTGAGCCATCATAATCCAATTCCTGCTGGTTTGGATCAGGGATTGTTTCTTCCTGTTTTTTCCTTTTCTTCTTTTCTAGATTTTATTTGTTTTTATTGGATAAACACATTTACAGAGAGAAGGAGAGACAGAAAGAAAGATATCCTATCCACTGGTTCACTCCCCAAGTGGCTGCAACTGGAGCTGACCTGATCCAAAGCCAAGAGCCAGGAACTTTTGGGTATCCCACATGCATGAAGAGATCCAAGGCTTGGGGCCATCCTCCATTCATTTTTCCAGGCCAAAGCAGGGAGCTGAATGCCAAGTGGAGCAGTAGGGACACAAACCAGCCCCCATATGGGATTCCAGCACATGTAAGTTGAGGATTTAGCCACTAGGCTATTACACTGGGCCCCAGGGATTCTGCTTTTCTGGACTTGTTCCACCTCCTGTCATCTCTATTGTAGGCCTCCAGAAACTACTTCCTGGTATATTAGAGTAACTGAACCTAGTCACTTAAACAAGATTCCAGTGGCGTCTCAGAAATGTTTATTTTCCTAAGTCATGTCAAAATATAATGCAAGCATTCTTGGTTGTGCAGGTTCTAACGTGGCATCCAGAACCAAGATTGCATTAAATCTCAGAGTTTCCCATTAGTGTAATTATATAGAAAAATGAAATTAGGATTCTATAGAGCTGTTATGAGTTAAATCTGAACACTGTGGACCATCTCCAGTCATATATCTGTGTCATAATAACATGGCTACACCTCACTGTAGGGGGAGCCTGGGAACAACAGCTGAAGTGCTGGCTGAAAAAGGCTAAGTTATCTGAACAATGGTGACACTGATGCTCCCCATCACATTCTCCAAGGCCAAAGACCTCCATTCTTTGATTTTTAAATCAAGAGTGCAAATAAAGTTCTTGCAATAAATCTGAGGATGAAAACAGACTAAAAGCGAACAACTGGGGATCCTGAAGCTGACCACAGGATGACTAATACTGCCTCTAAATAACTCAAAAGGGAACATCAGCTCTCCAATTAGAGGTTATTTGAATGAAGACGATACTTGCTACTGAGAAAGCTGCTTTATAACAGTAAAGCACTCAATGCCGTAGCCATAGAATTGGAGGTGAATGACAGCTAATACCTGCCATGCATGCAGCATCTCAGCCCAAGATCTTGCTGCTACTTCAGAGAAACATTTTTAAAAAATAAGACCACTGGGACATGTGCAGCAGGAAAGGTTGTAGCATTCCTCTGTGAGTCTGTAGAAAGATGTTTAGTTTTGGGAGATTCTGAGTTTAACAAAAGTGAGTAGGCTCTCAAGGTAGACAGTCAAGTCTAATCCCTAAACAACTAATCAGGTTTGGGACCCAGGGAAAACAACTTGATCATTCAAAGCCTTGGTTTTCTCAACACTTAGATAATATTGATGCTACCTTTTTCATAGTTACCAGGAAGGGTAAATAATTTATGCAAAAGTTATTGGCATGAAATCTGGAATAGAATAAATGCCAGAAAGAAAATATCTTGTTTAAAACATTGGCAAGCTAATTTATTTTTCCTTTTTCTTTTTTATGTATATAAAGGGAAGATTTTCAAGAATTTAGTATATACAGGCTTTTACACTTATGCATTTATTAACGTTTGTTACAAAGGTGAGGGGGTGGCAGACTCATGTGGGCCACTGAACAAGATGGAGACAGATCGGGGGATAAGGCAGGTGAGAGAAGAGCCCTCATCTTCCTGCTGTGACCACTTGGGAGGAGCAAAGGGAGATGTTATACCACTCCTTTCTGCTAGATGACATCAGTAGCAGGGGACAGATTTGGTCCCCAAATATTATCCTTGGAACCCTAATGAGTGGGGGAAGAATGTCATGAGGTTGTTATTTAATTGTTCTGAGATACTGTTGACTTCATGGTACAGAGGTGAGAAATTACTTCTAACACCTGTTGGCTGCGAATGTCTATTTTGGTATGTCCACAGGTTTAGGTACTTGCTGAAGAAATTAGTCTGCAGTGCTGTTCACGTATTTTTCTTTCCATGTCTTAAGGAAGAACTTGAGGACTTCCGTTGAATTAGAGGAATTGACTGTTTTGTCTTTCATGTGGCTCTGAGTAAATTTATCCTTGCATGGGAGTCAGCAACTGACATGGCCCAGACTTGCCACATATGCTCCAAGGCCAGACTACATGTTTATATGATGTTCCTGTCAGGTTGACCCGTAAGAATCCAACTTAGATGAGCCCTACACAGTAGCCTAGCAGCTAAAGTCCTCACCTTGAACGTTGGGTTCTAATCCCACTTGCCTTGCTTCCTATCCAGTTCCCTGCTTGTGACCTGGAAAAGCAGTCGAGGACAGCCCAAAGTCTTGGGACCCTGCATCTGCATGGGAGAACCGGAAGAAGCTCCTGGCTCCTGGCTTTGGATTGGCAAAACTCTGGCCATTGCAGCCACTTGGGGAGTGAATCAACAGACAGAAGATATTCCTCTCTGTCTCTCCTCCTCTCTGTATATCTGCCTTTCCAAGAATTAAAAAAAAAAAAAACCCAGCCTAGAATGATCTCCAAGTTCTCACAATGACTTCAATCAGGCCCAACCCTCCTGTGAATTCACGGATGCAATGTCACATCCTGACCTTTCCTTCCAGTCCCGGTTCCTGGTACTCAGTAAACTGTGTGAAATGGTCTCATTAGCAAAACCATTAGGAACCCTCATCAGACTGGCGCCCTTCTAATTCTTTCATTTTCCTACATGTGCAATGGCCTGGCCCATGGAAGTCCCCATAATTTATTCTACATGTCTCAAACAAGCACTCTATACTCCTCCCAGTTGGTCTTTCTCTAGTCTGGTGAGTGGGTGCAAGCATTTCACTTACTCCCCACAACCTGTCAGCCTCCACCAGTCTGCCATGCAGTCAGTAACCCGGCACCCCACCTGGCATACAGAGCATTGCCTCACCCCCTCCTGCCAGTCCACCCACAGTAGGCAGACAGGCCCACATATGCAGTTAGAAAAGCATAATGATTCTTTCCACTCTATCTTCCTTACTCCTTCCTTATCTTAGCTTTTATAATCACACACCTTTAAAAAAAAACATTTATTTTTATGGGAAAGCCATTTACAGAGAGAAGAGACAGAGAGAAAGATCTTCCATCAGCTGGTTCACTCCCCAAGTAGCCACAATGGCCAGAGCTGAGCTAATCTGAAGCCAGGAGCTAGTAGTTAAGACTTCTCTCAGGTCTTCCATGAGGGTGCAGCCTGCCAAGGCTTCGGGCCATCCTCCACTGCTTTCCTGTGCCATAAGAAGGGAGCTAGATGGGAAGTGGAGCAGCTGGGACACAAACTGGCACCTATATTGAATGGTGGTGCTTGCAGGCAGGGGATTAGCAAATTGCGCCATCACTCTGACCCCAACTATATATTTCATTTTTATTTTTTCCATTTTTATTAATATTTTATGATACAATTCCATATGCTCTGGGACTTACCTTACTCTGTCTCTAAATCACCCCTCCCCAATTTCCCTTATATTATTACAATAGTATAGTTCTTACAAAAGGTCATAAATCCATTATTGTGGACCTGCAAAATGGCAGAGAGTCCAGCATCCTATTGTCAAAATATATTTAACAGTTTCATTGGGAGTCCATCTTTGATCTGGAAGTAGAGATGCATACTGTATTGTATCCTCACATCTGAATATTATCATTTTAGGAAAGGTCAGGAAGAGGTATATGGTTTAAGCTTTTCTTTACTGTTGAAGAATTTTATTTCATTTTCAAAGACAAAGGAAAGCTTTGCTGAGTACATTATTCTGGACTGACAATTTTTTTTTCCTTTTTGAATCTGAAATATGTCACTCAATTCTCTTCCGGCTTAGAGTTTCCTGTGAGAAGTCAGCTGTGAGTCTGATTGCCATTCCTCGACAGGTTAATTAATGTTTTTTACATGCACTTTTAAGGATCTTTTCCTTATGTTCAACTGAAGAGAGGTTGATTATCCTGTGTCTTGGTGAAGATCAGCTTTGGTCAACCCTGTTGGGAGTTCTGTGCCCCTCCTGGATTTTGTTTCCCAATTCTTTCTTCAGCTTAGGGAAGTTTTCCTTTATTATTTCACTGCGTAAAATTTTAAACCCAGCTTCTCTTTCTGTATCTTCTGGAACTCCCACAATTCTTATATTTGGCCTTTTAATCATGTCTCTTAATTCTTGAATACATTTTTTTAGCTTGACCTAGCTCTGCTTCCAGCTTTTTGATTGTTTCCCCATTATAACAAGACAAATTTTACAATTCCGAAATTCTTTCTTTACGTCTCATTCATTCTACTCTGGAGACTTTCCATGGAATTTTAAATTTGATTTTGTTTCAGTGTTGCCATCTCCTGTGTGACATACTCCTTAAATTCTTTGAACTTGGGCCCGGTCCAATGGCATAGTTGTTAAAGCGCTCACCTTGAACATACCAGGGTCCCATATGGGCACTGGTACTAATCCCAGCAGCCCTGCTTCCCATCTAGCTCCCTGGTTGTGGCCTGGGAAAGCAGTCCATGACGTCCCAAAGCCTTGGGACCCTGCACCCACGTGGGAGACCCAGGAAGAACTCCTGGCTATTGGCTTCGGATTCGCTCAGCTCCAGCCATTGCATTCACTTGGGGAGTGAATCATCAGATGGAAGATCTTCCTCTCTGTCTCTCCTCCTCTCTGTATATCTGACTTTGTAATAAAAATAAACAAATCTTTAAAAAATTCCTTGAACTGCTGCATGTGTTTCTCATTGTTGATAAGAAACTTTATTACAAATTCTTAATTCTGTATCCCTTGATTTCCTTGATGTATTATTCCTCAGTTAACTCTGAGATTGGCAAAGGCTTTTGCTCCTTTGCAGGGGAATCTTCAGTAATATTTGTTGTGACTCTGTCTCTTCTTTTACTTTAATCAATGTACTTTTGGTTAGAAAATTCTTCTCCTTAGGGCAGGTTTCAAAGCTGTGTCACCCACAGGCCTACAGTTCAATCTTAGCTTTTGTGGTTGGTACTGGATTCTTTGTTTTTATTCATTTGTGCCACTTTCTTCAACAAGTTTCACGCCTGGTCTCTTATGTTAGACTTCTACCGTGGTCTCCATAGCCCCAGCTCCTGGCTCACCACTCTCTACCTCCTGTGGTCCTGTGATGTAGCCAGCCACACTATTTTTAATATAACCCTTCTCCCAATTCTGGTTCAAGCAGTTCCCAGGATTAGGAAGACACCAGGTGTCCTAAATAACTAGGTTGTTTTTGGTGCTGATCTTGCTGAAAGCTCCTGGCCATTACATCTGAGGCCACCTAGACCTATTTTGACCTGTAGGATGCCAAAAGCAGTATTATTTTCCATGTGGGAACACTGCAATTCACTGAGTTGAAAGAGAGTTTTCCCTCAGCTTAGTGCATGCACAGTTCTGTCCCAAAACCTTTAGATCCATACACTAAATGGCATCCAATGCAGCTGTAGTGAGGGTCTGGGCTGTGAAATCCACCCTGTTCCCACACAGCGTGTTTGGGTTGTGCTGCTCTGCCTCTGCTCCTGCTCAAATCAAACAAATCAACAGGATGGGCATTTCTTTGCCTGGGTTCACCTGCTGAGGTCCCGGTAAACTCTCCTTCCCAACTGGCTGCTGGTGGAGCTTGGCCTCTGGTGGTGTTCAGATCACCATTTTCTGACTGCCACTGGAGTATCTGGTCACTGTAACATGACACCATTGGCTTCATTGATTTCCCATGTCTGTCATTCTCCAATTGCCTCTCTGCCATTGGCCTGTCCTCTCCTATTTCCTGCAATGTGCCCTCTCTGCTTTAACCTGGCTAATCCAAACTATGTATTTTTAATTTACTTTATAATCAAAAGCTTAGCCCGAGCCTGTTCAATCTTTCAGATACCCAGCCAGGGAAAGTTTGGGCCATTAGGTAATGAAGTAAGAGAGTAAATGGAAACAAAAGGTCATTGCAAGGCTTTGGTTGTTTTTCTGAGTAAAGTAAAATAAAATTGAGGATAACATTAGTACCTTCCTCAGGGGCTTGTTTTGAAGATAAAGTGAAAAAATGCATGTCTGTGCTTTGCTCAGTGAGTGGCACCTACAATCAGCTATTGTCATAAACAATACAGATCTTATTGATTATTCCTTTTTTCAATAGAGTTGAAATGATGTTGGCTAGAGGAGGAAGAAGGGAAAATCTCTGACTAGCCTCAGATTTCTCTATTATGTCCAGGAGAAATGTGTGTGTGTTGGGTGGGGGGTGTGCAGTGGAGGGCTTGAGGCGAGTCACAAAGACCTGGAAATACTACTATAATGAGTGATGTCTCCCTCAGTCCAGCCTCATGGAGACACAGCTGAAGACAGGATGAGCTCATGCCTGTAAAATTCTCCTGTTCCAGGAGAGAAACATAGCTTGAAAATTTCAGTCACTGCGATTGTAAAAGCCAAATGCCAGGCTTTAAAATACAGTGTACCTCTGTTCAATATATAGTTATGTTTCCAAAGCACAGGAAGAAAAAAAAGTCACTGTTTATATGCAGTAGTATTTCTGGTAACTGAACTTGTTAGTTTAAAATACAATATTTACCATGCGCACAAAATGGCATGCTTTCTGTCCACAGAGACCTGTTTTAATTAAAGCTCTACCTTTAAAATTCATTAAAGTAATTAGTTGTAAGAGATTAGGATCCTGCATATTAAATTTCAACATGTGAGGGCCACATAGGCCCTTCTGCAGGTGCAGGAGGCAGTGATTTAGACAATTGTAAAGATCTCTTCTTTCATTTGATTTTGGTTTTATTTAAAGGCACTGGCTGGCCATCCTTGGGAATTATACTTTTTTTATTTGGCATGAGCAAGTTCCCTATTATGTAGACCTTCTCAGCATTATCGTCACCTGGGCAGAGTCATGACTCAGGGTCTGGCACTGGCTCTCCTGGAGAAGGGGTGATGGGAAAGGGAACAGTTGAATATTGAGAGACAAAATGTCTACATGTTCCCCCCACCAAACTATGTTTATTGCCTTGATCCATGGTTGTGCTTGGAAGAGGGATGGCTGGAATTACTTATTAGGGCAGCTCACCGTGGTAATGATATGAAAGCAACAACAATAGCAACCACGAAAATAATTTCTACTGTAATCCATACAGTGTTTGATATGACTTCGGCATATGAATCATACTTTGAACCTCCTAGCAAGCCAGTAAAGTGGTTACTATTGCCATCTTCACTTCCTTGATTGAAGTTCAGAGAAACTAGGCTGCTAGTCAATAACCACACAGGATTCTATGTCAGTGAACAGTGCTGAACAAAAATGACTGCACTTCAAATTCCATTACAGAGATTTCTAGATATTAGTTCTCGGCGACTTAATTACCCTTGGCTTTATTTTGCAAAACTGGCAGGATTACATCAACTTCTACCTGATTGTGCCAAGTCTTCTATGAGGTAATGTAGTAAAATATATGACATTAAGACTGACACAGAGGACATAGCTTATATGGGTTAGTGAGTTCTATCAATAAATTGTGATACATTCAGCATTGCTATGCATCAACAGTCACTGTGGTACAACTACTGCCCTTGCAACCCCAGTTGGAGGTCCAAAGAAGGGGTCAGGAAAAGCACACTACAAAGAGAAGATAGGTGTTTCAATCAGCTTGTGTTGAAACTGCAGAAACCTTGAGCATGTGGAGGCTGTGAAAGCAGAGAATGGCCTGCCTTTCTCCCCAGTGAGGAAATGCAGTAGAGAGGTCTTGGAAAGCACTGAGGCAGATCTCCTATGTCAAGGCTGACAGCATGAAACATTGATACAGGGAGGTGACAGTTGGACTCTGAAAGGAACCTCTGCCATGTATCTGAAGAAAAGATACTGTCAGTGATAGGCAGAAAGAAGAAAGGCCACTGATTTCAATCTTGCACAGCCTCCTCCATTTGCACATGGGGATACCACAGTCCTATGACCATAAGCCACATTGTATAAATCATTCTACTTACTGTACTATACACAGAACAAATAGCTATGCTTCACTCAAGCTACGCCTCTGACATCGCACTAGTTGCATAGCACTGTTGCAATCATCTAACCCCTCAATCCCATCATCTATAAGGAAGCACATAGTCCACACAGTTCTTTAAAGAGTAAATGTACTTGGCACATATAAGCATAACATATTTCTTTTTATTTTCCCCCATAACTCCAACATCAGTCATCTCTACTGCTTCTCAAAAGTCATGCTTCAAACATTGTTCACATGTCTGATATCGATCACCTCTGCTACCCGCTACCCCCACTTTCCCACCCATCTCAAAAAAAAAAAAAAAAGTAATCACTCTAAAGTATTTTGTAGCCTTCTAGCAAATGAGAGACTGTTTCAATGTCCCTGCTCTAGTAGCCCTTCTGGAACAGCTGAATCCTGTGATTAGAGCAAGCAACTCTAACGGTTTCCTCTGCATAGAGTTGTATTAACAGCTATGGCTTCTCTTGCTGAGAATGCCAAATGTGCACCTTGCAGGCTTTGTAGTCAGTAGCTATTGTTTCTAATTCTCTTGATTACTGTCCATGAAGCAAGGCTAAGATCTACCCCTAAATCAGACTCATTTATTTGTCACAGATT
Source organism: Ochotona princeps (assembly GCF_030435755.1). Taxonomy (NCBI): domain Eukaryota; kingdom Metazoa; phylum Chordata; class Mammalia; order Lagomorpha; family Ochotonidae; genus Ochotona; species Ochotona princeps. The sequence continues at coordinate 96,710,378 of NC_080865.1, forward strand.
GACCTGGGTACTAAGGCTACAGTAATTTTTTAAAAATGGAGACATTCTCTGGTTTTAGGAGTCTGAAACGGCACTAGATTAATCAGAAAGTATCAACAAAAGGTGATTAGAACTATTCATTTAACCAGCATGGACTGTGTCCTCCTTTTGTGCAAACACAATTGATAAAACATTGTCCCAACTAAAAAAAAATGAGGGACAAGACTGAAACAGACAAAATTAGAGATAAAAAAGGAGGTAAAGCAGACATCACAGATCTGCAAAGAATAATCAAGAATTACTACAGATAGCTATTTTCCAACAAATTCAAAAAACCTAGAATTGGATAAAATTCAAGACACATATAATGCACCTAAATTGGGGCATGATGACATTGAAAATCTACACTGAGTAATCATTAAGACAGAGATTGAAACAGTTATAAAGATCTTTGCAACAAAGAAAAGCCCAGAACCAAATGGGTTCACTGCTGAATTCTATTAAACTTTTCAAGAACTAACTCCAATTCTTAAAGTATTCAAAACAATTGAAAAGGAAGGACTCCTTCCAAACCGCTTTTATGAGGCCAGCATCACCTTAATTCCAAAACCAGAAAAAAAAAAGGTGAAAGAAAGGGAACTATAAACCAATATTTCCAATGAACATAGGATGCACAAACACTCAAAAATTATTATCCAATCAAATTCAAGAACACATCAGAAACACCATTCACATGGATCAAGTGGGATTTATCCCTAGTATTTAGGGATGGTTCAGTGTGCATAAATCAATAAAGTTGACATACCACATTAATAAATTGAAGAATAAAAATCACATGGTTATCTCAATAGACAAAGCAAGAGCATTTGATAAAATACAGCATTCCTTCATGATAAAAACTTTCAGCAAATTGGATATAGACAAAACATTCCTCATCACAATCAAGGCAATGTATGACAAACACATAGCCAGTGTCATATCAAATGGGGGAAATGCTGGAGGTGTTTGCACTAAGATCCAAAACCAGACAAGGAGCCTACTCTCGGCATTGCTACTCAATATATTCCTAGAAGTTTTAGCTTAGAGCCATTAGGCAAGAAAAAGAAATTGAAGGGATACAAATTGAAAAGGGGGGATTCAAGCTATCCCTGCTTGCTGATGATGCAATTCTTCATATAGAGAAACCAAAACACTACACAATGGAGACTATTGGAACTCATAAAAATGTTTGGTAAATTTGCAGGATAGAAAATCACACAAATCATTAGCATTTTTATACAGCAACAATTCCATGGTCAAGAAAGGACTTGAGAGATCAGTGCCACTCACAACAGGTGCAAAAAAATTACATGCCCTGAAAAAAAATTAAGGATGTGAGAGATCTAAACTGTATAAGTTATAAAACATTAATTTAAAAAAACTCAGAAGAATACACCACACACCAAAAAATGGAAAAACTGTCCATGTTCATTGATGGGTAGAATTAATAGCATCAAAATATCCATACTACTGAAAGCAACTCCAAATAATAAAAGCACTTTTAAACAAAAATGTTGTCACATCATAATACCAGACTTCAAGATGTACTACTAAAGGCCAGTTTTAGCACAGTTTGGTGACGACACAAAACCAAACAGACATCACTGGAACAGAATGGAAATCTCAGAAATGAACCCACACATCTATAGCCAACTAATTTTTGACAAACATTTAAATCAATCCAGGGAGAAAGGATTGTTCTTTCAAGAAACTTGTTTCTATTTCCAGGTCAAATTGCCCGTGGCTGTGTACTTCATGGAGAAAAAAGTTTATTTCACTCACAATTGTGGTAACTGGAAAGTTCACAGCAAGCACTGGTGTTTGGTGATGGCCTCCTGGCTGTACTACAACGAGGGGACATAGAAAAAAATTGGTCATATGCAGAAGGGGTAGTTGTGCAAGCAAGGAAGCAAGAGGCCAGGGAGGTTTAAGGTTCACTCTGTTATAATAACTTGCCCTCTCAGAAACTCACTCATTCTGTTCAAACTATTAATCCCTTCTGTGGGTGTTGCCTTCATGTTACAACTAGCACTTCCATGTCCCATTTACTATAATACTATTGACTCTGGGGACAGCCTTTGCTAGATAAATTATATGCCAAACAAAGCACCAGCCAAAGGCAATAAGAAGCATGGTATTGGTGCTTTTATTCATGTGGGCCAGTCTTACTGGCGTCAGGTGGTACCTCATTGATGTTTTAATTTGGATTTCCCTTATTGCCAGGGAACTTGAGCATTTTTTCATATGTTTATTTGCCATTTGGGTTTGTTCCTTTGTGAAGTGTCTGCCCATTTCCTGTGCCCATTTCTTGAGTGGCTTGTTTGTTTTGACATTTTGTTTGTTTTGTAGCTCTTTGTATATTCTGGAGATTAGCCCTCTATCACCTACATAGTGCGCGAAGATCTTCTCCCATTCTGTGGGTTGCTTTTTTACTTTGTTGATTATTTCCCTTGCTGTACAGAAGCTTCTTAGTTTGATGAGGTCCCATTTGCTTATTCTGGTCTTGATTGCTATTGCCTTTGGTGTCCTTTTTAGGAAGTCGGGGCCTACCCCTAGATCTTGCAGAGTATTTCCAACATTTTCTTCCAAAAGTTTGAAGGTTTCTGGATGTAGGTTTAGATCTGTTATCCATTTAGATTTGATCTTAGCTTTTAATTGATCGGGATGATACTCTGCTGGCTCTGTCTTCAAACCAGAGAGGGTATACCTAAGAAGCCATTGAACTTGACTGGACAATAAGATGCTGGACTCTATGTTTGGTATATGCTTGCAATGAGGGAATCTCAACTGAACTTGAACTATGGTTATGCAACAAGGCGGAGGAATCCACCAGGGTGGGAGGGTTTGGGGAGGGGTATGGAGAATCCCAGTACCTATGAAACTGTGTCACATAATACAATGTAACTAATGAATAATTAAAAAAAAGAAGCATGGTATTGAGCAGAAGAAACTACTTGAGCCAGAGAAAACACAAGCAAAAGTGCCAAGAAAGGAAAACATATGGTAAACTGAAGGGGTTGTGTGATGGCCAGTGTGTTTGAGTGTGATCAGCAAAGGGAAAAATGGCACACAATGAGTTTATGAGCTTAGTGGGACCAGGCCACACAAAGCCTCATGTCCATGATAATGATTTTAAACTTCCTTTTAAGGGCTATCAGAAACTAATGCTGTATCTTAATAGAGAGTGACTTGATATGACATTTTTTTCAAAATATACATAGCTATTATATAGAGAATAGATTGTGAGAAGGCAGGCCAGAAGGAAAGAGTAAAGACTGATTCAGATACTATTCTTCAGTAAATGATGATGATATCTTGCACTTGAGAGGCAGTAAGAGTAATTAAATTAAGCAGGTTGATTTGAGAAAGCTATAGCTATAACAGTGATGGCTGAAATGTGGAGTTTGAGGGAAAGGGAGGTATAGGGAATACTTCTTGCTATCAGTTTTGCACACTGGGTAGATGGTGAAGGTGTCCAATTAGTTGGGAAACCTGGAGCAAGAGCTAGTTTGGAGTCAGGTCAGTGGATGCCGAGTTCATTTTGAGATATGTTGAAATGAGGTGTGTTTTAGTTATGGAATTGGGCAGTTCCATATATAGCAGTAGAACTCAGAGGGAAGGCATAGCCTGGAGATAGAAATCTGTCTACTGTCACTTCAGCACAAAGGTGACCACTAAAGCCAGAGAGTGAATGAATTCACCTAGGGAGAGTGGATAGTGGGCACAAAGAGAACCAAAGGCAAAACTCTGATCCAATCCAACAGTCACAGGTTAGATCGAGAAAGAGAAACAGGAGATTGTGTAGAACTAGCCAGAAATGGGACTGCAAAGGGGAGTACTTCAATGAAGATTTGGTCAACACTAGCTCACAAGACAGTTTCAAGGAAAATGAGGATTAAAAACAATATTCATCATTAGGGATCAGTCTTGTGGCAAGGAGAGTTAAGCTGCAGCCTGTGATGCCAGAATTTCATGTCAAGTTCACTTCTCCAGCTCCCTGCTCATGCACCTGGGAAGGCAACAGATGACCACCCTGTACTTGGGCCTCTATCACTCATGTAGGAGATTCAGATGGAGATTTTTGATCCTAGTTTTGTGAGAGGAGTTAGACTGGGTGGTAGGCAGTTAGGGTTTTCTGGGTCCCCAAGTCATTTTTCTTCCCAAATATAAAGGGGTATTTTCCCCACCATGTCTTGGATTCACCAGAACACGTCTCTCCCAAGACAAATGCATATCTTATCAGGAGTGTTTCCCCCAGGAGACAAGGGTGACATTAACATATCTATTCCCCACCTGAAGCCTCCACCCAATTCTGTCTCCAGCCATTGCCAAGGGGGAGGGCTTCAGACTGGCCTCTTTATCATTAAAAAGGGACCAAGGAAGTTGGCCAGTGACACCTTTCTGGCCTTTTGTCCCAAGGCCAGGTACCATGGAAACCAGGAATTTCCTTTGCTTATGGAGAAACATCTTTGAGGGAAACCTTTAAAAGATGCTTTCTCCACCATTAATATGGGTTTTTCTCTCTTGCCTTTCCCCCTGCCACTATGGCAGAGGATCTCGAGGCCCCCTCCCATCACTAGGATGGGAGTCTACTTTCTCAACTATTTCTAATAAATCTTACTTTAAAACTAAACTGTGTCCGCATGAAAATTCTTCTTTCCTGCGAGACAAGAATTTGAGGTTACTGCAGTATTCGGGGTTCAAAAACCCTACAACAGTTTCAGCCTGACCCATCACCAAATATTGCAACCATTTGTGGGATGAACTTGTGGATGAAAGATTTCTCTAACTCTGTCACTGTGCCTTTTAAGTAAGCAAATCTTTAAAAACACATATCCATCAGATGTAGTGGCATTAAGAAAAGATTGTGCAGGGTGATCAGCCAGCCCTGCTCCCTCTGTCTTCTTTCTCTTTAGCTGAGAAGCACTGTTTTGGTAACTGGGAGTTTGGGGATACAACTTGAAGCTCTTTAAATGTCCCTTTGTCCTTTTCCCAAACTCATCTGTCTGTTGTTGAATATTCCATTTACTTAGCAGGACGACTCTCAGTATAGTTCTCCTGGTCCTCAGGTTTGAGTTACTCCCAATTGATTGGTGTTCCAGGCACGATTTCAATAACTACCACTTATCACTAATTTGGTTCTAACTCTGGTTTCGTGTCATTTCGCTTTTAAGAGCTAATAGTTATGCATTAGCTACAATTTATTCCTACAATTACTTTTGAAGGACTCAGCAATGATAGTTTTCAAACCTATAGTATAAAATGTGTTTGAGTCTATTATAATCAGGTAATTATATAAATAAGTGAATGAATAAATTACCCAAAGCTAATGTCTTTAGACTCTAGGGAAAACTTCCTATTCTAGGTAGCTTCCCTTTCAGGTGCTTCCCAACGACTTTCCTCACATTTATGGTACACCAAACTCAAAGCACAAGACTAAATTACCATAGCTACAGACAAAAATATTCAGGTTCACCTTAGGTAAGGAACTCATGGTGCAGATGCAATTTAGAAATGGACAGTTACTTAAAATCACAGAAATTCATAAACAAATGAACTAAATGTAGTATTACGAGTGTCCAATTCAAAGTTGTTTATTTTCGGAATATACAGCACATTGAGAGCGAATTTGTCTCTTATACAAGCTTCATCAGTTAATGTCACTTTGAGGATCCCATATTTGGGTTCAAAGATGTCACTAGTGACTACTTAACATTTGAACAGAATGAGTCCGTCTCACTCTAATGCCTTTGAATGTATTCAAAGTGACCTGAATGTTATCTACCCAAGATGTATCTCAAAAAATATCATGTAAGTGTGGTACAGAAGATAAGCCTAAATGTGGTTTCTGCCCATATCCCTGTTGTGCACTTAAAGGTATGAAGTAGTGGCTCCCTCTGTTTTTTTCATGTTTTTTTTTTCTTTTTTAATACAGTCTAGTTGGCACTGGGGTCTCCTTTACCCCTCCCCCAAGTTCCCTTCCCTCCAGTCTCACAATGGGTGCCTTTCGTGAGTTTTCCTAAGTCCATCATGCTGCTGCTGGGATGTCTCCCAACAATGTAGGAGATTGGCAGTCATTTCATTATGAGTCCATTCTTGTATCCCAGGGCCCTAATGAAGGAACCCTCTTGCCCATAGTTCTGGGTTCCAGGCCTCCTTTAGAAAGCCGGAGAATAAACGTTCTTAGCTCTCTCAGCCAGCTGAGCACTTCTATCACCTTTTAGCTCTATTCACAAATAACTAAGAGGAAACAAGCCAATTACTGTAAATGTAACACTTGCCCCTGCCAAAATCTACATAGTCTCCATTATTTTTTATGGTAAAGGTTTGCTTCTAAAAAGCATTGCTGCTTGTTGCCGGTCCGCAGCAACACTAATGACGAGGCACACTCTTGAGGGTCTGGGAAAAGCCGGAACCGCAACCAGACCCCTTATTGCCAAAAGCGGCTGCTTTTATCCTAGCTTTTCTCTTCTGCTTTTCTAGCCCTCTCTCTGCTGCTTTTCCCATTCTTGTCTCCGTACTTTTCTCTGCATAGGTCTTACTGCTTTTGTACCCCTCTCTGCTGCTTTACTCCCTGCTTTGCTTCCCGTAGGTCTTATTCCCCTCTTCCCGCTTTTCTCCTCTCTCTTTTTCTTCCCTTTCTCCACTGCTTTTCCTTTGTACCCCTCTCTGCTGCTTTTCCCCATTCTTGTCCCCATATTTTTCTCTCCGTAGGTCTTACTGCTTTTGTACCCCTCTCTGCCGCTTTTTCTCCCCATACGCCTTAGCTCTTCCACCCATCTCTGCTGCCCCGTTCTTCCCATTCCATCCGTCCTTCTTCTCCCGTCTTTCTCCTCGTCATCCCCCTTTAGCTTATACTGGCTGCTTTTATACCGTTCTCCACCAATCACTTCTCCCCATGGGTCCAGCTGGCACTACCTGATAGGCCAGTAGCAATGACATAATCGCACCGAGGGCATCAGCCTATCCCTGTGACTTCCTGTTTACCTGCTGGCAAGACCAACCCGCCTCCTGGCCCTGGGCCAGCTGCCATCCTGCGATGGCTTTTCCTATTCCTATTCCTATTCCTGGGAGTGGCTTCGGCACCCCACTCCCCACAGCTGCTCAGTGGTAAGCCTTAAGGGTTGTGTAGTTTGTGTGTTTTTATGTCCTCTCATTCACTTTAGGTTTCTTCTGTAAACCCTCTCATTAAGAAAGACGGAGAGGTTGGTGCTGTGTCACAGAAGGTTAAGTGGCTGGAATTCTGTATAAGGACCAGTTGCAGACCTGGTTTCTCTTTTTCCCCTCCAACTCATTACTAATGTACTTGGGAAAGCAGCAGCAGATGATCCAAGTGCTTGAGCACCTGCCACCCACATGGTATACCCAGATGGGATTTCAGGCACCTGGGTTTGACCTAGCTTAGCTATGACTGTTGCAGCCATTTGGGTAGTAAAAAAGAAAAAAAAAAAAAGAAAAAAACAGAAAAATCTGTGCGATGGTCTTTTTCTCTTTGCTGTAACTCTGCCTTTCTAGCAAATAAATGTTTTAAAAACAGAAAGAAGCCAATGTCATGAGATCATCACTTCGCTTATAATACTGTCTTTTGAATATATACTCTTCTTTATAAAGTCCCTGTGACTCACTATTGCTGGCATCAATGAGCTGGATCTTGACAACTTAGGGGGACAAATTTTGTGGTGTGGACTTATTGTCTTCCTAGTCCCATGGAAGAATTGATATATTTGTTTTCAGAAAATTATGCCCTGATTTTCTGTAGAGTTCTCCACACCCTTGTTGAAGACTCAGTTCTTCAGAAGCCACCCACAAAGTGCAACAGGTCAACTGGCAAAGGAAGAGACAGAATGCCCCACACTTGTCAGAGGACTGAAGCTTTTTTAAAGGCAAATCTTTCTGATTTGGAATTCCTTTCTTTTCCTTCTTCTTCCTCTTCTTTCTAATCTTAGTGCCTAACTTCAGCACAAGATATTTAAAAGAGAAAACTCTCCTTCCACTATTTGGAAAGCATAGGGCCAATATTATGCATCATTTTGTAAAAGAAAAACAACAAACCAAGAATCTTAGGGTTATTACCTTGATATTTTCCACTAAGCTTCTCTTTTAAGATCTACCAGGAGTTTTGAGAATCTCCTAGAAAGCCATCAAAGCTTGCTCTAACAAGGTGAAGTGACTGGACAGGCAAGTTAGTGCCCCCAAGCCTGATTCACAGTGACGGGAAATAATGAGATGAGAATTTCTAGGTGAACTGTATCCTAAAGTGAGTAGCTTATAAGTAAACAATATTCTTGTCATTTGGAGCATTACTAGCATTCCCTCTTTAAGAAAATCCTACCCACAAAACTCAGAAACAATAAGGGTAGATTAGAGAAGCATTATTTGCATTAAAAAAGGCCCCTTTAGACTCCAAAAGGATTCTCCAAACGTTTCTGTAATGAGAGAGCATTTGCACAAGATCTTGTTTACAAAAGCTAAAAAACATCAATTTGTATCAGAGTTATAGGAACTCCCCAATAGGTAATATGAGAGCTACCTTCTGTTGTTTGATTTACTTGGAGTCAGCTGGGATGGAAGGCCTTCCTCGGGAATGTGCTGTTGGGCTCCAGCAGGATCATGGAATCCACAGAACAATTCTAAGCTCGTATTTCCCATATGCCCTGCTCTTTTAACTCTTTCCTGAGTGCACCTGTCGGAAGAATGTCCTAAGAAAATAATCCTTTGGGATATTTGAACTCAGACAGGAAATCTGGCCTAAGACTCTGTCATTCAGAGGTTGAGGAATCATGCCACTCCTCCAGTCACATTTTCATTGTCCCCAAACTAGGGAAGTTAGGCCAGGTTTGCCCCAGATCCTTGCATCTTGGTTTTGATGGTTATCAGTAGAGACAGGACACTATATTCCAGCTGGGGTTGGGCTTGGATAAAATTGCTTTAACTCTCAATGTACAATTTTTGTTAATAAATGGCTTAAAATATTCACAAAAGTTCTTTTCTTCTATAATTCCTAATTTTTGACTGCCAAACAGGACAATTTTTTTAGTGTAAGCAGTTATTTAAGGAAGCTCTAAACATATTGTAATGGTGTTACTTTTTTGAAAATTTCTAGAGAAAGAACTGAGACATCCAGTTGAGCTCTTGGCCACACCTTCAAGTGGGCGGGAGCAGCATTGCCCACCCATTTTCTAACTAATTAAGAGAAATGGGTAATATCTTACCTGTAGGTTCCCTGCCCAACAAGGAGGGGTCAGGGAATGCTTAAAATACCAAGACCCTTCCTCAAACCTTTGGTGTCTCTCTCTCCCTTCCCTGCTCACCTGGTCCCTTTGCAAATAAATGTTTCTGTCTGCAACAGACTCACGGCTTTTATTTCTATACTAAGCTGAGGAAAGAACCCACCGGGCATTTCTGGTAACAGAACCAAATAACTTAAAAAGAGGAGTCTCAGTAATTCACCAAAACAGGTGTCAGTGAGCTAACTACCTTTACCATTCAGAGGCACATCCTACAATGATGGGACCACTGCTGTTTTGTGTTCTCCAGGGAAAAACAGGAAGAAACAAAGTGAGCATCACAAAATATGGAATGGTTCCCATGATCTGGAGATGCGCTAGAAAGGCAGCTGGAAGCAGTTGAGCGTATTATTAGAAAGAGCCTGTGGAGCTTGGCAGCTCAGTGGCCCTGATCGTGGCTCCTAACCTCACTACTTCTCTCTGCAAGCTGAGCAAGCAACTTTGTTTTTCTAATGACATGATGTCTCATCTGGGAAGTTAGGAGCATACTACCAATTTTGCACAGTTATTGTGTTAAATGGTGCCTGAAAAGTGTTCAAGGAGCACTGAGCTTGGCACATGAGTAGTATGCCCTCAATGAATGTACAACTAATGGACAATTACATATGAGGGGACTTCAAAAAGTTCATGGAAATTGAGTTTAAAGCTTATTTTGGTGAAATTTTAAAAATCTGTGCAGGTTTTTTAAATAAAAATATTTCCCATAAATTTTTGAGGACCATTTGTATTCAAATATTTCCAGTACTTTTAGTTTCGTTTTCCATAACTTTTATGAATTACTCTTAGTGCTTTCTAAAAGTCAAGCAGATCCCAAATAACACCTCCTGTGACTGACTGCATTCTAGAAAAGTATCAGGCTTTTGATGCAAAGCTGAAGATTCAAGAAGGGGTTGATTGTCATTTAATATTCACAATGGCTTAACAAGTGATGCTCTAATTAAAGCCTCAAAGCACAAGAAGTGAGATTAACAGTAAATCATTAGCATTAGTGGATGTTGAAATTGTCAGCTTTACAGTTAGGGCCTATATTTTCAGTTACATAGCCAGGGCACATGTTAATAGCAGGGCTTGTTTAAATACAAGTTACTAAAAACAAAAAAGACTGCCCACAGAGAACCGGTTAGTACCTCAAAAGCATAGTGCCCATGAAATAAGCTCTTTTCAAACCCTGTAGTTACTGACCTCCGTTCTTTCGTAGAGAAGATTCAAACTGTTCCCATTTCAAGCTTGTGACTTCCAGTCACAGGATATTCAGGAACAGGGTAAGTCATGGCTGCATTTCTCCTTCTCACAGCATCAGGCTCCTTTGCTCTTCCTGTTGCCTTGGATTAGTTCAGTTAGAAACACATGGCTAGCAACAGAATGACACTAACAGGTGTTCTACAAAGCAAAATGAAACACAGCTTGAAACGTGCTTTGGCTTAATGAATGTCTTGTCTTCATTTACTTGGTTATAGGAAAAGAAGATTAGCAGAATCTTTCTCATCCCAGCTGCATCAATAAGCCTTTGCCCTGGCCTCTAGTTGAAGTTACCTCTTCTCTGGGTAAATGCCTTGTTCTCCTGTGCCTCTCTTTCTAGAATTCAAGGTGGCCTTTTGATTCCATTAGTTGTATGTGAAGTGATCTACAACTTAGTAGGCACTCTTTGCTACATCACCTACCGCAGGCAGTGTTTGAGCCCTTTATAGTTCACTTTCTACCTCCCAAAGGCACCCTTCCTGCATGTCTTCATTAATAATTTGAGTACCACAGGAAAGGACATTTATTTCACTGGTAAATCTGGGTGGATAGCCTGGAAATGTGTTCCACTGAAGTCAATCCTGCTTTCTCTTGATAGCAGCCATACACACAGCTACGGGCATTCTGCTCTGCTCACTTAGGTAGGCGACCTGCCCAGTTCCTGTGTGTATTGCCTATATTAGATGAAAAAGATTCTCTTTTTACAATGTACTTAACAAAAACTCTGAACTTCTTGTTGATCTAGATCTTCAAGCCTGGCCACAATCAGTGATGATGTGGTATTTCTTTTTTTTAAAGAAAGGTTTGTTTTATTTTTATTGGAAAGGCAGATTTACAGAGAGGAGAGACAGAAAAATCTTCTGCTGGTTCACTCCCCGAGTGGACAATGGCTGTAGCTGAGCTGGTCCTAAGCCAGGAGCCAGGAGCTTCCTCCGAGTCTCCCATATGGGTGCAGGGTCCCAAGGCTTTGAACCATTCTCTGCTGCTTCCCTAGGCCACAAGCAGGGAGCTGGATGGGAAGTGGAGCAACTGTGACACGAACTGATACCCATATGGGACTCTGGTGCATGCAAGGTGAGGATTTAGCCACTGAGCCATTGTACCAGGCCCAGATGATCTGGTATTTTAAAGTTTACTTGTACTATTCTGTATATTTCTTGTTAAAAATCTTGATGATTAAATGAAGTGCTAGTCATTGGGTCTTTTATGAGCCCCAAACCAACTACCAACTAATCACATGCCAGGTACTTAGTGTAAGTTGTAGGGATATAATGGTATCTTCAAAAATTCCGTTCCTCTCAGGATCACTTGTGCAGTACGTCATGTACACAGAGCAGACAACTGAAGCACATTCTCAGGCAAACGACATCAGTGGCAGAGCAAGTACTCTGCCCTGCTTTCATGTTCATGACTTTCTAAGAAGATTTTTCTCAGAGCTGTTTCTAAGGCATAGGACCATCACTAACAGAGTTGGAATTCTTATTATACCTAACGTTGACATGAGGCACATTTTTCCTTTTCAAATACTGTTCTCTTTTTGTTTATAATGATATCAATGCCCTATGGCAGTAAAAGCTTTGAAAGTTCACTATTTAGGATTCAGCATTACTTCGAAGTCTGAAACCTGTAACCTTTGACCATATATCAGATATAAATTTCAAAACAAAATTTTCCAAAAATATTCCATGTGATACGGTGTGCTTAAATAGCTGAGGTCATTTCAATATACTTAAGTGTGTAGGTTCAGAATCACAACTTGGAACCAATTATTTTTCCAGATAGCTTGCTATTACCTCTAATAAACTATGCTTTGACAGAGTGCTAATCCCAGCAGAGTAGGCTTAGTTTCAGTTCCACTACCTGAAACCTGCTGTCTGTTGTGTCAGTCAAGGCTTAGCACTCATGTGCCAACCTAAATATACTCTCCTCTCAGCCTCATTGTATGTGCCCAATTATAGCTTCTAGTTATCATGTCAGATCCCCACTGGTACTGTATCTCTGCTCTGCTGCCACTATTCATATTTATCTCATGTTGAAGAGTTTCTTGACAACTTTACAAGAGTCTTTCATATGCAATACAGAAACACAACCAAGATCACTGTCACATGCAACCTACGACTAATCTCAATTAGAGCCAGACTTAGAGATTCCCAAGGCATTGGTGCTGAAAGACCCAGGTAAGAGGAAATTAGTGTTGACCGGTTTGGACAAGAGAAGGAGAAGTTCTCTGCTTTATCGTCTCTTCCTTCTCATGCACTGACTGAAAGCTGGATTAACTATGATTATTTTCCAAACCATCAATCTTCAAGACACATGATCTGTCAAACAAATGTTTGTATCACTTGCGGGTTGAGAGATACTTAGAAATAGACTTTGGAATCTCACACAGTGACATGTTGACTGTATTTTAATGACTTTTCACAAAGATTACAAAACCAAAGATCTACAAGGACCAAAAGTGTAATGGAATAGATTAAATATAAGTAAGAAGATCAGAAATAGTGTAGACGTCAGTGAAATGTAGTGTATGGGTTCTATTTAAAGACATGCCGGAGAGTGGGTCCTTCCACTAGCAGTTAAGCTGCCTATGCCCCTGTGTTGGAGTGCCTGGGTATAATTCCCAACTCGTGCTCCTGGCATGGCTTTCCCACCAATATACCCTCAGAGGCTGTCATGATGGCTCAAGTAAGACGATAAATTTGCGTGAAGTCACTATGTCTTTGTTTATTTGTTATAGCAACAACAAGAAACTACTATACCTGTGTAAGATAAGATATTTGGAGAACCGCCCTAATCAAAAACTAGGTCTCCTTTTTATTATTATTTTTTTTGATTCTTTTATTTTGGTAGTCTTTACATAGCTGATTAGGACACAAAGGGTCAAAGGCTACAGGAAAGTGGGTAAAACCATTGTTTCCACATTTTTATATATATATATATATTTCCATATCTGGAGTAAAGGAAGAGATAAAGGGAAAAGCCCCACCCAGCCTCCCACCCATTCCAGGTCCCTGACCTCCGAGGGTCCTGCTCATGCAATTTTGATAGTTCCACAGGTCTGAACTATCTTGCCACTCCTAACGCGATGAAATCTCTTCAGAATCTATTGGCTGACATTGTCTCTTCATGGTTGGGGTTCTGAGATCAGCAGTTCAGTTGGAGGGATCCCCAGAGAAACTTTTTCTGAGGTGATTCCAGACCAGATTCTTGTGTGTGCTTGCCAGTACAGGATCCGACACAGTCCGTTGCCCCAATCAGCTCACGCATATGCTGGTGGTTGCAATAGCTGGATCAGTTCTGTTTCCAGCCCTGTCTTCCATGAGAACCAATGGATGTTGCAGTCCAGCCCGATCCTGTCCACTTCATACTCGGCCCTCACGCAAACCAGTGGGAGCTGCAGCCTAGTCAGGGTGACTCCTAATAACCCCCACCATACCTGCCCCCTACCCTGATTCCCGTGCTTGCCAGTATGTACCACAGACTTGTTCAGTCTGTCCCACATCCCATTTAGCTCTAGTACATGTCAATTGGCATTGAAGCCTAGTTCAGCCCAACCAGCCCCACTATCCAGTCCACTCACATATTGGTGGGTGTTGTTCTGTCTAGCCACCCCTGCCCTAATCCTGGTTTTCATGCTCTCCAGTGGGAGTGGTAACTCAAGGGGGAAGTACCCACTGTTTCCCTACTAGGCCACTCCCACTCCCTGATTATGCACTCTCTAGGTGGTTCTGCAGTTGGACTTGACAAAATTAGCCCCCAGTGACAGCATCTGTCAGCTAGTGCTGCGGCAAAGCCCAACCAACCCTCGTCCATTCTGATTTATGCTTGCACCAGTAGGAACAATCAGCTCAGCCTGGCTTTTCGCTGATCTAACTCAGTTTCTGATTTCAATCGTTGAAGTAGTTCTGGTGCGCCTATAACACACATATGGAACAGTTTAACTGTCTTATGCCAGAGAACCTAAATGCATGGCCATTATCCACTAGTGTTAGGATCCTAGAAGTACTCAGCCCTGGTTATATGGGGGGCTTTTAGCTGCTGTGTCTGCACACTGAAGATGCTTGTCTTCTACCCAACACCAGGTGTCTTTTTGTTTGCCTTTATCCATCAACATGTCTTCAGAAAAGGAGTTTTCAGGGTATGTGCCATCTCAAAGTGGGTACCATTTCTCCTATTTTTCATTCAGAAATATTTAATCTATGACTTTACAAATTCAATATGAATGACCTTTTATGCCAGCTATTATTTAAAGCCTTCCAAATAAATTTATGTGATTTTTCTTTGGCAATTGAAATCTAGCTAACAATACATTCTACTATTGGACATATTGCTTTAACTTTCAATAACAGATTCTAGAGAATTAAATGTAAACAAGCTAGGAAAAATCTTGTAAGAAAACTTGATTGCCATTGTATGATGAGAAATTAAATGATTTAGGTTTCCCTGCCAGATATTATGGATTGACCTTTGACCTGCTATAGTAAATATCTAAGAAGGGGTTACTGTTACCTCATATATGGATATAATTTTTATTTTACTAACAATTATGATAACAGATAGGCTTTCAGAGAAGCTAAATGTGCATTTGTCCGGATCCCAGACAACTTTACTAAAAAAAAAATGTGTGACATCCGGCCCTGTGCAGTAGCTTAGCGGCTCAAGTCCTCACCTTGCATGCTCCAGGATCCCATATGGGCACCAGTTCTAATCCTGGCAGCCCTGCTTCCCATCCAGCTCCCTGTTTGTGGCCTAGGAAAGCAGTCGAGGATGGCCCAAAGCCTTGGGACACTGCACCTGTGTGGGAGACCCCAAATAGGCTCCTGGATCCTGGCTTCAAGTCAGCTTAGTTTTGGCCATTGTGGTCACTTGAGGAGTGATTCAGTGGATGGAAGATCTTCCTCTGTCTCTCCTCCTCTCTGTATATCTCACTTTCCAATAAAAATACATCCTTGAAACATTGTATGACATATGTTCAAATATCAACATATATTCATCTCAAGAAAACATTGATGGTTAGCATTTTTGGTCTACAGTATTTTTTGTTGTGGTCTGAGTATTGAAATCAAAGGCATATTCATTGTTGTGAATTGCTTAAGCTCATTCTTTCCATGGCCTGGTTTATATATCTAAAGCTGTTGCAGGTTTGTTGTGGAAATATGCAGTTTTGGTTATCCAAGACAAGTAATTAATTACCCAGGACAGAAATTGCATGATCATACACCATTTATATAATTAAATATCAGACTTAACTTAAATAATATTAATGTCAGTTCAGAAAATATAATGGATATAATGAAATGCAAGTCTTTTACAATCATAGAATAAAAGATCGTAAATAAGATACTCAATATTCTATTTTAGGACTCATTTTCATATATTCGCAAATCCTTTGCTTTATCTCAAAACCTTTCATTTCAATAGTTGTGGAATAGAAAAGCTTTGGGAGATATGGCATCAACACACTGAATACTAAAAGAATGATATAGATATTACAAAATTGGAGTCAATATCTTACAGTCCAACAAAAGCCCTGTGAATACCAAACACATTTCATTTTCAAATCAGTTGTGCATTTCATCGGAAAATATTGTGGCTGAAGTAACTTTTTTTTTTTTTAAATCCAAAACCTAGCCGTTCAAGGAGCACTGAGCATTTTGTAATTCACACTATTCATTTAACAGTCTTTCCTGCTACTGTCTCAGGTTAGACCTTTTCCATCTCATTCCAGGATTTCTATAACCAAGTTGAACTTTGCTTTTCAGGACAAAATATATGGTATGGTAAGATGGAATGTCTGTGCCCTACTAAAATCCATGTTGAAATGTAATCCTTAATAAAAGTGTTAACGTGTGAAACCTTTTGAGAAGTGATTAAGTCAGGAGAGCTCTAGCCCCAGGAATGGGACTGATGCCTGTATAAAAGAGCTTGACAGACTGTGTTTTGTCTATTTTTGTCCTTTCCATTATATGAGGACACAGCAGAAAGGCACCCTGGGATCAGAGAGCAAGCCTTCACCAGACACCAAATCTGATGGCACCTTGATCTCAAGCTAATCAGTATTTGGAACTGTGAATAATAGATGTGTTATTAAAAATCTCCTAGTCTGAAGTATTTTGTAAGAGCAGTTCAGACTGACAAATACAAGTTCCAATTTATTTAGTGAATGTTTACAATGGTTCAGGCACTGGGCAGAGCCTCTCCTGTTTTCTTGTCTTCTTACAGCATTCCTCTGAAGCAGGTATGCTATAACATCATCTTATTGCACAGTTGAGGCAGTTGAGGGTTAAGACAGAATCCCTTGGCTAATACCACAAAGTTCATCAATGACAGGTCCTCACACCTCATTTCAGACCCATGCAACCAGAGTCTGTGTATACACCACCTTGAATTTGAATTATGCACATAGTCTTAACTCACATCAGTTTTTGTCACTTAATTCCCCTTACATTCTAATGCCTAAAAATACCCCTTAACATTGTTTATTTTCTACTTTGGGGAGAATTTTGTCAATAGGATAGAGTCTCATAAACTCTGTACTCTGTGCCAATTAAGTCTTTCTAACACAACTGTATTTTCTCAGGCCCTGTGCAGTAGCCTCACTAAAGTCCTTGCCTTGTACTCTCCAGGATCTCATATGGGCGCCAGTTCTAGTTCTGGCAGCCCTGCTTCCCATCCAGCTCCCTGCCTGTCGCCTGGGAAAGAAGTTGAGGACTGCCCAAGGCCTTGGGACCCTGCACCTGTGTGGGAGACCTGGAAGAAGTTCCTGACTTTGGATTGGCACAGCTCCAGCCATTGTGGCCACTAGGGAAGTGGATCAGCAGATGGAAGATCTTCCTGTTTGTCTCTCCTCCTCTCTGTATATCTGATTTTCCAATGAAAATAAATTTAATCTTAAAGAAAAAAACAACTGTAATTTCTCTGTTCCAACCGCATGATTCCTGATTCCTGATTCCTGATCTACGCATTGACATGTATCTGGCCACATGAGCTTGATTTAACTTTGTTTCCTCTTTTTAGAAACCGAGAATAATGTCCTTATTTTTGTGAAATTCAGTCATAATGGGCTTAAAATGCCTAGTGCAATGCCTGGCAAAGAGCAGGCTCTAAATAAAGCCAGCCAGGTCTATTCAAGTTTTATCCATCCCTCAAGGGTTCACTTAATTGCCTTCTCTTCTATGAAACCTTTCATTGGCAACATGGTTATACATGTACTCTCCGTTAGTATGCCCAAATTTCATTTCCTCCATTTATAAAATGAATGTAAAAATGATAGTTCTTTCCCCACATGATTGTTTATTCTAGTACATTGTAAGTTCTTGACCCGTTCACATTATTAATATTCAGCAAAAGTCAACATAAGTCTGTGTCCTGGTATACACACTCATACACACATATACACACACATATGAGATAGTTTCAATAGGTTCTTGGAAAGTACGTATTATGTAAAAATGAAAGGATTTCAAAATTGGGGGCACCACATTAAATTTATTGTATAATTTGAAAATTTTGAAATATTCTGTGTGTATAGTAATTGAAATATGGAACTAACATGTAAGCTATTTGAGTGCTAATATATTTTGATGTGCATGCACAAAAGACACAAAGTGGCCATGACAATGTGTATTATTTTAAAAAACTATGTATTGATTCCAAAATATCTTTTGCAAAAGTAATTTATCCTTTAGTTGCATTGCTCATGAGCTTTTTGAAGCGCCTGTGTGTGTATATATTTGTGCTTGGATTGTGTTGGCAGTGTCTAACAAACTCACTTTCTACTGTGAGGTAAGAGTTGACCCTGAGCATATAAATAAAGAGCACTCAGTGACTGCAGGAACAGAGTGATAATAACACAACCTATTTACTTTGAGAGGTATGGCTTTCCCACCCCGCAGTGAACTAATTCGAAGTACAACTATAGTCAAAACTCAGCCCAGAGCTGTGTGTTGTTCTAGCCTCACTATCATATATGAGAGAGGCAGGGAGGGCTTCACTACTGGCACGTGTATTTCGTAAATGAATCAAATCAGAATCTGCCATATGTTTTAATGATGCAGGTAATGTCATTGCAGGAAACCATCAATTTTTCCCAACCAAAATGACCTCTTATTTCAAAACAGGGATCCACTAATGATCCTTGGAAAATTATGGCTCTCTTCCTTGACTGTCTCTTCATCTCTAAGGAAAATTGCCCATTCACACATTTGAGCAGGGATGAATAAAACATGCTGGTAGTGAAATATACTACATATGAAGTTCCATTTAATTCAATTCAACTGTATCAGCATATTTTGCAGAGATAAGTTTTCTAGACTGCCACAGGGTTTTGCTATTAAATACTTAAAATAGCAGGGATTGCAAAGCTTGTTACTTCCTATCACGTTGAAGCAGGCTCATATCTAAGTACAGTGTGTAAAAGTAGAAGTGCCTCCCTTATCAAAAATAAGTGCAAGGTTGATACATTTACAATAATGCCTCCAAATATAAGCCTGTGTAGTTCTGGTACAAATCTGAGTGCCTCCAGGTTAGGATGATTTCTCCAAGCCTAGCAGCTACGTCCTGAGGTATTCATAATACAAAGTGGAGTCCCCATTTGCAATTACCCCAAGGTTACATTTGGTATGGAAAGATAATAAATGATTCCTCCACTGGTCCTTGTTTGAGAACATAAGGACCAATGAAACAAAAGAACCTATTGCCCTATCATAGCAACACGATAACTGTCACCCTCATCATTGTTAATGTTTTCATTTACTGAATGCTTATTTTGTGACAGGCACATTTAAATGTGTAAATCTAGATGGATATTATATTGTCTGCTTTCATTGCCAGCTGTGTCACATTGAAAAGCTATTTGACTTCTCAGTTCCTCTAACTACTCATTGGTAAAATGATGTCTGGTAGAACATTTTGTTCTCACAGGTACAAACATACACAAGGTCATACACAAATGTCAGAGAAGGAAACTAATCATTTGCCCCTATGTGTTTATGAGGAAAGTTGGCCAGTGCCTCAAGAATTCTTAACAGTTTGGAGAACTTCAGATGAGGTTGAACTTCCAGCTATATACTATTAATTAGGAGATCAGTGGAATAAAGATCATTGAGCATTGCAAGCTGGACATGGGTTACAGCTGAACTCCATAGTCTTTGGGGACATTAAGCAAGGCACTTTACTCCTCTGAGATTGCTCTGGAGACACACTAACTAGATTGTAAACCCATTCTACAACTTGCTAACATTTTGATTTAATTAAGGCATTTTAAAATGACATCTCATTGCCTGTATTTACAAAATGAAGTGCATATCTCATGGGATTCTTTTGAAGATTATGGCAAATAGACGCATAACATTTAGCACAATGCTTGTCTTATAGTAAGTGATAAATAAGTACCCATAGCTACTATTGTTATTTCCTGTACAGTGTGTAATTTATAAGGATTTTGCATGGGAATTTCATGGGGAGCATCATGACATTTCAAATGAGTAGCATTTTAAATTCAGTCTGCAACCTTGAAAAAACTTGAAGAGCCCAGTTACTGTTACCTCTCTTCCCTACTCAACAATGTTGACCCCATGGATTGATCATGCTGCAAATGTTGCTTCCATTGTAAAATAATTAGAGTATGCAGAATTCCCTCAGCCTCTATCCTGCACATCACTCCTCTCGGTAGCCATATATGGTTGAAGATGCCATCCAGCCCTACCTCAGCTCTCCTGAGGTTACCAAGCTTTTTACTATTCGGTAGAGTTAAAGCCCATCCCTTTAAGCCTCCCCTTAATCACAAGACATAACATTTTTGAAAAGACATGATGTTTAAAAATAGTCCACATCTGGGGGTAGTTTTTAGACTAAGTGATTAAGACATCAGGATGTTCACATCCCACATCAGAATACCTGGTAGTGATTCCAAGCTCCTGCTTATGATTTCTACTTCCTGCTAATTAAGATCCTGGAAGCTATGATGATGGCACAAGCCATTAGGTTCCTGCCACCCATGTAGAAGATCTCAACTGAGTTCCTGGCTACTGGCTTTGGAACTGGCCCAGTCTCAGCTATTAATGGCATTTGCAAAGTGAACCAACAGACAGAAGCTCCTTCTCTCTCTGCTCCTCAGAGGCATTTTAAAAATTATTTTAAAGAATAATCCACACTTGGGGCTGGTATGATGGCTCAACTGGCTAATACTCTGCCTTCCAGCACCATCACATCATGTGGGTGCCAGTTCCTTTCTGGCTGCTCCACTTCCCATCCAGTTCTCTGCTTGTGGCCTGGGAAAGCAGCAGAGGATGACCGAAAACCTTGGGGCCCTGCACCCATGTAGGAGACCCTGAAGAAGCTCCTGGCTTCTGGCTTAAGATCAGCTCAGTTCTGATACTTGCAGTTCTTTCTGAAGGGAACCAGCAGATGGAAGATCTCTGTCTCTCTTTCCTCTCTGTAAATTTTGTCTTTCATTAAAAAAATATATAAGGCTCTAAAAAAAGAATAATCCACACCTATTTCATATTCAATATGCAAATAAAATGGATGCTTCTAGTATTGGATATAATTATATTTGATACCATGTATCAAGATCCTTAAATATGTGTGTGCATGTTTAAAACAGGAATTCTGTTAAGAGTTTATAACAAGTGAATAATCAGTCAAAATATAGTCAGATTAGTTCATGCCAGAATTGTTTATAATTGCTTTTTGGAATAATAAACAATTAAATCTGAAAAATGTGCAGTAATAAGGGAATGGGCAAATAAACCAGCATGCAGTTGAACAATATGAAACCATGAATATGATTTCAATACAACAATGAGTTGAAAATATGCTCCCAATAAAAGGTTAAATGTTAAAAGAAGTGTACAAAACCAAGAATAAAATGTGCTCAAATATATCTTGAGAATAGGATGCTGGACTTTTTCCCATTGTGTATACTACCCACAATGCCACGATACACTTAAGTAGCAGAATGATGCACTTGTGACTGTTGCTGAAGGACTATACTATTGTAATAATGTGGGGGAAATCAGTGTGGGGGAGGGAGTGGGGAGGGTGCAAGGGGAAATCCATAAGCCTATAGAACTATATCATTAAAAATAAAAATTTTCAAAAAATTACAACAATAAATTACTTATTTATCATCAGTAAAGACTTACAGAAAATATATAATGTAAAATATATCTGTAAGTTAAAGGACTATGGATAATTTTTTATTCTTATCTTTTCTTCATAAGACATCCTGTTCAAGTTTGCTCTAATGGCCACATATGAAATCAGAATTTGATGGAGGAATAGTGTGTAGTCTCCAAATGCAGAAGAGAGAATATTTTTAAAACATGTATTTATTTGAAATGGAGGGAAGAAGGGTGACAAAAGGGGAGGGAACAAAGGGAAGATGGAAAGATGGAGGGAAAGGGGAGAGAGAAGGAGAGGGAGGGAGGGAGGGAGAGTGAGAGAGAATAATTTTTTTGAGAGAGAGAATAATCTTATCCACTGATTCTTGCCCAAAAGGTCTTGACCAGGGATGGCCTGAGGCTGAGAACAGGAGCTGGGAACTCAGTGCAGGTCTCCAGGCGGTTTGCGGAGAGCCTTTACCTGCTATCTCACAGGGTCTTTGTGGGCAGGAAGCTAGAGTCAGGAAAATCCAGATACTCTGATGTGGAACATATGTATCTTTGCCAGTATACAAAATACCTGTTCTGGATGACTCAGATTCTATTTCAATTACTACCACTATTGTGTGACCTTGAACAACAGACTGAATTTCTTTCAACTTAGGTTTTCTCCTATATTGAATGGAAATAATAATATGTAGCTCAGGATATTGAGATGTGACTTGTCAACACATACAAGCATTAATCCCAGTCCTAGTTTTTAGTACATACTCAAAAGTATGATTACAGGGGAAGTATTGTGGTAAGTGGGCTAAGTCACCGCTTGCGACTCCAGTATCCTACATTGGAGTTCCAAGTCAATTCAAGTATTACTAACGTGCCTGGGAAAGCAACAGAAGATGGCTCAAGTATTTAAACACTTGCCACCCATGTAGGATACCATGCTGGCTCCTGACTTCATCTAGCCTGACCTTAGATAATTCAACCATTTGGGGAATGAACCAACGGAATGAACACCAATGTAGTGGACTATAGGTGATCATCAATCATTCTCCAAAGACCTTGGCAGGGACAATCATCCCCTCTTTATCTAAGAAGTAATCATCCATAGGTAAGATAACTCAGGGCCTGCCATCTACTGTGCCACCTTTTTAAGTGAGGAGGCCCACTTCTTGCAGATGGACCTAAGGACCTGGGTTAGATGACCTGGGCCCCAGAGCCCCTCCTCCCAGGACACATGGACCCGGCATCCACTGCTCCCAGACTAGCATGGCTGGCCTCACCTCAGCATTCAGGAGTAGGTGCTGCAGCCTGGCTCAGCCCTGGCTGCCCCCTGTTCCAGCTCCTGCTGTTGGGTGCTACAGCCCAGCTTGGCCTACCAGCCCCCGATCCCAGCCCTAATGCGAACTGGCTGGTCTTGCAGCCTGATCCAGCCTCTTCTGCACCCCGTCCTGTTTCTCAGATCTGCCAGTAGATGTTATAAACTGGCCCAGCCTGGCCTACCCCCAGACCTGACCCACATGTATGCCTACAGATACTGTAGCCTGGCCTGCTTTGGACTGCTCCTAGCCTTGGTGGTTTTTGTGCTCACCTGCAGGAACTACATCCTGACATAGGAGTTCCCCATGTCCCTCTCTCAGGTCTTCCTAGTGGCAGATCTCATGCACCTGTGGGTCTTTGACCCAGGTTCACTTTGTCCATCTCTTGTCCCGGCAAGAACAGTGTCCTTGCTCAACCGGCCCATATCCATTCCAGTTCTTACTGTTGGGTATTACAACCAGCCACACCTGGTCCCTGCCCCAGCACAGCTCTCATGGACACACTTATACTAATGTTTAAATGGAAATATGAATTATAAGAAACACAGGGAATTCTGAAAAGCAAAAATAGTGAAAGAACACTAACAATAACATCTATTAAAATATCACAAAGCTTGTGTAATTAGCACATTTTGATACCAGTACATGAATAGATAAATCAGAACAACAGAACAGAGCCCTAGGAATAGGCCCAAAGATATTTCAGAATTAGATTCCATTATGAGGGAGGCATTTCAAATCAATTGGGTAAAATGAATTATTCATTAGATGTTAGTAGGCTGACTGACTAGCCTTTTGAAAAAAAAAATAACTGGATACCTACCCCATTCCTTATATCAAGTTAAATACCAGCTGGATGAACAGATATGTTTTTAGAAAAATATGCCACTAAGTTAAAAAGACACAGAGAAAATTTTATTTTTTAGTTTCTCAAAAATGTTTTGAGAACATGACACATACCCACAGAGCTAATTAAATACAAGAGAGTTAAAATTAAAATTTAAAAATTTTCAAGTATCAAAGTACCATAAATACTATGAGCAGAGTGAAAAAAAACAAGAACTTCAATATGCAAATAAAATAAATTTAATAATTCATAGGACAAATGAGCAAATAACAGTACACAGAAAAAGAAATTGAAACTACTTTTTTAATGTATATATATTTTTATTAATTACATTGCATTATGTGACACAGTTTCATAGGCTCTGTAATTCCCCCAACTTCCCTCCTCGTGCCCTCCCCCATGGTGGATTCCTCCACCTTGTTGCAAATTCAGTCAAGATTCTTTCATTGCGAACATATACCAAGCATAGAGTCCAGCATCTTATTGTCCAGATAAATTCAACAGTTTCTTGGGGAGACCATCTCTGGTCTGAAGGCAGAGCAGGCAGAATATCATCCCGATCAATTTAAAGCCACAACATAACATCAACGACAATTTACAACATTATGGAATTGACATGGTATTGAGTAGCCAATATGTTAAAAAAAAATGCAAATTCTTAACCACATCCTGTGACTACTTCATTGACATTTCAATTTTAGTTTATATACAGAAGCGGCTGCTATCCACCTTAAAATGGCTATAGGGTACTATTCAGCTGTCTCGTGTCTATTTTCATTTTAGTATTTAGCAGTTTATAGTGTTGAAGCATAATTTTGCTGAACTTGGCAGATTTTAGGATAGTCTAAACTGGGTTATAACTCTAACAAGGCTTATGTCAACAGTTGAGGTGCAGAACAGTTTTAGGAGGGGTGTGCAGAGAAATCTTCAATACCTTAGTGAGGAGTAACTGATCTTTGTGTCCTACCTAGTAAGGTATGTGTGAGTCCATGGTGACCATTTCCTGTCTGGTTCTAAGCTTTCCTTGTTGTTCTCTGCCTATCTGTTCTAATATGTGTGTGTGTGTGTGTGTGTGTGTGTGTGTGTGTGTGTTATTAATAACATTGCATTATGTGACACAGTTTTATAGTTACTGGGGATTCCCCCATCCCCTCCCCAAACCCTCCCCCCATGCTGGATTCCTCCACCTTGTTGCATTACCACAGTTCAAGATCAGTTGAGATTCTTTCATTGCAAACATATATCAAGCATAGATTCCAGCATCTTATTGTCCAGACAAATTCAACGGCTTGTTGGAGAGACCATCTCTGGTCTGAAGGTAGAGCCGGCTGAGTATCATCCCCATCAATTAAAAGCCCCAACCTAACATCAGCAACAATTTACAATGTTATGGAATTAACTGACATAGTATTGAGTAACCAACATGTTTAAAAAATAAAAAATGTGAGTTCTTTACCACATCCTGTGACACCTTCGTTGACATTTCAATTTTAGTTTATACACGACCGAGTTCTGTACACCTTAAAATGGCTATAGATTACTAATCAGCTGTTTTGTGTCTATTTTCATTATAGTATTTAGCATTATATAGCGTTGAAGCATAATTTTGCTGAACTTGGCTTTTTTTTTTCGGGTAGCCTAGACTGGCTTAAAACTCTATCAAGACATATGTCAACAGTTGAGGTGCAGAACAGTTTTAGGAGGGGCGTGCAGAGAAATCCTCAATACCTTAGTGAGGAGTTTTGATTGTTTGTCTGTTTGCTTTGAGGGGTTTCTAGAGCGATTCTGATGGTCATTGCAAGACAGGGTGGGAACAATAGGAAACACAAAAATAAATTCAGCATGATCTGTGAACTGTGAACGAGGAACCCCTTGTTGTAGTGGGCTCTTCAGATATTGCTAACCCTCCTGCAGTGAGTACATGCACACTTGGCCACCGAAGGCACTCCAATTCCCCATGGTCTCCTGGCAGTTGGGATGTAGTCCTTGGTGTCTGCACTGATAGTCCTTGGTGAGGATCTGGGAGTCTTCAGCAAAAAGTTACAAAAGTAAATCATTTTCTAACTATGACTGAAAATTATATGTAAAACTTAATACTGTGCTAGTCCTGAATGTGAAGAAACATCCTTACTCATTATCAGTGCTAGCTAAGGCATGACTTCCTCTTTGTAAAGCATGTTGGCAATATTTATCAACATTGCAAATGTATGTGCACTATATGCCAGTGAATGCTGTAATAGCCATTTATCCTTATGTCTATGTGTACGTGAGCAATCATGTATGGATGAAGATAATTCCTTCGAAACCACAAGAGACTGCAAACAACTTTGGCACTATTTACATAAATTATGGGATATCCATATATTTGAATGCCATGCAATCATTAAAAATAATGAGAGAAAGCTATTCATACTGGAATGGGAAGATCACCAAGTCATATTGTTAAATGATAAAAGCAAGCTCAGAGCAGTGTGTAGAATATTCAATCATGTGTGAAAAAGAACCAAGATCAAAATATGCACATATACTTGTATATGAACAGAATATTTCCTGAAAGACACAAATAATTGGGGGTGGTAGGAAAGGGCAATTCATTCTTCAGCGTGTAAGCTTTGTAGCTTTTGTCTTTTCTCCCATGTGCACTACTACTAAAAATATAAGGTAAATTTTAAAAGATCTAATGTTGGAGCCCTGTCTGGTGGGTTTTGAGGGGATACTATTTGCATACAAAAGCCCAGAGAACAGAATGCTTAGATGCTTTGGAGAGGAAATTTAAGTATATAATTGCTGCAGTATAGTTTCCCAATTTATCCATATTCTGATATAGAAAAAAAAATCACATAATCCTAAGTTGAAATACAGTCAAGCTGAATGCCAGCCTTGAGTACTGCAAAACTGAAACCAAATCCTGTTGAATGGCCAAAGAAAGACAACTGTATAATTATAGGGAAGGCAAGAGTAATGAACAGATGCCCAACTAGGCACCATGTGTGTACTTCTTTAATTCATCTTCATGGCAAATGGGTGAGGTAGAAGTTTAGTTACAGGGTACAGACTCAGAAACAAACTCAAAAAAGGGCACGTATTCACCCAGGTACGACAACTCATGACTCTGAGAAAACAAAACAGTTCATCTGGCATGTTGTCTCTCAGAGGCTCACAGATGAAAAAGGGCATGTGTTTTCGGCTTTCTTACCAGTTCAGGAAGTGTCTCATTAAATCGATAGCCCATAGCCCTTGCACTTAGTTAGCATTGTTCCCTACCTTATGTGATATTAATGATATTAACACAAGAGTTGATGTCTCATCTCTATGACTACCAGATTGCTTATCCATAAAATATGAACTAGCTTTTGCACAGTGCTGTTATAAATATTCAAAGTACACCATGAGTGTACAATATATGATAGCTACTGACATGGCTGACCATGATCAACTGAAAGTAAAATTTACATGGACAACAATAGCATTTTGATTTCTTTGGAAATTTCTGGAAGCAGGACAGAGAAAAACTTCTGAAGGTGAGCTCTGGAGTCAGATTGAGCTCTGTCACAATCCCAACTCATTCCTTTCCAGCTCTCTGAATCTGAATAAGTGATTTTAACCCCCCACTTAGCTATCATTTTCTCTATTGTAGAAACAGGATGAGAGTTTGGAGGTACTACTATCAAATGGGTTGTAAGAATTCAGTGGGATGATCCATAACACTGATTTAGCAACTGACTGGCATATGATAGGTAATTAATAAATGTTATGTTCTATTTTTCATTCCTACACTTTTGTGTACTTAAATGCAGATCTCTGTATATTGTATCAGAGCTCGCTCACAGACACTGGCAATGAACAGAGAAAGCCATAACAAAGGAAGAGGAAAAAACATATCAAAACCTTTCACCACCTCTGCTGTCAAAGGAAAAAATGTCTTTTGTGTTGGTCAAATTCTGCTTCCTCAATGACCCACTTCCTTAATCTACCCCCAGGGAGATCTAATTGCTCTTTACTCAGGAGTCCCACAGCACCCTGGATATACTTCCTGTCACACAGCATATTTGAGAACCCATGTGGCTTAATTATTCTGATATCACTGTTGAAATCAAGACACTTTTGAGAATCAAACAGGATGCTATTAATCATCTTGCCATAATAATAAGAATAAAGCAGGACTGTCATAAAAATGCAAGACATGTGCTTAATGGAATGAGAAGGAATTCGGGTTTTGAAGAAGCCAAGCTCCATGAGTTACTAGCTGTGTAATCGCAGACCATGCCTGCACTGAGTAAGTATTTAGCAACTGATGACTATTTTTTTCTGAGCCCTATATTCCCTTGGAAAGAGTGAGCCTCTTGAAGTGGACATGACAGGTTTCCATTACTCTTAGGACTCCATAGTACCTCACTTACAGGATACCCGGGAAACGTTAGGCACCTGTGGAACTATAGAGTAAGTGACACCTGTTACCATCTCTGAGAGGTGTTCCACTGCATAGTGCATAATAAATTTTGTAATAATGCCTGCAGTCAGAAGCAATAGTCAACACACTCCTAAATATCAAGCCTGAGGATAGAGGTCCCCAAAACTCCCCGAGCCCACACTACCCAGTTCATGTGTGTAGATTGCAGGAGAAGACTGTGTCCTCAGTTAAACCTCTGAAAAGTTTCTGCCCTCATTGGGCAACTCCATCTGTAAGGGAGCCCAAAGTCATAGGTAGCCCAGACACCCTGCCATCTCTCCTGCTAACCCAGCCTCTAAGTATATCTAAGTTATTCTGTCATGTCTTTCAGTGAATGTTATTGCATCTGTGATGAGGAAGAATGATACAAAGGAAGCATTTGCAGTGACAAAGAAACATTAGAATTCACTCTGTGGTGCACTGGTGGCTTAACAGCATTTGGTCTTCTCTAAACTTCAGTTTCTTCATCTCCTAAACAGGGGTTAATGATGCATAGCTTAATGGGCAGCTGCAGAGACAGTGTGAAGAAATGCCTAAGAGCACTTCGTAAATCTGCCAAAGTTGTTGGCACATAGAAAGAGTATAAGAAATGCACAGTTGGTAATGGCACATGAGGTAGGAATTCTACAGTGATGGGTAGCAGGAAAGGTGAACAGGTCCTAGAGTCCAGCTGAATTCTCTTTTCAAAGGCAGCCAGTGCATTTCTTCTCACACCCTAGGATATGCTAGTATTCCTTCTAACTTTAACTGGTGAAGTCATGGTTGAAGCTGGCTCATTTAGAACAACCATTTCTAGTAGTATCTTCACTTTCTCTAATCTAATGTTCTAATATTAAGTACATATTCAACTGAAATATAAACTTTCAAATTTATACAAAGTAAGCACAGCTTTGAAATTTATCTACTTCACCCCTTCCAGATGGTGGTTGGAATGCTAGCCACATGCAAGCAAAAGTCAGGCACATTTATTTATCCATTTGGGTCAAAATTTGACCTCTGTTACTAGTGTACAAATAAATAAATTTTGAGACTTTGAAGAAAAAGCCTTAACACTGCCTGATCTATAAAGGATTGATTGCCAAGTTGTTCTCAGTGATCACTATCTTTTCCGGGAATTCACAATATAAGACAGGGTAAATAATCAAGGTTCGGTGGAATTTTTTTTTTAATGTGTAATTTGAAACTTTCATACCAATATACAAAAACAACTTTGGATCCATGATATTATGGTAAGTTTTGCCATACACTAATGTGAAAGATTCACCATAAAAATCAGGAAGATTCCAATTACATTATTTTTAAAAAACTAGAAAACATTAATATAAGCCCAAAGGAATTATTTGGTTTCCTCATAGCCAGAAAACATCAAATTCTACTTTTGAGGCAGTGGCATGAATATATAAATACAACATTTTAATAAATATGTACTAAACACCTGCATGCACTAAGTTACAAGCTGGGTACCAGAATCTGCTAGTAAGGGGAACCACATTTTTTTGAGAATTATAAAAAATAAGCAAATAAACAAAGGACTCATTAAATATTATGATAAATAAGATAAAAAAGTGGAGAGGGCTGGGGTGTAGGCCTAGTGACTAAAATCCTCAACTCACACACGCATAGATCCTATATGGGCACTGGTGTCCCAGTAGCCCCACTTCCCTCCCTGCTTGTGCCCTGGGAAAGCAGTCGAATACAGCCTAAAGTCTTGGGACCCTGCATCCATGTGGGAGACCCAGAAGAAGCTCCTGACCCCTGGCTTCGGATCAGTTTATCTCCTATCATTGCAGCCACTTGGGGAGTGAGCCAGCATATGGAAGATCTTTCTCTCTGTATCTCCTTCTCTCTGTAAATCTGTCTTTCCAATAAAAATAAATAAATCTTTTAAAAAGTGGGGCATTCTAAAGGAGATTAATGTTTTCATTGTACTAATTATCTTGTAAATATTGTATCAAATATGTTTTTACAATAATTTCCTTATTGATATCTTCTGATAAACAGAGATTATTTACTTTCATTGAGTCCAATTGGATATTTTTTATATTCCTGAGTTGCATTTATTTCCTTCTAGAAGCTTTGTTTAGTATGTGATCCATCTTGAATTACATTTTTTTATACAGTGTGAGATACGTTCAATTTTTTTCCTACATGGTTATCTAGTTATTGAATCATACCATTTTTTGAAAAGCTTTACTTTCCCAACCGATTTACTTTGGCACATTTGTCAAAAAATCAACTGACTTTAGAAATTTAGGTTTGTGGGCCCGGCGGCATGCCTAGCGGCTAGAAGTCCTCGCCTTGAACGCCCCGGGATCCCATATGGGCGCCGGTTCTAATCCCGGCAGCTCCACTTCCCATCCAGCTCCCTGCTTGTGGCCTGGAAAAGCAGTCGAGGATGGCCCAAAGCTTTGGGACCCTGCACCCGTGTGGGAGACCCGGAAGAGGTTCCAGGTTCCAGGCATCGGATCGGCACGCACCGACCATTGCGGCTCACTTGGGGAGTGAAACATCGGATGGAAGATCTTCCTCTCTGTCTCCTCCTCCTCTCTGTATATCCGGCTTTCCAATAATAATAATAATAAAATCTTTAAAAAAATATATTTTATTATTAATCTAGCCTTCAAGCTTACCAATCCTTGATGTCATAATCTCTATTTTACTTTTTTAATGCAGTGATTTTTAAATTTTAATTTTTTAGTTGTAATATTTTCATTTTTCTTGTTCTCTTTAAAATTATTTATGTATTTATTTGAAAGAATGACAGAGGGAAAGTCAGAGAAATATCTTCTAATTACACTTTCGTTTTTCAAATGAACACAGTAGCCATGGCTAGACTTGGCTGAAGCTAAGAGCCAAGAGCCAAGAGCTCCTTCTGGGTCTCCCATGAAGATTGCAGTGTCCCAAGTACTTTGGCAATTGTCCTTTCCCTTCCCAGGACCATTAGCAGGGAGTTGGATCAGAAGGGGGGCAGCCACAACATGAAACAGAAATCCAGTATGGGATATCAATATCACAAGCAGAGGTTTATTCTACTATGCCACAACAACTCCAAGTTTTGTTTTCTTATTATGTTATCTTGTGCCAACTGGATCAGGTTTAGTCTGTCTTCTGTCTTTTGTCTTTTTCTGTTGAAATTTCCCTTGATCTTTGTTTTAATTGTCTTATTTACTCATTTAATTGAAAAGAGGCCTCAGCACCACCAGTTTTGACACACGCATTCCATGGTTAGACCGCATATTCTGTATTATCCCCGCAGTTGGAGTTCTGAATCCAGTGATCCAGTTGGGGGCAGGGGGGCAATCCTCAAAGAAACAACACCAGAGGTGACCCAGAACTGACTCCTGCATGTACTAGTCAATACAGAATCCAGCTCAGTGCATCACCCACATCAGCCTATACACATACTGGTGATTGCAGTTACCTGGTCAGTTCCGGCACCAGCCCCATCTCATATGCAAGCCAAAGGATGCTGCAGCCCAGCCTAACCTTGCCCACCACACAATCTGCCCTCATGTACACCAAAAAGAACTACAGCCTTGTCGGGAGCAACCCGAACTAATCCCCACCAGACCCACCCCCAGCCAAGGTTCCTGTGCATGCCAATTTGTACCGCAGACTGGTCCAGCCTGGCCCACATCCCATTTAGCTCTCATACATGTCAATGAACATTGGAGCCTGGTGCAACCCGACGCAACTCCACTATCCAGCCCACACTGATGCAGGCACGTGTCACCGCCTGTCTTGCCAGGCCTGCCCTCAGCCTTGGTTCTCATGCTCACCAGTGAGAGCTGCAGTTCATCAGAGAGGTGCCTATAGTTTCCCCACTGGGCCCACATCCAGTTCTGGATCTTGCGCTTTCCAGGTGGTCTAGTCTGACAGAAGTTATCCCTAGTTCCAGTACCTGTCAGGCGACGCTGCAGCAAAACCCAACCAGCCTGTACTTTGGTACACCCAAGCACCAGTGGATATGGCTGCTTATCCTAGCCTGTGGTTCTCCTGCTAACCCAGTTCACATTCAGACCAATGGGTATTATAGTCCTGCCCAGCCTGGTCTGTCCCCAGTCCCAGTTCTTATGCTCACCAGTGGGACCAATGGACAGCTGCCCTGTAGGGCTCATCTCCGATCTCACATCGCATATGCTGCTGTGAGCTGCAGCCCAGACTGGCATGGTCCATCTCACCTTAGTGTCCACCAGCGGGTGGTGCCATAACCTAGCCCAGCCCAGCCAGTCCCCAGCCCTGGAGTTAATGAGAACTGGCTGGTGTTGCGGCCCAACCACACCTGTCCTGCATCCTGTCCTGATTCTCACATCCGCCCATGGATGCTGTGAACTGGCCTGGCCTGCCCCCAGACCTGACCACATGTATGCCAGCTGGTACTGTAACCTGACTTGGTCTGGGCTTCTGTCAGCCTTGATTCTTGCATTCACCAGCAGGAACTGCATCCTGACAAATAGTTCACACGTGAGCTTTCAATGTGAGAATTTAAAGAACAAATACTTTTATTTATTTGTTTATTCATTTATTTTTCAACTCAGAACATCCTAGCCCCATTCCATGTATTATGATATGAAGGATTCTCTTTTTCATTACTTTCCAGATAAATTAAAATGTAGGTTTTTCAGATTTCCTTTTGCTTATATAACACTTAAGGAAGTTATTTTTAATTTTCAAATTCTGAAGACCCATTTGGCCATTGGTTCTTTCCAATTTCATTTTATTGTAACCTGAAAGAATGATTTGCAAATACTGCATCTAGCTTCTGGTCTTATCACTGATGAAGCTGTTTTAAAGATTTATTTATTTTTATTAGAAGGGCAAAATTACGATGAGAAGGATAGACAGAAAGAAAGATCATTAGTCTGCTGGCTTACTCCTCCAAATGGTCTTAGCGGCTGAACTGAGCCGATCTGAAGCCAGGACCCAGGAGCCTCTTCCGGGTCTCTCACGTGGATGCAGGGTCCCAAGGCTTTGGGCTGTTCTTGACTGCTTTCCCAGGCCACAAGCAGGGAGCTGGATGGGAAGCAGGGCTGCCTGGATTAGAACCAGCACCAATATGGGATCCCGGGGCACTTGCGAGGTGAGGACTTTAGCTGCTAGCCTACTGTGCTGGGCAACTGTTTACATTCTTAATGCCAAGCTTGCATTTTGTTTTTTAGATTTGACAAAAATCTTAAAGTGATATAATAAAACCCTATACTACAATTTGATTTTTGTCAAGGATATCAAGACTTCAGGAAGGTATGTTATAAATTTTGACCACTAAATCTTTTTATAAGTTTAGTTTTTTATTGAATGAAGCCCTTTTTATATCTTTAATGTAATCTACCTCAGGAAATCTACCTTATCAGGTATAGTATATGCAGAGTAATATACTTGGAGAGCATTGGGAGCACTTGCATATCTGCCTAAGTCCTTCTGTCAGCCTGAGACGTTCACATTTCCAGTGTAAAGATGTGAGGATCAAAGCATGGTCAGATCGAAATATGTATAACAGAGATTTTAATATCCAGATGTGAAGATGCAATGCAGTATGCATTCTAAAAACTGTCTTAGGAGATGGGAATGCTAACTCAACTGATTTAGTAATGAAACAGCAAATAGATGTGTCAAATTATCATATTTAATTCCACAAATATATACAATTAAAATAAGATAAAATATTATAATAGTATATTTCATTCATAATGCTATGACTGTGACTCCATTTCTTTTGTTTCCTTCCTCTATTGTAAGTTGCCCTCTGGGTGATTTCAAGGATGTAATTGGGTTATGTATAGGTCCATGTCTTCTGTACTCTTGTGTTGATTTGGTCAGTCTTCTGGATCTTGAGATTCATTTCCCTTCAAGCCAGGATCCATCTTTTAAATACATACTTCAACATTTCTTCTCCACAATAACACCCTCCCAGCCCGGCCTGCTTCTGGAACCCTGCAGCATCCTGGTCAGCTTCCCAGATCTTCCCTCCAAGTATTTTGTTCCAAATGTTGCCATCTTCGTGTATTTCCTCTGGACTCCATTTTGCATCTTTACAAAAATTCTCTACTGAGAATTATTTTATGGAAATCAGAACCACTGAAAAAGTTGTTCAACAAGGCTTACTTCTCATTTTAACTGAATTTTATTAAATGCAGTATTATTGGCCTTAATCTTTTATTTTGGTTTATCTTCAAATATCAGTCAAGGTTGTTTGGGTCTTGTGAAAAGTGATTTCTTTCTACTCTACACATTAGCAGAAAGCAATCTGAAAAGCAATTAGCCCCCTGATGAATCACAGATCAAAAGATTCCCTAATACTAGGGCTTAGGAAATAAAATCACCACTTCAACCAAGGGGCTGAGATGGCTGTTTGGCTCAGCACTTCAGCTGCTTGCATCCCAGATCAGCGTGTCTGTTTGTCTCCGCTTTGCTTACAAAACGGCAGCAGATGATAGCTAGAACTAGTATTCCAGGTGGGAAACCTGGAATTAGTTCCAGGGTCCAGATCCGAGCCTGAGCCGGTTTTTATTGTAGGTATTTTGAGAGTGAACCAGCAGATGAAGGATCTCTTGATAAGTCTGCCACTCTTCCTTTTAAAATGAATTAAAAATAAATACATAACCTTACAGAATATACAACTTAAACAAACAGTTGGTTTCCATATCAAATGTTGATTAAAAACAGCATGCCAGAATAAGAATACAAGAGAAGGAAGGTCTTTAACTGGTTCTCACTGCTACTGATTCCTACACTTTTAGCCAAAACAAAGTGCCTCGCCACCTAGGTTACTACTCAGATACTATCAGTTTGTAGACTTGGAATTATTATCTATGGTTGACTGTTTGCCTGATAATCTTATTCAAATAGAAATTGAGTAAAACTGAGAATGGATAATGATTTAGGCATGTTGCTTTCAAGTCACCATTTTTCCTGACTCCCTAATGTGTTAATAGGGGTTAAGATGTTGCAAAAACGACCATGCCAATTCTGGTTAAGTAACCACCATATAACTCATGAACTAGAAATCAGAAATTATTTTTATATTATTAAATGGTTACAATAAATGAGAAGAATATCAAAATTTTGTGATATGAAAATTATCTGAGATTCAAATCTCAACACTCCTTAGTTCTTTGCACTACAGCTCCATTCATTCATTCATTGCATGCTGCTCATGGTTGCTTTCATACTACAACTGTACAATTGAGTACTAACAAGCAAAAGTGTATGATCTGGAAAAGCTGTCTGGAACTTTACAGGAAAATATGATTAATGTCTGATAGACATCTTTGAGGAATATTTCATTGACATCAAGAAATTGGTATTAAAACCAGGAACTGCAGCTTAAATATTAAATTGCACTAAATTGAATGTTGTGGATCATACTGTAACTCTAGACACAATTAGAAAAGTATATGCTGAAGTATTTTCATTTGCTATCTGTTGTGCATAACAGATTACTCCAAAAGCTTCTGGCTTCAAACAAAAAAAGCATGTTATTTTATTTGTTCAGTAATCTTGGAGTAACTCAGATGATTCTAGTTCAGGTTTAATACATGATCAGCACTGGCACCATCTGAAGGCTTAGTGAAACTAACATGGCCACACCCGGGACAGATCACGCACATGACTAGACAAAGGCCCGACTCCTGTTGCTTATGCACAGGATTCTGCTGATTCTCACCTATTCCCCTTTCCATGGGAGCTTCAGCATCCTTATAACATTGCAGATGGCTCTCGAAGTTAGTAACTCAAGATAAACAGTACGTAATTTTTATGACTCAGCGTCCAAAGTTATATATCATCACTCACGTCACAAAGTCCAGCTCATACACAAGGGAAGGGCGATGGGACTACTTTTTTGAAGGAATTTTTCCTAATAGTTTAAGCCCATATTTCAAAGCCAACATGACACAAATGTCAAGATTTGTTTTATTACTTAAATTATTATTTATTTTTATTTGATTTGAAAAAGAGAGAAACAGGGAGGGAGAGGGAGAGAGAGAGAGAGACAGATGGACACACAGAAATGTTACATCTGCTGGTACATTCCCTGAATGTTTGCAACAGCCAGGGCTTCTTTGTCTGGAAAAGTGCCAGGAGTCTGGAGCTGAATCCCAGTTTGCCTTTTGAGTGGCAGTGACCCAAACAGCTTCAGACCCCACCGCTGCCCCCCAGTGTAGAAACTAGCAGACTTCTGCAATCCAGAGCATAGCCAAGACTTGAACCTGGGCACTCCAAGCAGCATCTAAAACTGTGTCAAAGGACTTTTCCAAAGGTAAAGAATAAAATAGTAAATAATAAATAAATATTAAGGATAACAAGTATATTTAAGCTGAATGTATAAA
This sequence comes from Ochotona princeps, assembly GCF_030435755.1. Lineage (NCBI taxonomy): Eukaryota > Metazoa > Chordata > Mammalia > Lagomorpha > Ochotonidae > Ochotona > Ochotona princeps. The sequence goes on from NC_080865.1 coordinate 96,746,970, forward strand.
ATTCAATATAATAGGGCAAACAGAATATAACAAAAAATAGTGAGTGTCCTACAAATGGCAAGAGCCATTTCAGTATAAATTATTACAAAGTCTGATGAATATTAGCTAAAAATGACATGGTGCAACTGCATCCAAGCATATCAATAATCATAACATATGTTAAAGAATCTTGTTCTCCTATTTAAAGGTAGATTTTCACAGGCTTTAGTAAAAATTGAATGTGAATTTCTCTTTCTATGTAATTATATAAAGTGGTAAACTTCATACATCTTGCAATACAGATTTCAGAGCTTACTGATACTTCCTGCCCTACCCCACCCTCTCCACTCACATTCTCCATCCACACTCCTCCTTCTTTCTCTCTTGGTTTTCCTAGTTTATAGGATAGCATACTTTCATTTCACTTTGCAACCACAGGTTCAACATTCTATTGGGCAAAGACAGCTGGCAAGAAGAAAATAACAGTAATAGCAAAGAACAAAAAATCAAAATAGAATATGTACTTGCTCAGGTGTATAAGTAAACACTGTAAACAATATTCAAATCCCAGAATGTGATTTTTTAAAAGAAATTTACATAAAACAAAATTGCAAAGCAAAAATAGTGTGTAAACATTAACAAAAATAATCAACATTGATTTAGAGAAAGTTTTATTCAATGATAATATGTTCTTTTCATGTTTGTTTTTTTGTTTTTACTTATGAAAGAGGGAGACAGAAAGAGAGAGAGAGAGAGAGAGAAAGAGAAAGATTCTGTCAGCTGGTTCACTCTCCAGATATCTAGATGGCTGCCATAGTCTGGGCTGAGTCAGGAGCCAAGCGTTTCACCCAGGTCAGTAACGTGGACGGCCAGGCCCAAGCACTTGGATTGTTTTCTGATGCCCCTCCCAAGCCATTACCAGAGAGCTGAAATGAAAGTCAAGTAGCTAGGACGTGAACCAGCACCCATATAGGATGCCAGTATTGCAGATGGTAACTTTACCCATCACACAATAAACTTCATTTTCTTTCAAAACACATATGATACTTAAGAATCAGCTATATACTATATACTATTTGATACATACATAATTATGTGTACATGCATATGTATATATATGTATGTATCAGTACATTACAAATCTAGGTGTCAGAGAGAGAGAGAGAAAATCCAATGATAATGCAATAAACTTAGATTTCTGCAGAAAGAGATAACTTTGTAAAAATGTATAAACCATGAAAGCGAGAGTCAAAAAAATCTACGTAGTTTTAACAATTTGACATTATAAGGTCAACATTAAGCTACAGTAGATTAAGCCACCATCTTCAATCTCATATGAGATCATACGCCTGCTGCTCTAACTCTGATCCACCTCTCTGCCAATGTGCCTAGGAAAGCAGCAGAAGATGCCCCAAGTACCTGAGGACCCGAGTCTACATAGAAGACCCAGATGGATTACTGGCCCAACTCTAGTCAGCAGCCATATTCACATTCTCTCACTACACACACACACACACACATACACACACTATATATATATATAGCATACATATACACTCATATATATATACATACTTTACAAATAAATACATTTTTAAAAATTTGGACATCATAAGTAATATAATGAAGCAATTGTTTTGCTGTTTATGTTGCTGTTTCTGCTGCTTGCTCAGTGACTTTCATGGACTACCAGTTTACAGTCTATGTTCTGGGTCCAGCATTGTGGTGTAGTCAGCTAATATGTCGCATATGATTCCATCATCTCATATGAGTGATGGTCTGAGTCCTGGCTGCTCCACTTCTAACTCAGCTCCCTTCCAATGTACCTGAGGAAGTTCTGGAAAATGACTCAAGTGCTTGGGTGCCTGCCACTCCCATGGGAAACTGAGATGGAATTCCTGGCTCCTGGCTTAAGCCTGGCCAGTGCAGCCATTTGGGGAATGAGTCAGCAGGTGGCAAACCTTCCCTCTCTGTCTCCTGTCTCTCTGTACCTCTGCATTTCAATTGAAACAATTTTTGAAAAAGACTAAACAGGAAGACTCTTCTTGTTTAGTGATAAGCTATGAGTTGGATAGAATTGCCATTACATTTCTGGAACCTCTAAATTTCTATTTCAAGCCTAGAGGCTCTCATGGCCATCTCACATCCAAAGGGCTAATGTGTACATATCAGAGAATGCTTTCACTACTCTAGCAGGTTATTCTCAACTCTGCTTTATCCTTCACTTGCTGCTCACACCAAACCTCAAAGTCAGCCAGAAGTCAGATAATACGATCATGCATGCACATGATCTTCTAGAATTCCTGGAAACTGGAAAATGTCTATATCCTTCAAAAATTTCTAAGGATATGTCATCTTCCAGTTTCCTTATAGGCATTTTGAGTAGACTTTTTACCCCAACCATTATGTCAAGCTCAGGCAGCTGAGCTGTTAAAGAGCTACTCCTGATTGTTTCTCAAATAAACCTTTTGGGGAAAGAGTATTCCTCCTGGGAAAATCCTCAGGTCAAATAAAGGCAGGCCCTGCAGCATTGGATTTTCCAGGCAACTGCCACATAGGCAAAAACAATTATGGCTTATGGAAACGGGACTTTAAAAGAATTCCAAACTCATCATGCCATCCTCACTGTTTTCTAGCCTGCTTTTTTTTTTTCAAGAATCTCAAGCAGCAGGGGACAGGCAGAGAGCAGGGCTGGTTCAAATGCAGCAAAGCTTGCAGGATTTATAAATCACAGTGCTGCCAATGTCTTCTGAGTCAATACTCCCAGGATCTTTGCAAGTTTTTTTTTTTTTTGGTTAATTTTACAGTTCTGAAAATTTGATTTGGGAAATTTTATTTTCTAAAATATTCAATACTTTATACTGGAATGAATTTTTGTAGATTCTGCCTTTCTTAAAGAGCTTCTGCTAGATTTTTTCAGAGTTAGAGAAATTCATGATAAGAATTTCAAGTTATATCTTTCAAAGAAATAAACAAGTATCTTAATTTTCAAATGAAGGATATCACTATGCAGAGGGTTAAGGTACCACCTGCAACACTGATTCCATCCGATGATTCACTCCCCAAGTGACTGCAACGGCCGGAGCTGTGCTGATCCTGGTGCATTCAAAGTGAGGACTTTAGCCACTAGGCCACTGCGCTGAACCCAAGAAAATAATTTAGAAAGAACTACATATCTACTTCTATAAGATAGAGTTATCCTCTGTCAAAGTAAAATTTACACAATGAAAAGTTTTAATTAGAAGACAAAAAAGTTGGGTCTGGCACCCTAGCCTAGTGGCTGAAGTCTTACTTTGCAATTGCTGGGATCCCATAATGGCGCTGGTTCTACTCCAGGCACCCCTGCTTCCCATCCAGCTCCCTACTTGTGGCCTGGAAAAGCAGTCGAGGATGGCCCAAAGCCTTGGGACTCTGTATCCACGTGGGAGACCCAGAAGAGCTCCTGGCTCCTGACTTCGGATCAGCTTAGCTCTGGCCATTGCGGCTGCTTGGGGAGTGAATCATCGGACAAAAGATCTTCCTCTCTGTCTCTCCTCCACTCTGTATATCTGACTTTCCAATAAAAATAAAATAAAATAAGTCTTTGAAAGAAATGAAAAAACAAAAAGGTCAACAATAAATAAACCATGCTTTAAAGTCAGGAAACAGTCCAAAGAGTCAAAATGAATAAAGCCAATGAAAGCAGAAGGAAATAATTAAAGATAAAGCCAGGAGATATTGATATTTAACAAAACAATTGATCTCTGTAGAACTTAAAATTCACTCAATATATTTTATTAACCCTCAGTAAGTGCTTTCAGTACTCTAGAGCAGTGATAACCAATAAAACCTCCTGTGAAAAGCAAGTTTACAGTATAATATGCTCTGTCCATTCTGGGAACCACCATCTACATGTGATTATTGAGCTTCTGAAAAGTGATTGAGGAACTGAATTTTACACTTTATCTCTATATACATTAACTTAATGTAAATAAAGTGACTCAGCAACATTGGATGCAAGCCCAATGAAGAACAGGAAGAATGGCATTCGTGGCAATTGAGAAGGTTTTGAGGTAGGAATAAGCAGGACCTCCCCAAGAAAGCGCAGAAAGGCATAAACATTGGCTGCAGCTGCAAAGCCCTTGCTTTAGATGCCTGCTCCCACGCTGGAGTGCCTGGCTCTAGGAATCCAACGCTTGTACCTTGCTTCCAGCACTGCTGCTCATTCAGACACTGGCACGGCTGCAGGTGGTGGCTGAAGCAGTTGGATCCTGCAGAAGGAGTGCAAAACTTTGACTTGGACTAGCACTGACTCTGGCTTTTGGGGCCATTTGGGGAGTGGCCCAGAGAATAAAGATCTCTGCTTGTCTTTAAACTCTTTAAATGAAGTAAAAATATCTTTTAAATAAAAATCCACAGTAACTAGAGAAGAGGGAAGAAGGGATGAGCAATAGGAGACAGCATCGGAAAGGTAGACAGCAGAGAGAACATGCAGATCCTGCAAATCACGCACTAGGAGGAGGAGATGAGCTCATAAGAGTAACAAGTAGCTTAAAATAAGACAATCTCAACTTCTAGCTTCCTGGAGTTTATGGTATCATTTATTCAAATCCCTATTGGACATCTCTGTCTTGGATGTTCCACAAGCACATCAAACTCAATATATTTATGACAATTCAGGTCTCTTCCCACCAAATGTATTCCCTCTGTTGTTCGTCTTACCTTTGCAATGTCATTAATAAACTCACCACCTGCAAGGATTTAGTTAGGAAAGAGACTCTGCTCCAAAAATCTTAAACATAGGAATATAAAAGAAGAAATTTGCTGAGTAGACTTCACTTCTGCTAATCCAGAGATTAGCTACTACCTGCCCACCAGGGGTTAAAGAACGGGTATACTTAGATTGACCAGATCCCTGAAGTTGCAGCCATCCAGTTAGAGCTAGCACCATTGTGGGGATTGCCTGGCACAGAGTGAAAGCCTTGCTGTCCAATGTAGAACAGAAGAGGGAGCTGTATTTTGGTATGTTCCCTTCAATTTTCATCACTTATTCTATATACTGCTCTCATATTTCTAGCATGTATGCAATAGTATGATTATTCTGCTGAGTATCATTTAATATTTCCCATTTGTGCACAAATATACATTCTTCTGTATAGTGTATGTGTTAGTTTCCTATTGCCATGTAAAAAATTGCCACAAATACTGCACTTTCAAATAACACAGATACATGGTCTTATGGCTCTTGTGGATTAGGAGTTCACGTAGGTTAACTAGATCCTCTGCTCGGAGTCCTACCAGACTGAAAATAAAGTGTAGGATGGGACTAAAATTCTCATAGGTGCCTCAGGGTCCTCCTCAAAGCTCATTCAGGTTGTTGGCACTTTTCATTTTCTTGTATATCTAAGACTAAGGGCCTCATTGAATTGTTAGCTTTTTTCAGAGACTTCTCAGTAGCACTTCCTCAATGAATGTTCCCCCAAAGGCAATCCACAACAGTGCTTTCTCTTCAGCCAGCAGGAGTGCATCTATCTGACTGCTTAATCCCCATTTAAGAATGTATACAATATAATCTCCCTTTACTGATCAATTCAAACTCAATTCATTAGTAAGCTAAACACTGGAGTCCTATTCCATCTCATTTGCACGCGCTGTTCGCATTTAAAGCTTAGGAGCACAGAATTTAGAAGGCAAAATTAGACCAGTTAACATTGGGAATCCTGAGAGCAACTTAGATTTCTGTATTCTCAGTATATAAATCCCTGCACTTCACTCTCCTGTGCAGCTACTAGCCCAGTACCTAGTCTCACTCTTTGACACTGCCACTCTAGATCTATAAAGCTAAATGTGGATTCTGGACTATGTATTTCCTTACTTCCGTGCAGCTCTCTAATGAGATATTCTCTGTTAATCTACCTCCATACTTCTGTAAATTGCTTAAGTATTAGCTTAAATGTTATCTCCCCAGTGGCAAATTTCTTTGACTCTCCACAAGTGAACTCAAATGTTTCTCCTCTTCTTTCTTTATATTTTGTGCATATTCCTCTAAAATTATCCTCCACAAGACTATTTCTTGAGGAAAAGTACCTCACAATTTCGACTCTATCTCCAACTGATACAATGTAAGTTATGAGTAAATACCCTGCCAATGGTGGTGGAATGAATGAATACATTATTAACTAATAAACTGCAAGAAGTCTAGTATGTGAAGAGGAATCTGAATATAAAAGTAAAGAGATAGTAAGAAGCTACTTTGAGGAGGGTTTTGTATGCCATACTTTAAAAGCAGTAGGGAGTGATCCACAGATTTTAAAGTAGGAATGAAATTACAGAGGACACCCAAATTAGAATGCCTCAATTTAGGATTTTAAGCATTGGATTTTTTTAAATTTATTTGAGAAACAGGGAGGCAGAGAGATCTCCTATTTTCTTGTCAATTCCCCAAATATCCACAACAGATCATACATGGGTAGGCCGAAACCAGGAGCTGAGAACTCAAGCCAGGTTTGCCACATGTGCAGCAGCGGTCTGCCTATTTGAAGCATTACTTGCTAACACAGCAGGCACACTTTAGCAAGAATCTAGAATTGGAAGCAGATTCACAATTTTATGGATTCTATATGAATGGTGCTTTCAATTTTGTATTTTGGTCTTTTCCTGGGCTAGCAAATGATCCTGTCTTGCCAGACTGGGAAGCAGCAATGCAGGCAGCTCCCACTAGTATTCTAGCTATGACAGGGAACAACTGAGATTCTACAGTGTATTGTGTGGCTAAGTGATCATATGTGATAGCTTAAGTTGATTAAACGCATTTTCAATTTGTGACTAATTCAATTGGTAATGTGCTTATTGGAACATAACCCCATTATAAGTTGAACAGCATTTGTATGAGAGTTGCATTTTAGTAAGTTTACTCCAGATGTTGTATCCAAGTGTTTCTCATCGTATTGTCATGCGTCACTGAACAAAAGAAATACATTTTGAGAAACACATCATTAGGCAAACTTGTCATTGTGTAAACATCACAGAATGTGCTCAACATAATCCCAGATGGAATAGTCTACAATATGACTAGGAAATATAGTATAGCCTTTTGATCATAGGCTACAAACTTGTACAGCATGTTACTGTGCTATATATTACAGGTGTAAAACAATGTGCAATATACTTCTGTGTCTAAACACAATTAAACATAGAAAATGTACAATAAAATGCTATTAGCAATAAAGGTAGTAGTACACTGATACAGGGCACTTACTATGAAGGGATCTTTAGAACTGGAAGTAGCTCTAGGGGAATCAGAGTGTGGGCAGTGCATAAATATGAAGGCCTAGGATATCAACGCATAGCATTGTAGACCTTATAAACACTGTACACTTAAGCCATATTAAATATTTAAAGAAATATCTCTCTTCCAAGCTTTTTTTTAACTTTTTAATTTCTTAATTATTTCACTTTTTAAAATGGCACATCAGGATCTTAAGAGTCAGAATATGGTAAGAACATGTTTAAACAGAGAAACATTAGCTAGTGTGAAGCAGAGAGGGCACATTCAAGGAAATAGGAGAGGTCAGAATGACAGCAGAGGAGCACCTGAAGACTGACAGACACAGGAAAGCAACAGACACAACAGTGTGGTGTTGCAGTGACTGATACTCCAGTGGCATTCAGCAAGCAGTGATCTGAACTGCACATACAGCCAGAAATCCACAAGCACAAGGTGGGAAGGGGCATTCACCAGGAGCTCAGGAGGTGAACCCAAACAAAGAACTACCTGTCCTGCTGGTCTGTTTGATTTGACCAGGAACAGAGACATAACAGCAGGTCTCAGATGGGCAGTGTGGGAAAAGAGTGGATTTCACAACCCAGTCCGCCCTCTAGAGCCAAATCAGGATCCATTTTGTACAGTGTGGCAAAGGCTTTAGGACTGCATGGACAACAGTGAGCTGTGCATGTGCTGAGCTGGGAGCAAACTCACTGAGCTCAGTGCATTGCACTGGTCCCACAGGGAAAATAATACTGACTTTAGCATTGTACAGGTCAAAATAGGGCTGTGCGGCACCCAGACGTAACGGCCAACAGGTTCCAGCAAGATCACCACCATCAACAATCTAGCTATATAAGACACCTGGTGTCTCCCTAATCCTGGGACCTGCTCAAGTTGGAAGTGGGAGAAAGATTGTACAGACAACGGTGCAGCCTCAGCACAGGATCACAGGAGGAGGAGAGTGCTAAGCCAGGAGCTGGGGCTGTGGAGACCATAGTGGCAGTCTAATATAAGAACCCAGACCTGGAACTCGCTGGAGGGAATGGCCGAAGTGACTGCAAACAAACAAAGAAATGTGCACCAACCACAATTAGTAAAATCAAATTGTAGACCTGTGGGTGACAGAACTTAGAAACCTGCCCCAAGGAGAAGAATCTGCGAAACAGAAGTACAATGACCAAGAGCAAGAGACAAAGGCACAATGAGGATTACTGAAGACTCCCCTTCAAAAGAGCAAAACCCTTTGCCAACCTCAGAGTTAACTGAGGAATACATTGAGAAAATGGGGGATACAGATTCAAAACAGTTGTTATAAAGCTTCTTATCAAAAACGAGAAGCCTGTAGTACAGGAGTTCAAGAAATTTAAGGAACATGTCACACAGGAAATGAATCAAATGAAAGCTGATATATCAGCAATGAAGAATACAGTGGAGCAAATTAAAAGTACAGTGGAGAGGCTCCATAATAGAATGAATGAAGCAGAAGAACAAATCACAGAATTGGAAGATATTTCCTGTCACCGGGGAAAACAAAAAAACTGGAAGCAGAGCTGGATCAAGCTAAAAAAAATGTTCAAGAATTAAGAGACACTGTTGAAAGGCCAAATGTAAGAGTTATGGGAATCCCAGAAAATGCAGAAAGACAAGCTGGGGTTAAAGGTGTATTCAATGAAATATGGGAAAGTTTCCATAATCTAGAGAAAGAATTGGGAAACAACATCCTGGAGGGGCACAGTACTCCCAAAAGGCTTGATCAAAAGTGATCTTCACCACGACACATAATAATCAAGCTCTCTCCAATTGAACAAAAGGAAAAGATCCTTAAATGGGGCCTGGCACAATAGCCTAGTAATGAAGTTCTTGCCTTGCACACACCAGGATCCCATATGCAAGCTGGTTCTAATCCTGGCAGTCCAAAGCCTTGGGACCCACTCCACATGGGAGACCGAGAAGAGGCTCTTGCCTCCTGGCTTTGGATCAGCATAGCTTCAGATGCTTGGGGAGTGAATCAACAGATGGAAGATCTTCCTCTCTGTCTCTCCTCCTCTCTGTATATCTGACTCTCCAAAAAGAATAAATAGACCTTTTTAAAAAAATCCTTCAATGTGCACGTAAAAAAAATCAGCTGACATATAAAGGAATGCCAATTAAATCCACAGGAAACCTCTCATAGGAATCTCTCTAGGCCAGAAGAGAATGGATTGACATATTCTAGTTTCTAAAAAGCAAAAAAAAAAAAAAAAAATCGGCCCAAGATAACGTACCCAGCAAAGTTTTCCTTTGTCTTTGAAAATGAAATAAAATTCTTCCACAGTAAAGAAAAGTTAAAAGAATATGCTTCTTTCCAACCTCCCTTACAAATGATGCTTCAAGATGTTCTCTTGACAGAGAAGAGGAATAGCGCCCACCAAAACCAAAGGCAAATGGGAAGAACATCCCAGTAAAATAACAGCAGAAGACTAAATCAATGAACAACACATTGCTAAAATGACAGGATCAAACTAAAACCTATTCATATTAACTTTGAATGTTCAGTGGCTTAAACTGATCGATCTAACATCATAGATAAGTAGACTGGATTAAAAAGCAAAACCCAGCTATTTGTTGCCTATAGGAGACATATCTCATGAAGAAATGTCAGCAGAAACTGTATCTCATGAATTTTGATTTTTTTAGTTTGATCTCTTCAAAACAGTTTCTTATTAAATTCTTCACTGACTCATAGATCATACCGTAGCATCATTTTCTTCAAGAAAATTTTTAAATTTTTTTTCATTTCTTCAATGACACATTTAGTCATTCACTAGCATGATATTTAACTTCATAGCATTGTAAATTTCTATTTTTCTTCCTGTTGTTGATTTTGTATTGTGGCTCTTCATTTAAGGTCATTTATAGTAACTGTGTAGTGGAGACTATCATATCCACATGCAAAGCTACAATGCAGGATGCATCTCTACTTCCAGACCAAAGATAGACTTACAATGAAACTGTTTACTGTATCTTGACAATAGGATCTGGACTCTCTGCCATTGTCCATGCCCGCAATGATGGACATACGGCTGTTTATGAAGAACTATACTATAGTAATAATATAGGGAAACTCATTGGGGATGGTGAGGGGACTTGGGAATGGGGGAAAGGAAATCCCAGGGCCTATGGAACTGTATCATCAAATAATAATAATAATAATAATAATAATAATAATAATAATAATAAAGTTAAAAAAAGGGCGCATCTGAAAACACACACTGATGTACAAAAGTATTTAGGGAAGGTGGACATTTGACACAGTGACTAAAATGTCACTCAGGATGTCTACATCCCACATCCCACTGCCTGCTGGTTCGAATCCTGGCCCTGCTCTCAAATCCACGTGCCTACTAACATGAACCCTGGGAGGCAGCAGTGTATGTCTTCTTCAAGCAGCAAAGTCTCTGTCCCATACATGGGAGATGTGGACTGAATTCCTGGGTCCTGCCTTCCCCCGGCCGAGCCCCAGCTGTTGTGATCATTGAGCATGAACAGCTTGAAGTCTGTGGAGGAGGGATCTGCATCTGCAAGTACTTTTCATTGTTTTCTTTTCCCCCCTTCAGCTTATTTGAGATGTAAATGATACATAAAATTTGATTTATGGTATAGATGTTTTGATAAATGATACATTGTAAAATGATTAAATCAAACTGATTAACATGGAAATCACCTTACATTATTATGTTTTGTGTTAAGAACATTTAAGTTCTACTATCTTAGCAAGTTTGAAGTACACAATGCAGTGTTATTAGCTCTACTTTGCCATGCTGCACCATAGATGACAAGAATGTTCTTCCTCTCTGGCATTATTCTTCACTCTTCGCCCAGTATTTCCTTAGCCTGACCCCTAGGAATCACATTCTAACTCTACACTTCATTAGATCAGCTTTTTCAGCTTTCACATATGAGAAGGAAAATTTTTGTCTTTCTGTTTCTGGATTATTTCAGTTAACATGATGGCCTCCCGCTTCACCTACATTGCAATAAATGACAGAATTTCATTCTTTTAATGCTTGACTAGTACTCCATTGTGTATATATAGACCTTATTTTTTATCCATTAATCTACTTAGATTATGTCTCTTGACTATGGTGGATAAAGTTGCAGTGAGCATGGAGTGAAAACACATCTTCAACCTATTCATTTCAGTTTCTTTGCATACATGCCCAGAGGAGGGATTGTTGGGTCATACTGTAATTTTATTTTTTGTTTTTCTAGGAATTTCCATGCTATTTGCCATAATTGCTACATTAATGTGTATGCATTCCCAGCTAAGTGGAAAAGCGTTTCTTTTGGGCCCGGTGTGATAGCGTAGTGGTTAAGATCCTCACCTGCAACCTGCCGGGATCCCATATGGTCGCTGGTTCTAATCCCAGTGGCCCTGCTTCCCATCCAGCTCCCTGCTTGTGGCCTGGGAAAGCAGTCGAGGACGGCCCAAAGCCTTGGGACCCTGCACCCATGTGGGAGACTCGGAAGGGCTCCTGGCTTCAGATTGACTCAACTCCAGCCATTGCGGTCACATGGGGAGTGAAACATCAGACAGAAGATCTTCCTCTCTGTCTCTCCTCCTCTCTGTATATCCACCTTTCCAATAAAAATAAATAAATCTTAAAAAAAAACATTAAAAAAAAGAAAAGTGTTTCTTTTCCCCTCGCTTCACTAGCACTTACCTTTCATATTTTTATAATATCCAAGTATGAGGCAAAGTCTCATTGTGGTTTGCATTTTTAATTCTCTGATAAGTAGCCATAAAGTAGTAATCATGTGGAGAATTTTTTTTTTATAAACCTGTTGGCTGTTTTCATGTCTTCTTTTGAGAACTATCCCCTCAGATGTTTTACTAATTTTAATTGTATTGTTTTCTTGCGATTCAATTTTTTAAAAATTTCTTTTTATTTGAAAGGCAGATTTACAAAAAGATGGAGAGAGAGACAAGGAGAGAGAGAGAGAGAGAGAGAGAGAGAGAGAGAGAGAATATCTTCCATCCACTAGTTCACTCCCCAAATGGCTACAAAGGCTAGAAATGGGCCAGTCCAAAGTCAGGAGCTTCTTCCGGTTCTCCCTCATGGGAGCAGGGGCCTCAGGACTTGGAACACCTGCTGCTTTCCCAGCCCGTAATAAGCAGGCTTGATTGGAAATGAACAGCCTAGACTAGAACTGGCACCCATATAGTATGCTGGCATTTGTTGGTGGAGGATTAGCCTGTGGATCCACTGCGCCACACCCACCATTCAGTTGTTTTAAAGGAACGCAATGGGTTGTCAGCTCCTTCATAGCATGCAACATAAAAGCTAAGGAATAAACAGATAGGTTTTATGACAAATATGTTTCTATAAAATAGTGACTTATCAGAGATGCCTTGCTTGTGTGAAATAGCCAACATTTCCAAGATCATCTTAGCCCAGGATAAGCCAAGTGTGACCTGCCACCTTCAGTTTTAAACCAACTCCTTTGTGCAATCTTGCCTCTCTAAGTGACTAAGCCTTACATGTAGCTCAAAAGGTGTAAGAGAATTTGTCAATTATATTGTGAATTTGTTCTTTTGCTGTTTTTAATTTTATCAGAATGGATTAAGTATTTTCGTAAGTTGTGATGTAGCCAGATCGAAGCTCAACTGACTAATATACTGTCTGAGTATCTGCTCTTTGCTGATAAACTGTAGGAAATATTAGATACCAACTGCTGTCAATATTATTGATGTGTGCAATCAAGCATTAGGAAAATCTAAACTTTTAAATTATATATGCTGTTTTCATAAACAGACTCAAATTGTGATCCATCAAGCAGCTGAAATGACAAAATACCACAACAAAACTTCATTGCTTCCATAGAATTTGGCATAAAGGCATAGGGCCCAAAGAAACATTTAAAAAAAAATACCATCGGTTGTGGCCTGACGTTTGGGGCTCAGAGGTATCACAGCAATGGAAATCATTTTTCCATGAAAATCTTTTGTTATAGTGACACCTATTATAGTTTATATATTCTTATTATAAATTAACATAAATAATACATGCATATGATTTTAAAAAAAACATCAAATTTAAGAAATGACATAGTTTAAAAGTATGTCTCCTGTATTCTAGACTTCGCAGAGATCACTACTGTTTTCCTGGTTTGGGTTTGCTTAACTTCTTGGGTCTGTATATTTCTATTTTTGCCAGAATAGTTGTCAGCTATTATTTCTTAAATCCTTCAGCCCTACTCATTTTATTTCCTATCAATTTTGAATACATACTATGTGCTTGTTGGCTTATTTTTGCTATTATTTGCAAAATAATAATAATCTTATAAGAATCACCTTATAAGTCCCTTTGTCTCTCTTTTCAGTTAATTTCACTCTCCTTAGAATGTGTGGCTCCTAGTCTTTCCTCATGGTTATGTCGTTTGTCATACCCACTATCCAAGTAAGTCCGCTTCAGTTGCATTTCTCATTGGCTTTATTTTTTACACATTTGTACTATTTTTACTATTTACACATTTGTTCTATTTTTCTCATTTGTTTCTAGAGAAATTTATAATTGATTGCAGAAGCATCATTGTGAATGATGTTTTCAAATCCCTGTCAGAGAATCTCAACATCAGTTTATCTGCGTGTTGGTATCCGTTTATCTATTTGCTTATTCAAGTTTTGATTTTCTTGTTGTTACTGGGATAAGTGGTTTTCAAGCCTATCTTGGATATTTTCCCTTAAGTTAGGACACTGAAAGAAGTTTTTATTATTACTGATTTGGCACAAAATCTGTTTTATTTTAACAAGCAGGTCCAGACCTGATTTTATGGGTTACAGTTACAATGACAGTTCATTTTTATGGCCTTTCCAGTGCTGTTTTGGTATGCTTCTTGTATCTGGTACCATGTTTCCTGCTTAGAGGGTCAGAAAGAATATCATATGGTCAAGCTATAAGATGCTCTAGTGATGGGGTGGGGGGCTATGTTTGGATTCCTAGTTGCTCTGGAGTTTCTGAGTGAAAGGAGAAAATCTCTAACCCTTGGAGACCAATACATCTTGACAATCTGGTTACTAACTGTTGACACGTCTCCTTTTTCCAGTTTCCTTCATCTACCTTTACAACAGGAAAAAAGTCTTTAGTTCACAAGGAGCAAGATAATTCCCAAACGTGGCCTATGGCAGTCCTTGTAGAACTTGCTAGTATTATTAATATTTTATTGAGAAATAATTTACATACTACACAATTCACCCATTATAAGCACTTAAAATGGCATTTTGAAATTATAGAATTATTTAACTATAACTAAAATCTAGTTTGATTATTTCCATCAGCCCCCACTCATTCACGTGCTGTGGCGATTATATTCTATGCATCCCCCACAACATGAAGCAACCACTAATCCTACAGGTCCAAAAAGACAAATATCATGTTTTCTCTGATATGTGGTAGTCAGTATAGAATATAAAATAATGCATAACATTAAAACAGGCAGGCCTGCCATGATGGGTTGATTGACTAGTCCTCCTCCTTCAGACACCAGGTTCATGTTCTGGATTCTCTACTTCCCAAATGGCTTAATCAATGTTTTCTACTCATTAGGTTGAATGTGCCACCATAAGATACATAGCCATTAATGTCTATATTCAATTGTTCTCATTCCTATTTAGACTGCCTTCTTAAAGGCACCCAAAATCAACACACTTTTATGAGCAAACAGTGATTACCTAGAGGTTATGCTCAGTTCAAAAACCTCTAGATCTTCCACTTTTTGTTGATGGATTAGGGTATGAGTTGGAGATTTAATTTCAATGCTCACATAATTTACAGGCATATCCTAGCCGTTATGGTTTCATGGAGACTTCCTCTATTCTCCCATTAAATAGAAGGCTTACGTTTGGCCTGGAACTTGTTGATAGCATGTACACAGATTTCTAGGCTTCCAGAGAAATAGGGCAGTTAATCAAGGACCTTCTGTTTA
Source organism: Ochotona princeps (assembly GCF_030435755.1). Classification (NCBI taxonomy): domain Eukaryota; kingdom Metazoa; phylum Chordata; class Mammalia; order Lagomorpha; family Ochotonidae; genus Ochotona; species Ochotona princeps. The sequence goes on from NC_080865.1 coordinate 96,762,160, forward strand.
ATCTAAGGCTAGTCTGTCAGTCTGTTGCTTATCAACCATGATCACAACATCACCCAAGCTGTGACTCGGGCCTTCCTCCATTCGTTTGTTACTAAGATGATCTTAGTTTGCTACAGTTCTCAGGGGTGTGGAGTTTTTCCTGCTGCACTCATTCTAAGTCAGTTTGCCACATTTGACAGCCAAATCATTGGTCTTAGAGTTTGTCCAACCCTAATACAACTGCTTTTCTGATAGACATGGGGTAAATAGGAGCAGCCCTGGACTACAACACATTAGATTCTTGATGTTCCTTAACTGAGGATCTGTAGGTACTTTTATAAAAACAAATAAATCCCACTTGTTAAATGCCTTTGCTTGATTTCCAGAGTCCAGAGGTCTTTGGTCAATTCTAATCATCTTTATAGTTGCTTTTTTGGGAAGAATGTTGCTGATCTTCTCCTTTGGTACAGCTCATAATAACCTCAACTGTTGTCCTTGCTGCCCTTCCTGCCATCTTGCCCTGCTACATTACCTCTTTAAGAAACAGCCAGGTCATAGCCTTTTCTTACTCGAAACAAACCATTTGCTTTCCAAGTGCTAAAAATAAAATCCAACCTCCTTTGGACATTTTAAAGAGTCTTACATTATCCGGGCCCCTGCTAACCTTCAAACTCTATCTCCTACTACTCTTTTCACTGCCCATTCAATCAGCTATGCTTGAATCACAGTATTCTTTCAATGCTTTCAATTTTTATAACATACACTCTTCCAATACAAGGTTTCTCTTGCATGTGCATTCGCTTGAGATGCAGGGTAATTGCCTTCTGCTTATCACTTGTATCTACGTTCCCAGAGAAGCCTTCCCTGACCACCTGAGTTAAACCACCTACTTTAATCCGACTGATCATTTAACAGTTTGTAGCACATAGTGCAGTCAGAAATAATAGCAGTTGTGCTTTTTCTTGTACTGTAAAACTCTTCTGATATAAATTCAATGAGGGCAAGAACTTTATGCTTCTTAGCACCTCAAATGGTGCCTGTTATATATGACTTGTGACTGGTATTTTTGCATACATAAACAAATACACATATTGGCTATCTCGCATACCTTTATGATTCTGTGTAAAGAGCACATCATTTCCCATGGCAAAATGTGCTATTATTTATTTCTTGGACTTTATCACTAGTATACAAACTCAATAGCACAAGATAGTATTTCAAATGGACTTTACACTGAGACAGACTTGGATTTCAATCATGAATCAATCATTACTACTTGTGGTTTCATGCAGTTCTTATTTAATCTCTAACTCAGTTTCCTTATTGGGAATAATAGTACCTGTCTCATAGGGTTGAAGGGTGTATTAAACAAGAGCACACAGAGGGCCCAGGATGGCTTCAGGCTCCTAGCAACTGGAAATTGAACTCCTTTTTTTTTTTTTTCCACTTTTGCCTAAAGTGGCAAAGTTACTCCTAATGTTCTCCTTTCCTTGTCAATGCTTCACAATAATTATACAACCCAGTCCAAAGAGGCAAACTGGGTTTCTCCCCTCCGTTTCATCTAATCTTCCTTTGAAAAGACATTGGTGCTATCAGGAACTCCTGCACTCCTTGTTTGACTAATGGTATGTGCCCAGCAAGGACGAAGAGGCTGAGGACAGACTAAGTTCCTTAAAGTGTAACAGCTGGGTGAGATACAGAGCCTGAAACACCTTCCGCTTCTCTTGCCAGAATATTGAAGAACTCTGGAAACCCAAGAAAATTATTAAGTACAATTCGAAGAATTCATTTAATTAAAAATGTTTCCATGTGGAAAGTCAGCCATATACCAGCTGTTACTGTAGCTTGTAAGCCTGGTGTCTGGAAACCTGCTCTAAAATCAGGGAAATCCTGAAGCAATAGTGAACTAGTTCACATATCAGCAAAAAAAGAAATATGCTCTGACATCTTACAACATATTCCATAGATACAGATATTTCTGTGTGTCAAAGGGGAAGACTAAATGGGATAGTATGAAAAGATATTTTCAGGATTTAGATTTCTCTTGTTGAAAACAGATTCTGCAAGAAAATGAAATTTTACATCTAAGATTTTCTTAACCAGGATCTTGTTTTTTTTTTTTAATTTTATTTTAAATTCATTAATTACATTGTATTATGTGACACAGTTTCATAGGTACTGGGATTCTCCCCACCCCTCCCCAAACCCTCCCACCATGGTGGATTCCTCCACCTTGTTGCATAACCACAGTTCAAGTTCAGTTGAGATTCCCCCATTGCAAGCGTATACCAAACATAGAGTCCAGCATCTTATTGTCTAGTCAAGTTCAACGGCTTCTTAGGTATACCCTCTCTGGTCTGAAGACAGAGCCAGCAGAGTATCATCCCGATCAATTAAAAGCTCCAACATACCATCAGCAAAAATTTACATCATTATGGAATTAATTGACATAGTAATGAGTAACCAATATGGTAAAAGTAAATGCGATTTCTTATCCACCTTCTGTGATCACCTCATTGACATTTCAATTTTCTTAACCAGGATCTTGTAAAAATAGAAAAGTTATTTGATATGTATTACTGTTGTTGATAAAAGATCAAATATATATAACCAAATCTGTATAAATATGGCTTACTTCCAGGCAACCCTGGTATGCTGAGAATTTTTTTTTAAATATTTATTTCTTGTTATTGGAAAGGCTGATTTGTAGAGAGGAGAGAGACAGATCTTCTATCTGCTGATAAACTTCCCAAGTGGCCACAACGACTGGAGCTGAACTGATCCTGAAGCCAGGAGCCAGGGGCCTCTTCCAGGTCTCTATGCAGGCTCCCAAGGTTTTAGGCCATCCTCCACTGCTTCCCCAGACCACAAACAGGGAGTTGGATGGGAAGTGGAGCAGCTAGAATGTGAACTAGCACCCATATGGGATGCTTGCACTTGGAGGTAGAGGATTAGCCAGTTAAGCCTATGTGCCAGCCCCAGGCAAAAGTTTCATAAACAGGACACAAAAAGTACTAAACGTAGATGATAAGATTAATGCAGAAAACTTCATCACACTTTTGAACTTATTGATACGTTTTAATTAAACTATAAAAATAACATATTACTTTAATCACCTAGCTGCTGAAACAAACAATGCCACAATGGCTTATTTCTCACCCACACTATGATTAAGATGTAGATTAACTCTTTCGTAAGCAGTGACTCAGGACCTCAGACTGCTTCCATCTACTGGCCTTCAGATATCCTGGCACTATCTCCACAGCAGACAGGAAAAAGAGATTATTATAGTGTGAATGTGTTCCACAAAATTCATACATACAATTCTACCTTCTGGGCCTAGTGCATTGTCCCAACTGGCTGATCTACCTCCAAGCACAGCATCTCCTGTGGGCACTGGCTCATGTCCCAGCTTCTTCCAACCCAGCTACCTTCCTGCTTGTGGCCTGGGAAAGCAGTAGAGGTGGCCCAAGTCCTTGGGACCCTTGATCTGCCTGGAAGACCCAGAAGAAGCTTCTGGCTCTGGATTTTGGATCAGCTCAGCTCTGGCCGTTGTGGCCATTTATTTGGTGGGAGTGTACCAGCAGATAGAAGATCTTTTCCTCTCTTCTCTGTAAATCAGTCTTTCCAATAACAATAAATAAATCTTTAAAAATAAATAAATATTTAAAAATTCTAACTCCTGAGGTATTATAAGATTAAACAGGTGGAGGTACAGTGAAAAAACCACATTTATAAATATTGCCTCAAAAGGCACTTAGTGCCAAGACTGTCTTGAGACGGGTTATATTTACAGAAGTCTTATAGCAGTTCTTAGAAATTTGTGAAAAATCACTTGCTTCTATATAATTATCACTTTCTTTTTTTAAACAACAAAATACCTGACTTATCTGTAAAGCAGAGTGACAAGGAGTGAGGGACAAAGAAAGAGAGAGAACCCGGTGCAGTAGCCTAGTGGCGAAAGTCCTTGCCTTGAAAGTGTCGGAATCCCATATGGGCGCCGGTACTAATCCCAGCAGCCCCACTTCCCATCTAGCTCCCTGCTTGTGGCCTGGGAAGGCAGTGGAGGACGGCCCAGAGCCTTGGGACCCTGCACTCGTGTGGGAGACCCAGAAGAGAATTTTGGCCCCTGGCTTCGAATCGATGCAACTCCAACCATTGTGGCAGCTTTAGGAGTGAATCAGCAGATGGAAGATCTTCCTCTCTGTCTCTCCTCCTCTCTGTCTATCTGACTTTCCAATAGAAATCAATCAATCAATTAATCTTTGAAAAGAAAGAAGGAAAGTTTGGAAAGAAAGAAAAAGGGAAAGAAAGGAAATGAAAGAAAGAAAAAAAGAGAAAGAAAGAAAGAAAAGAAAAGAAAGAAAAGGAAAAAAGAAAGAAAGAGATCTTGCATCTGTAGGTTGACTCCTCATAGACTCACAATAGTTGGGCTAGAGCAGGTTGAAAACAGGAACCTGTAATTCTACCTGTGTCTCCCATATGGGTTACAGGGACCAAAGCACTTAGGTCATGATTTGCTACCTTCCCAGGTATATCAGCAAGGATTGGGATAGGAAATTGAGGAACCAGGACTCAAACTGATGTTCATATGTGATCCCAGCATCACAGCACCAACAACAATCCCAAAGCGATCAATTTCAATATAAAGTAGGTATAATATATTTTATTTATAAATTCTCCAGTAATAAAAGGCTTTGATGACCATGAAGGGAGTGCCTTGGATCAGAAAATCAGGCTGTTTATTGGTAGTATATTGCAGATGGTAACGTCAATGTCTAAAGTAGTGTGGCTGTGATATTTCTACTGGGAGGATAATAAGCAACAAGAAAGGCAGATAGACGTAAGTTGCCTTATGAGAAAGAGAAGACTCTGGACATTGGCAAATATGGGTTTCTGGTAGGAAGAAAAAGGGAAGAATTTTGAGTTCTCTGCACAAGGAAATTGGGAAATTCTGAGAAAAGGCCTTTGCACTCTCTAATCAGGAAGGATGGGTTTAACTGAGTCATCTCCTCTCTCTTCCACATTTTCTTGACTCCAAGGGTCTTCATGCTTGGGTTGGGGTACTATCTTATGGCCAGAGAGTTAACACCCTTACAGAGACTGAACCAGTGTCCTTGTGCCAATTAGCTCTGTTTCCCAATCTCCCAAGCTCACAAGCATGCTTCTGATAGGCAGTGGTGACGTAAACTCTAGAGAGGGTTTCACACCCTGAAAAGAGATGTAATTCAATGACATCTATTTCAGGTTGATAACATTGTGCTTCATTTATACATGAAAGTTTCAGTGTGATAAAAATTAAAATCATGGTTTTGAAGTATGTGAGTGTGGAATTTTCTTTCAAAGCAAGAGGAAATGTTATGCAAAAGAATTTGCAGTTTCAACCATGCAGAGACATAAATATCACATATTAATAGATTTGACCTAGTTGCAATCACAGTCAGTTTCATTCTCATCTTGTTTCCCTCATACGTTTATTCTCTATTTGAGTAGCTCACTCTGAGAACTCATGGGATACGTGTAGCTAGCTATTCAAAAATAATGAGAATTACACAGGTAGCATGATAATAAAAAAACTGAGATAGGCTCAAAGAAGTTTTTAAAATTTGATTAAATAAAGAGTTCTCTCATCCACTTGTTCACTTCCCAAATGAATGCAGCATCCAAGGGTGGGCTGGGACCAAATACAGGATCTAGGAGTTCAGTCTCCATCTCCCACACGCACAGTAGATACTCGGTTACTCGAATCATTACTGCTGGCTCATTGCAACTGCACTAGCAGAAAGGTGGAATCACTGCTCCTTAAAGCAATATTTTAGGGCCTGCTACAATGGCTCAGTGGGTAATCCTCACCTTGCACCACCAGGTATCCCACATGGGCGTCAGTTCGTGTTCTGCATGCTCCTCTTCCCATCCAGCTCCCTGCTTGTGCCCTGGGAAATCAATAGAAGATGGCCCAAAGCCGTGGGACCCTGCACCCATGGTAACATCTAGAAGGAGCTCCTGGCTCCTGGCTTTAGATCAGCTAAGCTCTGGTCATTGTGGCCAGTTGGAGAGTGAACCAGCAGATGAAAGACCTTTCTCTCTGTCTCTCCATCTCTCTGTAAATCTGTCTTTCCAAGAGAAAAAAAATAAATCTTTAAAATGTTTTTAGTTACTAGTTTGACTTAAAAGTGTTGTGTTTCATCCTACTCTCATTTTTAAATTTATGGTTCAATATTCAGGCATAATTTGTACCATTGTAGATCTGTACTCCAAACAAAAACATCATATTTAAAATTTTTTAGCATGCCATTATGATTTACCTACTAAAAATTATTAGGACTTGCAGATTGTTGGTTCTTTCTATTTTTTCTATCTTTAAGTGACAATCAACATTGGATTATCCCATTGCTTTTATTTTCAGCTATGCTTAACAATGGCAGCTATACTCATTTGTTGAGTCACCTGTAGATCTTCCTATCACCCTGCCTCCTGAGGAATATTCTTAATAAAAGTTCTTACCAAAGCTCTTTGAACTTTGGAGTTACAAGGGATCTTCGGACTCACATAGCTCAGAAACCCTTCATTGTCCGAAGCTGCGTGAACATGTGAGAACTGATTGCAAGCCACTGACTCTGTCCTCAGAATGCCACACACATGCATTTACACACACACACAACCTTTCTGTAGTTTCCTAGGCACTTGCAGAATCCCGCATCAATTGCAGCTGAAGAACCTGTGCTGTAATGCATCTTCCTTTTAAAAACAAGAAAATGGGGGCTAAAGAGCTATCTAAATGGATTTTCCCAAAGGTCGTTCTCTAACTGCAATCAGGTTAAATAAACAGAAAACCGAAAAAGGAATTAAACACAGACATTATAAAATAAGATGCCATCTGTTTTTTTAAAAAAATATGAATAAATGTTGAGTCGGTTACCATTTTACTCTCTTTATGTATCTCATTTTATTGTAAACCATAAATATTAAGGATAAATTTTATTTTCAAAGTCATAAAATCAAAGTAATCAAAATTGATACAATAAGAGTGTGATTCTATAAAAGCATTTTTAAATAAAGGAGAGTCCAGAATTATTTCTAAAACTCATGACTTGTTTATGTAAATGGAACACAATTTGTAAGTGGAATATCTAGAAAAGACTTTCTTCTCTGCCAAATTTACTATAATTTAAAATTATTTATTTATTTGAAAGGAAGAAGGGGAAAAGGAAAGGGAGAAGGAGGGAGGGAGAAGGAGGAAGGAAGAGAGATGGGGAAAGGGAAAAGGAAGAGGGAGGGGGAAAAGGGAAAGAGAGACAGAGAGAGAAAAAAAAATCTTTCATCCTCTGGTCCAGTTCCCCAAATAGCTACAGTGGTTGCAGCTGGGACTGACTAATGCTAGGCTCTAGGAGCTTCTTCTGAGTCCCACACATGGGTGCAGGTACCCAAGCAGTTGGGCCATCCTCTGTTGCTCTCCAGCCACATTAGCAGGGAGCTGGATTAGAAGCATAGCAGTTGGTTTGTAGTGGGTGGCTTAACCCATTACGCAATAACACTGGTCCCTATGATCTATTTTTTTTTAAACTTCACACAGTCACATATTTTTTTAAAGATTTATTTATTTTTATTGGAAAGGCAGATATACATAGAGGAAGAGAGACAGAGACAAAGATCTTCTGTCCGATGATTCACTCCCCAAGTGACCTCAACAGCTGGTGCCATGCCGATCCAAAGCCAGGAACCAGGAACCTCCTCCAGGCCTCCCACACGGGCGCAGGGTCCAAGGCTTTGGGCTGTCTTCAACTGCTTTCCCAGGCCACAAGCAGGGAGCTGGATGGGAAGTGGAGCTACCAGGCTTAGAACCGGAGCCCATATAGGATCTCGGCGTGTTCAGGGCGAGGACTTTAGCCACTAGGCTACGCCACCAGGCCCACAATCACATATTTTAACGTTCACCCTTGCCTTTCTGTTAATTTCTTTGTGCCCTACATCATTTACCAGTTTAAATCTTCTGCTCAATTTAGGGAAGGCCTCAAAGGCACTGTGGTACTGTTTATCTATCTATCTATCTATCCATCTGTCTATTTATCTACCTACCTACCTACCTACCTACCTACCTATAGCTTGGCTGTGGAAATACATTGAATGTGGAGCCACTAACCTGTAAGATGTTAATGAGTCTTGTAGCTGGGTATCTCAAACTGCCAAAGGAGAAAGATTTTCATAGTGTTCAAACTCTGGCTGTTTTCACACAGTCTGCTTTGCAATGGCTTCCCTTGGGTGCCCTTTTGTTAGGAAAAGCCTGTGAGCAGTTGCCTGCGGTGAGTGTGCTAGGACAATGAGGCTAGAGACCAAGCACTTACGGTAAATACATCATCTGTACCACTCCCAGTTGCTCATAGAGTCTTGTGAAGGTTAGGACGAAACACCAACACCAGGAATTGGCACCAGGCTTCCACAAATCCTCCCTTTCCTTGAGTATAATGAAATCATTGAATGCTGATATGCTCTATAAACCTTAAAGCAAACGTTGCCATTCTAAAGTCTGAGCACAAATCCTGGTGAGTGTATTGGTGCTAACAGACTGGATGCCATGGAAACTGAGAAAGACCTAGTTTTAAGCAGAAACCATTGATATTTATTTATTTAGAGCAGCCTTCTAAACCTAAAATAAGAGTTTCAGGCCTCCTAAAAATAACAGATTTGTATTATTTAAAATCACTTGTATTATGAATGTAGGGCAACTTATATCAAATTATTCTTGCCACTTGTTTACTTTTCTGTAGCAGAAGAATGGGTTTTAGTACTATGAAATTCTTGAGGCTTGATTTGAAAATTTTATAGCACTTGGCATAAAAGCAGTTTCCAATATTCACCAGCAGAATATACTTTTCTAGTTGAAGGTTATCTTGCGTCCAATTCACAAGTTAGTCAATGATTCAGAGATGATTTCACTATACTACTGATACACATGCCCACTCATTTTTCTTAAGGGTTCTGGAATAACAAGGTGAGCATTGGTTTTGTCTCCACTTATTTGCGAAACAAACAGAAAAAAGGAACAGAAAGGATTTAGTCCAAATCATAATTAAGAGATGAGTAGAAAAACTGGATCAATTTTTGGTTGGCAGGAAGAAGGATACAACTCAGAATGCCTATATTCTGGAGATTATTCTGATTCTTGGTGCTCTTACCATGCAACTCGTGTCAGAGCTACCAACAGCAAAATAACAGACAATACAGCATATTATACAAAGCTCATCCCATCATATTGTAACCTTTGTCAATGATCTGGTAAATACCGTAGCTAAGTTAGAATCAAAGCATAGGCGTCATGCTCAAATGTCTTCTCAGGATCACACGTTAGCCAACTTTGCTCTCCCTAGGGTGATACAGTGTGAAGATCATGTGCATGTATCTTAGTGTCACAACACTGAGGTCTACAGTGTTGGCATCTTCACTTCTGAGATGTGTGATCTTAAGCAAGTTACACTACCTCTCTGTGTCTCTGCTTCTGAACTTACAAAATGATAAGCAGGAGAATTATCGCCAAATATCAGCTGCTCAAAGGTTTTCCTCTCCCTCTGGAATATAAATGAAAGTGAAAATAAATGGCTTCTCTTTAGAAGCACAATAGCCCCTCCAAAGTCATAGCCATAAAATTTTTAGAACCTTAGGATGAAGGCGTTATGATGCATAGCAACTTCAGCAGGTTACCTGCCAGCTGGTAAACTGGAAAAATGATGGGGATAATAAGCTGGACAAATCAGGAAGCAGTAGAGACAAAAGTCAAACTCCTGCTACTTCATGTGGTCCCCAGGAAGCACAGGTTGCTACTGAAGGCAGGTTCTTATGTGCTACCTAGTGAGCCTCACAAAGAAAGTGAGTGAATACCAGACTGCTGGATCCATAAATGTAAGGAAACCTTAGGGAGCTTCTGAAAGTGTCATTGTGTGGATAAGCGGGTTCCACATGATTTGATGTATGGTCCCATGAACTTTAAATCCAAAGGTAGGAATTTGGGGTCTGGAATTTTTTGCTATGTGACCCTGGCCAAGTTATTCCATCTCTGCCTCAGTTTGTTCATCTGTAAAATAGTAAAACTTGCTTTGAAAGATTACAATGAGGCTCAAATGATACAACTTTGGTAATCATCCTTAAGTTGCTTCAAAAATTGAATATGTAAGCAGACAACACAATGATTAACATAGCATAGCACTGTGTTGTGGCATTTTCTTACCATCCTAGAATATGCACTAAGTCATATAATTCCTTGAAAAGTAATGTAACATGCTATGGTTGTGGTATACAGGATTAAGATGCTGTCCTCAAAGCTAGCATTCTATTTGGGCACCAATTTGGGCTGCTCCACCTCCAGGCCAACTCCCTGCCAATGGCCTGGGAAAAAACAGCAGAAGATGGCCCAAGAGCCTGGGTCCCTGCTTATCCAAATAGGAGATTCAGATGATGCTTCAGGGTCCTGGATTTGGCTTAGCTCAGCCCTAGCCATTGTGGCCACTTGTGAACCAGAGGATGAAGCTTGCTGCTTCTCTCTCTCTCTCTCTCTCTCTCTCTCTCTCTCTCTCTCTCTTCCTTCCTCCTTCCCTCCCCCCCTCCCTCCCTCCCTTCCAAAAAAATAAATCTTTATATAAAATATGGACTCTGTAAAGTACACTGCCTAAGTGGCTGACTCATAATTAAGCAAATATTTTGAATAGGCACATGTGACTCATTGACGTTACAGCCCTTGGCTTGGGGGCACAGGTCAAACCTTAGTAGCAGTTTTACTCATTTCTGTTTAGGGGTATAGACCCTTGCTGTCGATTGCCTTTCCCAGGCCTTAGTCACCTATTTATGCACAGAAGAGAATGACATGGCAGACCGTCTCTAAAGGCTCCTTCCATTCTAATGTTCTAGCTTCCTGTGATTTTTCTAACCTGCAGATATAACAATTAGGAGCTATCATGCTCCTGGGATTTTTAAAGAAATGAAAGAGACACAGAAGTGGGTGAGGGCTACACCAGTAAGAGGGCTGATGGAATTAGTTACAAGTTCAACCTTCAGGAATAAAAATCAAGAGATAACCTACAAAATTCTCATAGGAACTTCTAATGAAGGAACAAAGAAATCTCAATGAACTTCAGTAAAAAATAAAAAGAGAGGATCGATACTGCTGTCTACTCCTCTCACCAACAACTAGAGTGAGTTCCTGACAACTCATAGTCCTGGATCACTTTTTAAAAAGATGTATTTATTTTTATTGGAAAGGCAGATTTAGAGAGAAGGAGGGACAGAGAGAAAGATCTTCCACCTTCTGGCTCACTCCCTGAATGACTGCAAAGGCTGGAGCTGAGTCAATCTGAAGCAAGGAACCAGGAACTTCCTCTTGGTCTTCCATACAGTGCAGGGTCACAAGCTGTTCCAGGCCCTAAGCAGGGAACTGGACCGGAAGTGAAGCAGTCTGGAAATAAACCAGCACACATATGGGATCCCAGCACTGGCAAGAGGAGCATTAGCCATTGGAGCCATCATGCCGGGCCCATTGGGCCACTTCTGTTCTACTGACCCCACGGGCTGGTATCCTGGACTAGCAAGATCTGCCCACAGCCAAGGGTTTGTTTCAGAAGAAATAGCATTCCATCCACTTAGGCCAATTTGAATGCAAATTTATCCACTGTAGCTCTTGGCATGAAGTAAGAAACAGATTTGTTTGAACAGAGCAGTCTTTCTATTTACAATCATACCACTGTGTGATGCGATCCTATTAATTCTTAGAAGCAAAGCAGCTCTGTGGGGCTGGCTGCCTCCCTCCAAGTGCACACATGCAATCTCCAAGGAACACTCAGGATGGTATAGTGGCAGTAGGTGGCAGTCCAATACTACCTAACTCTGGAGGAGTTCAGAACCATGGACCTGAATTCTCCCTTGAAAAACCACTCTCTCCTTTCTGGTTGATTGGAGAAATTGGATCTGCTGCTCTCCAAGAGTAGGGCCAAAACCCCAGCTCTTCCATTAATGGAAGACATCTTAGTATGTAGACAGGGGAGGAGATAAAAGCTGAGCTCTGCAGCCAAACTGCCTGTTTTCTTCCCCATTCTCTCATTGAAAACTATGACTTTGAGCATATTATTTAATGTTCTTGTGCCTCAGTTCCTCATATGTAAAGCAGAGGTGATAATAGAGCCAGAGGTGATAATAGAGCCAGGATAACAGGGTTTAAGAAAATTGAATGGGGCCCAGCGGCGTGGCCTAGCGGCTAAAGTCCTCGCCTTGAGTGCCCCAGGATCCCATATGGGCGCCGGTTCTAATCCCGGCAGCTCCACTTCCCATCCAGCTCCCTGCTTGTGGCCTGGGAAAGCAGTCGAGGACGGCCCAAGGCTTTGGGACCCTGCACCTGCGTGGGAGACCCAGAGGAGGTTCCTGGTTCCTGGCTTTGGATCGGCATGGCACTGGCCGTTGAGGTCACTTGGGGAGTGAATCATCGGATGGAAGATCTTCCTGTTTGTCTCTCCTCCTCTCTGTATATCTGACTTTGTAATAAAATAAATAAATCTTTAAAAAAATTGAATGAATTAATATTTATGAAAGTAATAAAGGTTTCCAACTAAGTGCTATATACTAACTTATTAAACAAAATAAACAATCTGTATATGTTTAGCATTGCCTAAATTGTTTCAAGGTCAATAATAATTTGGGTGCTTTTGTCCTTTAATAAAATCCGATGGCCCACATGTAGGTTATGCATACTAACAGCAAGAGTTAGTAGAGGGGATATGTAATAACTTCATAGCACATTAAAAGCCATGACCAAACAGAGGGATTGGTCTGATCTGAAGTATAAATGCAGAGAAAAGAATCCCAGATATCACACTTGTATTAGTTGTCATAGGATAAAGTATAGAACATAGAACCAAATATGTAATAGGCTTAAGAATAATAGAAATTGGGCCCGGCGGCGTGGCCTAGCGGCTAAAGTCCTCGCCTTGAAAGCCCCGGGATCCCATATGGGCGCCGGTTCTAATCCTGGCAGCTCCACTTCCCATCCAGCTCCCTGCTTGTGGCCTGGGAAAGCAGTTGAGGACGGCCCAATGCATTGGGACACTGCACCCACATGGGAGACCCGGAAGAGGTTCCAGGTTCCCGGCATCGGATCGGCGCGCACCGGCCCGTTGCGGCTCACTTGGGGAGTGAATCATCAGACGGAAGATCTTCCTCTCTGTCTCTCCTCCTCTGTGTATATCTGGCTGTAATAAAATGAATAAAATCTTAAAAAAAAAGAATAATAGAAATTTGACATGCAAAAGCCCCAGAGAATGTTCACGTTAGGCAGACAGCTGTCCTGTAAATACTGAATCAGTGACTAGAAATTCAACCTTGTAGTCAGCAATCTTTAACATATGGCCTGCCAGGTCTCTCTGCTCCCTTTTATCAGGTCAATGAAAACAAAAAAGTATGGTGGGGAAAATGCACATGACTGGCCCAACTGCCATAGAATTGATCTGCTCACATGCTATTGGAAAGAACTAATCACACAGTTCCATCAAACTGTAACAAGGGCTAGGAAACAAAGTTCCTGGCTGCTTTCTAGTTACTACTTCATTCAGCAAGAGGGGAGCATCAGTTTGATATAAAAGTTAGCTGTCTCTATAATGGCCTCGAGAGAAACAAATTTGGGATTGGCAGAGTAAGAATAGACTCCTAAACAGGGGCTATCTTCCAATCTTGGAATACTCAGTACTTAAAACAGGGATTATTTCTTTGTAGCGAAAAAGAAGCAAAGTTGGCTATGTGTCCTTAAGAGTACCAGAATCTTGTTTCTTATGAAATACCTCTGCTGGGTCTCCCTCTGTGTTGCTGTCTACCCTCAACTTTCATAACTGTACATGTATGTTTTACATTTTAATATAGCCCTAAAGCTACCCAAAGCCTTTCCTATCACTATGTAAGAAGCATCTGGGATTCTTGGCTCTCTAATACTTGCAGCACTTCACCTTCCCCAAAATTAATTAAGGTAGGGGCTTCTCAGTCACACATCTTTTTATTATTCATACAACTCATGAATTTTGGAGAAATATTAGCAATCACCTCTCTAACTGTGGGCTTGTCTTTTTCTAATAGGTTTCATTCCTACAAGCTCTCTTTCTCTTTGATTTCTTGTTAAGGATTGCTACAGTTCAAATGCTTGTATCCCCTTGAAAATTCATGTTGAAACTTAATACAACACTTACTACAGCGAGATTAAGAGATGTGGCATTCACAGAGTGATTAGATCACGAGGGCTCTCTGCCTTTAAACGGATTATACTTTATAAAGGGAGTACATTTGGCCCCATTTGGGCTTGCTTGCATTTCTTTTCCTCCAGAGGATGCAGAAACAAGGATCTATCTACGAAGAAAACAGAAGCCCTCACCAGACTCTGAACCCACTGGCACGTTGATGTTGAACTTTCTAGCCTCCAGAATTGTGAGAGATAAATTTCTAAATTTAAATTTTATTTATTTAAGAAACAGACAAAGGCCTCACCATGACAAAAACAGGCTAACCCTTGACCTGCCAGCATCCCCTATGGGTGCCTGTTTGTGTCCTGGCTGCTCCACGTTCCATCCAGCTTCCTGCCAATGGCCTGGAAAAGAGGACGGCACAAGTGCGTGAACCCCTGCATCCATGTGGGAGACCTGGAAGATCCTGGCTCCTGGCTTTGCATCAGCTCAGCCCTGGCCATACCAGCCATTCAGGAAGTAAACCAATGCATGGAAGATCTTTCTCTGTCTCTCCTTCTCTCTTTAAATTTACCTTTCTAATAAAAAATAAATCTTTTTTTAAAAGAAGAAGAAGAAGAGGGAGGCAGGGAGGGGAAGGGAGGATAGAGGTAGATGTACAGAGAAAAAAAGAGGGAGAGAGCACACCCACCCAAGAGGTCACTCCTCGAATGCCTGCTATGTGCAGGCCTGGACTGGCATCAAAGTGGGGATTTGAGACTGCAATCTAAGTCTCCCACATGTATGAAAAAACTGAATGTTAGTTACAGTTTTATACAAAAATTAATGTCTTTTAATTACATAATTTCAACAAACTCATTAAAGTACCCTTATATGTTTATGTTATATGTGCCTGTGTGTATATGAATATGTGCAATAGCATTACAAACATGTACTTACACATGTGCGTATTGGCATATCTGCATGTGCACATTTGTTAATCTGTATTTGCATGTGCATGTATCTGTATATTTGTACTTTTATGTGTGTAGATAGATATGTATATGTACATTAATGTGTATGTTTTGCATGTGTCTATACAGAATGTTTATATGTATCAATGTATCGCCAATGTATCTGTATTTGTGTACATGCATTTCTTCATCTGTTATATGTGATTTTGACCTATGAACAGGTATGAATGTATACATGTGTGTATGCTGTGAATGTATGTATTTTATACATTTGTGTTTGAGTAAATACATGCATACATTTAATGCATGTCTAAGAATTCATGTGTACTATGAATATGTCTATGCATTCGTGTTTATGGATATATACATGCGTATAAAATGCTCCTCAACTTATAATAGGGTTACTTTTCAATGACCCTAAGTTGCAGATTCTGTAAATCGAAGATGCATTTAATATATCCACCTAACCTATCTAACATCAGAGCTTAGCCTGACCTAAGCTAGTTATATGCTCATACACTCACATTATCATATTTTTGGACAAGATTATCTAATGAAAAGGAGAGAGGAATGGGAGGGGAATTTCTATATCCATAAAACTGTATCATGGAAAATAATAACAATAAAAAAGGAAAAGCCTATTTTATAATAAAACATTGATCTCATATAACTTATTAAATATTTGTTTCCAAAAGATGCTGGCAATAGGGTAAATTATAGAATACCAGTAATTACCTTACCAATTATGTGATTAACTGAGAGCTGTGTAAAAATTGTGAGAATTTTGTGCCATATTTCACAAGTCCAGAAAAATATCAAAATATAAAATTTCAAGTAGTTTTTCTACTGAAAGTAAAACATTTTTATACCACTGTAGTTGAAAATCCATAAGTTGAAACAGTATAAGTTGGGGACTATCTGTGTAGTATATTCATATGTATACATAACAATACATAAAGCAATGTTTATACTTATAATATTCAATGCTTTTATAGTTTTCAGCAAGATATGTCATTATTGAAATATATGAGGCCAACCTTCAGCATAGCAGTTAATATATCCTTGTCTCTTCCTGACGTGCCTGGGTTCAATGCCTAGGTCTGGCTGCTGATTCCAGTTTCCCACTAATGGCTAAGTAATTGGGGTCTTGCCACTCATGTTGGAGAAATCTGTATTATGAATCCTGACTTTGATTCCAGCCCAGGCCTGGGCATTGCAGGAATTTAGGGAGTGAATCATTAGATTGGAGATCACTCTTTGTCTCATTTTCTCATTTTCTCGTTCATTCTGTCTGCTCTCTCTGTTTCATCCTCTTTCTCTCATATTTATTCTTTCTCCTCTCCTCTCTTTCAAATAAGTTTTAAAGAAATATCCAGATCATGACAACCACAGTATGAAAAACTACTAACAGGAAATAGTGACAACAGATAATTTTTAAATCACCAGCTATGTGCTAAGCACTTTACATACAGTGTTTCATTTGATATCGATAACAGGGGAAGGTGTTGTTGCACAAGGAGCAAAACTGCTGCCTGTAACACCAGTATCCCATATAAGCACAGGTGTGAGTCTTGGTTGCCCCACTTCCCAACCAGATCCTTATTAATGTGCCTTGGAAAAGCAGCAGAAGATCGTCCAAACATTTGGGTCCTGACACCCATGCAGGAGAACTGAAAGAAGGCACAGCCCTGGCAGCTGCAGCCAAGGGGTAGGTGAAGCAGCAGAGGAAAGAGCCTTTGTGTTTGACTCTATGTGACTATGAGTTTCAAATAAATAAATAAATAAATAAATAAATAACACTCATCACATCCTCCGTGGGATTTTATTAGCTCCATTTTATAGATGAGAAGACAAAGTCATATCTGGCATATACTAGAGCCAGCAGTTAATGATGGCTAATAGGCAAAGCCACAATTTGAAATCAGCATGGCTCCAACATCCTAAATCACAATGTGTCATCTATGTCACCCTACCAGCTGTTTGCGAAGTGGTTTCTCTAAACCTCTTCTCCATGGGCTTTTTTTTTTCTTTTCAGAATCTAACCCTCATTTAAATCTACATTCTCATTTAAATCTAGAATCTGTTTTGCACCTCCAGTGCCCACTGTAAAGACCATAAAATAAGAGGCAAAGGCCACTTAAATAAGAGACTGATAGAAATATGATTCCTTACAAAGGACTATACCATTGTAACAAAATGGGGAAAATCTGTCGAGGGGTGGGAGTGTGGGGGGAATCCCAGCCTATATGAAATTACATCACATAATTCAAAATTCAAAATAAAAATATTTTAAAAATAAAATAGGTACTCTTTAAAAAATATAACCCTCATTTAAATCTACATTCTCATTTAAATCTAGATTCTATTTTGCACCTCCAGTGCCTACTGCAAAGTCCATAGCTGTTAGTCTCCCTAATTTCAGCTACAATTACTGTAAAGAATCTGGAACTGCTTACTGAGTCAACGGGCACAAGAGTGGAATAACATGTGAATGTAATATGTAGTAGTTATTCTTCAGCAAGTTTCATTATTGTGATTTCTTTGCAGCAATAATGGCCCCAAGTCTTTGGGCCCCAGTTAATCACAGGATTGAGAAAATTGGTCCCAACAAACCAAAGTGACTGAATCTTCCTAGAATCTCTGATCACTGTATGGACATAAATCTATAGCCATCAGTGAGTACGTGCTGGGCAGAACCAACCTAGTCTGCAGCACCCACTGTTTCCAGAGCAACTCCAGTCCGAAAACAAACCAGCACAGGAATTGCACCTACAAGCTGATTGTGGCGATGACCAGCTGGACTCAGAACCCTAGCCAAGAAAAGACAGAGGACAGAACGGGTCAATCAACCATCTCAGATATATGTTGGCAGTGAAAACCGGGCGAATGAAGACTCTATGATGGACAGTGTCAGCCAGTGAACTCTACAACGACCTCATCAAAATGAGAGTGGCGAGACTGGCAGTGATTCATATCTAGAGAAATATTAAAACCACTAGGGGTTGATCGCAGCTAAATAGTCTCCCCAAGAAGCTGTACATTCCATCTGGACAATGAGCAGCTGGACTATGTGCTTAGCATCTGTTTGCAAGGGAAGAATCTTGATTGAATTTGAACTGTAATGCTGCAATGGGGTGGGGGGGTCCACCGTGGGGGAGGGGCATGGGGGGGGGAACCCCAGAGCCTATGAAAATGTCACATAATGCAAAATAATTAATAAAAAAAAAAGAAAAAAATGGAGGTTTTGTCCTATCACGTCAACATAAAATAAAATGGTAAGACAAAAAAAAAATCTATAGCCATCAGCATTCTTTATGTGTCTTTTTTGGGACTGTGCTAAAGGAATATAATTATAACTGCAACCTTTAATAAACCCCTCTTGCTAATTTCCTTTTGTTTCCATACCTGATTATTGAGCTTTTCTTTGTCCTTTTGTACTTCTCTTTGTGTTTTGGCAATTGCTTTCTGCTTTCCATCTCTCTGTCTAGATCATAAGCCACTCAAGGCCCAAACCATCCATCTCATTTCCTGGGTGTTCCCCAGTCAATTAAACAAAAGTGCTCTGCATAGAAATTCTGCGATACTGCTGTGCCACACTCACCTGTCTGCTGAGGTCATATCCCATGGCTGGCAATGTGCTAAGAATTGTCAGATCCAACGAGCCAAAATCACATAGCCACTGTCACTAAAGAGCTCAGTGAAATTGGCACTCTAGGACATACCAGCGATTCAGTCTCATTTGGCTTGAACTTGAAGAGAGTACTAATTCAGCCCATGGGGCAGGAGCAAAACTATTCACTTTCTGCTTGATAACTTCCCACTAAGACAAATTTCATTTCGTTAAAGATGCTCCTAGCCTCACAAAAGC
Source organism: Ochotona princeps (assembly GCF_030435755.1). Classification (NCBI taxonomy): domain Eukaryota; kingdom Metazoa; phylum Chordata; class Mammalia; order Lagomorpha; family Ochotonidae; genus Ochotona; species Ochotona princeps. The sequence goes on from NC_080865.1 coordinate 96,781,158, forward strand.
CCATTCTGCTTCTCTGGCAGGGTGAGTTTCTCAAGGGGACATTTGAGCACTTTTAAGGAAGCACTGCAATGGAATGTTTGGGAGTCCCTTGGTTGATCCCTTCATACTTTGAAGAGCTGTTGAAATATGCCTATGAAAGCCCTGAACTCCACAATCAGATTGCCGGGATTCAACTCATAGACAGGTGAGCTATCATGCCTGTACTTTGGATTTCTTTTCTGGAAAACGAGAATGATAACAGTACCTTCCCCCGTAGGGTTTGTGTTTAAATAAGCCAATCCATGTGACAGAAGTTAAGAAACATGTTTGCTGCTAACCAATGGAAGGTTCTCTTTATTACTAATTCACTTAGCACCTACTACCCTAGTTTTGCACTTTAGCTGATTTTCCAAGACCATAGAAAAAACCGTACTGTGTAACCTGTAACATTCACCCGAATCAAATTTCTTTCACTGTAGGTGGAGCAGATGAGAAGGGAGAGAATAGGTGGGACTTAAAGGTTACAAGGGGCAATATCATTCAGAGAGGGCAAGAAATTTGGATTTAATACTGAATGTAAACAGTAATGGCTGGGAACTTTGAGCACAAGACTGACATGATCTAATTTATATCCATAAAGGTCAACTCAGGTTGCTATTAAAGAAAAAATAGATGCCACGGAGATAGAGTAACCATGAGAGGTGGCCAGAGTAACTAGTTTGGAGGCTATTTCTGGCTGTGGTCCAGGCTACATGTCATAAATACAAAGCACTGTGTACATAATGTAGGCGTAAATATACATAGTCACATTCCAGATATATTTTTAAGATAGACATAACTGGATTTTCTGGTGATGATCACACACACACACACACACACACACAATCACTTTTGTGAGAGTAGGAATTGAAGAAAGGAGACATATATGCGACAAGCAAAAAAGAAAACATATCAGTTATGTCTGTCCAGTGAATGATGGCAATTAAATGTCAGAGTTAACAATTTGGAAATTGTTTACCAAAGGATCCCAAAGAAAGCAGAATTGGTCATGAGATATATTCAGGTATATTCAGGTAGAGTTATAAGCAGGTGCTACGATGATATGTCATGCTGGTGGTAGTGGTGGGAATCATGGATATGGTGTCTAAATAACGAGGTAATGAATTGCAGGTGCTGATTGGAAAAATTCATCACTAGGGTGGAACAAAAATGAACATAAAGAATATGGTGAGTTCCTCTAACCATGATGGAGCTTAGATTATTAGGAGTAAGATCAGGCTTTTTTTATTTCTTAAGTATGGAATTATAGGGCTGGTGAGTCTTCACTGTAAGTGTAGGACTGCTAAAATGAACAGAAGCACTTGTGTCTAAGGTGCCTTAAGCTTTTCTGGCATGTATGGCATTATACATCTGCCAGATCAAAGATTTAATGTTTAGCTCTCACCTATATATGTTCATTCAAAGTTTAATCTCACCTGCAAGCTAACACTAACATGATTATTACATAGCACGGTTTACACAGTCTAAAAGCTACAGAAGTCATGGTTCCCAGATTAAAGATGAAGATCTAGGGCTTGCTGTTCATTGAAAAGCCCTGGGAAAGTCTAATAACAGCCTAATTTCCCCTGGCTTGAAATAGAAGCATTTTGCTGGATTAAGGTGTCTATGAACATCAGGGAAAGTAGAAAACAAGGAGGTCTAAACTGTTTCTTTGGGTACTGGGTACTTAAACCCATTTTTTTTTTGTCAAATGGTATTAAGTGAACTTTTATTTGGTGACTGGGTTCACTTTGCCTTGGTGATTGGAGTGTACTGACAACACTGGGGAAATTTTCCTGGAAAGGATCATGCCTAACTTGGCCCACATGCTTCACTGACCAAGCCTCTAGCAAGCATCAAAGGCTAAATAAGTGTGCAAGAAAATCACGGAGCAGCAAAAAAAGTGTGCTGGTTAAAGTGCTTAATTTGCATGATTCTCATTTTTTAAATAAATAAATCTATTTCCTTAGACATTTACTGATGCCTGTTCTATTGTCAAAAACTACGTGGGGAGACCAGCCTTTGGAAAAATAGAAGAGTGGATAGATTTTTGAGAGTAAACCATCTATTACAATTTTTTTTCAAAAATTTCAAATGTGTTTAACTTATTTGAGAATATGCCTGATATGGCAGATGGTTATGTTAACTACTAGGCCAAAAACAAGACCAAAAGCATCTCTTTTTTTAAAAAAAAAAAAAGCCAAAAGAATTATAAACTTGTCAGCAGGCTCAGCCACTAAAAACAAAGGTGCCTTACTCTGGAAAGACTGACCTTGTATGAGACAATCCACCACTTCACTGATACTCAGTGTGATGCTCTTGATGACAGAGAGCAGTAAGTTGCATGGAAGAAAGCGCAGATTTTCCAGGGCTGTGATACCGGTGCACTTTTTGTTAACATGACCTTAAACTTTTCAAGCCTCTGTTTCCTCATCTGTGAAAGGATTAAGATGCAAACATAAGATTATAAAGATTATTTGAGTTAACACATGTAAGTTCATAAGTACAGGGCAGTCAGTCATGACACAGTGGGTTTAGCTGCCACATGGGACTTTTTCATTCCATGTTAGAGTGGGAACAAGTTCTGCCCTTGATTTTGATCCTGAATTGCTCTTGATGCACACTCTGGCAGCAGAAGATGATTGCTCACATACTTGGAGTTCCTAGCTACTGGCTTCCCTTGGTTTAGCCCTGGCTGGTGTAGATATTTGGAGTAACTGACCAAAGAGCTCTCTCTCTCTTAATCTCTTCAGCTCTTTCCATCTTTTGCTCTACATTTTAAACAAATAAACTTAGATATATTTCCTCAATGATTACAAAAGCATTCATTGATCACCTACTTTGTTGATTTATTCATGCATTCATTCATTCAAAAATATGAGTGCTGTCTAGTGGCAAGATACTGTTTCTGATACTGAAACTGTCACATTATGCAAGTTTTCATGATTCTTTAATTCTCAGGACAAGTCTGTGTGCAAGTATTTTTTTTACTCCTAGCCTATAGAGAACACAAACAACTTAGAACCACAAATCACTTTAAATCTTTTCCAAACTACATTCTCCAATGTTTATGGACAATTTAATAGTTACTGGTCACTTAGCAAGTAGTGGCAGGAAAGAGGATCCCACTGATCTCATTTCAACTGTAACACATCCTTCCCACCATATACTATTTTAGGAACTGCTGTATTTCTTTTCCTTTCCTCTCCTTTCTTCTCCCCAACCCTGTCCCTTCCCCTCTAATCCTTTCCCCTCCCTTCTCCTCCACTCTCCATCCCTCCGCTCCTCTCCTCTCCTTATATTTCCTATATTTCTTATTAAGATAATATGATTTTTAAAAGAAAATGCCATGTTAAGAGCTTGAACTATGCATTGTATCCAGCTTGAAAGAGGTACCCGCCTGAGGTCACTCTGTGCTCATTATAGAGACCCTGCGGCAATAGTGTGTTATATTCAGAGCATTTCCATTTGTGACACGTCTTTTAGAATATAACCAGTAGTGACTCCAGTGATGAGAAAGATAGGAAACATGGTAGACATGGGCATGTACTACCCAGATCCCTCTTCAAGGAAGGACCTGCTGCCTAGCCAAAGGGAGTATAGCTAGCAAAGGACTCCAGCTGTCAGTTCCCTCAGGTCTTTCTCAGTGGCACAGAACAACTCTCTGGCCTGAGGTAATACCCACAGAGAGTAAGGAAAGCAATGTTAATGCCTTTTCTAGAGCTGCCATTGTCTGCTGACTGAGCAAGGCACAAAGGCCTGGCCACTTCCACCTGCCTTTGGACAACTGTGAAGGCAGCACTTGATCCAAAGCTCCTCCCTAGGTTGGCTAAGGCTTTTTCAAGCCTACAGTGCACTTGACTCCTATGTCTAGACAGTCACAGAACTTTATGAAAATGGCAGATACCTCTGAATATTATGAGACTACAGAAATGGGCCATCAACTAAAGCTAGCTTCCCATCCCATTGCTGGTAGGTATTTCAGGAAAGATGTACCTAAAAGGAAACAGTACATCTTCCATATCTGCTCCCCAATACATCTTCTGGCAAATAGGCCTATCACTATAGCTAAATGGAAGCATAACCATGCTGCAAAATTGTTGAATTTGATGAAGGAAGAGAGGGGTTATAACATAAAGAAGCTGTGAGAATTAGCATGTAAGTTATGGACTAACACACAGGACTTGGTTCTCCAGGTGTTTTATAAAGAGGAAATGGAGTTTATTGCCCTATGAAGATACACCGAGATAAACAATTTAACATCGTGGTAAGGAGCCCAGTAGCTAGTTTGAACTCCCTACTAGAACTTATCTAAAACAAGAAAAAAGTGATGGCTCATATTTAGTGAAGCTGAAAAGCCAAGACAGATAGAAGACCAAAAAGGCTCAGAAAAATAAATTGACAAAATGTATCTACACTGTACAGCTAAGAGAAACTCGTAAGATGATGATGTTCTACATTACAGACTTGGGACATACCCATGTACTGAAACTATCAGCAATTCTCTAATGAGAGACCACTAGCTTCACTAGAAGTTCACTGGTATAACTCCTATGTAGACTGAAACTGAGGAAACTTTGCTTACATTAAATAATAGAAAACAATAGAAGCCAAGCAATGCATTTTACATGCCCAAAGCCATAGGCTACAACTTCGTAAGAGTTGGGAAGTCCCAAGTGGCAGCCAATATGTTCTTGTTTATAAGAATGCTATGGACACAGTTAACAGGACCTAAGACATCTATAGGCAAAATAGATTGGCATGGAACCAGGGTACTAGTAAGATTGTATATGCTGAAGAAATTAAGAATGGATGACTGGGATACTAATGGAAGCTACCTCAATAAAAATTCATGACTCCCATTCCAATTTCGAATCCAGTTTTCTGACCTGGACCCATTGACTACACTATAGCAGTCAGCAGAAGACAGATTCCTATGAAATCACAGGAAATATTCATAGTAAAGCTTTCTCTCAATCTTTTCCCCAAATTACTTGCAGTCATTTGTTCACATAAATGTACAATTGGGAAAAGGAACACTTAGGCATTTCAAGGACTCCTGGACCATGAAACTAAATTGCCACTGTTATCCAGAAATGTGAAGTGTCACTATGACATTCATATTCAAGTAAAAAAAATGAAGGATCAGGTAAGACATGAAGTCCTAGCCATGGTCTAGCATAACTGGATCCAGCCGATTTGTGGGTATACTTGATTATATATCACATATGTGATACACATATATTATATATTCAAATTTATGATGGGTATATTTGGCAGTTGAAACAATGGCTGTTGAGGTTTATTCATGGTGGATATCTGCCCACTGATTCAAACCACCAAATGCCCAAGGGCCCCTGAATCTCAGACGTTCTCGGCAGACTGAGAATAAGCAGGAAGCCAACTTTCTGCTGAGACTGCTGGTCACTTTGTTGACAAAGAGTGCCTAGGGAGGTATGAAGCATCTTCATTATCGTTTCTTCCTTTAGAGACTGTAGTTTTAACATATCTGAATACATACAAAGTTTTAATGGATTCCTTTTCTAGTTAGATCTGTTTGTTTATCAGTGTGGATTCCTGTAACTCATGTTTGCTCAGAGCCTGGTGATTGTTCCCCTAATCCCTTGTGATCTATCATTCGGGTAGCTTATATGCTATTGTCCAGTTAACTTGTAACCTTTACCAGCCTGCTTGCTTTGCAAAACACTGGTATAAATTGTCCCCCCAAAAATCACTAAAGTATGCATTGGTTCATCTCACCTCTGCATACCCTGTGTCCCAAAGTTCTTGGCGCAGATATCACACCTCCAGTCCCGGTCCCCACTAAAGGGACCCCGAGAAGTAGCAGTTGAAACAATGGCCACATTATGCTTGGATTATGTGATAAGAACTTTTCAGTGAGGGAGAGCAATTGGGAGCATCTGAAACTGCCCTCTGTTAATGTAGAAACGAAAAACAATGTTGTGGGTTTGGTGTTGTCACACACAGGTTAAGCGCCCATCTGCAATACAGACGTCTCATATTGGGCACTAGTTTGAGTCCTGGCTGTTCTAATCAGTTCCCTGATAATATGCCTTGGAAAGTAATAGAATCTGGTCCAACACTTTGGCATCCTGCCACACATGTGAGCACTCTGGATTGAATTACTCGTTCCTGGCTTCAACCTGGTCCAGCCCTAGCTGTTGTGGTCATTTGGGGAGTGAACCAGTAGATGGAAGATCTTTTTCTCAGCGTATCTCATCCCCATTCTCTAACTCTGCATTTCAAATAAATAAATCTTTAAAATATTCCATCATGAGGAAGGTATGACTAAAATTAGTACAAATTAGTGAAGCAGACCTAAAGCAGACTCTTGCAGCACCACTCTTTGAAAAAGCCAACCCTGCTGACACCTTGATAATGAATGTCTAACCTTCAGAAGTGTTCAACACCACATTTCCATGATTTAAGGCAACCAGTCTGAGGTACATTGTTAGAAAAGTTGTAGTAAACTAGACCATCTATCATCACTCACAAGACACACAGATACACTAAGTGGGCTCCATGTTTCTCTATCTGAGTTTCTGGGCTCTGTTGCCTTTGAGGCTTTGATTCCCAAATAGGAAATCTACTCCAGGGGACAAGGTGAGACTTCCATTGAATTCTAAACTCCTGGACACTTTGAACTTCTTTCAGAGAGAAGCAGGTAGATAGGGGCAACTGTCTTGTCAGAGACAATGGACCCTAGTCAGCAGAAAGAAATGGGGTCACTTTCAGACACCATGTAGAATTCAGGTAATCTACTGGGACGTCTCTTGACTCTCTTTTACCCAACCGTGACTATAAAAGAACAAGACAGGCAACTCTTCCTGAAAATATGTCAGTCTTCTCAAGGATGAGGGTCACAGACATCATGACTGATGATGGGGAGACTAGATGAAGACAGATGGTCTTCATTATGCACCTGATACTAACTAGTAGCCAAGACTGTAATTCATCTTATTGCCACTCTCACCTACTTTTTTTTTTTAAGTTTCCCTTCAGGAAGACAAGTCCACTGACTTCACTGTTCCTAGAAGACTTATGCCCTAAATTCCTGCGGAATATTGAACTCATGTGGCACAGTGGACAGGAATGAGAGACAAGAGAGACAATGCCAACACTGATCCTTCTGCAAGAAAAGACTTGTTGCCAATTTTGGGGGCATGTAGTCACAGACAGACAGCTTCAGCCAAGTGCCTCACTGAAAATAACATACTTTCCACTAAGAAAAGGCTAGGCATACTAGCGACACTTCATGCTGCTGATAGGCAACTCTCAAATGCAATATTGTGTTCAGACGCCCTTGCCCGATTAGTTTTGCTTCTCTACCACCTGTTCTTTTCATATACATGGATCCATGATAAACATGTTTCACATCAAAGTTCATTTCAACGTTTCCTTCCTCAGAACTCAATTTGTGAAAGTGTGGAGAAGCTGTACTCCCTGAGGGACAGCGAAAACATATGGAGATTCTCTAAAGAGAGCTAATTTCAAAATGACAGAATTTTGTTTAACTATATCAAGGATTGTCAAAGATACCAGATTAGTTTAAATTTTTAATCTTTCTCCAGGTGGCTCCATGAAGCAAAACTAGGTAGATTCAATAGGAGGATATCAAGATCTATTCTCAATATAGAAAGACAACTTCCACGCATTTTCAGCTGTGTGAAAAATAAAATTACATAGACATGACATCCTGTCCAGCAAAATGTGCCCATAGAAACTGTGTGATGCTTTGTGGGACAATGGTAGAAGACAGCTCTACTTGTGGGGTCACAGACTGGATGACTTTTGAGCTTGTTACTCATTTAGAAACTCTTTGGGGGTATAACATGGCAGTCATCTTTGTCATTTTGGGGACCTGACAAAAATTAAAAGGTAAATTATAGCATTTATAGCCTTAAAACAATCTAGAGGGACTGGCGTGGTGGCTCAACAAGCTAATCCTCCACTAGCAAGCACTGGAACCCCATATGGGTGCCAGTTCGTATCATGGCTGTTCCATTTCCAATCCAGCTCCATGCTTATGGCCCAGGAAAGCAACAGATGAGGGCTCAAGTCCTTGGGACCCTGCACCTATGTGGGAGACCTGAAAGAAGCTCCTGGCTCCTGGCTTCAGATTAACTCAGCTCTTGCCATTGTGATCATTTGGGGAGTGAACCATCAGATGGAAGATCTTTCTGTCTCTCTTCTCTGTAAATCTGCCTTTGCAAATTTTTTTTTTTAATGTAGAAGCATAGCGTAACATATCCAAATCTTCCATCTCCCCTAAAATTATAAAAAATAATTCCCATAGTCAGTGAGGGTAATTGGAGTGCAGACATTCAGATATTCAACTGTTCACCTACCATATTTCAAACAATGTGCGCTACTTTAATTGATATGATTTAGCCCCCTCCATCTCCAGTTTTAAATATCTTGTGATGGAGGTGCAATTATCCTTATCTTACAGATGACAAAACTGAGGCTTGGAGAATTCATACAATGCATGGGATAGTGATGAATTCAGAAGTCAAGAAGCGTGCATTATGGTGGAGCAGGTTAAGTAATCATATTCAGCACTGACAGCCCATATGGGTCCTGGTTCAAGTATTGGCTGATCCACTTCCCATTTAGCTCCCTGCTAATGTCCCTGGGAAAGCAGCAGAAACTAGTTCAAATGCTTGGATTCCCTTAACCCATGTGGGTAACCTAAATGAAATTACTGACTCCTGGCTATAGCCCCAGACCACTGTGGCTATTTGGAGCATAAAAGACGACATGGAATATATTTTTCTGTCTCTCCGTCCCTCCCTTTCTCTGTAACTCTTTCAAATAAAATTAATAAATCTTTAAGAAAATTCTGCAAGTCAAAACCATGTCTGTCTGATTCCATTCTGGGGCTCTTAACTATAACGTTACACTGCTGGATATAAAATGGCAGGAAGAGAGAGAGATGACACCATAACCATGACAGTAGGAAAGAGCCACTGTTTCTGAAACTTCCAATTATCAGTGACCATATAGAGCTCACCATGAATCCCAAGACGTGGCAGGAAACCACCTGGAATTTCTTCCACCCTTTACCTTTGGGGATCCATTTCTAGCAGCAGTTGCCGCCAGGGAGTTCTGATGCTTGTACTTAAGCTCAAGTTTTGGTAATTCAGATCTTTCCAAAGAAAGGATATCAACTTTGGCTATGATGTAGAGAGCCTGGAAAACTTAAACAAAATGCCTAGGCCAGGCCACATCCCAGGAATTCAGCAATTATTGGTTCAAGAATGTATTTGGATATTCAGATTTTATTAAAAATGTCTCCTCCATTTGCTCTGTTGTTCAGCCAGAGTGAGAACCACTGCTTTAAGTAATGCCATGGCTGTCAAACATGGAAGCTACGTTTTGTATCTGGATAAACTTGGGGAAGCAGTACACGTATAAAATGTATAGTCTCTGCCTTTCTCTACTAAAGTAACTGAGTAGCCTTTTGTGCTTTCTTCCTAACGTTGCAGAAAGACTCCTTGTTCTCTCTTCCAAAAGCCAAACACCTTGTGGTCCTAATCAAAACACTCAGATTCTGTTGCAGATTCTAACCTGAGGGAGGCAGTAATTTAGAAGACTAAGACCTGCTAATTTGGTGACTCTGGGGTAAGTCAAATTTGCATCTGAATTCCCCAACTCTCTTTCTTTAAATTGATTCCTTGTCATGACATTATTAGCACTCATATAAATCCAAGTATTTGAGTATAGTTAATACTACTTTACCGAGAGAATGAACAAAGTACTAACAGCAACCCCTACTACAACAACTGCACTTTAACAGCAACTGCACCTTAATAGCTCTGAGCTGTAAGTGTTCCTTCCCTAGGAAGTCAAAGCCTATAGAGCACAGGTTTTCAGACTGTTGAACCTATGCCAGTAGTATCAGCATCATCTTGGAACTCGTTAGAAATGAAAACGTATAAGCGTTTTGATAAAATAGAAATGAAGTCCACTACCTGTGTTTCATCAAGCATATCAAGCAATTAGCAAGGACTCTTGAACCAACAATCTAAAGGAGAGCTTCTGACTCAAGGAGGTGAAGCAAAGCCCTTAGCCCTCTGATGCCAAGCCCCTTCCAGTCATCTCCTGTGACTTCCCTCCAGGCACCCAGAGCACCAGATGCTCTCTGTTCAGAACACAGCTTCTCTTTCTTATCAAACATATACTCATCCTTTAAGAACCCAAACAGTTCTCTGGTTTCTCCATTATTTCACTGACTCATTCATTCAGCCAACAGACATTTATTAACTCAATGTTTCTGGGTGTCAGTTAAGACAAATAAAGTTGTAGTCTAATGAAAGAGTTGAAATACAAATGAAAGGTCAAGTAAGTATCACTATGTTCCTAAATCTGTATTGTGAAATATATCAATCTTTTTACACTATATAAATAGAAGAAGTTACAAAAACTTACAATGTCCTACTATAGCAAGCTAAGCTGCCACTCAGGATGCCCACATCTTAAGAGTGCTAGTTTGTCAGTTATTCTGTTCCCAAAGCAGCTTCCTGCTAATGTATTCCGTGAAGCAGCTACTGATGCTTCAAGTGCTTGGGCCACTACCACCTATATGGGAAATCCACATGAACTACTTGGCTCCTAGCTTGGGCCTGTCAAGTACTCACTGTTACAAATAGGGAGTTAATCAGTTGATGGAAGATATTTCTATTTCCTCTCCTCTCCTCTCCTTTCTTATCCTTTCCTCTTCGTTCTCCATTTTATTTTCACTCTCTCTCCCCCTCTGTACTTTTAAAGTCCATGAAAATTTACAAATATTTTGGAAAAAATAATATGGTATATTGCATAACAGAAGGAACTCACAGGATGTATGGAGATACCCCATATGCTGTCAGGGTGTGGGGAGAGTGGCATTCTGGGAGTCTCACAGACAGAATGACACCAATAATCCCAAAGCATAACAAGAACTTTACAAAGGCACAAGTGACCTTCTTCACACAGTGTTGGTTATCTCATCTAAGCTTACTATTTCTGCCAATAGTTGACCCACTTCTTGCTGGATACTGCCCTCAATCTACTTGATGCACTGACTCCTGCTTGAAGCCTTGAGTGTGCCCTTCTGAATGCTGAATTGCTCTGGGGTTCAGCTCCGTTTTCCAGTTCCATTATGTTCCTAATCTCGCTGTTCCAACATTTTCCTAATCTGGTTGTTCTACTCTAGTCTAGCATTTCAAATACTCAGGCTCCTGTTACCCTACTGGAAAAAGTTCTTAGAGACCCTCAGGCCAGGCATCAAGATACAGTTCTTTTTACTAGCACATTTGCCACATGGGTAGGAGTAGGACAGTTGCAAACTGTTATACATATATGCGTGTGCGCGCACATGCACACACACACACACACACACACACAGCAAAAGAGCTTTCCTCTTCTGCTTGGGACTCAATCTATGACCTTGCTGTCATCTGTGCTGGGGCTTAGCAAATTGAAAGCTCATTATCCCAATGTGGGTTTCCTAGTTTTCTGCAAAAACACACCCTCAAGGTGCTTCTCTATATTAGAAGTAAGGCAGTCCTTTGGAAAATGGATAATGTCAAGAATTCACTCTTAGCCATGTCGTATATAATGAACAAGGAGCAAGTGTATATTCATCTCTTTAGAGTCACTTGAAATCTGCCAGAATGGAACATCTTAAAACTGCTTGTTGGACACTGTTGCAGACCGATGTGATTAAGCTGACTAGGGGCACTGAATACCTCAGGACGCTAGAGGGTCTATTTCCTGCTCACTTAATCTATTTACTAAAAAGAAAAAAACTTATCATCATCAATGCAATGATTTGCAACTTGAAAACATCTTAGTGTACCAGTTTTTAGGAACTAAAGCTTTTTCAATGAGTGATTTTTAAATATTCCTAGACTTGAACCAACTAAAATTAGCAAGCGAGAATAAACACAAAATTGAATGTCGAAACATGATTTACTTCTGTTACTACCCAAGTAGACCCAGAATACAGCATGCCTTGCTGTGATGCCTTGCTGACACAGACATCAGTCCCTCAAAACCCTCCCAGCAAGCAAGCAAAATGGGATGCATCTGCTTTTGAGTTGGCAGGAAGAATCTGGACGGATTCAATCTTCCCTCTACCTCTTAGTAGCCCCTCATTCACCAGACCCATGAATTTTCTCTTCTAGCTTCACTGTTTTGAGACCCATAAAGCTTTTCAGCCTTCAGCCTTCTAGAGACACCTATAAAATAAACATGACAAGTTGTGGGAGGCATGTTTATGGCTTGTCATTGCCCAAACTCAGAGTGGAATTTAATCTTCATTATAAGACATTATGAGGTGGGGTCTTTACTAGGCAATTAGGGTTCCTCATTCATGAATGAATGAATCTGTGCAATTAACTGAATAATTGATTAATCAATTCTCTCTAGAGTGGGTGTGCCATAAAAACCAGTTTGCATAGGTCTCTGGTGTGTTCTTATCTCTCACCATGTGAAAGGTTGCACAGTCCCAGGATTCTGTCAGCACCTGGATCTTGGATAAGAACTGTGAACCCAAATATGTCTCATGTCTTTGTAACTTACACAGTACATGGTAACCCAGAAAATGGACAAGGCAACATCAAAGCATGCCTTTCATAGTTGTCATGTGAAGGAAGATGGTACATGAGAGCTGCGAAAGATCTCGCATTGATTTCTCATGGGAAGGTGCTAAAAGGCAGGACACATTCAAAGACATCATGATGTGGTTAGCATGGGAGCAGCCGAGTCAGAAATCGGAATACCTAGAAGCCATCATTGTTCCTATTGTGTTGATCATTTCCAAAGGAAACTCTATAAATTGTCTTGAAATCCATATTTGAAAGCTAGATGATGGCAATGCTGCATTTTGGCCACTTGTATAGTATGTGACTCCCCAGATCGATCTACTTTGTTCAGAACTTCCATGCGGTTCCTATGCACCTAGCCCCCACAAAATAATTTCTTTTCTCTCTCTCTCTCTCTCTCTCTCTCTCTCTCTCTCTCTCTCTCTCTCTCTCTCTGTGTGTGTGTGTGTGTGTGTGTGTGTGTGTTTCATGGGATGACTTATAAGGTCACATCTCTGGATCTGTGTAGGTTATGTAAAACTCTTTCCTGATTCCAAAATGGAAATATACATCCACAATGGGCTGAAAAAAAAATCAAGATTTTGCTCAAAAAATCAAGATCTATTTTTCATGGTTGAAATCCTGAGCCTTTCCTTATTTGGCAAAAATAGTAACTGGGTCAAATATAGAAGTACTGCTCCCTTTTATTTACTTCTCCATCAATGATGACAGAGGGAATTGCTTTGGCTTAGGAGCTCTAGTTTGTTAGCTAGCTGATGTGAGGAAGCAGCTGGGAGAAAATACACACATGCCATTCCTGGGCCATGCTCCAGAGGAGCTTGCCATGGGGCTTTTCCCCATTTGCCAAGTGGGAGACTATTCTGGAAACCAGTTACAGAACCAGTGGAAGAGATATTTTTCCTGTTTTGTTTTTGTAAGTGATAAATAAATAAGCAAATAAATAAATAAATAAACAAAATCAAGCATGGGCAGTATTTTAACATATATTGTGCATTTAAAAAAAAATACAATAGTAATAAATGTCCACTCCAGGTAACTTGGGAAACAGAAACATAGTAAAAGTGAGTAATCCACAATTCTTTTTACCATAATGATTAATTTTGTTTAGATACCTTTCTGGTTTATTTCTGTGCATGCTGATGAAAATAATGAAAATTATTTAGTTATTTGCAATCTTCCCAAACATTTAGACATTTTTAAAGCAAGGGGGATGCTGAGAGTGGGGAAAAAAGTATTTCACCCTTTTGTACCCAACAAAACAAAATTGAAAATTCTACCTGCTGTTACCTAAGAATAGATGAGGGTCATGCTGACCCATGTTGTAGACACTAACCGCGCTTGGGTAATTGCAGTTACACTCTCTACAACTAGAGACAATCTTAAGAATATGTCTCCTCAGCTGTATTAGCAATATTCTAAAAATTCAATAGTCACATGCGGTTAATTTCATTTAAAGCAGCCAAAATTAAATTACATTTTTTTCTCAGTTGCATCAGCCACGCTTTAGGTTGTCAGTAGCTGCACATGGCTAGCAGATGTATGTTAGACAGAACAGCTTATACAGCATTTTCATCACTGCATTCGATATGCTAGAGAAACAGATAGCTGGCGACGTGGGTGCTGGTAGAGGAGGGAAACGGAGAGATGTTAATGACAAAAATAGTCACTAAAAGGGTTTAAGCAAAAGGAGAAAAGCAACTGCAAAAGGATATCAAAATTGGTGGAAGCAAAACTAATGGGAAAGTAATTTTGGAAGTCTTGTTGTTTAGAGAATGAACCACGCCATCCCTCCTCTATTTTCCCATGAAATCCTCGATAAGACTCCTGTCACTCATTTATTTTTAAGCCTTGGATTTGTGACTATGCATGTTTTCATATGAAATATGTCACTGACCTCAAGATGAACTTCAAGTGAAAGCAGGTCCCTTAGATTATGTATGATACAAATAGGTATACTAAATCAATCAAATGAGATCTTACAAATTATTTTCTCTCAATTATAAATATATGAAATATTTGTCAGGTTCATCTTTTGCACATATGCAACATCTATAATTATACATACACAAATATTTATTATTTTAGATAATACTTCTAGAAGTCAAACACTGAGGTAGAAGGCATGAACATTTTTAAACTTCTCAATGCATACTGTTTTTCTCCAGAAAAAATACGCCACCAGAATTGCCAGCAATTAAGTATGCACATTTCCATTTTCTCACACTCATGAAATGTACGTTTCTAGATGTTTTCAGGAGCAAAATATAGTATTTGTTTTAATCAGAAGTCTTTTTTTGAGTTATCTCGAAACAAACAGAGAAAGAACAATGCCATTGCTAATACTCTCATATGATCTTACTTTCTCACAGCTCCATGGGGAGACCACTCATGAAATCCTGAAAAAGCACCCTAAAGCAATAATTCAATACAAATTTCTTGTGAATTTCATCTCCAAATAACTTGATGCTTCTATGAGAATACTCTGCAGCCTGCATTGTACTAGATATATTTATGTACATCTCCATTTTGCCTCACTGGATTGAGATTGTATTTCTGGAGTTTTCTGCAGTATTTCTTACATGAAGAAAGTGAAGGCTATCTCTATTGAGACCAACTGAGGAGTTTTTGCAGTTCTTTGAAACCTTAAGCTCATGGTAGAGACATACAGAAACACAGATCTCACAGTGTCAGACCTGGTTTTAATTCAGGTTCTGCTGTGTGCAACTTCTCTTTGAGTTTCAGCTTTGCCAGTTACAAAATGAGAAGAGCTGAACTACATGTGGTTTGCAACCTGTTTCACATCTAAAATAATCCTATTCCAAGACTACAAGTTAGTTTATGGATTGACTGGGATGGATTGAAATGGGTGTCAGTGTCTGCACCAGAGTAGATACAAGCAAATGTGTGTACAGAAAGAATGATTCTTATAGTAGTTTCACTCTCTCTCTTGATAATTCAGAAACAAAAGGATAAAGGAAAAGAAGGAGCAACAGGTTCAAGCACTAACTAGGCAAGACTTCAAGATGCACATCTGGAAAGGACTGAAACAGTCACAAAATCAAGATCTATCTTTTTGAGCTTTTGTTTATTTTTTAAATGTAATAGTTTTGTAACAATATTTGATGATGTTTACATAGTTGAGAGGGATGCATGCCCATGTGCACCACCAACAAGCAGGGGAGGGTTGAGGAATGGGAGAAAGTCGATGAGACAACTGCTTCCAATCCCTTATTTTTCTTCTAGTATCTGGAGAAAGCGAAGAAAGAGGGGGAAGAGGGTTGATTCCAGCAGCCCAACTGCATCAGTACCCAGGAATGGAGGAGGGCTACCCGATGTCATTCCAGGGTCCCCAATATGAAGCCTGTTCCAAGGGTACTGCTAAAGTTTTTGATAGTTCTGAGATGCTGTTGACATCATTGCTCCAAGGTTGAGGAAATTCTTCTAAGTCCATTTGCTCACATAGAGACTCTCCACTCACCCAGATACTTGCTGTTAAAGCTTGGCCAGGAGAACTGTCCAATTTATTCTGCCCTTCATGGTACTAGATGTCCTCTGCAGGCATGTCAGATGTGTACTTTCTGCTGCACAGGATCAACACTGAGGCAATCCAGTTCTGACACATGCACTCCATGATCAGATAACAGATCCTGTGATTTTCCCCAGGCTGGAATTATGAGTTGGGGGTTGTTCCAAATGAAACCTCACCAAAGGTAACCTCACCTGACTCCTGTGTGTGCCAGCCAGTACAGGGTCCAGCTCACTGCATCACCCACATCAGTCTACACTGTTGCAGTTACCTGGTCAGTTCTGTCCCATCTCATATGCAAACCAATGGATGCTGCAGCCCAGGCTAACCTTGTCCACCACACAATCAGCCCTCATGTACATCAAAAAGAACTACAGCCTAGTTGGAGCAAGTTGGAGCAACCTGAAATAACCCCCACCAGGGCCACCCCCAACCTTGGTTCCTGTGCATGCCAATTTGTACTGCAGACTAGTCCAGCCTGGCCCCCATCCCATTTAGCTCTCATACATGTCAATGGGCTTTGGAGCCTGGTGCAACCCAACTAATCCCACTAGGCAGCCCACACTGATGCAGGTATGTGGCACCACCTATCTAGCCAGGCCCGCCCCAGCCTTGGTTCTCATGCTCACCAATGAGAGTTGCGGTTCATCAGAGAGGTGCCCATAGTTTCCCCCACTGGGCCCACTTCCAGTTCTGGATCTTGCATTTTCCAGGTGGTTCTGTGGTTTAGTCTGACAGGAGTTACCCCTAGTCCCAGCACCTGCCAGTTGATGCTGCAGCAAAGTCCAACCAGCCTGCACTTACTGTGGTTCATGTAAGCACCAGTGGATATGGCTGCTCAGCCTAGCTTGGCTCTCCCCTAACCCAGCTCACATTCAGGCCAAACAGGCTGTGTAGTCCTGCCCAGCCTGGTCTGTCCTGAATCTCAGCTCTCATGCTCACCAGTGGGAGCAGTTGCCCAGCAGGAGAGGTCCTGCAGGTCTCCAAATGGGCTCGCCCTCATCCCATGTCTTATGTGAGCCAGTGGGAGCTGCAGCCCAGTGTGGCACGGCTCACCTCACGTCAGCATTCACCAGTAGGTGCTGTACCCTGGCTCTGCCCAGTAGGCCCCCAGTTCCAGTTCATGCTAGTGGGTGCTACACCCTAGCCCAGCCTAGCTAGCCCCAGTCCCACCCCAAAGGAAACTGGCTGGCACTTCAGCACAGCCAAACCTTTACCCTGTCCTGGTTCTCACTTCTGCCAGTGGGCAATATATACTGGCCCAGTTGGCCCACCTCCAGATCTGACCCACATGAATGCCTGCAGGTACTGTAACCTGGCCTGGTCTGGGCTGCTCCAAGCCTTGGCTCTGGTGCTTACCTGCAGGGACTGTGTCCTGACATAGTAGTTCCCCAAGCTCCTCTATCAACTCACCTGCCAGTTGCAGACCTTGCATACACCAATGGGTTCTTGGCCCAGCCTAACTTGGTTCACCTCCTATCTTAGCAGGTACAGTGGTCTCGCCTGACAGGCCGCACTCATCTGGCTTTTACTGTTTGGTGCTACAGCTCAGCCTCTCCTGGCCCACCCCCTAGACCAGCTCTTGCATCGTTCAGCAGGCGCCTAGAAGTCCTACACTCACTCTGGCTCTTGGGAGCACCAGCATATATTGGAGTCTAGCCCAGTCTGGCACATCCCAGACACAGTCCACACCCATGCCAAGGGATGCTTCAGCTATGTCCAGCCCAGATAGCCACATCCATTCTGGCCTTTCTGCTCATTTGTGGGAACTGCAACCCAGCAGGAGGCATCACCTTAGCTTCCTTACCAGGCTCTTTTCCTGCCACAGGTCTTGCACATATTGATGTTTACTCCAAACTAGCCCGGCTCCATCACCCAGCTTGACCTTTGCCATCAGATGCTACAGCTTGGCCTGGTCTGGCCCACCCCCATTCCCAACTCTCACTGGTGGATGCTACAGCCTAGCTGTAGCTAACCTGCCCTCATCCCTGTCTTTCATGCAAACTGGTGGGTTTGATAGCCTAGTCTAACTCAGCAAAACCTGCAAGCATCTTGGCCCTCACACATGCCAGTGTGCAATCTTTTGGCCTAGCAGTGCTTGGTCTACCCCCTACAAAAGCAACCAACACAACTGCCAACAAGTGAAGCAGCCTTGCCTGTCCTGAACAACACCCAGGCCTGACTCAAGTGCTCACCAGCAGGAGCAATGACCCACCAGGGGCGTTCCCCAAGTTGCCCCACCAGGACCACTCTCAAACCCAGATTTCATGCATGCTAGTGGATGCTAGGCCCTTACCCAGCATTCTGCCCCCTAGCATTGGCCTTGTGTGTGCTGGTGGATGTTGCAGCCCAGCCTGGTCTATTCCCAATTCTTGGGTAGGTCTGTGCATGCTATAAGCATGGACCAGCCCAGCTTGTTCCCAATCCCAAACCCATGACTGTTGGTGAGTTCTATGGTCATGCCTAGCTCAGCACGTCACCATCGCAACCCTTGATCAAACCAGCTGTTAGGGTGAGCCCACGATCTCTTCCACCCAGAATTTGTTTCCAGACCCAGTTCTTTTATGAACTGGTTAGTGCTATGGCCTAGCCTAACATGGTCCACCCCCTTCCCCGACACTCACTGGTGGATGTTGTGGTCAAGCCCTACCAAGCAGGATACCCAGTCATGGCTTTTGTGTTTGCTGGTACTGGGTGGTTGATACCAACCACCCAGCTCAGGTCTCCCACATGGGCGGGTGTATTGCTTTGGTCCCAAAAATCCTCTTGTTTCCCTCCTCTAAGCCACCCTGTCTCAGCACCTTCATTTTCCTGCAAGTGCGGTAGCCAGGTTGGTGGAAGTTCCCCAGAAGTCACTTCTTATCAGTCACATTCTCCCTCAACAATTTGCCTTCCCACACATCTCCAGACACACTTCCCTGAGCAATCCACAGCCCCCTATTCTCACAGATCCCCAAACCTTCTCTGGCAATGTGTCACACAAGCTCGGCACCCTGCTGTCTACCCAGGGCCCTCAAGCACTAACAGATGGGTCCCCATTCCCTCTCTGTTGGTTTGCCTGCATCTGTCTTCCATACATCTTTAAAATCCTCACCTTGCATGTGCCAGGAACCCTTATGGGCGCTGATTCATGTCCCAGCTGTCCCACTTACCATCCAGCTCCCTGCTTGTGGTCTGGGAAAGCAGTGGAGGATGGCCTAAAGCTTTGGGACCCAGCACCCACCTGTAAGACCCTGAAAAAGCTCTCAGCTCCTGGCTCAGCCCCGGTCTTTGTGGCCACTTGGGGTGTGAACCAGTGGACAGAAGATCTTTGTCTCTCCTTCTCTCTACAAATCTGACTTTCCAATAAAAATAAATAATTAATCTTTAAAAAACAAAACAATAGGTGACTATGCTGCTACACTGGTATAGTTATCACAAATTTGACAATAACAGGGCCCAGAATTTCCACCAGCTATTGGCTACTTTTCTCCCAGTACTGTAACACTTGCCTAGGTACAGTGCAGCTTTGGCCATTGCCCACAGCTGGGGAAGAGCTATTTCTTCATGCTTGTTTTACGATACCTGTTCTGGGCTTTACAGGGAAAAAGCTCCCCTGATGCTGTTTTGAATCTGAAGGTCATAATAAAGTGTCAATGTTTGCATTGTTCTGCTGTATTGAAGTAATAACTTAAAAAATGTAGATGAGTTCTTGATTAAAAGCAGGCAGAACATTTCAAACATGAGTTAACACACCCCTGAGGCTGACAGTGAATGGTTTCCACATGTAAAAATTTCTGTTCTAATTACTACTTCCAACAAGCTGTATTCCAAGGACACAACACTTCATCAGTGAAATGTCTTGATGCAATGGCCTCATGAATAAATGACCACCTGACTGTTAGTTGGAGATTTCATGTGGCAATAAGGTTTGTAGAAGTGTTATTTAAATAGACACAAGAAGTATCCAATATTCTGACCACAGAAAAGGCCTTTTTTAAAGCTACAAATATGGTATCAGCTCCATGAGCTATACTGTCAATCCAAGACTTGCCTGTCTTATTAATCAGAGAGCCATTTTATAGATTCATTGTGAAGAATCATGCTTACTGCTGCAAGCTGCAGAATTTAACAACACAATGAACACTGTAATTTATTTTTCAGATGAGTTAACTGAGGTCCCAAGAGCAGAAAGTGCTTCCCTAAGGTCATAGAATTGGTAAAGTGGCAGATCAGAACTCAATGTAAACACCCTGCTCTCCTACACTGTTCAGCAATAAGTATTTACAGGCACTCCTGGCCCTTTTGTTCACACAAACTATTGATTGAATACCCAGTTGTGCCTGGCACAGTGGCTGGAGTTAGGAAGACAACTCACAAGTCTGATATGTCTCTCCAGATGCTTTTTAAGATGATGGCTTCCTGAGTGACTAAAATCCACTTGCCTCAGTCCTGAATCAACATTTGAGAGCCATTCGCACTGAACCAAAAATTTCAGTTGCTTTCTTACTAGTGAGTCTACATTAATTCAAGAGCAATACATGTCATAGCTTTTTGCTGAGCTTTTGTTATACACCAAACGTTTTGTGACTGGTCTCCAGCTCGATAGATGCGTCTTTGTCTTATCTCCTCAACTAGAATGCAATTTGTTTTTCAGATTAGATGTCACGGATGATATGTCTTTTTATATAGCTCTTCCACAGCAACTGTGCAAGAAAAGTTTTCAGATACTGGGGTGGAAGGGTTAAGTGATGCATAAAACAGCTTACTTTTCCTGCCACCTTTCTGAAGGATTCTTGAGTACAGAATATGTCAGTGCTGTCCAGACATTTTAAGGTGGAAAGCTTTCAAGTGTTTATTTTCATATTTACACCCACCATCAGCATTCTGTCTGTTCCTACTCACCCAAACACTCACCTCCATCCTTAACTATATCCACTGCCTTGTGTATTATTTGTTGTATTAAGTTGGATATTGTTAATTCCTTGAAGGCAAGGACTTTGTGTCATTAGTGTCTGTGTCACCTTCTCCCAGAGCATGACTGTGAATTAAATTCCATACACTGGTAAATAAACACAAATACTTTTAAAATATGATAATAAAGATAAGTTAATAGCATAAATCACAGAGGACCTGGTTTATCATTTCTTTAAATAGATAATATCCCAAGTGTAATTCTTCACCTCCTGAAATCAAACCAAGTACCATCTTCCTTTTATCTTTCTTTGAGATCGATGACACAAAGAATCTTCCAGGCTTTGGAGTTGGGTATTTTATGGATGTATATAATGAAAACCAGCTATGGACAACAATGCATCGAAACTGAACTGTTATTTGGAAACAGACAGAGGTGGAAGGGATACTTATAGACAGTAGGAAGGGTTCTGCTTTTCCTTTGAGACCTGAGATAAGAATGTGTAAATAAAAAATAGTTTGTGAGAAAATGGAAGTAAACAGGTGAATATGGATCACAGTTATTTTCATAATACATTGAAAATTAGTTCTGCATAAAATTATGTATAGATTTTAAAATTGTTTCTGCATCAAAACAAGTTCATACATTCACTCCACTCTTGCAGACTTTTTAAGAATTCGAGCATCAAAATCAACATCTTAATCTCTAGGCCAGATGCCTACCCGCCATATACATTCTGGGGTACTCTCATACATAGGCAGAGATGAGTTGGGGCAAAGATAAGGGGATATAAAGAGAGTAATTGAAAAAGTTCACGGAAATTTGAATTAAAAGATAAGTTTGCTTTGGGAAAAATATTTTGAAATCTATGTGCAATTTGGGGTAATATACTTTTTTCCAAGAATGTTCAAAAGCTCCCTTTATAAAAGGAATTTAGTATCAGCAAAGTAAGGGAGGTCATCTGCTAAGGCGGGAGCTGGATGAAACACTAAGAAGGTGAGGGGAGAGTCTGGAATAACTTGTGTCAAGAATTCTCTTGGGTATTGACAAGACTGAAATTCCACTCTGGACATCCTAAATCAACATGCCATCCTCAAATAAAGGTCCATTGTTTGCAGTTTTTGAAAAATGACTGCAGAGGCTGCCTAAATTAAGTATTCATCTGAAACAATTCCTGAGTGTAAGATGAATGTTCTTGTTGAAACATGTCCCACTTAAACAGGTCCCAATTAAAGGACAGTTAGGACATGGCTATTCTGGATATATGATCGATGACTTCCCTTTGCAATTCCTCTATTAGAATATCAGACTGGGGTGGAAAAGTCAGTTTATATAAGTCTTTATCACATTATTTATTTTATTTGAACAAATATTAGAACACTTCAAAAGTATATGAATAAAAAGGAATTAAAGACAAAATATGTTTATTTCTCAACACAACTGCCGTGAAGTTGAAGACTTTTTTTTCTAGCCATGATAATAATCATGTAATCCATCCCCAAAGAACAGAGGACTCTGGTAATTTAACCATGCTAATGCAGTGTATTTTACATTATTAACCAAAGAAAAGTGCCTGCAAATATCTTTTTTTTTTAAGATCAGGAAGTCAAAATTTCTCAGAGAGAGTCAAATCAAAAGTGTTCAGGTAGAATTGGATGATTTTCCATAAAAACTCTCATGAAATTGCCTTTGGTCGATGAGAGAGATGCACAAGAATCTTGCTTTGGTGGGAAAGGACTCTGGTTCAGGTTTGCTAAACATTTTTATTCTAAAGTTCTGGCTATTCAAAAAATTCTTATAACATGCAGATTGTATCATTCATTCATTCATTCATTCACCATCCAGAACGACAAGAAAAATTCTTTGAGCCTCATACAAACTTGTTTCCATGAACTTGTTCTTGAGCAGTATGCTTTTGCTTTGAGTGAACAACTTGTACCCTCTTCATAGCCATTGCTTTGTGCTTCAGGATAACGCTGGTAAAGTCATGTTCTAATTCCTGTTAAAGTTCTTGGAAGAACTGCTTTAAGATTCTGATCCCACTGTTTTCAGTTTCCATTGAAAGCTCTGCAATTTTTTTTTTTTTTTGGTGCATTCATTTTGGCAACCAGTGAGCAAAAAATTTCCTCCATTTGAATTGCTCAGTCAAAATAATGTAAGATGACTAATCTGAGATATTAATACTATTGAGTATTGTTTCTTCTGCTAATCATTGGTCTTCACTTGAGGGATAAAAAGATTAATTTTTTCCTTATTAATTTGGATGGATTGTCTGCTGCTGTGAGCTTCATCTGCAACATTGTGTGCTGATTCTTAAAATGAATTAGCCATTTGTAAACTACTAATTTCTCTAAGTTATTATGCCTTTCAGTTTTTTCATAAGGCAACAATGATTTCACCATTTTTGCATTTGAACTTCACCACAAATATGATGCTTGTTTTTACATTAGTCTTAACATAAATCATGTTGCTTGGCTAGGCACTCCTCAAATTAATATTTTCCTTCTTAGGGTCTCAAATGAGCTCCAGGTCAAACATTTTGCAACAAGCTAGTACTTGTTTTGGTACTAACTTTGGTATAAATTTTGATATAGATTTTGAAATTACACATTTTCAGCTCTTTTGTTTTTTAGAAATATGCATTTATTTGAAAGGCATAGCTACAGACAGAAACGGAGGGACACAGAGAAAAAGAGATTGTCCATCTGCTGGTTCATTCACCAAACTGCCACAATGCCAGGACTCAAACCACTACTCAAATGGGATGCTGGCTTTGCAGGTGGTGGCTCTCCAACAGTTATTTTCATAACCCTATATTTTCCATGAAACTATGAGGATGTCACATGTTTATGACCCATATTTTTGTTCTGATCTCTTTCAACATGTAGCATTATGTAGGTCATTTTCAACTCATTTTAAAACACAGACCCAGCCAAACAAAACAAATAAGCACTTTAGTGAATTATTATGCAAATAATATGCTTGTAGCCATCACCAGCTGGAAAACAGTCTCTAGAAACTCCATGAATTTCCCAGTTCCAAAATATAACCTTATTCTTCATCCAGATATAAGCACTATTCTGAATTTTGTAATAATAATTTCCCTGCATTCTTTATAATTCAGCACCTGAAATGTGAATTGTTATGTGCTAGAATATAATCTCATCCAGTTCTAGAAAAACTTGATATGGTTTGTAAGCCTCTGTTTATTGTTTCCATGTTGTTGATTGAACACTCATGGTGTGATCTAACATATTTCTTCATATTTCATTGTACATCCAGGTCTTCATCAGTCTCAAGATTTTGCTTTTTGTAGTTAGCAGACATTGGTTCTTAGAGGCAAAAATGAAAATGTTTATCATTCTATTTTCATTTATGTAATTAAATGGCATTTTAAGTGAGATTCAAATACCAAAAATTTGACAATTTTAAGTATGCTTTTTCAGTTTGCAGAATATTCACAAACTTTTGCAACCATCACTACCATTTGTTGCTGTTACTGCTACTTCTTTGCTTAGTAATTTTTCTGAATTAATTCCATAAAACAATCTACATTTGTTGTCAAGTGATGTAAAGTTGTCATTGGAATATCTGGTGGCAACAATTGGAGGATTCCTTAAATTTATGGAATTATAGAAGTCTCCTGGTCTTTATCTAGAGACTCTGTCTGTACTTTGTGCCTGTTTTTGATACTCTTCCAGGCAGTTTTCAACTATGCCTTAACCTTGGCCTTCACTTCCTCCTGTGCAGATGGCAATTTCTCCTGTGAATGAGAGTAGAATGCTGCCATGCCTTTACTAAACATGTGTGCAGCCCTACAAAATTTTGGGTCATTCTAGGTCATCAGGAAAATATTGGAGTTTCCCAAGTCCCTGTTGACATCTTATTCCACAGCTTTTCGCTTAAGGATTTTGACTCAACCAATTGTTAGCCCATATGTTATCTACCACCTTAGGAAAATTCCAAGCTCAACAATTATTTCCAAAACAAATCTCCCTAGGGAAAGGACTTCTTGCACTTGGTGAACTCTATATCAGGTCCAATAAAATGGTCTTGCAAGTGATGACTTCCAGGGAACCAACAGACACAATAAACGATTACAATTCTCTTGGAATAAGGTTTTGAAGCAGCTCCAACTCTGCTCCAACCCTTCTAGTGGCTGCCAAGATCTGGCTTTTACTGTGACTGGAGACTGTGATTTTCACAACTACAATGGAGATGAAGAGAGAGGGATAGAAAAAATGTCACTAAGATTCCTTCGCTTACTGAAATTGAACCATTTTCTAAAATAAAAGCTTCATAAATTTCTGCAAGTCTTTTGTTATTTTCCTGATTCATAAAAAAGATTGATTCTGACAAAATTTTGCCCATTGTCATATTGTTGGGTTCCCCCACCACGAGGAGATAATCTTCAGAAATCCTTAATCTACCATTTTTATTTATGACATCTGATCATGGCAGTGTTTTTACCTAAAAAAAAAAGCTTTCTTCCATACTACATAATAAAAATAAATGAATTTTGGAACTCTTTGCCTGTATTTTATCAGTCTTAGAATGTCATGATGACTTTTAAATTTATGAAATCTTTAACTCAATCCATGCAAATTCTTAGTGTAGCTCAAGCTAACTGTGGCCAGTGAGAATTTCTGTAAGTTTTGTCTTTAGTCATTTCAGCATTACTACTACTACTCAGAATCTGACCTAGGATGTTAGCATATTTCTTATTTTGTTCAGACTTAGATTCAAACATTGCTCCAAAAATTCTGTTTTCTTTTACTGGAAAATAATATTATTAAACCAAAAATGAATCCAAGTGATGCCCTGACAATGTGCTCCAAAAGCAATAAAATAAAGTGTTAAGTATTTGGGGCCTTACCAACCATGGGGGAGAGAGGGAACTCTTGCTTCTGGCTTCAGCCTAGCCAAAACCTACTTTTCTGGCCATTTTGAGAGTTTAACAGCAGATGTAACATGTCTCTGTGTGTCTAAAGCGATTATTGAACATAAATGTTTAAACATCTGGCTTGTACTAATTCCTTTCTTTTATTTTTTTCATTATACTACATCTGAAAGACCTTCTCATATAACCATATTTTCCCCCCGTTAACTCTCACTTAGACTTAATTATAGGCATAATTATTAATGGGCACCACCAATCCTTATGTTGACATTTGTCTAAATATATCTAACAATCTTTCGGTTGCGTAAAATTCAATTTAATAGATTTCATTAGTAATTGCTTATGGAAATCATAGTCGCATAGTTACTACATGTTATCAACACACTGTACCTTTCACATAGGAATATCAATTTAAATAGGTATAAAAGTCTCAATATTTTCTTTCCATAAATATCTTAAAAATATTATTCAGTTTTTTTCTGTTGAAAATGACATTCTGAGTTTATTCTTTCTTACAAATCTTGTTCTTTTTGATTTTGAAAGTTTTTCTTTTTATTTAAAGCCCATTAATTTTGCTAGAATATAATCTTTGTGTTTGCATTGTAGGTTAGTGTTAGCAGATGCCCAATAACTGTAATTTTTGAATTTTATACATATTTTTGTGTGTACACATGAATTTTATGTGTGATATTGTCTGTTTCCTTGCTTTGCTTTCATCTCCCAGAGACCCTTTTTAATTTTCTTTTTACTGGAAAGTCTGCAAGACCGAGATCATAAGAGAGAGAGAGACAGAGAAAGATCATTCATCCTGATTCATCCCCTAGACACCTGCAACAGCTAGGCCAAAGACATAACACAGGAACTCATTCAAATTTCGCCTGTAGGTAGCAAGAGCACACATGATTGGGCCAGCAGCCACTGGATTCTCAAGTGCAGTATCAGGAAGCTGGGAACAAAAGCAGAGGGAAGACTAGTAGCCCAGCGCTCCATGTGGGACGTGGTGATCACAAGCACTGTAACCACGGCTTCAGCAAACACCCAGCCTTTTTTCTCCTTCTTAGATTTTCTTTGCTAAATGTACATTTTGTCATTTTTTCCCTCAAATCCTTTCATCTATTTCTTATTTTAAAACTATCTTGGGCCTGGTACGGTAGCCTTCTGACTCTAGTTATAGCCTTACATGCACTGGGATCCCATATAAGCGTCACTTCATGTCCTGGCGGTCCTGATGCTCATAGAGTTCCTTCCTTGTGGCCTGGGAAAGCAGTCGAGGATGGCCCAAAGCCTTGGGACCCTGCACCTGTGTGGGAGACCCGGAAGAGTTCCTGGCTTTGGATTGGCTGAGCTCGAGCCGTTGTGGCCACTTTGGGAGTTTACATTCAGAGGTAATACAAATAGGAGGTAATTTGGTACTGTCATTTTAGCAATGAGTTGATCATTGATTTAGTCTTCTTTTATTACATTACTGAGATGTTCTTTGCATTTGCCTTTGGTTTTGGTGGGCCTTATTCCTTTTCTCTGTCAAGAGAACATCTTTAAGTATCATTTGTAGGGCAGGTTTGGAAGAGGCATACTCTTTCAACTTTCTCTTTATTGTGCAAGAATTTTATTTCATTTTCAAAGACAAAGAAAAAATTTGCTGAGTACATTATCCTGGGCCAACAGTTTGCTTATAGAATCTGGAATATGACGCTCTATTCTCTTCTGGCCTGTACAGTTTCCTGTGAGAAGTCTCCTGTGAGTTTAATTGGCATTCCTTTATACATCACGTGCACATTTAAGGATCTTTTCTTATGTTCGATTGAAGAGAGCTTGATTATCATGTGTTGTGGTGAAGATTGCTTTCGATCAAGCCTATTGGGAGTTCTGTGCCCCTCCTGGACCTTGTTTCCCAATTCTTTCTCTAGATTAGAGAAATTTTCTTTCATTATTTCATTAAATACATTTGTAAATCCAGCTTGCCTTTCTGCACCTTCTGGGACTCCCATAACTCTTATATTTGGCCACGTAACAGTGTCTTTCAATTCTTGAATACTTTTTTTGGCCTGATTCAGCTCTGCTTCCAGTTTTTTGTTTGTTTCCCCCTGGTGACAGGAAATGCCTTCCAATTCTGAGATTCTTTGTTCTGCTTGCTTCATTCTATTTTGGAGACTCTCCACTATACTTTTAATTTGCTTCACTATACTCTTTATTTTTAATATATGATTTCATTTCATTCATTTCCTGTGTGACATATTCCTTGAATTCCCTGAATGCCTGCTTTATGTCCTTCTCATTGTTGATAAGAAGTTTTATAACAAGTGTTTTGAATTCTGCATCCCCAATTTCTCAATGTCTTCCTCAGTTAACTCTGAGGTTGGCAAAGGATTTTGCTCCTTTGCAGGGGAATCTTCAATAATATTCATTGTGCCTTTGTCTCTTCTTTTGCTTTTGGTCATTGCACTTCTGGTTATCAGATGATTCTCTTTGAGATAGGTTTCTAAGCTGTGTCACCCACAGGTTAAAATTCGATTTTACCTATTGTGGTTGGTGCACAATTCTTTGTTTGCAGTCAGTTGTGCTACTCCCTTAAACAAGTTCCAGGTCTGAGTTATTATGTTAGATTTCCACCATGGTCTCTGTAGCCCCAACTCCTGGCTCACCACTCCCCACCTCCTCGGTTACCATGCTGAGCCAACACTGTTGTCTGTACAATCTTTCTCTCACTTCCTGTTGGAGCAGTTTCCAGGATTAGGGAGGCACCATTTGTCCTGTATAACTAGATTGCTGTTGGTGCTAATCTTGCCACAACCTGTTGGCCGTTAGGTCTGTGGGCCATATGGACCTATTTTGAGCTGTATGATGCCATATTCAGTATTATTTTCCCTGTGAGACCAGTGCAATGCACTGAGATCAGTGAGTTTGCTCCCAGCTCAGCACATGCACAGCTCACTGTTTTCCCCTGCATTCTTAAATTCTTTGCCACACTGTAGGAAATGGCAAATGATGTACCACCACTACTAGAGTTCTTAATCTGCTTGCTGTCAGTTCTGAGGGTTACCCAGACCTGTTTTGGTTGGAACCTATAGGATGCCACATTGTTTGTTTGCTTGTTTGTCTTTTGTGTTTTTTTTTAAGCTTTATTTTTATTGGAAAGGCAGATTTACAGAGAAGAGACGAAGATCTTCTGCTCATTGGTTCACTCCTCAAGTTGCTGAAACATCTGGAACTGAGCCAATCTGAAGTCAGGATTCAGGAGCTTCTTCCAGGTCTCCCATGCAGGTGCAGGGGCCCAAGCATTGGGCCATCCTCGACTGTTTTCCCAGGCCACCAGCAGGGAGCTAGATGAGAGGTGGAGCAGCCAGGACACAAATCAGCACCCATATGGAATCTGAGTACATGCAAAGCAAGGATTTTAGCAACTGAGCCATTGTGCCAGGCCCATCCTTGAAAGTTTTGATAGGAGAATCAAGATGGCGGGATAGGGTAAGGACACATTTAAACGTACAGAAAAATATTTAATCAGGATGAAGTAGAGAGGACATATTTCAGGAAATAGGAAGAAGGGTACCTGGAGACTGACAGACACAGGAAAGCAGTGGACACAACAATGGTGTGGTGTTGCAGTGACTGATACTCCAGCACGTGGCAATCTGAACTCCACCAGCAGCCAGAAATCCACCAGCAACAAGGTGGGAAGGGACTTTCCACTGGGAGCTTGGGAGGTGAGCCCAGACAAAGAACTGTCCGTCCTGCTGGTCTATTTGATCTGACCAGGAGCAGAGACAGAGCAGCAGATCTCATACAGGCAGTGCAAGAACAGAGTGGATTTCATAGCCCAGGCAGCCCCCTAGAGCCGAATTGGGCGCCATTTTGCGTAAGGAGGAAAGGGCAGGGGAAAGGACTGAGTATACACTGAGCTGGGAGTGAACTCATTTCTGACTCCGTGAACTGCAACAACATGGCATTCTACGGGTTCCACCCAGGGCAGGTCTGGATAGCCCTCGGATCTGACGGCCAGAAAATCAAGAACTGTAGTGGTGGTACATCAGGCGCCATTTTGCGCACTGTGGCAATAGCTTTGGGACTACAGGGGACAACAGTGAACTGTGCATGTGCTGAGCTCGCGAGAACTCACTGAGCTCCATGGATTGCACTGCTCCCGCAGGAAAATAATACCGACTGTGGCATCGTACTGCTCAAAATAGGTCCGTCTGGCACCCAGACCTAACGTCCCACAGGTTCCTACAAGATCAGCGCCACCAACAACCTAATTATATAGGACGCCTGGTGTCTTTCTAATCCTGGGGCCTGCTCCAACCGGAAGTAGGAGAAAGGTTGCAGAGACAATGGTGAAGCCTCAGCACGGTATCATGGGTGGTGGAGAGTGGTGAGCCAAGAGCTGGGGCTGTGGAGACCATGGTGGAAATCTGACATAAGAACCCAGACCTGGAACTCACTGGAGGTTGTGGCACAAGTGGCTGCAAGCAAAGAGTTGTGTACCAACTGCAATAAGTAAAATTGCATTGTAGGGCCCAACGGCGTGGCCTAGCGGCTAAAAGTCCTCACCTTGAAAGCCCCGGGATCCCATATGGGCGCCGGTTCTAATCCCGGCAGCTCCACTTCCCATCCAGCTCCCTGCTTGTGGCCTGGGAAAGCAGTTGAGGACGGCCCAATGCATTGGGACCCTGCACCCACGTGGGAGACCTGGAAGAGGTTCCTGGTTCCCGGCTTCGGATTGGCACAGCACCGGCCATTGCGGCTCACTTGGGGAGTGAATCATCAGATGGAAGATCTTCCTCTCTGTCTCTCCTCCTCTCTGTGTATCTGACTTTGTAATCAACTGAATAAATCTTTAAAAAAAAATAAAATTACATTGTAGACCTGTGGGTGACACAGTTTAGAAACCTGCACCAAGGAGAAGAATCTGCTAACCAGAAGTACAAGGATCAAGAGCAAAAGAAGAGACAAAGGCACAATGAATATTACTGAAGATTCCCCTGCAAAGGAGCAAAATCCTATGCCAACCTCAGAGTTCACTGAGGAAGACATTGAGAAATTGGGGATGCAGAATCCGTAAGACTCATTTTAAAGATTCTGATCAAAAATGAGAAGCTCATGCAAGAGTTCAAAGAATTTAAGGAAGCAATAAAGCAAATCAAGGCTAGTATATCAGAAATTAAGAGCACAGTAGAGCAAATTAAGAGTACAGTGGAGAGTCTCCAAAATAGAATGAAGCAAGCAGAACAAAGAATCTCAGAATTGGAAGGCATTTCCTGTCACCAGGGGGAAACAAACAAAAAACTGGAAGCAGAGCTGAATCAGGCCAAAAAAAGTATTCAAGAATTGAAAGACACTGTTACGAGGCCAAATATAAGAGTTATGGGAGTCCCAGAAGGTGCAGAAAGGCAAGCTGGATTTACAAATGTATTTAATGAAATAATGAAAGAAAATTTCCCTAATCTGGAGAAAGAATTGGGAAACAAGGTCCAGGAGGGGCACAGAACTCCCAACAGGCATGATCAAAAACGATCTTCACCACAACATAAGATAAACAAGCTCTCTTCAATTGAACATAAGAAAAGATCCTTAAATGTGCATGTGAAAAAAATCAATTGACATATCAAGGAATGCCAATTAAACTCACAGGAGATCTCTCACAGGAAACGCCACAGGCCAGAAGAGAATGGAATGACATATTCCAGATTCTAAAAGAAAAAAATTGTCTACCTAGGATAACATATCCAGCAAAGCTTTCTTTCATCTTTGAAAATGAAATAAAATTCTTCCACAGTAAAGAAAAGCTAAAAGAATTTGCTTCTTTCAAACCTGCCCTACAAATGATACTTAAAGATGTTCTCTTGACAGAGAAGAGGAATAGCACCCAACAAAACCAAAGGCAAACGGGAAGAACATCCCAGTAAAATGACAACAGAAGACCAAACCAGTGAACGACCCATTCCTAAAATGACAGGACCAAAGTAACACCCATGTATATTAAACTCTGAATGTAAATGGATTAAGCTCAATCAAACGTCATAGATTAGTACACTGGATTAAAAAACAAAACCCATCTGTTTATTGTCTGGAGGAGACACACTTCACCAACAAAAATCAGCGGAAACTATATCACATGGGTTTTGTTGTTTTCTGTTGGTTTCATCTCCAAAACACTTTCTTCTGATTAAATCATTCAATGACTTGTAGATCATGCAGTGGCATCATTTTCTTCACGAAGGTTCTTGATTTTCATTTCTTCAGCTAAGCATTAGTCATTTAATAGCATGTTATTTAACTTCATGGTGTTGTTAATTTCTTTTTTCTCCCGGATCTTGATTTTGTTTTGTCGCTTTTCATTTAAGGAGACGTATAGTAACTGTGTAATGGAGACTGTCATATCTAGTAACATGTCATTTAACTTCAGGACAATGTAAATTTCTATTTTTCTATTGTTGATTTTTTTATCATGACTTCATTTAAGGGGATGTACAGTTTTATAATGGAGACTGTTATATCTAGTAACATGTCATTTAACTTCATGGCATTGTAAATTTCTATTTTTCTTTCTATTGTTGATTTTGTATTATGACTTTTCATTTAAGGGGATGTATAGTGGTTGTGAAATGGAGACTAACATCCAGCTGTGAGGATGTAGTGTGGTATGCATTTCTGCATCCAAAGATGGACTTACAATGAAACTGTTTACTATGTGTTGACAATAGGATGCTGGACTCTGCCATTGTCCATGCCCGCAATGATGGACATATGACTGTGTATGAAGAACTATATGTTAGTAATGATACAGAGGAACTAGATGGGGGGAGGGAATTTGGGAGGGGATAAGGGAATATGGAACTGTATCATAAATGATAGCAATAATAACAAAATGTATTAAAAAAAAGTTTTGATAAAACTTTAGGGGGACCTAAACTGGAGTAAGGTAGGGAAGCCGAATCCCTTCAGAGTTCACTGAGCCAGAAATGAGTTCACTCCCAGCTCTGTGCATATGTAGTCCTGCCCCACAGCCCCTTGCCTCGTTAAACAAAATGGCCCCAGATATGGCTCTAGGAGGCAGACTGGGCTATGAAATCCACCCTGTTTCTGCATTGCCTGTCTGGGACCTGCTGCTCTGTCTCTGCTGTTGGTCAAATCAAACAGAGCAGCAGGACGAGCAGCTCTTTGTCTGTACTCACCTCTGGAGCTCCCAGTAAATGTCCCTTCCCACCTTGTTGCTGGTGGATTTCTGGCTGCTAGTGGAGTTCAGATTGTCACTCCCTGAATGCCACTGCAGTATCAGTCACTGCAACACCACACCATTGTTGTGTCCGCTGCTTTTCTATGTCTGTCAGTCTGCTGCTGTTCTGTCCTCTCCTATTTCCTGGAATGTGCCCTCTCTGCTTCACACTGGCTAATATCTCTCCATCTGTTTAAATGTGTCCTTACCCTATCTCGCCATCTAGATTATTTTCATATATCATTTCATTAATATACTTCTGTTTAAATATTATAATTTGGCTTTGTTTTAGAGAATGTCATTCTGATATGAGGATTTTGCTGTTGTTGTTTCATACTCTTTTGTTATAGTAACTCCATATGATATTAGCCTGGATTCATTTTCCTGGCTTGTTTTAATGTGAATTTGCATTGATTCAACTTCTATAAAAAGGCATAGTTTGCATAATTTTCTAATTTCACAAAGCCCCCTCCTTGCTTTCCTGGAATGGTAAACAATATAGCTTCTTATTTCTGTGATTTCCTCTATCTGTTTCCTGTCCTAGCTTTGATTTAGACCATCCTTTCATTCTTCTCTACTGTTTCTAAACTTTTCTCATTTTACTCTACCTGCTCGAATTCCTACTCAACATGGAGCTCCAACATAGAAGAGGATTCCTAGTGGATCAGCTTTAAGCTCTCACAGAGAATATGAGAATATCAGAAAAGTTTATGAAAAAATGAAAGTAAAAGATAACTATTTTTCTGCCAAAAACTTCTGAGGTCCATGTATAACTCTTTTTCATTCTTATATGTTTTTTTTTTTTTAAAGGCAGAATAATAGAGTGGAAGAAAGCTGGAGAGATTTCCATTTGCTGATTGACTCCCCAAATCGCCTCAATGATCAGAGCTGTACCAGACTGAAGCTAGGAGTTTGGGTCTCCATCCAGCACTCCCACATGGATGTACAGCCCAAGTCTTGGGTCATTGTCTGCTGCTTTCCTGGGTGCATTATCACAGAGCCAGATACAAAGAGGAGCAGGTAAAGCTTAAGTTGGCACTTGTATAGCACATCAGCAAGACACATCAAGGTTCTACTCACTGCACACAAAACCAGCCCTTCCATGCACAGATTTTTTCTGATAATGCACATTTTCCATGAATTTTTAATGACCCTGTGTATGCACCAGGGTGAGTGAGCGATATAGCAGTTAAGATGCCACTTGGGGCATGCTTATATTTCATAACACATACTGAGTCCCAGTTCAAGCTCCACTCCTCATTCCAGCCTCCTGTTGGTGTATAGCCTGGGAGCCAGCAGGTTAATCAGGGAATGGAGTCCTTGTCATCCACATGCGAAATTCAGATGGAACACCATTCAGAGTGTTATCTGCCACTCAGCCCCATTCCCTCCCCATTCAAATAACTGAACAGTTTTAGAATATTTTTACACCAAAATATACCTTTGATAACCCCCATTTTCAATGACTTTTTTGGAGTACCCACATATATTACTCCAACAACTTTTTATTTTATTTTGAATTAGTTAACATTTCATGTGTATTTTTCTATGTATCATAATGTTGTTCATATTTATCATTTTCATTGGCTGCAAGGAATGTCATTAATTTTAAATGTCATAATTTTATGACCATCTCTCCATTAAGTGCTGCTTGGAATACATCCAGTTATCCATGATAATAAATAACTCATAATGCTTGCCTTCTTGTGAATTATATCCTTAAAATAAGTATCTAAGAAGGAGCTTATTCAGTAAAAAGGTATGAACATTTAATGGCCCTTGCTAAAAACTGCCAGATTGTTCATCAAATTGACTGAAATAATTTACCATGCCAGTGGAAACGTATAAATGTTCTAATTTTCCCAACAGCACCATCATTGGTTTTAATAATGTTTCTTTATTGTTAATTTTAAAAGTATATAATGTCATGTCATTGTTGTTTGAATTTGTACTTTTATTGCTGGAAAGAATGTACACTGTTTCCAATTTAATAACCTAATGGTATTTCATTTTAGGTAATCATCTGTCATATTCTGTAAGCCCTGTGAACAAGGAACTCCATGTTAAATTATAAACACTCACCACATATTTTAAAAACGCACCTACCATCACATATATTAAACATAATATCCTCATAGTATGTTGCATATCAGTTGTATTTAGCTTTCATGTAATCACAATTCCTATCCTTTCTTTTGTCATTTATTTTTCTCTTTTTAATCAATCATCATGTCCCTCCATAGGTCAAATAAGCATTCATTTCCTCCTTATTTTTATCCATTATTTATAATTTTATAAATATTTGACACTTTAATTTTCATGTTGTTGGTTATGACATATTGCATGATGTGTAGGTTAGTTACTTTTCCTCCATAGTAATGTTATCTTTTATCTCAGCATCACTTATGGAAATGAGGTTCTTCCTTATTGCTTTGTTAAGTTCAGCTAAAAGCACATTGAGCTCCTAGGATAGTTAATTAATTTTTATGTTTTTGTTTTCCTGGGGACACGTACAGGATTCAAATAAGCTATATTGGGCAACCAAAGCAAAAGCAAGGTTACTATTGTCTTACTATCATCAGATCAACTAATGGCAAAACACTCAAAAGCAGCCTTTCATCCTTTCCCTCCATTCCTTTCCTTCTTTCTATAGAGTGAGCCCCATCAACCCTTGTCTGTATCTGCACCACACACATCAAGATGTACCAGTCTACAAAACATTCTACCACTTCTAACATTTTTATGAATAGAAAGTGGGTGAGGGAAGGGGGGGTATAATATACGTATGCAAAGTCTTTTTCTTTCTTTGGGCTTTCTTACTCTCCAAGACCTGACTCCTCCTTAACAGAACTCTGCAAATGGTGTTGATTGATAGGCAATGCTTTGGAGAAGTTGGAATGACAATCTCACTTGCACGTGTTCCTCACATGAAGAGCTAGATGTGTTTCTGAAGTGGAAATAGTCACTGTAAAGTTACATGTGTCTTCTCAAGGAACAGAGCTATACTGTGTAACTTCCATATAGCATTGTTGACAAGAAACTTTGTAACACAAAACTTTGGTAAAGCAAATACATTAGGCACATTTCAGAAGCACTTGCTATTTCGACACATTTTTAAACTCTTCATTCTTCTCCCTTTGAGGATCTATGTGACGTAGTGTCTGAATATTAATATTAAAAGGAGAAATAAAGGGGCGAGAAGGAATGTATGAAATTTTAACAATGCCCCCAAACATCTGCCCTCCTACACACTGAAAATTCCTGAAGAAAGGTACACTGATTATTTTAGGAGATGGAATTCTTTCCCTCGTCAGGGTTTCTTAAAGTGCAGCCATTTGTGAAGTACATAGGTATCCAGCCTTGCTGGCATGCCAAAAACTTTAGACAGACAAAAGGAGGCCATCGATAATTTTTTAAATTAAATTGAGTCTACAAAAATATAATTCAAAAAGAAAGATTCTATGTATCTGGCAGTCTTTGCTCTACAGTTTAATTTAATCTGGCACACTTTAAATTTAGATGGCAATAAAACGAATGATTCAAAAACTGCTTATGAAGCAAGTTTTAAACTTTGTATATCCAGGCTAGGACACACAAGATATACTTTTCTACCTGGCATTAGACCTGCAATTAAATGAAAGAGAATTTGTATGAACACAGTATTGTACTTTAAGGACCAAGTACTCAAAAGACAATTCAGACTAGGGAATCTATACTTATTGAGCTCCTATTATGAATCAGACACTATTTTTGAGACCTCAGAATATTTTCACCAACTTTATTGAAAATCTTAGGAAGTAGGAAATATGTTGTTAAATTAGGAAACAGGCTTGAGGTACTTCATATAAATAGTAAATGACTGAGATTCAGTTTAGTCTGATTCAAAGCCCCTGCTCTTGCCCACTAAATCTCCATGTGGTAAAAACAAGTCATCAACCTTGCCAGCTAGGAGGGGATAACAGGATTAGCAGGAAAGTGTGCCCTGTTTGTGGGGACGATGATGCTCATGGGGTGCAGGGATGCAGGCGAAAAACAGGCACAACAAAGCAAAGAGCCATTACAACCCGTATTTGTTAATGTCTTTATGTAATCTGAAGAAATAAGGATTTTGTTATCAGTTTATGTTGAGTTTGTTGAAGGCCATTTGTAAGAAAAAAGAGAGGAGTTAAAAATAGAGGAATTTGGCCATTTAGGGGTCTTCTGCTATATGTTATTTGCCATAAAAATTAAGTCCAGACCATGACAGTCTGGTAGAAATTAGTGGTTCAGCCATCCAGTCCTGGGCTTTTCTTTACTGGGAGTATAAAAATATAAACAAAAACAAAAATAAACAAAACAATAAATTGCAAAAAAGGATGTATTTTTCATTCTCCCATTAAATCTTTAAAGAAAGGTCTTTATCTGTCTTTCTTTGGATACTTTAAACTCAATCTAAGCTTTAACTTGCTGACTTTTTAAAAAAATCAATCCTCAAACATATTTCACATACAATATAGTAAGACATATTTTATGGAAAGTTTCATTAAAAATGTGATCAATGCAAAGTTTATTTCCTAGGGGTATTTAGATTATTCTTTTAAAGATTTGTTTTATTTTTATTTGAAAGGTAGAGTTACAGAGGGAGGGAAAGATAGAGAGGCCTCTTTCATTCACAGGTTCACTCCCCAAATGGCTGCAAGGGCCAGAGCTGGGCCAATCAGAAGCCAGGAACCAGGAGCTTCTTCTAGGTCTCACATGTGGGTGCAAGGTCTCAAGGCTTTGGGCCATCCACTACTGCTTTCCCAGGCCATAAGCAGGGAGCTGGATGGGAAGTGAAACCAACACCCATATGGAATGCCAGCACTGCAAGTACTTCGCTGTTTTTAATTTTCTTCACTGAATACCACATAACATGAAATTTACTATCCTAGTAGAGGAACATTAAGTATATTCATACTGTATAACAGACCTGCTGAACTTTTGTCTGGCAAAACTAAAACTGTATGCCCGTTGAACAAGAACTGTGTG
Organism: Ochotona princeps; assembly: GCF_030435755.1. Classification (NCBI taxonomy): domain Eukaryota; kingdom Metazoa; phylum Chordata; class Mammalia; order Lagomorpha; family Ochotonidae; genus Ochotona; species Ochotona princeps. The sequence continues at coordinate 96,819,324 of NC_080865.1, forward strand.
TTTAAAGTAATAGAGATATTTTTAAAAATAATCAACAATTCTATATCCAAGACAGTATCCTTCAAAAGTAAAGACAAGTTATATCATTAACAAGATGGCTGAACAAGTAGGCCTGACCATCCCTCCCTTCTTCCCCAATTCAAACACCATATTAAACAATTCACCAATCAATACCCTTTGTGAAAAATGCAGAAACTAGTTTGATCTTGCACCCTGGATAAATGTAAAACCAGCTACCTAAAACCCAGTAGAAAAATTAGTGACACCATGTTGCTGTATTTCCCACTGCTAGCAAAGGGTCATGTAATTAGAAGGAAATCCCCAGTTCAAAGCTTCTAATGGAAGAAAAGAGTAGGTCCACACAACAATGACATAAGCATTCGGGGTGCAGCCCGTGGTTCTGGTTTCTCTCACCTGTCTCAACATGCTTATTGGATTGAGCAAACAGTCCATTTGAACTAGACAGAACAAAGGTGGCATTTTGTGTTAGTTTGGACACTATTCATACCTCCATAGCCTGAATCAGTACAGAGCAGGTGGGAACAGGGAATCTCAGCTCTCAGGGTTTTTCCCAGGGGAGGGAAACTGTTGAAACATGCATCAAATGCTTCAAGTTTTCAGGCTATTTCCAAGGGATTTTTAACTTACCTGTACTGGAGTACTGAAAACACCTGGCACTAAACAAACATTATGATTTGAAATAGCAAGAAGATTTCAAGGAGTTACAAGAGTTCTGACCAGGTTAATTGGTAGAGTTTTTGGGTACAAAACCAATTCATGGATAATGAGGAATGAAAATTGTTCTTCCAATGCATTCATCCCAACAAATAGAGTCAAGAAAAAATGTTGAAACAGGGAAACACAAATCAAAGAACAAGAAGAATTTCTAGAAACAGATCCTAATGAAATAGAATATATGAATTTCCTAATTGAAATATAATTAAAATAATCACCATAAAAATCTCAGTGAGCTCAGAACAGTGACTAAGGTATAAATTGTAACATAAAATATTTTAAAAGAACCAAACAGATATCTTAGATGTTAATAAGTTAATAAAAATCAATTTAACTTCATTGAAACTTAAATGAAATTCTTAATAAAAGTTAGTGGGGATTAAAAGCAGACTTGTGAAAGCAGCACAAAAACACAGTGGGCTTAAAAATAGGTTGTTTAAATTATACAAAGAAGGAAAATTGAAAATAATGAACAAAGTTTAAAGTACTTATGGCGCACAATCAAGAGGAACAATTTTTGCATTATGGAAGTCTCAGAAAGAGAAAACAGAAATTATCAGAACACATATCTAAAAGGAAATAATGAGAGATACTCTAAATATGGGGAAGAAAATGAGCATCCAAATGCTAAATAAGGTGACCCTAAGAAATTCATAATACATATGCAGAACTAATATAAAGAAAGTGTCAGAGGCCAAAGACAGAGTTTTGAAAACAAGAGAAAAGTGACTTGTTATATACAGGAAGTCCCATGGGACCGTAAATAGATGCTTTAGGAAAAACTTTGAAGGACAAAAAGAAATGAGATAATTTATTAAAAGTACTGGGAAGAAAAGCAGCCATTAAGCAGGAGGACCATACACAGCAGAAACGAAGGAAAATTAAGACTACCCAAAAACTAATTCTACTTGTCATCACTACTGTGATCTTGTAAGGCATGCTAAAGGAAACCATTTAAGTTAACCAAAAGAACCTAAAGTAACACAATGAATACAATGGTATAATATAAAATTTATTTGTAAGGTAAAATATATACAGAAATACAGACTATTATATTACAGCAACCATGGGAGGTAAATAATTGCAAACTTTCCTACAAATGTTAAAAGACAAACATAATGAAATAGGTCTAACTAAAATTTATTGATAAGCAATAAAATTTACATATATTATGGCATTAGCACCATATGTCAAAAAAGAGAGAAACTAACATGGTAGAGAGTTTCTGTAAATGAGGTAGAAACTGCTATCAGCTTAATATAAACAGATGCAAGGGATTTTATGTAAATTTAATAGTAACCATATAGGTAAATAACACAAAAGAAAGCAAAAAGGGTGCACAAATATCGATACAAAAATCATTGAAATACAAAGGCAAAGAGAGGAAAAGACACAAAAGATATACAAGATAGAAAATGCCAATGGTAAACCCTCCCTATAAAGAATTTCTGTAACTGAAACTGGATCATCAAACTCCACAATTAGGAAATAGAGATGAATATTTAACAATCAACGTATGTTATCTATAAGAAACTCACTTTAAGATTTAAGGGCATATATAGGTCGAAAGTAAAGAGATGTAGAAAGATATTCTATAAAACAGAAAAAGAAAATCCACCAGGAGAGGCTGTACTTAAAACAGGTAAAACATACTCTAGGTTAAAAAAAAAATCACAACAGAATAAGGTGGATATTATAGAAAGATAAAAGGGACAATTCAGGGATCAACTTTCTGTAACAGATAAGTGGGCCACTGCTTCCTGCAATGGTGCTATCTCATATCTTCAAATAAGCTCCAGCTCTCTGCTCATGTGTCCAGAAAAGCAGCCACAGATGTCTCAAGTTCTTGCTCCCAGAATGACAGCGGGAGGCACCCTAGGGCCACGGAGACAGAGGAAGGTAGCAGACATTGCAGATCTGCAGTAGATACACCAGTGGTGATCAGAGCTGCCCTGGTGTACAGGTTGAAGGGGGAGGTTACCGGGAATGAAGGAGGTGATTTAAGCCATAGCATTCTGGGTCCTGGTGATGTGTGTGTGTGTGTGTGTGTGTGTGTGTGTGTGTGTGTGGCTTTTTTTTTTTTTTTTTTTACTTTTTAAAAAATTTTATGATACAGTTCCAAAGGCTCAGAGATTTCCCCTATCCCCTTTATTTCCCCTTCCCTCACTGATTTCCCCTATATTATTATAATAGTATAGTTCTTCAATAACAGTTACAAGTCCATCATTGTGCTATTTAAGTGTATCATGACGTTGTCGGAATAGAGAATGGTATAAAATCCAGCATTCTATTGATAAGCTATATTTAACAATTTATTGGTAAGTCAAACTTTTTAATTTCATTACAAGCTGAAACAGCAGCAGAGCCCTTCTAGACTGGTGTGGGAATGGGAGAAGTTCACAACCCAGCCTCCCAAAAAGCAATACACCACAAGTGTCACATTGGATGCCATTTTGAACACTGTGACAAAAACCCTGGGTTGAGGGAAGTGTCAGAAACTCAAGAACAGCAAAACGAACTGTTTCAGGAAATAGGTGAAGGAAATGAGCAGGCATTTTTGTTTCTTTTTTTTTCTTTTTGAGTTTTTTTTAAATTAAATTTTGTTATTTTATAATACTGTTCCATAGGTTCTGGAATTTCCCTTACTCCCTCCCCAAACTCCTCCCCACTGACATACCCTATATTATTACAATGGTATAACCCTTCATAAACAGTCACAAGTCTGTCATTCTGCTATTTATGTGAATCCTGATACTGTAGGCAAACAACGGCAGAGAGTCCAGAATCCTATTGTCAAGATATATTTAACTGTTTCATTGGGAGTCTGTTTTCATTTTGGAAGTAGAGATGCATATTGTATTGCATCTTCACATCCTTTTCAAAAGAACAAATTCAAATGGTTAATAGACAGATGGAAAAATGCTCAGGCTTCCTAGCTGTCAAGGAAATACAACTGAAAGTCACACTGAGGTTTCATCTAACTCCAGTGAGAATGGCTTATATTTGGAAATCTACTAACAAAAGCTGCTGGCTGTGGGGAGAAAGGTACCCTATACCACTATTGATGAGAGTATAGGCTAATAAAATCACCATGGAAGTCAGTATGAAGTGTGCTAAGACAACTGAAAATTGATCTACTGTATCCCCCATGTATCCCACTCCTGGAAATACATCCAAAGGAAATGAAATCTGCATAGAAAATGACTTAAAATGTTATACAGTAAAATCTACAATAGTGAAGACATCCAGGTGCCCATTGAAAGAGGGATGGATAAAGAAGCTGTTGTACAGTTATTCCGTGAAATACTATTCACCCATTACAAAGAATAAAATTCTGCCATTTGCAACAGTGGTCCAACTAGAGACCATTATGTTCAGTGAAATAAGCCAAGCCCAAAAGGACAAAAATCATATTTTTTCTCTAATATAAGACAACATTCATGCAAATTACAAAACCAAATGACACATAGGTGAACACGTAAGTGCATATATTTTCATATATTAACTATACAATGGAGACCAGGATACTGGGAAGTGAAGATATGTTGCAGCAGGCATGTCTACTCCAGAATAGTAGGAGGACTCCCAGTGAAACAGTTTAATTTATCTTGACAATGTGATGCTAGTTTTTCTATCTTTGTCTACAGCTACAATTCCACGGTGTACTTAAATAGCAGAATGTTAAACTTGTAACTATTACTAAAGGACTGTATTACTATAGTAATATGGGAGAAAATGGTGGGAGGGGAGAGTGGGGAAGGCAGATGTTGAATCCCTTTGCTCACAATAATAAATTTTTTAAAGAACAATTAAACTTATTCTGCTAGACTCTTCCCCAAAAAAATGAAGAGGAGGGAACATTTTAAGCTCAGATTATACAGCAAGAATTATATTGACAATTACATAAAAAAGATGCCAATATCTCCAATGACCACAGAAGTAAAAAATCACCTACAAAATATTAGCACATCAATTCCGCAGCATATAAAAAGAACTATACACTATGATCAAGTAATTTATCCCTGAGATGTCTGAACATCTGAGAATCAATGTGATACTTTGTGTTAAGAAAAATAAATGATAAAAATTGTATAATTATCTTAGTCTATTCAGAAAACAACTTGACAGGACTTAACAGTTTTGCATGACAAAAACTGTCAATAAACTAGGAATAGAAGGAAACGTCTTCAACATTATGAAGGCTATACATGGAAAGGACACAGTTGACATAATATTCAACAATAAATAATGTAAACTCTTCCTCTTATGTCAGGAACAAGGCAAGGATATTCACTTGTCATTTCTATTTAATGAGGTTGTGTAAGTTCCAGTCATGCCATTCAGCAATAAAAAGAAGTAAATAAAATCCAAATCAGAAAGTGATAGGGGAAATTGTTACCATGAAAAAGTGGAAGTGATGTTTGATACTTCCAAACTTATTAAAGTCTATTTGGGGAACATGATATGTATTTGAAATGTGCATGTTGTTTTATGCACGCATTGTGAGATGATTACTATTGAGCTGATTAGCATCTCTGTCCCCTCAAAGCTATAATGTGTGTGTGTGTGGGTGTGGGTGAGATTCTTAAGATCAACTCCATTAGCCAATTTCAGGTACACCTGAAATATGCAGTTGAAAAATATAGCCAAAATTGCACATATCTCTAGAACTTATTTAACCTACATTACTGAATATCCATATTCTTTGACCAACATCCTCCTATTCCCCCCATTGTCTTCACTCAGCTCCTGGAAACTACTGTTACAGTTTCTAATTTATGACTTTAATGTTTTAAAGCCTTGCATGCAAATGACATCTTGTAGTAACTGTCTTGCTATTCTAGACTTATTTCATTTAACATTAGGCCTTCCAGATCTAATAATGCTACCACAAATGGCAAGACTTTCTCACTTCTGTGATGTATAATAAGGCATTTTGTAGAGTATATATATAGCACATTTTCTTCATATATCACCTATGGACACCTAGATTGTTCCTAAATCTTTGGCTACAGTGAATATGCTGCAATGAATATGTGAGTCTAGTTATCTCTCTCAAATCAATTATTATAGATACACAAGGATATTTTAGAAAATTCATGAGAAAATGATTTAAATGTTCATTTCAGCTTTACATTTTTAATTTTCTCACATTTTTTCATAATATACATTTTCCATAAACTTTTTGAATATGCCTCATATACACTGACTGTGTAACAGGATTACTGGGCCATTCAGTAGAAAAATTTATGCAGATGTGAGGTGCACATCTTATTAAAGTTTTCATTAGCACTTTTCTGATGCTTGATTAATGATGCTGAGCTCCATTTCACATATCTTTGAATCATTTTTATATCTTCTTCTGAAACCTGCCCACTAAGATCTATTGGAGATTGCACTAAGATTGTAATCAGCAGGTCTGTTACTAGAGTCACATATAAGTGCATTTCCCAACAGATAGGTTGAGAGGCAGAACTGACTATAGACCATCACAGAACAGCACAGAATAGGGCCTGGGTCCTAGGGATGCTTCAGCAACCACAGTAATGACTGAGGTCAGTAGACCTGTTATTGGATACACAGATACAGGTATCTCCTTGGTGGATGGGGCTGGTTGCATGACTACTATGCTTATTTCAACACAGTAACAAAGTTCAACATTGTTTATGCTATCAACTCCTGGGAAACAGCAGGATCTGGGCATTTCCTTGACTTCATAAACTATATCTTAAAAAAAAAAAAAGAGGGCTCGGCAGCGTGGCCTAGTGGCTAAGGTCCTCGCCTTGATCCCATATGGCTGCTGGTTCTAATCCCGGCAGCTCCACTTCCTCTCTGTCTCTCCTTCTCTCAGTATATCTGACTTTGTAATAAAAATTAAAAAAAGAAAAAGAAAAAGAAAAACCACCTTTATCTGGGGCCAGCACTATGGAGCAGTATGCTAAACTTATGTCTGTGCACCAGCATCCCTTAGGGAGAGTAGTTCAAGTCCTGTTCCATTTCAATCAAGTTCCTAGAAAACAGCAGGTGGCTGAAGTCTTTTGGCCTCTGTGCCCAAGTGGGAGACTCAGAGGAATCTCTAGGCTCCTGGCTTTAGATGGGCCCAGCTTTGGCCATTGTGACCATTGGGTGTGTGAAACAACACATAGAAGATCTATGTCTCCCCTTCTCTCTGTAACTCTACCTTTTCCAGGAGTTGCTTTTGGTTCTTTCACATGAATGCAGGGACCAAAGAACTTGAACCATCCTCCACTCCTTTCCTAGGCTATAGGCAGGGAGCTGGATCAGAAGTGGAGCAGCTGGCACTCGAACTGGTGCCCATATGGGACGCCAGCACTGCTTGCAGAGGTTCATCCTGAAAAGCAATCATGCTGGCCATGAAATGTTAATTTTTGATGATTTTTGTTCAACACTGTTGTTATAGACTGCCCAATAAAACCAAAAAAAGGCATAATGATAGAACAGAAGAAATAATCTCTATTTCCAATAGTACTATTATATAGAAAGTAACCAAAAAATTGCAAATCCATTGCTAGAGTAAGTGAATCCAGTAAAGAACCAGAATATTACATCATTACATACGTTATATATTTTATATACTACAAATAAATTATTATAAAGCTAATGCCATTTATATTAGCATCACCATCATACAATGGAATAAGAAAGTCAGAACATTGTTTCTTAGTACCCCTGCCAAAAGTATGCATCCTAAGTCTAATCAGGAGTAACATCAGACAAACTCATATTGAAGAGCACTCTACAAAAATGACTAACCTATATTCTTCAATAATGTCAAGACCAAAAAAAGCAATGAAAGACTAAGGGACTATTCCCAAATAAATCATATTAAATTCAGATGAAAAAATAAATGCAATGAATAAGCCTAAATTATATTCTTGGACCAAGAAAAATGTTAACTGCATAGGACATTATTAGCATAACTGGCTAAACTTGGAAGTGAGCAATGTATTAGGATAATGTAATTATATCACTGTTAAATGTGCTGGTTTTGATTCTTATGCTGTACTTATGCAATAGAATATCCTTGTTCCTAGACACTCTCAAAAAACTGGAGGATGCCATATATATAACTTGGCTAAATGATAATAAATAATCACACACACACACACACACACAAGTATTCATGTATTCACATTTGTGTGCATATGTTTACATATGAAGAGAGAGAATTCATAAATGCAAATGGAGTAAAATGTAAAGAGTGGATGGATTTAGGTAAAAAGTATATCATGGTGATAGTCTATTCTTGCAATTTTTATATTTTAAACATTGTATCAACAAAGATTTTTTTTTCTATTAATTATTTTGCATTATGTGACAGTTTCATAGGCTCTGGGAATCCCCCTACCCTTCCCACTCCCCTCCCCCCTGGTGGATTCCTCCACCTTGATGCAGTATTACAGTTCAAATTCAATCAAGATTCTTTCCTTGCAAACATATACCAAGCATAGAGTCCTGCTACTTATTGTCCAGATGGGTTGAACAGTTTCTTGGGGACAAACTAAAAAAAAAAAAAAACCTAAAATAAATAGACAAACAACAGAAAGTAGAGCTTGAAATCTGACAGGAAAGAGCTGGTGTGGATTGGCTCATGCCTCGCTGGGTGGGACATCAACAAAGATTAAAGTTAATCTATCAACTGCATCACCAGTACATTGAGTACCTTAAATAAGAGTGCTTCTGCTGTATTTTGTCTTCCTGGGTAGGTAAGGAAATAACGTGAATATTACTGATCATTTGACAGCTAAGTTTTCTTTCTTTTTTTTTTTTTAAAGATTTATTCATTTTATTACAGCCAGATATACACAGAGGAGGAGAGACAGAGAGGAAGATCTTCCATCCGATGTTTCACTCCCTAAGTGAGCCACAACGGGCCGGTGAGCGCCGATCCGAAGCTGGAAACCAGGAACCTGGAACCTCTTCCGGGTCTCCCATGCGGGCGCAGGTTCCCAATGCATTGGGCCATCCTCGCCTGCTTTCCCAGGCCACAAGCAGGGAGCTGGATGGGAAGTAGAGCTGCCGGGATTAGAACCGGCGCCCATATGGGATCCCGGGGCTTTCAAGGCGAGGACTTTAGCTGCTAGGCCACGCCGCCAGGCCCGACAGCTAAGTTTTCAATGTAACTTAATAGATGCATTTTCTAACGTGCAGTTTGAGCTATGGCATAATATGCCAACTTTCCTGGTACTAAATCCTTGGAGAATGAGCTTCTCATGGATGTTATGGACCTGACTCCTGAAATATTTGTGCAGCACATCCTTCGTGTGATAATCTTTACTACCCTGAAGCCAAGGCAATTCTCCCAGGAGGCACTACCTATGTTGTTTTTGCATTCTCTCCTGCATTCTACTAGTCTCAGGCATCTTTACTACAGACAGCCTCCTCATTCCCTTTCTTTGGCAAAAACAACATGTTATCTTGTCACTTGAATTTCTCACTTCTTCAACTGGTTGCAAAAACAAGCTCTCCCAACTGGCAATTATCCAATATCAATTGCCAAAATATGCTTGCCACATTCTATGTGCTGCAATATGCTGCTGCAACTTTGTTTATTCATACAGTGATCTTTCCCACAACCATTTCAAAGTCTCAGAATTCATTTTGAGATTGCACTCTTGGAGGAGCATCACTCTATAAACCCTGAATTTCTTCCTGTGTTTGTTAACTGTAAAAGCATTGCTTGTATTTCTGAAGGCAGGAAACAAATTGCCAGGTACACTAAACTAATATTAAGAAGAACTGGATCTCTGTACTCTGTGTGCATACATGTGTAATGACTTTTCCTAATCTGGCAGTAAGATATGACTGTGCCATGGGGCAGCAATTAGTACTCTGCCTTTCCCTTATCTTTGATCTGGATGCATTAATTTTTTTATCTCTCTCAACTGCTATTATGAAGGTGTCTTAAATCCCACATATCCTGTCTAAAATAGGTTCCATGATTTATCACACATATTTCTTTATCTTCTTGTATTTCTTTATATTTTCATGCTTATCACTTTCTACAATATCATATCTATTTGTTTATTGTGCTTTCTCTATTAGAATAGAAGCTTCACCATAAAAGGGGGTTTATTTAGACTCTATTTCAGGCTCGAAAGACAGCCAAACACATACTCTATTCTGGGTGTGTGTATGCGTGTGTGTGTGTGTGTGTGTGTGTTTGTCAAATGAATGTATGAGTCAATAGTGTTTTAGCAATGTTTTGGGTTTTCTAAGTATGTGATAGCTCAAAACCATATCATGGTCTAATATCTTACTTGAATATTATGCTATTATATAGACAAAGGGTTGACATCCTTTTCATTTTATGAATTAGAAAACTGAATTCATATATCACATATTCCCAGAGAAACTAAATAATATGTCCAAGTCCACAGGACAAGTCACATGCAGAGTTGAAATGTATTTACCATCATTTTGTAACTGCAAAACCAGATACTTTCTACCTGTCTATTCTGCCTTGTACAAACTTGTGTTGCCCTATGGTAAACCTAGAGAATGGTTAAGAACGATGCAATGTTAGAGCTATAGACTAATTTCCCTTCATGTTACTAGGTTATGGTATCGCTGTATGGCACCCTCCTTCAAATCAAAGTGGAACGATGAAATAAGGGATTAAAGAGCTATGAATTTTGCCCGAAGTCTGATTCATGATGGCCTATTTGATTAGAACACACTAGATTTCCTTAGAAAAGATCAGGAACTATGTTTATTATTGAGTAGCACATTTGGGTGTATTTACCATCTCAAAACAATTTAATTGGCTGACAAACGTGGCTGTTAAAATAATTCTACAAGAGAAACTCTTCTTTTACTATAAACTGAAAAAAAAAAAAAAAAGAAAAATTAGGGAAGTTTAAAGATGACCCAACATTTGTCCCTGCCCACAGCTCCCTGATCCACACAGCAGCTTTGCTTCAGAAAAGCAGCTCATGTGGTCTCCTCTCCAACTTCCAGAGCACAAGCTACACAAATAACTATCCTGAAGGAATCTGCCAGAAATCATACTGCCCTATGGCAAAGGAATCCCTGCATATTCCCCTGTCCAGGACCTCCACAGTCTACCACACCAATAACAAGGACAACAGCCTCGCACACAACCAAACCAGGCAGCAACAGTGACATCATCACTGTAGCCCAAGGAGTGTCCTGTATTACATGGGACAGACAGTTTGGTGCAGCAAGACAAATCTTGCTCCCGTGAAACTTATGCAACAGAATGCTTGCTTTAGAAGTCTTCAGGACGGGCCCGGCAGCATGGCGTAGTGGCTAAAGTCCTCGCCTTGAACGCCCCGGGATCCCATATGGGTGCTGGTTCTAATCCCGGCAGCTCTACTTCCCATCCAGCTCCCTGCTTGTGGCCTGGGAAAGCAGCCGAGGACGGCCCAAAGCTTTGGGACCCTGCACCCGCATGGGAGACCTGGAAGAGGTTCCAGGTTCCTGGTTTCCAGCTTCGGATCGGCGCTCACCGGCCCGTTGTGGCTCACTTGGGGAGTGAAACATTGGATGGAAGATCTTCCTCTCTGTCTCTCCTCCTCTCTGTATATCCGGCTTTCCAATAATAATAAAATCTTTAAAAAAAAAAAAAAAAGAAGTCTTGAGGACATCCCTGCACACTCCCTCCATTCCCTCAGGTTACTGTATGCCACCCCTATTTGGGCTAAGCCCCACTGTGGTGCCCTTCCCATCTCCAACCCAGTTTGGGTAATATGAGCAGGCATATACATGGACCCAATATTGCCACAATGCCAGCAATCACCACTGAGACCCACACACCATTGTTGGGATAAGAAGAGCCCCAAATATCCTTTTCCCCATTGCTACTGAAAGCAGTGGAAAAAGATACATGGAGACTACATTTCAGAATCAAACTGGTAAAGACTTCAGTATACTAAAGTCATCCTATGAAGTGACAGAGACTACTTAACTGATAGCAATGTAGAAACACAAAAATTGAGAAAAGCAAAAGCAATATGTTCCAAAAGTGACCTGATAATAGCTTAATACAGAGCTCAAAACAAAGGGAAACTGACAAAATGTTTGATATATAATCCAAAAGAATGATAATAAGGATATGAAAAACATACAAGAGAATGCAAATAGTTAGACAAAATTTAAAAATTAATGCATGTCACAACTGAGAAATTCATCAAAAAGAGATCTGGAAAAGAACCAAAGATAAATTTGGGACACAAAGACAAAGTTTAGAAATGAAGAACTCATTAAATCAAATAAGAAACAAGATTGAAAGCTTCAACAGCAGGCTACACCACGCAGAAGAAAAACAACTAAATTTGAAGATGTGGCTTTTGAAATATCCTGATCAGACAAAAAGGGAAAAAAGAATGAATGCATTTTAAAGGCCTTTAGGACACCACTAACTTGCTAATGTTCACATTTCGGGTATATCTGAAGGAAAAAATAAAGGCAAAGAATATAATTAAATTAAATAACAGCCAAAAACTTCTCCAATATGCACATTCAAGTGCAAGAGGCCATAGTATACCAAATAAACAAGATCATTAAATATTCTTGCTATAACATACTGTAATCAAACTTAAAAGTTCAACCCAAAGAAAAAATTCTAAATTCTGCAACAGAAAATACCCAGTCAATTTAAGTGTGTATTCGTATGAGAAATTGGCTGTTCAGTAGAAATTTTATAGGCTAGGATGGAATGGAATGATAAATTCCAGTTTCTGAAAGATAAAAAAATTGCAAACTAAGAATACTTTTCCCAGTAATGCTATCTTTCACAAACATTGGGAAAATATATATGTTCAAGGCCAACAAAACCTGAAGGAACTAATCACCACCAGGCCAGCCTTAGAAAATATGATTAAAGGAATCTTAGGTTAAAAAAAAAAAAACAGAAAAGATATCTGCCGTCATGCAAACATTTAAAACCCAGCAGAAACAGAACAAAGGCCATTCAAAATAAATAGAAGAATGTTTTTAAATGCTGGGACTAAGCCACTAGTTATCAAAAACAACTTTAAATGTAATTCAAATTAAAATTCTCCAATCTAAGCTAACAGGCTGGACAGATTTAAAAAGAACAAAAACAGATGATATGCTGCCTAAAAGAAAGTCACTTACTGGTAAAGACTTAGACAAATTGAAAGTAAAAGAATGGAAGTAAAACAGGCCATGCAAGAAGAAATCAAAGGTAAAGAGCAGTAGCTATACTTACGTCAGACAAAACAAACTTTAAGACAAAAACTGTACAAAGAGAAAGTCACCGCACAATCATCAAGAGAACAATTCCAGAAGAAGCTATGATTACTGTAAACACACACACACACACTCAATGTTAGTACACCCAATTTTATAAAGGGAGAGGTAACCTCAAATGTAATAGTGGAGAACATATTCAATATACTACTTTAATCAGTGGAAATATAGTTAAGACCAAGTCAACAAATAAATATAGTTAAATTACACTATGGACTAAATGAATTTAAGAGACATTTGCAGAACCTCCTATCCAAAGGCTGTAGAATACATTCTTTTCATCAGCACATGGAATAGGTTAGACCTTACATTAGGCCAAAAGACAAGTTCTAACCAGTTTTAACTTTAATTGATTAAGAAAAGGTTTATTCTTTTCATTTCTTCACTGATTCATAGGTCACACAGTAGCATCATTTGCTTCAAGGTTTTATCGTCTTTTAATTTCTTCAGTGACACATTGGTCATTCAGTAGTACGTTATTTCACTTCATGGTATTGTAAATTTGGATTTTTCTTCCTGTTGTTAATTTTGTTTTATAGCTTTTCATTTAAGGGGATGTATAGTAACTGTGTAATAGAGACCATCATATCCAGATATGAAGATACAGTACAGTATGCATCTCTAACTCCAAATCAAAGATGGACTCCCAATGAAACTTTTTTTTAAGGCAGATATACAGAGAGGAAGAGAGACAGAGGAAGATATTTCGTCAGCTGATTCATTCCCCAAGCGGCAGCAATGGCCAGAGCTGAGCCTATTTAAAGCCAGGAACCCAGGGCCTCTTCTGGATATCCTACGGGGTGCAGGGTCCCAAGGCTTTGGAGCTTCCTCAACTGCTTTCCCAGGCCACAAGCAGGGAGCTGGATGGGAAGTGGAGCAGCAGCATTGTTGTGTAGTGGGGTAAGCCAATGCTTGTAATGTCAGCATCCTTTGTGGGCACTCTTTGAGCGCCAGCTAATCTATATCTTTTCAAGCTGCCTACTAAGATACCTGGGAAAGCAGAGGAAGACAGTCACCCATACAGGAGACCAACATGGAGTTTCCAGCTTTGGCTTCTTGCTAACCCAGGTCTACCCATGGCAGCCACCAGACAACAGAAGGTCTCTCTGGTTTTGCTCACCCACCCCTGGAATTCTATCTTTTGAATAAATAAATGAATAAAAATTTTTTAAGAAGAAAGCTGTTAGAAATAAATGTGTGGTTGATTAGATGTAAATTTTTGTTTTACAGATTATTACCTATGATTAATATTGTTGGGTCATATGATAAATGTATTGTTTAGTTAGGATGACTATCTGAATCAGGAAGGTTTTTTAAGGTTTTTTTTTTAAAAGATTTATATTTTTTATTGTAAAGGTAGAATTACAGAGAGAAGGAGATACAGAGAAAGCTCTTCCATTGGCTGATTCACTTTCATATTGGCCACAATAGCCAGAACTGAGCAGATCCAAAGTCAGGAGCTAGGAGCTTCCTCCAGGGGCATGGTCCCAAAGTTTTGGGCCATCCTCTGCTGCTTTCCCAGGCCATTAGTAGGGAGCTGGATAGAAAGTGGAGCAGCCAAGATGAAAACTGGTATCCATATGGGATCTTGGTGCATGCAAGGTGAGGATTCAACCACTGAGCCATTGTGCCAGGCAGTATGGTGAAAGTTTTAAGAACATGTACAGGGCCTGGCGCAATAGCGTAGTGGTTAAGATCCTCACCTTGCATGAGCCGGGATCCCATATGGTCGCTGGTTCTAATCCCAGCGACCCTGCTTCCCATTCAACTCCCTGCTTGTGGCCTTAGAAAGCAGTTGAGGACGGCCCAAACCCTTGGGACCCTACACCTGTGTGGGAGACCAGGAAGAGCTCTTGGTTCCTGGCTTCGGATCGGCTCAGCTCCGGCCATTGCTGCCGCTTGGGGAGTGAGCCATCAGATGTAAGATCTTCCTCTCTATCTCTCCTCATCTCTGTATATCCGCATTTCTAAGAAAAATAAATAAATTTTTAAAAAACAGAACATATAAAATAGCTTGATAATATAGGAGATTACTAAGCCTATCTACTTTTTCTTATTTGAACTTTGGTAGTTTGGCTCTTGAGAAATATGTCTATGGTAAAAGTTATATTATTATTTCATTTTCCTTTGAATGTCTATAGTCACCTGCAAGTGATATGTGTCTTATCTACTGTTTTCTGATATGACTCTGGCAGGATTTGCCAAATCATCATTAAGGAAGTTTTTGTTTCAGTGATTTTATCTGTTTTGTTTTTTATTGATTGATTTGGGGTTTTTTTATTTATTATTTTCTTCATTCTGCCTATTTTAGACCCTGCATTCTATTGTTTTTCTATTTACCCCAAATAGATATAAACCATAAATTTTGCATATGTTCTAATGGAATAATTTACTTATTTATTAATTTTTTAATTTGGGAAACAGAAAAAATAGAGCATGTGAGCGAACGGTCCAGTCTGCTAGCTTACGCCCTGAAGGCCCGCAGCCCGACTGAAGTCATGAGGATGCGTAGCAAAACCAGGAGTCTCTCACGTGTGTAGCAAAATCCCAGTTATTTAAACCATCACTAAAGCTTCCCCAAGTTCTACAATTTAGCAGGAAATCGGAGTCAGGAGCCACAACAGGATTATAAAACCTAGTTATTCTGATGTGGAATGCAGGCATCCTAATAGGGGTTCTCAATCGCCGGTTGAACTCCTGTCTCTGTACTTAATACTACAACATTCCTTCTAAATATTGCTATATTTGCAATTCACAAGTTTTTATCTGTTCTATTTTCATACTATGAACACTGATTCTACTGTCAGTATGTTTGCCAGATATCCAGTTTCCCTGGCAACAGGTGCTGTTATGCTCAAGCATCAGCTAGATTGTTGTACTACTCCAGAGCTCATCAAACTTAGACCGTCCTTTAAAAAGAACTCTCAAACCTTCCCAAATGCTATCTACACAAATAGAGAAACCATAAGTTCGTGGTCTTGAAAAATAAAGCTAGAGAAAGTATGCTTGTGTGGAAGAATGAAAGAAAAAGAATTTTCAACCAGACTATATGTCTTCTGAGATGAAATCAATATTCACAATTTGGAACAAAAACTATATTGCATCCATAGGCTACTTTTGACACTACAGATGAACAAAAATTACCTAAAACACACAAATATTGCTTGCACACATTGTCTCACACTATTGAATGACTGTCGCAGTGACAACTATGTCTACAGCAAATGAAATCTATGTACTTACTTTCATTCTTACCAGTGTGAGGAACCTACTACCTAATTAATAAGATGCAGGGTATCACACTGTTATATAATGTAACATGGCAGTTTGTTGCTTTTATTTTGGACATGGCTTGTTTAAAAAACACAGCCAGTTTTCTGGAAGCTGTATCATGAGAAATGTCTACCATAACCTTCATAAAAACTTTTTGCAATTTTGCTTATTACATTTGTACTTGCTTGTTCGGTGATAAAAATAATCACTATAAAAATTTTAGTCAACCAAATATTTAGTTTTGAACATTACATGTGCAGGCTGTTACGTTTTCCCTTAGATATTAGCCACGAAAGTAATGTATATAGAAATTTTTTTTTGCCATTCAGACTTCCTGCTTCCACTCTTAAATGCTGAAGTCCAAAGTTTCCTTCTTCACCTTCTCACATCACACAACATTTCTTTTTTATTTTTTTTAAAGATTTATTATTATTGGAAAGCCGGATATACAGAGAGGAGGAGAGACACAGAGGAAGATCTTCCATCCGATGATTCACTCCCCAAGTGAGCCACAACAGGCCGGTGCACGCCGATCCGATGCCGGGAACCAGGAACCTCTTCCAGGTCTCCCACACAGGTGCAGGGTCCCAAAGCCTTGGCCGTCCTCAACTGCTTTCCCACGCCACAAGCCGGGAGCTGGATGGGAAGTGGAGCTGCCGGGATTAGAACCGGCGCCCCTATGGGATCCCGGGGCTTTCAAGGCGAGAACTTTAGCCACTAGGCCACGCCACCAGGCCCATCACACAACATTTCTGATGGGTCAAAATTATTCCCATCATTCTAAATTATAATAGCAAAGTATTGATGCTTCCTAACACTGTATTTCTAGACCAGACCAGTTCGTTCTCAACAGCCAAGACCCTTGTTTTCAACTGATTAGGCATCTCTTGAATAGGCAATGCAATATCCCCAAGACAATAAGTTTTTCCTCATCATTTCCAGTTTAAGACCTCAAATGATATGTCATACAATCATTCTCAGGTCCCACTTTCTTTCCGCAAAATATTAAGTCATCAGGGTCTATACACTATCTTCAAAAAATCTTCTGAATGAGTCTCTAGCTCTTTAATCCTAACAGCACAGTAATTTAGACAGCTTTTTATACATAATTTTAAAAAATTATTATCATTGTCACCTAACAAAACATGATTTATTTGTTGATGCTTTAGTTTTTTCAGCTGGGGTGATTTTTCAAACTACTCACAGTTTGCTAAACAGGTCTTTCACTAAAGTACACAAGTTGGAGGGACAGCAGCTTTCTGAATGATGTTCTTCTCAGAGCAAAAGTCAAAGGCTATGAATGGAGCAAGAAGAAACACAGATGCCTCTAAGGCTGCACCTAAGAATCACCATACCACCACTTCCAAATCAACTAGAGGGAAAGAAATAAAGGTTGGAACAGAAATAAATGAAACAGAGACCAAATAAACAATAGAAAAAAATAAAGAGCTAGTGTTTTTGAAAAAAATCTGACAAACCTATTGGAAGGCTAAAAAAGAAAAAAGAGAGCTCAAACAAAATAAGAAATGAAGGGAACACGTTAGAAATAAGATCACAGGAATGGAAACATCAGAGACGATTTTGAACAATTTTCTGTCAAAACACTGAAGAATCTCGTAGACACTGATATGTTCCTAAAAACATGCAACTCACTAAGAATGAAGAGTGGAAAAATAGAAACCTGGAATGGTCCAAAACAAGAGAATTTTATCACTAATCAAGAGCCTCCCCAAACAGATTTCAGAACCAAGTGATTTGGCTGGTGAATTACACCAAACATTTAATGAAGAATCCACAGCAATACTTAAATAAAAAGACTTATCTATTTTTAATGGAAAGGCAGCTGTTTACAGAGAAGGAGAGAGAGAGAAAGACCTTCCATCCACTGGTTCACTCCCCAAGCAGCTGCAATGGCCAGAGCTGTGCCAATCTGAAGTCAGGAGCCAGGAGCCTCTTCCGGGTCTCCCATATGGGTTCAGGGTCCCAAGGGTTTGGGCTGTTCTCCACTGCTTTCTCAGGCAACAAACAGAGAGCTGGATGGCAAGTGGAGCAGCCAGGATATGAATGGGCACCTAAATGGTATCCCAGCACATGCAAGGCAAAGATTTAGCCACTAGGCCATCACTCAGGGCCCAAAGCAATCCTTCTTAAACACTTCAAAATGAAGAAGAAATCGCTTCTAAATTTGTTTTATGAGGGAAATATTAGCTTGATTCAAAGCCAAATACACTACAATAAGCAAAAAGTATAAAGTGGGATATCCTTGATAGATTTAAAGAATTGACAAAATACTAGCTAACTGAATGCATATTAAAACGATCACACACCATAATCAACTGGGATTTATTCTTGGAATGCAAAAATGTTTCAGCATATTACAATAAGATACATGATGCTAAGGGAATGATGGATAAAAACCACATAAGCTACTCAATAAATGCATGAAATGCATTTGAACAAAATTCAGAAAATTCAGTACACTTTCATAATTCTCAATAAAGAGGTATAGAAGAAATGTGCCTCATTATAACAAAAGCCATATATGAAAATCCAACAGTTAACATTATATTCCATGGTTAAAAAATTGTTTAAGTTCAAGGACAAGAGAAAAATGCCTATTCTCATCACTTCTAGTTAACATAGTACTAGAAGTTCCTTTCCACGAAACTGAATGATAAAAACAAAAGCATATAAATTACAAAAGAGATGCAAATTAATTTCTTCATAAATGATACAACTTTAAAGAAGGAGACAAAGGATTGTACACTGAAAAGGGGGGCTATATATGGAATATTGTAAAACATTGACAAAAGAAACTAAAGAGGACACAAAGAAACTGAAAGACATATTTACAGCTGGAAAAACGCAACATTTTTAAATGTCCATATCATACAGAATAATCTACAGCTTCAATTTAATTTCCATCAAGATTTTGATACCAGTTTTTAAAGACATTTTTTAAAATCCTAAAATTCATATTGAACCATACCAGATACCAAATGACCAAAGCAAAATTAAACAAGAACAAAGCTGGAAACATCACACTTTCTGGTTTTAAATACAGCATCAGGAGGTAGTGATCAAACAAATGGTATTAGCCTGAAAACAGAGAGTTAGACCAGTGAAATATCAGAGAAAGCTCAGACACTATCATGAAATCATTGACAATGGTATAAAAAAATCACATTTGGATGGGCCCAGCACAGTTAGCCTAGCAGCTAAAGTCCTCAGCTTGCATGCACCGGGATCCCATATGGGTGCTGGTTCTAATCCTGACAACCTCACTTCCCATTCAGACCTCTGCTTGTGGCCTGGGAAAGCAGTCAAGAACGGCCAGAAGATTTGGGACCCTGCACCCGTGTGAGATACCCAGAAGAGGCTCCTGGCTCCTGGTTTCAAATCGGTGCAGCTCTGGCTGTTGTGGCTGTTTGGGGACTGAATTAATAAACAGAAGATCTTCCTTTTTGGTATCTTCTATTCTCTGTATACCTGACTTTCTGGTAAAGATAAATAGACCATTTTAAATTAATTATTTAATCACAAAAATAACAAAATTGAAGTCTTATACCACAAAATACCAACTTGAAATGAATTTAAAACATAAGATCTGTATTTGCAAAAGTCCCAGAAGACAAGCTTTATGACATTGGTCTTGGCAAAGATTTCATGGATATGACACCAACTGCAAAGGATAAGATAGCAAAAATCAAGTCGTAAAAGAAAAATGAGACATTACAACGAGGGAAATAATCAATCCAGCAAAGAGGCAAACTTCCAAATGAAAGAAAATCCTAGATCTGATAGGGAGCTACTTTCCAAAATACGTTAGGAAGTACTGCAACTCAATAGCAAAATGACTGAGCACCTGAGATTTGATTCGGAAGACGCTTCTGGCTCCTTCCTTCAGATAGATGAGCTCTGGTCCTTGCAGCCATTTGGGCAGTGAAACAACAGATGGAAGATCTTTCTCTTTCTGCCTCTCCCTCTATATATGAAAACAACAAATAAATTTTTTTAAAAAAAATTTAAGAAGCTCAGCAGCATGGCACAACAGGTTAAGTTGTAGCCTGTAATGTTGATGCCCCATATGAAAGCACCAGTCTGAGTCCTGCCTATTCCACTTTTGATTCAAATCCCTGAAAATGCTCCTGGGATAGTAGGAGATGATGTATCAAGTACTTAAGTCCCTGCTATGCACATAGGAAACCAGGATAATGTTGCAGCTTCCAGGATTCAGGGTCCAGGCCCTGACTTCAGGCTGGCACAGTCCTGGCCACTGTGGGCATTTGGTGTGAAACTGTAGATGGAAGATCTCTCTCTCTCTCTCTCTCTCTCTCTCTCCTCTCTCTCCTCTCTGCTCCATTTCTTTCAGTCACTCTACCTTTGAAATATACATTTTTAAAATTTTTCACTTAATTTTTTAAAATATTAAGAGAGAAGATCTTACAATAAATATCTCAATGAAACGTTGTACGAGTGTGTAAAAATTGAGAAACAATTAAAAAAATGGAGCAAAGTCAATGAGCTCTGAGACATGAAACAGCCCAATATGTATGTATGTATTGTGGTCTTCAGAACTGTGAAGAGAGAGATTGGAGATGATGACAATGAAAATACTTTGAGAAATGATGACTGGAAATTTTTACTCAGTAGCTTCTAAGTTTTCAGATCAACTGTTACTGTATCATAGTACTTGTATTTTACTTCATGGTACCTCCACAGTTCAAGAGCAGAGATTAAAAGCACCAGAGCATAAAACATGGAAAGATTAACTCTGGCATTCTATGGCAATGCAGCAGGACATATAGGGAAACACACAATTATCATTGTATATGAGGGTAGTACTATTAACGATTTCAGGTATCCACGGGGGTCTTGCAGTATGTTTTGCCTCGTTAAGGGAGGGCTACTCTGTGTCGAAGGGCTTTTGTATATGAAGTGTTATCAGTTAAAGGAAGACTGACAAGTCAAAGATGCATACTAACAGTAAAGTAATATTACAAAGAACAATAGCTAATAAGATGGCAAAAGACATAAAATAATTCAAAAGAATCTGAAAACGGTGAGAATATGCCACTCAACAATAGGCATAAAGCTTACTCCAACTGCCTAAAATAAATGCCAAATTTCCCCCTTTAGAAAGAAAATTTGTATTTATAAAGAAAATTTCCATTTGTGCAGATGTCTCTGCACCAAGAAAAGACTTCTCTGTGAAGATAACTACATCACCTGAAAGACTTTTATTTTCATAAGAAGGCAGTGCTAACTTATACATTTCTTTCCCTCATCTTTTCATAACTTGTCTGTTCAATCCAGAAGCTTCAAAAACCAGTTCCTTTGTTTAGCGTAAGATGATATATAATCCACAAATGTTTGGTTTCATTCCTTTAATAGTTTTAGATTTAACTACTTCATATCTTTCCTTTTATTTATTTTTAATTATTACATGTATAATTTTTAAATTTCTTATTATTATAGATACAATTCCAAATATACACATATCTTTATAGGGTACTCTATAATATTTTAACACACCTATACAATGTGTGATGATCAAACAGGAGACTAGTATATCCATCACCTCAAATATTTATCATATCTCTGTGTAAAGAACACTCAAAAGATTATCTTCTAATTATTTTAAAATACTAGATAAATTATTATTAAAGCCACTCTATTATACTATAGAACATCAGGACTTATTCTCCTATCCATCTGTAATTTTGTATCTGTTAGCCAATCACAATATAAAACCCCATCTTTTCCCCCTTTCCAGCCTCTGGTATTCACCATTCCATACACCATTGACGTAAATAACATTTTTACATTCACATGTAAAAGAGAAAATAAAGTGTTTTTCTTTTTGGGCCTTGCTTATTTCTCTGAATAATCTCCAATGCTACCCAGGTTTTAAATTAGTTGAATTTTCATGCATATGCTTACTACTTGAAATGTTTTTCTGTTATTCTAGTTTAAACCACTTTAACTTTTTAGCCAATCAAAAAACCTAAGTTGTTTTTCCCCTCAACTTCCAAAAGACTATTCAGAAGGATAAAGGGAACATAGAACAAATAGGACAAAGACAAGTCAAAGACCAAGATAGCAGATTCAAACCATATCACATCACAAATCACCTTAAATTATAAATGGTCTAACCACTCACACCTACACAGAGTTACATAATGGAGTTTGCCAGATTGTATAATACAGCAAGACCAACTCTGCTGCTTAATAGCAGCTCATTTTAAAAATAAGGGCACTCACAGGTTAAAATTAAAAGAACAGAAAACAATACGCCATGTTAACAATCATCAAATGAAATGTGTGATGGCTTTATTCTTATCTGACAAAGTGCATTTCAGAGCAAGAAATATTACCCAGATCAAAGACAATTTCATATTGACAAAGGGAGCCATTTAGTGATAGCCTAATTAGGCTAAATTGTTTATGTACCTAGCAACTTTTTTCAAAATAAATGAAGCAAAAACTTGATAAAACTATCAAGAGAAATATATGAGTACACAAACTTATCTGGAAATCCCAACATCCTTCTCTCCATACTTAATAGAACAAGTAAGTCAGCGAGGATACAGAAGACTTCAACTACACAATTAACCAATCTAACCTGACCAACATTTCTGGAACTCTTTGCAACACATTCTTAATTGTACTTGGAGCATGCATTATGCACTGCCTTGGTGCAGATCCTCAACTCACTCTTGAGATTTTGTAGTAATGTTCTTTCTGGTCTTTCTAATGTCAGTATCTCATCCTCTACTTTGTATATTTCATATTAAAATTAATGTAATGCTAGAGGAAATCCAACATGTTTCAATAGTCCATAGCCTCACTGATGTAAGCTGCTCTGGGTTATGAAAAGAACAAAGGAAGGATTAAGTTCCCAGGGGTCTAACAGAAATTTTCAGCCAAGAAGTGGGGGAAAAAATCCTGAAGACTCCATGGGAAAACAGGAGAGCAGACAGGCACCACTGCAGCTGCAAGCTGCCACCTTATCTCTTCAAAGTTGGAAGAAATCATAGTGAGTCCCACTGCTTGCAGTTGTAGCTGAGATGAAATTCCACAGTGGCTCAGTGATTTGAGCCTGGAGAACTGACTGGGGTGGAAGCCACTGTGGGTCTTGGAGCAGGCAAGTTGTGTTGCTTTCCCTCTCACTTGCTTGTGAAGAACACCATACTCAGTGCCACAGGCAGTTTGTAAAAAGTAAGACTGTGACTTGATGAAAGAAGATGGGGCAGACTATGCCAGGAATCTTGAGTTCACAGACTGCTGGTGCCAGAGAATGAGGTCAAGCTGTGAGAGTAGCAGACCACAATGAGCAAAAGTCAGAGACCAAGGTCAAAGCCTGAGGGTGGGGGGTCTGCAACTGGGCGATGATCTAAAGCCACAGAGCTATGTGCTTTAAGATATGCTTGAGAGAGTTGCATTATTTCTGTACTTGGGAAATACTGTTGCTTCCTGATCATCAAGCATTGGCTGGTTAACATCAATATGAGATGTAGCTATCAAAGTCCTGTAATTTAACTCCCCAAGCAGTTCAATAAAAAGCTGAAACAGTGAGCCTTCTAGGTCAACCTTTTTTCTCAGAGAAGGGGCTCCCCTCTGGCCATCTGCTTTAGTGGCCTTCATATGTGTGTCTTATTTTCTCAGTTGCATGTTGCCTGCTTCTCTGACTCAGGGTATGCTGCTGAAGACAGCAGTAAGAGATGTGTTGTATGCATCTCCTCCTATCAGTATCATGATCGAGTCAGGGCATCATGTGGGGCAAAGGACACATCCCTTAAATCCTGCAACTGTGAGTTTGGTGCATTTTCACCAGAGCTACATTTACACACAATAAATGACTAACAAACATTTGAGTTCTGGGGGTAACAGCAAAAAAAGTCCATAAAAATACCTGTTACCACTCTGGAAATCGGGGGTGATGATCCCATTATACCCAGCAACACCAAAAATGTAACAATTAATTCTAAATTTCTTGGTGCCATTGGCATCTACCCAGTAGACCTGCATTCCACGTCTGTGGCTTATGCCCTCCAGAGTAAAATCTCCGGTATACCTTATGGTCATCTTGTAGGACAGAAACGGTTTCAGTTCCCATCCTCTAGTCCTAGGACTAGGGCTGTTGATATTATAAATCACAGCACCATATTGTCTCCCTGAGCAGGACATGAGGAAGGGTCCAACAGTATCACACTGTTACAGAACAATAGTAATTGGTGTAAGAGCCCTCAGCATCACTCAAGACTTGCCAATAGAAGGGAGCAGCCACGATTATCTCCCTCAGCACCAGGAACAAACTAACACCAAACTTTCTGTAAGCTAAATATTCACATCCAAGAATGTGAATTCATCTATATTCATCTCAAAGTCACCAGCATATTCACTAACAGAGCTGATAGAATCATTATCCAATGAACAAAATGACAAGTCTTGTTTCTTATCTGTCAATGCTAATCATGACTGTAAATGAAATAAAATTACCAACCAAAAGACTTAGGTGGGATGAATAGATTTAAATTTTCTTGTGTGAGGAATGTCCATTTATTCAAAACAGATCCCAGGATTATAAAGGTTACTGAAGGAGAGGGCAAGAGGGTGGGTGCCTTCCGGCAGCCACCTACATCCCAACCTCCCACCCAGCAAAGACACTGTAATTGGCTGTATGACACATCTATTTCCTTTGATCTTCCGGTCATGTCAGAGGTCCTGTTCCACATGCATTCCTTTTGACCTTCTAGCCATGTCAGATTTCTTATTCTACCTATAGGCCTGGAAACTGGCCCTACCCACCAGGTAGCAGGGGAGGGGCCTGGGGTTATTGCCCACATCTAGCTGCTTTCCCAGGCACAAAGTCAGGGAGCAGGATCAGAATGGAAGCAACCAAGACTGAAACCAGCATCCATATTGGATGCAGGCACTGAAGGTGGTGGGTTAACCCGCTGCACCAAAACACCAACTCCATAGTTTGAGCTCCCAAGGAATATGAGACTTGATAGATGGTAAGTGAACTGCTTAATGGGAACATTTTTATCCTTAAGGCATTTGCTGATATGCAAACAGCAGCCTAGAGATTGAGAAGGTAAGCTTCCTGTAGGACTAAAAATGCAAGAAAGGGAGCTCAAGCAAAAATTTCTATACTAATTATCTATACTAATTTCTATACTGTGAAGCCATGAAAGTAGAAAAAAAACTCATCTACAAATAATCTAAACAACTCAATCTTGGAAGAATTGAAATTATCCTTCCAGAGTCTGAAATAATCCCAATTAGAAAAAAACTATGTATAGATGCTAAAATTATCTCAATAACTCTTTTTTTATTAATTACGTTGCATTATGTGACATAGTTTCATAGGCTGTGGGATTCCCCCAACCCCTCCCCGTGCCCTCCCCCCATGGTGGATTCATCTACCTTGTTGCAGTATTACAGTTCAAATTAAGTCAAGATTCTTTTGTTGCAAACATATACCAAGCATAGAGTCCAGCAGAATAGATTTAAATTTTAAAAAATTAATGATTTCACTCTATGCTGCCTATAAGAAATTCACTTCACAAACATACATAGAGACTGAAAGTGAAGAAGAAAAAGATATAACAGGCAAATGGAAGCCATATTTGAGGAGGTATAGCTATCCTGGTATCACACAAAACCTGTAAAAAGAGATAAAGAAGAACATTATATCTTGACAAAAGTTTCAATTCAAGATGACAGCATAAGAAAAAGCTAAATAGGGCCTGGCGCAGTAGCCTACCAACTTATGTCCTTGCCTTGCACAGCTCTGACCCCATTTGGGTGCCATTTCATTTCCCGGCTGCCCTATTTCCCACCCAGCTCCCTGCTAGTGGCCTGGGAAAGCAGTGGAGAATGATCCAAGGCCTAGGGAACTTGTGCTCACTTGGAAGACCCAGAAGAGGCTTCTGGCTTCAGTTCATCTCAGCTCCGGTTATTGCAGTCATTTGGGGAGTGAACCAGCAGATGGAACACCTTTCTCTCTCTCCTCTCTGTAAATCCGCCTTTCCAATAGAAAATTGAATTAACCTTCTAAAAATCACAAATAAATATGTATGTAAAACAGAAGTATATATATACAAGTATATATGTTTGTATGTGTGTATATATATATACAAATATATATTTTACACATATATATATGTAAAATGAGATGTAAAGGGAAAGGTAGACTCCAATTCAATTGTGCAATGCAACAATCCACTCTTATCAGTAGTTAGATCATCTGGACTGACAATCAATAAAGACATGTCAAAGTTGAAACATACTATTGAGCAAATGGACATAGCAAACACATACAGGACATTTCACCCAACAGCTACAGAATACATATTCTTCTCATCAGCACATGGAATATTTTCTAGGATAGACTACATACTAGGCCACAAATCAAATATCAGCAAATTTAAAAAGACTGCAATTATACCATGTATCCTCTCAGACCACAAAGAAAGAAAATCAGAAAGTCAGCAACAAAAAGAGCAATAGAACAATTGTAAAGTTGGCTTTTTGTGAAGATACACAAATAAATAAACCTCTCATCAGAACAGCAAAAAAAAAAAAAAAAAAAAAAAAAACAGAAAAACTCAAATAAATACAAGTAGAGATGATACAGGAGATAGTGTAACCAACAACACTGAAATACCAAGAATCGTAAGAAAGTATTATGAAGAACTATATACTACTAAACTGGGAAACCTCAAATAATCTACCAAGTTTAACGCAAGAAGATATAGACAACCAAGACAGACTCATAACAAGCAATGATATCAAAGTAGAAATGAAAACTCAAATCAAGGAAAAGTTCTGGGACTGATGGCTTTCCTACTAAATCCTACAAAACATTCAGAGCGGCAGTAACTCCAATAGTGTTCAATCTATTACAAAATACTGAATAAATCAAAACTCTGTCAAATTATTTTTATGAGGCTAGCATTACTTTGATTTCAAACCAAAGACACAACACAAAAATCAAACTACATTCCGATATTGTTATTTAACATAGATGCAAAGATTCTCAATAACATACTAACAAATCAAATCCAAAACCACATAAAAAGTCACTTATCATGATAAAAAGTGATTTATCCCAGAAATGAAAGGGTGGTTCAGCATTCACAAATCAACAAGCATCATAAATCACATCAATAGAATGAAGAACAAGAGCCATATGGTCATCTCAATAGAGACAGAGGAATCTTTTAATAATATTCAGTGCCCTTTTGTGATTTTAAAAAACCTACCACAAATTAGGTACAGCAGGAAAATTCAAAAAAATTACAAAGAATATTTCTCACAAATCAACAACTAATTCATACTGAGTGGGGGAAAGCTGAAAAGCATTTCCTCTAAGGTCAAAATTAGACAAGAATGTCCAATTTCACAGCTTCGATATAGTACTAGAAGTTTTAGCAAGAACAATTAAGGAAGAAAAAGAAATGAGACATCACAATGGGAAATTAGGATGTCAAATTATCCATGTTTTCATGACAATTGAGAAATGGACAAGGGACTTTGACAATTCTAAAAAGAAATCCAAATAGTCAACAGCTGTAGGGAAAAAATGCTCAACATCACTAGTCATCAGGGAAATGCAATTTCAAAAACACTTCAAGGTATCATCTCCACCCTGTGAGAATGGATAAAATGCACAACACAGAGTTACAAACACTATTGAGAATGAGAAGAAAATCACTCGTACATTGTTGGTAAAAATGTTAATTAGTGCAGCTACAGTGGAAAAGTGTGGAGATTTCTTTTAAAACTAGAAACAGACTTGCCATAAGATCAAGCAATCCCACTACTGAATATATATCCAAAAACTTGAACACAATGAACCAAAAAGACAATTGCATCACCATATTTATTAGCAGCACTGTTCACAATAGCCAAAATTTGGAATTAACCAAGGTGCCCATGACCAGATAAACGGATAATGTGGCTTACATACACAATGGAATATTATTCAATTATAAAAAAAGAATTTCTATCATTTGGAACAAATTAAATAAGCCAGATCTTGAGAGACAAATTACCACATAATCTCCCTTATATATGGGAACTAAAACTTTAAAGAGAAGTGTCTGCATCAGTATTGGTTCAAATACAGTTTTGTAAAACTTAGTTTGATATATTTTGTGAAACAAAAAATGTTAAACTAATACAGGTTAAATGATCTGTGATTACTTTAAGATTTACTGTATATGCATGAAATGGTCCTGTTTTATTCAATTGTTCATAGCCATTGTCTGCATTCCCACTAAATTAGGGTCATTTGGTTTTCCTAATCAAACATTATTTGGTGACATATTAAGTCTTTTTACTGTAATTTAAATTTAAAGCATACAACAAACAAACAGAAAAAGGAAAGATAGGAGGAAGAGATGGAGGAAAAGAAGGTGGAAAGGAGTATTGTGTTCTTATAATTGCATCTACAAATCACATTGAATTTGCTAAAACTACTTAAAATTATGAAATTTCTAAAAATAAAATTTTGTTTTATATAAATTTATTTTTTAAATGACATCAAATGAAATATGTTTTACCCAGCTTGGCACAGACACAGCAAAAGTAAAAAATCAGTAATGTAAAAACAGTAGAAGACCAGAAGGATGGTATTATAGGAGTGCAAATTCAGCCAAGCAGTTAAGATGCACACCCCCACCATCAGAGTGCCTGGATTCAATTCCAAGCAACCCATGTAGGAGACCTGCAAGAAACTCCTGGCTCGTGGCCACTGAGATCATTGAAGTAGTTAACCAGCTGTGCCTATGTAACTCATTCAAAAATAAATCGTTTTTAAAAAGAAACTTCCCAACCCAGTCTTATGAATACAATTCTTGTCTTTTAAACGTGTTTTTAGTATTCCCTTGTCTGGATTTTTATCCTCTATATACCTTTCATTGAAAAGCTGACTGAATTTTCCATCATCTTTCCTTAAATAATCTTTTTCTATCTCCAATGGTTCAGCTCAAGTCGTAACTTTTCCATAGGCTTTGTTCATGACCTCTTAGCGCAGGCCTGCCTCTTTCACTCACTAGCTTGCATTCTCTCTTTCTCCTTAACTCACACCCTTCCTCCATCTCTCTTATAAACTTTCTTGAGAGTCTCACTTATTTGAATCTTAACATGTCAGACTGAGAAATGTTACTCCATATTGGTATGTTCTGCTTTTAAAATCGTCAGCTATTGTAAGCAAGGATAGCATGCTTTAGGCTTCTTTGTATTACTAAGATTTAAACTACTTTTTTTTTTTACATAATAGATCCGAAATAACTTAGTGGTAGAAGGGGTGATGATGATGTTATTGAGAATTATTAGTCCTTGTGCCTACCAACCTTGAATACAAAGCAGTATGAAATTTAGAAAAAACAATTACATTAGTTGTCCTTCAAAAAGAAGTGATGCCAGAAAGAAGACAGACATATATGCCAAAGAAGTCAGATATGTGCTGCAAGGCAAGTTTAAATAAATGTACTACATGCAGTGTGAAAAAAACATAGGTATGTGCCTTTATTTCTTCTTTTTTAATCTCATTTCAACACAGAGTTAGACAGGTGTTCCTCGTTTTTGTGTACTGTATTGTAAAAATCCCTCACCTTATAAGCAAAAGCTTTCTCCTATCCACCTACATAGCTGCCAACACTCCTCTGCAGGAGCTACATCGGGCTGATTGAAATGTCTAACTGGTTTTCCTGTGCTTCTGAATCATATTTTTCATGATCGGGAAACAAATAACTTTGTTATCTCCAAGTTTAATTACGTTGCCTGTTCTCCAATGCAGTGATTTCCAGGAAAGTATTACATCATATTGTCCTATTCACGCAGATGTTATCATCACTGCTATTGTAGCAATTAGAATAGGAGTATAAGGAAGTGAACAAGCTGGCCAATAGCATATGCAATGAATATGCTATGAATATATAGTAGGATACAATATGGGAAACCATGCCCTGTCTTTGAACACTAAATTTACTAAGGATTCATTCACATCTTAACAGTTGTTTGCTTGTTACCTAAAGGGTAACACTAATATAAAAACAAGTGTTTTCTACTTTAGGAACATGTCTAGGCTTCTATCTAAGAGGAATCTTCAACAAGTTCTTAGTAAGTGCCTATTGTAAAAAAAGTTATGCATGGATTTCAACTCTTTGCATCAAAATAAACATCTTTTCATTTTTCCATGAGTTTACTGAAATACTTTCATTTAGTGATTTATCTAACAATGCATTTTGTTTCTCATCTAGCTGCCCATTCGTACATTTTTTTTGTTTTTTAATAATAAGTTCATCTTATTTTTATGATATTTACATAAGTGAGGAGGATACACACTCATGTGGACCACCAATTACAGTCAAGGAATGGGGCAAAGTGGATGAGACAACTGTCTCCAATCCCCTTCCTTCTTCCTGTTTCTGGGGAAAGTGGGGAAAGAGGAAGAGAGGGCTGATCCCAGCAGCCCAACCATATCAGTACTTGGGAATGGGGAAAGGCCACCTGATTTCATTCCAGGATCCCTAGTGTGGAGCCTTTTCCAAGGATACTGGTTAAGTGGTTTTGATACTACTGAGATGCTGATGATTTTGTTGCTCCAAGGTTGAGGAAAACCATCCAAGGTCCACTGACTAACAGAATCCACCTTAGATATACATTTGTCTAGATACTTACTGTCAAAGCTTGACCTGGAGATCTATACAGTTTGTTCTGACCTCCTTGGTACTAGACATACTCTGCATGCCTCAGTGAACTGATTGTCATGCACCCATGTGCATCTGGGTATACTATCAGCTGCACAGGCTTCAACAACCATGGAAAGCCAGTTTCCGTGGCACTCTACAGTCAGGCCATGGTTGGAGTTATATGTCCAGTGGTACAGTCAAGGGGTCCCCAAAGAAACCTCAATAAAAGAGACCCCAGAGTCAACTCCTGTGTGTGCCAGCTAGTGTATGGTCCAGCTCAGTCCATCACCCATACCAGCCTGCACACACTGGTAGCTGAAGTCACCTGGTCAGTTCTGTCCCCAGTCCCATCTCACAGGTAAATCAATAGATGTTGCAGCTCAGCCAAAACCTACCCACTACACACTTGGACCTCATGTACGCTAGTGGGATCTACAGACTAGTCAGAGTGACCCCCAATAACCTCTACCAAGCCCATCCCCAGCTCTGACTCCTGCACGACTGGGTCAATCTGTCCTGCATCCCATTTGGCTCTTGTACACATCAATGGGGATTGAAGCCTAGCTCAACCCAATCAATACCAATATCCAGCACACAGTCGTGATGACAGGTGCCACAGGCTATCCAACTAGGACTGCCCCCAGCTCTGGTTCTAATGCTCACCAGTGAGAGCTGCAGCCACTAGAGGGGTGCCCACAATACACCTACTAGGTCCACTGCCAGCCCAGGATCTTCCAGTTTCTAGCTGGTTTCTATGGTCCAGGCTCACAAGGACTTGCCCCCAGTTCCAGCACCTGCAAGCCAATACTGCAGAAATGCCCAACCAGCCTGCACTTACTCTGGCTCAGACATGCACCAGTGAACATGGTCACTTAGCCTAGCTTGGCTCTTCCCCAACAACCCAGCTCACATGCATACCAAAGGGCTTTGTAGCCCTGCCCAGCCTGTTCAGCCCCAAGGCCAAGCTCTCTCATGTACCAGTGGAAGTAGTTGCCCAGCAGGGGAACCCCCACAACACCCCCTACTGGGATCACACCCTGCCCCACAACCAGATCTGACCCACAGTATGCTTAAGGGTACTGTAACCTGACCTGATCTGGGCTGCTCCCAGTCTTGGCTCTTGAGCTCACCTGCAGAGAGTGGGTCCTGAATAGGAGTTCCCCAAGCTCTTCTATCAGCACACTTCTCAGCTGCAGATCTCACACACACCAGTGGATTCTTGGCCCAGCCTGACTAGGCCCACTTCCATTCCTGGCAGGTATGGCAGCATTGCCTGACCAGCCCATACCCATTCTGGCTCTTACCGTTTGGGGCTACTGCCTAACCCTGCTTGGCCCACCCCAAGATACAGCTCTTGCATGGTTCAGCAGGCATTAAACCCTAGCATGAAGAGGTGTTGGATTTTATCAAATGCATTCTCTACATCTATTGAGTTGATCATATGGTTTTTATTTTTCAATTTGCTGATGTGGCATATCACATTAGTTGATTTGTGTGTGTTAAACCATCCCTGCACGCAAGGGATGAATGCCACCTGGTCTGGGTGAATGGTCTGCCTGATGTACTGTTGGATCCTCTTGGCTAGTATTTTGTTGAGGATCTTTGTGTGTCTCTTTTTCTGTTGTGTCTCTATCTGGCTTTGCTATTAAGGTGATATTGGCTTCATACAAAGAGTTTGGAAGAATTTCCTCCCCTTGTATTGTTTGGAATAGCTTATGGAGAATTGGGGCCATTTCTTTTTGAAACATTTGGTAGAGTTCAACAGCGAATCCATCTAGTCTAGGACTTTCCTTGGTTGGGAGGGATTTCCTACTGATTCAATCTCAGTCCTTGTTATACGTCTATTTAGATTAATTGCCTTCTGACTCAAATTTGGTAGATTGTACATGTTCAAAAATTATCCTTTTCTTTCAGCTCTTTTGATTTTTTTGGCATATAGTCTCTTGTAACAGTTCCTAATAAGTCTATTTATGTCAGAGGTGTCTGTTGTTATATTTCCTTTTTTGTCTCTAATCTTATTGCTTTGTATCTTCTCCCTCCTTTTTTTGATTAGTTGAGCTAGTGTGGAATTTATTTTGTTAATATTCTGAAAGAACCAGCTCTTTCATTCATTGATCTTATGTATTGTTCTTTTGATCTCCAGTTGGTTTATTTCCTCCCTTACTTTGATTATTTCTTTTTTCTCACTAATCTTGGGATTGCTTTGCTAATTTTTTTCTAGCTCCTTCAAATATAAGATTGGCTAATTTACTTGGTGGTTCTCTGATTTCTTAACATAAGCATTGATTGAGATGAGCTTTCTCCTTAACACTGCCTTGATTGTGTCGCATAAGTTCTGATATGTTGTGTTGATGCTATCATTTGTCTCAAGCAATTTTTTATTTCCCCTTTGATTTCCTCTACACCCCATTGCTCATTTAGTAATATATTATTCAGTCTCTCTGTGTTTGCATTCTTCCTCAGTGTTTTGACTGATTGGTCTCTAGCTTCACTCCATGATGGTATAAGAAGATACATAATATAAGTTTCATTTTTTTTAATTAGCTGATGCTTGTTTTGTGGCCTATAACATGGTCAATCTTGGAGAAAGTTCTATGTGTTGATGAAAAAAAACTGTATTCTTGATCTATAGGATGAAATGTTCTATAGATATCAATTAAGTCCGTTTGCTCTAGTGTCTGACTGAATTCTGTTTTTTCCTGAGTTTCTCTCTCATTGATCTGTCCATTGATGTTAATGGGCTATTAATGTCACTCACTATCATTGTTTTGGAGTCTCTTTCTCTCTTCAAATCCATTAATATTTGTTTCATGTATCTAGGTGCCCTGGCATTTAGTGCATATACATTTATTATGGTGATCTCTTCTTGCTGGATGGATTCATTGATCATTATGTGGTGTCCTTCTTCATCTTTTTAAATATTTTTCAAGTCAAAGTCTATATTATCTGATATAAGAAAGGTTATGTCAGCCAGTTTCTCCTTTCCATTAGCCTGAAATATCTTTTCTCATCCTTTCACTTTCAGTTTTCACATATCTTTTCTGGTGAAATGTGTTTCCTATATGCAACAGATAGATGGGTTTTGTTTTTTCATCCAATCCACTAATTAAGATGTTTGATTGATGATTTTAAGCCATTTACATTCAGGGTTAGTATAAATAGGTGGTGGGTTGGTCCTGTCATTTCAGCAATGGGTTATTCTTTGTTTGATTTAGTCTTCTGTTGTAGTTTTATTGGGATATTCTCCACATTTGCCTTTGGTTTTGGTAGATGCTATTACTTTTCTCTGTCAAGAGAACATCTTTAAGAATCATTTTTAGGGCAGGTCTAAAAGAGTCTTATTCTTTGAGCTTTTCTTTGTTGTTGAAAAACATTATTTCATTTTCAAAGACAAAGGAAAATTTTGCTTGGTAAATTATCCTGGGCTGACAATTTTTTCCTTTAGAATCTGAAATTTGTCACTCCATTCTCTTCTGGTCTCTAGAGTCTCCCATGAGAGGTCAGCTATAAGTCTGATTGGAGTTCTTCTCTATGCCAATTGATTTTTTTTCACGTGCACATCTGAGGGACTTTTCCTTATATTCAATTGAAGAGCACTTGATTATGAGTCGTGGTGAAGACTGATTTTGGTCAATGTAGAAGGACATTGTGACCCTAGAAGGTCAGTGAGCACAGGATTACAGTTGATTGGATAATATTTGCATGACAACAACCAAATGGCTACCTTTTGTATACCTAATTGGATATCATTTGCATAAGAACAATTGAGTGGACAGTATGTGTATGAGAATACTTGGTGCAATATAAAAGACAAAAGGAGTTCCAAACAAAAGCATTGATGGATTTTGTTGATAAGCTCAATACTTCCTCCCTTATCCCATATGGCCCTCATTGTATAAAGTCTGATGCCACTAATAAACTTGGGCTTTGACCATCAGTCAGGGTCCATACGTGTTATTGGCTCCATGCACTAAGTCCACCACTGCGGGACAGCAACAGGTCAAGTCTAACAGGAGTTCTGTACCCCCTCCTGGATGTTGTTTCTCAATTATTTCTCCATATTAGGAAAGTTTTCATTTATTATTTTATTGAATACATCTTTAAACCAGTTCCTCTTTCTGCTCCTTCCGGAACTCCCATAACTCTTACCATCTGGTCTTTTTAATGGTGTCTACTAATTCTTGGATACTTTTTTTCTCTCCTTCTCTGTAAATCTGTCCATTAAGATAAATAAATCTTTTTTAAAAACAGATATATATGAATATGGAGTTAAGTAGAAACACTTAGGCAAGAGATATATTATTTGGTAGTTAAAAGCACATATAATTTATTTACATCCTTGAGACTGCATAAGATCACAAGAAGAGTGATGATTAAGAAAAAGGCCCAGGGACTTAGTTCGAGCTACATCAAATTCAAGAAATTTAAATGATAATATGGAGCTAGCAAAGGACACTGAGGTAGCAAGGCCAGCAAAATACCAAGAAAACTGAGAACACAAACTATGTTGTCCTAGAAGCTAGCACTGTATTGTCCTAGAAGCGTGTGAACAAAATATTTCCAAGAAGAAGAGGTTGTTAATGGTAGCAAATGATGCTAATAGATCAAATAAAATGAGGATTGAGAATTTATCATTTAATTTGAAGCTAAGAAGTCATAATGACCTTGAGAAGA
The DNA here is from genome assembly GCF_030435755.1 of Ochotona princeps. Classification (NCBI taxonomy): domain Eukaryota; kingdom Metazoa; phylum Chordata; class Mammalia; order Lagomorpha; family Ochotonidae; genus Ochotona; species Ochotona princeps. Next base: position 96,854,972 of record NC_080865.1, read on the forward strand.
ACAGTTTATTGGAATGCTAGGGGTGAAACTTGATATGGGTGACTTCAAGGAACAATGGGAATAGATGAATTGGAACTGCTAATACAGAGAATTCTATGAATTTTTATGAAAAGGCAAGAAAGAAAATGAGATTGTAAATGGAGTCAACAAGAACTATTTTAAGCTGACAGGACAATAACATGTCTTTTTGCGGAAGAAATTCATCTAGGAGTAAAGGAAAAAGACATGAAGAGAAAAATGTTGAAGTGATGCCCTTGAGAAGTTAAGAGGTGATATCTAATTCAGAATGGGAAAAACTGGCCTTAGGCAGAAGCAACAGAATTCCTCTTTAGTAATGGTACAAAAGCCAGAGGATATGGGTAACATGAATATATGTGGGTAGATGTTTTGGTAGGCATATGTAGAAGTTTTCTTCCGGCCATTTCAGTTTTCTCCTTGAAGTAGGAAATATGAACACTCTGACAGAGAATTGAGAGAGGAGGTGTTAAGTGTTTGAGGAGAGAGGAGAATGTGTGAAAGAGTCATCTGGGAGAGTGGGTGCATGAAGTGGCCTAGCAGAAAGCAGGACAATTTTAGGGAACAGTAAGAGCCCACTTGCACTTCATGAAACCATTCAGCAAAGCTGTATTTTTCCTTTAGTCATGTACAGTCACTCAGAATAACAGAGAAGGCAGAGTCAGACTTTACCAGGATTATCGCTTTCCCTATGAGAGATTGAGGTACATGATCAGAGGATATATTTTTGAAGTATCAGTATCACAAAGGCAAATATAATTTGTACTTAGAAAAAACAGACTATATCAGATATCAAAGAGACAGCTAACCATAGAATATACCATGATGAGGCTCCTAACTTCACTCTCACTCTTTAGAATGAGATTGAAAAAGGGGGGGGGCCAATAAATCATGGAGGGCTTTATTAATGCCCTTCAACATTTAAAGAAAGTAAAATGTGGCAGTACATACGCAACCACAGGGCCTTAGCCATGGCAGGAAGATTCACCAGGAGTCATCACCTTTTCCAAAGGAATATATTAAGTCTAGTCCACACTAGCGACTGGGTACAGAGGTACTAATATGTTTAACAGAACCTCAGAAGAAAAAGTCTTCAATATGGATTTTCTGCAAATTTCAAGCATCAACCAAACTCCCATCAATAATACAAGTTCATCTAGTAAAACCATCCCCCGACATTGAGAACACAGACACAGTATCCATCACTTACATTGTGCATTTCAGCGGGTGACCAGGGTTGAAAAGATGTACGTATACTCCAGGATATGATTCTTGCTTTTATCCCATGTTCATACTGTAGTGGAAATGTGGTCTTATGGATTTACATTTTCCTTCTTGAACATTATGATTAGTGGTATAAAGTAAGCCTATTAGTACAGAGTGGATTAAAATTATATCTATGCAATTACTGCTCAAGATAGGGAAGGAAGGAAGAGGTATTGAGCAGGGGGGTGAGGCAAGGAAGACTGTCTTCTTGGAAATGTACCTGTAGAATGTATATAATGTTTATATTAATCAATTATAAAAAAGATAAACCTAAATAAGTAGGAATGATGTTAAAGATCATCACATACGCTACTAGAGAATAAAGTTCAACCAAAGCTTCCTGCCAGTGTTAAGCAGGAGCAAGATAAATTACAAAGCCAAGACACAAACACACTACTACAGAAAAGGAAGGACAGGAAGGAGAGTGAAATAAAGAGAAGACTCAGTGGTGAAGCCCAGGTGAATCTAGAGCTGGAGGCATGGGTACACGACTCTCCCAGGTATTTGGTGGCTACTGGGGCCAGGGCTGAGCCAGGCTCAATATGTGGGATCCTAGCTCTGGCCACCACTGCCAGGTGGTGGGAAAATCTTGAGCTTGTCCCAAGGGCTGAAAAATTCCGCTTCCCACAGTAATTATACCATGGGAAGATCTTAGACAGGTCTAGGCAGATGCAGAACCCTGGCTCCTCCCACCACCACCATCTTGTTGGGGGGGGAAGCCCAGGTGAGTCTGAACCTGGAGACATGGGTGCTTGACACTCCCAGCCACATAGCTGCCACTGTGGGAATCTGGGCTGGATTACATGGGCTGCCCAGCAATGCTTTCTGGGATCTTGGAGGTGTGGGCTTGCAGGGAGTCTGAGAGATGGCACAGGTGGCAATCAGCAAGGACCTTAGGGTTCAGGTCCAGGTGAGGAATGACTTCTCTGGAACTTGCATGGACAAGGCCACACTATTTGAAGGGCTACAACATGGAACTCATCAGAGTGTCAGAAAATGGAAAAGGTTCTGTGAGGCTGGGCCATGAAGTTAATAAATATGTGAGTGAATCAGCTCTAGGAGTAGAATCTGCAGGGTAATATGTGGGCTCACCCATGTGGAACAGCAATATCCACTGGCACATACAAATACTGTGGCTGGGAATATGTCTAGATGGGGAGCTGAGGGAATGCCCCAGCTGAACTGGAATGCCCATAGGTGAACACAAGTGACAGAACTGTGCATTGTCCTATGCTGAACATGGCTTCAATCTTGCTTGGCACAGATATGGCCTGGGTCTGGGGATGGCCAGGCTGGGCTATACTCCAGCACCCACTGGTATTAGTGAGAGTCAGGGTGGGTGAAGAATAGGCTGGGCTAGCTCTCAGCTCCCGCTGAACCATGTGGGAGCTGTGTCTGAGTACGGACCAGGTGCAGATGGGCTGCAACACCCAACAGTAGGAATTGGAAAGGGTGTGGGCTGATTGGGCAAGGACACCGTCCCTGCCAGGACAAAAAGTGGACAAAGTCAACCTGGGCCAGGGACCCACCAGTATGCACAAGATCTGCCACTGGGAAAAGACCAGATAGAGGGGTTTAGTGAACTCCTTTGTCAGGTTGTAGTCCCTGTAAGTAAGCGCAAGAACCAAGGCAAGGAGCAGCCCAACCCAGGCCAGGTTACAGTACCCACCAGCATACAGATGGGTTAGGTCGGGGGTGGGCCACTAAACTGGACCAGTTCATAACATCCACTGGCATATCTGAGAACCAGGATGGAGTATAGGAAGGGCCGAGTCAACCTGCATCACAAGCCAGTTCACACTTGAGCCAGGACTGGAGGCTGACTCTGCAGCTGAAGTACCCACTGGTGGATGATGAGGAAAGTTGAGCCATGTCAGTCTGGAGATGGAGGGTGTTGGGAACATGAGCCCCAGGGATGGGGGGCCCAGAGGGTTCTGGGCTTCCTGGCCCAGGTTCTAGGGCCCACCTACATGTGAGTGTCAGATCCTTGAGTCCCAGGTGTGGATAGTCCGGCTTGGTCCTAGGTGTCCCAGCCGAAGTTCCAGGGCCCATGATTCCTGGAGGTGGGGGGATCCAGCAGGGCCTGGGTCTCTGTCTTGTGCCCAACCGCACTGTGGGTGCCAAATTGATGAGCCCCAGGGGTGGGGGATCTGGCTCAAGTGTGAGCTCAAGTGTAAACTGGGTCTTGTGGTACAGGTCTTAGGGCCACTAGGGTCCACTTACATAGTAGATGTTGGGTCCATGAGTCCTGGGTTTGGGGGATCCAGTAGGGCCTGGTTCTCCTAGCCCAGGTCCTTGAACCTACATGTGTGGTTACTGGATCCATGTGCCTGAAGAGTGGGGCACCCAAAGAGGCCTAGACCTCTTGGTCCAGGTCACCACGCCCACCTGAGTGGTGGGGGCCTAGTCCATGAGTTCCAGTGGTGGAGGTTCCAGTAGGTCACAGGTTGCATGGCTCAGGGCCATCGGCCCACCTGCTAGATGGTTGCTGGATCCATGAGACCCAAGGTTGGGGGGCAGCATAGCCCTGGTCACCTGGCTTAGGTCCATGAGCCCACCTATGAGAACTGGTCCTCCTCAGTTTAGAGGATGGAGTGCTGGGTGGCAAACCATGGTGCACATGGAGGACACGGCAGTTCACTGGGGAATGCAGAGGACATCTGGTACCAAGCAGAGAGTGGAGAACAGAACATATGGATAACTACCCCAGCCAAACGATGACAGCAAATACCTGGGTGATTGGAAACTAGAGAGTCAATGGTGTCAGCCAATGAATATTGAAAGGGATTCCTCATCCACAGATCAGCAAGATTGACAGCATTTCAGAACTATCACATCCACCTGGGCAGAACCTTTGGAACACGCACCATTGTGACTCTGAGTTGACAGCACTTCAGAACTATCACATCCACCTGGGCAGAACCTTTGGAACACGCACCATTGTGACTCTGAGTTGATATTGGGTGGCCCTTCCCCATCCTCAAGCCCTGGGATGTTTGGAAGACTGGGTATCTCCTCCCTCCCCCCAGATATGGGACAAAGAAATAGAAAGCTTGGAAACAATGATCACACCCACTTCTCCCTAACCCTAGAACCTTCCCACCCTGATCGGCTATGTAACATCACCTAAAATTTTAAAAAAGAGAAATTTCAGAAAACAAATGAGAGAAGACTCATGCCTTCTGAATGAAAACATAAAGAAACAGGAATAGATTTTCTTCTGAAACAATTTTATGTTACAACAAAAGAGAGAAATAGAACAGAAGGTTAGAATAGAATAAGGCCAGAAGTGAGGAAGAAGAAAGATGATAGAGCCAAGAAAGTAAAACAAACACGGCCCGGTGCAATGGCCTAGCTAATGTCCTCACCTTGCACACACCGGGATCCCATATGGGCAGTGGGTCTAATCCCGACGGCCTCACTTCCCATCCAGCTCCCTGATTGTGGCCTGGGAAAGCAGTTGAGGATGGCTCAAAGCCTTGGGACCCTGAACCCGTGTGGGAGACCTGGAAGAAGCTCCTGGCTCTTCCTTTGGATCAGCTCAGCTCTGGCCATTGCAGCTGCTTGGGGAATGAGTCATTGGACAGAAAATCTCTGTCTCTCCTCCTCTCTGTATATCTGACTTTGCAATAAAAATAAACAAGTCTTTTTTTTAAAAAAAAAAAAAAGAAAGTAAAACCAAAAACCGTTTTAACACAAAGTATAAGAAACAAATTCGGGGGGAAAAAAGCAAAAAAAATAGAACCCAGTGAATGGAGCAGATTTTGAGAGCCTGAGGCCAGTGTGATGGTTCAACTGGCTAATCCTCTGCCTCAGGTGGTGGCATCACATACAGACACTGATTCAAATCCCAGCTGCTCCACTTTCCACCCAGCTCCCTGCTTGTGGCCTTTGGAAGCAAAAAAGGATGGCCTAAGGCCTTTGGCATCTACTACACCATTGTAGGAGATGCAGAGAAAGCTCCAGGAAGCTGGCTTCAGATCGACTCAACTCTGGCTGCTGTGGTCATTTAGGAAGTGAATCAGCAGCTGGAAGATCTCTCTCGCTGTCTGTCTCTCCTTCTCTCTGTAAATCTGCTTTTCAAACAAAAATAGATAAACTCTTTTAAAAAATCTGCTTTTCAAACAAAAATAGATAAATCCTTTTAAAAAATGATAGATTGAAGGTGGATATACAGAAAAAAAAAAGTAACACTAAACAGCTATAGAAAAGATGACAAATAAGGAGGATAAAATGATCTGAAGTAAGGTACACTTCCAGAGCAAAGAATTCTATCTTCCAATCAAAGGGTACACTATGTACCAGGGAACACTAATGCAGTTCAATAACCATCAAGCCATACTCTCAATGAAATTATCACAATATATTTGGAAAAAAATTATTCAGGTGTGGGCCAGCATGATTTCTTAATTAGCTAATCTTGTTCTTGCAAGTACCAGAATCCCATATGTTCATTTACTCATGTCTCGGCTGCTCCACTTCGCATCCAGTACCCTGCTTATGGTCTTGAAGAGCAGTGGAGGGGGGCCCGGCATGGTAGCCTAGCAGAAAAAGTCATCACTTTGCACATGCTGGGATCTTAGATGGGCACCGGTTCTAATCCCAGTGGCCCCACTTACCATCCAACTCCCTGCTTGTGGCCTGGGAAAGCAGTTCAGGACAGCCAAAAGTCTTGGAACCCTGCACCCGCATGGGAGATCCAGAAGAATCTCCTGACTTCAGATTGGCTCAGCTCCAGCCATTGAGGCCACTTGGGGGGGTGAATCAGCAGACAGAAGATTTTCCTATGTCTCTCCTCCTCTCTGTATATCTATTTTTCCAATAATGATAAATTAAAAGGAAAAAAAGAAAAGAAAAGAAAGGAAAAGAAAAGAAAAGAAAAGATAAGATAAGATGTGGAGAAGTGGAGGATGACCCAAAGCCTTGGGATGCTGCAGCCACTTGCAAGACCCAAAAGAAGCTCCTGGCTTCACATTGGTCTGCTCTGGCTGTTGCAGTCATTTGGGAAGTGAACCAGTGAATGAAGATCTTTCTCTCTGCCTCTCCTTCTGTCTGTAAATCTGCCTTTCCAATAAATAAAATGCAGAACTACTCATGTATTCAGCACAAAATTAAACTATGTATAAGGAGGTGGGGCAATCTGGCTGCCCTGGAAACTTTCAGCATTAGACTATATAGCAGAAATCTTTTCAAAACTAAATGACTCCAAAATAGACAAATTGTTCAAGTATAAAAGCAACAGGCAGACATGAATAAATTAAAAACTCTAGACATGTAGTCCTAATGAGCTCTTCTTTACAAAGTATTACTTGATAATTAAATTCAGCCAACCAAGTTGGGAATCTAATGAGGGACTCAGGACAAGATAAAGTAATGGGGCAGTAAGCACTGAATCCAATTAAACACAGGGCTTAGACAACTGTCAGAATCGTGATTGTGGAATAGCATGTAAATATTATAAGCCCAGATGAAATAAAACAAAGGCAGCAAAAAATGTAAGGTAGAGGGGAGCACAGTGGGAGAAGTGATCAGAGAACTGAGCAGCCAGACTTACATAGCAGTACACCCATCAGACCCTTTAAAATTAGAGTCCTACAACAAATCATGATTCTACATTTTATAAGAATTTTTTAAAAGCCAAGATTTCTCAACACAGATATTCTAAAGCAGTGATTTCTTCAGCTTCATTTTGTTCAACTTCAAAAATATCTAATAACTTTTGTTATTAAAATAACATGCTTCGATACGATCCCTTTCTTTTACATTTCTTTCTACCTGCACGCCTACACATCCATTCTTCCTTATAACTTTAGAAAGACACCCATCTATAAAATGACCACAAAGTTTGATACAACCACTCATCTCTAAGCACTGGGGTTTTGAAGTTTTAAAATGTATATTATTTGCAATTTTCATATTGTTCTTCTCTGTCATATAAAGAAACCCATGGGTATTACAAAAACTAGAGGCTCATCACACAGTAGAGGGGAAAAAGCAAAAAAAAAAGTTAGGCAGATATTTATTTTTGACCCTAAAATGAGGCTTTAATCTCTAAGTCTCGCCTGTCAGAACAACTTTACAGGGTCACCACTTTCGGCAATTTCATATTGATTCAAGTTATTGAACATGTGCTGCTTATACTGTCCCAACATGTAATCCTTCCTGCACCACCTGCTTGTGGGAAAACAAACCCTGGCCAAGAGAACACAGGCAGTAGCTCTAAATTACCCTGTGACTTAAGGGGGAAAGTGGGGCACTTATTGTCTGTAACGGTGGTTACGAAGCTATTCAAAAAGAAAAACATTCCCAGTGGGAGCAGGTTTGTGATACTGCAGCACAGGTTCCTATTGGCCACAGTAACTGTCTTGGCCTTCTACCATTCAACATACACAATTACACTGTATGCCTTTACAGACTGTCCAATGCAGTGACAGAATGCCTATTTAGAAGCATGGCAAAGCAGCACAGTTCTTAAGTTCTAAGACAAATGTCTTGGTATCATAAACAGAAGTTATCAGAAGATGAATTACTAACTCATTGAAGATACAACTGACAAAGTTATGTGTCCCATGGAAATTCTCAATTGCTTAGGAACTAAGTTCTTCCTCAATTTGTATCTTTCCCTGAGGATGTGATCAAAACTCTTCACAGAGGAACACTCCCAGAAAAAAATGAAAATAATATAGTTCGTGTGGATCATTCATCGATCTTCTTTTAGCAATCTTACGTAACCAGAGCATAATCAACAAAACTAAGTAAAGATTGGGAAAACACTATTTTCTCATTTTTTTAGAATCTGCTTATTTATTTAAAGATGTGACAGAGAAAGAAATGCAGAGACAGAAAGACATTCTTCCATCTTTGGGTTTTGCCAAAGCAGCAAGGACTGGGCCAGGCTGAAGTCAAAGATAATTTATCAGGATTTCTCATTTGGGTGGCAGGGACCCAAGTATTTGAAATTATCATCTGTTGCCTCCTAGAATTCACATTAGCAGAAAGCTGTATCAAAGAAAAGATGAGCCTTAATCCCAGATCCTGTTGTATGGGATGCAAGCATCACAAGCAGAGGTTTAATCCTCTGCATCACAACATTAATCCCCAGCAAAATACTATTAAGTGTATGCTTCAGATTTCACCGGTTTCTCCAGTAATGTTGGTTTTTCTTTTGTTCCACAACCCAAACCTTGTATTCAGTTGTTACTTTTCTTTCATCCTCTCCAATTTGTGAGAATTCCTTAGCCATAGTCCTTTAGAATCTGGACACTTGAAGTCCGCTGACTAGTTCTTTTATAGAATGGATTTCTCTGAAAATGTTTCTTGTTGATGGATTCAAAGTGTGTAATTTTGGCATGACTGTCAAGATGCTGTACCATTCTAAGAGTATCATAGCAGGGGGTACATCATGCCCAATGACCGCTTACCCTTGGTACTAATCCTGATTGTTTGGTTAAGGTGGCGCCTGTTTGATTTTTCCACTTTAATATTTTCCTGTGTGTAAATTTCAAAAACCTTTGACATATTTTAAGACTGCACTATCTTTATTCAGGATCTTACCTTTAATAATGATTATTTTGACACTTGCCTAATAGTGATTTTTCTGTTGTTCCTTTATTCAAAGTGTGTTTTGCTGTAAGAAAAAGTGCCCTTTCTCTTCCATTTCTTTTTATGCATTTATTTGTATCACTTCAGACAAATTAACATTGTTATAGTCTATGAGTTAAATTCAAAAATATAATTATTTGGTTACTCAAAATGTTCCAGATTTGGCTACTGGAAAGCAGTCCGGTTGAATTCTGTCCCTTTTGAATGTATTCTTATCTTTTTATGTATTTTTTTTTCCTATTTACTGGTGCAAAGAGCTATTCCTTATTCAAATTTTTCTGTGCCCAATCTCTGGAATCAATGAATCCTTCAGAGCTTTGGCTTCCTTTATTGGAAAATTGTGTTTGGACATTGTCTGGGGCTGGTGCAGTGGCCCAACAGGCTAATACTCTGCCTCCAGTTCTGACATTCACAGGGGTGCCAGTTCCAGTCTCAAATGCTCCACTTGCGATCCAGCTTCCTACTTGCAGCATGGGAAAGCAATGGAGGATGGCCCAAATCCTTGGGATCCTGTACCACCCCCCATGGAGACAGGGAAGAAGCTCCTGGATCCTTCTCTTTCCCCCCCCCCCCCGTCTCTTATTCTGCCTCTCAAAAATTAACAGATATTAGAAAAAGAAAAAGCCAATGTCTGGGTAATAAATATGCTTAGTGCTAGTAAGTTATTCTTAGTCATAATCCTTTCAAAGGCTAAGACTGGAAAATATAGATTTGTATGCTCGTGTAAGTGTAAATGAGCACCAACATCTAGTTTTGCATCTGTATCTGTATTAAAAACTATGTGTTTATCCTGATTCCTCTAAGTCCAATCCAACACCCCAATGTGCATTCTACCCTTCCCTATTGCATTACTTGTAACTTCCATCTGCACTAATGAGAAAGCTAGATTCATCACACACAAGAAATTAAATTATTGCTCAACCTACATAATATAAAGTTGCAGAATTTCTAAGCAGTATCACTCTAATTGCATTACCAACAAGACTGTATTTGTATACAATATTTTTTCTTTCATCTTACAATATCCAGTGCAAATAGTGGACTGGAGTGTCTGAAATTCCTATATTTGTTATCTATCACTGCATAACAAAAATCCCACAGAAGTTGGCTGCTGCTGAAAGATTATATTATTGTAAACATATGGGGAAAAATTGGTTGGAGGGAGAATGAGGAGGGAGGAAGGGAAGTTGGAGGGGAGAATCCTTTTGCCCACAAAATCATATCAGAAAATAATAACAATAAATATACACTAAAAAGAAAGAAATTAACAATTAAATCCACATTTCCTCATGTTCTTGTGAGTTCTGTATGGGAGCATGGTTTTGCTTATTGCCTTTATTCACATTCTGTTACAAGGCTCCAGTCACTAGAGTTGCACTTATCTCACAGAACAACTGGGAAAGAACCCATTTCCAGGCTCATTTTTTTTTTGTAGCCATTGATCAGATTCATCATTTCCTCCTGAGTATTGACCAGAAATACACATTCCTTGCCCTAAAGATCTCTCTATAAGGCAGCTCATAATATGGTAGCTAGCTTTTGTAAAAATAAGCAAGTCAAATCAATGCCACAAACTTTTTATAACAATTCCAGAAGTGACAACCCAATATAACCTACCACACTCTTTTCTCTAAAAAATCATCTCTATATCTACCTGAAACTCCAGGAGAAAGGAATACACAAATCATAAAAGCAAGAAGGTGGTATCTTTGGGTAGTCATATAAGTTACTTGGACAGTCCTTTGATATCAAATTCAAAATGATCACTATTAATTTGAAATACAACCAGGTTCATTACTTGTTTGCAATTCAACTGGGTTCTATCTCATCCAGTTTCCATTGATAGTCATAAGTGACTCATTTTTTGGCTGGTTGTGTGAAACATTACCAAGTTTCTACATAGGCTATGAGATGGGCTACTGCCTCCTCATCCCTATTGCCTCATTTCCATTCATTCCTTTTTTTCAGCTATGTCTTAACTAGACCCAATGGGTAATTAGCATCTTCACTTTCTGACTTATCTTTCCTATATTTTTGCACAGATAAACAAACATGCACATTCTTCCTTAAATCCCTTTCCCACATAGCATGTTGCACATATTTTTTCAACTAACAGTATACTCTGGAAATTCATTAGAAATTTTCCTAATTCATTTTAATAGATACATGGTACTCCATTGTGTGGGTTTATCTTAGCTATACAACCACATGGGGAGAGAAATTTTTAATTATTCCTTTTCAGTCAAAAATATCCTCCCCAAATATTGAAGAATAATTTCTCTATTGATAACTAGGGAAGAAAATAGTTCTTCTTTTGTCTAAGATTTATCTAAGATTCTCTATGGACCAGAAACAGCAATGTATTAATTCTCTTTGCTTCGTAAGTTGAACTAGAAATCTTCACACTCCATTGATGACCTTGTGGATTAAAACATTACTTTGAAAGCAGCACAGCAGTATGTAAAAGTTCTCTTCCTTTAATACAGTAATTCAATTCTAAGAAAATAACAGAAAAACATTTAAAATAAACCTATTTCACAATAATTTTAAATTTACAAAACAAAAATTGTGAAGTAGGCTGAATTCTTATATATACATCTCTACTCCAAAATAAAAGAAGGACCCAATTAAACTGTGAAATATGCCTTGACAACAAGATACCAGATTCTCTGCCATTTCCTACACCTACAATGTCATGACACACATAAATAGCAGAATGTTGAAATTATGGCTGTAGTTGAAGGACTATATATTGTAAGATACAGGGGGAAGGGGCTGAAGAAGGGGAAGAAATACAGGGAAAGAGAGAGGGGAAAAGGAAGCACCATACCTATACAAGTGTATAAGGGAAAATAATATAGATATGCAATTTTTTAAAAATAAGTAAATACATTTACAAGACAAATATTGTGAAGTAGGGGAAATTCCCATATATCCCACACCCAGTTTTCCATATTAATATCTTATATTAGTATGTTTGTCACAGTCAAAACTCACATCCAGATTCCCTGGTGGTTAACACATCTTACTAATATGAAACATTTTGGGCCCTGTGCGGTAGCCTAGCAGCTAAAGTCCTCACCTTGCACGTGCCAGGATCCCACATGGGTCCAGTTCTACTCCCAGCAGCCATACTTCCCATCTATCTCCCTGCTTGTGGCCTAGGAAAGCAGTTGAGGATGACTCAAGGCCTTGGGGCGCTGCACCTGCTTGGGAGACCAGGAAGAAGCTCCTGGTTCCTGGCTTTGGATCAGCTCAGCTCCGGCAGTTGTGGCTACCTGGGGAATAAATCAATGGACAGATCTTCCTGTCTGTATCCCTCTCTGCATATCTGAATTTCCAATAACAATAAATCCTTTTAAAAATGAAACATTTGTAACTCAGAAAATTTCTAAAGTAGATGAACTTTTATAGAAATAAAATGTATAATCCTCAAAATCAGAAAAACAACCTACATGTCCAATAAAAAATGGCCTAGTAAAGATTCATCAATGCTGCGGTATGTGGTAAGTTAACATTATCACGTTAACTAGGAAAATATGAAAGAATTTAATGCGATCTGAAGCACGGAAGCAGGAGGCAAAATGATACACTGTGACTACAGCAATGCAAAGTGAAACCAGTAACCGTCCGCAGCCGCATCTAAGTGAGCTGCTGCTACAGGCGGACTTCTCCAGAGGGCATTCCTCAGCTCCTTTTGCATCTTTGTGGAACCATGTGTTTCAGTTCTGGCCAGTTTTAAGCTGAACTAGAGAGAATATATATGAGTCACTTCCCTGTCTGGTCCATAAACACCATCCATTCTTTGTCCATCAAATGAATCTCAACACCAGATGGCAGAATCTCTGTCCATCTGAGTCCCAGGAGAAGCACTTTACCCAAAATATTGCTGATGGAACTTCAGTAAGTAAAAAAACAAATAAATAAATATCCACTATATTAAGTCACTGTGATGTCTTTTGTCTGTTACAGCAGCACACATTAGTTCAACAGCCTTATTATAGCATTAGCACATACAGAATTAGCAAGTAATTTTACTTTCAAATTCTCCTGAAAATTTTGTATTATACCATCTGTTGACAACAAAATAATAATGTACCACTCCAATTTGTAGGGGAAAAAAGATAAGCAAATGCTCCTTCCTGTAGTACCTCATCAGGAAGAAAGTTAAAAAAAACAGAAAGCCATTGTGCAGTGGATTAGGCTAAGCACACTTACAGAACACTCCTGGATATGGGACAGAACGTGGTTTTTGTTCCTTTAACTCTCAAATACTACACTCATGGGACTGCCACAGCCAGCAGGAAAACCATAATCTAGGAAGCCAAAAGTGTCAGAGATTTGGGGCTATAAAAGATGACTAGCAATATATCAGAGCATCACCTTAATCCAATTGTTCAAGAAATGATGTATTAGACTGAACAGTTGCCTTGGGCCTGTCGGAGATAGGCTGACCCAACCCTCCAGACCCTGACAAAAGGAAGCCAGGGGGCTGTATATCACAGGCTTTTGTATTTGCAGTCACATCTGCAAAACGCATTGTTTCTTGTGTTAGAACCCCTGCTATCAGTTTGCCTCTTGCACTTCTGTACTGACAGTTCCATTAGGTTACTACACAATTTACACCATTTAGAAGTCATAATTTGGACAAGCCAAATGAACACTTAAAGGAGCTTATACTCTTTAAAAGTCTAGATGAAATCATATCCCTGCAGAAAGCCAAACTTCACCTCTCTCACACGATAAACAGCAAGGAAAAAAAAGCTGACTCCTATGAACTCTTAAGATTTGTCCAATGCATGTTATTCTTATCACAGTAGCATAAATATGCATATCAAATTTCTTGCAATCTCCTTTGAAACAGGGACTCTTTATTTACCATCCACAAGCTCTACCTTCTCATCTCATTACCTAGCAAAGGATAAAAAAAAAAATACTCATCTATTGAATAGATTTTCAAGCATCCAAATAGTCCAGACATTTCAGACAGGCAAATCACTGATATAAAGGTGCTGTTGTCCTGACAAATCCAATAAAGAATTTTTTTCTTTAATTAGCAAAAGTTCCCAAACATCTCTCCTGATTAAACTAACTGAATTGAACAGATCAGCCTTTCTACTAAATCATACCCGTTTTGCGTTTAAGTAGCAGAAAATGGATTTTACTGACTTTCTTTCATCTTCAGCTTCTCAACTGCACAGACATCCAGGCTCCTCTTTTGCTTTATATGAATATAAAAGGACTTATTTTTAATGAATCTATAATATCACAGGCAAGCTGTTAGGCACTGCTAAGTGTCCAAGTGAGATATAGACACTATACCTACTTCACACATAGAAGATTCAAATAAGTAGAATAATTTTCCTATGTATTATAGTGAGTAAATGGTGATTTCAGAATCCAAATTCAATTCTGATGGATTGTAGGATCAGGTGAGCCAAGACTTGTCCTTGGAGGAAAACATTAGATTTGTGTTTAGGTGGTTTCTCTGTATGTGCAATAGGTTCTATCACTAACTGTAGCAGTTCAAGTACCTGAGAACACAGTCCAGAAGGCTGCAAGTTACGCAGGACATTGTGGTCTATGGAAGAGTTTCTGAGCAGATGAGGATGGGACCTAATCAGCCCCTAGAAGAAGATAAAAACTGTATGTTGGGAGACTTCCAGTGGTCGCAAATCATATTTCCTTCCCAAACACTGTAGTGGGGGCAAACAAGTAAAAATAAAACAAGTCTACAAGAACAGAATGGTAAAAAGAAAATAAACATTCACAAAAGCAAACACATTCTTGCAGATTAAGAATTTGATAGAATATGCACATTTATTTATTACTTGTTAATCAAAAATGTTTAGGAAATGGAAATGCTAACTACCACAATTTGTCATTACACATTGTATAGATACACTGAATTATTATACTTTACCTCACAGCATGTACAATTAAATCTTTTAAAAGAACATAATAGCAGAGTTTGTTTAAAGGCCATGAAGAATCAGAGGCTCAAGGTAGGACTATATAGTCTCTCTTACTGCAAACTGGCTGGCCAAGTAAGTTGAGAAGGAGGTGGAAACAGGCTTGTGCAATATACAAGCACACAGAAAACTGCTAGACAAGGACTGTTAGCAGGACATCAGACTCTGGAGAGTAATGCAACTTTAATTCTGTGTCCACAGTGTCTAATGTTGCTTCATCTATTCACCAAACATTCAAACCCCTAACACAGATGCTCAAAAGAATGATAACTCTTGCATCAAAAGTAATACTTGTTTTTACCTTGACCAATTAATTCATCTGGCCATTGCCTAACTTAGTCTCAATCAAACACTTCCCTTTTTTAATATTTATTTATTTATGATTGGAAAGACAGCTTTACAGAGAGAAGGAGAGACAGAAAGATCTTCCATCTGCTGGTTCACTGCTCAAATGGCAACAAGACTGCATTCAGTCTCTGGCTTCTCTCTTAGAATCCCAATGGGAGAACTGGTAGTTATGAAGGGTGTGGAAATTAGTTGTTTGCTTTTTCATTTTCAGCCTTTTAAAAATATCTTTATGTATTTGATATAGATACAGAGAAACAGGAAGAGACAGAGACAGTGGGATCTTGCATCAATTGATACATTTCCCAAATGGCTGGAGTAGCCAGGGCTGGGCCAAGCCAAAGCAGGAGCCTAGAACCCCATCCACATGGGTAGTAAGTACCCAAGCACTTGCACCACCTTCTTTTGCTTTCCCAGGCACATTAACATGATACTGGATGAGAAGTGGAGTAGCCGGGACTTGAACCACTGCTCACATGGGCTACTGGCACTGCAGGTTGAGACTTATCCCACTATGACTTATCCCACAACATTCACACGTTTCCTGCTTTTAACTTGTTTTATATCTCTCAGAAGTGAAACTGAAGAGGAATAATTTCTCTGTTAGTATCAAGGATGTCCTTCTCTTAAGACATTCACTCAGGATCACAGCAGCTGCACTCAGCAGCACTGATACTGAATACACCATATTCCTAGGGAAGAGCTCACAAAGTAGATAGAGGAAAGATAAAGATTTATCAACTTCAGGTTACTGGAAATCATCATCCCTTTTCAAGCCTTCAGTCTCGATATGCTGTTGGCCATTATGGCATCTTATTCTTGAGTAATATAGGAAAGATATGATTTCACTTTATCTTCTTTATGAACAGTTGTAATATTCAAAAAGATTAACAATAAGTATCCCACACGCACTGAAGAAACCGAAAAGATATGGACCTTAGGAGTGGGGCAGCTATTAGCAATCTGCTGAATTGCTTGACAGTCAGGGTAAGTGTTAAGAAAGCTTGTCCTACCTGGACCAAGCAGATGAATGTAAACTTGATTTGAACTGGAACAGTAAACAAAATGACTTGTCAATGTCAGTGTAGATAGACTGCCCAGAGCAGTCTACTTCCCACTACTGGAAGGTAAGATCATGGTCATAGCAGTGATATTGCTAAGAATTGTTGTAGTAGTAAGTAGGAGCAGCAGTAATAATTAATCTATCATCAGTTGATTCAGCAATAAATTAAGGTGAAATTTGTTACCTCCACTCTTCATAATTTTCCACACATGTATTATTTAGCATCTGTAGCTCTAAGTCATACATAGATAACACATGAGAGAGCCAACACTGAGATGCAGGATTACAGAGCCTGTACTGTCTCTCTCAGGCAAAACTGCATATCTTTAATGAAAAAAGTATCAAAGATAAATACCATTCACCTGAGGGTTCCAATTCCATGACTTAATCATTTCATTTGTTTTTAAAACATAATTCGATATGTTTCTGCTTTTAAAAAAATGGCTGAAATTCACATGGAATTATTTATCTGAAAGAAATAGGAAGCTCTACCTATAAATAAAGGAATGAAAAATGTGCTATAATTAGTATTTTGGATGCTAAATCATAACAGCATTTAAATGTAGGAAACTCAAACACTTTAAACAACAAAATTCTTCTCTTCAGGATTTGTGCAATTTTTTTATCATTTTTTGAATTTTTCTATTGCTATTATTTTTCATGAGGCAATTTTGTAGGTATTTCCTTCTTTCCATCCCCATTCTACTTCCCCCTATTGCTCCCCTTATAGTAGTACAATCTTTTAGCAACAGAAACAAATTTATCATTCTGTTTAAGTTCATCATGGCATTGTAAGTATTGACAAAGGTAGAAAATCTGGTACCATATTGCCAAGGTACATCATTTAGACATTGGACTTTGCTAACAGATATGGTGACTGATGTCCCTCTTATAAGGAATGCATGCTGATTTTTAAACTCTAGGAAACAAAAGAAAAGTATAGCAAAAATATCATCCACATTCCCACTGCCAGGGATAACAGTTGAAATCTTTACATATTTTCTTTCAATATTTTTATTCTACATATACAGGCACACAGATAAGTTTGCGGAAAATGGAATGAAAAGATAAGCTTACATTGGTACAAAGCAATTTTAAAATCCAGGCATTGTTTTTCATAATATGCATTTTCTATGAACCTGTGACGGCCCTCATATATACCCACAAACTGATATTATGTACATAGGTATTTTAAAATGAGAAATCTTGTTCTCATTTTCTAATGAGTTAATATTCTGAGAAATGGAATTTAAAGCTCATGGAAGAGGCCAGGCATTTAGTGCAGTGTTTAAGACATCATTTACAATATGCACTTCCTGTGCTGGAGTACCTGCATTCCGATTCCCAGCTCTGGCTCCTGATTGCAGCTTCCTGTTAACGTGGACCCTTTGAAGGACAGATGATGGCTCATGTAGTTGGCCCCCTGCTATTCATGTGAGAGAAAGGGATTAAATTCCTGCCCCCCCCCGCCAGCCCATCGATGGTCATTCAATGAACAAGCAAACGGAAACGTCTCTACCATGCTCACTCTGTTTCTCTCTCTCTCTCTCTCTCTCAATACACACACACACACACACACACACTCATCAAAGGAAACTTCACAGAAAATCTGTATAATCAAATAACATGCATAGATTTCAGAGATATTTTGCACCAAATAAACTTTTGATTTTCATTCAATTTTCCATAAACTTGAAATCTACTAATACTTCAGATCTACTTTCTTGATAAATTTCAAACATGCAACATATTGTCATTAAATACAGATACCTTATATTAGGTCTCCAGAAGTAATTCTAAGTGCAAGTTTTTACCTTTTGATTGACATTTCTCATTTCTCCCATTACTAACCCCTAGAAACCATTCTGTTTCTATGAATTTGGCATATTTAGATTTCTTATGTAAGTTCAATCCTGCAATATCTATTTGCAGTGATGGCCCAGAAACCAGGGCATCCAGAAAGCATAAATAAATATTGCAGCTATTTACATAAAGAGATGCCCTACTGTTTTCCATATACATTACTATTAATAAGAATAGAGGAGTGCATTTGGCACAGCAGTTAACATGCTACCTGGGATGCACACATCCAATGTAAGAGTGCCGGGCGTTGAGTCCCTGCTCGTCTGCTTCTGATTCCAGCTTCCTGCTTACACACACCCTGGGAAGCAGCAGGTAATGGCCCAAGAGCTTGCATCCTTATCATTCTTGTGGGAGACCAATCAGATTTAGTTCATGGTTCCTGACTTTGGCTTCTCTTTTCTTTTTCTCTTTCTCTTTTCCTTTTTCTCTTTCTCTTTTCCTTTTGCTCTTTCTCTTTATTTTTGTCTCCCTTTCTTTCAAATAAAAATTTTTTAAAAATTTACTGAGGAAGATTTTGTGCTTACATATATTTGGGGTAAAAACAGAGAACAGGGCAGGCCACTCAGTGATCAGAAGACAGCTGAGGCACTCTCATGTAAGAATATCTTCAAAGGATGATGAGCTACAAGCAGTTAGAAGTATATTAAAGTGTAGAGATATCATGGGGAAGTGGCTACACGGCCAGTGGCTATATTTTCCAGTTCTTCTTAGGCCTGTTTGGGACCATGTAACTAATTCTGTCTGAAATGAATCTATGTAGAACTGAGGTATGAACCACTTCTGGACTATGAGTTTCTATTCTTGCCTTTTTCTTCCATTCTACAGTGGCCATCAAGGCTTGTGTTGAAGCTAACAAAATCACAAGTTGGAAGGAGCCTGTATCCTTGAGGCAGCATTTAGAAGAGAGCCATGGATTTTGTGTGACGGAGGAAGTTATTTATTTAATTTTAAATCATTGACAGTTGAGGATTATTTGTTAATGTCCTCAGATTATCTTAACAGGAACCCATTAAAAAGGCCACTACCATCTGAACACCTGATACCAGAGAGAGAACATATGGAAAAAACTAATGGGAAGCACTTCTTCAAATGGAAACAGAAACTGGGCTAACAAAGGCAAGAATAGGACAAAGTTCCAGGGCCAAGAGTCATAGGGAATCAAAGTTTAAGTTCCAGAAATCAAACTGGTACAGGAAAGGCTGAAATCAAATTTCTTTTTGATATGATATGGGCTCTTGATTTATTCAATTAGTCTACATGAACAATAAAATAAATGGTTAAAAGTGTAGGTTTCTGTCCACAAGCATTTTTTTTTCCCGTTAATTCTGGGACAAAATCTGCTGCACAAGTAATCTCCCTTTGTGACTGATAAGTCTTTGCTCTTGGTTTTAGCTCATGTTCTTATTCATTTTACTCCTTTGAGATTTTGGTTATTGGTTCAAGCAACGGTAAAAGCTTGAATGACAGATTTCATTACATAGATTAAAGATGCTAATGAAAGTGTATTTGAGCCTAGTTGAGAGCATTCAGGGATTTTTATAACTAGAGATTCTTCAGATCTAAGATACCACTCAGTAACATAAAGCTACAGCAATCCATTTATTGGTACCTTCAGTGTTAAATTATTTTTGCAGAGCCTGGCGCCATAGCCTAGTAGCTAAAGTCCTCACCTTTCACATGCTGCCTTCACATGCTGGGATCCCATATGGGCGCCGGTTCTAATCCCGGCAGCTCCACTTCCCATCCAGCTCCCTGCTTGTGGCCTTAGAAAGCAGTTGAGGGTGGTCCAAAGCCTTGGACCCTGTACCCACGTGGAGGACCTAGAAGAGGCTCCTGGCTCTTGGCTTCTGATTGGCTCAGCTCTCATTGTGGCCACTCTGTATCTCTTCCTCTCTGCATATCTGACTTTCCAATAAAAATAAATAAATCTTCAAAAATAAATAAATTCTTCTTGTATTATTATCCAAGGATAAAGAAATGGTGGATTCATAAAACACAATCCTCTACCTTCTACTAAGTTACTGAGCCTTCTTCCTTCTCTTCTCTCTCTTCTCTCTCTTCCTCTCTCCTACTCTTTTCCCTTTCCTTCCCTGCTGTCCTCTATTTTAAGGCACAACAGTGAACAAGACAGGGAATATACTACAGAGTCATGTACATCCTGGCTAAGACAGAGTCTTACGGAAGTCTGAGCCATGCATAAAAGTGGGAACTTGACCATAATGTGTTGCTCTCCTATGGGGGTAGGTCTGCCTGATACACAACATATCAGCTGACATCTTAGTTCCTGGGGGCATTATACTCTCAAATGCTAACACAGAAGCTAGTATGTAGAAAATACTCAATAAATGTACATTGAGATGTGAGTTCTTAAAGCCCATTCTCAATGGATAAAGTCTAAGAGCTTTCTGCCTTACTTTCCTACTAGAGCTAAATAGCAGCCCTGAAAAAGCAGCCACACTCAAACATAGCAAGCAGTTCTGCACCCTCCGCATCAGAGCATCGTCTGCTCCTGCCACAAGCCACACCCCTACACATATACACACACCCAGTGGACATTCCAAGATTCGCATACTGGCTTTAGTCAAGAAAGCTTTTACTATACTTTAACATCGGAATCTTCATTAATGAATACCTGTTCCTTTGGCATATACCCTGTAACTTGATTTGTGGTTTGTCCCACTCCATTGCTGTTCCCTCAATATCAGTTCACTGCAAAGACTCTAATCAATCCATCAATAGGAGTCCCTCATTCCTCTAATTCAAGGAATGACCAAAACCAACTGGAGAAAATTTTCAAATGATCTATGCTAATAATCAGACCTGAGGTTTTATACACATAAATTAGAAAAATATAGACTATGATTTTATACACATAATTAGATGCATATACACATAATCTTATACACATACTTAGAATAACATAGACTATGATTGCTTTCCATTGATAAAACTCATCTGACTGAGGATATCTTGAAGGTGGAAGAATTTCACCTAATTACAAGAGAAGCTGAGTTAACTATACTTATGAATAACTATAGCTTGAGTGAATGGAGGAAGGAGACAGACAGAGTTAAGGGAAAACACATGCAAGGTCCTTGTGATGACATAATTGAGTCATTGTCAACATCTTGGTTATGATGTTGCACTACAGTTTCTGCAAGCTATCACTCCTGGAAAAATATAGAAAGTTTAATTGCATTTAATGAATGAGAATAAAAGGAGTTAGTCACTTTTCAATTTTCTGTTTCTGTTAAAAGTTCTGTATATACATGCCGAAAGGCAAAAAAAAAAAACTAGATGAAAATGAAGCAGTTCTTGCGCATAAGGGAATTCAGATAAGGTGCATGTTACTCAGGTAATTTTCAGAAAAAAAACTGAAGACCTGATAAAAGAAACTTTGTGTAGAACCTTCTAGAAGTCACCAGGATATGAATCTTTCAAATTTTTACAATAATACAAAGACTATTCAGAATGAAATATTTAATCATTTCCATTCTCATTCCCATATTCTATACCTCTATGATAGCTATGGGTATAAAACAGTCTTTCTATCATATTCCATTAGGAGGTCTAGCATATGGAATACTGAGATGGTTTTTCTCTTTCTGTCAAAAATTGTATCAGATAAATTGCAATTAAAAATTGAGATGCCTGATGATCAAAGTTAGACGCATTTTCGCTGCAACCCAAAAGTCACCTAAATAAATCCTGGTAGTAACTTGGACTCTTCTTGACAGCTGCAGCAGCACAAAACAAATTACCAGTGACATGGTAGCTGCTGTGCTGCAGTCGTCTGCATAGTGATTGTAAGTTAAGCCTCCGCATGTACGTTCACTTGGAAGTAATCATAATTGCTTTCAGAATAGCAGTGAGCTATCATTAGTCATAAATAATACTGATGATTTCATTGCAGCTCAGTGCTATTGATTACATGAATAACAGTATTAACCAATTAGATTGAATGCCTTATCTAAAATTAATTCCCTAATGGGGAGAAGTAAACCCTCTCAATGAGAGGCTCAGAGCTACTGCTTGCCAGAAATGTCTCCCTATTAACTCTAATGGTATAAGGTGGATAACATAAGCACTGGTGAGTCTTCAACAGATATTCAGACCACTGTTCTATGGAAGAATAACATTAGCCATGGCTTCAAGGTTCCTAAAAAGACATCCAGAGAGTGAATGCTATGGGTATCCAATAAACTGAGAGAGAATCAGG
Source organism: Ochotona princeps (assembly GCF_030435755.1). Lineage (NCBI taxonomy): Eukaryota > Metazoa > Chordata > Mammalia > Lagomorpha > Ochotonidae > Ochotona > Ochotona princeps. The sequence continues at coordinate 96,877,317 of NC_080865.1, forward strand.
TCTCCAAATGGCTGCTTCTACAGCAGAAATCTTGCCCAAAAGGCCAAGACAGGGTAAATCAAAACATGGAGAGCATTTTGCTCACAAAACCGAAATTAGCCATGTTGAGGAAGGTACTAGGTTGAACAAGTATATCCAGGCATAGAAGACTCATCCAAAGACACCCCATCCGTACCTGCACTGCCTCCACTTATTTTTATCCTGTAATGTGTCTCATTGAAACTCACTTCAAATTTTTTGGTGATAAAGTACAAATTAAAAAGTTAAAAACAGGAGATAACAATGTACTAGCCTTCATTTCTAGTCCATTTTTCTGTTCTTGAAGTCATTTATCTGTTTTCCTTCATCATGGCAATGTGGTTGTCTAAAAGCAGCTGGAGTTGTGAGACTGTGGTGCACCATTGATCAACCTTGATTTGAACATGAGCATATTTGGACAACTATACTGATCTGAAAATAAGCTATCTGGTTCAAGCCAGCAGTGGTCCTTAAAGAGAGAGCTGTTGTACTGAAAGGACAACTCTCAGACTTCTGCATCCCAGAGACAGCCTTCAATTATAGGAGCAGACTTACACCAAGAAGAACCTCTATTGTTGCAAATATACAGAAGCTTTTTTAGTTGTTAATTTAAATTATAATCATGTGTTATTTTAATTCTACTTATTCCCCAAAACACTTAAACTTGTTCAACACCTTTGACGCTTTCCTTCAGAAATACTTGCATCCACAGCTTCTTTCCTTTAGTCAGATATAAACAATTGAAAAATTGAGGGATACAACTGCCAAGAAGACCAGTGAGAATTGGAGTGCCCTCATAGGCCAAGAACTCTGAGGTCATCCACCCTCTTTCGGAACTCCCACATGGGATGGAAGAAGCCCAGATCCTTCCTTACAGGATCTAATGTCATCGGAACAACAGTCAGGAGCCCTGAGCGGTCCTCAGAAACAGAAGAACAGTAAACTTCCTTCGGGACTCGGGAGAGGAGCTTTTTCTGGTCCTTACTTAGTTCCAACTTTGGATCCCCACCCTCTCTTGCAATGACCATCAGGATAGCTCCAGAGCCACCCCCCCCAAAAATTAGAACAGATAGACAGAGACCAATAAGGAAAGCTTAGAACCGGTCGGGAAATGGTCAGCTTGGACTCCCATATACCTTACTAGGTAGGACACAAAAATTAGTTACTCCTCACTAAGAGGTTGAAGATTTCTCCACACACCCCTCCTAAAACTGTTTTGCGCCTCAATTGTTAACATGCCTAGAGTTATAAGCCAGATTGGACTATCCTAAAATTTGCCAAGTTCAGTAAAAATTATGCTTCAACACTATAAACAGCTAAATATAAAAATGAAAATAGATACGAGACAGCTGAATAGTACCCTATAATAATTTTAAGGTGTATAGCAGCCGGTTGTGTATAAACTAAAGTTGAAATGTCAATGAAGTAGTCACAGGATGTGATTAAGAACTTGCATTTTCTAACATATTGGTCACTCAATACCATGTCAATTAACTCCATAATGTTGTAAATTGTTGTTGAAGTTATGTTGTGGCTTTTCATTGGACAGGATGATATTCTGCCAGCTCTACTTTCAGACCAGGGATGGTCTCCCAAGGAAACTGTTGAATTTATCTGGACACTAAGATGCTGGACTCTATACATGGTATATGCTTGCAATGAAGGAACCATGACTGGATTTGAACTGTACTACTGCAACAATGTGGAGGAATCCACCATGGGTGGAGGGTATAGAGAGGGGATGGGGGAATCCCAGAGCCTATGAAACTGTGTCATAAAACGAAATCAAATAAATGAAACAAAAAAAAAAAGAAAAATTGAGGGATGGAATTATGTCCTAACATCCCCTTAACATCAGCACATTAACAAATACAATAAAACTGGGTAGAATGTGTGATCAGTTTGTAAACAGGGCAAACAGCCTACCTATATTCTTAGGTTCCAAATGGGCAAATGAGCAAGATGTTTGACATTTATAAAGTATGGTACAATTTCAAAGCATTGCTCCACATCGTTCTTCAGATAAGAAGCTATAATAAATTATGGATGTACACTCTAGGATTGAACTCATGGAAAGGATCACATGTTTTAAAAATAGAAAATGTTGTTTTCTATGACATAGCCTTTAGTTTCTCTTGGAATTTCCCCTTAATTTAAGTCCTAGGAAATACAAATAGTATATTGAAATCTAACTTAACTGGAGACTACATATTTATCAACTTCAAACAGAAAGGAGTCATCTAAAACTTAAAAACAAGCAGATAATTCCAACAGAGTCAAAATACTTATCACAAAATAAAGGCAATAAAGATAATACACTGATCTTTGCCATGTATTCATTTCCTCGTTACTAAGTGCTTATATGTTTTCTATGTCAGGGAAAATTACTCTTAGATCGATCTCTTATTTTGGGTACAATTCTAACATGAATAGACAACAAATTGCTGATTCCTAATAGCCAATGAAAAGCAGTAAACACAAGGCAGAAAATTTTAGACAACACCCAAGTAATCCATTCCATTTTCCTGATTCATTTTAATTCCAATAGCTACCAGAATGCATCACAGATGCCAAAGAATGAAAACAACAGCCCTACCCTATAGGTTGTTGTATTGCACGTGTGTAATACACATAGGCACTGAGCACTGGTTTTATATACATATATTTAAAAACTGCACAAAAACTTGGGTGCCTTCCTGGTGGCAGACAGCTGATGATCAAATTGTAACAGTTACTGGAAGATATATTTGTTTCTCTTGTATTTAATAGGCAAATATTGACTATGTAGTTGAAGATTTTTTTCTTTTTATTTATTTATTATTTTTAATTCATTAATTACATTGTATTATGTGACACAGTTTCATAGGTACTTGGGCTCTCCCCACCCCTCCCCAAACCCTCCCACCATGCTGGATTCCTCCACCTTGTTGCATAACCACAGTTCAAGTTCAGTTGAGATTCCCCCATTGCAAGCATATACCAAACATAGAGTCCAGCATCTTATTGTCCAGTCAAGTTCAACGGCTTCTTAGGTATACCCTCTCTGGTCTGAAGGCAGAGCCAGCAGAGTATCATCCTGATCAATTAAAAGCTCCAACATACCATCAGCAAAAATTTACATCATTATGGAATTAATTGACATAGTAATGAGTAACCAATATGTTAAAAGTAAATGCAAGTTCTTAACCACCTTCTGTGACCACCTCACTGACATTTCAATTTTAGTTTATACACAACATATAACATACATAACATGTTATACATAACATCATATCATCTTAAATTTTTACTGTGAAACTCTCTTGTAATTGTTTAGTTTCTGAATGGAATATATGCATATTATTTTCCACCAGCAGGGGGAGATTGAAAACAAGGAAGTTTTGAAAACTTCCAAGTCTTCACCACAGAGGCGAAGTCTTGTTGCCAAGTCCTTGATTGGCTAATTTTAACATCACAATCTAACTTAGAAGGGTCATGAAATTGTGTTGACCATCCAGTGAAGAAACAAGCTTGGGAGGAAAAAAAATTCCAATAAAAGAAAACACTGTCCTGTGCACCAAGGAGAAAAGATGATGGCCAAGCTCAGCCATACTTGTACCACTGCACACGAATAAAAAACCACCTTGCCCATAAAATCATGTTTGACATATTTCTACAGTGAGAAGACAGAAGACATGCACACTTAAACTTGTGGAATTCACTCTTCATTACAATGAGTGATGACATGAAGGCACTTGTCATTATATTCAAGAGAAAATCAGGAGTAAATTCTACACAAGATCATAGGAATGGAAAAAGGGAGGCCAGCTTCCTATTGTTCCTGATGTTGAGGTCCAGCAGAGACAGGCATGAGAACAGACATACCACTTGGGATTCTTTGAAGAAGGATGGATAGGTAACGAACTGGGAAGCACAGTACAGAATAACCACAGACAAAACCATAGCCAAGGGGAAAGTGGACTGCGCACTGACTTAGAAGTTGACAAATCATTTGTACCTCCTGAGAGACAAGGATAGGTATAACAAATCCGGGGGGGGGGGGGTTGTGCATTTTTTATGACTTTGAACAAATATCTTTTTGCTTCAGTTCCTCCATCTGTAAATTGAAGAATAATCATGGACTAAAAAAAGAATCTCTAAAATCATCTTACTCAGTCCTATATTCTGAACTTTGTGATTCAATTGATAGACTTAAAACCTGTGCGCACCATTATCTTCCCAAGCAAAGGTTTGCTTTTCCCAAGCAAAAGATTTTTTATTTATTCTAGTAAAAGGATGTGCCAATTATTGTAATTACACTGAATTACTCCAGACTTTGCTCAATTTCTGGCTACATAAACATACTGAAGAACTTGAACACATGCTACTTTCATCTGGCTACAGAATTCCTCTCCGGGAGAGAATTTCTTTTATGTAGGACAAAGACCATGTTTGGTTATGAAGATGACTCCCCTGGGCAGATTCAATGGTCTGGGCCAGACTAACATAACAGCCAAACTGCTTTCCACAAAATTGAAAAGACTTTGGGTAATTGGAAGAAAACAGAGCTAGAAAGGGAAAGAGAAAAGGTGGAAAGCAGATACAAGAAACCAGACAGCACACTGGAGAGTTTCATACAAGCATGAGGGAGATGGGAGAATATCACTTGGCTACTAAAATTATCAGATCAATTATCTGATTTCAAGTGGTCATGGGATTATTTTTAGTATGTGTTCCAAAAGTTGCTTCAGATATACTGAAAATGTGTTTATTGGAAATCAAATTTTAACCTGGTGTTCTAAATTTTTATATACTGAATCTAGCTATTCTAACAGGGGGCATACATGACAAACATCTTAAAGAATTTCAGTCTGGGATTCTTTAAATATGCTAAGGTGCAATCTAACTCAGAGCTAACAATAACCCACAAACCATTTTTAGGTTATATAGAAAAAAGTTACTCTTCCTTCCCAGGACCCAGATATGGCACAGGCTTCTTGAGTATGATCCATGAACTAGATTTCAGCCCCATTCTCCTTTACTTCTGCCTCTTTTCTGTGTCTGCCAACTTTATCCAAGCTTTCTGCACAAAGCCCCGGGGTAAGGGCAGGGAGGGCAGTGAAGATTCACTAGCTGTAGAGATCTGGCTCTACATGGAAGAATGCAAGAAAAATCAATCAGGCTCATTTCAAGAAACAAGATAAAAATGCAGTGACTACAGGCTATAATCCACAGCTAACAGCAAAGCCAGAAATTACTTTGCAGGGATTCAAAGTTGGGTAGGGATTAGACTCAACAATAAAAAGAATATGATAAAACTTGAAGATGGGATAAGATTACTTGGAACACGAGTGTGGTGACATAACCAAAGAGGGAAAGAGAAGTTCTTTAAGATGTAAAGATCATAGACAAAGAGGAATTCCTACTAATACATCTAGATCAAGGCCAACATCATCTGTTTTGTGAAGTTTATCTCAAAGGCTCAAGACTGGGTGAATTTCGTCTTCCTTGTGCTCCATTACTCTTAGTCATTATTCCTAGATTATGATGCTAAAACCCCTATCCCTTGCAGTAACAGGCTAAGCTTCCACCAGCATCCTTTATGGGCACCTGTCTCTGTACCAGGTGCCTCACTTCCTATCCAGCTCCCAGTTTACGGCCTCAGAAAGCAGCAGATAACAGCTCAAGTCCTTGACCCCTGCACCCACATGGGAAACATGGAAGTGGCTCCTGACTTCAGATGGACTCAGCTCCTGCCATTGCAGCCACTTTGAGTGAAGCAACAGACGGAAGATCTCTCTCTCTCTCTCTCTCTCTCTCTCCCTCTCTCTCTTTGTAGCTCTGCCTCTCAAATTAAACAAAACAAAACAAAACAAAAAACCTATCCCTGTTAAAATAAAAGGAAAGAAACTATCAGAAAACAAAGCACAGCTCTCTTCCTCTCCCTATTCTTCCTTTTCAGTCTAACCAGATCATGAGTTTACATAGTTGTTCTCCATGTCCACTAAAGGCAAAACAGGGTATCTATCGCAAATGCACAATGAGGGAACTAGGCTAACCATAAAAAAAGACCAGAAGAGTAATTTCAGCAACTGGGTAATCAATCCCTGACACAGGTCTTTAAAAATAGAAAAAGTCATTTTTCATATAGTCTAGGCAGTTTAGTTTGGTCCTATGTCAAGGTTTCTTGCTGATCTAAACTCCTGTTTCTCTGAAATGTAAATACACGAGGAACACTAGAATTGCATTTCCTAAACACTATTGAAATTGTTATATGAATGCCAGGAGAGCTGGTGCATTGGGAACATTCCCAAGAAAACCACACAGTCTGAAAAGAAAGAAAAAAATTGGAGACAGACACTAAAGCATCTACTTTCTTTAAGGAGGGAGAGATGTAATTGACTCTTGAAAGCCCTGCTAATTCTGTGCTGTTGACTAATCGTCTTGGGTTAATTTTGGAAGTGCCAGAACTGTCTGAACTCTCATATGAAAGAATTGTAAATAGAAATCTGCAAAGGAGAAAGGAAGGACAGGTCAAGTCTCAGAATAATATTGCTAATAGTAATGACTAGAATTATTCTGCCCTACAAAATCTCTTGGCCACACCTTCAAGGCGGTGCATTGGAATTGCCCAGCCCAACGGGGAATCTTCCCTGCAGCTTCCCGCCTGAACAAGGAGGGGCTGGGGAACACTTAATATCCCATGACCCATCCGTAAACCTCTCTGTCTCTCCCTCTCTCCTTTCAAGAGGCACACATTTCCCTGATCCCTCCCAGCAGGTGCGTCCCCTACCTTCTTTTCCCATTCACCTGGTCACTTCACAAATAAAACCTCTCAGAAGCCAATTCCTTGTTTTTTATTTCTGTACTTAGCTGAGGAAAGAATCCACTGAGATTAGCCTATTTGTCTCAATCAATACATATTCTGTTTTCTCCCATGCTAAAAACACTTTTTTAAGATTTATTTTTATTTGAAGGGCAAAATCACAAAGAGGAGAGAGAGAGAGAGAGAGAGAGAGAGAGAGAGAGAGAGAGAGAGAGAGAAAGAAAGAAAAGCAGGGAAAGACAGAAATTTTCCATTTGCTGGTTCACTCCCCAACTGGCCTAAATGGCCAGAGCTGAACAGATCTGAAAGTAGCTGCCAGGAGTTTCTTTCAGGTCTCTTATGTGGGTCCAGGGACCCTAGCACTTGGGCCACCCTTTGCCACTCTCCCAGACCATAACCAGGGAACTGAATTAGAAGTAGAGCAGCCAAGACTGGAACTGGCACCCATACAGGATGCCAGCACCACAGGTAGAGGCCCACCCTACTTGATACACTATGGCAGTGGCCCCTGAAAACAATTTATGAAACAAAGTAAAACAAGAAATATTGGAGAGACATGAGAAAGAAACAGACAATAGATAATCATTCTGTAGCTTTATTCCTGCAAATATCTTCACTATCTAGGCTTGGGCCAGTCCAAAGCTGAATCCTAGAGCCAGGATTCAAAGTTTCCCACATTCTTTACAATGACCCAACCACTTGAGAGACTACCTGCTTCCTGCCGCAGTGTGAATTAGCCAGAAGCTAGATTTGAGAGTGGAGCTGGGACTGAAAATGGGACATTTTGAAGTGGGATGGGAGCACCGCAAATAGCATCTTCACTGTCTTAACCACTACATCAGATGTATCTCTCTTTAAATACAGCTTTTTGGTTTTTGTTGTTGTTTTTTAATTTATTTTTTATTAATTACATTGCATTATGTGGCACATTTTTATAAGCACTGGAATTCCCCCCACCCCTCCCCAAACCCTCCCCCCAAAGGTGGATTGCTCCACCTTATTGCATTTCCATAGTTCAAATTCAGTTGAGATTCTTTCATTGGAAGTATTTACAAAGCATACAGTCCAGCATCTTATTGTCCTGGTAAGTTCAATAGTTTCTTGGTGAGACCATCTCTGGTCTGAAGGTAGAGCCAGCAGAGTATCATCCCAATCAATCAAAAGCCCCAACATAATATTTACAACCAATTACAACATTATGGCATTAATTGACATGGTATTGATTAACCAATATGTTAATAGGAAAATGCAGGTTCTCAACCACAACCTGTGACTTCTTCATAGACATTTCCATTTTGGTTTATATTCAACCGTGTTCTATACACCTTAAAATGGCTATAGATTACCATTCAACTGTCTCATGTCTATTTTAGTTTTAGTATTTAGCAGTTTATAGCATTGAAGCATGGTTTCTCTGAACCTGGCTGTTTTTTAGGTAGTCTAACTCTATAACAAGACACATATCAACAGTTTAGGTGAACAGTTATATGAGGGGTGTGCAGAGAAATCTTCCATACCCCAGTGAGGAGTAACTAATCTTTGTGTCCCATCCAGTGAGTTATAAGTGCATCCCCACTGACCGTTTCCTGTCTAAATACAGCTTTTTGGGACAGCTATTTGGCCTAGTGACTAAGATATCCATGTCACACATCAGATTGGCTGCTCCTGATATATGATTCTAGCTCTGGACTCCAACTAGCTGTTAATGCAAACTCTGAAAGGAGTGCTGGAGATTCAAGCACTTACGGTTATGCCACTCATATGGTTAAATTTGGATTGGATTTCTGGCTCCTGGCTTTACCCAGCCCCAGTTACTGGGATCATTTGAAGAATAAACCAACAAATGAAAACATATTTTATATATTTGTATATGCACATGTGTTTGTTTCCCTTTCAAATTAAAAAAAAAACATACATTTTCAAGTTTTCCACTTGGCTTCCAATTCAACAATGACTAGTCCAGTGGCCATCTTTCTATCAGGTGTATAAAGTAGCCCTTCCCACTCTTGCTCATGTAACTGGTTGGAGCCAAGGGACTGTGAGTGGGAGATAGTAAGTCTCTTTAAAGCAGGTGCATAGAAGAGCAGGCTTGAAATGTCCCTTTACTCTTTCACGTTGAAGAGAACTCATGTTCTAGAAGGTTTTACAACAGATAATCAAGTCTCTGTGAGCGTGCACCAAATAGAATCCCCTGTCCTGGATTATGATGATTAAGCTGCACAAGTGAAAAATCAAGTTTTGCTGTATTGAAACACTGAAATTTAGTGTTGTTAGTGCAATACTGTCTATCCAATCCTAATCAATACGGTCTTATTTTCTCAAGGGAGGGGGAGGAAGGACAAAAGAGAGATGGAGAGAAGTGGAAAGGAAGGGATAGAGTGGCAAGGGCCTAAGTACTTGGCCATCTTCTGCTGCTTGCTTAGGTGTGCTAGCGTGGATTGCAAGCAGAATGGCTAGGACTCAAACTGGCATTTTATCTGATATGGAATTGTAGGCAATGACATAATCCGTTGTGTCACAGCACTGGCTTCTGGAGTGCTACATAAAAGAAGCCAGATATCTGCTCTGGCATTTCAGCACAGATTAAGCCACCTATACAACAGCAGCATTCCCTATGGGAGTGGCAGTTTAAGTTCATTCTAACTCAGTGAACACATGATCTCTTTGTCTCTTCCTCTATCACACTGTCTTTCAAAATATATAAATCTTTTTTTGAAGCCAGATTTCTAGGCCTTGCGTTAGACCTCATAAATTTGAATACAACTCTAGGAACTTGGAATCCATATTTTTGTATTAATATTTTGTATGATTACTCTGAAGCAAATAGTACATTGACTCAGAAATGCCTGGCTATAAATGGACAGCTATGGTCTTGACTTCCTTACTTCCCATATACACATCAGCATGCTGTAATAACCTGGCTTCTCTATCATCTGCCCCCACACTACTGAAGGTGTTTTCTTACAAGCTAGTAAGACCTCAAGGATCTCCTAATTCCCAAATCTTTCATTACCAGTCCTGTGCAGTTTCCTGGTAAAATATAAAACTGTTTAACTGCCATTCCAGTTCCTGGAATTTTCCCCTCCCTTAATTTTCCCGATGCCACACTGCTATTGTTTGCCTTTCATCTCTATGACCAATATGTTTGTGCCTTTTTTCCCTTTCCTGTCTTCTTTCATCCTTTTATCCATTATTTCTCTCTCTTCCTCCATTCTTTTGCTAGAGTTCCCATAAAAATACTGCAAACTCATTTGAAAAAACAGAAACCTATCGTTTGGAAGTTCTGGAGGGCAGAAGTGTGAGATTAAAGTGTCAGCAAGATTGGTTCCTTCGGAAGGCCGACAATAAACAATGTGTCTCGGGCCTCTCTCCTTGGTGTGTAGGTGGCCATATTTCCTTTTATTTCTTCACATGGTTTTCCCTCTACCCACTTATTATTTCTGTTCCTAAATGTCCTCCTTTTTGTAGACGCCAGTCATATTGAATCAGGATCTACCATTAAGACCTCATTTGAACTTGGTCACCTCTTTAAGTGACCTGTCTCCAAAGATAGTCAGATTCCAAGGTACTGGGGCTGGAGGCTTCCACATAGGAATTTTATGGGTACACAATTCAGTCAAAATCAATCTCTCAATGATTTTCTCTACTCAATTGTTTGAATAAATCACTTCTGGGCATGCAATTCGGAAATCTTTTCTGTACTTCTTTCCCAAGCACTAAATTTAATTGATTTAAAAAACATATTGTGGGCACCTGCATGTGGCACAGTAGGCTCAGTCAATGCTTCTAAAACCCACATCTTATATCAGAGTGCTGGGTTGAGCTTCAGCCATTCCACCTCTGATCCAGCTTCCTGATAATATGCCTGTGGAGGCAGCAGAAGACGAACCAAATTGTTTGACCTACCATGCATGTTAGGGACCCAGACAGAGTCCTTGGCTCCTAGCTTCCCTCTGGCCCAGTTCTAGTAGTTGCAGGCATTTGCAACGTGAATCAATGAATGGAAGAAACCACCCCTCCATCATTCTTTCAAATAAACAATATTTTTTAAGTAGCATTGTGAACATGTGATTTCACAATTACATATTGAACAATCAGAGCTCCACTCCAAATAAGTTCAAATTAACTCATAACACATATAACTGCATGGGAAGGTGATGCGCATTGGGGTTGGGAGAATATAGGGAACCATAGGAATCCATTGCAGTAGCATTTATCCCAGTTCTGTTCCACACTTTAAAATGTTTTTTTGGTATCTCCACTGACATATTTAGCTAACACTTGAAACCCAACATGTTCAAAACCAAGCAAATCGCCTGCCATTTCAAATCATGTCAGCTGACTTCTATTATTTCTATGACTTAATCCTATTATTCTAGTCACCCAGGCTTGCAAATTTGCTGTCTTTCTTGTTTCTTCTCCATCTGATTCCCAACAATCAATCAGTTGCCATTTCAGAGGCAATTTAGTTCCCCAATATTTTTTATCAGTCCTAATTCTCTGTTCTCTCCTTGTTGCTATCGTAGTAAACTAGGTGACATCATCTTTACCTAGACCACTGCAGTGGCCTACCTTCTACATTTTGATGGTTAGTTGTAGATGTTAAACTGACTGGATTGAGGGATGGCTAGAGGGTATAATTTCTGGGTGTACCTCAAAGAATGTTGTGAGATACAACTGGCATATGGGAAATGATTGGGTTAGAGCTACCCTTAGAGTGAGCAAGCACCGTCCAAATTGGCTTAGGGTCTGGATAGAAAACCAAAAGGTGGAAGTACAGGGACTTACATTCTCTCTTCTCCCCCTCCTCTTGGACATGAAAACTCCAGGTTCTTCAGACTTCACAGTGTGGGACTGATTCCAGCACCACCTCCCAAATAACTTTCAAGTCCTTGGCCCTGGATCAGAGGGTACACTGTCATTCTTAGCTGTTTTGTGGCTTCTTCTAAAGATTTATCTATTTTAATTTGAAAGTCAGATTTTAAAGAGAAGGAGAGATAAACAGAAGGCCTTGCATCCACTGGTCCACTGCCTAGATGGCCACACTGCCCAGAGCTGAGTCAATCCGAAGTCAGGAGCCAGGAGCTTCTTCTGGGTCTCCCACATGGGTACAGGGTCTCAAGGACTTAGATTGCACTCTGCTGCTTTATCAGGCAATAAGCAGAGAGCTGGATATGAAGTAGAGCAGCAGGGACATAAACCAACACCCATATGGATGCTGGCACCACAAGGCAAAGGATTAGCCTGCTATGCCACCATGCTGGACCCTCTGTGGCTTCTTGTACCAAGCCATGCAACCAACTTCTCTGGTTTTCCAGCTCACAAATGGCTTTTTCTGAGATCATTCAGCCAATTCTCCTAATAAGTTACCTCTCTTACTCATATTGGTTCTGTCTCTGAACAACCCTGAACAATACACACACTTCCAAGATACTCTACTCAATGGTATTCAATTCATTTCACATCTAAGAATAGTTCGGGGGGGGGGGTATTTGGGGGAAGGGATCCCAGACTCTACGTAATTGTACCATAATATTCCAAATAAAATTTAAAAAGAAAAAGAATAATTCTGACTGGCAATTTGAGTCTTCCCTTTTTCTTTTTACTCCTCCACTTTATCTGGCACAGTAATTTAAATGCTATCCTCTCCATGCTTTCATTATGTAAGATGATATACCCCAGATATAGGAAGAAGAAAAAGAAAGTTTGGAAACAATAGCCTCACCCACCTTCACCTAATCCTTGACCCTTTCCACCCTAATCAACTACGTAAACATAATAAAAATACATTTTTAACATTTTTTTCAGTCTTGATTGCATTTTATTGAGAACAAGCATTTGCAGCCACAACAGACCCTTCTGCAAGAACCACAGCACTTTGAGGACACGAACGAGCAATCTGGGCAGGTGCTGAGAGGCAGCGCTGGAGCAGGGCAGGCACGCATGTCAGTCCAAGGTGAGGTAAGGTCCATTTATCTTTTTCTTTACTTCTTTTCTTTCACTTTTATTATTATTATCATTATCATTTTTTGATACAGTTCCATAGGCCCTGGGATTTCCCTTATCCCCTTCCCATTTCCCTCCCCCCACCCACTGAGTTCCCCTATATCATTACTAAAGTATATCCAGATGTGAGGCTACAATGCAGCATGCATTTCTACTTCCAGACAAAGATGGACTCCCAATGAAACTGTTTACTGTATCTTGACAATGGGATGTTGGACTCTCTGCCATTGTCCATGCCCATAAAAATGGACATATTACAGTATATGATGAAAAATAAAATTTTAAAAAGATGATATACCCCATATTTACTGAGAACATGGAATCAAACCATTGTCGCCATATCCTCATGCTCTTAATGTGGTGGCTAACAATCAGAAAATATAATTTAGCACATACTTGTTGAATTAAACATGTGGGGTTCCACGGTTCGCAGTCATATTGTTCATCCTCAGGTACACCCTTTAACACAGGTGCTGCATTTGGCAGGGTCTAATTCCACTTCTACCATAAATCACATAATTCTTCATGATTGTTAGCCCTTAGCTAACCTAAGTGGGTCCCCCATAAATGGAGTAAAATATCCACTCAGAAGCTATAAATGCATGCCCAGTGTAGCATGCAAGACCATGCAGACAAAGGCTATGTTCATGAAATTGCTTTGCGCATTAGTTTCAGGCCTTTGCATCTTACTCTCTTCTCTGTTTGCCTTATGCTTATCTGGCTTCCAGCCAGTTCTGCCTTCCAGTGTCCTGACCTGTTTGATCAATCCTCTGGCTTTTGACCATCCCACTTTCTTTTCCAACTATAGATTGCATTCTCCTTTTAGATTTAGAGCTTTTGCAGACTCTGTTCCAAGACACCACTTGGCGTGGCCCCAGGACCTCATGAGTGAAAAGAGCATTGGTCTACCCCTTTCCAGGAGTGACCATACAAATAGAGGTTGCTTTCAAATTCTATCCTCCAGTCTGATGGCGATAACCAAACACATCTCCTGCTTGCTTTAGCACAAATAGTATAACTTCTAAATGCGTGGGTGTATCACCTCCCATCAATTATTCCTGAAACTCTGGCACTGTCACAGAGAGATGGCAGGAACAACACTGATTGTTTCCTTAGCAAAGCCTCCTGTGGTGTCACTGTGTTTATTGATCACAAAGGAACTGTGTATTGATTCCCCTCATTGTGTGTGGCATCCTTATCACTCCCAGCACACAGCTCCTTGTTGGTACTTTTTCTAGACTGAAGAAGAGAAAGCATTATCTGCTTTTCCCACTCTCAATTGCCAAAAAAAAAAAAAATCTCACTTCTGTGCTTCTAGATGGGCGATAAGAAGGTCCTGTGCAAAGGGCTTTGATACACTAATCCAGACAAACCAGTAGAGCAGGTATCAAAGCACTTGCTCTGTTACTTTCTTCACAGTTTCTGAACAAAGAGGACAGGTCCAGGAGGAAAGCATTCCCTCATTCATCTTACAAACACCCACAGATTACTTACTCCAAGCCCAGTACAGGGATCCAGGTCTTGAATCCTTCAAGGACCTCACAGTGCAGTAAAGAAGAGATAAACAGATCATTCCCTTTTTCACTACGATCACTCAACATCAGAATTTTCTCACATTCATGAAATGACTTCTTAAAATATTTTTCTTCTCAGCTTCGGCCTTTTTTTCTTTTTTTCTTTTTTTTGCAGGATAAAAGGAAAGTTTTGCTTAAGGGATTTTGCATTACAAATTCAGTGGGCAGAAGATAAAGGATTTCCATGACAGGAGCTTGCTTATAGCTTTTTCTTTACAATAATTAGTCATCTATAATCTATAATTAGTCATATGCTCACAGGAAACTTGGCATCATTTTATCTTTCTTTTACATTGCAGAAATACTATTCTGAAACGGTATGAACTTGAAAAAGCCACATCTTAGCAAAGAAATCCCTTCCAACCATTATGAGTAGGGAAGTAGTGGTGAGGTCTTACTGTTATGCAAACAAGAACCAGGAGAGGACTTTTACCACTCTGATTCAATAAGTACTACAAGCTTTGTCAAGAGTGACTGGGGGGGCGGTGGTAACCTAGTGGCTAAAGTCCTTGCCTGGCATGCTCCAGGATCCCAAAAGGGCATTGGTTCAAGCCCTGGCTGCCCCACCTCCCATCCAGCTACCTGCTTGTGGCCTGGGAAAGCAGCCAAGGATGGGGCAAAGCCGTGGAATTCCGCACCCACATGGGAGATTGAGAAGAAGCTCCCGGCTTTGGATTGGCAGCCATTAAAACACTTTTGAGAATGTGTCAAGCAATAAATAATTCCCAATGTAAATGGGATTATAAATGTAAATGGAAAATGAAAGGTGCAGACAGTAATGAAAGAACATTCTCACAAAGGAGAACAAAAACAAGATGGGCAAGAAAAAGGGAGCACACTTACTTGAAACGTACAAGAAGCTAATAACGAGGCAGAGCATGACTTTTAGGAGATGAAAACTATAGTGATCAAGAAAACTAAGGTGGCAGAATACGGTAAGGACACGCTTAAGCAGACAGAGAAACATTAGCCAGAGTGAAGCAGAGAGGGCACATTCCAGGAAATAGGAGAGGACAGAACAACAGCAGAGGGGCACCTGGAGACAGACAGACACAGGAAAATAGCAGAAAGAACTGCATTCAATGAGTAGTGATTTGAACTCCACCTGCAGCCAGAACTAGACCAGCAACAAGGTGGGAAGGGGCATTCACTGGGAACTCAGGAGGTGAGCCCAGACAAAGAACTGCCCATCCTGCTGGTCTGTTTGATTTGACCTAGAGCAGCGACAGAAAAGCAGGTCCAAGATGTGTGCTGTGGAAACAGGGTGGATTTCACAGCCTAGTCTGCCCCCTGGAGCCAAATCAAGCACCATTTTGTGCAGGGAGGCAAATGCTATAGGACAGGACTTCACATGTGCTGAGCTACAAGTGAACTCATTTCCGGTTCAGTGCACTGCAACAACGTGGTACACTACAGGTTCCACTCAAGATGGGTCCAGTTACCCTCACACATGACATCCATTAGGCACCATTTTGTACAGTGTGAAAAAGGCTTCAGGACTAAATAAACAACAGTGAACTGCACATGTGCTGAGCTGGGAGTAAACTCACTGAACTCAGTGAGTTGCACTGCACCCACAGGGAAAATAATACTGATTTTGGCATCGTGCAGCTCAAAATAGTTCCCTGTGGCCCTCAGACACAATGGCCAACAGGTTCTGGCAAGATCAGTACCATCAACATCCTAGCTATATGTTAGTTATTTAAAAAGATGATAGAGTTCTAGGTCATATGATATTATGATATTAATACGCGCAGCTAATTCCCACCACCTGGTTCTTTTCGTGAGCTGAAATTACCAGACGCAATGAGTTATATTAGGAGGTTTATTCCAACGGAGCAGGAACAACGTAGGGGTGGTGAAGATCAGGAAAAAGGACAAGAGAGAAGAGAGAGAGAGGAGAGGGGGGGGGAGAGAAAGAGAGAGAGAGAGCCGCACCTGGGGGGGGGCCTTTTGTCTGCCAGGTGTAGGGGGTGGGGATTGGGAGGGATTGAGGCCAGGCCCCCAGGGGATTGGTGCCTGCAGGTGAATGCGTAGGGATGATTGGCGAGTGGGCGGAGTTGGGGAACGGGCTGGAAGATTGGGGTGGGATTCTCAGGTGGAATGCCAGGTTACATCTGATTGGTGGACGGCTGGACTGGCGCGAACTTCATGAGCTGTGAGGAAGAAGGAAAGGCGCCGGGTCCAGGGAAGAATATTGGAATAACTCCTTACACTATATAGGATACCTGGTGCCTCCCTAATCCTGGAAACTGCTCCAACCGGAAGTGGGAGAAAGGTTGTACAGACAATGGTGCCAAAACAGCATGGTATCACAGAGGGTGGAGAGTGGTGAGCCAGGAACTGGGGCAATGGAGACCTTGATGGATGTCTAATATAAGAGCCCAGACCTGGAACTCACTGGAGGGAGTGGCACAACTGACTGCAAACAAAGAATCATGTACCAACCACAACAGGTAAAATCAAATTGTAGACCTGTGGGTGACACAGCTTAGAAACCTGCCCCAAGGAGAAGAATCTGCTAACCAGAAGTACAATGACCAAGAGCAAAAGAAGAAACAGTGGCACAATGAATATTATGGAAAACTCCCTGAAAAAAGAACAAAAGCCTTTGACAACCTCAGAGTTAACTGAGGAAGACATCAAGAAAATGGGGGATACAGAATTCAAAACACTTGTTATAAAGCTTCTTATCAACAGTGAGAAGCACGTAATACAAGAGTTCAAGAATTTAAGGAATATGTCACACAGGAAATGAATCGAATGAAAGCTGATATATCAGGAATGAAGAATACAGTGGAGCAAATTAACAATACAGTGGAGAATCTCCAAAATAGAATGAAGGAAGCAGAAGAAAGAATCTTAGAATTGGAAGATACTTCTTGTCACCAGGGGGAAACAAACAAAACCTGGAAGCAGAACTAGGTCAAACTAACAAAAAAAAAATTCAAGAGTTGAAAGACACTATTAAAAGGCCAAATATAAGAGTTATGGAAGTCCCAGAAGGTGCAGAAAGAGAAGCTGGGTTTACAAATGTATTTGATGAAATAATGAAAGAAAATTTCTCTAATCTAGAGGAAGAATTGGGAAACAAGATCCAGGAGGGCTACAGAACTCCCAACAGGCTTGGCCAAAAGCAATCTTCACCATGACACATGATAATCAAGCTCTCTTCAGTTGAACATAAAGAAAATATCCTTAAATGTGCACGTGAAGAAAATCAACTGACATATAAAGCAATGCCAATTAAACTCACAGGAGATCTCTCAGAGGAAACTCTACAGGCCAGAGGAGAATGGTGTGACATATTCCAGATTGTAAAAGCAAAAAGTTATCTGCTCAGGATAATGTACCCTGAAAAACTTGCCTTTGTCTTTGAAAATGAAATAAAATTCTTCCACAGTCAAGAAAAACTTATATATATATTATATGCATATATATATGCATATAATATATATATGCCTCTTCCAGATCTGACCTACAAATGATACTTCAAGATGTTCTCTTGACAAAGAAGAAATGCACCCAACAAAACCAAAGGCAAGTGTGAAAAACATCCCAGTAGAATAGCAACAGAAGACAAAAGCAATGAACAACCCATTCCTAAAATGACAGGACCAAATTACCACTCCATTCATATGAACCCTGAATGTAAATGCTTAAGCTCAATCAAACATCATAGATAAGTAGACTGGATTAAAACAAAAAAACAAAACTCATCTATTTGTTGCCTACAGGAGACATATCTCACCAACAAAATCAGAAGAAACTATATAACAGAGATTTTATGGTTTTTCTTGTTTTTAGTTTCATCTCTTCAAAAGACTTTCTTCCTCATTAAATTCTTCATTGACTCACAGATCATACAGTAGCATCACTTTCTTCAAGAAGGTTCTTCATTTTCATTTCTTCAGCAACACATTACTCATTCAGTAGCATGTTCTTTAACTTCATGGTGTTGTTAGTTCCTTTTTTCTTCCTGTTGTTGATTTTGTTTTGTGGCTTTTCATTTAAGGGGATGTACAATAACTGTGTAATGGAAACTATTATATACAGTAGCATGTTGTTTAACTTCATGGCATTATAAATTTTCATTTTTCGTCCTGTTGATTTTGTATTGTGGCTTTTCACTTAAGGGGATGTATAGTAACTGTAATGGAGACTATCATATCCATATATGATGATACAATGCTGTATGCATCTCTAATTCCAGATTGAAGATGGACTCCCAATGAAACTGTTAACTATATCTTGACAATAGGATGCTGGACTCTCTGCCATTGTCCATGCCCACCAGATGAACATATGACTGTTTATGAAGAACTATACTATAGCAATAATATGGGAGAACTCAGTGGCACGGGGAGTAGACTTGGGGAGGTGATAAGGGAAATCCCAGGGTCTATGAAACTGTATCATAAAATGATAATAATAATTCAAAAAGAAGTATAAAAAAAGAAAAATATAGTGATCCAAGGTTCAGTGGAGCCAAGAATCAAATGCCAGGCAGAAATTTCACATATAATTGATCACCAATGGACATGGTCCACCACAGTATTTGTGTGTCTTTCTGACTGCTCTAACAAGTTAACACAAACTTTAAATGACAGAAATAAATTTTTTTATGCTTCTAACTGCCAAAATTAAAAAGCAAGACATCAACAACAAAACCACACTCTTTCTGTATGTTTTAGAGATGAATCTTTTTATTTTAATATTATTTATTAATTTATTTATTTTAAAGATAGGGAGAAACTGGTGTGAGGAGGAAACAGATCTTCCATCCTCTGGTTCACTCCTCAGATGACTGCCAACAGGATGGGCTAAGCCAAAGACAAATGGCAGAAATGCCATCCTCAGTAGCCCAAGCACTGAGGCCATCTTCTATTGCCTTTCAGGTGCATTGGCAAGGAGCTGGAGCTGAAGCAGTGTAGCCAGGACTTGAAATGGTGCTCCACTGTGAAATGCTGGCATCACAAGCAGCAGCTCAAGCAATACCATAACAAAGCTGGCCCCTGGTGGTACATTTTAACTCCTTCTGGCTTTCAATGGTTGTCAGTATTCCTTAAGCTTGTGGTCACATCAATCCAATCTCTGCCTCTGTCTTCAGAGGACTTTCTCCTCTGAGTCTGAACCTTCCCCTCATTTGTCTCATAGAACACACTTGCTAGAGCAGCTGTTTGAAACAACAGCTGAAGTGTGGTGCAGGGTACCAACATCCCATATCAGAATGCCTGGATTTGTTTTCAGCCTTCAGTCTGCATCCCAGCTTCTAGCTAATAGTCACTCTAAGAGGCAGCAGGAGATGGTTCCCCACCAGTCATGTGGGAGACTGATTGCACATCAGAATCCTGGCTTTGGGGCCTAGCGGCTAAAAGTCCTCGCCTTCAACGCCGCGGGATCCCATATGGGCGCCGGTTCTAATCCCAGCATCCCCGCTTCCCATCCAGCTCCCTGCTTGTGGCCTGGGAAAGCAGTCGAGGACGGCCCAAAGCCTTGGGACCCTGCACCCGCGTGGGAGACCTGGAGGAGGTTCCTGGTTCCCGGCATCGGATCAGCACAGCACCGGCTGTTGCGGTCACTTGGGCAGTGAATCATCGGATGGAAGATCTTCCTCTCTGACCCTCCTCCTCTCTGTATATCTGACTTTGTAAGAAAATAAATAAATCTTTTTTAAAAAGAAAGAATCCTGGCTTTGGCCTGATCCAACAAAACGTGTAGTAGACATTTGCAGTAAACTGGAGATGGAAAACCTCAGTCTCTCTCCCTGCTCCTCTCTCCCTTCCTGTCTCCCTCCCTCTCCCACTCTCTCCCTGCCACTCCCGCTTCCAGTCCCTCCCTGCCACTCCATCTCCCACTCTTCCTGCCTCATTTCAGTTTTTATTTTACTGAAGGCTCTTGTCATTAAATTATGACTTACTCAGATAATCCAGAATGATCATCATGAGATCTTTAATATTTACACAGATCTTTTTTTCAAATAAGGTGACATTCACAAGTTTCACTGCCTATGATGTAGACATGTTTTGGGTGGGGAGGGGCACTATTCAACATAATATAACATTTATAAAGAGATTTACCATTTTGGTTTTTTAACTATGAAGTTAACACATTTAAAATGTATATATAATATAGAAAAGTAAAACTAAAACCTGCACTTATTTATTTATTTGAAAGGCAAATCATCAGACAGAGAACAGAGAGAGAGAGAGAATCTTCCATATGTTGGTTCACTCCCCAAGAGCCAGGTATGGCCCAGGCTAAATCCAGGATCCAGGAAGCCCATCCTGGTTTTCCACGTGGGTAGCAGGGTCCAAGTACATGTGCCATCACCTGCTGTCTTTCCAGACACAATATCAGGAGATATCTCTGAAGTAGAGCAGCTGGGACAAAAATCTGAAGTCTGCAACAGAATACCAGCATTACAAGCAGCTGCTTAACCCATTGTGCCACAGTGCCAGCCCCAAATCTATGCTTAATTCTGCAACCAAATCAATCACTACTATCAATTTGAGAAATAATATTCTAGACTTCTGCAAATACATATGCTTGTTGCTGAGTTTCTATTATACTATATCTTTTTTTCTCACAAACATTAACATGTTGTGAAAGCTCATGCCATTAAATCTCTTTCCTACAATAAATGCATTAAATATACTATCATAATATGTCATCATGGATTAATGAACTTATTCTCTGCTTTTTGACATTTAGGCTATCTCTAATATTCCAGTGTCCGAAGCAGCCCTGAGGTGAGAACATGTAGGCCAGGTTACTTACACAAAGACAGCAGTTGTCTGACATAACAGGGTGTGCTCCAAGTGATCTGAGCTTTACTTAAAGACATGTGCTGTGCTATACTGTAGCAAGCCTGAATTAGCTAGCGATTTGGCCTGGAGCCGAGAATCACCTTACTATTCATTCTCTTTCTAAAAACTATGCCTCATTTATTCAGCTTCATCTCCTGCCACTGACTGCCTTATTATTATTTTTTTTAGTGAGTATTTTGTTTTATTTATTTATTTTTTATTATTGTATTGTTGTTGACAATCTTTACATAGTTAATTACAGTTAAAGGAAAAAGAAAAAAAAAAAGAAAAAAGGAAAAAAAAGGTTCAGGGGGATAGGAAAGTGGGCAATGCCATTATGTCCATATTGTTTCCATCCTGCATCTGAGGTAAAGGGGGACATTGAGGGAGAAGCCTTATTATTTTTAAGGTCAGGGGTAACACACTTGTTGCCTCTTCTTAAATCTTTTTCATATTTTATAAAATGCTTAGCATATTATTGAGCGAAGCATGCCTACTTAGCTTACTAAAATATAGCTTTTCATTTTAAGCTCCATAATGCCACACAAGATAAATATTACTGAAAACACCTATTGTAATTATTTTTTTCTACATATGCACTGAAAAAAATATGTGTATCCAAACTACAATAAGTAGATGGCAGGAGAGGGGCCATGGATAGACTGAATACAAAGAGGTCTCTAAAGCAGTTATTTGTACCCCTGAGTATATAGGAAAGATGGTCATCAGAGTGATCTGGTAGAGAAGCATATGACTGAACTATAACAAAGACAATGCAAACCCATCTAGAGGTCTCATAAGAAATGCCCAGTCTGTTCATTAAGAAAAACTAGTACAAAAGTCCCATTCTTATACAGAGCCAACTTAGTTTCTGAAATGATATAGGAATTAGAAAGTTCTAGTCTACTTATATTTGTGACTTCCAGGATGGCTATCATAGAATATGATGCTTTCTCTCTTTTGGTTTCCTGTGTTATAAAATGACCCCCGATGACAAAATGTCAATCTTGAGTTTATTTCTACATCTGACTAGCACAAGTAGATAGTTCTGATGTTGGAATTACGGAAGTAAAAAATAGTGCACAGCACTAGTATATAAAATCTCAAAGAATATGTTGGAAATGCCATTTTCATCATTCATTCAGATTGGCTCTGGCAGTGATTCATCATACAAATTTTCATTGATCCAGTCCCAGCAGATAGGGATTGTAAAGAACTTCAGAAAGGCACATTCCAGCCGAAACAATTCATTAGTGGTATATTCAGTCATCTTGCAGGTTCATAGAAACCTTGCCTTTTCACAATAAGCCTTGAGGCGCAGCATGAACATTCAGCCTTTGGATTGGCCAACTTTGTTCCAGAATGTCCCAGTCTATTTTAATTCATTCATCAAATATTCACTATGTCCACTATCAATGATCTTAAAATCTCATAGGAAACATACAAATAAGACTACATAGCTTGCCATGTACAGTGAGAAAGATAAGACATGAAGGCGGAGCAAGCCCCCTGGTTGAATCTCCCATCAGAATCTCATATCCAGGGTCTTTCCATTAAATGGATTCCTAGGTTAACTATTCATGTCCTACATTCCTCCCAAACTAATGACAGAATCATTTTTTTTTAATTTTGTGTTTACTATATGCCACATATTTTACAGATTGTTTATCTAACACCATATATTTTACATGCATTATCTAATGCAATCCTCACAATCATCACATGAGGCACAAATTCAATTAGATATTAATTTTATTGAAAGATAATTAAAATTACCCAAGAACCTGAACCTAGTTTAGTCTAACTTAAGAGCCCTCGTCCATTCCACCCCATCCTGCTGACTCAAAATTTTAAAATGAAGGTGGCTTATAGGGCTACAGAGTGATGCGTCAGAGAGAATAAGAAAGAGCCTTTGGACCTGATCATCAGGAAATCAGATTTGTGTCTACAGTACTAGCTTCTTATGGCTGCAATAACAAAGGACTATAACTTGGGTGGCTCAACTCATTGACATTTGTTATATCACTGTCCTCAGGCCTTCGTGTGAGAGATGAAAGCATCAGCAGGGTTTATTCCTTCTTGTGGCTGCAAAGAACAATCTGTTGTAGATCTCTTTCCTACATTCACTAGACTTGTGCATTCATTAATTGTACATGGCCTGTGTCTTCACACCATCTTTCTTCTGTACATATTCCCAAATTCCTCTTTAGTTTATATTATTTGTTTTTGTATGTATTAGAAAGGCAGAAAGACAGAGTGAGAAAGAGCAGAAACAGACAAACAGAGCACTTTCATCCATTGGTTTACTCCCCAAATCTACATAGCATCCACCACTATGCCAATAGAAGACAGATCTGAGATCTCCATCCAGGGTTTTCACATGGATGCCAAGAACCCCAGTATGTGAACCATCATGCTCTGCCTCCCAAACACATTAGCAGGAAGCTAGGCTGGAAGCACAGGAGCCAGGACTCAAGCCAGGCACTCTAATGTGGGATATTTGTGTCCCCAGCACTGACTTAATTCAGTGTACCAAATGCCCACAGAAAAAATATCCCATCTTTTTCTTCCTGTCTGGCTTGAAAGATGACATCCCTCAAGGAAGGCACAGGCTCCCCGTCTTCCAGCTCCACTGCTGATGCAGGAGGGAGCGGCAGAGGCAAAGTCAGTTCTGGACACTTGGCCATGAAGCAAGTACAGATAGATGGCTTGGTGGTATTAAAGGTCATCAAACATTATCAGGAAGGTCAAGGAACCGAGGTGGTTCAGGGAGTGTTTGGGGCTTGGTTGGAGAAGATCGGCTTGGAATCATCAATTGCTTTCCTTTTCCCCAACACAGGGAGGATGATTTGGAGTTTGATGAAGTTCGGTATCAGATGGAAATTATATGGAGCCTTCACCATGGAAACATTGATCACCTCCACGTGGGCTGGTACCAGTCCACATACTAGCGCTAGTTCGTCGCTGGGACCCTCTTGGATTCTCAGTTCTGTTACCAGCATGCCACAGAAGAATCTGTCGTTCTTATTTATGATCCCAAAAAAACGGCCCAAGGGTCTCTGTCAGTGAAGACAGACTGACTGACTCGTAAACTGATGGAAGTGTGTAAAGAGAAGGATTTTTCCCCTAAATCATTGAAAAAGGCAATTATCACCTTTGAGCACATGTTTGAAGAAGTGCCGATTGTTTAAAAATTCACATCTGATCAATGTCCTAATGTGGGAACTTGAGGAGAAGTCGGCTGTGGCAGACAAGCATGAGCTACTCAGTCTTGCCAGCAGCAGTCACTTGGGGAAGAATCTACAGTTGCCAATGGACAGGGTGGGTGAAATGAGCCAAGATATTGTTAAATACAACACATACATGAGGAATACAAGCAAACAGCAGCAGCAGAAACATCAGTATCAACAGCGGTGCCAGCAGGAGTACATGCAGCGGCAGCGTGGAGGGGAACCCCCACTCCCGGAAGATTTGTTCAAGTTCTTCCCGCCACCCCAGTCGCCCGCGAGATAGATTCACTGCTCATTGCAGGCCAGATTAACACTTATTGCCAGAACATCAAGGAGTTCACTGCCCAGAATTTGGGCAAAATCTTCATAGCACAGGCTCTTCAATACAACAACTAAGCAAATGAAGTTTCCAGAAAAAGAATTAACACAAACTCTTCAGCAACCCTTAGAATATACTTGCATATTCAGAAGCACAGAGAATTGCTCTAATGTTGCTTTTGCCAATACTGTCTTTGTAATCCAAAATAAAATAAAACACAATCTTGATTTCTTGTTTGAAAAAAATAATATTTCATCTGTGAGGGAGGGTAGAATAGTGGGTGTAATTATGCCCCCCAAATCTGTATAGTGAAACATGTGATTTTTTTCAGTTTATCTAAATAATTAAATGGATAGATAAATGAACAAGACCATCTTTGTCAGAATACCAATCACACTGGATGTCAGCCAATGATGTCATTTTAGCTTCATTACCTCTGTGAAGACCAGATTTCTAAATAAGGTCACAGGCTGAGATCCTGAAGCTGAGGACTTCAGCATATCAGTGGCTGGGGAGTGGGTCACAGTTCATCTCCTAACACTCACTGAATGAGCACTTCGGGCTCAATATTAAACACAGAAGGCAAATGGAAAGGGATATGGCCTGACATGTTGTGAGGTCATGGCAATTGGCTGGGGGCGGTGTTAGAAAAAGGTGAGAGAATTGAGCCATGTGAAGCAAGGGTACAGGAGAAGAGGAAGAGATTTAAGGGGAAGAGGGAGGGACAGAGCAAATAGTAAGAATGTGGCTTGTCAGAAAGAAGAGAGGATGCCACTTTTTTAAAAAGAAAGAGAGAAAAACATCTACAAATTGATGTTTGCCTGTATTACTGGAGATACCTTCATCACCTCATGCAAATCTCATCCCATATTCTCCAGAAGCATATTTTCTTTTAGAGCTTTCAACTGTAGGATCACAACTTCAACATATCATAGATCTCCTCCCAGAGTTATTTCCAGAGAAAAAATAGTTGAAGGAATAACTGAATAACTGAATGTAAGGGTGTAAAGAAGAGACGGTGTCAAGTGAAAAAAATGAACTAAAAAATCTCTCTAGTTCAATCTGGATGTAGCACACGGCTCAGAGCAGGTTGATGATGAGCAAGGCAAGGCAAACCTGTGGATATAGACCACGAGGGAGGAAGAAATCAACGGCATCAACAAAGCACACTTCGGTGCCAGACCCCAGAGAAGAGCCATATATTTTCATCTGTTTACATTTTGCCAGTTGGACATTCAGCAAGAACCACTAGAGCATCCTTCAGTCTCATTTCCTGTGCCCTATAATGGTAGGTTTCACCAAAAAGGGTATCTTACTTGCTAGAACTTCAGTATTTTAACCCGGTAGTCAAAAATCCAAAACTTCTAGACAGGAAAAACGTTCTGTACCAGGATACAAAATGGGAAGTGATGGTAAGGGACATTTGGGTGGAGTGATCCTATCAGCCACCAGGGTCCTAGCTACTCTGCCAGTGCTGTGTGCAGTTGCTCCTGGTGCTGCTGATCTGAGCACTTGCTAGAGTGTAGCATTTGCCAATACATCATGTTCGCTTTGGCAAATTAAGAGAGCTCATTAAGGAAAGCTGAAATGCTTTCCCTAAAATCTTTTATCAAGTCAGTACAAGGGTACATAGTATGACCTGGAAGATGGCTAAGTGCCCAGTTTGTTCCCTAAACGTGAACAACAGTGAGCTCAAGAATACAGTACAGCACAGAAGGCAAGTCAGGTAGCATGATGCAGAATTCTCTCCCATCACAACTTTTCTTGGACTCATACATAGCCTGCATTGATGAAAAGAGGAGATATATATATATATATTCATATTCATATATATATTGGTATATATAAATTGAGCACCTACTCTGCATATTTTAATTCTTTCACTAACTTTACAGCTATCTTTTGAAAAAGCTCCCATAAACTGGCATCTTGTGTGTGTGTGTGCGTGTGTTGTGTGTATGAAGGTACATAAAGTAACAGAGAATATTTCAGTATATAAATCATAACAAGAGCATACTTTTGATAAACCTGCACCCCGTCATGATGTCTTCAGAAAACATGAGAAGTTCAACTACTAAGCCCTCTTCTTTTTATTCACAGGAACATTTTTTTTGAAATTGTTCTCAATTTATAGAAATGATTATGTAGTCCAACTGCTACACTGCTTGAAATTCAAATATTTTGTTTCCAAAGCAGCATTCATGTAACAAAATAAGCCCCAGAGAGAATGACAATGGATGGATTCAGTCAGACCATTCACTGCCTTGCTTTTTCTCCCTCTCCTCAGCTCCATTTGGGAGTTAAGAGGCAATTAGTGCTGTCTCTGTGCACTCTGGTTAACCAAGGAAGAACTCAATTCAGAAAGCCCAACTGTTGCTCACTCATGCCAATTAAAGGACTCTGTGCTTAAATCTGCTGCAGGCCATCTTTTAGAAATGAGCCTTTGTGACCAAAATTCTCAGATGGGGAAAGGCTCTGAAAATTAATTAGCACTGTTCTAGGTACCAGCGAAGATGCTGCCGTGCACTGTGCTTCAGAAGGGAAGCTCACCTGGGACTCAAAGCTACACTCAAAGTTCGCATTTCCTCATCTACTTTCTAAATTGATTCTTACAAATGACAGGCATTGGCAGGTCGGTTTAGGCAAGGTAAAGCTTAAAGAACAAAGAATCAAAAGTTGGGCTGTACCTTCAACTCTCAGCATACAAGGCCTTAACATTTTACTACAGGAGAGATGTGTGTATCAAGGATTGCTCTTCACAGAAACAGCGATATGGAATCAGCCTCCAAGTTGTCCTCGATGCCGTGACATTTAGTGGTGATGAAGGGAAGAAAAACAGTCCTTGGGTCCTCTTTTGTGAAACCTGTTGTCACATTGTGTGTCCTAATGGTTAATCTTTCTTGCCTTATGTTATCTTTTCCATCTCTATCCTACTATATCCTGCTCCTTACCTTCAGAAACAGGACAAAATACTAAATTGAAGAGTCATAATTATCAAATGCAATAATGTCACAGTTATAATCCACTGCATCGGCTAGAACAAAAGCATTTCCATCACAATGTTTGTTTTCAGACAGTGCCACTGCCCAATTTTGTAGTCACCAAACTACAAAGGGATTATCTCCCATTAAGACTTAAAAATCATTACAAATCCCCTAAAACACAGCTGATCCTGAGGTCCCCCCAGCCTACGAAGAGGCTGATTCTGAATACAATGATAGGACTCCAAGAAACAAGTACTGCTGTGCCCTTACTCTCACCACCAGGTGCACTTGGAGCCCTTCTCTTCACCACGCTGGTCTTTACGGTGACCCTGGCGACCTTTCCTGGCTCTCGCTGTGTCACAGGGGCCAGGCTTCACACCCCTCCTCTTCTCCATGCTTTTTCCTCATGATCGTATCAGTCTCATGGCTATCAATTCCATGCTTATACAAAGACAGCTACTGTGGTCCAGATGTGTGCATTAAATGGCCTCAATACTTACACTTGAAAATCAGTAAGTATCTCAAGTTTATCAAAATCAGAAATCTGACTTCCCTCCTACCCCTACCCCATAAAAGCCCTCTCCATCCCCCATACCCAGCCAGTTGAGCTTTCTCCATGGTGAGAGCTTGACAAATGTTAGTTGAATAAATGAATCAAAATTCCAAGGCAATTGGCCAATTCGGAATTCAAAAAGACAGATACATTAATAATAGCTCTGCATTGCATGAAATATCCACTTCAGCCAACTATTCAAAGTTCATGGGGTGGCGGAACTACACACAATTCAAAGATTGTTGCATTAAAATAAATTTATTTTTAATTTCACTTTCCAAACTGGAATATATGTATGTATGTGTAGGGAGACAAATGAAACAAACATAAAGCATCTTGCAATGAAACACTAAAGACAAGAATGATGGTGCAATACCTAAACGTTGCTGCTCCTAGTTCTGCAGCACCCTTGAGGCAGCCAAGGCTATTGTTTTGTTTATTTACTTGATTTGAAAGGCAGATATAGAGAGAGGAAGAGAGACAGGAAGAAAGATCTTTTGTCTGCTGATTTAAGTGGCCACAACACCCAGAGCTGCACCGATCTGAAGCCAGCAGCCAGGAGCCTCTTCTAGGTCCTCCACGTGGGTACAGGGTCCCAAGGCTTTGGGCCGTCCTCAACTGCTTTCCCAGGCCACAAGCAGGGAGCTGGATGGGAAGCAGGGCCGCCAGGACATGAACCAGCGCCCATGTGGGTCCCCACACGTGCAAGGCAAGGATTTTAGCCACTAGACTACCATGCCGGACCCCCACCAAGGCTAATTTTCAAGGCTTTATACTTTATTTAAAAAAAAAAACACTTGTGATGCATATGATGAAGTTTTGTTGATGATTAAATTAATCATGCAAAAATGGCAGTTTCATGTAACTTCTGGCTGAAACCCTTTCTTTTTCTTGCATAAAATGGCTATAATCAGTTACAGATAAGAAACAAAAGTAGGGGTTGGCACCATGGTATAGCACGCTAAGCCTCCACCTGAAGCACCTGCATACCATAAGGACTCCAGTTAGAGTTTGGGCAGCTCCGCTTCCTGTCCAGCTCCCTGCTAACGGCCTGTGAAACCAGCAGAGGACGCCCCAGGTCTTGGGTCTCTGCACCCGTGTAGGAGCCCCTGAAGAAGCTCCTGACTCCGCGTCAGATCAGCTTGGCTCTGGCTGCTGAAGCCTTCTGGGCTTATCTTTCTCTTTCTCCTTCCTTTCTATTTCCTTCTCTACCTAAAACTCTGCATTTCTAATTAAATCTATAAACATTTTAAAACACAGTCTGATTATTTTATCTGATAGTTCATGATCAACAAAAATACCAAGTTTAGTAGTAGGAAAATGATAGACACTATAGGAGAAAAATACAGCATACGAATGAATTAATAATCATGTTTTCTTTCTACTATAAAGCCTTGCCTTTCTCAACACCCATTTCTGTCACTTGAGTGCGAAAGCTACCTTTGTAAGAATATAAGTCAAGAACTTCATCTCAACCCGTAATTTCTTTAACCTTTTGATATTTTTCTTCTAAGACATTTTACTGTGACAGAATTTCTCAGATGAAAGCAGAGTTCAAGGTAGGTTACTACACAGAAGTCTAATTAAATATTTGAGAAAAGAGGTCTTTTGATCTTTCAGCATGAATTCAGATTTTATTTACTTGTTTCCTTTCTAGTATACTAAAAACTGAAACATGAGAATGTATAATGGCTGAACAAATGATACCCAAGCTAGCCCAAACATCAACTTACACTCTCACATGGCAGAGTTGGGTAATGGCAAGACCACTGGCTACGACTTAGTCTCCATACCCATAAGATAGATAGCAAAGGACTGCTATGAGACCCGAATACGAAACTCAATGGAATTGGGATCCATCAATTATAAGAGTCTGTCCATGTATGAGGTAAACTACTGGGAGAATTAGAGGGAAGTACATCTACTTTGCTCCCAAGCTGAGCAAGCAAATTGAACTGTTCAAATTTATAAACTTCTAGCCCCTGAAGAAAATGAAATGCTTACAAAGGCAAAAGAATATTATTGCACTGAATCACTCAAACATTCCTCTTGTGTTTCATCTTCTGTGATGTATTATCTTTAGAGACAATATGATGCGTCTCTTCTTAAAATGTCACAGTTTTGAGGATAATAATTTAAGGATTTCAGACAAGCCAATGAATTTCTCTTAGAAGGTCCTTTTTGAAAAGATCAAGTATAAATCCTTTACCCTCGATTTATGTTATAAAAATCAATAGGCAGGATGACTGGCTGACCTGTGACTGGCTGTTCTTGTGACCAGCTATACCCCACCAGTACGGCTGTGGGCTTCAGAATGCAAGGGTACAGCAATTACCTTACCAAAGACTGCAATGCAAACTGAAAAGCAGCTACTTTTATAGCACTATGATGATGTATGCCAAAAACATGATTTAATGTGGGTAGAACAGTATTCTCTGTTCTCTTTTGCCTACATAGTCACATTATGTTTGCTTCCCCTGGGCTCCTTTGCTCTTTCAACAATCTTACACAGAAAGGATATTTGATGGTTATTATTGTCTCTTTTAGTTTTAATTCATAAACAGACAAAGTACAACTTAACGTACTCCTGCAGCTGAAACCTGAGTATCATTACTTCACAAATCATCTACTGATGGAACCCAAATCACAAAACCATAAAAAAGCTAATCCTAGGTCCCGGCGCAGAAGCCTAGCAGCTAAAGTACTGGCCTTGCATGCACCAGGATCCCATATGAGTGCCGGTCCTAATCCCAGTGGCCGCACTTCCAATCTACCTCCCTGCTTATGGCCTGGAAAGGCAGTCAAGGATGGCCCAAAGCCTTGGGACCCTGCACCTGCGTGGGAGACCTGGAAGAAGTTCCTGGCTCCTGGTTCCCGGCTTCGGATCGGCACAGCTCCAGCCGTTGTGTTCACTTGGGGAGTAAATCAGCAGACAGAAGAGCTCTCTTTCTGTCTCTCCTCCTCTCTGCATATCTGACTTTCAAATAAAAATAAAGAAATTTATAAAAAAAAAAAAAGCTAATCATTGGCATGCCAGTCACAAGGCTGAGCTTGAGCACATTGGTGTAATAGAGCAATCAGTTATATCTCAACCTTCCAGTTCTGCAGTAATCCTGAGGTTTTTTTCCTCAGTCCCTCTATGCAGAGGTAGGAAAAA
Organism: Ochotona princeps; assembly: GCF_030435755.1. NCBI lineage: Eukaryota > Metazoa > Chordata > Mammalia > Lagomorpha > Ochotonidae > Ochotona > Ochotona princeps. The sequence goes on from NC_080865.1 coordinate 96,908,772, forward strand.
TGACTGACAACTGGTGAAAACTTTAACACACTGCTAGAATGACAGACAGTTCACAGAGACCGAAGCTTTGAATTATTTAGCTGAAATGTAACATTTATTTTATTGAGTGCCTACCAAGTGACCAGGAGTTTATAAGCATTATCTCATCCAGTCAATCATTCACTCATTTATTTACAAATATCTTATTTAATATTAGGCAATCCAAAATAAGCAAAGTATGCAATAATCCTGCATTCATGCAGCTTACAATTGAGTGGAAAAGGCACTTAAAAATGATTATACCTACTTCGGCCACTGTGCGAAATGTTGTAAGTCACAGCAGATAAATAGTCCAATTGTGATAAGTATCTAAATATGAATGAATTATAAAATACATATATTTTAGGTGCCCAAGACAGTTTCAGTAGCAGGTAAATGAGCTAAAATGCCAGAGAAGAAACATTCCACATCCTGGATTGCAAGAAAGAGTAAATGGAACACTCGCAACAAAAGGTTCAAAGACAGAAACATGGAAACACAGGAAGGCACAAACAAAGAATGGACTAACATGTAGGTTAATGTATGTAAATATAAACTTCACAAAGCAATAACAAGAGAGAAATACAGAATTCACATAAAATCACACACACACACACACACACACACACACACACAACAAAGGCAAGAGAGGTGTTTAAGTTCTAAGATCCTGTTGATTATGGGAAAGTGGCCCCCAAAAAATAAAATATGGGGGCTGGTATGATGGCTCAATTGGTTAATCCTCTGCATGCAAGTACTGGGATCCCACATGGGCATTGGTTTGTGTTCCAGCTACTCCACTTCCCATCCATGTTTAGTGCCTAAGAAAACAGAAGAGGATGGTCCAAAGCCTTGAAATGTGCACCCATGTGGGAGACCCTGAATAAGCTCTTGGCTCCAGGTTTAGGATCAGCTCAGCTCCAGCCATTGCAGTCATTTAGGGAGTGAACCAGCAGATGGAAGATCTTTCTGTCTGTCTCTCCTTCTGTCTGTACATCTGCCTTTTCAATAAAAATAAATAAATATTTTAAAATAAAATGAATATTACTTTTTCATATTTACCTTAACTCATATCAAGTACATTTAAAACTCATTAGAAATTTGTGAAAATATAAATTAAAAATATTTTGAGAAAGATTTAGTTTGACAAAACACTGTATTTAGAATAGCTGTAAATTATAGCAAAGGAACCTATAACAAATTATCAGAAGACAGAAAGTAGAACAGAATAATATATTTTAAATCAATTTAAAAGAAAGTGTGATAAAAGAAATGTAAAATAATTGGGCAAGAAAGAAACTAATGATAACATGATACAGATAAATTAATCTGTTAGTAATAATACACTTGAAGTGACCAATCACTCTAAAGACAAAGAAAATAAAATAAAGCAAGGACCAACACCAAAACAGAAACATCACAAGAAAATACAATAACAAATGTATCATATGAATATCAAAATTTTAATGAAATACTACTAAAGCACATTTACCAACAACATACAAGAGATTACATACCGCAACTGTAGAGACTCTATCTCGGGAATTTTAAGTGATTTATCATATAAAAATTAATCAATGCAATATGCTATATATTTTTATATAATTATGAATAAAGTCACATAATAATCTCCATACATGTAGGAAAAGCATTTGACAGATTCAACACCTGCTTCTGATAAAAGCACATATCAAAGTACTATGGTCTGAATACAATTTGTCCTCACCCAAATTCATGTTGAGACATGGTCTCCAAGGAAGTAGTATTTGGATGTGGGGCCTAGAGGCAGGTACGTGGGGCAAGGAGTCAGAGTTCTCAGGAATGGATGTAATGCCTTTATCTCATGATGCATTCATGCTCTAGCTGGATGACATTAGTTATAACCAGAGTGGGTTGTAATAAAGTAAGCCTGTTGCTGGGATTTTGCCTCTACTACAATTTCTACACATGCTTGCTTGCCCTTGCTGCTTCCTACCATGATTCAAAACAGCACAATCTCCTTGACAAAAGCCAAATAGATGCTGTTGTCATACTTTTGGACTAGCTAGCTTCTAGAAACTATGAACCAAAATAAACTTAAAATTTTTTATGAATTATTCAGAAAATAGATGAAGTAGGGAATTTTTTTATCACCTGAAAACTGCTATCCATGAAAAAACCTACACCTAAAATCATATTCAATAGTGAAAAAAAGTGGAAAAAAACGAATGTTTTGCACTACCAGGAGCAAGAGAACACTCTTACCACTTTTATTCAACACTGGACTGAACAATCCAGCAAGGTTAACAAGCTAAGAAAATGAAATAAAAATCATCAGCTTAAAAAAAAAAAGAAATAAAGTATCTCTACTTAGAAATGACAGTCAGGTGTAGGAACCCTTAAGAAATCACCAACAAATGTTTGTAATTCATAAGAGAGTTCAACAGAGTTTCAGGATACAGGATCAGGATACAAAAGGCAATTATAATGCAACAATTATCAGTACATATTCTAAGATTAAAAAGTAGTAAAAATTCCATTTATAATATTATCAAAAGAAAAAATAGGAATATTTTAAAGGAATATAAGACTTGAGCATTGAAAAATACACAATATTGCTGAAAGGAATTAAAGAAAACCTAAATAAATGGAAAAATATCCAAAGTTTATGAATTGGAATTAATATTAAGAAGGTATAGCTCTTCCACTTGTTCTACAGGTTCAATGCAATCCGTATCAAAATGCCAACTGGATTTTGATCAGAAACTGACCAGCTGATACCAAGCACAATTAAACACAATAAACAGAAACCTTGAAAAAAAGAGCAAAGTTAGAGAAGTACTCCTTGCAAATGTAAAGTTTACTGGAAACCTACAAAAATTAAGATGTTGTGACATTGACATTGGATAGACATCTAGAGAGGTGGAATAGAACCAGTTTAGCAGTTGCTCAAAGTATTAAAAAGACTTGTCATATAATCTCAAAAAATTCATCTTCTATTCAAAGGAATTAGAAGAATAAATGTACAAAAAACCTTGATATAAATTTTTATGCTAATACAACTCAAACATATATCAACAAATGAAAGAAGGAACAAAATCATATCCATAAACAAGACATTTTCACCATAAAAAAGAATTAAGGTTTGATACATGTTACAAGCTAGGTGAACTTTGCCAACATTTTGCTCTGTGAAAAACACTGAAACACAATAGACCACATTTCATAAAATAAGCACATTCGCAGAGACAGAAATAGATTGTTTCTGGGGTTTGGGAAAAGGGGAATACTTGGAAAAAACTAACAGGTATAGATTATCTTTGGGTGGTAATGAAAAATGTTTTAAATTTTGATAGAAGTCTTAGTTTCACAATCCAGTGGATCTGGTAAAAACCTCTGATTGATACAATATGAATTTTCCACAGCTGTAAACACCTACCTAGGTTGCCTTGGACCTAGGCAAGTGTTACACTGCTGGGAGAAAATCAGCTAGGAGAAATCTGGCAGGTATTCTGGACCTGGTAAATATCAAATTAGTGTTAACTATACCAGTATGACAGCACAGTTATCTATTCTTTTTTTTTGTTTTAAGATATGGGGAGTAAACACGTTAGCCTACCTGCTAAAGTCCTCACCTTGGGGAATTAATATGGCGGGATAGGAGAAGGAGTTTAAACTGGTGGAGAAACATTAGCCATGTGAAGCAGAGAGGGCACATTCCAGGAAATAGGAGAGGACAGAACGGCACCAGGAGACTGAGACACCAGAAGGCAGCAGAAACAACAGTATGGTGTTGCAATAACCAATAAGACAGCTGCAATCAGCGATCTGAACTCCACCTGCAGCCAGAACTAGACCAGCAACAAGGTGGGAAGGGGCATTCACTGGAAACTCAGGAGGTGAGCCCAAAGAACTGCCCATCCTGCTGGTCTGTTTGATTTGACCTAGAGCAGAGACAGAAAAGCAGGTCCAAATGTGTGCTGTGGGAACAGGATGGATTTCACAGCCTAGTCTGCCCCCTAGAGCCAAATCAAGCACCATTTTGTGCAGGGAGGCAAATGCTATAGGACAGGACTTCACAGAAGTACAATGACCAAGAGCAAAAGAAGAAACAGTGGCACAATGAATATTATGGAAAACTCCCTGAAAAAAGAACAAAAGCCTTTGACAACCTCAGAGTTAACTGAGGAAGACATCAAGAAAATGGGGGATACAGAATTCAAAACACTTGTTATAAGCTTCTTATCAACAGTGAGAAGCACGTAATACAGGAGTTCAAGAATTTCACACAGGAAATGAATCGAATGAAAGCTGATATATCAGGAATGAAGAATACAGTGGAGCAAATTAACAATACAGTGGAGAATCTCCAAAATAGAATGAAGGAAGCAGAAGAAAGAATCTCAGAATTGAAAGATACTTCTTGTCACCAGGGGGAAACAAACAAAACCTGGAAGCAGAACTAGGTCAAACTAACAAAAAAAAAAAATTCAAGAGTTGAAAGACACTATTAAGAGACCAAATATAAGAGTTGTGGAAGTCCCAGAAGGTGCAGAAAGAGAAGCTGGGTTTACAAATGTATTTGATGAAATAATGAAAGAAAATTTCTCTAATCTAGAGGAAGAATTGGGAAACAAGATCCAGGAGGGCTACAGAACTCCCAACAGGCTTGGCCAAAAGCAATCTTCACCATGACACATGATAATCAAGCTCTCTTCAATTGAACATAAGGAAAATATCCTTAAATGTGCACGTGAAGAAAATCAACTGACATAAAGGAATGTCAATTAAACTCACAGGAGATCTCTCACAGGAAACTCTACAGGCCAGAGGAGAATGGTGTGACATATTCCAGATTGTAAAAGCAAAAAGTTATCTGCTCAGGATAATGTACCCTGAAAAACTTGCCTTTGTCTTTGAAAATGAAATAAAATTCTTCCACAGTTAAGAAAAACTAAAATATATATATTATATGCATATATATATATATATATATATATATATATATATGCCTTTTCCAGATCTGACCTACAAATGATACTTCAAGATGTTCTCTTGACAGAGAAGAATTGCACCCAACAAAACCAAAGGCAAGTGTGAAGAGCATCCCAGTAGAATAGCAACAGAAGACAAAAGCAATGAACAACCCATTCCTAAAATGACAGGACCAAATTACCACTCCATTCACATGAACCCTGAATGTAAATGCTTAAGCTCAATCAAACATCATAGATAAGTAGACTGGATTAAAACAAAAAACAAAACTCATCTATTTGTTGCCTACAGGAGACATATCTCACCAACAAAATCAGAAGAAACTATATAACAGAGATTTTATGGTTTTTCTTGTTTTTAGTTTCATCTCTTCAAAAGACTTTCTTCCTCATTAAATTCTTCATTGACTCACAGATCATACAGTAGCATCACTTTCTTCAAGAAGGTTCTTCATTTTCATTTCTTCAGCAACACATTACTCATTCAGTAGCATGTTCTTTAACTTCATGGTGTTGTTAGTTCCTTTTTTCTTCCTGTTGTTGATTTTGTTTTGTGGCTTTTCATTTAAGGGGATGTACAATAACTGTGTAATGGAGACTGTTATATCCAGTAGCGTGTTATTTAACTTCATGGCATTATAAATTTCTATTTTTCGTCCTGTTGTTGATTTTGTATTGTGGCTTTTCACTTAAGGGGATGTATAGTAACTGTAATGGAGACTATCATATCCATATATGATGATACAATACAGTATGCATCTCTACTTCCAGACCAAAGATGGACTCCCAATGAAACTATTAACTATATCTTGACAATAGGTTGGACATATGACTGTTTATGAAGAACTATACCATAGCAATAATATGGGAGAACTCAGTGGCAGGGGGAGTAGTCTTGGGGAGGTGATAAGGGAAACCCCAGGGCCTATACAACTGTATCATTAAAAAAATAATAGTAATAATAAAAGAAGTAAGAAAAATAAAGTCCTTGCCTTGCACACACTGGGATTCCATATGGACACTGGTTTTAATCCCAGCTGCTGTGCTTCCCATCCAGTTCCCTTCTGTAGCCTGGGAAAGCAGTCGAGCACCACCCAAAGCCTTTGGACCCTGCACACACATGGGAGACCCGGAACACACTCCAGGCTTTTGACTTTGGATCAGCTCAGTTCTGGCCGATGAGGCTGCTTGCAAGAGCCAGAATGGGTGTCAGACAGGATAGGCTGGGCCGCAGTACCCAATGGTTCACACGAAAGCCAGGTCTGGGTTATTGGGTAGTTGGGCTAGGCTGTAGCATCCAGTGGGGAGAGCTGGAATGGGTGCAGGCCAGTCAAGCTAGGCCACAGTACCTGCCAAAAATTGCCAGGTCTGAGGGCCAGCCATGTCAGGCTGGGTCACAACACCCACAGCACACATGACATCCAGGGTTTGGGCATGGGCTTAGTAGTGGAATTTTAGAAACTCCCCTGTTAGGCTGTAGCTCCCACTAGGCTACAGCACCCTTTGGCATATGTAATAGCCTGGTATGGATGCAGGCTAGGTAGGGTCAGTGCATAGCACACACTGACACAAGTGATAGTGAGGACAGGGTACAAGCCAGGCTGGTTTGGACAACACCCGCCAGTTCACATGAGGGGAAGGAAAGGGCTAATCCCTATGCTACAAATCTGTAACATGGAAAATCATAAAAAGAATTTTTAAAAATAAAGTTCAAGCAAAAAAAGTTATGATATAACACCATGCATGGTTTTCAAAGCTTTAGCATTAAAATTTTAAAAAGGCTTATCTTAACTTCAATTTTTGGTGAACTATTGCGGTTCTTTCATAGAATACAAACAAAACAACCATAAGCCATGAAATGGTAGTGCTTGAACTCTCAAGTGTCCATGTCTTTTCTGTACCATCTGTGACACTGAGCCTCTTGTACAACAATGTGACTCAGGGCTCAGCCTGAGACCCTTCATGCTGGATGCACACAGGATCCAGAGATCTTCTTCTCTAGCATCCTCCTTTCATTCTCCAGTAATGCTTGCCCAGATTTCTTTTCCAGATTCTCTTAGCCATAAAGAGAGCCACATCTCTAAGTTTTTCTGTATTATTCAACAACTGCTCTTTGGTCAACACCACACAGACAAAACCAGCACATAGCCAGCTCCTTCTCCAAGTTGTGGGGTTTTTTCTCCACAAATTTTTAAGATTTATTTCTCTTTATTAGAAAGTCAGACACACAGAGAGGAGAAGAGACAGGGAGGAAGATCTTCTGTCTGATGATTCACTCCCTAAGTGGCCACAATGGCTGGAGCCAAACTGATCTGAAGCCAGGAGCCAAAAACTTCTTCAGGGTCTCCCACGCAGGTGCAGGGTCCCAAGGCTTTGGGCTATCCTCAACTGCTTTTCCAGGCCACAAGCAGGGAGCTGGATGAGAAGTGGGGCGGCAAACCGGTACCCATACGGGATCCTGGCGTGTACAAAGTGAGGACTTTAGCCACTAGGCTTCTGCACCAGGCCCTCTCCACAGTTTTATGCCTGTATTTTCCTTAGATTTGCAGCTGGTTATCTTTGCCATAAGTCCAGTGTGAATAACAGACAGTTGATCTACTGAAAGATTACACCACCATTACAGATATTAAAGGTTCTACACTGTGATATTTTATTCACATTTATCTAATGGCAATAATGCCATATAACCATGACTTCCTCATCAGATAATATGAAGAATATAACATAAAATATCATATGTTTAAAGTGATAAAAGAAACAAAAAGAACACTTAGAATTCTACAGTCTGTGAAAGTACACTTTAGGAATGAAGATGAAACACATATTTTAAACATTAATTAATTTGTTTCAAAGGCAGAATTAGAGAGAAATATCTTTCATCTGCTGATTAGCTCCGCAAATGGCTATTGATGGGTCAGGCTGACACCAGAAGATTAGAACTCCATCTGGAGCTTTCGCATGGGTGACAGGTGCTCAAGCACTAATGCTACCTTCCACTGCATTGCCAGGTGCTTTAGGTGGACTTGAATTAAAAGTAGAGCAGCTGGAAATCAAACCAGTACCCAAATGGAATGCTGGTATTGCTAGCAGCAACTTAACCCACTGTGCAGCAATGCCAATTCTGTGAAATACATTTTGGGGAAAGAAAAACAAAGAAAACGCATTGGTTGTAGTTTAAACTGAAGAGAAGTTTAGCTCCTCAAGGATAATTACCAAGTTTTAGAAATGGCTTACTTTTTAAATGCTTTAAAATATACACTACTATTTAAAAAAAATTATAAGGCATTCAAACATTTTCAAGCATGGCTTTCAAAGTAGGTAGATATGATACAACACAAATAGTGGTGATTAAAAAGACCTAACTAGAGAGTTTCTACATTTACATGAAATTATAACAAATTAATTGGTAATAGACTGGTGAAATTCAGTGACATATATTTTAATTGCCAGCACACTCCATAAAAAATAGTGTGGATCAGCATTATGAGATTGAAAGAGGCTGATAAATTTGACCCAGGTCCCTGAGCCACTAGGAGGTACAGCTGTGATTCTGAGCCCAAGTTGTCAAACTTCCATGCTCTTTTCACCAAAACGTGTTACCTATGCAAACTTCGGCTATAACCAAATCTGCAGTCTTTAAAATTCTATGTTCTCAGGCATATAGCCACACCTTAAATCAAGAAATAGAATCCCACTATTTGTCTTATACGCCTCAGTAAGCTGGTTATCAAATGTTTTCAACCATTAGAGATTCTGATGTCCCAACATAATCCTTCACATATCAGTACTGTTCCTAAACTCTCTTAATAAAATGTCATAGTTCACAAAATTCTCCACAGGATAAAGATCACTTTATGAAACATTTCACATCCATTTTGTAATTAATCTTCCACCTCAACTATAGCACATGAAGCTATCACCATCCCCTATTTTTACAGATGAGGAAATTAGGAACTTGAAAGGTGATACAACTTATCTAAATTACCACCAAAAAGGAGTGCCTTGAACCCAGCTCTTTGGTCCTGAGAGTCTGTCTGTAGTTGCCTAATATGAGAGTAGTTCAAAATGTTTGTGCCCCTCCCCCCAAAAATGGAATTAAAAGATAAGTTCATTTTGAAAGAAAAATGATTTACATATTCATACTTTTCACAGTATATATTTTCCATGACCTTTTAGAACATTCCTATATGCATAGATCTCTTTTTTTTTTTTTTTACACAAAAGCAAGCATATGTTCTAATCCAAGTTTCCATGAACCTTTTTGAAGTATCTTTGGGTACTTAAATTTTTAAAACTTGCTACTAAATGGTATGTGAAAGAGAAGCATTCCCAACTGACACAAAAGTTCTTTGAAGAAAAGGACAGCTGCTAACTGTAATTAGAAACATCACTCTTTTCCCTCTTTTCCTGCTCTTCCCATTATACAATAATGGCTTGCTCACTTCACAGAGCTGGTCAAGTACCCATCCATGCACAATGATCTATAAGCCATGCCAGCTCTGATAGGACTCAAACTAAGATTTCTGAAGTGATCCCAGTGGGGTGGAAAAAGAAAGTCATGAACATGCAGAGACCTGGTTCAACAGTTCACTACACACAACCAAAGGGTCATGGGGGAGCTTGCTTAGGCCAAGGCAGCTGACAGTATGCACTGAAAGATCAAAATCGAAAACTCTGTACAGCTGAGATTTTAAGAACTAGCCCCTGGCTCCAGGGAAAATGTAAGTCAAGGAGACTACAGACCACCAAAAGAGAGTTTAGAGGAAAAACTGGAAGGGTGGGTACAAGAGAATGGGGCAAAATCTGAGTCAGGTGCCTTGATCGGTAGAGTAGATGGGCTGTCTCGGGTATGGTGTTTATAGGTCATGGTAATAAAAAGACATTCAGGCCTCAACTGGGAGAAATGTCTTAATCTCCTTTCTGCCTCAGAGCTGGTTAAAACTGTGTACATTAACTGGAGGCTGGAGGAGGAGGAGGCTGGAGGAGGAGGAAGCTGGAGAAGGCAAAGGCTAATGGACTAAGCTTTCCCTGGGCAGAGAGGACACTGGAGTAGTTTAGCGAATATAGGAAAAAAGTATGGTTGCCCTAAAGAGTTAGATGTATTAGAGTATAACAATTCTAGGACCCACTGTTCAGCTGCTGAAATACAAACTTATCTCTAGAAAGCAGGGCAATGTTTTCTAGGATATTCCTCTGTCACTTCTTGTGGCTTCATGTCTTAGAGAAATGCAGGCAAGGGTTTCCAGGAATACCAACAGAGAAAAAAATCTAAGCCCCAGAGACAGGCGAAAGGGATGTGATGAAATTCTGTCAGCAAATCCCCAGGAGACCAGCCATGGCATGAGATGCTTCTTGCCCAGCCCTAGGCAGACTGGCTTGTTTTGACAACCAAGAAGCCATCTGGTAGCCTGAATTATTTCACAGGTAAACTGCAGTATCCGGATGGTACTATTTATGGATGGCTGAGACAAACATACAGTTTGTTCCTAATAAGTCAGCATACCACTGACTTTTTCATTCTTCCAACATTTCCATTAATTGCTATATCAACTACAAAAATACAGGGTACATTGTTTACTTTAGCATTCTTCATACATCTCATCATCATTCTCCTTCCATTGGGCTTCAGTGAAGAAAAGCAACTGGATAACAATAGTTTTTACTTTAAAAAAAAAACTTCTTCATTTATAACTGCTTCCTATTCAAATGCTTCACTAATCGATGGTGCAAGTTTCCCTGACATTAAGGTTCCATGTGGACATTCTCCAAGACCTCTGAACATATGCATCCTAGTCTGCAGCTGTGAGACCAGTTTGGTGATCAACAAAGTGTTAAATCACAGCAGTCAATACTTTTCAGTTACTGCCATCTGATTCTATCACTCTATACAAAAAGTGAATAAACCCATTGGAATCAAGTTATTATGGTCCCTGAAAATTCTCTGTAGTAGGAACTTTAGTTAAAGTCACATAAACCACAGCATTGTATATAGAGGATGTTATTTTTAAAGATTGATTTATTTTTATCTGAAAGGCAGATTATTATAGAGAGAGAAGAGAGACAGAGCTGGATTTACCTGAAACCAAGAGCTTCTGCTAGGTCTCTTAGGTACAAGCAGGGGCCCAAGGACTTGAGCCATCCTCCACTGCTTTCCCAGACCATAAGCATAGCTGGATCCGAAATGAAACAGCAGGGACGTGAACTGGAGTTCATATGGGACTCTGGCACTTTCAGAGGATTAGCCTGCATCAAAACCACATCACCCCCCCAAGAATGTTATTTCTGCATACGGGAGATGCACAAAAAGAATTTCAGTAATTTCATATTAAAATTATAAGAAAGGGCACCCGATGCGATGGCCCAGTAGATATATACTTGCACATGCTGGGATTTCATATGAATATCGGCTTGTGCCCCAGCTGCTCCACTTCCCTTCCACCTCCCTGATTGTGGCCTGGGAGGGCAGTAGAGGATGGCCCAAAGCCTTGGAACCCTGCACCCATGTGGGAGACCTGGAAGAAGCTCCTGGCTTCAGATCAGTTCAGCTCCGACCGTTGCAGCCAGTTGGGGAGTGAACCAGGGGACAGAAGATATTTCTATATCTCCTTCTCTCCTTAAATCTGCTTTGTCAAGAAAAATTAATAAATCGGGAAAAAAAATAACAAGAAAGGATGAAGCCATTGCTGTAGCTCAAAAGGATAATCCTCTACCTGCTAGCAACAGCACACCATATGGTTGCCAGTTCATATCCTAGCCACTCTGCTTCTGATCCAGCTGCCTGCTGGATCAGAATACACATATTAGAGAGAGATCAAGCAAGTTGCCATTTGTCAGTTTACTCCCCAAATTCTTGAGAGCCGGAAATTCAACCTAAGCCTCCTAAGTGGGTTGGTAGAAGTAACCCAACTCCTTAAGCCAACACCTGCTACCTCCCAGCAGGAAGCTAAATTGGAGGTGGAGCCAGGACTCAAATTCTGATATTGTGATACAGGATACAGACATCCCAAGTGATATCTGAACCACTGTCCCCATCAAAACAATTCAAATCCCCATAAACCCTTGAGTTGATCTCCTATCCTCTTAGTGGTAAAGATAAAGGAAAAAAACACCCTTTATTGAGCTCTTCCAATGTTGTGAAAACTACCTTAGATATAGTATTATTTAATCTTAGCAGCCATTTTATAAGGTACGTTTCAACATAGAACCCGGCTACAGATCTACAATTAGAAAAATCGTGTTTGAATTATGGCACCCCAATAAATATGTGATCATAGACAAGTTGTAGAATTTGTTTAAACTACAAAGTATCAATTTTCCCATCTGTAATAATAATAATGTAATTCCAACTTGTGGCTGTTGTAAGGATTCAAGAGGATAGTGTAAATACAGTTCCTAGCACAACTGTTTAGTGTTATGTGATTTCCTCCTATTCTTATAATAAAGGGGGCAAAATAAGGCATTTATGTCACTTTATTACACTTTAAAAATTAAAGCAATATTTTTAAGAATATAGTGCATAAAAATGGAAACTTAAGTCATGTTGGAAGAATGAAATAAACAGATGTTTTTAATCTTGGCTTTTTGCAACTGAAAACCTTGTTAGTTTTATTTAAATGTGGTGTTATTTATCAGTTTTATTCTCTTGACAAACAGTTAAATAGTTCTTCATTGCGGTTATGCTTACTGGGGAAAAAGCACGTTCTGAAATCTGAATGGACCATTTTTAGCCAAACATTGCCAATATCAATGTCAGGCAAACCGAGTCAAAAATAAACCCAGTAACCAACCTAATCCTAATGATAACAAGCCTAAATTGTCCATTCCCAGAAACAGTCTAAATGACCTCCTGCAAGAATAAGGTGAGCATCAGCCCTGAACAAAATTTTAAAGCTTCCCCCGCCACAACTTGCCACAGGCCCAAGATTTACAAACTTGTCTACTTCACCGCCCACCCTCATTTTTTCTTTTTTCTTTAAGATTTATTTATTTTTATTGTAAAGTCAGATATACAGAGAGGAGGAGAGACAGAGAGGAAGATCTTCTGTCTGATGATTCACTCCCCAAGTGACTGCAACAGCCAGAGTTGAGCCGATCCCAAGCCAGGAGACAGGAGCCTCTTCCGGATCTCCCAAGCAGGTGCAGAGTCCCAAGGCTTTGGGCCGTCCTCGACTGCTTTCCCAGGCCACAAGCAGGGAGCTGGATGGGAAGATGGGCTGCCGCAATTAGAACTGGCACCCATATGGGATCCTGGCGTGTTCAAGGCGAGGACTTTAGCTGCTAGGCCGCCGTGCCGGGCACCCTCATTTTTTCCATGCACATTTTTCCTCACTCGGACCCTTTTCATCCTGACCACTCTGATTTTAAATCACACTCTCAGCAGGTTTGGGGAGCAGCTGGTTAAAAGCAGTATGTTGTTCGAAGGTGTGAAGTATTACTTACACAGGAAGAATAGATTTTAGTGATTTGTTGCACACATAAATATTATTAATAAAATTATTTTAAATGTATTCAGTACAGTATGTGAAGTGACAGGTATGTTAACTAGCCTGATTGGATCATTCTATAATGTCTGAGTGCATCAAAAATCACATTGGAACCCACATAAATATATGCAACCATTATATGTCAACTTAAAAGTTAAAAATAAACCATCTTCCCCACCTCAGCTGGACTAACCCAACTATCACCTCCCCAGCTAGCACAGGCTCCCAGTTCCCAAAGTCACACCCTTCTTGGATCAGCTTGGCTCCACAGTAAATTTCTATGCACTTGCTACCCCACGTATACCACTTCCCGTCCTGTTTTGTAACCTTTGATGCAGCCCTCCATTGAGAGGGATGAGTAAGCAGAGGGATGAGCAACCTAAAACTCATCCCTGCCTAAAGCTGAACTTAAGGGCAAATGGCATACCTACGGACTAAACCTTCCTCCCGGGCCTCTCAATGACTTCTGCATCCCTTCTTTGGGTATTCTCCCAGTTACAATTTTATGATCAGTAGCCACTTCCACTGAGCCCTAAGGTTTCCTCCCCACTTCTTTTTAAAAATTAGCTATTCAGACTGTTTTTCACAATGTCCAAGGTAAGGGACTACCACAGAAGTGTTCTCTAGTTGCTGCCCCTCACACCATTCTATTCAGCAGGTACAACTGAATAGTTTAACACATCAAATTTTCCATTAAAGAAAACTGTTTTCCATTCTACAGGCACAATTGTGCTGTATACTTTGAGATGTTCATAGTTTTCAAATATTTATACTCCTACTTTTACCAGAAAGATGTAATTTTATTTTCTTTTTGATCACAATAAAATTAAAATTATAAATAAGGAGATAAAAGTCAGGAAACTGGAGCTAAATGAGAAGATTACTAGAAAAGTTAACATAGAACTAGGAGTAGAATCAGTATACACAATGTCTACTGAGGGTCCTGGAACATTCACTAATCCATAAACCACCAAATTGGCTAGTGTGAAGGGATAAATCAGTTACACGATTTATAACACCTACAGGAAAAAAGCCAAACATGAAGAGCACGGGTATTCCTGGTACTGAGATCAGCCACCACATTACATTATTGACAGCAACATATTTCACAAGACAGCTTCCCCCACTAGCACTACTGTAGGTTGATGGCTTGACGCCAAAATGCCATCCAGCTGCTACCTAAGATCCAGGGCAGCTTAATTTATAGAGAAGTAGGAGAGTTTCTGCAGCAATGAATAAATGACATAAGATTTAGGTAATTCCCTATAAACACAGCTTTCACAGCTGAGTTTTGTTTTTTAGCAACAGCTAGTTCTCACAACTGCTCCCTAATACGTCACTGAAATGGAATCCAGCTGTCGCAGTTCAAATACTCCTGTGTGTCACAAAAAAACATAAAATAATCATAAAATGACTAATCTAGAACAAGTAACTTCCTGGTACACACTGAAACAAACGACAAGGGGTGGGCGTTTTGGCACAGCAAGTTAAACTTCAGTTGGAACTCCCACATATCCTTTTGGAGTGCCAGTTCAAGTTCTAGCTAGTCCATGCTTCTGGCACATCTTGCCCTTGGGAGACATCAGATGACGGTCAAGTCCTTTGGTTCCTGAAACCCATGTGGGAGACCTGGATCGAGTTCTTGGCTCCAGGTTTTGGCCTGGTCCAGTCTCAGCTGCTGCAGCATTTAGGAAGTTAACCAGCTGCTGCAAGATATCTTCCCTCTGCTTCTTCCTCTGTCCATTACCTTTTCAATAAATACAGAATTTTTTTTAAAAAATATTTTTGTTATATTGGAAAGTCAGCTCTACAGTGAGAAGGAGAGACAAAGAGAAAGATCTTTCATCGACTGGCTCACTCTCCAAGTGGCCCTCTAATGGCTGAAGCTGAGCTAATCCAAAGCCCGGAGCCAGCAGCCTCCTCCAGGTCTCCCATGTGGGTGCAGGGTTCCAAAGCTTTGGGCCATTCACAACTGCTTTCCCAGTCCATAAACAGAAAGCTAGAAAAGAAGTAGAGTAGCAGGGACACGAACTAGTGCTCATATGGGATTCCAGTACATGCAAGGTGAGGACTTTAACCACTAGGCTACAGCGCCAACCACTCAATAAATAAATAAATATTCAAACATTAAAAAAAAAAACAGATGGCAGAGGGTGGCCTCTGGGGAGTTGTAGATAAAGCCTCCACCTACAATGTTAGCAACCCATATGGGTGCTGGTTAGAGTCCCGGCTGCTCCACTTCTGAGCCAGCTCTCTGCTCATGTGCCTGTGAATGCAGCAGAGCATGAACCAAACACTGAAGAACCAGAAACAGCTCCTTCTTGGAAAAAAAATTCTTCAGTTTAGGATTATTGTAAGCAACATATATATTTACACCAAATTCATTTATTTTTGCTTGTTAATTGAGACCATAATTCATACCCACTATTCCATTTAAATTGTACTATTTTTAGGTTATTTGTAGAACTGTAGAACTGTCACTATAATTAATTTGAAAACATTTTGATCACATGAAAATAACCTCTGTACCTATTAGCAGTAATTCCCTATTTCCCACCAACCCTTCCTCTAATTTCTCCCTTTACAGATTAACCTCTTTATATAATACTGGTCTTTTTTTGATTGATATTTGCTTGTCAGCCTGTTTTCAAGATTCATCAATGTTGTAACATGTAGAAGTACTTCATTCCTATAAATGACTGAATATTCCATTATATGGATATATCATTTTTCATTTATCTTTTGATAGACACGATTTGTCTGCAATTCTTTTTACATCTATGAACAATTCTGCTATGAAAATCCACCATGTAGCTTGTTGCATGGACAAAAACTTCACCTAAGAATATAACGAAGAGGGCCGGGCAAAACACCTAAATCGGCTAATCCTCTACCTCCAAGCACCAGGATCACATATGTTTGTGTCTTGGCTGCCGCATTTTCCATCCAGATCCCTGCTTGTGGCCTTGGTAAGCAGTCAAGGATGCAAAATGCCTTGATGTCCCACACCCACATGGGAGACCCAGAAGAAGTTCCTGGCTCTCGGCTCCTGACTTTGGATCAGCTCAGCTCTGGCTGCTGTGACCATTTGGGGAGTGAACCAGTGGACAGAAGATCTTTCTGTTTTTCCTTCTCTCTGTAAATCTGTCTTTCTAATAAAAGCAAATAAATCTTTTTTTAAAAGTCCATAACTAAGAGTGGAATTCTGCAGTCACTTGGTGACTCTACTCAAGGTTTTGAGAAAAACCGACAGATTGTTTTGCATAACAACCATATCATTTTACACCACGAAGGGAAATATAGTAAGGTTCCAATTTTTTCACATCCATGCCAAATTTACATTCCATTTTGTTGATTACTGCCATATTAATGATCCAATTTTTATTGAATTTGGGGTGAGATAGAGACTCAACTTCATTCCTTTTCATATGAGCAGTTTATATTTCCAGTTCCATTATTTGAATACTGCTCTTTCTCCCACTGAATTGTCTTGGCAAATTTATTTAAACCAATCACCATAAGAGAAGAATTTATTTATACATCTCAATTATATTTTATTGATCCACATTACAAGCTGAATATTACTTCCCAAATCAGGTCCAAATCCTAACTCCTAGAATCTACACATCAAAAGGGATGTTTCGGGTGGTGACTATTGTGGTATATCAGGTAAAGTTGCCACTGTGATGCCAGTATTCTATATGGGCATTGGTTTAAATCCAAGCTGTTCCACTTCTAATTCAGCTCCCTGCTATTGTGCCTGAGAAAACAGCACAGGTTAGGTCAAATGTTTGGGCCCCTGTACCCAAGTTGGAGACCCGATGAAGGTCCTAGCTTCTAGTATAACCTGACCCAGCTTTGTACCATTGCAGTCATTTGGGGAGTCAAAGTGCTTGCGGAAGGTATATCTCCTTCTCTTTGTAACTCTTCCTTTTCAAACATATAAATATTGTATTTTTATCAAATGATGATAAGTGAGCTCAAGTAACATCTCAGCCTAGGATCTCACCAGGCTAACATCAAGGTGTCAGCAAACTGAACTCCTATGTAGAGACTGTGGGGAATAATTCACTTTATAGCTCAATAAAACTGTTGACACAATTAAATTCTATTTATTTATAGGAATTTAGTCTGAGTTATTGCTAGTTGTTCACTAAATGTGCTGCTTAGTGCACAGGGACCAACTTTTGGTTCTATCACATGCTTCCTTTATCTTCAAAGTCACGCATGCTTCATCAAATCTTTTACACATGTTGAGAGACTCTTATTTTTCTTCTGGTGTCAGCTAACAACCTCTCTCTACTTTTAGGTGACAGATAGGATAAGACAAGACTCACCCAAAAGAGGTGTAGTAGGTAAAGCCATTGCCCGCAATGCCTACATCCCATACGGGTGACAGTTTGTATCCGATCTGCTCTACATCCAGTACAACTCCTTGGGGTTTGTTTGTCTGTTTGTTTTCTTTATTTTTTTTTAATTTTTATTTACTTATTTGTTTATTTATTTATTTATTGGAAAGGCGGATATACAGAGAGGAGGAGAGACAGAGAGGAAGATCTTCCGTCCGATGGTTCCCCAAGCAGCTGCAATGGCCGGAGCTGAGCCGATCTGAAGCCAGGAGCCAGGAGCTCTTCGGGTCTCCCATGCAGGTGCAGGGTCCCACGGCTGTGGGCCATCCTCGACTGCTTTTCCAGGCCACAAGCAGGGAGCTGGATGGGAAGCGGGGCTGCTGGGATTAGAACCGGCGCCCATATGGGATCCAGGTGCATGCAAGGCAAGGACTTTATTTTTTTTTATTTTTTTAACATATATTTTTATTGCATTTCCTTTTTTTAAAAACTAATTACATTGCATTATGTGATACATTTTTTTATGCACTCGGATTCCCCCGCCCTTCCCAAAGCCCTCCCCCCACGGTGGATTGCTCCACCTTGCTGCATTTCCATAGTTCAAATTCAGTTGACATTCTTTCATTGGAGGTATTTACCAAGCATAAAGTCCAGCATCTTATTGTCCTGGTAAGTTCAATGGTTTAAGACAAGGACTTTAACCACTACACTATGACTCCGGGTCCTAGTCCAACTCCTTGTTAAGGATCTGGGAAAAGCAGTGGAAGATGGCCCAAATGCTCATGAAACTTCCAGCTCCCAGCTTTAGCTTGGCCAAGTGCCCCAGTGCTGGCTAGTGTAGACAACTGGCGGAGTGAAGCAGCAGACAGAAGATCATTTTTTTTCTACATTTTCCCACACCCCACTCCCACTGTTTCAAATAAAGGAAATTTACTTTATTTTTGATGATGTTTACAAAATTGAGAAGAATGCCTGTCCATATAGACCACTGATTAGGGCAGGAAGGGTGGAGGAATAGAGGAAAGTGGATGAAACATTGTTTCCAATTTTCTTTTTCTTATTTCTGCATCTGGGAGAAAGGGGAGAGAAGGGCAGAGAAGGGGAGAGGGCTGCACCCAGTGACCCAATCACATTAGCATCCAAGAATGTGGGACAGCCACTTGATGTCATTCCAGGGTCCCCTGCTTAAGCAGTTTCAATAATTCTAAGATGCTGATGATTTCATTGCTCCAAGAATGAGGAAATTCTTCATTCTTGGATGTAGTCCAATTTAGAGTCTCCATTCACCCAGATAATTGCTACCAAAGCTTGACAAGGAAAGTTCTCCAATTCGTCCTTCCCTACATCTTCTGCTGTGGTACTAGATGCCCTCTGCAGGCCCCAATGAACTTCCATATCCTCCATGTGCATCTGGACATGCCGTCTACTGCACATTCTTCAGCAACCGAGGAGACACAGTTTTGACACATTTGCTCCATGGTCAGACCATAGATTCTGTGATTTTCCCCATGGTTGGGGTTTTGAGTCCAGTGATCCAGTTGGGGTGGGGGGACGCGCAAAGAAACCTCACCAGAGGTGACCCCAGACTTGACTCCTGTGTATGTCAGCCAGTGCAGGGTCTGGCTAAGTCCATCACCCACATCAGCCTATACAACACATATGAGTGGTTGCAGTTGCTGGGTCAGTTCCGTCCCCAGCCTCATGTCACACACAAACCAATGGATGCTGAGGCCAGTCCAGCCCTGCCCACCACAGTTACACCATGGCACAGTAGATTAAGCTGCCACATGATTCACTGGCATTGCATATTGGAGTGATGGTTTGAGTACTGGATACTCCACTTCTGATCCAGCTCCCTGCTAATGCTCTTGGAAAGGCATTGAAGGAATGGCCCAAGTATCAGGACCTCTGTCACCCATGTAGGGAGACCATGATGGAGTTCCTGGTTCCTGTCATTGGCCTGGCGAAGAGCTGATTGCTGTGGCCCTCTGGGCAGTTAACCAGCAAATGTAATATTTCTCTTGCCCTGTAACACTTTCTTTCAAACAAGTGAATAAAATGTCTTTTTAAAAAAAAAAAAGAAGTGATAATAATTTAGCAATACAGAAGATCTGAACAATACAATCTATTAACAGGATCCAATTGACATGTATCAACAAACTACATCGTAACAATAGAATGCCTTTTTTTCCCAAGGCATAACAATAGAATGCCTTCTTTTTTCCTTATATTTCACAAGCAGGGAGCTGGATGGAAAGTGGAACAGCCAGGACGTGAACCAGCACCCATATGTGATCCTGGAGTACACAAAGCAAGAATTTAGTCACTGAGCTATTGCACCGAGCCTGATTTAGTTTCATTGGAAAGGCAAATTTACAGAGAAGAAAAGACAGAGGAAAAATCTTCCATCCACGAGTTCCCTCCCCAAGTGGCCACAACAACTGGAGTGGAGCTGATCTAAAGCCAGTATACAGGGTACCAAAACTCTGGACCACCCTCCATTGCTTCCCCAGACCATAAACAAGGAACTGGATGGGAAGTGGTGCAGCCGGGACACAAACCGGTGCCCAAATGGGATCCCATTGCTGGCAATGGGAAGATTTGTCATCAAGCCATCACACAGACCCCTTAACCTATTTTAACAACTGATATTAGTGTATTCTCTTGCAATAATGGATTCAAACTAGACATTAATAGCTGAAAGACAACAAAATATCAAAATACATTAAAATTTAGCAACTAATTCTAAAGCAAAGCCTACGTTAAAGTGGAAGTCTCAGGGAAAACAAACACTATATTAAATGCATAAAATTAAAATATAACATGATGATTTTTTAACATACAACAGTGCTAAGAAATTTAGAGCTATAAATTTTAATATTAAAATGAGGAATGTGTTGGGGCCTGTATCGTGGCATAGCAAAAAAATTCTCCGTCTATAGAGCTGACATCCCATTTGAGCACTTGCTTCCAGTGGGTCCACTTCTGATCCAGCTTCCTGCTTGTGTGACTGGGAAGAACAGCAGAGGATGGCCCAAGTGCTTAGGCCCTTGCACAACATGGCAGACCTGAAAGAAGCTGCTGGCTCCTGGCTTTGAACTGGCTGATTTCAGCCACCATGGTCATTTAGGAAGAGATACAGTGAGTAGAAGATCTCTCTGCCTTTCACATAAATCTTCAACAAATAATAAAATAAAATTTAATTTCCTCAACAAATAAAATAATAAAATTTCCAGTTGCAGAATGCTTATTTAATAATCAGAAGTCAATAAATGCAATCCACATTATTAAGAAACTAAAAAGAAACTTATATAATAAGGATGGGTATTTTGGGCAATGATTAAGCCACCACTCAAGACACATAGTTCCTGGGACTGAGGCTCAGCTGCACTCCTGATAGCAACTTCCTTCTAACACATGCACCTTTGAGAGGCAACAGGTAACTTCCCAAGCACTTGTATCTCTGTGACCCATGTGGGGAACCAAACTGAATTCTGGAGAGGCTAAAGACCCTAGTTAGCTAACACAGTATTAAAAGAGAACAACAATGTTCTAATGACACTACTGGATTGCAATATTTAAAGAGTGCTATAATATTCAAAACAGCATTGCTTTGGTAACAGACTATCCAAACATATCAACAGAATGGAACAAAGAGCCCAAATATTGACCTGCATAACACAGCCACATGATCTTTGACAAAGGAGCAAAGGCTTTCCAACAAATGGTGGTGAAACAACTGCACATCCATGTGAGAAAAAATAAAGAGATGAAACTAGACAGAGACCGTATACTCTTCAGAAAAACTACCACAGCCCTCAACGTTAAATGTAAAACTATAAAACTCCTGGATGATCCCATAGAAAAGGAGTCCAGATGATTCTGGATTTGGCAATTAATTTTAGAGACAACAACAAAGGCAAGGTTCATAAAAAATGGCATTAGTATCAGCTAAAATTAAAGGTTTCTGCTTTGTGAAAGATACTATAAAAGGCGTGGGTCTCTGACTAGCAGTTACAGCACCAACTGGAGTACCTGGGTTTGATGCCCTGCTACAGCTACAGCTCCACCTTCCCGGGAATGCACACCCTGAAAGACATAGATGATATCTTGAGTGATTGGATTCCTGTCATCACCTTGCGAGCCCTGGTGACATCTGGCTTGGTCCTGACGAGTGGGCAAGGATACAAAAATGTATGCATTTTTCTCCCTTTCTCTCTCCAATAAAATTAACTAATTCAGGAGGAGAATGAAAACACGAGCTACAGATGGGGAGAATATTTTGAAGTTACTTTTGAGCAGCAACTGCCATCAAAAATATAAAAAGAACTCTTAAAAAGCAACAATTAAAAAATAAAATTAAAACAGGAACCAAAGGCTGGAAGAGACACCTACCCTAAGGAGATATGCAGATGCAGAATAAGCATATGAAAAGATATTCTACATCAAATGACATGAGGGAAATGCCAGTTAAAATGGCAAACAGCTACTGCTACACACCTGTTACAATAATCAAAATCTAGAACACTAACAACATCAGATACTTGCAAGGATGTACAGCCAACAATGACTCTGACTCACAGTCTCTTTGGAAAGCAGTTTGGTGGCTTCTCACAAGACTAAACATACTTCAACCATCTGATCCAACAATCATTATCCTCGTTATTTATCCAAAAGGGTTGGAAACTTACTAGTACACGAAACCTACACAGACATTTTCAGGAACATAGTTGCTAAAATATCCAAGCCGTCAAGATGTTCTTCAGTAAATGGATGGATAAGCTGTGGTATAACAAGTGGAATATTATTTGAAGCTAAAATAAATTAGCTAATTCATGAAAATACATGTAAGAAACATTAAAATATATATCACTAAATGGAAAAAAAAAAGCCTATCTGAAAACGCTACATACTACTCTGTACACAGCCAAGCTATTTCTTTTTTTAAAAAAAAAGTTATTTATTTTTATTGGAAAGGCAAATACACAGAGAGGAGAGACAGAGAGAAAAATCTTTCGTCCATTGATTCATTCCCCCAAGCAGCTACAACGGCCTGAGTTGAGTCAATCCGAAGCCAGGAGCCCAGAGCCTCTTCTGTGCCGCCCA
Organism: Ochotona princeps; assembly: GCF_030435755.1. Lineage (NCBI taxonomy): Eukaryota > Metazoa > Chordata > Mammalia > Lagomorpha > Ochotonidae > Ochotona > Ochotona princeps. The sequence goes on from NC_080865.1 coordinate 96,931,701, forward strand.
AGTGACTGCAGGGTCGCAAAGCTTTGGGCCATCCTTGACTTCTTTTCCAAACCACAAACGGAGCTGAATGGGAAGCAGGGCCACCGGGATTAGAACTGGCTCCCATATGGGATCCCAGTACGTGCAAGGTGAGAGCTTTAACTGCTAGGCTACTGCACCAGGCCCAGCCAAATTACTTTCTAAATATGAAAGCAAGATGCAGACAATTTTAAGTAAATATAGCCACAAAAATTTACAATGAAACTTATGCTATTAATATTGTAAATGAAAATCCTTCAGAGTGATGAAAAATTAAAAGAGCAGTACCCAGATCTACAAAGAAATTGAGTATTAAAGAGGTAAATATGTATCTAAATGTTATACATCTGTCCTAATTTTTCAATTTCCTTCAATGATGGTCACAAAAAAGTACTAACCATATAATATAGTCTACAAAATATGTGGGAGTTAAATGTTTCACAATAGTATCACAAAGAATGGTAAATAAAGAGTTGTACACTGTTAGGAATTTTTAATACCATATGTAAACTGGCATAATACTATGTACTATTAATATGTACTATTATATAGTAATGTTCATTCATTTCATATGCATAGTATAATTAGAATGGTATCATGTATATATGTAGACACACATATACACTCAATATACATTTGTTTTGAGACAGGGTCTGTATGCTGTGCCATATGAGTTCATGGCACAACAAAGTTTATAGACTCCCAGCTATGAGAAGGATCATTGAGGGACCCATCAGGAGCCTCGGGGCACATAATCTTTAAGGATTTATTTGTTTGTTTGTTTGTTTGTTTGTTTTAAATCAGAGTTAAAGAAAGAAAAGGAAAGACAGAGACACAGAGAGATTTTCTATCCACTGATTCACTCCCAAAATGGCTTCAAAAGCTTGGGCTGGGCCAGGCCAAAACTAGGAGCCCGGAACTCTATCCAGGGGTCCCACGTGGGTGGCAGGGTCCCAAGCACCTGGACCATCTTCTGATGTTTTCCCAGGCTCTTTAGCAGGGATCTGTATTGGAAGCTGAGGAGCCCAGACTTGCACCAGTGCTCATATGGGATGTCGGCTTAATCTGCTATACCACAATGGTGGTCCCCAAGGATGGTATATTTTAAGGTAATTGATCAAATAACTTTGTTGTTTCCATCTCTTTGTATTTAAACTCTGTGACATTAGTGATCCCTGACAAATACAAAATGGGTCCTACTAATGAATTTTACTGTTACAGCCACTGTAGCCCTCAAATTTCTCCTCGCTCTGGGCATGAGTGACTGCCTACTTCCACCTCAAATAACCTGCAGGGGCAGAGGCCCAGAATTCAGAGGTGAAGTTACTGATATCCACCGGTCATTTTCTTCACCTGACCCTAAAGGCCATTGTAAATAGCCCAAGGACCCACTAAGGGAAATGGACATTATTTCCCAGAAGTAAATACAGCTCAGCCTGTACTTTGGAACAATTGATCAACCTTAACCACTTGCACAACCTCCTAAGCAGTTGCTCAGCACTATCATGGCAGATTCACCAGGGCTCATCATCATCTGTCTTTTTGGATATCTACTCAGTGCTGAATGTACAGGTTTGTTTCCTTTTTACAAATACATGAGCATGCTTGCATTTTAGATATAGATTTGTCTGGTAATGTCTTTCTCTCTAAATAACGATGATGTGATTTGACAATAATATTTGAGCTCTTAGCAGCCAGCAAGAGTGTTGGTAAGTAGTGACAACTTTAGAGCTGGGGTTCTTCTTCATTATTAAAACTAAATAGATTTACAATGCTTATAATTCATTTCACTTAATGGACACTGTTAAACTTATGATTTGCCAATATAATTCCTCTTAGAGTACATTCATCTTACTGATCCGATGGTTACAACTGAGAGAAGGTTTTAACAACAACCAAAAAGCAGAATACAGAGAAAAATAACTTTTGAATTTTTTGAAGTCACCACTTGAATAAAAACATTGAAATATATATACAAAAAACATGGCACGTTTCAAAATTTAACAACGTTTAATGAGGCACATCTCTATTCTTGAAAATTATATGCTAAGTTTTAGTTAACACATGAATACTAAGCCTTCATTAGTAAGTTAATTATCAAAGTATTTTTGTCAATTGGGAAGAAATCCTTTGGTCTCTAATTCCAAATGCCTTTGAGTTAATATTAGCGGAAACTCAATACTTGGCTAACCTCCCTACCTAAGAAAAAGTAAGTTCAGAACTAACATAAAAAGTCAAAATGAAGTTAAGGCAACTTATATTCCTTTGCTTTTTCCACAACTACAACGACTTTATATACTGCCCAGAGGAGAGCAGACAGAAATAACTTCTCCCATTTGGGCAAACAGCACGTTCTCACAGGAAGCATTTATCACACTTATTGTCAACCTACTAGAGTCAAATGCAGTGGGTGACTCTGTCAGGATCAGGGGTGCCAGCCCTAAGCATCGCCAGAAAGCAGAGTGTCCCTGTGATCCCACTCCAGACATGATGTCAGCTAGAGAATCAGCCTGAAAGGTTGAACTAATGATGCAATAATGCAAAGGTTAAATTGAACCAGCAAAATAGGTAGAATTAAAAAATAAAGAAATTTGTTAGAAAAGTTACCAAATAGGATGTAAGGTCAAATCACTAGACGTATCTCACTGAAGGGATATCTGAGAAGACAGAGGCTCTTTTAAGATAAACAGTGGTGTAATGGAGCTTGTGACACAGCGATTGTCCCCATAAAGAGCCAGGATGTTGGAACAAGGATAGAAGAAACAAAGGAAGAGGGGCTAGGATTTCAGTCAGGGGAATAATCGCTAGATTAAAATCTGAAGGAAGGTTAAATATATGACTCTCAGACAATACCAGGGAGAAAGACAGTATGATTCTGGAGCCAAGTACTCAGAAATAGTATTTGAGGGGGTTGCTGAGGGCTATTCCTAAGAATGCACATTTTTCTTCCACTGCTAAACTGTCATCGGATTCTACAAAGTGATGGTGCGTTTCTATGACCACTGTCCTTCGCTCTTGTAACATCATCCAGGGGTGACTTAGGAGCCAGAAGCTACACCGTAGCTACACAGAAATCAGGAACATTCAGATGATAAAGAAGTAGAACTTACACAACTAATAACCATCTGAATATGGAAGGGAAACATTTTTAGAGAAAGTATACAGACTATGTCTTACGCATCTCAAATTGGATATGATTACAGAACATTGCTTGGTCCCTAAGACCATGGGCACTGTACTCTCAATGCAAAAGTCCAAATTCTAGCTGTAGGTCCAGGAGTTATGGCAGAGTGGGTTAAGTCACTGCGTGGGACACCTATATCCCTATCAAAGTGCCAATTCTAGACCCAGCTGCTTTACTCCCAGTCCAGCTTCTGGCTAATACCTCTTTGAGGTGGGGGAGGGGGAGGGCAGTGAAAGATGGGCCAAGCATACAGGTTCCTGCCCTCACGCTGGAAACTCAGATGCTATTCCTGGCTCCTGTCTTTGGCCTGGCCCAGCCCTGGCTGTTGCATGGATTTTAGGAGTTAGCTAGTATATAATAGATCTCAGGAATTCTGTCACTATACTTTTCAAGTACATTAATTAGTTTAAAAATAGATCTTGACTCTGATGTTTATTGTGTTATCTTGGGCAACATGTTTAACCTGTATGAACCTCATTTCTCCTCCTTTACCAACAGGGATGATAGTACCTATCTCATGGAACTATTGCAAGGATGAAATGAAACAACAGATTTAAAGCACTAAGTATAATAGATAGCAGAAATAGTACATAAATACGAGCTACCACTGGCCATATTATGCTGTGCAGTTAGGGAGCCAGAAAGATCTGGGATTCAAAAGATAAATCTGACTAGAGATGGGAACTTGGAACCCTGTATGATATAAAGAGCAGTTACACCCATGTATGTCTGAGTACACAGGGAGTGAGCATGAGTATTGTGGAACCTCGTGCACTGCTTAGTAGTCATGGCTGAATACTCAGTATTTAGTTAAAAAGTTCTGGGGCAGGCTAAGGTACATCAAGCAAAGCCTGTAGGACATAAATATATTTACACACCATTAAGGCAAGGGCTCCTTAACATTGTGCCCTAGATGCCTTGTTTACCACACCTTAGTCTGGACTCCAGTACAGATACAGAGAATGAAAGTGAAAGGGCTAAGGCTGGATCCTGGGAGAACTATGCCCACATGAGGGCTAGCCAGAGAAATCAATCTATTTAAGAGGTAAGATGAGAAATGCTTTGGCGGAGACAACAGCAATATGGCACAGCGGGTTAAACCACTACCTGCCGCACCAGCATATTACATTGGAATGCCAATTCAAGTTCTGGCTAAACCATCAGCTTCCTGTCAGTGCTCCTGGGAAAGCAACGGGACATGCATTCCCAAGTGCCTGGGCTGCTGCCACCCTTGAGAGAGATCAGGATGGAGTCCTAGGCTTAGGGTTTCGGCCTGGCCCACTACTGACACAAGTCCTATCCTGGAAGTGAATCAGCAGATGGAAATTTGCTGGGGGGTTTTTTGTTTGTTTGTTTGTTTTTTGGTTTTCGGTTTTTGGTTTTTGTCTCTCCCTCTCTTTTCTTAGTTTCACATTGGCTCTCAGTTTGCGTTTCAAATAAACAAATGCTTTAGAGCAGTCAGGAAATCACTAACTCAAAATTATACTTTGAGAGGTCATTGCTGATTGTGACACCAGTAATTACATGGATGGTGGTAAGAAAGAAAAGGAGCTACACAAAAGTGCATTAAAGAGCTAAAGAGAATTGAGAAAAATGAAGGAGGAAGGGCTAGCATGAGAGGATCAGGGAGAGAGAAATAACCAGTGTGTGTTAAGCATACCAGTTATCTCGCTGATCCTGTCAACAACACTGTGAGGCAGATATTATTATCACAAAATCCATCTTACACTAGACAAAGATAAGGTCTAGAGATGATGTGACAAGTCAAAGTTCACATAGCCACTAGGAGGTCAGTATGTCATTGAAGCCCAGATCTGTCTCATCAGATTCGAAACCCTGTTTTTCACAAAATCACACTGTCAACGGATGCAGAGAGGCCTGCTACTTCGGAGTGCCTAAAGTCAGGCAAATAATCTGCCAAGAAGAGATGTGACTCTGGAAGGGTGGGAGGTATGCATATGTAATTTGCCCCTGTGGTGATCAGCTGCCACAGAAGAGCAGTAAGCAGGCATATGGCTGTCCTGATGTAGGGTTTGGGATTGCAGCGACGGACAACTATTGCCAAGAGGCCCTGGGATTTGAGAAATTGGCAAGTGAAGATAGAAAAGCAAAAGTCTAAGCTGAAGGCAGAAAATAAAATCAAGCCCAAAGGGGATGTGTAGAGCTAGAGATAACAAAGATGTGGAGGGACTCGAATTCTCCATAACGTGAACAGTTCCAATGAAAATAAGGGAATAAAGTTCAGTTGATTTATTTCTGGGATTTTTTTATTTTGAATTAAAGAGAATGTAGTCCCAAATATCTCAGAACGTTTATTGTGTAAGCACTTGGTCCTGCTGAGACAGTATCAGATAGATTTCTGCCTCCTAAAGACCAATTCATATTCTTGAGTACTTCTTCCCAAGCTGATCCTCTGTGGACTGAAAAATTAGAAAACAAATCTTCCTCTACTGGACATGTACCAATAATTTATCTTGTCACTACTCTCCAAATAATATAACATAAAAGCTATTTATGTAACATTTACATTGTAGTAGGTGTTAAAAGTAAACTAGAAATTATTTAAAGTACATGGGAGCTATATAAGGGACATGAGAATCCATGGGTTTTTCCATCTTTACGGGGGTTCTGAAATGCCATATGGATTCCGAACATATATTCCCAAACACATACACATGTATGTATAGTGACAGGAAAATAGGCAGGGAAGAAAGAAAGAACATTTGATTAAAGACCTCAAGTCTCTAGAGTTCAAGAATTTACCTACAGACAAGACAGTCTTGGTGAAAATAAATCCTGGCCTGAATTCCAGAGAAATGCTTACATCGCAGGACTTCTTGTCACGCATGCCAACTGAAGGTGCTTCGGATCTCCAAGCCACATAATAATAATGCAGTGGCTTTTCAATAAAAATCTAATGAGAGAGATATTGAGGTCACACTTGGAGCTAGACCACAATTAGGTATCTGTTTCTCAGGAGACATTTGTTGCGAAGTCATTTGGGCAACTGCATCCTGAAACCCAGCCCGGTGAGGGTGATGGATCACCTTGCAAGGATCTGCAATGAGCTATTTTCAAGTGATGAGAAAGTGTGAAGTTAACTGCTTATTTGAGAACTTTCTTTTGCATCCAAAATAAATTCAAACACAATGAAAAAACCTGACATTTTATTACTGGAACGCCCCTGAAAGAAAAATAGAATTTTAATTCCTAAATATCCATGTGTATATAGTGCTGTGAATATCACAGATTTTTTGGCTCTGTGGCCCAAAGAGAAATTGGTTTTGGGATTAGTTGAATTAAAGACAAAGCCATTCTTAAAAACGTATTTAATTTTCCTGATGTTTTCTTTTCCCCAAAGCCAAAGAATACTTTTTTTTTCAAATTTCAGTTTTTCTTGATCATGAAAATGCCACCAAAATTTTGAATCGGCCAAAGAGGTACAATTCTGGTAAGTTGGAAGAGTTTATTCAAGGAAACCTTGAGAGAGAATGCATAGAAGAAAAGTGTAGCTTTGAAGAAGCTCGAGAAATTTTTGAAAACACTGAAAAAGCTGTGAGTATTTTCTCATCATAAATTTTAGATGCAAAACAAAAAAATTTTTTAAAAACCTAAAAGAAACTCCTCATCAGATTTTCAAAGGAATTAATATCAAAATACTTTAAATCCTGTCATTAACCTATCCTCTTTTTGTCTTTACAGACTGAATTTTGGAAGCAGTACGTTGGTAAGCAGTTTATTTTATCCTCTGGCTGGTATATGAAATATCCAAAAATTCTTTTTTCTCTGTATTAATAGATAATATGTTAAATGCTGTCAAAATGACTCAAACTTCAGCTCAGCCCTATAACAGGACAAGTTTGAGAGGTATCAGCTGGCAGCTCAGTTTACTGCTCCCTAGAGCTTCACAAAGAACATTGTTCCACCCCGGGAAGCTGGAAGGAAAACTGCAATGATTGCGTCTTGGGACAAAATGACAATTCTGAATCCCTGGTAGATGGGGAATGCTGATGGCCTTAAAGGTTTCTTCCTTAAAAGTCCTCCTCAGTATGATTGCCTAAAAGGCCGTGAGCACCTGGTCCTCCTTCCTGCTCCCTCTCCTTTCTTCCACTGCTCTGCTTACACACTGGGCTTGAAGCATCCTGCCTTTCCTCCTGTTTGATCCTGGCAAGCTCCAGGAGCGCTTCCATGTTAGAGACTCTCTGTTCCTTTAAGCTGGCTAATTCCAGGTTTCCCTAGGCTAGCTCCCATACCTTCTTCATTTCTTTTTTTTTTTTTTTTTTTTTTTTTTTGCCAAAATGACACACCATTGTCAACAAGGCCTACCTTGAGCATCTATTAATATTTCAACCTGACCCCTAGTGGCCCTACCACTCCATACTCTATATGTATTGTGCTCTTAACAATATAGCTTGTGCAACCCTTACCCAAAAGGAGTGGGACCAAAAGTACTTGAAATTTTTTTCAAATTTTAGAGTATTTGCATAAACTTAATGAGTAACCTCAGAAACAGAACCCTAGTCAGAATATGAAAGTCTTTTCTGTTTCAAGTAAACATGGTTTTTTTCTAAAGATTTATTTATTTTTATTGGAAAGTCAGATTTACAAACAGAAGGGGAGACAGAAAGCTCTTCCGTCCATTGATGAACTCCTCAAGCAGCTGTAATGGCCAGAGCTGAGCTGGTCCGAAGCCAGGAACCTCTTCCGGGTCTCCCACATGGGTGCAAGGTCCCAAGGCTTTGGGCCGTCCTCAACTGCTTTCCCAGGCCACAGGCAGAGAGCTGGATGGGAAGCAGGGCTGCCGGGATTAGAACCGTCGCCCATATGGGATCCCATCAGGTACCAGGCGCTCAAGTATATATCTTATACACATAGCTTGCAGGCACCTTTTAAACTTATCTTTCACATTTTTGCCCATAAATATTTCACAGTACGAAATGTTCTATTTGTGATATTATTTCAACACTAAAATTTTCAGATTTTGAAACATTTGAGATTTCAGATTTTCAGATTAGAGGTCTTCCCACCATCTAATACATTATACCATTTTCTTATGCTATTTCGTATTTTCCCAATGCACTAGAATTCAAGCTTCATGTCAGCAGGAATGTTCAATCATTTTAATTATTTACTCCTAGCACGTAGAACAGTGCTAGGAGTTCTCTGGAACAGTCTTTCGGGCAGTATTTGTGCCATGAACTGACCAAAAGGAAGAAAAGGCAACGCTTTAGTGACAACAAATTTTACATTTGACTTAGAATCCTGAAGTACGATTTTGAAGCAGAGTAAAATGTGCAGGCTACTTACCCATATCATCGACATGACTAGAAGAAACAAATTGACCTGCACATCAAATTTACTGGGTCGCATCAATTTGAGATCCAGTTCCAGTCTCCATGGTTCCCGTTCTGTATATGCTATTGGATGTTCTCAGAACTCATTATTCTTCCACTTTTGCTTTTATGGCATGAGAAAAAAAGCAGTCTTGTTTGTTACACTGCTTATCTACCTTTCCTTATCCTTAACGAGTGCTATCATGTCCATTTCTGCTGAGCTACAAGTCCCCACAGTGCAAGCCTTTTCAGTCTCTACTCTTCCTAAATTTAACACTTTGAATCTCATGAATTACTTTGAAAAGAAAATCAATGTGCAACTTTGCCAAGAAAATCCTGGTTGTATCGAAATATCCATGATCCCTTCAGAGCAGAGCCCTTGTCTTGCAGCCCCCGCAACAGGTTTTTAGTTGGGTTCCTGCCTTCTGATCACAGAAGTGCAGCATTTGCTCTATCTCCAGTATAGGTACCTGGGAAGCATCAAAAATAGTAATAATAATTAAATAAAGCGGCAAAAATGAACTCCATGGCTCTTTACACTTGCAGTAGGGATTCCTAACTACCACAAAAGAAGCCTACGTGTGTGCTCACAAATAGCCGGAATCCAGGCCCAGTCTCCTGACAATTGTCCCATTCTCTATCATCAACTCACCATATAAGGAACTTGGTTAAAGAACTATGGCCGAAGCACGTTAACTAACATCTGTTAGGCATTTTACAGAACACCAATAGGTATAGGCCTTATACTACCCTTATGAGCAAAGTATTATTAACTGCACTTTGCAGGGAAGGAAACTGAGGACCTGGGAGGTTAGGAGACTTATCACCCAGTTCGGGAGTCATAAAGCTCAAAACGGAATCCAATTTCTAATGCACAGCTCCTTGCTTTCACTATTATGTCCCATGGCCTTCAAATCTAACTGCAGTCATTTATTTAACAGGAATCTCTCATTTGGCAAGGTCTTGTCTCTTGTTGTCTTTGACCCTTACTGTTTACAGTTTTGCCTCAACCCAAAGTACATATAGACAGGAACCCAGAGGACTAACCGAGGGATAAAATGACACACACTTTGAGAATATGTCAGAGCAAATGAGGTTCTGTGTAGCTGGCTGGGAGCCCAGACCCTTGCAATGAAACATCATAAATAATTCAGATTTGTTAGTCTATAATATAAAGTACAAATGTAGTTCATTTTTACACTAGTGCTAAGCGTCAATAATAATAAACCAAAGATAATATATTTTGATTTCATAGAATTGGAACAAACTGAAGGACCCGTGCAGAAGTACATCAGATCAAGGGGCAGAGGAGATAAAGTCTAATTTTTACAGCAAGCAGATTTTTCTAGAAAAAGGATATTAGTCCCCTGGTCAATAAAATCTGGGCATCTATTTATGACAGAGAGGGGAGAAACAAGCAGGGATCCGCATACCAGTTGTCACGAAGTCTGCTCTAAAGTATAATTGAAATTAAACATTCAGCATTTTCCCGCATTCTTGGACTCTCATTGTCATCTTTATATTTTACTGTTTTGTTTTTACATATTCTTACTGATCTATCTCCCATTTTCCCCTCAGGGATATTTTCCTCATCTCAAACTGAATAATCTTCCCTCTTCTATTCCCCCTTTTCCTTTTGGAGCCTCCTTAGAAGTATGGATTGAGGCAGGATATTAAGAAACTAAAGATTCCCTTCCCATCCTGACCTTACTCTTGCCATATTTATTCCTCATTTTCTTTTGACTAGTATCTTGAAATAATTTCCAGAACTCTGGAAATGTATGAATGCAGAAGAACAAAATGGAAATATGGCCTATTGCCACATAAATAAAACATATTGCACAATCTTTTAGAATTATTTATAATATATTGAACATTATTTCTCACCTTAGCTAGACTATTTGGATTCTAGTGAGTAGACAGATTATCTTTAAGGAGTAACCGACCCTTCCTGCACCTTTTCTATTGCCTTGAAGTATCCCTACATGGCATACTTAAAACTTTAATATGCCTATAAAACTGTGTCACATAATGCAATGTAATCAATAAAAAAAACTTAAATGGCAATACAAGGGAGTTGATACATGTGTGTCATGCTTAAGCCACCTTGAGAAAAGGCACAATATTATCATCCAGTTTGCAAACCTGTGAAAGTAGATCTTCTATGACATAGAGATGACACATGATACTTGAAGTGATTCGTTTTGATTTAGAATTAACTCTGCCATCATTCTATAAGGATCAAAAATCCTTGTCACCTTGTACTGTTATAGAACCTTTCTACATAGAGATATTTTCTCTCTTCCTTTGGATTGAATAAACTATGCACATGTCTCCCTCGGGGCAAGTTTCTAGAACTGTGCTAGCCTGAGAACACATGTTTGGCTGACTTTCAGAAACCTGGGAAGACAGTACCATCATTTGCCTACAGGTATCTGGCTTCTGGGCCAATAGGCTTACTCTGACCTGGGAATGGGACTCAAATCCTGATAAATTTAAGCAAGAGAAAGTGGGTATTCAGAAAAATGTATCTGTTAACTTAATTTCTTAACTTATCTTAAAGATGGAAACCAGTGTGAGTCCAATCCATGTTTAAATGGTGGCAATTGCAAGGATGGCATTAACTCCTATGAATGTTGGTGTCAATTTGGATTTGAAGGAAAGAACTGTGAATTAGGTAAGTGATTATTCTTTAATTACTTATGGTTCAAAGTTTCCCTTTAAAGCCAGATAAAACCAAAAATGCAATACTTATCACAAGTTTCTCTTCAAAACATATTTTCAAAGCTTATAAATATTCACTTCATCTGCTGTCATAGCTTTTTCCATATCAGTTCAAAAAAATCATTAAGAATTAGAACAATATTTGGCAACTAAAATTAAGTGGTAATCTTGTTTCAATTACTTTACTTATTATCCCCATGTAGGCAGATGAGAAAACTGTAACTTCAACAATTCAAACTCAGAAACATAAATAGCTTAATCAAGACTCGAACTCCAATTTGATAAAGAATCATGCTTACAACTTATAATACAAAACTGAGTTCATAAAATTGTTCAAATTCATGGCTAATTTACTTTCAATCTAGGCAGTGGAAGTCAATTAAGTTTAGAACTGGACTATGACAGGTCAATTATCCCACATAACAAACTTCTCCACGCGTTTCACATGTTAAGCTTATTGACAAAAATCAGGGCTTCTGAATTTGACTACATTTGTTACATCAGGTTACAGCAGCAACTCTAATATCATTGTATACCATTGCATAATCTAAAATATTTTTCTGAAGTTTTAGTAATTAGAGCAGTAAATCCAAACTTAATTATTATCTTCAGATATGACATTGCTAATATTGTGGCTCTAAGCAATACACAAAACTGATGAAGGATTCTCCTTTTACTTTCAAATTCAAGAAAGATAAAGACTCAATTCTAGGAAAAGAATTTAATACTACAGGCTACAAGACTAACAACAGAGAGTGGAAAATTAGCAGGACACTATTAAGGCATTAGAGTTATCCATCTGACAGAAGAAAAAAGTCATAAAATATTAATAGCTGCACTTGTCATATTGAGAAAGAAAATTCACCTGTGACATTGTTGAGAAATCCTTTCAGTACTGAAGAACAATGCATCAATCTTCATTTGAGATCTAAAACATCTCAGATGATACAGAAAAAGAGAGAAACAGAGACAGGATAAAAACACTTCAAAAGAGATAACAGTGAGTGCAGGTGCATGAACTCATGCACACCTGACTCACACTCCCAATTCCCTCATGCTTGCCAGTGTGGGGACCAAACAATGCCTGGCTCACCTTTCCTGTGGGTGTGTTATTTGGCTCAACATCTCTGAAGTGCTACTTTCAGCTGAAAGGTTATAATTTCAAATTCAGATTTGCCTAGATAAATTTGATCCACCTATTATAGAAACCTACAGAAATCTTGGGAGTAGTTAGTCATTATCAGCTTAAATAATATAGCTATTAGAACTGAGGGCATGTACAACAAAACTAATCTCTGTTAAGACTGAAGGGTACATTGCAATAAAGTATAATTCAATAAATTTGAAAGGGGGAAGAGAATAACCCTGAGGAATGTAAATATCAATACAAATTTCCTCTAATAGGGTTTATTTCATTTGTAAGATTATGACCAATGTAGCAAAAATGCTAAACATACAACTGGTACCAGCTCAATCATATCAAGTCCCTACACTTCAGTTTGGTCAGAGCTCTACAGCTGAGCTGCAGCCACCACGCATCTGGTTGCTGGGAGGTACTGATCTCACCTGGCCAATCTGATCATGGTTTAGACAAATCTTTTCAGTTCAGTTATTTGAGAAACAAAATAGGATTTCGTCAAAAAGTTCTCTTTAGATACTATAAAAAAGCAACAGCAAAAGCATATACAACTCCCATTTAAGCTTAATACTTCAAACTGAATTTAAAACTAATCTCAAAAGCTATTAGACAGATACAGAGTATCTGGGCCCCAACTCTCTTGCTTAAAAAGCAAACTCTGGTTTATAAAGGGAAGATGTCTCTTGTTAAGACTTATTTGTTCTCTTTCTCTTATCAGGCAAGAGGGACACAAACAGGGCATGCCTTCTAGTTAGAAGCATAGAAATTGGCTATTGGGTCATTTCTGGTAGACCAAAAAACTTGATATGTCTTCATCTGCATAGCAAATTGAACTCATTTTCATGTAAATCAAGATTTGTAAAATGCAATCATTCCCATCCCTTCTAAAAAGTACAGAGGAATTTTCCAATTATAAGACAGTATGGGGGTGGGGGAGTAAATTATAAGCATATATATATATATTTTATTTCGTATAGCATGTCACAGAAATTGCTATCATATTTACTGTGTATTTCATTGGAGAGTAAAAAAGAAAAATGTTGAGTTTAGCTATTTAACAACCTATTGTGTGGTAAAGCTGAAAACCTTTTGTTAAATAGATATGAAACACAACATCTTTTTTTCAAGCTTCAGTTGGCACATCAGTGGATACATGCAGGAAGATTAAGGTAGAGCAAAATAAAACAGAACACACGATAGTCTTAAAGGAGGTATGAAGAGAATTAGAAAAAGTGTATGCTAAGATGGAAAAACAAATGTTTTCATATGACCTTCAACAGGTATTCTTGACACTGAGGTAAACTTCAGTACCAGAGAAAACCCACAGACTGTAACACAGTGCCTGGCATTTAAATGCTTCATCATTGAGGAGGGGGTCCCACTCCTACTATTCCTGAAGCCCTGCCCTACTGAACTCTCCCATGAAATTCCTCCTACTCATTCTACTTCTAGAGTCCTGAGCCTTTTGCCAGAGGGCAAGACTGTTAACTAGCCAGAAAGACTCCTACCACATGTAGAAAGCAAGCCAGAGCGCAACAGCTCAGCAAAGTACTGCGCCATAAGCGGTGATGGCTAATGAGAAAAACAATATAGAGAACTCGTTTTGTTGCTAAACACCCCAAACTGGTTGGAGGCATTGTTGTGGAACTCTCAAACTGGATCTGCTCACCCAACCTGCAGAAAGCCAATCACTGACACTGGCGTGGTGAGAAAAAGTAGGCATTCATTGCAAAGCACAGAGCAAGGAGCTGGGCAGCTTTGGACTCCCCAAATAGTTAGGGGTGAAGGTTCTTAGAGACGATTAGGGCTGAGAGGTGTGTGCATGCAATGTTCTTGATTAGTCAGCAATGCTGTGATCTTTAGGGAATTTACGATGGTCTGGTGCACTCCAACGCATGCAGGGATTTGGGGTTAATTGAATGTAGTTACAAGATTTCCTTCCAGACAACATCTGCCATTAAGGTTCTTATCTATTGAAAAGCAAATGACTTCTAGAGTCCTAGGATTAGAAGTCTCTAAGACCAGCTGGATCACTCCCTTAAGTCAGTGAATTCTTTTTGATAAAAGGCAGGCAAGGAAACCTTGCGCTTAGGGAAACAGACAAGGACACCTGGGGCTGTGGGAAAGGGCATGGGGCTGGGCCATAGTTTTACATTATAGGGGTCCAGCTTGAGTTTTTTAACCATGGGTTCAGAATTGAAAAACCACATTGAGGGCCTGGCGCAAAAGCCTAGCAGCTAAAGTCCTTACCTTGACCGCACCAGGATCCCGTATGAGTGCCGGTTCTAATCCAGCAGCCCACTTCCCATCCAGCTCCCTGCTTGTGGCCTGGGAAAGCAGTCGAGGCCAGGCGAAGGCCTGGAGACCCTGCACCCACGTGAGAAACCCAGAAGAGGCTCCAGGCTCCTGGCTTCGGAGGCTCAGCTCCGACCATTGTGGCCGCTTGGGGAGTGAATCAGCTGAGGGAAAATCTTCCTCTCTGTCTCTCCTCCTCCTTTCTCTCTGTCTCTGTGTGTGTGTGTGTGTGTGTGTGTGTGTGTGTGTGTGTGTATATGACTTTGCAATAAAACTAAAATGAAAATCTTAAAAAAAAAGAAAACCACATTGAGTTTATTTGTTCCCTTGTGTATGTCAGGGACAAAAATAAGCAGTTACCTACTACTTCCTTGTGTTAGTTTATCGCAATCTTCTATTGACTGAACACTTTCTACAGGTGGTATTTGATTTTGCCGAACACTTCAGTATTTCTTTGTAGCAAATCAAAGATAACTAGTAACATGAGTAGAGCCACAGGGATTTTGTAATGAATCAGTAAGGAGATAAGTTCTAAAAATACAGATCTTCTGAGATCGCACATCTAGTGGATCTTCTGAGATCACGCATCTAGTGGATTACAGGCAGCAATGATTACAGGTTAGGATGGCAACAGTTGATTTTCCTCATCTCCTGAAGTATCAATAAGGACTATAAGCTAACTTGTCACTCAAAAATTCATGATATTCCATAATATATGATGACTCCATTAACCTGTGTTCCTGCAAGAAAAAAAAAAAACCATGTGGCACAAGCTTATATATCTGATGGTGTGCAGTCCTTGGATAAACGGTAATAGGAGAGTAAGGCAGAAGGAGAAAGAACCAATAAGAGGATGGGTTAGCAACCCACTTGTTCATAACAGTAACTGATTCCATGTCTCCCAGAATCTGTATGAACTGGCCTCAAGATATTCTACCTACAAATACCAGATTTTTTAAAAATGTGTACAATGATCTCTCTCTTCCGTTATGCAAAGGTTCAGTAATGGGACCTTACGTGCCTTACATTTTCCCAGATGAGCACGCTTGAGTGCCCAGAATCATATGGCATCTCCTGCTTAACCACAGTCATGGCAAGAGGTGAAAGAAGCCTAGTGTGGATAAGTCAAGGCAATTCAAGGTTGCATTTGTATGCAGTCCATTGAAATCCACATAGAGCTGATTATCACACAACTTAAAACAAGACACAAGTGAGGCAGAGAGGAACAAAGGTGGTACACAGGAGATACCTAACATATAATCATTCTTTTTCATGTTTTAAGCGTAGTGACAACTGAGCATTTCTGTTGAAGGGTGCACTATAGTTGAGCACGCATTTAAAGGGGAAGGCATCTTGAATTCACTGTGTTCCTGTGCTGTTCTCCGCACAGAAAGAGGCCCAAGTACTCAACCTGTTTCTCTTAACTCAGCTAGTTCACCCAGAACTATGCTACTTCATATTAGTAAAGGAAAACACAGCAATTAGAAAAACATAAAATGGCAGGGATAAGCCAAACATGTCAGGAATCACAATTACTGTAAGTTGGTGTTAAAATATCATATTAATGGCATTTTCGTGGGGGTTAAAATTCTAATTGTATATGTAGACAAGAGATACCTAAAATAAAATTGCAAAATGAGACTAAAATAAAGAAATGCAAAATGAGCTATCAGGTAAATGCTAACAAAAAAACAATGACAAAATAATCTCAACATCAGATGAAATAGAATCCAAGATGAAAAATATTACACAGGATCAAGTTTGTAGCCTAACAGGAGCAGGTTAAGCCATCGCTTATAATTCCAGCATCCCATAGCCTCATGCTGGTTCAAGTTCCAGCTGTTCCAGTTCTGATCCAACTCTCTACTATTGAGCCTGCGAAGGCAATGAACGATCTTCCAAGTGCTTGGGCCTCTGCCACTCATGTGGGAGAGAAGGCTGGAGTTTCTGTCTTCTGGCATCAGCCAGGCCTAGTCCTAACTGTTGCAACTATTTGTGAACTAAATTAGCAAATGGGACTCTCTCTCTCCCTCTTTCAAATAAATTTCCTTTAAAAAAAAGAAAAAAATTTCATAAGATACAAAGAAATGTATTTTATATTAAGAGTAAAGAAAATGTGGGCCACTGGAATGTTTAGTACCATCAACACACCATGTCTATTTTAGCCACCTTAGAAGAATCTGTTTATTCTCTTGCATTCGATACATATCCATGTTAGCTAATTGCAATTGCTTTTTTGCCCCAATCAGCTTCCCCAAACTGTGCTTTGGAGATAATGTTCAACTGTTTGGCTCTAGCAACCAAATAACATCTAAAATACTAAGTAACAGAAACTAAACATCAGTGCAGAGAGGTAGTATGTATACAAGAGTATGTGATTGTCACTGCTTAATCATTAAAAGAAATAAGTGTAACTTTCAGAAAAATGAACACACAGATAAAAAACCGAAAGCACCTGAACAATTAAACAAGCACAGTCAATACATATCCATTACACATATATGTATTGGCAACTACTATAAAGTGATTTTTATAATAGCATAAAAGTTGAAAATGTGGAAACACACACTCCAGAAGTTTAGTTGCCAATTAAAATGCTCAAATCCCCTGGGGCCAGCACAGTGGCATAGCATGCTAATTATCTACTTACAATATCAGCATCTTATATGCTGGTTCAGGTTGGTTCAAGTCCTGGCTGCTGTACTTCCAAACCAGTTTCCTGCTAATAGCATGGGACAGCAACAGAGGCAGGCCCAAGTCGTGGGACTCTGTGCCCACATGGGAAATCCAGAACAAACTCCTCGCTCTGGGCTTCAGACAAGCCCAGTTCTGGCCCTGGCAGCCATTTGGGGACTGAACCAGCAGCTGCAAGATTTCTCTCTCTCCTGCCTCTTTTTTTCTCCGTGTGTGTGCATGTGTGTGTGTTGTGTGTATTTCCCTCTCTAAATAATTCTGACTTTCAAGTAAAATAAATCCTTTTGAAAATGCCCATAGTCCATACCCATTCCCAGTTGCGGCTCCTAACCCCAACTTCTTGCCAATGCAGACCCTTGGAGGCAGCACTGCTGACTCTCTTTTTGAGTTCCCAAGTCTCACACGAGAGGCCTGTGTCATGTTCCTTGTTGCTGGCTTTGGCCCAATATGGCTCTCAAGCCCTGCTGAACCTGAGGGCATTTGGGAAATGAACCACTGAATGAGAGGTCTCTATCACTCTGTCAATCAGAACAAAATAGAGTGCTTATAAATAAAAGAGATGTGCAAGAACTCTACACAAAAGTTAGGAAACCTGATGGGAAACAGTTAAGGGAAACAACAAATGATTAGGCCATATTCATGTGTTAATGGATACCATATAACAAAATTTCAGGTTTCTCTTAATGGATTTACTATAACACTAATCAAAATCCCTGGCAGAATCTTTTTAGGGAGGGGACAAGATTGGCAAGCTAATTCTTAAATGCATGTATATGAAAAAGCAAAGAGTCAAGGATAGTCAATGCAACATTTAAGGAAAAATAAGTTTAGAGGGCTTTTACTACTGAATGTTAAGATTTGTTACAGATATATATTAATTATGATAGTATAGTGGTGACACAAAGACAATTTGATCACTGGAACACAATACGTGTACATGTATGGAAGCTTGACTTATGACAGATTTATGTTGCTGCACTAGAATAGGGAATGGAAAAAAAAGGGGGGCCCGGTGGCGTGGCCTAGCGGCTAAAGTCCTCGCATTGAAAGCCCCGGGATCCCATATGGGCGCCGGTTCTAATCCCGGCTGCTCCACTTCCCATCCAGCTCCCTGCTTGTGGCCTGGGAAAGCAGGAGAGGACGGCCCAATGCATTGGGACCCTGCACCCGCGTGGGAGACCCGGAAGAGGTTCCTGGTTCCTGGCTTCGGACCGGCGCAGCACCGGCCGTTGTGGCTCACTTAGGGAGTGAATCATCAGACAGAAGATCTTCCTCTCTGTCTCTCCTCCTCTCTGTATATCTGGATGTAATAAAAAATGAATAAATCTTTAAAAAAAAGAATAAGGAACGGCTGGATTTTTCAATATATAGTGATGTGTCAAAAAGATATTCATATAGAGAAAAATGCATCTGTCCTCCTACTTCACAGTATATACCAGAAATCAGTTCCCAGTGGACTAAAGACGTTAATATAAAAACAATGAAGGTTTACATTTGTTATCATGAGAAAAGCAAAAATCTTTTAGACGACATAAAAGCAATGGAATTTAATAAACTAGACTACATTTAAACCAAGAACTTCTCTTCAGCAAAAAACATGTCACAGAGTAGAATTTATTCACAATACAAATATCTAATAACTGGAACTCTCATACACTAATGGTGGCAATTTTAATTTGTACTGTTTCAGAAAATTACTTGGCAGTATCTACTAGACCTGAACATAAGTTAAATAATTCCACTTGTAAGTGCAGATTCATGCTTACTTTTTCCAAAAATAAGCGTAAGAATGTTCATTACAGAATACATAAAAGCCAAAAATGGAAACATTTCAAATATCCACCAACAATAGACTAGATAAATGCTGTACCATTAAAGCAGAGGAATACTACACAGTAATGTAAATGAATTCTATCGAAAATATATGAATGGATCTCATAGACAAAAGGAGGAATGAAAGACAAGAAGACCACATATTGCAAGTTTCTATTTATATGAAGTTCACGAAACAGGTCACTGTGCTAGAGGTCCAGGCAATGTAATGGTAACTTTGAAATGAAGGAAAGGGAGAGTGATTGGGAAGAGGTATTAGGAGGTTCTGGGATGTTGACAATGTCTCACATACTGATTGTTTTAGCATTTAAATGGATAAATTTACTTTATGGAAACTTAAGCGCATACTTTCCTAAATGTATGTTATAAATCAAAGGGGTTTTTTTTATTGTTGTTAATGATTCAGTGAAAGAGAAATATCCAAACATCTCCTTTTACATAAAATGAAATTTATTTTTTAACCATTCTTTTTATGCCACATTGAAAACTGGATTTTCCATATTTTTTTTTCCAATTTTCGCTTCAGGCTTCCAAGTTTTTCACCATGACTGCCCCAAGAGTAGGTTTGACTCATTCATGAGCCAGTAATTCTATTTACACTTCAAAATGCACATTATCTGATGTTCTGTTTATTTTGCTTTCTTTTAGATTCCACATGTAGAATTATGAATGGCAGGTGCAAGCAGTTTTGTAACCGGAGTCCTGATCACAAGGTGGTTTGTTCATGTACTGAAGGATACCGACTCGCAGAAAACCAAAAGTCTTGTGAACCAGCAGGTCCAAATTCAAATAAGTATTTTAAAGAAAATCTACATTTAGCCCTACAGCATTTTAAGTAGCCTACATAAATTTTATCCCTATTTGTGTCTGCTTCCACTTGAAATCAATGAAAAGATCAGTAGCCTGAATTGGACAAATGAATTTTCCAAATTGCATCGTTGGTTCAAATATAAAATTTGCAATTATCTGTAGTAGACATCCTTATTTGCATATTTTTTATTTCACATTGCAAAGCCATTAGCTTGTATGGTTTTTGTGTATGCACTGATAATTCAATAAATCAAACCAATATAGAAATGCAGTACTGTACCATCAAAGATGTACAAATAGAAGAATGCGTGACAGATTACTAGTACAAGGATAGTGAATTTTAGCATAATTCTAACAAGGCCAAGTTAGTTACTCTGAGAAACTTATTTTCTACCCATGGGTCTCAAGCTAACTTTATACATTTGGTCACAGTGTTTCTAGCAAATAACTTAAGTTTGTCTAGGCTGGTTAAAACAACCCAAACAGTAGGAGGGAAAACAATGCTTTCCAGTCATGTCAAGCACACCCCCAAACTGACAGTAGATTTATGTAGTTGAAAGCCACAGTTACACTGCTCTTTAAAGACAAAAGTAATAGAAATAGATTTGAAAGTTGGTTCTTTTAAAGATCAATGTTTGACAAATGGACTGTTTTGAAACAAACTACATATTTCCTTTGCTTTTGTGAAGCTTGATATCTTATTAAACTGGCACCAATCCCCTGAAACTGAGTTTGATGCCTATCACAACAATGCACCGGGCAGAGGATATTAAAGAAAGGCCCAGAATCCAGGAGCATACATGATGCAACTAAAATGAAGAGTCTCAAATGTTACAGGTTCTGCCTATCTCTGCTCTTGACTGGTTTTCACATGCCTTGCCCCAAAACTAGTAGGAAAAGAAAAGTAGATGTACATACGTGTTGTGTGTGTTTAGCATGAAAGTCTAACTTCTAGTCTAGATAGCTGATATGGGAAGTGAACCTTTATAAGCCCCTTCTGTGTTGTAAGAGACAAACAAAATTGAAAACCATCTCCTATTATTAAGCGTGATATTTGAATACAGCCTAGCTTTAACAGAACAAGTTGGCAAAACAAAATAAGCTTTTCTCTCTTCACAATGATAATGGTCCCTTTTCTCTAGCCCTTGTTGATCATGTACATTTATACGTAAGTATTTAGAACTAATTTCCTGCTTTGTCAACCACATGCTGTCTTCATGATACTTTGCTGCAGCTGGTTGCTATAGAAATGCCTGTTATAAGGAACAGTGGCTAGAAGGAAAGTGAGAAATGAAAATGAAATGTGAGGTGACTTCAGCTACAAATTTCATTTTGGTTGTCTCCAGCATAGCAATACATGACTTATTTTCTTTAGGAAATAAATGAACCCAGTGGAATAAGATGGTCCAGTCCCAGGGGAATGTGGCTGTGATAATTATGAGTGATCTATTTAGTTAATATCTGACTGCCAGATAATTTAATTGCAAACATCACTCCCAAACAAATCCCTAAAACCCACCTTGCAACCTAAAAGACACCCTAAACCACAGAAGAGGCCCTAGTAATGAAAAAGAGCCTAATTCTAAATCATGTAATTGCAAATATAGACTTCCATTCAGATATGGTACTTTTACTAAAGAAACTAAACAGAAAGTCCGCATACTCTGTAAAAGTCTTACCAAATTTAATTCTGGAACACCTATTCTATTTCTGTGAAGACGAAGGATCCTTGAGCCAAATGTTCTTTTTTCAGCAGGGTTTGAAAATGAGCCACAAAAATAATACAAGCAACCTTCCAGTCTGGGTCTGTGTTCACTGATTAGATTTAAAAATATTTGTACATCCTTGCTTCTCAGAAGTGACAAAGATGAGCCACCTTCTCAATTGTTGAAAGTCATGTTCTGTTTGCCAATGAGAACTTTTTATTTTTCTGTATTTCCAGTGCCATTTCCATGTGGAAGAGTTTCTGTTTCACATGCTTCTAAGAAGCTCACCCGCTCTGAAACAATTTTTAATAATATGAACTATGAAAATTCTACTGAAGCTGATACTATCTGGGATAATTTCACTCAAGACACCCAATCATTTGACAATTACACTCGGGTTGTTGGAGGAGAAAATGCAAAACCAGGTCAATTCCCATGGCAGGTACTCTCTGCTGGCAAGGGACGGGCCTGGTGGGTGACTGAGGCTGGGATACTATGTGATAAGACAAGTCCAGAGGCAAGTTGCAGCACTAAACAATATGAAAATGCCCCCCCAGGTGAGCAGCTGGTGAAAGGTAAGCACAGGGAGAGAAGCCATATGAGATCAAGAAGAACCAGGCATCAAGGCAAAAGCAGGACTGCAGACAAGCAACTAGACAGAATTAGGAAGAGCTGGAAATGAGGTTCCAGGTGCTAGGGTTCTGGTATTGCCTCAGCTTTACTCCCTGGATAAACAGTAACAGTCAGACAGCCCTAGGCTCACAGATTCGGAAGTATTTTCAAGGGAGACAGAGAAAGACTTGAAAAGAGTCAGGAAACAATTTGACTCCAGGCACCAGGATATGGGCTAAGAGGTTGGTCCACAATGTACTATATTTAGTTTTTGTTTTTGTTTTTCCTTTTGTTTTTTAATCTTTCAATAGCATATATTTTTGTGACACTGATAATTCTGTAGTTCTGAGAAAGAGCATTAGCATCAGGATCACCGGAAAGTTATTAGGAATGCAGAAACTCAGACTCTCCTCCCAAACTACTGAATCTGAGTGGTTGGGGGTGGAGCCTGCCTAGCATGGAGGGATTCTCTTGCAAGCTCCAGTTTGAAAAGCCCTGTTCCAAAGGAAACAAACATGTGATGAAAGTCAGGGTTACCAAATACACTCATGTATTCATGGGAGCTAGTCTTCCAAGAGTGGTTTACTGGTAACCTACAGGTACAGAATGACCTACATACATTTTTGATGTTACAACCAAGAGCACACTTCCAGCAAAACATATAACTGAGCCCTGATTAAAGCCCAAGTGATTCCATCTGTGAAACTAGATTCCCACTCGACACAAGCAACCAGGCTGGCCGCTAATTTTGAGCTATACTATCCAATAAAGGAGCTACTAGGCAGTTGTGGCCACTGAAACTCAAATCAACTGTAATTAACATTAAAAATTCAATTGTTCAAGCACACATTCCATAGGCATTAATACAGCATTTTTGTCACTGAAGAAATTTCTAGTAAACAATGTTCATTTTTATGGCATCTTATTTTGGTAGTCATTTCAAGGATGCTTCAACTCCAAAATATTTTGTCTACTGAGGTTTGAACTTCTGTCCTGAGACTCAATACTTTTAGACCCTTTACAGACTTTGCAGTCATCAGATGGGTAACAAGGATTGCATAAATGTCCTCAAGTTTAATAACACTGATATTTTCTAAAGTCAGTTATGTATCTATCCCGGCTTCTTCAGAGTTCCCGTCATTTTCCAAGATAATGGATATAAGATAAATACCTGGGAATGGGGGTGCGGTGGAGGACTCAGACAGACATCGTAAAGAATGATATTAAAGAGTGGCAGAGCATCACAGTCAAAGCTTTGCATTTTCCTTTACCATTGCCATTTCAGAAAATGTAATGTACTGGCTCTTACAGCCAACACAGTACACTGCTTGTCACGTTACACCGCTTATCCCTGCCTGAGCACTTGTTACCTGGGCTTCCTCCTTTGTCCACCATAACTCACTATTTCACTTATCTACATCTTGGTGTTTGTCACAACCCTTTGTAACACTGACATTTTCAATCAACCTTTCCTTGAGCAATTTCTCTTAGCTACAGCTACCCTAATTTTACTTTCATTCTCTTTGACAACTTCGCATTTCATCCTACATAATCTTGTTATTTGTGTTCTAGGGTATTTTCACTCACTATGTATCTAACTTCTGTAGGTAAGCTGGTTACAACAAAAAAAGCCTACTTTGTGACAATTACCTACCTTGGGTTTGCGGAACATGGAGCGGTTCTTAAAGTGGAAGTTCCAGGAGCTCAGGGGAGTATTGATAGCTGTGAAGAGGACTTCCCTTAAAAAAAAGTGTTGTTGTTGTTGTTTTTATCCCAGGATACACTCCTCATGTCCTTAGCACCGTCCTCTTGCCATCCCAGAAATGAAATGGCAAATACACTTAAATGATTACAATTAAGGTTGAAACAAACCTGCTGTGGCCAAGGCATTCAGAACAACTAAGCAACAGCTGGAGTTTGCAGGTCAACGTCACATGTTGGCCCTGAAGTATAAAACACTGTTCAGCCATGTCTGCCAGAAAGGGATATCTCCAAATGCTGAGGCTTCGTAAAAGCCTCTCTGTCCAGAATTGATTCTTTTATCTTTCAAATTGGCTGGAATAAGGGCTAAAGCCATCGCTTGCATGAAAAAAAATCTCTCACAAAGGACAGAGTTCACTTTCATCTGGAATAAGAAATACTTTGAATGAACTGGAATTTTTTTTCTCTTTTCAAAGAACAGGTTGATGTCAGCCGAATGCAAGAGCCACATGGGAACGGGGTAGGAGACTTTTCTTTGTGGCCTAACTGAGGGGTCAAAAGTGCAAGCAAGGCAGGTTATGGCTCTGGTTAAGAAAGCCTTTCCAATCACTAGGCTGGCCGTTAGGCTGGGTGGTGTAGGGAGCAAACGCCAGCTGAAAATGCTTGGCTAATTGTTAACTGGGAAGAGCTGTTAGCAGCAGTGGCATGATAGCTCTATCCAAGAAGAGTGTCAGAGGATGTTGGTTCATCCAGGACATTGAGATCTGACAGAATCATGCTCACTTTCCACATCGTCGGGTGGCAGTCGTGCTGTTTTCTTACCTTATTTGAGGGTTTCCACCTCAGCTTGCTGTGCTATAGGCAAGAGCCAAGGGTCTAGTCGGCCTCACCCCAGTTCTGACGGGACAGTTCCAGAGAAGAACGAGTGAGCAAGGCAGGGTAGACAGAGGGACGAAGTAGAACAGAAGGAAAGGGGGACAAGGGGAAGATGAAAGAGGAGTGGAAGAAGCTAGAGGCTTAGTGCTCCTCCATGCAATCAGAATGGATAGTTCAATGGTTTTGTTTTAGAGATGATTTGTCTTTAGAAGAGTCAGAAACAAACAAGATTTTAATTTCAGCGGGCTTTGAGGGGGAAAAAATGAAAACTTTTAAACAGAAAGATCAAAAGGGACAATAGCAACACCTGTATTACTAGGTAACTTTTATCAACAGCTCAAAAGGAGAGATTTGATGGAACAATATGATCTATTGTCTTTCTAAAGCTTTAATTTGGTTTTTGTCTCATTACCATGATCCATGCACAAACCAGCCCCATGAAATCCCAGCTTTTGTGCTTTGGGTTAAGAAGCATCTAACCCTGTATGAGGAGTATTTGGTCTTCCTATTTTCTCTCTGGCGATATTACATAAAGGTGTCAGGGTTGCAGGAATACCTTCAACTTGCTAAGGTAATCCTGTGTTATTCGTAGCTAAGATGATAAAATTCCAATTAGGAGGAATAGAAACATGAGATATGTAATTGCACTTGTTCCCCCCCCCCCAATCTAATTTAGCCAGAGTATTTGGACTGTTATCCTCCAAAATTGTTTGGTGATTATATATATTTCAACGACTAGTTAACCATTAAAACTAAGTGAGTTTCCTCTCTGTGCCCAGAAAAATGACACAGGGTCAAGGGTTAGAAGAACAACAGCTATGGGCATAATAAGCTATACATCGTGTAGAAAATGGTTTTGCTTTGTATATGACAATGTGAACATATAAACAGAAAACGTAGTATTGCAAAGTTGCAGTGCATAAACGGAGAATAAGGGAAAGTCCAGGTTGCATTTAAAGGTTGGGAAAAGAAAAACCAAGAAATAGCTATTGCTTTGTGTTGGTTTTGTCAATGAAGAACATAAATACAGATATGTGAATGACTGGTAGATGCATGTAGGTATGGTTTGTGTACATCTATGTGTACATTTCAAAGAGGAGGACCAGGTTCCTGTTAGGTTGTGACTAAATATTTGGTGAGTTCGAATTCAGCTGTCTTGCTCACATTTGTTTTCCCTTCCCCTCCATGATTCTTTGAAGTGATACCCTGCAAGCGCTTGTCCTTGGCCAAGCAGAGAGCTCATCCCTTCAGCAGCTGATATTCAGATAGCTGTGGTCTTGAGTTAGCCAAGCAAATAATCCCAAATCAAGTCATTTGTAATATCTTGAAATGCAAATATGTTTTAGGCCTTTTTCTTGGCAAGATGGTTGCTAAAATTTCTAATACCAATCAGGGCTTGGCAGAGAATCATCTTATAGGCTTAAAAGAACACAACCATATTTCTCTGCCATCCACCAGAAAACAGTAGAAGCTCCAGGCAGCAAATTTTTGGCAGGAGTCAGATAAGCCTCATCAGAGTCTCTGAGCTTAAGGGCCATGAATACCATTTGGTTTGTTCTAACTAGCCATTAAACTGAGAGATGTCCAGTTGCCCCCTAAAACAGTTGGCAACGAGGCAAAATGCAATCATTGCATTTGAATTCTTGAACCAATTACTTACACAGATGTGTTCCATTGTAACCATCAGGGCTGATATAGAACTGTGCTGCCCAGATTTTGTTGATAATAAAAATTGGGATCGGGGCCAGGCATGTGGTTTTGTGACACATGCACTTGTGCAGATCTTTGCACTGAGAAGGGTCCTGCATTAATGTTTTGCATGTGTCTTCTAGACCTGAAGTCCCAGGACAAACCTGAGCCTGGCCTGGAGACTTGAAGCTCTGATCCATACAGACTCACCATTCATCATGTCTTAGAGAGGTTTCTCAACCTCCCTCTCCCCTATTCTCTAGTTCCTTAGTCAGCTCTGTTTGTTCTTCCCCACACCTGCCACGCCCTAACTTATAATGTGTAGACACACTATGCCTCCTGATTCAAGCATTGTGCTGTGCCCAGCAGAGGTCTGAGCACAGGTATAGTGAATGTTAAAGTCAGGTACACATGCCCTGTGCTATTTCGGGAAGAGATATGGCCATATATCATCTCCAGAATAGGAGTGTGCCACAACAGAGTGAGTGAACGTTGGATGATGAGTCTCTTACTCACCTGCATTCCAGCAACTGAGCTCATCCTTTGGGAATCAGTTCTCCACCTTGGTTACTGCAGTAGGCAGTGACAAGGGATGAGTGACTCAGCTTCCCCTGTTGGGGTCCAGCATCTTGTGGCTTCCAGGCAGGTGGCCTAAAGAGTGAGTATGCTTAATATAGGATGCAGCTCCTGGGTACCTTGACAGCCTACACTCTCCTAGCAATAGCTCCATATCTTCGTAAACATGACATAAACTAAGCAAATGCTTTTAAATGATAGGTTGTGAGAGGAAACAGAAGTAAAGTACAAGTTTTTGTTGTTATTTTTGCTTTTGGGTTCTTTTGTTTTTGTTTTGTATAATATCACTGGTAACACTTTTTTCCTGAGTTATAAGTGAGAATTCCAGCATTTTCATGCATGAGTTCCCCAAAGTGTGTAATCATCTCTGGAGAGAGAGAGAGAGAGAGAGAGAGAGAGAGAGAGAGAGAGATCTCCCATCCATTGATTCACTACCCAGATGGCCACAACAGCCTGTACAGGGCCAGGTCAAAGCCAGAAGCCTGGAACTCCAACCAGGTCTCCCTTGTAGGTGCAGGGCCTCAGATACATACACCGTATTCTGCTGCTTTTCCAGTTGCAATAGCAGGCAACTCTATCAAAAGTGGAACAACCAGGATTCTTCTGTCCGTATGTGGGTTAATCCACTGTGCCATAGCACAGACCTGTGGAGTGATTATTTTTAAAACATAGCTTAGCCTTGGAAAATTCTATTCATAGCTACCAAACTTAATTAGGCATCCCTTCTTTTGATTATCTAAGTCTAGATAAGCCCTAAAGTCTGCATTCTATGAGCACCTTGAATGATCCTACAGCAATTGGCCTACACAGAACACTTGAAGAATTATTGGACTTCACAGCACAAATTGTGGATCAGGAAGACTTGGGTTTGATTCCTAGCTTCACCACTTTCTAACTTAAGTAGAGAATATGTGAATCTCTATGTAAATGAATATAGTAATATCACTTTACCAAAATATACTGTTGAGTATTACAAACACATAAAATATCACAATTATGACTATTCAATGGACATATAAAAATGAGGAAGCTGTTCAAGTGTGAGTGGTGTT
Source organism: Ochotona princeps (assembly GCF_030435755.1). Classification (NCBI taxonomy): domain Eukaryota; kingdom Metazoa; phylum Chordata; class Mammalia; order Lagomorpha; family Ochotonidae; genus Ochotona; species Ochotona princeps. The sequence continues at coordinate 96,959,942 of NC_080865.1, forward strand.
TAATGTGTGGAGGTGTTTGTTATATTAAATAGGGGTGTTTCAATGTTTTTAAAAGTTTTCTAAATATAAAGCAACAGCCAGACATAGAGAGCCAGAGTGTAGAGATCAGCGTGTTAGCCGAGCCAGCTCCATAGAGATCTATACTTTGGTGCCTTGGAAATGGTAGGTGTTCAGTACATTGAATTCTGGACAAAAGTAACTTTTGAAAAGACATGCCCTAGCCAACCATCTCCAGTGCAGCTCTCCTTCCCCCTCTATTTATGAATGGGTTTCTACCTGGGACTTATCTGTGTTTTAACAAAGGGGCATCAATTCACAGAAGAGCCAGTGTGTGCCTAAAGAGCATTTACCAAATGTTGAGTGTGCCCTCTAGTGTTCACACTTCTCAGCATTCTTCATGAAAAGACATGAAGGCCCTTGCTTTATGTTGGAACTGAAATTCTCGTAATTGATCTAGACATTGAGGTGGTGAATGTAGTCATTGTCCTCTGCGATTATGTAGTGAGCATACAGAGGAAACAGTGGAGTGGCTTCTAACCTAAGCGTTCTTGAGCTCAGCAGAGCACCCAAACACCTCAGTCCACTTTGCACCTACATCAGGTACAGCTAAGTTGACTTTTTTAGACAAAGGCATACTACATATCCAGGGAGGGGGTGAGTCAAATATAACTAAGAGACAGTGGGAAGAGTGCACGAGTCCTACTTGCTCTTCGTTGCCTGCCTGGCTGTAAGTACCTCTTTACGGAGGTTCAGGTCTCACTTCATCAGATTCCAGTCTGAAAAGAGCATGAAAAGACTCCTGAAAAAAATCAGTGGTTTTATTCTTTCTCCAATGGCCTATAGCAAAGCGCCCTCCTCATGCAAGGAGAGGCAAGTGTTTCCTAATACACTTGCCATATCCCCATGAAGCAATTGTGCCATCAGCAAATCTGACTCCTAATACACTTGCCATATCCCCATGAAGCAATTGTGCCATCAGCAAATCTGACTCTAAGGGCTCCATTCTTGAAATTTGCCTCAGTGACAGCTTCCCCGTGGTTATCATTGTTCTTTCCAGACAGTCACAGGAAAGTGCTGTGGATTGTGACCATGAAGCGCTAATTTATCGACAAATGTGACCATTTTGCAGAGAAACTATTTCTGTCAGCACCTAAATACCAACTTTTTGTCCCCCACTTCCCATATAAAGCTCACATATTTATTTTATTCTGCATCAAATACATCATGCAGTAAGATTTTTAATTTTGTTCCTACAGGTGCTTTTGAATGGTAAAATTGAGGCTTTCTGTGGAGGTTCTATTGTTAATGAAAAATGGATTGTAACTGCAGCCCACTGCGTCGAGCCGGGTGATAATATTACAGTGGTTGCAGGTAAAGAAACAAAAAGGGTAGCCATCTGCAGCATCACTGGATCTTCTACGTAACTGATGTATCACACTTTACCGAGGCTTAATAAGACCACTGCTAAATAGTTGGGCTGATGGTAGAGGGGTCAGAATTTCAGAACTCAACTTGCTCCATCCCCCCATAGTTCTTTTGGAATACCTGCATTAGCACTAATGTCAGTAGGTTGAAATTATTTGTTGATGTATCTGTTTCCCCAACCAGGCTGAGCCTTCTCAAAAGCCGTTGTCACATCCCTCAAGTCCTCAGCCAACATTTGAGTTAATGACCAAACAAATTAGTGTTCAGAAAAGGAGTCAGGGCACTTAAAATTGGGAAAGTCTGGAATAACTTATGGCAAGTGCTGTCATTAGCTCCAAGGTAACACTTGTAACAGCATGCTTAAAGGCAACTGTCTTCATGATAGTTCTAAGTGGTTCTTTGGTCTGAAAAGTGAAACTTGTTGCATTTCATCAGTTCAACACAGTGTGACATTGAGGCCTTCAACATTTGGCTGCCAGTTAGGTTGGGGATACCAAGAAGCTATTTGGAAAATCGATTGCATTATATGAATGATTGTGATTGAAAATGCAATTTATCTTTGACAGGTGAATATAACATTCAGGAGAGTGAGAATACAGAGCAAACACGAAATGTGATTCGAATTATTCCTCACCACAACTACAATGCATCTGTTAATAAGTACAACCACGATATTGCTCTTCTAGAACTGGATAAACCCTTAACGCTAAACAGCTATGTAACACCTATTTGCATTGCCAACAGAGAATACACAAACACCTTCCTCAAGTTTGGATCAAATTATGTGAGTGGCTGGGGCCGAGTCTTCCACAGAGGGAGACCAGCTACAATTCTTCAGTACCTTAGAGTTCCGCTTGTCGACCGAGCCACATGCCTTCGCTCCACAAAATTTACCATCTATAATAATATGTTCTGTGCTGGTTATCATGAGGGAGGTAGAGATTCGTGTCAAGGAGATAGTGGGGGCCCACATGTGTCAGAAGTGGAAGGGACCAGTTTCTTAACTGGAATAATTAGCTGGGGTGAAGAGTGTGCAATGAAAGGCAAATATGGTATATATACCAAGGTATCCCGGTATGTCAACTGGATTAAGGAAAAAACAAGGCTCACTTAAAGAAAACTGTATTTGCAAGGTTAATCCATTGATGACAATGGATCAGACCTCATAATACCTAATCACTTTTCTATCCCATCTCTTCTTACATTTGAATGTGTGTGTGTGTGTATATATATATATATATATATATATATATATATATATATATATTCCACAGGTACCATTTTCTATAGGGGAGATTTCTGTCTGGAATTCAGATTTTACTAGAATCACTGAATTAGAAAATGTGACCACTGAAGAAATATTATGTAGTAAGAAATCATGCCCATTTCTGCATTTGAAGACCTCGAGAAAACTGTATGTTTTCCACCTGCCTGTCAAGTAATGTGGTTCTCCATTGTGGCTACTCATCTGATTTTCTCTCAGCAGTACTCCATCTTCCAGACATTTCTAGTATCTCCCAGCAAATAATTAATATTTATTAGGTGTGGATCCAGGACCTTTGGTCCAGTCTATTAGAAGACTGGCACCACATTTCCTCTATTGTTATTCCTGAATCCTTTCTTTACCAACCCCCAATACCCAAGTTAGTGGTTCTCACTCCTTTTATTCATTTTTCTCCTCACAGTCATTAAAGCTGATAAAAGCAGATCATGTTGTTTTATAGCTGTATACAAATGTACATATCTCTTAGACCCAGGCTTCCTTTTAATTCGGTCTCAGACTTGCTTTTTCAAATGCTAGGATGAAATAAGGCACCTGAAGCACATGTGAGGGAAGTTCCTTTCAGAGTGTTATTTATATGAATAGAATTTGAAAGCAGTAAGTCATCAAAACCAGCTCCCTAAGAGCTAATAGTCAGATGGCCACAAAGTCTGATTAGGAGTGGTCTGAGGAGGCAATACTGGCATTTCATTGTAACTCAAAAAGCTGACATTGGCCCAGGTATAATGCTTTCTCTATATAAAAAAAAGAATACTAACAGAAAGAAGAGAACGGTCAGTTTGCAACCTAGAACTGGTAGTCTTCAAGGAAGAATTCACCAGTATGTCTTTTTTTTTTTAATTTATTTGTTTTTATTACAAAGTCAGATATACAGAGAGGAGGAGAGACAGAGAGGAAGATCTTCTGTCTGATGATTCACTCCCCAAGTGACCGCAATGGCCGGTGCTGCGCTGGTCCGAAGCCGGGAACCAGGAACCTCTTCCAGGTCTCCCACACGGGTGCAGGGTCCCAAAGCTTTGGGCCGTCCTCGACTGCTTTCCCAGGCCACAAGCAGGGAGCTGGATGGCAAGTGGAGCAGCCGGGATTAGAACCGGCGCCCATATGGGATCCCGGCACATTCAAGGCGAGGACTTTAGCCACTAGGCCATGCCGCCGGGCCCCACTAGTATGTCTTCAGCAGTGCCCAGGGCCAAGCAAGAAGTTGCTTAGAGCAGAGAACTGGCAAATCGTGTCTCCTGGACTAGTTTAACCCTGCAAAGCAGAAGTATGCAGCAGGCTTCAGGTTATGAGTTGTTGTAATCAGCCCCCTGACTCCCTCCTTTCTGGTATCATGCTCACCAATGAATGTTTTGATTACCATGAATCCTTCTATATTGAGTTCCCCTGCTGCTCTCTCCAGCGCCTACCCATGCTCAGCCAGACCTCAGTAGTGGTTATTCCTTTCAAGTTCTGCTAGTATCTTGTCACCTAAATCTTTCAAGAGTAAATATCAATAAACATATTTTTGAATGCCTGGTAGTGTTTTTTCTGTTAAATTGTCCACAGAGAAGTATCCCATGCACTATAGTCAGCTAAACACTTGGAGGAATATGGCCAAATGCAGTAACACACACACTTGCTGTTACCAAGTGTTCATAAGTAACCGTGCACTGTGTCCTGCAGCACAGGGATCTGCATCCAGAGACAGCTACATGGAAGCAGCAGTGTGTATGGCACCTGGGAAAGACATGCCCCCTTTGCATATTGAAAGACTTCCACAGGATGCTCTCACAAGGTGCTTATGACATGAATACCTCATTGCTTTTTAAAATTCATTTAATCAACATGTAATATGTAAGTTACTCTATTGATCTACACTACTGCACAATGTCTGCTTGATAAACGTTAGCTGAATCTGAAGCCATGTTTATCCCAGAGTGGAAATCTGTCTCACCCTGAGTATCATGAAAGGGACAATAACTGAATAAAAATATTTCCTGAAACCTGTTTCAGAAACAAATGAAAAGATTCAATTCCACTACTGTTGCCTAAGGAAAGCAAGGGAGGATCCACTGTAATTGTCTTGGCTTTAAGGAGGTTACTAATTCATGCATGAAACATGTTACTTTAAATTTGAATGACTGAAGGTCTGTCACCCCATAACTCTGCCATTGGTAAAAGTGAGATGCTCTGGCCATGTTGCCATGGAGACCACCCCTTACAAAGGCAGCAGTGGGGAACTGGCCTCACACCTCCTGTGATTGGTCTTCCCTGTGGCAGAAGGAGGAGCTTCTGGGCCTTTGAACCTCTGAGCCACATTATCCCTTTCCCCAGGAGCTACAAAATGACTGAATTCATCCAGAGCCACCTACAGCCTGTTGCCACCACTAAACACATGAGGCTTTTAAGCCCACCTGAGGGCCAATGGCTACAGAGCCAAGCCCTGGTTGGATTCTGCCAAGGGCATTTGTAGTCACCATACATGAATCATTAGAGCTTTCAAAATTGCTGTAGCTACTTAACCTAAATGGGCTGAAACATGCTGCTATAATATTGAAAGTGACAGATTAAAATGGAACTCTTGCTGAGTAAAGAAAAGTGTGTTAATATAGTGCAGTCGTTTTAACTGGCTGTTTAAGTGTGATTGTTTTTTGGTTCTCCTGAATATCACTTGCTTTATGATGACAAGTATGAACAAAGTACAGTCCAACCATTTCTGTCAGGGGACAAACAAAAGACTTTTGCTCCAGGTCTAGCCCAGGACAAACCAGTTTACAAAATTGGTTAATCATGGCCTCTAAACCACTTCTGAGTGCTTACAGACTCATCCAAGGATAACAGAACTACATGGACCATTAACTACCACCCAACCCATTCTGCTTGTTTACCAGATGAGGAGATGTAGGCCAGGAAAGGACCAGGCCCAAGGTTACACTATAAAGGAGCCAGGAATAGAACTCAGATCTGCTGCCTTGTATTGCAAAAACAGAGCTTTACTGAAGCACAGTAACTCTGCTGTGTATTTTTAGAGCAGCTGAAAACGTCTGCATAGTTGACAATTCTTTCAAAAAACCCGGATCTACCTGAAATTCTTACTAGTGATGCTCTAACTGACAACAAGGTGACAAAATCAACATCAACAAGTGGCCTGGAAGACAGACTGTCAAGCAAATAACAAACGGGAGTTACGGCCCCTGGTTCATAGCAGGTATTCAGTAAACACGTGTAGAACAAATGTGGTATTGGTGTGTTGTGTTTAGCCCAACTGCGAGCACTGTGTCTTCCAGATGTGACATTTGACTTCCAGAGTAGATTCATCAGCATCCTCTGGCACACAATCATTCCAGCAGCATTGTAAGTTTATTCTTTGCAACTGTGCTGGGGAAGACATGTGCTGTACCCTAGCACAGCAGGCTTCTCCAGAAGCTCTTGTCTGGAGGCTAAAGGTGGCTCCAAACAGCCACTGAGGCTGAGATTCTAACAATTGCAGTGCAGCTGTGGGTGACTTGCAAGCCGAACTTAGCTGCTGACAGGCCTGTCTGCATAGAGCAATCAGGAGTCAGATTTCTTTTTGAATACAAGGCTTACACTAGTCACCTAGAAATCGCAGTGCTGCAGTCACAAGCATCAGCATGTTCTACACGCTGTGGAGGCTGTTGATGGAGCGACAACAGGCAAAGCCCTATGGGGACCTTGCTGTTTCCAGCTAGTCCATGTCCACAGATCCCTTTACTCACTTCCTCCTATAAAACTTTCATTAAAAACGTTTTCATCATCTTATAACTATGAGATTTTTGAGGTAATCTCAACTTTTAATCCAAAAAGACAAACATATGAGAATCCTCTTTCTCATATGAAGGGTATAAAGTTGATCGGAACAACCCATGATTTAAAAAAAATAATAATAATGTGTGGATTTTTTAAAATGCAATAAAATAAACAGCTTTTTATTCTGTTTTTCCATGAATTTATCAAAATGCCCTCATATTTATAGAGACAAATACTTCTGGATCACGATGAAAAAATGTGCTCCATCCCCTTACCAAGTCTGGCAAACATACTTCAAACTGTTGCCCAGATCATTTCACCCCAATAGAACAGCTACCCTCTTGCCTAAGTGAAGGCTGGAAGGGGCACTGTTGTGAATAAGTGAGTGAAACCAATGCCTGAGATGACGGCACCCACTTTTAAAGTGCTGGTTCAAATCCTGGCTGCTCAGTTTCCGACCCAGCTCCTTGCTGATGCACCTGGGAAGATCTCAGAGGATGGTGCAGTTACAGGGGCTGCTGCCACACATGCAGGAGGCCCAGAAGGGCTCAGGGCTCTTAGCTTCAGGAGGATTCAGCCCAGGCACATAGTCACTTGGAAAGTGAACCAGTGAATAGAAGACCTCCGCCTCTCTCTCTCTTTCCCTTTTTCTTGTATACTCTGAATTTCAACTAATAAAATTTGAAGAGAGAGAGAACAAGAGACGGAGCAAGAGCAAGCTGGGACAGGAAATATTTCTGATTCCAAAGACTTCCATTCAAGGAGGCAGGCATTTGACACAATACTTAAGACTGCACATAGGATGCCCACATCTCTTACTGGAGGGTCTTGGCTCAAGTCCTGGATCCTCTTCTGATTTTAGCTTCATACTAATGCACATCCTGGGAGGCAGTAGGTGATGACCCAGAACTTGAGTCAGTTCCACTCATGTGGAAGACCTGGGTGGAATTCTGGACCCCTGAATTCAGCCTGACCCAGCCCTGACTATTGCAGACATTTGGGGAGTGAATCAGCAGGTGTAAAATCGCCCTCTCTCTCCATCTCTCTCCCTCATTCAAATAAATAAATAAAATAAATACATAAAAATTTCACGCAAAAATCCTTCGTTGAAATGTTAAATACGAGTTTCTCATGGATTAAAAAAAATAGTTAATGTCCCTGAGATTTGCTTACTCTATACTTTTAGAGATGCTGTAATATATAGCTTCTCTAGATTAATAACCATGAAGTGGCTTATGTGCTAGTCTCAATAAGATAAAGGGATCCCATGATACACATTACATGCTTGAGTGACAATCTATATATAGAAGCCTAGTTTGCACATCTTCCTCCTGGCCTATACTACAAAAATAGCCACTAATATTCATGAGATTAAAACCCAGCACTGTCTCTCCTCTCTGTATATCTGACTTTCCAATGAAAATAAAACAAGTCTTTTCTTAAAAACCCAGCTCTAAAAGCTGGAAGCCAAATTAAGGATACAACTATTCTTTGAGAAATTCAGTTTATGCTTGATAAATAAATGAACTATTTGTGAATGAAATGGAAGAAAGAAAAAGCTTTTACTAACTCCAGAACTGAAATTCCCAAGAATTAATGATAGAAATAGATACTTCTCTTGAACACATCAAGGAATACGCCAAGGAAGACAAATACAAGAAGACAGCCCTCGGTGTTCACTTTTGTCCTAGGATATAAGGAGTCATCATATTCTAGGAAATGTGAAATTGTTAACCTGGAAGACCTTGTGATAGTTTTGACATTTTCATCTTAGTTATTGCCTTTTGTTTGTGATCTTCAGAAGTTGTACTTACCTTGCTTATCTGTGATTTCTGCACTCATATAGGTTATTTTGTTATTGTACTTTATTTTTATAGGGTCACCTCTTAGCTTTCATCTTGATTTCACTCTCTCAAGTGATATTACCTAATCAAACTACCATGTAAAAAAAGTTTAGTATCTGAATCAAAGTGCTATTCTTGGCCACAGGGATTTAATTTCTCCCAGTATGCTTGCCGTAATGTTTGCCGTTCATACTCTTGCCCATACACTCTATTACCATGTTAACATGCTTAAGAGTAGAATTTTGGGGAGCTGGCATTTAACAGACTGCATTCTGCATGAACTTATCTGGGTTGGATTCCTGACTTCAGCTATCTGTGAAATACAAACCTGGGTGACAATGATGAAGTTGGCTCAAGTGGTTGGGTTCCTGCTGCCCTCACAGGAGACCTGATTGTCTTCCCAGCAAGCAGCTCCCAGCTCCAATCCCAGGCCGACCTCAACTATCGTGGGCTTTCACAGAATGAGCCAGTAGATGAAGTCAGTCTCTCTCCACCTCATTCTCGGCCTCTGAAATATTTAAAAGCTTAGCATCCCCCCCAGAAGAAAGACTTGATTTCTTACTTAATTAGCTTACAAAATGTAACTTCAGGCAATGCGTATGTTGAAAGGACAGTTACACATTGCCTAATGGTTGGACTGCTCTAAATCAGAACTTTTAGCACATGGAATTTTGTTGAACACTGAACACTTACAAGACTAGCACTTTATCTGTTTCACAAGATATACTCAATGGTCTGTTAGAGCTGGCATTATAAACTCATAAGAGCCAATTTTGAAAGAAAAACTTTAGGCAAAAGAATTTTCACAGAGTAAAGAATGAATCATTAATAGGACACTGGTCAGAACCCAGATTGGTTCAGAGCACTCCACTGCAGGGATCCTGCAGGGAGACAGCAGGACTGTGGGATGACGCAACCGCAAGAGCATGAAGATGCATGGGACTGGCTGACATGAGACAAGCCTCAATGTCAGTTGGTAGTTTCCAGTAGATAAAGCCTCTAGTTTCATCTTATTGATTACATTGGGCATCAATTTGCTCATGAGAGACTCAAGTGGCCTGCATATTTTTTAAAACCTCCATTTTGTATATCTCTTCTCAACTCCCAGTTCACTGACTTTACATTGATATCTTGAAATTTGTCATGTTAGTAGTATTTGCATCATAGACATTAGCAAATGCTACAACTAATATTTTGGGTGTTAGTTTTAAGAAATCCAGTTGCTAATAATTTCTCAACACACCTTTGGCCAGAATGTCATTATCTGTTTGAAACCTCCTCCTTTTAACAGTCCAGCTACTCAGTTATTGCTAACTGACCGCCAAATAAACACTATGGACTGAAATGTAAATTTTAAGGAGGCAGAATGCTTATGAAGTAGAAATATTTAGAAATCAGGCTTTCAAATTGTGTTCTTAAATAGAAATAATTTTTTTTCATTATAGAATGAAACATTTTGTAGGCACACATGTTTCTCTAATGTAACACATTTCACACATGAAGACTTTATGGCTATTTTCTACCATGCTGATATATTAGTTCATGGTAACATGTAAGACATTTATTAACAATGTAGAAAAAAGTTCTCGAATACTATTTCCAACCAGCATGTAAGATAAATGAGAATGAGAGGTGCATGTGAGATAAGCTTGTTGCAGAGTTTCACTATATTTCAATCACCAAGAGACATCATATTCCACTGATCCGGTGCTGAGTTAAAGTAGTTAAAATGGTTTGTACTGTAAAATTGCTTACAAAATATAAAACTGTATAATGAATAGCATCATGGAATTCTAAGCACTAGCATGATTCATATCTACCCATCTTTTTCTTTCCAGCCCCCGCCTCTGCCTGTCTGCAGAGGCATCCAGCATGTGTCTGTACATTAAACTATTAAAATGCACATTGTGTTATTGAATATTTTAAAGCCTCATATAAATGCTGTCCTATTTCTTCTATGTTACATCTTTTCTCATGAGATTCTTTGAAGGCAAGATGGTGGCTATAACGTCATTTTATCTCCCCTGTAGGTTTTATTGTGTGAGATTCCATAGTCTACTTATCTAAACTTCTGTTCATGGTTACTCACATTGTTTCCAAGTTATTTATTCTTCGAAAGTTTGCTATAAATATTCTGGCATATGTGTGGGTGTTTGTATGAGGTACATGCTTAGGAGAATTGCTCATCCGTAGAGAATTCACCTCATCTTTCCTTGGCACTAGCAAATACCTCATCCAAGAATTGTACCAATCTGTGCTCTCAGTAGCAGTAAATGAGAAATTTTCTACTTCTTATCCTTTCCAATTCTTGATGTTTTAGGCACAGAGGAAATTTTTCATGTTACTGATGCTCAATGTACAATGCCAACTTTGACCAAATCCAGGCATTTTGAAACTAATTGTAAATGTATAGATGTAATCTTTGTCCTCCAGTGGTCAATAAGGAAATTATTTTTTCCTATAATAACAGACCCTTCAATTTTGTCTACAAATGTGTATCTTTCTTTTTGCTGCCATCTTTAGTGGGGTCATAAAGTTAGGGCTCAGTTAGTTGCTTAACATTTTATATTATTTGATTTCTTATAACTAACCATATAAAAGAGTGTATTTACTATCAAAATTTGCCACAAACTATTAACCAAGATAATTCAGCCAACTGAGGTTTTCTAATGCATCAAATACTACTAACTAGATCTTCTCCTTTTTCCTCTTCTGCTCAATTGTGACTTGTTAAAGATTTATGTATTTGCTTGAAAGAGTTACAAAGGGAGGTAGAGGGGAAACGAGACGGAGATAGATCCCCCATCCATTGGCTCACTCCCTAGTGGAACACAAGAGCCAGGACTCACCCAGGCCACAGCCAGGAGCTTCCTCTAGGTATCTCACATGGATATCAAAGTCCCAAGCATCTGGGCCATTCCCCATTGCTCTTCCCAGCCCACTAGCAGGGAGCGGCATCTGAAGTGAAGCAGCTGGGACACAAATGGGAGTCCATACTGGATGCTGGCATTACAGGTGGCAACTTTACCCACGACACAACAACATCAGCCCCTCAACTGTAATTTTTAAATTTGTTCCCCAGACTGATTGTATTTATTATAGTAACAATAAAGTAAATGAATTGATTTCACAAACATTTAGGTGAAACCTATCGTTGAAGTGGTTTACATCATGCTTTGGTGTAGGTTTCTAAGAATTTTCACTGAGCTTTAGGAACAAAGCTCAACTTTATTGCCTGTTATCCATATACATTAGATGTCCTGTTCAGAGGGCATATGCTGAAAATGGTTCCACAAGATGTAGTGCACTTATTCACATATGTGAAAATTAAATGATCAATTAATACTGACAGGAAAAAAATCTTAAATGCAAGGGAAATCTTAAGACATAAATAGGCTATAAACTTTAAGAAAGAAAATGCATTTTAAGAGAAGTATTACATGTTTAAAAATCCTAGTTGTCACATATTAATTTTGTTTTGAACAATGTAAGAAAGAGAAAAACAGAGACCAAGACCTTCTATCTGTTGGCTTATTCCCCAAATGCTCACATTAGCCTGGGTTGGACCAGGCCAAAGCCAGGAATCTGCAAGTCTGTCTAGATTTTCCACATGGGAGAGAAGACCCAAACAGTTCCACCATCGTGTACTACCTCCTGGAAGGGAAGCACAGCAGAACAGACTGAACCAAGGACTCCGAAACGGAGGCACCCCGTCCTGTCTCATCCTGCTGTCCCTCAGTGCCTGCCTCTAGCTTTATCGTTGAATTTGGCCTCTTCCTACGCATTTTGTTCCATGAGACTCCTTATAAAGTGACCACAGTAAAACAGTGCTTGGAAGTGTCCTGGAATGTAATCAAGGTGACTTATTTTGATATTTAATTGCTTCGGACTTGACCTATAAAGCACCGTCTGCTGCCTTAGTGGGAAGAAGATCTTTGTACTCTAGTACCTATTAATAGTAAGCAAGTTGGGTCTGGCACGGTAGCCTAGCGGCTAAACTCGCCTTGTACGCACCTGGATCCCATATGGGCACCAGTTCTAATCCTGGCGGCTCCACTTCCCATCCTACTCCCTGCTTGTGGCCTGGGAAGGTAGTCGAGGATGACCTAAGGCTTTGGGACCCTGCACCCGTGTGGGAGACCTGAAAGAGGCTCTGGGCTCCAGGCTTTGGATCGGCGCAGCACCGGCCGTTGCGGTCACTTGGGGAGTGAATCATCGGACGGAAGATCTTCCTCTCTGTCTCTCCTCCTCTCTGTATATCTGACTTTGTAATAAAAATAAATAAATCTGAAAAAAAAAAAGTAAGCAAGTTATTCTCCACGAAGTGTTCACTGAGTGAAACTGGATTGATTTCTGACTAAAACTAAGAACAGAATCACTGACCTAATTTTCCTTCAAGTGGAGTATTTCTTCTGCTTCCTTACATGTTTCAAAATACGCTCTGATGTTTTCTCTTGAGGAGATACTGTAGCGACTAGCATTATGGTGCAGGTTAAACTGCCATCTGCACTACTGGCAGCCCATATGGTCACTGGTTCTAGTTTCTGCTGCTCCACTTGCAATCCAACTGTTTGTTAATGTGCCTGGAAAGGCCACAGAGCTTGACACAGGCCTTGGGTCCCCGCACCCACATGGGGAGTGGGAGACATGGAGTTCCAGATGCCTGGCTTTCGCTTGGTCCAGATCTGTGTAAATCAGACCAGCAAATCAAAGATCCCCCCTTACCTCCCTGCCTCTCGGCAACTCTATCAAACAAATAAATACTGAGAAATAAAGAGAAGACTATAGCTCTGCTATTAACGTGGCTTTTAGAACTGTGAATTCTATATTGTGAAACTTGAATGAGTACGTAATTTTGCAAATGTTAGCAGTAACATTTACTCTTCCCCCAATGTGGAAACAAACTTGGATAGACATTTTAATTTGCAGGGAGCTTTATGGAGGAAGATTAACTTATTTGTTAGTTCATTGATGATGCTTCCTTATAAGAGCTCCAAATAAATTTGAATTCAAAAGAGGTGGTTAGCCCATGCTGCGATGCTCCTGAAGTCATCAAAACTCCCCTCAGTGCAAGATCCAATCAAACCAATGTAATGTACTTTCTTTCTATCCCGTTCCAGTTAAGACACAAGTTCTAACTCCCAAATGAACTATGAACGAGAGAGACTATTAGATCTTGCAAGCCCAGCTGAAGAAACCTTTGCATCACCAAATGAGGTTTAGAAAAGAACTGGAGGTTATCTCGGGGTTTCTAGGCTTCCTGGAACCCCATTATATGGAAGTAGACTTTCACAATGGATGGATATACTCATAAACAGGGCTATCTCGCCCCTGAAACTGATACTGCTATTTTATAGTTAGGTGAAGAAACTTTGAGCAAGACATTTTACTGTGACTCATCTCTTTTATCACTCTGTTTTTCTCCTAGAATTATGAAGCAAGACCCAGCAGCGAGCTTTGGGGTCTTGGGGGTATCAGTTACTGCCTAGGGACATCCATGGATAACACCACTGTACGTCTAGGTAAGGAATGAATCCTGAGATACACTCAATGACAAAGCCACTGTACCTGCAGGTAAGCGAAGGGACTGAGACCTGGTGGTTTGGAGGGGAGAGACCTGAAGTTGGGTTTGTTAGCATGGAACACGGCTGGTCATCACCACACCAGAGCACACACACACTATGGCTAGGGGCCTGTCTGGCAGGGCTAGATCCCAGTACCTGACGATGAGTGTTAGATCAGCAAATGGGTCACATAAGACTGGACCATTGACACCAACTAGCAAGCAAGAGAACCAGATCTGGGGGTGGATTCTGTGGAAGACAAGTGGGCCCAACCCTGTGGAACTACAAGTCCCACTGGTTACTTTGAGAGTTGGGATGGTAATGGGCTGAGCTAGGTGTGACCATATAACTCACCAATACTCACTGGTGCTGGGGCTGGGAACAAGTAGGGCAGGTCCAGGATGCAGCACCTGCATGCCCACCCTAAAACAGGCTGTGAGGCAGGCCAGGATGCACCAAGTCATACAAAGGTCGGAATGAATGCAGCAGGTCATGATGTACAAGGACCAAGCATCTGCTGACATGCCTGAGATCAGGATCTGAGAGTGGCCCAAATGGGGGAACCTGGGAAACTCCCTTAGTGGGTCATAGCTTCTGCTGACAAGCATGTAGTTCAAGCCTGGGTCTTGGGCATGCTGGGCAGGGCAGCTCCACCCATCAGCAAGTGTGTGAATCGGGTGGGGCCGAGCAAACCATAGTCCACTGGCAAGTGCCAGGATGGAGTGCAGGTCATGCTGGGCTAGGCTGCCATACATACTGGTTTGCAACAGGCAGGGATGAGAAAAGACTGAGCAGGGCCAGGTTGCATCACCCACCAGTGAGAACTGGGACTGTGGGCCAGCTGGGCTAGGCCAGGTTACAGCTTCTGAAGGCAGGGGCCAAGACAGGGGAGGGGCTGTGCCAAGCTGAGTCACATAGCAACCACTGCCATACGTGTGATCTGTAGCTGGGATGAGGCCTGTTTGGGGAGTTAAGGGAATGCCCTGGCTGGGTTGTGGGTCCCACTGGTTGAGTGCAGGGCCCGGAGTGGTGGGCTGTGGTCTGGTCTGGACATGGCTGCAGTCTCCCTTGGCACAAGTGTGGACTGAGTCTGGGGTATGCCAGACTGAGCTGGACTCCAGCACCAACTGGTGTGCTGTAGGATGGACTGATTTAGGTGTCTACCCCTGCTGAGCCATGCGAGAGCTGTTTCTGGGTATGAACTAGGTTTGGCTGGGCTGTAGCACCCAACAGTAAGAACTGGAATGGGTGAGGGCAAGTCAGAAAAGAATACCATTTCTGCTAGGACAGGAAGTGGACTAAGTAGGGCTGGCCCATGGGCCCAAAGGTGTGCACTAGATCTGGCATTGGGAGAGGTTCTGATGGAGGAGCTTGGCAACTCCTCTGTCGAGACACAGTCCCTACAGGTGAGTGTGAGACCGAAGAAAGGGATCAGCCCAGACAGGCCAGGTTACAATACCGACAAGTTTACCTTTGGCTCAGGTTGGGGGTGAGACAGGCTGGGCCAATTCATATCACCCACTGCTAAACCTGAGAACCAGAATGGTGTGTGGGTCATGCCGGGTCGGGCTGCAATACCAGCCAGGTCACATTTGGGCCGGGACTAGGGGCTGGCTGTGCTGGCTAGGCTGTACTCCCCCCAGTGTGAGATGGAACTGGGGATGGGCTGGACAGGGCCAGGATACAGCAACTACTGGCAAATGCCAAAGTGAGGCGGGCCACACCAGACTGGGCTACAGTGTCCAACTAGTACACATGAGACCCAGGAGAGAGCAGGTGAACTGGATGGGTGGGGCTACAGAGAGCTCCTTTGCTGGGCCACTATTCCCACTGGTAAGCATGAGAGCTGGGATGGGGGCAAACCATACTGGGCAGGGCTACAGCAATTGTTGGCTTGCATGTAAGTTGGATCAGGAACAAGCCACGCTAGGCAGGCTGTACCTACTGGTACATGCATAAGCCAGAGTGGGTGTGGGTTGATTGGGCTTTTCCACAGCATCAGCTGGCAGATGCTGGCATGGGAGGCAAACTCTGTTGAGCCCAACTGCAGTAACACCTGGAGAGTGCAAGATCTAGAAGTGGGAGTGAGCCCATTAAGGAAACAGTGGGTTTCCACTTGGGTTGCCACTCCCTCTTGGTGAACGTGA
The DNA here is from genome assembly GCF_030435755.1 of Ochotona princeps. NCBI lineage: Eukaryota > Metazoa > Chordata > Mammalia > Lagomorpha > Ochotonidae > Ochotona > Ochotona princeps. The sequence continues at coordinate 96,975,951 of NC_080865.1, forward strand.
GAACCAGGACTGGGACAGGCAAAGCTAGATAGAGAGTGGAACCTGCTGGCACATGTGTGGGCAGGATAGTGGAGCTGGTTGGTTTGAACTAAGCTTCAATGCCCATTGACACATATGAAAGCTGAATAGGATGCGGGACAGACTGGACCAGTCTGTTGTACATTCTGGCAAGCACAGAAAACAGGGCAGGGGGCAGGCCTGATGAGGGTTATTGCGGGTCATTCCTACTAGGCTACAACTCCCACTGGTTTGCGTGGGGGCCGGGTGTGTGGTGGGGCAGGATTGGACTAGACTGCAACACCCATTAAAAGATACCAGACTGGAGATAACTGACCCATCAGTTGCAACCAACAGTGTGTGTGAAGGCCAATTTGGGCGACGGACTGTGTCAGATATTGGCATGCACACACAAGAATCAGGTCAGGAATCACCTCAGAGAAGTTTCTTTGGGAATCCCCCCAAGTGAACCGCTGGACTTTTTTTGACATGCTGGTTGCGCAAAACCATGTCAATTCCATAATGTTACAAATTGCTGTTAATGTTGTATTGGGACTCTTAATTGACTGGGATGATATTCTACCAGCTCTAACTTCGGACCAGAAATGGTCTCCCCAAGAAACTGTTCAACCCATCTGAACAATAAGTAGCTGGACTCTATGCTTGGTATATGTTTGCAAGGAAAGAATCTTGATTGAATTTGAGCTGTGATACTGCACCAAGGTGGAGGAATCCACCAGGGGGGAGGGGCGTGGGGAGGGGTGGGGGGATTCCCAGAGCCTATGAAACTGTCACATAATGCATAACAATTAATAAAAAAAGTAAAAAAAAAAAAAAAAAAGAACTCCAACCATGGAGAAAATTGCAGGTTCCACAGTCTGACGGTGGAATGCATGTATCAGAGCTGGGCCTCCTCAGTGGCTCAGATGGAGCAATGGACAACATATCCAGAAGCATATGCAGGATATGGCAGTACACTGGAGACTGCAGAGGACATCTGGTACCATAACAGAGGATGGAGGACAGAACAAATCAATCAACTACCCCAGCCAAGTGTTGACAGTGTTACCTGGGCAAGCAGAGTCTCTAAGGTGGACTGTCAGTCAGTGGAGTCTGGAGAGATTTCATTGTGATTGAAGTGGAAAGATCAGCAACAATACAGAACTGTTGAGCTATCAAAATCACTTGAGCAGGACCCTCAAAGCATGCCCCACACTGGGGAGCCTGGGATGGTTGGGAGGCTGGGTGTGGCCTTTACCCTTATCTCTCCCCTTACCCCAGATACAGGAAGGAAAGAATAGAATGTGAAAACAATGGTCTCACCCACTTTCCTCTAGCCCTTGACTCTTCCCACCCAAATCAAATATGTAAAAATTATCCAAAAATGTTTATAAAAGAAAAAAAGAAAGAAAATTTTAATAAAAGATGTTCTCTTGATGAGGTCCCAATTGTTTATTTTGGTCTTGATTTCTACTGCATTTGGAGTCTTTTTTAGGAAGTGAGGGCCCACCCCTAAGTGTTGCAGTGTGTTTTCAACATTTTCTTCCGAAAGTTTGAAGGTTTCTGGATGTAGGTTTAGATCTGTTATCCATTTAGATCTGATCTTAGTGTATGGTGAGAGATATGGATCTATTTTTTTGTTTCTGCAGGCTATTAACCAGTTGTCCCAACAGCATTTATTGAACAGACCTTCCCATTTGCCTGGATTGTCGTTTGTCTTTTTGTCAAAGATTATTTGGCTGTATCTGTGTGGGTTCCTTTCTGGTGTTTCTATTCTGCTCCATTGATCTTCCTCTCTATCTTTGTGCCAGTACCACGCTGTTTTGATAACCACTGCCCTATAGTATGTCCAGAGGTCCGGAACTGTGATTCCCCCTGCTAACTTCCTGTTCTTCAGGATGGTTCTAGCTATCCGTGGTTTTTTGTGTTTCCAGATGAACCTTTGGATCATTGTTTCCAGTTCCATGAAGAATGTTTTGGGCAATTTGATTGGGATTGCGTTGAATGTATATATTGCTTTTGGCAGTATAGACATTTTAATGATATTGATTTTACCTATCCAGGAGCATGGGATGTTACTCCAACTTTTGAGGTCTGTACAGCTAGAGAAACAATCAACAAAGTAAAAAGGCAACCCACAGAATGGGAGAAGATCTTCGCACACGACATAGGTGATAGAGGGCTGATCTCCAGAATATACAAAGAGCTACAAAACAAACAAAATGTCAAAACAAACAAGCCACTCAAGAAATGGGCACGGGAAATGGGCAAACACTTCACAAAGGAACAAACCCAAATGGCAAATAAACATATGAAAAAATGCTCAAGTTCCCTGGCAATAAGGGAAATCCAAATTAAAACATCAATGAGGTACCACCTAACGCCAGTAAGACTGGCCCACATGAATAAAAGCACCAACAACACTTGTTGGCGAGGTTGCAGGGAAAAGGGATCCCTACTCCACTGCTGGTGGGGCTGCAGGCTGGTACAGCCTCTATGGAAATCAGTATGGAGAATATTCAAACAACTCAAATTCAACATACCGTATGATCCAGCAATAGCACTCCTAGGAATATATCCAGAACAATTGTTTTATGAGAAACCAACATGCACTCCAATGCTCATAGCAGCACAATCAGTAATTGCAAAAACATGGAAGCAACCAAAATGCCCATCAACAGAGGATTGGATAAGAAAGCTATGGTTCATCTACTCCATGGAATACTACTCAGCTATTAAAAAAAACAAAATGCAGTTCTTTGTGGCCAAATGGGCCAAACTGGAAACCATAATGCTAAGGGAAATGAGCCAATCCCAAAAGGTTAAATACCACATGTTTGCCTTAATTTAAGATGATATGATGTTATGTATAAGATGTTATGTTATGTATGTTATATGTTGTGTATAAACTAAAATTGAAGTGTAGGTGAGGTGGTCACAGAAGGTGGCTGGGAACTCGCATTTACTTTTAACATATTGGTTACTCATTACTATGTCAATTAATTCCATAATGATGTAAATTTTTGCTGATGGTATGTTGGAGCTTTCAATTGACTGGGATGATACTCTGCTGGCTCTGTCTTCAGACCAGAGAGGGTATACCTAAGAAGCCGTTGAACTTGACTGGACAATAAGATGCTGGACTCTATGTTTGGTATACGCTTGCAATGGGGGAATCTCAACTGAACTTGAGCTGTGGTTATGCAACAAGGTGGAGGAATCCACCATGGTGGGAGGGTTTGGGGAGGGGTGGGGAGAACCCAAGTACCTATGTAACTGTGTCACATAATACAATGTAATTAATGAAGTAAAATAATAAATAATTAAAAGAAAAAAAAAAAGATGTTCTCTTGACAAAGAGCAATAGTACCCACCAAAACCAAAGGCAAATGTGAAGAACATCCCAGGAAAATAACAACAGAAGACTAAATAAATTAACAATCAAGTATCAAAATGACAGGACCAAATTACCATCCATTCACATGAACCCTGAGTTTAAGCTCATCTATCAAACGTTACAGATTAGTAAACTAGATTAAAAAATAAAACTCATCTATTTGTTGCCTATAGAACACAAATCTCACCAACAAAGATCATCAGAAATTATATCTCATGCATTTTGATTTTTTTATTTAGTTTCATTTCTTCAAAACACTTTCCTATTAAATACTTCACTGACCCATAGATCCTACAGTAGCATCATTTTCTTCAACAAGGTTCTTGATTTTCTTTTTCATTTCTTCAGTGACACTTAGTAATGATATAGGGGAATCAGTGGCTAGGGGATGGAGGAAATTTGGGGAAGGGGTAAGGGAAATCCCAGGGCCTATGGAACTGTATCACAAAATGATAATAGTAATAAGAAAGTTTTTATAAAGTCAGGAAAATACAGCTTTGAAGCTGAAGTCTAATAAACATTTAAAGTATAAAGAAATTTTTTTTTATTATTTCATTTTATGACACAGTTTCATAGGCTCTGGAATTCCCGCAACCCCTCTAAAAAGCCCTCCCCTCATATTGAATTCCTCCATATTGTTACAGTAGTACAGTTCATAACCAATCATGATTCCTTCATTGCGGGCATGGACCATGCAGAGTCCAGCACCTTACTGTCCAGGTAAATTCAACAGTTTCCTTGGGAGACAATCCCTTGTCTGAAAGTAGAGCTGGCAGGATACCATCCCCTCCAATGAAAAGCCACTACACAACTTCAACAACAGGAAGAAACATGGAAATTTACAACATCATGAAGTTAATTGACATGGTATTGAGTGACCAATGTGTTAGAAAATGCAAGTTCTTAACCACATCCTGTGACTACTTCATTGACATTTCAATTTTAGTTTATACACAACCGGCTGTTATACACTTTAAAATTATTATAGGGTACTATTCAGCTGTCTCGTATCTATTTTCATTTTTATATTTAGCTGTTTATAGTATTGAAGCATAATTTTTACTGAACTTGGCAAATTTTAGGATAGTCCAATATGGTTTATAACTCTAACTAGGCATATGTTAACAATTGAGGCGCAAAACAGTTTTAGGAGGGGTGTGTGGAGAAATCTTCAACATCTTAGTGAGGAGTAACTAATTTTTGTGTCCTACCTAGTGAGGTATATGGGAGTCTAAGCTGACCGTTTCCTGTCTGGTTCTAAGCTTTCCTTATTGGTCTCTGTCTATCTGTTCTAATTTTTTTGGGGGGGTGGGGCACTCCAGAGCTATCCTGATGGTCATTGCAAGAGAGAGTGGGGATCCAAAGTTGGAACTAAGTAAGGAGCAGAGAAAGCTCCTCTCCAGAGTCCCAAAGGAAGTTTACTGTTCTGTTTCTGAGGACCACTCGGGGCTCCTGGCTATTGTTCTGATGACACTATATCCTGTGAGGAAGGATCTGGGCTTCTTCCATCCCATGTGGGAGACCCAATAGGGAATGGTTGACCTCACAGTTATCAGCCTATGAGGGCACTCCAATTCCCTGTGATTTCCTTGGCCATTGGGATATAGTCCTTGGTGTCCGTACTGATAGTCCTTGGTGAGGTACCGGGAGTCTCCGGTGTTAGGATACAAAGCCTCCTCCTGTCCTCCTGTTCCACTCTGGGGTCCCATCCTGCTCTGTGCATGTGACCTCCTGTTAAGATGTTGTTTTAATTTCATTTTATTTTTGTTGAAGTATTAAGTGAATTATCAAACATATGGACATTTTGATGAGTAACTTATAAATCAACCATAAAGAATTCCAGAAGTTGGGTCTTACATTTTTAATTTGCAGACATTTTTGTAAAAACACAGTTGGTTCCTCATACAAATTGCTACACCAAGTGATGCTACTAGCATAATCTGTCACTTTGATATAATACACAAGCCTATTTGAAAAACAGTTTATTATCATTGTGTTTTCATAAAACCAATAAGGAAAACATGTACCTAATATGCAAACTTGATATACCATCTCATAATTCATGATTCAGAAAACAGAAATTGCAAATCATCATCTTCAGTGAACTGATAATATAAAATACTTCAAGTGAAACTTCAACATTGAATGCAACATCTGGCCATGTGCTTCCATAAAGTCATCACCATGTTTACATATTTAAGATAAAGATATCTGTGCATATATGGGCAGGAAAGCACTATTAGAAACATTTACTAGAATTACTTCTAGAAAATTCAAAAATAAGTAAAACCACTGAACATTAGATTTGTGTTACCTGAACATCTGTAGTATAAATATGAATCTTTAAATCTATGACATATACATCTAAATTTTAACACAGGAGATGTGAATTTCATCACATCAAATCTGTAAGACTTTCAATTTTGGGCCTTTTTAGAACCCTAACACAGCTCTGACAACACTAACTGCTAGTAAACTGCAGAAGAGGCCCTTGTGAACATGCTCCATTGGCACATGCACAGCCCAGAAGTAAATCAAACTATCAATAAGAGCTTAAAATCCCTGATTATCTTGTTAATGTAAACATTCCAAAGAACTGATCTCAAGTTTTCAGATGGAACCTGCGTGTCTGACATGAGACACTTAAATTGCACTAAAAAAATTAATAATAACACAGGTTTTCACCTGAGGGGAAATAAGATGGCTTCTTGCATGATCAGGACAAATTGAAATGATGCAGTCCACCTCAGGGCTGAGGAACTCCTATGAATATCAAGGACAGTGTCATACAAGCCTGGTTACAGTGCTGTTTATCTGTAACATTCTGAAGAAATATAATATAGATCACATCTCCAAAAAGTAAAATTTTGTTTTTAAATTTGACACATTTTCCTTTAATTCAAGGTGAACTTAGTTTCCTTATGTTATTCAGCATAGTATCTACAAAACAATTAAGAATGACCTCAAGTAACGTTGCTTGTTGTTGTGCTGTAACTTCTAACACTAAACGTGAGTGTTCAAAAGGTCCATTAAATATTCAATATGACATTTTCTGATTCTTTAATATGAAAGTCATTATTTGAGATAATTATTTATTAGAAGCATTTATTCTTGAAAAGATACAGCTTGACCAGATGAAAAAATAAAACAGAATTCACATCTTCTACAACTAGAATTCACAAATGTTGCATGACTTACATTGTGTGGTAATAATATGAAACATATTTGACAGATAATAAATGAAATATCTTAGTATATTTGTGAAAATCTAAACACTGCAGACAGATGCATATGTAGGCAACTGTAACTTTTAATCCGTTGAATAATGTACAACATATTTTTATTATTTTGCTCCATACAATGTAGTGTGCCTCAGTCAATACATTATATTATAGTATTGAACCAAAATCTTCACAGAAGTGTGCATTTGCCATTTCAAAATATAAATGCATGTTGGTTAAAAGTAACAGATACTTCAACATTTTAAGAAACTTCTAGAGAACAAAGACCAACAAAATCCTGTCCTCTTACCTAGCAGCATGTCACACTGAGAAGAGATTAGTAAATGCTTGGAACACTATAGCACCCCAAATGTGCTGCAGAAAAAATGCACTTTACAAATAAGTGACTAGAAAGGACCAATGCAACTCTTTAAATGAAATGAAGTGTATATATTATATGTGTATTTATATATTGTAAGTGTATGTATTATATATATGTACACTTCATTTTTAATATATATATATGGCAAGCTTTATATTCTGCAAAAAAAGAAGCACAGGCTATAACTATATTGAAACTAGTATTTTTACTGTGCATTTTTTAAAGGGTGCTATATGACCTGAATCTACAGGGGTTACAATAATGGAACCACTTTAAATTAAAACTAATCAAATTTGTGCCAAATACGTGAACTTACGTCTTCCAATACAGTTAACTAAAGTTAATGTAATTAACTTTGTCCTGAATTAGGTATGAGGAATTCCTGCTCCCTTACTTAAAATTGTGATGATAAAATTATGGAAAACTACTCTGGGTATTCATTATCATGAAAACAAATGCAAGTTGGATGAATATACTTGGCTGTTTTCACTTTTAAATCTTGAAGATTCTCAGGGCCAGTGCAGTGGTGCAATAGACTACTCCTCCATCCTATGCTGCTGGCATTCCATAGGGGCACTGGTTGGTGTCCCAGCTGCTCCACTGCTGATCTACTTCTTGGCTTATGGCCTGCAAAAGTGGTGGAGATTGGACCAACTCCTTGGGATTCTGCACCCACATGGAAGACCCAGAGGAAGCTCCTGGCTCCCAGCTTCAGATCAGCTCAGTTCTGGCTTTCCTCTCTCTGTCTCTTCTGTCTGCAAAATCTGCCTTTCAGATAAAAATAAATAAATCTAAAAAAGGATACATTGTGTTGTTATTTCATGGTTTTAATCATTTTTAATTGCTTAATAAAACTAGCTAAAATCTGATTTATGCAAAATTAATTTAAACAGCTTTTTAGGGAAAACACTTTCAGAAACTCATGTTTGTTATTTTTTATTAATCACTTAAATAAACACAAAATAGTTGGTAGAAAGTTGGCCATATTCACTTTCAAACTTCTAAAAAATATTTACTGATTGATTTGGAAAGCAGAGTGATGGGGTAGGAGTGAAATCCTGCATTCACTGATCCACTTCCCAAATAGCAGTAACAGGCAACTGCTGGTGCTGGCCCAGGCCAAAGCCAGGAACCATGAACTCCAGCTAGGTCTCACATGTGGCTGGAGGGACTCAAGCACTTGGGCCATCTTCCACTGCTTCCCAAGGACACTGTAAGGAGCTGCACCAGAAGTGGAGTAGCCAGGACTCAAATTGGCAATCCAATGCAGGCCTCCCAAGTGACAGATTAAATTTTTGCCCCATGACATCTGTTCCAGAAACTTTATTCTTCAATGTGTGTGTGATATGAAACCAGTTTATCTTGGTGGCAAAACTTTGATAAGAATAATTTGGCTTTTGTAAGTGTTCAAAATTTTGTAAGTGTCTTAGATTTCATCTTATTCATTATGATAGGCATGCATGCCTGAAGTTATAAAGTACTAAGCTAAGCATGTGTAATATTTCATTGCATTTATCTAACATTATTTACTATTGGTGCTTCTTATATCTTGTGGGATAAAAAAGCTATTCGCTCTTTACAAACTATGATCACAGCTTTTGTGCTCAGATCTATGATCCAATTCAAATTATTTTTTCCCTATGGAGTAAGATGCAAAGATGGAAATTCATTTCTGTCTCCATTGGAAACCACTTATTCAGATTATTCACGTATAAATACACACAGGCATACGTATTCACGTATTGCCTGGAACCACTTATTCAGATTATATGCTTCTCCCTATTCCATTGACTTGAAACTTCAGTTAAAAATGACTTTAGATACTGCATATGAGTAAGGTCATGCAGTATTTTTAATTCTATGCCTGGTTCTCAGAGAGAGGAGCAGTTAGTAAAGTGTTGGGGAAATATTGGCTGATTTCAGTTAAATGTGAGGAATAAGTCCAAGAGAACTATCAGACAACACAGAGGCTTTACTAACTTATCAAGATTTGTTTTATGACACAGTTTATGATAGATCTTGAAGTATATTCCATGGATACTTAACAATGGGGTATCTGACAGTTGTTGGGTATCAATTTTCAGAGTGTCAATGAGTTCTAAGTCTATAACAGATTTTTCTGATTATTAATTACCTAAATGATTTCACAACTGGAGCAGAAAATCTTTAGGGAGTAACCCAGATTAGAGTAACCAAAACAATCAACATGAACCCGACTCCATTTGAAGCATTTCCAAAGCCAAAACTAGCATTTCAGAGAAATTGTGAACATGGTAATAGTAATAATCTTGTTCACCAACGAAGTGTTTTTCTTTTCTGTTCTGCCCTTTTGTAAATAGGAAAGTGTCACATAGGGTCTAAATCTATAAAAACACTGATCTGTATGTTGAAACTAACGAGTGGGTTAATAGAAATGAACACTGGCTACTTCTTACTGCTTTGATACCATCCTCACACATAAGTCCTGAGCCAAAACTCAGGTGTGTTTATGCATATATACAGTAGAAACTTACCACGGGAGCTAATATAGCCCTATAGGACAATGTAAAACTACAAACTGGTAAAGAGTTCTTGGAAAGTTGGCTTGATACTTAAAAAACATAGCTTCAATATTGAATTCTGAAGGATTTCTTACAAGACATCATAATAGTTGAATTCCACTTCAAGTCTATCAGCCTTGTAGGGAAAAATTTAATATGTTTTTAAAACTCTTTCCATGACATTGAAAACAGCAAATAAAATAATCCTAGCTAACATATTTCCAGTCTTCTTTCCAAGTACAAACTTATTTTTACTCTATGCCAATGTTATGTTTATAGAGCTTCAAAAAATTTAGCCTTTAGACAATGTACAGTTTATTCATATTATGCTTGTAATGTTAGCATTCCGAAACCTATAGTCAGCAGTTAAAATCTGTATTTCTCCATTGGAATTAGACCTTTTTTCCTTCTGTTTAATATTTCATCAATCTAAGTAATGAATGAATTAGAAGCCAATATTGTATTATGAATGCAATAAAACAAATAGAATGCTTTACAGCTCAAATTTTTACCAAATTATTGTAAGTGCTCAAAGATATTCATGATGCTATTCCTGAGTCCTTTGAGTAACCAACACACAACTTACATGACTAGAGATAAATGATTCTTTATGGATCCATCACTAATTACCACCCCCAAATACACATTTCTATTCCTAGGGTAAGAGTATAGTGTCATCGTAGCATTTCAGCTCCATTTATTGAGCCAATGAAAAAGAAATGTTTCATTTTTAATTTCCAAAAGAATGATGGTAACATAAGTGTCTTTCCAAGCAGTATTTCCTGCCTGCTTTGTGTATTCTGATTGTTATACAATATGCTTGGCATGACTATCTTTGCAACCAGTGTTACATTAAGTATAGAATGACAAAGTTGAGAAGTCAATTTTTGACCTGGTAAAGGAAAATGAACTGTGTTGTGAAGTGGCAAACAAGGACTGTGACACACAGTAGGCATGCCTTAATTATGTGATTGATGAGTGACTTAAGTGACTAAACGAAATGTGATGTATAGCCATTGTGAAGCCAGAATGTGCCAGCTAATGCATCTGAGGCAAAAGGTAAATCACAAAGAACATGCAGACTCACAGCATTTCATTGTCTCAAAGCATCTTTCACTCACCGAAAGTTAACATTGCATTCAGTGAGCTAGAGCTACACAAGCCTGGCTGAAGTACTGCACCTGAAAGCCGTCACTCTGATATCTGCTGCTCGAGACTGAAGAGCAAAGGTAGAGCAAAGGAGAAATGTTTCAAAAGCTACCCGCATGCCTGTTCCCCACTGGAGACCATCATGAGCATTGCAAATGCACCTGCCATTGAGCCTCAGCATCCTCAAACAGGAACTAAATGGCATCTCCACGTCTAATCAGGAGGTCTTCTGAGCCTCTCCTTCTGTACACTGCTAGGGCTTTATATTTGCCTGCGGACTGTAAGGTTGTTTTGAAAAATTACATTACAAATGCAACTGGGAAACTTCTTGTGTAACTGCTCGCCCTGTGACAGCATTCACTCTTTATCTCAATGGGAAATATGAGACAGGCAGCAGTTTTGCAGGAGCAAACCAAAAGCATGTTTGTGGTGGGAAAAAAAAGCTGACATCCATTTATATAACCTGAAGAATTAATTTTTATTGGGAAAAAAACAGAATTACAGCATGAAATGTACAGCAAGTAACACCACAGCTAATTCAAGTTACATGAATTATAAGCCTAAAATCAGAAAAGGCAGGAAAATATTAAATTTTAGATATTATTTGTAAACTACTCTCATGAAAATTTTACCTCAGCACATACAAAAGCAATAGCCCTGAACAAAACTTCTGATGCTCCCAAAAGGATTTCTGGACTTTGTACAGCTTTGCACAGGTCAAAATAATCGGCCCAAAAGCTCTGGGTCTAAAAAAAGCATACTAAATGATAATTTTGTGCTTTTGGTGACCTTAATCACTTTGCAGCCATAATATTAACTTAATTAATAATAAGCTAAATAATCCAAGGCACACTGATTGCATTTGGTTACACAGTAGACGGAGGAGAAATAATTTTCAAGTCCAAAACTGTTCTGAGATGAGAATTTTTCCAGCGCAATATCTTACACATTGAATGCATCATTTTAAAAATAAAGAGTATCATAATTAAAATGGTTTACAAATGAAAGAAAAGGAATCATTATAAGCTGTAGACGCTTTGCGTGTTCAAAGGATTTAACCTGGAAACAACATCAGCATCATTTGGGCTGACCATCTTTTGAGCAGTATTTTTCCACATGGGCTGCGAAGCAGGCAGGAATAAGCTACTTGCCATTTGACATAGTAGCTTCATCAAAATAGGAGAGCCATCTCTGATATGCGTCTCTACAATGGAAGCAGCACTCATTTCAGTTTCTGATTTGAAAAAGAAATCAAACAGCAGATCACTCCAGTTTCATTTGGGAAGAAGGGAATTAGGCAATACATTGCATTGCCCTTTTGTGTGTATCCTTCAGTTGTACCACTCAGGAAGGTATTGGGAAAAGAAAGGAAACCTAATAGAGTTTTACATTCTCATCCTCTGTGATTGTAACATTTACTAATTTTGCATATTTACATCCTTAAACCATATTTGAAAAAAATGCTTACTTAAGACTTAATTTTTCACAGTTACTTCATAGAACACCTGCAACAAATGTTTAAGCATAAACTGACTTCCTTAACTTTCTGCTCACATTTGAAGACTACTTCATTCATTCCATTCTCAGATGAAAATCACATTTATTTCTACTATTAGGCTACATTAGTTGTTCTGAAAATGTGAGAGGCAGACTTTTGTGGGTTTCTGGCCCTTTCATAGGTTATTAAATGTCAAATCTACATATTTATTATTAAGATATCATTTGCCTCTTACTAAGTTATTGCACGTGTTCAAACATCTTTATGATGCTATTTCTGAGTCTTTTGAGACTCATGACTAGAAATAAATGGTTATCACTTTAAGGATCCATCATTTTGTTCTGCCCTTAGGGTACGCATCCTCCCCAAAATGCGTAGTGAACTTTTCCAGAAGCTATTTCATTGTAATAGTACAACACAGAGGATTAAATAAGCAGATGGGAGAATACAGCTGTCTTTTACTAAGACAAACCTTGAAGATATTTACAGGCTAATTTAAAATGCTATTCACATTATTTATGTTTTAAAGATCTATTGTTTTAGTGAAAATTTTATTCATATAAATTTACAATGAGCTAATAAAAATTTTTAAGAATATATTCTAAAATATTTACTTCCCAGTCTTAGTTTACAATACAGTAAATGTCAATAGATTTAACCTACATAAACAAGAATTCTTTGGGGAACTAAATTTTTAATAATACAGTTTTCTTCATTCAAGAGTTTGAGATATGCTGCTGGTCTAGACAATTAACTCTGGACAAATCTTTCACCAAGTCTGTGCCCCTTTAGTGGCACCTCTATGATTTGGAGGCATAAACCTGGCCTTTCTTTCACTAATACTGGCAATTCTCATCTTACATCAAGATTACACCTGCCAAATTGAATTGGTTGCTCTGAAGGGCATCAAGAACAGTCAATTACTAGGAATCAAGCCTACCCCAAATCAGGTGAGTTGGTAAAAGTAGGAATTTACCCTAAGCAGTCCAAATTCCTAATAACTCAGTATGATTTAAACAACTTGAGAATCATTTCATTTATGAGACACTTACTTTTGCCCTAAAGCAACCTTCTTCAGTTTTGTGGGTGTCCTTTTGTTCTAATATATGCACTTGGTCTTATTAGCACTATTTTGAAAGTTCATTAAAATACATTCCCCAAATGTTATTAAAAAGTTTTTAAAGTGTAAGTTTTATTTCATATATTTTCCAGCCTAAAATCTAAACTGATTGGAAAATATACTTTAAGATTTTCTCTGATTCTATCCCAGCTGCCTAGATGGAGAATACAGTGGTGGGTATAATTATAAAAGTTCATACAAACATACATAATGGAGTACATAGGAGACTGGTAGAATATGAATAAGAACTGTGGGTAGAATAAATACCAAATCCCCCATTCTGATACTGTGCTGAGGCTTTGTAAGACATCAGTGTTGTATGAGTGTAAGGTACACAGTATCTCTTTGTACTGCTTGTGTAACTTCTCATGAATTTAAAACAGCTTCAAAAAGCTTAATCTTTCATATGTAGATGAAGAAATGATAAAAGTCTGTTATCTACTAAAGCAAAAGTTAAAACTGAACAGGAATGTCTAATCAAGTTCAGTAAGAACTCCATGTACAGCTCAAGAGCCACTTAAAGAAAGACGTGCTTACTGAATGTTCCTAGCGAGATTTGCTTCCAATCTTTTTGCCATGGACAATGGATGTCTAATGGCATTAAGGATGCCAGTAAAAGATGATACATCTGTGCCCCACTTATTTCAGCAGTAAAATTACCTCAACAGCTTTAATTTAATATGACATTACTAACCATTTGGGGCCTATCTTCCTCTCCATCATCATCACACGTAGAGTAGAAAAAGTTGCTTGACCATTCCACAGGCTCTTCACAATTTTCAGCAGATTGTGACATCCCAGTCCAAACTATAAGAAAAACATGCAGTGTGGAAGTTACTTAAAGGTAACTCACTTAAAGGTAGCTCACCCCAAGATGAAAAGTAAACAAACTTCATACTCAGTGGACCACAAATACTGGCTTTCTATAATAAAAACCACCTGTTTAGTTCTGCTATTTTAAAAGTCCTGATATTTCAGAAAGGTCTTGGATTGACATAAACTTCTTTTATTTTTTAGAATGATAGCAAGTTGGGGTTTATGGGAAATCCGTTAAAAGCAGTAAAAGGGGAAGCCTTTGGCCTAGTGGTTAAGACATCCACACTCTTTGTACTAGAGTGACTGGGTTTAATAACCAGCTCAGACTCTTAACTACAGCTTCCTGCTAATATGCAGATTCTGGAAGGTAGTGTGTTAGTGGCTCAAGCAATTCAATTTCTGCCAACCACATGGCAGAAACTAAATGGAATTCTGGGCTCCCAGCTTCAGCCTCAGCCCAACCCAGGCCCAGCCCTGGCCCAGAGCAGGCATTTGGTAAGTGAACCGGCAGATGAACACACACACACACACACTCTCTCTCTCATTCTCACTCTTGTTCTCTTTCTCTTCCTATCTTTCTCCCTCCCTCCCTAAAATAAACCAAACTAATAGGTCAAAGAACACTGTAGAAAATATTTTCCTTTTCTTGCAGAAAATAATTTGCTGTGGAATTTTTATCGTGTTACATTGGTTCAATTCAAACAGTACATATTAAAGTCCACCTGGTATTATTATTTGACTTGACTTGTCTTCCTTCCTGAGCAGAGTTCCTGTGTAGCACACTGTATTGACTCCTAAAAGCCTACAATGTGAGATACGCATATTTTTTAACAAAAATAGATTTACACTGAGCACTCTAATATATGCTACAAATTAACAGAACTCAGCTTCGCTTCACTAAACTATTAGCATAACCTTGGAAAAAATCAGCCAACTTTCTCTGACGTGGTTTCCTCCACTGTCAGATGAACATATTATGGAAGGTTCTCTTTTTCACTGTTTGAGGGGTCACAACATAGAAAACCAAAGGGAAGTAACCTCTAAATGGACAGCTAAAGTCTGAGCAATATTGCCATTACTTGTATCTCTTCAACTTATGGAGAAGTCTTCTAGATTAAGAACCATCCTAATTCAGGACTTAGTGGTAGGCACTGTATCAGGTATTTCTCCAAACAGAATTATGCTATTGAAACCCGAGACATTTAGGTAATACTGATGTGAGGATCTACAGCATCTTGTACTTTCCTGTATTAACTTTTACCGTGTTTAATTTTAATTGCTTGTTGAATTATCTTTCAACCCTCATAGTTTTGTGGGAATGGCAGCTGACTACATTTTAATTAAACTGTATGCCCAACATTTTGCACAAGTCCTGAAACCCAGGCCAGGTTAACATTTGTTAAATTAAATATTTTTAAAAAATCACTTCAAATAACAAAATTCTTATAGAAATAATTATTATTGCAGCTAGAAATGAATCTTCTGAATACATTAAGCCAAGGTTAAGTGGGTTGTACATTCCTTGAATTCAGGACATATGTTATTTGTTCATCTTTGTAACAAGGGTTCCCAAACTTGAGTAGGCATCAGAATCGCACCTAAAACATGTTGAAGTTCATGTGGCCAGGCTTCTCTATCAGTTAATAACCTGGTTTCAGAAGGCTTTGAGGTATTCAGAAGGTCTGAGTTGGAATCAGAGAATTTTCTTTCAAGTTTCCAGGTGATTCTGATGCTAAGGGTCCAGAGACCACATTTTGACCACCACTGCTCTGTAGTGCCCACCAAAGAGTCTTGCACATATAAGATATGACAGCCTTATTAAAATGTGCTAACTTCTTTTTCTGTATGCAAAAATAACTGACAAGTATATTTTCCAAATTAACAATGGTGGATAAAAATGTTCACAGACATGAATTGCATCTTGGAACGATCACAACACATACCGTTGTTTGATTGTGCCTGGGCTGATGCGATTGCTTCACCGACCTCTGCCGCTGCACCTGCGGGTTCTGACTCAGTTTCCCTGTCACTTATAAATGCTCCTTGTTGGTTTCTAAAATAGTAATATACAAAAAAGTGAGCTTTTCTACAGCTGAAGAGGAGCAGAAACTCAAAGCAGTATTTCCCCCATGAAAACCATGTTCTAAACAAGCTTGAAGAATCCATTCCATCAACTAATATTCTACTATTTAAGAGTGAAACTAAGTATATTTAGATTATAATATATGAAACCTTAAACCCTACGATCCAATCCAGCAAGGGAAAATACCCAATTCTAAACCCAAAGCTGGTGTGTTGTGCCCATTGCCATTCCCTGTTCCTCTACAGATGTTAACCTTAATGAACAAGATAAGGTTCATATAAATGAAGAGGAAACCTGATTGATGTTGAGTGTGCTCCAGTTACTATTAAGTTAGCTACCTAAACAACACCTGAACTATATATACTAGGCTAAAAGACTGAATGTCATGAACACTGCAAGATAAGGAATTGCACTGTTTTTTGGAACTACTACAGATGAACTACTACACATTATGCCAAATTTTAGCTACCTCTGAAAGATTATATACAACATAGGGAAAGTATCATTTCCAATAGGTCATTTCATGATCACTAAATCATACTGCATGGTGAATCTCTGCTTTACGACCTTGGAACCAATGTGAGAATTCTTCCTGCATATATGAAAATGTTTTGTGCTGAATCTATCTTTCAGAATTCCTAGAGCCAGAAAATCAAGACAACATCACTAAGCCAGCAGATAGGACTTCCATAGTGCCTAAGGCTGTCCTGTGTTCACAGCTCCCTCCCAGGTGACACACCTCCTCTCTGCATAGAAAGATTAAATCAGTAGCAGAAAAGTCTAAATTAAGGGATTGAAAAGTGTAACCACTCCTTCATATACTCTGTTTATATATTCCCCACCTCTCTTATGCTAATCAAAGAACAAAAGCACTCTGAAGTAAAAGCCATGAGTGCAAATAACAAATAACTTTACATCAGCCTACATGCAATACATCCCATGATGTTCTGAGAACAAGCATTCGTAACCATGTTTAAAAATCAGCCCCAGGTATAAATGCTAGGGACAATCAGGCTCCAATCAGGTTAAGAACTGAGAGAATAATGTGTATGTGCAATCAGACAACTCATTGTGAAAATAGTGGGTGGGTATTGCCTGCAATATTTTGATGACATCATTTCACATTGCATATGAAAAACAAAGATGGCAGGAGCACTATTTCTTTATCACTTACTCTTCATTCTGTTGAAGAGAAAACTGATGCTGCTCTGTCAATTGATTCTGTTGCTTTCGGTTTCTAGCTGTGAAATAAACAAAATTTATATGAGCATCATTCTGGATCCACATTTTCAAATTCCTCAAAGGGCCAGTGACTTACACACACACACACACACACACACTCACACACACACACACACACACACACACACTTCCTATTAGAGGTAACTGCTTTCAGTGGCTTAAAACAACCAAAGGAAAATCCAGTTCTGAGGTGGAATTTGGAAAGGCTTGAGTCATGTAACATTTTATTCAAGAAGTTCAAGTTTAGAAATGGAGCCAGTCTGTATCATAACATTACCAGACACTGACTGCTGGAGATCCTGAGTAGGGTCACCTCCTGGTAGCACTTGGGAATTAATAGCTGACTAGTCAAGCATTAGAATTCATTTTCCAGTATAACGTTCATTTTCCAAAATAACTTAAATAATTGCCTGAGTTTCAACTTCCTAAGAATTAATTCTAACAAAGTCTTTAATTATAAATAGTATAAAGTAAATATCATTGCTATCTCTGTGATATTTTCACCATATCTAAATCATTAAGCTGATATTGTACATATTCTGAAGAACAGATATTCAAATTTACCTGTCATAAGTTCCTGTTGCTTCAACAAAATATTTCTTATTTCTTTTAACCATGACATCTTCACATCTAAATTTGGAGCCTGAAGATTATAAAAAAAGAGGCATGTTTTCTTTTAAAGGACACTTCATAATGAAACACACTTAGCTAGGTATATCATGTATGATCTATCCCCTAAACAACCATATTCACATTCTAACCTTGTGATTCTCAAAATTCCTAGGAAGTAAGTCTTGTAATATGGGGGACATGGTAGCAGGGAAAAATGGGAAGGTGGAAGGGGAGAAGGAGGAATAATGGAAAATAATAACAATAAAAAAGAAAGCACAGATTGGAAAAAAGGAGAAATAAATCACTTAGCCATCTGATGAGAGGAAATAACACTGTCAAAACCATTTGAAGTTGTCTTTATATAACGAAATGTTACTGCTCAGGTTAAATGAAAAGTATAATTCCTGTTATTTTTTTCTTTGCAAGCAAAGTCTTTTAGAAACAAAAATATTGCCAACCTTGTGATACAGAGGGTTAAGCCAGCACTTAAGCCATCTGCGTTCCATAAGGTGGTACTGGTTTTATTGGAAGTTCTACTTCCAATCCAGTGTCCTGCTAATCTGGGAGTACAGCAGATGATGGAGGGCCCAAGTAATTTGGTACTTACCAGTCACTTAAAAGGACTAGGTGAAATTTCTGGCTCCCGGCTGTGGCCTGGCTCAGCCCTGGCTGTTGCAAGCATTTGAAGAATAAACCAGTGGATGAAAGATACCATTCTCTCTCTCTCTCTCTCTCTCTCTCTCTCTCTCTCTCTCTCTCCCTGCCTTTTGAATAATAAACAAATATTTTTAATATATTTAGTTTTTTTTAAGCAAAGTGACACAGAGAGAGAGATTTCTCCATCCACTGATTCACTCCCAAAATGGCCACAAATACTATGGCTTAGGCCAGGCCAAGCCAGGAGCCTGGAACTCCATCTGAGTTTCCAATATGGATGGGAAGAGCAAAAAAAAAAAAAAAAAAAAAAAAAAACACCAAAAAAACCTTTGCTCATCTTCTGCTGCTTCCCCAGGCATATTAGCAGGGACCTGAATCAGAAATGGAACAGCTAGCTGGGGCTGGGACTGGTAAATAAATGGGAGATCAGAGTATCAGCATCAGAGGCCACCACAACAAAGGGCTACCAAATAAATCCATTTAATGATTAATTAAAATGTGTTTTATGCTTCATTTTGACAAATTTTAAAACAATATCTTATGTATGTTCCTGAGAATAAATTCATTAAATATCACTCTTAATGACTAAAGAAATGGTCCTTAAATGTCTTCTCATTACTTACAAGATAATTTTGTTCTGTAATACCAACTGTTATTACCTTAATAACCCTGAGAAAAATGTGTTTTTGTTATTTATACTCACCTAGAATAGAATTAAAACTAACCAACAAAAAAACTTTGAGCACTTCTGATACATAACAGCACAGCAGTCAATCACGTGGCATAAATGTTACTCATTGAACATAGGACAACATCTTCTGGAAATGTTGATTTCTTTCTCATTTCTTAAAATGGGCAGGACCTTCCAGCACATGTGATTAGAGTTTAATCATGTATATCCTTTAGAAGCAGGGGGAAGTTCTGGATTGTCACATTTTCATGTCTTGTAATCAGGTATCTGTTTAATACTGAGCATAAGAACAACTAAAACGTGACAAGAGAAGCATCTATCTCTATAGTTGATAACTCTACAAGTGTTGATAAAATTAAAAACAAAGTTCTAGAAAATAACACAGGTATAACTGAAATGCAAGAAAACATGACTTTCGAGGGACCTATATGAGAATAATAAGATTTTTCAAATATCACCAGAATTATCTTTGTTTATAAATCCAGACTTTTGTATCTGCAGTTTATAATTTCAAGAATAATTTTTAAATGACCAACCTGGACAATATAAATTTCTTCCTTCTCACCATACCAAATTTCAAACTTGCGATTATCACCTTTTACATATTCAGTGATACCAACTTCATCCATCTACAACAAATAAATCACCATTTTTATGAGCACATTATTCTGAGTACAATATTGCGCTAAATCCAGCCCTTAGTATTCTAAATGGAACAGAATTTTTCACTTGGGAAAATACCCATTTTATATTTAACATGCACAAAATGGTAAGTACAATCGCAGACAAAAGCGTTTTTACAAACTGGAATGGAGCTCCTATTGTATTCCAGTGTTTGACACAAATGTATTATATCTGAAAACCCAAATAGTCCAGCTCAGATTGAATTCCCTTATGAATTAAATGCACATTACTAAAACAAACTATTGTGTCAAACACAGAAGTAAAAGCAATTAAACATCAGTGAGAAAAGCCACCAATATTTAATGGTTGTTTTAAATAAGTTTTTGTCAGGTCAGTTAATCTTACAAATTGTTATTTGTATCAACATGAGCCCTATAAATTACATACATCAAGCTTATGGGACAGAGGTGAACCTGCCAGTACAGATCCTTATATTTCTACCAATCCTTCTACTTCTCTAAGAAAACAAATCATCTGTTGGTAGCTAGCAGTGTCTTCTTGTAGTCAGGGAAAATCAATGCATTCTCTCTTCCACATCAGAGCTTTTCTTCTCAGTATAATTGTGCATTTTTCCTATTTGCTATTAATCACCTGCTTAATTTTTTTAACATTTATGTATCGTTATTAGAAAGTCAGATATACAGAGAGGAGCAGAGACAGAGAAAGATCTTCCATGCAATGATTCACTACTCAAGTGGTTGCAAAGGCTAGAGCTGAGCTAATCCAAAGCCAGCAACCAGGTGCCTCTTCCGGGTCTCCCACACGGGTGCAGTGTCCCAAGGCTTTGGGCCATCCTCTACTGCTTTCCCAGGCCACAAACAGGGAGCTGGATGGGAAGTGGAGCTGCCGGGATTAGAACTGGTGCCCATATGGGATCCCAGTGCATGCAAGGTGAGGACTTCAGCCACTAGGCCACCGTGCTGAACCCAGGTTAAATCCTTTTTGAATAACTTGAATCATTCTCTTTTGGTTCCCTTTCACTTTTCCTCTTTTCTTTTAATTGCTACTCAATTATCTAAACAAATATCTCAATCTCTGTTGCATTGATGAGCCTCCAAAATGACCATGGTGAGAGCGGATATGCATTAAGTACAATGCTAGGGAGAGCCTCTCACAAAGGAAAAGAGAGGCAACAAAGGGATCACAGAGCATTACCTCCACCCTGGATGCCATCAGGAGTTAAACTCAGATGTCTCCAAACACCTTTATCTTCTATTATTAATATTGTTGTTGTTATTATTATTATTAGTTTAGGATATAGTTCCATAGGCTCAGGGATTCCACTCCCCCTTTTGAGTCCCCCCCCACTACTGATTTCCCCTGTAGTATTACAATGGGTACTCCTTAATGAACAGCCATAAGTCCATCATTCCACTACTGAAGTGTTTCCTGACATTGTAGGATTTGTTTATATTCTTACTCCACCATGCTAACTAACCTACTTCTGTTCAAATGCCAAGACTTAAAATGAATAATCATCTTCATTCAATCTTTTAAAATTGCTTTTTTCATGACATGTGGCTAACAGCAGGATGAGCTAGACAACACATAGGCTCAGGAGTCTAAGATGAAATTCCATCTCCACCACTAGCTAACTTTAAAACAAGTATCTTACCTTAATGTAAGCACATTTTCTCAACTATAGTTTCGTTGACTATAAAAAGGAAAGAAGACCTATTTCATAGATTTCTTTAAAAAATATTAAATAGCATACACAAAATGCATGTAATGAGATTTTTCCTTAAAAATTTATTTTATTTGGCCCAGCGCAGTAGCCTAGCAGCTAAAGTCCTCACCTTGCATGCACCAGGATCCCATATGGGTGCTGGTTCTAATCCCAGCAGCCCTACTTCCCAACCAGCTACCTGCTTGTGGCCTGGGAAAGCAGTCAAGGTCGCCCCAACGCTTTGGGACCCTGTACCCACGTGGGAGACCCAGAAGAAGTTTCTGGCTCCTGGCTTTGGATCATCACATTTGATCTTCCTCTCTGTCTCTCCACCTCTCTGCATATCTGATTTTCCAATAAAAATAAATCTTTTTTGTAAAACTATAATAATAAATGTACAGAGAAGTATAAAGAACTCAGATCTCCAGTTTAACTGTGACTTTAGTGCACTCCTTTACATGTTAGCAGCACAACTCAAATACACTACATGGTTACTAGACAGCGCATGCCCATGCAAAAGGATTGCATCATGGTGTATGCGGCCAGGAATCCATTTAAAGTCAGAGAAAAGCAGATTATTTGTACTGAGCTACTCTTTACCAAAAATAGACTTTGGTCCCAATAACTCTATTTGTTGGCGGTTAACATGTTAACCAGTAACACTGCAATTGCTGAATGCTGGAATCTCACAATGGCTTAAAAAAAGGAAGTAAGCATGATAAGGTCTAAGAAATACACTAATTTTCAACTGAGATGGTGGAATCATTATTCTCAGAAATTCTAGTTGGAAACCATGTAGACATCACTGATCATTTTTATTAAGGGTACTAGGCATTATGGGGGAACCAAAAAATTGGACAGATTTTCTTTCTTAAAATATCAGGTGTTATTTATTTCCTGTATGTTGTAAGTCATGAAATCCCCATGTCTACCTTGCACTGAAATACCTCTCACATCTATCCCACCCTGTGTTTCCATGGTTACCATTGTGCTTTCCATTCTCACGACATCATACTCTCACAAATCTTTCTTTAATGAACTCATGTTGGCATGTCTATCACTCCGACCAACTACAGATGAAACAGAAAAGCAGTACAAATCAGAAGTACTATGCTAAATATCAAGTGGGTCACCCTATAACAAAATGAGTAACAAGAGGATTTGGGTCAAATTTGTATGTGAAAGTAAAGTACCTTCCCAAAGAATATGTATATAGATAGCAAGATAACAGAACCCTCTTTAAAATAGAAAACAAGTTCTTGGTTCTCAGTCAGTTTATTAGAGACAAACTGGTGAGGAATATCCATTTGTTGGGGGAATGTATAGGCTTAAAAAGTTTTAGAGAAGGAGGGAGGTAGAAGGGCGGTCCTGATGGTACTCCCACTCAACAATGACATTGTAAGTGGCTATTAGGCATGCCTATCTCTACAGACACTCTAACAAAGTCACAGGTCACGTTCCTCATATGAGGCTGGAACCTGTGTCTCAGGTCATGGGCAGGGAGGCCCTGGACTCAGTGAGCCCAAAAACCTAAGCTAAAAGCTATGCCTCAGGTCATACTCAGCACATGTGGCTGGCAAGCAGAATATGGGTGGCATTTGACTTCTCAGTGTTGCTTATCAGGGAAGTCTGGGCACAGCTTGCCCAAGGACAGAGAAGAGAGACTGGGGTGCAGACCAGCCCTGTTGCTGCACACCCAGTAAACAGGCCAGGTTGGAGTCTTGGTTAGCCAAAACTACTGTCAGGGGGTTCCCCTGGGGACACAGTGTGCCATGTGCTTAGGCCTCCCACATCAGCTAAACAGCCAGAAATTCAGGGGCAATCACACACTTGGGCCCCACACGGTAGCCTAGCTACTTAAGTCCTTGCCTGGCACGCTCCACGATCCCATATGGGCGCCAGATTGTGTGAGAACAGTCCCACTTCCCATCCAGCTCCCTGCTTGTGGCCTGGGAAAGCAGCTGAAGATGGTCCAAAGCCTTGGGACCCTGCACCTGCATGAGAGACCCAGAAGAAGCTCTGGGTTCCTCGCTTCAAATCGGCTCAGCTCTGACTGTTGCAGCCACTCGGAGAGTGAATCATCGGATGGAAGATCTTCCTCTGTCTTTCCTCCTCTCTGTATATTTGACTGGCCAATAAAGACAAATAAATCTTTATATAAAAAATTACCCACATAGGGACATAAAGATTCTTTGTGATTTGGGGACATAGTGGTAAACTACTAGTATCAAATGTCAACTGAGCATTTGTGATGAAAATATCTTTTTAAGGAAGCTACAAAGCTTCTATGGTTCAGTAGTAAAGCAATTTGACTACACATTCTGCCTATCAGTTCACACAAAAATTTGGAGTTCCTAAATTTGATTCCTAGCTACAGTTCTTGATTTCAGCTTGCTTTAACTGGAAGGAGGTAGGTGACAATTCAAGGAGTTGGGTTCTGTCACCCATATAGGAGACCTGGGTTGAATTCTGGCTCCTGGCTCCAGAATTAGACCAGCCCTGGCCATTGCACATACTTGGGAAGTGAACCAATGGATAGAGAATGATCTCTCTCTCTCTCTCTCTCTCTCTCTCTCTCTCTCTCTCTCTCTCATTCTACCTCTCCCCCCACCTCTCTTGAATTTAAAAATCTTTAACAAAAAATTAAGCAAAGAAGGAAATATAGGAGAAGAGAGTTCAGAGACCCAACCCTAGGCAGGAGCCTTCTTGCAAACAGTTAGGTGTTACTGACTCTATGGGTTATAAGCGGGCAACAGTGTCCATAAGGGAGCATGGGATAGCTATTCTCCATAATTTCAAGCTGAATTCTGCAGAATGTTAGGAAGCCTCCTTGAGGAATGCCTAGCATTGAGGTCGTGGAGGAAAAGAAAGGAACGGATGCTCACTCTGCATTCCTCACCATCGTTTCAAGCTTTACCTGACTTCCACATAGGACTTGTACTAAAATTTAGATGTGAAGTTGAAGTATAAAACCTGCTCGTTTGAACAACAACAACAAAAAGCATACCACCTGGAATACTTATACATATACATATACCACATGTAATATTGGCTAATTCAAATTGTCTTACTTTCAAGCAGTGCTTAAAACTGTAGGATGGATATCTATCAGAGCCTTCTCCAGTTTCAACCCGTCTTTTACAAAAAACAACGGCTTTTTCGTACAAGAAAATGTGTCTCTGCATGGGTTTGAATCTGGCAAAATCCTTCATTTTGGTAGGACCTTTCTTGTGTCCTATCCAAACACTGAATCCGCCTTGCATTATCATCTTGCCTAGCTCATTTAAGTTTCCCTAGAATGGAAAAAAACATAAAACTATTAGTAAAATACAGAGCTGTATTCAGATTTCTGATGTCAGCATTTTAGGATTCAGCTTGAGCTACTAAAACCCTAAAGTATATTTTAAAACTTTTTTAAATTCATTACTTTTTATAGTAAAACAAGCATGCATAGGTACAAATCTGTGGAAGTGGTGAATAATAGAAACTTTCTTTTTCTTCAGTGCATATCCTATTCTTCTGGAGGTCTTTTGGCTAGGGTGACTTCCCCTTGTTTTTCTCAGTCCTGATTGATACATGTCCCAACTGGGAGGAGCTAATCTGTTCAAAGGCAGCAAACTCCAAAAATCTCATCCTTTTTTCCCTTATTTATTCTGGACTAGGAAAAGCAGTGATTTGGGAACAATATGTCTGCTTAGCTGAATTAGACATTTCTTCAAGCAGGATCTCCTTAACTCAGGATTTGGGGAGGAAGTTGTCAGGGAAAAGGAAAATGTCACAAATTCATCTGGCAGCAGGTTCTCAGGCAGATTCTGCACTTAGCATTAGCAGTAATAATGCAAATGTTTTCATCTCCATGTGTCTGCCTCTTCTCTATTATTTCTCAATCAATTTCAGGCCGAGGAAGAAAGGATGTTGACAGGCATATCCTCTGAAATGGCAGCAATTATAAAAAATGTACTTACGATATAGCCGTTTATTGAAATCTGATGCATAGAGTCATTAACTGACTTCAGTAATTCCAACATTGTGTCAAGTGCCTCCTTTAATTGAGTAGTTCCTTCACAGTCCTTGCTGAATTTTAACAGCTCCTGTAATTAGAAGGTAGGAATTAAATGTAATATGGAAAGATTTTAATAGCTGGATGAATAAATTTTTGGCCAGCAGTTTAAACCAGAATTCAAATGTCGTATTATTTTTATCGAAGTATTTCTTTCATACACTTTTTGTCACATTGATACTATATTTAATAATAATGTCAAAATTGGCAAAGAAGCAGAGTAGTGACAGACATCGAGAGCAACAGGTAGTCGACTGCTTTCAGAACAGAAGAACAATTGCTTCTAAGACACTTTCGAGATAAGATTTAAAGCAATAACGTGTGATTTTTATCCTCTACCTATAAAAATCTTATCCACGATTTATTCATGTTGAATACAGCATAAAACATGGTGAAAATATATTTTAAACTAGCAACATTTAAATTTTTATAGTTATAATTACATTTAAAATTAATACAATATTTGTACTTACCACAAAATTTTAGTAATCTTTTTAGATTACACTTAGGTTACACTGGTTTTCCATTGAGAAGGTCTATTTGAAACAGTCTCAAAACATAAGAAATATTTGTTTATTTCCTCTTAATAATGTTAGAAGTTTTTCAGTAAATCATTATGCATAAATCCATGTAACTCATACGGACAATTAGATACTTAAGACATCAAATATTCGGAGTCTGACATCTCTGCCTGTGGCATTTGCACAACCACAGTGAAAGAAAGGAGCGCACAGTACTAATTCCATTGCAAACTCCTAATTCTATCGCTAGCTCCAGCGTTCCCAGTCATTGAGTTTTACCCATTCCTAACTGTTCTGAATCAGGTACTTCCTGTTACGCCGCTTTGCCACATCTGTACCAACAAGTAAGCAGAGAAAGAAATGAATGTTTCAAGTAATTACCTTTAACAGTAACTGATATTTGGTGATTCGTTGCACTGGTTTGAGCAAATAGGAGTCCAGACCAAGTCTGTGTTTTAATTTTCTTTGACACTCCTGTCATTAAAAAAAGCAAATATCAATAAATTTAAATTAACATCTATTTGTGACATCTATTAAATTGACATCTATTTGTGAAAATGCTCATTGTTCATCTACTAGAATAAATGCATGAATGTTTCTTATATTTTAAGGAAAATTAATCAGAAAAATTGCTCCTACATATGGCATAGGAATTTAAGACACAATATACCTGAAACACTACAGCAAACAGCATTTCAAGAATTTAGGAGACAGAAAATTCCAGAACTTGAAAGAATAAAGTTTTCACATACAAATTCACATTAATAAGGAATGCAGAAAGGATGAAAAAGGAAAAAAACTGATTATAAATTAATACGATTTAAAAATTTTTCAATATATCCAAGTAAATTAAAAGGATATAGCTCCATGGGATAAGACCCAGGAATGAAATGAGTCTTGTTAAGTACAAACCACACTGCATATATGAACAGATTTTTTAACATATCACAAGAAAACGCAGTTATTATCAATTGGTATTATATTTCACCCAGTTTTAGCAGTGATAGTATAAATATGATAAATAAATAATCCAATATACAATCTAATTGAAACAATAAATTTCAAACTATGATGAAAGATAATATTCTGATGTGCCTTTAGGCCATTCATAAAATTCAACTAATATGTTGGGAAATTTGCTTTCACGGGGGAGAAAAGGATGAGATAAGAGAAAATACTGGCAAAATTTGGGAACTAAAAACAAAACTGACAGGTGGCAAACAACTGAATACCTTGAAGGAAAATAAATCTCAAGTTAACTGAAGGGAAAAAAAAAAAAAAAAAACAAGAAACAGCTCAATTTTTGTCCTCTCCGCACTCCTCCACAAAAACTAAGGCACTAAAGACACCAAGTATCTCTGAAAGTGGCAGGTGAAGGTGGGATTCCAAAAAGAATGCTTGGTTTATTAAGGAAGCAAGTTGATAATAACAAGTGCTGGGGAGGATGTGAAGCAACCAGCATTCTCATATACCACAAGCAGGAATACATACGGTGCAACAACTTTGCAAATGAATCCAGCAGTTCTTCAAAAAAGTAAACACAGCCACTATATGATGTGGCAATTTGTCCCGTGTATATGGACAAGAGAAGTAAAAACATATGTCTAGACAACCTCTTAACAGGAGGTCATGTGCGTGGAGCAGGAGGGCACTCCAGAGTGGAGAAGGTGGTAAGGAGGAAGCTTGGATCCCAACCATGAAGACTCCCAGACCTTCACCACAAACTATTAATACGAGCAACAAGGACTATATCCCAACTGCCAAGGAGGCCACAGGGAATTGGATGCCCTCGGAGGCCGAGTACTCTGAGGTCATCCACCCACAACCGGAGCTTCCGCAGGGGATGGAAGAAGTCCAAACACTACCATGCAGAAACCAACGTCATCGGAAAGACAACCAGAAGCCCTCAGCGGTCCGCAGAAACAGAAGAACAACAAACGTCCTTCGGGACCAGGGAGGAGAGCTTTCTCTGGTCCGAGCCTGGCTCCAACACTGGACCCCCACCCTCCCTCACAATGACCATCGGGGTCGCTCCGAAAACCCTCCATAGCAAACAAACAATCATACAAACTAAAAAAGCCTAAAATAAATAGACAAACAACAAAAAGTAGAGCTTGGAATCTGACAGGAAAGAGCTGGCGTGGATTGGCTCATGCCTCGCTGGGTGGGACACAAAGATTAGTCATTCCTCACCATGGTGTTGAGGATTTTCCTGCACACCCCCCCCAAAAAAAATGTTCTGCACCTTAATTGTCGACAAATGTCTTGTTAGAGTTACAAGCCAGTCTAGATTATCCTAAAATCTGCCAAGATCAGCAAAATTATACTTCAACACAACAAATGGCTAAATACTAAAATGAAATAGACACGAGACAGCTGAATGGTACCTTATAGCCATTTTAAGGTATATAGCCGCCGGTCCTGTATATAAACTAAAACTGAAATGTCAATGAGTTAATCAGAGGTTGTGGTTAAGAACTTGCTTTTTTTTTTTTTTTAACATACTGGTTACTTAAAACCATGTCAATTCCATAATGTTGCAAATTGCTGTTGATGTTATATTGGGACTCTTAATTGACTGGGATGATATTCTACCAGCTCTAACTTTGGACCAGAAATGGTCTCCCCAAGAAACTGTTCAACCCATCTGGACAATAAGTAGCTGGACTCTATGCTTGGTATATGTTTGCAAGGAAAGAATCTTGATTGAATTTGAATTGTAATACTGCATCAAGGTGGAGGAATCCACCAGGGGGGAGGGGCGTGGGGAGAGGTGGGGGGATTCCCAGAGCCTATGAAACTGTCACATAATGCAAAATAATTAATAAAAAAACAAAAAAAACAACAAAAAATATGTCCAGAGTGAAAATTGTACAAAACTTTTCATAACATTATCCCTAATAATCAAAAGGTGGAATTAATCCCATGTCCATCAACTGAAGAACGGGTAAATAAAATATGATTTATCTCTATAATGAAATGCTATTTGTTCATAAAAAAGAAATGAACAAATGCTACAGCAAGAATGAACCTCGAAAAGAGTATGCTCACAGAAATATACCAAACACAAAGCATCACATACTGTTGAATTCTATTAATATGAAACATACAGAATAGGCAAATCTATGAGGACAGCAAGTAGATTCACGGTTGCTTAGGTCTGCAGGAGTTGGAGTACATGAGTGACTGCTAAAAGGAACAGGTATGGTTTTTTGAGTGATGACAAGGTTTTTAAATGATTTATGATGATGGTTGCACAGTTCTGTGACTATGGTAAAAAAGATGAAGTTATACATTTAAAAGTATGAACTTCATATTTTAACTATATCTCAATAAGCTTATTAACAAAAATTAAATGAGCATGTATACTAAAAAAAAAGCAACATTCCATGATCAGCATATAGCTCTCAGATCACCATAGCACTATGCACATCTGGGTAGCTGTGCCCCCAACACCACTTGTTCTGACAGAAAAAAAAAAAACCAGATACTTATCTATTTATCTGGAAATAGTAGAGGGCATTTAGATTCAGGGATAAAAGGTCAAGCTGATGGGAGAATAAACACACTGAAAGCAAGGAGAGTACTTGACTATTCTCCTACTAAATCAGAGATTATAAACCTTTTCCTCCACTCGGCTGTCACAAAACTAGCAGCCTTATCCTTTCACAGAAAGCAATGCTTTGGAAAATCTGCCTAGCCTAGAAGAAAAGACAGGTGTTAAGGAATCCTTTCAAGGTAATGGCTTGAGAGGAATGATTCAAAAATGAGAGTTACAGACAATAAAACACCATATGCAGAGGAAAATTCAAGTGAGCTTACTAGTTCTTACCCCTAACGTAAATGGAGAGGCAATATCACTAGGCATTTGGGGAAAGTGACACGAATGGCAGGAACCAAATGAGATAACGGGGTGGGGAAGAAAAACAGTTAGAAGACAATATAAACTATGCATGGATAAGAAAATCATTTTCAAAGAGAAATTTTATCTTTATAGATAAATAATTCTATTGCGATCATAAAACAATAGAGTATTCTAAGGATCACTGAGGAACAAAACAGTATAAGGATATTACAAAAACGTAAATATATATATATATATATATATATATATATATATATATATATAGTCCAAAATGAAATCCTCAATAGAAGAAACTGAAAGATAAACCCCAGAAACTGGAATATGAAGAAACATCGGTTGAAGATTAAATGACAACACAAGATGATCCTTTTGAAGTATTCCACAGCTGTACAATAAAAATTTCAGAGAGAATAGAGAAAAAGAATGGGGAAGAAATAAAAAAACTAGAGTTAATTTTGAACAGAAATTTTCAAATTTAAAGTGATCACCACAAAAGCAGCCTAAGTGGACCCAGTGCTGTGGCCTAGTGGCTAAAGTCCTCGCCTTGAACGTGCCGGGATCCCACAGGGGCGCCTGTTCTAACCCCGGCAGCTCCACTTCCCATCCAGCTCCCTGCTTGTGGCCTGGGAACGCAGTGGAGGACAGCCCAAAGCCTTGGGACCCTGCACCCACGTGGGAGACCCAGAAGAGGCTTCTGGACTCCTGGTTTGAGATTAGCGCAGCACTGGCCATTGCGGCTGCTTTGGGAGTCAATCATTGGACGGAAGATCTTCCTCTCTGTCTCACTTCCACTCTCTATATATCTGACTTTCCAATAAAAATAAATAAAACTTTTTTTAAAAAAATCTTTTTAAAAAAAGCCTAATTGAGTAAAATAATGCCAGCATTGAACCCTGAGCATAAAATAAATTCCTGCAAACTTTCCAAGTACAAAAATTAGGTCAGCTATAAGCAAAGAAAAATCAAAATGACATCACATCTCTCTGGGTCAACACTGGAAATTAGAATATAATGGAACGACACCTTCAGAATCCTGAGGGCACTTTTTTCTAACCTGTAATTGCATATCCAGCCAAGCTGGTAATCAAGTGTTCAGAGAACAATAAAGACATGTGCAAACATGCAAGCTCTCAATATACAAAAAGCTCCCAGCCCAGTAGCCTAACGGCTAAAGTCCTCGCCTTTGCATGTGCTGGGATCCCATATGGATGACGGTTCTAATCCCATCCTGCTCCCTGCTTGTGGCCTAGGAAAGTAGTCGAGGATGGCCCAAAGTCTTGTGACCCTGCTCCTCCATGCGAGACCTGGAAGAGCCTCAGGGCTCCTGGCTTCAGATTGGCTCAGCTCCAGCCATTGTGGCCTCTTGAATGATCGGACAGAAGATCTTCCTCTCTGTTTCTCCTCCTCTCTGTATATCTGACTTTCCAATGAAAATAAAAATAAAAACAAAAATAAAATCCTTTGTCTACTGTGCATACATTCTCACTACAACTTCTGGAGGATTCTAGTGTTCCACCAAAAAGGAAAATAAAACAGGAAAGATGTAGACATGACATTAAGCAAACAGGAAAATCTATATGAAAGACTTGAGAATAATAATAATAATAAAAATAACATTCAACACATCCAAGATGGCTGGATAGGGAAAAGACCTGCTGATTCTGACCACGGCAAAATAACAGAAAAAGTAGAAGGAACTTCATTCCAGGAAGACAATTGGAGAGAAGTTCACAGTGGAAAATATACAAAGAGAGAGAGAGAGAGACCATAGAGCAGCAGGAACAGTACAATTATGCAGCATTGTGTAGGACATTGCCAGCGAATCCCCCAGTCAATGGATGCAAGAGAATGCCATCACCTTGGAGCAAGACTCCTGGCAACTAGAAACAAGGAAACACCATAATAAGGCAAATAAAGCCTGCTTGGCTTGTGACTGGAGGATTTTATCAGAGGGATTCATCTGCAGTACCCACTGACTGTATCTGACCTGGAAAGTTGGCAGCAAGCAGAGCACCTACTGAGTCCCATGATGTGCCCCTCCTTTCTCCTCTATCAGGGCACCCAGGCTCAGCTGACCAAGGCAGAGCACCAACTAACATTTATCTGTTAGGCAGCTGGCTCTGAGAACATCATGGCTCTTTCTGTGGACCGGGAAGATGTGTGGCACAGAGAGTAGATCCACTGTTCCTTGTGACTACAGGAGACATATGCTCTGTAACTGTGGGAATTCTTGGACTATGCCATAGGGTATCTGATAGAGTGTAGCTGGGTCTTTGGGCAGTCACTGTATCTTCCTTTAGAGACTTGGAGTTCTGCACTCAAACTGAGGAAACAAAAGATCCTTTGTGTGGTTCAAGTGCCTGTGGAGGTGAGCACTGTTTTGGCTCACCCTGTATGGTTGGTTCATCTTATCAAAGCGATGCTGACACTATAATCGCCCCAGCCAAATAATCATATCCTTCCCCTCTTGGCTGATAATAGAGGAGACTCTACCAGGCCAAAACTGGGTGTTCCTCTGAATTCTTCCCTTAGACACTGACCAGAGCACCCTGACCCTACATGCACACGCCCGTAGAGATCCCCTGAAGGGGCAGACACTGCTGAGCCACGAGGACATATGTCAAAGGAAAAAAACATCAGAAGAGAAAGCCAACCACTATTTCTACAAATGCTTAAGAATATAGAAATACAAAAATAAAACACATGACACTGGAGTGCTTTGCAATTTTTTTTTTTGCACAAAATTCAGTGCATGCAAAGACAGTCACAAGAAAAACAGGACAGGAAAAGCAACCATATTATATCACATGATTCATCTGAACAAAAAAATCACAAAGTCTTAATAAGTTAACACAGTTCAGCAATCTATCAATCTAACCAAATTACAATATAATATAATTGCATTAGAAGTTTTGGAGGAAAAGAATTCCGTGTATGTACTGGGTGAAGGGGTAGTGAAGGAAAACAATCCTCATTTTCCATGGTAGGGAATAAGATAAACTTTTTTTTTTTTTTTAGTTATTGAGTTAAGGGCCAAAAGAAGCAACTTAAAGTACTAGAATCAATTGTCTCTGGGGAACAACAAATCTGTGAGAATATGCATGGACATGTGTTTTGGGGAGTGTAGAATTGCTCTTTAACCTATATGCACATAAAACTTACAATAGAAAATGAATTTATGAACAAATATCCCAATATAGTCCCCCAAAACCATATCCAATACTTGAGTAGCTACTATACCTGGAAAAAGGCACATTCCGAATACTTCTTCCAAACTGTCTCTGATCTGGGTTTATTTTGACAATATTTTGCATATATCTGAAAATCATCCTTCTGAGATAAAGAACAAATTCAAACATATTAGCATTTTGTGAATATGAACTTTCCTATAAAAGAAGATTGAGCAAGAGTGAGTGTGGCCACACAATACAGAAAGTACGCCTAAAGGGCCTTCAATACTAGCAGCTTGTCAAAAGCCCTCTTTATATTCCAAGTACAACACACTCATTGGACATGGTGGATGGACATTTAATCATTCGCATAATTTCACAACATAGCTTGAGAGTTAGAGGGAGAAAAGACTTCTCTGAGTGAATTATAAAGACTAGTATTCTTTCATATCTACGAGTTAATGCAGTACCAATTCGTTATTTCTATGCTCTTAGTCTCCTGATTCCAGCCCCTCCCTGCTCAGTGAACGAAGTTACAGCTAATTTCCAAGTTAGAGCTTGTAGTCCTTGGTTCATCACTGGGACATCATCACTGTTACATAATCCATCTAGACATCTGCTCATGCTTTTTTATTTCCCTGAAATCATCAGTCTCTACGTCTCTCTAAATTCCTATCATGAGTGATATTTTCTTAATGCATTGTTAATACTCTGTGTAAGATTTTCCTTGTCTGGACTCTCATTGGATTCCTCATTTTCCTTCAATATGGTGCAGTTAGTTCACTCTATTCATGATTACTGGTTGCCCTGTTTCTATACCTGAATGATACTGGATTTGGTATTCATATTCCCTATCACAATGTTTGGTGCATAAGTGTTTAATAGCTGTCTACTGAATGAATAAACACATGATGATTGAACAATTATTAAATCACTACTAGTTCCAAAAAGTCTACCAATTCAACAAGAAATACAAAGATACATAAGACATGAACCCTGTTTCAAGGAACTTTTCATCAAGTTGCAAAGAAAATCCATGTATATGATTAGCATGGTCTTTATATACTGTAGACTCCAAAGAGAAGACAGGCTGTTGTTAGCTGTGAAACTGAAGAAAAAAATTGGCCATAGTTCAAATGTGTTTAACATTAGAACTCATTGAGAAAATGAATGACACACATTTCACTTCTAGCCTAACTCATTTCACATTTCATAAGCACTTTTTAGGATACAACAACTTTTGAAGCTTTCAGCCATCTCCTCTGTCAAACTGATTCCCAAACCAATACAACACTGGTCTTTTCAGAATAAGAGGAACTAGATAAGCAGAGAATAGCCATTAAAATCATTCTGAGAGAAATCTCTAGTGGATAAGAGTACAATCACTACCAAAGAAGTCAGCTGTGCTCTGGGAAGCAAAGCAGTGAGCCTACCTGGAAGATTTTGCTGAATAGAGAAACAGGCAGCTCTCTGTTTTGTGAAGTTGCTGTAACAGGTGCTTTGGTGTTTGAAATACAAGCTAGACTGGACAGTAAGAATTTATGTGTACTGTAAGGGGACCACCAAAACACGTTTTACACTAAAATTAATGCAGCCCAGAATGGTTTTACATAGATATTCCCAACTCTTCTCTTGCCAAAACAGTCCCTAGATTTCTAGGACTACTAGGGCTGATGAGTTGAGCCACTGAAGCATTTGCTACTGCGCTCTCTCTCCCTCTCTCTCTCCACATATAGATAGATAGATAGATAGATAGATAGATAGATAGATAGATAGATATAAACAAATCCTAGTTTGGCATTAAATACCTGCTTGGAGTGATATGTCCTCTTAAAAATCATACATGTTAAAAAATGCCTGACTCCAAATACATTCAACTATTTTGGCGTCCCAAATATTTATATTTAAAAAAATAATAAAACTAACCCTTTCGAGGAAACAACGTGCCACTCTTTCTGGAGCATTAGTGCAATCTTCCAAGCTGTTCATGAAAACACTGAAAAAGTTTCAGAGAAAAAAATATGTGAAATATACTTCAATGATCCATAAATAATTTCATGCAAAAGAAACATTCAATTTGGCAATTACATACTTGTTATGGAATTCATAGATTTCTGCCATGTTTCCAAAGAGAACATCCTTTTTATTTCTCAGGAGAGGTGGCATAAGATCAAACATCTCTGGATTATCCATTTCTGCTCTGTAGCCCTATGCAAAATAAATACAACATTTATTCACTTAAGACATGTACATTAACATCTGACTGGACCACAGAAGGTGTGGAAATAGCAGAATGTACGGCAATGAGGATGTTTGAATTTTAATATTTACATCTTGTAGTTCCCAAAGTTATCCATGCTTTTTTTTTCTTTTCCATTTTCTTCATTTTCATTTTGTTTTGTAAACCAAGAAATGAAAATCAAAGCATTCCACTCAATGGGCAGAATAAAGTGACAGCTCTGTGACCTACACTGTACCTTGCAGTATAGGAAACAAAGTGGAGGAGCTGGCATTGTGGCACAATGATGTAAGCCATGCCCACTCTGCTGCTATGCTCTATGAGTATTTTTAAATCCTACCTACTCCAGTTCCCCAAAATCTACCTTGCAAAGCAGCGAATCTACGTGGGACCCTGCTATTCATCTGGGAGACACAGATGGAGTTCTGGACTCCTGGCCCTAGTCCCTGCAACTATTTGGGATAAGTCAGAAAATGGAAAAATCTCTCTCTTTCTCCTTTTCCCTCTCTCTTTCCCTTTCTATAACTCTGCCTTCAAATACATACACATATACATACATGCTGTTTTTTTTTTTAAGTAGAATCCAGGGACAAAATTTTATATTACATTTGTCAACTTCTTCAACTGATAAAAAGTTTAATCTTTTTCAGATGAAATTAATGCCATAGTATTTGTTGCAAATGAATGTGTTTGGTTCCATTCTCAGTTTTTCACATCACAGTCTCTAAATAGCACACTGGGAATAATTATAACAATCTTCAGTATCCCTAAGAGAGCAACTTTTCTTCTTTGTAATCAATTCT
The DNA here is from genome assembly GCF_030435755.1 of Ochotona princeps. Lineage (NCBI taxonomy): Eukaryota > Metazoa > Chordata > Mammalia > Lagomorpha > Ochotonidae > Ochotona > Ochotona princeps. Next base: position 97,012,364 of record NC_080865.1, read on the forward strand.
GAATCAACCATTCCCTCTACTGAGAGAGAACATATATACCCATGTTTAAACAGCATCCAACCTCTCACAGTAGGAGAAATGCCCACTGCCAAGTGACAAACAAGGAAGGAGACAGAAATAGAAATCTGCCCCAAAGCGTTTTCTAGTGAATGTAGTGAGAGGTCATTGGAAACTAAATGGGAAAGCCACAAATCAAATCACTTACCAACAAAACAGTAAACAGTTCTCGAACATACACCCTCTCAGTCTGTATCAATTCGTTGAGGACATGCCTAAAATAAAGATACCATAGATAATTAATTATTTTATTTTACTTGTGAACAATCTTAGAATGTTTTAGTTAGCAGTATTATAAATTGTCTAAGGTAAACATAGTTAATGCACAAGAGTTACCAATGGTTTTGGTTTTATCATAAAATATGGAACTTTTAAGGCTTCTAGAATAATCGTCTCTTTAAAATAGTATTTTAAATGAAAATGGAGGGGTGCTTGAGGACTACTAATAACTTAGTATTTTCTTCTTTCTATTCACTAAGACTCAGAATCAATTTGTTTTAAAAAATTACAAATATGTCCCTAAAGCACAGTTTCAGCACTTTAGTATCCTGTTTCTCTTAAAAACATATTAACATATTTGAGGATCAACTCCCCCTCTTTCTGGCAATGTTTTGGAACTCTCTAAAGCTTCTTGTGGATTTACTGTACTGGTCTTTCCAAGTGTAAATCAGGCTTCTACAGTAATTAATCTATACGTATATCAAAGTACCATATGGTATATCATAATTATATTTTCCACTCATACTTCATTCAAACTAAACAAGCTTTTAAAAATCCATAAATCTCCCATTTACTTTCTAATCTAAGGTAATAAAGAACAAAAATGCAAATTGTGAAAAAGACTAATTTTTCTTAAGGCACAAAAACAGATCATAGTTTGGCCAAGCTAAATCCAGGCTTTCTGACACTTCAACCATCACTCTGGTTATGACACAAAATAGAACTTCCTACTCCAAATTCAAATTTCTAAGCACACTGCCCTTAACAGGAACCTGAAGGCTGCTATAGGTAGTTACATATATTAGTTTATGTTAGTAAATAAAGGATACTTTTTTAAAATATCCAAGCTGTTGTCATTGTCCAAACTGGAAGTTTGATCAGAACTTCTCTTCTCTCGACAATCATGCACCGCTTCAACCTGAAATAGTGAAAATAAATATTAAATCAACATCTCTCTAGACATGGTTCTTCAAGGCTCTACAGCGCAAATTAAGTTTACCCTAGGTCCTAATTCAGCAGATAAATGGAGAAATATTATCATTATTATTGTTTTCAAAAAGGCTGTGATGTGTATTTCCAAAAAATTACTTGTCTAAGAAGACATTATAAAATACTAAAATTTTACACATTAACTTGTATTTATTTGGACCTTTGGGATAGTGGGGATAATTTGTAAAAAACTGATTTTCTAAATGATATTACAGGTATCCTTGGAATCTTTATCAAGAACACAAAACATAATCAATCCTTCCCCCAATGACAGTGGTATCTCATAAACGGGAGCTTAGTAAGATCTAATGGTGTACTCTAGGGTTGCTAAGACCTGCAGAAGCGTCTATGCTTTCTCAAAATAACTGCAACCTGTACATGCTTGTTATCTGCCCCAGGAAAGTTGATGCTACAACTGAGCTTCCTGGTGTAAAACACTGTCCTTGTTTTGCAGACCCTCAAGAACCTGACTGCCAAGACCAGTGCTTCAGACTCATGATGATTATTTGTCTTCAGAAGCATTTGAGGTGCATCCCTAGGATCATGGCTGTATTAGTTACATTTGGCAAAAGCCTGACACCCAAGTAAATGCAGCATTATTTTGTAATAACTAGAACCCAAGATGAGGTATGAGACCCAGCAGCTAAAGAATATTTTCTCAAATTGTGACCTACTTACTATAGATATAGAAACAGATATAGATACAGATAGATAGTATATATATATATATATATATATATATATATATATATATACTATATATTATACATATACATATATGGAAAGCAACAAACATTTATTAAAAGTTTCTATGTATTATGCAGGCACAACTCTAGATACTTAACACGTCATGCTATGCAATCCTCACAGCAATTCATCAAGCTACACAATTCTTTTCCCCATCTATAATATGGAAAACCGATGCTCAGAGAAGTTTAGTAATATGGCAAAGGTCTTACAGTTAATATATGAACAAACACAGTGTAGTCCAAGTGCCAAAGCCCACTGACCTGCCAAATTTATCAAACTCTCTCCTAAGGTGTGCTTTGATTCTTTTATGTCTGTTGAATACATTAATTCTTATCATTTTTGTACTGCAATTAAGACTTAAAATATTTCATCCTGTACCTTAGAGATATATATGCACTGTTAATTTCTAATAGATTTCTGAGATCTAGTGTGGAAGGATTTTAAACATAAAGTTACACTTCTAAGTAACTAAGCGTTGTGCAAATGGACTTGATTGGGAAGAATGTAGTTTGGAACTGTTTATTAGTCACAAACCTACCAAGAAAATGTATGCAACTATAGTCCCACACATTGTCCCTACAGCCATGCAAGAGATGAAATACATATAAAAGTGTGCTAAGATATTATGAGCTGACACTTGAATCCAACGACAGGTAAGACTATGAAGTCAGAGTTGTGGTTATGCAACCTGATAGCCAGGCCTGCTATATCAGTATATGCAGGTCACTGGCATAGTAACAATTATCTAAAAATCTTAAAATACGGTCATACACAACACATTGTTAGAAGAACTTCAGAAATGTTAATTACTTTATCTTTCCATAAACTTCATGATGAGGATGTTCTATTATTATCCCAATTTTATACATAAGTGAACATATTCAGAGAACATATTTCAGAGACATGTTTCAGAGACATATTCAGAACATGTTTCAGAGAACATATACAAGGTTACACAACCAGTCAGTGATGCAATTGCTATCAAAAGCCAGGCAATTTAGAGCTACAGTTTGTCCTACTATGCTCCACTGCCTCTTGGACACACCTTCGGGTTTTCATTTACCACCAAGAATATATCAAGAAAATGTAAGTGTTTGCAGCTATTCTGGTAGTTCCCCACTGTTGATATCAGACCATCACAGAAGACTGAGAAGCAGGGAATCGTCTGTCCAAGTCCCTCATCTGTGCAGAATGCCTTCTGAGAACCTAGGGGATTCCTGTAACCGCACGCTATCAACCCTTTCATACACTGCGGTTTTCATATATATGTATATATTATATATATATATACACATATATATATAACATTATTGAAGTACATGTTTGTACTTTCAAATTAAAAATAAACTTGTTTCACTGAAAAATATTTTGAAATCCATGCTTCCATTTTTCATAGTATGTATTTCCATAAACGTTTTGAAGATCTTCTCATATGCCTATCTATGTAGAGGTTTATTCACTAGATAAAGGAAGATTAAAAAATAGCTACTAGCAAAGCAGAATAATTTTAATACTTCATTGAAATAAAAGTTATTTAAAATTATGAATTAGCCAGTTCTGAAATAATCCATTCAGTATTTTGGAGTACAATTGAACCGGGCTGCCTAAAGCCACAGAAAGCACAAGGGTGATGGGGACGGCTGTGCACCTCATGAAACAATCCCGCTGTCTTGTTTGGAAGTTGGGTTAGCCTCTGCATGGTTCATTAAACCTGTCTTATGCCTATGCTTCATATTGCTCAAATAAAATCACTTGCAAAAGAAGATTCTGTCATACTTGCAACACTTATTTAGGTTTGTTAAAGTGAAAGTCGATGGTGATGAAGAGAAGCTAGAACTCAAATCAAATGTTCTACAGAAATTATTCTGAACTCTAGCCGAGACTTGAGAAACTGCTCATATATCTGGGCTGTGCCAGCACTACAATTATGCACAGTATAGCAGTTTTTGTTCTTTCAAATTAAATACATTTTCAAATGTACATTATTGATCTAGCGAATGAAAATTATGGTTTAAGCCCCCATAACCAATTCTGCAACTACAGCAATTAAGTCAATATTGAATTGATTCATGATATTTACTTTTATGTCGCTTTGATTTTGTCTCCAAGTCTTCTTCCCTGTTAGAGAAACATGAAAGAATGATTTCAAACCAGAAATAAAGCTGGAAATTTGAGTGAGAAAGCACATGCACATTTATTAAATTATAAAAGAATTAATATTCCAACACATTTATATTAGTGAAATCACAACGTAGGACACAATGATTAGTTCGACTTACCAATACGATTTCAACTTATTGAGCATGATTTTGCTGCAATATTCACTCATTCTCTCATGCCTCAAACATTCACTTACTTGCAGAGCACAGAGCTCGAAGTGGGTACCCCATTATTATTTGTGAGCATAGTATTCATTCTGACACGTAAGCATTTAACCAAGTTTTATTCATGGATTAACTGGATCCAAAAGAGTTTCCCAAAACAATTATATTTAACCTAGTAATCAAGGCATCTAACAATTATTTAACACTACATGTACTTAATTGTTCTAAGCCCTAGCAGGACATTTTCATTTTTAATCTTCAAAGATGTCCTAAGAGGTAGGTAATGACATCTATTTTGATTTTATAAAAGAACTAAGGTCAACTGTCCAAAAAGCAACAGCAGTATTTAAATCCATAGAGACTATTGTTGGAATACATATACAGAACACTCCCAATGCATGGGGAAAGGCCATCAAAGTTTAAGGCTTTTAGGCTTTACTTTTTAAATGAGCGGATTAAAAATGGTGAGATTCTATATTGTTAAGGAAGTGGTCAAGATATTTCTGCAAAGCCCAAGGCATGGCTCAACCAAAGACTAGACTGCTTAAATTCCTACTTCTCAGGGTTGTGGAAAAGCTTGTTCCCTACACAGGCTGTGTGATTCTCGAACACTTTTGTCTTTTCCTCCTTACCAGAAGTAATCAACATTAGACACACTTCATTTTTATATGCAAACTTTATTTTGATGCAATCATATATATGTGTTGTGTGTAGATATATATATGTATATATACACACATGACTTATATGGATGTACAATATAAAATTAGTAATAGAGAAAGGTCTAGACTTATTTCTAAAGGCAACTTTAGGAGGAATTATTTGTGTTACTACTAAATTTGTTTTAAATTCATAAGGAAATGCAAACGGAATGTATATACAACTTCTAAGAAATTTTTCTGTGAAGTAAGGCTGTTATATTAATTCTTTCAAAAATGCAACTATATACACAGTATCTCTGCAGCTATAGGATATGCAAAGTTCTGATATGGGGGATACAAAGATGAACTAGACATGGTTCCTGCCCTTAGAGAGCTTACATACTAGCAAGAGAGATAGAAAACAGGCAATTACATGTAGAGTGAGAAGACATACAGGGTAGCCCGTTATAACATACCATGAACACTTACCTGAACTGAGGTACTGGGGAGAAAGAAATGGCACAGAGACAGGCTATTTTACAGAGGAATGGGAGTCAACAAGGCAAAAAGGAAGGAGGCATTGGAAGTGTTTTAGAGAAAGTAAAGTCCACAAGGAAAGACACAGGAAAAGAAAGGGAAAAAGGAAAGCAGGGATTACACTGTCACAGGCGGTAAGGCCACAGATCATGTTAGCTTAGACTAGGAAAGTGGCAGTGAAAGACAACTATGGGGCTAGAGAGAAGTAGATGGGTCTGAGACACTCAAGGGGCAAACAGTGACAGACTTCTCCTGGTGTTTTGAAGAAGGAGAAACCAAAGTCCCTGGCTTGGGAAACTACTGGAGTAACTGTGTTATATGAGGAGGAGAATGTGTACAGCAGAGATGAGTTAATTTGGGTTACATCGAATTTGAATTGCCTATAAGGAATTCAAAAGGTGGCAGCAGATTGTAAACACAACTGACACTTAGGAGAAAGATCTAGACTAGAGATATAGATTGAGGAGCTCCAATCACATTTTACATTTTGTCCCTCACTAGCAATGTCCTCCAATAAATCCCCTCTGGACTCAGTGTCAATTTACCCAGTATTTATTAAATCCTGGCATTTCTCAGACACTGTCCTACGTGCAGAACCCTCTTTGATGCAAAAGGAAAAAAATGAGCAAATCAAAGAATAACAACAATAAAAAAGCAGTTTGACTCTCTTATATGAAAAACTAACATGTTTTGATCAAATGTTACATATTTGGTCCGGCAATAGAAAATCTTACAGAATCGTTTGGAAAAGAATGTTATAATGCTCATTGTTCCCAGAGTAATGGGGTAAAATGAACATAAATACTGATTTTACTTCATTCACAAACCACGGTTGATAATGGATAAAATCATTTATCCAACTATGCCATTTATTCATTAAGCTGCTTTCTTCCTCATAAATATATTAGGTAGTTAAACTGAAGTGAATCCAAACTTCCTGCCAATGAACAGTTGGATTGTGGATGACACAGCTTCTCAAAGGAACGAAAGTCCAATTCACTTTAGCATCTCTCATTGTTTTTCTTTTTCAATGGATCGTTTTCTGAGAGATGTTCAGTTAAGAAGCATAATCTTCTTTCCATATAATAATTTTCCAAGGTGAGTTTAATACTAAGAGAAAATAATGCATGATTGCTATAACAAAGGAAAAGGTGTTATTTGCAGGCAAAATTCAAGAATGAATTACCACTGGTTTTATAAGTCAAACTGGTTTTTCATTTGTACACAAACTCAGAAAAAGTACTGGTGATATAAAATATAATAAATATGGGTACCTTTTGAAAAAAGTTTACATGCTTGAAAGAAAGAGTATCCAACTCCCACTGCAGAAAGAAAGTATAAAGCCATTAAATAGGAAAATCAGGGGAAAAAAAGAAAAATGAAACAACCCAGAATAAAATGTACTTTAGTGATCATTGATTTGAGTGGGTTTAGGACAGTCTGCTCAGAGCCGCAACATGCGCCATTACAAGAACCCCTTCAGAGGAGGTGTGCTTTGAGAGAACTACTTAGCAAGAAGCCTTAATCAGAGAGAAGTGTGGTTCAGTTTGCCCAGTACTACAGAGTCCACATTCTGTTTTACACTGAGTTTTTACAACATTCCTTTAAGGTCAATACGCATTATTGTCCCGATTTTATAGAGAAACTGAGGTCACAAAATCAATAAATAAATGGAGCCAGAAATCTGAGCTTTGTCTTTTGCTTAGGAATATCAGCTTAACCTATTTTTACTCTCATAGCTTTATGTATTTTCTTATTCTTTACAGTCACATTTTTGTTACTGTTTATATTTCCAGTATTTTTGGGATAACTTCCATATAGTTAATGCTATTCATTTAAAGCACTGAATATAGTTTTACTTGTGAGTATATTTATATGCTTCGTAACTCTACGTAACTTTCATTGCATTAACCATTTACCTGATTTCACCACCTCTTGTTCATCTGAGCTGTGTGAGGAATAAGCCATATTTTTGTGTTCATTATCATAGTCTCAGGACTTATTTGTACTTCAAAGTAGTTCGTCTGTATTAATGCAGCCTCTGATGCTATTTAGATCAGACACATCAAATTTAGTCTGAGGTCCACCCACTGCACTAACTTAGAGCCCCAAAGACCAAATTACTGTCTTCCAAGAGACTCCAAAGGCAACTCAAGGGAGCGATTGCAGCAATAGGGCCATCTTATTTCAAAGAGCAATTCAAAATTATTATGAGGATACGTTCCCTATAGTACTTAGAAAGGAAGTGAATATAACTTATTCCAAGCTAGTCTACAAAGATCAAAACTATGTAACAACTATCCACAAGAGCATTCTGCTTACTAATACTTATGTTAAAAAGGCAGTGCCTTATTACCCACGCCATGTACTTACCAGAAGCATGTTAGAACTAAGTCTCACTCTATCATTCTAAAATAGCAGTACATACGTATGTACGCACATACACACACATCAAGTTTCAAATGCAATCTTCCACTTACTGATGAAACTTTAGAATTAAATGCTGATAAAATTTTCATACTCATTTAGAAAGCTGGAAAACATTTAGTCTTACAATGTTCACAATCCTACACTATATTTCTACCGTATTTTACAACTGTACAATAATCTCAATATGATCTCTATCTTGTGAAATGTAATTTACGCATAACCAAAAGCTGCTGGAATAAAATTGCAACTTACTAGGGTTAAAGAAAGAATTCAGTATTTACATAAGGAATAATAAGGTCAATATTATCAAGGGAAACGATGGGATGAAATAAATGAATATAAGATATTTTACCATGATTAGGTGAAAAACATGGAGATCTAGATCTGATCAAATCTTCAGATGCAGGTACCACAAACTGGATTGGCCTCACATTCTTATCTGTCGGGTTCCTGAAACCAGCCTGCTGGTTCTCAAAGATGCTCCGAATGTTTTCAAGCTTCAGTTGTACCGTCTGCATTTGAACCTGCAGGTTGCATAGAATTTTATAAAATACTTTGTGAAGTGAATTCAGTACAAATACTGTTACAGTTTTCAGATTCAGACAGTCAAAATATTAGCCTAGGTGCTGCTGTTGTGGTATATAACAAGTTAAATTTCTGCCTGCAGAATCAGCATCCCATATTGACACCAGTTCAAGCCATGACTGCTCCACTTCCAATCCAGATCCCTCCAAATGCACTTGGGAATGCAGAGCAGGAAAACCTATGGGCTTGAGCCACTGCGTCTATGGAAGGAGACCTGGAAAAAGCTCCCAGCTCCCAGCTTTGAGTGTCCCAGCGCAGCCATTGAGACCATTTGAGACGTAAACCAATGAATAGAAGATCTCTCTCTCTTTCTCTCTCTCTCTCTCTCTCCTCTATTTCTCTCTCTCTCTGCTTTTCAAATAAATAAAACAAATCTTTAAAAATACGTACATTAATTTAGGGTTTAAACTAAAGCAGGAAAAACTTAGGAAATTAACAAAATATAGATTGTGTTCTCATCACATGGATATAAAACTAAAATCTCAACTGAAACAACCTGAAGAAGAAATTTATGAAGCACTCATCAAATTGGACACTGTGTAGGAATGATTCACCCTCTTGGGTTGGAAAGTGTAATGGCCAGAAAAGAAGGAATGTTACTCTTTTCTGTTTAGCATGAGAAAGCCACCAAATAATAAAAATGGTCAAATGTATAAGTGTCATCATAGTTTGTCACATTTTGAACCTGCAGGATCCTCTCTTTATAGATCTACACAGTTGAAGCAGGTTTCGCTGAGCCAATAATGGGTAACATGCTGGATGCTTTAAAGCAGCTACTGTTAATCTTCATTGATTCTACAGAATCATTACATTTTTACCAAGACTGTACTTTTGATTTTCAGGGTTATCCCCTATGTTCCATAATGAGACATAAATTCAGACACACTCCAATAAGTAGCATCACTAATGTTCTTATCTATAATGTAGAGAGCCTGCCATGTCATCTCCAAGGGGGCAGGAAAGGACAAACCTATTTAGTTTGCCACCTTGCAACCAACAACTTCTTCTGCATATTCTTAATTCCTTGAGAAGATCAAGATCCTTTCTTTAACCTTGATTAATAACTGATAGGAAAGCCAGACCTGCATCCACAGAGCAGACTGATGCAGTTGGTGGCTGCAGCAAATGAAAGATTTACGAGAGAGTGCTCCTATTAGAAGAGGGCTCTTACTGAGCCCAGTATTCTAGACCATCTTTGGTCTTTCTTCCAGGATGTAAAAGAAAATGTAGGCAAGGGCTCTAAATGTGGGAAAGAAATTTTTTTAAATGGAGTCAGAGCTCTAGAAAAAATCACTCTCACTATATAACAAGTATATGCCTTAAGATTTTTTGATGCTGGGCCTAGCGGCGTGGCCTAGCGGCTAAAGTCCTCGCCTTGAAAGCCCCGGGATCCCATATGGGCGCCGGTTCTAATCCCGGCAGCTCCACTTGCCATCCAGCTCCCTGCTTGTGGCCTGGGAAAGCAGTCGAGGACAGCCCAATGCTTTGGGACCCTGCAACCCCGTGTGGGAGACCCGGAAGAGGTTCCCGGCTTCGGTTCGGCACAGCACCGGCCATTGTGCTCACTTGGGGAGTGAATCATCGGACGGAAGATCTTCCTCTCTGTGTCTCTCCTCCTCTCTGTATATCTGACTTTGTAATAAAAATAAATAAATCTTTTAAAAAAAGATTTTTTGATGCTTAACAGTGGCATTCCTACCAACCCTAATCCGTAAAAGAGTCTTGGGGACATCAGCTGTGACTCTTACCCACTGAACTATAATTATCACTTTTATGAAATAGTTTTGTTTGAGGAAAAGTTACCTACCTTGAGTTCAGGAGATAAAATTACATCGAACTCATACTGTAAGGAATCAGCGTCATAATTTATAAATGGCAGAGCCATTTCAAGAAAATTTTCAATGTCTTGGAGGACTCTCTGAGCGTCCTCTTTAGACTGACATTTGTCCGTTTCCTGCTTTGCTAGAAGACATTCGCCTTCGTCACAGCACTGACGAGCCTGGTAAAAAAAAAAAACGAAGAAATGAAACACAATTGAAAAGAAGCACATTCGCGGTTACAAGTGTAGTTACCAAGCCTTGGCTTCTGTGAATCTGAATTCTTTTCCAAACTGTTTAAAAATAAAGCTATTTGTATTCTGTACCCAGAAATTCTGATTCAATAGTTCTAAGTCATAAAAGCGACATATCTACACTATTTCAGAGCTCCATGGGAATTGTGGATACATAACCATGGTTGGGAAACACCACGTTCAGTTCCTAACAGATCATTTATTCTGCAACAGCAGTCAAGGCATTTTTCCTACACTAACATTTCAGATGTATGTTATATTCATAGAATCAATAACTGAACTGTGAAACTCCTAGCAAGATAAAAAAAAATGCAACATAAATGCTTACTGGTGGCTGAGGACAAGGGTAAGATATTCCTTCCCAGATGAAATGCCTGTGCTTAGACATGATGCCTAGAAGTGATAACCCTATTTTATATTCCATTTATTGAGTGACATTTTGAGTCCCTGCCTAATCATGAATGTGTTCAGACCCACAAGTCAGGGGGTAATACTTTCCAGTCACTTTTTTTTTTAACCTTATTATATGCTGTAATATGAAATGTGAAAGAAGTTTCAGGTTCCGCAAAATAACCCCTAGTCTCCTGAAAGTTCTCAGTGCAAACTATTACCAGTAGAGGCCGCAGATTTATCAACATAGAAAGGAAAGCATCAATGTTTTAAAGAGAAGGCAAAATATGTACTATGGCTGAATCTGCCATGAATACTGCATAGGTAGATGGATCCAAAGACAATAATCAAACTCAGTCCTTCAAATGTCTTACAAGTTTAACTCCAGAGCTACACTAGACCCCAACCCTACAACCTCTGAGGGGAGAAAGGGTGTCTTCTGAGGTAGAAGGGCAAAGTATATCAAACCAGGAGGACCCCCAAAAATTCTATTTCTTTTCCACAATAGATGATTTTGCATCATACTACCTGCTGTAGCAGTTTATGCATTTTGAAGGTCCTGCTGAGCTGTATCCGTTTTGAGTGGATCTCATTAACCAAAATATCAGAAAGATAACGTAACTCATTGCACCTCTGGCAAATTAAATCAAGTGCATAATGGTGATTTGATGCAAGCTTGTGTCCATGCAGTATCAGAAACCGGGCCTTTGCTAATAGATCCTGGTTTTAAGAAAGAAAGAAAATAATGAGTACATGATCTCTGTGCATGTACAGAAAAAGAATTGAATGAAGAAGCAAGTTTCTTGAGCAGAAAAAAAATAGCCAAAAACATGATGCGATCTATTTCTCTGCACTGAAAAAAATGCTTACGGTTGCAGTAGTGAATGAAGCCATCAGAAATTCACATACTTCCAGTTATACAAACTGAAAATCAATCATCCTGCCCAAATGTGAGTAAGATTTGCCTCTCCTGGTATGTATAGATTTCAAACAGATCCATATGCATCAATGGAGGAACACAACAGCAAAATGAAACCTAACATAGGAGCCAGCATCATGGAGCAGCATGTAAATCTACTACCTGCAGTGCCAAGAATCCTATATGGGCACCAGTCGGAGTCCCGGCTGATCTACTTCCAATCCAGTTCCCTATTAACGTGCATGGAAAAGGAGCAGAAGATAGCCCAACTCAAGTGCTTAGGCCCCTCCACCTCCATGGGAGACCAGGAGAAGCTCCATGCTCCTGGCTTCAGCCTGGCACAGCCCTGACCATTGCAGCCGCCGCTTGAGGAGTGAATCAGTGCATGGAAACGATCTGCCTCTGCCTCAGTCTCCCTGTCTCTCCCTCTAACTATGCCTTTCAAATAAATAAAAAATAAATCTTAAATATTAACGCATGTTTTATCCTTACAGCCTTGGAAATCTCAGTACAGTTGCCTGACGCTTGACTACTTAACAGGTCTAAGGCAAATCTTCAAGGGTTTCCATGTCAAAAGGGACAGCAATCTTGCATTCAATATTAAGTCCCCAAGTTTAGTGACAGAAACCCAGCGGGAGCAAAAACTATGTTAAATAAAGAAAACTGAAACCCAGAACAAGGACTAAACCAGAACTAAAATGAGGAGCTACTGTTGAATGGGTAGACAGTTCAGTTTTACAGAAAGTGAACACTCTGTTTAACACTAAGGAATGGAATACAAAGGACTGGTTCATATGGCAAACTTTGGTACATATTTTTAGCACAATTAAAAATGAGTAAATTATCAAAAGCAAGCAAAAACTAACAGAAAGATTGGTTCCTATTTATACAGCAGTTTTGCCTTTTCTTCTCCTAGACCATAAAGTTGCGTAAATTGCGCCACCATCACAGAGATCCACTCACCTAACTCTAGAACTGGGTATCATAACTGCTATCTTCCAATTTTTGCTTTTACATGTTTATGATTTATAATTAAATCTATCGGCTAGCTGATAAATATCTTAAGCACAGTTTTGCTTTTACATACAAAGTAGAAGAGTAAAGTCAGAGTTTATTATTAAAGAACTAAGTTCATTATTAAAGCCCTGAGTCTAACCTTGAAGACCACTAGCAATGATGACAACTGCCCCCATGAGTACTTACAGGTGTGGTGTTAAGGACATACACATCGAAATGAATCCTTACCACCACCCTACAAAGTAAGACACTTGGTGCTGGGCATTGTGGCACAGTAAGTAAAACTGCTGCTTAAAAAGATAACAGCCCAAATCAGGGCATGAGTTCAATATTTAGCTGCTGCACTTCCTATCCTGCTGCCTGCTAATGCATCTAGGAAGGCAGTGGAAGATGGCTCAAGTGCTTGAACCCATGTCACCTATACAGGGTATCTGGATGGCGCTGCTGGGATCATCCTGTCCCACTTCAGCCTTTGCAGCCATTTCAGGGGCAAACCAAAGGATAGAAGGTTCTCAATATCTCTCTCTCTCTCTCTCTCTGTCTTCCAAATGAATAAATCTTCAAAAAAGAAATCAGGAAGGAGGAAAGAGGATGGGGATGCAGGCAGGAGTGAGGGTAGAGTGGAAAGAATCACTATGCCACTAAATCTGTATTGTGAAATACATAAAATGTGTTCACTTCATATAAATAAAATAACTTATTCAAACAAAGGTCACTTCATAGATGAGAACATTAAATCTCAGAAATTTACCCCCAAGTCACACAGTTAGAAAAATTTAAATACATCTGTCTGTGAGTCTAGGTTTCATTCAACTGCATACATCATGTAGGTATCACTTAACTAATTAGGCTTTTGTATATTTCCATTATCACTAAGCACCACACGTCATCTCAGATACTTTTCACACTTCTCTAAAACGATTTACATCCCTTTTCCTATTTGTGGTCATGAAACAATTCACAGCATTATTTCATTAGTCTCCCTTTACAACAACATGACACGTCCTCAGTGGCACCCCCAGTGCACATTAAATTGGACAAAATAGAAATCAACGCCATTGCACCAATTATATAAAACATTACTATAAGATTAATCACAGTAAGGGTTTATATAACTTAGTCCTGCAAATGTTAAATATTATACTCCGGAGAGAGAGAGCAAACATCTCAAATGTATTCTTACCTGAGAATTTTCATCTAAATTTTCCAGTTTTTTTATTTTTTGTTTCACTTGAGATGCAGTCCCTGCTACATCACCCAGCTCTGCTTGTTGATTGAGTAGAATTTCAACTTCAGTCACAAGCTAAAACATAAAATGAAGTTTTAAAAGAATACAAAACATTAAAACACTTTCTGTGATCATTAAAACACTTTATATGATCAAGTTTTGTAGGCTATCCTATTACAGAAAAATGTCAATATAGAAACACACAAGTTGAAACTTCTTTTTTTTAAAAAAAAATTTATTTTATTTTTATTACAAAGTCAGATATACTGAGAGGAGGAGAGACAGAGAGGAAGTGGAGCCACCGGGATTAGAACCAGCGGCCACATGGGATTAAGGCGAGGACCTTAGCCACTAGGCCACACTGCCGAGCCCAAAACTTCTTTTATTTAATCACAGAAGTAGAATATCTTACAAATTATCCTCCTGAATATCAGTGCAAGTCTAATAATTTATAAAATAATACTATGTGGGTTGGCATGTGGCTCAGCTGGCTAATCCTCCACTTGCCAGCGCCAGTATCCGATATGGGTGCCAGTTTGTGTCAGGGTTGTTCCACTTCTGATCTGGTTCCTTGCCTATCACCTGGGAAAGCAGTAAAGGATGCCTCAAGTTCTTGGGATCCTGCACCCAAGTGGGAGACCCAGAAGAAGTTCCTGGCTTTGGGTCAGCTCAGCTCTGAATGTTGCAGCCATTCACGGAGTGAAATAGCAAATGGAACTTCTTCTCTTTGTAAATCTGCCTTTGCAAAAACATAAATAAATCATAAAATACCATTATGTTTATAAGAAGATATAAATCTCTCTGTATTTCCGTGTACATATACATGCAAGTATGTTTCTATGTCTGTGTGTGGGTGAGAGAGTGGGTGGGCGGTGCAATGGAGAATGAATCCAGGAGCATGAGCACACTCAGCCCTCACCCTGATCTTACAAGAAAAGAAGCGAAGCATCCTACATGATCCAAGGCAGAAGCGCTACAAGATGAGCTTGGAATATCTATCCATGGAAGAAAGTAAGGAAATGCCTTTTTTAAATATCGGGGCATGTCACAAAGATAGAGTATTCAAGCAGTCATGAATCAGATTCTGTGAGAAAGTAGAAACCTATGAAGCAAACAACAAACAAGCACAACAGAAAGATCTTGTTTTAGTAGAATGCCTAGAGCATGCTGATAAATGTGCAGGAGATATAGGATTGGACAAATCACCATTTTGTAACCCGCACAGTAAAAGCGACAGGTCCAGGCAAGACACACCAATACATGCTAAAAGTCTAGGGAAACGTTGATGAGCAACAACATATTTGTGTAGAAATTTTCTTCCCAATAATCTTCTACTAGTTACAAAGAGGAAAAATGTAACCACACAGTAGACGAATTCAGCAACAATCTCATGGTGTAATCAAAATCCTCATCCATAATAGGCAGAAGGTGGACACCAATCACTCCCAAATGCCATGCTCTGAGAGGAGCCCCTCAATTACACTCTGTCTAGTTGGTTACATACGTACCGAATATAATCACAAAACAAGATAATAAAATTCAACATGCAGATCATATTTTCTTTCTTAAGATCTAATTATTTTAGGGCCTGGCAGCATGGCCTAGCAGCTAAAAGTCTCGCCTTTAATGCGGCCCGGGATCCCATATGGGCGCCGGTTCTAATCCCAGCAGTTCCACTTCCCATCCAGCTCCCCGCTTGTAGCCTGGGAAAGCAGTCAAGGACGGCCTACGGCTTTGGGACCCTGCAACCACGTGAGAGACCTGGAGGAGGTTCTGGGCTCCAGGATTTGGATCGGGCGCAGCACTGGCCGTTGCACTCACTTGGAGAGTGAATCATCGCACAGAAGATCTTCCTCTCTGTCTCTCCTCTCTGTATATCTGACTTTGTAATAAAAAAGTCAGATATACAGAGAGGAGGACAGAGAGAGGGGAAGATCTTCCGTCTGATCATTCACTCCCCAAATGGCTGCAACGTGGGTGCAGGGTCCCAAGGCTTTGGGCCGTCCTCAACTGCTTTCCCAGGCCACAAGCCAGGAGCTGGATGGGAAGCGGGACTGCCGGGATTAGAACCGGCGCCCATATGGGATCCCCATGCATTGAAGGTGAGGACTTTAGCTGCTAGGATACCATACTGGCCCCGAAGATTGTATTTTCAAAAGGACTGTACTATTCAGGATGTCAATGACATAAAGACAAATGTTTAAAATTTGAAGATACTAAAGGAACCTGACAACTTAATGCATTGTCTGCCTGCAGTTTGGATCCTAGAGGAAAATGAAATTCCATAAAGGACATGATTGACTCAGCCAAGAGAAGTGAAATAACAATACTAGATAATATAAAAATATCACATTGTTGTTAAGTATAGTGAGTTCAATAAATGCACTGTGGTTTTTGGAGGGTGCTTCAAAAAGTTCGTAGAAACAATATTAAAATTTATTTTGCAGCAAATATTTTTTGCAGTCCATATGCAATCTTTTCATAATATACATTTTCTACGAGCATTTTAAAAGTCTCTGATATAGGAAAATATTCTTGTATTTAAGAGGAAGGCGGCATCATTTATGCAACTTATACCCAAGTGGGTCAAAATTATAAAAATGAATATGTATGTATGCATCTATATAAATATACATGTGTCTATATCTGACAGAAGCAACTGAAATTATAAAGGAAATGACATGAAATAGTATCAGTAAATTAATCTAGGGAAGATGTTGATGATTTTCTTATGTTTGCAAATTTTCTATAAGCTTGCACTTCCAAACTTTTTAAGGGTAAATTCTTAACCCTATAGAACCTGTCTTTCCATTATTGTGAGATACAGAACTGATGCGTGATATTAAAATACTGATCAAAGATAACTATGACTTGGCATACTAGAATACAACTAAAAGAGAAGAATTTGGTATGGATGCAAATTAACACATAAGCCAATGTATAATGTTCAAGAAAACAGCTATTTTCCACATATGTGGTTGGGGATTAGGCAGAGACACATAAAACTAAAAGGATCAAGACCAGTGTCACCTGCTCTTGCTTTATGAAGAATATGGAATTCCAAAAGAAGGAAAAAGACTGTCAGTAGCAGAACTCTGTGTCCAGAATGTGTTGCTCTTCTCCAATCTAATATTGCTAGAACAAATGAAATACCAGGCAACTGACTAATTCATGGGCTGAAAACAAGTGGGGCACATATAGAGAGAAGGAATGAGTTTTCCCTGCCCTACTTGCTCAAATAACTGTGAAAGAGATTGTGAGAAGCTTGGAGAAGAGTACCAAAAAAAAAAAGAAAAAGAAAAAGAAAAGAAAGAAGCAAAATCTATGTATCTTAAATGTATACAATGGATTACCCATTAGGATCAAACTGCAGGGTAACTTTTTATCTTTTAAATAATGCAAAACTAAACATGATTTCATTTCCTCTATAAGTATTTTAACAATTAAATTGCTAAATCAGAAAGAAAAATGTTTTTTAGGTCACATGGTCAGCACCATACATGCTTTTTAAAAACCAAGATACCAACTAGAGACCATTATGTTCAGCGAAATAAGTCCATCCCAAAAGGATAAATGCCATATGTTCTCTCTGATATAAGGCAGCCATCAAGCAAACTGTAAGATCAATGGCCTTTTCCATACTGTTTTTGCTGTATCCATGTGTTTTGATGTTTTCGTTTTTACTTTCATTTCTTCCAAACACTTTCTTTTCTCTTGTTGAATTCATCGCTGGCTCATGGATTGCACCATGGCATCATTTTACCCAACAGGATTTTGTGTTTTCTTTTTGTCACCCATGCATTGGTTATTCAGTGGTGTGTTTTTTGACTCCATGGTGCTGTAATTTTTTTCGTTTTTCATACCAGTTGTTGACTTTGTTTCATAGTTTCTCATTTAAGAGAATGTATACTGATGGCGTAAGAGAGACTACCATATTCACATGTGAACATACAATGCAATATGCACCCCTACTTACAAGTTAAAGATGGACTCCCAGTGAAAGTGTTGGACAAATCTACACAATGGGATGCTGGACTGACTGACGTTGTCTGTACTAACAACGTCAGGACACACTTTAAATAACAGACTGATAGATTTATGACTGCTTATGAAGGACTACACTATTATAACAATATGGGGAAAATCAGTCAGGGGGTGGGGATTTGGGGGGTGGGGAATCCCAGACCTATGCAATTGTACCATAAAACTTAAAATAAATAAATTTAAAAAGTTAAAAAAAAAACAAGGAAGAAGTTATTATATCCTTGGAAAGCTATCCAACATGTGAAAGCACCTTGTGCCCAAAATACATTTGAATAACAAGACTCAATGTAGAGAGTGAGTTTGTCCTTGTCATATATGTTGGTGTTTTAGCACTTCCTCATAGAAATGAGCAAGTCAAAGGGAGGATAAATCCACAAACTTCAGTGAACTTTTCATCATTCAAAGTCAAGTTTCACTCATCCTTGCCTTTTTTTTTTAATCACTGTATAGCTGTAGACATCGTACAAGATTAAGTTTCAGATTATCAAAGCTTAAGAATCTCTGAGATTGGGCCTGGCGCGGTAGTCTAATGGTCCTCGCCTTCACGTGCCAGGGTCCCATATGGGTGCCGGTTTGTATCCCAGCTGCTACATTTCCCATCCAGCTCCCTACTTGTGGCCTGGGAAAGCAGTCGAGGACGGCCCAGAGCATTGGGACCCTGCACCCACGTGGGAGACCCAGAAGAAGCTCCTGTCTCCTGGCTCTGGACCGGAGCAGCTCCAGTCATTGTGGCCATTTGGGGAATGAACCAGCGGATGGAAGATCTTTCTCTCTGTCACCCCTTCCCTCTGTGTATTGGCCTTTCCAATAAAAATAAATAACTCTTTTTAAAAATCTGAGACAATGAAAAGAAATGTTTTAACTGACCTCTTGAAAATCTTGTTCAAATTTCCATAGTTGCAGATACTGCTCCATCTTTAATTGGTGTTTTTCCCAAAACCCATCAAAAGCTGTCTCCATATCATGTACTTGTGCCAGCAATCTTAACAAAGAAAAGGCAAAGAATTCCTTAAAACCAACCATCTGTTTTGGAGGACTGTAGCTCGATCTGCTTAGGACATTCAGAATTATAGACAAAGTCACGGTCTATGACTCAGTCCTCTTGATAAACAGTGATAATCAATGTCCATAGAATTTATTCTGTTAAACAAGCTGATTTTGGAGGGAAAGCCCTGGGAAAAAAAATTATCAGATTCCCAGAGGTCTAGGAATACTTTCACACATACCAGGATGCAACAATAATGTGTAACTCTTCTTGAAAAATATATAATAATTAACTCTAAGCCAAAAAGAGAATACTTACTTATTAACAGTTTGCCAGTCACCACTTATTTGCTGATGACGTTCAAGACTTGAACTGACAATCTCTACAGGCACTTCCAGATTTGATAGCAGAATTCTTCCTTCTTTGGTAACTGCTGTAAGATCATTCTGTATAAAGGTAAAATAGGGTGTATCAGTCAATTAATCACCTTACCTGACTGGCTTACAGAGAAGGAAATACACACCTGTGGCATACAGACTAGACACAGCAAACCAAGAATGCCTTTTGGCTCTCATAACTGCCCAAAACAAATCAAAGAATACCTCAGTGCCACAGAACCAAAAGCTGTCAGCATCCAAGAAGTCCTTGCCTTCCAAACGGATATTGCAGTCACTCTTGCACAAGATAGTTACGGGCCAAAGTACCGTTTGCTCTATTGTGCAGTTACTTACTGGTGGAAGTTATAATAATCATGTCTCATCGTATTCTGTTAACACTTCTGAAATTTATTTATTTATTTGAGGTAGAAAGAAAAAATGAGCCAGACAGAACATCAGCTGATTCACTCCCCCAGATAACAACAATAACCCTCCAATGGGAATGAAGATGCTGGGAACTCTATCCAGGTTTTCCATGTGGTGGCAGGGACTCAAGTCCGTGAACCATCACTGGTGCCTCCCAGAGTCTACATTGGCAGGAAGCTGGAATCAGGACCTGGAACCAGGAATTAAACATAGGCACTCTGCTATGAGACATGGCCATCTTAACTGCTAGGCTAACAACACACTCCCTGCTAATATTTTCTATATGCAAATAAAGCAATAACAGCACAATAACGACCGTCACACTAGAAAGCATAGACACAAATAAATTTTAATGCGTATTCAGATACTGCTGAATGCTTTTCTTATTAATATTGTCACCATCCACTCCCCGTCTTAAGCCTTCTCTTACTTTACATTTAGGATTAATTAATTTGTCATGAAGCACATGCCTGTATTTACAAGGTCTTACCCTTGCAGAGTGATTCAAGAACAGAAACCTTCTTTACATACCTGAAATTGGATCTAGGATCTCCTTCAGTAGCTCCAAGGACCAATCCCGTGCCCCAAAGTTTAAGCAAAAACTTCAGTATACACACACACATACACACATATATATACATACAGATATATTGGCAGAACAAGTTCCATGAGACCACCACTGATGTGAGTTAAGAACATAAATATTAAGAATTAATATTTAAGAAGGGCCAATTGGAATCAAGAGTAATCCTGGCAACCTCTTAATAGGAGGTCATATGCACAGAGCAGAGGGACCCCAGAGTGGAGCAGGTGGACAGGAGTCTCCCAACCCTGGAGACTCCCAGATCCTCACCAAGGACTATCAGTACAGGCACCAAGGACTACATCCCAACAGCCAAGGAGAGTACGAGGAATCGGAGTGCCTTCAGAGAGGCCAAGAACTCTGAGGTCACCCACCCCCGTTTGGATCTACCACAAGGGGTGGAAGAAGCCCAAATCCTTCCTTGCAGGATCTAATGCCATCGCAACAACAGCCAGGAGCCCTGAGCGGTCCGCAGAAGCAGAAGAGCAGTAAACTTCCTTCGGGACTAGGGAGAGGAGCTTTCTATGGTCCTTACTTAGTTCCAACTTTGGATCCCCACCCTCTCTTGCAATGACCATCAGGGTCGCTCAGGAGGCCCCCTCCCCCCAAAAAAGCAAACAAACAAAACAAAAATTAGAATAGATAGAGAACAACAAGGAAAGGTTAGAACCAGACAGGAAATGGTCAATGTGGATCCACATATACCTTACTAGGTAGGACACAAAGATTAGTTATTCCTCACTAAGGTAGTGAAGATTTTTCCGCACACCCCTCCTAAAACTGTTCTGCACCTCAACTGTTGACATAAGCCTTGTTAGAGTTATAAGCCAGTTTAGACTATCCTAAAATCTGCCAAGTTCAGCAAAATTATGCTTCAACACTATAAACCGCTAAATACTAAAATGAAAATAGACACAAAACAGCTGAATAGTACCCTATAGCCATTTTAAGGTGGATAGAAGCCAGTTCTGTGTATAAACTAAAATTGAAATGTCAATGAAGAAGTCACAGGATGTGATTAAGAACTTGCATTTTTAACATATTGGTTACTCAATACCATGTCAATTAATTCCATAATGTTGTAAATTGTTGTTGATGTTGTGTTGGGGCTTTCAATTGATTGGGATTATATTCTGTCAACTCCACCTTCAGACCAAAGATGGCTTCCCCAAAAAACCGTTGAATTTACCTGAACAATAAGATGCTGGACTCTATGCTTGGTATATGTTTGCAAAGAAAGAATCTTGACTGAACTTGAACTGTAATACTGCAACAAGGTGGAGGAATCCACCATGGGGGGAGGGGATGGAAGGGTTGGGGGAATCTCAGAGCCTATGAAACTGTGTCACATAATGCAACGTAATTAATTTAAAAAAAAGGCCAACTGTGTGCCAAAGGTTACTTAAATACAATGTATTTTACTTCTTTTCATCCTCATGGTTTCCAGTTCTAAGGCATCCACCTCCCAGTAAGGATAAAGAAGCTGAAACTCAGAAACTAAGAAAATTGCCAAAGAGCTCTGTGAGGAGCAGAGCATTTTTTCCCTTAGTTTTGTTTTTAGATAAATGATTTGAAAATTCAGTTTCCTTCTTACACATATCACCTCTATACTAAGCTTGAATCTGCCAGTGCACTCGGCACTTACACTTCAGGCAGGTGGTTGCAAACATATTTGCTAATTTCCAAAATGAAACTCAGAATCCTTCACAATCCAGCACTACAGACAGAACTAAGCAGAAGAGGTCTATTGTATTTTAAAACAACCAAGAAGTAATACAAACTGAGTAAGCATTTGGTGTAATATTTAGATTGCTGCCTGGGAACACCCACAGCCTATATCAGACTGCCTGAGTCCCAAACCCACCACCTCCCGTCCGATTTCATGCTACTGTGTCCTAGGAAGCCGGAGACCACACATTCAGCCTTGCTCAGTTCTGCTTGTTGCAAGCATTTGGGAAATGGAAAAAATCCTGTGTCTCTCTCAGTAAAAAATTTTTTTAAACTAGCGGGAAAAAAATCAACCGAGAAACGTTGCCTTGGTGACAGTACAAGTTCATGGCAGAGAGAGCGTAAGAAATCAGGCCTCCTGACGCCTTCAGGTTATTCTCCATCTCACACTGTACCTCTGGTGAAGGACAAAACAAAACACCTGGCTTTATATTGCTATTTACCCTTCCAATTAAAAGGCCTTTCCATAAAGAACACATAGCTAAAAAGAAAACAATTGTAGAATTCCTATTCTGGAGCATCTAAAAATTACTCTATTTCCATCTGACAGGAAAGAGCTGGCGTGGATTGGCTCATGCCTCGCTGGGTGGGACACAAAGATTAGTCACTCCTCACCATGGTGTTAAGGATTTTCCTGCACACCCCCCCCCCAAAAAAATGTTCTGCACCTTAAATGTCGACAAATGTCTTGTTAGAGTTACAAGCCAGTCTAGATTATCCTAAAATCTGCCAAGATCAGCAAAATTATACTTCAACACAACAAATGGCTAAATACTAAAATGAAATAGACACGAGACAGCTGAATGGTACCTTATAGCCATTTTAAGGTATATAGCAGCCGGTCCTGTATATAAACTAAAATTGAAATGTCAATGAGTTAATCAGAGGTTGTGGTTAAGAACTTGCTGCTTCTTTTTTTTTTTTTTTAAACATACTGGTTACTCAAAACCATGTCAATTCCATAATGTTGCAAATTGCTGTTGATGTTATATTGGGACTCTTAATTGACTGGGATGATATTCTACCAGCTCTGACTTCGGACCAGAAATGGTCTCCCCAAGAAACTGTTCAACCCATCTGGACAATAAATAGCTGGACTCTATGCTTGGTATATGTTTGCAAGGAAAGAATCTTGATTGAATTTGAATTGTAATACTGCATCAAGGTGGAGGAATCCACCAGGGGGGAGGGGCGTGGGGAGGGGTGGGGGGATTCCCAGAGCCTATGAAACTGTCACATAATGCAAAATAATTAATAAAAAAATTACTCTATTTCCAAATGAATAATTTTGCAAGATCATATACCATTCACAAAAGGAACACTTATACATACCATATCTAGGACATTCTTGTCCTGCAAAATTTTATTTTTAAAGTTTTTAATGCTATTTCTCTTTTTTCTTTTACATAATTGCATAAAATGGATATACTAAACACTTCTCCAGAGAAAAACCACTGAAAACTTTTGTCTGTCCAGTCTTAAACAATACCTTCAGCAGATGATACTTTTCGGCACGAACTCCAAGAATTTCTTCTATTGCAGAAACATCATCTGGTAGTTCAGTCTCGGCCAATTCAGTTCCGAAAGATTGTAACATCTGAGCCATTTCTTTCACTGTGAGGGCAAAATTTTCTATAGCCTGCAAAGAGCCAGTGATTCTTTTCATTCCATGGAAACTCTGCCAGCGTAGCAAAACATGGATCAACGGCCGTATTCATGGCAAGCAACATGTAAACAATGAACTCTCATCTGCTAATAAAATTTGGCCCTGCCTTTGGCAATCAGCTCTTAACCCTGAACCTAAGCCTCTAACAAACTTAAAGTGAGGCCAAAACTCTTTTTTGGATGGTTTTTTATCCAAACTTCCATATTTATTTATTGGATACTAATGAAAACCATTTCTTTGGTTTTTAGAAAACCTATTCTTTTTTTTGTTTGTTTTTTGGAAGAAGAACTTTTATTTTGACATTATTTTAATGTTGTGCTTTTGGGCTAATGTACATAATATTCTTTATTTTAGCACCTTGTACAACATCCTGGAAAGGGCAACCTATTCTTAAAGATGCCATGTATTGAGCAATTTATTTTATGCCCTAGAAAATCAGTGGTTTCCTTATTCTGTTAGCCTGTGCAATTGGCACAACTGTTTTATATCAACTTCACTTTTGATGAATGATGAGAACAGCTTTTTGTTTGTTATCATTTATGAGCAAGCATTAACATTCAAAATAAGGTGATGGTCTATGGAAATGGGAAAACAATTTGTCAAAACAGTTCATTTTTGGTACTATGGCAGATATGAAATTATCATCTCAAAAGTTCTATTGCACTGGAACGGCAGTAAGGGTTTGTTGTGCAATTCGTTCCAAGATCTATTACTCACAGAAACACAGAGAATCAGGCTCCATTTGTTTATCACATATGTCAAGGTATCTGCACTTTTATTTACAACTTTATAGGTAATAAAGGCAAAAGATGGCTGGATAACTGGAATATACCTTCATACAGCTGGATGAGTTTTTGAATGAATACAGTGTTGACCAAATTATCGACACAACTACCAGACGAAGAAAGTGGGGAAGGAAAATGCAACCATGATATCACGAACAGTATTTCCTTCCCAAAAATTCCTTTATCTATGGGATTTGACCGCTTGCAGAATAAAAGAGAAACTACAGCGATCACATGTTGTTTAAAACACAGACTCACACCTGGCCAGTGCACAGATGTATTTGTAAATTTCTAAAACAAAAGGACTCTGCTACAAAACTGATTACCTCAGGGGCATCACTAGGATGATAAAATTAATAAAATGACATTCATTGATTGTCATATGTTGAGCACTGTGCTAAACAATCATTCTAAGATTGCTAGGAAGCAAGGTGGTATTCCCATTTTACATAGTTGGGAAAATATTCAGAGTGGTAAAAATCAGTAGTCTCCGGATTTGAACCCAAAGCCTCTGTGCCTTCAAGTCTCTACACGGCCACAGGCAGAATTTGATCTCCTTATTCCCTAGGCCTCTCCTTCAATTGTCACCCCCAATGACTCTTCATCTTTTGCAGATATTTCCTATAGAAAAAATCAAGATGTTTATATATATATATATATATATATATATATATATACTTGAAAAATAGGAAACCCAAAAATCTGTTGTTCACAAATAGGAAAAATGTCTAGAATAGGTCAAAGGCTAACAAGAACTATAAGCTCTACAGGAAGGGCAAAAATAACATACATTTCTGAAGATGATCCATTCACAGTGGCAGTACTGCAAGGTGCCGCCTAACTCAGGGGTTAACTGCTTGTCATCAATGTATGTCAGCAAATCACTAACTGAGCTCAGCATAACAACCTATATAAATAAGCAAGAAAAATACTGTAAAATGATCTTAAGCAAACATTTAGCAGAAAGTTAGCTTTTATAAATGGTTCTAGCAGTTTTTTCCTGCACTTGCCTCCAGACTTATAGGCAGGATCTTCTTTGGGTTATAACTGTTTTTATTACAAAACATTTCTCCACAAAGCTTGATTGTTCTCCATGGAAACTTTATCCTAGTCATTTAGGAGTTTGCATTGCTCAGGCTCAAACTTCTGAAAGAATTACCATTTGCCCAGAACAAAGTAAAAGGGCCTTCTGTGAAAAACTGATTATTTATCAAAATAGTCTGATTTTTTTTTCAAAAAAATCAAAATTCATGAGCACTCTATCACTAACTCTAAAGCATATAAAAATATCTTTCAGAAACAACAAAAAAATACAACTCTGAATTAGTTCAGGACATAAGTTCACGGGAGTTCACATAAAAAGTCACATAGTTATTTTTAGTAAAAATGA
The DNA here is from genome assembly GCF_030435755.1 of Ochotona princeps. Taxonomy (NCBI): domain Eukaryota; kingdom Metazoa; phylum Chordata; class Mammalia; order Lagomorpha; family Ochotonidae; genus Ochotona; species Ochotona princeps. Next base: position 97,038,506 of record NC_080865.1, read on the forward strand.
AAGTTCTTGATTGTACACACAAATGTGTTTATACATAAATACACACAGAGATACATATATAAAATGTATGGTATATATCTTTTTCAGAAAGAATTGCTTTTTAAATGAACTAATCTATTCAATTTTTAGCAGTGAAAACAGAATTTACATTTTTACAAGTCAAATTTTATTTTTTTGTTTGTTTTAAATGTTAGCTGGGAACATTGAGACAAGCATCATTGGACAAAAGCCTCACAAAAATTAAAGGAAAACATTTAAATAAAATACTGTTACCGGTAATTTGAGCATGAAATCTTCCTGACTGAACCGGAATCCAATATCTGTGAAAGTTCGTTGAAGAAAACTGGTAGGACGTAAAACCAAAACCAAGTGCAAGTTCCCAGGGAAGGAAGCCTGTAGGAAAAAAAAGGGGGGGGATGGAGGGAGGGAAGAGAAGGGAAGGGAGGGAGAGGAAAGGGAAGGGGAGGGGAGGGGAGAAGAAAAAGTCAAGAAAAAAGCACACTCAATTGGGTATGTATCAGAAAAGACATAACTAAAGGAAACAAGCGTTAAAGTCATGAAAGCCAATAAAAATCCAATACATTAAAATGGATTTTGATAAAATCTAAAAACTTGGAAATAGAAATAAAAATATTGCAAGGTTATCAGAATTAATCCTTGCAATGGTCTTTGCATGGATTTTTCTCACACTCTACAAGTAGATTACAAGTTATGAAGAATTAAACTCTAAAATTTCATTTTAAAACTAATCATCTGAATTCACATTTCATTTGTTTCCCAAGAGAATAAATAAATAAGGAGAGAAGCTTCTAGGACAGCCCTAAAAAAACAAAGAGAGCTCTATACTTTTACTAAATAAGTAATCCAGCTCCTCAGAATATATCCAAAGGAAATGAAATCTGCATATGAGAAAAGAATCTGTAATCCCATATTTACAGCAGCATAATCTACAATAGCAAAGACATGGAAACAACCCAGATGCCCTTCAAAAGTGGAGTGGATAAAGAAACTGTGGTACATCCACTCCATGTAATACTACTCAGCCATCTGAAAGACTGAAACTCTACCATTTGCAACCATTTGCCCATTTGCCCATTATGCTCAGTGAAATAAGTCAATACCAAAAGGACAAATAGCACATATTCTCTTTGACATAAGGCAACCTTCACACAAAATACAAAGTCAATAGCCCTTTCAATACTGTTTTTGCTACATCTCAGGGGGTTTGACATTTTTATTTTTATTTTTATGTTTATTCATTCAAAAAACAAAGTTGTTGTTTTTCTTATTAATTTCCACACTGGCTCATACAACACACAATAGCAGCATTTGCTTCACGAAGTTTTTTGATTTTCAGTTTTTCAGCAACACATTAGTCATTCAATAGCATATTATCTAACTTCATGTTGTAAATTTTCTATTTTTCTCTCTGCTGTTTATCATGTTTTATGGTTTTTCATTTAAGAGAATGTATAGTAACTATATGATCACATGCTCATGTGAAGACACAATGCAGAAGAGGCTATCACACACTCTGTGAAAATGCAGTGTGCATCTCTACTTCCAAATCAAAGATGGATCCCCAATTAAACTGTTGAATGAATCTTGACAATAGGATGCTGGACTCTGCCATTGTCCATGCTTACAATGTCAGGATACACTTAAATAACAGAATGATGAACGTACAACTGATTGTGAAAGACTATATTATCGTACTGATATGGGAGAAGTCAATGGAGGATGAGAATTTGAGGAAGAGGGAAGGAAAATTCTGGAATAATAAAATAAATTAAAAATTTTAAAGAAAAATGTACTGTGGAGTGGAAACATATTTTATTTTCATCCAAGCAACATTTACCAAAAATCATATATGTGCCCATTCCAAAAATTGTAAATAGATGATTCCAAGCATTGTTAGCCAACAATTGTACACAGATCTATGTAATCCCTACACAATTTGCAAGAGAATGGCAGTCTAACAGCACAGTCCATTAGTAATCAAGTGCCAGCAAAGCCCACGTCACCGTGTATCCCGAGTCAAGCGGAGGGACTAGGGTTGAAGACACATACTGGGTCATTTGTGTAAGCAGAAAGCCGTTTATTGAAACTCCAGACTGCCTTTTATACTCTGCCTAGTTTCTCTCAATATTTATCCAATGCTCAAGCAGCTCTCCTAAAATCCCCCGGGGGCATAACTTGACAATCAGGAAGCAGGAACTTGCGCTTAAGCTGGGGGCTAAACGTGTCATGCCAAGATTGCACGCCCTGTTACACCTCTTGAGAAACAAGCTAAGCTGTGGAGTCAACCCTTGGGAGACTCGGCCCTGCAATCAAGAATTTCATAGCATGATGCACTGATAAATGTAACAGGGACTAATATACAAGGGGAAATGGTAGTACAAAGCCTGCTAGAGAAAGAACAAAAAAGATTGAAATCACAGAGAGGAACTAACTGGATCAGAACACTACTCTAGCTCCCAAGTTTTGCCCCAGTTTAGGACAGCAAAAGAACATAGTAGGTCATCAAAACTAATAGTTATATGAAGGAATTCAAAAGACAAAATGGAGGGCAATATATAAAATTACTAAGGGCTGGAATAACATGGATGACAGTAATAATAAGTCATAAATTATTACATACTTGCTTTATGCCAAGTATTTTGCCAACACAATCACATTTTCCTCCTCATAATAATCCCATGAAGGAATTAGCTTGCCCCTTTTACAAAAAAAGTGAGGCTCAGTTAATTTAGGTATAACTTGTCCCAGCTCGTGACACCTTGATTTACACCTAAGTGTGTGCGTGCTCTTAGTCATTAAACTCCACCGCCTCTTGAAGAGGTCTATTCAGTGAAGCTAGCGGAAGATGGTGCTGTGGATAAGGGATGATGGAATGGAAAGGAGTTAAGGAGCCACATTGGAAAAGATACCAAGTTTCTGTTTTTGTGTTGTCTTTTTCACCGAAATTAAAGAGTCTCTAAGTGGTATTGAGTAGAGAACAGCAACGTCTGATTCACATTCAAATCACCACTTTGGCTTTGAGAAAGGGAAAGAATACAAGCAGGTTCCCACACGGTAGCCAAGCCCACAACGCCACTTCCTGCTATGTTGACATTCTATATGGACCCCAGTTCATCTGCCAGCGAATCCACTTTCAATTCAGCTCCTTTCATGAAGAAATCAAATATTGATTCTAAGTAAGAATGGCTATCAAGGGGCCTAGTGCAATAGCCTAGTGGCAGAAGTCCTTGCCTTGCTTGCATGTACTGGGTTCCCATATGGGCACTGGTTCCTATCCCAGCTGTCACATCTCCCATCCAGCTCCCTGTTTGTGGCCTGGGAAAGCAGTAGACGACGACGGCCCAAAGCCTTGGGACCCTGCACCCGCATGGAAGACCTGGAAAAAGCTCCTGCCTCCTGGTTTCAAATCAGCTCAGCTCCGGCCATTGCAGCCACTTGGGGAGTGAACCAGCAGATGGAAATTTTTCTGTCCCTCCTCTCTATAAATCTGACTTTCCAATAAAAATAAATAAACCTTCCAAAAGAAAAAAAAGAATGGTTATCAAATCCCGAGGCCCCATCCTTCCAACACACAAAGAGAAGCAGTGATTGGAGTGTTTGGCCATGTGTTAACATGAAAATTTGATGTCAGCAAAACACATTCCTGCCACAGTACTAGTCAAACTAGTGCTCAGGCAGGAAGATTTTGAGGCTACCACTCTACAGCAGAAGGTAACAAGACAGACTGTTCTTTTTTCTTAGTCTTAGGGTTTTTTGTTTGTTCATTTTTCTATTTTTTAGCTCCCACATATAAAGGAGATTATGATTTGTCTCTGTGGGTCCGGAGCTTCATCTGGTGTCCCAAATAACTTCAGGGTAGCAAGGACTTTGGCCATCTTCCATTACTTTTCCTGGGAGCTGGATAGCAAGTGGAGAACCCAGGAATAGACCTGGCACCTATATGGGCTTTGGAAGTATAGGCAGCAGCTTACCTTGTTATACCACAATGCCAGCCACTAATTTTGTCAACATTTAAAGCAAAATTATTTGTTATTACTGTATGGAATGTAGTTCAATCTGATTTCATCATCTTTTCTCTTTTATTTTCCTTATTGTCACATTCTCTAGTATTTTGGTAATGAATATGATAAGTATAAGGACCTGGTACTGAACAACTGCAAGCCCAAGACACTCACGTGCCACCAAGTTCGTGTGTTGTGTAGGAAGGAGTGAGAAGATTCTACAGGGATAGGGAGGGCCTTGCGGCAATACTTCGTCCAAGATTCCTGGGCTCTACTCTGCCATTCCTAGATTAGGTTGTCCTAACAGCCAGGTCTGGAGACAGCCGTTTAGACAGCAGGGATCACTACAGGGAGAAAGGGAGGGAGGGAGGGAGGGAGCGAGGAAGGAAGGAAGGAAGGAAGGAAGGGAAATCACTGTCCATAGAATAAGTCGGGAAATAATTTTAGGCACAGGTAGGCAGTATTCATTTGCTTGTAAGTCAAGTACATTGTGGTGAGTGCTTATTGAAGCAGTACTTGCTCTATTTGACAAAGTGATTTAATCTAAACTGCTTCTATCCTAAAGATAACTCCACATTCTAAGCAGATGAAATTTAAGTAAATCCTTGTGACTATTTTAATCATATATTCTCTTTCCTTAATTCCTTCGAAGTGTTTAGGAATTTGCTTATCGCAAAAATCTGCATTTGGAAGAAGTCTATCAAGTACAAAAACTTCAGTTATTTACACTACGATTACATTTATAACATTTTGCATCATAGGATAATTTAAGGCTATTGATTGAGCTACCACATGTATTTTCATAGAACACATAGATTCTGTTAACTCATTAGGTATTGCCAAATTCAGCAGCCATTTGGGGGGCTACAAATCTTTAGGCAATAGCTATACAACAACTCATCAATTGAGTAACACAAAACAATTCAATTGATTTCTCAAAGTTATTTGCTTCAGAAACCAAAGCATGTAGTTTAGATCACAAATGTTGTTTCTGTTCCTCACACCCCCATTAAGAATCAAACATACTTTTTTTCATTCCAATACCCTTCAATCTATCCCAGGTCCTAAATTTATTTTTTACAAGCCTTCCGCTTTATTTATTCTTCTCAATTTACAAGGCAGAAAGGCAAATAAACAGAGGGCAGCCTTCAACTTCAATTTCCAAATGTCTGAAAGGCAGCAACTGAGGGGGATAAAGCTGGGAACCAAGAATTCAGCGCACGTTTTCCAGAAGAGTGACAGGAACCCAATTCCTCAAGTCATCACCACCACTTCCAGGCGGCGCATTATTAAGCAGCAGGAATTGGGAGTGGAGACTGGCATCAAACCCAGGATGATGATTTTGGATGAAAGCATCACAAGGGGCCTCTTACTAGACCAGATTCTCACTTCCCAGACACTTTAAAACATGATTGCCAAAGCACTGTAGCACTAAAAGTGAATCCACACTCCTCATGAATGGCTCATTTGCATAGCTTCCATAAATAACCACTCAAAGCCTTAAGAGTAGGGAGGCTGAATAGTTGGACAAGAGTAGGAGTATCACTATTAATCAAGTGCTTATTATGACAACAATGCTCGTGATGAGAATTATTATCTACAAGCAGTAGCTCTATTTTTATCCTCGTTTCACAATTGCAGAAACTGAGTTCAAGAGGCAGAACAATGACTCCCCAGAGATCTCCACATCCTAATTCTCAGAACTGATGAACTTCACCTCAGGTGGTGATAGGGACTTCACCTTAAGTGGTTTTCCTAAGGGCCCTGAGATAGGAAGACTTCTGGATTATCAAAATGAGACCAATGCTAACCCAAAGGGTCCTTATTAGGAAAAGAGAGAAGCAGGAGTCAGAGGTGTGATAACAGAAGCTGCCTTGAGAAAGTGGAAAAGTCAAAAAGAAACAACTCATCCCAGAGCTTTCAGAAGGAACACAGCCCTGCCAACACCTTGATCTCAGTCTGACCTTCACAGCTATAATGATAATTTTGTTGTTGCTGTTTTAAGTTACTTTGCAATAAAAAACTAACATTCTGAGGTTTTGAGGGATTAAGTAAATTTTCAAAGACTTATGAATGATGGAATTAAAGTCTTGTAGTTGCTTACTTATAGAAGCATATTGACCAACAGGAGAGACTTGGAGAGAAGGGATGACACAGGATCACATTCATGATTGAGACTCAGGCTGGTATTGCGGCACAGCGGGTTGAGCCACCAGTTAGGATATCCACGCCTATATGGGATCAATAGGGATCTACTGTTGCCTCCATTTTTTTAAAGATTTATTTATTTTTATTGGAAAGACAGATATTAGAGAGAAGGAAAAACAGAAAGAAAGATCTTCCATCTGCTGGTTCACTCCCCAAGTGGCCACAATGGTTAGAGCTGATCCAATCCGAAGCCAGGAGACTGGAGCTTTTTCCGGGTCTCCATCATTGCTACAGTGTCCCAAGGTTTTGGGCCATCCTCTACTGCATTCCCAGTCCACAAGCAGGTAGCTGGATGGAAAGTGGAGCAGCCAGGATATGAACCAGCACCCATATGGGATCCCGACACATGCAAGGTGAGGACTTTAGCCACTAGGCTACTGCACCTGGCCCTGGCCTCCACTTTTAATTCAGCTGCTTTTCAATGCACCTGGGAGTCAGTAGGTGATAGCTCAGGCACTTGGGTTGCTACAAACCACATGCGAGGCCCTAATGGGATACTGGACATTTGGAAAGTGAAGCAGCAGATGGAGGAGCTCCCCCCGCTCCTCTCCCTTCCCCTATCTTCTGTTTTAAATAAATAAATGTTTTTTAAAAAACTGTTTCAGAATCTCAACCTGAAATCTAAAGATGACAAATTTGATTGTCTATGATGTATAAGCAAAATTATGTGAAATAGAGTTTAAGTTAAGCCCAGGGTGGAGCAGCCATTCATACTCTCGCTGTACGAGGAAGCCCAAACGGAAGTGGTGGGGACTGTAATGAGGTGGGGGTAGCCAAGGCAGGAATGGGGAGAAGTCACTATTCATGTCCATTGTTGTCATGAGAGAAGGTGAACCCAGCATTGCCTATTCTTCGATTTCTCAAGAGAAGCCAGAAATTCAACTTCTGTAAAAAAAAACAAGATTTTTAAAGATGGGAACCAAGTTAAAAATTTGTTAAATTATTGCATAATCTAAACAAAACATACCTGTGGGCTGCTACTTTGAAATCTCCAAATGAAAAAGTAGTATCTGAACATGGCCCACTAGCAGCAACGTGGACACCCCGCTGTGTGAATCTGGAGCTAGAGCATTCTAGAGAAATTTTAACCTGACAGATCATCCTTCCATGTGGCATGCATATAGGTATAGAGAGAATGCTATCTTTTCTTTTTCTATTTGTGTAAGTAAATGTTTCAAGATACTCCTAAAAATCTATTATCTAAATGAACAATTGAACAGCATATGACAGGGTGTGCACATATCACAACAAATATAAGCAGAATTGAAAACCACTGAGGTCTCCCAATCCAGTTTGGAAGGACTACACTTCTAAAATCCTGTGTATGCTGCTTTAAGAATCTGTAATCTGTGTATGGTTATATAAACATGAAAAAGCACAATTTCTATTTACCCCCAAATCAAGCCCTAGATTTTAAAACTATATAAATCATTTTTGAGAAGTTGTCAAGGAAGAAAGGCATGTGAGCAGGTGTCCGCTGTGTTTGATTTTGCTGCTTTGTTTTTCTTTGCAAAGAGATGAAGAGACTTAGCAGGAGAGTAGCAACAGCACTGCCTTTAGCTGCCTGTAGACATTTTTTGCTCTTGTGTTCCAACATGTGACTGCTTAAAAGCGCCTTGGTAAAGATGAATATGCTGTTCAGTTTTTAGGGCTCTGAGCCTTGTATCCGGTCACAGCCTGCACGGCGTATCCCCCGTCTCTGCAGCAGGCCTTACTAGCCCCTCTGGGTGAGATGCAGACAAGCTTCCTCTCAGCTTTCCCTCCTGGAAAACATACAGCGCTCCCTCCTCTTCACACCTGCCTACACACTTCCCAGTTACGTGGTCTGACAGCAGTAACCACAACAATAACAACAGCAGACACAAATCCAGGACAACATTGCCCTACTGCAGTGCAGAAACTGACCTTGTTTAATATTTCTTTGGTTAATAACTAATTAGGTGCAATCTAAATACTGCATGCCTGACTTTCAGTTATTCTAGTTTTTCTTTCTTTCAAAAGATATGAAGAACCTTATACAATACAGTTTGGTTATTTACCATAAAACCATTTATATTTTTATAGATTTTTCTTTGATATCTTTATGGCAAAGAAAGGCAGGATTGGTAAGAGGTAGCCTTGAGAGGAAGTCATTGCATATGGGTAATATTTGTTATATATACCATTCCATTTAGCCTTCACAACATTGCAGTCAAGTAGGTATTGTTCCCATTTTACAGATTAGGAAATGAAAAGAAGTTTGATATAGTGGCATAGACTGGATCTTAGATAGGCATGCTGTTTCTGGATACCTAGTACTTTATAGACTAAGATTTACTGTTTACCACCTAGGAATGATTTGAACTTGACATCTGCAAAATGGGAAGGCAATAACACTCTCAACAAGTTGTTGTAAGCAATTAATCATTCTGGAAAGCACTGAATGGTAACATTATAATATCATGACATAATATTAAGATTGCTGACATATTATTGATCTTGAGAAAGTATGATCTTCCTCTGCAGAAATGTGCCAGGGAAAATTAATATCCCCCACTATAAGAGAATAGTTTTCAAAGGCATGAGAAACTTCCACAGTCTTCCCCCATATTCCCTCCCTTAAAGCGCACAGAAAGTATGAGTTACTCCATACACAACCACACAGCTTGCCAAAGGAGCTCCTGGATCAGACAGTTCCATGTATTTCTCCTTCCATGTGGTTTGCTCTTCTTGTCACATATCTCTCTGTTCTCCCCTGCTCTCTCTTACTGAGATACAGTCACTACAGTTTCTACTAAGTATGTAGCTCAGTCCTCCTTTGGACTTTAAAGTCCATTGGATCGTGCTTTTGGGTTCCATCACATCTCCAGCATTGGCCTCAACCCCAGAGACCCTTTAAAGCTAAATTTTTCATTCTGGTCAAGTCCTATTCATATAAACAAAACAAATCTTCCACCATAGTTCATGGCTTTGTACTTCATCTAATCAATTTCATTTTCAAGATGTCTGTTGCTAGGGAGCACTTCAAGTGACTCATGACTGAAGAAAAAACATACAAAAGAATTGAAGAAAGAAAACAGGAACATATTCTAGCTTCAGTTCCAAAAAAATATGTCTTTCCCCACCAAGGAGTTCTTCTGGAGCAGTTACTGATGAACCTGTCCTACCCTCTACACTCACTTGAGAGCTCCGTCAACCCAAGAACCTTCCATTGCTTGTCTTTGCAACCTGTATTACATGCAGCACAGAGCTGTATATATCTTTTCAGCAAGTACCTACGTGCATTTGTTTTTAATGTGTGTGTATATAAACATGAGACTAAGCTTAGCATTGAGAAAATATTTCTGTTTTGAAGAAATCAGCAACTTCCTAAAAGCTTAAGTCAGTTATCTTTGAAAACAGAAGTGCTACTATCAGCACACAACACAGCAAAGCACATGCATAGGCATTTTTGTGCACAATAATTATCCACTGGAAGTTGGAAGCTACTATTCTCATAATACAAAATCACACAGAGCTGAAGACACAAGACTGTCACAACAGTCACAGCCTAAGTGTCATTTTTAGTTAGTGTTCTAAGTTTTATTAGAAAATAAATCATTTACTCACCATTGATGCTCATCGTCTTTCCATATCAAGTCTTACTTTTCAAAATGTCATGTTTTTCTATAACCAATTTTTACGTTCTCATTTCTGTTATTTCAATGCTTTAGTAAGCAAGTTTGTATTTTAAACCATAATATCAAAAACACAACCTCAATTTTGGAAAGCAAAATGTGGCATTTAAAGCTTATTGATGACAAATTTCTTATTAAATGAGCTGCTATTTCAATATTTCTCCAAAATATATCTAACAGTCATCTTAAGATTTTCTGCAATTTAGTGTATAATTGAAAAACAAAACAAAATTTAAGTGGAAGAGTGTCTAAAAGGTACCTGAGAGATTTCCAAATTCTAGCCCTATGCAAAAAGTGACTCACATTCTTTTTCCATAAAAGAAAATCAAAAGTTGTCAACAGGCTAGAATTTTGCTACTTTGAAGTTTAAGTTTAGAGAGGAAAAATTGAAATTATAACATTCGAAATCATCACTGGTTTCAATTTTTTCTTTCACTTATACACCCAAGAAGGCAGTACAGAAGGGCTGCCTTGAAATCAACCTGAACACCTGTCAGTATCGTTCCCTGCTCGACCATGGTAGAGGAAAGAATGGATCCTTTTTATAGCTATTAGCTCATGATTTAATGCTACATTTCCAAGCTATTCAAAATTATTCATATGCTCTTAAATAACACAAATAACAAAGCTTCATCACACACAACACAACATTCAGATTTTAAAATTATATTTTATCTCAATTCTCTTAAATTACACTATGTGAATAACACAGTAATTACATCAACGCAATCCATGCAAATACAAGCCTCCATCTCTCCATCCAGCTACAGAAGCCCCATTCAGCAGTTTGTGCTATAGCACCATGCTGCAGCATCCCTGCACTTGAACTTGGGAATACAGGCTTTCCAGGACTGCAGGCAGAGCCCTTACCGCATTTCTCCTGAACCTCATCTTGCCTCTCGGGGGATTTGCTTCTGCCATCTCGCCTATGCACAATTACTCTCTTCTTTTCCAATTGTCAATGCAACATTGATGAAATATGAGCTGCTTCTTGGGTAGTATTTAAAAACGGCAGCCAAAAATCTCGATCAAACAAAGCTAGTGTAGCTGCTTCCATTACCGCGGTGGCAGCACTGCAAAAAGCCCACTATCCCTGATTAGTCAGCTGACAGATCGTTCCCTGCTGCTCATTGTAATTCAGAGTTGACACATTCCGCAATTACTTAGCCTGATTGAACCTTGTGGATTAGCTTGTGCTGGACAGCTCAAGAAGATCAGGCATGTCCTAAGTGTGGAGGAAGGAAACAGCCAAAGCTCCCCCCACTAGGAGCAGTCTCGATGGGAAAGGCTTTCTGCTATGCGCAATTGGATTTTTAAGGTGGAATGAGAAGAATGTTTGTGAAGGTAGTATTAACTGATAACCTTTTACTCCAGTCCCAGTCTGTGACTTCAATTCCAATGTTGTGGTTTTTTTTCTTTACATTCTATTCTGGATTTGCATATTCTGAAAAAGGTTATAGTTTGTAAATTTGCTGTAAATTTTGTTTGTAAATTTTGTTGATAATAATATAAAAATAACAAATTTTGTAAGATGTTTAGGATTCTCCCCCAAATTAAACTTTCCCTAAAATAGCTAAAAGAGAGCATTTTGAGTGTTATCACAGCAAAATGATGATGAACTTTTTAAAGTAATAGATGCTTTGATTTGATTTGTTCATTACACAGTGTATACATGAATCAAAACTTCATAGTAACCTTAACATGTATACTTATGTGCCAATTAAACATAATTAAAGAATATTTCTTCTCATCATGAATTATAACCTGATTTCAATTACCTTTGAATCTGCATATTAAGGCTTTCAAATTTAATTGTATGATTATTCCATAGACACACATTTGAAATAATACACCACAGCTTTCACCAGAAATGCTTGCCAAATCCCAACTATTTCCCCTGACATAAAAGCTAACTTTCAGTATTTTTTATTTCAGACAGTGTTCAGTAACTATTAATGGTTAAGATAAAATTAATGAGCCTTGAATATGGTTATAGAAGCTATATCACAGGCAGAAACATTTAAAACGTTTCGTAAAAAGCAAAGAGCACCTAAATTAACCTACAGCCATTCACATGCCATCACATCCTCCACCACATCATTCTTGCCCATCACCGTGAGGTTGGTAGTGATGAGCAGAAACGGCCTCTGATTCTTAAGCGCATTGATGGGCTTGGCTGGCTTCTCTCCACTGAGAGAACAGCCTCAGGGAAAACAGAAATGGAACTATCACTGCCCACAAAATAAGTTAGGGTCACTTGTTTACTCCATGTGGCTAGAACCAAGACCTAGTCTTTATGGGAAAAAGAGAGTGAGAGACAGACACATCAGCTCCAAGCAACCTCTCTTGTTAACAAAAACAATACTTTATGAAAAGACTGATGACATGTGCCAACAATCACATAGTGAAAGTTGACGTAATCATGGCGTACAGTATTAGCCAGAAAAGGAGAAATGCTATGGGCTAGAATTAAGGCATAGCAGCTAAAGCGCTGCCTGCAAACACGGGCATCCAAAACGAAGCAGTGGATAAAAGACTCATATTCTCGCTCTCTGCATATATGTGTGTGTGTGTGTGTGTGTGTGTGTGTGTGTGTGTGTGTGTGTTTGGGTTTGGGTTTGTTTCCCTCTCTCTGTAATTCTGCCTTTCAAATAAATAAATCTTTTTAAAAAGAAAATAGCTAGGCAATAAAATTGCTATCACAGCAAATACTATATTTAGTATAAAATGATTTCTGATTGGCATAAACCAAGGTCTGCCCAACAAGGCTAAAGACCAGTCTTAAAATGCGGGAGCAGGGTCAGGAACCACGGCATGATAGGCTCAGTCTCAGCCTACAGCACCAACATCCGGTATAGACACTAGTTCATGTCCCAGCTGCTCCATTTTCTATCCAACTCTCTGCGTGCAGCCTGGAAAAGCAGCGGAGGGTGGCCCAGGTCCTTGAGCATTGTCTCAGAAACACTAAATTTTCTATCCAAGTAGAGAGGACATCCACTGGAATTTATGAAATCTAAATTCTTGCTCCAGCTATTTCAGTACTTAAATACGTCATCCTGAATTCAGCATGTAGCCTTCCCAAAGTATACATGTTAACTTAATTTCATCATCTCTAAGATAATCATACTACATGCCTGTAGCATTTAAACAGGAAAGAGAGAAAATTCAAAAATCAGTATTATTTGGTAAATATGAAAGTGCTGCCACTTTATTTCTAAACACTTATTTATTTATTTGAAGCAGTTACACAGAAAAAGGAGATGATATATACATGTGTGTGTATATATATATATATATATATAGAGAGAGAGAGAGAGAGAGAGAGAAAGAGAGAGAGAGATAGAGGGAGAATTTTCCGTCTGCTACTTCACTCCCCAAATGGTAGCAACAGCAGGGGCTTGCGGCAAGCTGAAGCTAGAAGCTTCTTTCAGGTGTCCCATGTGGGTTCATGGGCCCAAGCACTTGGATCATTCAACATTGCTTTCCCAGATGCATTATCAGGGCATCGGATCAGAAGTGGAGCAACTGAGATTGGAATTGGTGCCATACGGAATGGCAGAATCACAGGTAGCAGCTTTACCCAGAATGCCATAGCATCAGCCCCACTACAATATTTTTGGTAGCTCATTTGATTCTAGCATTAGCTGCACTCTCCATTCTTAAGATTTAACACCTTTTGGGCCCAGCGTAGTGGCCTAGTAGCTAAAGGCCTCACCTTGATCACACCAGGATCACGCCAGTTCTAATCCCTGCATCCCTTCCCATCCAGCTCCCTGCTTGTGGCCTGGGAAAGCAGTAAAGGACGGCCTAAATCCTTGGGACCCCACACCCACATGGGAGACCTGGAAGAAGCTCCTGGCTCCTGGCTTCAGATTGGCACAGCTCCGGCTCTTGCAGCCGCATGAGGAGTGAATCATCGGATGAAAGATCCTCTCTGTCTCTCCTCCTCTCTGTGTATCTGCCTTTCCAATAAAAATAAATAAATCTTTTTTTTAAAAAAAAAAGATTTAACATCTCTCTTAGAAAAATAAAACTTTAAATAAAACTTTGCAGACTTTTTACCAAGATGTGGAATAACGCAAGCTGGCTGTGAAGAAAATGATGCTCTCATTCATTTTACAATATCAGTGCAAGTATATTTTTGTTTGTTGACAAGATAGCAATAGCAAGAAAAATACTGGCTCAGAAGTTCAACAATATACACTTTTGTTCTGCTTGCAACTGAATCAACTTGCTAAAATAGGAATGGCCTCCTGAGTCTGTCAAGAGACCAAGTAAACATTTTATCAAGCCTAATCTGTTAGAATTTGATTATATGGTACTTCCGCAGACAAATTCAGTCTTGCAAGCTCAGAAGGAATCTGAAAGTTTCTCATGTCCTCCACCTTCTAGGAAAAGAGAAATGTAAGACCCTGTCACTGTCTCCTAGTCTGTCCCGGGTTTCCTCTGCTGGACACTTCTCAGCACGGCAATGCAATAGGTGGTAGAGAGAAGCAGGGTCTAACTAGACTCCATTCAGTCAGTGGAGGCCTTAGCCTTAGAAGAGATTAATGGAATTCTCACTAGATCCAGGTTAGTTCTCACAGAAATAGTCTATCATAAAAAGACCAAACTTGGCCCCCAATTGCCCAGGCTTCCTGCCTTGCCGTGTACCGTCTCTCTCTACCAGAAACGACGGAATCTGCCATGTTGTGACGCAGCCAAGGAGATCCTGATTAAGGCCAAACTGAAAGCCCTCTTGACCTTAAGACTGTTGGCCTCCAACATTGAGAGTTAAATAAACCTCTTTGCAATATAAAGTCCTCAGTTTCCGGTATTCTGTTAGGCATTGTGCCATACAGCAAGTTAAACCCCTGCTTGCAAAACCATTATCCAACAGGAGTAGTGCATTGAATCCTGGCTGCTCCACTTCAGATCCAGCGCTCCGCTAATGCAGGTGGGAAGGCAGCCAAGGATGGCCCTTGTGGTTGGGCCTTGAAAACCCAGATGAAAATCCAGGTTCCAAGCTCCTGGCTTCAGCCCGTTCCAACCACAGCTATCATAACCATTTCGATTGTTAACCAACCGATGAAAGATATGTCTCTCTCCATCTCTGCAACTCTACCTTTCAAATAAATGAACAAATGAATGCTTTCTAAAAACTTGAAAGGTACATTTTCTGAATAGTTGCAAACTTTCTTCTTTATACTTGGGTGTACAACACAGTTCTTTCCACCACACACAAAAAAAAAACTTGCCTTGTTTTGAAACATACACAGTGCCATGAGTCTCCTCCCACTCATAAGGTGAACCACTAACTCCTCATTCTTTCATTCTTTCCAAGCAGTCTACTCTAGCATGCTTCTTCGTACTTTCTCTGCTTATCATCCAATATATTTTTATTGTGTTCATCGGTACCAAAATAATTGATGTCACCAAAACAGAAAGCAAAATGTAAAACAAAAACTAGAAATCACTTATAGGTACTTACAGAAATTTTTTGAAGGGAAATTTTGACAGAAGCCCATGTATCCAATCTTCGATCCAGAATAATGGTAAAACGGGAGTCAGATCCATTTTTCCTGTAAGAGGAAATAATACATTTTTCTTGATAATAACCTAAATTTGCTATGCTTGTAATAACTCTATATTTTCTTTACATTTGAAGTTTGAAATGAAGATAAATTTGGATTCAGAAAGTCTGCAAAGTGCTCTAAAAGAACAGTTTGATTCTATATTTCCCAGCTCACTAAAATTTTTTAAGTGCCAATGTCATTCTTTTGAATAGAAAGTATAATCGTAATGAAGACAGGCCATGAAAATTGATGTAGAATGTGGAGTGTGGAAAGCCCAAAAGAAAAAATGTCCTTTACAGCATCAGATTCAATTTTCATGCAATCTACCACAAGACAACCACCCATTCATCCATCCCGGAAAGGACTCTTTCCTGCTATTTGATAATCAGTAAGCTATGGAAATCAGGTTCTGCCTTCAACCTTCAACAGCTACACTGTAAATTTAGTCTTCCGGAGTCTGATCTTTGTTCAAATTGTAGCATCCTAGTGTGTGCTATCAGAATCTTCTGGAAAATACTTCCTTTAAAATGTTTGTCTTCAAAGTAAACAAAATCTCCCAGGAGGCATTTGAAACTTTGTATTTTAAAGCTCTCTAACTGAAAATTATTTCTAATATCAAAAAAGTTTTCCTAGTATCTCCTAATACCACTTTTGAGTCCATTTATGACTCAGTCTTTTTTTTTATTACTCTTGGAAGAAATGAAGATAAGGTTGGTAAGATTTACTTCTACACAAATTAAAGTCATTATGTTCCTCATAGAGACAAAGAATGATAAACTCCCAATTTTATTTCCATAGATTCTCAGCACATTTTATTTCTTTTTATTTTTGATGATGTTTGTACAGTTGATCAGGGTGGGAAGGATCAAAGGTTAGGGAAAACTGGGGGGGCCCATTGTTTCCAAATTTTCTTTTTCTTCTTCCTGTATCTGACAGAGGGGGCAGATAAGAGGAGAAGCCATACCCAACCTCCCAACCACCTCAGTATCCAGGAATGGGTAACGGCTACCCAGTGTCATCCCAGGGTCCCCAATCTGGAGCATGCTCTGAGGGTTCTGCTTAAGTGGTTTTGAAAGCTCTGAAAAGCTGTCAGTCTCACAGATCCAAGGATTAGGAAATCCTTCCAAGGTCCATTGGCTGACATAGTTGACCTTAGAGTCTCCATTCGCCCAGATATTTGCTGTCAACACTTGGATGGAGTAGTTCTTAAATTTGTTCTGCCCTCCTTCCTAAGATATGTTACCAGATGTCCTCTGTGGACCCCAGTGAACCACCATATCCTCCATGTGCATCTAGGCATGCCCAGTTCTGACACATGTACTCTACAGTCAGTCCACTTATCCTGCAATTCTCCCATAGTTGGAGTTCTGGGTCCAACTGAATTCAGTTGGGGGGGATCCCAAAGAAATCTCATCTGAAGTGATCCCAGATCTGACTCTTGTGTGTGCTTGCCAGTACGGGGTCTGGCTCAGTTCGTCACCCACATCAACCTATGCACACAGTGGTAGTTGCAATTGCTGGGTCAGTTGTGCGTCTCCAGCCCCATCTCTTACCCAAACCAAAGGATGCTGTTGCCCAGCCCAACCCTGCCTATTACTTACTTGACCCTCACGTACACACCTGACCCTCACGTACACACTTGAGAGTCATGTACATCAGTGGGAACTATAGCCTAGCCGGAACAACCCCAATAACCCTCACCAGGCCCTCCCTCAGCCCTAGTTCCCATGCTTGCCAGTTTGTGCAGCAGACTGGCTCAGTCTGTTTGTCCCACATCCCATTTAGCTCTCATACACATCAGTGGGCGTTGGAGCCTAGTTCAGCCCAACCAACCCACTATCCAGCCCACACTCAGGAAGGTGAATACCACCACCTGTCTAGCCAGGCCCACCCTCAGCCCTGGTTCTCACGCTCACTAGTGAGAATTGCAAGCCATCAGAGGGGTGCCCATTAGTTTCCTTATTGAGCCCACTCCCAGTCCCAGATCTTGAACTCTCCAGGTGATTCTGCAGTCTAGCTTGACAAGATTTGCTCTCAGTCCCAGTGCTTGCCAACTGATGTTGCAGCAAAGCCCAACCAACCTGCATCTACTCTGGATCGTGCGTGCACCAGTGGATACAGATGGCTAGCCCAGCCTGGCTCTTCCTCTAACCCAGTTCATATGCAGGCCAACAGGTATTGTAGCCCTGCCCAGAATAGTCTGCCCCACTCCCCCCATCCCAGTTCTCAGGCTCACCAGTGTAAGCAGTGGCCCAGCAGGGGAGCCCACGTTGCTTGTCCCCTTACCAGGCTTGCACCATACCAGTGAGTCTCACGAATGCTGGTGGGTGCTGCAGCCCAGTCTGGCATGGCCCACTTTACCTCCACATTTGCCAGTGGGTGCTGTAGTTTGGCACAGCCCGGACTGCACCGGTTCCAGCTCATACAGTCCTAGGCCCAAAGTGAACTGGGTGGTGTTCAGCCCAACCCAGCCTGTCGCACAACCCATCCTGGTTCTCACATCTGCCAGTGGGTGCTGTGAACTGGCTCAACCTGCCCACCCACAAGACCTGAACCACACATTTGCTGGTGGGTATTGTAACCTGGCCTGGTCTGGGTTGCTCCTCGCCTTGGTTCTTGCGTTCACCTACAAGGACTGCGTTGTGACAAAGGAGTTCCGAAATTCTTGAATCTATCTCCTCCCAGTGGCAGGTCTAGTGCACACTGGGAGGTCCTTGACCCAGGCTGACTTACTCTACCTCTTGTCCTGGCAGGAACAGTGGTCCTGCCCAACCAGCTCACACCCATTCCGGTTCTTACTATCCGGTGCTATAGCACAGCCACACCTGGCCCACGTCCAGACCCAGCTCTCACATGGTTCAGCGGGAGTCGAGACTTAGTCCAACCTGTCCTACACCCACCCTGACTCTCACAAGCACCAGTGGGGCTCAGCACATATTTTACAGCAATCTAAGTAAATCTTCTAATTATTCATAATAATAATAAGAGCTACATTAATAAGCATTTTTCTTCTCATGACAATAAATGAATATTTGATATAAAATAAACTGAATAAAATATAATGAAATACTATACCTTGCAACAGATGTCAGGTAAATAAGTACCTTTGCTATGATATCGTCCGGTATACATCTGAAATTACAGTTTTCTGGAAACGTAATGATCCAGGCATTGTCCTTTCCCCTGCCACCTAAAATAATAATAATAATAATAACAATAAAGCAACCAAATTAGCAATCTATATGACAACAATGTAAATAACAGAATTTTAGATTTGAGGGAAACTAAATTATTTTAGGAGGAAAGATACAGGGTGGCCTTTGAATTTAGCTTGTTAAGAGATTTTTTTTTCTTAAAGTCTTGGTTATAATTCTTTGTATTTGCCTACATTTAAGTAAATAAAGATAAGCAATCATTTGATTAAATCAGCAATACAATATGACAGTGGCAAAGAAAATAAAATAAATTTTTTAAAAAATCAGTCCAAAAGAAAGCAGAAATGGAGAAGGGAAATGATAAAAAAAATGGGTGGGGACAAGCACTTATACTAGTGATTAGGACACATCTCATTTTCAAGTTCATGGGTTCAATTCTGGACTCCAGCTCCTGACTCCATCATCTCTGTAAGCTCTAGGGAATAGCAGTGATGGTTCATGCAACTAGAGCCTTGCATTGTCTGCTCTTTCTCCACACTTTAGCCCAGTCAACCTCCAAATATTCTGGTCATTTTTGGAGTGAGCCAGCAGATGAGAGTCCTGTCTCTGTTTCTAGATAAATATATATAAATAACTTTAAAGATTTTAAATGATAAACAATTAATGAGACAAATAGGAAACAAGCAGTAAGGTGACAAATTTTAACACAACCAAATGAATAATCACGGTAATTGTGACTGTATCCAGAAATTAAAAGTCAAAATTCATCAAAATAAGTCTCAACTGTATCCTGCCTCCAAGAAACACATCAGGTATAAAAATAAAAACATATTAAAAGCAAAGTGATGTGGCCCAGTATGACAGCCTGGTAGCTAAAGTTCTCGCTTTGCATACTCCAGGATCCCATATGGACACCAGTTCTAATCATGGCGGCTTCACTTCCCATCCAGTTCCCTGCTTGTGGCCTGGGAAAGCAGTCGAGGACGGCCCAAAGCCTTGGGACCCTGCAACTATGTGAAAAACCTAGAAGAAGCTCCTGTCTCCTGGCTTCGGATTGGCTCAGCTCTGGCCTGCACAGACACTTGGGAAGTGAATCATCAGATGGAAGATCTTCCTCTCTGTCTCTTCTTCTCTTTGTAAATCTGACTTTCCAACAAAAGTAAATATATCTTTAAAAAAAAAAAAGCAAAGTGATGAAAATGGTATATGATGCCAATGTTAATGAAAAGGACAGTGCTTAATATTACACAAAGTCAATTTCAGAGGCAAAACTATCTAGAAGAGAGGCCAGTATTTTGGTGTAGCAAGTAAAGATGCAACCTGTTAAGTTAGCATCCCATATCGGCTCTGTCCTGGCTATTCCACTTCCAGTCCATCTCCCTGATACTGTACCTGGGAAGAAAACAGAGGATGGCCCAAGACCTGGAAAAAGCTCCTGGCTCCCAGCTTCAGACCAGAGCAGCGTTAGCCATTACAGCCTTTTGGAGAGTAAATCAGCAGATAGAAGCTCAATCTCTCTCTCTGCCCCATCCTTCCATCTCGCTCTCTCTTGTGGTAACTCAGGCTTTTAAAATAAGTAAATTTTTTTAAAACTAAAAAAAGAATATTGTCATTTAACAATGACAATCAGTTCATCATCAACTCATGCTGGGGGCCATGCAGTGGGTGTGGATGACAAGAAGGTGTGAAGAGAACCGCTCCCCTGCTGGCAAGGCCACAGGCACTTCCTGCTGCAGGGGAAGGCCTGGCACACATCTCTCCAACCACCTCAAGGCAGTTTCACCCCCCCTTTGCATAGACACCCAAACAGAATTCTGTCATTAAATGCTTTTGCATTAAATGCTTTTTGTGATTTGTTTTGAACTTTACTGTATGTGGTGGAATGGTCATTTTTTCCCATTCAATTATTGTTTATAGCTATTTTCTTTATTTCCACTAAACTATTTTTGGTTTTGACTTGTTAAACTTGTCATTTGGCAAAGTAGTGTGAGGAGCGATTGGAAGGTCATCATGGAGACTGATACCCTGCCTGGCGCCATTCCTTCTTCCTCACAGCTCACGAAGAAATTCGCGCCGGTCTAGCTGTCCACCAATCAGATGTAACCCAGCATTTCACCTGAGAATCTCACCTCCAATCTCCCAACCCCGCCCACTCATCAATCATCCCTAGGCATTCACCTGCAGGCACCAATCCCCTGGGGCCTGCCCTCAAACCCTCCCAATCACCTAGCCGGCTCACCTGAACATAAGGGGCCCCAGGTGTCTCCACCTCCCCCCACACTGCCTGCACTGATCTCCCACCACCTCCATCCCGTTCCTGCCCGCTGGAGTAACCTCCTAGGATACCTGGACTTTTCAGCTCATGGTGAAGCAGCAGGTTGCAGGAATTAGCTGCCCTTAATAATATCATAGTAACTAGAACTTTAGCTTTTTAAAATAACAAACAGTAAGCCCTTTTACTTTAACACAAATTTAATATATTATCTCATAACTTAAAGAGAGAAGAACAAAAGGAATAAGGAAGGAGAGTGAAAGGAAGGAGGAACATAATATTGTGTCTAAAAATACCATTACGTTGTTAGAATTACATCTAGAGTCACACCAAATCTGTTGTAAACGAATTAAAATAATGAAACAAAATACATGAAGCAAAACTGATGACAATTAGAATATAGAAAAATCTCACCATTTGTCTCTCACTAATTGATCAATCAAGTACCAATTCGTAAGGAGACTATTTGAACAAAACACTCAAACAATATGAGCCATACACTGCTTCATCCAGCAAAAGCAGAAAACATACTCTTCTTTGACACACATGAAGAAACTCAAAATTATCTGTGTCAATCTTAAGAGAGAAGCCTTGTTCCAAAATTATCTTTCTAAGCAAACTTCTCCAAAATATTACATGAAGTGATGATGAACCTTTACCGTGTGATACTCTAGAAATGAAAAGAGCAGAGCCAAGATAGCCCTGGGGATGAAGGCTTTCACTCTCAAGTTTTCAAAGAACTCAAAGAAATGAGTATATAACTCCGAGCCAAAAGATCAAGCAAATAAAGAGCCTCTATTAGTACAGTATAGGATAGAGCTATTTATATAAGTAATATAAAGTTAATATACATCTTGTATGTAATGTAACTATACAGGTGCCAATGAAAGTGGTGAGCACTCTAGCTAAGAATGGAACCATCTAGAATTTAGGCAAACTACCTGAAAGAAAATGATATGTGGGGTCTGGCATGGTAGTCTAGTGGTTAAATCCTTGCCTTGCACGCACCAGGATCCCATACGGACACCAGTTCTAATCCCTGCAGCCCTGCTTCCCATCCACCTCCCTGCTTATGACCTGGGAGAGCAGTCAAGGACGCCCAAGGTCTTGGAACCATACACCCACATGGGACACCCAGAGGAGGCTGCTGGCTCCTGGCTCCTGGCTCCTGGCTCCTGGCTTCAGATTGCCTAGGTCCAGCCATTACGGCCACTTGGAGGGGTGAATCAGCAGATGGAAGATCTTCCTCTCTGTATATCTGACTTTCCAATAAAAATTAAATAAATCTTTTTTTAAAAAAATAACATGTGGCTTCTGTAAGCATAAATCATTCCTGACTAGCCTATAAACTGCTATTACCATTGGGTGCTTTCATTATTGTACAAGATGGTAAATTTATAACAAAGGAACAAAAGAGATGTTTATATTCTAAACAGGATAGTTACAATTTTATCTTGCCACAGGGAATGATTTCTTCAAAAAAAAAAAAAAAGAAAAGAAAAAGATAGGCAGGAACATTTTTAAAACAGTTGCAAAGCAGATAGGAACAAGTACATGCCAGGGACAATGCCCAGAGATGATTCTATTTGTCTGGGAAGCATTAGTGATTTCAACTAAAAATTCCAACTCTGAAAGGTAAGCTTAAAATATTCTCTAACTTACCTGGACAGTACTGTCGCACCTGCTCTTACCCTGTTATCCACAGGGTCTGCATTTCAAGACTTGCAGGTATAATTGGGGGCAAACCTCTATGTAAATACTCTTTTTTCCTACATGTCCCTATGGCTTGCCACATAGAACCACAGCTGATGCCCTGGTACCTTCATTAGATTACTACTCTTAATCTTGAGAGGCATTGTTAAGTATAAGAAGAATTGCTTGAACATCTGCACTGTAATAAACATGACAGCCAACTGACTGGTGGATAGTACATTTATTGTGGTTACACTGGGCTGGACAAAGAGATGATTCACAGTCCAGGCTCGATGGCATAGCAGGGCAGGAAATTTCACAAGTCATTCAGAATAGTGTATAACAATACCTAGGAATTGTTTCTTTCTGAAGTTTTTCCAATTAACTTTTAAAACTCAGTTGAGTTTTGATAATTCATACCATGGAAAACAAACATATAGACTGTGGGTGGGCCAGACTGGGGCGGGGGACAAGCTGGGCTAGACTGTTGTACTCGCTGGCATGAGAGCCAGACTGGGTGCGGGCCAGCCCAGGGTAGGCTACAGCACTTGCTGGGCAAGTGCCAGGACAGGGTGAGAGTCACGTCAGGTTTGGCCACAGTACTCCGTGACAGGTGCAAGATCCAGGGTTGGAAACAGGCCTGGTAAAGAAACAGTGGGCACTCCTCTGCTCCCACTGGTGATCATGAGAGGCAGGGCTTGGAGTAGGCCAGGCTGGTCAAAGCGACAGCACCCATTGGCATACACGTCTCCCGGGTCTGTAAGTGGATCAGGCTGACAAAGCTATAGCACCCATGGTTGTACACGAGAGCCAGAGAGGATGCAGAATGGACTGAGCTAGGCCACAGCACATAACAGTACATGCAAATACTATGATTGGGAGCAGGCCTGTTGGGGATTATCGCGTATCTCCCTTCTGATGTGAGTGAAGACAGGGACTGTGGCAGACTGGGCTGAGCTAGGCTACAACACCTAGCGGTTCACATGAGAGATGGAAATTGGGATAGAAGTGACCAGGTAGCTGCATCCACCAGTAGGTGCCTTGGCTGGTGCAGGTGACAGACTAAATCTGATCCTGCACTGGCTTTCATACAAAAACATCAAGTCTGAGGTCACCCCAAGCAAGGCTTCTTGGGAGACTCCCCTACTAGACCGCTGGACTCAAACCCAGACACAGGGAAAGTCACAATATATGTGGTCTAGCCTTGGAGCGCATGTATTGAGACTGGGCCTGCTCAATTGCTGATGCCTATACAGTGGATGGCATGTTCAGCTGCACGCAAAGGACGTGACGACCAGCTCATCTAGGCCAGCGGAGACATTGAGTGCCTCATCAGAGGATGAAGAGAAGAACAGGCTGCATCACTCTTCTATCCAAGCTTTGCAACATGTTCCTGGGCCAGTGGATGAACTAAGGTGGACTTGGGCAGCCAACAGACCTTGGAGGGATTTTCTCAACCCAATGCAACAAAGCCAGTGACGTCTCAGAACAATCAAAACCACTCAAGTAACATACTTGGGTTACTTCTTCAGGAGTGCCCTTCCCTCCCTCCTTGTGGACACAGGAGAAAAACAAATTGAAACGTTTCTTCCATCCACCTTTCTCCATATCTCAACCCTCCCCATCCTAATTGGGGACCCACAGGGGTATGCATTCCTCTCAATTATGTTAACAACATTAAAAATTTAATATAATTTAAAAAGTATAGATTGGGGGAGAAGGAACTGCTAGAGTCACACACTTATGTCACTTTATAAAATATAAAACTAAAATGAATTACCATTAATTCACATATAATTATAATCATAAAGCAGAGACCAGATTTCAGTGTCCAATTCGGATTATCTATAAATAAATGTTTTTTTTAGTAAACTGATCATGTAGATGCCATTTTAGAAGCAGATATTTGAAAGGAGAAAGTTTCCTGAAATCAACATCTATGAAGCATTAATTTTCATAAAAATATGCATATACTGGCAAAACAGTCTTTATCTGTTTAATATGATGAATGTGATGTTTCATTATATAGATTAATCTAGTATCAGAAAGTAATATTCTTGTTGTAATGTAAAACTTTCCCGGAATCTGAGCAGAAAAAGAGAGGAGTGGTTTACCATACTCATATAGTCTTAACTAAATATAATTCTATTTCACAAGCATTGATCTACAAAGGAAGACACAACCCAAATAGATGAATAGATAAAGAAAATGTTGTATATACTTGTACATACAAAATAATAGTCCGTGTAAAATAAAATGTTATTTGACCTTGAAAAAGAAGAAGTTCTGATACATGCTACAACACAGAACCTTGAAGATATTAAAAGAAATAAGCCAGGCACAGAAAGACACATAGCATGCAGTTCCTGCTATTATATGTACCTAGAATAGTCAAACTTACAAAGACAGAAATTTTATGGTCTCCAAGGACTAAGGGAAAGAAGAAATAGAATGAGTTTCAACTCAACAAGGAAAAAAATGCTCTGGAAATAATGGTAAAGTTGGTTGCATAAAAATGTGAGTAACTTTGGGGTGGGGGCAGCAGAAAATCAATGTGTATATATTTAATGTCACTGAAACATACCCTTCTTTGTCATTTTCTGCTTAGGTGTTTCCATTTTATTTGAAAGACAGAGCTGATGCCTCTTTCCCTTTATACTACAAACCTCCCCTGTGAGTGGCAGAGATCCAAGTACTTGAGACATCAGTCGCTGCCTCCCAAGATGCGCATTAGCAGGAAGTTGGAAGCCTATGCATCACTGTAGCTCACACACTCCAATGTGGGATGCGAGCATCCCAACCGGTGACTTCCTCAAACACCAGCCTCATGAACACTCTTTAAATGGTTAATGTGATAAATTTCATGTTATATATATATATATATACAGACAGACAGACAGACACATAGAGGAGAAACAAAAATTTAAAAAATGTGAAAATGCATATACGTATTCCAGCAAAGTAAACTTTCTTTATCAGATATAAATGGACTGTTTAAACAAATCCTAGTGCATGCTGGTTAGTGAGGGTGACTTGCCAGTATTTGTAATACATGTCTGAGTAATCAGAGCAATAATGGTGAAGGAAAAAAGTCCCAAAGAAGCTAGAGCAGCAGCCACACCCTCACCGAACTCGCCACTTACCTAGCAAATAGAGTCTAACTTCACCTAGCATGGGTTTTGGAAGATTCCTCTGAACATCAAATATAAAGGAGTGGTAACATTACCTTTATCACATACCTAAACATGTACAGATCTTCTACTTGTTTAAAATCTCTACTCTCTAAATACCCATTTGTTTAGCAATGAGGTACACAACGTATAAATGTAATATTGAAATAGCATTTCTCAAATGTATACGTATACATGTTACACATGCAGCATAATATGTTTACATGTATTATATATTATATATGTGTATATATATACATATGCTGTTCATCTGGTAAGTAGCAACGTGTTAACCAAGTCACAGTGGGCTTACCAGACAAGAAGGCAATGTCTTGCATTAAGAAATGTTTGATGTCCTTTACATGGAGGAGCAGCTCAGCTTCTGTAAGAGACAGGGAAGAAAACAACAACCACGTTAAAAGTACACATTCGCTCACCGTGCTAGGAAGAAGTCTGAGGGTCACACAGACCTGTGTCCGCACACACATGGCTGAGTTCCTCTCCTCCTCTTAGTGACATGGCAAGGGAATCACACTCTTGAACATAGCCCTGGGTATGTAAGACCAGTGACCTGCTTCTCAAACATCCCATGCTTATTCACCAGAAAGCCAAGCAGCCAAGGTGCCTGACCACAGGTTTCATGTGAAGGATAGACAGTCTTGTGCAAACACTGTAGCAGATCGTTGTCGCCTTCTGAGAATGCCTTTCACAAATTGCATCTCAGGTCTTCTATTTTGGGGGATCCTTGAAAGAATCCTAAAGTAGATATTCTGATCCCATCTTAGACAAAAGAGTCCAAGGAGAAGAGCTTGATAGAGCAAATGTAGCTGGGCTCTAACCCCTGCTTGTTGCATTACTGGCTGTATAAATATGGGCAAGCTCTCTGAATCTCAGTTTCCTCTTCCAGAATTTGGGCACAACAATATACCTCACAAGATGGTGTGCCAAATAACTGTGAAATGTCTAGCACACTAGCCCTTGCTCATAAGGCAGCAATGTAGTAATTCATTTTTTTAAAGTTTTATTTATTTCTATTACACAGTCAGATATACAGAGAGGAGAAGAGACAGAGAGGAAGATCTTCCATCTGATGATTCACTCCCCAAGTGAGCACAACGGCCGGTGCTGTGCCAATCCGGAGCCAGGAGCCAGAAACCTCCTCCAGGTCTCCCACATGGGTGCAGGGTCCCAACGCATTGGGCCGTCCTCTCCTGCTTTCCCAGGCCACAAGCAGGGAGCTGGATGGGAAGTGGAGCCGCCGGGATTAGAACCGGCACCCATATGGGATCCCGGGGCGTTCAAGGCGAGGACTTTAGCCGCTAGGCCACGCCGCCGGATCCAGTAATCCATTTTTTATCATTAAAAATGGAGCAAGGCCCATGCATTGTTCAGTAGTCTTAGTTGTCCTAGATCTTAAGGGTTAACTTGTAATACTCAATTTTAATGAGGTCTATAGGGGCCAAAAATCAAAGTCCAATGCCTGTCTTTTTTTCCAGGGACAAGAATATTTTTAAAAAGAAAAAAAAAGGTCATTAAACTAGCCTATTTTGGATTGTTTTAATGCTGGTAGTTTCACATTACTGATGCAGTATTTTCCACCTGCTGTCTGATACAAAGTATCTTCAAAGTTCTGGTTTCTGGTGGTATCAAGCTCATGACCATTATCCTTAGTGCTCCAAGCCATGCCATAATGACGTGATATACCAAGGTCAGTCCTTCTCTGGAGATTTAAAGAAACAAGTTCTCAACAGATCGCACTACGTAAGACTTATCAGTTACAAAATGTTCCCCACGTTTGAAACCCAAAGCAATGAACAAACACAACAGTTTTCACATGTCAATACCAAGATGCTCTCAGGACATAAAAAACAAATTCTTAAAGATGTCTCATAATTAATTACACACACACACCCCAAGTGCATGCCAGGTCAGTGCATATAAATTTACATTTGCAATAATTCTTTCAATGCTACGAGTTTCCTCAGATAAGGAAATGTGTTTTAAATTTTTTTTTTTAAGATTTATTCATTTTATTACAACCAGATATACACAGAGGAGGAGAGACAGAGAGGAAGATCTTCCGTCCGATGATTCACTCCCCAAGTGAACTCAACGGGCCGATGCGCGCCGATCCGAAGCCAGGAACCTGGAACCTCTTCCGGGTCTCCCACGCGGGTGCAGGGTCCCAATGCATTGGGCCGTCCTCTACTGCTTTCCCAGGCCACAAGCAGGGAGCTGGATGGGAAGTGGAGCTGCCGGGATTAGAATCAACGCCCATATGGGATCCCGGGGCTTTCAAGGCGAGGACTTTAGCCGCTAGGCCACGCTGCTGGGCCCAGGAAATGTGTTTTATTAGCCACATATTTTTTTAGCATGGAGGCACGGCAGAAGGGTAATGCCAAAAGGACTGGCACTCTCCCTGCTCTCTGGAGCCTGTGTAAGTAGCAGTTGCTCAAACGTGTTCAAGCTTTTCAATGAGAGATCATTTCACATACAAATATCCTTGCATAATAACAAGCCCAATTTTGTCCTGAGCTTGCATCAGTGGGAATACTACCAACATAAATAGACTAATTTTATGGCAGACGGCAAATCTGGAGACACTAACGTGGGCAACTGGATTCCTCCCATACCATTCGGACTCTTGGATAGCTGTAGAAACTATGTCCATTTTTGTACAATTTAGACATTCATGTCAGAAGAAAG
Source organism: Ochotona princeps (assembly GCF_030435755.1). Classification (NCBI taxonomy): domain Eukaryota; kingdom Metazoa; phylum Chordata; class Mammalia; order Lagomorpha; family Ochotonidae; genus Ochotona; species Ochotona princeps. The sequence goes on from NC_080865.1 coordinate 97,066,942, forward strand.
GCATTGAGACTTAAGATAAGATTGGGCTGGGGGTTTGAGGACCAGGACTTAGTATTGGTTCAGAAGCTAAGCTACTATTTTGAAAAGTTAGGCAACTCACCCCCCTACCTCTGCCTTCATTATTTACATTTTAGAAGTGAGGATGATATGGCAATAATTTTGAAGATCTCTTGGACCTTATGGAACCCAGAAACATGCAATGTCCATAGTTAAAGTCATACTATTTTTCTATCCTAAAATTCCTTTTACAAATATGCCAATAAAATAACATTTCCACACTAATGAAGAAAGATGAAATGATCACTAAAATTACATGCTGCAACTTTAAAAGATGATCAAGTTCTGGGATGGAAACAGAATAAAAGAAGAAAAGATAGCATGCGAAAGGCAACACAAGACACAGAGTTATCAGTAAACAGCTACAAAGGCCAAGTGAGATTACTGCTGGGAACAATGAGGAACAGAACCACTGCTGCTAGAGAAAATCGTGACGTTGATTTACATGCAGTTTTGTAGCTGAGTCTGTTGAATTCCCATAGATACTCCTCTGAAATGTAACAGTGAGACAAACAAGATTTATAATTGTTCTTTGTTTTGACCCTTTAAATTTTTTTACTACAGGGCATGGAAAATAAAAAGCCTGGATTATCAAAGCTGGGTAAAGTCCATATTACAGCATGTTCCTGTTGACCAGATTCACATTTGACTGGGAGCTGGTTACGTTATCCCATGGAGAAAGTTTACAGATGAAAAATAGATTCTCAGAAAAGACAGGGATTGTGGTACAACAGATGAATGTCTCTGCTTGGGCTGCCACTTCCGTACGGTTTGAATCCCAGCCATTCCATTTCCATGCACCATCCTGATCGTGTAAATGGGAAGGCAGAGGCAGATGGCTCAGGTGCTTGGGCCCCTGCCACCCATGTGGGAGACCAGGATGGAGCTTCTGGGTCCCGGCTTCGGCTTGGTCCAGAGACACGGACAGAGGAAGCGCAGGACGAGTACAGCACAACAGCGAAGCTTTCTTCCTTTTTTCTCTCTCTCCCTCTCTCTCTTTCTCTGTCACTCTGCCTTTAAAAGCAGTATCTTCCCTCTTACCTATGTAAACAATATTAAAGTTTAAAATATTTTTTAAAAATTTAAGAAGTACCTTAAGAATCTCCAAACTGTCCTCCAGAATGGTCGCACTTGTTTACATTGCCACAACAGCGGACTGGGGTATTTTTTTCACCACATCCTCACCAACGTTTATTGTTATCAGGTCTTCAACCGGTAGCCATGTGCTTTCCCTAATTCACATAGCACAAAAGCATAATCTACAGATATGAGAATAGCACTCTGAGATTGGATTAGTGCATACAGCTTTTGTTTATACACCTAACAACCAGCAGATTGTTTTATCATTTCTTGTATGCTTAGTTTTTTTGTTGTTGCTTGTTTACTTATTTTTTCTTCTCTGATTTATTATATTACTCTCTACCTGCCTTTCTAGATACTGTCACCTAATGAAACGCTGCACAGAAATATGGCTCAATAGGCTAATCCTCCACCTGCAGGAACCAATATCCCATATGGGCACCAGTTCAAGGCCTGGCTGCCTCACTTCCCATCCAGCTCCCTGCTTGTGGCCTGGGAAAGTAGCCTAGAACAGCCCAAAGCCTTGGAACCCTGCACCCGCGTGGAAGGACCGGAAGAAGCTCCTGGCTCCTGGCCATTGCAAACATTTTTTTTAAAGTTTTATTTATTATTTTTATTGGAAAGGCAGATATACAGAGAGGAGGAGAAACAGATAGGAAGATCTTCTGTCCAATGATTCACTCCCCAAGCGGCCACAGTGGCTGGAGCTGCTGGAGTTGAGCCAATCCGAAGCCAGGAGCCTCTTCCAGGTCTCCCACGTGGGGGCAGCGTCCCAAAGCTTTGGGCCATCCTGGACTGCTTTCTCATACCACAAGCAGGGAGCTGGATGGGAAGAGGAGCTGCCGGGATTAGAACCAGCGCCCATACAGGATCCTGGCGTGTTCAAGGCGAGGACTTCAATCGCTACGCTATCACGCTGGGCCCCATTGTGAACATTTACGGAGTAGATCAGTAAATGCATGAATGTATCTCTCTCTACTCCCCCGCCACCTCTTTCTCTCTTCCTCTCTCTTTCCCCACTTCCTCTCTCTCTTCCTCTCTCTCTTTCCTTTTGTGTGTGTGCATCTGAGAGAGAGATGAATAAACAAATATTAGAAAAAGAAAAAAATGAATCCTCCAAACTAGGTATTAAAACCCTGGTCTTGCAGACAAGGAAAGAGAATCGGAGGTTTCCATGCATGCACTTACTCAAGGGATTAATATTAAACAATTTCCAGGTGTCTGACTCAAAGCAGCATCCCCTAGGAGATGGAGAAACAACTTTCATAGTGTCATCTATCTGGCCCCCAGAGAGGCATTCTAAAATCTGTCCTCAAAAGAGCAATCAATTATCTTTAACACTAATTATTAATTACCTACAATTCCATAGCCTCCCGTTTTCCTCCAGACAGGTTGTATACTGAACTGTATCAAGATTTTTACAATCATTTGTGGGGGGAAATGCGTTGTTTTTAAAGCCTGAACTGTTTTACAGCAGTGCATACTTTCAGTATTCATCTCTCACAGTTCCCTGCTGCTGATGACGTGTAGGACACGTGAAATGGGGTTTTGTTTTGCTTCTTAAATCCTGCTGCAAGCAGATGAGATTCTCGGAGTATAATTTCCCTCTTTCAATCTGAACACCATATACTCTATACCACCCGTAAGCAGTAATGACTTAGGACACTCAACAAACTGAACTGCTGTCTTGATAAACATCACGCTTTAGAAGGTGGAACAAATAAAAGGGTGATTTTGAAACCATCACAAAATGAATTGCTATTAGACTACCGTAGAACAAACTGTACACTACCTGTTCTGCAATAAAGATACAGGAAAAATGACTTGCATAATTCCGTATTAACAAAACAAAACCAAGATTTACACCAAATTGTCTTACTAACACCTCCTGGAGCCTCCTTCAAATTCATTATAATTCAATTCATCAACCATCTACTGAGTTCCCGTTTTTCCTACTCTGCCTGGTGCTGTGACCCACGGGAATATTTAGAGTGCCCTGTTTCCGCTGTTCCACTTCCCATCCTGCTCCCTGCTTGTGGCCTGGGAAAACAGTAGAGGATGGCCCAAATCTTGGGATCCTACTCCTAGCTCCTGGCTTCTGCCTTCACATTAGCTCAGCTCCAGCCGTTGTGGGCATTTGAGAAGTGAACCAGCTGATGAAAGATCTTTATGTCTGTCCTCCCTCTAAATATGATCTGCCTTTCCAATCAAAATAAATAAATAAATAAATCTTTTTTTTAATCAACAAACTATACGACATACAAAATACTAACCACAATAAAAGGCTGGACATAGTATACAGTACAATGGAAACATAGTACAGGGCATAAGGAAGGGAGATAATATTGCACCTAAGCTAAGGGAGAGCTAAAGGGGAAGATCTCATAGATGATGTGAGCTGGGTCTCAAATATTCATTACGGTTAAATACATTGAGGAGGAACACAGAAGGAGATCCTAAGTGGAAGAAACAAGGCACCAAGACAAGGTAGGTGAAAGAATAAGGTACAGTAGATGGCCTTATATGGTTTGAGATGGACAATGAGACAGTCAAGCTAAAGCTGTAAAGCAATATAAGAAGAAAAAATGAACACTCATAACATGCCTGCAGAGGAGGAGAGCAGGCCTCCAGGTGGCCTTGGATAAGGCTTCAAATGACTTAGTACAAAGCTGTTTATCAGGCAAATAACTCCAGGATGTTAATGGTAGGGAAAGGAAACTGGTATATTCTACAATTAATTAGCTACCAATTTTGGCACAACCTCAGGCAATTCATTAAAAATTCCTTAAAAACCAAGTTGTGTACACGTACGTATCCAACAAAATGTATGAGAAGATAGGAACGGGAAAAAGAAAAAAATCTCTTGGAAAATCTGCCACAAGGGGCAGGTGTTTGAGCAGTCAGAACTCCGTTTACAATGCTGAACTGCCTTCATTCTATACCATTTTCTGTCTCGTAATTCAAACTTCTTCTTAATGCAGTTCCCGAGAGAGACGTTAATGATGGCTCAATAATTTGGTTCCTGGTACCTACACGAGACAGCTGGATTGAGTTCTGTAGTTCTATCTCCAGCCAGGAGATATTAGACATGGATTCAATTATATTTTGAATCCTGGTAGTGATGAACTAATAAAGAAGTTCAGGAAATCTTTGAACATACTCTTTTGGCAATAAAATAATAACTGCTTCATGCTATAACAAAGCTGGATCTTGAAAAAAAAATGATGTTAAATGAAATAAGCTAGACACAAAATAACACATACTTATGGCTCTGCTTATATGCAATATTCAAAACAGGCATACAGAGAGACAGAAAGTCTATTGAGGTTACATAGGGCAGGGTGTGGATGAGGAAAGTGGAGAAACGACAGCTAAGTTGTACCTGGTCTCCCTTGAGGGTGAAGGAATATTTGAAAATTGATTACAGTGACGTTTACAAGATTACGTCAATATGCTAAACACACTGAATTTAAATATGCACATTTCAAAGTTTTTACATTTATTTTTATTTTATTTGAAAGGCAAAGAATGACAGAAAGAAATAAACATCAAACAAACTGCTTCATCTCTCTGTGTCTATCTCCTTTACAGGAAAAATACAAAATATGTTAGTTCCTATTCTCACAGTGTTACTGTAACAAGCAAAGTTGTTAACATATGAAAGTACTTATAATGGTGTCTAATACGTGTGTGTTTCTTAAAGCTTTGTGGAAGACAGAGTTTTTAAAAATCAGTTTATTTGGCATAAAAAAATTTGAAATTCGGGCATGCAAAGGTTTTCATAAAGATCTTGGAAAATATGTATTACTGAAAAATTAGGCATGGATTTCAAATTTTTGCACCAACATGAATCCATGTTTGATTCCACTAACTTTTGAAAGTACTCTGGTACATGGAAAATGCTCAATTAGTGTCAACCAGTATTACAGAAAAGGAAGAGTGTGAAAATGAGAACTCACGCCCAGACAGACAATGGGAGTTTAGCACTCCAGCTCCACGCAAGCTTTGATCAGTTTCCCCATCAGTTTCCCCAAAGCAATCACAAAGCACTCAAGAGCCAGAGAGCCATTTCTGTATTTTCAGCCTTAAGTCTTCCATAAATGGGGTAATGGGTCATGCTTGCCATCCATGTCTCAGTTCTTCTATAAACAGAAAAAAAACTATTAGGTAACATATTTGAACATAAAAATTGAATTCTTAAGGTTAAAATTATAAAGTCTCCCTTATTGGACTAAATATCTTAAGGAAACTTTTCTGCTACAAAACACAAAAACATGGTGAAAAAAATCAATTCTAATCATTTTTAATACAGAGTGGCTGGAAATCATCAGACGCCAAAATAATTATTTGAGTGAATATTTTGCTTTCCTCTTCCTGGGACCAATACTCAGTTGATTTAAAAAATTTTTTAAAGAAACAGAGAGATAAAGACAAATAGTTCTCATCCACTAGTTCTCTTGCCTAATGCCCACAAAGGCTGGGAGTGGGTCAGGTCAAAGCTGGCAGCTGGAACTTCAAAGTTTCCCATGTGGGTGGAAAGGACCCAAACACTGTCCCCCACTGTTGTGCACATTAGCTGGACTCTACTTCTGCACATTACAACTGTTGTTGGAACATGAACCCAGGCATGCCAATATGAGATGAGGGTATGCCAACCACCATCTGAATTGCTGGGCTACAAGATCTCGATACTAATGCTCACACATTGGTGAGAAGTCAAATTCTACAATGCTGGGAATCCGAACTGAGAAAATACAGTGTAACATCCGAATAACATGTGGGCAGGAAATAATCTTGCAAACAAGATAACAAGTACAAAGCCCAAAGAAAAGATGGTTACATTAAGTAACATTAAAATAAAGATTTTCTTTCATCCCACATACTTAACAAGAAGCACGGTGATGCCAGCCAGAAACTAATTTAATATATATGCGACATACATAACTTACAAAGAATTAGTAGCAATATCAAAGCTATATAAAGGATTATACTGCCTCATTTATACTTTAATTTTTTCCTTTTTTATTGAAGTAAATAAGAGTTATATTTGCAAGTTTAAAAAGGAAAGATTATACATTAATTTAAGAAGACAATCCTTTATGGATAAATGTAAAAAAAAAAGTAACCAAAGAGGTATTTCACAGAAGAGGAAACAAAATGGCTAATAAACATTTGAAAAGATGCATTTGCAATATGTAAAATGCAAATGTCAAGCACAATAAGATAACCAAGCCTTTAAGCAATCATTTTTATAAATCTGACATAAACAAGCACATAAACCAGCAATTTAATCATTACAGATGTTTTAGCTTGGGCACTAACAGGTTTACTTTTCATTTTTCATGAAAAATCCATTTTTGAAAGACCATGCCAAAATTATTTTTGTAATAACTGAAGGAAAACAATCTGAGAGAGCTAAAGAATAAATGTATGTGTCTTCACACCAGCAGTGTGGGGCAGGCATTTTGACAGCAGTTAAGACACAGCTTGGAATGCCTGCAGCCCATTTCGGAGTGCCTGGATTCAACTCCCAGGATTAGCTTCAAATTCCAGCTTCTTATTAATGTGTATCTTGGAAAACATCAGGTGATGGCACATGTACTGGGATCCCTGCCACCCATATGGGAGTCCGAGTTCCCAGCTCCTAGATTCAGTCTGGTCTGACTCCAGCTGTTTCAGGCATTTGGAAATGAACCGGCAGACAGGAACACACTCTGGCTTGCTCTCTTTCCATCTCTTTCTCTTTTCCCTCTCTCTCCTTCTCCCTCCTCGTGCTTTTAGTTTGTCTAAATAGTTAAGTTAATGGAATCATAAAATATTTTGGTTGTCTAAAAATACAGTCTGCAATGGGAAAAAAATCCGACGCAGCAACTAAGATCAAAGGAAAGTTAAGATTGCATTAGAGACATGAACAAGCAAGAGAACACATAAACACAGCAAGCATTCAGAAGTGTTGCCTGAGTACCTAATACATATTCAACATCGTTTACCCAGCATAGAATAATTAATAGGCTCCAAATCCAGGACATATGGCCACAGATCTGGCTGTCCTCAAATGTTCAGCCTTTTAACTGTGCTTTGAAGGCAGGAACCAAGGCTGATTTTGTTCCCACTAGCATGAAGTGGCATACTAGAGGAAAATGGGAAACAAAGGACAGAAAGAGGATGCAGGAAAACTAGAAGAATACGAAACAGGAAGCCATGTTTCAACATAACTTTCAGAGGTTTTTTTTTTCTTTCCATGTAGTGATCAGCCATTCCACTCCTTCACGCACCTGTTCCTAACAGCTCCGGTGTGAATGCGGTGTTACACCAGGCCCTGAGCAATGAAGGGATAGAGAAACCAATTAGGTCCTGTCTTGAAACTTATCAAACTCTTCTTCTAGAACAGTAGTGGGGTACGGGGGTGGGGGGGGAAGGTGATGTCCAGTCTATGGGCTGTATCAGGACAATGAAATCATTTGGTCTGGCCTTATCCAAATAGTATTCAAAATTCCATAAATAAATAGTAGGTTGATTTTTAAGTTGGTGAATTTCTTTGTTGTTGATAGATATCCAAATGGCCCTTGGCAGAAAAAAAAAAAAAAAGATTCTCCACCCCTGAGCTAGAAGCAAGAGGCAAGTACCACTCAGTGATGCGGGTTACAATGATGGTGAGCACACAATGAGAAGACTTTTAGCACTATGCTGACAAACTACAACATACAGAAGAAAAGCAAATGGCTTTACAGTCTAATTAAATTCCTCTTGAGAAGCGATTAGCACATGTATTTCTGGTGAGGACTCAGTGCTATAGTAAGGATTTCTGAATATCCTTCTAGGAGAGCAGTACATGGCAGGCTGCCTTACTTCTCATGGATCACATCTATGAATATTTGTGTGTGATCGGAATGAAGTGGGGACTACTAATGTCTGTAACTTTTTTAGACACTAATATTGTTATCTATATCTCCACACATACAGCCATTAAAATATTACATACCATAATTAGAGTGGAAGGCATTGAAAATTCACTCTCCATGTGTGAAACCACTTGTAAAATCAGTATCTAACATGAAGTTCACAGGATGTAAAAAGGCAAAAAGTGCAGGGTGAATGGAGTCTTTTCCTATGTTCTTCTCCTTTTCCTACTCTGTTAAAGCTATTTTGTGACTTGACTAGGCATCTCCTGAATTTACAGTTCACAAAAACAAAATCATTACAAAATGCCAGGTCTAAAGTAAAAGTGCTTTTAACATTTAAAGATATTTGTTGATTTAAATTATAGCGAAATAGAGGGGGCAGAGAGAGACAGTGAGAAAAGAAAGAAATCTTCCATTCATTGATTCACTCCCCCAAAGGCCCCCAAAGGTCCACAACAGCTAGAGCTGGGCCAAGCTGAAGCCAGGAGCCAGAAAACTCCCTCCGGGTCTCTCCCATGGGTCACTGCTGCCAGGGGACTTGGGCCAGTATCCACTGTCTTCTCAGCAGCATTAGCAGGAATCTGGATGGAAAGTTGAGCTAGTATGTGTACTACCATTCTGAGATACCAATGTCTCAAGAGGAAACTTACACTGTGCCACAATGCGAGCTCCTAAAAGACTTTTGAAAACCTATTGGCATTATTTTTAAAAAAATATACATTGTTGAGACAAGTGTTGTGGTGCAACAAGATAAGTCACTGTGTAGGACACCGACATGTGACACCAGACAACCTGATTAGAGTCCTAGGTTCCACTTCAACTCCCTGATGGTGCACCTGGAAGCACAAGGTGGTGGCTCCAGTGCTTGGACCCTGCCACCCACAAGGGAGACGCAGATGGAGTTTCTGACTCCTGGCTTTGGACTTGCCCAGAACTAGCTTTTGTAGACATTTGAAGGATGATATAAGATTGTGTGTGTGTGTGTGTGTGTATGTGTCCTTCTCTTTCATTTAAAAAAAAAAATCTTTTTTTAAAAAAATCATACATTGTTATTAAAATAACTGTCTTTGCAAAATAGCTTCCTTAGGTAACTCTGAAATCACATTTTTTTTTAAAAAAAAGTTTTATCACATAACTTTGAATGCTCCACTAAAACAGAAACTGGGAAAAGGTGTCTAAAAGGAGGTTCGTTTATTCACACAAATTGCCATCATTTAGTATACACAGTGCAAGCAAATAGAAGTATATTCACACATAAGCTTAAAGGTACAATGAGGGGCTAGCACTGCAGTTCTACGATTAAGGGTTCACCTGCAACGCAGCCATTCCATAGAGGCACAGGTTCAAGTACTGGCTACTTCACATCTGATCCAGCTCTCTGCTAATAACTCGGAATTCCAGGCCCTGGCTTCAACATGGCCTAACGTTAGCCATTGCAGTCACCAGGGGAATGAACCAGCAGCTCTCTCTCTCCCCTCTCCCAGCACCTCACCCCCTTCATAAGTCTGTCTTTCAAACCAATAATAATAATAATAATAATCAAGACACAGTAGTAGTTTGCAACAACTATAGCAAAACCAACCACCGCTACATGGTTCTAAATATTCTGTCTTATAACATCACGCCTTCTGAGAGAAGCCATTAAAAGCTGAAGCCAGGGGCTGGTACATTGGCTCAACTAGCTAATCCTTCACCTCTAAGCCCAGGCATCCCATAGGGGCTCTTGTTTGTGTCCTGGCTGCTCCACCTCCCATCCAGCTCCCTGCAAACGGCCTGGGAAAGCAGTGACAGATGATCCCAAACTTTTGGACCCTGCACCCACGTGGTAGTCCCAGAGGAAGCTCCTGGGTTCCCATCTGCTTAGCTCTGGCAGGTACAGTCCTTTGAGGAGTGAACCAGGAGAAGGAAGATCTTTCTCTCAGTTTCTCTTTCTCTCTGTAAATATACCTTTCCAATGAAAATAAATAAATCTTAAAAAAAAAAAGCTGAAGCCATGGAAGTAAACAAGATGACCCATTAATGTCAGAACTCACTATATTCATGTAGATACATGACTAACCGCCAGATCTTTTACTCCGTGCCTATTCCTTTCTTCTTCCATTCAGAAAATCTAATTTTGAAATACACAGCATCCGCAACAGTAAATCTAATTAAAATGATTTCCTCTTGCATATAATGCATGCAGAAGGACACACAGTATCTCTAAATGGCCTTCCAATGCGTTAACAAAGGAAGTAAAAGTGACCCTCTTTGGTCCTGACAACTGAAAAATAAAAACAGAGCTGCTTGTTTTTGCTCTCTGACAAATCTCTTGATGTGATTTGCAACAACAAATTAAAAAAAAAAGTCCCCAAATATGCATATGCATATAAACATGTCATCAGAGTTTAGGAATGCAGTGGCCATGCTTAATCATAGTATTTCCATTTAAATAGAGGACATTTGAGTTAAAATAATTCTTTCAGGTTTTCCTTGTCTTGGGATTTGGTATTTGACAGCTAGCTAACAGTGGCACAAGAGTGCAAATAAAGACTGACCAGAGAAATCCTGATTCTTGAACTTAAAGGGCTCCACTGACCAAGCCTGACCTGACAGGGCAGCTCAGTATCAACCAGACTGCTGGACCACAAAGTTATTGAAAACTCATATTCTAGCAACATCTAGCAGCTTCTCTTACTTTATCTAGAATCTTTACAAGGAGAATTATTAGCAACTTATTAAAAATAAATCAAGCTATAAGCATGTGTTATAAGACATACATCAAATATTATAAAAATTAAAATAGGAAAATGAAGACATAAAAGATACTTCACTGCCAAAAACCAAAACGGAGAAAAGGGAAAAAGAGTACTGAAGGCAATGGGCAAACAAGGGAATAAGAGAGGAGAAACAGAGAGGAGGAAACTCCAAGACAGAGAGGGATGGAAGGAAGATGGCCAAAAAAGAGTGCATGATGGAAAAATAACAAGGCGCATCATGAGCTTGGTTTCCCGGGTTGCTGCCAATGATGCTGTCTCTTACAGGGCTCCTCTACAGACTAAAACTAACCCAGGAAAGAACAGATTTTCCCCACATTGCAATAAGAGTTGCCACTGTCTGGCCAAATGGCCTGATTGTTCGTAGCCTAATAAATGTGTTACTCAGAAACACAAAACAGGTTGATGAATATTGAGAGAGGCTGAATAATTCTGTAAAGCTAAGCTGTATATGCGGTACCTGACTTACGTAAAAATAAGGGTAAGTAAATCTTTTCCTGTTTAAACACTACACTGTAGAACTGATCCAAGTCCATCTTTCTGGTCTATGAAAACTATTTTCCTGAAAGACAGCTTCTGCCACACTGGATCCCACACTGGATGAACTGAAGACATTTATCCGGCCTGGAAAGGTATTTAGAAATTCCTGGTCAAAATCACATGGAACCACGTGCCTCTTACCCCTGGCTTAGCATCACCATTCCTACAGTCCTGCTTAACAAATGCTGAATGATATTTTGTTGTCTTCGTGGTTTTTTTGTTTGTTTTTCCTTAGAGAGCTCTGGTTGATAATTTCCTGCCCCTTAAGCCTTTAACAACATCTGTGGAATAATTCTAATTGGAATGAATTAATACATTGTAATCCTTCTAAGCCATAACAAAAAGCGAATAACCTATTGTATGAATATTAGTGATAAAGTGTAAATATGACTACCCTACAACTGAGAAAACCTCAATTTGCACAACTACACAAATGAAGTTCAGAAACCCCTAAGTTAATCTACATATTCACTGCAATCTTTAGCAAAATCCCAGATGGCTTTTTTACACAGAAAATGATAAGTTAATCCTATAGATATACAAGAGACCCATAATAATCAAAGAAATATTGAAAAACAAGAACAAATTTAGAAAATACACACTGAATTTAAAATTTGGCACAAAGCTACACTAATCAAGGCAGGTAAAATGATAAACTTATATGCAGGTCAGTAGACTAGAATTGAGAATATAGAAATAAACCTTTATATCTAAGGATAATTGCTTTCCAGCCAGTGTGACAAGACATTTCAATGAAGAAAGAATTTTTTCAACAAATGGGGCTGTGACACACACACACACACACACACACACACGTATATATGCACAAGCAAAAGAATAAAGTAGGCTCCCTAACTCATGCCATACCAAAAAAACCCTCAAAATTTATCAAATAATTAAGGTGTAGGAAAGCAGGAAATAAACCTCTAAAATATCTTAAATGAACACATCATTGAAGTATTCGTGACCTTGAACTAGGCAGTGTTTTTTTTACATTTGATACCAAAAGCACAAACAGAAAAAATAGATAAACTTGACTACAAAGTTAGGAACATTTGAATATCAAGTACTTGAAGATAGCCCACAAAATGAAAACAAATTTGCAAATCAAATACAGAATCCTAATATAAAAAGAACTCTTTAAAACTCAACAATAAAAACAAAAGTCGACTTTAAAATGAATGAATCTGAAATATATTTGAAGAAGACACACAAGTGGCCAATAAGCACATGAAAAAGTGCTTCACATCACTGGTCACTGGGGAGATGCGTGTCAAAATCACAGTGAGAAACCACCTGACACCCGCTAGGACGGCTGCAATCAAAACACAGAAATTAATAAGTACTGGGTGTGAGGAGCGATTCGAAGGTCATCACGGATAACCTGGACCCGGCGCCATTCCTTCTTCCTCACAGCTCATGAAGTTCGCGCCGGCCTAGCTATCCACCAATTGGATGTAACCTGGCATTCCACCTGAATCCCACCTCCCAATCTTCCAGCCCCCTCCCCAACTCCGCCCACTTGCCAATCATCCCTAGGCATTCACCTGCAGGCGCCAATCCCCTGGGGGCCTGCCCTCAATCCCTCCCAATCCCCACCCGCTACACCTGGCCGACAAAAAGCCCCCCCCCCAGGTGCAGCTCGCTCTCTGGTCTCTCCCCTCTCTCTCTTACCCTGCTCTTACCCCTCTCTTACCCCGCTCTTACCCCTCTCTTATCCCGCTCTTACCCCGCTCTTACCCCTCTCTTATCCCTCTCTTACCCCCCTCTCCTCTCTCCCTCTCTTTTTTGCTGTTCCTGCTCCGTTGGAATAAACCTCCTAAGATACCTCGTTGCGTCTGGTGTGTTTCAGCTCACGGTAAAGAACCAGGTTGTGGGAATTAGCTGCGCGTAATAATATCGTAATATCCTATGAACTAGAATTCTACTATCTTTTTAAATAACTAACACTGGGGAGGATGTGAAGAAATTGGAGCCCATATTCATTTTGTAATATTGTGGAAGTGCTTTAAAAAATAGTTCCTCAAAGATTAAACATGTAATTATGAGCCAGTAATTTTCACTGCTAGATCTGTATCAACATTAAAATGTTTTCACACGAAAATTTGTATAAAGAAATGTACTGCAAGGCCAGTGTTATGGCACAGTAGGTTAAGCCGTTGCTTGGGACAAAAGCATTCCATATCAGAGTGCCACCAGTTCAAGTCCTGGCGGTTCCACTTCCAATCCAGCTCCCTGTTAATTTTCCTGACAAAACAGGAAGATCAGATGCCAGGCTCCTGGTTTCAGCCTTGCCTAGCACTGATATTACTGGCATCCAGGTAGTGAACCAGCAGTAAAAAATCTATCTTTGTCTCTCCTTCTCAGTCATTCTGCCTTTCCAATACATAAATCTTTAGAACATGGCCACATCATTTGTCATAATAGTCACAATATTAAAAGCCACTCAAATGTCCATTAACTAATGAATGGGTCATCAAAATGTGGTATAGCTGTAAAATGCAATAATATTCAGCATATAAAGGAATGTTGAACTAATGCATGATAGATACAGCACGGGTAAACTCTTGTAAATGATCAATAAAAGAATTCGGTCAAAAGAATTGACACACATAAATACATAAATAAATGAGATCACACAAACGTGATTTTGTATATATACTAAATGTCCAGAGTAGGCACATCTGTAGTTACAGAAAGCTTTATTAGGAGCTGCCAGAAGCTGAGGTTGGCGGGGTAACGAGGGACAGGAGGTGGGAAGGGATGTTGGGAAAAAATGAGGAGTAACTAACTATTCTTGGGTATCCTGTCTCTTTTGTGTTAATAGGTATATTCTAAACCTCGATTGTGTTCATTGCCCAACTCTTATGATAATACTAAAAACCAGTGAATTGTATAAAATATTTAATTGAATGATATATTAACTATATCTGAATTAAAGCTGTACTTGTTTAAAAATAGATCCAGCTTGTCTGTGCACTCGCTCACTCTCTCTGCTTTCAAGCAGATGAAAATAAATAAACCAATAAATGTTTTAAAAGAAAAAAGGTAGGCACGTGGTGCAGCAAATTAAACTATTGCTTCGCACAACTGCATCCTGTGTCATACTGCCAGTTCAAATCCTGGCTACTACACTCCCATCTAGTCCAGGTTTCTGCTAAAACATCCTGGGAGGCACGAACAGTGAAACGCTAGATGAAAGACTGAAAGATCAAAAGATTTTCTCTCTCTCTCTCTCTCTCTCTCTTTCTCTCTCTTTTTCAATAGATAAAAATAGATCAATAAATAAAGTTTGTTTTTAAAAATAAGGCTCAGGCACCAGACTTGGATTCTATTTCTCATTTGCCCTCTTGCTAACAAAACCGTTTCCTGTTCCTTGTTGCTGGGAATAACTCATTCCTTTTTCAGATTGATGAAAAATATCTGAAGATAGAGCAGTCATACCTCCATTGTACTGACGGCTCATAATTTTCTAGAAATAGAATGCACATGTGTAAATTTCAACTACTGCTCAAGTCTTCTTTCCAAGTATCTGCCCTAGACAGAAAATACTATAGCATTTTCATCAAGTGGAATTTATTGAAACCATGACTAAAGCACATATTTCTTGTACCCATAAAGATCAGTTGCCACAGAGGTCACAGTGTTTCCCTGTTTGCAGCACTTTAACTACATTTTATCATCTGCAGGTGTAGAATGCATTTTTCCAGACTATGACCAAGAGACCAAGAGTCAAAGTGACCTGTCAGACCATCTGGTAACAGGAATATTTGAACAACAAAACAGAAATGATTTGCTGTTTTGGAACAATACTTAGTTTTCAGTAGTAGGACACAAACAACTGTATCTACTGACTGATCATGGAAAATTGATATGATGAAATGTGCATGGACTTCCAAACACATTGCACCACAATAAACTTATCTTTAAACTCCACTTGCCATGAATGTTTTAAAGTGTAGACTATCCAAAGCCTTACATACCACCCACAAGGCTAATGACTCCTCCATTTATACAGGTGGCCCAGATCTTCTTGGATTCTAGACTGCCCCTGCTACACCTCCACCTGCATATCTACCAGGTACCTGAAAGTTAACAGGTCCTAAAACAGACTTTTGAAAGCCTCAACTTTCCAACACAGCTCCTCCTCTCACAAGCACCTCCACCCTCCACTCAGGGAAATGTTGGCCAAATATCTAACTGCCAGCCTTACTCCTCTCTTTATTTCATATTCCATATCCAAATAATTAGCAAATACTTTTGTAAGAGACAGTTATTTATCTGAAAGTCAGGGGTAGGGAGAGACAGAGAAGACCCCAGGCCTTGAGCCATCATCTGCTGCCTTCTCAGATGCAGAAAGGAATCTAGATGGAGTAAACTTGCCAGGACCGGAACTAGCACTCTGACGTGGGAAGGAGACATTGCAAGCTCAAGGCTCTATCTTCAAAATATCCAAGTACCCACCATCTGACCCCGAAAAATCACCTCTGCAAAAGACTACCTCTTGAG
Source organism: Ochotona princeps (assembly GCF_030435755.1). NCBI lineage: Eukaryota > Metazoa > Chordata > Mammalia > Lagomorpha > Ochotonidae > Ochotona > Ochotona princeps. Next base: position 97,082,786 of record NC_080865.1, read on the forward strand.
TTCCAGCGACCATCACCAAAACCACCAGCCTCTTGATTGATCTCAGAGCATTCTTCCTCCACCTTAGGCCTGTTCTCAAACACCTAAGTCTTTACCAAACTCCATGTCTGCAGTTCTCTCTTTCTTTCCTTCCTTCCTTCCTTTCTTCTCCTCTGTTTCATCATGGAAGGAAATATGTGAGGAGGTTAAAGCCTTTTCCATTGGCCAAGTCCCAAAGATGGTTTCAAAATATATGTGTAACTACTTCTGTATCAGATTCTCCAGGTTATCAAGATAACCCACCGATAAGTAGATTTAAGGAAATGATGGCAAGGCAGAAGGTGTTTTATAGATCTTATAAATGAGACTAAAACATAAAATTACTTTTCAGCTGCAGACCAATTGATGAGTTCTACCTAAATGTTCCACAGAAAGCACAAACCCAAAATGGAGCCACAATCATGCTCTTCCTCTTCCATTCCCTATCTTAGTAGTATCTCTCCGAACCCAGTCACCCGAGTCAGAAACCTGGAATGAATTTAGTTCTTGCCCTTAAATGCCACAACTAGTCACCAGGTCAGATCAATTCTGCCTTCCCATCCTCCAGGCTTCTCCCCTTCTCATCCCCAGAAGGAGCATAGCCTGTGCCTTTGTCCATTGAGGTAAACACAGCTCACTCCAGCTGCTTTCTAACCAGCCACCCAACCTGCTTGCTCTTCACTGCATCTTCCTTGCAATTGCCACAATGACCTTTATAAAAGGAAAGAAGCTGCACCTCGCCTAGTCATTGCTGAACACTGAATGTCATGCACTGAACAACCTCTAAGAGTTTTGCAGTGCACAACTCTGCAACCACATGCTGCAGTTTTGCTCTGTTCCTCTACTCACAGCACTCCCATGGCTACCCCCATGCCCAGAAATAAAGTAAAAACACTTTTGTATGCCTCACAAGGCTTTCCTGGATGTGGCCCCTACATACCTCACCAAATTCATCTCTCCTCTACCTTCTTTACACTGCAATCATTTAAACAGCACTGGCAGTTCCCTGAATCTACTATGCTCTTCCCATTGCGCTCATCTCTGCACAGCTTATTTCCTCCGCCTGGAATACCCTTCTGAATATCTGTGCGTAGCACACTCCAGCTCCACCTAGACCGTTATAACATCTGTCAAGATTCAGTTCAGGCACCTCTCCCCTGAAGTCTTCCTTTACTTCCTAAGTAAAGCCAATCATTGCCTCTTTGGCTGCTCCCAGGGCAGACTGTACACAGACCTATGCAATTAGTCTATAACATTACAGCGTCACTCCTAAATGGTCATGATGCAGAAAGTTCTGTACCGCAATGAGAAGCTCTGTAAACAGATTTTCTTAGACACATAAATTCTTCGAAAATGCATTCAATCCCTTTCACATTGAAAGTAAATACTAGTGTATAACCCCCTTCAGGTTTGATCCTCCATCCAGACACAGTTAGGGTCACTGCTCGAGATGCTGAAAGGCACTAACTAATGCAAGTCATGTTGACTGCTCAATATCATGTCAATTCAATCCATAATGATGTTAATTGTTGCAGATGGTATATTAGTGCTTTTATTTGACTGGGAAGATACTCTGCTGACTCTGCCCTCAGACCAGAGAGGGTCTTCCCAATAAGTAGATGGACTTGTCTGGACTATGGGATGTTGGACTCTATGCTTGGCAAATTCTTGCAGGGAGGGAATTTCAACTAAACTTGAACTATGGTTATGCAGTGGGGTGGAGGAACCCACCATGGGGGGAGGGTGGGGGGGAGAATCCCAGATTCTATGTAATTACAACACAATGTAATTAATGAATAAATTTAATAAAAAAAATTAAAAAAAAAAAAAACCACAGCGACTGGTGCCATTGTGGCCACGCCATATCTTGTGGTGTCCCAGCGACCAGGACATGCCAACAGGCAGAAACCTCCAGAGGTATGGATGGGTTGGGAGGGGACATGAAGCAGCACACAGCTCTAAAAATGAAATAGCTGACAGCAGAATTGTCAACTTGGATTTCACAGCACAGCTAAGTTCATTTCTGTGATTAAGTATACTTCCTATGAAGAATTTGAGCTCCCAGGAAGATGGGGCAGGTAAGCTAGAAGCAGACATAGAGGTACTTTCCACAGCACACAGTTTTGATAAGGTATTTTGATCATCTCAAAAAAACAATGAAACTGTTAAGACAGGAAGGTGTTTGCACTCCAAAACTACACACACACACACACACACACACACATACGCACGCTCTTAAGGATTTAGAAAATACTTTTACTTCCCAAGAAACAGCTAAGGCCAAAGGGCTCTGTCTGGCGAAGACGCACAGATCACAGGTGGCAGCCTGCAGTTGTGTCTCTAACGTAACCAAAGCGCTTTACCCTGCAGGAACGCAGGGGTTCTTTGGGACCCGCGGTGCAGCTCTCAGACACGCAGAAAGCTGGTCGCCAAATCGCTCTCGAATACTACAACTGCCATCACAAGGGAGTCCAGGCTGCCTCAGAAACCTAAGAAGACCCGTCCATTGATTGTAGACCCCTGGCGAGTCTTGTCGGATAAACCCTTGCCCGGATTTTCAAACCCACAGTTGCCCTCTGTTTTCATGTCGCGGTCAGGAAGGTCCCACAATTTACCTTTTTCGAATCCCATTACCGGAGGCACCCTCCCTGCCGCACCATCTTACCCCCACCCCTCCACCCCCGCCCTGCTGCCAGCTCCAGCTGGGTAAACCAGGATACGGCCAGTCCACCTTACACTATGCACACCTCTTAACCAGACCGCGGTAGCCGCGGGAAAGGTTTTGTGAGCCTGTTGCTTTGTTTGACTTGTCCTTCCAAGGGAGAACTTTTGCGTTTGTACTAGTGATTCCAGAAGGCAGGAAGCTCTTGAGCCAAGTGGAAAGATGCTCTCCCCCGGGTGAAAAGCCCAAATCGCCAGCAGCAGCCGTTTCCCTACCCTTCCTCCAGCTGCAGGAAGGCCAGTCGAGAACACTAGCGCCTGTTAGACATAGTTCCCTCCCTACACCATTATCGTAGAAAGTTCTTGCTGGGGAAGGCAGAGTTGGGGTGTGCGGCATGCCGAGTTACAGCAGGCCACCATAGATTCCCAAACCTCCCGCGAGAAGTGGATTGGCGACCCGGAGCGGCTGCGGCGCAGAAATCCTCGGACTGCTCCCCGAACTTTCTCACCCAGCGCCGGCAGCGTCGGGATGGACACCCGAGCTTTTCAGCGTGCAGCACGACCACTGGCCAGACACACCACCCAGCCGTCCGGGGCTGGGCGCGCCGCTGCAGCGCCAAGTGTGCACGTGCTCGCCGGGAGAAGAGCTGCGGAGCTGGGCAAAAATCCGAGGCTGCCTAACGGCAAGTGCGGGAGTAGGGGGTACCTACCTTCCAAGAGGACCTCACGCAGGAAGCAGAAGTAGTCCTTCCCGCAATTTTCTGTAATCCTCCGGCGCTGCAGGGCCATGACCACGTCCACCTGCATCGGGTAGGCAAGAACGACCGGCCCCGAAGTGCAGCCGTCGGGTTCCGGAGAAGGACCTCGGATCTGTGGCTCCGAGGGGACTACTTGGGGTAACTGTCCGGCCGCTAGTGAGGACGAACCCAGGTGGGACCGGGAACTTGCTGTGGCCATCCCCACGTCGGGGTCCCCTGTTGGGGCCGCCCCCCAGCTGCCTCTGCGGAAATGTGCTCTGCGCTCCCGCCCCGTGCGCCCAGGCCCGGCCGGAGGGGAACCGCCGCCTGCTGCGCTCAGCTCCGCTGCGCCGTCGCGGTCAACTCGCCAGATCCCCCTAGAAGAGGCAGAGGTGCCAGAGACCGCAGAGCTCGGCGTTCCCGGAGCCCGGAACTTGCTCAGAGTTTGGAGAGGCACCTCGGCACTTTTCGCTGCAGCCGACGCGCGAACAATTCCCCTGGGGTGCGCATCCGTCCCGCAAGAGGGGAGGACTGCAGGTGCCCCGCGGATATGCAAGTAGTCAAATGGAAAGATCCTTCCAGAGATTCTCCTAATCGGGGGGAAGAAAGACCGAAGCAGACAAATTGGAACGGTGGGAGGAGGTGGCCAAGAGGCGCGAGCCCATGGCACCTCGTGCGAGTCTCGCCGGTTCCTCAGCATCCAAGCCGGTACTAACCAGGGCGTGGAACCAGGGAGCTGCCCAGCGTGGGTACACGCTGGTGGCCACGGCAGAAATGCTGGCGCCAAGGGGAGATGAGCCAGGAGAGTCTGAAAGGGCCTATGCTGAGGCCGCAATGTTTCCTCCGTTCTCTCTCCCCCGGCAACGCAAGAACACCACTATCTGATCTGAGGCCTTGAGAATAACAAGGGCTGCGCCCGCCAGCAATCCCGGTTCCCAGCCCTCCTGGCCCTGGCAAGTCGCCTGTCTATACACCTGGGTTGCTGGCTCTCTTGGGCTTTAGGAGGCTTGACGCACTTTTGAGAGTACACGTGGAAGGAGCCCGGCCGGAAGAGGAGACCCCTTAGAGGACCAGAGCTCTGAGGCCAAAGCCACCACCTGTGACAGAGCGTGGATGGAGCTCTGCAGCGCCTGGGGGAAAAGGAGAGTGCAGGACTCGCGGGATCCTGGCCCGCGGAAGCTGAAGCCTACTGCGGGAGGCCGGCAGGGGGAGGGGCGAGGGCCGCGTTAAAACTCCAGTCAGCACTAGAGAAACGCACCTGCTTTTACTCTGCAGATAGAAGAAATCCTTGTGCGAACTGCAAGAGCCATTCTTTGCTCCTTACCTTTGTCAACATTTTCTGAGACCAAAGTGGATGGATGTTCCATAGAGCAAACATATCAAGTGACTCTTGAAAACATTCTATGGGGACCCCCTGATTCATGTCTGAGAAGGGTCCATGCAGGCAGGCACAAAAAGTAAAGTGAATATGTGCGCACGCACACACACACACACACACACACACAATCACACACACATCTCTTCCCCTTAGGCACCTGAAGCTGTCTGTCCAGCCTCAGTCTACCAGGAGAACGTTTTTCCAGCTCCGTTCTCGATCATACGCAGCAGGCAGAAAAGCAACCAGTTGTGACTTCCCCACACATCAAGAATCCCACTAGTGCTACAGTTGTAAAATAAGTTAAAAATAAATAATATACAGATGGCTGATACTCTACAAAAGTGCTACATGACAATATAGGAAGATGCTTTTATATATTCTTGGAGTACGAAAAGCTCCTTAGCAATATACTTTTTAAAAGTAAGAAAGTAATCTTCTTATGCAAAGACGTCTGCTTTACTGCCAAATGTGAAACAGTATTTGTAATTTAATCGTACTTTTTAACCATTGTAGATGTATCTGCATAGAAAATAGTTGAGAGCCTGGTACAGTAGCCTGACGGCGAAAGTTCTCGTTTTGCACGCTCTGGGATCCCCTGTGAGCACCTGTTCTAATCCCGCCGGCCCCACTTCCTAACTAGCTCCCTACATTTGGCCTGGGAATGCAGTAGAGGGTGGCCCAAAGTCTTGGGACCCTGCACCTGTATGGGAGACCTGGAGGGGGCTCCAGGCTTCAGGTCAGTTGAGCTCTGACCTTTGAAAATCTTCCTTTCTGTCTCTCCTCTCTCTGTTTAAAAAAAAAATCCGCCTTTCCAATAAAAATGAGTAAATCTTTAAAAAAAACTTAAAATAGTTGAGAAAAACACAAACTGCTTACTATGGTGATCTCTGAAAAGTGAAACTGAGAAAGCACAAAGTTACAGGACAATGCTGGCAATTTTTGTTTAATAAGTAATTAGATTTCATTTTTTTAGTGAGTTATTACTATTGTAACTCACTGGGTTACTAAAACATGTATTTAGCTCTTAGAGCTGGTATTGCAGTATCATAGGCATATGTTCAAGTCTTAGCTACTCCACCTTTTTTTTTTAGGCTGCTTTTTTGTTGTTGTTAACATTTTATTTTGAATTTTTGACTTTTATGATACAATTTCGTACAGACTGGCATTCCCCCACAAACTCCCACTCCCCGACAATTTCCCCATGTTGCTACAATAGTATAGTCCTTCATAAGCAGTCATAATTCCATCAGGTTCTTATTTAAGTTTGCCCCGACATTGCTGGCACATCCCATTGTCTACACATTTCTGGCAGTTTCATTGGGAGTCCATCTCTGATTTGGAAGTAGGGATGCATATTGCATTGTATCCCCACATCTGGATATGGTAGTCTCTATTACTCCATCACTATACATTCCCATAAATAAGAAGCCACGAAATAAAGTCAACAATAACAACAAAATTACAACTCCATGAAAAAATATGTGCCACTGAGTAACCAATGCATGGTGACAAAAAGAAAACACAATAGTCTCTTGGGTAAAATGAGACCACCATATAATCCATGAGCCAGCGATGAATTCGACAAGAGAAAAAGTATTTGGAAGACATGAAACTGAAATTGAAACATCAAAACACATGGGATAGCTGCTCCACTTCTTATCCAGTGCCCTGCTTGCAGCCTGGGAAAGGAGCAGAGAATGGCCCATTCCTTGGGACCCTGCACACATATGGGAGACTCAGCGGAAGCTCCTGACTCCAGGCTTTGACCTGTGCTAGCCCTAGACATTGCAGCCACTTGGGGAGTGAATCAGTAGATGAAAGAGCTCTCTCTGTTTGCCTCCTACCCCTCTCTAACTGTGCCTTTCAAAGAAATAAAATGGAATTTTGAAATATATCTTAAAAATAAATATGTATTTACTTGAAATGCAGAGGACAGAGAGAGAAGGACTCACACACATCACCATCATCATCATCATCATCATCATCATCAGCCTTCCGCTGGTTCATTGCCCAAATGGCCCAGAACAGCCAGGGCTGGACCAGGCTGAAGCTAGGAACAGGGCACTCCATCCTGGTGTCTCCCATGGATGGCAGGGGCCCATGCATTTGTGTCATCAAATGCTGCTTCCCCAGGCATACTAGCAGGGAGCAGGATTGGAAGCAGAGCAGCCACGACACTAAAAGGTACTCTGCTATGAAATGCCTAGCATCACAGGTGGTAACTTCACCTCTGAATCTTAAGCAGCACCTGTATTTCCCTGTTTTTAAACAAAGGAGATAAATAGAAACATAAGCTTAGGCTTAGAAAGGTGTAAGAAAAAAAAACAATGTAATATAATGCTTTTTAAATATGAAAACAATATAAAATCAAGAAAGAAAAATGAAATTGACACGTTTTAAGCTTTTATATGATTAAAATTCATGAGCAAAAGTCAAATCACAAATCTGCAAAGGCATATGGTGATCAAAAGAATAGCGTGATTCGAAAGTAAAGGAAGGGCCCGGTATGGTGGGCTAGTAGCTAAAGTCCTCGCCTTGAATGCGCAATATGGGTGCCGGTTCTAATCCCGGCTGCTCCACTTCCCATCCAGCTCCCTGCTTGTGGCCTGGGAAAGCAGTCGAGGACGGCCCAAAGTTTTGGGACCCTGCACCCGTGTGGGAGACCTGGAAGAAGTTTCTGGCTCCTGGCTCTGGATCGGCACAGCACTGGCCATTGTGCTCACTTGGGGAGTGAATCAGCGGACAGAAGATCTTCCTCTCTGTCTCTCCTCTCTGTATATCTGACTTTGTTATAAAAATAAATAAATGTTGGGCTCGGCAGTGTGGCCTAGTGGCTAAGGTCCTTGCCTTGATCCCATATGGCCGCTGGTTCTAATCCTGGCAGCTCCAATTCCTCTCTATCTCTCCTCCTCTCAGTATATCTGACTTTGTAATAAAAATAAAACTTTAATAAATAAATAAATAAATCTTTAAAAAAAAAGAAAGGAAAGGAAAGCAAGAGCAATCTTCATGAAGAACAAGGTTAGAGGACTCACACTTTCTAATTTCAAAATCTAAGCAAAGCTGAAATAATCAAGTCAGTGTGATAGTGACATAAAGATAAAATGAATTATCAATCAAAAGAATAGAATTTAGAGTCCAGAAACAAACCTTTACATCCAAGGTAATTTTTTAAAATGTATTTATTTACTTGAATTAGAATTACAACAATGGGTGGTGATGTGGGGCAGTAGACTAAGCTGCTACCTACTTTAGGGCACGTTGGGCACTGGTTCAAGTCTGGCTCCCTTCCAATGCACTTAGAAAAGCAGCAGCAGATGACCCAGGTATTTGGGCCCCTGCCAACCATGTGGGAGACCCTGAAGTTCCTGGCTCCTGCTTTTGACGTGATGCAGCTCCAGCTGTTGTGGCCATTTGGAGAATGAGACACCAGACCGAAGATCAATCTTTGTCTCTGTCTCCTTGCCTTTCAAAAATATATATGCATATATGCTCCTGGTCTTAGATTAGAAATAACTTCTCAGCACACTAAAAGTGTAGGCTAAAAAAGAAAAAGTAGATAAATCAGATATCAGAAATGTTAATGTGCTTCAGGGTATACAATCAGCAAAATTTAAAAAAAGTAATCTACACAATGGGAGAAAATTGTATTTCTGTTAAGAACCTTATATCCAGAATAAATAAGACCTAATCCAAAATGAGCCTTGTGGCTCATTAGTGACTCAGGACAGCCACATCCCATAGGAGAGTGTTACTCAGCCTGGCCCAGTCCTGGCTGTTGCAGGCATTTGGGCATTTGGAAGTGCTTGCTCATGAAAATAAAAAAGAGAAATATTTTTTAAAAATCGGTTACAGGGGCCCAGCACAGCGGCCCAGTGGCTAAATACTTGCCTTACAAGCGTTGGAATCCCATATGGGCCCCAGTTCATGATCCAGCTGCTCCACTTCCCATCCAGCTCCCTGCATGTAGCCTGGGAAAGCAGTAGGGAATGGCCCAAAGCCTTGGGACCCTGCACCCACATGGGAACCCAGAAGAAGTTCCTAGCTCCAGGCTTCAGATCGGCACAGCTCCAACCATTGTGGCCACTTGAGGAGTGACTCAATGGACAAAAGATCTTCCTCTCTGTGTCTCCGCCTCTCTGTATGTCTGCCTTTCCAATAAAAACAATGAAATCAGCCCGGCGCAATGGTGTAGTGTTTAAGGTCCTCTCCTTGCACTTGCCAGGATCCCATATGGGCGCCGGTTCTAATCCCGGCTGCTCCACTTCCCATCCAGCTCCCTGCTTGTGCCCTGGGAAAGCAGTCAAGGATGGCCCAAAGCTTTGGGACCCTGCACCTGCGTGGGAGACCCATAAGAGGCTCCTAGCTTCAGATTGGTACAGCTCCAGTGGTTGCGGTCACTTGGGGAGTGAATCATCGGACAGAAGATCTTCCTCTCTGTCTCTACTCTCTGTATATCTGCCTTTCCAATAAAAATAAAATAAATGTTCAAAAAAAGTAATGAAATCTTTAAAATAAATAAATCAATCTGCTACAGGCCCAGCATGATGACTCAATGACTCTATCCTCACCTTGGCAGCACCAGGATTCCATATGAGTGCCGGTTCGTGTCCTAGTTGTTCCCCTTCCCATCCAGCTCCCTGCTTATGGCCTGGGAAAGCAGTATGGATGGCCCAAAGTTTTGGAATCCTAAACCCCTGTGGGAGACCTGGAAGAAGCTCCTGGCTCCTGGCTTCTGATTGGCCCGGCTTCGGCCATTACAGCCATTTAGTGAGTAAACCAGTGGATAAAAGATCTTTCTCTGTGTCTCTCCTTCTTTCTGCAAATCTGATCTGCCTTTCCAAATAAAAGAAATAAATCTTAAAAAAAAATCTGTTACAGCACAGGGCCTCCATTGTGGAATAGTGAGTTAAGCAGCTGCTTTTAATATCAACACTCTATAGGAATACAAGCTTCAAGCCCCGGCTGCTCCACTTCTGATGCAGCTGCCTGGCAATGCACCTGAGAAAGCAGAGAAGATGGCTCAAGTACTTGTGTCCCTGCCACCTATTCGGGACCTCTAACAGAGTTCTGGATCTATCATGGCCCAGCTCTGGTAGAGCAGCCATTCTGCAGTGTCTCTTCCTCTCTGAAGCACTGCATTTCAACGAGCAAAATAAGTGCTTTTAAAAAGCAACATTGTGTGAAAAACAATCTAAATTTTAATGTGGACCCTTAAGGAATGCTATATCAAGGTTTTCTAAGAGCTGAAGAAGAAAATGCACAGTTATAACTCGATCACCCCAAATCTGTTTAGTACTTGCAGAGTCATCCACTGAACTGCTTTCTAGTGCAGGCTTTGGGTGTTCTCCCACACTGGGCTTACAACATAATTAGCACTTCTAGAAATAAAAGCCTTTAGAATTCCAGGAATGCCCAAGGATGAAGTCTAAGAGTGAACCGGCCTTATATCAAATTTTTCTCTGTAGATCGTAATTTGGTAAGATTCCATGCCATTCATCTGCGTTTGTATAACTCACCTCCTCTGTGTAGAACAGACGGAATCTGAGTAACAGGAGATACTATTACAGTAAATGAAACACAACTTTCACAAAATTAGTATCTGAAGCTAGTTTCCGTAGTGTAGTGGTTATCACGTTCGCCTCACACAAAATTAGTATCTGAAATGTAGAACGTGGAGGTAGACAACTTTGAAGGCAACACTACTATCTTTGATTTTGTGTGTTTCTATAGAACTTAGGAAGTCTAGTGACCTGTCAGGGCTACCAAATGACAGCCTGTCATTTGTAGACTAGGAATAATAGCAACCTCACAATGTATGTGGATAAAATATGATCATGTAAAGAGCTGTACTGAGTCTCACATTCAATAGGCTCCTTGCCATGTATATAAGGGCCATTTGCCATTTTCACTGCCCGACTTGCATCTATATACTTCATTCTTTCTGTGGAGACCCTTTTCTGCCACGCTCTGCAATGAATTCATAATATTCAGACAAGACTGCTAGCAAACCTCCACTTAAGGATGGGAGGATTATTCAGACAAAGTAAATTAGTATCTTCTGTTTATGGCCTTGGTCATTGTGCTAGGTTTAAACCAGGAAGACCTAATTTCAAGACCTTATGTGGCCCGGCGGCGTGGGCTAGTGGCTAAGGTCCTTTCCTTGAACATGCCAGGATCCCATATGGGCTCCGGTTCTAATCCAGGCAGCTCCACTTCCCACCCAGCTCCCTGCTTGCGGCCTGGGAAAGCAGTGGAGGATGGCCCAAAGCCTTGGGACCCTGCACCAGCGTGGGAGACCTGGAAGAGGCTCCTGGCTTCGTATTGGCGCAGCACCGGCCATTGTGCTCCCTTGGTGAGTGAATCATCAGACGGAAGATCTTCCTCTGTCTCTCCTCCTCTCTGTAATATCTGACTTTGTAATAAACATAAATAAATCTTTTTAAAAAGACTTTATGGAACCAATGAGTGTTAGAAATTGTCTTTTCTGCATTGTTAGTTATAAGGTTGAGGTAAGCCTGAGGATATAAATATAGCCTCTCATTGAATGAAACCAAAATGGTAAAAACAGTGCTAACATACAGAGAAAGATTGCTAATGCCATTATTTGAACATTTGGATTCAACCACATCTGAAGAAATATACGCATCCTGGATTTTTCAGGTACATAGATCAATCACTTTTTTTGTCTGCAGTTGAAGAGCTATCATTTGCAATGAAAAATATACCAACAAATACATTATGATTAATGCAGCATAAAATCTCATCGTGTAACCAACTAGATAGCTGTATAAATCATGACAAGCATGTTAAACACAAGAGAGGTCACTTTGATGCCCTAAGTGAGCCGAAAGAGATGTGTGAGCTACCCGATCTGAGCCCGGGCCCGACACTGCCTGACTGTTGGCTCTTCCTCAGGAGACGCCCCAGAAATCTTACTCTCATTTGTTCTCACTTGTAAAATTTTCCACTTGTTGCCATTTTAAAGGCCAAACTTTGCTTTCTGAGGAAAACATTGCTTCAGAAGTAAATGTTTTCATTTCTGTTATTCGTTAAAAGAAGAGTCTCAAAACTTGCTCTGTTCTCACCGCCAAAAGCTTAAAGAATATTTCCAATGCAATTACGCTTGTAGTGGAGCAGACAACTGCTTTCATAAATGTTGGCAGTCCTTTCATGAAAGGCTTTAAGTGCATGCTCAAATGATTAGATTATATTGGAAATGTAAATGTTACCTACTTAGGGCCAAATTAGAGACAGGAGTAGAAACTTGGAATCATACTTTCCCAACTTTTTCCTTTGATCATTGGCTAGGACTGTCTCTTTCCACTTAAGCCATAATGAGTGTAGGCCTAAACAGTGAAATGGGAATAGATGGCTTATCACTGAATTTCTGTAGTGCTCAATAAAATATTTGCAAAAGTCAGTTGGGACCAAGGCAGGGATTTGAAGCGATGATCAAGTTAAACAGCTAGATTTAGGAAACTCATATCAACATACTGATTATACAGGCAGCATGAGGATAAAAATATAGGTAACAGATACAAGCTCTAATAGTCATATATATTACCTGGCTATTTAAAAAGACAAAAAAGCCAGGTGTTCTGGCTCAGTGGGTTATTAAGCAGCCACTTTGGATGCCTACATTACATATCAGAGTATTGGCTACTCCAGTTCCAATCCAGCCCCCTGCCAATGCACACCCTTGGAGGGAGCAAGCGATGGCTAAAGTATGTGGGTCCCTGTTGTTCTTCTTGGAGAACTGGCTAGAATTCCAGGCCCCTGGCTTTAGCTTGGCTTATCCCTGGCTGTTGTGGGCATTTGGAAAGTGAATCAATACATGGAAGATCTCTTTCTCCAATTCTTCCAACCCTCCATTGCTGTGTATTACACACACACACACACACACACACACACACACACATATATATTTAATTTGCCAGCAACAACCTATATGAAACATACAAAAAGGCCTTGGCTTGTAACACATATATTTTTCATTCATATAAGTACAAATTTTAAAAATCAGCTCTGTAAAATCAGCAGGTCACTATTTTAACTTCATACAGAGTTGCTGTTACCACTAAAAAGCATATTAATAACAAGTGTACTATCTTTAATTAAATACTTGCAAACAATTTTCCACCTGTCATCACAGTTGATTCTCCCAACAAGCCTACAAGGATGGCCCAATTTGTTTGTCCCCACTTTCCCAGTGAGAAAACTGAGGCTTTGAGAAGCTGAGACACATGCCCAGATTTATGCTGCTAGTACGTAGTGTAACTAGAGTAAGTCGGCTGACTCTCATCTGATCTAGGCATCGTAAAATGTTTATTTGTTTAAAAGGGGATGAGAAAGAGACAGAGAGAGAGAGATTGTTTTATCCACTGGCTCACTCTTCAAATGCTAGCAACTGTCAAGGCTGGGTCAGGCAGAAATGGAAGCAAAGAGCCTAGAATTGCATCCAGGTCTCCCATATGGATGTCAGGAAGTGAAGCACTTGGGCCATCATGTCCCATTTATGATGCACATTATGAGAAACCTGGAGCTCAGAGGCTACTTCAACGCTGTGTCACAATGCCCACCCCTTTCCTTGCATTTCTGGAGTGGAAACAACCACTCCAATGAACTGTGATTTCTGTAGACCTGGAACATAAATATGTTATGCTAGAAAAAACCTTATGAATTTGAGGCTGCCTGTTTTAAAGGAATTTTGGTGCTTGTAATTCAGTTTCCCAATCCATGAAGAAACTCACCTTTTAGGAATTGCAATGTAAGTGGTAAGGATTCCAGTATTCCAGGATGCAATGTTTCTTTGGTAACAATTTTGTTAGGTTTAATTCACATATGACACAGTTCTCTCATTTAAACCATATAATTCTATTGTTTCTGTCTATTTAGAAATATGCAACATCACAATCTAATTTTAGGGCATTTTGTCACTCCGAAGAAATCTGTATCCTTTAAGCCATTACTTCCTAATCCCAACACAATCCCCATGGACCCTAACAGCCGTTAATCAGCACAATCCCCATGGACCCTAACAGCCATTAATCAACTTTTTGTCTTTTTAGATTTAACTACTGTGGGCACTTCAAATACATAGAATCATACAAAACATGGCATTTGTGTCTGGCTTATTTCACTGAACATCAAGTTTTCAACATCCATTTTGTAGCATATATTTCTTTTTCTGGCTGAATGATATTTCATTGTATGTGTATGTCAAATGTTTAGTCATCAGTTAATAGTATCATCTTAAAATATAAGAATACTGAAAGCTTAGCATTTTAATCAATTGTTTTCTTCTAAAAATGCTGTCACTTTTACCTGAAATTTATAGATGTGCACAGATTACATTTTTTTTTATTGCAAAGTCAGATATACAGAGAGGAGACAGAGAGATGGCTTTAATCCACTGGCTCACTCCCCCAATAGCCTCAATAGCCATGGTTGTATCAGGTTGATGCCAGGAGCCAGAAACTCCATCCTGTCTCTCACAAGTACCTGGGTGTCATTCACTGCCTTCCCAGACACACTTGCAAGTTCAACCAGCACTCTGATAGGAATTCCAGCATCTCAAGCATAAGTGGCAGTGACTTCATTCAGCGTGCATAATACTGGTCCCGCTCTTAATCCCAAATGGCCCTTTATGGATTACTTGTGTGGTCAAGTATCTTTTTCCATTTCCTAATCATTTGTATGTTCTGTTAGAGTATGTTTGCATCTTTGGTCAGCCTCCAGAGGTTTCCAGTGAAGTAAACTTAGAATACAGTATAGGTGCTAATGGAAAGAGGTAAGAGTGATGTTGTGATAGGGAGATGATAAGAGGAAAGTGATGGGGAAATTCCAGGATTCAATTCCCAGCATTTGCTCGTGAAGTTGACAATTTCCTTTTGTCTAGTCTAGGTTCCTTGTGCTACCCTCCCCGTTTTTCTACCACGTCAAAATTCTTTTCGTAGGATTTTATCCCCCTTCCTCTATACTTCAATATACCTGGTACCTCATTTCTCAGTTATCCCATCTGGAGGCCCTTAAACCAGGCCAGAACAACGACGTTTGAGCCTCCCTGCAGAAAAATAGCATGAAAATGCCAGGCTGCCTTGACCTTAATAGATAGCACTACCTCTGCAGCTACAGAACTGCGCCGCTGCCAGAGTTTTCCCAACAGGTTTTGCTAATGCCCTAAACACAAAAAACTCTTGTCATATTTCCCCATCCTTCTCCTGAAAGTTTCCCCATCCAGTATTATCATGATGGGGGCTGATCATGTTTTTAAATTCGTGATTTTGAAGACATGCTTGCACAATAACACAAAACTGCATGTCACACATCCTGGGTATGCGCAGAAGAAAGTCTAGCTGGCAGAACCAAAGAAAATAAGATGCCACTTCAACGTACATACACACATAAGTTTTTTTTGAAGCAAAGGGCCCATTGAGTACAGAAGTCTAAAACTGAAAATTCAGTTTGACCACACTTGCCCGGTTCCAAGTCCATCCAATAAGAACATGTTTGGAAGCTTTCCTCAGGAAACGTCCTTCCTCCCCTTTCAGAGAGGCAGGTTTCAGTCATGCTTTCCTGCCCCCTGCTGGCCTGTAATAGGGTCTTCTCAAAAGACAAGTATTGGGCCCAGCGGCGTGGCCTAGCCTTGAACACGCCCCAGGATCCCATATGGGCGCTGGTTCTAATCCCGGCTGCTCCACTTCCCATCCAGCTCCCTGCTTGTGGCCTGGGAAAGCAGGAGAGGACGGCCCAAAGCCTTGGGACGCTGCACCTGCGTGGGAGACCTGGAGGAGGTTCCTGGTTCCCAGCTTCGGATCGGTGCAGCACCGGCCGTTGCGCTCACTTGGGGAGTGAATCATCGGACAGAGGATCTTCCTCTCTGTCTCTCTTCCTCTCTGTATATCTGACTTTGTAATAAAAATAAATGAATCTTTAAAAAAAAAAGACAAGCAATACAGACTGTGTGTGGGCTCAACGGACAGCAGACCTATGCAATCTACTCTGTAACCATGGCAGTACTGAGGCTAAGCCAGGAGCTGCAAGCCTAAGCTGCCTGCTCAAACCTGAATGTCTTGCAGCATTGGGTTAACTTTCAGCCATGCAATTGAAAATTCACCTACCATATGACCCAGCAATCCCAGTCCTGGGAATATATCCAAAGGATTTGATACATGAGAAAGCAACTTACACCCCTATATTCATTGTAGCACAATCAATAATCACAAATACATGGAAACAACCTAGATACTGATTGAAAGAGGACTGGATAAAGAAACTGGTGTATCTACTCTATGGAATACTACTCAGTCATTAAAAGGAATGAAATTCTATCATTTGCATCCAAATGGGCCCTACTGGAGACCATTATGCTAAGTGAAATGAGCCAGTCCCAAAAGATCAGATATCATACGTTTGCTCTAATATAAAACAATTTCCATGAAAAATACAAACCAAAACAAAGAAAGGAGAATAAACACATGTATAACCCTACAAAGGATGTAATGGAGATCAGACTACCAGGAACCAAGGAAAATAAACAGAAGGCATCTCTACTAAGGAATGGAGGTAGACTCCCAGTGAAGCTTGCAAGTACACCTAGGCAACAAAAAATTATAATCCCTACTATTGCCCATGCAACAGTGTCATAACCCACAGAAAGAGCAAAATTAGGAACCATTTGTCTTTCATCTCTGATTTTGGCATTTAGATAGTAAATCAGTGTATGAGGGCTCTCTCTCTGTTTCTCTTTTGTCTTTCTGCCTTTTAAATAAATGAATAGAAATTTTAAAAAAAGAGTCTAGGTGACTCTTGCAGCACTGAGGGTTAAGTTGCCACTTAGGATGCTCACATGACATATCAAAGTGTTTGATTCAAGTCCTGGCCATTCCTCCCTATTGATAGAGCTCTTGTTAATGGGTCTGGGAGGCGGCAGAGGGTAGTCCCAGTTATTGGGCTCTTGTCACCCACTTGGGAGACCCAAACTAAGTTTCCTGACTCATTGACTTACTCTGACCCAGGTCTGGCTTTTTCCAGGCATCTGAGGAGTGAACCAGTAGATGGAAGATCTTTGTCTCATCCTGTCTCTTCCTCTCCTTATATCACTCTGTCTCTCAAATAAGTAAATAAATTTTTATTTTGTTTTATTTGTTTGTTGGCACATTAGATGCTCAGAGTCACAGCAAAGACATGATAATTAGCACAGCACAATTCTCATCATTTCTCATGTTAACATAATGTTAATGCACAGAGAACAGATTCAATGCAGTTTCTACATACAATTCTAACAATGTAAGAATGTATCCCTCCTTCCTTTCTCTCCCTTCTTTCCATCCATACATTTTTAAAAAAGATTTTATTTCCCTTTTAATTGGAAAAGGCATATTTACAGAGAGAAAGAGAGACAGAAAAATCTTCCACCTACTGGCTCGCTTCCTCAAATGGCCACAACAGCCAGAGCTGAGCTGATCTGAGCCAGAAGCCAGGGGTCTCCTCCAGATTTCCCACGTAGGTACAGGCTCCCAGGGAATTGAGCCATCTTCCATTGCTTTCCCAGCCCATGAGCTGGATCAGGAAGTGGAGCAGTGGGGACACAAACAGGTGCCCATATGAGATGATGGCGCTTGCAAGTAGAAGATTAGTTAGTTGAGCTATTGCTTCCCCTCCTTATCTTTTTAATTTTTGAGATTTAATTTAGTTTACATGATTGTCAAAGGAGTTCCACTAACTAAAATTTCAAGAAAAAAGTAAAAAGATTATAGTGCAGCAGAACTATAGACAAGAGTTATAAATAATAATCAAGTGAATTAATGTCCATTTCACTCATATATGGTAGGTTTTAAAATAGTCACAGATCATTAAAGCTTTGATAGTATAACATTCCTAACGGTTACTTTGACATAGAAACAGAACAAAGTTTGACAAAACTATATTTGCAGCAACACTCATAAAGGTATGTCTTTTCGGGTTTTTTTTTTGTTTTTGCTTTAGTTCTTTTAAAATTTCACCTTCTACATATAAGGGAGAACATGCACTATTTGTGTTTCTGTATCTGGCTTATTTCACTCAACATGATACACTCGAGTTGTAAAAGCAAACAATTTAAGAAGGTCAATATCCTACAGGAGTCCAAGAAAAATAGTGAAAATGGGAAGGGACACTGCATTTCAACCAAATAATATAAGAAAAATTTTCCAAGATTGAAGAAATTCCAAGATAGATGATTTTTAACACCACAGAATGCACATCCTTTTGAATTTTTAAAGATATCACGACATCAAAAAGAACCTAAATATTTACCAAGGGAAAGAGGTTAATGCCTTAGGAATGAGTAAGAATCAAAAGGACATTGGACTTCTTAATAGACACTGGATTCTAGAAAGTAAAAGTAAATTCAAAATCATGAAGGAAAATATTTTTCAATTTAGAACTCTATATCAAACCAAACTCTTACTTAAAACAAACAAACAAACAAGAATAAAATAAAGACATTGTGGGTCATCATCATCAAAGCTCAGCAAACTAAAACCTTAATAGTGGAGAATGGGTTCCCCTAAAATGAAGTATATGGAAAAAATTAGACAAGGAGTCTGGGAAATAATGATTTAATACAGGAACACAGGCATAAAAAATCCCCCAAAGGGATGTTTGCCTAGCTCAGGGAGAGAGATGGGAGGACAGAGAGCTCCCAAAGGGTCCTGCTCCAATCCTTTCTCTTTCTAATGGAATGACTAACTGGTTCAATGTAGTTTGTTTTGGGGGAGGGGGGAGCAGACAAACAAGTTGCAAGGATTTTTCAAATCAGAAAAAGAAAGGATTGGTGCTTGCAATGTGTTCATTGTTAGAAAATTGCTGGGTTTCTTGTGCAAATGCTCCCACTCTTTTCCCCAGAAACATCATACCTCCACAAATCAGTGCTAAAGTCAAAAATAAAATGTGAAGTTTTGCTTCACTAAATGCCTTGGTTAAAAAAATTTGAGAAAATTGCCATATCATTTTATAAGATGGCCTCAGTCCTTTCGTTCCACAGTGCTTCCAAGTCTACACCTTCTGAGGACCAAGGTAGTTTCAGCAAACATCTTTTTCCCATGCGAAAGAACTGGATTTGTAACACTAAGAATCTGAGTTTGCCAGCATTGAAGTGCTCTAACAGAATTGCAGAACTCTTACCTGTATTTCCTCGCAGGTATTTCCTGATTATTTTAGAAAACACTTGAGCAATAGACAGTAGAATGGTCAAGAGAAACGAAGCAGATTATTGTGGTCTGTATCTACAGATACATGTTTCCAGACACCACAGTTTATCTTTTTTTTTTTATTCATTGATTACATTGTATTATGTGATACAGTTTCGTTGGAACTGGGAATCACCCCACCCCTCCTCCCGCCCTCCCCCCATGTGGAATATTCCACCTTGTTGCATATCCACTGATCAAGTACAGTTGAGATTCCCTCTTTGCAAGCATAAACCAAACACAGAGTCCAACAGTTTATCTTGCAAATCATTTGGTCCTGCAACTGTCGGCTCCTACTACAAGAAATGGAAATGTCTGGCCACAGGAATATTCTAGATTTTGCATTAGTCTAAGGTAGATATCCTTACCAGAAATGCATCCTCAAGACAGTTGCAGCTCTTTTTGTTTCATCGGCCAAAAGAAGCCACGAAGCTTCTCTGTGAGTGCTCCAACTGACAGCAAACACATTCTTGGTCTTCATTTCAAATTAAACATGAAAAAATGTTTCAAAAGCAACCTGGTGTCAGCAAGTAACAATATGGGGAAGCCTTGATTTACAGTAGAACTCAGCAACAAATGTTGTAAATCATACACTGTAGCATAGTAGAGGAAGCAGATCTGCAGTTGTTTCATTTACAAGGACAAATCTGGGGAAAATGAGTTAGCTCACCAGGTTGAAAGTGAAATATTCTCACACAAAATGCATATGCTACTGGATAAGATCATGCTTAAAAACAGAAATAAGGGAAGATACAGCGGCATATCAGGCGAAACCACTGCATGGGAATCTCACATAGCATACTGGAGTGCTAATTCCACTCCAGCTTCCTGTTAATGTACCCTGGGAGGCCACATAAGATGAATCACATGCGTGGGCCCTTACCACCTATGTGGGAGACCTGGATGGAGTTCTGGACTCTTTCAAGCAAATGAAAGAATAACCTAAAATATAAACATTGACAAATAAAACTGTATTCATTTATGAATATACAAGGTGATGTTTGAATGTGTGTGCTTACACACACACGCATCTATATGCATGGATGGCTAGATCCTGTTTGTCATGTTTTTATGCTTTTCTGTGAGTGCTGGAAACAGAAAATCTACTGTCAGCAATTTTCAAGCACACAGTACATTATTATAAGCTAGAGTCACTGTGATGTACAACAGGGCTCCTGCACCTACTCCTGCTCTCTGCCTGAGATTTTGTACTGGCAGCAGTGTTTTGGTGCTGCCTGTTAAACTGCTTCATGTGCCATCGGCATTCCACGTCGGAGTGCCAGTTCAAGCCCTGGCTGCTCTGCTTGTTCTATAACTTCCTGTTAATGTATCTGGAGAGGCTACGGAAGACAGCCTAAGTATTTTGGCCCCTACCTCCCACGTGAGAGACTTGGATGGAATTCTTGGCTCCTGACTTCAGCCTGAACCAGCCCTCTTAGGCACGTCCATTTTATGAGTGAAACAATGCATGGAAGATCTCTCTCCCTGTCATGTGGGTGGCAGGCACGCGACTCAGCCATCATCTGCTGCTTCTTAGTGTGCATATGAGAAGGAAACTGGAATCCCAAGTGGAGCTGAGACTTGATCCTGTCACTCCAAGGTCAAATACAGAGATCCCAAAGTGGTATCTCAGCTACTGTCAGGTGCCTGTCCGCAGATGTTTCTTTGGCATATTGACTTCATTTCCCTTGGATGTATACCCAGTAGTAGAATTGTTGGATAATATGGTTATCCTATTTTTAATGTCGGTAAAGATTTTGATTTATCTATGTATTTATTTGAGGTAGAGAGAGAGAGATCATCCACTGGTTCATGGTTCATTTCCCAGATAGCTGCAATGATTGGGGCTAGACCAAGCCTAAGCCAGGGGTTTAGAGTTTCATCTGCATCTCCCATATGGGTAGCAGGGGCCTGACACTTAACACAACTTTGGCTGCTTTTGCCAAGCCATTTTCAAGGAGCAGGATTGGAAGTGGAGCATCCTGGACACCCAAATTGGATGTCAGTGTTGCAGGTGGCAGCTTTATGTGCCATATCAAAACATCACCCCTATTTTCAATTTTTGAAGAATCTCCATAGTATCTCCTTTTTTAAAAAAAATGTATTTGTGTTTATCGGAAAGGCAGAGAATGAGAGACAGTGAGATCTTTCGTTGGTTTGTTTACTCTCCAAGTGGCTGTAACGGGTCAAAGCTGAGCCGAAAGCCAGGAGCCAGGAACTTCCTCTCAATCTCCTATGGAGATACAGGGTTCCCAAGGACTTGGGTCATCATCCTCTGCGTTCTCAGTCCATTATCAGGGAGGGAGACAGGAAGTGGAGAGCTGGGATACAAACCAGTGCCCATATGGGATGCCAGTGCTGCAAGGTGGAAGAGTAGCCACTTGAGTTATTGCACCAGCTAGTCACTAATTTGCCACCCTAATAGTAACACAAAAGTTCATATTTCTTTTTCTTTTAAAAGATTTATTTATTTTTATTGGAAAGTCAGATTTACAGAGAAGGAGATACGGAGAGAAAGATTTTCCACCAGCTGGTTCACTCCCCAAGTGGCCGCAACGGCCAGAGCTGAGCTGATCTGAAGCCAGGGGCCCGGAACCAGGAGCCAGGAGCCGCTTCCCAGTGTTCCACATGGGTGCAGCGTCCCAAGGCTTTGGGTCATCCTTGACTGTCTTCCCAGGCCACAAGCAGGGGGCTGGATGGGAAGCAGGGCTGCCAGGGTTAGAACTGGTGCCCATATGGGATCCTGGGTGTGCAAGGTAAGAACTTTAACTACTAGTCTACTGCACTGGATTCCAGATTTGCCTCATATTTTTAATATTATCCTTGTAAAACTAGTCTTACAATATGCTAGAAATTTTCACAGTTTGAACAAATTTTTTATGGGTTGTGTTTGCTTTTTGATTTGTTTCTTGTATCCTTCTAGGACAAAGACCTCATAAATTTGTAAACAGATGAATATGATTCAGATGCATGTAGGATTGTGCATTTTAATTTTGCCAACTCTGGGGTCATATTGTCCGCAGAAGGCACCAATAATGCAGGGATAAGAAAAGCAGCCCAAAGATCACTGTACATGGAA
Organism: Ochotona princeps; assembly: GCF_030435755.1. Lineage (NCBI taxonomy): Eukaryota > Metazoa > Chordata > Mammalia > Lagomorpha > Ochotonidae > Ochotona > Ochotona princeps. Next base: position 97,104,893 of record NC_080865.1, read on the forward strand.
GAGCGAAGAGAAGCTGGACCGTGAAAGTCGTTTGGGAGTGCTGGCACTTGGCAAACACCCTGGGAACTGGTGTTAGCATTTTACTTACATCACTGTCTTTAATATTCAGTGCTCAGTTCCTCCATCATGCCTGCTTGCAATGTCTGAAAATGCAGTTGAAAAGTAGCTGCAGTATCAGGGTCCTGGTGTTGTGAACCACATGTAACTTGCCTCATGCTTCACACAAATGACCTGCACTGATGGATAAACAACGCATATTTCCACATTCATCTAGAAAGGATTTGCTGGCACAATTCTAACACGATTTCTAACTAAAGTTCTGACTTACAAAATGGGAGTACTAAACTGTTCACTGTAGTTTGTCTTTAGAATAACTGCTTCATTTGTGTGTGTGTTTTTTAAGAGTATCATGTTTATGGTAGAAGATTTGCACACTATTGGAAAGTATAAACAAAAACAAAACCCAATCTTAACTGCATAATTCATATGGTCATACTAGGTCATCTTCCCCAGTCATTTTGTTATACTGTTTTTAATTTTGAAATGTTACTTTACTAAGTGTTAAAACATACTAATTTCATAATGAAAATATCTTTTCTAATAAGCATGGAGAAAACATGCCTAGGCTTTCACTATTAAAGTGGTGCTGAAATAAGAATAACAAACTACAGTGGAATAAGTTTAATAGACTAAATTGCACAATTGGTTCTTCCAAACCTCTATTGTTAAAAACCCCAAATAGACAAAATTGCAATTAAATAACACAAAGGTAATCAAGGTAAATAAACAAAAAGCAAACACTGAAATCTAGACATTGGACTCGATAATTATTTTAGTAAAAATGCCAGAGGATTTCTCACAGTCATAAGTAAGGTCTTTGGTAGAAAATATTAAATACCCCATCAGTGAACATAGTCTTAAACATATTTTTTGATGACACACCAGTGATTGACAAGAACGTTAAGTAGCTATCCAAATTTTATATATAGGCCAACTTTAACTCATGGAAAGAAAACAAGATAAAAATCTGTCATCGTTTTTGAATTTCAAAATCATCCAACAGAGCAGATAAATGAAATGTCAAGAAAAGACGTTTTAAAATATTCCAGAAATACTGACAAATTGTAGACTATTTTTCTATTTTTTGCTATTTAAAGTGTATTCTCATCCTACTTTAAAAAGTCTGCAAATTCTTTAGATTAGATTTAGCTGTTAAACCATAGTACTATTCAGTTACAATGCAAAGTAAATTTATAGTTAGATTTCAATAGCACATGTTCATCCTTAAAGGTTATAATTTGCTTTAAATAGCAGAGCCATCTGTCTTGTGATGGCTCACATGAGTTTAATTATTGGAGAGGTTTAAGTGGAATTCCTGCCACAAATATGCATTGTTCTTAACTGTACTGAAAACAAAATATTTGATTCTGATCTGACAAAGAAATTACATTCTTAAATGACTATGTTTATTAACACTACTGAATTCAAAATTATGTTCACTATTTTTCAGCATATGCCATTAATCTCTTTACATTACCTATCATCTATTATAAATTCATAAAGTAATTTTTTTACAATGTCCTTTTTCATGATTGTTGTCCTGTTATAATTATTAAATATATGGGTTTGTGTCATATATAGTTTGCTTTTTTATTTAAGATTTACTTATTTTTGTTGGAAAGGCAGATTTACAGAGAGAAGGAGATACAGAGAGAAAGATCTTCTGTCTGCTGGTTCATTCCCCAAGTGGCAGCTGCAATAGCCAGAGCTGAATTGATCCGAAGCCAGGAGCCAGGAGCTTCTTCTGGGTCTTCCACGTAGCTGCAGGGTCCCAAGGCTTTGGGCCATTCTCTGTTTTTTCAGGCCACAAATAGGGAGCTGGATGGGCAGTAGAGCAGCCAGGACATGAACTGGTGTACATAAGGGATCCTGGTGCATGCAAAGCAAGGATTTAGCCATTGAGCATTCATGCCGGGCTCCACAGAGTTTGTGTAGTTTTTTTATTCAAACAAAACTATTTATTTTGAATAACTGATTTGTATGAAGTCTTAAAATATTGGCATATCAAACTTGTAGATATCGCAGAACATGGAATTGGTGTTTTTATCAGAAATTTACAATCAATATTTAAAAGATATCAGCAAGTTGGGATATCAAGCTAAAATCCAAGCTGCTGAGGACCGCGGCTTGACATAAGTTGTGACTTCTTTAGGACACATCCATATGGCTACATGACCGGAAGGCATCTTTGTAGTAGAGAAAGCGACTGAGAACCCTCAAGGGAAGCAAGTCACTAAAGGGCTGTGGCAAGTCACAGGCGAACAGTAATTAGGTTAGTCTTTAGAAGAAGGCTTTTGAGCAGAGTTGGTTCATGAGTTTATTTGTGCAGTGAACATCGATTGCATGTCATTTCCTAGATACTATGTTAGCTACTGAGGGCTATGTGAGGAGCAAAGCCAGACAGGGCACTGTCCTCAGTCGGCTTACTAGTATAATTGGCACAATATTCAACTGTTAAGGTGTCATCCTACTACTTGACTAAAGTTATATAGGATATACTTTGTGCCAGGTATAATTCTAAGCATGTTTCCATCTAGTTTTCCCGACACACCAATCATATGCCATAGGTCCTGCTATTATTATATCCAAACTGTAGATGAGGAGCCTGCTGCTTAGACATGTTAAGTGACTTGTTCAAGGTTACTCCCACTTACGATAGTGTTCATGTGCTTAACTCCTCTGCCATGTTGCCTTGTGATATATAAGGCATGAGTACAGAGCAACAGACTGTCTCACTACTTTCTCTCAGATAATCTAGTGCCACCAGCCATTCAGTAAGCATTTAGCAAAGATCCTACTCCTGTTGGTCAGACTGTGCTGGGAAATGAAGGCACAATGGAAAACAAGACTCATTTAGCCACTGCCCTCAAGGAAGCCTGTAGACCAGCAGGGAAGGAAGAGATTGGACCAGTACCATGAAAAGGGAAGCAGAGAGGCTAGAGCCTTGGGCTAAATCAGGAAACAAAAGTCATCAAACATGTTGTCCTCAGGCCCACGGGCTATCTCCCCCTAGAGAAATACAACACTGCATGTAACCTGTATGAGATGTGGCAAGTTAAAGGGAAATTGTCTAGGGACCACAAAAGAGAGGGGAAGGTTTTTCCCCATTGGCACCTACATCGGGGGAGATAGCACCAACAGAATGTTTGTGTCTGCTGGAGAAAGTGTAATTAGTGTGATTAGGTCGCCATGAGACACCATTATACAGCACCTCTGCAGACATGGGCACCTTATTGTAGGTGAAGAGGCCTTTAAATGTCAGTAGACCTTAACAGGGTCTGTAGGAGAGATGGTTTTGATAGACACTAGATGTTCCACCGTAGCAGTAACCACAAACCCATCAAAACACTACAATCCTATTACTTTGGTGCAATTTTGAAACCAGCAGATGTGGCCTCAAGTGGAAGTTAGAACAGTAAATGCAATGTAGATAAATAATAAATCCTGCTTCATGCTCCAGAAAAATCCTTGTTCATTATACAACAGGAGGCTGTAGAGGGTGGTACAGTCACTCTCCAAACACCAGCTATCCATGCATATGTAGGGTACTCAAAACGTTCATAGAAAATCTGTATAATGTACAAATTTTGCACAGATTTCAAACATTTGTAGAATTAAACATTTAACAACTGAATAATACATTTTTTAAAAGATTTTTTTATTTATTTGAAAGTTAGAGTTGAGAGAGAGAACAAGGGATCAATCTTTCATTCACTGGTTTGCTCTCTACAGGACTACAATGGCCAGGACTGGGCTAGGCTGAAACCAGAAGCAAGGAGTTTCTTCTAGGTCTCCCTAGATGGATGAAAGGGACCAAGCACCTAAGCCATCTTCTGCTGCTTTTCCCAGGCCATTAGCAGGGAGCTGGACCAAAGCTGGAGCAGCCAGGAATCAACTCAGTGCCCATATGGGATGTTGGTTTTGCAGGAAACATTTTCATGCTCTGTGTCACAATATCATTCCTGAAGTAAACATTTTCTAATTTTACATTCCATTAATTTTTTATCCATTTGATTCCCTGGAATCTGTCAGTGTGACCTTATTAGGCAAAACAATCTTCATTGATGTAAATAAATCTAGACGAGAATTGCTGGATTGTCTGGATGGATACTAAATCCATTCACAAACATCCTTATAAGATACACAGGACAAAAACAGAAAGAAGAGGGGAAGGTCATGTGAAGATGGTGGCAGAGATTGCCGTGGTGGTTCTTTGAACCAAGCATTGTCTGGAATCACCAGAAGCTGTAAGCGACAAGGGGGTTGGTTCTTGTAGAACCTTCAGAGGGCTTGGCCTTGCTGACTTCTTAATTTCAGAGTTCTGGCTTCCCGAAATGAGAGAGAATAAAGCACTATTGTAGGTAATAAGCCACAAAGTCTGGGCATTTGTTGTACTAGCCCTTGGAAAGTAGCAGAAATTCATGGTTTGCCAACAAGTAATGTGAAAAGTATCTAGGAGAACATTGTCAACTGAGTGATTAGGAAAGCAAATGTGGTTTTCAGTTACAGCAATGGAAACTGTTACTAGATTCAGGAAAATAATTATCCTATCTTATAAGTACAAGGTTGCATTCGGCTCTTAGTGCTACCTTTTAGGAAGAACATTGATGACTGGGAGCCTAGCCAGAGACGGGTGACCAACCAGATCTGCAATGGTCTCGGCCTTCTATATAAAGGATGAGCTGACAGCATTGGAAATGGGAATCCTGGAAAATGAACAGAGAACATGATGGCAACCTCAGAATGTGTGAAAAGCGGTCTTGTCAATGAGGAATTCACCTGGTTTCGGGTTGCTCCAGCAGGCAAAGTTGGATCAGTGAAAAAGGAAAAGATAATTGTCTAACAACTCTCCATTATAGGAACTCAAAACATTGAAGTATAGCAGGTGTTTGGTGAAGTGAATTAGAAAACAACTCAAGATATCTGTATCCCATATGTATCTCATTCAAGTCTGGGTGGTCCAGCCTCCTGATAATGCACACCCTTGGAGGCAGCAGATGATGGCTCAGACACTCATGTCTTTTCCATTGTCATCAGAAAACCAGATTGTTTCAAACTTCTGTAGGCAGTTGGGGAGTGAACCAGATTGTGCAAGATTCTCTCCGTCCCTCCCTTCCTCTTTCTTCTTCCTTGTCCTTCTCTTATGCCTCCCCCTTTCCCATTCCCTCTCCCCTTTCAAATAAAATTAAATACATACTTTTTAAAAAATACAAAAACACAGGAAGTATTTGAAGAGTGATGTATTCTTGCTTCCTAATTCCAGAGACATGGCATCTTGTCCCTCCTCTGTAGTTAACTGGCCACATAACTGAACATAGCATTTCCTCTTATTTGGATCAGTTTTCCTGTATGCGAAAATAAGGGGTGAATTGGAGGCTTTCAGAAACATTGTTTCTTTACTTTTGATTGCTTCCCATTCTATGGTTTAATAAAACTGTTAAGGTGTTTTGCAAGTTCATATTTTAAAATTTATTCATTTATTAAAAGATAGTTACAGAGAAAGAGAGGGAATTTTCTGTCCACTGGTTCACTCCCAAAATGGCAGTAAGGATCAGGACTGGGCCAAGCTGAAGCCAGAAGCCAGAAGCCAGGAGCCAGGAATTCTATGTGGGTCTCTCATGTGGGTGGCAGTAGCCCAAGCACATGGACCATCTTCCTTGCCTTTGAAGGCATATTAGCAAGAAGCAGGACTGCCTCTGATTGCACTGATAAGGGAAGCCAATGTCATCAGCAGTGACTTCACCAGCTGCACCACAACTCCGGCTCCAGGTTCACAGCTTTGGATTGCCCAGTGTCCAAATTGGGCACAGCAGGACATTGACCTGAGGGAGAGTGAGCGTAAGTCCTACAATGGGCCCTCCAGGCCTTATGGACTCAGGAATGCCTGGAATGCCCTAGAGGAATCACTCAGGCCTTGAGAACCCTGGGCTCCAGGTCATACACATGTGCAAACTGGCAGCTGCTCCGTTCTCCCTCCCCGTGACTAAGATGCATGGAAGCCCAGTGCTGTATACCCTGGGCGGTCATTTCCCTCAAGTGGTCACCCTGCCATGTGGAAGTGGTCCTGGGCTGTCTCCCACCAGTGAGAGTGGTCCATCAGACTTTGTCCCATAATAAAACTCTGCCTGAACTAAAAGCCCCCTTTTCTCTCTTACTCATCTCTTAACCTAACACCTAGTATGTGCTAAAACTGGGGTCTGTGCTAGCTATTTCAACAAGGTTACTTCATGTAAATATCATCACACTACTAGGTAGGATTGTTATCCCATTTCATGGATTAGGTCACTAAGATTTGGGAACACTGTGGCTTGCCAAAAGGTACACAATCTGTATACAGTTGAGCTAAAACATGAATGAATATACCCTTGTCGCAGATACTCCTTATACTACGTCATGTTCTCTTTCCTACATCGTAGTGACCCTTTGCCATACTTGAATTTAGTAAATCATTAAGTTCAGTGCCAAAGTACTACTTGGAGATCACTTACCAGAGATAATATTAAGAATTTCGAGCACACTGAAGAAGCAGGTGGTTTGTAAATAATCAAAATGGCTGTACCTATGTATTAAAGCCCACAAACTGTAATAAAAAATAAAAATCCCAGAGTCTCCTGAGAGCCTTTCCCTCATCATTTTACCTTGTTTTTAAAATATTTATTCATTTTTTAATTGGAAAGGCAGCCTAACCACATCAGTACCTAGGGGTGGGGGATGGCCCCTGCACTTTCCAGGTGATACTGTGCTCTAGCCTAACAGGACCTGCCTCCAGTCCCAGCACCTGCCAGCTGATGCTGCAGCAAATCCCAGTCAGCCTGCAGTTACCTGGCTCATATATGCATCAGTGGATACGATCTCTTAACCCAACCTGACTCTCCACCTAACCCAGTTCATGTGTAGGCTAACGGGTGTTGTAGCCCTGTTCAGCTTGGCCCAGCCCAAGTCCCAGCTCTCATGTTCACCAGTGGGAGCAGGGGCCCAGCAGGGGAGCCCCTGAAGCCCCCCTACTGGGCTCACTGTCCATCTCCACCTCCCAGAGTCTTACCTGTGCTGGTGGGTGCTATGACCTAATCTGAAATGGCCCACCTCACCTTGGCATTGACCAGCAGATGCTGCAGCAGCCTAGCCCAGCCCAGTCAGCCCCCAGTCCTGGCCCAAATGTGAACTGGCCAGTGTTATGGCCCAACCCAGCCTGTCTCATACCCCATCTTGGTTCTTACATCTGCCAGTGGGTGCTATGAACTAGCCCAGCCTGACCGCCCCCAGACCTGACCCAAATGTATGACTGAGGGTCCCGTATCCTGGCCTGGTCTGGGCTGCTCCTCTCCTTGGTTCTTGCACTTACCAGCAGGGACTGCACCGTGACAAATGAGTTCCCCAAGCTCTCGTATCAGGTCACCTTCCCAGTCACAGATGTTGTGCACACTAGTGGGTGACTAGTCCAGCTTGACTTGGCCCACCTCCTGTCCCTGCTCACCGGCAGGCACAGCGGCCTTGTCTGACCGGCCCACATCCATTTTAGTTCTTACTGGTGGTTGCTACAACCCAGCCCTGCCTAGCCTGCTCCTAGACCAGTTAAGGGCCCAGCACCCTCTGAACCATGTGAGAGCTACCTCATTTATCTGCAAATACAGTGGTGCAGTTAGTGAAGTCCAAGAAATCATTCCTCACCTATAATTTACTCCCGCAGTGGTCCCCATGCACTCCCCCATACATCTCATACTCCCTTTCCTAAACAACCCATAGCCTCTGTGCCTACAAGGCATTCTATTTCCATTAATCTATGCACCCGTACAAATTATCATCTATCCCGTACTAAATATATCACAGTGTTGCCTTCAGATTAATTTCTCCATTTATTGTCTTCATGTGGTAAATATAAAGGGAGAGATTTAAAAAGGAACTAAAATCCATCTCCTTAATCTTTTTTTAAAGATTTATTTGTTTTTCTGGAAAGTCAGACATACAGAGAGAAGGAGAGACAGAGAGAAAGATCTTCTGTCCGGTGACTCACTCCCCAAGTGAGCGCAACAGCTGGTGCTGCACCAATCTGAAGCCTTGAGCCAGGAATCTCCTCCAGGTCTCCCACGCAGGTGCACTGTCTCAAGGCCTTGGGCTATCCTCGCCTGTTTTCCCAGGCCACAAGCAGGCAGCTGGACGGGGAGCAGGGCCGCCAGGATTAGAACTGGTAACTATATGGGATCCTGGCATGTTCAAGCAGAGGACTTTAGCCGCTAAGCCACACCACTGGACCTTAATCTTCACTTTTGTATGTATTTAATTCTAATAGATCTGAATTTGATTCCTCAAATTCTTTGTGTTCCAGTTCTGGGCTGTTTACTCTCAGATGCATTCATTGCACTTTGTAGCATTTGTCAGGATCTCATTAGGGCCAGTCAATAGCAGTTAGACTGGAGGCTTGGGGTCAGAAAACAATCGGGATTTCTACTTACCCTTCAACTGCGGTTAAGATTCCACTGCGGCCCCAGCTGCTCCATTTGGGGCCACCATCATTCTCACTCTTGCCAAGTGACCGGGAAGGCCATAGGCTCTAGAATCTGTCTTCTTTTTTCATTCCCCGAGCCGTCAGGTAGCTCTGCCCTCTTTCTAATCTCTGGACTATTTTACATAGAGTCCCCCTCGGCTTTCCAGTGACAATCTCTGAATAACCAATTCACTTTATTAGGTCTCCTCCACTTAAATAAGGGAATGGCCTGATCCCCCACGAGGACCTCGATAATCTTACCTTGAGAACCGTCACCATTTATCTTTTTCAGATTATGAAACGAGTCCCTTCAAATGACTGAAGAGTAAGGGTTTCAATCGCCAATTTAGCAAAACCAGCTACAGCTTTCAATCATATTGTATTCCACAAAAAGCTCATGCCCAATGACTTATTAGAGGGTCCAATGTTTGGAGTATAGTAGGTAAAAAAAAATGAGATATGATTCCATGAACTGTAAGACAATGGACTTCTTCGGATATTCATGAACTTTCTAGTGTGTATCAAATATGGGGCCACCACAGAACTTTACAAATATATTTAACCAGGTAGGTAATTTACTTTTTCAGGGAATATCTAACATTTCCTAGGACTGTTTTATACAACTCATCTTTGGAAATGTTGATTAACAACCATCTTAAGCCAGATTTTTAAAAAGTCAAATCTTTAAAAAAATTTATTGATTTATTTGCAAGGTAGAATGACAAAAAGAGAGGGACACAGAGATCTTTCATTCATTGGTTCACTTCCCAAATGGATGCAACAGGCAGGCATGGGCAATGTTGAAGCCAGGAGTTGGGAACTCCACCTAGGTCTCCCACGTGAGTGGCAGGGGTCCAAGCACTTGAATCATCCTCTGTGGTCTTCCCAGGCACATTAATAGACAGCTAGATCAGCAGTGTAGTCATCAGGACTTGATCTGGTACTCTAAGATGCTGGTGTTGCAATCAGTGGCTTAGCCTACCCTGCCACAATATAGGCCCCATAAGACAAGCTTTTCACAGGAGCAGGGTAGACTGATTTGAGATGGAGCATGCTGGCAATATCCCCCGTGCATTTGCTTTAAGTCACTTACATAGTTTAGATGCTATGGATAGGTAGCCAACTTGGTGCCTTGTTTTGAATATTAAACAAATGGGGGTGTTCTAACTCCAAGTGTGTGTGTGAAGCAGGGATAGGATGCCAAAACCGGCCTTAGAAAACACCTAAATAAGCTCAGCATCAGCACGTTAAAATAGACTTGTCCCTAGGCCACTCTGAGGTTACTCACTGATTTCTGAGTGGCCCACATGAAAATGACCACAGTAAGATTTGCTTTTCGTTTGCAGTTAGTTATTTGAAACTCAGAGAAAGTTATTCCCAGATCTTCCATCTGCTGGTTCACTCCTCAAATGTCCACAAAAGACTGGGTTAGGCTAGGTTGAAGCTGGGGCCAGGAACTTAGGGTCTCAGAAGCAGATGTGAAGACTTAGGCTGAAAAATAGTGTAAAAATTCCAATATGTCCTGTGCTCAGACTTGTCAAAACATAATAGTATATGGTAAACAGAGCCTAATTTCAAGTATTTAGAAAACTACCACTGATGTATCACCAATACAATACAATATACCCTACATGCTGTGGCCAAACTTTCTGGTGTGAACCTAGGTATTTTCATGATTCAGTTTATTCATCTGGAGAAATATTAGTAGCCTATCTGCTGGACATAATGAGACTGCTAAAGGAGTGAATGTATCTCAAGTGACTTGACTAGTTTGTGGCACATTGCGAACGCTGCTTTAATTAGCTCATGTGAGCCAGGCTTTTAGTGACTTTACTGATTGGAGGCATGACCTTGGCCACAGATGAAGACTCCAAAGCAGCAGGTATTTCAGCTGTGGACATCCTTTGCTGTCTCCGCCCGATGAGCCACAGCCAGACTCACTGCAAGCAGTAACTGTGGTCCATCATGAGGTACACTGCTCTTTCAACTCACAGGCCTTCTTCCAGCACTTGCTCCTCAGGCCCACTGAAGTCAAAACTTGCTTGATCTATAGAGCAACATATCTTCAGCACAACACAATCCACACCCCAGCAATTTATCTGAACCTGTTTCTTGTTCATCAGTTGCTGGTGAAAATGTCTTGAATTAGTTTGTAACAACAGCAACAAAAAGCTGTGAAATAATCTTTTTTTTTCTGACTACTCCCAACTCTTAGGCCTTCGGGCTTCGTTTCTAGCACGTCACCAATGGACACATTCACTGAATAACCATGGTGATAACCTCAACACCTAATTCTTGCATGTGCTTCTTTTCTTGTTGAAGGGGTCAAACTGTTCATACTCTCACGATACCCACTGCATTGGCCAATGCAGCGCAGATACAGCAGTGAGGCAGAAGCGGGAAGACTGCACCAGACTGAATGGGGCAAGGGAAAGGAAGCTGAACAGAAACATTTCCAGCAGCTAGAAAACACGTAAGACACATTCCAGAAAATTTGGTAAATGACAACTGTTCATTAAATGTCAAAGCAATGAAAAATAAAACCTTTTAATATAAAAGTAACCATGCTCCCACTTGAATAACAAAGTACACATTAAAAAGCAATTTTGATCCTTATCTCATTGGACACTCCCACCCTTGGGCAGACACACCATTTTATAGGTGAGAAAGAAGAGGACCTTGGAGGGGAATGGCTTTAAGCGGCAAAGCTAAAAGCTAAAATTTAACTCAGGCCTTGTCTTTGAATATCACAAATATTCCATTAAAATATGCATGGGGAGTCAAAGGTCAACAGGAATAAAAGAATACGAAAATGTAGGCATTGAATATAAAATTCAGTGTAACCAGATTCACTGGAGCAACTCTGGCTTCTTAGCAAGGTTTTACAAAAGCAGCTTTTTCAAGGCCCTGAGTGCAATCTGAACAATGTAAGAAGTGATAGAAGAGGTGTCTACACACACACACCACACACCCTGTGGACCAAGTTTTAAGTTATTTAAGAATCAAACTATTTCAATAATGTTGGACACAAGCCACCCTGTTGTTACCTCCAATGACTGGGCGGCAACAAGCACACACTAGCCTTAATACATGTATTTGCTGATCTGGCTATATTTACCTCTATGTACTGAGACAATACAGTCTTATTAAAAATTCCCACAGGTAGGTCACTTCTGGCAAAGTCATCGTGGTGATGGCTAAGGCTAATAACCAACTCCTGTAGCAACCGGTCAACCATTTGTGAACTGGATAAGAAAAATGGAATTCAGAAATTTGTTTGCCAAAACCAAATTGCTTCTGTATTATTTTGATGCCAAGCTAAGACTTTCCCAAAAAAGAGGAAGAAATATTAATCATATCATAACAAAGTTTATTGATTACATCAAACAAAAATTTCTGTAATGAAAAAAGGCAAGTTGCATTCATAAAAGATGGCATTCACATTCATTTTAGAAAGCAAAAACATAGATGTAAAAAATTGCTTAAGTGAAAAATGTAGTATTGCAGGTCCATTTTGCAAGCTGAAAAATGATTTTGTCAATATTTGCATAAAATCTGCACATTTATATAGTTATTAAAAATTCCATCACTAAATTATTATGGATTCTGCAAATTTAGGCTTGTATTTATACTGTTGCTGGTGTATAGGTGTTAGATAAGGAATGAATGTTTTCAGTTTAATAGGTAACATCATCAAACAATGGATAACAGTTGTGAAAATTAGAGACATTTTGATAGCTGAAAATTATTCAAGTTATGGATATATGATTCTACGTTAACATTTTCTTTGTCACAAAATAGGATGCTTAGATCATAGTGTTAGGAATACTGGACGGCTTATTTCAAGTTATTCCACATAATAATCCAATGCTAACCATTTTTTAGACTCATTATTAAATATATCTTTCCAAAACAAAAGCCGTGTCCCTCAAGAATCTAGGCCATAATATTATGTAACATTGCATTACTGAATTTCAGCTGCAGTGCATAGTGTCACATGGAGGTGAGACATGACTTGAAATTCCCCTTACTCCTCATCTAACTTTATTCCTGGTGGCAAGGAATTTTATATATAACCAGTTAATATTTCTACTACCCTAGATATCCTGAATATGTCAACTTTCCAATGGTTCTGCATTAAACAAACTTCTGTGGCTTTCTTGTTTGTATTCACAGTCCCTATGGTTCTTATGTAAAACAACAACAATGTAGGAGGAACATCTATAAAAACAAGAACAAGAGTAAGATATCACAAAAGCTTTCCTGGGTTAGACTTTTTAGCTCTTTGGAATAGGCAAAGAATATAAAGACTTTGTTTTCAGTAGATCACCTTAAATACAGGTTACCAGAACACAGCACACTTATGTAAGCTGTGAATGATATCTTAAGAAAGTATTAAAAAATAATACTGATGGGTGACAACAAATGAGATAATGAAAAAGGGACAGTGATGATGGAATGGTTTCTGATAAGTGAGTTTATATCCTTTCTATAATTTAAGAAAAATTACACCTAGACATTAACACAAAACATATACAGAACAATCAAATGTGCCATATGGACTATATAAATATGTTGGTACAGACTGCATCCAATACTTTTCCAAAATCAAGGTACGGTATAAACATTGGTAACAGTACAGGCGTGCCAGAAAGACAAAAAGTTGAAAATTATATGAAAATACTTTTAAAGATTAATGTAGCAGTCAAATATGGTCATTTATATCTAAAAAAAGTAGGCTTACTTTTAACAGACATTTCACATTTATTTTTATATCTTAAGTGAACCTGTTAGGAGGCTAAAATTCCCTTCTAGTCAAGCAAGTTGAAGACTATACCAAGGTCAAGCTCATGGTTAACAGACCATGACCCTGGTCAAGCTAGCTACCAGAGATAACATTCACGCCCACAGAGTCTTAGCCCCTTCGTAGGTTGAATCACTCCAAAGGGATGGATCTCGACCCTCCCAAATAGGCATTTTTTTTTAAAGTGCTTCATCTATGCACAAATGCAACCACTTTAAAATAAACTAACAGTTTAAAATTAGCTACATTCTTTTGTTTTTCACATAAAATTATAAATAATGTTCAGAATGGCCTCAATTTTGGCAGAAGTATGGTTTTGCCCACTTCAGATCCAGCTAAAACTGACCATGGAAATAAATTGAAATGTTGTATTGATTTATTTTGAAGTCTACTATCCTTATACCCATAAGTGGGGCTTAATTCAGAAAGATTAAAAACAAATAAACCATTTTTTCTGTTCCCACAGCAATATCCAAAATTAACACTTTCCATGTATGTGTTCATGGTATTTTTTGGCAAGTATGTAATGCCAAGACACAATCAGCATGTGGGTTAACAGAACTATTCTGTCTGATGCATCGATACCATTTAGTTCTATATTTTTCAAGTATTCCTTTGTATGTCTGAAAAAAAAAAACAATAGTTTAAGATAATCATTCAGCAGGAATGAGAAATGTGATACAAATGGCCTGTGTTTTCTGCAATGCAAAAAAATGTAATACTGTATTAGTAAAATCTACTCATTCCCATTACATGACTTCTACTTTAGTCTACGGTATTTAAATCCATTCACAAAGTCAATGGGCTAAAGGAGCACCCATTTGGTAGTTATACTATTCTATCTAAAGGCAGAAATCTAAGTGTTCTTGCTTTTGACTTTCATGTAATTCTTAATGTAGAGCTCTGGCTGTAACGGCTGCTTATCATAATGATAAATGCTTAAAAGTCATTTGGTATTTTAATGGACATTTAATCTGAACTTTCCCTAGACATAAGAAAGTGGTTTAGTTTGTTGCATATGGAGTATCCTGAGATGATAACTTTTTTGTAGTTGCTTCTTCACACTTGCTTTTTTAGCTGTAACCACTGTCAATATGCTTGTAGGACAATAACATAGGCAGCTCAAGATTCAGATTCTGAAAAATTCAAAATATACAGAGTTAAAAGGTTTATTTTAATAAACATGTGAAACCATCTGTTTAGCATTTTAAAAAATAAATCAAGTAGTAAATTTTGTTATGAGTAAAGCAACTGTCTTAACAAAATGCCAAGTTTTATTCACATGCAAGGGAGAAAAAAAGTGACAATAACCAGATTGGAATTGTTTCATCATTTATCAGCTGAATAGACTCAGGCCTGCTTTCTGCTTTTGGACTACTCCAGGATTCTCCTAATGCCTTTTTCCACCGAGAAGATCTACCACAGCAAAGGTTTCGTCCATTATAATCCCTTCCTGTAGGCTGGAAGCTCCTTGACGACAGTGATGCTTTATTTATCTTTCTATCTAGACTACCTATTATGCTGTCTGGATTATCATCAGATGTGCAGGAAATGTTGAATGAATCAATGGGTTACATTTTTTGGGTTGTGCATTATTTCTGACAGAAGTTTGATGATACATTCAGTTTTGGAAGACTACTATGAAAACATTCTTCCTTTACAGAAATAACTTTTCCCCTATACTATTTAAGTCATTTTTCTTTTTAATAGGTCAATTAACTCAGTTTTTCCTTTTTTAAAAGATTGATTAATTTTTATTGGAAAGACAGACTGAAAGGAGAAACAGAGAAAGATCTTTCATCTGTTGGTTCACTCCCCAAATGGCTGCAATGGCCGGAGTTGAGCTGATCCAAAGCTAGGAGTCAGCAGCTTACTTTCCCAGGCCATACACAGGGAGCTTGATGGGAAGCGGAGCAGCCAGGACACAAACCGGCACCTCTACAGGGTTCCAGCACTTATAAGGGCTTATAAGCACATATACAGTTCCTTTTGGAAGAGGAACTGTATAGAAATTTCTGAAAATATTTTTGGATTCCAGTCTGTCTGCTAAACATCATCAAATGTATATCATTAGGAGAGGGTATAAAAGACAAACTGATCACCAAGTGTGATTCAGCTATGTTGAGAAATCAAAGTTATATGTCAAGGGATGGAGCCCAACACTGACTTTACACATTAAAACTCAACTGTTAGAACCTGAAAAAGGAAGGCCTTAAAGGCTGCTATTTTCTTTCCACTCACAAATACCTTAGTTGCCATGGTTGGATCATAAGCCAATTAAAATAGCTTGTATTTCTATTTATGTTGCCGAACTCCCCAGAAATCACTATTAGGTCTTTCGATAGCTTTACAGGGTTGTGATAGCTCAAACCAAAATAAGATTGCTAGTCACACAATGTGTGAAAGTAACATGTGTCCTATAACAATCAAGGAAGAAATTCAGTTGCTAACTCCTGGAAAAAGTAATTATACTAAAAATAAAGTAATTGAGTTTAAAAATCTTCCTTGATTCTATGTCAGCCACTGTAGGATCTAAGGTCCTGGAGAGGCCAAAAGCATTAGCAGTATCTGCTGCTAGTACCGACTCCCAAACTACAGACCAAGCTAAAGAAAGCAATCCAGGGGGATACAAAGTTAACAACTGAAATGCATCACATAGTTTAGGACAAGGCAATCTGGGACAAAGGATCAAAGACTTTGAAGATTACTGTAAAGCAGATTCATTACTAATGAAAAATAGAATGCTGGCAAGTTGTTCAAAAGCAGGTAAAAAGAAGCTGACTGTAACAAAAAAGGATGCTTTTAGAAAGTTGGCTTCCAAAATAACTCTGTAGCTTCTGGTTTGAGGGACTACAGGAGATAGAGCCAACTGATCTAATCCATTAGTTAATTCTTTGTTGGGAGGAGGGTGAGTTGACAGTTGATGGTAAAATGGGTCTACGAGGTAGACTCAAATGGTTAGCTTCAAAGTGATGATGATCATTACTTTCCATGTGTACAAGAAAGACGGCCCTCTGTGAAAGCTACAGAGTGGCTTCTAGCTGACAACCAGTGAGCCGTGTTTAGGGAATACTCTGAACTCCCAAGGACCGATAAAAGACTTTTAGAGGTCTGAACTGGCAAGGCCCACCATGGTGGAGAACATAGAATTCACATACAAGAGTCATTCTGAGTCCAAGCATTCATCTGTGGCATATCAATTCAGAACAGATATTTTTTGGGGGGGCCATATAAAAAAGTAAATTATAAAATAAATTTACCTAATTTTAGAAACATTAAGAAGTTTTTTAAAAAGTCATTAAGCCATGCATCCCCCTGAATGACTAGGAAAGATTTTACCTCTGGAAGTTGAGACATTTAGCTTGAATAAAACTTGACAATAAAAAGTTATGATTAGAATAGACTGATTCATTAATATGTATTTGGGGACCACACATTTACAAGGACATTAAGTGTATACCTGCAAACACACAGACACAGCACATGAAGATACAGACACGTTTGATTATTTTCACAAAATTTCCAGAAAAACATGCAATGCTAAACTGACTTTGGTATTATACAGATGCAATTTTGGAATATTTATTTTCAATTTTGCAAAGGATTTTTATAAATCGAAGTTGCACTTCCTGATTAACATCAAGAAGTATTTTCACATGGTGGCTCTGACGTAACAACTTGCCCCTTAAAGATAAAAATTATCATTTATCTCTGAAAAATGTCTAAACTTTTATTTGGGGACTTAGCAAATTTTGAAGATCTTTTTCTTCATATTCCAAGTAATGCATCTTTATATTTTTGCAAGAATAGTATAAAGTTCACCACACCAACAGCAGAGAAAATTTAGAGTGATATTTTCATTTTTCTTATAATGCTGTTAATCTGTTTCTTTAAAGCCAGCCCACTTGTTTAACACTAGGTACCTGTTACAATATATTAGATTCGTCTGAGAATGTTCGTAAAAGAAGAGGTCTGACTGAAGGTCTGGTGGATAATGAGTCAGATGCCCTTCTACAGCTCAGATTTCTCTGTAACAGTGAGGCAAAGATACTTAAAGCATTTGAAGATTGCTTAACCTACCTGGCAATAAAAAATGTAGAAGGAAAATCATTTCCTATAGACTTCTTTTCTGGCCAAAAGTACAAATGGTTACACTATATAGCAAATGCATAACATTCACATGAATACATTTAAAGGCCTAAGAAAGTCTCCAATAGTTTTCACAGACATAAATAGGCAGTAATTTGTAGCAAACTTGGGTTTCTGAAATGGCACTGGTAGGTTATATGGCGAGATGAGTCAGTATGGTTTGACAGTGAACCTTACCATCCTTTTGGTGAACACCTCTGAGAATAGTGCTGGTGCTGCGAGTACATCGGATAAAGGGAAATATGTGTAAAACACTCCTGGCCCTGGTGAACAGACTATTTCTAACATGCCATGGCACCTACTGCACAACTTGAGTCAATGACACCACAGACTTACAGCCCCAGTTTTTAAATACTACTTCCTTTCAGTATGACAACTTGGAAGATGAACAGATGATTAAAATAAAATGACAAAAATACTCTAAGAATCGATAAAAAGAATAAAAAATGAGTAATGAGAGGTATTTTTTTTTCATAAGAAAATGCTGCCAGGCAAATGAGAAAGCAAGCAAGTTGGTACATTAAGAAAGGAAATCACCTTATTCACTCCAAGAGAAACTGTGACTGCTGGAAGTTTGAGAAAGCATGAAGATAGTAGATGTTCCTGAGGAAGGGAGGCGTTTCGTTACCTTGTTCACAATTGCACAAAAGGTGGAAAATTGCAGTAGAAAAGAGAGAAATGCAGAAACCAAAAAAAAAAAAAGTAAATATTCTCTCAAATGTAAGACATTTAAAAAGAAACCTTGAGAATTTGAAGTAGAAACATGTTAGTTTTGAAGACATCATTTCCTAAAGTAAAAGTAGATTAGAGTTCAGAATAGTCTGTCATATGTGCCAACTACTATTTCTCCAAATCAATTTAAAATAATTTTGAAAATGGAAATGTGAATAAAATAACTTCAGCAATTTTAAAATACGCTTCTTGATTAAAATGATGCTTATCTCTAATCTTTAATTCACTAAGTGACATTTCCTTAAAATGGTTTGGTCAGAGAGCTATATCCAGAGTCCACGAATAATCAGCATTAATGTTGAAGCAACGAGACTTACTAACTGCAAAGATACACTATGAAGAGACTGGCTGTTCTTGGACAGTTCCGGGTAAAAAGTCTAGTCAAAAGCAACAATGAAAAAGCATTTGGAGACACCGCAGTCTCATTTGCCTCTGGGTCAATGTTCACCTTCCTTTGTTCTAACATAATTTGATTTGCTTTCCCCTAATCACAAAGACCTCTATACAAAGGTAGGCAAAATTTTTCTTTAAAATACACCAAAGATTTCAAAACTGGTAAAGTTTAACTAGAACACGTAACAGACTATTTTCTCCCCTTATTCCAATCCTGAAATTATAAGTAGCTTTAAAATTTGGTTTTGGCATTGCTCAATGAAAACAAAAGGTGAGTGGTTGCTTTGGTGATAAGCTGAACAACTCTGTTATTCAAAATTGCTGATACTATCTACTTGCTAAAAAAATTAGGGCTAGAAAAAGAAACCAACTAAAAACATATATGTATCCAAAGGAGAGTGATAAGCTTTCAAAAAGAGAAATATTTCAATTTATTCATGTTTTGATATAACTGTATTTTCTTATTTATATTAGACATTAGCTGAATAAAAATGTTGACATATTGGTAACGTGCAAATTACCAGGTTGATAAAGCTAGACAAATGAAAAGCTTCTGAGAAAAAAAAAAACTGGGGTTAACTCCTATTTTGTGGGCAAAAACCTGGTGACAAGGTTAGCATGACATCAAGTCCCCCTCCCTTGGGTTTACTATACAAGTCTATATAAGACTGCAGCTTGTAAGCAAATTTTGGTATAATCAAAAACTTGTCACTAACCATCAGAGATAAGCGTTTACATGAAGCAGAAATTTTCACGGTTACTAGTTTAGGTGTTAAAGCTATGTTATAAAGAGACAAAAGGGAAAAATGAAAGTACAGAAAGCAGTAGAAAGCACAAAAAGAGTATATAACGCAGTAACACAATTGATAGAACGAGCAATTAGTGGAAGACAGGTGCAGAGGCTTGGAGATAATGATTTACAACAGTATGAAACTTCCATGTCCCTTTATAGTCCTCCAGAGTTTGATACCAGCTCAGCTAGCAGTACGTTAAAGAGGCCAATGGATAAAGGCACATCTCAACAGCCACAACGTTAAGATTTGATTTTATTTTTTGTCTAATACAGTCCACAGGGAAATTGCCATGTGAACTCAGTGTTGCACACAATATTAAGTTTTGCAATAGTAATCATCACTACTACCATTATTATACTACTGAATTGTATGCTCCAAAATTTCTAAAATATTTTCCCTGAAAATTTTGCTCAAATGACAGTTCCTTTCCCTGTCTCCCAATCTGAAAGAGTTGCCTATATAATGGACAATTCTTCCTTTTCTGTAATATTCCATGCTAGGTACACCTCTAAACATTGAAATATTTGAAAATGTTAACCCGTTGTTCCACTGCTCAGTGCTCCAGAACAGCGTCATTACAGTCAGCAACTGGTCACTATGCAGCTTCATCACTTTATAAACCACAGAAAGGTACTATGGTTCTTAATAAAGGTTAGTAGGTTAGTATGATTGTTGGAAACTCAGCTGAGGGAAATGGAGCTTAAATACAACCTTTTATTAAACCACCAAGAAATCTAGTCTTGAAAACGCAGCAATCTTTATAATTATTCCAACATCCATCTGTGGTGGAAGCCACCATACTAGCCTTTTTTTTTTAAATTAAATTTATTCATTAATTACATTGTGTTGTAATTACATAGAATCTGGGATTCTCCTCCCCACCCTCCCCCCATGGTGGGTTCCTCCACCCCGCTGCATACTAGCCTTTTTACTGGAGGCTTTGGGATGTAGTGATTCAAATCTTTAAGTAGTTGTGTATATTGAGCCATATCATTAATTCTACTTTCTATTTCATACCTGCTTACAGAAATGTTCTGTATGAGTACCCTCTATAACTCAACTAGAGGTGAGAGCTCCTTGTGAGCTGGAGCCAAATCTGATTCTCCCTGAATGACTAGCACCTAAAAGAGAAGCAATCCCATAGTAGGCCTTCAGGTCATGCACACTAACTGAACAGAATTCAGTACAAGGTTGCTCCTCTAATTATTAAATATAAATGGCTTAGTGTGTTCCTCAAATGCCACAGAGACATTTTAATATCCACTGTTAAGCCCTCTTCTCAAAACAGAATGATGTGAGGCTAGCACTGGCAGCTTACCTGCCATAGGCATTTGGCTGTGTACAGTGTTCTAAGATGCCTACTGGCTGAAGTCATTAAAATATTCTACTCTAGATAAGGCCCCATACACTATTGCATTATGCAGTTTGTAAGAGTATGAGACAGACCCAGCATAAAAAAAAAATACTGTTTTTTTACAGTGAGGACAATACCTTTTCAATACCGAGCAAGGAAGTTACCCAGAGTGTCAGATTGTTAGTCATTAAGTATAAAGACTAGCATGTTGGGGCCACAGTTACAGAGCAGAGTTAAGCTGCTGCCTGTGCTACCAGCATCCTGTAAGTACTGCTTTGAGTACTGGCTGTTCCACTTCTGATCCAGCACTGTAACAAAGCTAGGAAAGCAGTGAAAGCTGGCCCAAGTGCTTGGACCCCTGGCACTCACATGGGAGACTTGGACAGAGTTCTAGACTTCTGGTGTTGGCCTCATCTTGCCCTGCCTGTTACGCCAAATGGGAAGTGAACCAGTGGACGGAAGCTGTCTTTCTCCTTCTCTGCAGCTCTGCTTTTTCAACAAAATAAAACCTTTACTAGAAGTTGACCTTTTCCTTCTTGATACACCCAAATGAGGCCTTCTGCAAGAGGATGTAACTTATCAGAGTATCTGTCGCTGCCTTGGTTCAGTTGGTGCTTATGCATTCACATGCACTATGCACAAGAGAGGCGGCTCTGTAGAGTGCCCACAATATTCTGCCTCATTGGCAACTCTCAAAATCCCGTAGTCTGAAAAACTATCTTGCCTTTCAGACACCTGATGTAAAGAGAGATGTTCATCAGTAGGTGGTTCAACAAATGTTTACTGGTTTGATGAGGGTAGGAATGAATGAATGAATGAATGAATGAAAGAAAATGACATGGAAATTTTCTTGGCTCTTCTAGCACATTAGCATGCCAAGGTACAGTACAGACATCAGAATTCCTCCTAACAAGGATATAATCCAAGAAAAATTTCACTCTGATTTACTGACAACATTCTCTGTTGCTAAGTAAAAATGATTGCAATCCCTATGCTCCACACTCACTTTCAACAGAAATTTAAAATCTGTTGTTTTTACAGAAATACAAGCTCCTAAGTCATCTTCTCTCCATTCAGTGGCCTATGTAAAAAAATCATTTTCAGCCAATGTATAATTTTTAAAGTACAGGAAGCGTATGGAAGAAGATGACATGTCTGAAGGTTTTGATTTCTGAAAATTTTGTGTCATTTTTGGAGCATAAAGCTGGGTGTAGGTCATTATTTCATATGATCCTCATTATTAAAATTAAGAAAAACATTTGGGAGCAGCCAAAAGTATACTCCTAAATAAGGAGAATGGAAGAGCAATTAAAAGACTCTCTCCAAATTCTCTGTTATGAATACAAGATATTTCTGAGTGTAGCATTTCTGATTTGGCTTCATATAAATTGCCACTTGAGCTATTCTTGCAGTGGGCAACCTTATGTATCAATGTTTTATTGCTGTACAACAGATACTGAGGTATAAATGTTGCTTTTTTTCAGACAATTAAAAGTTGATTTTCTAATCTAAAACCAAAAGCCCAGACAGAAGGAGTTAGTCAGAGGCTGGAAAGGATTAAAAAGTTAAAAAAAAAAAGGCAGTCTTAGGTTAAAATTATTGTGCCCAGCTCTTAAGGTATGCAGAAGCTTTGGGATCCAGAACAATTCTGACTACCTAAATATATACTGATTGGCCTTATATCAAGAACCAATATAGTTTATGCCACTTTCAGTTTTGTTGCTGTTATCAGTAACTTGTAACATGAAGCTTCTTTTCATTTATACTTCCAATCATTGGAAAGTTTCTTACTCCAATCAGTTCAGACCGTCACATCTGTGTAACAACCACCCATCAATTTAAAAGGCAAACCTTCCACCGAGTTACACCTGGTCTGTGGCAAGTTTGAGAAAGTTAGTCAGGTAGTCATAGCTCAGGGTATTTCCTGAAAATGCAGCCACGGAGGCGCTAAGATTTGGTTGGTGCTAATATAACAGAAGAGTTCTGGTTAGTCAAACGAGCTAATGTTGGCAGCAATATGATATATTTAATCAAACCACTGGTCAAAATTATCCATAAGTTTCATTTTCCAGGTTAATCTATTCCTTTCACTTTAAATGTTTTTCAGAAATATTCTAAGTATATCAGATAATGTAACAGAGGGAAATGTCTGCTTTCTATAGGCAATTCATGATTTGGTAGATAAAAATAAACACACACACATAAAACAGACTTGATTTTTTTAACAAGTGTGTTCAGAGGGTTAAGATGTAGAAACCACATCCAGAGAATTCTCTTTGGTTTAGATATACTGCTGGACAGACAGGGCTAGAAGCAACACAGAGATTAAGCAGCACTATAATTAAAGAAAGGGGGATGGTTTAAACAGGTAAATTGAGATTACCAATAGAAAAAAAAATCTGCATACAGCCCACTGGGAAATTTCTAAGGTAAAAGGTGAAATGTTGGTGTGGAAATTCCTGATGTAAAAATTCTAAGCTAAATACAAAAATAAACTCTTTTTTTCCTTTTATGATTCCATATGGAGCATATGTGATACTCCATATGGATTTCTAAAGATCACATAGAACACTTTTAAGGAATTTACTTACCACCTGCATTGGATAACGAAGTTTTTACTATACTTTTTATGCAGAAGAGGAAATTAAGTGATGAACCTGTAAGGAGGGTTTTAACATGCTGTAACTAATGCAATTCTCTAAATACGATTTTTAGTTCATGGCAGACATTGAAGCCCCTTCAAAAAAATCACATCACAATACAAACTTAGTTCTTACCCTAGCACTTCTTCTTTTTACATTCTTTAATACTATCAGGAGAATCTCAGGGAAAAGGCTGATAAATATTAGAAGAATTATGGCCAACCACGTGGTTACGGAAGACAGCATTTGGGTAAATACGAAATACATTCTTTGTTGTTTGAGAAAAGGCCTGCAGTGGAAACAAAATACATGATGGTAAAACAAATCAGTTTCTGTTGTGTGGAACAGAGATTAATGGGAACTGTCTTTTGTAGCTAAAAATAATCTTCCTTACACTAATAAAAATAATTTTTTCTAGAGTGTGCCAAAAGTAGTAAACAAATTTAATTTACGAACTGTTTGAAAATAAAAGGAATGATAATCAAAGGGGAAAAATATAATGGAATGCTTCTGATATGAAAACCATCAGATAATCAACTCTAAAGCTGCCAACTGATGAATATTTAAGACCATTAGAAAATACCATAGCTTTAAAGGTATTCAAGAGAAAAGGTGGTTAATTTTTATTCTGGTAAGCATTTTATTCCTTCAGCTTATTTTTATTAACATGAGAATGGATTTTAACAGTTTTATAAGACACTTTTTTACAGCACTCTCTTCATAAACTTTATAGAAATATTTTTAAAAAAGGGATTGCAAAGGGATTGTAGAGCATTTCTTCTCTCTGAAAAGGAAGGAATCTACCATTTTAATATACTGAGTAACTATGTGTCAACAAGGTTGACACGACATTAAGCCTTCAAATCCAGAAGTCTAGGAAAACTCACTCAGTCCATTGCCAGTTGTCCATTACAATTAGTGGCCCTTTGGAAGCATACAGCCATTTCCTCTTCCCATCTGAACTAAACCACAGAAAGCCTCACTGATTTACTCTATCTTAAGCTGGCGAAGAGAAAGCAAACACTCAAAGATTTACATTGCACTATTCTAGGAGTAAGACTCTAGACCAATGACTACTTATTTCCTTTTATTAGATCAGGTAAAATGAAGACCAAGTTGTTTTTATCCCAAAATCAGTGTTTATGCACCCTCAAGTAACATGAGCTATTCAAGCTTGTGAAGACTGGATTGTGCAATAAAAGAAAGAATATTGAGGTAGAGAAACTCAAGGGAACTTTACTAAATAGATTTTATCTAAGAAAAATCTGTCACACAGAAAAGGCTTTTGTAGAGCTCAACCCCTTTATATTTCTGAAGAGTACTTTGACTTTCCAGGTAGTTAACTGAACTACCTAGAAGGTATATTACAAGGATCACATTGAAAACTGACAAGTAATCAAAGGGTATTCCTTTGTACTGTATCTAAAAATCACATGCTTAATATCGCTACATTTTTAAAAATTTTGATGGTATCTTTGAAATTTTGTAGGAAGGCAGTGAAGACCAAAAGCTATCACTCCTTTTTTGACTATGAGCTCAGACATAATCATTCTCACCACCAATCCCAAGAGGGGTGTGTGTCTCAATGGCTCCCGTATAACATGCACAGAAACACCATTTGCAACTAGCATTAAGTCGAAGTTTTACATAATTTCTAGTTACACTTTGCTGCTTGCTTTAGAAGTTTATACTCATGTAGCAGCTGACCTGAGGTAGCTCTACTTAAAGACAGTCTATCAGGTATCAAAGTTAAAAAATACGGGTTTACTGTAATACTGTAGTTCTCTCACTTTGTAGCAACACTCCAAGCTGGTGCCCTGAAACTGTATTGTATGCTAAACCCAAAGTAGATTATGCTTTGCTTTTAGACATAGGTTTGATTTATAGACTAGTCACTGTAGAGATTAACAGTAACTGATAGTAAAATAGAACAAATATAATGAAGCTTCAAGCATCACTACTTTTGTGCTTTTGGGTCATTATTAAGTAAAAGAAGGATTACCTTAACATAAAACTCTGTGATGCTCTAACACCTGAACTGGTGATAGGCACAGCCCCTCAAGTGCCTAACAGGCAGGCAGCACAGATAGCATGTCTGTGCTGGACAAACAGATGAGTCACATCCAGGACAGACTGGAGTGAGCAAAAGAAAACTCAATTTAAAATTTGGTGCTTTTTTTCAATTTCT
The DNA here is from genome assembly GCF_030435755.1 of Ochotona princeps. Lineage (NCBI taxonomy): Eukaryota > Metazoa > Chordata > Mammalia > Lagomorpha > Ochotonidae > Ochotona > Ochotona princeps. The sequence goes on from NC_080865.1 coordinate 97,130,491, forward strand.
GGAATTTTCCACTTAATATTTTTGGACCATAGTTGACTAGAATTAACAAACCATGGAAAGTGGACCAGTGGGTAAGAGCAAACTATTGTTTTGTTTTTCATTTTTAGTAATCACTGTTATGACTAGCAACAGATGTGACAATGTCTTATTCATTTAAAGAATTGATCTTAATTAACAGAGAATAGACTATGGAAGGAGAAATTATTTTATTAGGAACATTTTATTTTTGTGGAAATTTGGCATTAAGATGTTGATTACACAGACTCACAGAATTATAGTATTCTGAGTGGAAATATCATTCCATATTATATTTAATTAATCAACTTTGATTTATTTGTGTTGTATTAAAGCACACAGAGATCCCCTTCAGCTTCACTGTTCTTATTCATTACCTATATGTATCAAATATATACTGTAATTATACTTTTGGAGGTGGCATGTCCTTAAAACTATTACAAAAAGGCTTTTCAAAATTGTAAAAAGTTTTTTTCTAATTGAGTCTCAAGGGAAAATAAACAGGACCTTCATATCTCTGCAGCAAAATGTTCTGTATGTAAGATTTTTCTTAAAGCAGTGAAAATCTGTACTTCTAGAATCTTGCTCCATAGACTACTCTACACGTGATCTTTGATGCTGGTATCACCATCATGGGAAGCCACTGACTAATGAAAATAACTTAGACATTTAGAAACAAAACAAGGACAGCATATGTAAATCTGAGCTTATGTGTCCCTCACTGGACTAGGCATTTTTTCAAGTAGGGCAAAATATGGTATATATTTCTGGAAATCACATGGTCATACTACAGATTAGTGTCATTTCACAGAGATACATTTATAAGCCTTCAAAGAGAAAGATTTAACAGGGGCTATTAAATGGAGGTCTTTTGAGTAACTCTTATAGTCTAAACTTTGGATTTGAAATCTTACCCGAAACTAACAGTGTTAAAGGTAATAAGTAACATTTGGTCCATTAACATTAAAAACTCACAATCTCACATAATCAATACTTTAAAATAGTATAAGGAATGTTTACATAAACAATATACAGACACATGCATTCGTTACTTACACATTTTTCACAAAAATATAGCTGCTTACCAAATAATTCCTCCCCAGAAGAATGAGAAAAATACATAAAAAGCTAAAGAACCCCAGATCACAAAGTGATTTATCCATGTCCAGAATCGAGTATCCAAGGCAAGCTGAAAAGATATAACACAATATATTCTGTAAGAGGTAAATCTTGTACCAAGTTACACACTATCGTATCTGATAACTTGTACAAAATACAGCTATGGCAGAAGGTAGCTTGGGCCAAGAATCTAGTAGAACTAAAAGAGAAACAGAATTCAGATTTTCCAAACAGCTAGGGTGAGAAAATAGAGCTCTGCCCTACAGTTTCTTAACTCCAGATCACAGGCAAACCAAGTAGCTAGAAGTTAGGGGGTTTGCAGATGCCTTGGTACTGAGATAGGCATAATGCAAAAAGTAATGGCAGCATCCACAAGCCTGGAGCTCCAAAACTACAGGGAGTAGCACTCAGGAAGATGACGGCAAAAGGAAAAGGCCTAGAATAGGCAGGCATGCTGGAAAAAGGTAGGAGAGGGCAGTGGTAGTTAGCAAGAGTAGATAAACTACACAAAGGAGTCATGAAGGTTCAGAAACGACAGACAAAAGTGACAAAATGCAAAGGTAACTAGCTCTCCACATCCAGCATCATACGGCGATGGTGACAGTTCTGACCATGCATTGTGCCTTTTCAACTGGAGAACTTGTATTTATTCCACTACATTAAGAAAACATTCAGTTGCCGTAGATTTTAAGAAAAAATACTTCAAAGGCAGAGTTAGACAGAAAGGACAGACAGAAAAAGAGATCTTCCATCTGTGGGTTCATTCCTCAAATAGGGAAGACTGTTGGAGCTGGGCCAGGACAAAGCTGGAGACAGGAACTCCACACTGGAAGGCAGGGTCCCAATACCTGGATTATCTTCAGTTTTCCCAGGTGCATTATCAGGCAGCTGGATCAGAAGTGGAGCAACTGAGACTCGAATGGGTGCTCATGAGCCATGGGCATCACAGATGTGATTTAACCATAATGCCAGCACTTGCTGCCTTAGGCTTTAATCTCTTCATGTTTCCTCTTGAATTGATCATGTTTTCATATTGTGGCACTGGGAGTTTTCAAAAGTGGCCTGAAAACACTATGGTCTGCTCTGCTTGCTTAAACCTCTGAGTCACATGGGATAAAGCTCAGAGCACTTTTCTTTTTTCTTTAAAGATTTATTTATTTTTACTAGAAAGTTAGATTTTACAGAGAGAAGGAGAGACAGAGGAAGGGAGTGAACTTGTTTCTACTAGTGACTGCAACAGCCAGAGCTGAGTGAATCTGAAGCCAGGAGCCAGGAGCTCCTTCTGTGTCTCCCACATGGGTGCAGGGTCCCAAGGCTTTGGGCCGTCCTCAACTGCTTTCCCAGGCCACAAGCAGGGAGCTGGATGGGAAGTAAAGCAGTTGGGACAGGAAACAGTGCCAATATGGGATCCCAGCACATGCAAAGTGAGGACTTTAGCCACTAGGCTATCATGTCGGGCCCCAGAACACTTATTTCTTAAGAGAGCAAGCAGTTGGTGCGTCAGTTTTGCTATTTCAAGTGGGATACCATAGTCCTCAGCTCGTTGTTACATTTTCTCATTCATAAACAGGATGCTGATAACACTGTTCATGCAGATTAGTCTTGAATTCTCACCTTCTAGGTGGCTATGCAAAATGTCACACTAAAACTAATTCAAACAGAAGGAGGTACATTTCTGAGATGTTCAAGGTTAGAGTAAGGCTGACTATAAAGGAGTCATTTGCAAAAAACCAGAGGTGGGAGATGAGGTGAAGGGAAAAAAATGGAGGCTTCTGCTTCTAATCATGAGTTTGTAAAATAACAAATAGCTAACAACTATCATTTATTCTAATGACTACATTCTATGTGCCAGACACCACTCTAAATGGTTTACTTGTATTTATTAACTGAGTCGTTGCAAAAATTCTAGGTGCTACTTTTACTTCCATTTTTACAGACAGACAAACAAGTGAGGCACAGAGAAATGAAGGCATCTGGCGAAGAAGCTGAGATTAACTGTAACATGTCCCTTTCAGTCCTAAACAATTTCTGAAATTGTAGATGAATAACAAAAACACATTGTAAACTCTATTTGGTATGAAAAAAATTATCTAGGACTAAACATCTAAAGGGAAAATTTTTAGAGAGGTGCTCTGACAATTAAGTCTGGTTAGCATTGTATGTCAGAATGAATTCTTTTGAAGGTACTCATATTTGGACTCCATGTGTAGTGTTTATTATTGAAATAAAAAAAGTTGATTATGATCACAATTGTAAAAGAATCCCAAATTATGGGCCACAAGGGTAACATTCCATGAGGCTTCCTATAATTACTTCATGGCTACATGACAATGATAATGACTTTTGTACATGAATCTGGCTCATTGATACCCATTTAGCTGTGGCAAGTAGCCAAATTCCTTTGGGGCCTTAAATTTTTATATAGATGTGTAATTTTAAAAAAAGATTAAAGCACTTAAAATTGTATATATACATACACACACACACTTTCTCTCATTCACTGCCTGTTTATATGCCACTTATGTAGTGCATTTAAAAAGGTTGGATTTCCAGTGTAAGTATGGTGACTGAATCTCAAAACAAATTAGAAAGGATAAACACACACTAAAATAGTGAATAACATATGAAATCCCTACCATCACACATATTTTCAGTAAGCATTCAGACAAAGGCTTCAATAACAAAGATGAGGAGGAAAAAATTATACATTAGGATAAGACCAGAAATATTTAAAAATGGTATTAAACATATTTGTATAAATAAAAATCTAACCTTCAGGGTTACAGTGAACACTAAGACTGTAAAAACAATGGTTCCAAAAGTCCAGTTTCCATACACCTGAAAAACATTTAACAATTACATGTATCATGAATATATGAGCCTGCTTAGAAAAAAACACAACTGAGCCAAGTTTAACTGTACATGTAGTAGCCAAAGATTTTTTTTAAATAAATTGATTGGGGGTAATAGTTGATGAATAAAACCATGTCACAATGATAGGCTTTCTTGTGACTAAATTTTCATGAACAGGCACAACAACACTATGGTTCATAGGACTGACTTCCACTACTTTATGGAGCACTGAAGAGGTACTACACTGGTCTGATAAGGGCAGCGGGAGCAGGGGGAAACCTAATCCACTAACAAGGTTTATTTTAAAACAGATCATGTGATAATAACTTATATCTCTAAGAGTTAGATATACTTTAAAAAAATAATATATACCCAAAGTTCTCAGATTAGCAATTATTTTCGAAGACTCACATTTTTTTAAAAGTAATTCTAACTTGGTTATAAATACCACAGCTGTTAGCATGTGCACATCAAAGAAAAGCAGATACCATGTATAAATCCAAGAGGATGGCAATGAATGGCACATATGCTTACCAAACGCTGTCAAGATCTGAATGCACAGCATTAAAACAGAAAATGAGATGTAAAAGATTTTCAAAAAATAAAAACAAAAAATTAAGGTTAATAGAAGCAAAAAAAGATTCAATTAAGTCATACATGGGTGTCATGTCTAGTTGCTGCTAGTAGCTCCCATACTTCATGTGATTTTAGTGAACATTTAGAAGGATGGTGACATATACAGTAAAACCTTATTAATTTGGACTTTCTGAACAGACAATGAACTGGACAGAGGTTAGGTCAGTGCCTCTTACATGCCACATGGAAAGTTTGCTGCGCAAATGAATCAAAACAGTAGGACTATAGGAGTGTATCCACCTATACTGGAGCAGAGTCTTTTTAATAAGTACCCATCTATATATGATTTATGTGAAAATAAAGATAAAATAGTGGAAAATCACAGAATGGGTCATAGAGCTGAAGGGTCCTGAGAAATCACAATATAACGTTGTTTTACTGATGGAGCTTTCCAAAGAACTTGAAAGCAGAACATTCTTCTTGGCAAGTGCTACATGTGTCAATTCTAAAGATCTGAATTACTTTGTAGTTACTAATTTTCATATGTTCATATTAAATGGATATCTCTTAGTCCAAATTAGAGAGGTTTTGACTGTAGTACCTAACTTGAAATTATCATTCAAATTCACTGCTCCTATCGTTTCTTTAATACTTTATTTGTATAGGTTCCAGATGTAGACAATATACTCAGCAAATTCTTTTTGAACCTTAGCTTTGCTTCATTTTATGATTGTAAAGAATGGATGATCATAAAAGCGGAATCCCAGAAATGGGAAAGCAAAACATAGTGAAAAGCAGCATGCAAGGCTGTGCTTGGTTTTCCATGTGTGACTGCAGCAAGAAAGTCTCGCTTATCTCCTGTGAGTAATTCTCTCCTAGGGTACAGCTACTCCTAGAGCATCCTGATGCAACTACTGATTGATAGAATGAATTATTAGGAAGTCACTGGCAAACTCGATGTAGCATTTCTGGAGAAGGCTATGCTTACAGGTGGAAGGGAAGGAGGAGTGAAAAGAATTCCTCTCTTCATCTATTGGTCAAACATCTCAAAGATAAGGCAGTTATCCTCTTAATTCCAAGCAGGAAAGGCCACTGGTAAAAAGAATTGAGTGGGGGCAGACTTCACTTAAAAAAAAAAAAAAAGCCTTTCTCATATCAAAATGTATGGGACCAAAGTCTGAAATACTAAGATCTCTGTTTAACTAGTAAAAATAACACCCAAAACTTTCAAAAGGTTTGTATATCAACTATCTAGCTAGCTACTCAGAAAACGATTTCTGATTTCAGCACCTCTAAAGAAGCTGTGAGACTAAATAATAATGCAGCAAGGCTATACCCACTTTTCCCTAGACCTTGATCCTTCATACCCTGATCAACTATGTAAACATCATGAAAAATAAAATTAAAGGGAAAAAAAGACTATATGTAAGACAGATCCAATGCTTATGGAAAAAAAAGATCACCCATGCTTTTTATAAAACTCAACGATATAATGACATGTTCTTTTTACCTTTCCATTTTCTTCCAGGGATGCAGTTTGAAAAAGAAAGTAAGTTCCAAAGAAGAATACTGTCCCTTCAAAGGCAGCCAGAAATGTCCAATACAAGAAGGGTCCCAATTGTAGCATGGCATTACCAGTAATTTTCCTATTGAGAAATGGTAGAATAAAAAAAAGAAAACCAGGATAATTAGTCTCTGTAGGATGTTCATTTAAAGAGATAGTGAAATACCAGGGTGGACATGATTCGACTCTTTAATAAGGAAGAGGGGTTACCCTGATGGACTGAAACTATTTTTGGTAAAGGACTAGACTTAGTCAAAGTCAAACCAATCTTGGTTTAAGCATTATATTGCAAAATGCTTCTACAATTAAATTTTCTCAGGAAATACACATTACTGTGAACTGTGGTCACGGTGGCCACTGGTTTAAAAAGTTTAAATCTGTCAAAAGCAGCACACATGAATCAGAATGTTAAAAGGGATATTAAACAAAAATCCAAACACAATAAATGTCAAGAATTTGGGGGAAAGGGTACCCTAATCCACTGTTCTTGGGAATGTAAACTAGTATAACCGTTATGAAGGATAGTTTGCAAATTCCTCAGAGATCTAAAAACTGATATGACATATGACCCAGTCATTCTACTCCTGGTAATAGAGCCAAATGAAATGATGTCAGCATGAAAGAGTTATCTGTACACCACTGTTTATAGCAACTCAATTCATGATAGCTAAGATATGGACTCAATCCAGCATGTCTATCAACTGATGACCAGAAAAAGAAAATGTTACACATATAACACTATGGAATACTACTAGAGATGCATGAGTATACAAACATGTCTCTCGTATGCTGATTTCATTTTTATCTTAGAAAAATGACAGGAGAATGAGGTGGCTGATTCTCAGAAATAAGCTCTCCCTCCTGCCACCAAGTCATGGTTTTTAAAGCAGTAGAATGGAACCTGTCTCAAGATCCTTCAGCTAATGGGGCTTTTGAAAGATCCTGACTTGGGTTGAGGAGAGAAGACAGAAGCAGGATGAGGCTTCTTTCCTTACAAGCCATCTCTGAGAGCTACATTACATTCTGTGAGAATAATGGCAGAGGTGTGGGTATCTTGCTGGTTATAGAAATTGCTTAAATCTGTGCATTTTCATTTTAAATAAACCAGAGGACTCTATCGTATTTGGTATCCTTTATTATGTTTTTTTTTTTTTTAAAGTATTTTATTTAGGGCCTGGCAGCGTGGCCTAGTGGCTAAAGTCCTCACCTTGATCCCATATGGCCGCTGGTTCTAATCCCGGCAGCTCCACTTCCTCTCTATCTCTCCTCCTCTCAGTATATCTGACTTTGTAATTAAAATAAAATAAATCTTAAAAAAAAAAAAAAAAAGTCCTCGCCTTGAATGCACCGGGATCCCATATGGGCGCCGGTTCTAATCCTGGCAGCTCCACTTCCCATCCAGCTCCCTGCTTGTGGCCTGGGAAAGCAGTCACGGACGGCCCAATGCTTTGGGACCCTGCACCTGCGTGGGAGACCCGGAAGAGGTTCCTGGTTCCCGGCTTCAGATCAGCTCAGCACCAGCCGTTGCGGCTCACTTGGGGAGTGAAACATCGGATGGAAGATCTTTTTCTCTGTCTCTCCTCCTCTCTGTGTATCTGACTTTGTAATAAAAATAAATAAATCTTTAAAAAATATTTTATTTATTTATTTATCTGAAAGGCAAAATTATATAGGAGAGACAGACACAGACAGAAGGTGGGGAACAGATACTGAATCACTCCTCAAATGGCTGCAATGGCTGGGGCACGAGCCAGGTCACAAGCTAAGAGTCTGGAACTCCACCTGGGTGGCAGAGCCCAAGTATTAAGGTTATATCCTCTACTGATTTCCCACACATTAGCAAGGAGCTGGACTGGACACAGAAGACCTTGGCTCTGAACTAGCATTCATATGATATACCACCTGTGGCTTAACCTGTTGCATCACAATGCCAGCCTCAAATATACCTTATTTAGCAAGCCATATGTTCTACTGTAAATTAACATATTTATCCTTAGCTTTAGGGTTAGGCTTGTAAAAATCTACTTAAACCACAGGTTAAGTCATTATGGTTACAGCCAATGCTTCCATTCACAGAGGAAAGCCATCCACTTCCCAACGACATAAAATGGATACAGCGGTTCTGGGAACCACTGATGCTTCAAGTACAGGCAAAATAGAGAAGAGGCAATCATCCATCAGTTCAACTCACTACAGATAGGAAACAGCACTTAAACTAGGAAATATCTTAACACATACTTCTTTTTATGGTTAAATATATCTTCTTTTGGAGCACCATAACACTTTGATACCTTAGGTTGAAGTTTTAGAAATTGGTGACTTAGGTTCAGCATTCTGGTACAGTAGGTTGGGCCATGGCCTGTAATGCTTGCATCCCATGTGATCAACAGTTCAAGCCCTGACTGTCCACTCCAATCTAGCTCTCTGCTAGTATGGATGGGAAGGAAAAGGAAGATGACTCAAGTGCATGACCCCGTCACCCACAAGGGAGAGTCTGATGAAGCTCCTGGCTTTGGCCTGGCCCATTCTCGGCTACCGTGGCACTTTTGGAAGTGATGCATTTGAGGGAGATATCTCTTGCCCCTACTCACATTCTGCCCTTCACATAAACCAATCAATCTTTAAAAAATCAGTGACCCTGAACTAATGTTACACACACATCCAAATACACAAATCTGCAACTAGGAAATAAGTCCTTTTCTTGTTGAATGGCCTGGTTTCAGTACCTAACAAAAAAATTGTAGTAGAAGTAAATAATCAAATGAGGTAGGCAGATCTGTAACTTCTCTGCTGGGGTCCGTGTGATGGGTGTGGAAGACAGGAAGGTGTGAAGAGAACTGTTCCATTGCAGGCAGGGCCGCAAGGAATTTCCCGCTGTATGGCAGGGCCTTGTGGATGTCTCTACAACCACATGAATGCAGCTCCACCTCCCTTTGCATGGACACTGGACAATGCCCCTGAGAATTCTGTCATCTATTTAGGCATTGTCTGCCTCTGTGGAGTTAATGTTTATTACCAGTGTGAGTTTGGAAGTTGATGTTGCTGATACCGTTTTAGCCAAAAGGCCTTTTATTATTGCTATCTCGGTTGTGCCCATTGGCCATATACTAACCAAGGGTGTTACCCCAGGTGTAGTGGGAATCTGTTCTTTCCCTCTTTCTTTGATCTTTAGGTCCTTCCTTCTGTGATGCATTTTCTCCCTTAACTGATTCAAGACTAAGCTGTAGAATGAGCATTGTAGTAGGAATGTGTTACTGATTGATATGCACCATCTATTGGGAACTTCCTGACCACAGGGTCAGGATGGATAACATCCTGCTTTAAGGTGAAACAAACGGCATAATTATCCTTAGAAACACCCACTTGACCATGATGTAAAAAGTATGACCAGAGTTTGACTGGTTCTGGTTCTGTATAAATAAAGTTGACAGTTTTCGTGCATTGTCCACAATGATCATGGAATTGTAGTGGTCTGTCTCTCTCTCTCTTTGTGCCTCATTCACGCACCCTTCGAGTTCCGAACTCAGCTGGAGCTAGACTCTGGCACTTCTCTAGTCATATGTTAAATGAATCTCCTTTCAATCTCTGAGGGTGTTTTAACCATATGTTCATCTTACATGTACAACCGGGGGTCTGAGGTCAGAGTATCAATGTTGATGTGTTGTTCCAGTAGACTGTAAGCCAGAATGGGCAGAGAAGTGAAGCAGATATTGTACATTGTAAGGTAAGCGGCATCATACAGAGGCTGAAACGACAAATAGAAAAGAAACAGATGTGTCAAAACATTCATCTATAAGACGGCATCTCAGAACTATCAAAACCACTTAAACAGTACCCTCGGAACATGCTCCACATTGGGGACCCTGGGATGATATCAGGTGGCTGTCCCCCATTTCCAGGTATTGATGCGGTTGGGCTGCTGGGAGCAGTCCTCTCTCCTCTCCCCACTTTCCCCAGATATAGGAATAAAAAGGTGATTGGAAGCAACTGTCTCATCCACTCTCCTCCATCCCTTGGCCTTCCCCACCCTAATCAGTGGGGCACAAGGGCATGCATCCCTCTCAACTATGTAAACATTATCAAAAATAAAATGAATTTAAAAAGATGGCACTTACATATTGAGAAAAATCACTAGGTAATGTAAGACAGTTTCCTTTCATGCTTTTTGTAATAGTAAATAAAACTTTTTAACTAAAGTCACTCTACCTGGAGTTATAGAAACTACCAAATTGTGATGCTTCATATTAACATGCCCTCACCTTTAACTAGATTTAATTCATATGCTATAGGCTGCATTTCTAACAGATATTTCATAGCTTTTCAAAATATTTTTCTGTAGCTAAAACAATCAGCTATTGTGCAGCTTCTTCAGCAAACACTAAATAAAAATAAAAAGATAGGAATCCTTAAACTAAATATAGGTATGAGTAACAGTATCTTTCTTAATATTTACATATTTTGGTTAATATTTTACAGGTTCAAATTTTATGGTAAATCTTTTCTAACACTCTCTTCCTGAGACCCCAGATACTCTTCTTCACTGTCCTGAGCAATAAATCTAGTCTGAATAAAATTTGAATAACTGCAAGTGTGTTCCTGGTGGTCTATTGCTGGGGGCTTTGATAATACTGAACCTCTAGAGCAGAAATGGGTATACAGAAATCATTCAAAAATATTGTAAGAATTATGAATGAGTATGAATTGGAACCTACAGTAGCACATATGTAAAGGGCTGCTGATAATATAAATACATTTTCTTAAAAAATTTTAAGATATTCAGTGAACCTCACTCTAATGAACATACTAAGTTCAGCATTTATACACACAAGTTTAGGTATTTTCATACAACCACTTTTTGTAATATTCCATATTTTATATGTAATTTTTTACATTTTTCATAATTGTTAAGCATATTCAAATGGGACACAAATTAGCACAATTACATATTTCTAGTCAGTGCTAGTAAGTACGTAATTATCATTAAAATGGAGATTGATGAAAAATTCAGATGACTTAAATGAAGCATTAGTTTATTCTGTAATTGACTTTGAACATTCCCTGAGTGCCTATTATGAGCCAAAATGATGACAAGGATGATTCACCCCATGTCTGTCACAAGTTTAAATTCTATACAGATGGAAAGTATAGGCACATGGAACTGGGGGAGGGATGGTATACAAGATGACACTAAAACTCTGTCCTAGAGAGAAAGCAGAACAGAACAAAGTTAACACTAAAAACAGATTGACGGCTCTATGTAGAACACAGAAATATGAACAATTCCCACATACCACGAATACGCAATAAAAGTCAGCAAAAAATATTCCACTGAACTTTGAAGTACAATAAAAAAAGTGTTTTCATACCTTTTAACTGAAAGGGGAGAAAACTAGTCCATGAAACACAACAGTACATATTCTTTGGAAATTATCATTTTTCATTAATGAAAAAAAATCCCTCAGATTGGCTGATATGTAACTTAGTGTTGAATTTCATTCAAATAAAAGAAATATTAATCACTTTTTTCTTAGTATGGTACTTCAAGGTTATATGAGAGATAACTTGTAGCTCTTACAATCATAACACAGAATGTCCTCAAAACAAGTTACAGGGTTAGCTGATAAAACTGTTTCATGAAACAAAAACAAAGTTTAGGTTAAGCTAAGGAAATATTTGATTTTTGTCTAACGAATCTGAATGCTAGCAGCGGGCATTCGGCTTGGTGGTTAACATGCTATATGACTCCCAGATCGGCTCTTGATTCCAGCTTTCTGGCAAATGATGGCCCGGCTACTTGGGCCTCTGTCACTCTCAGAGAACTGGCTTTTGTCTTTGGCTTGGTGCAGCACTGACTGCTGTGCGCATTTGGGAACTGAACGACTTGATGAGCATTTCTTTTCACTTAGCACACTGTCTCCTCTAAGATACCATGTAACTCCTTCAGGTCTCGGCCCAAATGTTGCCCCACAATAAACTTTCCAGATCATCTTCTCTAAAAAGTAGTCCTAAGTCACACTGTATCACTTTATTGTTTTTCCTTCAAAGCATCTATCCATACTTAATATATGTGGTTATCTGTTATCCCTCTATCATACTGAACATTCCAAGAGGTTAAGGGAATTAGTTTTGATCACAGCCGCAACCTGAACACTTTACCTTGGCCAAAGTATGCACTCAAGAAATATTTGTCAAAGGAATCAATCCACCAGCTGAGCAACTGAATGGGCCAAATGTCAAATCCTATTGAAATCTAAGCAGGTAGATAATCAAAGCAGATTGAAGAGAATCTACGGTTTCAATGTCAGTTAGCTTTATAGTGGTCGCTCTTTTTTTTTAAACCACAGTTATCTACACAGGGCTTTTTTTTTTTCCAGAACAACAACAAAGCAACAGATTCCTTTCAAAATAAAAATAAGTAACCCAAAGGTTTAGCTAGAAATAATAGATTCCTGGCCAACTCAAAAATCAACATTTTTATACAAAACCAATATAAAAAAATGAAAAGCTATGAGGTTATTGATAAACCATTAACCTATAATATCATAGCATTATTAGATGCAATTTACACAATAATAAAAAGGCAAAAAGTCTTGGCCACCATTGCAGTACAGTGGGTTAGGTAGCAGCTTTTAATGCTGGCATTCCATATTAGAGTGCTGGTTCAAATCCCAGCTATTCTGCTTCAGCTCTGATCTGGCCTCCTGCTAATGATTCTGAGAATGCAACAGAGGACAATCCAAGTAATTGGGCCCTGCCACCATGGGGGGGACCCAGACAGAGTTCCTGACTCCTGATTTCCTTTGGACTGAACCCTGACCATTTGGGAAATGAACCAATAGATGGAAGATGTCTCTCTCTCTCTCTCTTTTTCCATCATTCCGACTTTCAAATATATAAATAAATCTTTAAAAGGAAATAAAAATAATTTTAAGTTCAAGTGCAACAGAATGCACCAGAAACCTTACAAAAAAAGAAAATGTGAAAAAGTAAATGTATAAGCACTTTTTTTGTAAAACAAAACAAAACAAAACAAAAAACAGGTCAAGAAAATAAACAGTTTCAAGAAAAAAAAGAAATCCTTTTAACTCTGGACATACCTCGCTAATTCCTAAAACCCAACATCTTACATGTAAACACATTAGGAAGAAATGTAAATTACACTATAGCAAAGAACTCATACACCAACCTGTTGTGAGAATCCACAGAAGAACTGGTATAAAAACTGTGGCAAGATGAAACAAAGGTTCTGGAAAAAAATTAACATAAGGGTTAACAGTCTCACTCGATAAAATGTTATAAACTAAAAGAACAAACTATACTCCAAGTAGTCTATAGTCATTCCTGAATTCTTTCTAATATGAAAATACAATAAATCTATAATTATAGAAAGGCAAGAAAACAATGCAAAGCTAAATAATAAATTCACATTAAGACTAACTTTTGCCAATAAAGAGCATTTCACTTACTTTATGAGATCTCTTTTATATTTTTCAAGGAAAGAAATGAGCTAATCCAGTGTGAACACCTAATGATATTAAAACTTAAATACCAAATTCCAAAATTATAAAGTAGACTGACATAATGCTGTAAGTGAATATTTTAAAGTCAAAGCCAATAGGTAGTCATGAAAGTTATTAAAGCTTATGTTGATATTAACAGAATCAATTAATGCTATATTACCTTTATTACTGTCCCATCAAACAACATATTAACGAGCACATACAATATGTAAAGATAACAAAAAAGCCAGTCTTCTAAGATATTTAGCATTTATTTATTAAAAAAAAAAGCACAGAAAAATATCAGCCAAAGATCCATCAGGGAGTTAAGAGTCACTAAATGTGATTATATAATACATTATATACAAGGAAGACCTTGTAAGATAAGTACAATTTACAAGAGCTACAAACAGATTTAATACCTAAATTTGTCCAAGAATGTAAAAAACCTGTACAACAAAATTTATAAAACATTGGGCCCGGCGGCGTGGCCTAGCGGCTAAAGTCCTCGCCTTGAAAGCCCCGGGATCCCATATGGGCGCCGGTTCTAATCCCGGCAGCTCCACTTCCCATCCAGCTCCCTGCTTGTGGCCTGGGAAAGCAGTCGAGGACGGCCCAATGCCTTGGGACCCTGCACCCACGTGGGAGACCTGGAAGAGGTTCCAGGTTCCCGGCTTCGGATCGGTGCGCACCGGCCCGTTATGGCTCACTTGGGGAGTGAATCATCGGACGGAAGATCTTCCTCTCTGTCTCTCCTCCTCTCTCTGTATATCTGACTTTGTAATAAAAATAAATCTTTAAAAAAATTTATAAAACACTAAGGAAAAAAATAGCACACAGAGCGAAAAAAAAACTTCTATGTTCATAGATTGGACGAATTAATATCATGAAAATGTCAACAGCACACAAAACAATTTACAGATTCAATGTGATATAGGGATGGTGTTGTGGTAGGGTAGTGGCAGCATCCTATGTGGGTGCCAGTTTGAGTCCCAGCTACTCCACTTCCAATGTGGGAGACCCAGAAGATAAGGTTCCTGGCTTTGGCCTGGCCCTGCCATGGTTACTGTAACCATTTAGGACGTGAACCAGCAGATGGAAAACCTCTCTCTGTCTCTCCTTCTCTCTCCTTTGGAATCCTGCCTTTGAAATACATAAATAAATCTTAAAAAACACAGTCACAATCAAAATACCCAGGACATTTTTCTCAGATCTAGAGAATATTCATATGAAAACATGAGAGATTCCAACGGCTAAATCAATCTAAAAGTACAAAAAAGAAAGCCACAGGCATAACAGTAGCATATTTCAAGACACACAATAGGGCACTTATAATCAAACAACCTGGTACTGGCACAAAAATAGATACACAGACCAATGGAACAGAATAGAAACCCCAGAAATTAATCTATATTACAACAACCAACTAGTTATTGTTAAATAAACTAAAATCAATCCCTATAAAAAGGACAATCTCCTCAACAAGTGGCATTAGGAAAATTTGATCTTTATGTGCATAAGTATGAAACAAGATACCTAATTTACACCTCTGACAAAAAACAACCCACAATGGATAAAAGATCTAAATCTATGACCTGAAACCAGCAAATTACTAGAGGAAAACAATGATAAACACTGAAAGACATGAGCGCAGGCAAAGACTTCTTGGATAATAATGCAGAAACTCAGAAGCAAGTGAAATGGGTGAGACACAAAGGAGCATAATTGATTACATTTATATTAAATTTTAACAGAGGCAAAATTAAGGTTCAACTATATATTGTATATATATTATATATTGTATACTACTATATATTGTGTATTATATGTGTTTATATACATATAAACTACGTATTATATGGCAATATAAATAGATTTTCAATATTGTCTGGGGTAGAGGTGAGACTGAGAATGTATGAAAACCGTGTAGAGTGATTCAAGTATTTCAGCTGCAGCGATGGTTACACAGATACATAAATTTGTTGGCACCCATGAAAATGTGTAGTTCTAACACACACAGTTAACTGCATTGTATTTATATTTCAAAATGAACTCTTTCAAAAATTCACCCTGGGTATGACAATGTGCCACAAAGGGTTAAGCGTACAGCTTAGAAAACAAGTATCCCATATTGCAGCACCAGTTCAAGTCCCAGCTGTTCTGCTTCTGATCTAGCTTCCTGTTAAATGTGCCTGGAGGTCAAGGGTTATCATCTAAAAATTAAAAAAAAAATTTTGGTGATGATGTTTAAAAAAAAAAAGGCACCCTCGTGTGTTAGTGGGAATAGAAACTAGTATAACCATTATGGATGACAGTAACGAGATTCCTCAGATATCTAAAAGTGAAAAATCTGAAAATAAGATCCAGTTATTCTACACCTGGGAATTTATTCAAATAAAGTGAAATCAAATGACAGTTATCTACACCCCAATGTTTATGGTACCTCAATTGACAATAGTTAAGATATGGACACAACCCAGATAGCTATCAATGCATTACTAGAACAATATGGTATTTATACATGATGGAATACTAGAAAGAGATCCTGTTTTTCGCAACAAAATGGATACAACTGGAAACCCTTATGATTAGCAAAATAAGCCAATCCCAGTAAGATAAACATGTTTCCCTGATCTTTGTAACTAACATACAGAATATAAAAACTGTAATCTATATAAACAAGAGGGGCATCTCAAAATTTGATTATTGTTTGCAGCCTGTGTCTATACTCTTGACAAACAGTAGGTTTTATTTTTCTAATTGTTATATCTTGAATTGTTACCCTATTAAGCCTGTGATTGCAAAATGAAATGAAAATATGCCATCAAAAATGTTAAAAAAAAAAAAAGAGACAAAAGGAAAGAAGAGGGTGGATGGGAAATATCATTATGTTCCTTAGTCTGTATTGTTCACTCCATATAAATAAAAAGAAGTAGAAAAAATTAATGTGCCTGGAAAAGCAGTGGAAGATGGCCCAAGTATTTGGGCTCCTGCCACCCATGTGGAGGATCACAACGCAGTTCTTGGTTTCTGGGCTTTGGTCTGGCCTTAACCGGGCTGTCAAGCTACTTGTTTTTATTTTATTAAAGACAATTTATTTTTATTGGAAACACAGATTTATGGAGAAGGAGAGGCAGAGAGAAAGATCTTCCATCCACTGGTTCACTCCCAGTGGACACAATGGCCATAGCTGAGCTGATCTGAAGGCAGGAGCTTCTTGCGGGTCTCCCGCATGAGTAGTTTGGAAGTGGAGGGGCTGCAACATGAATCAGTGCCCATATGGAATGCCGTCATCACAGAGAGATGATTAGGGTTCTATGTCACTGTACTGTCCCTAAAAGATGATTTTTTAAAAAAAAGATTATTTATTTTTTAAACGAAGAAATATAGGTAGATTGTAGGCAGGTAAGGAAGATCTTTTGTTTGCTGGTTCATTGCACACACAGCTTAACAGCTGGGTCTGGGGCGATGGCTCAGTGGCTAAATCCTCGTCTTGCATGCTCTGGGATCCCATATGGTGCCAATTCTTGTCCTGGCTGATCCACTGCCCATCCAGCTCCCTGCTTGTGGCCTGGGAATTCAGTGAAGGATGATCCAAAACCTTGGGACCCTACAGCCATGTGGGAGACCTGAATAAAGATCCAGACTTTGAACCAGCCCAGCTCTGCCCATTTCAGCCATTTGGAGAGTGAATCAACAGAGGAAGATCTCTTTCTAGGTAACTCATTCAAGTAAAACAAACAAACAAACAAACAAATCTTTGGAAAAAAAATCATGTCAACCCCTCTTTCATGTTGACTGTATTAAGACTGTGAAATAAACATGAAAAAAGGGGAAAAATCATAAAGCTAATCCAATGCTGGGCTAAAAAGTTACAAGTTGGTTTGTGTAGAAGACAGGTCTGGAGGTAGAATTGACTGAGCAACTGCAACCACCAGTGTGTGCATAAGCTGACTGGGGCAACAGACTATCAGACCCTGTATTGCCAGGTATACACAAGAATCAGGTCTGAGATCACCTCAGATGAAGTTTCTATGGGGATCCCCCCAACTGAATCACTGGACTCAGAACCCCAACCTTGAGAGAATTGCAGGTTCCATGGTCTGATTGTGGAGTGCATGTGACAGAGCTGGGCCTCCTCAGTGGCTCAGATGGAGCAATGGACAACATATCCAGGTGCACATGGAGGACATAGCAGTACTTTGGAGTCTACAGAGAACACCTGGTACCACAAGACGTTGGAGGACAGAGCAAATTGATCAACTACCCCAGCCAAGTGTTGGCAGTGAATATTTGGCAAACGAAGACTCTAAGGTGCACTGTGTCAACCAATGCATTCTGGAGAGATTTCATTGCGCTTGAAGTGGCAAGACTGGCAGTAAGTCAGAACTGTTTAACTATTGAGACCTCTTGAGCAGGACCCTCAGAGCATGCCCCACATCGGGGACCCTGGGGTGGTGTTGGGTGGCTGGACCCAGGGTGCAGAGGTGTTTGGGAGGCTGGGTGTGGCTTCTCTATTTATCTTCCCCCTTCCCCCAGACAGAGAAAGGAAAAAAAGAGAGACCGTAAAAATGGTGATCTCACCCACCTTCCTGTAGTGCTTTTCACCCTAATCAATTATGTAAAGGTCATCAACACTATTGCATAAACATTGGAAACAATAGAAAAGCTTTTTAAAAAGTTACAAGTTAACTTCAAATATTTATCACATACCTTATAGAAGAAATACTGTACAAGGTGTGCTATTCTCACATAATACAAATGCCCATGAGCCAACAGCAGTTTCTTTAAATGTTTAAACTTTGGAACAGAATAATCACTATTTCTGGCTGCTTGGCGACCTTCTTTACCTTTAATACCTAAAAAGAGTAAGCAACTCACATATTATTTTCACATTTTCTACTTGTTGAAATCTTACAATTTATTTCTAAAGCTCAGCATTATGTTTTTCAAACAAAAAAGACTTTCATTAAGACAGTGATACTGAGACTTAACAAATCAAACTGAAAAGTAAGTTTAATTACTGATTTATAACGTAACTATATGGAACAACCATTTCAATCACAAAAATTATCTGGAGGGAAAAATTTTGTGTGAAAAATGGTTTCAAGGTACTCAATAAGTGCTTAGTTGCGCTTGATACTACATGAGGTACTATAATAAGCTTACTCTAAGAACTGGGGTTTGTGGTCTAGGAGTTCAATGAGAAGATGGTCAACTGCATGAGCTCAAGCAGCTAGAGGGTTTCCACACAGGATAACCAATGTGTAAAACTTAAGAGTTCCACACTATTTAAGATTACTTATAAATCAAATGTAGCATTTGGGACCTAGTCTATAATATTATACACACACACACACACACGTATCAATTTCCCAACAACAAGAAACAAAAAAAATGAAAAATCGACTTGTTGATCTATTTAATGCTTCAAATCAGCCTGATGGGAAAAACTGACATATTTGGTAGCAAAGCTGGCCTGGTGCTGCATGTCAACACATCGCGCATTTAACACTATATCCCTATACATCTGTAATACTTTCTTGTGGGAGACCATCCAACCAGTTATCGTTACTTAGACTCCAACAGGTAGGAGTCTGGCCAGGCAGGAATGAGAACAGGTAAAATTTCATGCATGTTTGTCAAAGTGCAATGTAAATAATCAATTGTGTCGTAGTAGGTTTAGGAAATTACTAGGATAATGTAAAACTACCCTCTAGTTTTGCATTGCTACATTTCGACCAGGAATAGGACCATGAGATGAACATGTTCCATCATCATGGAGACTTATTATTTGGTTAAGAGCATGCTCAAATTAAAAATTAAGATTAGCAATCAAAGCTATTTAGAATACTACATCCCACTTGTGATATCTTACAGCTGCCATTTCAGTAGATGTTTCTTACCTATTCCCACATGGGACTCCAAGATCATACTAACATCATTGGCACCATCACCTATTGACAGAGTTATGGGGCTGCCTTTTAAATTCTTCACCATTCTGACAATCTAAACATTAAATACAAAAAAAGGTATAAAAAAGTCAAAGCAGAATATAATATTGGGCTACATTAGAGATTCATGCCTCATTTACACTTTTAAAGGGCAGCCAACCAAAGAGAAAGCTACTTTGTCCACGTATGTACAAAAATTTTGAATTCTCAGACACAGAACATGGCTATTCAAAATGTAACATCAACGTTCACTTGTTTCTGGTTCCGTAGATTTATAAGCTATAAACCATGCCTCCCATACATAGTAAAGATCAGCATTTCCTTCTTTTGTCATTGCTTGATGTGTCTTTTCAGATTATATGTTCAATCCAACAGTAGAGGCTAGAAAAAGCTGACTGGGGGTAACATTAATGGGTATACTACAACAACAAAGAGGAAAGTAAAGAGGACAATGTTTTTGATTCCCTTCACTGGTGACAATGCTATCTTCCCTTAGGACCATTCACACAGCCTACGTTCCTAGAAACTTATCCAACATTAAATTCTTACACCTATGTGTCTGCCATCTAAATCTTACTAAATTTCTCACTGCTTAATATGGTTTGGAATCTCTTATAGGCAACTACATTTTGTTATTTTTGAATTATATTTTTTATGATATGATTCCATAGGCAGAGAGATTCCCCCTTTTATCTCTCCTTCATTATCCCCAGGTACCTACATTTTAAAAGAAGCATATTACAGGAGAGTGAGAGTTTCAGATATCTGCCCAAGATAAGTAAGCAAAACCTGAAACTATTTCAACTGCCCAAGTGTCCTAGCTTCAGGGAAATACAAATGAAAATCACATTGAGGTTCCACCTAACTCCAGTGACAATGGCCTACATTCAGAACTCTACTAACTACACCTGCTGGCATGGATGTGGAGAGAAAGGTAACTTTCTTCACTGTTGCTGGCAGTGTAGGCTAGTGCAATCACTATGGAAGTCAGAACAGAGAGTGCTAAGAGAACTGAAAATTGATCTGGCATATGACCCAGCTATACCACTTCTGAGAATATATCCAAAGGAAATGAAATTTGCATATGTGAAAGGGATATGTAATCCTGTATTTATAGCAGCATAATTTGCAATAGCAAAGACATGGAAACAACCCAGATATCCCTCGAGGAGTAGATAAAGAAATTGCGCTACATCTACTCCATAGAATACTACCCAGCTATTAAAAAGAATGAAATTCTACCATTTGGAATCAAATGGTCCTAACTAGAGACCATTATGCTCAGTGAGGTAAGTCAATCCCAAAAGGACAAACATCATATTTTCTCTCATATAAGCAACATTCATGTGAAATACAAGATTGACATATACGTAGGTGCTCAAGTATATACATACAGTCATCTAGAGGAACTGTATAATAGAGACTATTATATTGAAATGTGAAGATACAATGTAGTATGCATCTCTACTTTCAAATCAAAGATGGACTCCCAATGAAGCTGTTAAATGTATCTTCACAACAGTACGCTAGACTCTGCTATCGTCCATACCTACAATGTCAGGAATTAAACAGAACAATGGACTTATGACTGTTTTCGGAAGGACCATATGATTGTAATAAAATAGGGGAAATTATGGGGGGGAGGGAGGGAGGGGGAGGTCCCAGAGCCTTTGGAATTGTACCATAAAATAAGTAATTTTAAAAACCTGTCACTATTCACTGTTCCAAGTATATCTTCAACACATGTAAATGACACTGTGAAGCTCAGTATATATAGTTCATGGCAGATACTTCATTGTCAGAGTTATAAAGACACTTCAGCTTTTCCATCTCTTGAAATTGCATTGGGTAAGCAGCTATGTTTTAGATAATCACAGCTTTGTGTGCAAACTTCAAACCCTTTGAATTCTAGAAGCCTTGAAAAAACTTAAATAATTCAGTATGTAAACATTTTTCACAAATTCTGTCCTCACAGTTGCTCTGAGAAATCAGCATAAATAAAATCCATTTTAACACAACTGAAGTAACTAAAAACAATTTACACAAAGTTAAGGCACCCTGCAGTCTTCTTTCAAACAAAACGCAGGCAGGTTTTAGTTGTATCTAGTGGTATGGAAAAAAAAATCCACATCTAATTTCATTTAACACAAAAATTATATGACTAGAAAATGCCAGTGTTGCTCTGGTATCTGCAGCTCAGTTCTTGTTAAAAAAGTGTACAAGAAACAGACATAACCTGTAAGGGAAAGAGTAACAGAAAATGGAAACAGAAATAAGGAACTGAAATTAAACATATTTGGTGGACAACACTACTGGTTAACTAATTGCACTTGCTTGCTGCATACAATAGTGATTTGAACTTCCAGGGCAAAAGAACTGCAGTCAGAGAAGTCTATGAAGAGAAAATGATCAAGCATGACAGCTTCCACATGAAAATGCAGATTTAAAAGATTTATTATCCAACATTGTAGAAAGATAAAAGGCCATAGGTTGATCATGGCTATAAAACCATGAAAGAGTTAGATAAACATCCAATTATTAGGATATTTTTCATGAAAATGGAAAGATTTTTGCAAAAAAGTATTCAGTCTTCAACTATAACTACATGCAACATGTTGTATAAAACAATGTGCTAAGATCCAAAGAAATCCTAAGGCTTGGTTCACACACCTTAAGAAGCATATAATGAAGTAGCAGAGACAAATCATCAATAAATGAATATTAGACAACTAGACTATTGAAAGATAACAAAATGTATTATTAGGCAGGAATATATAACATTGTCATTTAAATCATTCACACAAGGTCTATGGTGTCAGGAGAGCTCTCTACCTGCCAGACTGAAGAGGAATGATTTTTCAGAAGAGGGATTTGAAGGATAAAAACATCAGTAAGATCTCCATGAATAGAGTGAAAATGAATTATTACTGAGAAAGGGAATGCCATGTTAAAAGGCATATAGCCAGGAAAGTTGTGTCTACTCAGAAAGTAGATCTGGTTTGAGCAATCAATGAGTTTTCATGTCTGAGGGTATTTTAAAAAGTTTGTGTAGAGCCCAGCTCAGTAGCCTAGTGGCTAAAGTCCTTGCCTTGAAGGTGCCGGGATCCCATATGGGTGCCAGTGTATGTCCCAGCAGCCCTGCTTCCAATCCAGCTCCCTGCTTAAGGCCCAGGAAAGCAGAAGACGGCCCAAAGCCTTGGGACCCTGCATCCACATGGGAGACCCAGAAGCAGCTTCTGGCTCCTGGCTTCAAAAAGGGTCAGTTCTGACCATTGCAGCCACTAGGGGAGTGAATCATCAGACAGAAGATCTTCATCTCCGTCTCTCCTCTCCTCTCCTCCCCTTCCCTTCCCTTCTCTGTATATCTGACTTTCCAATAAAATAAATCTTTTTAAGTTTTTGTGTAAAAATTGACACATGTTTATTCTGGTGTAATTTTTTTTTTAAATATAGCTGTAGATTTTTCAAAACATGAATTTTCTTGAACTTTTGAAGATCCCTTAAATGCATGAAATTCAATTTATTTGCATTGAAACAAACTCTTTTGGAACCAATCAGGACTGATATGATGAAAACAGCACAGTACAGAGGAACTGGGAAATGGTAGCACTCTGGGCAGAGAGAGAGGTTAGGTTGCTCATTATAGGTAAAAGTCAATGAGTTATGAAAGTCCCAGCTCTGAAGGATTTGAAAAATAAGGAATAGATGGAAAAGACCACGTAGTAGAAATCAGACAAAATTTTGTGCCTGATACTATATGGAAGAATAAAAGTGTGAAGGAAGACAAAACAGAGTTCAAGGTTTTGTTTTTATTTTTTCCTAAAGATTCATTTTGATTGAAAAGACAGATTTACAGACAGTAGAAAGATATTCCATCTGCTGACCCACTCCCCAAATGGCCACAATGGCTGGACCCCAGTCAATCCAGAGCCAGGGGCTTCTTCCGGGTCTCCCACGCGGGTGCAGGGTCCCAAGGCTTTGGGCCATCCTCTATTGCCTTCCCAGGCCACAAGTAGAGCTGGATGGGAAATGGGTCAGCAGGGAGTCAAATGGCACCCATACAGGATCCCGGGCAGACACAAGGCAAGGAATTAGCCACTAAGTCACTGTGCTGGGCCTAGATTCCAAGGTTTTTAATCTAGCAATCTGGAAATATAGTGAGCTCAGGTCACAGAAACCAAAGGAAAATGATGGTTGGACTATAGAGAAGACAAAATTGGGGTAACTATGTCATAGCCAAGAAAATGGGCTTGGTGAAAAAAAAAAAAATCAGGCAGTAAAACAGGATCCTAAACATTTAGCATAAAAGTAAGAAAGTATGCCAAAAACCTAAATTTCCCTCAGTGAGTTAAAAGCAGCAAGGAAAAGCAAATGGACCTGTACTGAAGAGAAGGAAAAATAGATTATAAGAGGTAATGTTTGAGTTAAATTTTATTATGAGTAAAATTTGTGTTAGGACATTTCAGATAGGGAAGCAAAATGAGAAAAAAAATCTGACAGTTGTTTTGAGGATGGTATATAGAAGGAACACAATGAAGATTTAATTTAACCGGAGAATTTACGTTGGATAAGGGAGTGATAAAGATACATGAAGGGAAACTAAAGGAGCACCAGATGCCACCTGGCCTTTATCGTAAGCAACTATGAAAGGCGTTTGAGAAGGAATACAGATGACGGGAAGGATGGTGTTTTAACAAGATCAATTTGGGAGTACAGGAAGATAGATTGAAGGGGACAGAGTTGACAGCCAAGGAGACTGGTGAGTGGACTAGATCCAATAGTCTGTGCATGCTGTGTATGTCACAAGGTTTTTGACTAGGCTGGCAGCAAAAGGTTTCAAAAGATGATACTAAAACAACAGCTATCACAATGATATTTAACATCAACAAGACATGCAGGGAAAGGAAAAGAATTTAAGGCA
Organism: Ochotona princeps; assembly: GCF_030435755.1. Taxonomy (NCBI): domain Eukaryota; kingdom Metazoa; phylum Chordata; class Mammalia; order Lagomorpha; family Ochotonidae; genus Ochotona; species Ochotona princeps. Next base: position 97,154,992 of record NC_080865.1, read on the forward strand.
GATTTGAGAGTTAGAAAATTGGCAGTACTAATTGGAATAATGTAAAACAAGGGATAAACCTGTCAGGAAAGAAAATAACATTTTTGGTAGTAGAATTTAATATAGAATCCATAGAGATGTCTAACAGCTAGAAACAGGAAATAAATAAGAAGAGTTCAGAGCCAGATATGTATCAATGGGAATCAGAGAATTGGATGTGTATATCTAGAGAAATGGTACAAAAAGTTCAAAATGAGAGGGAAGACTTCACTCTAGAGAAAACTGGTAATTAAGGAGAAGACAAAAGATAAAGCCAAATGAAGACATTAAGTTGTCAAAGAAGGAAAAGTATCAGGACTATGAAATATCACAGAAAGTAAGGAAGGACAGTTTTAATGAGACCTACTTGATAGAGTCAAGTAGAGAGAGAATTGAGGAAGGAAGTGGAAATAGCATTAAGGCTTGTCTGAAGGAAAGACAGTAGGCTGGAACAGGAAGACCATCCAGGGCTAATGTCACAGGGGAGCAAGGAGCAGTGAAATGGAAGCAATAGGCTTTAACCACTCCTTAGAAGAGTCTAGAAAGTGAGTACCTAGACAACCAATCTGAGGGGACAAGGTATAGCACAGACTTACTTAAAACTGGGGGAAGACTACTGAGTGCTACGTCAGGGAAAACAAAAAACAAAAAACAAAAAACAAAAAGAAAAAGAAAAGAAAAGAAAAGTTGGCAATAACTGTTCTTTGACAAAGAAGCTAATTAAAAGTAAATCAAACATATGCACAGGACTCACAGCAGACCATTGCCTCATATTCAGTTACCTGGGCTTTTTGTAATGGTGCCATCCGGCAACAGAGTACTGCAGTACATTTCATACAAATTTGTAGAAAAATGCTTTTGTAATTGTTTGAACTAGAATCTTGACTGGAATTTAGGATGAGTGACAATGTGGAACCATCAATAATTAATCCATATTCCTGATGTTCTGTCCATGCTCTGGAAAAGAAAAATAATGCTGCGTCTGAATGTATTACATATTTCTATTTAGGATACTCAATTCTGAAACATAAAGGGAGTGTTCCAGAAAAAAATAAATCATCAATCTGATCTGTTTGTTCCATATAATCAACTATTCCTCATAACGGCCCAACAATGACTTTCAAAAACATCTTTGAGATTTAAGCGCGCATAGGCAACACAATTTCTGAAACAGGGACATTAGCTACTACGCTACAGTGCCACAGAACACTTGATTTTTTGCCATGATTAAAATATCAGTAACTATTCAATTTTTGAAAAGGGAATCCATGAAAGCATTAGTCACAGCAACATTCTACAGTTGTAGACAGAATTGTCTAACTTAATGCTACTCAAGGTTTAATGTGCAAAAGAATCACTTGGGGATAACTGCTAAATGCTGACCCAAATACTGATTCAGATTCAGTATCTCTGGAGTAGGATCAGAAATTCTGCATTTCTCACAAGCTGACTGGTTACAATGGAGCTGTTGTTTCATGACCAAATGTAGACTAAGGAGGGTCCAACACACATCTTCATTCCTTTACTCTCTACTTCATAATTTTATGAGCAAATTTTAATAATTGGATCATGTCTTAGGTTCTCCCCTACTCATAAAGCTAACATAACAGAAAATAGCAGGTCAATAATCAGTCAAGCCTAACTTGCAAATACTAATTCTAAGTAGTCTATATAGAGAACAAAGATTTTTATTTGGCTAATCCTTCTTGGGGTTGCACAAGCATGTACGAGGGTATGTACTGAACTAAACCACCTAATACATGACTAACGATCAGTTATTGGATTGATCATTGACACACAAAACAGCTGGCTAACAGTGGGACTTGAAATGGAACAATGTGATTACACCGGCAAGTTGAAACTGTCAATTGAGGGCTCAGCACCGTGGGACAACAGTTAAGGCGGTATCTGCAAGGCTAGCATCCCATATGAGTAATAATTTGAGTTCTGGCTGCTCCATTTCTCATCTATCTCCTCCTTTCTAATAGACATGGGAAAGCAATGGAGGACAGCCCAAGTGCTTGGGTTCCAATAACCACACAGGAGATCTGGATGGCGGTCTACAATCCTGGCTTTAGCATGGCCCAGTTCTGGCAGTTATGGCCATTTGGGGAGTAGATCAGTGGATGGAAGATCTATCTCTTGCTTTTGAATAAATACATACATCTTTTAAAAAGAAACGACAATGTTACCAGCAGCCTTTAGTAAGACCCGAGTCTACCGGCAATGGAGAATTAGCAAAGGTCGCCAAGCAGGGTTGTAATGTGGATGTGCTTTGCCCACGCCCCATGTCGTGTATTTCACACATGCACAGTTTCAAGAACATAATGATACTTCCTACCTTCCTTACATCGCTCACTCCTCCTTAGTTTTCTTTTCATTTTTGCTGTGACATACTTTCAATTTACACTGTAAAAATTCAGCGAGTACTAAGTAACAGAAAGACAGTTCCTCCGGAGCATAGACAAGTGCTATAAACTATAACCAAATCTGAAATGGTCAATTTCAGTCATTTACTTCTTTATACTCTGTGTATATATAGTAGTTAGTCAAAGAAGCAAGCATGGATAAAGCTGGGAGTCTGACTAGAAGGAGCAAAGGAACAGAAGCTGGCAATAGTGGTTCTGGGTCTGAAGCCTGTATGACTGGGGAAAAGCTTGTGCTTGACTCCAGATAGCCAGGAGGTAACGATCAGAGATGCACATAATGCGTGTCTCATGGCTGCTGAACAGCACCACACACTGTATCTTCATAAAAGTGTTATTTAAAAGCCTATCCACTACACAGCAGTATTTGGAAATGGGGCTAAATGAGTTCAAAAGGGTGGGGGGCCCACATAATAGAATAAGAGACTCTAGAGCTCTGCCACGGAACACAAAGGGAGAAGACAGTCAGCTGCAAAACCAGGAAGAGGGCCACCACACTGATGGCCAATCATCTATATCCTGCGATGGGTACCAAGCCCAGACCAAGGAAAATGGACAAGTAAAATATATTTACTTTTGACATCTTTGTAAGTACTATTTGAATAAAAATGAAGACATTTTTCAAAGCAACTAATAAAAATCTGTTTATTCCAACTAATAACCAAGTAGGAGAAGAGCAATAACTGTTTTAGAACTGGTCACAGCCTCACATAAGGAGGCCACTGCATTTTAAATCTTGTTCAAATACCAGAGATAAGGATGCAGATAGAGATGTTAAAAGCATGAGATCTGCTATTGGAGAGACTTGATCAACATAGCTACATGATCTGGAGCAAGTTACTTCATCTCTTTGAGTCTCAGTTTCCCTGTCCATAAAATGAAGACAGATTGCCTGAGTTCTTAATGATGATTAAATGACAATAATCACAGAAAGCACTTAAAATTGTTCCTGGAACACAGAGTGTGCTCAAGAAACGGAAAATGACTTTGGTTAGGGGTTATAGGAGTTAGTGTTGTGGCCTTTCAGACAAGAAAATGGATTTGTTTATTGCCAAGATAAACCCAAGTAATTGGTTTACATTATGCTGTGCCCTGGCATTCTTTCAGACCCCTATTTTCCGCAAACCCTTTCTAAATAGCTAACTGAAAGTGTCCACGTGGCCGCATTAGCTAGTCAGTGCTCCCCTTTGGAGTTGAGGGGCATGAGAACCCAGAGAAAGGGTTCTAGGACCTCAAAATCATGACGGCTGTTAAAATATTTATTTTATTGTGTTCAATTATAATGTGGGTTAGGCCACAGTATCAATATTGAATATCCAAACCAGTTTCTAAGCATTTGGAAATTGAGTCATTTTTGCAAATCTGAAGAAATGTAAAATTTCCTTTATGTTAAAAGAGAGGAAGAAAGTGCTAAATAATTTCAAATGCACCATTAGCCAAGTTCTCAGAGAAGGGTTTAACTTAAAAGGATAAAATACCTGCAAATAAAGTATAAATTATAGAAAATGGTGCCTTCTGCACACACTGCCATTATTTACATCTAAACCCATGTCTAAATATAAGAAACAATGCACTTTCTTACTTTTTAAGGCTTCTAGTATTCTTAGGAAATTCATGTAGCAACTTCTTACGATATTCTATCAATAATTCATGTAATCGATCTTCCTTCCTTTCACTTTCTTCAATGGTTTTTGTAGTCAGTTCCAAGAGCTCAGTACTGGTTTGAAAAAGACGACAGGCATAGCATGTGGATTTGGCTGTCTCCATCTTGTCTCCAGTGAGCACCCAGACTTTTAGGCCTGCTGCATGCAGAGCTTCAATAGTCTCCGCAGCTTGATCTTGTAGCCTGGGAATACAAAGGACACCTTGTTATTCCTGAAAACTTGGTGGAGATTCTGCAACAAACCATGTTCAACAGAATATTTCCATAATTCCCACACATTAATTTTCCTATGTATCTTCTACTCCTTTTCTTAGAATGCTATTTTTCTTAGAAGTTTCACTTATTAAAAGGAATTTCAGAAAATTTTCAGAGAAATTCAAGGGATTTTTTAAGATAACTGATATCTAAGAGCAGAATGGAAAATTACTGCTCTAAGCTGAAGTGTCCAAAAACTCAACAAACTGTGACACTTTATCTCTTCAGTGTATTTCCTCCTTTGTTGTATCGCACCATAAAAATAACAACATGGACTAAACAGATGAGGTTAAAAATACTCTAATTAGTTATACTAAGTCAAAAAACCACCTTCACCGAGAAATTTTAAGAATAAAAAGATTGTCAACAGATATAAACAAGCAACTTTGAAAAAATATGTATTTATTTTTACTGGAAAGGCAGATCTACAGAGAGGAGAAACAGAGAGAAAGGTCCTCCATCCATTGGTTTACTCCCTAAATGGTGGCAAAGGCCAGAAGGCAGGAGCTTTTCTCAGGTTTCCCGCATGGGTGCAGGGTCCCAAGGCTTTGGGTCATCCTCTACTGTTTTCCTAGGTCATAAGCAAGATTCTGGATGGAAAGTGGAGCAACTGGGACATGAAGCAGCATCCATATGGGATGCCAGCACTTGTAGGCAGAAGATCAGTAATTGAAGTCATTACATTGGCTCTGAACAGGCAACTTCTGAAAGATGAAATAGAAATGGCCAATAGATATGGGAAAAAAATGCTCAGGATTACTAGTTATCAGGGAACTGCAAATAAGAATCACAATGCGTTTCCACCTCACTACAATTAGAATGGTTATCATACAGAAACCACAGAACAATAAATCCTGACAAAACTATGGGGGGAAAAGGTATTCTGATCCACTGCTAGTTGGGAATGTAAACTTGTATAAACATTATAGTAGACAGGAATGAGATTTCTCAGAGGTCTGAAAACCATATCTGCTGTATAACCCAGTTATTTCAACTCTAGAAATTTACCTAAATGAAATTAAATCAGCATTCAAGAGTTCTATGTACTTCCATGCTTTTAGCAGCTCAACTGACAACAAAGATACGGAATCAATCCAGATGTCCATCAACAGATGACCAGACAAAGAAAATGTGGTGTATATACATTATAGAATAGTATTCAGCCAAAAGAAAAGAATGAGATTCTATCTTTTAACAAAATGGATACAACTAGAAACAACTCGGCTTAGTCAAATAACCCAGTCCCAAAAACACACAGTCACATTTGCCCTGATCTTTGGTAACTAACATACAGAGTACCAAAAAGGTGAATTTAATGAGCAAAATTGACTTTGTGAGATGTATTATTGCTTGCAGCCATTGTCTGTATCTTCAAAGAACAGTGGATTTTTTTTTTTTTTTTGGTACTTGCTATTTGAATTATTTGCCTAATGGAGTGTTAAGCCTGTGACTGTGAAGTGACCTGAATGTATATCACTATGAAAGGAAGGAAGAGGGTGGGTGATACCATGGGTGAGAGTGAGGGTAGACTACTAAAATGTCCTGTGAAATACGTGAAGTTTGTTCACTTGTTTTACAAAAGCAAAAACAAAACAAAACAAAAGCTACTGCTTACTACACCAGCACCCCATAGCAGAATGTTGATTCAAGTGGCTCCTTTACTTTTGATCCAACCTCCTACTAATGCACTCGGAAAGGCAGTACATTTTGGCTCAAGTGTTTAGGACCCTGCCATCCACTTAGATGCAGATGCAGTCCTGGCTCCTGATTTTGTTCTGGTCCAGCTCTGGCTATCATGGCCATTTGGAGAATGAATCAGTGGATAAAATGTCTTTCTCTTTCTCTCTAACACTCTTTCAAATAAAGCATGCACAAAACAATGGAAAGGCTATTCATCTTAGATGAGAATTTAAGTATAATCCTAACAGATAATAAAATAGTAACACTTTCTTTGGGCTTCTTTCACTTAGAGAGTAACAATGAAATTAAGACTAAATGAATTTCATTAGATTTTCAATCCTGTGTGGCTGTTTTAAACTGTGTTTGGTTATACAAACATTAAGAATCCAAAAAAGCAGATCAATAAAACAGTGTTACAATCATGCTTGGAAGTGACTAGTCCACACTTTCCAGGCATATAACTTTTTAAAAAAGGTTTATTTATTTTTTTTTAATTGAAGTCAGATATACAGAGAGGAGGAGAGGCAAAGTTCTTCCATCCGAAGTCAGGAACCAGAAGCTTCTTCGGGGTCTCCCACGCGGGTGCAGGGTCCCAAGGCTTTGGGCCGTCCTCTGCTACGTTCCCAGACCACAGGCAGGGAGCTGGATGGGAAGTGGAGCAGCCAGGATTGGAACCGGTGCCCATATGGGATCCCGGCGCATGCAAGGTGAGGATTTAGCCACTAGGTCATCATGCTGGGCCTGTATATGTATGTTTAAAAGGCGGGGAGACAGAGATCTTCCATTTGCTGTTTCATTCTCAAAACGCCTGCAATAACTAGGGCTGACTATGGCTAAAGCCAGGAGTTAAAGACTTGATCGAGGTTTGCCACTGGGTGGCAGGGTCTCAATTCCTTGCGTCATCACTGCTGCCTCCCAGAGTACTCATCGGCAGGAAATGGAATCAGGAACAGAGCTGGTATTCAAATCCAGGTACTTCACTATAGGATGAGGGCAGCTTAAGTTGCATTTTAACCACTAAGCTACACATCTGCCTCAACCCAATGAATTTTCTAAGCTACGCATATTAAAAAAATTTATTTTTATTTGAAAGGCAGAATTATAGTTATAGAGAGAAGGAGAGATGAAGGGAAGGAGGGAGGGAAGGAGGGACAAAGAGGGAGAGAGAAAGAGAGACAGTGAGCTTTCTCAGACCATAAGCAGAGAGCTGAATTAGAAGTGGAACAGCTGGGACATGGATTCCATATGAGAGGCTTGTGGTAACAGGATGGGGATTAGCCTGTGGAGCCACCACACTGGCCCAAGCTACACACATTTAAATATATATATATGTGTGTGTGTGTGTGTGTATTAACACACACACACACACATACAGGCACAATAAATCAATCTTCAATCCCATTCAGACAACAAAAATAAATCAATGATTTGAAAATGTGAGAATATATAGCTTCTCGGCCTTTAGGCTAAGATCATGTGAAAATGTGAGAATAAAATAGTAATTTGGAACAGATTCTACCCTAAACCATTGATTAAAATAGCAAGAGTATTATTTTCTAATTACTTGTCTTCCACTGCAGTGGCTCCAATTAAATTCATGTTTGTCTCAATATCATCAAAAACTTTTTCCATTTTTTCTTCTCTGTCTTGTAAGGCCATTTTTGCCTCTAGAAGCTGTCTGTTAATTCTTTCATAATCATCTGGAGCAATTTCTTTGAAGGCTACACAGAGTGTCCGATATCCATCCTAGAGGCAAAAAAAAAAAAAAAAAGGAGATCCATCATAATAGTTGGAAACCAGTACATTCTCTGTAAATGTACAAGAGAAACATTGACACATATTTACTTAAAAAATGAAAAGAAAATAACTAAAAAGTAACATTCAATTACGTTTGGAGCAACAAAAATAATAGCCAATGTAAAAAAAGGTTATTCAAAAATCTTTCAAGGTGGTAAATTCTAACCAGAAAATTACTCCAGCAAAAGATATTACGGTAACTAAGACACATAATAATTTCTAAGCTCCAAATACTAAAAACAAACAAACAAAAAACCCTGAGGATATCAATCACCTAAGACTCATTTATATTCATTCAAATGGCCATCTCATATACATGAACATTTTGGATATTTCTTATTTTTTTAAGGGGAGGGGCAGAGTCTCACCATTGCATTACGTTCGACATGAGCTTTAGTTAACTCAATTTCATGATTTTGTACCCTGGGAAAAACTGCTGAATCTGCTCCTTTACAAAAAAGAAGTATGTCTCCTAAAAAAAAAACAAACAAAAACCAAAGTAGTTCACTTAGAATTGTAAGGCTATCACTGAAATGTTGGTAACATGTAATCATCAAGATGTCCCCCACCCCCTGACAGTTGCCATGTACCCCAAACCTTCCTTAGTATGTTCACCAAAATGGATTGAAATATTTAGATTTTTAGACAATGAATATTCACCACCTCTTCAGACCATTAATGGATACAACCAAGATGATAGTTTAAAACCCGCATCTGTGCGAAAGCATACTTCTTCCCAGTTAATCATGGAGGCCTGATCTTGTGTTAAGTTTCACCTGAATTCTATTTAAAATTTCAGAATTGGCTTAGAGTGCACAAAGAATCTACAGATGTTAAGAAGCAAACTCAAATTCAACTGGAACTTGCTAAAATTGTTCTAAATAAACTACACAAATTAACTTTCTAAAAAAGATTTACTTGAAAGGTAGAGTGACAAAGGCGGGTTGTGGGGTGGAGGTTGGGAGAGAGACCGAGTGAGAGAAGAGAATATCATCCAGACACTAGCTCAGTCTCCAGCTGCCTGCAATAGCCACGGCTGGGTCAGTGCAAATCGGGAGACAGGAGCTCAAACTGACTCTCCCAATTCCTTAAGCTTTCCTCTGCTGCGTTACAGGGCTGAAGAAGCTGAACAGCAAGGAAAGGCAAGTCTTGACCCCAAGGTACGTCAATATGCAACACAGGCATCCCAAGCAAGAGCCATCCTGCTGCATCTGCCCTCAAGTTGGTTGTTAAAATAACCGGCTTCATGGTTTTTAGTAGAAACTTGCTAATAGCTTTGCAGAATGCTACTATAATGGCAGCTTTAGATCAGTTCATACATCCAGGAAATATTCATAGCTGAGCACTCAAAAGACCTTTTTCTTACATGGTAAAGACTGAATTCAGCAGCTAACAAGTGTGGCTCTTGTTTTTCCTGTCTCTCCTTCTCTCTATAAATCTGCCTTTCCAATAACAATAAATAAAACATTAAAAAAATCAAAAAATAAAGTGCAGCTCTAAAGTCAATGACTTCATCAGACACCTCTTCATTTACAGAACATGATATAGGCCATGAATACCTAACACGACCAAGTATTTCAAGTGATAGTTAAAATGACTCAAAATTTCTCCCAAACATCGAAGGTATTTAAAAGTCATGAGGGGCACAACCTTGGACCTGGGGGTTGAATCTTCCAGCAGCCTACTGGCTGCTGGTGGGTCCCAGGTTTGTCTAGCAGGATCATATCCTATTACCTGAAATGATGGTGGATATGGAGATGGGTCACATTAGGCAGGCCCACGACATTAACCAGCATGCCAGAGAACCATACCCGGGGGTAGATTCTGTGGGGGATGTGTGGGCCAAACCCTGTGGAAATTCTAGCCCCACTGGTTAGGTCAAGAGATGGGGTGGTGAAGGACTAAGCTAGGTGTGACCAAGGAGCCTGCCATCAATCACAGGTTAAGGAACCGACAACAGTCTGACTGGTCAAGGCAGCAGCACCCGAATATGCATCCTGAATAGGGTGTGGGGTGGGCTGTGCTGCAACATTCAGCAGCTCATGCAAGGCCAAATGGAAGGCCAGCCTGTGCCGGGCACTGGCCTAAAACCCAATGGCGTGTATGAGAGCTGGGGGAGTGGATCAAGTGGAGGAACTTGGGAAATGCTCCTGGCACGTCTTGGTTCCCGTTGGTGAAAATGTGGTCTAGACCTGGGGGTTGGACAAGCTGGGCAAAGTAGCTCCAACAGCTGGCTAATGTGTCAATTGGTAATGGAACGGGGTGTACTGGGCAGGACTGAACAAACTTTAGCCCATAAGTACAATTAGAAACCAGGATGGATCACAGATTATCCTGAGCTAGGCTCTTGCACCTACTGGTCTGCATGAGCCAGGGACGCTAAGCCACAGTGTCTAAGGCAGGGATCGGGACAGGTGAGGGGCTGTGCCAAGCTGAGTCAAAGCAGCCACTGGCATGCACGTGATCTATGGCTGGGAACAGGCCTGGTTGGGGAGCTAAGGGAACACCCTAGCTGGATGGAGGTTCCCACCAAGGGGCGCATGGGCTGGAATGGGGGCTGTGTTCTAATCAGGATACAGCTGTAGTCTCCCTTGGCACAAGTGTGGACTGGGACTGGACGCACCAAGCCAGGCCAGACTCTAACACCTTCTGGTGTTCTGGAGGACCAGGGTAGATGTAGGATGGACTAGGCTAGGTCTCAACCCCTACTGAGCCATGTGTGAGCTGTACGTGGGTATGGACGAGCTGTGGCTGGGCTGAAACACCCAACAGCAAGAACCAGATTGGGTTGAAGGCCAGTCAGGAAAAGCCACAGTTCCTGCTAGGACAGGAGGTGAACTGAGTAGGGCTGGCTCATGGACTCCCTGGTATGTGCAAAATCTGGCATTGGGAGAAGTTCTGATGGAGGAGCCTGGGAAACTCCTCTGGCAGGACACAGACCCGGCAGGTAAGTGCAAGAAGCATGATAGGAAACAGCCCAGAACAGGGCATGGGTCGGTGGCAGACCAGGCTGAATCAGTTCACATCATCTACCGGCAAATCTGAGCACCAGAACAAAGTGTGGGTGGAGCCAGATTCAGTCGCGACAAAAACCAGTGCACAATACAGAATGCTAAGGTGAGGTTACCTGTACCGGATGTGACCACAGCACCCAACACCACACCTGAGAACCAGGAAGGGAGGGGGCGGAGCCGGCAGGGGGAATATGGGGCGGGGGTTCCCTTGCTGGACAGCTACCCCCACTGGAGAGCATGAGCTGTGATGGGGGCAGACCAGACTACGCAGGGCTACAACACCTGTGGGGAAAAGCCAGGCTGGGCTGATTGTTCCTACTGGTGCCAACTACAAATTAGAGTGGGTGAGGGTTGTTTGGGCTTAGCTGCAGCATCAGCTGGCAGAAGCTGGCACTGGGGGCTAATTCTGTCAAGTTAAACCACAGAACCACCTGGAGAGTGCATAATTTGGGAGTGGGAGTGGCCTGGGAGGGAAATAGTGGGCTCCTTCCTCTTGGGTTACCACTTTCACGGGAGGGAAGGAAAACTAGGACAGGGGGCTGGGGTGGCTAGACAGAGAGATACCCAACAATATCCATGAGGGCTGGACAGTTGAGCTGGTTAGATGGAACTAGGCTTTAATACCCATTGACATGTATGAGAGCCGAATGAGATGTGGGACAGACTGGACTAGTCTGCTACATATACTGCCAGACCAGGGTAGGGGGCTTGTCTGGTGGTTCCAGTGGAAGACAGGGCTGGAAACAGAACCCACCGAGCAATTGCAACCACCAGCTGATCGGGGCACTGGACTGCACCGGGTCCTGTACTTGCTAGTACATATAAGAATTTGGTCTAAGAACACCTCAGACAAAGTTTCTTTGCGAATCCCCCCAATTGAACTGCTGGACTCAGAGCCTAACCATGAAAAGACAGAGGACAGAACAAGCCAATCAACCACCTCAGCTATATGTTGGCAGTGAAAAACTGGGCAAATGGAGACTCTATGATGGACTATGTCAATCAGTGGATTCTTCAACGACCTCATCATGCTTGGAGTGGCAAGATTGGCAGCAATTCTTCAACACTATCAAAACCACCTAAGCAAGACCCTTGAAGCAATTCGTTCAACACTATCAAAACCACCTAAGCAAGACCCTTGAAGCATGCCCCACCTGGGGTGGGTGGGAGACTGGGTGGGGCTTCTCCCTTAAAATCCCCCTTTACCCCAGATATATAAAGGAAACAACATGTAAATAATGGTCTTACCCATTTTCCTGTAGCCCTTGAAACTTTTTACCCTATTTAACTATATAAAGATTGTCAAAAACATAATAAAAAAATGAAAAAAAAAGTCATGAAACAAATTCCATGGCGACATACCAAAATTATATTTTGTAAGTTTATATTCATATAACAAAGTATGAATAAAGTGGGGTATGTTCTACCAGGGTTCTGTCTGAATCTTCTTTCTCACATTAAGGAATCTGAAAAAGATATAATACTAAAAAGCAAACTGCTGAGACATAAATCAAAGATACTTTGAAGACAAATTTCCAAGGTGCACACATGTATTTCAGAGTCTGTAAATGAAGCAGAAGTGGGAATCTCCTCATGGATCTTGCAGAATCTGAGCAAAAGGCAAAAACAAAACAAAACAACCTACCATGGTTCTTCAAAAAACATGGGTAGATCATGATAATGGTGTTGGTTCCCTTGCAATGAGCAAGTGCTATGTTGAAAAAAGAGCCCAAAGCTTTGTAGGGAAATTGCAATGCCCTGTCCCAGAAGTCTAGCAGACTCTTTTTCTACTTCATCTGCTTCTAGGAAGTGTAAAGCTACAGGGGTATACATGAAAATATGCCCATAGTCCTGCCATGTTATGATCAGTGTCATGAATCCACATTTTCTGATACTAACACTAATGTTTTCAAGGAAAAACAGTACTTATGTGTATGTATATAATATGTACATATGGAATAGATATGCTAAAATCTTAAAAACTGTTAAATCTCAAACTCAAAAAATTAAATTCATATAAAAGTAGAGAAATTAGCAGAGTTGAGGAGGGATAATCGCGACTCTAAACTAAAGCCTACTGTCAGAGTACTCAGCTATATTGAGTTAATCTGTGAAATGTTATTGCTACACACCAATAATGGCTCAGTTCCTGTACTAGGGAAATATTTACGTTTAAACATTGAGAGGTCAAGACCTCCGAACAAATTCACAATTGAGTATACCATGTCATATAAAAGTCATCCTTTTGGTATCTGTTTAGCCATCCACACCAGAGAAACAGAGTTCTATTTTCAATAAAATGTATAAATCACCATACCAGGAGCTCTCCTGCTGACAATTTGACAAATTCAACATAGGAAAATAAATAAATGCGTTAAATCAGATATACATGTTATTGCTTTACACAACTTTAGCTGATTCTACAACGCTAAACCAAACATTTTTATTCCTTGACATAGCGAATTAACATCTAAACCTACAAACGAAAAAAAAAGTCATATTTTGAAAATGTATACCTCTTTGAGTCTTCACAATTACACTCATTCGTCTGCGAACAGCATCAAAATTTAAGGTGTGAAGAAGTTCATACCTTTAAGAGAAATGAGAAAAGTAAAATACCTAGACTTAACTGAGAGAAAACATAACAAATCTTAAGGCATTTTAACATCTTAAATGCACAGATAGCTCTCCTCCTTGGGGGATGGAACTGTGTACACAATTGTCAAGCAGTGTACTTCATATTACGGGAGACTAATAATGAGATAACTCTACTTCTAGCCTTCCAATACTTTTTAAAAGGCACTCATGGGACCGGCGGCGTGGCCTAGCAGCTTAAGTCCTCGCCTTGAATGCGCCGGGATCCCATATGGGTACCGGTTCTAATCCTGGTGGCCCTGCTTCCCATCCAGCTCCCTGCTTGTGGCCTGGGAAAGCAGTCGAGGACGGCCCAAAGCTTTGGGAGCCTGCACCCGCGTGGGAGACCCAGAAGAGGTTCCTTGTTCCTGGCTCCAGACTGGCGCAGCACCGGCCGTGGCAGTCACTTGGGGAGTGAATCATCGGATGGAAGATCTGCCTCTCTGTCTCTCCTCCTCTCTGTATATCTGACTTTGCAATAAAAATAAATAACTCTTAAAAAAAAAAGGCACTCACAATGGATACGTGAGCACACAGATGGAAGTCAAATGAAGGCTTCCAGCAAGAAGTTTTTGTGTTTGGTTCCATATGAGTGATAGGACAAGAAACATGTTTATCGTATTCTGAGTAAAAGGATGAACACTTGCAAATGGAAAACAGGATGACAGCACTTGGCCCATTGGGCACTTTCAGTAGTTTACTAACAGTTAAAAAAAAAAATACCCATTGACAGGGCAACAGAGACAAAGCAAAAAAGATAAGCAGGGGCTGGAAACCAAGACTTTCAAGTGTCATTTCAGAAATTTGAGGTTTTATACTAAAATAAATACAAACTCAAAGAAGGATTTAAGGGCCCTGCGTGGCAGCCTAGTGGCTAAAAGCCCTCGCCTTGCATGTGCCAGGATCCCATAGGGTACCATCCTAATCCCAGTGGCCCAACTTTCATCCAGCTCCCTGTTTGTGGCCTAGGAAAACAGTTAAGGAGGTTCCAAATGCTTGAGACCCTGCACCTACGTGGGAGACCCAGAAGCAGCTCTGGGTTCCTGGCTTCAGATTGGCTCATTTCTGGCCATTGTGGCCACTTGGGGAGTGAATCAGCAGATGGAAGATCTTCCTCTCTGTATTAGCTGCCTTTCTAATAAAAAATAAAATAATCTTTAAAAAAAATGAAGGATTTAAATAGTGGAATGACAACATAAAATTATCAATCCGATGAAAAGATGCAGAAGACTTAGAAGCTATTTTAAAAGTATTATCAAAATGAGTATTTTATTGAAAATGGACAATTTGAATACATGCATTGAACTTAAAATATGTACTACATAGCTCCTTTGTGGTAGGAGTAGTTCACTGATTTGGCACATAATGCATACATAAGGCATTTACATGTGGTATCTTGTGTTATGGTGGCCAGATCAAACTGATCATGTGGGGCTAGAATCTGGGCTCTAACAATGACTCACGCCTACGAACCTTCCTGAGTTTTTGAGCATCTCTCCCAAAGGAGATATTATCCAATCACATCTACATGTACGCACAGCATAGGCTTCTGGGAAGGGGCGCTTATTATTCTAGGCCTAGGAAGTAGATCGGGCACCAGAAAAGATACATTTCATGCTCAGATGAAAGAATTAAAATTAATCACAAAGCCTATTTTAAAACGTGCCATTAAAGTGAGTGTCTTTGTTTCTTGGATCTTGTAACTCACAACTGAGTATCTAGAAGACAAACTTTCCGGTTTACACAGAAACAATATTTACTGCCATTCTTTAGTAATTACTTGGGATCTGGAAAGCAGAGGGTGTCACCTGTGTTCCCTTAATAATTTTTTTTCTTTTAAAGATTTGTTTTTAATTGAAAAGGCAGACTTACAGAGAGAAAGAGAGAGATCTTCCATCTGCTGGTTCGCCCCCCAAGCGGCTGCAATTGCTGAAGCTGAACTGATCTGAAATCAGGAACCAGCAGCCTCCTCTGGGTCCCCCACACTGGTGCAGGGTCCCAAGGCTTTGGGCCATCCTCTACTGCTTTCCTAGAGGACAGGCAGGGAGCTGGGTGGGAAGTGGAGCAGCTGGGATACAAAGGAGTACTCATATGGGATCATGGCGCATGCAAGGCGAGCATTTAGCCACTGAGCCATTGTGCCGGGCCGCCTTAATACTCTCGAAGCATGTGTCAAAACCTGAAACGGTATCTGAATTTCAGAAATTGTACATGCAAACTCATACTGGTTATTGGACCCGTATGTCAAATTGGAAGTTCTTCCATAAATCCATTTTTAAAACATTTATTTTTTATTGGAAAGCCACATATGCAGAGAGCAGGAAAAACAGAAAAAGAAGATCGTCCGTCTACTGATTCACTCCCCAAGTGGCCACAACAGCAAAAAATGAGCCAATATGAAACCAGGAGCCCGGAGCTTCTTCCAGGTCTCTCACATGAGAGCAGGGTACCAAGCCTTTGGGCCGTCCTCGACTGCTTTTACAGGCCACAAGAAAGGAGCTGGATGGGAAGTGGGGCTGCTGGGACACAAACCAGCGCCCATATGGGATTCTGGCATGTACAAGGTGAGCATTTTTAGCCACTAGTCTACTGTGCCGGGGACACAATCCCATGTTTTTGGCATTCAACTGAAAATAGCATCCTGGCCCTGGAGCAATAGCGCAACATAATGGTTAAGGTCCTCGCCTTGAACGCACCGGGATCCCATATGGGCGCTGGTTCTAATCCTGGCAGCCCCACTTCCCATCCAGCTCCCTGCTTGTGGCCTGGGAAAGCAGTCGAGGACGGCCCAAAGCCTTGGGACCCTGCAACCACGTGGGAGACCTGGAAAGAAGTTCCTGGCTCCTGGCTTCATACTGGTGCAGCACCGGCCGTTGTGGTCACTTGGGGAGTGAATCCTCAGACGGAAGATCTTCCTCTCTGTACATCTGCCTTTCCAATAAAAATAAATAAATAAATAAATAAATCTTAAAAAAGAAAAAGAAAATAGCTTCCTGTTTGTCTTCTAACTCCACGTACCTTAGTATAAAACTCTGAATGGGAGAGTCAAGTCCTGTACCTACAAGTACCTTGCTTACCATTGTTATCTTTTTGGAATCCATTTAAAGTTGACTAAGAAGTGAGAAAGTGACAAACATTCACAGTGCTACTTACTCTTCTATTTCTTTTCTTTGGTTCTCTATTCTCATATGTCCATTCCGATTTCCTAAAAATGTGAACCCGTACCTGTCAAAAGCAATAAAATACTTTGATGTATCTGTAAAGAACGATTAATTTTACCTCATGTTGTGGCTAGTCATGTTTATTCTTCTCTTTCATATATATTATCAACATATAATTGCACTTCCCTTTCATAGGTGAGCTTATTACAGAGAATACTCAATGTTCAGTCACAATTACTGTAACCAAGGGAGAAGCAATTTGTCATAATTCTGCAGCTAAGACACATGTAACCTTTTCGCCACTTCGACATTGTGGGCCTGCAGGATATAACTGGATTGTCACTCCAAGTCTCAACTGTTAGGAGTACTTAAAAAACAACTTGTATTTTTCAACAATTGGCTACTGTAATGTAATCTGCAAAATATAATATGAATATTTGGACTTGCGGTTGGCGTAAGTAGAAAGACAAGTTACATCTACACACTGCTATTTTCTATTTGATCTTAAAGATTTTGAGATTTTTTGGGTAGATTTTCAGATAAAGCAGCCTGACTTTTTATTAGACATGCACACAGTAACGTTGCTGAAGGAAACAGAATGAGGGAAGTAACTCCTGTTCCTCTGTGATTTTACTTTTGCAGGCAAAGAACAAGAAAGGCTTACTTTTTAGCTCCTTTCACTAAAGCTATTTCATCAGGAGAAGAGGAGATATAGGTTAACTCTGCTGATTCTGTAGCTCCATCTACAGCATCACTGGCTTTAATTTCCACAGTATGACATAAACACAAGGCACGCAAAAATAGCTCTTCTCGACTCTGTGGAACAACAGAAAAGTATATTACTGCTACTGTGATGACTGAGTAACTTGGGACTGAAAGAAAGTAGATATGAATGTGAAAGATGTTACAGTTTGCACAAAACAGCAACTTATAGATTCCTAATATTCAAACGAGACATATCCTGCTAGTACCTAACAGAATTCCTGATGCCCAGCAAGCACACACTAGGAGCTGTATTATCAGTGGATGTATTGTCTCCTGAAGGAAAGCAGTGACCTTCTCATGGTCTGAAAAAGTTCATTTAGTATCTAATTCATAATCCAGCAACAGCTTAAGCATAGGCAGATTGGTCCATTTAATACCGACACACTCCTGGGACTTTAGTAACTTGTATATAGGCATAATTGTTAGACGAACTTATATTTAAAAGAAAAACAAAGTGTAAAAAATGATGATCATACAAAGTGAAAGTTTTACCCCATGTCCATCTCATACCATTTTACTTGTTTACAAAGTCAAGAAGTGTTGACAAATGTGAAGCCAAAAGAAAATCAGTCAAGTCTTTGTCATGCACCTAATGGGAAATTATTTATTTCTATAATGCATGCAGACTCATTTGTCTGGAAAATAGTAATGCAGAAAATGTTAATTACCTTATCTGCTTTGTCAAAATATGTTAAAGGTCCATCAGTTTGAGACAATCCATCAACTTCCTGAGTTCCACCTCTATATTTGTGTCCATCTATGCAGCACTCGATGAATTCCATGGTGTTCTCAGTGAGTGTTCCAGTTTTATCTGTAAATATATAATCTACCTAAAAACAATAATAGAAATATACATCTTCAATTACTTAAGAATAATTTTCAGTCGCTGTGACATGACGTTATTTTCGTATTAAAAAAATTAACTCAT
This sequence comes from Ochotona princeps, assembly GCF_030435755.1. Classification (NCBI taxonomy): domain Eukaryota; kingdom Metazoa; phylum Chordata; class Mammalia; order Lagomorpha; family Ochotonidae; genus Ochotona; species Ochotona princeps. Next base: position 97,173,333 of record NC_080865.1, read on the forward strand.
TTAAGACTTCTTATCAAATTTCAAGGAATTATACTTTTTTGAACAAATGAGAAATGAACGAGCACTCTTAACATAGCACCACATCGGAGCAGGAGGACAAGAGGACAGGAGGATGCTTGTATCTCAACCCTAGAGACTCCCGGATCCTCACCACGGACTATCCATGTGGATACCAAGGGCTATATCCCAACGGCCAAGGAGACCTATGGGAATTGGAATGCCCTCGGAGGCTGGGAACTCTGAGGTCATTCATTCCCTATCGGATCTCCCACACGGGATGGAAGAAGCCCAGATCCTTCCTCGCAGGATTTAATGTCATGGGAACAACAGCCAGGAGCCCTGAGCAGTCCTCAGAAACAGAACCACAAACCCCTTTGGGACTCAGGAGCGGAGCTTTCTCTGGTCCTTACTTAGTTCCAATTTTGGCTCCCCACCCTCTCTTGCAATGACCATCAGGGTTGCTCTGGAGCCACCCCCCACAACAAAAACCAGATCAGATAGGCAGAGACCAATAAGGAAAGCTTAGAACAGATGGGAAACGGTCAGCTTGGACTCCCATATACCTTACTAGGTAGGACACAAAGATTAGTTACTCCTTACCAAGGTATTGAAGATCTCTCTGCACACCCCTCCTAAAAATGTTCTGCTCCTCAATTGTTAATACATGGCATGTTCGAGTTATAAGGCAGTTTGAACTATCCTAAAATTCGCCAAGTTCAGTAAAAATCACGCTTCAATACAATAAACTGCTAAATATAAAAATGAAAATAAGACACAAGACAGCTGAATAGCACCCTATGACTATTTTAAGGTGTATAGCAGCCGGTTGTGTATAAACTAAAATAGAAATGTCAATGAAGCAGTCACAGGATGTGGTTAAGAACTTGCATTTTCTAACGTATTGGTCACTCAATACCATGTCAATTAACTTCACGATGTTGTAAATTGTTGTTGAAGTTGTGTAGAGGCTTTTCATTGGAGGGGATGATATTCTGCCAGCTCCGACTTTCAGACCAGGGATGGTCTCCCAACGAAACTGCTAAATTTATCTGAATAATAAGATGCCGGACTTTCTGCATGGTTCGGTTCGTGCCCCCAATGAAGGAATCATGATTGATTATGAACTGTACTACTGCAGCAATATGGAGGAATTCAATATTGGGGGAGGCTTTTTGGAGGGGCTGGGGGAATCCCAGAGCCTATGAAACTGTCATAAAATGAAATAAAATAACAAATAAAGAAAATATGAGTTTAAAAAAATAGCACCACATGTTTAAGTAGACCTACTCAAATGCAGAAGATTAATAGGATGGGGAAAATACGACTATATGGACAAGCTAGGGGATGTAATTGACACTTTAAGTAGAATAATACATTTCATTTTTTTATTAAATTTATTCATTAATTACATTGTGTTGTAATTACATAGAATCTGGGATTCTCCCCCCCACCCTCCCCCATGGTCATTTCATTTTTGTTTTAGATATTTGAAAGGCTGAATGAGAGAGAGGCCATCTTTTGCTGTTCTCCGAGGCACATCAGCAGGGAGCTGGATCAGAGGAAGAGCAGCTGGCAGTTGAACATGGACACCAGCACCACAGGCAAAGGCTCAGTCTACTACGCCCCAGCACTGATCCTGCAAACAAATTTTTAATAAAAATACTGAAGTAAAAGACATTACATCATTGAATGTAAAAGAATTACAGAATATAAGTGGACAAAAGAAATAAAAAATGGGGCTGATATTGTGGCATAATGAATTAAGTTGCTGCCTGTAATGCTGGCATACCAGAGGGGCACTGGATCAAATCCTGGCTGCTCCACTTCCCATCCAGCTCCCTGTTAATGTGCCTGGGATACAGCGGTGAAAGATGGCCCAAATCCAACAAATAAGGATTTTTTTCAGGTAATCTTCAAAATAGTGTCTTCCAATGAAAAAAAATACACAATGATAGATTAAGGCAGAATATGATCGTATTTCCACAAATTATGGACAAATAAGTAATGAAATAAAGATGTGAACAATCATTTTATCTCAGCTTTTATCTCTTCTATTTATAACATCTGGCTTTTGGAAACCCACAATTTTATCCTCCTTTTTGGCAATTTAAGCTTAAATAGTTGAAATTATGGGCTGACAGGAAAAAAAGCATAAGTATAAGATTAAAGCTTTTATTATGTAAGCAGAAAGGGATGGACTCTAGCAGCAGTTGCCTTCTAATTATTTTTCAAAGCGTTTCTCGGTAGTAGCACTGGCACAAATACAGCATTCCAATGTTCCTTTCTTTCCTGTTAGTCAGCCAAGTTTGGGTCTCTCTCCTTGAATTAATCCAAGTGGTATTAGTTGTGCATTGCTTAAACATTTCCAGCTAAGGTGAAATTCTTTTTTCTTATTAAAAACCTCTATTTTTGCTAAAGATTGTGCTGCCTTGTTGCATATCCTGCACCTCAATGAACATTACCCCATTCAGAATCTCTTTCATTAATGTCAAAGATGGTAGCTACAGAAGTTCAATTTATTTGCCTGTATACAGTAAGTTGGGCAGTATGAATCTGCATACACTGAATCTAACAGGTACAGGCAAACAAGCTAAACTGGACCACAGTAATTTTCAAACTGTAATGTATATTGCATGTATTTAAAAAATTTATTGAATCTGAAATGTTTGTATTCCAAGCTTCAATGTTCTGATTCAGTAGATCTGGATAGGGCTGGATAATTAATATATTTTTTTAAAGATTCATTTTTACTGGAAAAGGCAGATATACAGAGAAGAGACAGAGAGGAAGGTCTTCCATCTGCTGTTTCACTCCCCAAGTGACTGCAACTGCCCGAGCTGAGCTGATTCAAAGCAAGGAGCCCAGAGCCTCTTCCAGGTCTCCTACACAAGTGGAGGGTCCCAAGGCTTTAGCCAGTCCTTGATTGCTTTCCCAGGCCACAAGCAGGGAGCTGGATGGGAAGCCGGGCTGCCGGGATTAGAACTGGTGCCCATACGGGATCCCAGCACGTACAAGAGGACTTTAGCTGATAGGCTATCACGGTGGGTCCAATAATTTATACTTTTAAGTTCTCATGTGATGCTGAAATCTGCCGATCCAAGAAACATACTCACAAAACCTGTTATCTAATATAAATCATATACTCAGGAAAATGAGAGAGGGGATCAGCTGTCACTATATTACAAACTATTCTGATATTTAAAAGACAGAAAGGGATACAAGATGTTACTACTTGACTCTAATTCTCTGATTCTTCTTTAGTTACAGAATTCAGCTTGCCTGAAAAAGAATCTGAGGTGTCTTGTGGTTGGGGCCCCTAGATAGCTTTGGATAGTGGCTGGTGACTAGATCAAGCATGGTTGTAAGACTGGGACAGGAGTGTGTATTTGGCCTAGTAATTGAGACAATGCTATGGAGTCCTGTACCCAATACTGAAGTGCTAGGGTTCAAATTTTAGTTGTGCCTCCAATTTCCCCTTTTTGTTAATTTATATCCCATGAGGCAGCAGATGATGGGTCTCGGCCATACAAGGTGGAGTAAAAAAATTATGGTTTAGAAGCTAACATATGCTATATAAATATTGACTGTTAAGTTTAGTGAGATAGCCTAGTGGCTAAATTGTCACCTTGCATGTGCCAGGACCCCATATGGGTTCCGGTTCATGAACCACCTGCTCTACTTCCCTTCGAGTTCCCTGCTTGTAGCCTGGAAAAGCAGTCGAGGATAGGGATAAAGCTTTGGGCCCCTGTACCCACATGGGAGACCCAGAAGGAACTCCTGCTTCTTGGCTTCAGATCAGTTCAGCTGCAGTCGTTGTTGCCACTTGGGGAGTGACCCAATGGATGAAGATGTTTCTGTCTCTCCTGCTCTCTGTAAATCTGCCTTTCCAATAAAAAAAATAACCAAATCTTAAAAGCAAAGATATTGTGAAATGAGTCAATCAAAAAAGAACAAATACCATATGTTCTCTCTAATATAAGGAAACTACCATGGAAGGTGTAACTTCAATGACCCAATCCATACTATTTTTTTTTTTTTGGCTGCATCCCACATGTTTTGATGTTTGTGATTTCAGTGTCATTTATTCTAAATACTTTCTTATCTCTTGTCGAATTCATCACTGGCTCATGCATTACACGGTGAAAGAGACTTTTATGTTTCCATTTTGTCACCCATGTGTTGGTTACTCAGTGGCGTGTTTTTTTTTTCCCCATGGTGCTGTAATTTGTTGTTGTTGTTGCTATTGTTCTAATTCATACCAGTTGTTGAACTTGTTTCATGGCTTCTCATCTATGGAAATGTATTGTGATACTGGGGTCTACCATATCCAGATGTGGGGGTACAATGCAACATGCATTCCTGCTTCCAAACAAAAGATGGATTCCCAATGAAACTGTTGGAAATGTGTAAACAATGGGATGCTGGACTGTCTGACACTGTACTAGCAATGTTGGGACAAACTTAAATAAGAGACTGATGGAATTATGACTCCTTATGAAGGTCTATACTATTGCAGCAACGTGGGGAAAACCTGTCGGGGGTGGGAATTTGAGGGGGAATCCCAAATAAAATAAAAATTAAAAAAAAGGGGCTCGGCAGTGTGGCCTAGTGGCTAAGGTCCTCGCCTTGATCCCATATAGCCGCTGGTTCTAATCCCGGCAGCTCCACTTCCTCTCTGTCTCTCCTCCTCTCAGTATATCTGACTTTGTAATAAAAATAAAATAAATCTTTAAAAAAAATTTTAAAAAAAGGTATTGACTGCTGTTGGTCTGATCAAAATCACCAAGTATTGGACTCATTCCATTGACTATATTTCCTAACTATTCTGATGAAATATAATCACATCACTATAATTAAGTTTGATGTGCACATTTTCCAAACTAGTGATGAATAATTTCAGGGTTTTTTTTTTGATTACTTGATAATAATCTAAGTGGCTATAACACACCCCAGGTACACAAAAGTATAAATAATACATTGACTAAATTATTGGACTCAGAGCATATACTTAGAGCCACATAATTAGGCATAGGCACAGACCAGGAGGCTAGGGCAATTATGTTTTTTTTTAAGTGGATTAAGATCATTTTGTTGTCTAAAAGATTATTAGATCATAAGTGACCCCATTACTTTCCAACTGAGCTAAGAAGGTTTCTTCTTATTGTTTCTAATCAAACGCTGTTTTGAACATAAGTAAAAACAACTGGGTCACTTTTAAAGAAGTTAAGTACCCTCATCAAACTAAGTTAACATAATCAAAAAGAAAAGTTAAAAAAATAAGAAGCTAAGCAAAGGTTTGCATTGGTATTGGTGGGAATGAAGCAGAACTGCCTCTAGTATGCATCTTAAATTATGACTCATCAAAGAAGAAACTGACTATATATGATCTTATATGTACAGAACCACTGGAAAATGATCAAATAACTATTTGCAAGATTTACATTTTCATCCAGGTAGTTTATACACATACCAGTTGCTGATGATGGCAAGTTTTTTACGTGCTGTATTAAAAGAAATGGTAGTATGGTTATCATTTTAGCACAGATAGGTAAAACACAAACTCTATTGAGGTAGAGATCTGAAAGAAATAACTGCCTAATATGGAGCCTTGCTTGAACATCCTGCCTATCTCAGAGCAGCCCTAAGAGCCACATACAGAATGATGCCTATTGTATCTGCAGTAGCATTTGAGGCTAACTGCAGACTAGCATGTGTACACGGGAGATGGTGTTAATCCACTTAGCTAGGCACTGAAACGAGAAGAAGCAAATTCACTCAGCCCCCGGACTGAGTCACAAAATCAGCTCTTGGGGAAACATTCACCAGCCGTGGCTCACATGATCCATTTTTTCCTAATGTAAAAACTGCACAACTATGCCTTTAATAGGTCCAAAAGTAATTCTCTTAAGACAGCTCTGTCCTTAATCAAAACTTCTGGTTTAAGATGGATAGCATAGGACCCGGCGGCGTGGTCTAGCAGCTAAAGTCCTCGCCTTCAGCGCCCCGGGATCCCATGTGGGCCGGTTCTAATCCCGGCAGCTCCACTTCCCATCCAGCTCCCTGCTTGTGACCTGCGAAAGCAGTCAAGGATGGCCCAAAACTTTGCGACCCTGCACCTGTCTGGGAGACCTGGAGGAGGTTCCTGGTTCCCGGCTTTGGATCGGTGTGCACCGGCCGTTGAGGTCACTTGGGGAGTGACTCATTGGACGGAAGATCTTCCTCTGTGTCTCTCCTCCTCTCTGTATATCTGACTTTGTAATAAAATAAAATAAATCTTAAAAAAAAAAAAAAACATTACCTGTGCTAGAAATTAAAAAAAAAAAAGATGGATAGCATAACAGCTCAAGTCAATCTTCCACAAACAATATCTAAGGAAAGGTTCATTTATTTCCTGTCTTATTCTTAGTGCCTTATCTATGTGGGGTGTAAACTTCCTGGTCTAGGACACTGATTAAATCAGGTATAAACAAAGCGGTATCTAAGCAGTGTTTTTACCCTTTCAATTGCAGTTTAAGAGGATATTTTGGTTTATACAAAGGCTTTGTCAAGAGTAGAACCATAGATAAAGGGTGGTGGGAAAGTCTAAAGTCAGGAAGACAGAGTTTTTAGGTACAGATGCAAATAAGCATCATTTGAAACAAGTGCAAGGCACTGTTCCAGCCACAAAGTCCCATTAACTGATTTTCCATCTTCTATAAACACAAATGACATTTCCACAGCATTAAAATTCTAAATATCATGAAAATTAAATGCAAGTTAAAAACATCTCTCAGCTTGTGAAGAGCACTACATGACACAGCAAATTCAGACGAGGATTTTCACAGTACTGACAAGAAAAGTACCTAAGAAGTCATCATTTGGAAGATTACAGCAAGATGGCATTGCTTTTCGAGAAGCACATGCCCTCGCATTTTCCCTTCATTTCAATTCCTGTACTGGAATAATCAGCAGTTTGCTAGGTCTGTATTCCATGTGATTAAGAAGCACACAAAGGAAAATGTCAGTATGACAACTTTGGACAATTTTAGCTTTGGAACAAAGTCATAAATACAATGGCTATATTTCCTATTCTGTATTCTGTCTATAAATGGTTATGGAGGGTGAAAACCACTACATGTTTCCTATTCCAAAGTGATAACTCATAATCTAGTAACATAATTTGCTGAATTTCAAAAAGAATTTGTGTAGTATTCAAATCTAATGCATAAACCACACTTTTCAAAAATGCCATCAAAGGAATTATTGCTAGAACCATGTAAAAACTGGTTACCTTCATTATTACATGTCTACAATTTCTTTCAAATACATTTCCACGAAGAGATAACATAACTGGTAATCTAGACTACAAAAAAGATATTTTCTAATGTCTTAAGTAAAAATATGTACCAACCTGACCAAGTTCTTCATTAAGGTCTGATGTGTTAACCAGGGCTCCCTCATTAATTTCTTCATCATAAAAGTCCTTATCCCACGAGATGAAGAAGGAGCCCAAGAATTTCTGCATTTCTACTGTGACATACATAGAGACAGGAATGATAAAGTTGAATAGAACCATAAATGACAGGAAATCGGTGAACATTTTCAAAACCTAAAATAAAAAAAAGTTCATGCTAATTAGATGAACAGTTCCACAGGATGAGTATAATAAAGAAATAGTTAACATGTTATGTCATTGCTGATAGCACTGTTCATGATTTCCATCATTATAGCCAAAATTATCACGGTATAATTTAAGAGCAACCTTAACTTTATCATTCTTCTGTGAATGTACTTACTATCTTACACATCTTACTTGTTTAAATTGTTTCATCCACTCCTACACATGAATGTGTGACCAGAAGTTATATGTAGGCATTCATTATGTCCTCATCTTGACTATCTCACAAACTCGTATTTTAGTAAGATGCCAAAAATTCTTGCCAAATGGCTTCAAGCTCTTAATTACAAAGCTAAACACAAGCATAGATGCCTGAAGCAAAATAAACAAAAAGAGCTCCAAAACTTCTAAAATATTTAGTGACTTAGGACCACCATACAACCAAAAGAAAACTCAGAAGCTTAGAAAAGGTTGTCATTTCTCCAAGTAGTATCTCAATAAAGGACTGTCTAATTACCAAGTTTCAGAGGCACAATTTTCAGTCAAAAAGAAATTACCTTGAAAGTCTCTCTCTCTTTCTGAGTCTTTTGGTTATACCATGGTTCATCATTGTGTGGAGTACTTTGCCAAACATACTTTAGAGTAGTACATACCGCAGCTTTGGTTAGTAAGATAAATAAATACACAATCAGGAAGGCATTAATGGATCTGAAAAAAGAAGATGATATGCATTTTAAAACTACCTTTGTACTTAAGACATCAACCAGATACAAACGAAAAGGTTGAGCTCTCTAAAGCTTTTCCTGTATGTGACATGCAATCACAACACAGGCTGTTATGTACAATCCTAAGTGATCACAGTTGCAGCATAATTCTCAAGAGGCGAACGGGAAGGTGAATTCTGAACTATTTATTGATCACCAATGTTCGTCAAACTTCAATGGCTGTGTAGCTTAACATACCTTTAGTAAGGTTCAGGTGAAGTAACAAGACACTCAGGCAATTACGTATTCAAAGCGTGTAGCTCTTCTCCATTTCCCTGAATCCTACATGTAGAGGGCAGGGCAGTCAATGTGTAATTCCCTAACTTCCCACAGACTCTTTCTCAGTGTAGTTTAAAAGTGAAGCTGAGGAACTTGACTGGACTGTAAGATGTTGCACTCTATGTTTAGTTTATGCTTTCAAAGAGGGAGTCTCAACTGAACTTGAACTGCGGTTACGCAACAAGGTGGAGGAACCCACCATGGGGGGAGGTTGCGGGGAGAATCCCAGTACCTACGAAACTGTATCACATAATACAATCTAATCAATGAATAAATAAATAAATAAATAAATAAAAGTGGAGTTATGTACTGCATAACTAAGAGATTGGAGGACATAAGTTCATGCTGATACCAGGCAACATTTTTTTCCACATATGTTTATTTCTATTCTCTGCTTTACAATTTTACAGGCATAGAACTTCTTCCCTCTCTCCCCTCCCAGGCTCTTCTCCTCCAGTGCCCCATGGTCCTCTGTGATTTGTAGTAAAATAGTGTATCAGGTATAGTCTTGACTCCAACTTTCTGCTCTTAGCGTGGGTCATGACACTGTTGATATAGGGAAAGGTAGAAAGTTTAATATTTTGTTGTCTAGGTTTAATCTGAAGTTTCATTGGGAGCCTATTTGCATTCAGTAGTAGAGAAGCATTCTGCTAATTTTCTTTATTCTTGGTACTCTGGTCTCCATTACATCCTTTGTAGGATTACAATTGTGTGTATACCTTTATTTTTTGTTTTGTATTTTCAATGGAGGTTTGTTTTATATTACCGTGAACATATGATATTTGTCCTTTTGGGATTGGCTCATTCCACTGATAGTAATGGCCTCTAATTGGGACCAATTGGTTGCAAATGGTAAAAACTCATTCAAAATTTTTAAAAAATTATTTATTTTATGATACATTTCCATAGGCTCTGGAATTTCCCTTTCTTCCTCCTCAAATTCACTCGCCCTATATCATTACAATATTGTAGTCCTTCATAAAGGTTATAAGTCCATCATTCTGTTATTTAAGTGTATCCTGACATTGCAGGTATTGACAATGGCAGAGTCCAGCATCCTAATGTCAAGATATATTTAGGAGAACCAAGATGGCGGAATAGGGTAAGGACACATTTAAACAGATGGAGAAACATCAGCCAGTGTGAAGCAGAGGGGGAGATTCCAGGAAATAGGAGAGGACAGAACGACAGCAGGGGACACCTGGAGACTGACAGACACAGGAAAGCAGTGAAAACAATGGTGTGGTGTTGCAGTGATCAATACTCCAGCAAGCGGTGATGTGATTTGCACCAGCAGCCAGAACTCTACCAGCAACAAGATGGGAAAAGGAGTTCACCGGGGACTCATGAGGTGAACCCAGACAAAGAACTGCTATCCTGATGGTCTGTTTGGCTTGATCAGGACTAGAGACAGAACAGAAAATCCCAGGCAGGCAGTGAGGAAACAGAGTAGATTTCACAGCCCAGTCCGCCCCCTAGAGCTGTAGCGGGACGTATGGACAGTACTACACATGCATTGAGCTGGGAGTGAACTCATTTCTGACTCAGTGAACTGCAACAACGTGGCATCCTACAGGTTCCACCCAAGACAGGTCCAAGTAGCCCTCAGATGTGATGGCCAGCAGATTAATAATTCTAGTAGTGGCACATCACGTGCCATTTTGTATGGTGTGGAAAAACTTCTAAGACTACAGGGACAACAATGAGTTGTACATGCTGCTGAGCTGGGAGCGAATGCACTGAGATCAGGGCATTGCACTGTTCCCACAGGGAAAATAATACAAATTTTGGCATCCTATGGGTCAAGATAGGTCCCTGTGGCCCTGAGACCTAACAGTCAACAGTTCCTGGCAAGATCAGCACCACCAACAATCTAGTTATATAGGATACCTGGTGTTTCCCTAATCTTGGCAACTGCTCTAACAGGAAGTGGGAAAAAGGTTGTACAGACAATGGTGCAGCCTCAGAACAGAATTGCAGAAGGTGGAGAGTGGTAAGCCAGGAGCTAGGGGTATGGAGACCATGGTGGAAGTCTAACATAAGAACGCAGACCTGAAACTTTCTGGAAGCAGTGGCACAAGTGACTGCAAACAATGAGCTGTGTGCTAACCATAATAAGTAAAATCAAATGGTAGACCTGTGAATGACAGTTTAGAAACCTGCCCCAAGGAGAAGAATCTGAAAACCAGAAGTACAATGACCAAAAGCAAATGAGACAGAGGCACAGTGAATAACACGGAAGACTCCCCTGTAAAGGAGCAAAAGCCTTTGCCAACCTCAGAGTTAACTGAGGAAGACATCGAGAAAATGGGGGATACAGAATTCAAAACACTTGTTATAAAGCTTCTTATCAACAACGAAAAGCATGCAATACAGGATTTGAAGAAATTTAAGAAACACTTCACACAGGAAATGAATCAAATGAAAGCTGATATATCAGAAATTAATACAGGCCCGGTGTAATAGCCTAGCAGCTAAAGTCCTCCTCTAGAATGTGCTGGAATCCCATATGGGTGCCAGTTCTAATCCTGGCGGCCACACTTCCCATCCAGCTCTGTGCTTGCAGACTGGGAAAGCAGTCAAGGACAGCCTAAAGCCTTGGGACCCTTCATCTGCATGGGAGATCCAGAAGAAGCTCCTGGCTCCTTGCTTCGGATTGGTTCAGCTCCAGGTGTTGCAGCCACTTGGGGAGTGAACCATTGGACAGAAGACCTTCCTCTCTCTCCTCCTCGGTGCATATCTGCATTTCCAATAAATAAATCTTAGGAAAAAAAAGAAATTAAGGATACAATGGAGCAAATTTATAGTTCAGAGTCTCCAAAATAGAATCAAGGAGGCAGAAAAAAGAATCTCAAAATCAAAAGATATTTCCTGTCACCAGGGAGAAACAAACAGAAAGCTGGAAGCAGAACTGGATCAAGCTAAAAAAAAAAAAAGTATTCAAAAATTGAAAGACACTATCACAAGGCCAAGTATAAGACTTATGGGAGTCTCAGAAGGTGTAGAAAGATAGCTGGGATTAAAGGTGTATTCAATGAGATAGTAAGGGAAAATATCCCTGATTAGAGAAAGAATCGGGAAACAACATCCAGAAGGGGCACAGAACTCCCAACAGGGTGGACCAAAGGCAATCTTCACAATGACACATGATCATCAAGCTCTCTTCAACCGAACATAAGGAAAAGATCCTTAAATGTGCATATGAAAAAAAATCAATTGACATATAAAAGAATGCCAATTAAATTCACAGATTCTCTCTCACAGGAAATTCTATAGGCCAGAAAAGAATAAAACGACATATTCCAGATTCTAAAAGCAAAAAATTGTTGGCTCAGGAGAATGCACCTAGCAAAGCTTTCCTTTGTTTTTGAAAATGAAATAAAATTCTTCCACAGTAAAGAAAAGTTAAAAGAATATGTCTCTTCCAAATCTACCATACAAATAAACCTCAAACATGTTCTCTTGGGGCCTGGAGCAATAGCGCAGCATAATGGTTAAGGTCCTCACCTTGAACATGCCAGGATCCCATATGGGCACCAGTTCTAATCCCGGCAGCTCCACTTCCCATCCAGCTCCCTGCTTGTGGCCTGGGAAAAGCAGTCGAGGATGGCCCAGAGCCTTGGGACCCTGCACCAGTGTGGGAGACCCAGAAAGAAGTTCCTGGCTCCTGGCTTCATATTGGTGCAGCACCGGCCGTTGTGGTCACTTGGGGATTGAATCCTCAGACGGAAGACCTTCCTCTCTGTCTCTCCTCCTCTCTGTACATCTGCCACTTCAATAAAATAAATAAATCTTTTAAAAAATTTGTTAAAAAGATGTTCTCTTGACTTAGAATAGGAATAGTACCCATCTGGGGGGAAGGGGTGGAGGGGGGAAACCCAGTGCCTATAAAACTGTGTCACATAATGCAAGGTAATTGATTAAAAAAAAGAATAAAAAAATGACCTTATCATTTCAAAAAAAAAAAAAAAAAAGGAATAAAGGAATAGCACCCATCAAAACCAAAGGCAGATGAGAAGACTATCCCAGTAAAATAACAGAAGACTAAATCAGTGAACAACCCATTGCTAAAATCACAGGAGCAAATTATTACCCATTCGTAGTAACCCTGAAAGTAAATGACTTAGACTCATCAACCAAACTTCACAGATGAGTAGACTGGGTTACAAAGCAAAACCCAGCTATTTGTCCCCTACAGGAGACATATCTCATCATCAAAGATCAGTGGAAACTGTATCATATGGATTTGTTTTTTTTTTTTTAAATTTAGTTTCATCCCTTCAAAACACTTCCTTCCTCATTAAATTCTTCACTGATTTACAGATCATATGGTAGCATCATTTTCTTCAAGAAGGTTCTTTCATTTTCATTTTTTCAGTGACACGTTAGTCATTCAATAGCATGTTATTTAACTTCATGGTGTTTTTAGTTTCTTCTTTTCTTCCTCTTGTTACGTTTTGTGGCTTTTCATTTAAGGGGATGTATAGCAACAGTGTAATGGAGACTGTGACATCTAGTAGCATGTTATTTAGCTTTGTGGTATTGTAAATTTCTATTTCTCTTCCTGTTGCTGATTTTGTATTAAGGCTTTTCATTTAAAGGGATGTATAGTAACTGTGTAATGTAGCGTGTCATATCCAGACGAGACGATACAATGCAGCATACATCTCTACTTCCAGTTTAAATATGGACTCCCAATGAAACTGTTAACTATATTTGACAATAGGATGCTGGACTCTCTGCCATTGTCCATGTCCGCAATGATGGACATATGACTGTGTATGAAGAACTATACTATAGCAATAAAATGGGAGAACTCAGTGGGAGGGGAAGTAGACTTGGGGAGGGGGTAAGGGAAATCCCAGGGCCTATGGAACTGTATCATAAAATAATAATAAGAAGAAGAAGAAGAAAAAGAAGAAGAAATAATAAAGTTGTTGCCTTGCACACACACATTCCATACGGGCACTGGTTTTAATCACAGCGGCCCTGTGTGGAACTGTATCATAAAATGATAATATAAAAGAAAAAATATCATTATCAAAATAATTTATAGGGTTTACACTGTTTAGACTACTTGGCCTACCTCGGCTTACTTCTATTATCAGTTCTCCAGGGAGTTGGAGGCAATAAAATTACATATTAAACACTCTTTCAGCTGTTTCCTACACATAATCACATGGGAGGATTGGGGAGCATACAGATGAGAGGCCAATGAGCCCTGCAAAATCATTTGATCTGGCCTAGCCCAAGCAAATACAGGCAGAACTTGAAATCCAATAAATCCATAGCAGACTGATTTTTAAGTTGATCATTCTGTATGGCCTGTTAATGATTTTATAAATATCCAAATAGCCCTTGGCAAAAAGACGTCTTCCAAGCCTCCGAAAGCCAATATCAAAGTAACAGAAGAGTACTCTAGTGATTTCAGTGTCTCAAACCCTAGTCAGCTTGACTATTCAATCAAAAATAAGGAAGACCATATTCTATTGCTTCATCTCAGAATATATTTTTAATAAGGTGAGATATGAATAAAGAAAAAACAAATTCCACTGTTTTGCATTAAAGTTAGGAATGTGCATTGCTGATTAGGTGACAATAACGTAGCATTAGCATCAGAGCTCTACTTTACATATGAAGTCATAGCCCAAGTTCTCCCTCTATTAGTACCATTGTTACAGTATCACTGATTTAAGAATTTTTTCTGTTACAGTAGTTTTTTTTTTTTCCCCACAAAATTACTTGCTAGTGCTGTTTGAGAAAATTTCTACTCTCAAGTAATGAAACAGAGAAAGAGAATCACTAAAATTTGGAACTTAAGTCAATGTAATCAGTAATAAATTTCTTTCTAAAATGAAAAAGAAAGATATAGTTAACAGTTTCATTCGAAGTTCAACTTTTATTTGGAAGTAGAGATGCATTACTGCATTGCATCTTCACATTTGGATATGACAGTCTCTATTACACAGTTACTATACAGCCCCTTAAATGAAAAGGTAAAAAACAAAATCAACAGGTAGAAAAATAAAAATTTACCACACTATGAAGTTAAATAACATAGTACTAAATGAGTAATGTGTCACAGAAGAAATGAAAATGAAAATCAAAAACCTTTTTGAAGCAAATATTGCTAATGTATGGTCAACTAGAGACCTTTACACTAAGTGAAATAAGTCAATCCCAAAATGACAAATACCATGTTTTCTCTGATATAAGGCAACATTCAATCAAAATACAAGATCAATAGTCCTTTCAATAGTGGTTTTGCTATAGCTCATAATTTTGATATTTTTTGCTTTTACATTTCTAAAGTTTTTATTCTTATTAATTTCTTTACTGCCTCATAGGTCATATAGGTATTACTTTAATATTTGCCAAGAGGCAACTGCCTGGGTTCAAGTACCATACACAATTATCAAGAGGATCAGAAACTACTAACTCCAGTAATAAAAGGGAGTGAATTTGTAGTTCATATCAATTATGCCTTTTAACAGTTATGTAAGGTTAGCTGAATCACTTGTCATCTAGGAGTTCATTTTGTTATTTGTAGAGTGGAGAAGCTAATACAAATTACAACACAGAAGTTGATCAGAGGATCAAGCAGTACCATATAAGTCACGGAGGATAGTTTTTTGAATATAAACGCTCAAAATGGTAGCTGCTGTTTGTAACTGATACTGTTGTTGTTACGGTTGTTTGGAATTACTCAGGAAGTAACTATTTTAAACAATAACAAATAGAGAAATTGTGGTACACACTAACTTTTCAACAGCAGACCGTTTTTGAGATTTCCCTTGGTAGTTCAAAGCCATTTTGGTTTCCATCCCAGTGTAAACAGCAACTCCTATGGAATAACAAAATACAATGAAAAACTAGATTAAAACTGACCTTGTCAACCAAATTCCCAGTGTTTCTATGATTTTGATTTTAACTCTGAAAGTGAGAACTCGAATCCCTCTTCTACTAAAGCAGTTGACATACCAGTTTTAATATATTTAAATTCTATACAGTATTTCTTATGCTTCATATAAACTCTAAACAATTAGATACAGATTTAAGTTAAGTGGCAGTATCAACCATGTTTGTTTTACATGCAGTGTTTATTTACAGGCTTTGCAAACCATGTTTCTAACAAGTATATCTCAGAAGTATTCAATTCACCATATATCTTCTTGGTATTTTTTAGTGTGGCTCCTTTCAGCAACAGATTTTCAGGACCCAAAGACCTAAATGAAAGATGAAAATAGCTTATCCAAACAAGTCAACAATATCATCTGCTCTGGGATGACACACATACACTTGCAAGGGTTTCAGAACTTATTTTTCTGTTTTTGCCATATGCTATCTCAAGGGCAAGCCGAAAGAAGCCCCTTTCTGAAAGGATCTGAGGGCATTACACAGATGAAAGCATAGCACAAGGGTAGTCAGCAACACATGGAAGTAAATAAATACAGAGGGATCAAAGGGCTATGTGTCATCAAAGGACAAGAACAGCACAGAGCAACACACAGCAAGAAACAGAAACAGAGGGGTGTAAATAGAAGACTAGTAACATAAAAATTCGGAAAACACACTGACATTTTTAAACACAATAAACCTGACTTTTGGGAAACTTGATTTTCGGTATTTATTTTCAACTACTTCCGAAAGAAAGTGAGATTGATTAATTTTTCCAACTGCTGATTCACTCTTCAAATTTGTGCAATAGTCACAGCTATTCAAGGCCAAAGCCAAGAGCACTGAACTCCATCTGGTTTCACATGGGTGGCAGGCGTCCACACACCTGAACCCTCATTTGCTGCCTCAAAGACACACTAGCAGGAAGCTGGATGGGAAGTAGAGGGACCAGGGCTTGAACCAGCGCAACAATATGAGATGCGGGCACCCCCAAAAGATGTCTTAACTCTCTATATCAACAATATCCATCATAACCCTACATTTCTCTGACTTTTTTTTTGAGTGTGGCTATAAAGCCCAAATGAATAAGTTGAGCTAATTAATCAGATGACAGAATATGAACAAATGCATCTTTTCTGCAGATTTCCTTATAACAATTAGCTTTCATTTTGTTTAATTACAACTAATTTCAGTATTATATCCAATGCCTAGTCTCCCAGTGACTCTACTCTATATCAGTGTTCTCCAAATACATTTTCAATATTGTTAACCACTGTGCAATCAACGAAAATGAGAAAACATATCTTAGAATATAAAAAACTATCTGGAGTTCAGCTATTTTGAAATTCTAAGCATTATTTTCAAATGTTCCCACAACATAAAGAGATCCTACCAATCACAAGGTTAATTAGCTATTCACCTTTATATCCCTTTCTATATGAAAGGTATTTGGCTATATTAGTGGGTTTAAAAGAGAAATACATTCCTTCCCAAAGGACAGATTGAAGAAATAACAAACTAACCTGGCAACAGCCTCAAGACTATCACTATAGATATTGATTCGTCCAACAAACCTGTAAAAACAACAGAACAGCATATACATTTTTTAAGTCATGGCAAAACTCATTTACTACAAATATTAGAGTGAATCAAGATACAAATAATACAAATGACAAATTAGACACAGAAGTAACTACAGAATTCTATATTTTTTGGAAAAAAGTTATATTGAACCATACAATATTTTTATACACTTAAAAAATAGTATCATAGATGATTAGAAAATAAACCAAGATGATAAATATCATAAATAGATCTACCCTGAGCTTCTGAGTCGGGTTCCCCCAGTGACACTGACGATGTTACTGGTTCTGGGACTACTTTCTGAACCATGGTGTTAGCCTTAGCCAGTGCATACTGATTGCCATCTTTGAAATGTCTAGCCTCTGTCTTGGAGCTGATGTCAAAACTAAGCTTGACCAAGTTATTTAATATTTACATAATAGCCTGAATGATGGAAAGGAGGGAAGGAATTATTCCTGATGTGGTATGAATATTTCATTTTCATACTACTAGGTGTTGTATAAACCACATCCAACTACTTGATTCTCCATTGTAACCAAAAGCATGCATTAGCAAGGTGGCTGACATAGGCAATAAATGTCATATGTAAGAGCGTAATAGAATACAATTAGCTCACAGGAGGATCAAGCTATTATTTTACTCTCATTGGCATTATGCTCTGACCAACCAAGCTAACCAGTCTCAAAATGTAATGTCATATTTTTGACAATCAACAATGACTGCCGACTAACCAATGTATTCCAGAGTCTAAGCTTGGTAAACAACAACATAAATTTCATTATTTTAATGCTACCTCCACTTATGTAACTGTTATTTAACTGTTTACTAAGTTTAATTGAAGTTAAACCTGTTTACTGTAGAAAAGTAGCAGCCTATTTGTCATTCTCAGTTCATGATGATCACTGCAAGAAAAGATACTGAACATAATAACTGCATACTCACCCTTCCATTCTCTCTTTACTGTTGTATGGCTCATAAAAGGGATTATTTTGTTCTAAGTAAATCTCATTACTGTATCAGATGGCTAAGTTTACAAGCAAAAACAAACAAAAAAAATCAGAGTATGCCTGGTACCACAATGATAGCTAATAAGACTGACTGGATTAATTTCCTTTCTGAGAAAAAGAAACAGTTAATAAAACATGTAAGAATAGACCGGTAAGTGGCAGCAGTTTTTCTGTAACACTGGTTGCAAAAACAAAAACAAAAAAGAAAAGAAGCAAAGCCGACAGAGAGCAGTAAAGTGAAATCATGTGGTTCTTACTTGTAGAGGTCAGGTTGAGGCTGTTCACATTCAATTGCTGCTCGGAGAGTATCAATGGATTCAGCTGTACACAGTGCAATGGTATCCCGTACTGCATAATGTGTCTAGCCGAAAGCAGAAGAAAAAGGAGAAACAAAATGTCTAGTAATCATATGTCCTGCTGGTTTTAATTACGTAGTACATTTTAGCAAGAGGCTTTGGCAGAATTATAGAAATATTCAATGCACATTCCAAAGTTTTATGGTATTCTTCAAGTAAACTACAAATTAGAAAGAAAAACTTGCTTTCAGTGGACTTCAAAAATAATGAAAAAACTAAAAGCTCTTCTTGATTCTGACAGCCAAGGGGATTCCATTTGCAGCACAGATGTAGTTAACTAAAAACCCCATGAAAACTTAACATTTTTTTCCTTATTTATAGCTGTGAGACAATATGTTGCTCACCTTGGTATATGGCAATATAGAGGACATATACATCAAATATAATCCTTCTGATTATAAGCATAAAATTTTAACAATGGCAAAAACTCATTAATAGTTCTATTACAAAACGTATTAATTATCTTGAAAATGTTCAATATGGCGATATTTTGTTTGACTGACAGGGATATGATACATCTTGCGTTAGAGTATTCTACTAACATATATTATACACTTGACTCACCCAGAACTCAAAGGCTCCAGTGAACCCATTTATAAATTAGCACAGAAGGGCTAATACAGATTCAGAGTTCACCACATATGCAGGAGGGAAAACTGTTGCCATAGTTTCTGGGGGAATATATAGAACTTCCTGAACTATATTTAATACTGTCTCCTGATTTATTAAAAACTCCATACTTTGATTCTATCAATGTAATTGGAAAAAAGATACTATTAGAGACTTCCTCTAAACAAATTTGTATCTATTAGGGAATCTTTAGGTGGATTTCTTCTATCTTGATATATCCTAAAATATCACTTCATTTGTGATCAGTTTAAATGCTATTATGAGATCCTTATCATGCTACCATGATATCCCTAAGACACAGAAATTAGTCATCTAATAGGTAGATGGTATTCTTGAAATAAATTACAAATTAGAAATTACATATTTCCATATACTATCTCCTACTTTTAAATTCCAGATGGAATAAACAAGCAGAGAATCCCTACAAGGATCAATCAAGAGCTAAGAACAATCTTTAAAAGCAGCACACAGAGAACACACCTTCATGTTTTTGATAAGAGCCAAGAACTGATTATGCTAGAAAGTATCAGGGAAGTATGTTTTCCCATTTTCATCAAATTTACCTTAACATACTTACTATGCTTCCAAAGAATAATACAGCAAACACGCACACTTGCCATACTACACCTCTGGGTTTTTTGTTTTTAAAGACAATCAAACTGTTCCTGGCTAGATTTCTTACAGCTAAAGAAAAAGTTTTTTTTTTTAAATATACATCACTTTTATCCTAAAAATAGATCAAATGTTAAGGTTAGAGTATATGAAGTTATTTCCAGAGTCACATAGTTTCAATCACGATTACTCACATTTAGAAAAAAAAATTACTTATATTGAAAGGTAGAATTACAGAGACAGAGATAGTGACTGACTGATCAAGTGATTGATTGACTTATTTTCCATCTGCTGGTTAACTCCCCAAATGGTGCAATAGCCAGGGCTGGGGCAGAGGCCAGAATGTCATCAAGGTCCCACACATGGTAGCAGGGGCTTAATTACTTGGGGCACCTTTGGCTGCTTTCCCAGGTGTGTTATCACACAGCTGGACAGGAATTAGAGCAGCCAGGATTTGAACGCACAGACATGGGAAGAAAGTATCCCAAGAGGCAAATTAAAAATGTCTCTGAGCCACAATGGTGATTCCAATTATTTCCATTTTTTTAAAAGACAAAATAGGCAATGTTAATGTAAAACTGAAGCAGTGTTAGAAAAACTGTGATAGCTTTTATTTGGTAAGGGTTTTTCTCCATTCTACACCACCCATCTACCCAAAGATGAATATTTACTTAGAGGATGAAAATTATGCAACAGAAGCCCTACATGAATAGGAAAAGCAATAAAGATTACAGGAAGCCATAAAGCAGTAGTTTTTACAATCATCTTGATCGCAATATTTTTGTCTCTATTACCTTGCAATTGGATTCTCCATCAAGACTGGCTGTTGTGACATAACAGGTTCCATCAGTGGTGCAGGATGATAAAAGAATAAGATCACAGGGAAAAGTTTCATCTGCCTGTACCTCTACTACATCACCAACCTAGAATATAAATAAAAGTGAATATAAATATCTTAACTCTAAACGATTTGATTTTGATACCTCATATCAAAGTTAAAATATTACCAAGAGGCATCTATAGCTTTGGGGCTTGGAGAGTGTCTCAGCGTCCTGTTTCATGAGAAAAGTGATGAAAGAATATTACTCAACATCAAAAATCCTTTTTACATTCGTCAGCACCTTAGATGCTTTCGGATTATCTCAGCACTTAGCACTTACTTAACTTTTACCTCTAATAAACAACTCCACCATCTACTGGCTCTCTGGAAGTTTTGGTGCCGTTTGAAGATAATAATCATTATCACTTCATGAATGAATTCAAAAAAACTAAATGCTCCAAGCTGATTATTTCACCAACACTAAGAAGTCATACTTCCACTCTGTAGCATGCATAATTCAACATACTTTGCTTGACACCGATAGCACCTATAATTGTCGGGGGTGGGGGGAGGTTTCTACTTTTCAATTCTCAGAAAATCTCAGTTACTTATACAAACTCCATTTCCCCTCACCCACAATATTTGGGAATAAACTTCATTAGGTTAACTTTTCAAGAATGGATGTCATCAAAAGAATCCATTAATACAGCAATGAGAGACGATTTTCTTTAAGCAGTATCAAAAGTACAAGGAAACGGAAAACAAAACAGAAGAAATCAGTTTTAAATTCATGGAGTAATTTGTAAGTTAAATGTCTGGTCTTTTTAAAATGAGCTCATGTCCCAAGTCCCGTGTTAATATATATACATACATATGTATGTATCTATGAGTATATACATATATATGTGATACATATTACATAAGTATGCACACATTGGGCAAGTGTTTTAGATAAATGTAACTGCTCCAGAAAACTGAACAGAATATGAAATAAAGTATTAAGCAAAGTACTTTGTACACAGAATGTATTTTTTATATAATGAGTATTTTCTAATTATTATCAAGAATACTCCATGGTCCCAGTTCTAATCCCAGGAGCCCCACTTTCCATCCAGCTCCCTGCTTGAGGCCCAGGAAAAGCAGGCAAGGACAGCCCAAAGCCTTGGGACCCTGCACCCACGTGGGACACCTGGAAGAAGCTCCAGGCTCCTGGCTTCAGATTGGCTCAGCTCCAGCTGTTGTGGCCACTTGGGGAGTAAATCAGCAGATGGAAGATCTTCCTCTCTGTATATTTGACTTTCAAATAAAAATAAATAGATCTTTTTTTTTTTTAAAGAATACAACTACTTTACTTTCAACTTATGAATACTCTACATTTTTTGGAAAGATGTTAGAAATCTTCAGTTTGGTGCTTCTCAACATTTCTAATGATAGGAAGCATGTAAAAATGATAAGTGCTACTTTTGCACAGCACACTCAAGGAAAAGGAGGAGGCTGATGGGGCAGAAGACAAGCCACTTCTGAGAGTCAGTATAGAGCACATCAATGTAAACACACTGGCTGTGACATGCTCAACATGAAACATGTGTCTTCTATTCACAATAAACCTGGCAGATAAATTTTATCTTTTTAAATCAACTTTAGGTAGTAGCTAAGAGTAACAAGATGAATAAATAAACTAATTTGTAAACAGTACTTTGTTTTACTGGATCTTTCTTTCCCTACTTACATAAACATTAGATTGCTTAATAAATCCATAAAGTACAATGAAATATGCAGAAGAAAAAGAACAAAATATTAACACATTTTTACAAGGAGATACCAATTAGAGGTATGATGATTTATAGGCATCAATAAGTGAAATTTACAAAGTACACTTTTTAGAATTTATTTTGATTTATTTGAAATGCAGAGAGAGAGAAAGGCCACCGATGGAAGGAGGAGATCTTCTATCCATCGATTCACTTCCCATGTGGCTGAAACATACAGGGCTGGGACAGGCTGAAGTCAGAGGACTGGCACTGCATCCTAGTCTCCCATGTGGGTGGCAGCGACACAAGTACTTAGGTTATCTTCCATTGATTTCCCAGGTATAGTAACAGGGAGTTGGAACTGAAGCAAAGCAGATGGCCTAAATCAAATACTCTGTGACGGGTTGCCAGTGTCACAGGAACTGGCTTAAACCCTATGCCACAAGGCTAGCTCCTATCAAGTGTATGTTTGTCTTTAGTACTTGGAATTCATTCACACATGAGATATAAAGGTCCCTGTATCTGCAATGCAAGTTGAAATTGTTAAGATGGGTAGATATCAGATCATAAAATAGCTTGGTGGCACAGTCTTAAGGATTTAGGTCTCTCTGGAGAAAAAAGAAAATCTAAGATAAAGAGAATGATAGAGCACAACATTGAGATTGGAACAGGAGAACAATCACTCTTTCATCCAGCAATGTTACACTGAATGACCAACAAGAAATACAAGTCTACCACTCAGGAAGAATCAAGTGGACAGGCATGTTCTATGGTTCAGGATTGCAGGATATGCAGAAAGAGAACGGTAGAATAAGAACCTGGAAAAGAACCCTTTGGCATATCAGGTCCCACACAAATCTGAAAGTAACAGCAACCTACTACCCAAGGAATTTGAAGGACAGCGGAACAGCATCCTATTGTTAAGATATACCTAATGGTTTCATTGGGAGTCCACCTTTGATTGGGAAGTAGCGATGCATACTGCACTGTATCCTCATATCTAGATATGACAGTCTCCGCTACACAGTTACTATACATCCTCTTAAATGAAAAGCCACAGAACAAAATCAACAGGAACAAAACAGAAATTTACAACATCATTAAGTTAAACAATATGCTACTGAATAACTAATATGTCACTAAAGAAATGAAAACCAAGAACTTTATTGAAGAAAATGATGCTATTGTATGACCTATAAATCAGTGAAGAATGTAATTTGAGAAAAAAAATGTTTTGAAGAAATGAAATTCCCAATGAAACTGTTAGGTATATCTTATCAATAGGATGCTGGACTGCCTGCCATTGTCCATGCCTGTAATGATGGACTTATGACTGTGTATGAAGAACTATACTATTATAATAATATAGGGGAACTCAGTGTGTTGGGGGAGGGGATTTGAGCAGGGAGTAAGGAAAATTCCAGAGCCTATGGAACTGTATCATAAAATAATAATTTAAAAAATGGGAAAATAAATAAATATAAAAAAACTTAAAAGTTGAAGAAAGGAAAAAACAATTATTTGACAACACAAATTTATGTTCATGAGCTGGGCCCGTTTATGTTGAAGAACTGGAGTTGTCTGAAGAGATTAACTTTTTTATTGTCTACACAGATTTATGTAGCTCTGAAATAAACATTCTTAAAAATAGACTCATCATAAACAAACACAAACATACCAATAGATTTATTCATGCAGTTTAGACCAAAAGCAAACAAAAAAAATGGGTATTTCAATTCTAGATGACTTGTAATATTATAGGAAGTACTTTAGTGCTAATAAACATGATACTAGTGCCAATGTTGTGGCATGGTGGGTAAAGCCACTACCCACGACATCACTATCACATATAGATGTCAGTTTCAGTCCTGGCTGCTCCACTTGCATTCCAGTAGCAGAGAATGGATCAAGTGTTTGGGCCCCTGCCACCAAAGTGGGGGACCCAGATGAAACTCCTGGCTCCTGCCTGGCTCAGCAACAGCCATTGTGGTCATTTGGTGGAGTAAACTAGCAGATGGAAGATCTTTTTGTCTTATCATCTTTCTCTGTATCTCTGCCTTTCAAATAAATAAAATTAAAAAATAATAGGGAAAATGATAGTAAAGATGGTCTGCAACTTGTTATACTCAACCTCTACTTCTGCTTTTTTTTTAAAATTTAAACTTATTTACATAAAGTGAACATATTTTATGTATTTCACAATACAGATTTAGGAGCATAGTAATACTTCCCACTGTACCCTCACTCCTGTCCACATTCCCCAACCAGCTTCCTTCTTTTTCAGTTTTTAAAAGGGATACTTTCAGTTCACTTTATAATCAGAGTCTTAACACACCATTGGTTAAGATTTTAACAAAAAAAAAAGTAGAAAAGAAAAACGGGGGGGCAGTCAGCCCTTGGCCATAGTAGGCTAAGCCTCCACTTTGGCCTGTACCCACATGGGAGGCCAGGAAGAAGCTGCTGGCTGTAGGCTTCAGACCAGCCCAACTCCAACTACTGAGGCCATTTGGGGCATGAACCATGATGTAAGATGTCTCTATTTGTGTCTCTTTTCTAAGTCTGCTCCTCCAATATCAATATACATATATATTTAAAAAACCTACTCTTCATCAAAAATACAGACAATCTCAGTATGTCAATTTCACTCATATAGATTGCACTTACTGTACTCTATATACCAGTTACCACAAATCAGGGAAAACACACTATTTGTCCTATCGGGACTGGCTTAGTTGGCTAAGCACAACGGTCTCCAGTTCCATTGATGTTGTTGTAAAAGGATTTCATTCTGTGTTATGGCTGAGTAGTATTCCACAGTGTCTATATATATATATCTTTTTTTTTCTGTATTCAGTCATCTGTTAATGGACATCTGTGCTGCTCAGTATATTATTGGTACATATCAGGTGGTTCACTCATGTACCAGCACAAATGCTTTATTTCTACTTGGCACTACATCAAAACATCCAAGCAGTCTTCAAAAAGTTCATGAAACATATAATTATCAAAAAAAAAAAAACTACAGAGAATTCAAAGTTCTTTGCAGCAAAACATACTTTTTAGAAATATCTGTCTTTATTGGAGATATATATGTATATATAAAGACTCAATCACAGTCTGGCTTTAAGACACTCCAAATGTTCCCTGTTACATTGAGGCTGCAGACCAAGTCACTCTCCTGCCCGAAGACAGTTCCACCACACCCTCTCCCACTAAGCTTTAAACACTAACATGAAGGACTAGTGGCTGAAAAGCATGTCTTCCCACATGTACACTTCAGAAAGTGCTATATAAAACTTCATACAACAGTGTCATCTCATTTAATCAAGATTACACCTGGCAAAGAAAGTTGGTGGACAGAAGGTAATTATACAGGCCCCATTATAAAGGATGATTGTGTGGAAAGTAACAATAAAACCAGAAAGGGGTAATGATAGGAGGAGATGTGGGATACCATTGTTTGCATTTCAATCTTACCTCGTATCTTAAGAGCAACAGATTCAATATTACAAATCATTTAGGCAGCTTCAGATTCTTACAATGAACAGTAATGCTGAGTATCTACACTTGCTAAGAAAGCTTCCAATCTTTTTTTTAATAAATTTTATTTTTTATAATGATTACATGATGGATCACGGTGGGAAGGACCATGGTTTAGGGAAAATTTGGTTTAATGACTGCTTCCAAATCTGCTATTTCTTCTTGTTTTTTTTTTCTGGGGGAAAAAGGGGGGGAAGCACTCATGACTTCCACACATCCCAGCACCCAGGGATGAGGAACTGCCACCTAAAGCTTCCAATCCTAACCTACCCTAGTTCCATGATAGGGTCTGCCCCACAAGTTGTAAAAAACAAAGAAATGAACAACATGATATTTCAAATTCAGTTGGTCTTTCTGCTCTGTAGCCTTCTTTCCATCATTATCATAAGAAGCTGCATAAGAACTGATAAAAACTCAGTAAGAAAACAATTTAATTTACTAATAGAAAAAATACCATATAATTAACTCATCGAATCATACACTGGCGAAGCTGTGGACCAACAGGAAGATTCATTCACTGTCAGTGGGAATGTAAAATGACACACCACTTTTCGAAGATCGTTTGGCTGTTTCTTACAAAACTAAAGATATTCTTAGCATATATTCCAGCAACCTTGCATCCCAGTATTTATACTCATAGGAACTGAAAATATCATCTATACAAAAATTCTACAATGTTTATACAGTCTGATTCATAAATGTCAAAACTTGGAAGGTACTAATATGTCAGCTGGTGAACATACACTGCGATTCAATAAGAAAGTAGAATGTTACTCATTAATAGAAAGAAATGAATTATCAAGCCAGGAAGACAGAGGAAAGTTAAATACACATTACTAAGTGAAAAAACACACTGCATGACTCCAACTATATGACATTCTGAAAAAGGCAAAACTGTTAAGATAATACAAATATTAGTGGTTGTCTGGAATAAGGAATAAATAAGGCAGAGAACAGAAGATTTTAGGAAAGAAAAATTATCATATATGATAGCAATGGGGAATACATGTTGTGCATTTGTCAAAACCCATTGAATGTACAACAGTAAAAGTGAACCTTAATGAAAACTATAAATTACGGGTGACAACCATGTGCCAAACCACGGTTCATGGATTATAATGATTGTTGCCACTGTGGTGTGCAATGTTGACAGCAGGAGAGAGTACTGAGTGTATATAATTATGGGAACTCTTATTTTTGGCTCAATTTTGATATGAATATAAAATGCTCTAAAAATACAGCTTATTAATTTAAAACATCTGGGTACCAAAGAAGCTTTGATATAGAAAAGCCTAAAATTTGATTTGGCAGGGGCCTAATAACAATGATTAGTTTGAAATGAAATTAAATCGCTTGAAATCTTGAAAAAAAAAAAATAGGACCTCAGAGCCCTGACATATTGTTGGGTGGAAGCGTAAAATGGTATACCACCATGGAAAACAGGTTTGTAAGTTCATTTAAACAGAGGCTGGCACTTTGGGGCAGTGAATTAAGCTGTTGCTTGAGACCCACACTCCGTATCAGGTGATTTGAATCCAGGCTGCTTGGCTTAGAATCCCGCCCCTTAACACACCTGGGAGGTGTTGATGGGATGGAGTGTCTGACTTTCAGTTTCAGCCTGGCTGTGCTGGCCACTGCAGCCATTTGTGGAGTGAACCAGTAGTTGGAAGAATGCTCTTTGTCACTCTTCCACTCAAATAAAGAAAGCTTTCTTAAAAAGTTAAACATAGTAATACCACATGACTCAATGATACCCCAGGTACCTAGCCCAAATAATTCAAAACAGATGTTGAAACAAAAATTTGCACTTGAATACAGCAAAGTTCATAATATTGAAAAGTGGAAATAATTCAAACGTTCACAAACTCATGAACAGATATGCAAAATGTGGTACAGCCACAATGCACTATTACCCAGGCTGCAATAGGAATAAATGATGATAGATGCTACCATAGAGATGAAGCCCCAAAGCATTCTGAGAGAAACCATCCACAGAAGTTAACAAGAGTATACATTTTATATGAAAATTCCAAAAGTAAATATAAAGACACTGAAAGGGGTTTAACATTGCCAGAGACTGTGAATAGGAATAAATATGGAATGACTGCTTAATGGTCCTGGGGTTTCCTTTTTGAGGGATGAAAAACATTCTGGAACTAGACAGCATCAATAGATGGATATTATTGTGAATGTACCAAAGACACTGAATTGTATACTTTAAAACAGTGTGTTTTTACCACAATGAAAACTATGCAAAAAAAGTACCTTAATTTTTTCACTTTCTTTTCTCACTCGCTTTGCATTTTCAATAATGTAAACAGTGCTTTTGTTGACTTCATTATCAGCTCTGTGTCTCAACCAATCTTCATATCCCTAAAAGGATAAAAACAACTATATAACCAAGCTCAAATAAATTAAGCTGTTAATTTCTATACCCACCCTCTATGAATGAAGAGTAGATATTCATAATTGCCGTTTTAGTTTCCAGTCAGAATTCTAAAGAGACAATGCTGAAAACTTTAATAGTAAATAAGACAGATTTTCAAAACACTCCAGGTAAACAGCTTTCGTACCCTAACAGGCTCCTCCATTCTACCAATAAATATCAATACAATCTTATGTAATAAGAGCCTTCATACTCTTCATCTGTGAAGGACTATGATTTATTCTTATAATCCTACTCATGTACAAGGTAATGGTAATTCTTTCACTCTTATTAAGATTTAACTGCTAATACTGTATACTGTGTTATAAGTATATTGTTGTAGTGATCAATTCCAAGGAAACACAATTCTCTAACACTTGCAGATAAGAGTAAAAGCACACTAGGATTGTTTTGCAAGTTGTAAAGATCAAAAGCTGAACTTTTTCACTGACTTGAAGATAAAAGAAAATATAAATTGGTGTTCACTTTTCAGAGTTGAAAGTAATCATGGAAAGATAATAGGTTACTTTTTTTGGGTTATGGAAGGATGATATTTATTTGAATACAAGTGTGATTTTTATAGCCTTTTGCTTATTTTGTTGTAATAATGTCTATGGCTTTTTAAATATAGTCATTTGAAAAATCTCTTGAACACTTTCGTCCCTTTTGTTCCACCTTGGGTATTACATACACTCCTCTCTCTTGATAACAATGCCACGCTATCATTTCACAGAATGCATTCTGGGATGCTTGTGGGGAAAAGCCTTAATATGAACTAGCATTAGAAAGAAAATGAACCCATACAAGTGTTTGAAAGCCACATATGCTATTCTTGGAAACCAAAATTTTATTAAAAAAAAAATCCTAACAGCCTAGAGGAAAGAACATTCCAGAAGTCTTTATTTAGCAACCAAACATTTGATAAACATCTTACAGTTCCTGGTGGGCAAGACAGAAGACCAGATAACCCCAAAAGGAAAGGTATTTTGTTCTCAACACCTGTAAACAGGCCTTCATTTTGCAAGTTCCTTTGGGATGTTTTTAAAAGCCCTTTGTTAAGTACTATCTACAAGTTTATTCGTAAGTAGATTCTGTGGATTAACTGTATACATGATAAATACCATTACCAATCCCTTCACCTCTAATTTTCTTGTTTCCATTTTCAGGGATTTTCCAAAGATACTAGTATAGACAATGCTCAAAATACTGAGGACAATCTGTGTCAGTGTGTGAGCTTTAAAACAGGTATAAATGTCCCTCTATCCACCACCCTCTTTGGAAGCAAATAAAATATTTATGCTTTGGTGTTCAATGCCATAGGCAACAAGAAAACATCCACTGAAATGAAAAATTTTCAACTCACTTCACTAAAACAATGAATGCATATTAAAAATACACCTCTCATTTTCCAATTGAGCTACAGTTTCTTCCTATTCTTTAGTTTTTACTTACCTCCCTCCCCACGCACAAATATTGAGAAAGCAGCAAGTAAATCAAGGATATGCTTTATTATTATTTTAACTCTTTCTCAATGAAAGCTAATTCTAAACTTAATCTACTAAACATACTGCTCATTGTATATAAATATGAAACAAAGCATTTGGCAATGAAATTTGAACTAATCTGTACTGAAATGCAGGCATAAATGAAAACAAGAAATTTACCTGCTTAATGGCTGTAACAGTTATGACAAAGAAAAGTGGAAGTCCACTGGTAACTGGGCTAGTTGGTGTGTCTACTGTGACCTAGGTAAAGAAATTAAGTTGAAGGCAAAAGCAAACATAGCCATTAACTCATATGTAGCATTTACATGTTACAGGAATTTCAGACAAAAATGCACACACAACACTGCAATAGCAGAGTAAACATTAATTTTCATTAAAATAAAAGAAACCTGCAGTGAGGTTGAAGAAATAGTCCTAAGTTTAAACTTAATTTTTATCCCATTTTGGATTAATTCCTTCAACGGCATATTTCCATTTACTTACCACCTACTTGTTGAGTACCATTTTGTCAGCCCCTATGCAACTTCAGCCAGTTTCTTGAGTTGCTATTTTAAATAAGATGGAGATAAGCCCCTGCTCTCTTGTAGGTAGCAGCTTACAGATAAAACCAGACACTGATATCTAAAGAGCAAACAGGAGTTAACTAGAAATGGGATTTACCAGGAACAATAAAAAAAAAAACAGTGGTGAGAGACAGTGTAGTGTTAGAGAGAAGCAGAGATCCGATCCAGGCAGGGCCTTCTGTATCCCATAAACAGTGTTCAATCCTTGAAGTTTTATGAAGGAAGAGGACACATGATTGGAAGTGCAGATTGAAAGATCATTCCCACAGTTTTGTGGAAGATGGATTGGAAGGGAATAGCAGGGGAGCTTGGAGTGCATTTGGGAGCCTGTTGCTCTAATCTTGGTGAAACATAATGGTTTGGAGAAAGGTGGTAGCAAGACCTGGAACAAAGTCCTCAAGATGTTTAAGAAGCAAATGTATGACTGGTAATTAGAAGCAACTGTTGATTAAATATGTCTTCCAAGTGTCCATCTAACATCGTGAGTGGATATTTTCCAATGATAAAAAACAAAAACTGATTTGAGGAAGGGAGATCATAAATTCAATCTGTCCTCATTATTTACAGAATCTCATCTCCCATGTCCAGTCAGGCCTGCCCTGCAGTATTACTGTGCTATAGAAACAGTTTACATTTCTGGGTAAATGTAAGATTTTACATGCTCTTGTGCTTTTAGGCAACCTTTTCAATACTCCTGAGATACAAGTTTAGCATTCTCCAAACACTAAATGCCTTTTAATATTTCAAAGGTTCAGTTTAAATTATCATTCTTTAAATTTTTCTCTCTTTTGGGCAGAAAAATATCTATCTTCTACTGTATGCCCACAGCACTATGAATATGCTACTAAAAGAATTTGCACTAAAATAAGCAAATATGACTATATTCTCATCCATAACATAAATTCCTTAAAAGTCAAATCTTCTCATAAAATTTTAAATTATTTTACATATATAAGATGAACAAATTTTATATATTTCACAATACAGATGTAGAAGCACAGTGGTGCTTCCCCCTCTACCCTCCATCCTTCCAAAATTCCACACCCACCCTCCTCCTTCCTTCCTTTTTCTTTTTTTAAATTTTCACAATGGCGTATTTTCAGTTTACTTTACAACCACAGACTTTACACTCCAGTAGGTAAAGAATTCAATGAACAGCAAGTAGAAAAAAGCCCTACTGTTCCTCATGAGTATAGACAAAGTTGTAAATAATAATCCAACTTTGTCAGGTCAGTTTCACTCATATAAATTATCTTTTTTGTACTTTGTATATTAGTTACCACAGACAGGGCAAATATGACAATTGTCTTATTAGGACTAGCTTATTTCACAAAGCATAATGGTTTCCAGTTGCATACAGCTTGTTGTAAGACATAATTTCATTCTTTTTATGGTTGAGTAGTATTCCACAATATTCACGCACCTACCACCACTACTGCTACTTGTTGTACTACATGGCACAAAGGTGGGTGTTGGTACATGGATGCTAAGATGCTGAAATGCGCTGCCTTCCAAGTAAAATGACTCTTGCAAGAAAAACTCTGTAGTAAACATTATATCTGAAAGATAATCTGACAGTGTTGTGGTGTAGTGGATAGAGCTACCACTATAACACTGGGATCTCATACTGGCACCAGTTCTAGTTGTGGCTGCTCTACTTTTTTTTAACTACATTTATTTCATTTTATGACACAGATTCATAGGCTCTGGGATTCCCCCAACCTTTCCTCAAACCCTCCCCCCATACTGAATTCCTCCATATTGTTACATTAGTACAGATCATATCCAGTCATGATTCCTTCATTGCAGACATGGACCATGCAGAGTCCAGCATCTTATTGTACAGATACATTCAACAGTTTCATTGGGAGACCATCCTTGGTCTGAAAGTAGGTAGCTGCTCTACTTTCAATCCAGATTCTTACTACTACACCTGGGAAAGGATCAGACGACAATCCAAATACCTGAGTCCTGTGCACCCATGTAGGAGATGTGGAAGATTTCCCTGGTTCCTGGCTTCAGACGACCTAGCTCTGGCCACTGCAGCCATTTGGAGTGTAAACCAATGAATGCAGGATCTTTCTTTCTCTTTCTTCCGTCTCTATCCTTTTTCCATCTCTAAGTTTGATTTTCAGATAAATAAATGAAAAAAATCTTTAAAAAAAGATATCTGATCATGGATACAGAGGAATTCCTTTTCAATTATTTTTTTAAATTCATGATGAAAACTGGCTCTTATATCCCACAATGGTTTTAAATAGCAGGCCAAATTCAATAGTTGTACCATTCACTCAAAGACTCAAAGCGGATAAATACATAACATCAATAAGGCATTTGAGCCATTCATTGGCACTTATCTGCTTTAAGAAAAAAAAATTGGATAAGAAAAAAAGGACCTTTAATGTAGTAAAAATTTTCATGTAGAATTATAGCAAGGAAAAATTTTATATCACATAGACTTAAAAATGAAAGATGCAATTTAAAGTGTCAACAATTTACAATACAGCAGAAGAAACATAAAAACAGACTGATCTTCCAGGCTTTCACCCATCCATTAAGTGAATAAATAAGTCAGGAAAATAACTGATGATTTTTCAATTTGACCGAAATGGATATTTAACAAAGAAATCTGTTGAACCAATTTCACTTTTGGTATGTACCATTTCATTTCATAGTACATGAATCATGTCTTTGCAAGATAAATGAAAATATGAAAAACACTTTGTTTAAAAAGTAACAAAACAGAATCTAAACATGCTTTCTAGTTAAAGAATACTTTAGAAACCTATAAAAATCATTTAAATTGTAAAATACTTCTACTATAAAAAGTCATACTAACAAGCCTCAGAACACCAGCATCACCACCACTCCCCAAAATACTAAGAAAATCAAAGTTATAAATGGAATGAAAATTTGCTTGAGTCAACAAAGTTTCTTAAGTTGAATAGCTGTGGAAGTCAGTATGGAGTGCTGAGATGACTGAAAATTGATCTACCATATGAGCCAGTTATCCCACTTTTGGAAATATATCCACAGGAAGTGAAATATGCATATGAGAAAGTGAGAAAGTGACCTGCAATCCTATATTTACAGCAGTATAATCTACAATAGCAAACACATGGAAACAACACAGATACCTGCCAAAAAAAGAAATGGCTAAAGAAATTTTGGTACAACTACTGTATGGAATACTACTCAGCCAATATTTGCAACAAAATGGTCCCAACTAGAGATCATTATGCTCCGTGACATAAGACAATCCTATTAGGACAAATATCACATGTTCTCTCTGATATAAGGCAACCTTCATGCAAAATCCAAGATCAATAGATACAGAGGTAAACATACATGTACATAGATTTATATAGAAGAACAGTAAAGTGGAGGCAACTATACCATGACATGGAGATATGTCACAGTATGCATCTCTACTTCTGAATAAAAATTGGAAGCCCAATGAAACTGCTAAATATATCTTGACAGTAGAATGCTGGATTTCATACCATTCTTTATACCCAGAATCTCAGGATAGACTTAAATAGCAGAATGATGGACTGTGATTTTTTGAAACTATTGTTATGAAATAGGGGAAGACAGCGGGAGGAGTGGGAACAGGGAGGGTGGAAGAGAAAATCCCTGAACCAAGGAAATGTATTATGAAAAAACCTTTTTTAAAAAGTTGAATTGCTATTTATTATCTTACCTGTACAAGGAAAATGATGAGAAAATAAAAATTCGCAATTCTTCTAAACTGCTCAAATAGATTCTTTGGGAGGAAATTCCAAAGTGTATACTACAAGGGAAAGAAATAAGGAACACTATCAGAAAAATTCTAATGGTAATAGCTGATATCATTCAATATTATAATAGTTACTGTTTCTAATACTTTGAAACCCAAACCTCAGACATACACAACAGCATATATCTAGAGGTATAGTATATAAGAAGCTTTTTCTCCAGAAAGCATTATAATGTTTAGCAGCTCCTAAACCTCTTTTTTCCTATTTCCTTGATATGAACTCTAACATCATTCTATATATAATTCTTTTTTCCTACTTCTATTTTTTAAAGATTTATTTATTTTTATCTAAGGGCAGCTTTACAGAGAGAAGGAAAGGCAAAAATCCTCCATCCACTGATTCACACTCCCCAAGTAGCCTCATCAGCCAGAGCTCAACTGATCCAATGTCAGGAGGGAGGAGACTCTTCCAAGTCTTCCACACAGGTACACGATCCCACGATTTTAGGCCATCTTCCACTGCTTTTCCAAGGTCACAAGCAGGGAGCTGGATGGGAAGTGGAGCACCCGGGACTTCAAATGGTGCCCATATGTGGGATCCCAGTGCTCTGCAAGAGGAGAATTTAGCCACAAGGCTGTCACACCAGGCCCTCTCTATGTAATTCTTGCTGTTTTATCAGAATAGGTAGTTCATTCTGTCTTGTTTATTACATTCCCCCTGAATATCTACACCAATGCCTGACAGTAGAAAATAAATTATGTGCCTCAGGAAACCACTAAATGACTGAGCATTCAGAGATACAAACTTCTTTCACTAGTACTTTCCATATCCATGACAGTTGAGATTTATGCACAACCTTAAGTCACAGAGGCCTTTTGATTTAGTCAACATCATACGGCTATGGGCTTTGGAAATTGGTACTAGGTAAAGATTTCAGTACGCAATTGCAGAAAGGCCTAAGGAGAGAGCTTTGGGGTCAGCTGTCATACTATATGTACTTCTCTCACTAATACTTTAAGTTCAATGACTGGGTCAGCTAAAAGTCAATAGCAGTTGAACTTTCTAGATGACTTAATACAGATGACTAAAAAGCAGAAATGAGCAAGTGTTTCTTAACCTAGAAGGCTAAATTTATACTTCAATATTCTCTATCTCAATTATTTGCATAATAAGAATATATTCATTAATAAGGTAACTGAAAAGCCAAAGTACCAGAGTATATGGAAACTGACAAGTGATATCTCTTTTTATCAACTTATGAAGCACAAATTTCAGGGAATTTTTGAGAGAATGAAGACAAATGGATGCAAATACACTCAGTTGAACAGCTGCATTATATGAACATCCAATTTAGAAATTTCTTCCCATAGGGTCCAGAGAAGTATCTTAGGAAGGATCATTCTAAAATAAGGGCAGAATTGTATATGAATGTGCACCACTTCAGAGGAAAAAAGTCCACACATATTATGAGATTCTCAAGGTAGCTTGTAAACAAAAATAAACATTGAAAACCACCTGGAAGCTGACCCTTCATAGTTTGCTACTTATTTGTGCCAATTACTTAAGATCAATTTTCTAAAACCATAAACTAAACCCTGACATTAGGCTAAAAGCTGAGCTTCTGGCAGACTGACCTTCTGTTCCCAAACAAAAAATTTTTTTTCTATTAAACAAATAAGCACAAGGACAGATAAAGTCCTGTAGAAAGAGTAGTGTTAACACAGGAAAAGGGAACATTTTATCGTTATTGTTTTGAGCTCCAGTTGTGAGTTTGCCACTGTTCTTAGTAAATGAACTGCTTCCTTGAGGAACTCTGTGTATTCCCTTCATAGGAAACTACTGCTAATTCTCTCTTCTTCACAAGAAACATCCTCTTTCCACATGTATCAACCACAGGATTTGGCACAGGGAAGGCATATGAGAAATCCTTATTAATACTTGTGGTCTTGGGGCTGAGACCAAACTGTATAATGTAAAGGCAGGACTCAGACTTTAATGTGTCTCCCTTAGCCTAAGGTGTCCTTGCCTATCATTTATCAAAAGGAATTCATTTAACTGAGAGTTGTACAGTACAAGGTTCTAGTCACTGGACTCAAAAAAGTTATTTGGTTTTCCAATACAAACAAACAAAACAAAAAACAAACAAACAAAAAACCTTTCAGGCCTATATTGTCCAGAGGGGATTGGATTGTTCAGGGGGTATTCCAGACCCAGGGAAGATGGTAGCTACCAGCTATAGGCCAATCTGATCATCCTAAATTCCCTAAAGGGCACAGCATCAACCAATCAATAGAAGGTCAAGAGCATACATTAACCAGGAACATGAACTGAACATGCACAGCTCAGCCACAATTTCAATTCATAAGAACCTTCACCCTGAACTCATTAAGCAGCTCAGAAATTAAGCAATAGTTGTCTGGCTCCTGATTCTGTACTTTGCAATAGAGGCCTTTCTCCTCTACCCCAATATCAGTGATTGGCTTTCTGTGCATCAGTTAGTGGACCCAAGTTTGGGTTCTACAGCAACACCCACAATTAGTTTGGCGAGAAGTGTTGTTCTTCAACATTGCCAGTGTTGTGTCACAATGAGTTAAGCCACTACTTACAACACCAGGATCCCATCAAGTGCAGATTGGAGTCCCCGCCAGCTTCTTGCTAATGTGCCTGTAGATGTGCAGTAGATGAAACTGGAAGCACTTGGGATCACAACTCCTATGTGGGAAACCAGGATGGAGCTCCTGGCGCCTGGCTTTGGCCTAGATCAACCTGGCTGCAACGTCTATCTGGGTAGTGAATCAGTGGAAAGGAGATCTCGCTCACTTCCCCTGCCTTTCAAATAAATAAGCAAATCACAAAAAAACAAAAACTTGTATCTCGGCCATTCACTCCATTGATTTATTGAAGTAAAAAATAACAAGCTACTGTTACATTTTTATTACAATACAAAGATGATATTTAATGCAGAGCAAAAGAAGTATACATTATGGAAAGTGTTGCAATTAAGTAAAACTGAATTAGTCATTTATGCCAAGTAACCCAAATTAACTTATTTATCTGAAAAGTAGACACTCAGGATTGCTGAGTTTCTATAAACCAAACACAATGTTAATCATAGGAAGAAAATTTGTATAGCAGCTGCTTTTTTTTTAAATTTCATTTCATTTTATGACAGTTTCATAGGCTCTGGGATTCCTCCAACCTCTCTCCATACCCTCCCCCCATGGTGGATTCCTCCACCTTGTTGCAGTATTACAGTTCAAATCCAGTCATGGTTCCTTCATTACAAGCATGCACCATGCATAGAGACCAGCATCTTACTGTTTCTTGGAGAGACCATCTCTGGTCTGAAAGCAGAGCTGGCAGAATATCATCCCGATCAATTAGAAGCCACAACATAACATCAACAACAATTTACAACATTATGGATGTAATTGACATGGTATTGAGTGACCAATACGTTAGAAAATGCAAGTTCTTAACCACATCCTGTGACTGCTTCATTGACATTTCTATTTTAGTTTATACACAACTGCTGCTATACACCTTAAAATGGCTATAGGGTATTATTCAGCTGTCTCGTGTCTATTTTCATTTTTATATTTAGCTGTTTATAGTATTGAAGCATAATTTTTACTGAACTTGGCGAATTTTAGGATAGTTCAAACTGGGTTATAACTCTGATAAGGCATATGTCAACAGTTGAAGTGCAGAACAGTTTTAGGAAGGGTGTGCAGAGAAATCCTCAATACCTTGGTAAGGAGTAACTAATTCTTGTGTCCTACCTAGTAAGGCATGTGTGAGTCCACGCTGACTGTTTCCTCTCTGTTCTAAGCTTTCCTTATTGGTCTCTGTCTATCTGATCTAATTTTTTTGGGGGGGGGAGCTCTGGAGCGACCCTGATGGTCATTGCAAGAGAGGGTGGGGATCCAAAGTTGGAACTAAGGACCAGAGAAAGCTCCCCTCCTGGGTCCCAAAGGAAGTTTACTGTTCTTCTGTTTCTGCGGACTGCTCAGGGCTCCTGGCTGTTGTTCCAATGACCTTGGATCCTGTGAGGAAGGATTTGGGCTTCTTCCATCCCTTGTGGGAGATCCGAAAGGGAGTGGATGAGCTCAGAGTTCTCGGCCTCTGAAGGCACTCCAGTTCCCCGTAGTCTCTTTGGCAGCTGGGATGTATTCCTTGGTGCCCGTACTGATAATCCTTGGTGAGGATTTGGGAGTCTCCAGGGTTGTGCTACAAGCCTCCTCCTGTCCCCCTGCTCCACTCTGGGGTTCCTCCCTGCGCTGTGCATATGACCTCCTGTTAAGAGGCTGTCAGGATCACTCTTGATTCCCCCTGTATGTCTTTATAGTTTTGCTAATGTCTAATGCTGATTCGAGTCTGTTTTCTGTAAGTTACCTGTTATATTCCTGATAGGTTATACTTAACGTCTTCCTCACACATTCTAAGGAGGTGGAAGATTTCTCTGCTCTCCCGCCCCATTACGGAATAACAGAGTATTAAAAGTATATTAGGTTTTACAGTTCTTTATAGCAGCTGTTTTACACAGAGTGTGATACATTAGTTTTTTTCCTCATTTTTATTTGGACAGTAGAGAGGTGGAAAAAGAGTGAGAAAGCAAGTGGAAAGAGACCTTCCATCCACTGGTTCACTCCCCAAATGTCTGCCATAGCTAAAGTTGGAACAAGCTAAAGTCAGGAACTCAGAACTTCATTCAGGCCCCTTCCCCTGCCCACATGGGTGGCTGGGACTCAAGTACTTGAGCCATCATGTACTGCTTCCCAGAATGCACTACTACAAGAAACTGGATGGAGGCAGAACAGCTGGCCTACATACAACCTAGTACTCCGACATGGGATGCAGGAGGCCAAAACAGCAACTCCATCACTACATCACATGCCTGCCTCCGAGATGATTTTTCCTCAAATAAGCATTTACTGAAATAAGTAGATCTGTTTTACTATCATAGTATTCATGTAAAAGATTTAAAACTAAAGATAGATTGCAGTATGCATCTCTACTCCTCAATAAAGGATGGACTCCCAATGAAATTGTAAGCAGACTTTGGACTGTGTACCTGAAGTCTTTCCAAATTTCCAGTGTAGCATAGAAAATGCTGATGAGAAAGCCAGAATTCCAAATAAGTTGTTATAATTTGTTGATACAGCACAAGAGACAGGTAATGGGGGACAGTATGGTGGCATAGTGGATTAAGCTGCTTGCTGAAAATGCTGGTATCCTATATACCAGTTCAAGTGGGTGCTCCACTTTTTCAAAATGTACCATTTTTCTTACTTATTATTATTATTATTGTTAGTATTCATGACACAGCTTTGTAGTTACAGGGATTTCATTTCTGATCCAGCACCCTGCTAATGTGCCTAGGAAAGCAGTGAAAGAAGGCCCAAGGGTTGGGCCCCTGGACTCATGTGGGAGAACCAGAAAAAATTCCTGGCTCCTGGCTTCAGTCTGGCTTCGTCCCAGCTATACTGGCCATTTAGGGGACAAACTGGCAGATGAAGATTATCATTCTTTTTCTACTCCACAGACCCCTACCCAAGGTCCCTAAAATTATAGCTTTTGAGTAAATAAATATTTTAAAGAGAGAAAGGAAAGAAGATATTCAATGAGGTGACTGCTGTGTAAAGTAATAATATTAGCAGTCGACTGTGAATGAACTAAGGATGAGCACTGCCTTTTCTAACACAAGATGCATTTAGATACAATGGGACAGAATAACTGTTTCTTAAGATGACTTTTGGGGTTGGGACCACAGTATAGTAGGCTAAGGCTCCACCTGTGGTGCTAGTATCTTATATGGGCTCCAATTCAGGTCCAGCTACTCCACTTCTGATCCAACTTCCTGCCTATGACGTAAGAAAGCAGAAGAGGATGGCTCAGGTCCTTGGCCCCTACACCCACGTGCAAGAACCAGAGGAGGCTCCTAGCTTCTGGCTTCATATTGGCTCAGCTCCAGCCACTGCAGCTGTCTGGAGAGTGAACCAGAAGACAATCTTTCTCTGTGTGTGTGTGTGTGTGTGTGTGTGTGTGTGTCTCCACCTCTCCTTCTCTCTGTAACTGTCATTCAAATAATTCTTTCAAAAAACATTAGTTTTAAAATACGCATGTAGTTGTGACTAAGCAATCAGATCCTGAGAAACTGTTTACTTTGTTAAGTTACTGCATCTGTTTCTCAACTGTCCTTGATGTTGGAGTCAATTACCAACCAAGCAGCACAGCAGTCTTATTTTCATTACTAGTCCCTCACAGAGGTTTCTTTTTTTAAGCACTTTTTCTGGTTACATCATAAAATTCAGATGAAAGAACACTCAGAGCAATCATAATGAGACCAAAATTTAACTTAAAATGTGCTATCAGGAACAAATATGACTAAGACAAGAGAAGTCTAATAAATTATACTGATTGTTTTTTTTTAATGGGGAGAAATGTGAGTGTAACTTTAAGCTTAAAATGTAATACAAGATGTTTTGGGACAAAGAAATACTAATTTTAACCTTGGGCATAGCTTCAAAGAGGTGGGTGGAGCTCACTGATTGTTATCCGAACGAAGGCTCTTCAAGATTGGGATCATGAGTTTTAAAGAAAAAAACTGTAAAGCAGTTACATTTGCTGGAAGCAAAAGATCCTACAAATCTAGCATGGTGCAATCAATGTTACTTTTGGTATAAAAAAAAGTTTCCAAGTTCTGTAAAAGCTACAAAATTTTGATGATAACTGCAAGTTTCTGCAGTGTACTTACTTAACTAGTAAAGCCACAAAGGACAAGTTTTCCTAAGTAAAGTATTCCTGTTGCCAGGAGGAAAAAATTACAATTTTTATGTTAACATTTAAAGAGGATCAATGTGTTTGTCTTCAGTGTTTCCTGCATTAACATTCTCAGTGCTATAATGACATTACCAAATAGTATCTGTAAATAAAATAAACTCTCAATTAAGATAAAAGTTGTTTTTATCACACAATGGTGGAGAAAGGAAACTGACATTTCTACAAAGCTAGAAGACATCTAACATGTTCCATAAATTATTTATATCCCCAATGAAAAGTTTCTAGTACAAACACCAACAGCCAAAAAGCAATCTGAGGACGAAATTCTGGAACTGTTCATATCTCCAGAGTAGGCCTAAAGGCTTTCTTTTAGGAGACAACCCCATAACATTCAAAATCTGTGAATCTGATAAAATCAACAGTACTGCTCAGGACCGCAGTGGTAACAGTCACAAAAAGACAAGCAGGAATAGCAACTATCATTATATAGAGTTGTTACTATATGCCAGACAGTGTTAACCACTTCTTGTAGATGATTTCATCTTCACCATAATCCCCCAAGCTAGATATTATTAAAATATATTTAATATAGGAAAATTGGGATTTCAGGGATATGATGTGACTTAGTTTCCTTCCTATGGAAGACTGTCTCTAGGGATGAAGTTCTTGACCACCACACTGTAAACTATTCTCACAATTATTAAACTGTATTCAGGCTATGGTACCAAGATTTCATTTCCTTCCTTCTCTGAAGTTACTATACTACCAATTCCCCATTAACTGATCTACAGCTTTTATGACAAAGCAAATCAAAATTAAATGGCAGCTAACTAGAAGAAATGGTAAACACATAATTCAGAGGGGAAGAAATAGAGTTAATAATGAAATGTACACTTCCAGGGCTTCTTCCCGTGACACCGGCATCCCATATAGGGGCTAGTTCATCTCTCAGCTGTTCCACTTCTAATCTCCCTCACTGCTAATGTCCTGGCAAAACAAAGGAGCGTAGCTCATGTGCTTGGGCCCTTGCCACCAACGTAAGAAACTTGGATGAAACTGCTGGCTTCCAGCTTGGCCTAGTCCAATGCTGAGTGTTGCTGGCATTTGAGGAGAGAACCAATAAGCGACAGATCTCTCTTTAACTTCAAAAACAAGTAAATCTTCTACAAAAGTACACTACTTTAACCTAGCTTCACATATCTACATCTGTATGCAGTCTATATCTGTTTACAAACATAATTTCACTTGTCCGTTATGCCAACACCACCCTTATAGGTTGCTTTTAATAAACTCCCTTTCAGGGAAATAATTATAAGGATTTGTGTAGGACCTGTCAAAGTACATAAGCATATGCTACATTCCTCAGAAACACAATCAAGTGCATTTATTTTACTTAGTAAATGAACTTTTACTGAGTTAAAAAAAGAAAAAAAAAACTTACCTTAGATGAAACTATTCTATTATCACAAAATCTTTGTGCAATGTAAGCTTCTGTCTCTGAAACTGGATGATTTCCAACAAACACTGTGCGTGTACCAACTCGTTTTTCTTCTCCAGCACACTGCCCAAGAAAAAGAGGGGGAAAAGTCAGCTTTTCATCACATTTCTACATACTTTTACAAATATTGTCTAAGCATGCTTTGCTATAATCTCAGGAGAGTAGTACAGAAAGAAAACCTTGTTGAGGATATTCAAAATCCTCCAGGCACTTAGTTGTTGACTTAGTGAAGATTAGTAAAAGTACTGCTTGAACCAACTGTTCTAAGGGCACAGTGCATTTCTACATTTGCAGGAGCCTAGAGAAATTCACTCTAAAAATATGGCACCGTAGTTTGCTGATTATTTTAAACTAAAATCTTTCACAGAGCAGCAGATGCTAGAAGAGGTTTTACTCTGATACTCCCTTATATGTCAAAGAACATCATAAACATGCTTGGCACCTGAGTATTTATTAACTAAACTCATTTCTGTAGAAATAAAATTGAACCAATTAACCACATTTGGACAAGAGTTTGTCAGGAACTATTGTCCATTTCCTCCTCCTATTTAATTCCCAAAGACAACCTACTCTCTGATCCTTGTTACTAAACCACTCTGATCATTGATTCCATCCATTCACTCACATAAATTCATTTATTACGAGGGGCTCGAGTTACGGTATAGCAGGTGGCATCTCATATGGGTGCCAGTTTGTATCTTGGCTGCTCCACTTTTTTTTTTTTAAAGAT
The DNA here is from genome assembly GCF_030435755.1 of Ochotona princeps. Taxonomy (NCBI): domain Eukaryota; kingdom Metazoa; phylum Chordata; class Mammalia; order Lagomorpha; family Ochotonidae; genus Ochotona; species Ochotona princeps. Next base: position 97,216,414 of record NC_080865.1, read on the forward strand.
TTGTTTTATTTTTATTACAAAGTCAGATATACTGAGAGGAGGAGAGACAGAGAGGAAGTAGAGCTGCCGGGATTAGAACCAGCGGCCATATGGGATCAAGGCGAGGACTGTAGCCACTAGGCCATGCCGCCAAGCCCATGCTCCACTTCTAAACCAGTTCCCTGCTAATGTTTCTGGAAAAGCAGCAAAGGATGGTCCAAGTGCTTCAGCCCTTGCAGGCACAGGGGAGGCCCAGATAAAGCTCCTGGCTTCAGACCAGTACAGTTCTGGCCATTGCAGCCATTTGGGGAGTACACCAGCAGAGGAAACATCTGTCCCTATCAATTTCCCCCTCTCTTTCCATATAACTCTGCCTTTTTAAAAAAAGTAAATAAACCTTTTTTTTTTTAAAAAAAAAAAAAGATATTTATTGCTAATCAATTGTTGCATTCCTCATCTCTACCACCCTTGTGAAGAACGACATATAAATACCTAAAGTTTCAGATATTAGGTAATCACATTGTGATTCCCCTTTGTGCATTTAAAAAAAAAGTACAATTTTGCCCATTAATTAGTTTAATGTCAGCTCATTCCAGTGAACCTTTGGAGTGCATCCTACCAGAAACAAGATACTGTATTTTTATGCCAGTTATTTTTTCTGTTTAAAATTTACTTATGTTTGTTTGGAAGGCAGTAAAACAGAGACAGGCTTTCCATTTGATGATTTAGTGTGCAAATGCCCACAGGATCTAAGCAGCAGTCAGGGCAAAGCCAAGACGCTGGAACAGAAATCAGGGACACAAGTATTTGACTTATCATTGCTACTTCCCGAGTACCCATCAGCAGGAAGCTGAAACTGGAGATGGAGCTGGGACTTGAACTCAGGTGGTCTGATATGAGATGTAGATATATTGTTGTACTCAAAGTCCACCTCCTGACAATCATTTGTCTTTATCTTTCATCCAGAGGCCAAATGAATTTCAAATATCACCTTTATAGCAACACACAATTTATAAAAGGTCAGGTTGGAAATACTTCATTTATCGAACAACCTGTGAAGATAACATCATCAACTACCTTATTAGACAGTAAAAAAGCAGATGAAGATTACTGTTAAACACAACATAATTACTTTTAAGTATACAGGTCAGAAACAGAATGGCTACATTTATGAAATGAATGATATTGTTGAGATTCATTCATTTATTTCAAAGTCAGAGTTAAAGAAGAGGCAAACAGAAATCTATACAGGCCAGGGTTGAACCAGAACTTCATCAGGGTCCTTCATGTGGGTGCAGGGCTCCAAATACTATCTTTCACTACTTTTTCCCTGACAATCAGCAGGGAGCTGTATCTGAAGTGGCCAAACTGGTATACGAGCCAGTGCCCATATAGGATCTTGGCACGGAGTGCAGCAGTTCTACATGCTACAAAAAGCCAATCTTGCAGCTGACTATTTCTACAAGGAATTCTGCAATTCTTTGGGTTTAAAGAAAAGAATTTTTTTTTTTTATATCTTTCAGAGCCAATTATCTTAAGTCCAACTTCACATAATATATTTCTAATACACCTTTTACATTTTCTAAAAGTAGATTCCTTGATCTTAAAAGGACCATGGTTAGAACTCTATTTACTCCAGCTGTAGGCAGTTAACTAGGATGCCTTGTACCTAGGCAAGCGTCACACTGCTAGAAGAAAAGCAGCTATAGCTGGCTGGCATTCTGGGTCTGGTTAATGCAAACTTTGTATTAACTGTACCATTGTGCTAGCATAGTTGCCTATTCCAATCTGTAAGGGCTGGAGGGAGGAAAGCAGATTGCCACACCTGCTTGTCAGTGTTCCTGGGCTGGGTTGGGGGTCACAAAGGGTTTTTGATGTGGGTCTGGCCATTGCACCCATCAGGATATCTGAGAGATAGGGCTGTGAGTGGGCCAGGCTGGCAGGTTCAGCAAGCCAGCAACACAGGTCTCCCTGGGCTAGGCTGCTGCACCTGCCAGCATGCATCAGAGCCAGGGTTTGGGGCAGGTTAGGTTGGGGGCTATAGGAACAGAGTGCTAGAGCTCCCTGGGCGGGGCTGCTGCACCTGCTGTGGGGGAAAGGCCAAACAATGGTTTTTGGTGTCAGCAAGAAGTCCATCCTTTCATTTCATATCGGTCTCAGACAGGTCAGGATCTCTGATCTCAGAGATCAGAGCCACAGGTGTTTGGTTTGGCTATGGTGCACATGTTGCATGATCAGACCACCTATGCTACTGATTCCTAGGCAAGGAACACAACATTTTAGAAATAATGAAGATGCAGTGAACATGGCCACTGGCACCTGAATGGAAGTTCTCCAGCTTATGAGAGGATCCATTAGATGAGACAGAAAACTCCAAAGTTGGGACAAGCAAGCCACACAACCCTAAATTGATAGGAACTATAGAATGCATGATGATTGTACCCTAAAGCAACCCTAATAGGACAGGTAGTAGCTTGCTTAGGTTCACTAGCTGGAAGTGACACAACCCCTGAACTTTTGTAAACCCTACCCATCTATATCAATCAAATGACCTCTCCCCTGGGACATACTTCCCCTCACAGGGGAATCTGAGGCAGTATCATGAAGCCATTCCCTTTTCCAAGATCATATGAAGATTGATGATGTAATCTTTCTCTTCTGCAGACACAGAATGGAAAACAGAGACCTTTCCCCTCCCAACCAACTCTCCAGCCCAAACATGCTCCACATATATCCGTGATCTCACATTTAAATAAACTAAAAAAAAAATCTTACATTTTTTTTAAAAAAGATTTATTGATTTTTGTTAGAAAGGCAGATTTACAAAGAGAAGAGAGACAGACAGAAAGATCTTCCGTCCGTTGGTTCACTCTCCAGAGTGGCTGCAACAGCCAGAGCTGAGCTGATCCAAAGCCAGGAGCCAGGAGTTTGTTCTGGGTCTTCTAGGTGAGTGCAAGGTCCCAAGGCTTTGGGCCGTCCTCAACTGCTTTCCCAGGCCACAAGCAGGGAGCTGGAAAGGAAATGTAGCAGCCGAAACAGAAACCAGTGCCCACACAGGATCCTGGCAGATGCAAGGCAAAAATTTAGCCACTAGGCTATTGCACCAAGTCCTTATTTACTCTTCAATTTTGCCTAAGTTTTACTCTGTTTTCTGTTAGAACAGGAATAGTATGTTTTGCAAAGATTTATGATAATCTCCTTTGATATAACTATATTATTGATATTACCACATTTTATGTAGAAGTACAACTGAAACAAGTACCTGTTTATATATTTCCAATAACTTTAAAAAAATACAGAACGCTTCACAGATTTGCATGTCATCCTTGCAGAGGGGATCATTCTGATTTTAGTATATGTGCTGCTAAAGTGAGTATTCTCCATTAACTTTTTAAAGGTAAATGTTTTAAAATATGTAGCCGCAAAGATTTTTTTTCCTTTTTCAAAGATCTATTTAAAGGTCAAGAATTTAAATCCTTACCCTCCATATAATCATTTCAAGAAAAAATCTTAGAGCTTGCAAAGTTTTCCACATATCTACTGTGCTCGGATGTATTCCAGTCTGAACCTGTCAAAAGAAGACTAACTTATGTAGATATGATACAATAAATTATTTTAAAATTTAGAGATAAACCTCTTGTCTCATTTAAATGTAAGCTTACTAAATAACTACTTGATGGAATATTGCCTTGTAAATTTGTAGCCAATCATTCAAAAAGTGACAAGGAAAATCTGAATAGGAAAGAGATTCAGGTTAGGTCTATAAAGGGAGCCTTAGGGGAAACTACTGTGCCGTGGGTTATTGAAGTGTGAAGGCTCCCTAGAGATCTGGAAAAGGTCAGTAAGCTTCTGTGCTGAACAGCTAAGTTATTTATCTTGTCTGTCCCAAGAGAATGTTGGAACATCTGGTTGCCCAAGGTTCCTCATATGCTAAAAGTGGCAAATAAATTTGCAAAAGAGTTCCTGCAAACCAGTGGAATGCCTTTACCAGAATGGTAGCTTTCATTCAATAGGAATTGACTTCTCTGTTTGCAATTTGTGTAATATATGGGGTCTGGCAAAACTTGCTGATGAAACAATCAATTTTTTCATATCAAGTGCACAAAGCTTCAACTGAATGTACCTGCCAAAGGTGTAGTTGATTGGCTTTACCTCCACTCCTGCATTACATGTAGGTTAAGGTCTCTGTAGTCTCCACAGCAAAACTGAACTTTACAATGCACTAATTTGGATCAGGAACACGGCAAGTCCATGTGGAAACAGCAATGTACAACCTGTAATTTCATATTCAGATGGCTGCTTTTTCACACAAGCATAATAATAAAAACTACAGAAAGAAAAAGCTACCTTTCATACAGATTCTCTAGTCAGTCTCCAAGTGGAAAGAGAGAAGAGGCAAGGAGGTAGCGGGTCACCGAGACAGGGCGAGTTGCATACTCAACTACCGGGGCCACTGATGAACAAAACACCAAAATAAACCAGTACTTCCCCAATTCTGAATTTTCTTCAACTTTTTGATGGCGAACAAAGGAAGAAAAGGCGGATGATGCATTTTTTTCAAGAAAGTAAACTCCAAATATTTAAAAGGCATTTATAGTTTTACTACGAAATTTCCCATATATAATTTCTCTGATCTTATTCAAATAAACCCTAAATGGCCTCTACCTCCATGAAGCTGAAGAAAAGAAATCTAAACGTCTGTACATGAGGAGTATGTGTGCACGTGCCCTCACAGTGTCATTATTAGATGATTATACAGGGCCAAGTCTCCCTGGCCCAGGCAGGTATGGACTAATGGTGGGATGACACAAAACAGATGTCCATTTCACCCTAAAATCTGATGAACTTGCATTCTCTGGTGGAATTTCCTGCAACTACATAGTACTACTTGCTTAATACAACAATGGGCAATTTGGACCTTGTGTAAACTCACTGTAATTTTCCGCTTGCTGCCAAGGTAGTGTTAAACCAGTGCTGCTAGCTTCTGTGATTTCAAATGAAGTAGTTTCCTTTGCCAAGAGAGAACCTCTTAGGGAATTTTTTAAAAATCCTGCTTGGAAAGCATAACACAGTCTGGAGAGGGAGTATGGGCCCTGCCCCTTGTAATACGTTTTAATTCAGCAGGAGTACATCCTGTGCTGAAATGCTTCCCTCCCGATTATTCTTAGGAACAGCATTGTTTAATATGCTGATACTGACCCCATTTTAAAGATACATCACACATTACATCAAATGAACAATATTTGAAGATATATTTACAATATACGAATCAATGGAAAAAGAATTTAAGTTCTTTCCTCAAAATAAAAAAAAATCACCCTTTCCCATCACTTTTCATTAAAAAAAAATAACAATAAAAAAATTAAAGATCAGTAAGATGGTGCCTATTTCCATATTAAATCTTACATCTTTGCCAGTCATAAAAATGGAAAGCTGCTGGAAAGCATAATCTGTTTCTTAACTGCCTCCAGACATGTGACTATATAAGAATAGAGGGGGAAATAGAGGCTTTAATATAAGGCTGCCAATATAAAAGCTAGCACAGATCTCAAACAAAGCCTACCTCTCCTTTCCATGTGTTGTCAATTTAAAAATATCACTTAGCCCATAGATACGTGAGTCTTTTTTCCCCTCTAAGATTTATTTATTTTATTGGAAAGGTAGATCTGCAGAGAGAGGGGGAGACAAAGATTCTCCATCCACTGGTCCACTACCCAAGTGGCCGCAATGGCCGAAGGGGAGCTGATCTGAAGCCAGGAGCCAAGAGCTTCTTCTGGGTCTCCCACATGGTGCAGGGTCCCAAGGCTTTGGGCCATCCTCTAATGCTTCCCTAGGCCACAAGCAGGGAGCTGGATGGGAAGTAGAGCAGCCAAAACATGAACCAGTGCTCAAACGGAACCTCTGCTCATGTAGTGATGATTTAGCCACTAGGCCATGCACTGGGCCTGATATGTTAGCATTAATTCTGGTAATACACAAGTTTTAAACACCATACTGATGTATGTACTTTTTTTTTAGTTCTTTTTTTATTATTATTATTTTTAATTCATTAATTACATTGTATTATGTAACACAGTTTCATAGGTACTTGGATTCTCCCCACCCCTCCCCAAACCCTCCCACCATGGTGGATTCCTCCACCTTGTTGCATAACCATAGTTCAAGTTCAGTTGAGATTCCCCCATTGCAAGCGTATACCAAACATAGAGTCCAGCATGTTATTGTCCAGTCAAGTTCAATGGCTTCTTAGGTATACCCTCTCTGTGTATGTACTTTTTTAATGTGCATTTTTTTTCTAGAAGCTCTCTCTGTGAAAACTGTAATTTACAACCCTGGATAAAAATTATTGCCATAGACTATCTCTATGAATCAGTGATTTCCCCTAACCAATATCCTACATTTTGTGTTTTACTATATCAGCCACACTCTCACACTAAGTAATTTATTAAAACAATTTTCCTTTCAACAGACAAAATTTTACATTAACTCCAAATTGCTCACAAAATAAGACTGCCCTTCAATACTTCCTCTGTAGGTGATTAATCTCTCATTAGTTGTTCAGATCACTGATACGGAGAATTGCAGGCCCTGTATTCAAAGTTACTTAAGTTACCAGTGAATAATCTTAACTGATGTCATTCCTATTAATTTTGTTATTTCTATTGCTGAGAATTACTTTGTTAGTTCCTATAGCAAATAAAATATCTGCTCAAAAATGAATAAAAAATTCTAATATCTGAGGACTAGGCAAGTACTTAATTCTGTTATTCTCTTTTTTCAGGTACCAGTATTCCTGAACAGCATAATCAGTGTTAAAAACACCAAACAAACTCAAAACTGAAAGAATGATCATTTCATTAAAGTTTTAGATGCCTATTAAACTGCTCTCCAAAGTCAGCATTTCCATGTAGAGTTGGGAGGGGGACCACAACACATTCTGTGGTCAAACTGATGACATTTCCAGGCCACTCCTTTACCAAAAAAAATGAAGATGAATAATCCTGAGGTGCAAAATACAGAAATAACTATAAAGTGATCCTTAAAACTGTACTTTTCAGATTTTGCTTTTACTGCAACTTATTCAGTCATTAACTTGTCTTTCCCTCTGCTGCGAGGGAGTAACACCAAACTTAAAATAGGCCTTGTTCTGTTGTTTTACTTAAAGCATAATGAAGGTCATATTAACTGAAATTCTAAAACATCTGGCCAAAATACATTTGGATATGCAAATGTCATCCTTAAGAAGGTATCTAATTAGGTATTACCCAGTGGTAGCACACATAATCAAAGAAACATGGTGATAGGACTGTCATACAAGCACCTAACAAACACTGACCACAAGGACACGTGCATGAACAATGCCGCCTTCAGAAGTCCAGGTATACTTTTATTATCTCGGTATGATACACTGAATAGTTTATTTTACTAGGAAGGAACAACTGATTCCAAGTGTTCCAAATCCTCCCTGCCCTGACCGCACCCCACGTCCTCAAGCCAAGTACCTCCTGGCTACAGAAAGCTGGTTCTAGAGAATGAAAACAGCTTTTCCAGAGCACTGTTAATAGATTCGACATACCGAAAAATGTGTAAACATTTTGTGATTCAAATTCTAACAGAAAAGGGCTTTGAATGATTTAGAGGTCCTTCCTTATATAGAAAGATATGAGACTCTCAAAGCTCCTCTTGGGAACATGTCATATCAACAACACTTGAATATACAGAGATAAACTGAATGTACTGATCTACAAGGACTCAAAAGTTAATTTGCATTTTCACTACCCAGTATCTACACATCAGCTTCCACTGTATTCAAAACAATTAACAAACTTTTGAAACTCTAAATGGGCATGTACTTCTTCTGATTATCCTCAGGAAATGAATAAAAACACATAGACTAAAACAAGAAAAAAGAAGGTCACAGGACCACAAAGCATAATCTAGCTGCGAAGAGACCAGAAGAATGCACAGGCTACAAGCATCAGGGGCTGGAGGAAAAGACAAGACCATCTGCATAGTGACATCTGCTGGCACACTGGCAGCTAAATCACAGAGAAAATGTTGCAGAGTATCAAGCTACTTGTACCAAGTCCTAGCCAAGTTTCTCAGAACATGGGAAGAGACACAATCACGGACTGCAAAGTTTGTGTTCTTCCAAGGGAGGCAGCGAAGCAAGCATTAAACATTTGCTCTGTTCCTTCAGAGTTGAAAGCAGCACTACAGTGGCCTAGCTTCCTTTACTGCCCCATTGCACGTTGTTCTGTTACTGTTCTTCACAGACCAAATTGCGACTGTAACTTTTGTGTTTTAAACGACCATTATTTAAAACCATCAGTATCTTGTACCATAGTATTTTCTCCTTATCTTGGAAAGATTTTTCCCCTAAATTTTACCTACAAAGACTAGGCCATTATAAGAATTGAAGCTAAATTTTCAACTTAAAGGAATGCTCAAATTGAACATGCAGATATAGAAAAACACTTTATTAATGTACCCACTATGATATCCAGACAACAACTACACACTGAAACTTCAAAATGTATACAAAAATTATAGAAGGCCTATGCCGGTCAGTTCTTAAGAGTTGGAACATTTCCCCATTTAGAGCCCTCATAAGAAAAATATATCTTAATAGCAAACAGTAATATCCAACAATGACAAGCAAAAGCTCCACTGGATATTAGAGATGCCTTTATCAATCACTAGCTACAAGACATACATTTTTAATCCAAACATCACTTTCAAGATCAACAGACAAGACTTTTTATTATAGTGTAAGAAGAGATAAGAAATTATGACTAGGGCAAAAAATATCAGTATCGTAAGAATTGTCCCATGGTACAAACAGGGTTTTATTTCCTGTTTCAGTGACAGCATCATCATCATTTTTTTAAAGATTTATTTATTTTTATTACAAACTCAGATATACAGAGAGGAGGAGAGAGAAAGGAAGATCTTCCGTCTGATGATTCACTCCCCAAGTGACTGCAACGGCCGGTGCTGTGCCGATCCGAAGCCAGGAGCCAGGAACCAGGAACCTCCTCCAGGTCTCCCACGCGGGTGCAGGGTCCCAATGCACTGGGCCGTCCTCCACTGCTTTCCCAGGCCACAAGCAGGGAGCTGGATGGGAAGTGGAGCTGCTGGGATTAGAACCGGCGCCCATATGGGATCCTGGTGCATTCAAGGCGAGGACTTTAGCAGCTAGGCCACGCTGCCGGGGCCAAACAGCATCATTATTATTTTTTTTTAAAGATTTATTCATTTTATTACAGCCAGATATACAGAGAGGAGGAGAGACAGAGAGGAAGATCTTCCGTCCGATGATTCACTCCCCAAGTGAGCCGCAACGGGCTGATGCGCGCCGATCCGATGCCGGGAACCAGGAACCTCTTCCGGGTCCCCCACGCGGGTGCAGGGTCCCAATGCATTGGGCCGTCCTCGACTGCTTTCCCAGGCCACAAGCAGGGAGCTGGATGGGAAGTGGAGCTGCCGGGATTAGAACCGGCGCCCATATGGGATCCCAGGGCTTTCAAGGCGAGGACTTTAGCCGCTAGGCCACGCCGCCGGGCCCAGCATCATTATTATTAAAGTGACAGTATTTTCCTAGAAAACTTTGCTAGTTCAAAGATATGCTGCAGCGGATCCAATAAAACCAGTGAACGGCCCTGTACAGTGGTTCAGTGGCTAAATAGTCACCTTACAAATGCCAGGACCTCACATGGACACAAGTTTATACTGTGGCTGTTCCACTTCCCATCCTGTGGCTTGGGAAAGCAGTAGAGGATAGGCTTGGGACCCTGTAACCATGTGGAGACCTAAAAGGAACTCCTGGCTTCAGATTAGCTCAGCTCTGGCCATTGCAGCCACCTGGGGAGTGAACCAGTGGATTGAAAGCACTGTTTCTGTCTCTCCTTCTATCTGCAAATATACCTTTCCAGTAAAAGTGAATAAATTTTTTTTTAAAGATTTATTTTATTTTTATTACAAAGTCACATATACTGAGAGGAGGAGAGACAGAGAGGAAGTGGAGCTGCCGGGATTAGAACCAGCAGCCATATGGGATCAAGGCGAGGACCTTAGCCACTAGGCCATGCTGCCGAGCCCAAAGTGAATAAATTTTTAAAAAGTGCATGTATTTTCCCAGATAAACTGCTACATATTACACAGAAAGCAATCTAGCTACACAAAAAGTCTAAGTCATAAATGTAATTAGCTTGGATAGCACTTCCAGGTTATATCTAGTTTTTAACATCTTTTTTTTTTATTTTAAAACAAAACAAGTAACATAAATTTCTACTGTGAAGTATAGTTTAGTTGATCTGACCTTCTTGTGACAAAATTAGGAATTCACCGTCACTTTGTGCCAGAGCACAGCACAATGGGGGGAAGTATATCAGAAGCATTACCACTAACTATAAATCTCTCTTATCTCCTCCCAGCTTTGCGTTTGAAGCTGGTATGCAGTATAAAGATTGGGTGTAGCCATAAATGCTTAACCACTAATTTGTATCTAACTACTTACTATAGAAACCAGGAAAACACTAGAAATACAATATTTACTTTCAGTACATGAAAACACCTACTGAAGAACATATCAAATAAATATGTAAATGTTGTCCCATAGGTTAAAGTAGCTAGGATTTAAGATTTTTCATATGCCTTTTAGCACTGGAAAGTGGAAATGACATAAGATAAGGTAACAAGAATATCAGAATGTAACAGTTAACGTTCCCTAAATTGCATTTTGTAGAGCAAATCAATAATGAACTTCCTTAGGAAGTTCACAGGCTATTTACAATGCATACTAACATAGTAAAAGCCACAAAAGATTTGGAAGCATAAAAAATGTTGTATTTGTCCAAGTTAGCATTTCCCAAAATTATGTGACCAAAACTTTTCTTCTGTCGAGGAATTTCCAGTAGCAGCATGTCTCACACAATTGGTTTGAGCCATGCTATTTTAATATATTTCTTGCATTATTAAGCGTGTCTGTATACACAGCCTGTACCTGTGCTGGATCTCTTGATAGGAAAAGCACAAGGTATTCTTAATAATCCGCATTAGTGAAGTATTCACAGGTATGAAAGGAGATACTTGTTATGACAATTTCTCTCCTTTGAAGCCAAAAATAGACAAGTAAAATTAAGTATTTGAGCATAATTCCTGGTAAATGTTTTTGTTCCTAAAGCTTAATATTTGAGTACCATTTGCCACCTATTTCACACTAGAGACCTAAAACAAGACAAAAGAAATCTAAGGGTATAAAAGAGAATACCTGTTTGAAGACAACAAATATTTGCAAATAAATACACGAAAAAAATTAAGTATTCAGGATGAAATTTATTTATAGGCATCAAGGCATAACAAGGAAGAAGAAATAAATGAAACGTGTAAAGCCATAAATATCAGGTAAAGATTGGTATTCCAATGCCTTTTAAAGTTATAAGTATAAAACTGAGTAGATTAAACTCTTTAGGGTTTTAATTTTGGTATTGATAAAGGTACAGTGCTTTCAGCCTTTAAGGATGTCCAGTTAAAGTGCCACAGTGGCAATTTATTTAATAGTAAACTTCAGATGTGGAAAAATGCACTCTCAGATATGCCAATTAACCTAGGTGAGATTTAGTTCTCTAATAAAATGAAATCCAGGTCCCTTTACTGAAGATACAAATAAATGCAAATTAAAATAAGGTAGGATTAAGTACCATTTGGACAATTTGAAATAACAATGAATCATTTAGTTACAAATTTACTTGTCTATAGATGCTTTTTGATGACAAAACGAACATACACACATAGATTAAAAAAACTGCTTGTTTTTTTTAACGAAGAGTGGATACATTGAAAATGTATGACACTGTAAAATAAAAACCATTCAACACTAAAGATGAAACCATCCACAAACCAAAAATCTTTTAACATACTTTTTGTTACATAATTGGACAAAGTACTCTTAAGTTTTATTCAAATCTATGACTGAAAACAGCAAGAAGATATTTCTAAAGCATACAGAAAGAGTATCTAGAACAATTATAAGAATTTAAAGTCAACATTAAAAATAGCTTTCAAGCTAAATGATGAAACACCACAGTGGTTGTAGGTCTCTTTATAACCTGACTTGCTCAGTGGAATTAAGCAGATTAGTTCTGACCAGTACTCAACAATTAAATATTCATAAAAACTCAACTCTCATGAATGTGTTTCAGTTCAGCTCACATTATAAAAGGTATGTGTGTACAAAAATGCACTGAAACATTTCTAAATGCATTCTTTACCACTCTAAACTCAGATATGATATAAAACTTTCCAAAAAACTGACAAATAATCACACTGAGGTAAGGGTAGAAAAATGGAAGACCTCGACAGAATATAGGCAGGCCACAAAGGTTGGAAACTAAAGTGCACTTTCATTTTTCAAGCACTGTCAATGATGCTCTCCTATCTGTCCAACTTTATCTTGCCCTTGATCTATCCCTTTGAATTTCTTTTATACATCATTTGCCTTCTCTCCATTTCAGATGAGCCAGCCCCAGGCCATTTCAAGACCCAGGGCTTCTACTCCACTGCTTCTTTCCACATAGACTGAGAGTCTTCCCTAATCTCTTTAACTACTTAAAATTACCCTCCAGATTCTGTCAACCATCACTTTCTCACTAAGCCTTTCCTGACTCAAATGAAGAGACATAAAGAACTTATTCCCTCAATTTATGTCCTCTATAGGTAATTTACAGTGGCAATAATTTACAACACAAAACATGAACACAATTTCAATGTTCAAAAAGTTGTAAATCCAAGTCTCCTCAAACATGACTGTCAATATTTACCCAGAGAAAACTTTTGTCAATGTTCTGATTTGGCAAAACTTTTTTTTTTAAAACAATCTGATTAGTTTCCATAAAAAAACCAAAGCATTAATTATGACTATAAGAACTTTGCATAGCCTACTATGACAATTATGCTCTTTAAATATAATTTAATCTAACTGGTTATTGTAGTGTTAAATGATTTATACATACTTTTGACAATTTTATCCTGTGTGGTATTCACATTCATCATTTCCAGCTGATTAAACAGTTGATTAAAACTGGTAGTCATGGTTACCCCTGTTTTAAAAAGCCAAGCATGGGCCAGAAAAACAATTCATAATGTAATGTGGTTTCTGTGAAAAACATCAGTTTAAAATGTTTATTACTCTTACTTATAGGAAGCTTTCCATGAACACAATCTACCATAACGCACAAAGTCAAGTTGTAAAAAGTTTTCAGGAGGGCCCATCACTAGGAGCTAGTATACATCAAACAGAGAGGCTGGGGTAAAGGCTAACATAATTTAAATTAGCCAACCATGTTCCTTTCTCTTCTTACCTCTACCTTATGTAATAATCAAACCCGAGGCAGGGTCTTTGTGTCAAACATTCATTTCTCTGTAGTCAAAGCACAAAAAAGTATCACTACAGAAAGTCTCACACTAAGAAAGACTCCATCAAAAGGTATAAAAGAACATTTACACACTATAACAATATCTTTGTACTTTTAAAACCTGAAAAAAAAATTTAAAGAATATCATCTCAAAGATTAACAAAATCACTTGTAAACATATTTTCCATAACAAACAGCAAGGAAGTTTACACAAAAGATTTACAAATAAATAATCAAGCAGTAACATGTTACTAACAACACTTTTTTTGGATTGGTTTGCAAAATCTAGATACTCTATTACAAGTAAAAAACAAGACCAATTCCACATCCATGAATAGTCATAAATACTAGTCCAAGATGTATGTAAAAATCCTTATACTAAGATCACACTGTTCTTTCTCCTAGGGAAGAACCTCCTAATGAATGGGTGGTACAGGGAAAGAGGTTTCCAGGGTAAAATGATTATCCATACAAAGGGTTGAGAAAGAAAGCAACTTGTTATAAAGGAGAATATTAAAATCCAATGCCAAAGAATGGTACAGCCATAAGGAAAACATTTTCTTCCACTGATATTAAAAAGCATAAGTGGGGGCCTGGCAGCGTGGCCTAGCTGCTAAAGTCCTCGCCTTGAACACGCCAGGATCCCATATGGGCGCCGGTTCTAACCCCTGCAGCTCCACTTCCCATCCAGCTCCCTGCTTATGGCCTGGGAAAGCAGTCGAGGACGGCCTAAGGCTTTGGGACCCTGCATCCACGTGGGAGACGCGGAAGAAGTTCCCGGCTTCGGATCGGCACAGCACCGGCCGTTGCAGTCACTTGGGGAGTGAATCATCGGATGGAAGATCTTCCTCTCTGTCTCTCCTCTCTGTATATCTGAGTTTGTAATAAAAATAAATAAATCTTTAAAAAAAAGCATAAGTGAATTTTGTCCCTTAAATTTTTACTATCCCTATGCTGAAACTACAGTAAATTTGTTTATAAAAACAACTGGAACACATACATAACAAATGTTTGTTAAATAAAAAACTGTCACTTACCAACTCTTTGACACTTTATCACAAAGGGCAATAAGCACTGCAGTTTTTAAAGCATTCTACATGCAAACACACATGTATATGCATACCTACACACTATCTTGTTCTAGAATTGACAAATAATGGAACCTACTAAGAATTCTTCCATTTTCATTTGAAAGGTAGGCAGAGAGAGAGAGAGAGAGAGAGAGAGATCTTTCTCTATTGTTGGTTCATCCCCCCAAATGACTACAATAGCCAATACTAGGCCAAGTCCAAAGCAGGATCTGACACTCCATCAGCTTTCCCTTGTTGGAAGCAGAGACCCAAGTACTTAAACCTCACTTGCTGTCTGCAAGGGTGTGCATTAGAAGGATGCTGAAATAGAAGCAGAACTCAAACCGGTACTTGAGAATGGGATGCTGGTGTCCCAACCAGTGCTTCAACTGCTGTATAAAATGTCTGTACCAGATAATTTTTCTAAAGTAGTGGTTTCCCAGTCTTCCTGGGATTAGGGCAATAACAGATTTACAACTCAGAACATAGGTCCATCTCTCTAGGCCCCTACTTATCTTGCCTTTCTCTGCCCAGATGCATTAGTAAGTTTTAGATTCCATACCCTCTGCACACCCTCCAAGGTTATCAATCTACTACCACACTGCCACCCAGCTACTCTCTTTGACTCTTTCACCTTCTGCCATTGTGGAAGGTCATCACAGAATAAGCAGAAGCACATGGGGTGAAGTTCAATCACTTTGTTCCTTCTGCCTGTGTTCTACCTCTCACTGACCTCTGAGCTAAGGCTGTACCAGTTCCTGCCATGGACAAGTTTACAATCTCATAGAGTTGATAGAAAACCAAAGTAGGGCCTATCCGAAGGAAGCATATAAATACAACTGCAGCACACTGCTAGGTAAACACACAGGAACAAAGGGATAACCTAAAACACAGGGGCTAACTAAGGCCAGGGGAAGTTAAATCTAAAAAATTTCAGGAGTTTAATCTGCATTTGAGCCTTGGATAATTTTGGCCTCTTCTAATCCAAAATATGATCTAATTATTTTTAAAATCTGTTATGTGTTTCACATGTACCATGCGCCAAAGCTAGCGTTTATAAATAATGACAAGAGATTTCATTTTTGGTCATATACCATGCTTGGTTTCAAGATTACTCTATAAACAAACCTGATATTCCCCAGCCATTCTAATTGCATTTTCCACTAGGAGTCTCCAGGAAGAAGGCTCTGTTCTTACCAAACTAGTTTCCTGCCTCATTTTTCTCCTCAAGTATCTCAGTTTATTCCCAACTGCTGTTTTCTTAGACTGGAAATGCCTGCATGAAAATCTCCTTGCAGTAAACTGAGGGTTCAACTAATTCCAAATTCAGCAGCCTAAATAAGGGTTTCTACAACACACAGCGGTCTACAGCTGTATAACATCAGCAAACCTATTCAGACTGAATTGCCCCTGGAGGAGATAAACCAGGGATTCCTGGAGCTCTGCATCTGATACTTTCACTATACAATTGGGATTTCCTTGCCCAGTAAGGATAAAAAAAGAAAAACCACCTTATTGTGTTATGAACAGGTAATAAACTAATCTGGCTCCCAAATCAGAATTTATTCAGTGCTTTTTTGAGATCACAAAAGATCATCAAGCTGTGACTGCAGATGACAATATATTTTGAAAAAGGTTGGAGTTGCAGTGATTGTCAAATGAATTTTTCTAATGATTAATTTTGATGCTTAAAAAAATCAGATACACCCTGAGATATGCAATTCTAATGGTCTTCTTTCAGAAAGCATAGCAACTAACCAAACTGCTTCAAGTACTCCCATGCGGGAAGATAAGGGACTACTAATTATCTTAAGTTCTAGAGCCAGATGCTTGAGTTCAAATTTTGGTTCTGCCATTTACTAGCTACATGACCTATGGCAAGTTTTTCACCTGTCTTAACAGGATGATGACCTATAAAGCAAATATTCAAACATACTTGATTATGAAACAGTAAATATTCAAAAGCATGCAAGCTGCTGTTGTATAACACAACGGAGTAGTAAATATTTTTGCTGCCAATAACAAGTTTTCCAACACAGATTAAAAAAAAAAATTGAGCCACTTAAGACACCTGTGTCCCACGTTGGAGTACATGGGCTCAATTACCAGCTCTGGCTATCAGTTACAGTGCCTGGCAAATGTGTATGTATCCTGGGAGGCAGTGGTGATGGCTCCAGTAATTAGGTTCTTGCCACCCACATGGGGAATGGGGGAGCTGGATTTTGTTCCCAACTTTTTTGGCTTCAGCTCAACCCAGTCGAGCACAACCCAAGCCAACACACACACTTAGGAAGTGATTCAGCATGAAGGCAGACATCTTTCTCTCTCTCTCTCTCTCTCTCTCTCTCTCTCCTCCCCTTCCTCCTTTCTTCTCTTCATTCACATACAAACTTTACAAAATCAATGTCCATATAAAAAATGTGATGTTAATATAAATAAATGAAAGAACATCTGCAGGGTTATTATACTTGAAACTTTGGGCACAAATGAAATCAACACAATCATTTTTCTAATTAAAATAAAGATATAATCTTTGTCAAACAGAAAAAAGCTTACAAAATCAGAATCATGAATATTTTTGTAAATTTATCATGCTACATTCACCAGATGCATTAGGAAACTAGCATATATGAACAATAGGCAGAATGGTACACTGTGCTCGAGACTTCAAGGAAACATTCAAAATGTTAGCAAATAGGATAGAAAAACCAGTTTTAAAAGGTGCTTCTTAAAGGTTATGGCACATGGCTCACTTTAGGCTTGAATGTGTGGCCTTACAAAGGATGGAGGACTCTAGTAGGCACCAGCCTGGGAGCAGAAATAAACAGAATGGATAGTCAAATATAGATTAGCAGACATACTACCTGCCTCTGCAGTACCTACAAATGTAAGGAAGGCTGGGTGCAGAAATGAGAAGAAAGGGTATAGGCAGGCAAGCAGTGGAAAGAAACTTCTCATCTTGCTTTAACTAAAGGGGAGAGGGTGGGCAAAGCAGTGAGTGGGTCTGACAAAGAGATGGTCACAGGTTTAGAACCAATCTCAGACATTTATGTTCTCTTACCATTCTTTCCAAATCAAATCAAATACCTGTGTATAGAGGTGTGTATTTGTGAAATCTCATAAGCCGAAAGTCCATCCCTTTTAATTGAAACAAATATTTAAAGGACATGGAGCAAATTAGGCACAGTGATAAGTGCCATTCCCATTCCAAAGTGGAAAGTTTATTTTACCAGAAAGCCAATTCTGAATTTCAGTTCACTTCTGAGTTTTCCATTCATAAATGTGGGAATTGTACAAGAAAATTTTTTAGGATATCTGATTTTCTCCAGATTTTCCTCATATTTTCCAAGTTAGAACTCTGAAAACAGAATAGTCAAAATACTAAAATCAATATAAGCAGGTATTTACCAGAATATCAGATAACTGATTAATGATTCATGACCAACCTTACGTCCCAGAGGACACACCTGTCTGCCTCTCCGTTTGTCTAATGCACCTCACCTCTCTGGTATTGGCCTTTCCTGTTCATGAAAGATAAGACGCCTTAGACTCCAGGAACTCTCTTTCTCGCTGTTCTGGTGCTCTGTGAGTTCATTCTCCAATTAACTCAAAGCTTGTGCTTTAGCATCAAAGCTTACTATCATATCATCTATCTTTAAACAGCAGCAATGGTCTCATGTCGAATGATGATGACCAGAAGGCAATGAGGAGCAAGATTGTAAGAGGTCCTTGACCCAGCTTAACATGTTAAGCCACTGTCTAACATGCTGATATCTCATATGGATGCTGATCATGTCCTAGCTACACTTCTGATCCAGTTCTCTGTTAATGTGCCTGAACAGCAGCATAGGATGGTCCAAATGCTTGGGTCCTTGATACCCATGTGGGAACCCAGGATTAAGTTCACTGCCCCTGACTGAGCCTGGCTAAGCCAGGCTTTTGTGGCCATCTGGGAAGTGAACCAGTCGGCAGAAGACCTCTGTCTTTTCTTCTCTCTCTCTGTAACTCTTTCAAAATAAACTTATATACAAGATATACTTTTTAAAAAGGACAGTTTAATAATCCTAGTGCACTCACCTTTATTCCTCTATGTAAGGTTGAAAGTAGGCTTTACCAAATAACTGTTCTTGGTAAGAGAATTCTGGCTAATCCTCCACTTTGCTAGGTTTTCATCACTATTACAATCAAAATCTTTAAAAATTCTTGGAACGACTTTAAAAACACACATATGCTTCCCAAATAGCATTCCATTTTCTCCCCCACATCTGAACAAATTTGCTTCAGGAATAATTAAAAAACCACCATTAACAAGAAAGTTATAACCCAGAACAGATTGCTCAGACTGTTGTGTGATGATTAGAACATCAATTTCCTTAAGGGATCTTCTAGCTTTATCACAATTCTCCTAAAATAAGTTTGCCTCGTACATTCATATTAAAAGTTTTCTAATAAAGAGCTATGCTTCACTTTCCTTGACAAACAGTGCAGTTTAGATGAATCCTTGTAACCTTTGGCTGTTATCCAGCGTGTTACATAACGAAGTGGAATAAGATTTGCTAAGGGGTTTCACTTTCATTAATGTCCAGTTATCTTCAACCTAGTGAACAGTGGTTTTCTTCTTAGCTTTCCTCTAAAACAACTCCTAAATAGTTATATTTTGAGACTTTGTGGTGCCAGTGACTGTAAGTCGGAGTAACGATCACCTTGGGACTTTATTTAATTAGACCACAGTCTATCTGACAATTGGGGTTAAAGAGCTCCTGAAGACCACCTTCGTCAATGTTTAAGTAAGGTTAGGTTGAGCGACTGTCGGCAGCAAAGGCACACAATCTATAGTGCTTTGTTTTACTTTTTCTTCTCTTTCTGAATAAACAGATGAACAAATTTCCACCAAGTTATAGTAAAAGCAGGATTTGAGTTTTAATGCTGACCAGAAAAATGCTACGAATAAATGCCTTCATTCACTCCTAGAAATACACATTTACATTTTTTAAAGTAACACAAATAAGTTTATTAGAATTAAAAATTCCAGGGCCTGGCACCGTGGCCTAGTGGCTAAAGTCCTCGCCTTGAAAGCCCCAGGATCCCATACAGGCGCCAGTTCTAATCCCGGCAGCTCCACTTCCCATCCAGCTCCCAGCTTGTGGCCTGGGAAAGCAGTGGAGGACAGCCCAAAGCCTTGGGACCCTGCACCTACGTAGGAGGCCTGGAAGAGGTTCCTGGTTCCCGGCGCACAGCATCGGCCGTTGCAGTCACTTGGGGAGTGAATCATCGGACGGAAGATCTTTCTCCCTGTCTCTCCTCCTCTCTGTATATCTAACTTTGTAATAAAAATGAATAAATCTTTAAAAAAAGAACTAAAAATTCCAGCTGTTCTAAAACAGCACACAATTACAGTTTGTGTTTACAAAACAAAGATTCCCATTAATTAGAACAAAATCTAGTGTTTGTGGCAGGAAGCACAAAATCTAAAACTCTAGAGATGCTCAGATCTAAGCAGTGTCTGAAGAGGAAATGGTTTGGTGACAGTAATTGTCAGATACTTTTGTGGCACTCTGGATTGCTCACCTGGCATTTACAAACAAATGAACAAACAAAAAACACCGAAGGCCA
This sequence comes from Ochotona princeps, assembly GCF_030435755.1. Taxonomy (NCBI): domain Eukaryota; kingdom Metazoa; phylum Chordata; class Mammalia; order Lagomorpha; family Ochotonidae; genus Ochotona; species Ochotona princeps. The sequence continues at coordinate 97,236,491 of NC_080865.1, forward strand.
ACCATATTTACCGAACTCTCATCCAATTGCCCACCCACATCCTCTTATTTCTACGGTTCTTTCTACCATACCACATTCACCATACTCCTATTCGCCTTCTCGCTTCTCTCAATCTATTGCTTCAACTTTGCCCTACAGAACCCAACACCCTTGTTACTTAAGCCCTGTACATCCTATATAGTAGCATGTCTTCCTTATAAGCAGCTAACATTCTGGAGCTTAGCTTCTTTTCAAGACTTTACCCTATGAACTCTAGTTCTAGAAAACTAGGGGATGGCCTCTCATTGCCTCTGCGCTGCTTATGTGGCCCATTAATCCAACTTCATGACTTCATCCATTTGAGGGGTAGGAAAGCTATATGCTATATTCATAATGTCATTGGCAGGCCACATAAAATTACCAACTTAAAAATTAGTGTAGTATAGTTATTTTCTGTCCTGTCTTTGGTTGACTAGGCAGGGCCAGATCAGATGATTTTGTAAGTGTTATATGGCCCTCAGGCTGGATGTTCCCCACCCCTGCTTTAGATTAATAGCACCTGGAGATATCAACTTATAGTCTTCCTCGTCGTGGCCATCTAGCCATCTCCTAGACATTTCCTGTCATTTATCTGGTTCCCTGGATGTTTCTCTATCCTGTCTCCTGCTACAATTTGATGAGATTTTATCGACCATGTGAACAGCCCACTCACTCCACACCTATTTTGTAGTTCTTGAACTTCCTTATCTCCAGTGACTTTTACTATCTTCATCAGCTGTATTAAACACAGATCTCGGCTCGCATAGTGACACAAGACTAAGACTTTGAAACTCGGCTTTCAGTCTTGTTCTATATACCAATTTGTGCCATAGTACTTTGATACTCCATCATCTACAAGGAATCTCCACTTATGCTCAAACCTAATCAGCCACGCACCAGAACTTTTTTGTTCTAAGGACCTTCACCTCTGCTCTACTTTAGCCTACTACTGTATGCTGAGACTGGAATTTATTATCACCTCCTGTTCTATCAAAGAACTCCAACAATAACCATCCCTCTTTTCAGGTCATTAACCTCTATTTCCACAGCTCTTTGAGCTCTCCAGTCTATCCTATCCTCAGTTTCTCAAAATTTTTACATTTACTTTCCTTATGATGTCTGAATATTACATTCATTTGTGGAAACTATTCTTTCACTAACCCTCTTTCCAAACTAGCATTCCCCATCCCCTCTAACTCAATAACCTACAAAGTCCTAAAACAAAGACCAATCTGAGACAATGCTTTTAGGAAGCTGAGGATTTTTTGGGGATAATGTTACAAAAGTATTTAGACATGTTACTATAAATGTCCCAGTATCACTTGAGAGTTGTCCCACTAGTCCTTGTTTATCTCACCGTGTACTTACCCAAATTGTCCACTGTGAAGTTTCATAATTCTGCTTGAATCCTTTACCATACTCCTTGCTATATTTGATCATCATGCTCTTGGATACTTTAGAATCAATGTCATATACTAAGCATTCCCTCATACTTCCCTGTTTGTGCACATGTTCAGTTTGAAAAGACAGGACCTCTTTTCTTCTTTAAGATTTAGAAACTACACCTTGTTCTTCATCACTACCCTTCCATAATTTTGTACTAATATTATTCTTTCTCCTCTACATTCATATTGTTAAGCACTTCACCTCTACTGTCTCCTCAAGGTGACTTAAGTATGTTTAAGTACTTCATTAAACACACACACACACACAAACATAATTTCCTTAACAATGTTGCCTCTTTCTAGCATCTTCTCCCACTTTTCTCTATGGCATCCATTAAGGCTGGAATTCACTTTTTTGTTGTTGTTCGTTGGTACTAACACTAACACCTACAACAATGCCTTATAACCGATAAGAGCTGAATAATTAACTGTTGAAGAAATCACTAGCATTCCTTAAAAAAAAAATCTTACCATTTCTGTTTTCCTCACTTCCTCATTACTCTTTCATCCCTCACTGGAAAGCTGGTCTTCAGCTCCCCACTCTGGCAACTTTTAACTTGCTGAGTCCAATGCAGGGTTAATGACTTTACCTTATTTAACCTCTTCTTGACACTATCAGCCACATTCTCCTGCTCAGAAAATTATTTTCTCCCTATGCTTCTATGACACTTTACCTCTCTAAATAACCCTGTGAGGTTCCTTTCCCTCAGATCTTTTCGCCCTGCCAACACACTGTCAGGATTTTTCCAGAAATAGTAGATATTAAATGCTGATACTTCTCTTACCACTCTTTGCTTCAACACTTTGCATGTTTTTCCAGAGAAACTTTCTGATCTCAGATCTGCAAACCCTAGGTAGATTAAATACAAATAAGACAACATACAGGCACAGCACAGTCAAAACTGCTGAATATCAGCAATTATGACAGACACATGCTTGAAAACTGCTAAAGGGAAGAAAAGGAAGGTATACGCTCAGAAGCAACAATATAAATAATGGCAGATATTTCATCATAAACTATGTAGGCTAAAAGACAAAGGGACAATATTTCAAAAGTGCTGAAAGGAAAAACTCAAAGTGAGGTTTTTTATATTTGAAAAGATAACTATAAACAAGGAAAGGAAGAAATCTAGAACACTGTGGTGTTAAGATCAATTAGGAATATAAATATGAATTCATGATATTAAACATAACAGTTGTAATAAATACAGATGTAACAGAAAATTTTGTGTACAAATGTTGGATTCTAAATACCATTCTCCTTTCCAAATACCATTTCTTGAAAAATGGTTGGTTCTCAGAAAATATAAGAGAATCTCACCGAGGAAAATACTCAGGAAATGAAGGTGATACATCAAGGGGTCACGTTCAGCAATAAAGCTGGTATATAGTGAAATTACTACCTTTAAAAATTAGCTTTACAGGTGGACAGGAGGAGGCTTGTATCCCAACCCTGGAGACTCTCAGATCCTCACCAAGGACTATCAGTACGGGCACCAAGGAATACATCCCAACTGCCAAGGAGACCACGGGGAATTGGAGTGCCTTCAGAGGCCAAGAACTCTGAGGTCACCCACCCCCTTTCGGATCTCCCACAAGGGATGGAAGAAGCCCAAATCCTTCCTCACAGGATCCAAGGTCATTGGAACAACAGCCAGGAGCCCTGAGCAGTCCGCACAAACAGAAGAACAGTAAACTTCCTTTGGGACCCAGGAGGGGAGCTTTCTCTGGTCCTTACTTAGTTCCAACTTTGGATCCCCACCCTCTCCTGCAATGACCATCAGGATCGCTCCAGAGCTCCCCACCCCAACACACACACACACACACACACACACACACGAATAGATAGAGAACAACAAGGAAAGCTTAGAACCAGGAAGGAAACAGTCAGCGTGGACTCACACATACCTTACTAGTTAGGACACAAAGATTAGTTACTCCTCACTGAGGTATTGAGGATTTCTCTGCACACCCCTCCTAAAACTGTTCTGCACTTCAACTGTTGACATATGCCTTATCAGAGTTATAAGCCAGTTTAGACTACCCGAAAATCTGCCAAGTTCAGCAAAGTTATGCTTCAACACTATAAACCGATAAATACTAAAATGAAAATAGACACCATACAGCTGAATAGTACCCTATAGCCATTTTAAGGTGTAGAAAAGCCAACTGTATATAAACTAAAATTGAAATGTCAATGAAGTAGTCACAGGATGTGGTTAAGAACTTGCATGTTGTAACATATTGGTTACTCAATACCATGTCAAATAATTTCATAATGTTGTAAATTGTTGCTGATGTTATGTTGTGGCCTTTAATTGATTGGGATGATATTCTGCCAGCCCTGCCTTCAGACCAGAGATGGTCTCCCCAAGAAACCATTGAATTTAACTGGACAATAAGATGCTGGACTCCATGCTTGGAACGAAAGAATCTTGACTGAATTTGAACTGTAAGACTGCAACAAGGTGGAGGAATCCACCAGGGGGGAGGGTACAGGGAGGGGTGGAGGAAACCCAGAGCCTATGAAACGGCATCACATAATGCAATGTAATTAATACAAAATAAATAAATTTTAAAAAGAAGAATACAAAAAAAGTTAGCTTTAGTGCTATATACCTTACGTACTACAGAATTCACTTGTTTAATATTATGGCTTTCAGTATAGTCACAGTATTGTACAACCATCACCATAATCAAATTTACATCACTCCAAAGAAAAACCACATATCTACTGGTGATCACTGATATGAGTACATTTCAAACTTAAAGATAATGACATTTTAAAAACAAAACCAATGTGATAAGTAAACTAAAACAAATCCTTTCCTTTTTACAGTGCACACATGTGGTTTTATAATAAAAAGATTATTTATATTTGTTTAAAGAGGAACCTTTCCACCAGGATTAGATTCACTCATTTGCTCTGTCAAATTCAAAGAAGGCTAAATATTCCCACAACTAGACAAATATTGCAGCCTTAATGTGTTACCAGAAGGCAGCCACATACACTCCTCATGTGAACAGTAAACAGATCTTTGAGACTGAATAATGAACGACCTCCTCATCTAAACACAATTTTACAAACTGCACATGTCTAGTCACAAGGAAAATGGCATTAATTATATAAACAGCATGTATGGCACAAATAAAAACATAATGTTCAACAAAAGAACTTGGAAAAATCTTTTGAAGTAGAATTCATTATACTTTTAATGACTATAAAGTATTTCCATGATGCTCCAGGTAGAGAAATATAGCAAGAGTAAAAATGTCTCATTGTCACTAGCTTTCCTTGTCCAGTGACTATAAAGCACTGAGTTGTTTCCAAACTAATTTAGCCTTTCAGAACTTAGACTAAAACCAGGAAAGAAAAAAACAAACCAGAAAGCAATAGGTGTATAAGCTTCATGTTATAGTATAAAAGAATAACCACTGGGCCCAGAATGATAGCCTAATGGCTAAAGTCCTCGCTCTGCATGAACCGGGATCCTTGTGGGCGCTTGTTCTAACCCCGGTGGTCCTACTTCCTAGCCAGCTCCCAGCTTGTGGCCTGGGAAAGCAGTTGAGGATGGCCCACAGCCTTGGAACCCTGTACCCACATGGAAGAAATAGAAGAAGCTCCTGGCTCCTGGCTTTGGATCAGCTCAGCTGCGTCTGTTGTTGCCACTTGCGCAATGAATCAGCGGATGGAAGATCTTTCTCTCTGTCTCTCCTACCTGAATATCTGACTTTCCAATAAAAACTAATAATAATGAAAAATAAATTAACAAAAATAGAAGAATCACTGACAAAACCATCAATATTTAACTTTACAGGACCAGAGCTAATCCTCTGCCTTGCAGCACTGGCATTCCATACGGACACCAGTTCTAGTCCTGCTGCTCCATTTCCAATCTAACTTCCTGCTTATGGCCTGGCAAAGTGGCAGAGAATGGCCCAATCCTTGGGCCCCTGCACCTGCATGGGAGACCCAGAGGAAGCTCTTGGATCCTGGCTTTGAATCTCAATTCTGGTCACTGTGACCATTTGGGGTGTGAACCAGCAGATAGAAGATCTCCCTCTCCTCTCTGTACATCTGCCTTCCAAATAAAAATAAATAAATAAATCTTTAAAAAGTATTTAATTTTACAAAAAAAGAACTTTTAAGATGTGTTTCTGGCTCTTTTCCCTAATACAGCCTGTACTTGATCTGAGGTCCAAAATGCATTACTTCAAAACAAGTCATATTTGAAATCTTCGGTGTCAATAATCTTGAAACTGTCACTGGTGTAAACAGGACTGTCATTATAGACACCTTATTCTAGAAAACACTGTGAATTCAGTTGCTAAAAATATTGCGAGTTATAAGAGAAAGATCAATTTTAAAAATGAACTGAAAGGAGAAAAAGGGTAGCTGTAAGAAGCATAAAGATATTCCTTAATTCACAAAAACTAAAGACATAAAAATGTATTCTACAAACACTTTAAGTACCAATATGACAGGCTCAGAAAACATAAAAATGATTTAAGATACTGACCAGGCTCTCAAGAAGGATTCAGCTTAGTGAACGTAGTAAACAAATATTAATACTGCATACTGCCCAGTGGAAATAGCAATCCTAATCACAACAACGATTAGCATCTACTGAAGACTCAGCAGGTATTGTTCAAAGCACTTTCTATGAATTAGCCATTTAAGCTTTATTACAAACTTACACAGCAGGCAGCTGTTGATCTCTCCAACTCAGAGACAAAGACACTGAGGCACAAAGAAGTTACATGATTTACTCTAGGTCAGGCAGCTAGAAACAAAATCAAGAATTGCACTTCAACAGACCGGCTCTTGAGCCTGCATCCTTATTTATGGTATTAGTCTGTCTCAAACAAATGCCTAAATCAATTTTTTATAATCCTGCATAATGATCTTCACAGCAATGCTACAATGTGTTGCCTTTTATCAAAATTTGTCATTTCCTTAGGAGGAAATTGAGGCACAGAGATAACTAAATTGCTCAGTTTCTCAGCTAATGAGCAGAGTCAGAATACAAATCTGAATCCCATACATCAGAAATCTATATATTACAAAGGTTGTCAGTTCTGATCACACTGGAAAAGCAAATCTCTTTGTATACACTATTTCTACAGTAGCAGTTTCACTACAAACATTATTAGAGTTTTCTAAATGCCAGAGGCACAAGGTCCTTTGGGGAGTATATGCTAAAGTAAATGCTAATTCTTGAGGATCAGCAACGCACTGCACTTTGATTTGCTTTCATAAGAACAAAAATCCTCCAGAGGATACAACCAGAGCCGGCCTGACATTGCAGTTCCATGCTAATACTGTTGGATCTGCTGTAAATTATTTTGTTTGTTTTATAATGACTTGATTAAGAAGGATTATTGTTACCTGTGGATTTCAATTTCAAAATTTTATCTATTATTTCTCCCACTTAGAAAAAAACATTTGTATTCATCATTGCTAAGACTATATAAAATAGCATTCATCAGTGCTAAACAGCAGCCAGAGCAGCATGCGATTACTGAGATAGATGCTTTATGTAAATTCAAATGACTGATGACATACACAAATATTTCTCTAAAGTTAGAGAAGCAGCTAGGAAAATTTTATTCAAGGGAAGTGAAAATGTTTACCCAAAAATGTTGGCATCATATTTAAAAAACTTCCAAAATTATATTTTTTAATTTCAAAGTGTGCAAAAAGATTTTAAAACAGAAATATATAATCATGTCAAAGATCTTGCACACACGTAAAATCATTCTGTAATTTGTATTACATTAAAACTCACAGTGGATATATAACTATTAATAGTTTTACAGCTGTTACTTTTTAACGTACTTGCTAACTACACGTGTATATGTTTGTAAAGATTTATTTATTTGAAAGTCAACATTACAGAGAGATGGAGATAAACATAAGAGATCTGTTGGTTCAATCCCCAGGGCTAGGCCAGCCCAAAGCCAGGAGCCCAGAGCTTTTAGGTCTCCCAAATGGATAGCAGAGCCCCAACACCTGGGTCATAGACCAGTTAGCAGCTAAGATATGAAACAGTACCCATATGGGATGTTGATGCTACAGCTGCTAGCTTTGCCTGCTATGCCATAACACCAGCCTTTCACTGAATATACTTAAAAATACACTTTGAGGATTTAACTTTTTTTTAACTTTATTTTTGATGAAGTTTACACAGTTGATTAGGGTGGGAAGGGTTGAGGACTACGGGAAAGCATTGATTTAACTTCTTAAAAAATAGCTATAAGCCAGGGCTCGGCAGTGTGGCCTAGTGGCTAAGGTCCTCGCCTTGATCCCATATGGCTGCTGGTTCTAATCTCGGCAGCTCCACTTCCTCTCTCTCTCTCCTCTTCTCAGTATATCTGACTTTGTAATAAAAATAAAACAAATCTTTTAAAAAAAATAGCTATAAGCCTCAACCATAAGAAAAAGCCAGCACTCTCTCTGTTTAAAAAATGATTGATTTCAAAGACATAGTAACAGAGAGGAAGGAAAAAACAGAAACAGACATACAAACATACAGGGGTGTGGAGAGAAGGGGGGCTAGGGAGGGAGGGAGGGAGGGAGGGAGGAAGGGTGGGGGGAGAGAGAGAGTGTGTAATTTTTTTTAATTATTTATTATTTAACTTCATTAATTACATTGTATTATGTGACACAGTTACATAGATACTTGGGTTCTCCCACCCCTCCCCAAACCCTCCCACCATGGTGGATTCCTCCACCTTGTTGCATAACCACAGCTCAAGTTCAGTTGAGATTCCCCCATTGCAAGCGTATACCAAACATAGAGTTCATTCCTCAAATGCCAAGAACAACTGGAAGTGGTTCTGGCTAAAGCCATGAACCAGGAACCAGCACAAGGAGCAAGGAACTCCACCCAGGTCTTCCATGTTGGGTAGGGACCCAAACATTCGGATCATTATCTACTACCTTTCCAGTCACATTAGCAGGAAGTTGGATCAGAAGCAGAGGAGGGCCCAGTGCAGTAGCCTAGTGGTTAAAGTCCTCACCTTGCATGCTCTGGGATCCCATATGGGCGCTAGTTCTAATCCCAGCAGCCCGGCTTCCCATCCAGCTCCCTGCTATGGCCTGGGAAAGCAGTAGAGGGCTGACCAAAGCCTTGGGAGCCTGCACCTGCATGGGAAACCCGGAGGAGGCTCTGGGGTCCTAGTTTTGGATTGGGTCAGCTCTGGCCATTGCAGTCGTTTGGGGAGTGAATCATTGGATGGAAGACCTTCCTGTCTCTCCTCCTCTCTGTATATCTGCCTTTCCATAAAAAAAATATGTTTAAAAAAAAACAGAAGCAGAGGAACTAGGACTCAAACTGACACCCTGATATGAGCTTTGAGCAGGCAACCCAAGCAGTGGTTCAATTTGTCACGTAACAATACCCACCTCCCTCTTTCAACTTAGTATAGTTTTTAAAAAAAAGTCTGAAAATATGACAAAATTATGTTTTTGAGATTGACAAAAATGGCATATTTTCTTAGCCAAGTGTAACAGATAACAAAAAAGCAATATTCAAGAAGACCTGAGATCAAAATCCTGTCTGTATTAGTTACTACTAGCAATATATATCAACTTTAGCAAATTATTTAAGCAGTCTGGGCCTCGTCCTCATTTGCAAACTGGAGACAGACAATACCCCTATAAAGATTAAACAAAACACAAAAATTTCTTCAAAAATGCTCATGGAAGAGACAGACATTTCACATCCCTGCTGGAGATAACCTGTATCCCATACTCGAATGCCTGGGTTTGATTCTTGGCTCAGCTGCCAAGTCCAGCATGTTTGTAATACATACCATGGGGAGCAGGAGATGATGGCTCAAGTTGGTAGGTCCCTGACACCCATGTGGGAGACCAAGACTGAATTTCTAGCTCCTAACTTTAGCTTGGCTCAACCCTAGTTATTTTGATCGTTTGAGGAGAACCAGATGTTCCAATCTTTTTGTCTGTTCTGTCTTTATGATTTTTCAAGGAAAAATCAATTATTATTTTTTTATCTTCACCAAAAATGAGTGCTATCTTTCATTTTTTTCACAATTTTTGAAGTGTCATTATGTATATAGTACCTGGCTAGTCCACAGCGGGCATCAAGTGTTCATTTCCATCATCACAACTCCCACCCTGTTTTTCTAAAAAGATGCTAAGGAAAAAGAATTAAATACTATTTTTTTTTTTACCAACAGAACTTAGTATACAGTTTAATATTCTCCCATCCAAGTACTGAGATCAGACAAGATCAGGCGTGTTCAGGGTGGTATGGCCGTAGACACAGTTTAATATTCTACATCAGATTTCATGTAATTGAAGGTGTGCCTATACTGATTAGCTGCCATTCTTTACAGGACCAGATTAATTTCTTTCCTGGCTGCAAAAGATACAGGGTTCTAAATCTGGCAAAAACAGAGCAAGAAGCTAAAAAGGATCTCATGCAGGTCAGATCCACTGGCTCAAGATCAACCAGAATTTCTATAAAAGCATTCATATTCTTAAAAGGCTAAAAAGGCTTCTAACCTCAGACCCGAAGTAAGCTCTCTATTTTAACTAGGTCAGTTATCAAGTTCTCATTTTTATCTGGATGATAGCTGTGGCCATAAAAAGGGGAAAAGAGTATATTAGGTTGGGAGAAGATCTGATGAACTTAGAAGTCCAGAGCTAGGATAACAGGGTAAATAAGGACATCACCACCCAGACAGGGAATATAAAAGGACCAGACTTGTGAACGTAAGTGATAATGAGCTGTTTTGGTACCATGCTGTACAGGGCCTGTAGGAAACCCATATGGATCTCTCTACTAGGTATACCCAAATATAGTTCTTTAGAAACTTCATAGAAGACAGATTTGTTCACCAACCTAAATTGAGCAAATGAAGGCTTGACATTACACGAGATCAACCCTCAATGGGTATGTTACAATGTTCTCATTAAAGTTATTACATCAAAACCAGAATGTAATCTCGTATTTGTTAGAATTCTTACAAAACAAATAAACATTGGCAGGGATGTAGAGAATCTGGAATCCTTCCACATTATTGGTAGGAATGTAAAATGGCACAGTTGCCATAGCAAACACTATGGCTGTTTCTCAAAAATTTACAAGTGCAACTACCAGGGCAAGCATTTGGCTTGATGGTTAAGACACCGCTTGGGTCTCACATCAGAGGGCTTGGGCTCAAGATCCTGGTTCTGTTCTCTATTCTAACTTCATGCTAGCATGTACCCTGGGAAGCAACTAGTGGTGGTTTAAGTTGTTTGGGTCCCTGACACTCACATTGCAGATCCAGGATGAGTCTGTCTCCCACCTTCTGCCTCATTCAGGCCCCCCAGCCCCCTGGATTTTGTGGGAACTTAGAGCATGAGCCAGTTGATGGGAGATCTCTCTCCCTCTTTCTCCTTTCTGAATAAATAAATAAATAATACATAGAAATGTCTTTTTTTTAAAAAAAGATTTTATTATTATTATTGGAAAGCCGGATATACAGAGAGGAGGAGAGACAGAGAGGAAGATCTTCCATCCGATGATTCACTCCCCAAGTGAGCCGCAACGGGCAGGTGCGCGCCAACCCGAAGCCAGGAACCAGGAACCTCTTCCGGGTCTCCCACGCGGGTGCAGGGTCCCAAAGCTTTGGGCCGTCCTCGACTGCTTTCCCAGGCCACAGGCAGGGAGCTGGATGGGAAGTGGAGCTGCCGGGATTAGAATCGACGCCCATATGGGATCCCGGGGCTTTCAAGGCGAGGACTTCAGCCACTAGGCCACGCCGCCGGGCCCAACAAATGTCTTTTTTAAAAGGTATCATATCATTCAGTAAGCCCCTTCCTGGTTGTATACGAAAGAATACAAATCAGGATCTTGATGAGATGAATGCATTCCCACATTGATTTGGAGCATTATTCATAGTAGCCATGATACCAAAGCAACCTAAATGCCATTTGTAAGATGAATATATTAAGAAAATGTGATAAGCTCATACAATAGATTATTATTTGATCTTTAAAAGGAAGGAACTCCTCCCATTTCAAACAGCAAACCATAACCCAAAAAACATGAAATTTGATAGTCACAGAAGAATAAATACTGCATGAGCCCACTTACAAATGTGCCTAAAATAATCAAACTCAGACGTGGAAGACTACAAGCGTGGCTGCCAATGATTAGAGGGAGGAGTAACTGGGAAGTTGTTGTTCATTGAATATAGTTTCAGATATAAAATTAATAAATCCAACAGTTCTGCTGTACAACGTAGTAATTAACAGTGTTATATATGCCAGAAAATTTGCTAAGGGACTAAATCTCACAATAAATGTTCTTACAACATCAAACCTAAAAGGTACAAGGAAACTTTAAAAACGTTTCGGATGTGTCCATTTCCTTAACTATAAGATATTTCACTGGTGTGCACACATGTTCAAACTTATCAAATTTTACTTATTAAATAAATATACAGCATCTTATAACAATGATACTTCAACGAAGTTGCCTTGAAAAAATTAGGACGATGGGCCTGGCGTGATAGTGTAGAGGTTAAAGTTCTCGCTTTGTACGTGCTAAGATCCCATATAGGCACCAGTTTTAATCCCTGCAGCCCCGCTTCTCATCCAGCTCCCTGCCTGTGGCCTGGGAAAGCAGTCGAGGATGGCCTAAAGCCTTGGGACCCTGCACCCACACAGGAGACCTGGAGGAAGCTCCTGGTTCCTGGCTTCAGATTGGTTCAGCTCCAGCTGTTGCGGCCGCTTGGGGAGTGAATCATTGGACGGAAGATCTTCCTCTCTGTCTCTCCGCCTTCCCAACAAAAATAAATAAATCCTTTAAAAAAATGAAGGCAAATATTGTGGCATAACTAGTTAAGCTGCTATTTGGGATGCCAGCACCCCACACCAGAGTGCCTGGGTTTGAGTCTTAGCATCATTCCCAATTCTGGATTCTGGCTAATGCACACCATGATAGGCAACAACTGATGACTCAAATGGTCAGTGGTCTGCCATTCACATAAGAGACCCAGATGTGAGTTCCCAGCACCCCATTTCAGCCTTGCCCAAGCAGAGCTGCTGTGGGGCATTTGAGAAGGAAACCAGGGGATGGGAGGTTTCTTTTTTTTCCCCTGTTTTCCCATACCTCCAAAATAAATAAAATAAACATAAAATTGAAGAATATTGTGTATGGTTTCTATTGTATACACTAAGATGAATGCATGTTTTGTGTGCATGTACTTTATAAACATTAAAATCTTAGACAACTGAAAAATCATCACCACTGGGGGAGAGGGCTACAAAAGAAGTGGGAACGTAAACTTCATAAATAGTTTTTTTTTCCCTAAGACTTATGCTGTTCTGCTGTGGCATGGTAACATCCCATATGGGCATCGGTTCATATTCCAGCAGCTCCATTTTTTATCCAGATCCCTAATATTCTAGGAAAGCACAGAGAGTGGCACAAGAACTTCGAACCCCGCACTGATGTGGGAGACCGGGCAGTTCCTGGCATTGGATTCGTCCAGCCCTACCTGTTGCAGCCTTTTGGGGAGTGAATCAGCAAATGGAAGATCTCTGCCAGACAGAGATAGAGTGACATAAAGTGATCTCATTTCACTGACACACTCCCCTAAATGCCCACAACGAAGCCAGAAGCCTGGAGGTCCATTTGGGTCTCCCACATGGGTGCCAGTTGAATCATGACCTGCTGCTTTCCCGGGTGCATCCGCAGGGAGCTACATCAGAAGTTATTCAGCCTTGATAACAACTGAAGTTCTGAATGTGTTGATGGCACCACAAAAGGCAGTTTAACTAGATGTCCCACAATATTGGCCCCCCTTCTGCAGCTTCAAAAATGTTGAACCACAGATAATGCTTCATAACATTAAAAAAAAAAAAACTCTGATGACTGGTTGTCACATTTTTATGTTCTACCTATCCAAGTCAACATAAAATATGAGATAGTCATACATGAATGAAATTACTGGGTTTTTTTCATGTTTTTATTATTTTATGACACAGTTCATTGGCTCTGGGCTTTCCCTTACCCCCTCCCAAAGTGCCCTTTCCCCGCACTGAGTTCCCCCACATAATTACTATAGTACAGTTCTTCATACACAGTCCTATGTCCATCATTGCGGGCATGGACAACAGCAGAGTCCAGCATCCTATAGTCAAGATATAGTAAACAGGTTCATTGGGAGTTCATATTTGGAAGTAGAGAATCATACTGCATTGTATCCTCACATCTGGATATGATAGTCTCCATGACACAGTCACTATATATCCCCTTAAATGAAAAACCACAATACAAAATCAACAAGAGGAAGAAAAAATGGACATTTACAATGCCATGAAGTTAAATAACATGCTATTTGAATGACTAATGTGTCTATGAAGAAATGAAAACTCAAGAGCCTTCTACTGTTTGACCTATGAGTCAATGAAAAATGTTTTGTAGAAATGAAAAAAATAAACAAAAACATCAAAATCCAAGAGATACAGTTTCTGCTGATCTTTGCTGGTGAGATGTGTCTCCTGTAGGCAACAGATAGATTATTTGTTTTTGCCTGGAAAAGCAGCAAAACATAGCCCAAATCCCTGAGCCACTGCCATGCACGTAAGTCCCAAATTGGGTTCCAGTCTTCTATCTTCAGCATGTCTCATCCTCAGCTGTTTTGGCCAATTGGGCAATACCAGCAGATGGACGATCTCTCTATACCTATCTGTAATTCTACTTTTCAAATAAACTATCTTAAATAGGTATCAGCCCCAGACTTAAACTTATACTGGATAATAATAAAACCTAGCTACCAGTCTTTTGAGCACTGACTCAAAGCTATGCACTATCTAAAGACTAAGCATGTTTTCCCTGAATGGTCTCACAGCAACCCTATGAGACAGATGCCATTATTCCATTCACATTACAAATAAACTTGCACCCTTTCAATGGCTGATGACATGGAAAGATGATGAGGCAGATGACATAGGATGAACTTGAGCCAAGGCAGAAAGGGACACCTGCATCACACATGGTTCAACTCAGGTCTCCAGAGTTGAGCATTCACTGAAATTCAAGACTGGATCTTTAATTGCTGATAAAGAGCGATTTTGGAGGGTGGCATTATTGTCAACACCTTTACCTTTTATGGTAACATTTGACAGTGGTAGGTCGCAAGTAGTGATACTGAAATTGAGGATGCTGTTCACTACTATCAAAATTATGACCAACATCTGGCTGAGTCAGCAAACATCAGGATAAAATAATCTCTATTAATTTATATACCACAAAATGCATGGCCAAATCAGTCAATCATTTCAAAATTACACCTCAGCTGCAATGAAAACTAAATACATATGAATATTAGCTAGGACATTTAAATCGTTTTGTTCTACGAAAATTTCTATTCTGGTAGTAGTTGCATGAGATTTGATCTTTATCATATTTTTCCTGGCAGCAGTAAAATTCCATTTCCATCAACTGTTTCCTCTCAGGAAAGAAGTCTCTCAGGAAATACTCAAAACATTGTTCTCAACAAAGTTCTTAAACATGAATCATTTGCAACTGCCAGGAAGACACTCCTTTCTCCACTGTTTTGCATCATAATATACTTTCCCTAAAATGACAGCTTTTGGGCAAGATACACTTATTTTAAAAAAATTACAGACTACAGAGTAGTTTTAACTGCAATGTAAACTGTCCATTTTTCTCCCTCTTTGGCTTCGCTCAAGCAGTTTATTCTGCCTCAACTAACTTCTCCCTTGATATGTTTGCCCATGTCCTATCAATTCATTCAATCTACCAGATGTTTGGCCATGTAATAAGCAGAAGAGGTACAAACAAAATAGACATATTAGAGAATGTCCAGGCAATGATTAAGAGGATCATCACCGTGGAGAGTGGAATGATCATGGACATTTTGAGATATTCCTTTAAAGAAAAGTTTCCTGAAAGAAGAAACATTTAAAGCTGGTCTTTCAAGGATAAGTAGCACGGGGGGGGGGGGGGGGGGGGGGAGGAGGATAAGTAGTGTGAATTAAACACAAGAGGAAAGGTATTTGTGACAGCTAAATGGAGGGCATTTAAAGGCCTACAACTATCAGCACAACTGATGAAGGGTTCACTGATGAAGGGTTCACTCCCGCAAATTCATCCTAATGTCACAACTGATGAAGGGTCCCATCACTCCCGCAAATTCATCCTAATGTCTGTGCTGAAGTCCTAACTCAAATCTAACTCTATCAAATGAGGAAGTATAGTGATACCAAAGTAAACTATTATTGGAAGATACAGAACTTCCCTGCTAGGGAAGGACTCCCTAGCAGGTTTTTTGGATCTCCCAGAAACTGCATAGCAACGTATAAACTGCCTAATTAACCCTACCTCTCTCTTTCACTAGGACTTTCATTCTGACTGATGGCACACTCAACCCTTCCCATCTCCTTCACTGTTGTCTCTTTCACAGATATGTTACCCTAATAAATACTTGCCAGGATGACCAACTGTTTTTTGGAGGACTCAGCCTATTACGGGATTCAACACAGAGGTTCAGTACAAGTAAACAGCCAATGGAAAATTATTATGGATTATGAACATTCCAAGGGGCAGTACTACCTAATGTACTCTAAGAAAGTATGAGTATGCAGGGAAAAGCTGGGCCAAATCAGACGTGGCCTTCTATGTCCTTGTAAAAAGCCTAGACTTGGTCTTATGAGAAATGGGAGATCTAGAACGTTTTAAGTGGGAAAGGGGCATGTGTTTTCAAAGCACTGTTTTGTATGAACAGAGCATGACTTCATCTTGTCTACTCACTGGAAAAGATATAAAAATGAATTCATGCTAACTTTGTTATTAAGTATGCAGATAGGCCTGGCTTTACTCCCCAATATTTTAGTAAAGGCTAGTCAAAGTGTAATAATTATTCTATACACATTACTGATCAACACTTGAATACTCTCTCCTACCAAAGGGTAGGTCCTAGCATGATGGCTCAGTGGCTAAATCCTTACTTTGCAAGTGCGAAGATCCCATATGGACACTGGGTCATGTTCCAGCTGCTCCACTTCCCTTCCTGCTTATGGCCTGAGAAACCAGTAGAGAACAGCCCAAAGCCATGAGATCCTGCAACCGCATGGGATACCTGGAGGAAGCTCCTGGCTCCTGGGTTTGGACTGGCTCAGCTCCGGCCGTTGATGATGAGAGTAACGGACACTGTCACATTGAGCACATTCTATTTCCAAGGCATTTTTACATATATTATCTGTATTTTTCATACAACACAATAGTAACAGTCTATACTTCAATTTTGTTTTAAATCGGGCTCCGAGACAAATATGCTGTGATTTAACTAAATGACAAAGTTGAGACTCAAACCTAGATACCTACAAGCAGAGACAGTAATGCAAGGTGAGAGAGGGCTTCTTTTGTTCCTCCCGCTCAAATATATTCTTTATTTTCTTTTTCTTTTTTTTCTTTTCTCTCTCTCTCTCACACACTCAATCACTTTCAAAGAGAGGCAATACCATGTAATGTCCCTTTAACAGAATTTACTCCAAAAGGCTGCCCTAAAATTCAGACTGTACCATTTACTGGCTGCAAGACTCAAGAACCACAAATTACTTGATGTATCTCACTTTCCTATTAAACAGATAAATTACAAATTGCCCAGCACATACTCACCATGTTGGTTTGCTTTCCCTTTGCTCCCTTTTGTTAGTCTATTGACCAAATGGAAATAAAATGAAAGCATACTACTTGATAACAGGCAGGAGGTTAGCACTTCCTCTTCTCTTAACTAGAATGAAGGAGATCCTACGACTCATGAAACAAAATTATTACTAAGACATCACCTCAGGGTCCAGCATTGTGGTACAGTGGGTAAAGCTGCTGTGATGTCAGCATCCCATACAGGTGCTGGTTCATAGCCTGGCTGCTCCACTTCTGATCCAGCTCCCTGTTAATGTATCTGTGAAAGCAGTAAAAGATGGTCCAAGTGCTTAGGCCCCTGCCACCCAAATGGGAGACTGGAAAGAATCTCTTGGCTCCTGACTTTGGCTTGAGACATTCATTCAGCCAGCATTTATGAAAGAAAAGAAAACTCATTTAACTAGAATTAGAAGTGAACTTCTTAGAGTGATAAAAGGCATTCATGAAAAACCCAAGCTAATTCATATTTAATGGTGAATGCCTAAATAATACACTCTAGGACCAAAAGAAAACAAAGCAATTACTCCTATCATTCTTACATTAGTTGTACTAGTTAGATACCATAGTTACCACAATAAAGCAAAGAGAAAGCCACACACATTCTGGAAGAAGGAAATAAAACTGTCTTTATTCATAAAAAACAATTATATATGTAGAAATCCAGAAGAAACTACAAAACTACAAGATCTAATTGGTGACTTTGGATTACTAATTAGAAAATATAAGTTAGAGAATATAAAATTAGTATCAAAAATTCACATTTCAACATAGAACAGTGATGCCAAACATGCAACAGTTGGGAACCAATCTAATTGACAGCGTAAAATTTACTGTTGTACATTACAAAAACATGGATTAAAAAATCAAGTTATAGAGCAATTACTGTGTGTTCATGGATCAGAGGAGTACTGTTATTACATACGGTAATCACTGCTATCCACAGTTCAGTTTTCTGTGGTTCCAATTACCCATGTTCAAACTGCACAGACTGATGATTCTCCTTCCAAAGCACTACCCAAAGGTCAACTGTAACCTCATGTTACATTACAACTCCCATGTCATTCACCTCACTTCATTTCATCACACAGGCACTCTTCACAACAGCAAAAGGAGGTTCAGTACAGTACAATAAAACAGATTGTTCCAGGTCAATTTCTGATTCCGATTCCCTACTAATGCATACTCTGCAAAACAGCAGGTGATGTGATTCAAATGTATTAGGGTACTTTCCACACACGGAAGATCTGAATTGAGTGAGTGCTGGATTCCTTGCTTTGGTACTGCCGAATCCTGGTTGTGGATAAAAGATTTTTCTTTTGCTCGCTTGCTCGCTCTCCAATAAATACATAAGCACATACATTTTTAAGGGATAAGCACATACATGAATGGAGGAGAGGGCTGGGTGTTGCAGTACAGCAAGCAACTGCTTAGAACAGATGTATCCCGTATTCTTGTACCAGTTTGATTCCCAGCTACTCTGCTTCCAACCCAGCAGGAGATGGCCTAAGTCTTCAGGCCTCTTCATCCATTTGGGAGACCTGGATGGAGCTCTGCGCTCCTAGCTCTAGTCTCATCTGGCCCCAACTTTTCAGTCATTTCAAGAGTGAACCAGTGGTTGGAAGATCCCTATCTATCCCTTTCTAATTTTGCCTTTCAAATAATAAGTAAATATTTTTAAAAACACAAATTAATTTTTTATATGCAAGAGAAAGAGTCCAGAAACTGATCCACACATAAATGGTAAATCAGTTCTTGAAAAAATTCCAACTTAACAAAGGGTAGTCGTTTAGAGTTCATAGCACGTGAAGTTGGAAAAAGAAGGCATCTATTTTAAAAATGAAACTCAACCTGTAGCTCACATTATACTTAACAATCAACTTGAAATAGATCACAGACCAAAATGTAAATCTCAAAGCTGTAAAAGATCTGGAAAAAACAGTCGTCATGATTTGGGGACAACTTGTTTACAGAGGACAGAAAAATTATGAACCACAGAAAAATGAAAACTTGAATTTCATCAATGTGTTATTTAGGATTCTAATTTTTAAAAAATAGAAGGCCTAGAGACAGACTAGGGAAACATCTGATAAAGGAGAGGCAATCCATATATATGAAGAAATCTCAAAACTGTGTAAGAGGTGTGGGCATCTTTATTCTGCCATCTCCACTTTCAGATCAAAGATGGTCTCCCAATGAAACTGTTGAATTTATCTGGACAATAAGATGCTGGACTCTGCATGGTCTATGCCTGCAATGATAGAATTATGACTGTTTATAAACTGTACTACTGTAATAATATGGAGGAAATCAATATGGGGGGAGGGCTTGGGGAAGGATAAGGGGAAACCCAGGGTCTATGGAAATGTGTCATAAAATGAAATAATAAAAAAAGAAGAAAATAGACTTTCTCAAAATCACACACACACACACACACACACACAAAGAGGTATGGGCACTGTGGTGTACCAAGGCTAAGCCATCAACTGAGAAACCCACATTTCACAGTGTGTAAGTACAAACCCTACCCACACTTCTTTAATAATTTTTAATTTTTTTCCTAGCTATGTTTCTAATCCAGCATCCTCCTAATGTATCATAGCAAGGTAGCACATGATGGCTCAAGTGCATTTCCATCTGCCACAAGGTGTTAGATCCCCAGGTAGTTCAAGCCGCCTGGATTCGGCCAGGTCCAGCACTGCTACTTTGGGCATTTGAGGAGAGATGAAAGGAAAATCAATCAATCTCTGTTGTTCTTTCAAGTAAATGAAAATAAGTAAAACTTGCACAATCAAAAAAGAGTTAACAGACAGGCTCTAATCATTATTCATTAGAAAAAAATGCAGAATAAAACAAGATATTACTATCTACGAACAATAGTGAAAATTTTAAATCGTCATGCAATAAGAAAGTTGGTAAAGATATGAAAGAACTAGCATCTTGCAGTTTGGCAGAATAGCATACACAATAAAGCAATAAAACTGTACAAAGTTCTGGGGGCACTCAGACTAATGGGAAATGGTGTGTAATGAATGTGGAGATGTAACTGTAAATAATGTTTGAGGGTTTAGTAAGCCAAGAAACTAGACAGCAGTCTATAGGATCCATAATGGGCATAATTCAAACAGGAGAATAACAAATCAATTTTCATGTAAAAACATTATTCTTAGAACAAGTAAGGGAAAAGCAAAAGAAGGCAAAGAGCTCTTCTCTCTTTCAGGGGGTACTGAAAAGTTGGTGGCAGGCAAGAAAGTTGATATTGACTGGAATGGCAGAATAGAGTCCCTCTATGAACCATCAGTCATGAAAAAGAAAGAATACATTTCTCTTGCTAGACATCATGACTAGTTCCCTATTCTCCATTGGAGTATTAAGTCCCTAGTGACAGATGTGGATTCAGATCCATTTTCTCTCTTCTCTCTTTCTCTCTCTCTCACACACACACACACCCTCACCCTCAATGCCTGGCTAAATACAGATGTTCAACAACTTTGTACACAGCAGGAATGAGTTAACTGAGTTGATGGTTTTGGTTCAAGAAACTGATTGTGACAGCCACTACAAAATGTGATTGATGGATCCTCTTAGGACTTGTTAAACTACTAAACAGACGTGGAAAAGGATGCCTCTGAAGGTCTCTTTGAATGTAGATCTTATAATTCTAGCTGCTTCCCATTTCACAGGAAAGCAGCAAGTGGTAGAAAGGGCACTATGTGAAATTCAATTTAAAAAAAACTGGCCCAATAACAAATGTTCAGGAGTAAATTTATAGTATCATGAAATAAGGTACAGCAGAAAAAAGCTGAGCAATTCTAAAGGCCCCAGTGAAAGGTAATCACTGACTGTCATAATCAAAGCAGGTAGCATGGCACACTAGATCTTACATGTTTCTTTTCCTGTATGTCTTTATATTCTTCATTTGGGAACGAAGGGTTGATAAGCAGACCCAGAGGCAAGGCCTGAGAGGAAATAAAGCTAAGAGAGAGCATGTAATGAGAAAAGCAAACAGACCAGCAACAGAGAGGACAACAAAGGTGAGTGATGAGCGTCAGGATACTCAGCAAGAAGGTAAACAGAAATAAAAATTGAAATCAAATGAAAGGCAGTTAGGCAATGAGCATCAGCAGTATCAGAGTTGAGCAACAAAGACCCAACCACAGGTATGAGTTTAGATGCAGTTCAAGTTGCAACAATGCCTAGCTTAAAAAAAAAAAAAAGCATATAGGAGAACCTGGCATACCAATGAGTAAATCCAGACAAGGACTTCCCACCGCAGAAGAAGTCTGAGTCTCTGGCAGAGAAAGGCATGGCCAGTCTTAAAAAGCAGGAACTAGGCAAGAGTAGCTTTACAAAATCCTGAGCATACAAGTCAGAATGAGACTAACAAACATGCTGAAGTGATGAGCTAGCAGTTCGAGATTCCTCAAATTCTCGCCATCTAAGGACAGGTTGGGGCTCAAAGCCTCACTCAAGGCTGACATGCCCTGGCTCTGTCCAGTGGAAGGTTATGCAGGCATAAAAAACAGAAGACCATTACAATACTTTTTATTATTTTTTTATCAGAAACTCAGATACAGTGTGGGGGGGAAACAGAGGAAGATCTTCTGTCTGATGACTCACTCCCCAAGTGGACACAATGGCTGGAGCTGAACCAGTCTGAAGCCAGGAGCCTGGAGTCTCCAGCCTCCTCTGGGTCTCCCACGCAGGTGCAGGGTCCCAAGGCTTTAGCCCATCCTCCACTGCTTTCTCAGGCCCAAGCAAGGAGCTGAATGGGAAGCGAGTCCGCAGGGATTAGAGCCAGTGCCCATATGGGATCCTGGCACGTACAAGGTGAGGACTTTAGCCACTAGGCTACCATGCTGTGCCCTCTTACAACACTTCTAACGTCATACAACCGCCAAAACACAACCAACGACAGTGTCTGTCACATGGGAACTAACAGGAAAAAGGAAGAAATATGAAATCCAGTGTACAGAGATTTGTCTTAATTTCCTCTAAGCACTACCACCATCCTAAGTGTAGAACACATAGCCTAGAAAATTCAGTAGCCAATGGATATTACCCAGAAATTTATTGGTTTTCAGCTATAGCAACCCTTAGTAAAAATAATCTGACTTCAAGTAACTGGTCAAGACAATATCCCCCCCAAATATATACATTTTGTAGGAAAAATTGCATATCCTTCATAATTTTATCTTGAGAATAACATATAATTGTGTGGACAGCTAATATTGTTACTCTCCCCATTCTGAATCACTTTTGCACGTGGTCTTAAAGAGTTTAAGCAATGCTCTAACCGTTTCTTCTAGTAAAGATAAAAACCAGAGCGTTAGAACTGATGTGTCACAGTGGGTAAAGCCACCACCTGTGAGGCTGGCATCACATACGGCTGCTAGCTTGTGTCTTGGCTACTCCACTTCCAATCCAGTTACGTGCTAATGGCTTTGAAAAATTGTCAGAGGATGGCCCAAGCATTTGAGCCCTTGGCGCACACATGGGACACCTGGATGAAGCTCCTGGCTCTCGCTTGGCCCAGTACTAGTCACTGCGCCCACCTGGACAGTGAACTACGAGATGAAGACCTGTTTGTCTTGGTCTCTGTCTCTCTGTAGCTACCTTTAACTCTGTACTTTTTCAAAATAGAAAGAAACTTTTAAAAAAAGATTTATTTATTTTTATTGGGAAGGCAGATTTACAGAAAGAAGAGACAGAGAGATCTTCCAACCATTGGTCACTTCCAAAATGGCTGCAACAGCAGCAGCTGAGATGATTCCAAGCAAGGAGCCAGGAGCTTCCTCTGTGTCTTCCAATGTGGCTGCAGGGGCCCAAGGACCTGAGCCATTTTCCACTGCTGTGCAGGCCATAAGATATGAACTGATGCCCATATGACCTGCTGTCCCTCGAAAGCTGAGGATTAGCCTGTTGAGACATGGTATTGGCCCTCAAATTAGATAAAGCTTTAAGACAATTTGAGAATCATTGACCAAATGAAATACAAACACACACACTTAGCTAGTTACTTGACCAGCATAAAAACCCATGTGCCTCTTCTCCTGCCATATTTGCACTATTATCATATCTGGTAGCGATGCCTGCAATTAGGAAACAAAATCCAGTTAAATGTATTCACTCACACTTCTTGGCTCCTCCCACTGAAACCATTAACAGCCAAACAGAAAATCTTTTTCATCTGCACAGTCCTTGATACATGATAGAATGCAAATGCATTAAATATTACAAAAGTGAGATTATCCAAGTGCAAAACAAAAGAAGACCTCAGGAAATATCATCTGATTTTGCGGTCGAGGAAAATTAAAGTCGTCTTAGAGGCTCATCTGTTCCCTGACACACTCATTGCCTGGTATCCAAACTCCTTAAGAATTTCAAAAAAGGGACTGGTGCAGTAGCCTAGTGGCTAAAGTAATCGTCTTGTACACGCCAGGATCCCATATGGGCGCCGGTTCTAATCCTAGCTGCCTTACTTCCCATCCAGCTCCCTGCCTATGGCCTGGGAAAGTAGTCAAGGACGGCCCAAAGTCTTGGGACCCTGCACCTGCGTGGGAGACCCAGAGGAGGCTGGAGACTCCAGGCTCCTGGCTTCAGACTGGCTCAGCTCCAGCCATTGTGGCCACTTGAGTCATTGGATGGAAGAGCTTCCTCTCTGTCTCTCCTCCTCTCTGTATAGCTGACTTTCCAATGAAACTAAATAAATAAATCTTTTTTTAAAAAAAAATGCAGGCCCGGCGGCGTGGCCTAGCGGCTAAAGTCCTCGCCTTGAAAGCCCCAGGATCCCATATGGGCGTCGATTCTAATCCCGGCAGCTCCACTTCCCATCCAGCTCCCTGCTTGTGGCCTGGTAAAGCAGTTGAGGACGGCCCAATGCATTGGGACACTGCACCCGCGTGGGAGACCCGGAAGAGGTTCCAGATTCCCGGCATCGGATTGGCGCGCATCAGCCCGTTGCGGCTCACTTGGGGAGTGAATCATCGGACGGAGGATCTTCCTCTCTGTCTCTCCTCCTCTGTGTATATCTGACTGTAATAAAAATGATTAAATCTTTAAAAAAAAATGCAGTAATAACTTTTTTCCTAATACTTTCTGATGTTCACCTACTACTGTAGTGGCATTTGAAGGAAATTAAATAAATAGGAGATTGCTCAATTCCTAATATCTAGAGCTGCCTTTTGCATTTGAGTACATTAAAGCTGTAAAGATATTTAGGGAAATGTTTTATTCTTATATGTGAATACATATTAAGGGAAGAAAGGATACTATGAGAACATCTGATCATGGATTTGACATAACATGTGAAAGATGTTATTTTAATCATTTGACAATAATACTCCTTGATACTCATCTGTAAATTGAATAGAACTTTGTTGAAAACTACATTAAGAACCAAACAAAACCAACCAACTAACCAAACAAAAGCCACTGTGGATCAGCATCTTGATCTCATTAGGGTACAGATAAATCTTTTATATGATGATACAATTTCATTTGGGTAAATTGCCGGGAGTGGGATGACTAGTTCTTACGGTAGATCTATTTTCACATATCTGAACCATCTCCATACAATCTTCCATAACATTTGTGCTAGTTTACATTCCCACCAAGAAAGTATTAGGGTACCTTTTGCCCCATGTCCTTGCCATCATTTACTGTTTCTTTGTATTTTGGATGATAATGAATCTAACTGTTCCACTTCTAATCCAGCTCTCTGTGAATGAGCTTGAGAAAGTAGGAGAGGATGGCCAAGTGCTTGGGTCCCTGCACCCAATTCGGAACTGGATGAGTGTCCTGCTTCAGCCTGGACCATCCCTGGCTATCGCAGCCAGGTGGGGAAGGACCAGCAGATGGAGGATGGCTCTGCCTCTGTCCACCTTCCCTTTGCCTTTTAAATACATAAAAGAAAAACAAGAAAGCTGCAAAGGTGGCAAACATTGATTCAATTTTTAAAATCCCTTAAAAACATTTAATAAAATGTAAAATTACTTGCTGTTGCTACTTTCATGGTATAAATATCTACCTTGCACATACAACAGTGGGCCAGTGTTGTGATGCACTGGGTTATGTCACCACTTGTGACACCCTCTGACCCAGCCCCTGCAAATGCACCTGGGGAGACAGTAGCTGATGGCCCATACCTGGACGGCGTTCCTGGCTTTGGCCTGGCCCAGTTCCAGGCACTGAGCTGCTTGCAGAATGAACCAGTGAATGGAATGTCTCTTTCTCGTTTGCTGCTAATTTGCCTTTCAAGTAAGTAAATGAAAATTTTAAAAATTCATGAAAAATGAAATTAATAGGTGAAATGGTAGGAGGGGGAAGAAATGGGGAAAAGGGGAGAGAGGGAAATCCTTATGCCTACAAAACTGTATCATGGAAATATTAATAAAAATAGTAACTAAAACAAGTTCATTTCTGTGCAAGATGATTTTTGAAATTTATAAATGCATGGAGTCTTCAAAAAGTCCATGAGAATTGCATAGTATAAAAACATGCATGGACTTTTAAAAATTTGCACCAACATTAATTTATCTTTTATTTTACATTTTAACTGCTTATCTATCTTGCTGTATATCTGGCTTTCCAATGAAAATAAGTAAATCTTAAAAAAAAACTGGTTCATTAAAATTAGTGTGTAGCAAGCAAACTGTCAGCTATGTAATAGGCATTCCATGGTAAATTTTCTAAAAATCTATTTTAAATTGTTTACTAACAAGTTAAAAACATGTTTCAAAAATCAATACAAATTATTCCATGTGACAAATATATTAAACATGAAATAAACTAGACAATGACATTGAAAAAACAAGAATATAAACCTAAATATTCTTGAGCTCCCCCTTTTCAACATATCACTCAAATTTATGGAATCCCTTAAACTTCATTAGCCACAACTTTAATTAATAAATCTATATAGCAAAAACAAAACCCCTACATTTGTGTATTTGACTTTTATGGTAGATATACTGTCTGCCATTATCTAAAATACATCTAGGGGCTGGCATAGTAGCATAGCATAACAATCCTGCCTGAAATGCCAGTATCCCACATGGGAACCTGTTCATGTACCAACTGCTCCACTTCTGATCCAGCTCCCTGTTTATGGCCTGGGAAAGCTTCAGAGGGTTTGGTCCTCTGCACCAACGTGGGAGACCCTCAAGCAGCTCCTGGCTCCTAGCTCTGGATCAGTCCAACTCTGGCCATTGTAGCCATTTGGGGAGCAAACCAGTATATGGAAGAGCTCTCTGTCTCTCCTCTGCTCTATGTAAGGTCCGTGTTTCAAATAAAAATAATTTTAAAAACACATCTAAAACACAATGAGTTGTGTTTTCTCTACTGATAAAGCAAACTAGGATAAAAAAAATACTAGTGCTATGCTAAAGTTTGCTTATTTTTTTTCCTTCTTTGCAGCTAAAGAAGAGAGATGGGGTGGGTAGAATCAGCAGAGCAGACGGTGACAATGTTTCTGTGGTGCTGGCCAATCTTGGCCATCAATCTTTGAAAAGACTGAAAATTGTTTTAATTCCTCCTCCCCTTTCCTCTACTCCCTTGGAATATGATCTCTAGGAAACAACTCCTTTATGCACTTAGTTTGAGGTAGTCTTTACACATTGTAAAGCGATGTTCTTTTGCAAAGCTTTCAGCTCTTGAGGCATGAAAACCTGCCAAAAAACACCTATCAGACTGTTATCCTTTCAGAGCAATAGCTCAGAAAGGAATTATGGAAAAAAGCAAATATTTAGGACTGTAACTATTCTCACAGAAGAGCCATAGTACAGAGGCACAAAAATATTAAAAATAATTTTAGCTAGGGAGTACTTGCCAAGCTCAATCCCTAAAAAAATCAGGGACACTCTATCCAGACATTTTCATAGAAGTTTTAATGATCAGACAAATTCTAGAAGCTACAGACAAAAGGAAAAGCTTGCATGTTGGAGAATGATAGCAGATGTGGGAAATAGCTGGACAACATTTGCAAAACAAACAAATGAACAATAATCAGAAAAGCCCGGAATCAGATGGCCTGACAAGTAAATTCCCACATACATTTAAAGAACAATTGGAGAGAGCAAGATGGTGGAAAAGAGTGACAACACACTAAAATGGATGGAGAAGGATGGCTGAGGAGAAGCAGAGAGTGCAATCCTGGGAAACTGGAAAGGAAAGCTGATGTTAGATGGACACCTGCACAGCCATGGATGTGGGGAAGCAGCAGAGACAGTGAAGCAGCACTGCAGTGAACACGCAGCCCAGAAGCCATCAGAACTCTACCAGAAGTCAGGTGCAAAGAGGTGATCACCAGGAACAAAGGAGGTGAATCCAGCCATAGAATTGCAGGTCCTGCAAAGCCCTATCAGACAGATGTGGGAACAGGGTGGATTTCGTGGCCGAAATGCCCATCAGTGTCACATTTGGCACCATGTTGAGTACTGTGGCAAAGGCTCTGGGGAGCAACAACAATAAGCTGTGCACGTATTAAGCCAGGGCAGATGGCTTGCTTCTTGCTCAACATATTCCACTGGTCCCACCAAAAATGTCAGATTAATTTGGCATGACACGGGTTCCATCCAAAACAGGTCCAGGTTTCCCACAGATGTAAGTGCTAGCACGTTACAGCAACAAGAGCAAAGAAAAAAATCCGTGCAACGGCCGCCACTAACATTCCTGTGACCTAGTTTAAAGTCACAGCTGGTGTCTTCCTAAACCTGGGTACTAGTGGAACCAGGAGCAGGAGAAAGGCTGAACAGAGAACACTGTGGTCACAACATGAGTCACAGGGGTGTAGAGGCCATGGCAGAAGAGTAGTGCAGGACCCAGGGTCTGAAACTTGCTAAAGCGAGTGGTAGGAGTGACACAAACGGAGAACTGGGCACTGAATGAGATCCATAATGCCAACCTGTAGATCTGTGGATGACACAGCTTAAAAAAACCAGCACTAAGGAAAAGAATCCACTGATCAGAGTTGCAATGGCCAAGAGTAAAAAAAAGACACAGGCGCAATGAATGAGGTTACTGATGCCTCCTTGTAAGGGAGCCTAAGATTATGTCCACCTCAGAGGTAACTGAGGAAGACATTGAGGAACTGCAGGATATTATTGCATTAATGGGAGAAACAGACCATGGTACAATAATAGTGGAGGACCTTAAACACCCCATACCTCAATGGACAGATCCATGAGACTGAAACTCAACAAGGAAACAACAGACCTCACCCAGACACTAGAGCAAATGGACTCAACTGACATCCATTGAACCCTTCATTTTACAGACAGAAACACAATACCCCATTTTTCATCAGTACATGGAACCTTCCCCAGGACTGTTTTAAAAATGTTTTTAAAAATCTGAAATCATATCATGTATCTTCGCAGACCATCAGGGAGCGAATCTGGAGACCAATAAGCCAAAAGCTGCACAAGAAGTGCAAATACTTGGAGACTGAACAACATGCTGCTAAATGAACAATGGGTTACAGAAGAAATCAAAAAAGAATAAAAGAATTGCTTAAAATGAATAAAGGCATCAACACAACATATAAAAACTTATTGGACACAATCGAGGCAGTGTTAAGAAGAATTTTCATTGTAGTTAGTGCCTGTGTCAAGAAACTAGGAAGGCACCAGGTAAAACCATATATCTGAAGGAGCTAGAAAAACAACAGCAAAATAAGTATAAAGATAATAAAATAATTCCAAGAGTAGCAGAAAAAAGGAAGGACTCAAACTAAGGGTAGAAATAAGACAAATAGACTATAGTCTTATTTAAAATAAATATAAAAAGAACAGATCTAATGTGCTCCATAGGTACAGTTCTAAGACAATATGGCTTTCCCTGCTTCCTCTCAATACGGTTTCCTCCTTTTCCTCTCAACAGTATTCACAGAGTCATAATTTTAATCCACTGTATATTCACAGACTTAGTCTGCCACTCACATGGGAGACCAGGATGGAACTCTTGGCTTCTATTATCACTGACACACTGATGATGCAGCACAGCTGTGGAGTCTAAACACAGCCAAAAATATGCACATCTAAACCTTACTAGTGCTTCATCAATGCTTTAAAGTATAAAAGCAAAAACAACCGAGGCCATAGCAAAACAAAAACAATGTACAATAGAATCATAAACATCATTAGCTTTTCAACCACTTCTTAGATTTGAGTGGCATTAAATAAAAGTTTTAATTCAGATGAACTGGAAAACACTTCTACTGCCCACTGATCAAATAGACCTTATTCACATTTTGTCAGACCTCTGACAACATCAGCTAATAAAATGCGAGTTGGAGAAATGCTAGAAGTAGTTAACTACCCGCTGCTGATCAGAAGAAATGTCAGCTAATTCAATGAGAATGTAAGTAGCTATATGTTGTATCTCAGTTTTTACTTAGCCATTGCTTGGAACCAAATGTACGCTTCATAAAATTTAGACACGGAAATTCTTTTTTAAAAAAAGATTTATTTAAAAAAAAATAAAAAAATAAAAAAAGATTTATTTTAAATTGGAAAGGCAGATATACAGAGAGTAGAGACAGAGAGGAAGAGCTTCCGTCCGATGGTTCACTCCCCAAGCGGCTGCAATGGCTGGAGCCGAGCCAATCCTAAGCCAGGAGCCAGGAGCCTCCTCCGGGTCTCCCATACGGGTGTAGGGTCCCAGAGTCTTGGGCCATCCTCAACTGCTTTCCCAGGCCACAGGCTGGGAGCTGGATGGGAAGCAGGGCCACCGGGATTAGAACCGGCCAATATAGGGCATCCTGGGCATTCAAGGTGAGGACCTTAACCTCCACGCTATCGCACTGGGTCCTAGACACAGAAATTCTAATACCAATAAAACAGAGGTGAGGTGACCTTGTGAGACTGATTATAAGAGCAGAGACCATGAATGAGGCTAATGCCGTTACAAGAAAAGGCCAGAGTGTTTGCTATCTGTTCCTTTCTGCTCTGTGCCATGTTCAGACACACGGAGAAGATACACCCTAAACAGGCAGCAGATCAGCCAGAGCCTTGATACTGGACTCCTAGTCTCTAGAACTGTGAGAAATAAACGTATGTTGTTTAAATCACCCTGTCTGTTTTATCTTGTTATAACTGCTAACACTCAGACACCAAAGTCAAGCTTTATTCAATATTTTTAAACAACACTGGTTCTAAAACAATATGATGCATTCACATACCCTGAAAAGCATGTTTGACTACAGACTGCTGGCTCTACTTTGAGTTTCTGCTATAGCAGCTCTGAATCAGAAGCCTGGAGCCGCGCTTCTAACAGCTCCTACATGATAATACTCTTTCCTTTTGCAAACATTCCAACATTAGAAATCTTATGAGCAAATACAACAGAACAAAATAAAATGTATATGATTTTGGAATTTTATTTTGCAACAAATAATTCTTGAGTATTTACGAAAGTGCCCAATAATTTACTAGACTCCATCATTAGACATGTGTAGTAAATAAATAAAAGCATGCATGCTCTTTTGATCTTATTCTAGAGGAAGCAGAAACATCTGGTTCTACAATTCATTTTTTAAACTTTTTTGAGATTTATTTTTATTTTA
The DNA here is from genome assembly GCF_030435755.1 of Ochotona princeps. NCBI lineage: Eukaryota > Metazoa > Chordata > Mammalia > Lagomorpha > Ochotonidae > Ochotona > Ochotona princeps. Next base: position 97,267,210 of record NC_080865.1, read on the forward strand.
ATTGTAAGGCATATATACAAGAGGAGGAGAGACAGAAAGATCTTTGTGCTGGTTCGTTTCCCATATGGCCGCAATGGCTAGAGCTGAAGGCAGGAGCCAGGGAGCTTCTTCCAGGTCTCCCACGTCGGTGCAGGGTCCCAAGGCCTTAGCCTGTCCTTGACTGCTTTCCCAGGCCACAAGCAGGGAGCTGGTTGGGAAGCGGGGCAGCTATGACACAAACCAGTGACCATATGAGATCCTGGCGGATGTAAGGCAAAGATTTAGCCACTATGCTGCTATGTCGAGCCCTCTACAATTCATTATTAATTATAACTGCAGGAAGACCTACACATGAAACATACAAGTTTTGCTACGATATCCTGCAAGACTGGGGGGTTAGCTTTGTTCACGTTATGAATCTTGCACTTCCACTTCAGAAGCAGAAACAGGATTCCAAGAAGAACGTTTCACATAGTGGGAACAACATGCAGAAGGATACAGCCCTTACCGAAGGGCAATTTGACTGACTGCTATATGCACAGGTCAGAGATGTTGTATAAGCAGGCAGGGAATGCCAGGCAAGTAGTTGGAATGGTGCTTTAAGTGCGAAGAGAGCTGCAAAGAATTCACAGCAAGATTTTAAGTGTTTCACATATTTTTTTGTGTACACGAAAGAGTAACACACATACTCAGGGAGGGAGAGACAGAGATCTTTGATTCACTATTTCACTCCTTCAAATGGCCACAATGGTCAGGACCAAGCCAGGCTGAAGCCAAGAGGCAGGAGCTACACCCAGGTCTCTCCCTTGTGGGAGATAGGACCCCAAACACTTGGGTCATCCTCCTCTGCCTTTCCCAAGCCATCTCCAGGCAGTGGGATGGGAAGCAGAGCAGCCAGCACACATGAACCAGGTTCCATTTGGGATGCCAGCATTGCAGATTGCAGCATTAATCACTATGCTACAACACCAGCCCCTTAATGCGTGTTTTTAAAAGAGTAACCCCAGCTTCCTTGGAGAGGTGGATTACAGTAGAGAGTGGATCCAAAAAATATCGAGGAGATATATCCTCTGGCATCTAGTGATAGACTGGCTAGATGGAGAGGAAGAAAGAACCAAGGATCATTTCCATGTGCTTATCAAATGCTAGGAAACGATCAGCAGTGTCTGTCCAGCCTGACTTGAATTTTTGTCTGTGGCACAGCATGAAAGGTCAAAAAAGGCCTAGGAAAATACTAGGCTTACAAAATACTTAACAGTATGATGATAGATCAAATGTGCCCCTTTTTCAAACAATGGAAAATACCTTTAAAGAGCATTATATAGTAAGTTCAAAGATAACCTTATTGTTTCCTCTCACAATTGTGGAAGCAAATACTGACAGGGTATTTATCACAGTACATACTCTGAACTGCAGGAATATCTCATTTCTGCCTTTCACTCTTCTGTCTTGTATTTTCATTGTGTATCTATATATCTTATCTCATGAGAAAATAAGAAAAAATGTTTCTTAATGAAAGATAATGAAATTACAAAATTAAGAAATTCTCCAAGACAATGTATATCCCCAATCTTGGAACATAAATTGGAGGTTGGAAGGCTACTAGAAAAAGCAGGTGTTTAAACAAGAAAATTGCTTTCTTTAGTTCCAAATAAGAGATGAAGAGGGAGGAGGAGGAGGAAGAAAGCTGGGGTCCTTACTGTGGCATAGCAGGCTAAGCCTCTGTGACACCAGCAGCCCAATAGTGTCATCAAGTACTGGCTGATCCACTCCCAATTCAGCTCCCAGGAAAGCAGCAGTGGGACCTCTTCATCCATGTGGGAAATCCGGAAGAAACTGCATGCTCCTTGCGTTGGCCTGGCCTCAACCTGACCATTGCAGTCATTTGAGGAGTGAACAAGCTCATGGAAGTCTGTCTCTCTTCTCCCTACTCTCCAATTATGCCTTCCCCCCTCCAACAACAAAAACTTTAAAAAAGTATGAGTTAAAAATTTTGTTACATATTTCATGTTCAAAATATATTTAAAACAGCACTCATGTATAATTAAAGAAAGTAACAATGATTGGAAAACACTGCTTTCTATAATTGAAAGGCCTACTAAGCAAGATTTAAACGATCTAAGACAAAGATGAAAATACTCCAATTCTTTTAGGTCACCACAACCTTAAAACTATATGGATGGCTGACTGAAATGCACTAGAGTTGAAGAGCTGACCTACCTAGATCACAAATAATTTTTTATCCTTATTAAAAATTAAACTACTCCCTACCCAACACTCCTATGAACCAAGCACATTCAACAGTCTCAACCATGTGTTTCAAAGAGATCTTGGTCATTCCCTTCCTCAGCAGCTAAGATTAACCTGTACCAAAGAGGCAAGTAAAAATCTTTCATTCCAAAATCCCAGACTGATGCCCTGGTCTGGGTCCAGGCACTATAACTCATTAGTGTAGCATTAATTGTTTTGGATTTTCTTGAATTGCTTGCTCTAAGTGAAACTGCTACACAGTGGTGCCTTTTCACTAATTAAAAACTTTCAGAAGAGGTCTAAGATTCAGTTATGCTTCCCCTGACACTTCGCATTCTCCTTCTTCTCTGCTTTATTTTCCCTTTATCACTCTTCACTAGTACATCATAATTGTCTGTCTCCCTGCCTACTAATTGCCCCTTATTCCTGAGCACCTATATTTTACATTTCCCTATTTCTTTGCACTTAGAATGTGTGTACAAATAGCAATATATGAAACTTCCTTGACATTTTCCTAAAAAAGCTCATAAAGACTCCATTTTTTTCCTATCTGCTAGTTAGACTTTGAAAATATGTTGACGACAGAACTGACCCATTCATTAGGAAATCCTCAAGGGACTCTACTTTAGAAAGAGGCTGCTAGGGGGAATCACAGTTCCGGACCTCTGGACATACTATAGGGCAGTGGTTATCAAAACAGCGTGGTACTGGCACAAAGATAGAGAGGAAGATCAATGGAGCTGAATAGAAACACCAGAAGGGAACCCAAACAGGTACAGCCAAATAATCTTTGACAAAAAGACAAACGACAATCCAGGCAAATGGGAAGGTCTGTTCAATAAATGCTGTTGGGACAACTGGTTAATAGCCTGCAGAAACAAAAAGATAGATCCACATCTCTCACCATACACTAAGATCAGATCTAAATGGATAACAGATCTAAACCTACATCCAGAACCCTTCAAACTTTTGGAAGAAAATGTTGGAAACACACTGCAACACTTAGGGGTAGGCCCTCACTTCCTAAAAAAGACTCCAAAAGCAGTAGAAATCAAGACCAAAATAAACAATTGGGACCTCATCAAACTAAGAAGCTTCTGTACAGCTAGAGAAACAATCAACAAAGTAAAAAGGCAACCCACAAAATGGGAGAAGATCTTCGCACACTACATAGGTGATAGAGGGCTAATCTCCAGAATATACAAAGAGCTACAAAACAACCAAAATGTCAAAACAAACAAGCCACTCAAGAAATGGGCACAGGAAATGGGCAAACACTTCACAAAAGAACAAACCCAAATGGCAAATAAACATGTGAAAAAATGCTCAAGTTCCCTGGCAATAAGGGAAATCCAAATTAAAACATCAATGAGGTACCACCTGACGCCAGTAAGACTGGCCCACATGAATAAAAGCACCAACAACACTTGCTGGCGAGGTTGTGGGGAAAAGGGAACCCTACTCCACTGCTGGTGGGGCTGCAGGCTGGTACAGCCTCTCTGGAAATCAGTATGGAGAATATTCAAACAACTCAAATTCAACATACCGTATGATCCAGCAATAGCACTCCTAGGAATATATCCAGAACAATTGTTTTATGAGAAACCAACATGCACTCCTATGCTCATAGCAGCACAATCAGTAATTGCAAAAACATGGAAGCAACCAAAATGCCCATCAACAGAGGATTGGATAAGAAAGCTATGGTTCATCTACTCCATGGAATACTACTCAGCTATTAAAAAAAACAAAATGCAGTTCTTTGTGGCCAAATGGGCCAAACTGGAAACCATATTGCTAAGGGAAATGAGTCAATCCCAAAAGGTTAAATACCACATGTTTGCCTTAATTTAAGATGATATGATGTTATGTATAACATGTTATGTTATGAACGTTATATGTTGTGTATAAACTAAAATTGAAGTATAGGGGAGGTGGTCACAGAAGGTGGCTGGGAACTCGCATTTACTTTTAACATATTGGTTACTCATTACTATGTCAATTCCATAATGATGTGAATTTTTGCTGATGGTATGTTGGAGCTTTCAATTGACTGGGATGATACTCTGCTGGCTCTGTCTTCAGACCAGAGAGGGTATACCTAAGAAGCCGTTGAACTTGACTGGACAATAAGATGCTGGACTCTATGTTTGGTATACGCTTGCAATGGGGGAATCTCAACTGAACTTGAGCTGTGGTTATGCAACAAGGTGGAGGAATCCACCATGGTGGGAGGGTTTGGGGAGGGGTGGGGAGGGGTGGGGAGAACCCAATTACCTATGTAACTGTGTCACATAATACAATGTAATTAATGAAGTAAAAATAATAAATAATCAAAAAAAAAAAAAAGAGGCTGCTAGTTCCTTTCCTTGGAATGTGATGCCAGAGAGACAAATGGATACATCTTCCTGTCTACCATATTTTGGAGTTCATTGTTACATAATTTTTACCCTGTAACATAACAATGCCTTTCCACATTAGAATGTAAGGACTTATTTAACTCACCAGTGCATCCCTACCAAAGAGCACATGACCTAGCACATGACAGGACACGCAGTGTGTGTGGGTTAAGTAGACAACTGTGTTACTACTGTTCCCCTAAAATCTCCAAATCACCTTCGTGGCCTCAAGAAGTTGAGATTATAGGATTCAAACTGCTCCCCAAACAGTGTCCCTGGTGTTACTTCTTCCTTTAGTATGCTTACACAATGCTACCTCGCCCTTTCTCCACTTAGCTGGCCTTTCAACCCTATGAGCTCCCCTTCAGCTCTTTAATAAGCCTGGCTCTTGTCCAACTCTGGTCCTTTGAACAAGCCAGTTCGTTCTCAGACCCATTTACAGAACTTATCCCTCATTCCTTCAGTTGTAAGTTCAAATGTCATCTCCTTAGATCCTATTTCTGTTATTACTTCTGTATTCTACTTGTTTTATAGCACTTATGAAAATATGTGATTATAGTATTTGTTGGATTCCTAAATTACCAATAAGATGAGGGTTATAAAGACATGAATTACTTTCCTTTCATTTATCATTCATTTCCCACTGCCTAATACAGTGCTTAATTCTGAAAAGCTAATGGGGCAGGGGAGCAAAGGATGGTGGAAGGCTGGGTAAAGTTAGAGTGCTCCACTGCACAATATGATGATAAAGGAGTTAGACATGCCATTCTAAAGGTTAGTGATTTGGTATACAGATTATTTCAAGATGAATTCACTTGAGAAACTATAACTTCAGAAAAGGCCATTTGGTTGATCTTTTCCTGCACAGCAGCAATCCAAAAAGTGTCTTGGAGAAACATGCCTTACAAATACCTCGGCTGGAAAATGGTCCCAACCACTATTGACTAGTGATTGTGGGCAGCAATGGAACTGAATAAACCGATTCTGTGAAGTAATCTTATCTTCCACTAACTTCTACATTTCCCACATGGCAGGATCTCTAGAACTTACAACCCTCGTCCAGAAACCCATCTGTCCCGTCATTCCTTACAAATTTATTGTTCTTTGTCTAAATTATAAAAGTACTATGGTTTGCTTATTTCTTTGAACTTCACTGTCTCTGAAGGCTTCCACAGACAAGGTTACATCAAACAATTCCTGGGAAACTGGATTGAAGATGGTTCTTTGGGTGCGGAACCCTTTCCAATCACGCGCGGCTTCTTCACAATTTGCATTTCTGTGAACGGTGTGAAGCCCCTACACATGTAAAATTTTACTAAAACTTGTGCTTTTCTCTTGTTAATCAAATCTGTATTAATTTGCTTTCTAGACCAAGCCAAATGGCCCACCTAAGAATTAAGCAAGGTGGAGATCTTACTCTGCCCTACAGTGATTGTGGTTTACAACAGCATATTATGTATTTTATAAAGAATCAGAACAGAGGAATTTGAAGACTTCAAACATAAAGAAATGACAGTTGTTTAAAGAAATGGAAATGCTGATTATCTTGGTCAATACACATTGTATTCATTTACCAGTTGACTCCACAAACACGTACAATCACATATCAATTAAAAGTATTTTAGGAGTCAGCACTGTGGCACAATAGGTTAAGCCGCTGCCCGGGTACTGACAACTTGGGTTCCTGTCACTCATTTGGGAGATCAAGTCGGAGTTCCTGCCCTTAGCACTGACTAGCCCTGTCTGTTGTGGGTACTTGGAGAATAAACCAAGGGATGGAAAATATCTATATATATCTCTCCCTCTCTGTCACTCTGCCTTTCAAATACATACATACATATTAAAATATGTATAAAATTCCAATAAAGGAATTAATGAATTGTACTAAAAACATTCAATGTTTGGGGCCAACATTGTGGTGTTGCAGATAAAGTTGACACAGGCATCCCACGCAAGTGTGGCTCATGTCTTGGCTGGTCCATTCTGATTAGCTCCCTGCTGAGGGCCCCTGTGTCTGCGTCCCTGCCTAGAAGAAGATGCTGGCTTCAGCCTGGCCCAGAAGGTTGCTGTGGCCATCTGAGGAATCACCACCTGAACTGATGATCTTCAAATAAAAAAATACACTTTTAGAAAAAAAATCAATATTTAAGTATTTTGGTATGCATGAGTAAAAGCATATTTAGTTCTCCATAAATATATCCTTCAAACATCCTTGACTACCACTAGTCTGACAATGTAAAGTATCCACTTTTGAGATTGTAGCTAGTACATCCCCTGCCTTGTTAATTGCTTAGTATTATAATTCTTCCTTTCCACTACTTTTATTTGCCTGTAAGCAGTTACAATTTAATTATTCCTATTGGTATGATGTACTATGAGCAATTTCTACCAGATGGCAGGCTCATATGGGAAAATACAATTCAAAATGAATGACTATTAGACTTTTAGGGCATGGTAACTGGCCTCCCTGGACTTCAAATCTAGGATTAAAGTACTCCGCTTTCTAAGGTCAAGGTTTCAAGTCACCATTTGCTTTTGGATTATGTAATTTGAAGTGTCCCTGTATAGAACTCTTTAGGCGCTAGCCAAACTGTGCACTGTGGAATATTCTGAGGATACCCAGTGAAATAAACTTCAAACAACGCTGTTTTTATATGCTGGTTCCTTTGTATCTTGAGGTGGCACGTGCATATATGCACATATACATACACAAATACACGCCAGCCTACACAGGGATAAAAGTGCACTGAACTAAGCTAGGCACATGAGTAAATACAAATTGGGAAATGAGATAACATCAGTGAATGCTGTTAATGTCAGTATCTTGGTTGTGATATTATACTACAATTTTGCAACCAAAATCATCACTGGGAGAAACTAGATAAAAGGTACATTGGATCACTGCATTTTTTGTTGCATTGCATGTGTATCTACAATTATCCAAATCAAAATTACATTAAAAATAGTACTGCCATATAGAAATTCTAAAATGCCACAGAATTCAGCTGGTTACACGTTCTGAAGGAAACAGAAGGAAGAAGCTGGGGAAATGAAAGAAACAGAAGCGGAAGTGAACACGAAGCCTAACCCAAGAAAAGAGTACTGAAAGAACACAGCAATCTCCGAAAAATGACCATATATCTGAAATCTAATTCAGAATGCAATGGTAAAACATCACATGCTAGAAAACAGTCCAATGCCTGCATTTTAAACACCTGGAAAAAAGAGCCTCAAAAAATCATGCCAAATTTTAAAACTTCCAGTAAAAATAAACAGATTAATATTTCAACTTAGACAAAGGAAAGGATTAAATAAGATACATGCAACAATAAACATAGAAAAGAAGCCAGTAAATTGACTAGATTGAGAAACTGTTTATGAAAAGACACATGCAAAAAAATTAGCAAAAAGACAAGACACCAACTTAAAGATATTTGCAAAATACTCCCACATAATGCACAAATGCAGACCCCAGTAGAGCCGAATCAGGCACCAACTTGTATAGAGAGGCGATGTCTATGGAACAGGACTGCGCATGCACTGACCTGGGAGCCAACTCATTTCAGGCATCCTTCAGGTTCCACCCAGAAGAGGTCTAGGAAGTCCCCTGAACTAATGGTCAGCAGATCAAGAACGTGTGTCACTTTCTCCAGTGGATTTCAGGTCTGGGCTCTTGTGTTAGAATTATTTTCCTTGTGGGACCAGTGCAACGCACTGAACTTGATATGAATTCGCTCCCATCTCAGCCCATGTGCAGCTCACTGTTGTCCCTCCAATTTCACGGTCTTTGCCACACTGTACAAAATTTTGCCTGATGTGCCTCTTTTTTTTTTTTAAAGATTTATTTTTATCGTCACAAGCAGGGAGCTGGATGGGAAGTGGGTCCACCAGGATTAAAACTGGGGCCCATATGGGATGCTGGCGCATGCAAGGCAAGGAACTTTAGCCACTAGGCTACTGCGTTGGGCCCCTCTTTCCTCTTTTAAACACTAATTTTGCTACAGTAAACATAGGAGATGAAACACACTGGAAATGAAACTTTTGGTCTTTTGAGTTCATTACAGAGTAGATATATGTGGCTACCTCCAAATCATATGTAGAAATCATAACCCTCAATGTGAGGGTGTTAGGAAGCAGAGAACTTGAGATTAGGCAATATGGGTGGGGCCCTCATGAATGAGCCCCAGACTTCTTTCCCCTCTTTCCCGTTATATGAGGATGTATTAAAAAGATGGTAGTCATCAACTAGAAAGTGGACCCTCAGCAAAACAAAGTCGGTTATTTATAAACTAGTTCGTGGCACTTTGCCATACTACCCTGAACTGATGTGGAACTGGAAGCTATGCCCTGGAAACTGACTGGTTTCCTTGCTGTTCACTGTATTAATAATTGCAGCACTGCTCAGGTTAATTGCCTATGCTTAAAATCCCATGGCTTTCAGCCTTTTGAATCCTCATAGGTAAAATACACTCGTAATTTGATTCATGAAGTTCTCCCCAGCCACTGTGCTGAGCCACAGTTCGCACACCCATATGAACACCTAGTGCAATTACTAGTGTGTCCCTCAAGAAGATGGCAATGATGGTTTGGGGCTTAAAGTGCCCTGCATGTGTTGTCCTCTGTCTCACTAGACTTCAAGCTACTTACACACCTTTATCGCACCACACAGGGCACAGATGAGATGTTCAAAGAAAGCTTGGGATTCGTCTAAATGTTCTCAGAAGAGCCAAACTGTACATTAAACATCCCTTAACCCATACTACTGTAACCTATGTTGTGAAGCTTCAAGAACATCCCCACTGCTTACACAGCAGGTGTAACTTCCAGTCTCCTCTACACAGCTGTTATTTTATGACAGTCCCCATTTGGCTTATGCTTCTTCTCAATCTGTAGGATACCACCTCTTCCAGTATGAATTTCTTGTTTATTTCTTACCCAGAGCAGAAGTTAATTTTCTTTCATGATAAAAATAAAAATGGTTGAAACTTATCAATAACCACAGAGATGTGTCCTGGCTTTTCCATGACTAAAAAACTCAAAAAGCTATCCTGGAATAAAGTATTGGTAAATATTACCATAAAAATGAGTTAGCTGTTTGCTTTTTCTGTTGTCTTTCCCTAGATAATCTCCCTCGATAAAATGCTCTTCAGTACGTTCACTATTTGGAATTGTGTTAGCCCAACGATTTTTTCATCAGGTACCTATGAGCTAACAGCTAATCATGTATAGAATGAGATGAGATAATCATGAAAACCAATACTGTGAATATGGGCAAATGAATGGGACAAGGAGGGACGGACAGTAACAAAATTCCAAAACACAGGGTAAATGAAAATCCACGAACTTGGTGATGCTCCAGAGAGGAAACCAGCAAGTGTTGACGCTAACCTGGCAGAAACATCAATACTTCCTGGCTCCCCCACTGGCTGCATCAATTTACCACCGCAGGCCGCTCTTCTGCTGCAAGTGACAAACAGTGAATGTTTTCAGCAACATGAACAGAATGACCCATAATTAAGATGCATGACTCTGGACAGAAATGATCAGAAGCTATGGTTTCTGAAAGCCTCAGTCTGAGCTCTGCTTTTGATGAGTTTAGAAGTTCTTGGGCAAGTAAATTCACACACAAAAATATATATAGTATTTCATAAAATCAGTGTGTGAGAAAACATAGCATGACATACCTGAGATTGCTATTCTTAAAAAGCCTACTTGCAAACTTGGTTCTTTGGCATGTCTGAGCATGCCGACTTTGGAAGGATTCCCATCACCCTGATAAGAGTGGCTTGCAGAACCTAATGTACAAACAATACAGATTACACTAAATACCTGCTTTCTGTTTAGGTATCTGAAATTTTGTTACATACCAGATAGAGGGTGCTAATGTGAATGGCTCTCAATAAAAACCTAGACACTGGGAATCTAATGAGCTGCCCCATTAGAAAACATTTACTACAATCTCAAAATTGTAAGGAGTAAAATCTGCCCTGTGTGACTTTGCAGGGAAAAGACTCAGGAAGCTTTCATATGGTTTCCCCCAGATTATTCCCACATAGCTTTTTTCCTTTGCAGATTCTTTTGCATGCTTTCCCTAGAGTAAACCAAGCCATGGGTGTGTCCATATGCTGAGTCCCGGATGTCCAACCTGGGAATGTTTGGAGGGACCTGTGACCCTACCGATATAGTAGGGGGATAGTCTAGCTAACATTTCCCCAACAACTGTGTAAGATGGGTAGCCTTACCTCCATTCTGTAGGTGAAGAGATTGAGGTATGGGAATGTGACTAGAACATGACCAGAAATGAAATAGCTTAGTGTTTACTATATGATGACTGTTCTTAAAGTTTACTGTACCTATGAACCACCTAGAGTGCTTGTTTCAAGCATGCTTTCCTGGAAACAGTCATTTGAGATTTGGATTCTATACATTTAATGACCGCATATCTGAACTCATACTAAGTATTGAAGCGAATTTTTATGTAAATAGCCCAAAAACCACATTTTTGAGAAATAGTTTGATATGTATGAACTACAGCAAGCAGCGAACAATGTATTGAGCTAGTTGTAAATGGGATCCCTGGGACATGTGCTAACCCTTCATGATACAACTGCTTCCAAAAACTTCATGTTGTGCAGTTACTTTAGTTTGCTCTGCTTCTTGCTATAGGTGCATCCATCTCTTGGTGGTGACTGGATACAAAGAAAAGTATCTTACATTCCCAGCACTGAACACTACGTGGCATACTGAATCTAAGTATTGCACATTTACATTTGGTTTCAGTTAAATGATACACAGCTCTTAGTTAACACTACAGCTCCGATTTTCAACAGATATTTGATATGTTAGCAACTGAGTTTAACAAAAAGAATTTGAATTTGCTTACAAGTTTAGAAGTTGAAGACACTATACTAATCATAACATGCTATGAATCCCCAAGAAAGGGGAACAGGTTAAAAATGAACTTTCTGGTGAAAACGGAAAACAGAAACGTCCTGTAATTATTTTTTCTCATTTAAAATAAATATGGCATAGTTCTTCTACACCGAAGTATTTTCAGTACTACTCACATTTCGGTAGCCCAGCAGAAATGGTGGCTGCTGATCACTTTCACCTGTTATTACTGACGCTGGTCAATTTAGTTCAAAACAATTCAGCAAATACTTATTGAATATCTGATGTGCTAGCTGCAAAATCATTATCAAAAACACTTCTGAGTTTTCCAATAACTCATTGAAGAGGGAAGTCTAGATAAGCACCGTCACCTTAATATTTTAAGACAACATATAACTGAGGAGCCTTAAAAACAAATGATATCGGGCTTGGCTGCGTGGCCTAGTGGCTAAGGTCCTTGCCTTGATCCCATATGGCCACTGGTTCTACTCCCGGCAGCTCCACTTCCTCTCTATCTCTCCTCCTCTCAGTATGTCTGACTTTGTAATAAAAATAAAATAAATCTTAAAAAAAAAAAACAAACAAATGATATCTGCTCGAACCAGGCCCTATCAACCCTCTCACATTGTATAAAATAAACGTGGGGCAAGAAATCAATGAAAGTCTGCATTTCACAAACACAGATTAATCATCAAAATCTGGATTCCCATGATCCCAATATCATCTTTAAGCCACATCATATCAAGAAGTCAGCCAAACCAGCAATCCATCCACACACTGCAGTAATTGAGGGCTGTCTGCCAATGTGCTGCCACAGGGCATCCTGCGCCCCTATCTGCACTGCTGAGTATTCACTCATCATTAAGCTGCTGCAGTGTTACCATACACTATAATTGTGCTAATATGTTTAATGAATACCATTGGTCACTCTTACATCAGGCCAGAAAGATAAAATTACATGAACAGAAATCAACTCCAGAGCAGCACCAAATTTATTTGTGGAATCCAGAAACCTTTGTCTACCCAATCAGAAAAATTCCTCCAATATCAAGGATTTCAGACATACAAAGCTCATCTGTATGAAGTGCTAATGTAGCCTTTGTGGTACAATGAGTTAAGCCACTGCCTGTCACACTGGCATCCCATATGACTTTTGGAACAAATCCCAGCTGCTCCACTTGAGATCCAGCATCCTGCTGAGTCTGAGGACACAGGGGAAGATGGCTTGGGTGCTTGGTGCCCTGCTTCCCAGCTGGGACACCCAGGTGGAGTTTCTAGCTCCTGCTTTCAGCAGGGCCCGGCCCTGGCTGTTGTGGCCATTTGCGGAGTGAACTAGTGGTTGGAAGATCTCTTTCTGTCGACACCGCTCTCCCTATAACTCTGCCTTTCAAATAAATAAAATCTTTTAAAATAAAGCACTATTGATATACACAAAACTACTACCTTGAAAAACAGTATTTCACTTTTGTATCCCATGCATTCACCACTCTGAGAACTGATTGATCGTGCTATACAAGAAGTCAGCTTTGATTTTTTTTCCATCACTCAAAAAAAAATCAGTATTTGAATTCACTCAATGGGCTACTTGGTCACATATCATGCGGACACAGGGAGGTTAGCTGTGCTTTTTCCAGGAGGCACAGGCCAAGCTCTACCTCCCAGAACTCACTGCTCATTAAGTAGTCAACCAGCGACTAGGAGGAAACAAGCTTAACTAGAAACCTTCACTTGTGTTTAAAGTCCCTTACGAATGCTGGAAACTACGATGCACTGGCATCCAAAAGTACTCACCGTAGATAAAAGAAAAACAGAGAACATTTTTACAACAGGTTTTAAGGAGGCCTTCAGAGTTTTATGTTGCTTAGTCAGTATAAGGCAGATAAGGGGGGAGAGGAAGTGAGGGGAGAGGGCGACAAACCTGTTTCCACACGTGTGAACTTTTATTTCAAGTTTTTAGTGGTTCATTCCCAAATAGATTTCTCACCTTCCATGCACAGTGTCAGCATCACACTTATCTGCTAATGGATGCGTCATAGGAGGCGCAAAATGCAACCGACTCACTTTCGTCTAACAGGCAAACAGAAAAACAACTCAAATTGTATAATCTATTTTTGATTTACAGAAATGCCAAGAATATAAGAGTAACTTATTTGAAAAAATCAAATTCTGCATTCACAAGTGTATCGGAGAGCTACGGCGGCCTCTCTGCAGTCACGCATGTGCAGGTAAGCAAAGCTCCTGAAGACAAGAACCCTTTCCTTTTGTTCACACGTGTCCCCAGCACACAGTGCGTGCTCAGTGACTATTTGCAGAATGCAAAAATGGATTAATCATCAAGAAAGACAAATAGTTGTTAGTATACCTTCAGTATTAAGTTTTATTCTAATTCAAAAATAATATGTGGCATATCTCAAATAATTAAAACTTTTTCCAATAATTTTGGGTAAAAAGACATATACTATAAAGTAGTTTTGAGTAAAGGCTTTTTTTTTTTTTGGAAAGGCAAAGAGAGAGAGAGACACAGAAATTTTCCATCTGCTGCTGGTTCACTGCCGCAGTGGCCAACCCAAAGCAAGGAGCCCCACCTGGGCGTCTCCCGCGGCTGCAGGCCCCGAGCTCTCAGGCCGCCTTCTGGGGCGTGCCCAGGTGCATTAGAAGGGCGCTGGATCAGACCTGGAGCAGCTGGTCTTGACCCATACGACATGTAGCAGCTTAACCCATTCTACTACGACACCTGCCCCAGGGATATTATTTATATGAAATAAACAAAAATCATTAATTCAACAAATACTCTGAATAAGTATTCAGTGGGCATCGGGCACTGCACTAGAAGTTAAGGACGCACTGTGAACTGCCCCTTCCCCCAGCTGCTTTCAGTCTAAGAAAATCTTTTTTCAACTAGGTCTCTCCTCCAGTTGTGCAGAATTTATTACAACACATGCCTTATAGTATTACAGCTTAATTCTGTCCTGGTTGAGAAAGACTGGTCTAGAAAGCCACATAAGTTAAAAGGTAATTAAAATCCAATAAAATAAAAATGTTTATTTTAGATAATATCAAGCTCAGGTGTTAAAGCTAGATGTGTATGAACTGATACGAGTCAAGACAGAGACCATTTAATAAAGTGTGTGGAAATGCAAAAATATTGTGAAACACATTCGAATACATTTCTAAATATAATAAAGTCAATATTTGCCAGGTCCAGCAGCATCGTTGCAAGGTTATCAGAACAGTGGAATAAAATAAGATAAATTACTCTGATAACTTAAGCAACAAGCCAAAAATATTCCTGCTTTGGAGGGAAGAAGCCGCCATTATCCGAATTTTGTGTTAATTGCCCTCACATACTACTTCATTGAGCTCTGCCTTACCCGGAATCCAGTAGTAAATAAGCCACGTATTTCATCAATTCTTATTTCGAAGCTTCTGTCTCAATTTGAATTTTATTACTGCTTCTGTGGTCTAATTTCTTTGCAATAGTGGATGTCTTTCCCTGTTGAGATGTATTCTGTGTGACAGGATTACAATACGCTGTATATTTATGGACCAAGAGCAGTTTTGAGAGCTTTCAGCATTAGATATCAATTTACATTTTCCCATTATTAAATGTGCAGAAATGTGTAACTGTTATATATTACTCTCCAACAAGCTAAGCCAGAAATATCTAGTTGGCTAATTCCCCTTACAAAACGTCTGATTTGAATATTTTAGCATGAAATAATTTAATAAGCCAAAAAGTCAGGATTTTCATTCAGACTCTCAATAAGTCTTTTAACTTATGTGAAAATGATATTATCACCACTGGAAAATTACTAAGTTTAAGAGATACAGAATCACACAAAAGTTCATGACACAGAAGTCTCAACTAGCCCATATTTCTGCTTAACTGTGCCTCTGAAGGAAACACAACTGTTTGGGCAAAGCCACTACTATTACTATACTTATGGGGACATAGGGATATGAGACGCTTTTATTGCAGATAGCCAACTCAAATCTTTCAATATACCCCCTACATGCCTAACTCCTGAAATGCTGTATATCAAAGCCGATTTTTTGTCTACAATAAAAACTGTCAAGAGAAAAATATTAATTCATCAGAAAGGAAGGGATGAGGTAACACATGGCAACGATGTCTAGGACACGTCTTTCAAAAACATAATGAAGCACTGTTTCAACTTGGAATTGGAAAACCCTGGGCACTGCATGGTAGCATTTTTAACACTACCTAGCAAACACCACTGAGCTAAGGCAGATAAGACTCCTACGAGATTTGCACTTCCCAGATTAGATTTTACAATGTCAACAAAGTCCTTTTCTAACAGTTAGTTCTTTAGTTTTCAACGACCAACAAGTACAACCCACATTCAAAGCCAATTTCAAAAACACCTAACAGGGAGTACCCCTGAAGGAATCTCAGCCTCGAAGGAGATGCATGTGCTTCACTGATCTAAGGAATCTCAAAGTTTGCCCCTACTACCGAAATTCTAAAGCCTTTTGTAGCAATGACTCATGGAGGATACTTTTCATTCCATTCCATAGTGTGCTGTTTAATTCCTTATTCTAGGCCCAGGGATTAAACACAGCTACAAAGAACCTCCCAGCTACTACTGTACTGCTACAGCTGCCCAGGACTTACCACAGTCATGGCTGTGCAGGAGAAAGCGAGACAATGAGGTCAAGGCTCCCTTAGGTGTAACCCCGGTGACTCTCCGCAGAGAGCTTGGCTGAAGATGCGGAGTACTGCTCTCCAGCCTGCAGGCTGGCACTTCAACAACTGCTGCAGATTCTACTGCATGGCCAGCTTTCCTGAGCCAGCCCTGCCTAATGACTACAGTCCGGGCCAATGCAGCTCACTCACTCTTTTTATTTATTTATTTATTATTTTTAATTCATTAATTACATTGTATTATGTGACACAGTTTCATAGGTACTGGGATTCTCCCCACCCCTCACTCACTCTTAGTCAAAAGGGAAGCAAAGGGGGCTTTTAGTCCAGTTCTTGGCTTGTTCAGTTTGAAACGCTCAAATGCTCTTTTTAAAGAACGGGATTTCAACAACCCAGCTGTGTAACAGGAGTGCCACAGGAAAAGATTTTATGAAAGATTACGTTGCATTCTCCATCACTGTCCCTGCTCTTTCACCCCTAAACAACAATCCAAAATGACAAGAATCTATGCAAAATAGAACCAAGAAGTACAATGGTCATTTACTCCCAGGATAAATGTGAATCAAATTTTAGGAAAGCCTCCTGAATAAGCCATTTTTTTTTTTTTTTTAACGACGCTGAAATTCCTTTGAGCCACTGGGTAAGGATCTAATCCAATTTCACACTGCTTGTCTCCAGGTGAGGTTCCCTTTACAAGAACACTGGCATACCCCTATTCTGATAATCATCTCCTAAAATAGGAAGTGGTACTTTCAGCCACGGTGTATTTATGAAATTTTCCAATGCAGGGGGGAAAAGGAGAGCAGTTCACCCTTGGTATGAAAAATACATTAGTAATGCTCCGATTTGAGAACAACTGCCAGAAGAGAATGAGCTTGGCAAGTTCCCCCATGTGTTCTGAGAGGAGGCGGCGAGAGCCCGAGCTCGGCACTCAGCCCTTTTGCTTCACTACAGAAAAATCTCAATTTGTAGATGCAGCCTTGGCAAAAAATAAAAAAAATCCTAGTCCCACCATGTCCTTCTGACCCGAAGGGAGTTGCTAGCAATGTCAGCATGGAAGTAAATGGCCCCTGTTCTCCATTCTTAAACGTACCATCTAAGCAGTAAACAGGTGACTCAAAAAAGCAGCAAAAAATCGCGTTTCTCTTGACTGAAGTCCAAGGGCAACGAAATGCCGCCTCCCTGGGGCCTGGCAGGGGGAAAGGTGGGACGGTGTCGCCGGCCTCCCCCGAGGTCCGTGTCACGGGCATCCCGTTGTGCCCAAGCCTCTAACTGGCGCCCCGCGCAGCAGCGCGGCCACCCCGCGTCTGCACCTCCACCCAGCCCGCTCTCACGATGCCCTCAAGGGAGCTTCCTAGGCTGGCTCCCCAAAGTTCTCCTGGCCTCCAGTCCCCAGGCTCCCCGCGGGGACAAGCCCTGGGCAAGGGTTGACTGCCATCCCAGCCTCCAGCCCCCGACTCCCGGGCACCCCACCCCCAGCTCCTCTTTTTGGGCCACACGGACAGGTCTAGGTTTACCTCCGTGTGCTCCCGGCAGAGGAGACAAAAGAAAGCTTCCTCCCACATCATAAAACGCCATGTTCGACTAATTGGCCAATTGGGGGGCGCGGGGGTCGGCTCCCCCAGCGCCCGGCTCGATGGGTTAGCCCATGGCACTCAGATCGTCCCGGGGGCGGGGGGGTGGGAGACCCCGGGAGCCCGGCCCGCCTCCCCACCCTGGCCGCCGGGGCGCCGCGGTCCCATCCGAAGGGGAAAGGGTGGCCGCGGCGTCTGCCCGCCCGGCAGCGGCGCCCGGGGAGCCGGCGGGCACGGCGAGCGGCACGCGGACAGCCGCGGCGAGAGTACTTACAAAACGGCTGAAGGTCCGGCGGAACATCGCGTCCAAGGCTGCCGGGCGCTGCGCGGGGCTGCTCCAGGGCTCTCCGGGAGGACGCCGTCCACGAGACACACTGCGGCGGGGGGCCGGCGGCTCGAAGGCGGCAGCGGAGCGGGCTGCTCGGCCGCCCGCCTGCCCGCCGCCTGCCCCCTCGGGCTCCCGGCGCTTCTCCGCCCCCTCGGGCCCCTGCCGCCCACGCCCTAGCGCCCGCCGCCCCGCCTCGCTCCCGGGGGCGGCGGCCCCGAGGCTCCCCCTGGCTCAGCCCGAGGAGCGGGGCGCGCGGGGGCGGGCTGGCGGAGCCGCGGACGCGGGGCCCGGCAGCTCCTCCACGGGGCGCACGCTAGCCCGGCGCTGAGCCACCACAGCTGCGTCCCCGCTCGCCTGGGCGGCCGCTCCTCGGGGCACGAGGGAGCGCCGTGCCCCACCTCGCCTCAGCCCGCCACTACCGCGCCTGTGTCTGTCCGGAAGCACGGCTCTCTCCTCACCCGGCCCCTCACTCGTCCGCCGCGCCGCTTCCCTCGCAGCTCCTCCTCGAGCCCCGCGTTCTCGTCCCGCAGCCGGGCTGGGGAGCCTGAACGCAGCCCGCCCGCCCAGTGCCCGCGAAACGGCCGGGCTCTCGCAGCTTCCCGGCTGGGAGGAGGGGCCGGGCTCGGGGCGAGAAGGGGCGGGCGGAGACCCCGGCGAGGGCGGGGCGGGGGCACTCAGCCCAGCGGGCTCCTGCTCTGCCCCGAAAGGTGAGCGCTTGTTCTTTGCCTCTCCCACCTTCGCGCTTCTCCCTCCTCTCGCTCTGCCTCCCTACGGAAGCCTCCGTACTTCCACCTTCTCTGCAAGATTGGAAAGTCAGGCTTTGTGTCGTTGCTGCTGCGCAGCGGGGCGGGATTTCCCTGCCACCACCCCGCTACCCCAAACCCCTCCCGCGCGGCTCCTCGTTCGCATCGCTCCCAAAGCAGCCTGGGAGTTGTAGTCCAACCGCTCCACTACTCGTCGCTGCATAAAGCAAGCTGGGAGCTCCCCCACTCGCCCGGCCGGGGTTTGCCCGTGAGGTGGAAGGTGGAAGGAGGAAGCGGCTGAAATCGTTTCTGCCCAACTGCGGAACTCTGCACTCTCTGTATGTGGACGCCCAGAAGCGCTCGGAAGCTTTCCTAGCGGTGGGAAATGATTTCGGAAACCGATAAATTAGACAAAGCCCCGAATGCAGGGTGGCTTCCCTAGAACGCGAATTTTGCGCTCCGGGAAGCTCTCTACGCACTCGGGCCCTCGTGTAGAACACGAATTTGAGAAACTTGAAAAATGAAAAATGAAAGCTCAGTTAAGACTGAGCATGTCCCCCTTCCCTACTCCCACTGCGCCAACCCGAACCCCACTCCCTTTGCGCCTCCCGCTAAGGCGGGGCCTGAGCCTGCTGGAGAACTTCAGATTGTTCTGTTAATGTGAAGAAGAAATAAGTGAAGGAGACTGTTCAGAGCTCTATGTCCAGCCGACTTGGCCCTGCCACAGTCTCCTACCACCGCAGAGCTGAGGACAAAGCCCAGATAACCAGAGGCCGCCCGAGGGGAGCCAAGGGCCTGTAATTACTGCTGGGAGGCGCTGCCGCTGCTCGCTGTCCCCTCTGGGCTTAGAGGCCAGCGCTTAAACCTTTCCCGGGCATTTTCTCTGTACCTGGTGCTGTGTGGGGCCTGGACGTAAAGACAGTTCCTAAAAGACCTTCCCAACAGGTAGTAGCAATCTAGTTACAGGCTAGAAATAAGCGAAAACAACGTCTTCAATCTGCTGGAGTGGAAGTTCCAAGTGCTGCAGGAAATCAGGGCAAGCATTTGCATCTGTAAAAGCGGTCTGGGAAAACTTCCCCAGCCTTCCAGAGTACCAAAGTCCGAGGGCAAGGGAGAGGTCGTTGAGAAAGTTCAGGACCAGCTAAGAAAAAGAACAAACAGGCCTGGCAGACACCCAGGATGGCTGGCTGGGGGCGACTGGAATAAAAGTTAAACCCAGAAAGGGTCTTCGGAAAGTCTCGGAAGTGAAAGCTTTATTCTTATAACCAACAGAATTTGGGGAGAGCCTGTTCCCCCCAAATTGCAAATGCAGGTGACAGTGCTTGTTCCCAAGCTGTCCTTCAAACAATTACAACCTTCAGACAATTGAAATCCTCTATGACAATTCCTTTTGCATTTAATGATTTTTTTAAGATCTTTGCTAAATGTATCTTAATCAAATATTAAGACATTGACAAATGGATGTGAAATTTCCTCTACTACTTCAAAAATATCCTTTTAAAATGGAGGAGTCTTTTTCTATTTTGCTGAATACAGCAACTACTATAATTTCATTCACTTGCTTTTGAACAATTGGTATGTGGCAAGCATTATTCTAGATACTGATATAGGACCTGGGTTCTGTCATACTTTCCAGGCTTAAGTTTGAAGTTCTTATCAGTGAAATGCATCTATCAGTAAAAATAAGTATAGGAAATAGACACTTTGAGATTCAAGTGCTTTGTAATAAATAATACATTTTCATATTCAATTTTGTTAAACAAATGCAAAAATATTTTAACAGCCAAGCACAATAACATAAAAATACTGACTTATATTCCTTTTTTCAGTATTTTCGCAGATTTCTTCATTATCACGTTGTAGCAGATTAAACATAGGGATTTTAGAACTCCCAAGATACAGCAGTATTAATTGTCGTATTTTCATTTGTTGTTATAATTCCACTCTGTGCTAATTTATTTCAGTACAACACCTACACTCATGTGTCTTGACTAATCTGTTTGACTATAAAAATCCAATTCCGCACAAATCAACCTTTGCTCAGAAGGCATGAAATGTATGCAGTTGATTTTTTCCACATGCAAACGAACCTGAAATTAGAGCTACTCTAACACATACTCTTTAAAGTCACCTTTTGTGAAGTGTTTCTAAAACAAGAATTATTTTTGTTCTTTTCAGTGCCTCTTCAGTTTCTAAAGAAAACTCAGGTGTTGCGGGAGCAGAAGCTGTTGCTGTCAAGTATGAAAAGCAGCTCATGGGCAGACCGAAATTTTCATTTGGCCAACTCCATAAACAAAGCAGCCTGTTGCTTGAACCAGCAGGATGAGGGACACATTCCAGCCTTCCAGTTGGCCAGTGATTTGCAGCACAAGCCAGTCTCCAGCAGGTAGGAATTCAGAGGAGTCTTCTGTCTTTACAAGCAGCCTGACCAGAATGTTTGCTGCCTTGTGGAGGAGAGAGCTCTCTGACTTACAATGTGTTGACTGATTTCTGTGCAAGCCACTTGAGAGCCCTTCTTTATTACATCCTCCCCCACCTCCCACCCCTCCCCTACCTTCCACCCCTCCCCTATTGCTCTACCATCTACCTCAACTTACTCGGAGTCTGTGGAAATGAGCAGAGCAAGCACTAGGACACAAGATGCAAGCCACAATTGTGAAGGAAAAAAGCAAACTGCTTCTGAGATCAGCGGGCTGGTCAGCAGATTAGTTGTTTAGTAGGAGTAGAACACTGAAGAAAATAAATCACTTCTACTACCAAAAAGGGGAAAAAACAGGAAGAAAGGAAAACTGAATCTATTAGAAACTGAATATATGACATCATCCTGTTATTCTCAAAATGAAAACATCCAACTATCCTTAACAAACTTTCAAATGTATCTTATAAGAATACCTTTGGCTTGTGTGAAATGTCATTTCCCCCTTCAAGATTGATGTCATTTGAAATCCATTTTACTTATATCTTCCAAAGCATTAGCCTTCTCCACACTGCAGCCAATAGAAAGCCATAAAATCAGTCCCTTGTTTATGACTTTTCCATAGCTTCCCATTGCTCCTAGGATGAGTCAAAGCTCCTGCCTTAACGCTTAGCCGGCCCCCCAGTTCTCCGCCCCACGCCTGCATCTCAGCTCCTCCCTGTCATTCCTCTGGCTTCACCTCCCTCCACCTTTCAATTCTTGAGGAACCAGAGCTCCTTTTGTTTCCAGACAGCATTTGCACCTGCCTTTCCTGTGCATCCCTCTGATTTCAGCTGAAATGTCACTTCCTCAGATGAGATCAGAGCTGCCTGTTACTGTGCTCCAAATAGCCCGTATTAATTACATCCCAGTGTACTGACAGAGGAGGTTAGTAATCCTGGAGAATGGCAGAAGTCCAAGGCACTGAGAATGATCTAATAGTGTATTGCTTCTCAAAAAGCAGAAGATGTATTCTAGTAATCATGAAATCAAATGCAGGAAAAGTTCTAGACTTGACAATTAAAAGGATTGGCTTTTAAAATCACAGCAGAAAGGTAGAGGAAAAGTTACAAAGGCCATGGTTTAAGAATCCGAAATCTTTCTCTCTCATAAGTTAGTATATATCAGTATGATTATTTTATTTAGGCATAAGGAGGTAAATAGCAAAAAACCTTTACAATAATGATAAGTACATGCCTCTGCCAACACATTTTGAAAGTGCCAAAGAAACACATAAGGCGCTTGTATTTTTTTTTCTGTGTAAGTATTATAACTGAATTTCTAAATATGTAGTACATTATTACATGAAAAAAATAGCTTGTAGGCCCAGCATGCAGTACGGAGGGTTAAGTCATGGCTGGTGACTCTAATATCTGCTATTGGAATGCCTGATAGAGTCCTTGCTCTGCTTCTGTGGCAGCTTCCTGCCTATGTGCCTGGGAAGGCAGAAGAACATGGGCCAAGTAATTGGGCCCCTGCCACCCTTGTGGTATCCAAGGCTGGAGCTCCTGGCTTCTGCCTTCAGCCTTCCCAGCTCTGGCTGCTGCTGCCATTTGGGAGTGACTCAGCAGACAGAAATGGAGATAGGAAGACGGAGGGTCCAGGGAGGCCAGTGCTAGAGGAAAACAGAAATAGGAAACAGATTACTGATTTGTTTGCCCAGGCAAAGAATAGTACTCAGAAAGGTTTTACAGTATTGTGAGATTAGTGATAGACATATAGAAAGTGAAGCTAATATGCCAGGGGGAGAGGGGACACAAGTCTTAAATCTGGGAAGCCACAACATTGTTAACAAAATGAATGAATCAGGAAAAAATATACTTTGGCTCCATGGTGACAGACATTTATATAAACCTAATAATTAAAACAATGCATTATTGATTTACTAAGTTAGAAATCCTTTGAAGGATGAAGGAAGAAAGAGTTGGAGAAGATTCTTTTGTCAAAAATGTAAATTTCTGTCTTCCATAAAAGGAAGGAAATACCGTTTATCTAAAAACTATCCTATATAGAAATGCAAAAATGAATACAAGAAAAACAGCTAAAATCTTTTGCTTTATAAGATTTTTAAATCTGTGTTCTCCCTCTCTCTCCTTCCCTCATAATAGAATCAACAAGTCTTTTGAAAGATTTATTTTTATATGAAAGGCAGAATTACAGAGAGAGAAGAACACACACACACATCTTCACTCCCCAAATGGCCACAACAGCTAAGCTTGGCTAATCAGCAGCCAGGAGCCTGGAGCTTCCTCTGTGTCTCCCACATGGTGGCAGGAGTGCAAGGTCTTGAGCCATTCTCCTCTGCCTTCCCGGGACATTAGCAGGGAGCTGGATCAAAAATGGAGCCTCTAGGACTTGACTCAGCGCCCATATGAGATGCTGTGAGAAGCTTAACTTGCTATGCCACAGTATGGTGCTGTTCCCAATAGACAAGTCCTTTACACACATAAATAGTGCGGCTGGCATTGTGGGAGTGGATCAAGTTTAGTCGTGCTTGTGAGGCTGGTGTCCACGATCAGAGTGCCACTGGAGTCCTGGCCACAGTGCTTTGGATCCAGCTTTCTGCTAGTGCACCTGGAAAGGCAGCAGAAAAATGGCGTAAGTGCTTGGGCCCCAGGCTCTGCTGCGGGAGCCCATGAAGGAATTCAGGCTAATAGTTTTGGTCTGGCTAGGCCCGGCTGTTGTAGAAACTTGGGGAATTAGCCAGTGGGTGAAAGTTTGTTTTCTCTTTCTGTTTCCCTCTTTCTGTCTCTTGCTCTGCCTTTCAAATAATCAAAGGAGTCTTTAAAAATAAACAGTAAATTGGGCCTTGCGTGGTGGCCTAGTGGCTAAAGTCCTCACCTTGAACGCACCAGGATCCCATATGGGCACTGATTCTAATCCTGTCAGCTCCACTTCCCATGCAGCTAGCTCCCTGCTTGTGGCCTGGGAAAGCAGTGGAGGACGGCCCAAAGGCTTGGGACCCTGCACCCACACGGGAGACACAGAAGAACTCCAGACTCCTGGCTTCGAATCAGTGAAGCTCTGGCTGTTGTGGCCAGTTGGGGAGTGAATCATCAGACGGAAGATCTTCCTCTCTATCTTTCCTCCTCTGTATATATCTCGCTTTGCAATAAAAATAAATAAATCCTTAAGTAAAAATAGTAAATTGGTCCCAGCACGGTAGCCTAGTGGCTAAAGTCCTTGCCTTGCATGTGCCAGGATCCCATATGGGCTCCAGTTCTAATCCCAGGTGTCCCACTTCCCATGCAGCTCCCTGCTTGTGGCCTGGGAAAGCAGTGGAGGACAGCACAAAGGCTTGGGGCCCTGCACCTGCATGGGAGACTCAGAAGAGGCTCCTGGCTCCTGACTTTGGATCAGCACAGCACTGGCCATTGCAGTCTCTTGGGGAGTGAATCATTGGATGGAGGATCTTCCTCTCTGTCTCTCCTCCTCTCTGTATATCTGACTTCCAATAAAAATAAATAATAAATAGTAAATTGACCTCCCCAGGGGAACAATATGGGGCATAGTGAAAAGTAGTTTAGATAGCTATCATTTAGGTAACATATACTATGAGCCAATCACTGTGATGAGCAAATTAGACACATTATCTCATACTCAGTAACCTGACAAGGCAAGTACTGTTGTCCTTTTTATGGATAAAAAAATTAAATGGTTATGAAACTTGTCCAAACTCGTAGCTGCAAAAATCTCTTTATGAAGATATAATGGGCCATTAATTTAATTTAGAGAACAAAGGAGATGGGTAAATCCAGTATGACCCTATGAAGTTAAGGCTCATTTAGCAACAGAATGTTTATTCTGCTAAACAAATATCTGTTGAATATTGATATACTTAAGTGGTATGATTGAGATATAGTAGTGACCATAAGAGATGTAATCACTGTTCCCATACAGCTTACTGTGTGTCATATGCATAAAATAATTCAGAAACCATTGATAAGGAAAATTGTGAGTTCAGTTTTCACTATGTTGGAGTAACAATAAGGTGTGGTATTAGAGCATGGAAAAAGATCTTGCAAACCTCCAAACTCTGCTCCTGGTCAAGGGAAATCAGAACTGGGAAAAGGTGTTTCATGTAATCCTTCAGAGATACTACAGGAGTTTTAGGAATGCAGTTACAGTGGTATTTACAATGCAAACTAGATTATAGTTAAAAGACATATACTGTTCATTTGCAAAGCTTGATGATGGAAGAAAGACACAGAAGCTTGCATAATGGTAAGCAGGGCTATCAAGATTAAGCAGTTTTTCTTCTCCAGACTGAAGGATACATATACATGTTTTCATGACAAAGAGTGAGGACCAATGTTTTAATGTTGTGGTTTAAGCAGCTGCCTGGAACACCAGCATCCCATGTGGGCACCAGTTTGACTCCCATCTGTTCTGCTACTGATGCAGCTCCCTGCTAATGAGCTGGGAACACAGCAGAAGATGGCCCAAGCGCATCATGCCCCTGCCATTCATGTGGGTAATCTGGATGAAGCTCCTGGCTCTTACCTTTGGCTTGGTCTCAGTCCTGGCCATTGTGACCACTTGGGGAATGAATCAACAGATTGAAAAGCTCTTTATCTCTGTGTATGTCTTTCCCACTCTCTGCTTCTCAAATAAAAAATCCTTAGGGGGGGGGGAATGAATTTTATAGAAAAGAGAAGCTCAAGATTCTAGAAAGAGAAATCACTTGAGGAAGTTGGGTGCACAATGTGGTTATAAAGGATGAAGTGGAGAATGCAGTGCTTGATTGGGAGGGGAGGAGGGGCCATTCTTCCATAAGGAAGAAGGCTGATAGAGGAGAGAATGAAACAAATGTTGGTTGGATACAAAGGATGAATGGGTGTAAGTGGTCTGTGTCTTTTAAGCAAAGCTTAGGTTTTATGAGAATGGGTTCAGGAAGGGGAAGGAGCTTCAAAAGGACTCAGAAAGAGGTTGCAATTCATATGTGAAAATTAACAAGCCTATTAGATACCGTATAGCCTCATTTCAACTACTTTCTACTACTTCAAAATAATAGCAGATGACAGCATCCTCCATCATTGCTGATCGATTAATTAAAATTTTATCTCACCCAAGCCAACATTTAGGTCTAAGAGTCAGGCAGGATGCCATCAAAAGCTGTTAAAAATGGCTCTCTTCCCAGCAGTAATAGAGATGCAAACTCCCCTTAACAAGCAAATCCAACCTTGAATTAATTAATAGCTCTGTTGGTGCTTGCTTTATTTTTATTTCATATAGTTCTTACTGGCTCAGTCTCTAGCATTTGCAATTCAGTGTGGCACTCTGCAGCAAGTATTTAGTCTGTCCTACTTTAGAAAGTATTTGCCATTTTGTTTCCAATTATTTCTCATTACAGGATATAATCATGCACAAGTATGCAAACATGCACAAAATAACACATCAGCATGCACAAAGCGCAGAGCAAATTCTCTTAAGGAGAATTTCTCTTTTAAGAAATTTCTCTTTTAAGGAGAAATTCGCTTTTAAGTAGAATTTAGACCAACTATTTTTAAAAGATTAATTTTATTTATTGTAAAGGCAAAGTTAGAGAGGGAGGAGAGAAACAGAGAGCCTCCATCTACTGGTTCACTCCCCAAATGGCCACAAAGGTGGGGACTGAGACAGGATGAAGGGAGAAGCTTCATCCTGGTCTCCCGTGTGGATACAGAGGTCAAGGACTGCTGCTGCTTTCCTAGGCCACAGGTAGGGAAATGGATCAGAAGTGGAACAGCCAGGATTGAAATCAGCATCCATATAAAATATGGGTTTTGCAGGTCAGATGAACCTTTTAGGGCAAAATTGCCAACCTTGAAAGGTAGAGACTTTTGCCTTTGTTATGGGTGTCTCTATTTCCAGAGAAGAGTGTGACACATTATTGGAGTGGGACACAAAATGATTAAGCAATTCTGATAAAAAGAATGAACAATTATGTATGTCTTGCTAAGGAGCGAGCCCTAAATTGAGATGCAGTAGATGTCAGTTGTGTCTGTTAACTAATTTCTCTGTGTACAAAACATTTATATGCTCTAGATTTCATCTTCCTTATGTGAAAATTAAGAAATTGAATGATTTATTTAATTTCATCAGATTGAAATTCTGAATTTTATGTCATTTGAGTAGATACAATGTCAATCTTTTTTTCTTTTTTTTTAAATTTATTATTTTTAATTCATTAATTACATTGTATTATGTGACACAGTTTCATAGGTACTGGGATTCTCCCCACCCCTCCCCAAACCCTCCCACCATGGTGGATTCCTCCACCTTGTTGCATAACCACAGTTCAAGTTCAGTTGAGATTCCCCCATTGCAAGCGTATACCAAACATAGAGTCCAGCATCTTATTGTCCAGTCAAGTTCAACGGCTTCTTAGTTATACCCTCTCTGGTCTGAATGTCAATCTTTCAAGTAGCAACATTTATGCTACTGTTATAAAGCAAAAAATAAAAAATAGAAAGCAAAAATTATACTAAAATTTTCAGTAAACTAGCTGTATTTATTTTCCCTGCTTTAATTTCATTGCTAAAGATCTTAACTATGCCTTCTAGTTCTCATTTTCTTGGTAACCAGAATGTCCTCATCTTTCTCTGGGTCTTCTGCATGTCTCTGGACTCCTCGTGTTACTCTACTCAGATTTACCCTCCAAGGGAAAGCAGGCTGGATGTTGGGCTTTCTGGGTTTCAAACCCATTTGTCTGCATCTCCTCTTACCTCTTTTGGATTCTTCATGAAGACTTCCACACTGTTGTTCCTCACCTTCATTCCTGCTGTGCTGTATTGGGAGGATGAATTTTGCTTTCCATGTAAAACAAATGCTGTGAGTGATGTTATCTATCTGTCTGAGAAAGGGCATTATTTCCCAGGTCAGTGGTTTTCAAAAGGTAATGAAGTGCATTTCTGCATCTTCTAGAGTGAGAAATATTTAAAAATTGAAGAGTGGAAAGTGGGTTTGGGTCCATGGTATAGCCTCTGTATTACAAAGTAAAGCCCTGGATTTCCTCATATCTAAAAAAAGAAAAAGAAAAAAGAAAGAATGAAAGAAAAGAAACTTGCTCTAGATTCCCCAGCTAACTACTGGTTACTACCTCCAAATCAAAGTAGATCTATAACTTAGAGGTCTTTCTCCTGGGCATGATACCATACCAGATATGCTACTCAAAGTCATGTCTGTCGGGAAGATTTCCTTTTCCATTGTCTCTTAGAAGTATCCCTTGGTTGGGGTATAGCACTGCAGTCATAGCATCTACTTTCAGATGGTACCAGTTTAACCATACAAAGCTATATGTGAACCAGGCTCATCTCTTTCGTGCCTTCAATCACTTGGTAATAAGTACTTCACCCTGAGGCCACAGGTATTGACTAAGGGAGAGGTGGCAGTGGCAGGAGGTAAGCTATGGGAGTTGGGAGCACCTGCTCAGGAAATGAATGTGTGCCTTCAGGTCCTGCTCAGGGCGCATACACATTGGGCTTCCACAAGACAGCGGAATGCTGCTGGTCCCACTAGACTTTATTGCTGGGCAGATCAGATAATCCTCAGCTTGCGATAGGCTTCTTGTGTTTTACTCTCTCTCACAGTCCTCCAGTCTTCACTAGAACTCGTCAACAATCCAGGTGATTGAAGCAGACCTTCTCAAATTCCTGTCTCCTTTCCTTAAGCACTGTCTTCCAGTCCCTGCCGCAAGCACCAAGGGCCACCTGCAATACCCCTTTTGAAAGGAGGAATAATCTGATGAACCTCTCCAATCTAAAAATTCTGAAACTTCTGAGTTTAGATGTCTCTAAAATGCCACAAGGAACGAATACTTCTGAGTTAAGTAACCAGCCTACAGTGATGGGATATCAAGTGTCAGTAAGAAACTTTATGGTTCTCTTCACTTACTTACCACCCTTCAGTTTCCACATTGCAAGTGGCTAACAGCTGTTAATACCCAATACTTTCTCTTCCATAATTGTGGAAAGGTTTGCTCTCTGCCCTAACCAGCCTGCCTTTGAATACTCAACACCTACTCCTTATACTATAGCACCACATCAGTGTCGATAAGAAACCTCCGGATCAATCCTAGGTTAAACAGAGAACGCTCAACAGTAACCCATCAAAAACTGAACTACTTATGTCATATATTTTATTAAAATTTAGAATAAAGCTGTTTCCTTCAGTTTGTATATATGAACATATATGGATTGCTCAGAATCACTCAGGCAAACATATAGAATATTAGTCTTATCATTTTTCACAAGAAGTTAATTAGCTGCTATCCTGCAGAGCATTACTAAGTCTGTTATTGGGAATGTCTTGACTCCTGCTCAGCTATAAGTCATAATTAATAATTAGGCAATTTCTCTGGTAACTGTCATCCTTGACTGCTGAACAATCTGCTATCATTAATGACTACTGTGCTTTACCAGGAGGCAGGCATGCTTCCAGTGATGCCGGGCACCCACACAAAGTTTTAGCTACGTCAAAATCAGTGTGAATTGCTAGCAGAGCCACCTCCCTCCATTTCGCTGTGTTGTTACCTAAGTGAAAGTAAGTTGAAGAAATAGGATCCCATATGGGATCCTGGTGCGTTCAAGGAGAGGACTTTAGCTGCTACGCTACTGCGCTGGACCCTCTCTTACATTTTAAAAATGTACTTTTAAAAATGTACTTTTTAAAAATGTACATTTTAAAATGTGTATGTATTTAAAAGCAGAGAGAGAGAGAGAGAATCTTCCATCTGATGGCTCACTACTAAATGCCTGTAACAGCTGGGGCTGGTGCAGGACAAAGCTAGGAGCCCGGAACTCCACAGGGATCTACATGGGTGCAGGAACACAAACACTTGGACCATCTTCGGCTGCCTTCCAAGACACATTGCCTTAGAGGTGGATCTGAAAAGCAGAAACTGATATCAGATGCCGGAATCTCAAGTGTCTTAAACCACTGTGCCACAATGCTGGCCACTTCCCAATACTCTTTTGTAAATTTTCTTACTATAAAGAGAACAATTTCATGTATTTCATAGGTATAATTCTAAGAAGATAGCCATATTCTTTCCCTCCTCAATCCCCCTCCTTCCTCCCTTTTTTTACTCTATTATTCTTAAACCACAAATTTATTTAAAATATCTCCTGAATTCTTTCTCCTCTTTGAGAACTCTTCTTTTTTTTTTTTAAAGATTTATTTATTTTCATTACAAAGCCAGATATACAGAGAGGAGGAGAGACAGAGAGGGAGATCTTCTATCTGCTGATTCACTCCCCAACTGGCCACAACAGCTGGAGCTGAGTCAATCTGAAGCCAGGAGTCTGGAGCTTCTTCCAGGTGTCTCACATGGGTGCAGGGTCCCAAGGCTTTGGGCTGTCCTCCACTGCTTTCCCAGGCCACAAGCAGGGAGCTGGATGGGAAACAGGGCTGGCGGGATTAGAACCGGTGCCCTTATGGGATCCTGGCACGTGCAAGGTGAGGACTTTAGCCACTAGGCCACCACACTGAGCCTGAGAACTCTTCCTTTTTACAAAAGTGTTTTCACTATAAACATTTATGTGGAAGACCTTCTAAGTCCTTGTATGATTGAATAAAACTTGATTCATACTATCTGTGGTATCACAAAGTATGAGCCTTAGAAAAACTAAACAGTGAAAGCTGTCATATATCACAGACCCATGGTATGTTAAGTCACACAATGTTTTTCCCTTCATCCAATATCCAGTACCTAGTAAATGAACAGGAAAGATATTCTTTGGGAGATTGGTTGTAATGTAAAAATGTTTTAAAACTCCAGAGAGGCATAAATCTTTATCTTAGATTTTCAGAGTTTAGTTTATAGTAGCAGTGATAAAAAAAGAAAGAAACGTGGCCTAACTTACAGTGTAGTGTTCTAGCAGCATGGTCTATAGCATTGTAGCAGTCACTAGCTAAGCAGCTAGCAAATACAGCCTGTGGTGGTTCCCCCCACTCACACTTGATTTTTTTTAAATGTCTGTGACATGTTTTTGTTGCTGACAGTAAATATAGGAGGTTTGCATAAACTTGTTTTTACAATCCCACCATGCTTTGTCATCTCACACTTTATCATTAACGAAGCTAAACTTTATGAAAGAGAGTTGTTTATACGACGGGGATATGTTGCACTTTTTGAAAAATTCCACTTTTAGAAGTTAACTATCTTTATGGAAATAATTTATAATAAATGTTGTTAATTCCATGGTACTTTAGAATTCCATTTGATTTTTTCTGTGAATAGCTTCATATTTAAATGAACATGTGGAATTAAAAATAAGCATCTCAGTAACATTCTTATGTCCCATTTCCTAGCCAAACAATTTGATGCTGATATTCTCATTTCTCAGAGTGGCAGAGAAAGTCTGTTTTGGGTTGTATAGTCACCTCTCAGTATTCCAGCTATACATGATTGTAGATCCTCATTTCTTCTTTTCCTCTTTCAAATCACTCCCTTTTTGGTCCTTTCAATACAATAGTCAATCTATTCTATTTTGCTAGGAATAGACTAATTGCTATTTTGGAGGTTTCATACGTAATTCCTGGCCCATTACTCCCGGCTCCTTTTTATTTCCCAAATGACTAATGTTGGGGTGCTTTGGCTACAGAAGCAGGCCTCAAAAAAGTAGCATCTCTCTGACCTTCTCCTATCCCCTTTTTAACCTGCTCAATTTTTTTCCCCAAGGTAAGCAATGGAAACTACAATTTCTCTTCCCCAATATATGTCGTAAGTACTCTAATTTTCCATTGCTTTGGAGTCTCTGACTGTAAAGAAATGCTCTGATTCACCTTGTCTGATAGCAGACCATGAAACTCATATTGCAGAAGGGATCCTGCCTCATAACCTCAAGGGAGGAATGCTACACAGAGAAGCCAGTGAGACTCTGGAGAGACATTGCCGTGTTTCCCCACTCAGTCTGTGAACTTTAGATTGTACTATTTTTGATCAGTCATGTGTCTATGTGACTATCCATGCTCCAGTCATGCATATGCAATGAATCTCCATAAAAACTGAAAGGAAAATATCTGAAAATCCTCCAGCTAGCCAAAGAGGTAGAGTTTCCTGGAGGGTGACCTCTAGAAGCCAGCAAAATGTCATACTTCTTTCCACATCCTTGCTTTATGCCTTTCTTCATCTGTATTCTGTTTAATACTCTCTATGATAAGCCAATAAACATAGTCGTTTCTAAGAATTCTGGGGGCCACTTGAAGGCAGTGAGGGGATCATGAGAATCCCAGTTTATAGCTGAAAGAAATTTCAGGAGCCTGGACTTGTGATTGGATTTGAAGTGGGGACAATCTTGGGGTTGAGCCCTTAACCTGTAGGATCTGATGCTGTTTCCAGGTACATCACATTAGAACTGAGTTGAATTAGAGGGTATTCAGTTGTTATCTGCTATGGAATATATTGTTTGCTTGATGGATGGGAGAGAACGCATCTGGGGTGAGAATCAATCTGTATTGTGAAAAAAAACGAATAAATCATTATATATGACAGATTACAAACAATTTACTCCTTCATCTTTTTTAAAGCATTCTTTTCAAATGTTATTGTTTTAAGATTTATTCATATTTATGGAGAGAAGGAGAGACAGAGAGAAAGATCTTCCATCTTCTGGATCACTCCCTAAATGGCCGCAATGGTTGGAGCTGAACCAATCCAAGGCCAGGAGTCAGAAGCATCTCCTGGGTCTCACTTGCATGTACAGGGTTTCAAGAACTTGGGGCAATTTTTCACTGCTTTCCGCAGGCAATAACAAAGAGCTGGGTGGGAAATGGAGCAACAGGGACAAGAACTGGCACTCATATGGATACCAGCGCTTGGAGGTGGAGAATTAGCCATTGAACCATTGCGCCAGCACCTCAAATGTTATTTTGATTCAGGTATATAAGTGGATAATTCTGAACAAATAAGACTGAAAATTTGTAGATGTAAGTTATAATTTTCCTTGCTTGTTTCAAACATGGCTCATTTTATGCATTATGTAAATAATCACAAAATTAATTAGCCATGTTTAACCCTTGTTTTCTAAGCTCAAAACAACACAGGAATAATTGTAGATTGTATATGGGTTGTAATTGAGATGTTTGGCACATTTTCTTGGAACTTTATTCCTGCTTTGATTTCTCTTTCTTTGTTACTTTTAATTCTAAGAGATTGCTCACTGTGTGACATAGACTGTAGAATTGCTGGAACTGAAAAAGCTGAGGACTTTTTAATTTTTATTTTATTTAATTTTGTTTTATAATCTTTCTTAGTTGATTAGGGTGCAAAGGGTCAAGGGCTACAGGAAAGTGGGTAAGACCATTGTTTCCACACTAATATCATCACTTGTTTTTCCTGTATCTGGGGTCAGGGGAGAAACAAAGGGAGAAGCCCCACCCAGCCTCCCACCCACCCCAGGTCCCCAATGTGGGGCATGTTCTGAGGGTCCTGCTCAAGTAGTTTTGATAGTTCAACAGGTCTAAATTGCTGCTAATCTCGCTGTTCCTTTCACAATGAAATCTATTCAGAATCCACTGGCTGACCTAATCTCTTCATGGTTGGGGTTCTGAGGTCAGCAGTTCAATTGGAGGGATCTCCAAAGAAACTTCATCTGAGGTGATCCCAGACCTGATTTTTGTGTGTGCTTGCCAGTACAGGGTCCGGCACCGTCCATCACCCCAATCAGCTTATGCATGTGCTGGTCATTGCAGTTGCTGGGTCAGTTCTGTTTCCAGCCCTATCTAAGCTGAAGACTTTTAGTAAGTCTCTGCCTAATACCATCATAATCATCCCACAGTTAGTTTATCCCTTTTTTGTGGGCTACTTAGAAAAATCCTCTGATTCCAGGACAGATGCTTAACACAGTGGTTAAAATGTTGTTTGGGGTGCCCACATTCTGTGTCAGGTGCCTGGTCATGGTCCTACCTTCTCTGCTTCAAATCCAGCTTCCTTCTAATCCTCATTCTGAGAGGCTGCAGGTGACAGCTCAAGCACTTGGATTCCTTCTACCTGGCTCACCTGTGGCTGTTGTGGGCATTAGGGAATGAGTTGGTGGGTGGGAGATTCTCTCTCTCTCTCTCTCTCTCTCTCTCTCTCTCTCTCTCAAATTTAAAAAGCAAGGTGAAAAGATCCATGCTCTTTAGCACTGTGCCACAATTGGCTCTTCTTCCACCACTGGTAAAATGTAGTTTTCTGGGTGAATAAGCGTTTTTTTTTTTTTCAGCTCATCACAGTCTTCCCTTACAACAGAAGGGAAAAATTGAGGATCTCTAAGAATTCTTCAAGGTTCATACTTTTATAATTTGTATAAAAGATGTTACAGAAATATTGAAATCCAGCCTATGATCTCTAAAATAAGTAATGAGTTTTTTAGAAGGTTGCACCGAATAAAAGGAAGAAAATATAAATTTCACTCTGATAGCCAGGAACAGAGGATGAGTTTGGTAGATGAGTGTAAGGAAGAATAGATTCAACAGAAAGAGGGTGAGAGTAGAGAGGGCAGTGTGTGACCCTCTCATCCGAACGGCAGAAGAGTGAAGTGGCAAAGACGGCTGAAAGACAACCTAAGAGATACAAAAATGCTGCAACAAGACAAGAAAGTAGGAATTTGGGAATTCTTAAACAGGGACGTTTCCAAGAAGTGCTAGAGGCTATCAGTTAGTGTGATGGAGCTTAATTATTTAACTATCAGAATGGGCAAGTTTTCATTGGTAAATATGCATACACTGCCTGCCTGCCATCCTTCTTTCGCAAAGTACATACATTTTTTTTTAAAGATTTATTGTATTTTTATTACGAAGTCAGATACACTGAGAGGAGGAGAGACAGAGAGGAAGTGGAGCTGCCTGGATTAGAACCAGCGGCCATATGGGATGAGGACCTTAGCCACTAGGCCACGCCGCCAAGCCCAAAGTACATACATTTTTATTACATATTCTATATCGGTTTCATGTGTAAGACCCACATTAATACACTTTGAATTTTGCATATTTAATGAGCTCTAAGTATTGTGTACACTCCTACTCTATAATTATGTGTTTTAAAAAGGAACATACATACTCATGCAGATAAATTGCTCTTATGGTTACCATTATCTTTGGATATCACTGGCAACTAGTCATTTTTATTATATATTAAGATTCACAGTTTAAGAAATGTTACATGTCATCAGGTTCAAAATGTAAAAGATAATAGGGCTTAGAATATTTGGGTTTGTCTAGCAAGACGTAAGTTGAATTTAAACTGAAAGTTTTATAATTTTGACTTATAACTATTTTCTGGACTAGTTCAGATTAGCTACAAAATCATCCCAAAATATGAAGTCAGAATAAACAGTAGAATTGCAATTTTTCATTTTTCAAAACTTAGTTTTAGATGTTTTCTAACATTTATAAACATTTGGACAGAGTAAATAAATATAGGAAGCAGGAAAAATTTAACAGACTTGGCAATTGATATTAAAGGCTGTTTTTAGGTAAGACAATGATGTTGTGTTTACATGTTTTATAATGATTTTTTAAGTTATAATTGAGAAGTAGAATAGATATGAGTATAGATGAAACAATATTGGTCAGATAGTGAAAATTGTTAAATCCAAATAGGGCAATATAGGGGTTCATTATACTATTTATTCTACTCCTATATGTTTGAAATTTCTCTATAGTTAATAGTTCATAAATTTTACCAGAATCTTTCCTTCTGTTTGTGAATTTTGAAAAAGACTAATCTCTTGGAGCCTGGGACAATCTCTAATGCATTCATGACTTGTCTTTTTAAAATAGGTGACAGCAGTAGGAAATGAAACGTGCAGCTCCTGCAATGCATTCTAATGTATGGACTATCTCTTAAATCCCTTGTGCACAAGCAGTTTCTTTGTGCTGTCTGTGGAATTTTTGCTACCTGTGTAGGCACAGACCAGGGAGTGCTAGTTGTGTAACAGTAAAGGCCAAGGGTGGTCCACATGAATAATCAGAGACATTTTATATGCCTCTGGATGGCTGAGAGAATTACTCAGACTGCTTAAAAGTCAAGGAGAGGGGACCCTAGGATGACATCGAGTGGCCACCTCCCATCCCCGGATACTGATGTAGTGAGGCTGCTAGAAGCAGCCCTCTCCCCTTCTTTCTCCCCTCCCTCAGTTAAAGGGAGAAAAGAAGTTGGAAGCAATTGTCTCATCCACTCTCCCCAATACCTGGACCGTTCTCACCCTAGTCATTGGTCTGCATGGGCATCCATCCGTCTCAACTATGTAAACATCATCAGAAACAAAATAAATAAAAATTCAAGAACAGATTTTGTTTCCAACAATAAATTGCACAATCTGCAAAAAATCAGCACCCTAACAGCTAATACTGAGAAAGCAATACAATATAATGATTAAGCATAAACTACTTATAGGTTAAAAATCTTAATTCAACCAATTACTGCTTACTTCATGTCACAGAGCCTTAATTTACTTTATAGTTCCCCATATAATGGAGGGACTGTGGAGGGTTAAGTAAACTATGTAAAGTATGTTGAAAGTGTTAACAGGGCAGGTCTCACTGCTTAACACAGTATATCTGGCGGCTTAGTCCTTGTATATCTTCAGGGGAACTTAGGACCATGACTGACCTGTGGCCAACTCCTGGGAATGTAGGCCTTGGAATGTTATATTGATGATTTTTTTTAAGTGTTGTGTTTCTTTGAATGGTAGAGTCACAGAGAGTGGAAGGGAGAGACATGGAAAGAGGTCTTCCATTCGCTGGCTCACTCCCCCAGATGATTGCAACAGCCTGGGCAGAGCCAAACTCATGCCAAGGGCCCAGAATTCCAACCTGGTCTCCCACATAGGTGACGGTGGGTGGAGAGGAGGAGTGGGAGGCAAGCACTTGAATTATCTTTTGCTGCTTTCCCAGGCACATTAGTAGGGAACTGAGTTGGAAGTGGAACACCTGGGACTTTAATCAACACTCTGAAATGGGATAATGGCATCGCAAGCAAAATAACCCACTGTGTCACACTGCCAACTAGTTGATGGTTCATTGTTTTGTACACCTGGACCAAAGGGCATCTGCTTGTACCAGCTTGTTGAGACTGCTTTGCAGAAATATCAATATACATGGCATGCATCTAGTTTCATTGTTGAGATCCTGAGTTTCAGTTTCCACGGCTGGTCATGCAGTAGAGGATGTCCCTATGGAATTGACTCTTAATAAAAGCCTCAGAACCAAAGACTTGAACAGCTTCTCTGTGCAGAGGTGTTCTGTGCATGTCCATGTAGTTTGCTGATAGAAAGAAAATGTGTGCAGTGTGGTCCCGGATGGGTCCTTCTCTGTATTCTGCCTGATTACATACATTTTCCTATTTTTCTTAGTCCATATACTTTTGTTTGAATAAGGTTTATCCATGAGTAAGACCTTTTATTGAGTCTTGTGTGTCCTTTTATTGAATTCAGCAAACTGGAGAGTAATGTTAGGATCCATGAGACTCGGAGATTATTATAGTACCTGACAAAAATTACACATTCAATATATGCTAACTACTGGGCAACCTACAGGACAAACTGTACTAAAGTATGGCTGGAAATCTAGGACTCTGCTTTTCCCAACCACGTGCTTGGAAAAATGCAAAGATAATAATTTATCAGTGGGGAAGTTAGAATATATGTAACTCTAGGGTTCTCCCTGACTTGTTACCCCTACTGAATCAGAGTGAGGAAGTACCATGTAGGAAAAATATTTAGATGAACAGACATCAAAATGGTATCTTTAGAGAATATGTCTCTTTTTACTACTTCAGAAGATGACAAAATAAGAAGCTTTGATGAGGATTACGAAGATGAGGACACTGAGAATAACAATCATGGGGTTCCAGATGTGTGGGTACTATAGGCTGAACCCTCACTTTAGGTATAGTAACTGTGGGCAATGGTGTTAGAAGTTGTGATCAATAATTCCCTCAATTCAGCCAGAGGGAATCAGACAAGGAGAACCTTAGTGTTTTCAGGCTGCTCTAACAGAATACTATTTCCTGGGTGACTTCTGAGCAACAGAAATTTATTTCTCACTGTTGTTAAGTCTAAGATGAAACCAACCATAGATGCTATGTTTCAAAAGGGATGGCTCTATGATAACAAATGAAATTTTTGTTTGGTTTTCTGTGCCTTCACATTATGGAAGGGAAGATCTGTGATCTCTTCAGCTCCTGATAGAGTCTCTAATCCCATACAAGAGGGCTCCTCCCAAGTGCCCAGCTTCCTAATGCAATCACATAGGATTTCAGGTTTTGATACACAAATTTTAGGGGAACACAAATATTCAGTCTATGGCATACAGATATTTCCAAGTACTGGCCACTATAGAAAAACCAGTCTGAAACTGTGATGACTGCACATAAGCATTAAAACTAAGCTTAATTAGACTGAAACTTTAATTGAAAACTAATCCAAGGAAAATTGTGTTTCAGGTTAGCCATTTTTCAATTCCTTGCTAGATTTCTGAGCATGTGAATGCTTCTGTTTTCCATCCAAGTGAGCAGATCTAGTTAAGCTATTTCAAAATCATCTATAGCTGTTAAATTCAATGACAATCATGATAATAATTTAATGTATGCACCTAATTTTTATTTTTAAAAATTCCCTCCATGATGGGCAAGAGTGATCTTGATAGTAGATTTCCCCTCTATCAGCATTTTAAACAATTATGTAAATAAAATAGTTGATATATTTTTTTCTCTATAGATGGATTTTTTTCTTGAGCTCTCAATTATTTTGGGTATCATCAAAGATGGCCTCATTGTACCTGACATCACAAATAATGGTTACCTCCCTGTCACTGTCATTACTGTCATTTGTCATCACATCACTGTCACTGTCATCATGTACGTTGTACCAGGAATAAGCTTTTTGAAATGATCTGGAAAAAGGCTTTGCTTTACTTGAAGCAGTGTGTTTTTCCTTTGCTTCATAAATATCATTGATTGAAGGCTCAGAGGTTTTGCAAACAAGGCATCTTTCATTGTAACATTGACAAGTCTTGGCTAATTGAGATCGAGATAACCTGGCTGCCTTGCGTGCACTCAGTGACCTTTTTGCTTTAGCATGTCTGGATGATCTGGGCAATTTCTGCACAGGTGACTTGAGTGGCAAGATTTGATTTTGTGGGTGATATGGACAAGGTGCTTTGGCTGACCTGGCTGGATATTGCAGATAAGCTGGTGAGAACTGCCTGACCTGTTTGGCAGGGTAGGATGTTCTGGCTTGCTTGCCTTGCTTGTGGGTATGTGCTAACTTACATGCCTTTTCTAGATTATGCATCCTATATGGTTTTTCCAGTTGAGATGACCTGAGAGATTTTGAAGGTGTTGATGGCCCCTGTGCCTTTTTTGGACTTGATGACTTGGCTAAAAGCTCAGCACTAGATGCCACAGATGACTTCCTTGGACTCGAGTGCCTGGTTGACCTTTCTGCACTAGATGGTATGGATGACTTTTCTGGACTTAAAGGACCAGATAACTTGTGAATAGCAGGTAGCATGCATTGATTTTCTGGACTGAATGAACTGGGTTGTCCAAATTCACTGAAAGGTATTTTGGATGACAGGGATGACTTGGTTGCTGTACCTTCTTTCTTGTCCCTGAAAGTGGAAAATTTGGAGTATAACTATTTTTTTCGAAGATTTATTCTGTTTTATTTAATTGAGTTACACAGAGAGGGGAGGACACACACACACACACACACAGAGATCATCTATCCTCTGGTTTACTCCCCAAATGGCCACAATGACCATAGCTGGGCCAATCTGAACTTGGGAATCCGGAGCCTCTTCTGGGTCTCCTAAGTGGATACAGGGGCCCAAGACCTCAACTATCCTTCACTGCTTTCCCAGGCATACCAGAAGGAAGCTGGATCAGGACTCAAACCGGCAGCCCCTGGGATGCCCATGCCACAGTCAGAGTATTAGCTTGCTATGCCACTGTGCCAGCGCTGAAGCATAACAGTTTAAAACAGAAGAGTCCAACTACTATCAACAGAAAAATAAGAAAGCTGTGTCAGTTTAGATCTTTTATTTATTTGTTTTGACTGTAGTAAGAAAACTGAATACA
Source organism: Ochotona princeps (assembly GCF_030435755.1). Taxonomy (NCBI): domain Eukaryota; kingdom Metazoa; phylum Chordata; class Mammalia; order Lagomorpha; family Ochotonidae; genus Ochotona; species Ochotona princeps. The sequence goes on from NC_080865.1 coordinate 97,307,543, forward strand.
TAATTGAAGTGTGATGAAAGTGACTTAGGTTGCAAATATAAACTAATTTTTTAGAATATTTTATAGTTTTAAATACATCAGATAACCATATAATCTAAATATGCTATTACAAAATTGTTTTATATTTTAGAGAATTTCACTTATTCCAGAAATTAATTTTTCTATAAAGAAAGCCACAAACTGATAACATGCCAGATGAAAAATATTTAAGCAAAATAGTTGTGTTCTCATTATAATTGCAATATCATGTGTGAATATGTTCATAATATTCTAAAGAAATAGAACAATGGAACCACATTTTAGAACTAGTCCTAAGATTAGGAAATTTTCACTAAAAATTCACGTTGATCAGTCATTTTGTTCTTCCTATGAAGATACTTCAAAAAGCTTGTGGGAAAATTTAAAAATAAGTTAATTTTAGTGTGAACTACTTAAAATCCATGCCTGCTTTTTCTATAGTATATATTCTTAATGAAGTTTTTGAAAACCCAACATATACAGGGAATTTAGAAAATATTGTACCAAAACAAACTAATGAATGTCTTTTAAAAGATAATCAGGGGCCTGACGACGTGGCCTAGCGGCTAAAGTGCTCGCCTTGAACGCGCCGGGATCCCATATGGGCGCCGGTTCTAATCCCGGCAGCTCCACTTCCCATCCAGCTCCCTGCTTGTGGCCTGGGAAAGTAGTCAAGGATGGCCCAAAGCTTTGGGACCCTGCACCCGTGTGGGAGACCCAGAAGAGGTTCCTGGCTCCTGGCTTTGGATCCGCGCAGCACCGGCCGTTGCGGCTCACTTGGGGGGGTGAATCATTAGACAGAAGATCTTCCTCTCTATTTCTCCTCCTCTTTGTATATCTGACTTTGTAATAAAAATAAATAAATCTAGGTCCGGCGGCGTGGCCTAGCAGCTAAAGTCCTCACTTTGACTGCACCGGGATCCCAAATGGGCGCTGGTTCTAATCCCGGCAGCTCCACTTCCCATCCAGCTCCCTGCATGTGGCCTGGGAAAGCAGTGGAGGATGGCCACGGAAAATCTTCCTCTCTGTATCTCCTCTCTGTATATCTGACTTTGTAATAAAAATAAATAAATCTTTAAAAAATAAATAACTAAATAAATCTTTGGGAAAAAAGATAATCAGTACTAAAATTTAATAAGCTATTTTCTTTTAATTCTTTATTACATGAACTTATGCATGTACCCTCATCCATAGCAGGATTGATATTATGAAGTAACAACAGCAACTAATTCCCCTTTCTATTAAATCTTAATAGAAAAAAATTTCATTTTCTTTGGAAAACAGAGGGCACTACCCCATGTTTCTCACCCTCTTCATTTTCTCACTCTTATTTCGATATTCACATCTTCTTTTCCTAGACTTAATTTCTAATGAATTATTAGCCTGGTATTCTGCTGAACTCTAAATAGGAGATAGCTTGGGCTAAAATTGATGATGTACTTGAGAATACTTAAAAGCTAACATAATTTAAGTAAAAATATCCGCCCACAAGAAGTTGTCAACTTTGTAAAGTCTAAAGTTAACTTTAAGCAAGCTGAGCAATGAAAATTTTACTCCATCTCTCTCTCTACACACACACACACACACACACACACACACATACACACACACCTTATATCCTTAATCTAAAGGTGTAAAACTTACATTTCGGTTGTGGTAAATTCATTGTTCTTACAGCTATAATGGAGAAAACAAAGGCAAAAACAAACAAAAGCTATGACAAAAATACCAATTATGATTATAATCGGATGTCTTTTAAAATTTTCCATTCTTGCCTCCATTGATTCACCAGGATGTGCTGCAGTAAAGAGATTATATTATTAGAGAGTGTGTTTGATAACCAAGTTTTCTTCTTCTCTGATAGTAGGTTTCCATTAAAGGTCATAGTAAAATCAATTTTTCACTTATTTTTTTAAGTCTGATAGAGTGTGCCCATTTTCTTCTCTGTATCAAGTCCCCAATGACAGTCTGCAAGTGAAGCCTGGGGGTCTCTGGCTACGATGTGCCATGGCTTGCTGACCACACTCTCTGGGTTTCTGAATGCATCATGTTTGGGTGAGTGTACTTGGCTATTGATGCACATGATGGGAAGCGTGGTGGGACAAGAACAAATTGTCATAAAAACTTACTGTTCTTCTTAAAGATTTATTTATTTTTATTAGAAATGTGATTTACAGAGAGAAAGAGAGACAGAGAGACCTTCCATGCACTGGTTCACTCCCCAGGTGGACACAGTGGCAGGAGCTGAGCCAATCTGAAGCCAGGAGCCTGGAGCCTCTTCCAGGTCTCCCATGCAGGTGCAGGGTGCCAAGGCTTTGGGCCGTCCTTCACTGCTTTCCCAGGTCACAAACAGGGAGCTGGATGGGAAGCGGGGCCGCCAGGATTATAACTGGCACCTATATGGGATCCTGGTGCATTCAAGGTAAGGAATTCAACCACTAGGCTATAGTGCTGGGCCCAAGTCAAGGACTTTTCCTGGGTCTCCCACATAGGTGCAGGGTCCCAAGGCTTTGGGTCATACTTCAATGCTTTTCCAAGCCACAAGCAGGGAGCTAGATTGGAAGTGGAGTACCTGGGATATGAAGTGGCACCCGTATGGAATGCTAGTGCTTGAAGGTAGAGGATTAGCCAATTGAGATATCACACTGCCCCCCTTACTATATGTAAAGTTCCATGCCAGATTAATTCATGTGGTATTACGTAATTAGGTTAGGAAGAGGTAGATTGGATTGTGAAGGATAAAGGCAAACATAAGTTTGTACTCCGTATACTTGTATCTTACTTAGATTTTTTTTTGACAGAAAAGTGAAAGTATCAGACACTGCGCTAGAAATTCTTGGTAACACTAAAGTGGCAGTGTATTTCTTAAATACAGCTTATATTTTCTAGTTAAGTCCTCGAGTGCTTAATAAAACAGATCATAAGTTATAAGTTTTAGGTTAGGCACATACCTGTGGGAGAAGATGTTTTAGTTTCATTTGTGGCATTTGTGTTTAAACAAGTATTTATCCAAGTGGACGAAAGTAGAACATAAATGAGAAGATTCATGTTCCAGGCTTTGTCAAATGTTTCTTCATCTAAGGTAACTGCCGTGTTTTATGTGGTTCAGTCAGTTCTGGAGCTTTATGACATCATTGTCATTTTTTGGTCATAGTCCAATGGTGTAATATTGCCATGGTGACACATTAGCTGTGTGATTAAGTTTTATCAAATGACACAATTATTTCTCATTCACATCAAATGTGTTACCAAACTGAAACCAACAATTAAGATATTATCAAGTAGAGAGGAATTACTTGGAAAAGTGAGGGGGAAATTGGATACTCTAGGGACTGAAGTATTCTCCTTATTAAATGGCAGGAAGGTACTTTGAAGCTTGTTACTGATTGAATGTTTAATCTCTTCAAAATTCTTATGTCGCCGTCTAATCCAGATTTGATTGTACAAGGTGAAGCCTTGGAGCATAATTATATCATGAAGGTAGCACCTGTATGGCTTACTCGTTGCACTATAGGTCACACAAGAATGCAACCATACTGGTGTACTGATCTTGGACCTCTAGCCCCTACAACTGTGTTTTTTATTTTTTAGAAGTCTCATTGTCTACATAGTCATTTGTTATTGCAACCTGAACTGACTAAAAGAAACACTGGAACTGAGAGGTAGACCGCTGCTGTAATACCTGACAGGTGTCCAAGCTGCTTCAGAACTGGTTGACTGGTAGATGTAGGAAGTGCTTTGAAGAGCATGCTGGGAGCTGGCATTGTAGTGCAACAGGCCCCTGCCTATGTCACCAACATCCGCTATGGTCACTGGCTCAAGTCCTCGCTGCTCTACTTCTGATCCCGCTTCCTGCTGATGTGCCTAAGGAAGCACATGGGAGACCTGAACAAAGCTCCCAGCTCTTGACTCACTTCCCCACATCCTGCTTTTGTGGCTTTTTGGAAAGTGAATCAGCAGACAAAAGATCTGTTTTTGTCTCTACCTCTCTCTGTAACATCACTTTTTAATTTTTTTTCCTTAAAAAAAATATTTATTTTGGGCCTGGCACAGTAGCCTAGTGGCTAAAACCCTTGCCTTGTATGTGCTGGGATCCCATACAGGCTTCAGTTTGTGTCCCAGCTGCTCTACTTCCCTTCCAGCTCCCTGCTTGTGGCCTGGGAAAGCGGTTAAGTACAGTCTAAGGCCTTGGGACTCTGCACCTGTGTGGGAGACCTGGAGGAAGCTCCAGACTCCTGGCTTTGGATTGGCGCAGCTCTGGCCGTTGCGGTCACTTGGGGAGTAAGTGAGCGGATGGATCTTCCTCTCTCTTTCCTCCTCTCTGTAATTCCACCTTTTCAAAAAAATAAAAGCAACAATAGTAAAAAGAATAACCACTGACAAAACCATCAATACTTAACTTTGTAGAACCAGAGCAGTAGCTCAACAGGCTAATTCCCTGCCTTGCAGCACTGGAAAGATTTATTTCACTTTTCTTGGAAAGGCAGACTTAAAGAGAGAAGGAGGGAGATCTTCCATCTGCTGGTTTACTCCCTAAATGGCAGTAATGGCTGGAGCTGAGCCGAAGCCAGGAGCCAGGAGCCTCCTCTGGGTCTCCCATAAGGGTCTTGCTTGGGTATAAGTGTCACAAGGACTTGAGTTGTCCTCTGCTGCTTTCCCAGGCCACAAGCAGGAAGCTGGATCAGAGGTGGAGTAGCTGGGAGTCAAGCTGGCACCCATGTGGGAATACTGGTGCTTCAAGTGGCAGCTTAGCCTACTTTGCTACAGCACAGGCCCCTCTTCCTTTAAAATAAACAAACAAACCTTAAAAAAGGATAGAGGCCAGTGTTATGACCTAGCAGGTTAAGACTCTGTGATGCCAGCATCCAATATGGGTACTGATTTGAGACCCTGTTTTTCTAGTTTTAATCTAGCTCCCCGCTAATGTTCTGGGGAAATCAGTGGAAGATGGATGGTCCAAGTGGCTTGGGCCCTGCACTCACATGGGAGACCCAGAAGAAGCTCTGGACTCCTGGCTTTAGCCTTACCCTAATCTCACTGTTGCTGCTGTTTGGGGAATGAACCAGCAGAAGGAAGACCCCTCTCTTATTCTATCCCTGCTCTCCTTGTGACTTTGCTTTTCAAGTAAATAAAAATAAATCTTACAAAGTGTGTGTGTGTGGTTTTTTTTTTAAAGCAGTACTCTGTCAAGGGTGGGTTAGGTGGACAGAGAGATCTTCCATTTACTGATTTATTTTCCAAATGGCAAAATGGTTCAGATTGAGCCAGGCCGAAGCAGGGAAGCATGGATTCTAGCTGGGACTCCGCCTTGTACGAGGGCTCAGGCAAGTTCATCCTCTGCCACTTAATCATAAGCAATGGCTTAACCTGCTATACCACAATGCCATTTCAAAACTCTTCGCTGTCTCTACCAATCCAGTTACCAAACAGCTTCCACACTTTGAGGTACTACAGCAGCACACTGCCTCTCAGTCCCAGCATCCCGTGGTCATTTTGGGCTGCTATAGACTGTATTTTAATTCTTGTGCTTTTTTTTTTTTTTTTTGAGAGCACATCACGTGCCGGTAACTTCCATTCCAAAGAATCCGCATTGGCTCTGGCATTATGGCCAGCATCCCAAATGAATAATAGTTTGAGTACCAGCAGTCCTACTTCTGATCAAGCTCCCTGCTAATGTACCTGAGAAATGGCAGCAAATAACACAAGTACTTTGGCCCCTTGCTACTCAGTGGGATGGTAAGATGGAGTTCCAGTATCCTGGTTTAAACCTGGCTGGTCCTTCACAGTTGTGGCCATTTGGGGAGTGAAATAGCAGATGGAAAACCCGTCTCCCTTTCCGTTTGCTTCTCACCCTAAGAAGCAGAGTGAGAGAGATGCCTTCTGTCTGCTGAAGCACTCCGCACATTCTCAGGGTGTGCCTTAGCAGGAAGCTGGAAGTAAGAGTGGAACCATGTTATGAAGCCAGGTACTCTGACACAGCATTGGGAAATTCCAAACAGACCTTAGCTGTTGTAATAAATTTCCCCCACTGTGCAAGTTGCCTCTTGATAAAGAGGTTAGTATGGATAAGAATAATAGATTTAAATAGCTACCCAATTTTAAAAACTGTCAGTATGAGCCCAAGGAAGAATGAGACAGAATGAAATCAAGAAAGTTTATTGAATTTCTTAGTTTTGCAAAATAACATCATAGAGTGTTTGTGAGAATGCTGTCTTCTTCAAGGCATAGAAAGAATGACCCAAAATGTGATTCAGAGACTATCAATGCTATCTCTTTGGTTTTGAAACTGGAACCATTACCCTGTTTTCAACAGACCAAAAGATCTCCATTCGAAGCCTTGGAGTAGGGTTGCTCAGTGCTGTAGAGACATGACTCTTGCCTAAAAGAACCCTATTAATGGATCCCCATGGAACAGAGCTGTTTGGGATGTGACTGCTGTTCCAATGAGTCCAAAAGGCAGGGCACATTGGGTCTAGAAGAGAAGATTATGGAACCAAAGAGAATTATTCTGGGGCCCTGAGATCTCATGGAGATTGCCTTATGATGATTTAGACTTACTTGCAATCTTTCACCGCTTTTTCTTCCCTGTTTCTCCCAGTTGGAGTGAGAATGTGTATTTTACCTATTTCACGATTGAATTTTTACCTATTGTATTTATTTGGAAAGCAGAGAGGCAGAGAGAGCTCTCCCATTTTCTGGTCCACTCTTCAAATGCCCACAACAGTTAGGGCTGGGCCAGGTGGCTGAAACCACAAGCCAGGAACTGAAGTAATCTCTCACACGAGTAACAGCGACTGGAGTCACCGCCTGTGGCTTCTCAGGGTGTACATTAGCAGGAACCTGGAATTGGCAGTGGATTCAGGACTTGGAACTAGCACTCCAGTGCTTCCCAAGAATAGCTGAGTGCGAGGCACACTATCGGCCCTGCTGTGTTTTAAAAGGATATAAATTACTTAGTCTTATAGGTTCACAGCCATGCAATTTTACTTCAGATGAGTTGTGCCTTGAGTCTGACTTCTTTTTAATTTAGATGATACTGAGATCAGACATTCATTATGACTTTAGAGTTGATACTAGATATGTTAAGACTTTGGGGAATGTTAGGATGCAATAAATGTATTTTTTCATGTGAATGTAAAAAGAACTTGAATTTGGAGGCCAGGGGTAGAATGCTCTGAATTGAGTGCTCTGTGCTGCAATCTAAATATTGTGATGGCATTTGGAAGTGAGGTGTTTGCAAAGTAATTGAGTCACAAAAATGGAACCCTCATAAATGCCACTAGTGCTTTCATGAAAGAACTCAATTAACTCTCTCAGTCTCTTTCCACCATGTGACGATCCAATCAGAAGTGAGCCCAGAAGACAGTCCCAGAATGAGGTCCTCAACAGTACCCCATCATGCTCCATCTTGATGTCAGTCTTCTGGACTCCAGAGCTGTGTGAAATAACCTTTTGGTGTTGATTATACTGCTCAGTCTATGGTACTTTATTATAGTGATCTGAACTATGACAAAGCCTTTTAGTGGTTCTTAACCCATATAGAAGTTAAATCATTCAGGGTTAATAAGTCTGAATAAAGTATACATAATAAATTTATATTTTGAATAGTGCTTCAATCTTTCTATTGAGCTGCTGCTAATTACTGGGCTTAAGCTGCAGCCAATCATTCATGTATTCAGCAGACATAGAGTTCTCTTATATGCCGGACAGCATGCTTAATGCTACAGATTGGAAAATAGCCAAGACAAAATTTCTAATGCTTATGGAACTTATACTCAAATAGAGAATACAAATAATTACAATGTATTTTGAATAGGCTGCACTAAGGTTTAAGCACAGAGTTTGAGAAAGATTTTTTAGCAATTAATTATAAGAAAGAATATATAAGAAAGGAGCTTGGTCTGTTGTTGGGGAAACCAGTTAGAAGGGAGAAGGTGATTACCAAAATTGAGACACTGAAAATGGAGATAAATGTGGATGAATTTGAGAATCATTAAAGAGGTTCAGTTTATATTATTTACTTGTTTGAAAGTCCGAAATCTTCCATGTGCTAGTTCACTCTCCAGTTGATTGCAACAGCCTGTGCTGGGCCAGGCTTGAAGCCAAGGTCCAAGAGCTGCTTCTGGGTCTCCCATGTTGGTGGCGGAGGCCCAACACTTGGACCATCTTTGCTTTTCCCTGGCCCTTAGCAGTGAGCTGAATCAGAAGCAGAGCATCCAGGAAATGAATCTGTGCTCATATGGATTGCTGGCTTCATAGGCAGTGGTTTTGCCTCATTTGCCACAGCACCGGCACCATTATTTAGTTCTTGAGTGATTGGCAAAGGAAAAGGAAAGGAGGGATAAAGGACAGGTCAGGATTATGGCTTGGAAAACTGGCATCTATTGATCTCATTCATTCAGATAGAGGACACAAAGAAATATTTCAGCTTTAAGAACAATGAGGGTGATAGAAGCTAATAAGTTTAATTTGGGGTACATTGAACTTAAAGTTCCCATGAACCATCCAGGTATAAATATCCTGCAGCATATTGAAAATAAGGACTTGGAGTTGGTTCATTCAGACTGAGTGTCAACAACTAGAGTAATACCTCTTAACATTTTGGAGGTTGGCATTGTGGCATAGCCAGTTAAGCTGCTGCCTGTGACATCAGCATCCCATATGGGTGCTGGTTCATGTTCCAGAGCTCTACTTTTGGTCCAGCTCCCTGTTGATGGCCTGGGGAAAGAAACAGAAGATGGTCCAAGAATGTAGTCCCCTGCTGCGCATGTAGGAGACTCAGAAAAATCTGCTGGCTCCTGGCTTCAGCCTAGCCCAGCCCTGGCCATTGCAGTCATCTGGGGAGTGAACCAGCAGATGCATCTTTCCCTGCCTTCCATCTTTCTGTAACTCGGTCGTTTAAAAGGATCTTTTATGAAGTTGCTTAACACTTTTGTGCCATTCAGTCTAGGAAGCCTCAAGACCCCTTCTCAAAATAATATTTTTTAATCTGAAGTGAAATGCATAGGATTTCAAAGGGTCAAATTCTGCTGAGTTTTCAAATATAAATTTTGCGCTATAGTAATATATATAATTATTGAGTCATTAAATAATAGCTAGTGGTATATTTAATCACTATTACAACTGAAAAATAATAAGTATGAAGAATATTTTGCAATATGTAGAAGAACTATATTGTATAAAATACTCATTTTTCCCTTTTTTGGATTGAAAATGTTTATTTCTGAAAAGCATTTGAAATCCATTCATGGTATGTTCACAATATTCATTTTCATGAAAGTTTTGAAGATACTTTGTGTATATAAGGTCACCCAGCTAGCAAGTATTTATAATACTCATCCACTCTCCTGTGGCCAACTTCTTTCTTTTTTTTTAAAGGGTTTATTTTGGGGGCTGGTGCAATGCTTCTACTTATCCTCCACCTCCAAGTGTCAGCATCCTCTGTAGGCATTGGTTTGTGTCCCCTCTGCTCTACTTTCCATTCAGCTCCCTACTTGTGGCCTGGAAAAGCAGTGGGAGATCTAGTGAAGGTTCCTGGCGTGTGGCTTCGGTTCAGCTCATCTCTGGCTATTGCAGGCTTTTGGGGAGCTGAACCAGCGGATGGAGGATGTTTCTGTCTCTTCTTTAAATCTGCCTCTCCAGTAAAAGTGAATAAATCTTGAAAAAAAAGGTTTATTTATTTTTTGAAGGGCAGAGTTAGAGAGAATTTCTACCTGCTGATTCACTCCCTAAAATGGCCACAAATCTGGGATTTGACCGATCCAAAGCTAGAAGCCAAGAGCTTCTTCTGGGTCTGCTCCATGAATGCAGGCGCCCAAAGACTTGTGCCACTCTCCACTGCATTCCTAGGCCATAAACCAGGAGCTAGATGAGAAGTGGGACAATTGGAACTTGACATGAACTGGTACCCATATGGGATACCGGCAGTACAGGTAGAGATTTAGCCTACTGTGCCATGGCATTGGCTCCTGTATATGTGATTTCTAATACTGACAAAAATTACATTGTTAATACGTCTGTGATTTGTTGTCTACTTTTGTAATTGGGAAAGAAAATACGAACTTTTTATTAGCAGTTGATAAAAATTTATGTTTTTAGCCATTAAGTATCACATTTTATTCATCTATAATATCAGAAGCCCATTCTAAAAGCTAATTGAAGCTCAAAGGGAATAATATAATCAACCCAAGGAGAAAGAGTAGAGGCATCTATATATTTCTAGATATTATATATTTTGTGAAGAATTAGGAAAGCGGAGCACAAGGACAACAAACGTAAGGAAATAAGGAGCTGGAAATGCTCTTTACCATGGTTTGATCAATGTATGCTATGTACATGTGGTGACATAACACTGTACTTCATAAATATATATAATGATTGCATAGTAATTTAAAAATAAATATCAGGATATAGGAAGCAATATCAGAAAAGTGTGGAATTCTAGGAACCAAAGGAGGCTAGTTTCTCAGGGCAGGTAGAATATTACCAGCGACAGGTACCTCTGTTTGAGACAGATAATAACTGAAAAAATGGATCACATGGATTTAATAACCAAAATGTCATTGTTGATACAGGCAAGCGCAATGTTTCAGTGAGAAAGTGGATACAGAAGCCAGCTCTCACTGTTTTGAGTAATTGAGAGGTGAGAAAGTAAAAGCTGATACAGATAATTCTCTCAAGTTTGCAAAGAAAGACAAGTTGGGTGCTAGAGGCAGGGACAGTGAGAGGGGCATGGGCTCTCCTAGTTGTCTTGAGATTCCACAACAATGTACCATAGACTGGGTAATTTATGAACAGCCAGTATTGATGTATTACAGTCCTAGGGGTGGAGAAGTCCAAGATGAGGGTTGCAGCAGATTTGGTGTGTGATGCGGGCCTGCCTTTTGGTTCAGACTGTGCCTTGATGTGCTTCTTATGATGCAGACAATTTGCTCTCCCTCCAGGGTCTCTCTCTTTTTTTTTTTTTAGAGATTTATTTTATTTTTATTACAAAGTCAGATATACTGAGAGGAGGAGAGATAGAGAGGAAGTGGAGCTGCCGGGATTAGAACCAGCAGCCATATGGGATCAAGGTGAGGACCTTAGCCACTAGGCCACGCCGCCAAGCCCCAGGGTCTCTTTTATACAGGGAGTGATCTCACCCAGGAGGCTCTGCCTTCATGATCTTAATCACCTCCTACAAGCTCTATCTGCTTTTCATTTATTTATTTGTTACAGACATCTTGCACCCACCAGTTCATATCCCAAGTGCCTACAAGTAGTCAGAGCTGGGCTAAACTGAAGCCAGGAATCAGGAACTTTCAGTCAATCGTGTGTGGTAGAAACCCAGCTGCCTGAGCCATTGTCTGCCGCGTCATAGTAAAGCATCAGCAATAAGCTGGAATCACGTTGGTAAAGCTAGAATTGGAACCCTAGCACTGTGATGTGAAATGTAGGCATCCTAAGCAGGACATTAAACGTTTGTGCCACAAACTCCTGCTCTCTAAAAGGTCCCATCTTCCAGTACTATTATTCTGGAGGTTAAGATTTCAACATAATGAATTTTGTGGAGCATAGATATTTAGATTGCAAGCACTTAGGGAGAACCTTTTTCCCCCACCATGGAAATCAGCTGGGTCTTTAATCAGTAGGCTTTTTAGAAATTCTTATAGGAATTAAGGCTAAATTCTTCGAGAACAAACGTGTGGAATATTGGAGTAGAAGAAAGAAATCAGTGACTGCTTTTATTCATTTTTTAAGAAACTCTATTTTTATTTTAATATTTAATACAAAGTTAAGGAAGTTGCAGGCCCATGAAGGCCTCTGGTTAGGACGGAGAGGGTTGTGGGGAGGAATGTGGTTGAAGGGAATGCTTCAATCTTCCCTCCTGTGTCCATGGAATGGGATTGGGGGTTGCAGGGGAAAGGTGTACTGCTCCTTTCTGTCAGACTACATCAGTGCCAGGTGACAGTCATTTGGTGTTGCCTTGGAGACCCCAATGGGGAGAAGGATGTCAGAGTGTGTTACTTGTGTGGTCTTGATTGTTCTGAGAAGTTGTTAGCTTCCTTGCACCAGAGATGGGAAATTCTAAGGCCTGTTGGCTGTCTTTGTCTAACTCAGTGTGTCCACTGTTTTAGGTGTTTGCTGTAAAACCTGGCCTGGAGTGTTGTTATTCAGTCGGCTTTTCTTTCCACCCTTTGAAGAGGTACTGAAAAGCTTCTGTTGGACTAGATGAGCTGGCTGTCTTTTTTGTGTGTGCATCAGGGAGTGTTCTCTATCCTTGCATGAGGTGACCCAGTCTTGCAATATGTGCTCTGAGATCAGACCACATGTCTGTAACATGTTCCCTGAGATCGGGGATCAAGTACAGTGGTCTTACTCAGGAGACCCCCTAAGAACTCTCACCTGGGAGTTTCTTAGACCAGGCTCCTGTGCATACTCATAGGTACAGCAGCTGCCCCAGCCCATTTCCTGCCCCAGCTCAAGCTCCTATGAGCAGGTGTAGCTGCTTGGCCCATTCTGCCCGTAGCCCCATATCTAAAGCAAACTAACAGGTGCTGTGGCATAGTCATGGAAACCCCTAACAGTGCCCAGCACACCCACTCCCAGATCTCATTCTTGCACATGCCAGCCCAGCAGGTGCTGCAGCCTAGCCTGACACACCATCCCCCAGCCTTGGCTCTCACATGCACCAGTTTGTATTGCCGCCCAGTTGTAGAGACTCCAAAGAACCTATAACAGGCCTGCCCCCACCTCTGGCTCAAGGAGAAAATTTTGTAAGATGAGAGAGAGCAACTCAATTAAAAGATTTTGGTTGGGGCTGTTCCATGAGGTAGTAGGTTAAGACTGTGCCTGCAGCACTGGGATTTCCTATATTCTCCAATGTATGTACTGACTGTTCTAACTCTTCCAGCTATCTGCTTATCATCTTGGAAGGCAGCAGAAGATGGCTCACGTGCTTGGGCTCCTGCACCTGCATGAAACACTCATAAGAACCTCCTGGCTGCTGATTAGCTCAGCTCCAGCCAATGTAGCCATCTGGGGAAGTAAGCCAGCAGTGTCTCTTTCTCTTCTCTCTGTAACTCTACAAATTAAAAATAAAATAAATACAGTTTAAAAGATTTATTTATTTTTATTGGAAAGGGAGATATGCAGAGAGGAGATACAGAAAGATCTGTCAACTGTTTCACTCCCCAAGTGGCTGCAGTGGCCAGAGATGAGTCGATTTGAAGCCAGGAACCAGGAGCTTCTTCCAGGTCTCCCATGCGGGTGCAGAGTCCCAAGGCTCTACTGCTTTCCAAGGTCACAAGCAGGGAGCTGGAAGGGAAGCAGAGCAGCTGGGACACAAACTGGTGCCCATATGGGATCCTGGTGCATGCAAGGTGAGGACTTTAGCCACTGGACTATCATGCCGAACCCTAAATATTTTTTTAGAGAAAGCTTTTGGGAAGATGCAAGAAGATGTTGAAGGCGCAGGAAAGAACAGTGATAAATGATGGCTCCAGGCTTCTTAGAAGACAGGAGAGAATGAGATAGAGAAAATGTCATTCTTCATAATGGATACAAGTTCAGATTTAAGGTTGGGAATCTGGTACATATCCAATGAAGATGGAGGTAGAGATGGGGGTGAGCGAATTAGTGGGAGGAATCGGAAGGATCTTTGTCTCATGGCTTGTGTTTTTCTAACCAGTTAACAGTGGAAGTGATTTTTTTTAAAAGAAGAAAGGGAAGAAACTTGGGAACAGTGGAGAAGAGTTTATACAGATGCTGTCGAAAATTGGAGTACAAAAATTATCTGTTGTAGTATCCTTGGGAATTTTGCTCTTGTCTATATAATAGGCTAAATTGATTTCCTTTAATGATAAGGCTGTTAATGCTGTAGTTGATGTACTCATTAAGTTAGAAATTAACCCTCATTGTGAACACTGCTTGAGCAGTAGACATTCGCCACTTAACATTCACAGTATTCAACCTAATGAAGAGTTTTCCCTGATACCTCTATCCTAACGTTAAAATGACAAATGAACCAGAACTTTCTATTCAAGGAGTGCACTCTTCTCAGAACTCTGCAGCTTAGGTCCCTAAAGTCGAGTGACTATGAAACTGTTTAGTATATGTATCCTTTGTTCAGCTAACCCTCTGCCTGCCCTAGTTTCTAAATTACATATGAACAAAAATAGCCTACTTACAAGAAATGGCCTCAGAGATGTGTGTGTGTGGTTAGAATTCTGTGGCAATGGGGAAATCATAGTTCATCCCCACAAATGGACTGGCTCTTTCAATATTGTCTTATATCATCAGGAATTACCAGTAAATCATTCACTAAAATTTATTGAGAGCTTCCTATGTGCCATTGAGGTTCCAGTGTTAGAGATGCTTTGAGCAGAGGAAAATAGATATTAAACAAAAACAGCAGTGATATTTTAACCTTGCCAGGAAAACCAAAAGTAGCAGATTTCAGCTCATTGTGAGAATCAGGGAAAGCTTTCCTAAGAAAGTAACACTGAAACTGAATTCTGAAAGATGAGAAGGAGTGAAATATCAGAAAAGGAAAAACAAATACATTATAAGTAGAGGAGGTGCATGTGCAAAGGTACTGTGGTGGAAGGGAAAGTGACCAGCTGGAAAAACCAAGAGAACGTAAAAGGAATTAATACTAGAGAAATTCTAGGCCACATTACAAACACTGGACTTTATGCTAGGTATACTTGGGAAGCACTAAAGAGATATTAGCTGTGCAGTGAAATGCAACGCTCTGGCTGTGCTGTGGAGAATAGACTGAAGGTAGTAAGACACCTAGGAGGCAACTAGAGAGGTCCAAGTAAGAGAGGATTGTGGTTTGGAGCATTGTACAAGTGGCGAAGACACGGAAAAATTAAGTAATTTGAGAAATATTTTGATGTTTGGGGTCTGCACTGTTGCATAGTGAATTAAGCCTCCTACTGTGGTTTAGGCATTCCATAGGGGCACTGATTTGAGTCCTGGCTGCTCCACTTCTGACCCAGCTCGCTGCTGCTGTGCCTGGAAAAGCAGTGGAGGATAGCCCAGATCCCTGTGCCCCTGTACCCACATGGGAGCCCCAGAAGACGCTCCTGCCTTTGCCTTCAGACCAGGCCAGCTCAGACCATTGCAGCTATTTGGGGAGTAAACCAGTGGATCTTTCTGTCTTTGTCTTTACTACTTTCTTCATAAATTTGCCTTTTGAGTTAAAATGTATAAATCTTTTTGTAAAGATTTATCTTCTGTTAGGTTCACCTGGCCTCTGTCTCTCCCTGTGTGATGGCGCTGCTCCGACCAGACCGCCTAGCTCTGTGTCTGCAGCATATGCCTCTGTTCAGACACCCGGAGTCCACCTGGCCCTCTCCCCCTGCAATGGGGGGGCACTTCCCTGTGTTAGCGACTCACCAAAATTCGCTCTCCGAATTTTGCTCACCAGATTTCGCTTGAGTCTCCAAGTCACCGTAGCCCAGGGAGAATGGCCAAGGAGACCACTGGGAATTGGAATGCCCTCGTTGGCCTAGAACTCTGAGGTAATCCATTCCCTATCGGATCTCTCACATGGGATGGAGGATGCCCAGATCCTTCCTCACAGGATCTAATGTCATCAGAACAACGGCCAGGAGCCCTGAGCAGTCCTCAGAAACAGAACAGTAAACTTCCTTCGGCACTCGGGAGAGGAGCTTTCTCTGGTCCTTACTCAGTTCCAACTTTGGATCCCCACCCTCTCCTGCAATGACCATCAGGGTCGCCCCGGAGGCCCCCCGCCCCCCCCCCAAAAAAAATTAGATTAGATAGACAGAGACCAATAAGGAAAGCTTAGAACAGACAGGAAACGGTCAGCATGGACTCCCATATACCTTACTAGGTAGGACACAGAGATTAGTTACTCCTCATTAAGGTATTGAACTTTTCTCTGCACACCCCTCCTAAAACTGTTCTGCTCCTCAATTGTTAATATATGGCATGTTTGAGTTATAAGCTTGTTTGGACTGTCCTAAAATTCGCCAAGTTCAGTAAAATTATGCTTCAATACTATAAACAACTAAATATAAAAATGAAAATAGACACGAGACAGCTGAATAGTACCCTATAACTATTTTAAGCAGCTAGTTGTGTATAAACTAAAATTGAAATATCGATGAAATAGTCACAGGATGTGGTTAAGAACCTTCATTTTCTTTTTTTTTTAAAAGATTTATTTATTTTTATTACAAAGTCAGATATACAGAGAGGAGAGACAGAGAGAAGATCTTCCGTCCGATGATTCACTCCCCAAGTGAGCTGCAACGGGCCGGTACGCGCCGATCCGAAGCCGGGAACCAGGAACCTCCTCCAGGTCTCCCACACGGGTGCAGGGTCCCAATGCATTGGGCCGTCCTCAACTGCTTTCCCAGGCCACAAGCAGGGAGCTGGATGGGAAGTGGAGCTGCCGGGATTAGAACCGGCGCCCATATGGGATCCTGGGCCATTGAAGGCGAGGACTTTAGCCGCTAGGCCATGCCGCCGGGCCCAAGAACTTTCATTTTCTAACGTATTGTTCACTCAATAGCATGTCAATTAACTTCGTGATGTTGTAAATTGTTGTTGAAGTTGTGTAGAGGCTTTTCATTGGAGGAGATGATATTCTGCCAGCTCTGCTTTCAGACCAGGGATGGTCTCCCAATGAAACTGTTGAGTTTATCTGGACAATAAGATGCCGGACTTTCTACGCGGTCTGTGCCCCCAACGAAGGAACCAGGACTGGATATGAACTGTACTACTGCAGCAATATGGAGGAATGCAATATGGGGGGAGGGCTTTATGGAAGGGTTGGGGGAATCCCAGAGCCTATGAAACTGTGTCATAAAATGAAATTTTAAAAAGGGATTTATCTTAATTTTTAATGGAAGGTCAGATATGCAGAGAGGAGGAGAGACAGAGAGGAAGATCTACTGTCCAATGATTCACTCCCCAAAGAGGCTGTAATGATAAGAGCTGAGCCAATCTGAAGCCAGGAGCCCGGAGCCTCTTCTGGGTCTCCCACGTGGGTGCAGGGTCCCAATGCTTTGGGCCATCCTCGACTGCTTTCCCAGGCCACAAGCAGGGAGCTATATGGGAATCGGGGCTGCCGGGGTTAGAACCAGCACCCATATGGGATCCTGGCACAAGCAAGGTCAGGGCTTTAGCCACTAGGCTACTGCACAGTGCCCTAAATCTTTTTTTTTTTTTCAAAGAAATACTTTGGTGTTTGGATGAACAGGATTTGATGATGGGAACAATATAGGGTATGAGGGTTTGGAAGTAGCCAGGCTCATTCATTCATCAAGCAGAAACTGCTGAGTATCTATTATATGAGAAGAGTCATAGCATTAGGCTGAACACTCAGATACACATAGTCCTTGCCTTCTAGGAGATTGACATTTGCTTAACTAATTACTAGGTAGTGTTATACCTAGTAAATATTGAGGACCGTCGTCATCCTTGTACATTAAAAAAAAAAAAAAAAAAAAGAAAGAAAGAAAGAAAAAAGAAAAGCCAGAAGGGCAAGATCTTCTAACAGAGAACTTCTAACAGAGCTGTCTCCAGGATCCCTGAAATCTCAAGATCATCTGCCCCAGAGTGAGGTCCCTTGGCTGTTTGATGATTCTAGCTTCTCTCCATTTATTTCAAACTGATCTTTTGCCACTTTTTGGAATTTCCACTTTATATCTGATTTTCTTGCTCTCATTGTCAGACTGGCACCTGCCAATGTGAAATCCATAATAGCTGCAGGGTGAGTTAGAACTCTCACCTTCAGCTAAAAAGGGGGTTGGGATAGGGTGGGAATTGTGCTGCAGTTTCTACCTCATGGCTCTCAAGTGCCCTCTTCTGGGCCTCACTTGACAGTGCCTTTCCACTTCAGGTTATCAGGTTATCAACATTTTTTCCTCCATTATGATTTTTTTTTTTACAATCTTTACATAAATAGGGCAAAAAGGTTCAAGTGCTACAGGAAAATTCGTAAGACAATTAGTTCCATATTGTTTCCTTCTCCATTACGATTTTTTAAAAAATATTATTATTCATGATAAAGCTCCATAGGCACAGGCATTCCATCATTATGGTTTTTAATAAAAAATGCATTTATTTTCATAGATGAACTTAAACCACGTAATGCAAACTATATGCATCTCCACTCCTGAATAAAAACAGGACTCCCAGTGAAGCTGTTAAATGTACATTGACAATAGGATGTGGACTTTCTACCACTGTCTATGCCTACAGTGCCCTAAGACACTAAATAGCAGAAATGTTGGACTTGTGACTGTTGGTGAAGGATTATATTAATGTAATAAGGTGGGAAAACTGTGAGGAGAAGGGCTAACCCTTGTACCTATGGAACCATATTATAAAATATAATAATAGAAGGCAAAATAACATATTTACCTTGTAAAAATTTCAGGTCACACAGAGGCATTTTACATTTCCTGTTTCCATTGAGTTCTTCTGACCCATTGATTTTTGCTTTAACTATTTACTCCTTGCCTGCCACAATATCTGAAATCTGTTGCCACTCTAGTGAAAATCACTCAAAAGTTTGATGTGGTTATCACAGGGCTGTTTTTTCCTTAAAAAATGTTTTGAATTCACATGTAATATTTCTAATTGTTCATGTCATACAGTATTAAGATTCTATACATGTGTAAAATATATAATGATCAAATCAAAGTAATTAGCTTTTCTGTATCCTCAAATATTATTAATTCTGTTTGTTTTTTTTTATACTAATTCTGTTTTGAGGGGCTCTCTTTTTCCTTTTTGTTATTTAAAATACATAATAATTTTTTTGCAGATAATATCTCCCCTACAAAGATACAGAATGTTAGAATCAGTTCTCCCATGAAGTAGTTTGTTACTCAATATCCGACCTTTATCCTTCACTTGCCCCTTCCCCCCCCCCCCCCGCCTCTAGTGATCACTGTTCTACTCTGCTTCCGTGGAATCCACTTTTTTAAAAAAGATTTATCTTATTCGTATTTTTTTAAAGACTTATTTATTTTCATTGGAAAGGCAGATATACAGAGAGGAGGAGAGACAGAGAGGAAGATCTTCCGTCCAATGATTTACTCCCCAGGTGGACACAACAGCTGGTGCTGCGCAGATCCGAAGCCAGGAGCCAGGAACTTCTTTCCAGGTCTCCCACACGGGTGCAGGGTGCCAAGGCTTTGGGCTGTCCTTGACTGCTTTCCTAGGCCACAAGCAGGGAGCTGGATGGGAAGTGGAGCTGCCGGGATTAGAACCGGCACCAATATGGGATCCTGGCGCGTTCAAGGCGAGGACTTTAACCATTACACTATTGTGCTGGGCCCTATTTTATTCTTATTGCAAAGTCAGATATACAGAGAGGAGAGACAGAGAAGAAGATCTTCCGTCCGAGTATTCACTCGTCAAGTGACCACAACGGCCATAGCTTAGCCAATCCGAAGCTAGGAGCCAGGAGCTTCCTCCAGGTCTCCCACATGGGTACAGGGTCCCAAGGCTTTGGGCCGTCCTCGACTGCTTTCCCAGGCCACAAGCAGGGAACTGGATGGGAAGTGGGGCTGCCGGGATTAGAACCGGCACCCAAATGGGATCCCAGCGTGTTCAAGGCGAGGACTTGAGCCACTAGGCCACCGCGCTGGGCCCGGAATCCACTTTTTAAAGTTTCCACATGTGAGTTAAGGATATATGGCATTTATTTTTCTGTGTCTGTCTGATTTCACTTAAGTAATGTCCGTCTGTTCTACCCATATTCCCACAAGTGACAGGATTTTATCCTTTTTATGGCCAAATAGCATTTCATTATGTATTAATGTGTTTTTGTGTCACATTTACTGCATCTATTTCATATATCCATCTACATATTTATGTATATATATACACACACACGATGTGTGCATACACACGCACATAAATTGGATTATTGTGTGTAAATATTTTTCAGGTTTTAAAAAAATCACAGAACTAATTATATGCTAATGTCCATAGCAGTATTATTTTATTCACAATAGCCAAAAAGTGGAAGCAGTCCAGCTGTCTAGTGATTAACAAATGGATAAAAATATGGTATTGTGGTACAGGTTTAACTAACACCTGTGACACTAGCATCCCACATAAACACTGCTTCAGGTTCTGGATAATCCACTTCCAGTCCAGCTCCCTGGTAATGTTCGTGGGAATGTAGCAAAAGGTGGCTCAAGTACTTGGGACCCTTGCCAACCGTGTACAAGACCTGAATCCTAGGATACTGGGTTTGACCTGGTCCAGCTCTGGCCATTGTGGGAAGTGAACCAGAGGCTAGAACCAGAGGATGGTAGATATCTTCTGTCTATCTCTCTCTCTAACTTTGCCATCAAAGTAATAATAATAGATCTTTTAAAATATTGCATATAAACCAAGAAGAGTCATCTTACCTGTTGTTTCCAAGGATGTCTACATCTCTGTTTCTGGTGTTTGAATATATCCCATCTTCTTTTCCACTGGTTGGAATTGGGTTTGCATTTGCAGCCACAGAAGAGCTAATACAAATTGTGTATATGAACAAAAGAATCATGGCACAGGTGCCCCTGAACCATTAAGATCAGTGGGTCAAAAACAGATCCAACATGCTTGGTTTTGGAACAAGAGGCCCCTTCCCCACCATAACTCTGTAGCCTCATGCATGCTGCTGAGATTTAGATGGATGCCAACACTCACTGGAATATCAAATGTCACCCCGCTACTACTTGAGAGCATTCTTCTTCTTTGCAAGCTTGGATATTGCTGGTGAGAAGGTTATTACCACTTCCCCTCTTGAGGGCCCTGTGTTTGCCATTGCAAAAGAATAGGTGTTCTCACCTACACATACTCACAGCTTAAGTGCTTTACAAACGTGCATAAATCTGTAAGACCTCAGGAAGGACCTTGTGATACTAGAAATTATTTTTAATAAGTTTGTTTAAAACTCATGCATCATTTATATATGCTCTAGTTCTTACCATGCAAGGAATGAGTAGCAAGTTTGATCTTAAATGTCAGTCTAATCTCAATTTATTCAATGGCTGCCATTAATGGAATTGTAATAGGTTGTTTTCTAGAAGGTCTTGATTATCCTAAAATGGAACTCCTGATATTCTAGTATTGGTTTTACAATTCTTTACCTATCCTGCCATCCCGTGTGCAAGGAACATAAACACTAAGGCAGTAATGACAAAAGGTTACGTTGGGTAAAGGCTCCAATTATCAGAGATTTTTTCCCCCTCAGATAGTGCATGGAAAGTGGGAAAGACACCGGAAGAAAATCTGTCCCAAATCAGAAAAACTGTTTTGTTTTACTAGAGCTTTGCAACCAATTCAAGCTGAAAGGTTTGGGCATCTGAAAGCAATGCCTCTCAGAGGAGCTAACACTTATTAGCACTATTGGGTGCCAGGCATGAAATTCTCACTGCAATCTTCCTAGTGGCTGGCTAGGTAGGCATTATCATTACATTATAATCTTCATTTTACAGATGAGTCCACTGAGGCTCAGAATGGCTTAGTAGTGTGGCCAAGTTGCCATAGCTGGTAATAGACAGGGCCAAGATGGTTTGAAAAGAAATGAGGAATATAAACAGATTTTGTTAGAAAATTACCTGTAAAGGAATATAGGTGATATATCATACAATATAGATAGATGGTTAAATAGGTACAGATTTAGATTTCACACATATGTCTTAAATCAGCTATATGTGTATTACACATATACAAATACATACAAGTGTATCTCACGAAGCCAAACAGTAAAATGAATGCTTGTAAACTGACCAACTACCTACCAGTGCTGTTGAATCTCCCCCTGTGGCCTTTGCGACTCCGTATGCTTATCTCCCTGCCATGAGATAGTCACTGTCCTGAGTCAGGTCAGAGGTTGGAACAGTTCACCCCTGCCTTAGTTAACTAACATCTCAATAGCTCACATCTTGCCTGACTTCTTTGGGAAATCTGTCACACATTACCTGTCAGTCCAGATCTCTTCTGATCAACCCTCAATTATTGCATCATATGATATGGTGAAATTGTGTTTTAACTTTAACCAAGTGGATTCAAGCTCAGTTTTTTGTCTCTTATCTTTTATCAGATAAGTTTCACATTTGGATGAACTTCGAGAAGGGTGTTTCAAAATATGTTTATTACCATGCCATCCCTAATCCAGTGCTAATTCCTCTTTGATCATCAGGCAACTTTAAAATTGCGTTTGTTCCCAATGCATTTGGGCCATAAAATAGACTTTAGATCATAAAACTAAAACCAGCAAATGAAAGATGCTCGCTCTCCACCCCCTCTGACTTTCAGATCAATTAGTCAATCAGTGTTAATCAACCAGACCCTGAAAGACATATGCCACATGTTCTCCTTTATATATGGGAGCTAATTTTGAAAGACAAAGAGATGTTTACACCCATTGATTGATCTCCCCCAAACCCCCTCAATGTCTTCAATGGCCAGAGTTGGCCTGGTCCAAAGCCAGGAGCCAGGAGATTCCTCCTGATCTCCCATCTGGGTGCAGGGTCGCAAGGACTTGAGCCATGCTCTGCTGCTTTCTCAGGCCATAAACATGGAGTTGGATCAGAAGTGGAGTGGCTGGGACTTAAACCAGTGCCCAAATGGGATGTTATGCTACAACTAGAAGCTTAGTCTACTATGCCATGGTGCCAGCCCCATGGGAGCTAAAATTTAAAAACAAAAAGTAAGAGAAAAGGAAATAAATGTCTGTGTGTATTGGTATCACTGCAGATACGGTTTTGTAAAACTTTGTTTTATACCTTTATCAAACCACTAGTTAAGAGTGTTATGCTACTATGTTATACTATTGCAGTTTTAATGATCTGTGATTAATTTACTGTGTATGGGTAAAATGCTCACTTTTTTCTATTCAATTAGTGTTTATACTGTATAGCGTATTTTCATCTAAGTTACTTTGCTTTTTGCTTGCTAAACTTCCTATTTGGTGAAGTATTAAGCCTTTTTTACTGTGGTCTGAGTGTGGAGCATGCTATCATAAAAGTTAACAAAAAGTGAAGATAGGCAGAGAGGAAGGTAGGATGGAAAGGAAAAGAGAGGGGAGGGAGAAGGGGAATGTCATCATGTTCTTAGAATTTCATCTAATCTGTTAAATATTAATTAAAAGTTAAAATTTTAAAAATTAAAATTATGTATGTATATAAAGATGAAAATAGATTCCAAGTGAAAGGGTGACCAAAGATTGGTCAAAGGGTAGCAACCTGCATTTATAAGAAAATTTCCTAAGACCCAGTGTAGAACAGGATGAAAATATTTCATAATACATCTCTGAAATTTGATGAGATCATATCTTAAGTATTCTCACCATGCACACAAAAGTATCTAAATAAGATGATGAATTTGTTAATTAGCATGACAACATTATTCATTTCACAATGTATACAATAATTATCAAAATACCACTTTGGGGATGGACATTTGACTTAGCAGTTAAGATACCAGTTGCGACACCCTCACTTCACTTCAAACTACCTTAGTGGAATACCTGCCTCTGGCTCCTGATTCTGGCTTCTGTCAGTGCAGATACCGGGAAGCAGTAGTGTTGGCTCAAGCAGTTGGCTTCTTGCCCCAAGGGGGAAGATCTGCATTGAGTTCTGGAGTCCCCAGCTTTAACCACCTCGCCCAACCCTAGCTATCGCAAGTGTTTGGAGGGAGGAAGCTAGAGCATAGGAGTTCTGTTTGTTTTTTTTTGTCTGTCTCTGCCTCTCAAAAAGATTTGAAAAATAAAAATAGAAAGCACATTGTACCATATATACATACAATTATATATAATATATACAATTATATAAAATATTACACATATACATATAATTGTATGGATTTACCAATATAATTGTATTGGTAAATCAATTTCAATAAAACTGGGAAAAGATAAAAAATAAGTCATTCTGTGATAACACTTAGTCAAATGAAAGCTACAGTGGTCATATTCATATTAGTAGATTTCAAAACAAATATTTCCAAACCAAATTTTTTTTTATGTTAGAAGAGTCAGTTCATTGAGTGGAAATAATAGTTCTAAATGTTTATGTATCTGAAAACAGAGCGCCAAAATGAATGGGAAACAGTGAAACAATGGCAGAGACAACTATAGTTGGAAATTTCAATACTTCTTCCACAATTATTGCTATAACAAGCAGGCAGAGAATCAGGAAGAATATGGAAAAGTTGAATACTAACAAGCAACTTGCCATTTATAGACAGATTATATCCAGTAATAGTGGAATATTTTCAAATGTCCATTGAATATTTACCTAAATAGTCCATGTAAGAAGTCTCAATAAATTCAAAGGTATTCAAACCAATTTGAGTGTATTCTATGATAAAAATGGAATTTAAATATCAATTTAAAAAGTTCTCTTGAAAATCCCTCTTTTATATGGGAAGTAAATAACACATTTCTGATTTATTTATTTTCATTTAAGCAGAAAGAAAATTCTTCCATTTGTTGGTTTAATTCCTAAAAGCCCACACCAGCTAAGGCTGGCTCAGGAGATGCCAAGAGTTGGAAACTTAATACAGATTTCCCATGCGGATGACAGGGTTCCAACCACTTGAACCAATACCTGTTGCCTTCAAGGGTGCACATTAGCAGGAAGCTGGGACCGGAAGAGCCAGTACTCCAACCCAGGCATTCTTATATGCGATGCAGTTGTTTCAAACAGTGTCTTAACCACTATGTCAAACAGCAACCCCAATAATACATTTCTGAATAACCAATGAATCAAAACAAACAAGCAAAAAACATATCAGGAGAGAAGTTGAAAGTTTTTGAAATAAACTAAGATGAAAACACAATATACCAGAATTTGTAGAATGCTAATAAAGCACTTCTTTGGGGGGAAATTATAGTACTAAATATTTAAGAGAAGGAGAAGGATTTTTAAATGGTAACTGTAGCTTCCATGTTAAAAAAACTTAAAAAGGAGAGCAAATTTAAACTCAGTATGAGAAGAGGAAATGATAGCATAACGAGCAAAGCAGATATAAATTAAATGTGAGACAAGAAGAGCCAAAATATACAAGAATGGTAAAGAAATGCTGATTCTTTAAGAAAACCAATGAAATTGATAAGTCTTTAACAGACTTTTCAGAGAAAAAGAGAAGCAAGTGATTAGTAACACGAATATTATATCACTGGAGGTTCTGTGGCTATTAATGTAATAATGAGGAAATATTATAAATAAATTGATGCCCATGTGTTCTACAACTTAGAAATACACGGGTTTTCAGTTCTACCAATTAAAGGATGTAAAAAACTTAGACAAATGACTTGAAGTATCTAAGTTTCACTTTTTTTTTCATGATACAGCTGCATAGGCTTAGGGGTTTTTGTTTAAGTTTCACTTTTTTTAAAAAGATTTATTTATTTTTATTACAAAGTCAGATATACACAGAGGAGGAGAGACAGAGAGGAAGATCTTCTGTCCGATGATTCACTCCCCAAGTGAGCGCAACGGCCGGTGCTGTGCTGATCCGAAGCCAGGAGCCAGGAACCTCTTCCGGGTCTCCCACGCGGGTGCAGGGTCCCAAAGCTTTGGGCCGTCCTCAACTGCTTTCCCAGGCCACAAGCAGGGAGCTGGATGGGAAGTGCAGCTGCCGGGATTAGAACTGGCGCCCATCTGGGATCCTGGCGCATTCAAGGCGAGGACTTTAGCCACTAGGCCACACCGCCGGGTCCTAAGTTTCACTTTTTAAAGGATTTTGTTAATTATGTGAAAAGCAACAGAGGGAAATGGGAACACACTGAGACAGAGGGAGAGTGAGTGAGGGAGGGAAAGAGAAAGGGAGAGAGAAAGAGAGACAGAGAGACCCTGATGTTTCATCTGCTGTTTCACTCCCCAGATGTCTCTAGTGGCCCAGGCTAGGCTGGAGCAGGCTGAAGCCAGTAGCCAGGAACTTCTTTCAGGTCTCACATGAGTGACAAGGGCTAAACACTTGAACGATCATCTGCTGTTTTCTTAGACACATTAGTACACAGTGGGTTAAAAAAATGGATCCATAATGCTAAGGGAAATGAGCCAATCCCAAAAGGTTAAATACCACATGTTTGCCTTAATTTAAGATATGATCTTATGTATAACATGTTATGTTTTGAATGTTATATGTTGTGTATAAACTAAAATTGAAGTATAGGTGAGGTGGTCACAGAAGGTGGCTGGGAACCCGCATTTACTTTTAACATATTGGTTACTCATTACTATGTCAATTAATTCCATAATGATGTAAATTTTTGCTGATGGTATGTTGGAGCTTTCAATTGACTGGGATGATACTCTGCTGGCTCTGTCTTCAGGCCAGAGAGGATATACCTAAGAAGCTGTTGAATTTGACTGGACAATAAGATACTGGACTCTATGTTTGGTATACGCTTGCAATGGGGGAATCTCAACTGAACTTGAGCTGTGGTTATGCAACAAGGTGGAGGAATTCACCATGGTGGGAGGGTATGGGGGGGGAGAACCCAAGTATCTATGTAACTGTGTCACATAATACAATATAATTAATGAAGTTAAATAATTTAAAAAAAAATGGAGTGTCTGAGACTCAATCCAGTTTAATACTCCATGCCACAATGCCACAAAGGTAAGGCTCAGTTTATCTGTCTTGAAATGGTAAGGTTGTTTTGAAGTGTAAAGGCACATGAAATTCATAGCTGAGATTATTATTGGGAATTCAGACTTACACAGTAAGGATGGGACTAGGAGAACACCTGTGTCATCCAGAGCCAACTACTGTAGGAGCTGATGGATTTGGTAGACCGTTTCAAATGGGATCTCTGGACATGGTACAATTTTATCTCTGTTTTTTTTTTTTTTTAATTTTCCTGCTCAGTAGAGAGTATCGTGTACTTTAAAAGCTGCCTAATCATGATCACTAAATTGCTCTGGTAAAATGATTTCTTATTTAAGTAAATGAAATGTCAGCAATTAATTGTGCCAAGGAAAAATAATCTCGAAAACAGTCTGTGTGAATTCCTAGCATTCATTCAAAATATTTTTCTAACCTATAACTCAAAGTGAATTTTAAGACACTACTAATCAATGATCAAGTTAGTGAGTTGGTTTGCTTGCCATGTGCTCTTTTTCAGCTGGAGCTGATCAGCTGAATTTCTTAACACAGAAATTTGTGTGAGCCTTTCCTAATTTTGCCAAGAAATTACTATTACCACTATAGAAAATAGTTAATTAAGTAGGCCAGATGCTGTAGAACATCAGAATTTAATTCTTTGTAGAACCACAAATGAAAAAATGCTAATATGTAAAATCAAGACACCTCACAAGAGTGCTCCAGGGATTTCCAAGATAAAGTCTTAATCTCTCACCAGAAACAAACTCAGTGCTGCAAAGCTAAGGTAATTCTAAGGTAAATCATCAAGATTAAGGCAAAACTTTAGCAGATTTTTAAGCAAAATTCTGTGTCATTTTAAAAATAGGAAACACAAATAAGAAATAAATCATTCGGAAATACTTCATCTAGAGAAAGTCAAAATTCAGGAATCACTTCCATCCTGGTTTTTAAAAGCTCATTCACGTATATTTATTAATACAAACATTGTTCTAGCAGTTTAGATTTAAAAAATGTCTTTCCCTTCACTGTCAGTATACATGTGGACTTGAAGTTGGTGGGGTTTTGGAGGAGAAAACTAAGACCAGAGATGGAAATAATTTGACCAAAGCAGGGCAGAACCAGGGCTGTAACTGTAGACTTCTCCCCACATCCAGAGATTTTGTTCCTTCTTCAGTGTGTTGCCAATAATGGAAATTCATTCATTTTAGCCTTCTGTCTAGTAGCCTTTCCTTTAAAATAGCTTTTTTTTTAATTTTTCATGCTAAATATGCTAAGTATACTGAAGAGAAATTGACTGAAGAATAGTGGGAGAAGGAACTTTATTACATTTTTACCTAAACCCTGGTGTCACCCATTCATTCAATATTTAGAGAACCTCAATAGTTAAATTTTTATCTGAATCTTTTTTTTTTTTTTTTTGCTGTTAGAAAACTGAATTGGCAGGTCAGATATAGTACTAGTGGGTGAAATATATCTAATTATTTCATAACATTTTTTATTTAAAGTTCAGCAAAGGCCAGTTACCCTGCATGCTCATCAATAAACAACTAGAGCTGATTGTTGAGCAATGAACTGCAAGTAGATTACTGACTGCCTGGTTTCCTAAGCCAGGTATAATGCAACTTGAGATAACCTTGAAATTTTGCACAAGCCTTATTGAATGGGCTATTTGGAAATAGTTTAGGGTGACCTGTACACAATTTCAGGTAGCCTACAAATTGTGTCAAAATTTTCAAAACACCTTTCCATATTTTGACCATGTTTAGCAGGAGTTGAAGATCAGGCTCACAAATGGATGAATAATAGCAAAGAAAGGGAGAACTAGAATGGTGTGATTTAAGGGACACCTAGAAACTATTCTTGTCCCAAAAAACCTGTTTCCTCTTGCATGTCAAGTGCCTCTGCACTCATACAACAGCTGTCTTAGTGGAGGTTAGTTTTCGGAGCTCAGGTTGGGGAACCGGGCTTTGGCCTGGGAGCCACCAGGTGATCTGTCCAGGTCCTTTCCAGCTCTACAGATACAGAAGCGTGGAGACTTCTGTCTAAAGTTAATTTGCTAAATACAGGTAACTTCTAAAACAAGTCACTTTTCCCCCAGTAGAAAACATTGCAGTTCTCATGAACTATGCACAGGTATTGTGCTTTACAACTCAAAATTGCCCAAATATATAATTTTCAATCTAATATTTGATTTTTTTAAACTCAAAGTGATACCTAAAAAAATGTTGAAGACAAGGTGGAGGAATCCACCATGGTGGGAGGGTTTGGGGAGGGGTGGGGAGAACCCAAGTACCTATGAAACTGTGTCACATAATACAATGTAATTAATGAATTAAAAATAATAAATAATTTTAAAAAACCCAAAAAAACGTAAAAAAAAATTTTTTTTAATGTTGAAGATGTTAGCAAGAGGCAATAATTTTATTCCTATCCTATTTATTCATATTTTAAATGCTTTCTTTTCATCCAAAACTTTTTTTATAAACAGACAATTCATTTGTTCATTTATTGTCCTTGGGTGGCAAGGACAAAACTGCTTGAACCATCTTTACTGCCTCCCAGGCTACACAATAGCAGAAAGCTGGAACTGGAAGCCAGAGTCATGACTCAAACCCAGTACTCTGATAAGGAACACAGGCATCTTTTTTATTTGATTCTTTAATGTTCGTTGTAAAGGTGGAGAATTGCACATTTTTGTGGATCTCTGGTTGAGATGGAGAGGGTCAGTGGCGAGTGAAGGGGTGAGATAAAATGTGTCTGCAGCGGGGTGAGGGAGAGGGAAGAGGTGCACCACTTCTTGTTCTCATTAGTGCCAGGAGAGAGAAAGGTCTCCTGATGCTGTTTCAGTGACCTTGACACTAGGGGTGTAACTGAGTGCTAGGGAGTAAGACCTACCGAGTGTGGGATGTGACCTGTGGCCCTAAGCTTGCTGTTTAGCTGCCTGGATTGTGAATCTGCTCTAGCAAATCTTTATTGTTGCCTGGAGTCTTTCCCTTCAGTGGCTATGGCTGTGTGCCCTGCATCATCTTGATTGTTCTAAGACATTGTTGGCTTCATTGTATAAGAGGTGGCATGGAATACAGACATCAACCACTAGGCCAAATTCTGTTTCTGGCTTTTTTTTTTTAAAGGGTTACACACACACACACACACACACACACACACACACACAGAGCAAGAGACAGAGAAAGATCTTCCAGAAGCTCACCAAATGGCTGCAACAGCCAGAGCTGAGCTGAGCCAGGAGCTAGGAGCTTCTTCTGAGTCTCCCTTAGGGGTACAGGGGCTCAAGGCAATTAGCAGGGAGCTGAATGGAAGTGGAATAGCTGGGACTAGAACTGGAGCCCATGTGGGAATGAATGGCAGTGCTGCAGATGGACAATTAACCTGAAAAGCAGCTATGCTGGCCTCTGTCTTTCTGAAATCTTAAGGCATAAAAACAAAAGGTATTTTTATAGCCATGATAGCAAAAGTGTTAGTCTCACCTGCAATGGTGAGAATGTAGTTCAACACTAATGTTTAAAGGGTTAGAATTTTATCTGTGTCCTGTTATAAGAATGTTTTGTTAAATGTGAAGGCATAGATTTTTTCTTAAGTTTATACCTTGACTCAAGTGATGATGAGCTATACCCAAGAAATAGTCACTAGCTCATAATCACAGTGAGGCCACACCACTTATCTGGCTTTGCGGCTGTGGCAGCTGTGCAACACAGACTCAGAGATATCTGCATACATCCACACCTGTGCTTTCTCATATCCGCATCCAGCCACAGTCACACATCTGTACTTTTACCAAAGGCCACAAACTTCTATCTGAATGCACATCTACAGCCACATCCACTTATGCTCCCTAGTTGCTCAAATAGGAAAGTGGCCCAAAGGCAAAAACTGTTGCAAAATAAATTGTGCATAACCAGCCAAGCAAGTGAGCCTATTTATTATTATCTCACTGGTTGCCAAAGAGGCACAGATAAGGGGATGTAAAAGTATGAGAACTTGATAAACTTTACCTTAAAAAGGCATTGATTTTAAATAATCCATTTAAAAATATAATGGATTACAATATAGACATTTTCAAAATCTGTGACAAGAAAGGCTTAAACTAAAGATGAACACAATCAGAAAAACCACTTTAATAAAAAGAGTATAAAGAATAATGTATGTACCTGTCTTACCTGAGATGCCATTGATAAATCTCTACTAAAATTCTTCCTTAGGACAGTCACATTATAGTTTACATGTTCTATTTTCAGGCTTTTTGTGATGCTTCTATAATATTTTTGTCAGTAGTTATGTTAGTATGTAGGTACTTACATCCTACTTAGATTGACAAGGATACTGTTTGTTTTTTTAATTGAAAATGTTAGCAATTTTCAGTTAGGCAGCATTATAATACAGTTGAATGAACTTAGTTTGAGAAATAAGAAAACCTGGATTTTAACTAAAATTCAGAGTAATGTCACCAACCCAAACCTTTTTTTTTCCATAGGCAAAATGAGCAGGTTGGACTCTCCAAGTTCCTTTTTCAGCCCTCAGTCCTCCGACTCCTCTCTGTCAACATGTGTTAATGATTACTTATTCAAGTTTGAAGTACTTAAGATTTCACAAAGTCCATTTTAGTTTAAAGGTTGTTTCTACCAGAATTGCTGTTTGTTGATTTGGAGCAGGAAAATATACCCCAATCTGCCTTATGGCCATAGCAGCCCTCCTAATGTAGCCCTGATAATAGGCAAAAACTATTAGAGGAAGGAAAGAATTTATAGGGCCCTTGGTTTATTTCCTGTAGCCATTGGAAGTGGTAACACTGAAGAAATGGAGCAGCAAAGAGAGAAAAATGAAACTGTTTTTATAAAAATCAGTAGAACATTTTCCCAGAGAATTGAGAAACATGCATTAGGGCATGTAACTGGATGAATTCTATTGTAAAAATCTCTCACCTTCTCAGTGATATGAAAGATGATTTGGCCTTCCATCAAGAAATTGTGTTATCTGGATTTAATTGCATAGATGTGATAGACAACTCTTTATCTGGGGTAGTATCATTAAGGTTTGTACTCTGAAGTTAAAGTCTAAAAATCAGGTGAAGGAATGACAATTTTTTTTTCTGTGCTCTAAGTATGATAGAAATGTTTAAACTCTTCCAGTGTGTTCACATTAGCGTCAGTAAAAGAGACCAAGACTGTGCCCCAAGTACAGCACTATTCCCTGAAATTACCTATTGACCAGTTGGTGGCAAGTTGATTATACTGAGCTTTCCCTTTCTGGAAGAGCCTGCAGTTCATCATTATGGGGATAAATATTTAACCAGGTATGAATTTGTCTCTCCTGCTTGTAGTGCCTTAGCCAGAATTGCCCTCTGTGAACTTATGGAATTCCTGATCCATAGGTGTGGGTCTCCCATGCAACGTAGCATCTGACTGGACTACTCACAGTAAAGGAAGTGCAAGACTGGGCCAATTCTTATATGCAGACTACTGATCATGTTACATATCACACCACTTAGAGGAAAAAGGCTTCACAGAATGCTGAAGCAGTCTAGAAAAGGTACCATGAAATGTCAGTTCAATGTAAAATCACAGATCTCTGGTATTATGCTCCCCTATCAATATTGTTGTAAGTTCATGATTCAGTGGTGAGAACAGGAATAGCACCATGTATCTTCATTACCAAGAGTCCACTGGGGTGGAGATTCATGCTTTGTAACCTCTCAGTTTTGAGTTCTGTTAGAATGAAGGGATTGGTTCTCAAAATTGATCCCCTGGGAAGGTAATGTGAATGTTAAGTTGAATAGTTGATTAAGTAGAAGTTAAGTAGAATCAGAGCTGATTCTGGGCCACTTTGGATTCCCTGTGCTCAAGGAGTAGCAAGTGAGAGTAACCATCAAACTGGCAAGACTAATTGCTCCTGGTGTTCAGGAAGAGATATAGTCACTTTGATACAATGGCAGAAGGGAGGAATTCTAAGCGGGTGCTAGGCAATCCATTTAGGTACTCTCATTGTCCATTGTGGTTGTAAAGAAAGAGTTCAGAAATCCTGTACTGAGAAAGTCTCAGAGAACTCAAGAATGAAGGTTTGGGTCATACTACCAGGTAAATGTTTAAGACCTTCTATGAATGAGGATGTGCACTTAGAATTGAAAGTAGAGAAGGGAGAGGGTTTGGACCAGTTATGGCCTTGAGACCGATGGGAATGACTGGGATTATCATCACTAATTTTACTTTTCCCTCAGAAAGAAATTCCCCTGGTGGCTATGAAGGAGCTCCTCTTCCAACCTGAGTGAAGTAGACTTGTCTGGCCCAAGGGATGTAAGGTGCAGCAATGTGAAGGTACCCCACAAACCTCTTTTTACTTTTTAAAGATTTATTTTATTTTTATTGGAAAGGCAGATATACGGAGAGGAGGAGAGACAGAGAGGAAGATCTTCCATCCGATGATTCACTCCCCAAGTGGCTGCAACGACTGGTGCTGCGCTGATCCGAAGCCAGGAGCCAGGAACTTCTTCCAGGTCTCCCATATGGTGCAGGGTCCCAATGCTCTGGGCCGTCCTCGATTGCCTTCCCAGGCCACAAGCAGGGAACTGGATGGGAAGCGGGGCTGCTGGGATTAGAACTGGCACCCATTTGGGATCCTGGCACGTTTGAGGCGAGGACTTTAGCTGCTAGACTACCGTGCCGGGCCCCTAAAACCTCTTAATAAGGAAGAGTAATGAGGCTCAACTAAGAGCCTGAGCTGTTTGATTGTGAAATTTATGAGAAGCTGCTGTGTCTGGGCCACACAACGTGTCTGCCATCGTCTGGCAATGACTGCGTGGGAGATTCAGGAGTCTTTCATGCGTTCAAAGACACACTGAAGTCAGAGAACAGCCTGAGGCCAGGTGGCAATCCAGGACACTTTCACCCTGTCCTTTCTCCTTGTCTCCATGTAAAATCAGAATTGTGTTGCAATCTGATGGGGCTCTCAGACTCTCCCAGCTGCCTCCTTGTTTCTTTTCACTTAGGTATGTCTCTTAATAAAATTTTTGAGCAGTTCATCTTTCATTGGTCTCTGCTTTTCAGAGGATCTGGATTAACATAGGCAACATGCAAACAACTGATAAATCTTAGAGGGTTGTATATGGAAGTTCTTTTTATGAATATTGGAAGCCTCCTTTCAGTTTGAAGTTCCAGCTTCCTGTTATGCAGACCCTGGTGGTTGTAATGATGGCTCAAGGGACGTTCCTCACTGGAAACATTGACTCTTAGGCTGTTGTGGGCATTTGGGGGATGAATCAGGAAATGCAAGCTCACTCTGTTTCTTTTTGGGCATCTCTCTGCCTCACAAACAAGTAAATAAAAATTTTAAAATAGAAAAAGCAAACAAAAATTGACCCATGTATTTGAAAAGCATTTCTAAAAATGGCAGTCAAATATGGACTCTTTCTTAGGAACTGCAAGTGTCAAGGATTGCCATTTGGTCTAAGGAGTTCCTGATCTTCAGGGAGTCCTTGCCTTCTTTGCTAGGACAGAGAGTCCAGTGAGATGCCTTGCCGCATGGGACACTAAGCCTATGGATCAAGAATTCAGTAAGCCCACAGATAGTTTGTTGCCAGCTGAAGCTCTATAGACAGGGAACGCAAGCTCAAGCATGGAAGCATCTCTCACTGAACGTATGAACTGTAGGGCATTTCAGGATAGGAGGGATGAACATAGACTGCCACCATCTGGCCAGAAGGCATCTTTCAGAAATTGTGTTATATTAGTGACTCAGTCTTGGTCAATGTTGCTTAATCAAGTCTCCATTGAGTATTCAAAATCGGCGATGTTGAAGTTGGTAAGCATGAATTAATGTTGCTGGGCGCATATGTGGCTTGTCTTTGCCAACATGACCATTCTGTCTGTCTAGTGAAAATTCTGGAGTGGGTAGTAACAGTGGCTAATGATGATTGGTAAAGCTGTTTTGTACGTTTGGTTGTTCAGTGCCAAATTCCATTCTATTTTTATTCTATTCCATATATCCATCTACTTGCCATTGTGGTAAACTACTCGTCTCCATCATTCTAGTCCTTTCCTGTTCCAGGACCCTGTTGGATGAATGGTCATTGACCACTACCCAGAAATCTCTACATATTTTTTTTACCACAGGTACTTCCCCCTCAAAACAAGTTGGTTGATCAGATATACTGCTTATTCAATGAAATCTGTTATCTTTTGTAAGTAGTGTGTGAATCATGATTGCTTCAATGTTCTTTTTCTCATGAGCTATTTGAAAGAAATTTGCTGGCATCATGTCCATTTACTCATAAATACATCAGGCATTGTTTCCTAAGAATAAGGACATTCTGTATATAACAGTATAATTATAAAAAATCAGAAAATATAATATTGAGATAACACCATTTATCTAAACCACAGTTCATATTCAAACATGAATCGTTACAGTATTAATGTTATTTACAGCTTTATTTTTCTGGGCTCTGGTTCCAATTTAGCATTATTCATTGTTTGAGTTATCATGCGTAATATCCTTCAATCTGGGACAGTTCTTTTAAACTTAGAATATTTGAAGAAAATAAGCCAGGTATATTGTATACTGTCCTTGCATTTGAACTTTTCTGTTATTTCCAAAAGGTTAGATGAGGAAGTGTAACAAATGTGATATTGTATCATTTACAGTTTTTCATATTAGGTGTAAATGATATGTCTTTGTCTCAATATTACTGATGGTGGCTTTGATCAATTGATTTATGTAGCAACTACTTGTGGGAAGCCATGCAGTTGGGACAGATGGAGTGAGGGTGTGACTAATACCACACCTCGGTTGGCAAAGCTATGAGGAGTTTCTGGCTGCGTGGCAAGGCCTAGAAGAATGTCTCTGGTCACCTCATTGCTGCCTCACCCCATTGTATGGATACTCGATCACCTCTCTGGTATTTCATAGAATTCTCCTGAGGGTGGTGGTGGTGTTTTTCTGCAAATGTGAAATGATTCCTGTAACTGGTATAGCACTTCAACCTGATCAATCATGTTATGGTAAAAGTGTCTTTAGCAACTTAAGGCAATGGCACACAGCTAAAATAATACAATAGTACAACTGAGTCCACATTGTTACCAAATATTTTGTTATGTGATCAGCTTTGTCCTGGAATTTGCCCTAATATAAGTAATGTTCTCCTTGAGAAATGGCTTGGTAATATCTTAGATACAGATGGCAATTGTGGAGGTACAAATAGTTTATTTACCACGGAGTCTCAAGCTGCTGCATTACATGAAATAATGCAGTTTTGCTTTCCACCACATAGAGCAGAAAGCATGTGGGGCATCTTCTAATGGAAACAAATATTGTGAACCCTCACAGAAAAATGGTTTGAAACTTCTACCTTATATTGGCACTCACTCAAATTGAGGGAAAGAAAACAGTTTAGAAAGGTAAAAAGAAGTTTCTTGTAAAGGCCCTCTGTAGAAAGGCTGAGTTGCACTAATCTCTTTCACTGCCCTTTAACAAAAGAACAAAAAACAATTGAATTAGTACTAGGTGAGGTGATGGTAATTAATGCATGGTTGATTATAAGATTTAGTAAAGAATTTATGATATATGCCTTTATAAATTCCTTTCATTTATGAGCTTTCCTTTTAATTCTGTACTCTTGATATTTTAAGTAATATTAGTTTAGCTTTAGTAAAAATTGATTTTGGATGTAAGTAAACCACTTGTCACTATGTAACCGCATGTGCTGCCAACCATGGAGTTCCTGGCTTCAGCCAGGTCACTGAAGGTTTGAATGAGTAATAGCTCGCTGAAAATATTTTCTCTGAAGTAAAATAATAATAATATTTTTAAGGATTGTTTTTGTAATCATTCTTTTAACCATGAAGTAAAAATGAAACAATTGGATGTTGTGCAAAAGCTTGTGATGATTTGTGTATAAATATAGAAGGCAACTTTTCTGAGTTGTCCATTATGAGCATCAAGCCATAGTGGTCCATGCCTCCTCTGCCTCTTATCTCCTTGCCGATCCATGCATCCTTTGCAAGCTCTCAAGTCAGCTGGAGTTGATTTCTGGCAACTACCAAATTCCTCCACAATAAATTTTATGCATTTTAATTACTAAGTAATTTGTGAGGAATTACTTTGATATGGCATAAATATACTTTTGCTAATCAAACTTCACCTGCCTTCCACTGATGATCTTCTAACTCCATCATTCCTTCTAGATGTATTAATTTGAATTTTACCCTATTTTTCTTTTATACCAATAATTAATTCAAGAATTATTATCACTGTGAACTTATATTGTTATAGTTAATGTATTATAATGCATCACTGCTATTTATTTTCATGCACATATCGCTACAGATTTTACCATTGGAAGCCCTCTGAATACTATGTCCTTTTTTAAAAATAAAATATTTACTTTTTTTTGGAAAAGTAGATTTATAGAGAGAAGCAGATACAGAGAGAAAGATCTTCCATCCACTGGTTCACTTTCCAAGTGGCCACAACAGCAAGCCAATTTGAATCCAGGAGCCAGGAGATCCTTCTGGATCTCCCAAGCAGGTGCAAGGTCCCAATTCTTTGGGCCATCTCTCTGTGCCTTCCCAGGTTACAAGCAGGGAGCTGGATGTGAAGACATGAACGGGTGCCATATGGTATCCTGCCAGATGCAAGGTGAGGATTTAGCCACTGAGCCATCCTGCTGGACCCTGAATTCTGTGTTCTTTTCATACATTTCTACGTTCTCTTGCACCTTCTTGCACCACAGGATGCTTCCTTCTAGGGAATGATCCAGATCTTAAGATGCATTAGAAATCTCTGAGGGACCAGCACAGTAGCCTAGTGACTAAAGTCCTCACCTTGCATGTGCTGGAATCCCATATCGGTGCCAGTTTGTATCCCAGCAGCTCCACTTCACTTTCAGCTCCTTGCACCTGTGTGGGAGACCCGGAAGAAGCTCCTGGCTCCTGGCTTCAGATCGGCATAGCCCTGGCCATTGCGGCCACTTTGGGAGTGAATCAGTGCATGGAAGATCTTCCTCTATGTTTTTCCTCTTTGTAAATCTGATTTTCCAATAAAAAATAAGTAAATTCTTTAATAAAAGAAATCTCTGAGGTAAAAAAACAAACTAAGTCCTAGCAACTCAGCAAATAGTACTCATGCAGACAAAGCTTCCAAACAGGTTTTTATTGTCGTCTTCCTTAATATGAATAGTTTACCAAAGATAACCCTTTACAGAGCAAAGCCCTGTAGATAGGATATAGAGATTATATCTTTGAGAATTGTCCTGAGCTGTATCAAATTACTTCTAGTCTTTCCTTTTAAAATTTGTTTAAATTTGTTTGAAAAGCAGAGTTACAGAGAGAAAGGGAGAGACAGAAGGAGATAAATGAGATCTTCCATCTGCTGGTTCGTATCCCAACTTCTGCAACAGCCAGGGCTGGACCAAGCCAAAGCCTGGAACCCCATCAAGATTTCACGTATGGTTGGCAGGAACTCAAGTACTGGGGCTATTTTCTGCTACTTTTCTCAGGGAAACTGGCTCAGAATTGAGCAGTTGGGATGCAAACAGACACATAGGTTGCCAGTGTCACAGGTGGCAGCTTAATCCACAGCACCACAGCATTTGACTCTCTAGTCATGCCTTTATGCTTTCTTAGGCTGGAACAGACTAACATTTAGTGCAGGCGTAATTTTCTCCACTGCTGAGACAAGCCCCTCCACCTTTGTATTTTACATAACGGTCTATGAATTTTTGAGGTTTTCTATTCTGATTGGTGAGAACAGTCATTCCTTATGGTCCTATGTGAGTTCCTTGTGCTGTTCCTTCGAATCCTTTCACATGATCTTGCTGTCTCGGGGAGTTTTCCTAGTGCGCATTTGCTGCTTGGTGGTCGTCTCGATGCTCCATGAAACCCTCTGCAGATCACCTAAGTTCTTTCTCTCTCTCTGCAGATCTCACCTACCTAGTACTCTGTCCAGTGAACTCTACCAGATTTGCTTCCCTCTATTCCCAGTTCTATCTCCTGAACTCTTCAAGTTGGCTGGGCTCTAAGTGGTATTGCCTTCCCTGCACCATGCCCTAATTTGTAAGCTGATATAATTTGTATAGCACACTCATATTTTCTTATTTCTTACAGACTTCACTTTTCATTTCCCAATATTCAATGTCTGGCAAACTGTTATTCCATAACGTTTGTATGATTTTAATTGTCTAGGAAGGATACATATTGTCTCTTGCACTCTATTTTGACTGGAATCACAAGTCTCATTACAAGTTGTTTCTTTAAAAAAAATTTTAGGTGATATTTGTATAGTTGATCAGGGAAGGATCTAGGGTTAGGGAGAAGTGGGTGCGATCATTGTTTCAAAGCTTTCTGTTTCTTCTTTCCATTTCTAGGGGGAGGGGAGAGATAAGCGGAAAGGCCATACCCAGCCTCCCTGCCATCCCAGTACCCAAGGGTGGGGAAGGGCCACCCAGTATCAACCCAAGGTCACAAGGGTGCAAGTTCTGAGTGTTCTGCCCAGGTGGACGTGATAGTTTTGAAAGATGTCTGTCTTACTGATCTGGGCTCCTTCTGCCAAGATCACAAGTTGTTTCTTATTGCAGTTTCCTTTTGTCTCTGTTGCATTGCAGTTTTTCTTTGTTAACTTTTTAAAAAAAAACACCTATTTTTATTTGAAATGCAGAGCTACAGAGAGAAGAAGAGATATACAGAGAGCCAGATCTTCCATCTCCAGATGGCCAGAATGGTCAGAACTGGACCAGTCCAAAACCAGGGGCCAGGAGCTTCTTCCAGGTGTCCCAAGTGGTGCAGAAACTCAAGGAGTTGGGCCATCATTTAATGCCTTCCCAGGTCATTAGCAGGAAGCTAGACTGGAAGTAGAGTAGTTGGGATTTGAACTGACCACCCATAAGGGATGCTGAGGCTGCCAGAGGTTGCTTGGCATACTGTGGCACTGGCCCTGCTTTGTTGTCTTTTTGTCTCTGTATTTCATCTGAAGAGGCTTTCTACGATAAATATGATGCTTGAAAATCTGCTCACATGTAATAATGAAGCACTAAGACATTGTTTTGAAGTTCTGTAGGCATTAGTAATATTTTGTAATTTGATCTTCATTAAAGTAGGACCTCATTTGTCTTTACTCATGGAACCCCCAGTATAATTCTCTTTAGGTGTTCCATAACTGGTCAGTTTCCCAGAGGAAAGGCTTCCATCCTCCTGTTTAACAGTAAAGGGTTTCTGTTTTGTTTTATATATTAATTTGGAGGTTCTAGTTACAGAGAGATGAGAAACAGAGATCTTCCATCTGCTTGTTCGCTCCTCAAGTGTCCACAGTGGCTAGGGCTGGGCCAACATGCAGCCATGAGCTTCATCTGGGTCTCCAGGGGCCCAAAGACTTAGGCCATCTCGTGGTGTTTTACCAAGTGCATTGTTAGGGAGCTGGATCAGAAATGGAGCAACCAGGACTTGAACCAGGCCTATCACAGGTGTTGGCTCCATCCACTCTGCAGCCATACCAGTTTCAACAGTAAAGTTTTAAGAACAGGATGACAGAAGAAAATAAGAATTTCTAAAGTTTGAGGTATAAGTTTTCCCTCAATTCCCTTATCTTAGGACACTTCTCCTCCAATTTTACCTAATGCCTCAAGTGCACAAATCTTGTGTTTTCCCTCGTCCTGAGAATAAACTTTTCATCCATGTGCAGAGACAAGAATTTTCAGAATTGTACCTGCTTTATTTTCAACTTTTCAAAAATTTTTTTCATTTTTACTTTCTGATACTTTAACAGACATTGAGATATTTCAAATATTGAACAACTCACCCATTTAAACTGTACACGTCTGTTGGTATATTCACAAGAGTTGTCATAGTTTGAAATATTTTCATCACCCAAACATGAAATCCCATAACCCTTATTATTTTCCACTAGTGCCCATTACCCTGTCTGTCCTCCAGCCTATGTCAACCATTAATTCACTTTCTCATTTTATGGATTTTCTTAAACATTTCATAAAATGGAACTATAGAATTTGTGATCTGTTCTGTGGTTTCTCTCACTTATAAATTTAAAAGATTCATTTTTAGTGGAAAGGCAGATTTACACAGAGAAGTAGAGACAGAGAGAAAGATTTTGCATCCACTAATTCACTCCCCAAATGGCCACAATGGCCGGAGCTGAGCAGATCTGAAGCCAGAACACAGGGCCTTCTTCTAGGTCTCCCATGTGGATGTAGGGCTCCAAGGCTTTGGGCCATCCTCGACTGCTTTCCCAGGCCACTAGCAGAAAACTGGATGGGAACTGGAGCAGCTTTGATGCAAAGCTGCGCCCATATGGGATCCCAACATGTGTCAGGTGAGTATTTTAGCCACTGAGCTCTCACACTGAGCCCATCATATTGTTTTAAAATTCATTCACATGAGGAAAACAAAATCTATGTGTTAAATGCTCCTTGCTTTTTTATTTATTTATTTATTCATTTATTTATTATTTATTTTATTATATATATATTTTTTTTATTCATTGATTACATTGTATTATGTGATACAGTTTCATTGGAACTGGGAATCACCCCACCGCTCCCCTAGCCCTCCCAAATGCTCCTTGCTTTTTAAGGCTGAATAAAATTCTCTTGTGTCAATATCCCATACTTGGTTTATTCATTCATTCTGCAATAAATATTTATTGTTATTGCTATTATGCATAATGCCACTATGACAATGTGTGCACAAATTTTATGAAGAAATATATTTTAACTTTTCTTTGATACATACCAAAGAGTACGATTACTGAATCGGAAGGTAATTCCACATATGGTATTTTGAGGGATTGTCCAATGATTTCCCAGAGCAGCTACAGTTTCTTCCCATTCTTTCCAATGTTTATTTTGTTTTTGTTTTTAATTTTTAAAATATTAGCCATCTTTGTGGATATTAAACATTATTTCATTGTGGTTTTGCTTTGCCTTTCCTTAGTGACCAGTGAAGTTGAATATCTTCATGAGTTCATGCTCATTTGTATGTCTTCTTTGAAGAAATACCTGTTCAAGTCTTTGGTGCATTTTCAAATTGGATTTTGAGGTCAGCACCATGGCACAGGGGATTAAACTGCTGCCTGTAATGCTGACATCCCCTGTGGGCGATGGTGTAAGCTCTGGCTCCCTAAGTCTGATCCAGTCCCTGCTAATGCACCTGAGGAAAGCAGCAGAGCATGATCCAGGCCCTTGGGCCACCCATGTAGAAGCAGACCTGGAAGAAGCTCATAGCCCATGCTGTTACAGCTATCTGAGGAGTGAACCAGCAAATGGAAGATCTCTCCCATCCTCCCCCGCTCCACCCTTATGTATATCTGGAACTCTGCCTTTCAAACAACTAACTAAATAAAAAACAACAGTCTTGTAAAAAAGTAAAATCAGGATTTCTTGAAATTTAGGAGTACTGTAAGTATTATTTCTGAAGATAAAATAGTTAGCAGATCTGTGACTTGTAAGTACTTTTCCTGTTCTGGTGTCTTCCCATGATCTTGAAAGTGTTCTTTGTTGTGCAATGTATTTAATATAATGAAGACCAATTTATCTCCTTTGACCTTTGTCATCTCTGCTGTTGGTTTCATACTTTAAAAAACAGTTACCATATTAGGTCATGAAGCTTTCCTTTCATTTTTAAGTGCTTTAGCACTATAAATACCTCTTACATTAGGTATTTGATATATTTTGACTTAATTTTTATACTTGGTGTGTGGCAAAACAATCTTAACTTCATTCCTTTGCATGTAGTCTCAGTTTTCCCAGCACAATAGATTGAAAATACGCGTTTTCTCAACTGAACAATCTCGGCACTCTTGTGAAAAATCATGTAACTAGGGGGTCAATGTTGTGGCACCATGGGTTAAGCTACTGCTTGTGATATCACTATTTCTAATTAGAGTGGGGGACCAGGATGGAATTCTTGGTTCTAGTCTTTGATCTAGCCTAGACCTCGCTTTTACAGCCATTTGGGAAGTGAACCAATGGATGTAATCCATCTCTCTCTTTCTCTCTTCTCTAGTGCCCGTCATTCTGCCTTCCAAATAAATCTTTAAAAAAAATTATATTGAGACAAACACACAAAGCAGTGCTTACTATTTGATTCCAGTTATATAAAATTCTAGAAATTACAAATTAATTAATGTGATAAAGAACATTGGTTGTTTGGAGACAGAGATGGGGTAAAAGTGAGAAGGAAAATTTATGAAGGAACAGAAATACATGTTTGATGACTAGGATTAGTATTGTGGTATAGTTGGTAAACCTGCACTTACAGTGCTGGCATCACTTCCTGTTGAGCTGCTCCACCTCCTATCCAAGTCCCTGGGCTCCTGCACCCACATAGAAAACCTTGATGAAG
This sequence comes from Ochotona princeps, assembly GCF_030435755.1. Taxonomy (NCBI): domain Eukaryota; kingdom Metazoa; phylum Chordata; class Mammalia; order Lagomorpha; family Ochotonidae; genus Ochotona; species Ochotona princeps. Next base: position 97,350,505 of record NC_080865.1, read on the forward strand.
CTCCTGGCTCCTGGCTCCTGGCTCCTGGCACCTGGCTATAGCCTGGCCTTGCCACTGCCATTGAAGCCATTTGTAGAGTGAACTGGTGAATGGAAGATAGATATTCACCTTCCCCCTTCTCCCTATAATTCTGTCTTTAAGTAAATAAATAAATCTTTAAAAAATACTTGGAGGATTATGCATAGTTCATTATGTTCTAATTTGTAAGTTTTCTTTAAAGGCAAAGGTGAGACAGAAGAGGAATCTTCCACCTACTTGTTCATACATCAAAAACCTGTAACCATTGGAGCTGGGCCAGGCCACGACAAGGAACCTGGTACTTAACTGGATGTCCCATGTGGCTGATGAGAATGAAGCACTTGAACCATCACCACTGCCTTCCAGGGTGCACCTTTGTAGGAAACAAGACCCCAAAGTGGAGCCAGAACTTGAACCAGTCACTCTGACATGGCATGTGGATATCCCAAGTGACATTCCAACCACCCTATCAAACATCTGTCCTCATTATCTTTAAAATTTTTTAAAGTTTATTTTATTTATGTGAAAGGGAGACAGAGATACAGAGAAACACGCAGAGAAAGACAGAGATCTCTCTCTGCTAAGTCATTCCACAAATGCCTGTGATATCTAAGGGGCTAGGCAGAAGCTAGAAACCCAAAACTCAATGTGGTTTTCCCATCTGTCATCAGGGACCCAAGAAGTTGAACCTTCCCCTACTTCCTTCCAGAGTGTTAATAGTAAACTACAATTAAGAGTGGAAGCAGACTAGAATCCAGGCATTCTAATCTGGGATGTGGGCATCCCAAGCATCATTTCAACTGCTGTGTCATTCACCCACCTCATTTTTAAAGGATTTATTTTACTTATTTTAATGTCAGAGAGAGAGAGAGTCTGTACAAAGTTTCATAGATGATTATGTGTCAGAATTTTTCAAGCTCTACATTAACATTCTACTCTTTAAAAAATTTTATTTATGATTTATTTTTATTTGAAAGCCAGAGACAGACACACAAATTAATTGCTCTTTTTCCATCTGCTGCTTTACTGCCCCACATGCCTTTAATAACTCAGGCTGAACCAGCTTGAAACCAGGAGCCTAATCTAGTCTGCTGTGTGCAAGACAGGGACCCAAGTGTGGGAGCAGCCATCATCGCCTGCCGCATCATAAGCAGTAATGGGATTGGATTCTAGGTCCACTGGCTCCTGGCACCTGGCAGGTATCCCAAGGAGCAGCCTGATCCGCTACTCCATAATGCTCATCATTAGTATTTTATCTTTAATTTTTCTTCACTTCATTTATTTATTAAAAGATTTATTTGTTGGGCCCGGCGGCGTGGTCTAGCAGCTAAAGTCCTCGCCTTGAAAGCCCCGGGATCCCATATGGGCGCCGGTTCTAATCCCGGCAGCTCCACTTCCCATCCAGCTCCCTGCTTGTGGCCTGGGAAAGCAGTTGAGGACGGCCGAATGCTTTGGGACACTGCACCCGCGTGGGAGACCAGGAAGAGGTTCCAGGTTCCTGGCATCAGATCGGCGCGCATCGGCCCGTTGCAGCTCACTTGGGGAGTGAATCATCGGACGGAAGATCTTCCTCTCTGTCTCTCCTCCTCTGTGTATATCTGGCTGTAATAAAATGAATAAATCTTTAAAAAAAAAAAGATTTATTTGTTTTAATTGGAAAGGCAGATCAGATTTACAGAGAGGAGAGACAGAGAAAAAGATCTTCCATCTGTTGTTTCACTTCCCAAATGGCAACAATGGCTTGGGTTGAGCTGATCCGGAATTGAGTCGATCTTAAACCAGGAGGCTTTTCCGAGTGTCCCACACAGGTGCAGGGGTCCAAGGCTTTGGGCCATCATTTACTATTTTCCCAGGCCATAAGCATAGAGTTGGATGGCAAGTGGAGCACCGGGATACAAACTGATAGATCCTGGCACTTGCAAGGCGAGGATTTAGCCATTGAGCCATTGCACCTGGTTCTGTTCACTGTAAGAGACAGAATGAGAGGAAACAAGAGAGAAGACTCCTGTCCACAGGTTCACTCCTCAAATTTCCACATTAGTAAGCGCTAGAACAGGTTGCAACCAGAAGCCAGGAACTCTACCCAGATCTCCCCCATGGGTGTCAGGGAACCAACCATTTTAGCCTGCTGCTTTCCAGGGTGCACATACACAGGAAGCTGAAGTCAGGAACAGAGCCGATTTTGAAATCTAAGCACTCTGATGTGGGATATGTGCATCTCACAAAGTGGCTTAACCATTAAACCAAGCATGGATCTCCAGTTGTGTACCTTAAATATTTATTTTATGTTAGCTCTGTCTCAATAAAATGTTACTAACCTTGGGCCCAACGCTGTGGCCTAGTGACTAAAGTCCTCGCCTTGCAGGATCCCATGTGGGCACTGCTTCTAATCCCAGAGGCCTTGCTTCCCATCCAGCTCCTTGCTTGTGGCCTGGGAAAACAGGCAAGGATGGCCCAAAGCCTTGGGACCCTGCAAATGTACAGAGAGGAGGAGAGGCAGAGAGGAAGATCCTCCATCCAATGATTTACTCCCCAAGTGACTGCAATGGCCGGTGCTGTGCCGATCCAAAGCCAGGAACCAGGAACCTCTTCCTGGTCTCCCATGCGGGTGCAGGGTCCCAAATCTTTGGGCCGTCCTCTACTGCTTTCCCAGGCCACAAGCAGGGAGCTGGATGGGAAGTGGGGCTGCCGAGATTAGAACCGGCGCCCATATGGGATCCCGGTGCATTCAAGGCGAGGACTTTAGCTGCTAGGCCACGGCGCCGGGCCCAAAAATAAGTAAATATTTTAAGAAAAAGAGTTCCTAACCTCTTATTCTAGACATATGAAGGAAGATAGCTACTATTGCAAAAGATATTTGGCAAATATAATTCAACTAGAACAATTAAACCAAAATATGACAGCAGAAATTAAATGACATTTAAAAAGCCTTACAACTATATTGGTTAAAGCTCAACGACATTATTTTGAACAGAATAAGCAAAATAGGTAATATTTTTAAAGAATTATTTATGTTTATTGGAAAGGTAGGTCAGATTGACGGAGAGAAGGAGAGACAAAGATCTTCCATCCACTGGTTCACTCCCCAAATATCCACAATGACCAGAGCTGAGCCAATCTGGAATTGAGCTAAAACTAAGCCAGGAGCCAATAGCTTCTTCAGAGTCTCCCACGTGAACTCAGAGTCTCAAAGCTTTGGGACGTCTTTTACTGCTTCCCCAGGTCATAAGCATGTTGCTAGATGGGAAGTAGAGCAGTGGGACACGAACCAGTGCCCATATGGGATTATGATACTTGCAAAGTGAGTTAAATTTAGTCATTCAGCCATCAGGCCCGGACCATAATTGTGGTTTTTATGAAGTTCAGGGGACATCAAAACTACAGTCTGGCAATAAATATCGGGTGAATGTTTCCCTTTGAGTTGGATATTGTCTGGAAAAGAGGAACGAGGGACAAGAGTAATGGAAATGTTCTTTATCTTATGTGTAGTAGTTACATGACTGTGTGTGTACTTATGAAAAAGTTCATCTAGGTGTACAATGAAAATTATGGATGCTTCAGTTGCAGAACCTGAATAGTAATGTTGAAATAGAAACTAAAGAAATCACCTGTAATGTAGAACAAGACAAATAGGAGGAAATATATTAACTTTAGAGAATCAGTTTAAAAAGCCTAACATCTAAATAACAGAGATTTCAGAAAAAGTCAGCAGATGTAAAACCTTCAAGTAATTTATGAAATTTGCCCCAGAAAAACAGAATTTGAGACTTAATTCAGACTAAAATATTGCAATGAGAGCCTATCACAAGAAATGGATATGTATTTGTAACATATGAAGTTGCAGAATTTTTGTGAAAAAAATTGAAGATTATGAAAGAATGAGCATGTGAATGGATCAGTGAATTAATGTATTCTTTCTGGACAAGAAATCCAATCTTAGATTTATATATTTAGCCAAACTGTTTCAAGTGTTTGGGAAGAATAAATACATTAATTAGTATGCAAGCTTTTAATACACTTGGTTCAGTTCACATAAATATCACCCTAAAATAAAGTTGCTTTAAACAGCAATAACTTTATATTTTATGACTGAAATTGAGTAGGGCCTCATAGGGGAATGCTTGACTCTTGCTCCAAGTGGTGTCAGACTGTGAAGCCTGGAAGTTCCTCTTCCAGGATGGCTGACTCATGTCTGACAGTTGATATTGAGTCTTGGCTGGGGGTTTTCACAGGAAAACCTTGGGAGCTTGATTCTCGGCTGTCTCTACAAAGGCCCCTATATCTAGTCTGCAGTTCCTTACAGAATAGTTGCTGGGTGCCAAGAATGTACATTTCTGAGAGAAAGTCAGGTGGAATCCGTATTGATCTTTTGCAGTCTAGACTTGGAATTAAACAGTATCTTTTCCACTATATTAGTCAAAGAATTCCTCATGATCTCCCCAAGCTGAAAAGAGAATAAAGTGTCCACTTCTGCATGAGAAAGTAACAAAGTTCTGGAAACATGTAGAACGCGATATGTTTCTATGATACATTTTGAAAATGCAATAGGAAGCTATGGGGATGTGCACAAAATACACACCAATTGGGCTTAGGCAAGAAAAGGAAGATACTGGATTAAACAGCAGAGAATACAACACAAGAAAGTTTCTGTGATATGGTTTAGCAGGTTTAGTGATTCCCCTCTTCCCCCTTTCCTCCATCTACATTCTTCCCTACCATTTTCCCTCATATTATTACAATGGTATACTCCTTCAGCAACAGTTACAAGTCCAACATTCTGCTACTTAAGTGTAACATGGTATTATATATATAGACAAGAGTAGAAAATCTAGTATCCTCTTGTCAAGGTGTATTTTACAGTTTTATTGAGAATCTTTCTTTTATTTTGGTAGTAGAGATGCATACTACAATATATCTTCACTTCTAGGTATGCTAGTCTGCATTACACAGTTCATCTATGAGATGATATATGCTAGTCTCCATTATATAGTTCGTCTTTGAGAATATATGAAGATGTTTGCTCACCTATATATATATGTGTGTGTGTGTGTGTTTTCTATTTTGCATGAAGGTTACCTTATATCAGAGAGAACGTATGGTACTTGCCTTTTTCAGATTGGCTTATTTCACTGAGCATAATGGTTTCCAGTTGGGACCATTTTGTTGGAAATGGTAGAATTCCATTCCTTTTACTGGCTGTGTTGTATTCCAAGGAGTAGATGTGCCACCATTTCCTTATTCATTCCTCGTTTGACAAGTTTCTGGTTTGTTCATCCATGTCTTTGCTATTGTGTATTATACTGCTGTAAATATAGAATTAGAAGTCACTTCCTCATATGTAGATTTCAGTTCCTTTGTATATATTCCCAAGTGTGGTAGAGCTTGGTCCTATGGTAGATCAATTTTCAGTTGTCCTAGCACTCTCCATATTGTCTTCCATAGTGATTATACTAGCCTATGTGCCTAGTAACAGTACCTTTTCTCCCATATCTTTGCTAGCATTTGTTGTTAACTGATTTCTGTATGTAGGCCATTCTCACTGAAGTTACACGGAGTCTCAATGTAGTTTTTATTTGCATTTCCATAATAGCTAGAGTTTTTATTTGCATATCTCTAATAACTAGATATATGAAAATGCTAATTTAATGCTAATTTTTCATGTCTTTAAACCATTTGAATTTTTCATTTGAAAATGCTGATTTCCTTTGCCCATTTCTTAACAGGTTTGTTTGTTTGTTGTTTTGCTATCATTGAGCTTCTGAAGTTCTTTGTAAATCTCCTTTCTGTTGTGTAGTGTGCAAAGATTACTCCCGTTCTGTTTGTTTCCCTTTTGCTTTGTTGATCTTTTCATTTGCTGTATAGAAGCTCATTAATTTGATGCAATCTCATTTGTTCATTTAGCTTTGACTCTCTGTGTTTTTGATGACATTTCTAAGTAGTCTTTATGAACGACTGTACTTACAATCTGCTTCCAATGTTTTCCTCCACTAGTTTTTATGATTTTGGGGGGCATATTTGAGCCCTTGATCCATTTAGAGCTGGTTTTTATAAGGTGAAAGGTGAGAGTAATGTCTCTTACTTCTGCAAACCAATATCTAATGGTCCTAACTGCCTTTGTTGAAGAGACCAAACTTTTTCTCTGGGTTATTTCTTGTAGCAGATTAGTTTGCTATACATGTGTGGGATCACTTCTGGGATTTCTGTTCTATTCCATTGATCTTATTCTCTATTTCTGTACCAGTACCAGGCTATTTTTTCCATTTATTATTATTATTATCATTTTATGATACAGTTCCATAGGCTCTGGGGTTTCCCTTACCACATCTCTAAATCCCCTCCCCCACCACTGGGTTCCCCTATATTATTACTATAGTATAGTTCTTCATAAACAATCATAAGTCCTTGATTGCATGTATGGACAATAGTAGACAGTCTAGCATCCTATAATCAAGATATATTTAACAGTTTCATTGAGAATCTGTCATCGATATGGAAGTAGAGATGCATACTGCATTGTATCCTCACATCTAGATATGATAGTCTCCATTGCACAGTTACTATACATCCCCTTAAATGAGAAGCCACAAAACAAAATCAACAACAGGAAGAAAAATAGAAATTTACAATGCCTTGAAGTTAAATAACATGCTACCGAATCACTAATGCGTCACTGAAGAAATGAAAATCAAGAACCTTCTTGAAGAAAATGATGCTAATGTATGTCAGTGAAGAATTTGAGAAAAAAACTACTTTGAAGAAATTAAAGTAAAAACAAACATCAAAATCCATGAGGTATAGTTTCTGCTATTTTTTGTCAATGAGATGTGTCTCCTGTAGGCAACAGATAGATGTTTTTTCAAATCAGTCTACTAATCTGTGAAGTTTGTTTGATGAGTTTAAGCCATTTACATTCAAGGTTATTATAAATAGGTGGTAATTTGGTTCTGTCATTTTAGCAATGGTTGTTTATTTATTTAGTCTTCTTTTGTTATTTTCCTGGAAGGTTCTTCACATTTGCCTTTGGTTTTGGTGGGTGCTATTCCTCTTCCTGTCAAGAGATCATCTTTAAGTATCATTTGTAGGGCAGGTCTAGAAAGGCACATTCTTTGAGGTTTTCTTTGCTGTGGAAGAATTTTATTTCATTTTCAAAGACAAAGGAAAGCTTTGCTGAGTACATTATCCTGGGCCGACAATTTTTTTGGTTTTAGAATCTGGAATATTGTTCCAGCCAGCAGAGCCAGCAGAGCCAGTTTCGTGGACACAGAGAGGGTCTGGGGATGAAGCACAGACAGGAGACCAGTGATGGTGGAAGTCTCTGCCAAGTCTCCCTTTATTGCCCCTTCACCTCTCCTTATATACTCTTCCCCCCCACACATCCTCATTTAGCAGGATATTGGATACAGATGAGTCCAATTAGTCTAGGTGTTTTTAGCCACAAACCCATTTCCTGTTACTGCCCAGGCTAACAAGCACTAATCAACTCCTTAGCCCACAACAGAATATGTTGCTTCAGTTTATTCTGGACTGTAGAGTTTCTTGTGAGGGGTCAGCTGTGAGTCTGATTGCCATTCCTCTATGGATCAATTGATTTTGTTCATGTGCACATTTAAGGATCTTTTCGTTATGTTCAATTGAAGAGAGCTTGATTGTCATGTGTTGTGGTGAAGATTGCTTTTGGTTAAGCCTGTTGGAAGTTCTGTGCCCCTCCTCGATGTTGTTTCCCAATTCTTTGTCTAGATTAGGGAAGTTTTCCTTTATTCATTAAGTACAGTTTTACACCCAGCTTTTGTTTCTGCACCTTCTGGAACTCCAATAACTCTTATGTTTGGCCTTTTAATAGTGTCTTTTAATTCCTTTTAAAAAAGGATTTTACAAAGTCAGATATACAGAGAGGAGGAGAGACAGATAGTAAAGTCTTCCATCAAATGATTCACTCCCCAGCTGGCCTCAATGGCCTGTGCTGAGCTGCTGATCTGAAGCCAGGAGCCAGGAGCCTCTTCCAGGTCTCCCACGTGGGTGCAGGGTCCAATGAGTTTGGAATGTGCTCAACTGCTTTCTCAGGCTACAAGCAGGGAGCTGGATAGGAAGCAGGGCCACTGGGATTAGAACCAGTGCCTATATGGAATCCTGGCACGTGTGAGGCAAGGAGTTTGGCTGCTAGACTATAGCACTGGGCCCATCTCTTAACTCTTGAGTAATTTTTTAGCTTGACCCAGCTCTGCTTCCAGCTTCTTGATTGTTTCCCCACTGCGACAAGAAATATCTCCCAATTCTGAGATTCTTCTGCCTCCTTCATTCTGTTATTGAAACTGGATTTAAAATTTTTGATTTGCTCTATTGCATCCTTCATTTCCTATAATTGTGTTTGATTTTGTTTCAGTGTTGCTACTTCCTGTGTGACATACTGCTTAAATTCCTTGAGCTGCTGTATGTGCTTCTGATTGTTGATAAGAAGCTTTATAATGAGTTTTCTGAATTCTGTATCCCACATTTTCTCAGTATCTTCCTCAGTTAACTCTGAGGTTGGCAAAGGGTTTTTGCTCCTTTTTCAGGGAGTCTTCAGTAATAATTCATTGTGCCACTGTCTCTTCTTTTATTGTTGGTCATTGTACTTCTGGTTAGCAGATTATTCTCCCTGGGGCAGATTTATAAGCTACGTCACCCACAGGTCTACAATTTGATTTTTACTTATTGTAGTTGGTACTTATTTCTTTGTTTGCAGTTGCTTGTGCCACGCCCCCCAGCGAGTTCCAGGTGTGGGTTCTTATGTCAGATTTCCACCGTGGTCTCCACAGCGCAGCTCCTGGCTCACCACCCTCCACCTCCTGTGATTCCATGCTGAGGCTGCAGCATCTTCTCTACTTTCTCTGTGCTTGAAACATCACTAATTTATGTTCATAAAATCTAGAAAATATAGTTCCTAAGCCAGAAACAAACAGGCCATTATTATTCATATGATATTATTACCATTATTCAGGTAATATCTAGACATGGAATAAAAAGGTAGTGCCTAAGTTGGGGAATAGCCAACGTTTAATGCTAGAATTAAGGCTTCAAATTCCAAATTTCAGGTATGTTAGTCACACATGGATAATGAAGAATGATTGACAAAAATAAATAAATAAATAAATAAATAAATAGCCCTAACCTGAGAAAAACTCATTTAGTGCTGTAAGAAGCAATGGAGAAGGGTTGAAGAAGACCAAAACCAGTGCAGTGTCTCATCCAAAGTCTAGCTTGGCTAGGTCTTCTCTTACATGCTTCACGTGCAGTTAGAGCGCCCTCTTCTGTGCCCTAGCAGCACTGTATCACAGTGCTCTCATTGGGTTTTTGACCATTTGAAAAATGTCAGTGTGAAACTGAGAGCAAAGAATATCTTTGGAATATCACTCCTTCCCCACACTTTAAGCTCCAGGTTGGGAAAGTCTTTCCTGACTCTCCAAATTTGGATTGAGCTCCCTCCTCTATGCTCCCACAGTGTACGTCATGCTGCATTACCATCGCCCAATGTTTACCTGTCTCTCCATAAGACTGTAATTCCTCCAAATCAGGGACTGTGTTCCCAGTGGTCAACAAAGCGATACCTAGTGAAGGTTATCAACAGTTAAACACTTTAAAAATACCAATGCTGCAGTTAAAAGTCTTATTTTACCCGCATTTAGGAGATATCTGACTGTATTGGAGATGAGCCCTAGCTGGAGTGTGGAGTTGAGTGCTAATAATCACTAACACTGTGGCTCTGAGCAATAGAGTATCAAAAACATCAAAACCTAGCTGAGTCTATGCAGAAGTAATGCACCAAATGATCAGAAATAATAGGGAAAGTAGCAATTTTGTGATGATTTTTCTCAAATTCCATTTGCTTACCTGTTTAAAAGTATTATGTGAAGTGTACTATATGGTTAAAGTACCTATTGCATTGATTTAGGAATAATATAAGCTAAATATTTATGAAATATTCCCTAATTTCAAAGCATGACAGATACTCTCATCTTAGCCTACCTAAAGCATCTCCCAGATATTATTTCTAGTCCATGTTTATAGATGAAGAAACTAAGGCTTGTAAGGGTCAGTTTGTCTGGCCAAGGGAACTCAGCACTGAAACCTGAATTTAATTACCCTTCTGTGCTTCTGTTTATTCATAAATAATACTGACACTCTTAAACACCTTTCACTATTGCATTTTCCTTTGAAGACATTACGATGGGGGCTGGTGTTGTGGTGCAGTGAATGAAGCCAGCAGTTACAATGGGACTGTCGCATGTCAGAGTGTGTCATTTGCTTTTGGCTCCTTTGCTTCTTATTCAGCGGCCTGCTAGCCCGTACCAGGAAGGGTGGCCCAAAGCCTTGGGTCCCTGCGACCCACGTGGCAGACCTGAGTGGAGTTCCTGGATCCTGGCTTCTGCCTTGCCCAGCCCTGGCTTTTTGAGCATTTAAAGAATGAACAGATGGACAATTCTCATTCATATTCTCTTTTTTCTCTCTGTTGTTCTGCCTTTTAGGCTGTGAAATGCTAGCAATTTATTATGCAGCAATAGATAATTGCTACAACTGTTAAAGGTACTCCTTAAACTAAGTTATATGAGGGTACTTCAAACACCTTTAGAAAATTATATTAGAAATCAGTTTATTTTGTGAAAAAATAATTGAAGTCCATAGTACAGAGGTGTTCAAGAAGTTCACTGAAGTATGTATCTTGAAAAACTGTGTATGCACTTAAAAATTTTTGCATTAAAACAAACTTATCTTCTTTTTTTATAGCTTTTGTTTTTTTTTAAAGATTTATTTTATTTTTATTACAAAGTCAGATATACTGAGAGGAGGAGAGACAGAGAGGAAGTGGAGCTGCCGGGATTAGAACCAGCGGCCATATGGGATCAAGGCGACCTTAGCCACTAGGCCACGCTGCCGAGCCCCAAACTTATCTTCTAAAACATTTTCCACAGACTTTTAAAATTGCCCTATGCAATCAATATTGCAAACATTTACACAAGTTTACTATATGTCATGCTCTGTTCTAAATGTTTTATAATGTATAAAATCACAGGTACTCTATGAAGTAGGAACTGTTATTTCTCTTCTAGAATAGAATGTAGACATACCGAGACGTTCAGTATCTTTATTACAGATCTAGACAATGAGAATTTGTATCCAGGAATTCTTACTCTTGAGAATCATGTCATTTAACCACTAGCCCATACCGACTCCAATGTCATACATTTTGAAAAACATGCATAATATAATTTGGTCACTAAACTTTAGACATTTTATTAGGGGGATGCAGGCATGTGGTACAGTAATTCGGATAGCACTTGGAGTACCCGGATTTCAATTTAGACTGCCTGGCTTGAGTCCTGGTTCTGCTTTCCATCCAGCTTTCTATCCGTGTGCCCCCTTGGAGACAGCCTGGCTTGTGTGTATGGGTCCCTGCCACCCGTACGGGGGACCCAGACTGAGCTCTGATCTTTGGGGTTCAGCCTGGCTCAGCATCAGCCACTGAGGGCATTTGCAGTATGAGCTAGTTACCTCTCTCTACCTCTACCTCTTTCTTTCTCTGTGCCTTTCAAATAAGTAAAAATCAAAAATTATTAGTAAACATTTATTTTTAAAGCACAATATTTTAAAATAGGTACACCTAAAACACCTAAAAGCATAAATCATGAAGAAAATCTATTTTTGTTTGTCAATTCTAGCATAGTTCCACAGCTGAACGTGGGGGATGAGTGGGTAGGATCTAAATAGATAAAACTTCTAACTCTTAGTCATTTTTGTCTCCACTACCCTAGGCGAATTCTATCAATTAGAATAGCAAGTGCTACACTGAAGTTTATAATTGAAGTATTTCAATCACATCAGAATAGAGACATTGCTTTCGTTTGATCCTGAAGATGATGACTAAAATAACATACACCAAATTTATTTACTTGAAGTGGTTTGGGAAATGAAGATTTATCTCCAAGGCAAAACACTGGAGATAGAGAAGAGCGAGGGAGCTCTTAGCCTAGTAGTTAAGATACCCATATTGCATATGGCAGTGCCTTGGCTCAGTTCTTGGCTGTGGTTCCTGACTGCAGCACCCTGCCAGCCCAGGCCCAGCGAAGGAGTGGTGAGGAGTCAACTGATTGTGTTACTGCCACCCACGTGAAGATTTGGACTTGGTTCCTAATTCCCAGCTTCAGCCAGAGAGCTTCCTCCCTTTTTCCATTAAAATACATCTAAAAATACTTTGTAAAAATATTGTTTTACTTAGAAGTCATAGTTAGAGAGAGATTCTGAGCGTTGATTCACTGCACAAATGGCCTCAGTGGCCAGAGCTAGATGGCTCTGAAGCCAGGAGGCAGGACCTTCCTCAGGGTCTCTCACATGGGTGCAGGGGCCCAAGTCGTGGGTCAGCCTCTGAAGCTTTCCCAGACCATCAGCAAGGAGCTGGATCAAAAGTGGAACATCCGGAATGTGAGCCAGTCCACCAGATGGATCCTGGCACCACAGGTGGAGGATTAGCTTGCCATGCCATTGTGCTGTCCCCAAATTAATAATAATAATAATAGTAATAATAATGTACTATTTGTCTATCATAGTGATGTACTGGGCTGGTCCTCAACCTATGACACTATCTACTGTTATGGGCACTGGTTCATGTGCTGGCTGTTCCACTTCCTATCTAGCTCCCTGCATATGGCTTGGGAAAACAGCAGAGAATGGCTCAAGCCCTTGGAACCTTGCACCCATGTGGGAGACCTGGAAGAAGCTCCTAGCTCCTAGCTGTAAATCAGCTCAGCTCTGGCTATTATGACCATTTGGGGAGTGAACCTGAGGATGGAAGATACCACTCTGTGTCTGCTTCTTTCTGTGAATCTGCGTTTCAAATAAAAAATAAAATATTCTTTAAAAATTTAAAGTTAAATGCATAAATAAATATTCATTTAGACTTGAGGTAGTTATACATTTTTTTTCCAACATTTTATTTAACTGTTACCAACTTTTACCATAAATTGAAGCATATTTGTACTAAGAAACACTTGCTAATTGCTGGCCTAAATGCTATCTTTAGAATTAAATTTTTTATCTATTTTTAGAATTATGTATGATTGGGAACGTCTGGTCCCTCAATATTTCTACCTCAAGCAAGATGGAGTGACAATAAGAAAGTAAAACTATCCAAAGTCATGCACTCAAATGAGAAAAAAGCATAACAAAATTTCAGAATAATTCCAAGTAAAATAAAATACAACCATAAAATATAGTACGTTTTCTCATACTCCCTATTCTTCTCCCTGCCTTGCTGCATAGCTTTGTGATGAATGTAGTAAATTGGAAAACCTGAGGGGAAGATTGAAGAGTGTATATAGCTAGAGGGCAAAAGATATGTAGAATTACCACGAGAAAGAGTAAGTTCACTGTCTAGATTTTGAAAGTATTTAGGTGGATCAATGCTTATGGGGAAGACACCAAGTGTGTGTTATTTGAAGGGACAGTCCTGGAAACAATTCTTGTGAAAGAAAAAAGATAAAAAGTAACCAAAAAGAGTCTTGTGGCAGTTGAGTATTGAATGAGCAAAATAGCAAAAGGGAAAAGTTTTATGTAGAACAAGACAAAAGAGAGCCATGAGATCAGAGAACACATTTAACCCTCCCCATCACAAAAAGACCACAGATTTACTGAGTAATTGAACTTTGCTATGCTGGCAGAAGAGGGCGCCATTAATGTAGGAATCTCATACTGCAATATCAGCAAGAATGAGATGAGCAAAACTAGGTAGCTGTTGCAGAGGACAACACTGCATCAAATACTTCAAAATGTAAAAGAGTAAGGCCTCAGATTGATAGTGTGAGACAATCTGCCAAAAAAAAAAAAAGCAACAAGCAGAGCAAAATAAACTCAAGTCAGGCAAAAGAAAGGAAAAAATAAAAGGAAGGCAGAAATCAATGAACTTGAAAGCAGTAAAATGATAGAGAGAATCAATGAAGCAAATAATTAATACTTGGAAAATATTAATGAAATTGGTAAATATCTGCAAAACTAAAAAAAAGCAAAATTATGCACCACGATTAAATGGGATTTATTCCAGGAATGCAAGGCTGGTTCAGTATTAGAAAATCAAAATTATCCCCCATATCGGTAGGCCATACGAGTAAAATTACATGTTCATCACATCAATTTATAGAGAAAAATCATTTGACAAAATTAAAAACTCATTCAAGATTGAAACTTTCTAAAATTATACAGAGGAAAATATCTTAATTTGTTAAAGAGTACGTATAGAAATATTATAACCATTGTCACACTTAATAATGTTATAAGCCCGAATGCTTCTTGCTGGAAATGGAAAGCAAGGCCAACAACTTTCATCCTCCTGTCTTTATTATTCATGGTACTAGAATCCCTGCAAGCCTCGGTAAGGCAAGGGGAAAAAGGAAAGAATAAATATGTAGAGAAGGAAGAAATAAAATTGTCCCTGGTTTCACATTATATGATTATGCATGTTGAAAAATTCAAGGAGCCTCCAAGAGGTGGTAGAAGCCGTCAGTAAGCAGTTATACTCTAAAAGATCAGCATACGTCAATGTTAAAGTCAATTAGCAAAGAACATGTGGAAACAAAAATTTTAAAGTACAAAACCACTTATAATGAATCCACACAATTGAAATACACATATAACTCTCACAGAACAGGGTCTGGCGCAGTGGGCTAGTGGCTAAAGTCCTCGCCTTGAACGCCCCGGGATCCCATATGGGCACCGGTTCTAATCCCGGCAGTTCCACTTCCCAAAATCCACCTCCCTGCTTGTGGCCTGGGAAAGCAGTCGAGGACGGCCCAAAGCCTTGGGACCCTGCACCCACGTGGGAGACCTGGAACAGGTTCCAGGTTCCTGGCTTTGGATCGGCACAGCACCGGCCATTGCAGTCACTTGGGGACTGAATCATCGGATGGAAGATCTTCCTCTCTGTCTCTCCTCCTCTCTGTATACCTGACTTTGTAATAAAAATAAATAAATCTTTTTTTTAAAAGTGTAACAGGATATATATGGCAAAAATTTCAAAACACAAGTGGAAGAAATTAAAGCCTTACATAAATAGCAACATAACAACTTCTGGGTTGGACTGCTCAATATGGTAAAGATGTCTATTCTTTTCAAATTAATCCATAGGTATCACATAATCCTCATATGTTTTTGTAGATATAAATAAGATTATTCTTTTCTAAAAGATTTATTTATTTTTATTTGACGGGCAGATTTACAGAAAGAAGGAATGACAGAGAGGGGGAGGGAAGGAGAGTGAGAGATCTTCCATCTGCTGGTTCACTCCCCAAGTGAGCTGCAACAGGCCGATGCGCGCCGATCCGATGCCGGGAACCAGGAACCTCTTCCGGGTCTCCCACACGGGTGCAGTGTCCCAATGCATTGGGCCATCCTCGACTGCTTTCCCAGGCCACAAGCAGGGAGCTGGATGGGAAGTGGAGCTGCCGGGATTAGAACTGGCGCCCATATGGGATCCTGGGGCATTGAAGGCGAAGACTTTAGCCGCTAGGCCACACCACCGGCCTCACCAAATGTTTTAAATCATTTTCAGTGCAATTTCTGAATCACATAGTAAGTCATTGTTTAACATTTTGGGAAACTGTCAAACTATTCTCACCAGTAGGGCAAGAGGTCTCAAACTTACCTATATTCTCACCAACCACTTACCAATTTTCTCTCTCTTGGATTGTAAGCATAACTATAAAATATTATCTTGCTGGCATTTTTATTTCCATTTCCCTTGTGAGTTAAGCATCTTTTCATGTGTCTATTGGCATGTATATCTTCTTTGGAAAAATGTCTTCTAAAATTAATTACCATTTTTTTAGTTGAGTCATCTTTTTATTCCTGAATTGTAAGTACTCTTTATATATTTGGGATAGAAATCCCTTGCCAAACATGATTTTCAAAAGTATTTTTCTATTTAAAAGTACCTCTTATTTTATTTGTATATTTAAAAATACTTTCTAAAAAATTTTATTGGTATAAACAAAACATAGTTCATTTATTTATGGGTAAATTCTAAGATAAATATATTTCCCTCAATTCCACTTTCACTTCCTCAATCATTCTCCTTCCTTCCTTTTTAAAATTTTTGAAAAAACAATTTCCAGCCACCATATAATCACAGGCTTAATGCACCATTAGCCAGTTTTTCAGCAATTAAAAAGTGTAAAGACCACAGTTCCATATGAGTATTAGCAAGAGTTAAAAGCAATAATCAAATCACAAAATGTCTTTTTTGTTCCTATACAATTATTTTTGCATTCTATATTAACACTACTTTTAAGAAAAAACATAAACTATCTTTTGGGGACTGGTTTATTTCATTAAACCTAATGGTTTTTAGTTGCATCTGTCTTTTTTGCAAAAGATAGTATTTCATTCTTTTTTGGGCTGAATAATATTCCATCTTTTATATATAGATTTTTTCTTTACCCAGTCATGAACATCTGGGTTGGCTTTTGTGAACTGAGCTGAAATCAATATAGGGGTACAAATAATTTTTTTATATGCTGGCTTCATTTAGTTTGTGTAAATTTCCAGGAGTACGATGGCTGAGTCATATGTTAGATATATTTTCAGATTTCTGATGAATCTCTATACTGTGCTGTGTAATGATTGCACTAGTTTACATTCCAACCAACAAAATATGGTAACTTTACCCCCACACCCTTAACAGAGTTTATTATTTTGATTTTGATATTTTTTATTCTAATTGGCGTGAGGAAAAATCTCATTGTGGCTTTTATTTGCATTTCTCTGATAAATGTTGAGCTTGAGCATTTTTTATGTGTCAGTTGGCTATTTGTAATTTATCCTTGAAAGAAATGCCTTTTCATAATTTTTGCCCATTTCTCAACTGGACTGTTTGTCTTGTTGTTGTTGAGTTTCTTAAGTTCTTTATAGGTCCTAGATATTAACTCTTTAACAGTTGCATAGTTAGCAAAGGTTTTTTACCATCCTGTTGATTGCCTTTTCACTTTGAGTGTTTCCTTTGTAGTTCTGAAACTTACTAGCTTATCACATTTGCCTATTTTTGCGTTTATTACCTGTGCTTCACTGCTCTTATGTAAGTAGTCTTTGCCTATTCCAATATATTGCAGAGTTCCCTTGATGTTTTCTTCTAGTAATTGGATGATGTCAAGTTATAGATTTAGATCCCTGATCCATTGTGAATTGATTTTTTAAAAAAGATTTATTTATTTTTATTACAAAGTCAGATATACAGAGAGGAGAGACAGAGAGGAAGATCTTCCGTCTGATGATTCACTCCCCAAGTGACCTCAATGGCCGGTGCTGTGCCGATCCAAAGCCAGGAACCTGGAACCTGTTCCAGGTCTCCCACGTGGGTGCAGGGTCCCAAATCTTTGGGCCGTCCTCTACTGCTTTCCCAGGCCACAAGCAGGGAGGTGGATTTTGGGAAGCAGGGCCGCCGGGATCAGAACCGGTGCCCATATGGGATCCCGGGGCGTTCAAGGCGAGGACTTTAGCCACTAGGCCACTGCGCCGGGCCCCGTGAGTTGATTTTTGCACAAAGTGTAAGGTAGAGGTTTTGATCCATACTTCTGCACACATAAACCCAATTTTCTCAGCATCATTTATTGAAGAGACTACATATTCTCTAGAAATTGATTTCATCTTATTTTTCAAAGAGTAGTTTGTTAGAGATAAGTGGATTAGTTTCTAGGGTTTCGATTCTGTTCCATTGGTCCACATGTCCGTTTTTATGCCAGAACTAGGCTGTTTGGATTATAATTGCCTTATGACATGTACTGAAATCTGATGTTGTGATTACTCCAGCTTCGTTTTTGTTAAGGTAGCTTTAGTTACTCAGAACATCTTGTATTTCCAAGTGAATTTTAGCACTGTTTTCTAGACCTTAGAAGAATGTCCATGCATGAGTTAATTGGGACCGCATTGACTATGTGAATTGTTTGGGTAGTATGGGCATTTTGATGATATTAATTCTTCCAATCCATGAGCACAAAAGATCCTTCCATTTTTGGGCATTCTTCTGTTTCCTTGTTTAACATTTTGTAACTTTCATTGTAAATATGTTCAATTCCTTGCTTACATTTATTGCAGGACATTTAAATTTTTGTGGTTATTGTGAATTGTACTAATTTTGCAAGTTTTTTCTCAGACATGGCATTGTTTGTATATTAAAAGGCTATTGAATTTTATATATTGAATTTATATCCTGCAACTTTATCAAAACTCTCCTATAAGTTCCAATAGTCTCTTAATGGAATCTTTTGGTTCTTTTCTATATAATATCATATCATTTGCAAACAGAGATAATTTGACTTTCTCCTTTTCAGTTTCTCAAGTTTCTTATGTGTTGAATTTCTGTCTTCATTCTATTGTGGTCAGAAAATATATATTGTATGATTTCAATTTTTTTGAATGTGTTGAAATTTGTTCTATGGCCTATTATTTAGTATATTGTAGAAAAAGTTTCATGTACTGATGAAAGGAATGTGCATTCTACAATTGTGTGACAAACTATTCAGTAGATATCAGTTGGGACCACTTGGTCCATAGCACAAACTCTATTGTTTCTTTGTTGATATATTTGTCTAGTTGATCTGCCCACTGATGAAAGTAGAGTGTTGAAGACATCCATTATTATTGTATTAGATAACATGTCTTCCTTGAGAGTCATTGGCATATTTTTTCTTAAGATTTATTTATTCTTGTTGGAAAGGCAGATTTACAAAGAGGAGAGTCAAAAGGATCTGCAATTTGCTTGTTCATTCCCCAATGGTCACAGTGGCTGGAGCTGAGCTGATCTGAAGCCAGGAGGCAGGAGCTTTTCTGAGTCTCCCACATGGGTGCAGGGTCCCAAGGCTTTGGGCCATCCTCCACTGCTTTCCCAGGCCACAGCAGGGAGCTGGATGGGAAGTGGAGCAGTTAGGATACAAACTGGCACACATATGGGATCCTGTTGTATGCAAGGTGAGGATTTAGCCATGGAGCCATTGCACCAGGCCCTGTGCTTCTATACATGAATGTCCCTAGCCTTCTCCAAACTATGGAAGTTTTCTGCTGTTATTTCACTGAATAGGTGTTTTTATTCATTCTCCCTTTCCACAACTTCAGGAACTCCTAAGATGTAACTGTTTGGCCATTTTATAATACTGCGTAAATCTTGAGCTTGATTTTTGTTTTTTTCTAATTGTTTCTTTTTGTTGCTCTCCTCCTTCTTTTCCTCTTCTTCCTCTGTTACTTCTCTTCCTTCTCCTTGCCATGCTGAGATATTTCCAAAAATTTGTCTTGTATCTCAAACATTCCTTTTTTGGTCTCACCAAATTTGTTATAAAGGCTTTCCATTGTATTTTTATTTGACTTAGTGAGTTCTTAATTTCCAATATTTGTTTGATTTCTCTTTGGTACTTCTGTGTCCCAAAAGCATTTTTCTATCCATGTCATGTGTGGATTTCTCTAGCTCATGTATTTACTTCTCTGTGTTTCTGTGTGATCTTATGCTTCTTTTGAATTGCTTTTCAGGCATTTCATCTAACTCTTCTTCTTCATGTCCTTTTAAATTCTTTATTGGAAATGCAGGTTTACAGAGAGAAGGAGAGACAGAGAAGATATCTTCCATCTGCTGGTTCACTCCCCAAATGGCCACAATGGCTGGACATGAGTTGATCTAAAGCCTGGAGCCAGGAGCTTCTGGGTATAAGGGCCCTCACTGCTTTCCCAGGCCATAAACAGGGAGCTGTATGGGAAGTGGAGCAGCCAGGCCACAACCTGTCACTCTTATGGGATGTCAACACCATAGGTGGAGGCTTAACCTATCATGTCATGACACCAGTCCCAGTCTTGACATTTTAATATGGAAGTGTTGTATTCCTTTGGGGAAAACACAATTTCTTCATTGTTCATACTGTATTTTTACATTCGTTTTAGGCATTTGTGAAAACACATCGTTTTCTCTTCTGATGGCTTTTGTCTTTGAAATATGCCTCTGCGGATTGGTACAGTGTCTGCTCCTTCAATAGATATCTAGAGGCATATGCTAGATGGGCTCAGGAATTCTGAGTACTTGAGGGTGAGGTATTAATCCAGAATGACAACTAAGTTAGGTATGGCAAATCTCTATCATCAGCCGGTGTGATCACAGCATTGGCATGCCTCTGCCAAGTTGAGCCGACCACCCAGCCTGAACTAAATAGTGCTTAGGCACCTCAGCTGGATAGGTGCACTCCTCAGTGTAAATACAGAACCAGCTGTAAGTCCTGAAGTCAGTCATAGTGATTGCCCAAAGGCCCAGCCAAACCCTATCAAATGCTGTATTGCACAGTCACAGCATACCTACAATCACAGGGTACAGATTGCCTGTAGTCAAAGGCGCATGTACACCAAAGACACAGGGAGCAGGGGTTCCACTCTCATCTCCACGAGTCTCCCTTGTCCATTGGAAGAGCTGTGCATTCCCAGAGCCAGCTGCCTAATAGGTAGAAGTTGATTGGTTCTCTACCTTGGCAAGTTGAGTCTGGGAACCTTAATAGAGTGAGTAGAGCAGCACTTCATGAGCCAGAATAGGTTTTCTGCTCCCACCAGCCCTCTAGTCAGACATGTGGGGACCGGATTTATCCCTCCAATAAGATGCCCCAGTTGCATGCAGGCTGCAGCAACTTCTACTTGCCTTATGAAGGTGGCATTTTCTCCCTGCTGGTTGCTGCGTGCCATACTTTAGAAGATGGCATCCCCTCCAGCTGCTGGCAATGTCCTGTTCAGTTCTGTGTGATTGACCTGTCCCCACAGCTCCATAGCATCTCTCTTGTTTTTGTAGAATTTCCACTTCAAATTACTTTCCAAATGAGCCCTGAGAATGCAGATCCTCCCCCTTTATACTATTGTCTTCCTATGGTCAGAAAATAGAGCATTTTCCCCCTGTTAATCCTGAGTATTTCCTTCAAATATTTTCTTTCATTCTGTGTCTGTTCACTTTCTTGATGGTATCAGAATGAGAGAATAAACTGGGAAAGAGGGAGACTCAATCTGAGATCCGAGAAACAAC
Organism: Ochotona princeps; assembly: GCF_030435755.1. Classification (NCBI taxonomy): domain Eukaryota; kingdom Metazoa; phylum Chordata; class Mammalia; order Lagomorpha; family Ochotonidae; genus Ochotona; species Ochotona princeps. The sequence goes on from NC_080865.1 coordinate 97,371,575, forward strand.
AAGTTCATAGCTTTGAGACATGGTGAATGGAAGTCTGAGGAGAATAATGCCCCAGGCCGTGAGAGTGACTATCTAGTTTATGCAGAGGAACAGAGAGCTGTGGGATGGCTATCTTGAGGGGAAGTGAAGCCAGAAGAATTCTACATACATTGGAGTGCATATAAAGGCTATTATGGGCCCGGTGTGATAGCATAGTGGTTGAAGTCCTCATCTTGTACGCCGGGATCCCATATGGGCGCCGGTTCTAATCCCAGCATGCCTGGTTCCCATCCAGTTCCCTGCTTGTGGCCTGGGAAAGCAGTCGAGGACGGCCCAAAGCTTTGGGACCCTGCACCTGCGTGGGAAACCTGGAAGAGGTTCCTGGTTCCCGGCTTTGGATTGGCGTGCACCAGCCCGTTGCGGCTCACTTGGGAAGTGAATCATCGGAGGGAAGATCTTCCTCTCTGCCTCTCCTCCTCTCTGGATATCTGCCTTTCCAATAAAAAAAAATAAATCTTAAAAAAAGCTATTAATACATATTTTACAGAGTTGTGGGAAAACCTGGGGAATATAGGAATAGAAATACAGAACTTAAAAAAAATGAAGCACTGACACATTTCTTAACTTTAGGTAAGAAACAAAAAAATTTCAATAATGTGCTAAAACTAAATATAATGTACTACTTTGCTTGGTAGGAAAGAACAATTACATAGCATCATCATGTAGACCTTACTGCTGATTTCATTAATTTGAGTCCTTGGGACAATGTCAAGAAAGAAAAGTTGTCAACTGTTGTAAAATGAATCCAATAGGCAACTTCTAGATTGGTTAAGTGTCTTTTAAAAATAGAATGTAAAAGCCATAAGAAATGGCTAAAGTCATAGAAGATCATGCTTCTCAGGAGGGTGGTAGGGGGTGATAAATAAGAGACTGGTGTTATTTGCTGTACGTCATACCTTGGTGTCATTTTATGTGGAACTACATTTACATGATATTGTGGGAAGAAAAGCTTTTGTGACACTGACATGAACCACACACAGGCCACATCTCGTAACATGATTCAGTCTCGAGCACCGACTTTGCCTTTGGTTATCTGAGCTTGGTAGAGCTTGTGGGCAGAGTATGTGGCAGACAGGGAAAGGTCTTGAGCCTTCTAGATGCCAACCTCTGAGGTTGTAAATTAATGTGTGCAGGTGGCTTTCAACTGGCCAGCTAATTTCTGCAATATAGGAAATGACTGTAATTTCTGATTCTGCATCTGGTCTCAAAAGGGAAAGTAGCCCCAATTGCCTATTGAATTTATGGAGATGAGTTCTCAAGTATCTTAGGATAATTGTTGGATGAAGGCACAGGCTTTGCCAGAAAAGCAATTTTAGTACTTCCCTCTTTCATAGAGTACTTTGAAACATTTTTTAAATTTATACTTTTATAAGTCTTATACCTTAAAAACTATTCTCACTGGAAGTGCCTTTTTTGGTAATACATTTTATCTTCTATCATGGTCTACAGGCTCTCCAAAACAGGGTTCTATATAATTAGCTTCCTTTCTTACTAACTCTGCTTTATGGTTACGCATTTTTCTCTCTACCTATGTCCCAGGAGCATCTCCTGTTCCTGGCCATTTTGATATATTCTTTGCCTCTTCTCCATTCATTATCTGTCTCTTTCATCACCTCCCTAAATTGTTTTTGGTTCTTGTTTTGCTTTGTCCTCCTACGGTTTTTCTCACCATTGTTCATTCATTTAAGAAGTATTCATCAAGCAGCTATAATATGCATTAAAACATGACGCTCCCTGAGACACAGGCCCTTAACAGTCTAATTGAGGTGACACACAAATGATGAATAGAAATACTAATTAACTGTAGTTAATGATGTAATGACAAAATTATTTCCATACTCGATGAATGGTACAGCATTAAAAACTAAAGGTAATACGTGCTCATTGTAGGGAATGTGCAAAGTACAGAAAGTGTGGAAAAAATATGAAAATGGAGTCCGACTGTCTAGGTTGGAATCCTAGCTCTAACCTTATTAGCTCCATAGCCTTGAGCAAGTTGTGTAACCTCTTGAAGCCCCACTTTCTTAAGCCATTAAATGTGGATGCTAATATTATTACTTCCCTACCCCAGAGGGTTAATAGACTTACCATAGAGTATAGTAGAAGTGAGTAGCTCTAGTCATAATTGTCATTACTACCACTCAACTTTTTGATACGTTTATTTGAAATCTTTTCTAGCCTTTGTTTCATGATTCTTTACAATGGTTTAACGTGCTTTCCTCCATGTTTACCTGTTTACTCTAGTAACGATTTATTTGCAAAGCTTGTTAATGACATTTCTTCTTTAAATGAGTTTTTAAAAAATTTTTCTGTTTTTCTTTCTACTGAATTACTTTTTTATCCTGTTATTTTGCAAATATATAGGCAAGACAATATTTACTGATCTGCTACAAAGTAGAAATATTAGACCCCAAGGAGAGAGAAAATAAAAGGTATGAGAAATTCATTCTTTTTCAAACAATGTGCTTACACAGGGAGTCAGCTCTGACACAAGAATCAAAAGAACTGGGCTCTAGTCCCTTGCTCTGTCACTCTCCAGGCAGTGCAGATCCCTCAGTGCAAATCCCCCACTTTCTCCTTTGAACTAATGAGCATGTGGGTGCTACCCTACATGTGCCACTAAGGCTGTAGATTGTGTCAAAGAGTTTGTAAGCTGGACATATGGGAAAAATGACAAGACCCAGACTTGAATGAAGCTAGCTCTGTCTTTAGTGGTAGATAGCATAGATTGAACCTATTCCTTTCTCTTTTTTTCCCTTAATTTTTTCTTGAGGAGGATAATTTTACTTAGGATTGCCTTCACTCGCTTCTTCAAGAATGTTACACCTTGGTCATAATGGCCCTTAAGTCAGACTGGTTTAATATACTTAATCTGCTAAAACTTTGATGTTTAAAATATAGTTGTTATATAAATAAAAATGCTGACATCCATATAGACTGACTGGAACCCCTCCATACCACCAGTTTATTACTGTTGGTTTTTGGGAATTACCCAGCCCTTGGCCTGGACTGACAAAGTAGTATCTTATGTACTTTGGAGATGCATTATTATTTTTTTATTGCATTTCATTTTATGACATCATTTCATAGGCTCTGAGGTTCCCCCAACCCCTCCCCGTGCCCTCCCCCCATGGTGGATTACTCCACCTTATTGCAGTATTACAGTTCAAATCCAGTCATGGTTCTTTCATTGCAAGCATGTACCATGCATGGAGTCCAGCATTTTATTGTCCAGATTAATTCAACAGATTCTTGGGGAGACCATCTCTGGTCTAAAAGCAGAGCTGGCAGAATATCGTCCCAACCAATGAAAAGCCATAACATAATATCAACAACGGTTTACAACATTATGAAGTAAATTGACATGGTATTGAGTGACTGATATGTTAGAAAAAAAAAAAAAGAAAATGCAAGTTCTTAACCACATCCTGTGACTACTTCATTGACATTTCAGTTTTAGTTGATACACAGAACCGGCTGCTATGCACCTTAAAATGGCTGTAGGGAACTATTCAGCTGTATCGTATCTATTTTCATTTTTGTATTTAGCAGTTTATTGTATTGAAGCATAATTTTTACTGAACTTGGCAGATTTTAGGATAGTCCAAACTGGCTTATAACTTTAACAAGGCATGTGTCAACAGTTGAGGCACAGAACAGTTTTAGGAGGGGTGTGCAGAGAAATCTTCAATACCCCAGTGAGGAGTAACTTATTTTCGTGTTCTACCTAGTAAGGCATATGTGAGTCCCTGCTGACTGTTTCCTGTCTGGTTTTAAGCTTTCCTTGTTGTTCTCTATCTATTCTAATTTTTTGTTGTTATTGTTTTGTTTTGTTTTGTTTTGCTTGGGGGAGGGTGCTTCGGGGCGATCCTGATGGTCATTGCAGAAGAGGGTGGGGATCCAAAGTTGGAACTAAGTAAGGACCGGAGAAAGCTCCTCTCCCTAGTCCCAAAGGAAGTTTACTGTTCTTCTGTTTCTGCGGACCGCTCAGGGCTCCTGGCTGTTGTTTCGATGACATTGGATCCTATAAGGAAGGATCTGGGCTTCTTCCATCCCATGTGGGAGATTCAAATTGGAGATGCATTATTCTGTAGAATCAGAAAACTGAATGAAATCAATATTGTTTGGATTTTGTCAGGACTTATAGTGAACATTTTCTTCATAATTTGGGGAAATAAAATTTGATTATTTTTCTTATCATAAAAAGGCATCATATGCATATAATATGTCAGGGATTGTCTTCATATAAACAGAAATGTAATACATAAAGAACTAAGAAAAATGCCAGAGTTAACATTCATCGAAGCTGGATGATTGGTCATGGAGATTCAGTGTTTGTTCTCTCTACATTTGTATTTGTTTGAAAACTGACAAAATGAAAAATCAAAACAAGAAAAACTGAACCAAAGAGACTGTATTTATAGTTTATAATCATTTCTCAAGACATTTTTCTAGGCTAAGAATTTGGATTTGTAACTTAGAAATCTATAAAATCATTTAGAATTTTGAGCTTTCAAGCATTTCAGTTTACGTTTATTTAAAATCCCATGAGGGACATAATTACTTTTTTGTTTTGGTTATTCAGACAAGGAAACTGTGGTCAAGTGACTTGCCCAATGTCTCTTTACTACCTAGTGCTAGAAAATAGGCTAGAAGCCAAGTTTATTGACTGTCATGCTGGAGTTCTTTTTACACAAATACCAGAGGAACAAAATAGTTCACAATTAAACATGAATAAGCCTCTTATTATCAAAATATTTTACTGATTGATGCCAGCATGTTTTTAACACACAAAAGTTCATTCAATTCATAAGGCTTAATGACACACAAGGGGATAAGGAACTCTCATTGTTTAAGCCAGGTACTATCTTAAGTGTTTTATATTTGCTCAATTTTTCTCAATCCTTGGCTTTTAATCTTGTCTCCAACTCACTAACTGTGGGAACTTGAACCACTTATGTGATAGCTCATGAATATTTTCCTTAACTATAAAAAGGAGGGGGTAATGGTATCTACTAACCTGAATGATGGCAATTAATGGAATAACAAATATAAAGTGCCTAACACAGGGCCTAGAACACACCAAAATGATTGCAAATGTGATACTGAAGGGAAGAAAGACGGGGTGATGACAGTAAGATTCAATATTTAAGAATGATGTACTGCTGTAGTTTTAATGATCATTATTTTAAAATGTGTGAGACAAATGGTGGTCTTTTTGTTTGGTTATTGTTTACAGCCCTAGTCTAATATTACTGCTGAATTAGGGTCTCTTTACTTGTTGAACTCCTTATTTAAAAATCATCTACTTGGACCCAGCATGGTAGCCTAATGGCTGAAGTCCTCACTTTGCATGTACCAGGATCCCAAATGGGTGTCAGTTCGTGTCCCAGCTGCTCTACTTCCCATCCAGCTCCATGCTTGTGGCCTGGCAAAGAAGTGCAAGACAGCCCAGAGCTTTGGGGCCCTGTACCTGCAAAGGAGATCCAGAAGAAGTTGGTCAGTTAACCTAAATGGTCAGTTAATCCTAAATGTCCAACAGTGAAAATGTGGATAAATTACTGTACAATCTTGAAAAAAGAATATTATGCAACTGTTAAAATTGTACCTGTGGGCTCAGCCTGGTTTCTCAATGGCTAACCCCTTACCTTGCAAGCACCAGGATCGCATATGGGCATCTAGATCATGTCCTGGCTGCTCCTTTTCCCATCCAGCTCCCTGCTTGTGGCCTGAGAAAGCAATAGAGGATGGCTCAAAGCCTTGGGACCCTGCACCCATGTGGGAGGCCCAAAAGAAACCCCTGCTCCTGGCTTCAGATGGGCCCAGCCCTGGCTGTTGCAACCATTTAGGGAATGAACCAGTGGATGAAAGATCTTTCTATCTCTCTGTAAGTCTGGTCTGCCTTTCTATTAAATATACATAGATCTTTTTTAAAAAAATTGTGCCTAGATGATGAGGTGGACATTTGGTGCAGTGGTTTAAGTGTCACATAGGTTGCCTGCATCCCATTTTGGAATCCTTGGACAGTTCTACCCCTAGTTCCAGGCAGCTTCCTGTTAATGCACTCCCTGGTAGACAGCAGTTGATGGTTGAAGTAGTTGAGACTCTGTTGCTAACTGAAATGTTGTACCTAGCAGGCATTTGGTGAGTGACGGGAGTACTCTGAATTTTCTCTTTCTGTCTGTCTCATAAATAGAAGCAAATAAATAAAATTTTTTGAAAAATGAAATAGAAGAGATTATTTTGAAAATTGTGCCTACATAACTAATTAAATGACTTGGAAAACTCTTTTTGTATAATATTTAGAAATTTAATATATCATTATACATACATGTTCTTACCTGGATTAAAAATATAATATTGATGGATACAAATAGAAACTGTTGCTGTGGTATCTTATGCAGGTGAGATTATCAGTGTTTATTATATCTGTGGTCATTTTCTTTGTTTTGCAGATGTTTGATAATATGTATTAAAATTATCTCTAAGGGAGATATTTAAACAGACTCTGAAAATTGCTTCAGATTACAAATATTCCTCATTCCGATTAATCACAATTACTGTTTGTGTTTGATGTCCAGCAGATGGAGCTGCGTCCCTTACCATTCAGCTCATGCTCTGGGAATATAAAACTATTGACACATTTTCATTTGTTTTGTTTGGTTTGAAGGAAATCTCTGCTGTCCTCCTAAAGGTTTTGTAAAGCATATGTGTTTTTTTTTTTTAAGATTACTTTGGAAATTTGTTTTGAGAATTTCGGGAAACCCCTCGGAGATAATTGGAGACACCCTGATGTGTAGCAAAAAAGCAAGACTATGCAATAGATTTGGGGAACTAGGGAACTGAAGAGATTAGCTGATTGTGTGGGGCCACACAGGGAGTCAGGGTAAAACCAGGAAAAACAAGTTGAGGGCCCTGTTCACTGGGATTCATTTGTTGACTAAAGTGAGGCTAGGAAATTATATTTTGATGTATAAGTGCCCAGGCTTAGCGTTTCAGCATAATTTCAAAATTGATGTTTTCAGTGATTCTCACTGTGCATTTAGAATGATGATGATTAAAATTACTGGCCTTGGAATTAATGAGCTTTCCATTCAAAGCCTGATTCTGCACATAGTTGTGTTACTTTGGGTAAGTCATTTTACCTCCCTGTGCTTTATTTGCCTCATTTGTAAAATAGGAATACTAATAAATCCTATTCATATTTTGTTGTGAAGGTAGAGTGAGGTGAAACACACACACATATACATATGCAAGTATGTGGCATAGTATGTAGCATATGGTAAACACAGTATAAATGTATTTTGATTTATGTGAAACATGTTTTGGAACTTTGTGCCAGGCAATGGGCTTCACATGCCGAGTGGGCATTGTGGCGTAGCAAGTTAAGTCATTGCATGGGACACCCACCTTTTCTGCCTGGGTCAAGTTCCTGCTGCTCTGATTTCCATGTAGCTTCCTACTGATATATATTCTGGGAGGCAACATACAGTGTACTCAAGTATTTGAGTGTCTGCCATCCACATGGGAGATGCTGGTGGAGTTCTAGGTTCTTTACTTTGGCCTGGCCCAGCTCTACTTGTTGTGGGCACTGGGGAGCGAACCAAGGGCTAACTGATGGATTTCCCCCTCTACCACCCTACCTCCCACATGAGCTCTTACTCTATCAAGTAGATGAAAACAAACAAACAAACAAGCATTTTTAAAAAGAAACAACAGTCCTGCTGTCTAGGAGTTTACGGGATGATTAGTGCCATGGGTAAGTATGCAGCAGTGTGAAACAGCAGCTTGGAACCGTGATTTGAGTTTCTCTGACCGTGATTGATTTTTTAAATTAATTTATTCATTAATTACGTTGTATTACGTGACACAGTTTCACAGGTACTGGGATTCTCCCCACCCTTCCCTAAGCCCTCCCCCCATAGTGGATTCCTCCACCTTGTTGCAAAACCGCAGCTCAAGTTCAGTTGGGATTCCCTCATTGCAAGCATATACCAAACATAGAGTCCAGCATCCTATTGTCCAGTCAAGTTCAACAGCTTCTTAGGGAGACCCTCTCTGGTCTGAAGGCAGAGCCAGCAGAGTATCATCCCGATCACTTAAAAGCTCCAACATACCATCAGCAACAATCCAGGTACAATGAGGCTGGTGCAGAGTCCACTGATTGACATAGTCCATCATAGAGTCTCCCCTTGTCCAGTATTTCGCTGCCAACATATAGCTGAGGTGGTTGGTTGATCTACTCCATCTTCCATCTTTTCTTGGTTAATGTTCTGATTCCTCCATTTTGATTGAGGGGATCCCCAAAGAAACTTTGAGGTGTTCCCAGACTGGGTTCCTATATGTACTAGCAAGCACAGTGCCCGCCACATTCCATCAACCTGATCAGCTAGTGGTTGCAGCTGCTGGGTTGGTTCTATTCTCAGCCCCGACCTCCACCGGAACCAATGAGTATTGCAGTCCATTCTGGCTCTGCCCATCACACACTCGACCCTCACCTAAACCAGTGGGAAGTGTGCTGGTTGGGTGCTGCGTTCCTAACCGGCACAGGCAGCCTCGCCTTGGCATTTTGTGTTGTGTACTGTTTTTATCACAACCGAATCTGGCCCGACCCCCACCCAGCTCCAGCGCTAGGACTTGCCAGTGGATGACGCGAACTGACTCAGCCTGGTCTGCCCCCAACCCGAGCCAAATGTATGCCAGTGGGACCGTGATTGATTTTAAAACCTCATATAACTTATTTAATCACTGTTTTCCTTTCATTAAAACAAAGGATTTGGATGAGATAATCTCTGAAGTATCTTCCATCTATGAAGCATTCTATGACAGTATTTCAAAGAACATTACTGAATGAGATCAAATCAAAGTTATTATCTTTCAAATATATTCACATTATGCATTCTCTTCTCAGGAGGTACAAAATTCTCGCAATTAGGTAAAGGTCCAAGGGCAAACAGAGTGATTACAGCAGAGGCTGGGTAAGACGCCCATCGTTGAGAGGTTTGAGAAGAGAAAAATCAGCCTTCAAATAATTTATAGAAATAATGTCTTACAAAAATTATATTTATGGCTAGTTAATTGCCAAAGGAGACAAATGGGTTAATTTCTATTCTCAAAAACTTCATGGGTCAACAGAATTTCTTTGCTATTTTCAGATTACAGCAGCATGTTTCATTATTGTAAAGTATTTGTGTATGTGTGTATGTAAGAGAGAGAGAGAGAGAGAAAGTATATCTGTACTCTTGGATATGATTGCTTTTATTCTCTTTCATTCACTTAAATCATTGGCAATTTTTTTTGGAGGACCATATGGCAAATATTTTAGGCTATGGGGGCATGTACTATCTCTATGACATGTTTTTATGGGTTTTTTTTGGAGGGGTACCATTTAATAATGTAAACCATCCTTAAATTCCAGAGTATACAAAAGTAGACTGATGATTAGATTAGGTTAATGGGGGCAGTTTGACCCTGATCTCAACTCCTTTTTTCAGCTTCCTGTTTCTCCTGGTTTGCTTACATGGAATCTCTCTGCCCCTACCCTATCCTATTTCACTGACAGTCAAGCTGATTTCTTGCTCTAGTGTTCCCTGCTTGTTCAGCAAATATGTACTGAGCATTGATTCTGTGTTGGACTTTGGTAGACTCTGGACATGATGAGAACAATGTGGACCTGGTTGTGAGCCTCAGAGAACTTATACACTACCGTGATAGAGAAATATATAGAATCACTTCTGCATAACAATGCTAGAATTCCTATGTCATATTGCACAAACTACAGCGTGTTGTGAGAGAACAGAGGAACAAATCTAACCAAGCCATGGTGGTTAGCAGAGATAGTCAGAGAGGAAATGACACTTAACTCTTCTTTCTATGTAGAAGAAAATATATAGGGAACTCTATATCAGAGTTGATTAAAGCAACAGATATCCTAATCTCCTCAGCAAGTGGTCCTTGAACTCTGCTTAAACACTTGCTGACAATAATGCTGCCCAACCTAGCCTTCTGCCCTTGAATTGAGCTCCTAGCTTCAGTCCTACTTCCTAGACTCAGTTCCCCAGAAACATCACCTTAACAACCCCTGGCCATGACCCAACTTCCAGGACACTGACCTTAATCTATTCTAATCTACCTTCGGTGGGTAAACTTTTTTTGCTAACATGAACTGAATTGAGTAGCCATTTGGCAAACACAACCATATTCAACTTTATCAGCTTTCAGCTACCAATATTTATGCCAATGATTACTCTCTTTGTATATGAAACCTTTGCCTTTTTCAGTGGATTGGATTGATGAAGAAGGAATATTTTAAATGGTTAGTCTGTATACTTAAATTTTAACTGTAAATTCTGAATTTCTAAAAATATTTTGTCAGAAGAGATCTTCTTACTCTTCATTAACTGCAAAATGAATAAAAAGATCTTTCTGTGACCCCCCTTCCTGTGAGGGGCTTCTTGGGAGGTATGTTAGTCCATTCATATGTTAATTTTGTAGAGCCTTCAATCTTTTCACAGAGGCCCTTACAATAAGGGGGGAGTCTGCATATTTCAAAAGAGCAGCATATGCTCCTTAAGGTGAACGTGCAATATAACACTGCAGGGGAAATACAGTGCATATTCTTTTCCCCTTTGCCGAGAGAGTTTACAAGCAGCATTTGGAAATGGATGGTATTTTTCCTGTATTGAGTGTTGAATTTGACAGTTAGTCTTTTTTTTTTTTTTCTGAGAGGTTCAGGTCTCCTAAACTACTTTCTTTTTTATGTAAATAAAAATAAAAAAATTCAGGTCCCGGAAAAGCACCAAATATGCCTTCCCCTGAAGCTGTTTAAGTGTTCTTTTGAACATGAATTTTACTCTTGAAAAATTCTAAGCTGGGAGAGAAGTGGACAGTATGTAAAACTTAATATTTGAAATATCTTTCTCTCTCTCTCTTTTTTCCACTGTTAAGCCTAATGCATCCTATCACAAGAGTGCTTAATGTTTAGGTTATAATTTCAGATATGCAAATGATTCATTAGTCGAGTATTTGATAATCATATTTCAAAAAACTTGTGATAGACATTAATTGCTTCTTCTAGAATTATATTCTAGTGCTCAGTAATGACAAACACTGTGTATTAATTTCACATGTATTAGAAATAATGATTAAAGTAAAACCTATTTGACGTAATGACCATTAGTTCAGAGCTGTTGAATGATGCTTCGTGGCTTAAGATGAATAATAATGGCCCATTTTTCATCAGACAGATGTTCCATCTTATTGTAAAAAGAAGTTATGTAATTGAAATAGAAAATGTAAAAGAATTATAATATACTATATCACTAAGCTTGATTAGCCAAATTGAACAATTAATGTCTGAAAAGCATTAGCATTTGTAACACAGTATGAGCTGTTTTTGTCATGTTTTCTATGGGATAATTTTGAAAAATCTTTTATATGACAAAAATCTTAAATTAAAAAAGAAATGCATAATAACATGGTTCAGATTTGTGTGGATTGTGAAATACAAAGTCAAAATACAATTTTATAAAAATTTTAAAAAATAGTTAAACAGCCATTATCAATGATTGTCCCCTGAGCAGGTTACTAGGTGGCTGAGACAGGAGTGGGAGTGAGACAGTGTTTTCACACTTGCTTTTCACTTTTGTTTTGCCTTATATACTATATGCATATATTACCTTTTAAACATAATTTCATTACAGTTTATAATCATATATTGAGGGCCCAGCGGCGTGGCCTAGTGGCTAAAGTCCTCGCTTTGCGCCCCGGGATCCCATATGGGCGTCGGTTCTAATCCCAGCAGCCCCACTTCCCATCCAGCTCCCTGCTTGTGGCCTGGGAAAGCAGTCGAGGACGGCCCAAACCTTGGGACCCTGCACCCATGTGGGAGACCTGGAAGGGGTTCCTGGTTCCCGGCATCGGATTGGTGCGCACCGGCCCGTTGCGGCTCACTTGGGGAGTGACTCATCAGACGGAAGATCTTCCTCTCTGTCTCTCCTCCTCTCTGTATATCTGACTTTGTAATAAAAAAAATAAATCTTTAAAAAAAATCATATATTGAAATAGAGCGGCATTAGAAAATGCCAGTGTAGACTATGGAATCACACACACACACACACACACCCCACACATGAGTTTGTTTCCCATTTCTGTCTCTTTCTAGAGAGTTAAGGGAACCTATAGCTTGTCTCAGGGGGTTGGTAAGAGAATTTAAGTGGGTTATACTATAGTGTCTGACATGTATTAGGTGCTTCATAAATATTGCTTAGCATTATTATTTTATATCATGCTATCTAATACAGTTGTCCTCTAGTAACTGTTACTCTTCTTTTACAAAGTTTGTATTTGTATGTGCTTATTAATTATAGTCCATCACATTCCATTGAGAAAGAAGTAAAATAGATTAATACCTCTCTTCCTCCATCCCTTCTTTCATTCCTACCACAAACCCTTCCTGGGCACCTACTGCCAGATACCATGTTAAGTGCGAAGTCCTTAGCACATAAAAATATTAGAAATGATCAATTCTAATTTTTCCACCATGCAAGAATATGTTTCTGTCACTTACCTCACAGATAACCCAGTTGAAGTCGTTTTTAAAGATTTATTTATTTGAAAGCCAGAGTTACAGGGAGAGGGAGAGCGAGACCTTGCATCCAGTGGTTCATGCAGTGACCAAGGCTGGGTCAGACTGGAGCCAGAAGCCAGGAGCTTCTTCCAGTCTCCTGCGAGGGCAATAGGGTCACAAACACTTGGGCCATCTTTTCCCAGGCCATTAGCAGGGAGCTGGATCAGAGGTGCAGCAGCTGTGTCACACACTGGCACCCAGATGAGATGCCAGCATTGCAGAAGGCTGAAGTTTGAACCCTTCAAGTAATACAGACTTCATTCTTTCTTTACTGTTTCCCTGTTTTGAATAATTGCAATTTATTTGAGTGTTCTTTTTAAAAACTAAACCAATTAATTTTTCTATGGCTTCTTTAACTAGATAGACTTCTGTCATCTTCTTTAAATTCTGATTTCAGTTGCACAAAGCTTCACTTGTAATTAATTGCTGTGCTGGAATTAGAACCCAGAATCCCTGACTCCTGGTTCAGTGCTCTTTAGAGTTTCTTCAAATAAAAACCTCTTGCAGACAATTTGGCTAAGATCCTATTGAATGCCCTGACCTTGTCAAGAGAAGTAACTCCACTGAGAACTTCATTTTGAATACAAAGGAACAAAAATTCCAATAGAGCTTCTTAGGCAAGACCTAGTGCACCATAGTCAAAGTTCCTGTGATCCAGTAGTCATGTAGTATCACCTGTTGTGTTACAAACAACAGTTTGGTGAAAACAATTCTCCATGTTTTTTGTGGGTCTAAAAATGTTTTCATTCAGTGATCCCCAACATGGCATGTAAACATGAGAAAGGCTTCCTAGAATTCTACTGAGTTTTTCAGAAAGTTTATAAGTTTATTTCCAGTGTTTATAGTGAATAAAATACCCTAGGTCACTTTGTCACCTTGCCATTTAGCAGTGTAGATAACATGATATTGAGGTGAATTGTAAAATTATATAACTTCTGAAAAAGATGCCAATCTCAGAGTCTTGGAAAGATTTTTCAAGATCATATGAAGAACAGTAAGCTTCCTTTGGGTCTTGGGAGAGGAGCTTTCTCTGGTCTTAACTCCACCTTTGGATCCCCACCCTCTCTTGCAATGACCATCAGGGTTGTTCTGGAGCCCCCCCCCCAAAAAAAATAATTGGAACAGATAGACGGAGACCAATAGGAAAGCTTAGACAGGAACCAGTCAGCTTGGACTCACATATACCTTACTAAGGTAGGACATAAAGATTAATTACTCCTCACTAAGGTATTGAAGATTTCTCTGCACACCCCTCCTAAAACTGTTCTGCTCCTCAACTGTTAGCATATGCCTTGTTAGAGTTATAAGCCTGTTTGGACTATCCTAAAATTTGCCAGGTTCAGTAAAAATCACGCTTCAATACAATAAACTACTAAATATAAAAATGAAAATAGACATGAGACAGCTGAATAGTACCCTATAACCATTTTAAGGTGTATAGCAGCCGGTTGTATATAAACTAAAATGGAGATGTCAATGAAGTAGTCACAGGATGTGGTTAAGAACATGCGTTTTCTAACATATTGGTCACTCAATACCATGTCAATGAACTCTATGATGTTATAGATTGTTATTGATGCTGCGTTGTGGCTTTTCATTGGACGGGATGATATTCTGCCAGCTCTACTTTCAGACCAGGGATGGTCTCCCAATGAAACTGTTGAGTTTATCTGGACAATAGGACGTTGGACTCTGCATGGTACATGCCTGCAATGAAGGAATTATGACTGGATATGAACTGTTCCACTGCAACAATGTGGAGGAATCCACCATGGGGGGGAGGGAATAGGGAGGGATTGGGGAATCTCAGAGCCTATGACCGTGTCATAAAACGAAATAAAATTAAAAACAAAAAACAAAAAAACAAAAAAACCTGCAGTTGGGGCTGCAAGTAAGGGAGTTGCTCTCTTTGAGTGCAACTGTAATTGGAACAGGTTCTGGGTTAGCCCAGTAGAGGGTAGCAGAGAGCTGGCCGCGCTGTGGGCCAGGTGAATCGCGGTGTAGGGCGGGTATAATGAAACTGCTGTGTTCCAGCTTATAGGATTGTGTGCCAAATGGGTAGAAAAGGTGTTGAAAGAGTAAGAAGCCTTGTGATGGGGTTGCCAGATCAGGAGAAAGTTAATTACAAAGGAGTCCCCTTCACAGGGCAAATTCATTCAGAAGTCTACAGTCAGGGCCCATTCAGTTTAAAGCAGTAGTTAGAAAATAGCCTTTGGTGTCAAACCTTGGAGTGAAACTAGGCTGTGACTTTAACAGTTTAACAACTTTGAGCCTCAACTATTTTTATGTAAAACAGGGATCATTATAGTACTTACCTGATATAAGAGCTATAAAATATTTCTGGCATATACTGAACAATTTGAAACTAGTTAACAATAATAATTACCTGTTGCTAAAAAGATGGCCTTGGCGTTGGCGTTGGTGCAGCAGTTAATCTGCTTCTTGGGTTACCTGCATTGCAAATTTTAGGGCCTAGATTCAGGCCAACTCTAATCCCCAGTCTACTTACTAATAGGCATCCTGGGAGCCAGCAGGTAATGGGGAAGGAGCTGAGTCGCTGCCTCCCAGGTGGGGGACACTGAGTTCTGGTCTAATCTAGCCACAGCTGTTAGAGACATTTGGGGAATAAACCAGCAAATGGGAGATTCTCTCTCTCTCTCTCTCTCTCTCTCTCTCTCACACACACACACACACACACACACACACCTCTTCCAAGTACAGCTAAAACTTTTAAAATAGAACACACAACTTCATGGAATGAGGTTTTTGAGGAACTGTTAGCTAGAACCTTCTAAACAGGAAGGTCAGTGGTCTGCCTTGACCCCTTTGGAAACTGACATTCAGGCAATAGAATTATACTACAAACTTCTCTCTATTCATTGTATTTTGAAGATCATTTTCAGGCCTCAAGATAAATCAGTCTATTATCAGCGTGAAACATGTAAATATTAGCTTATATAGTTTCAAATACTTTGTTCCAAATGATGTCTCCTAGAGTGTCGATTGCACCTGTAATTGGCACAAGAACTCCTTTGAACCCTAAGTGAGAATTTTTGGTTTGGAAAATAGGCTCAACTTTCTGAAGGGTATGCTATGCTTGTGATGGGCTTTATGGGAAGCCTGGATATATCAATACTTTGGAATTTCTCCTCATATCAGATCCCATGAGGCATGTGCAGCACTCAGAGCTCCTTTTAGAGTACAAACACAATTGAATCAGATAATGAAGTCAAAATATTACACATCACAGCAAAGGCCCTGGGGCACTGTGATCAAGGCTAGATGATACAGAGTGGGAAAGGAAAGCTGGGATCATTGAAGCAAATCAGGTTCGGTGACCAGCCCTCCTCATGGTTGACCCAAACCCAAAAGTCTTTATGCATATGTGCTTTCTTTTTAAAGTTTAGAATTTTTAAAAAGCCAAAAGCATCTGTCTTGAGTTAGTCTTGAGGAAAATCTTGAAAAGAGATCAATTAGGAATTTTGAATGAGAAAAACTTCCTGTGTGCAACCTCTTAGGAATGTCTGGAGCCTGTGGCTGAGGAATTATCAGGGGTTGTTGTCTTCCAAGCATTTGTTCTGCAACATTTCTTGTGAACTAGGCATCATAAAGTAGGTGTGGATTCCCATTAGAAAGTTCCAGTGATTTCTTTCTAGGAAAATAAACAAACAAAAATTCCTGGGGATACAAGTTCAAACTGCAGATTATTCTCTGACATGTGCAAGATAGCAAACTAACAATCAGGGCATTGGACACATTTGCTTTGTGGTGATCAATATTATTTTCTTTGCCAAAGAATGTGGGATATGGTAGTCAGAAAAGCTCTTTCTAATAGTTTAGAATATCCATTTTTACATCCAAAATGTACTCTATTAGATATAGATAGGTGGATGAAATGATGGAGGAAGAGAGGGGAGAGAAAGGGAGGGACAAAAGGGAGAGAGAGAAACATTTTTAGTTTGTTACACATCAGTAGCTTATAGGACTTTTAATAAATTTTTCATTACTTTCTCAGTGAAGCTGTGATACCCTGTCCAGAACTCTCAGGATAGTTTTTAAAAATAGTATTTACCTGATTACATACAGGCCTACCTCACCCGAAGGTAAAGATGCTTAAGACAGAGCAGCTGAGTTTGATACTCCTCTCCCTGGGGGCCAGTGCTGGACCTAGCAGATAGCAGATACCAAATGTTCCTTGAAAGTTTTTTGGAATAGGAATATAAAAAACTCTGGAACTTTCTAGGACTTTTGAATGAACAGCCCACATAATAACTAAATTACATATCTCAGGCTTAATTTTACTGAACTACCAATAGTTTTTTCCCATGATTAAGCAGATTTTTCCAAAACTACAATAGATGACATTCCCTTTCTGTTATAAGAGGCAGATGGAAACAGAATTGTGAGATGGATGAAATCATCTTCAGCATCACCATTTCTTCCCCTTTCTGCCTTCAAATATGCTTATCCATCAACATAAATCTATTGAATACTTACTATGTATTTTCTAGACGTCACAGGAGATAAGGAAATATAGAGAAGTCAAGAGGACAAGCCTAATCAACTCAATTACAGAGATAAAGGACAAAGGACTAGCTGTGGATACTGAATTATTGAGGTACAAATTTTAAATGCTGTAGGAGATATGAGAAAGGAGGCTGATCAAAAAGTAATATTCCAAGAAGGCTTAATGAATGAGATGGAACTGAAGCTGTATTCTCAAAGATGGGGAGAATTGATCACGACAAAGTCCAAGAAGAGGTCTTTCTGAGAATGATGGTGTGTGTCAGTTCTAGGTGCTGTGTATGCCTTTAGGATCATAAAGTGACTATTCCACAGCAGGGTACTTCTTTGCTAATTCAAAGTCAGGGCCTGCTGAGAGCTAAGACAGGCTATGTCTAAGTATACCCCATCTAAGTCATGGTAGGTTTATAAACTCTTCCTGCTCTTTTTGAATAAATGTACCTTTGTATTCAGAGAGCAGAATTAGATGAGTATATCAGCAATAGTTTTCTTGACAACAGTCCCAATGTCAAGTCCCAGTGTCATCACAAATGCCATGATGATCTTGCTGGAATTGAAGGAGATGAGATGGGGTATAGCTTGAATTTGAAGAGTTGGGCCGGTGCTAGATTACATAGTTTAAATGCCCAGTCGTAGCTTTAGTGACAGCAACACATTTGTATAATGCTTTACATTTATTGGAGTTTTTTCTGCTATTTGGCATCCTTTATTCTGCAGACATTCTATGAAGTAAGTGGTGAATATACTTTTATTCCTCTTAAAAATTTGTCTATTGGGCCAGTGTCATGCAGCAGCAGGGTGAGCTGCCATCTACAATGCTAGCCTCCCCTATGAGCACTGGTTCAAGTCTCGGCTGCTTCACTTCTGATCCAGCTCCGTGATAATGACATGGGAAAGCATCAGAGGAAGGCCTAAGTACTTGGGCTCCTGAGCCTCTTCATGGAAGTCCCAGAAAAAGCTCCTGAGTCCCAGCTGCGAATCAGCCCAACTCTGGCTGTTGGAGCAGAGAGCTGAATCAGAAGTGGAGCAGCTGGTATAACAACTGGTGTCCATATGGAATACCGGTGCTTGCAAGTGAAGGTTTAGTGTGTTCAACCACCATACCTATATCTTAGGTTGTTTTTATTATTGACCTTTGTGAATTCTTTATATATTCTGGATCCTAGTGCTTTTTCTTATATACTGTGTGAAAATAGTTTTTCCCCATCTGCAAACCACCTTTCAATCTCTTTGCACTTGTTTTTGCAGAACAAAAGGCCAAATTCTGATGACATTCAATTTAGCAAGTTTCCCTGTTATGCCCTTGTGCCTAGGATTCAGATAGGGTGGCTTTGTTAAAGAAAACAAAACTGAAATGGGTTAAATTGAATAATGTTGACTTAGCAAGATACAATTTCCAGAACTTGGAATCACTACAAACCCAAGATGGTTTAGAATGGCCTCTTAGAAGAGAGGTGTGTTCAAACAGAAAAACAAGCAATAGCACAGAAGATTACCTAATTGATGCAGTTGGGTATTTGACTCAAATGAACATGTTTTTGCAGTTTGTAGCTTTTGATTAGGTCAGGGTTTGGTCACTATGTTTGGACAAGGCTTGGTTTTGTTGTTACTAAGGCACATTCTTAAGCCCAGATATAACTTGCTTGCATATTAAGTCCGGTTGCATTTCATTATATATGGATGCTGCAAAGGAACAAAATATGACCCAAGTATGGAAATTAGTTTAGGCCAAATCTATTTCAGTTTGAAACGGTGGACTTCTGGCAGGCATTGTGGTCCAGTGGTTTAGGCTGTGACTTTGGACACCCACATTCCATGTAGGAGTGCCAGTTTTAGTCCCAGCTACTCCATTTCTACTCCAGGTGTCTGGTAATATCCCTGAGGATGCATCCAATGATGGCTCAATTACTTGAGTCTCTGTCACTCAATATATAGTCCCAGAAAGAATTCTGGTCCCTGGCTTTAGCCTGGCCCAGTCCCAGGTGTTCTGTGTATCTATGAACCAGTAGATACAAATTTTGCTCTCCCCTGCACTCTGCCTTTAGATAGATAGATAG
Source organism: Ochotona princeps (assembly GCF_030435755.1). Taxonomy (NCBI): domain Eukaryota; kingdom Metazoa; phylum Chordata; class Mammalia; order Lagomorpha; family Ochotonidae; genus Ochotona; species Ochotona princeps. Next base: position 97,390,823 of record NC_080865.1, read on the forward strand.
ATAGATAGATAGATAGATAGATAGATACATAAACATTTAAACAGAAGCAGTAGGCCCATTCTGCTTGCCCAGTAAATAAATTCTATTAAATTTTGTGCGTAGGTGTCTGCATTCAATTACTATATGCCAAGCACTGTCTAAACAGTAATTCCTTTAATTCTCTCCTCCAGTATGTGACATAAATGCCATTTCTATGTACATTTTATAGACATAAAAGTAGAGATACAGAGTAACTTGCTGATTTTTTTTCCTGAGGTCCCACAAATAAGAAGCATAAGAGCTCAGAAAATCCTAATCCTATTTTGTTTCTAAATTCTTGTCGATGTGGTGATTTCATGTTTCCAGCAGGCAACAGAAAATTCAAGCTCTGGAGTATCGTGTTTGTGTACACTAGATCAGGTAGCTGCCTGCTACAATTGTCTGCTGCAACTTCCCTTGTGAATTGTGACATTTGATTGGGAAACTCATTTTGGACTCAGGATACTAGACATAGGATCTCCACATTTCTATTTTTGATGATTCATTTATCTTGATTACTCTCCAAAGACCTGCCCGACCTGTTTGATAATATTTAGTCTTTTTTTTTTTAAAGATTTATTATTTTTATTGGAAAGGCGGATATATAGAGAGCAGGAGAGACAGAAAGAGGAAGATCTTCCATCCGATGATTCACTCCCCAAGTGAGCCGCAACGGCCGGTGCTGCACCGGTCCGAAGCCAGGAACCTGGAACCTCCTCCAGGTCTCCCACGCGGGTGCAGGGTCCCAAGGCTTTGGGCCGTCCTCCACTGCTTTCCCAGGCCACAAGCAGGGAGCTGGATGGGAAGTGGAGCTGCTGGGATTAGAACCGACGCCCATATGGGATCCCGGGTGCCTTCAGGGCGAGGACTTTAGCCACTAGGCCACGGCACCGGGCCCCTTGATATTTAGTCTTACATCCTTGTCCCTTTCAAAAACTTCCTCTAATGACACCATGGTTCCAAATCTCCATATACATCCTTTTCTTGAAGCTCATTTGTTTTATCCACTCATTTATTCAGCATCTTGGTACTCAAAATTTTCTCTGTGCTAAGTTTTGTGTAATGGAAAAAGACCATGACTCCAATGTCTTATCACTTGAATTCAGTCTGGAAAAATTTGATAAGAAATTGATCATGACAGAAATTATCAGTGGTCCCTCTCTTTCTCCTGTTGTTACCCTGCTTTTGCACTCACTCTCAAACTTTCTGTAAACTGGAATTAGAACTTCTCCCCCTAAGTATATTCCCTGCAGGCTTTTTATATGCTCTTCATTCTGCTAATAGTTTGTCACTTCACTTCCAGAAATCACCATTCACCTTAGTGTAGACACTTTTTCCTCAAAATGCACAAGAAACCCTACCTCTTCAGTGGAGGCTTTTTCCACTCTCCCTGCTGTATAGAATGCTTTCCTTATCTGTATTTATGGAGTATTGGGCACAACTCACAGCAGTGCTTTATGTTCTAGTTCTTTCCATATCAATATTGCTTTATCTTAAAGATAGTAGAGTCCCTGAGGGAACAGTCTATCCCTGACATGCTTTTATGTGCACTGCACATGTCATGATCTCTTGAAGGAAACAAGAATGAAATGTTTACTCAGTTGAGGACTGGCTTCTTTCAAATTGTCTGTTTAATTTTTACAACACTTGGGATAATAGTTGCACAAGCACTGCTCGTTTAGGTAGCAGTTTCCCAGTATCAGACACTAGTTTAATGTCCTGGCAGTCACCATCAGCATGGATTCTCAAAAGAACCCTAGACTAGGTACTACTAAGTACAAAACTTGTAGAGCAAAGTAAGGCTCCAGGGAGGTCCAATATCTTGATCAAATTCAGAATGTCTTAGCCAGGTACACTGCCTGAGTTCTTAGCCTTGGAACTGAGCTACAAGCCTTAGATGTGGAACATTTTGCCCTTGATGGGAGCTGTAGCTACTGGACAACTAATATAAAATCCAGATATTATCCTTTATGTTAGTCCCTAGCACCATGTCCCTGCTCCTGTTCATGATAGTAACTATGCTTCAAAGTGATGTGGAGGCCTATTAAACTACTGAAAGTGTGGAATTAATTGCATTTTTCTGAAGCCTTTCTGACAGACATTATCCCATCGTTCTCTCTTTATTATCACCCTCCCATCCTCAAGAGTATGCTTTTATATAAGTTGAATTTGTCAGCCAAAGACCTATGTGAAACATTCCATTCTTTGTGGAATGAAACATCTAGTTGAGAGCACGTGCTCCGTGCTGATGAACACTGTGTCTTTCCAGCATGTAAGAGAAGGAATTCTCACCCCTACTTCACCCTGTGAGATTGGGAAATTTTGGGACATTTCAGTGGAGTAACACTCATTTGAAACACTGTCCTGGAACCAATAATAACCATGATATTAACCCCAAAACAACAATTTTGTGACAAATGTTGGGAGTGGAAATGATCAGATCCCAATCTCAGAGACCCCAAAAAGCCACTTAATCATGAATTCTTTTTTTTTTTTAAGATTTATTCATCTTATTACAGCCAGATATACAGAGAGGAGGAGAGACAGAGAGGAAGATCTTCCGTCCGATGTTTCACTCCCCAAGTGAGCCGCAACGGGCCGATGCACGCCGGTCCGAAGCCAGGAACCAGGAACCTCTTCCGGGTCTCCCACGCGGGTGCAGGGTCCCAATGCATTGGGCCGTCCTCGACTGCTTTCCCAGGCCACAAGCAGGGAGCTGGATGGGAAGTGGAGCTGCGGGGATTAGAACCGGTGCCCAAATGGGATCCTGGCACATTCAAGGCGAGGACTTTAGCTGCTAGGCCACTGTGCTGGGCCCTAGAGTGTGATATTTCAGTCGGGTTCAATGATTTTGAAAATTGCACTGAAAAGCTAATTTTACTCCATATTAACTTATTACAATAAACACTGCTGTGTCTATGTATATGATCACTCAGACAGGAAAGGCATCGTCCACCTATGCTGGATAATTTAACTATAGTCACAGGAGCAAAACTCACATAATTTAAGGTTAAAGAGGCTCTTTCCATTGTTTTCTCCTTTTAAAATGCAATTTTCAGAGGAATAAGTATAAGAAAATGAAGTGTAGTCTTCCTCGTGTTCCCCAAGTCCTTGCAGGCTCTGCCTCTACAGAAGTAGGCAGATGTGACTGAGAAGTTCCTTTGGCCCACATTTCCCAGTCAAGTCTCATTATCTGTAGCATTAGGAAACTTCTTTCACCCAATCCCCTGGTCTTCAAAGTTGTGCCATCTCTTTTCCTACCAAATAATTTATTCCTTTCTTTCCTACAAACCTGTGTGTCCCACTGCCTAGAAACTGTGTTTCTAGGCTACATTCCCAGGTCCTTCCTTTCACTCATCTGCAAAGCTAGCAAGAAAGACTGATGCTGAATAAGTGTTCAAGGCAGATGGAAAGTTCTGGATGTGAGGTGAGGCTAGAGAGGTGTACCAGGAAGAGGCTGATGCAGGCTTGGAAGGAAATGTGAAGGATTTGGGAGATTATCTGAAAGGTGTTCAAAAGGAGAGTGTTACAATCAGACTTGTATTTTAGTGTTAGCTGACATTCATAGATCATTACCATGTGCCAGGCCACATTTTAAATGCTTTTTATCCAACAGGAATTCATCTAATCCTTACCACAACCCTATAAAGTAGATACTGCAATTTTCCCTGCCTAGTAGATCTGAAGAAAATGAGGCAATAAGGTAATTAAATAACTTACCCAGAGTCACACAACAGAACCCGTAACCAAACCAACATTTGTAATCAAATCAGTGCTCGTGTGCTAACCACAATCCACCCCCTCTTAAGAAGAATCATGATTCACTGTGAAACTGAATTCTGTTTGGTACAGAATGGAGAACAGGAGTAAGAAGACAAGCTGGGAGGCTTTGGCAGTCATACAGGCAGGAGATGCTTATTGTAACAGAGAGAGAAAACTACAATTGAGAAATTGACTCAAAAACCAACAATTCCTACCATCAGCTACACACTGAATTGTCTGGGACGCTCCAAAAAGTACAAATATGGGTCCCACTTCCAGAAATTCAATCTGTATTAGTCTTGGCACTGGAATTTTTCAATGTACATAAGGTATTCCAGGGTGCAGGAAAAATGGATAATTTTTTTAAAGATTTATTTATTTTTATTGGAAAATCAGATTTATAGAGAGAAAGCTCTTCCATCTGATGATTCAGTTTCCAAATGGCTGCAGCGGCCAGAGCTGAGCTGACCCAAAACCAGGAGCTTCTTCCAGATTTCTGATGCAAGTGCAGAGTTCCAAGGCTCTGGGCTGTCCTCCACTGCTTTCCCAAGTCATAAACAGGGAGCTGGATGGGAAGTGAAGCAGCCGGGACATGAACTGGCACCCACATGGGATCCTGGCCCATGCAAGGTGAGGATTTAGCCACTAGTCTTTCACGTGGGGCCCAGGCAAAATTTTAAATCTGAAGTCCAAACCAGTGTTTCCCAGACTCTAATATTAAAAAAATTAATTTTAAATCCTATTGAAATTTAAGTTCTGATTAGTTGGTGCTAGTAGGTGGCACTAGGCAGACATTCTGAGTTGTTGCTAGGCCATGGAGCACACACTGAAAAGTGCTCTTACTCACTCTCTCTCTCTCTCTCTCTGTGTCTGTCTGTGTCTGTCTGTGTCTGTCTGTGTGTGTGTGTGTGTGTGTGCACCAGGGTTACTAGTTGATCTTATTAGTCGTTGGAGTGAATGAGCAGACCCTGGGACAGTCAGAATACTCAGCTGGTCACTTCCTTCTGAAAGCAACATTTTCTCAGCTCCTTGCACCTGGTTAGAGACCACCAGGTTCTGATGGAGGTATCCTTTAAAAGGAAAAGGTTCATAATACTTGCTAATATAAGGTTTTAGCAACAGGACTGAATGATTAAACAGCTATGAAAAGTATACAAGTAAAGCAGAGTCAAGGTTGGAAAGCAGTTTCATGTTTCTAGATTAGCTATTTGATGACATTAACATAAGTAGCGAACACTATATATAGCAGCTGAGGGGTGTGTTTGTAGGGGAAAGGGGGAGTTCAACTGTGAAGAATGAGTTGGAGGCTTCCATAAGGTATCCAGGTGAAAATGTCCAAGAGAAGGCTGAGCAAGACAAAGTATATGGGGCAGAAGGAGGAAAAAAAAACAATGCAATCAACAAAAAGTAAACATACAGAGAAAATTAGGAAAGCCAGGATTGTGTACCAGGAAAGGGAAGACCATTTTGAGAAGGAGGATGTGGTAAATAATGCTTAATGATGCTGAAAAATCAGGCAATTGAATGATTAGCAGTTAGCTTTAGCAAAAAAGAGATGAGAGCAGGTTCATGGTAGGGGACAGGCAGCAAAAAAAAATTAGCAGAAGAAGGGAGTTAATGAGTAGGAAAGGCTTTAAAAGATGGTTGTAAAGGTCAAACAGAGGAATACCAATAGTCTGGCAGGAAGACATCTGACTAAAGAGGAACATATTTTAAAGATGGGTGTTTTTAAAATGCTGATGGCAAAAGGCTCATAGTGGGGAAGAAATTTTTTATGTAAGAAGAAAGAAGACAATCTCGTAGGCTTTCAGACAAGGTAGGGGAGGAAGTCAGAACATGGCACAAAGATGAACTCTCATTCTAGCATGGGACAAAGATACTGCTAAGATTATAAACATGGTGAATGTTTGAAGAAGCTGTGTTTGGTGGTTTCTGTTTCCTGAGAGGGTCTTGAGTTATCTTTTAAATGTGGGGACAGATGTGGATAGTAAGGTCAAAGGTTTCAAGAAAAAGGAAAAGAATAGATAATATTTAACGAACAGAGTGTGGCAATGAATGAAGTACTAGGCCAGGTTTGAAGGAAATGGAGAAGAACTGTCACTTTCATATTTGTCATAAGTAACAAACTTGCCTGGATCTTTTGCTTGGTGTTGTTAATGGGGAAGTATCTGGCTAGTAATGTAGTTGGAATAACAATGGCATGAAATAGAGAATTTAGGGTCCAGTGCAATGGTTCAGTGGCTAAACCCTTTCTATGCAAGTGCCAGGATCCCATGTGGGAGCTGGTTCCTGTCCTGGCTGCACCATTTCCCATCCAGCTCCACGCCTATGGTGTGGGAAAGCAATAGAGCATGGACCAACGCCCGCATGGGAGACCCAGAAGCTCCTGGCTTCTGGCTTTGGATCATCTCAGCTTGGGCCATTGTTGGTACTTGGGGAGTAAACTAGTGGACAAAAGATATTTCTTTGTTTTTCCTTCTCTCTGTAAATATGTCTTTCCAATAAAAGTCAAATAAATCTTTTTTTTAAAAAATAAAGAGAATTTAACTTTCCCTTGAGGAAGTTATATCATTATACTCCAGCTCAGAGAAGAAAAGACCAAAAGAAAACAAAGACTGTGTATCACAGGCCACACAACTGATGGGATATTAGACCATCTCATCTGTTATGCATTACTGCTTTCTCTGTGTTGTTTTATGTTTGTGCATCAAAGTTGAATTCACGGAGTCACCTTAAGTCCTTGGTTCTATCCTTACCTTAGTACAAAGGCCAAGATCTATACCCTGAATGATACAGAGACGAGAAATACTGTAAGACTGAGCTCCAGTATGCAATATGAGGTGTGATTTAGCAAGTGTCCTGGTGCATCCATGAACTTAAATTCACCAAACAAAATTGTTTTCATAATGTTACCCATTTGGCCTAGAAATTTGCACAGTCATATGATTTAGTGGATATGGTAGGGCAGCAAAAATAACTATGTGTAGACTTTATTAGATCACTTTGATAAAGGTCATGTTTCTGAAATTCACATCAGTTTAGCACACAACTACCTCAGGCCTTCAGGGAAATATCTATGAAGCTAGATCTGAAGGAATGGTTCCCACTTACATCTCAGAATTTTCTGGGACCCGGCATAGTAGTCTAGTGGCTAAAGTCCTCGTCTTGCATGCACCAGCATCCCATATGGGTGCCAGTTCATGACCCAGTTGCCCCACTTTCTGTCCAGCTCCCTGCTTGTGGCCTGGGAAAGCAGTAAAGGACAGCTCACCCTGCACCCGTGTAGGAGATCCAGAGGAGACTCCTGGTTACTGGTTTCAGATCGGCTTAGCTCCAGCCCTTGTGGCCACTTGGGCATGAATCAGCAGACAGGAGATCTTTCTCTGTGTCTCTCCTTGTCCCTGTAAATCTGGCTTTCCAATAAAAATAAATTAAATAATAAAAAAGGAATTTTCTGAAGCACATCAAGGTCTTCTAGGCAAATGGAGGACAATACCAACTACTTCAGCAGGGCAGGAAGTAGCATATATTGATGTTGGTATTTAGGCTCCATCAGAATTTTTAATGATACCTCACCACCAAAAACAAGACCACAAGAATCCTTGCAATGACTATTTCAGCTGTTTTCTATGACTCATGGCTCAGGAAATTTCACCATGTTCTGCCTCCCATTCTTCTACTTAAAATTTACTTTTCTTATCTGTTCTTCCTGATTTTTATTCCATTGATCCACATCCAGAGTTTTCTTCTCTGCCTGGTCTGTGTGGGTTGACGTGTTACATAGATGACTGCCTTGGAAATGGCATTTTCCCAGGATATTGCCTCTGACTTTGGCTGGCTTAGCACTCTGCACTGCAGTTCTAGCGAAATGGTGCTCCTCTTATTTCCATCTCAGGTTCCCATGTCTGAACACTCCAGTAATCAATTTCTTTACAGAAGCCCTCAAAAATTGTAGTGTTGATTAAAGTTACTTTTACACTTTTACATGTTGGCCTCCTTGAATCTAGATATAGAACCTGAGGGGCTGGAGACCAGAAAGTTAATGTTATTTTCTTGATCTCTTAAAAAAAAAAAAGAAAAAAGAAGTTGGAGCAGGTATTTGGCACAGCAGTTAAAACACTGCTTGAAATTCCTTTCATAGTACCTTGGTTCTAGTCTCAGCTATGCTTCCAATTGAACTTCTTACTGATACATTCATTGAAGGTGATGACTCAAGTAACTGAGTCCCTGCCACTCACATGGGACTGGAGGATGTAGTTCCTCATTCTTGGATTTGGCCTGGCTCAATCCCAGCTATTGCAGGCATTTGGGGAGTGAACAACTGAACAGAAGATCTTTCTCTGCCTACCTCTGTCTCAGTGTCTCTTGCTCTATCTCCCTGCCCTTCTAATAAAATTTATTTTAAAAAAGAACTTGTTTAAAATATTTATCTGTTGAGGCTAGCACAGTGGCCTAGCAAGTTAATTCTTCACCGGCAGCACTGGCGTCCCATATTTCAAGTCCTGCTGCTCCACATCTGATCTAGCCAATGGCCTAGGAAAATATCGATGATGGCCCAAGTGCTCGGGCTCCTGCATTTATGTGGGAGATCTGGAAAGAGCTCCTGACTCCCTGCTTTGGATCAGCCTAACTCTGACTGCTGGAAGTCATTTGGGGAGTGAACCAGCAGATGGAAGATCTCTGACTGTGTCTCTCCCTCTGTAATTCTTTCAAGTAAAATAAACAAATATTTTAAAAAGATTTATTTATTTTAAAGGCAGAGAGTTGGAACCTGCCCAAGAAAATCATTACCGATACACTCATCTTATTCTGCTCTCTGAATACAAAGGTACATTTATTTAAAAAGAGCAGGAAGAACTTATAAACCTACCATGACTTAGATGGGGTATACTTAGACATAGCCTGTCTTAGCCCTCAGCAGGCCTTGACTGCTTGTTCAAAAAATGTGAACACGCACCTCCTCTATGACCCAGCCATTGCAATCCTGAGCATTTGCCGCAGAAAATGAAGACTTGTGTTCATGCAAAACTGGTGCATGAATATTCATAGCATCTTTGTTTGTAATGGCAAAAGCAGCAACTTGGGGAGAACCCATATGTTCTTTGCTGGGTGAATGGTTAAAAACAGTGCAGTCCATCCACGAAGGTATATGACTCAGGGAGGAAAACAAATGAGCTATTGATTCATATAGCAACACAGGTGATTCTCTGGGGGAAGTATGGGGACCGAGAGAAGCCAATCCCAAGAATTTGAACATGCTAGGATTGCATTTCTATCAGATTCATGAGATGACAAAATTGTCAACATGCAGAGCTATGTGGTAGCCAGGGATAAGGGTTTCAGAGTGCGAGGGAAGTCTGTGTGATTCTGAAATGTTAAAGGATGGATCCTGGTGGTAATGGGGTGCTTCTGCACAGGCAAATCTGGGGAAATGTGAATACGATCAATGGATTCTACTATTATGGCTATCTTGGTTGTGACTGTGTAGTGCAGTTTATTCCAGATGTTACTATTTGGGAAAACTGAGCATAGAGTCCACAGGTTCTCTCTATATAATCTCTTATCCATACAAGTGAATCTGCAAGGACATAAATGAAGATTTCAGTAACAGTACTTTATAAACCATTTGCCTCTCCTTCACTGCTGCTTCTTCAAACATTTTGACTCTCAGGTGTCCCAGCCGTGGCCTGTCTGTCATTCCATCTGCCCACAGTCGTGGAGTCTTTCTTGGGATGTGTTGAAGTTGTTGAGTATGGGCTCTCATCATCCATGCTCCAACTCTCCTCCCACCTGTGCCCCAGGATGCCTGGTCAGCAGAGGGTGGCTGAGTGTGCCTGATCATGGTCTGAACTCCTCCCACCCACCCTGTGGTCAAACCTGGCTGGCCTCTAAGGTATGAATGGGCTGACACCTATGGCACTTATGGAGTATTTCCTGGGTATCCAGATTATTGCTGTTGTGGATCCTGAGAGACGTTTATGATGGCTTAGTCTCTGCTTTTCATATTTGAGACTCAGATTGTGTTGCTAGCTCCTATCTTTGCTCTGGCTCAGTTTTAGGTGTTGCCGTTTCATGTGTGAACCAATTGATGGGAGCTTTTTGCTGTCTCTATTTGACTCTCAAAATAGTTAATTAAGTAATTAGGAAGGAAAAGAGAAATCACTGTTGCTGTGAAAAACAAAGTCAGTTGTGAACTTCATGATGTTCACTTGCTACATCCATCTTGTGAATCCCCTGTTGCTTCCTTACTTCGGATTACCACTTGGCCAGTTTCAGGCTGCTTTTTAGCAGGGTAGTTTATCTCACCAGAGATGGCCCCCAGTCCTCATTTTGGAATGTGTATGTGGGATGTTTGTGCACTGTGCGGTAGCATTGTACTAAGAGGTAAACCCTCTTTTTAAAAACGTCTAGTTTTACTTGAAAGAGTTACATAATGAGAGAGGGGAGAGACAGGAGAGAGAGAGAGAGAGAGAGAGAGAGAGAGAGAGAAAATCTTCCATCTACCAGTTTATTCCCCAAGTGATCGGCAATGGCCAGAGATGGGCTGATCCAAAATTGGGAGATGGTAGCTTCTCCTGGGTCTCCCATGTGGGTGCAGGGCTCTGCTGCTTTTTCAGACTAATAGCAGGGATCTGGATTGGAAGTAGAGCAGTTGGGACATGAGGCAGTGTCCATATGGGATGTTAACGCTGCAGGCAAAGGATTACCTTGCTGCTCTTCCATGCTGGCCCCAATCTTCTTTCTTGATCAGCCTTTTAAAAATGTTCAAGATTGATTGATTGATTTTAAAGGCATAGTTACAGAGAGAGAGAGAGAACCAGAGAGCTCTTTCATCCACTGGCTTACTCCCCAAATGGCGCCAACATCTGGAACTAGAACAGGCTGAAGGCCCAAAACAAACTCCTGACTCCTAGCTTTGGATCAGCTCACCTCTGGCGATTGCAACCATTTGGATCATGAACCAGTGGGTAGAAGACCTTCTCTCTCTCTCTTTGTCTCTGCCTCTCTGTAAGTCTACCTTTGATAAAATAAAATAAATCTTTAAAAGTAAAAAAAAAAAATTATGTCAATTAGATGCCTATATCCCCTAACAGAGTAACTTAATTCACTACCCAACTCCAAGTCCAGCCTCCAACTTTCTGCTAAAGCAAACCATGGACGGCAGCAGCTGATGGCTGAAGGAGGTGTATCCCCACTACACACATGGGACACCTAGATTGGATCCGAGATTCCTGTCCGTGACCTGATCTTGTCTGGGCTATTGGAGGGATTCTTTTGTGCATGACAGTGTTTCTCTCTCTCTTTCACTTCTTCCCCTCCTCCTCCTCAAACACATAAGTAATAATGAAAAATTCTCAGATATGTACTTGCTATATCAGAATAAATACATGAAAAATTTTTAGTACTAGTAGTAAATTTTTGTCCAAGAGGAAATACTGTCTTTTGTTCTGGAGGCCCAACAGTGTGCACTTTTTTTTTTAAGATTTATTCATTTTATTACAGCCAGATATACAGAGAGGAGGAGAGACAGAGAGGAAGATCTTCCGTCCGATGTTTCACTCCCCAAGTGAGCCGCAACGGGCCGATGCACGCCGGTCCGAAGCCGGGAACCTGGAACCTCTTACAGGTCTCCCACGCGGGTGCAGGGTCCCAATGCATTGGGCCGTCCTCAACTGCTTTCCCAGGCCACAAGCAGGGAGCTGGATGGGAAGTGGAGGTGCCGGGATTAGAACCGACACCCATATGGGATCCCGGGGCTTTCAAGGCGAGGACTTTAGCAGCTAGGCCACGCCGCCGGGCCCAACAGTGTGCACTTTTATGCATAGTCCTGTGTGTGTATATGTGTGTATGTATATATGTATGTGTGAAACAAGTCTATAAAATATATTTTCCCTGTAAATCTAACACATTGGGCTTTAGGAGCTTGTTTAATCTTTATCAATCTAGATTGATAAGCAGGCTTCGTGCTATGTTCTGGCACACATCTGTTTACCTTGTCTGGCATACTGTTGAACGAGAGAGCTGAGTGTAATGTGAGACGGAGAATTGAATATGGTGTGACTCTCTTGGCTTAGTGTAAACTTGAAGTAAAATCATGCTGTGTCTCAGAGGCTTCTTGGGGCACAACTGAAGACATATTTGTATGTAAAAATCTTGTGAGGATGACTATGCATCTGCTTGGTACCGAATAAGTTCCAGAATTGGAGAGGCACTTTATGAAGAAGATTGCTAGATATTTCTAAGTCTACAATGACATCTTCCTCCTCTAGTTCACAGTTTCGTTATTGAAGAGGCACTATTGAATTCATTAGGTTACCTGGGGGAAAATATGTAGATAAGATACACACTGCATAAGAGAACTCACCACCACACACTGGCAAAGAAAAAAAAGCAGGAAAAAAAAGGTGGGAGAACCCTGGAGTTCTTTTATTTTTTTTATTGATTGATTGATTTGAAAGGCCAGGTTACATACAAAGAGATCCTCTGGTTCATTTCCTAAATGGCCATGACAGCCAGGGATTATCTAAACTGGAGCCCGGATCCTGGAACTTCTTTGAGTCTCCCATTTGGATACAGGAGCCCAAGTACTTGGGCCATCTTCCATTGCTTTGCCAGGCACATTAATAAGGAGCTGGATTGAAAGTGAAGCATCCAGGGCCCGGTGTGGTGGCCTAGCAGCTAAAGTCCTTACCTTGAACGCGCCGGAATCCCATATGGGCACTGGTTCTAATCCCGGCAGTTCCGCTTCCCATCCAGCTCCCTGCTTGTGGCCTGGGAAAGTAGTGGAGGACGGCCCAATACCTTGGGACCCTACACCCACGTGGGAGACCCGGACGAAGTTCCTGGTTCCTGGCTTAGGATCGGCACAGCACCAGCCGTTGCGGTCACTTGGGGAGTGAATCATTGGACGGAAGATCTTCCTCTCTGTCTTTCCTTCTCTCTTTATATCTGACTTTGCAATAAAAAAATCTTTTTTAAAAAAAGAAAGTGAAGCATCCAGGACTCAACGCAGCTCCTATATAGGATTTCAGCATTGGGGACCAAGGTTTATCCTAACCCATGATGCTGGCCCAAGGAGTTCTTGCAGAATAGAAGAGGGGACAAGAAATCAACACTCCTGAGTAACAGGAGGCTTTCTATCTTTCTTTTCTTTTTCCTCTACTTGTTATGCCATATTTTTATCTACTACAGTTATGCTTGTGATTGTGAAGCAAAAGGAAAATATGCTGCTGTAATAATTTGGGAACAAACAAGGGAGATAGGGATGAAGGAAGAGGAGGGGAAGGGAGGAACCCCTATGCTTCTGCATCTGTATTGTGAATACATGAAATCTACTTACTTTATATAAAAGTATTTCAAAGTGTGAAAGTTAGAGCAGATATATAAATGTTATAATGTAGAAGACTGCTTAAAGTGAGAATTAAAGCTGAATCTGTATTCATGGATAGAATCCACAGAGAAGTTGTGACTAAGGTATCAAGAATAAAGAAAGGGAGAAAAAAACGGAAAAGAAAATTAAGGGGCTTAAATAAAATTAGTTCAGATTCTGAAGTGTGGGAAGTGGCCTCAGAAGAGGCCTAGAAGCTGAGAGGCAGTATCACTACACGTGGTTGAAGAAAGGGCGGTTCTACATGCCATGCTTCAAGAAACAGGTAGTGTGCATTGGTTTTGATTGCCCACTGAGAATATTTTTCCCAGGTGACTTTAAGTTCACAGCAGGTAGACTGTGAACAAATAGCATGGATTGGCACCTTGGCAAAGCAAAAACCAAAAACATTTCTTTTTTAGAATTTTTCCAGCTTTATTGAATTACAGATGCAAAATTTTCATTCATTTTAAATCTATAGTCAATTGTAATAATTGTATACAGTATTTAACAATGACCATAATCAAGTTACTGTAGAGTCCCATCGCCCTAAGTGTTTCCGCACACCTATTTGTAACCTTCCAAGGTCCCTGGCTTTAAGCATCCACTGATCAGCATTTTGTCAATATGACCTTTGTGTTTGAGTTCTTATACTTAGCATAATGTTTTTGAGGTGATCTGTCTTGTGTCCATCAGTTTGTTCCTTCCAGTCCCACAGTTTATATACCCTTTCAACAGTAGATTAACATCTGGATTGTTTCCAATTCGGTCCTGTTATATATCATGCCACTGTAAGCTTGTGAGTACATTTATTTTTTGGACATAAGATTATGTTTATTTTAAGTTGATATCTAGAAACAGAATTTCTGTATTGTGTATGTGTGTTTAATTTTATAAAAAATATAATATTTTACCTTAGTGTTTTCATCACTTTGGATCCCCACCAGCAATTTCTATGAGAGATACATAGATCCACATTCTCACCAACACTTGTTGTTGTCCATCTTTTTAGTATATATGTAGTGATATATTGCTGATTCTAATTAATTTTTCTTATAACTAATGATGTTTAGTATATTTTTATATTCATTTTGGCCATTCATAGTTACTTTTGTGAAATATCTATTCAAACATTTTGCCATTTTTAATTGGGTTATTTGTAATTCTCTTTTTTAAAAGACTTATTTATTTTTATTACAAAGTCAGATATACAGAGAGGAGGAGAGATAGAGAGGAAGATCTTCCATCCAATGATTCACTCCCCAAGTGACCGCAACGGCTGGTGCTGCGCCGATCCAAAGCCAGGAACCAGGAACTTTGTCCAGGTCTCCCACATGGGTGCAGTGTCCCAATGCATTGGGCCGTCCTCCACTGCTTTCCCAGGCCACAAGCAGGGAGCTGGATGGGAAGTGGGGCCGCAGGGATTAGAACCGGTGCCCATATGGGATCCCGGCGCGTTCAAGGCAAGGATTTTAGCTGCTAGACCACCACACTGGGCCCTTGTAATTCTCTTTTGTAAAGATTTATTTTGTTTATTTGAAAGGCAGAGCTACATGCACACACATGAAAGAAATGGAGAAAGAGGGAGAGAGAGGGAGGGAGGGAGCAAGGCAGGGATCAAGGGAGGTAGAGAGAGAGAGAGAAATTGATTCTCCATTCACTGGTTCATTTCCCAATTGGTTACAATGATTGGAACTAGGCTGGCTGAAGCCAGGAGCATCCTCCAGTTTCCCATGTATGTGCAGATGTCCAAACACTTGGAATGTTTTCACTGCTCTTCCCAGACAAATCATCAGGTAGCTGGATTGGGAACTGGGCAACTGGGACATAAACTGGCACCCATAAGGGATGCCCACTTTATAGGCAACAGCTTAATCAGCTGTGCTACAACAACAGCCCTGTATTTTTCTTACTTTTTGGTAGGAGATATTTATTGTAGATAACTTTTACATGGCAAATGTTTTCTCCATATCTGTCTTATTTTCTTTTCTTTTTTTTTTTTCTTTTTTTTTTTTCTTTAATATTTTTTTTCTTTAATATTATTTTCTTAATTATAGCTTTTGAAGAGTAGGGAATTTTAATTTTCATGAAGTGCAATTTCTCAGTTTATTCCTTTAATTTATGCTTTTTTATATGAAGAAATCATAAAAATAAGGCATCTCTCCTATTGATTGCTTTACTTCTCACATCTCCACAACAGCATTGGGCCAGGGCCAAAGCTAGAAGCGAGTAACTTGTTCCAGGTTTTTACATGGATAGCAGGAACCTGATTACTTGAATCATCATTATTGCTTTCAGTGTCCACATTATCAGGAAACTGGAATCAGAATCCAGAACCAAGGGTCAAATCCAAGCACTCCAATGTGGGATGTGGTGCATCTTACTAGTAGCATAAATGCTAGGCCAGATACATATCCCTTGCAAACCGACTTTATATGTTGTTCTATGTCCACATAGACTGTGATGCTTAATGCTATAATGTAAATTTGGCTGTGCTATAGTTCTCTGATATCTGGTCAGATAGTGTTCTGGATATTTCTGTGTGGTGGTTTTGATGAGATTAATATTTTGATTGGTGGGAATTAAGTCCTTCCATAAAATGTAGACTCCTCATCCAGTTGAAGGCCAAAATGAGGCAAAGATTCAGTCTCCTCAAGAAAGAGGGAATTCTTCCCACAGGCAGTCATTACAACGAAGAACATTGGTCGTCCCCTGTTTACAGGCTCCTGCCAATTTTCAGGCATCAACTACAACACCGCTCAGTCCTGGGTCTTCAGACCTCTAGACCACCCTACAGAGGGTGGACTTTCCAGTCTTCATTAACATAGTCATGTGAACTAATTCCACAAAATCTCTCACACGCACACTGTGTATATGTGTATATAATGAATATGAATACATATATTTGAATGCATACACACAAATGTCCACACAAGCATGTCCTGTTTGTTCTGTTTACCTAGAAAACTCAGCTAAAACACACACACACACACACACACACACACACACACAATGTGCATGCTCTTTCAGGGTCACGGTCAATCTCATCTTTACACTTCCTATACTTAATCAAGAATTGATTAATTAATCAAGAAGGGACTTCTTTAGTAACTTACAGTATATTTAATTGTCATGTAAGAAAACAATATGCATATACCAAATAGATTGTGCTGCTACAATAATTCTTCATATTGTAATAAGAAACAGTAAGAAATTCAAATGAAGATATGGTAAGATTGGATCACTCTCACATTACTGAAGAAAATATAAAATGGTACAACCACTCAGTAAAAAAAGCTTGTTAATTTCTTTAAAAATCTAAATATGTGAGTAGAAATTACATTCCTAAGCAAAAGCCTAAACACAATATTTAGAGCAGCTTAATTCATAATAGCTTTAGCCATGAACTGAAAACACCTAAGGTACCCCTTTAATATCTGAATGATTAGATTATGGTACACCAATTCCATGGAATACTACTCAGCAACAAAAAGGAGCTAATGACTGTTACAGGTAACAATCTGAATGATCTCCAAAGAGTGTGCAGAGGGGAGAAAACTAATTCCAAAGGGTTATATACTGGGGTGGGCATTGTAATTCAGCAAGTTAAACCGCTGCCTGGAATGCATGCATTCTATATTGTAATACTTGGGATCTAGCTCTGCTTCTGATTCAGTTTCCTGATAATTTGCACCATGGAAGACAGCAGATAGTGGCTCAAGTACTTGCAACCTTGCCACCTACATGGGAGACCTAGAATAGTTCCTGAATCCTGACTTCTTCCTGGCCCAGCCATGACATTTACAGGCATTTGGATCATGGACCAACAGATGGGATATTTGTTTTTTAGAAATTTTAAAAGATTTATTTATTATTTGAAAGGCAGAGTTACAGGATTGGGTGAGTTGAGAGACAGACATCTTCCACCTGCTGGTTCACTTTCCAAATGGTCACAATGACCAGGACTGGAAGCCAGGATCCAAGAGCTTCATTTGGGTGTGCCACATTGGTGCAGGGACCCCAGCACTTGGGCCATCTTCCACTGCTTTCCTAGGGGAATTAACAAGGATCTGCATTGTCAGTGAAGCAACTAGGTCTCAAACCAGCACCCATATGGGGTGTTGGCATTGTAGGCAGCAACTTAAAGCACTATGCTACAAGACTGACCTCTCAGAAGCGTTTATAGTTCTCTCTCTCTCTCTCTCTCTCTCTCTCTCTCTCTCTCTCTCTCTCTCCTTCCCTCATCTCTATGTTTCAAATAACATGCCCACATCTCCCATTGGAGTACCTAGGGTCAAGCCCCAACTCTGCTTTCAACCCAACTGCTTGCTGATGCTTCTGGAAGGCAACAGATTATAGCTTGAGTACTTGAGTCCCTACCACTCACATGGGAGACCTAGCACTGGCTGTTTCAAACATTTGTTGAGAGACTTGGCAGATGGAAGATTCATTCTCTCTTCTTCCTCTTGCTTTGCCTTTTAAAATAAATAAAATTAATACATATTTTAAAATATTATGTATCTCCTGAGTCTTAAAATTATATAAATGGAGAATACTTACTGCTTATTATGCGTTAGAGAAAGGATGAGATTGGAGGCAATTTGGTTGCAGCTAAAAAAAGGAAGCATAGGGGATTCTTGTATTTATGGAAATATTCTTTATTTTCATCCTAGCTGTAATATTGTGTAATAGAATTTTTTAAAGACATATTTTACTTGAAAGGCAGACTTAAGGAAAGAGCAGGAAAGACAGGAAAGAGAGTGAGAGAGAGAGAGAGAGACAAAGAGAATGAATTTTCCATCCACTGTTTCATTCTCTAATTCCCTAAATGGCTGCAACAGCTGAAATGGGAAAAGACCAAAACCAGGAGGAGCATGGAACATCTTCCAGATCTCCCATGTAGGTTCAGGGTCCCAAGCACTGGTTTTTCCCAGGGCTTGATCGGGTAGCTGATTCAGAAGTGGAGTAACTGGATCTCAAATGTGTGCCTGGCAGGTGGAGACTTAGCCTCCTACAACACCAGCCCCTGTGTAATAGTTTTGTAAATTATTGTTGTTAGGGCAACTGAGAAAAGAGTATATTTACATATTTACTTATTATTTCTCATATCTGCACACTAATATGTAGTTACCTCAGAATTAAAAGTGTAATTTTAACAACTAAACCAATAAAGCATATTTCCAATGGTAAATTCCATATAGATATTATGTAGCGCAAGACCAAAAATAGTAATTGTACCCATGGAGAAAAAATGTAATCATAGAGCACTATAGAAGTGCTGCTGGAAGGAGAAAGATTCAATTGTCAAAAGATCAAATAAGTTATCTTTTCTGAATAGCTTCAGGGGTTCAAAATGATGTCACACTTTAGTATGCTTCCGATTAGAACAAGGGTAAGTGTAGTTTTTTTCCCCCTGGAGTTCCTAATGATAATTAATTTTTAAAATGATTTATTTTATTTATGTAAAAGCATAGATAAGAAGAGAGATGGAGGGAAGGATGGAGGAAGAGAGAGAAAGAGAAAGAAGGAGAGAGAGAGAAAGCGGGAGAGAAGAGACAAGGAGACAGAGATCTGCCATCTACAGGTTTACTGTGATGGCAGGAGCCAGGGATTCCATCAGGATTTCCCACACAGGTGACAGGGATTCCTAGTCCTTGGGCCATCTCCTGCTGCTTTCCCAGGCACTTTAGCAGGAAGCTGGATTAGAAGTAGAGCAGCCAGAACTAAACCCAATGGTCTGTGTGCTTTAATGTCAGGACACACCTCCAACTACCCTAGTCCCTGAGATAAGAGATCCTGTTACATTTAAGACCACCTGGACATTCTAAAAGCCGGAGTTTCTTGTTGATGTCAAAGACCATCAGTGTCACTCTCTCTCTCACACACACACACACACACACACACACACACACACACACACACACCAGGACTCTGGCCTCAAGCCTCTGACATAGTGCAGTAGTGTGTTGTAGGTGCAGCCACAATGCCATTGTGGCCACTTGTGGAATGAACCAGCGAATAGAAGATCTTTCTTTCTGTATCTCCTTCTCTCTGTAAAGCTGGCTTTCCAGTAAAAATAAATTATTTTTTAAAAAAGTAAAGCCTGACATCTTTTAATCAGTTAAATCAATTAGGCAAGGTCATTTTTGTAAGATAGCAAATGTATGAATAGTGGATTATGGAGCAAGTAGAAAGTCTTAGGGATTTTGATTAAAATCTAAGTACTTTGGATACCAGAAAAACATTGTACCGCATCAATCAACAAATACCTTTTTAAAAATTTCTCTAAAACACACCAATTTCCTGTATTTTACCGTACAGTTTTAAGAACTTTGTGGTACTTCCCCCTTTCCCTTCCCTCCTGACCGTATTCCCCACCCCTCCTCATTCCATGTTTCTTTTCTTTTCTAATTTTTCTAATGGTATGCTTTCATTTCGCTTCACGATCTCAGCTTTAACACTCCATTAGGTAGAAATATCAACACATAGCAAATAGAAAATCTAAAAAATAGGGTTGGGGGAAGCAAACCCTACTAATAGAATAGACAAAGGCTGTAAAAAGTAGATTCCAGAATGTCAGTCCCAGTCATTTAGGCTACATTTTTGTACTCTGTGTATTAGTTACCATAGATCAGGGAAAATGTATTTGTCTTTTAGGGTCTGGCTTCTTTCAATGATCATATTGATTTCCAACTGTATCCATTTAGTTGCAAAAAGACAAGATTTATTATTTTTAATGGCTGAGTAGTATTCCATAATGTATATATACCACATTTTCTTTATCCAGTCATCAGTTGATGGACATCTGGGTTGATTTTATATCTTAGTTATTGTGAATTGAGCTTCTGTAAATATTGGGGTACAGGTAGCTTGTATGCTGATTTCATTTCATTTGGATACATTTTGCAGAGTGGAATAGTTGGATATTATGGTGTATCTGTTTTCAGACATCTGAAGCTCTCCATACTTATTTCCATAATGATTATACTAGTTTACATTCCCATCAACAGTAGATTAGGATGCCTTTTCCCACATCTTTGCCATATTTATTGTTTCCTGGTTTGTTTTTTCCTATAATTTTTTTATATTTTATTTTTAATTTTATGATACAATTCCATAGGCTCTGAGATTTCCCTTACCCCTTCCCCAAACTCCCTCCCCCCACTGATTTCCCCCATATTATTACAATATTATAGTCCTTCATAAGCAGTCATAAGTCCATTGTTTTGCAATCTAAGTGTATCTTGACATTGTGGGTACAGATAATGGCAGACAGTCCAGCATCCTATTATCAAGATATATTGTACAGTTTCACTGGGAGTCCATATTTGGTTTGGATGTAGAGATGCATACTGCATTGTATCTTCACATCTGGATATGATCATCTTCTCTATTACACAGATACTATATATTCCCTTGTTTCCTGATTTCTATATGATAGCCATTCTAATTGGGATGACTTTCATTTGACTCAGTGAGATTTTCAGTTGCATTTTCCTGATGGCTAATGAACCAGAACCTATGGCCGTATGAATTTCAATCCCCACCTGCTATTATTCCTCCAATGGTTATAGCAGTATAGTCCCTTAGCAACAGTTATGAGATTTACTTTCTGCTATTTAATTGTATCATGATGAGCTAGGTATGGATAGAAGTAGAATGTCTAATATCATACTGTATGGTTATATTTACATTTTTCCTAATGGAGTCCTTCTTTCTTTGGCAGTAGAGACAAGTACTATAATGTAACTTTACTACCATCATTAGGAAAGATGTTGTGCTGCTCCTTACTGCCAGATCATATCAGCGACGGAGGACAGAGATGGTCCCCCAATGTTGTCCCAGGGACCCTGATGGGGGGAGGAAATGTCCTGAAGGTGTTGCTTGAGTAACCTCAATTGTTCTGAGCTGTTATGGTCCTCATTGTGCCAGATGTGAGAAACCACTTCCAATGCATATTGGCTGTTTAATTCTATTTCAGTTTGTCTGTGGCCTTAGGTGCTTGCTGGAGAAGCTGGCCTGTAGTGCTATTCAGCTTGATTTTCTTTCCATCCCTTGATTTGGCACTCAGGGTTCTCTGTTGAATCAGAGGCTGGCTGTCCTGTCATTTGTGTGCCTTGTAGTGTGTTGTCTATCCTTGCATGGGAGGCAGCAATGCGGATGGCCTAGTCCTGCAACACATGCTCCAAGGTTGAACCATATGTGATGTTCCCCAAAGTTGGTGATTAGGTGGAGCAGTCCTGTTGAAATGACTCCAAAGAACCCCTACTGGGCTGATACCCAGACCCAGCTCTCATGAGCACTGGTAGGTGCAGTGTCCTGGTCTGGCCCACCTTCTGCTCCAGGCCATGTGTGTAGTGGCCTAGTTTGGGAGACACCCCTGCCCCCGCAAGCACTCCTACCATTCTAGTCCCCATATCTGGCTTTCAGGTACTCTTGAAGGGCGCAGTGACCTCGCCTGTCCTCAGCCCTGGCTCTGGCTATACCAGTGAGTGCTACAGCTTAGTTGGAGAGACCCCTTATGCCCCAGCCAGGCCCACTACCAGACCAGACTCTCTGTGCCATGGATGTTGCAGCCTGACCCAGCCTGGCCTGTTTCTAGACCGAACTCTCATACATGCCAGCCGGTACTGTGGACTAGTCAGGGAGACCCCTCAGAACCCTAGCCATACCTATGCCCAGACCTGTCTCTGTTAGCTGTAATTCTGTTGTGAATTTTTATAACTATGTTTGTCAGGGATATTTGTGTATTCTTTTCTTTGTTGTATCTTTATCTGGTTTTTTAAATTAAGGTGATGTTGACCTCTTAGTAAGAGTTTGGGAGTATTCCCTCCCTTTCAATTGTTTTGAATAGTGTTAGAAGAATTGGAATTAGTTCTGCTAAAAGAAAGTTTGGTAGAATTAAACAGTGCAGCCATCCAGTCCTAGCCTTTTCTTTTTTGGGAGGGTCTTTAGAGATTATTTAATCTCTGTTTTAGCAATTGGTCTACTTAGACTTTCTATGTCATCATGGCTCAATTTATGCAGGTTGATGTGTTCAGAAATCCATCAATTTCTTCTAGATTTTCCAATTTGTTGGTATGTATCTGTTTGTAATAATTCCTGATGATTTTTTATATATCTGTGTTGTCTGTTATTATATTTTTGGTTTTTTCCCTCTGATTTTATAGGTTTGGATATTCTCTCTTTGGGTGTATCAGTTTTGTCTCCCCCCGCCCCACAAAAAACAGTTCTTCAATTCATTCACCTTATGTATCACTTTTTGTTTCAAATTTGTTCTATTCATAATTTTAACTGTTTCTTTCTACTATCAAGGATTTGGTTTGTTGTTTTTCTGGGTCTTTGTGATGTATTGGCAGATTTTTTTTATGCCTTTCTGATTTCTTGATATAGGCACTAATTGCCATGAATTTTCCTCTTAACACAGATTTTGCTGTTCCTATAGGTTGTGATATGTTGTGCTAGCATCTTCATTTGTTCCCAGGTATATATGTTTTAATATTCCTTTTGATTTCTTCTATGACCCACTGTTCATTCAATATACTATTGTTCAGTCTCCATATATTTGCATATTTTTTTAGGTTTTTGTTGATTTCCAGCTTCATTCCATGTTGTCAGAAAAGATATGTGGTATGATTTCATTTTTTTTAATTTGCTAAGGCTTACTCTAGATCCTTTAATTTGGTTTATGCTAGAATAGGTTCCATGAACTGCTGAAAACAATGTGTACTCTGCAACTGTGGTAGGAAATGTTTTATGGATCATTAGGTTCATAGTACAGATTAGCTGTGTGATTTCTTTGTTGTCTTTCTAATATAATTTGTCTATAGATGAAAATATGGGGCTGAAATCCCCCATTGATATTTTATTGGAGTTTATGTCTCCCTTTAGATACAACTGCTTTTTAAAGAACAGGTACCCTGGATTTTTCTGCATATACATTTACTATAAGTCACTTCTTATTGGATTAATCCACACATCTCAGAGCTTGCAGAAGGTTAGGGGTTAGGGGTATTGTATGCCTCACAGTCCCTTCTGTGTGCACTGCCCCCTGCCAGGCTATAAACCCCAACAAAAGTCAGTGGGAAACATGAATTTGTCCTTTTGACATAACCACATAATTGTGTCTGCTCATGCAGAGCTAAGTGCCAGGTACACAGCCAGCACAGCTGCACTACCTTTAAAACGGTGGCTTCTCTAAGCTGGTCTGGACACTATTTGGGAAAATGGGAACAGATGTATTTTTCCTGTGGCAACCCCCCAGAACCCTTCCCTTACTCTGACTCTGGGTCCAGACAGGAGCCAGATTGCTCCACAAGATTCTAAGGCAGATAATATCATCAGTGACTGGCCATCAATAGTCTGTCCCCACCTCTTACTTTAGTTCTGCTGTGTTCCCCTGCCCTCAGTGAAGTGTCTCTTACTTGAGGTGAAGATGAACTGACAGCTCACCACCAGCTGCTAACTACCCCACTTCGCTGACTGCACGCTCTTCTTGTCCCTTAGAGCTTCCACTACTTTCTTGCACTTCTTTGCCAAAAATTTGTCATCTGAACTTCTGGAAGCACAGTCCTTCTATCATTCTTTTCATATCCCAGAATCAGCCCTAATTAGTGTGGCTATACCCTGTTCAGCCATCCTGGGTCTCCTACTAGTAAATATCTTAAATGTATCCCACATGTGCATCTCTAATATGATCATGTCTACAGGTTATATGTGACTTTCTCCTGCATATTGTCTTCAGTTCCCATTTAACTGAAGTTAGCCTGACTACTCAGTGTGTTTGAAATGGAATGCCTAATACAATTGTTATTAGAAACAAGAATACAAAACATTGTGGCATAGTGGGTTAAACCACTATTTAGGTGTCTACATCCCACACCAGAGTGCCAGTTCAAGTCGTGGCTTCTTTGCTTCCTGCTAAAGTACCTGTGAAGACATCTGATAATGACCAAAGTGCTTAGGTTTGGACCAACTACGTGGGGGACTTGGATTGGCCTCATGCTTCAACCTGGTTCTGACCTAGTTGTTGTGGGTATTTGGGGAGTGAAACAGAATGGAAGATCTCTCTCCATCACTCTGCCTTTCAAATAAAACAATAATCATTGTTTTAAAAATAAATTAAAATGATGTATATTTCCCATTTTTTACTAGATGTTAAATTTTAAAAGAGATTACTTGAACAAAAGAGCATCATAAAGAGGAAGGGAGATGGGATAGAAAGAGAGAGACAGCCAGATTTTCCACCCAATGATTCACTCCTCTAAGTGGCTGTAATGGTCAGGGCTGTGTCAGGCGAAACCAGGAGCTAGAAGCTAGAAGTTTCATCCAGATCCCCCATATGGGTGAAAGGACTCTATTATTTGGGCCCTCTGCTGTTGCTTTCCCAGGTATATTATCTGAGAACTGAATCAGAAGCAGAACAGGGGAGATTCTATCTGGTACCCATAATAGATATGCCATAGGCAGTGCGGGTAACTTGCTGCCCCAAAAGTACCGCTCCTGGAGTCTTAATTTTTACAAACACCAAATATGACTCAAAAAAATCCACATTTAAGTACACCGTGGAAACTGCCCTTGTGCCCCAGAGTGTTAAGCTACCACCTCTGAAGCTGGCATCCTGTATTGGAGTACAAGTTCAAATCTTATTGGCTGTGTTTCCTATTCAGTTCCATATGAGAGTGCCTGGGAAAGCCATGAAAGATGGCCCAAGTATGAGGACCCCGCAACACGTGTAGAAGACCAGGAAAGAGTTCCTGTCTCACAGCTTCAGCCGGGTCCATCCCTGGTTCTTGTGGCCTGTTGGGGCATGAACCAGCCAATGCAAGATCTCTTTTTCTCTCCCCTCACTCCTTTTCCCATTTCTTTCTGTTTCTACTTCTCTGTCACTTTGTCTTTCAAATAAATAAATGAACAAATGAATAAATGTGTGTGCCCTCCTAATGTTCTGATATGGACTAATCAACCAAGATCTACAAGATAATAAAATTTTGTATGCCATGAAAAAGAGTGATTCATATTTTTATTTGGGAGTAAATACATAAAGATCTTTGGAAGGATATAAAAAGAGAAAATAAAAGAAACCTGCTCTAGTAATGGAGCCAAATACAATGCTAAAAATGTGTATTGTTCATAAAATATCAAAATAACTACATATCCAAATATAATGGAGTCCTGAATGGTGTGCTGCATTAGCCTACTATGTGCTTTCATGGTTTATTGGTTGTTTTTTTCGTGTGTAATTTAAAAAACCCAAACGAGCTCTGCTAATTAAGCTCGCCTTGGCCAGGAGCTCACTTGGATCTCTGACAGTTCCTAGTTAAAGCTCAGTTTATGGATTTTGACAGCAAACCAAGATCCTCTTGTTTGCTTCAGGAAAACTGGCTGGTTTTAGTCCCTGCCATTGTTCTGGGTTACCATCATTCTAACAAGTCATCAATTGTCTTGACCATGACTTAGAGTTGTGCCAGGTTTTTCTTGGTCACTTTTTGTCTCACACAGGTAGTAATAGAGTGGTGACATATTGTTCATTTTTAACTTAGGACAAATTATCTAGAAAATAAGAATAGGTGATGTATTAAGGTGAACATGCTGAACTACTGCATATATACATGGCTTTGGCATATATTTTAAATCTTATATTTAATGCCTCGCAATTGCTTCAGAATTCAGAAAATAAAAAATACCATAGAGAAGGGACATATTTAGAATGCATTTTTGGATATTATAACTCAATGTGAATAGTATCTAATTTTTTGTAATTTTATATAGATATTGACATGTTTGAGAATAGGAAAATAAGCCGAGTCACAGATCTTTGGTATTTTGATTATTAAGTCTACCTCATCTCCCTTTTTGCATCTCCTTATCAGAAAAATGACCTAAGATTTTCCATCTAGTTGATATGAGATTCGTAAGAAATCTAATAATACTTTGATTTTACAATTATTCAGTGTAACTGGTTTCCTAATCCTTAACCCTTTATAGAGTTCAGCTTGAAAGAAAATCCAAAACTTGTAAAAAATTAGAAATTCTTTTTTTACCATCTACAGTATACTGGCGTGGCTTAGCTGAAACACTTATCTGTGACCTTGAGAAAGCCAGTGGCTAAATTGGAGCAGTAGAGTAATAATGAAGGGCACTCCTCTGCCACTACATGCCCTCCCCCCAAAAAAGAGGAGCAAATATTCATCCTAACAGGTAAGTGTTTTTATAATTATGGCAGATGGTGATTGAAGCAAAGGCAATTCAAGATGTGGGGTTCTGGGGGGCATGCAAAAGCAATAATTTTGAATGTTTGACATTTGTTTTGAAACTACCTTACTACCCTATCCCCTTTACCATCTGTCTGTTATCCCTCCCAACACCCACCTCTGTCTTCCCACAGGGCTCCATTGTCTGCAGTTCCTGTTTCTCAGGGGCGGAGCTGTGGGAGGCAGCCATGGGTGCCATAATAGGCACCTGCGGCCAGCACAATGGGCTGTGGGTGCTTGTGGGAGAGACAGATTGATGTATTGTGCATGGGGGAGGAGGGCTGTCACTTGAATCCATGTGAACCCAGGCTTTAGGGGCAAGGGAGATTGACAGCTTTTGTAGGTTGCATTTCTTTTTCAAAGCTTGGCTTTAATAGACAGTAAGTTTGGGGCCCCAGGCTTTCACTCCCATAATTCTAACAGGGCAATCACGAGCATTCAGCATTTCTTTTTACCCCCCTTGTTACGCATTAAATGATTTCAGTAAAGGAATGTGCAGCATTAATTAGAATTTGTTAGCAGATACCAAGGGGAAAAGTTTCTTCACAACAACTATAGGAGGTGTCATTTGTACAAAGACTTTTTTGTTTTCTTTCCCCATTACATTATCACTGCAATATGTAAGGTAGTGATTCTTTTCATTTAAATTAAGTGGAAAGCTACTAAATCTTGTTTTATTCTCCAAAAAGAATAAGGTCCTTAACACTTATCTTTTAACTTCTTTCATTTCCTAAGGTTGATGTTTACTTTTGCTTTCAGTCCGACCCATTTACTGATCTGTGTAGTTGTGTATCCAGTTTTGTGTACCATTTAGCTTTTACAATTACAGGCAGCTCACTGTACTGATATATACAAGGGCTGTTTCCAGGTAAAGTAGCTACCGTTGATATACCAAGCCCTTTTTGGTAATGGTACACTGAAAAATATTAAAAATTAGACTCCCTTAGGTTTACATCCTAAATTTATTTTCTAAAACCACTTTCTGCTACTTGTTGTTTAGCCTTAGTCATGACATCAAATTTACAGAATAATGGGGTAGCATGCAAGAAATATTTTTCCCAACAAAAAACTCATTCATAAGCCATGCCATTTAAAAAGAAAAAAACTTATTTAAAAGCTGCTCTCCCTACGTAGATAGCATGGTTTCCTTATAGCTAGTAAAAACTATCTTCTTTTGTATCTATTTTGTATTGTTCCCTTTAATCCTGACATTTCAGATTTACATAGGAACAAAATTAATTTCAAATAGGACATCTTGTAAATACATTGTTTGCCATCTGTGTAAATGATAAAAATACTATTCAAGTTCTTGATATGATTTTTATAACATCTCATATAAAATCATTTTATATTGGAAGGAATTGAAGGCTAATTGCATTAGAATTTTTTCTGTTTAATTGTTTTATTTAAACGTGTTAAGGGCAACAGTGAAAAATATTGATTAACTCTACCATTATTTCTGAGAAAGAACATATTCCCACACAGTTGTCTGGCTCTGTCTATAATAGTAATTTGGTGCAATGGTTTTAAAAGTGGTAGGGTGATAATAATTAGGGTGTGCGACAGAAATTTCAATGCTGGATTCAACATTTCACCATGCAGGGCATGAAAATTGCCGACTGGGGGCTAGTCAGCTCTAAGTACTAATTAACTAATTAATCAGGTGCTGAAACCAACTGAATGGAGGATACCAGCCAGATCACTCAAGCCCAAGCAGAGCTGTGCTCTTTAAAAGACAGTACAGTCTTTCTTCTTGGTTTTTTACCCAATAAAAAATGGTGAAAGTAGGATATGGTGTCCTACTGTCACTCATGTCAGTTCAAGCCTTTTACTTAGAGAAAATAAAATAAAAACACGTGGCTTTGATAAAAGCCATGAGGTATCATGTGCAGACAACCCTCATGGCTTTGGCATACCATAGTTCCTTGGCCGTGGAATATTTCAGGTCTAATGGTGAGATGGGGCTTGAGAGGGGCCTCTGTCTTCTTGGAGTTTCCTTCGACAGTAGTTTTTGACAGGAGAATGACAAACATCTCTCTCATTTTGGGCTGATCTTATGCCTTTGCCTCATCCTTCGTTTATGTAAATGAGAAGAGTCCAATTACACTTATGGAAAAAGGGTTTAATGAATCGTGAAAAAGCCCAGTTTGAAGAGAAAGGGCACAATCCCCTCTTCTTCTCTCTTTTAAATTTAACTTGGAAACATGTGTTTCTTTTAAGGAAGGTGATAAAGCTTAATTATTAGATCATTTTACTTTATGCACCAATTTTCTTACACGAGAATTATTAAACATGTTTTGCTTGGAGATTCAGCTTTTATCTTTGTAAGGCTTTCTGGACACTTGACTGATCTTCTACAACAAAAACGTCAAATTATAACTTTCCCTCACAAATTAAAAACATCTTACATGTTAGTTTGTACCATTTTGATAGTATTCTTAGGTCAGTGGTAATTTTTCTTCTTTTTAACGTTGTTTGCCCTGGAGATGGCTGCACTGAGAAAGGATTGCATCTTTCAGGGTATCAGTTATTGAACCCAAGAAAAGATATTAGTATCCCATAGTGTTTTAGCTTGATGTTGGTATATTCTGATGTTTCTACTAACCAAATTTTGGGGGGTTCTGGAAGTTAGGTAACTCTCCCCACCCCCCAAAGAAGGTACTAAATTAAAATACTAGAGCTTTGTTTTTGTTTTGGAATTTTCAGTAACCTAGAGCAGACCACACAGGACCCCACCCTGCCACAAGTTTTAATGATAAAAATCTTTGCAAGAATGGGGGGTGGTGCAGGAAGAGAATTGAGATCATCTCTGACCGTTACTTCTAGAATTTGATAGCCATACAGTTAGTCCCAAAGAAGCCCTTTGCGGGGGGCCGAAAGAGGCGTTCTCAGTCACCAGTGGAAGGGCTTTCCAAAAAACCGTCCAGAAACCTGCTTGGACACTTGGAGAAACTGAGGTCTAAGTAGTGCAGGTGGGAGGGAGGGCAAGCGCATCCCCTCGTGATTTGTTTTCTTAGCAGAATACTTTTTCGGACCATGGAAAACGCTTTCCTGAGGCACCTGTGTATGGAGCATGTTGCTGGGGTCCAGCCTGCCTGCCCCTTCTTGAGGGCCGCAGTGTTTCCGACTCTACCCTCCCGGCCTGCCCGGATCGGTGCCCTGGATGTGATCGACACCATGAAGTTGCCCCATAATCCTCTCTGGCAACATAGGATGTACAATTTGATCAGCTCATTGGATGAAGCCGACAAGTCCCCAAAATGTGTGAAAAGAGGGCCAAGAGGTAGGCAAGCGCGGCGCTGAGGCAAGCGCTCCAGCCACCCCCTCCCCCGCGTTCCCAGTGCGGCAGTGGCGGCGCGAGCGGGGCTGGGGCCGAGCTCCGGGCCGCGGCGGCGGCGGCAGCGGCGGTGACTAAGGCAGCGGGGAGGCCGCGGCGCCATGGGGGGGCCGTAGGAGCGCAGCGCGGGGCCGGAAGGGGCAGCGCGGCGGCGCCAGCGGCTGCGGGGTTATTTCTACGGCTGCGGAGACAGTGACCGCCGCGTTGCCGGGGGGCCGGGCAGGCGGGGCGGGGCGGGGCGTCCTCCCGGGGCCGCGGGCGGCTCGCGTCGGAGCACTTGGCCTCAGGGCCCCGCTGCCCCAGCTCGCCCGCCCGCCCGCCGGCCGGCGCACGCCGAGGAGGCGGCGGCCGCCCAGGAAGCAGCAGGGGAGAACCGAGCAGGAGGTGAGGAGGACGTGGAAGAGCAAAAGTAGGCGGCGGCGGCGGAGGTGGTGGAGGAGGCGCGCGGCCTGAAGGAGGCGGTGGAGGAGGATGGAGGAGAAGCCGAAGGAGGGCGAGGCCGGGGTCGCGGAGCCCTGGTTGTCCAAGTGGGAACGCCAGTGTCTGGCCGAGCAGGAAGAGCAGGAGCTGCCCGAGCTGCAGGAGGAGGCGGCCGCCGAGGCTGCGGGGCTGAAGAGCGAGCAGCAGAAGCTGTGGCATCTCTTCCAGATCTCAGCCACTGCCGTGGCCCAGCTGTACAAGGATTCTGGATGCCAACAGCCAGGACTCTCTGTGTGGGACCCTTTCCAGCATGCGGCCATGGCCGTGACCAGCCTCTACAAAGAGAGCGGGAATGCCCACCGGCGAAGTTTCGAGCTAGGCGTGCAGGTTGGCTACCAGCGTCGCATCAAAGATGTGTTGGAGTGGGTGAAAAAGGGCCGAAGCACCATTCGTCGCGAAGACCTGATTAGCTTTCTCTGTGGCAAAGCACCCCCCAGCCCAGCCCCACCACGCCCTCCCAGGATGTCCCCGAAGCCACCCACCGGGGCCACTGGGCCAGGCACGGCCACCGAATCCGGCTCGTCAGTGGACGTCGACCTACAGCCTTTCCACGAGGCCATCGCGCTGCACTGCCTCAGCGGTGCCATGGCGGGCATCAGCATGCGCTCTGGCGCTCCTGGCTCCCCGTCTCAGGAGAGTGCTGTAGCCAGCAATGGACGCCGAAGAAGTAGCTTCTTTGAGGATGGCCTTGACCCCGAAGAAGTTGCCCAACACCTGGACAGTGGGGGGACCCGCAAGCGCAGCTCAGCCTGCTGCGGTGATGGCATCACAGACTCTCCAACCTATAAGCGCAACCGAATGGCCTAGGCAGATTGTTGGGTCACTGGTTACAGAGCAGCACATTGCCTGAGCGCTGACTTGACTTGCCATTCACTTGTCTGAAGATCATCTTCCTTCCTTAAGTTAAACAAAGATTTCTATCAAGCTTGCCATAAAGAAACTGTTAAGGAATATCAGAAGAGGCCTCGTATGACTCTGACTTTCCCAAAAATATAATTGTAGCAGAGAACATCACATGTCATGTAGTAGTTAACAAGATCACTTATAGCGAAAGTCTCCGGTCAGGGCAGCAGCCTTGTTAACAGTTACAGTGGCACCCAGCACAGTTGCTGGTGCCCAATAAATGTTTGTTGAGTGAATAAATGTGACCTTATTTGAGATTCTTGAATGGGAAGGACAGAGCAGGTATTAACTTGGTGATTGGATAATTTTATCCTTACCATTTTGGTTGCTAGCTCTAATGGTTTGCCAATCCAGTTGCATTACACAAAAATGTAAAACTTGACATCTTTGTGAAATCTGGAGTTTTCTGTTTTGACTCCAATGTACCATGCACCTGATGTCTCAAAAAATGTGCACGTAATGTTTACTAGGCTGTGCTTAACTTGAAAAATAATGAATGATTTTGGTGATTATGATGGTTGGGTGGGTAATATTTAGTATTGAGGTAATAATTCATTGCACTTTTAAGGAAAAAAAGCAACAGTTTGAGAGCCTAAGATTGTGTACCTTGGTGACCCCGTGGTACTTTTTTTCGCCCCATAGAAATGTAAAAAGTTCCTTTTTGCAAGTTTACATCTTCTTGGTGATAACTGTTTTAAAGTGGAAGATTAAGTAGAATGAACTTCTGGGTTTTATTTTAAGCAAGGTAAAATAAGGTACTCTCCCTGGTGGCCCAGTGATGCGCCTTTTTCTTAAGAGTGTAAAAAATTCCTTTTCCTGAGGGTACATCTTTTTGGTGATACTGTTTTAAAGTGCAAGATTGGAAATTCAGAATGGACTTCTGGGTTTTGTTTAAAGTTACATCATAGTAGAACTGAAAGAGTGTGTGTGCTTTCTATGTAAAGGACCAACAGTGAAATCATAGCTCCACAAATTAACTGCATGATTTTGGGAAAATCATTTAATGTCTACTGACCTCAGTGTTTCATCTGTAAAATGGAACTATGTCTTCCTGAGGTCATTGTGCAGATCAGGTGAAGTCCATATTTAAGTGTCTAGCTCAATGCTGAGCACATAAATGCACTCAGCAAGTGTTCTTTCTCTAAAAGCAGGGACTGGTGTTGCATAGCGGGTAAAGCTGCCACCTGCAATGCCAGCATCCCATATATGGGCTGGTTCGTGTCCCGGCTGCTCCACTTCTGATCCAGCTCCCTGCTGATGGCCTGGGAAAGGCAATGGAAGATGGCTCAAGTGTTTGGGACCCTGCCACCCATATGGGAAACCTGGATGAAGCTCCTGACTTTGACTTGCCCCAGTCCTGGCCATTGTGGCCTTCTGTGGAGTGAACCAGCAGATGGAAGATCTGTCTGTCTCTGTAACTCTGACTTTCAAATAAATAAATAAATCTTTATAAATAAAAACTAATGAAACATTAAATCCATTACATTTTAGAAAAAGCAGCAAAATACATCAATTTAGACATCACCAGATAGAACATCTGTGTTTGAGCTGGCAACTACTGTTTTGTAGTTTCAACTTGCGTAAATCACCAAAGGCAGGTATACTAAGTGCAGTGAGCTCCTGCCTGCCCAGGAGTCTGCAAATTGCCTGAGGCTGGCACTTTGTAACTAGGATATAGGAAGATCTACCTCCTTCCTCTAGAAGGAATATGGGGAGAGAGGTGAGGATGGAAAGGATTTGGAAGGAAAGGTACTTCAGGGACTTAGAAATGAAAGTCCTTTAGTCAAAAGATTAAAGTGGTCTTGAATAAAGGTGGACTAGAATGGTGGTGAGTGAGATTAGGGAAGGAGTGGGGGCCGTGTTAAAAAGTCCAATTTCCCTCAGAACCTTCCCCAAATTAATCATCATTAGTAGATATGTTAAGAAATTGTTGCCTTGACTTTCATGTGGGCGGGAGAGGGAGTTGTTTCTGCTTTTATTGGCATGGCCTATGGTGTAGACTTGTAATTGATGAATGCATTAAAATTAAACAAAATCACTTCCATGATAGAGTAAAAAGTTGGGATTGCACTCCAGAAATACTGAGGCATTGTTCTCGGTCCCAAAGACTTAAAGAAACATAAAAACAACCCTTATTCTCAAAGAGTATGTCCTACATCAGATGAGAAATTAGGTAGCCAAGAAAAACATTCCTAACTTGGGGGGAAACCCCCAGAGGGCTGTGCAGGATTCATAGAGTTGCTCTCCTTGCCATAAGGGTCACAGCTTCAGGAAGAGGTGGTATTTGAACTGGGCCCAGTAAGAAAATGGATAGAAAAATCACATGTAGGAAGCCACAGAGTCACCATATGCAGCAGAGTTTGAGGAGGAAACGGGCAAGTGGGTCAGGAAGGCAGAAGCCAGAGCATAAGGTTCTCAGATAGCTGGCCCAGTACTAGATTCTATCCTGGAGCAGGAAGTGATTCCACCCAGTTGTGCTGGCAGATGATCGATGAGGCAGGATGCATGCTTGTTTCGAAGTGAGATTCTAGAGCAGGGACAGTGTAAGGTTATCCCTGTAGGACGCTCTTTGGTGGGAACATTGCTGTTTGGTTAATCAAGGCTTGGAAAACGTTTACATCGGAATAGCTTTTCCTGGGCAGCCTTTGTTTGAACTGCAAGACATACAAGGTTGGAAGCACCTGTGGTGTGTTCTGTGGTGCTTTGTGTAGGGTGAGAAAACCCTCACTTCCAGCTGCAGTATCTCTTGAAAGGTCCATCTGGAAGAAAAGGAAAAGAGCCATGCTTTTGAGTTTTTGGAATTGTTCCTTCTTTCTGTGCTGGAAAGCTGTCCTCCAGTAGAATCATTGGGGGCATTCTGCCTAAAGAATTCATTGAGAAAACACAGTAATTTTAGTAAATGGATAAGGAGAATTATAAGAGGGCATGTCAATCTGAAGGCAAGAGACTTGATTTTTCTTGTTTACTTCTGCAATTTCCAGTGCCTGATACAATGCCTGTTCCGTATGGGCACAAAGTACTTGCTAAATGAGTGGATGAGTAGGCCCCCTTCCAGACCCATGCATAGTTATTCCCCTCCCACCCCTTTTCTTGTTGTTGTTGTTTTTCTACTGCCCAGGGAAGGCACCTGAAGCCCACACCCTAATTTCTAGAAGATTGCCCCCTGTGTATCTTTATCCTCCTCTAACTATTCAATTCAACTTTTGTCCTAGTGCATTTGCTCTCATAACCATCATCAGTGAGAATTCCCTGAAGAGCTTGTGAAACTGGCACTTTGCAAACTGCCTTCCAGCTGACTTAGAATTTTAGTGGGGATGTCTCAAAGGCCATCTGCTTTCAGGAGGAACTCTTGGGAGTTGGGATGCGTGGTAAAGTCTGACCCTTATTCTGAGTTTTGTGATTGAGTCAAGAGATTAAGTTCCAGCTGATAATTTTTGATGACCTTTCTCGTTAGGCCTAAAATGAATCTTCCCACTTGGAGATATTATCTTTATTATCATTTTGCATCTGTCATATATTTCTTTCTAGGGATTCTGGGAAGACTGGGATTAAAACTAGTAAGTGAAATGTCCTCATTTCTACTTTTTATGGTAACCTGAGGGAAATCTCTGGTTTCTTAACCTCTTGCTGAATGTTTTATCCATTTATTTCTTGATCAAATGTACCTGCACTCTGAGGGCTATACATTTGACCTAGCAATTAAGATACCTATATCCCATGTCAAGTGCCTGGATCTGTTCCAGATCTGTTCCTAATTCCAACCTCCTGCTAGTGCATACTCTGAGAGGAAATAGATGATGGTTCAAGTAGTTGAGTCCAAACCAT
Organism: Ochotona princeps; assembly: GCF_030435755.1. Classification (NCBI taxonomy): domain Eukaryota; kingdom Metazoa; phylum Chordata; class Mammalia; order Lagomorpha; family Ochotonidae; genus Ochotona; species Ochotona princeps. The sequence goes on from NC_080865.1 coordinate 97,425,768, forward strand.
CCACAAGGGAGATCCAGAATGAATTTCTGGTGTGGGTCTGGTCCAACCCTAGCTGTTGCAGACATTTGGGAAATAAATATACAAATGTGAGGTCTCTGTCTCTCAAACAAATAAAAACATAAATTAAAAAGCCACTTAGGAAGTGAGAGTTAGGGAATATTTTAGTTAGGTCATTTTGCCTTTTCTGAAATGATGATGGAGTAGGGGTCAGAGTGGATTGTGGGTCAACCTGGGTTTTTGTGGAGTTATGTGGACTTCTGTATTTGATCTTCTGGTTGTACCTGCATGGTGGTTGCTTTCCAAACACAGCCAAAGCAGCCTTGAGCAGGGCAGGGTTAACTATTCATTTTACAGAGCAGCTGACCTCACTAGGAAGGACCATAGTGACTTATTGGTCAGTTCCAGTCTGTTGCTCCCATCCTTATACCTCCCTTACATTGTTATATTGTGTATGACCTTTGGATTAATATGTTGATGGTTGGGTAAGGCTGGAGAATTTGTATTATGAAGCCACTCTGATATGGCAAGCCTACCTTTTACTATGTAGTGTTTATTTGCGGTGAACTGGGAATTCTGCATTCAAGAAGCACAACTCACCCCTGGCCACCATTATTGTACTGTAGCCACTAACCAAACTGAACCAATAGAAGTTTACAGAACTTTCAGTCTGGACTCTGATAGCTCCTTTTGTCTGGAATGTTCTCCCTTTCCTTGTCTAACTCCTACTGAAGCTTCAAAGAATACCACAGGCTTTATTATTGTTATTTTCTTTGTCCCTTTTGGTCTGAATTAAATGTTCTCTCCCCACAAAGCTCCTACTTTTCCCCCCTATTTTTAAGGTTTATTTTATTGATTTGAGAGAGACAGAGAGAGAGAGGAATATCCTACTGGTGCACTCTCCAAATGGCTGAAATTGCCAAGGTTGGGCTAGGCCAAAGCCAGGAGCCTGAAACTCCATCTGGGTTTCTCCCGTGTATGGCAGGGGCCCAAGCACGTGGGCCATTTTCTGCTGCATTCTCAGGCCTGTTAGCAGGGAGCTGGGTCAATAGTGAGGAAAACCTATACTCAAACTAGCACTCTGACATGGGATTCTTATGTCACAAGTAGCAGCTTAAACACCTGCACCACAGTGCCAACCCCAAACATTCCCACTTTGTGATCTTTCCTGTAGTTATCAGTTTGCTTTTGCTCCCCCAATTGACTATAAATTATTCATTTTCATTGCAACCAAATCATTTCCTTATGATGTTTTGAAATAATCTCCACAGTTACATGTGCAGGTTGGAAAAGCAACTTCAACATAACATACTTAAGATTTTATGAAAAATTGTTTTGTCTTAAAGTTGTATCAGCAGAAGGAAAGCTCAAAACTAAGTTTTGAAGGAATAGTTTTTTTCTATGAGATATGAATACATAACAAGTAAGATGCTAGCAACAGCGGAAAAGCACATGGGATGTTGTTTTAAACCTTTGACTCTCCCATTAATTGGTTTTAAGCAAGTCCATTTCTTTTCTGGGAGTTTTTGGTTGCTATATAAAATAAGGTCTACAAGGTGCTTTCTGATCTGTGACATAATTCAGTAGGCATTGGTAGCAATGATCTTCTAAGATAGAATGCTTTTAAATATTTTAGCCATTACATTCATTCTTTCAGTTCCATCTTCGTCTAAGATCAAAAACTGAGAAAAAAAATTACAATGCTCAATGGCAACATTATAGCCAAATGTCTTCTTGATTGAATACCTTTCTGTTTCAAAAATATTAAATTGATGGAACAAGCATTTGGTTTTGTGGATAAGATGCCCACATCCCACATCACAGTAACTGGGTTTGATTCTTGGCTGCTGCTCCTGACTTCAGCTTCCCATCAACACAGACAGACCCTGGGAAGTAGCAGGTGATGGCTCAAGCTGTTGCGAATATCTGGCTCCCAACATTAGCCTGGGCTATTCAGAACCACTTCAGGCATTTGAGAAATGAGTCGGTAGATGGGATCTCTCACTCTCAAATTCTCAACTGAACATTTAAAAGTAAGGTTTAAGATATAAGGTTTCCACGAATAGCTAGAACCATTCTCAGGAACAGGAAGTTAGCAGGGGGAATCACAGTCCCAGACCTCTGGACATACTATAGGGCAGTGGTTATCAAAACAGCCTGGTACTGGCAAAAAAATAGAGAAGAAGATCAGTGGAGCAGAATAGAAACACCAGAAGGGAACCCACACAAATACAGCCAAATAATCTTTGACAAAAAGACAAACGACAATCCAGGCAAATGGGAAGGTCTGTTCAATAAATGCTGTTGGGACAACTGGTTGATAGCCTGCAGAAACAAAAAGATAGACCCACATCTCTCACCATACACTAAGATCAGATCTAAATGGATAAAAGATCTAAACCTACATCCAGAAACCTTCAAACTTTTGGAAGAAAATGTCGGAAATACTCTACAAAATCTAGGGGTAGGTCCCGACTTCCTAAAAAAGGACACCAAAGGCAATAGCAATCAAAACCAGAATAAACAAATGGGACCTCATCAAACTAAGAAGCTTCTGTACAGCGAAGGAAACAATCAACAAAGTAAAAAGGCAACCCACAGAATGGGAGAAGATCTTCGCACACGACATACGTGATAGAGGGCTAATTTCCAGAATATACAAAGAACTACGAAACAACCAAAATGCCAAAACAAACAAGCCACTCAAGAAATGGGCACGGGAAATGGGCAAACACTTCACAAAAGAACAAACCCAAATGGCAAATAAACATATGAAAAAATGCTCAAGTTCCCTGGCAATAAGGGAAATCCAAATTAAAACATCAATGAGGTACCACCTAACGCCAGTAAGATTGGCCCACATGAATAAAAGCACCAACAACACTTGTTGGCGAGGTTGTGGGGAGAAGGGAACCCTACTCCACTGAAGTGGGGCTGCAGGCTGGTACAGCTTCTCTGGAAATCAGTATGGAGAACATTCAAACAACTCAAATTCAACATACCGTATGATCCAGCAATAGCACTCCTAGGAATATACCCAAAACACCTGTTTTATGAGAAGCCAACATGCACCCCTATGCTCATAGCAGCACAATCAGTAATTGCAAAAACATGAAAGCAACCGAAATGCTCATCAGCAGAGGATTGGATAAGAAAGCTATGGTTCATCTACTCCATGGAATACTACTCAGCTATTAAAAAAAACAAAATGCAGTTCTTTGTGGCCAAATGGGCCAAACTGGAAACCATAATGCTAAGGGAAATGAGCCAATCCCAAAAGGTCAGATACCACATGTTTGCATTAATTTAAGAGGATAAGATGTTATGTAAAACATGTTATTTTATGTATATTATATGTTGTGTATAAACTAAAACTGAATTGACAATGAGGTGATCACAGAAGATGGTTAAGAAATTGCAATTGTTTTTAACATAGTGGTTACTCAATACTAAAACTATTAATTACACAACGAAGTTAATTGTTGCTGAGGGTATGTTGGAGCCTTTAATTGATCGGGTTGATAATCTGATGGTTCTGCCCTCGGACCGGACAGGGTCTCCCCAAGAAGCTGAGGAACTAGACTGGACTATAAGATGTTGGACTCTATGTTTGGTATATGCTTGCAAAGAGGGAATCTCAACTGTACTTGATCAGTGGATATGCAACAAGGTGGAATATTCCACATGGGGGGAGGGCGGGGCGAAGGGTGGGGTGATTCCCAGTCCCAACGAAACTGTATCACATAATACAATGTAACCAATGAATAAAAAAATAAATAAATTACCAGCAATGTAGGATATTTCTAAACTGCTATATGACTTACTTACAGTTATATTCTGCATGGTATTTTGAAGTTAAAACAGTCACAAAGTGAAAACTGCAGAAGTAATAATGCCACCACTTGCAAGTAGAAATGAACTCTCTTTAGAAGGATGTACCAGCGACAGAAATAGAGTTGGAGAAAATGTTAGTAAATAAGTACTTCCCTTACACAGGAGAACATGGATCAAAGATATTTCAATAAATTATTTGAAAGAAAAAAAAAAGATATAAGGTTTCATAGAAGGACGTTGCACGAAAGGATGAGATTGTTGACTCATTGGAGTGAGACTTGGGAGGCCTGCAACTTCCTTCATATGCCCCTGACTGGTCAGAATTGGAATACACCCCATCCTGGATCTCTGAGCTGTTTCCTTCGAATTAAAGGCCTTTTAGAAGATCCCAAAGCTTTTTTCAGGAGCTGCTAGTTAGGTGTGAAAACAACTCCAGATTCCTCAGAATGCAGCCTGCTGTGCTGCTCTCCTATTATAGCCTATAAGCTGGCTATCCACCTCAGGGGATTAATTCTCTTGTATTTTTCAAACCTCTCATCTCCAAATCTTGGTTCAAGGCATTTAAGAACTAAATCTGATTCCTTTAAATTTGACTATTTTTTCTTGCCTTTTTTCTTTTTTCCTTTTTTAAGCTTTCTTTTTTTTTTTTCAGGCTTCTGGTTGGATATAATGCTTTTTGTTTCCATGTCCCCTGAAACACTGCCCCAAGCCCCCACATGTGGCATGAATTATAGAGTATGCCTTGAAAGTTACCCTCCTGTACCAAATAGAAATCCCAGCTGCATTTTTTTTCCTTCTTCTTGAAATACCAGGCTTCCTTGACACCAGAACTCAATTTTGTGTTTAAGTATGAAAATTTTAAATTGGAAGTTTATGGGAGAGTTGGAAAAAATGTTAGATCATTAAGAAAATCATGTGCTAACCACGTGGGAGCCTCTTAAATGCAACTTAGGTGGTCATGACCCTGGCCAGAGGGGGAAGCCTGTGATGTCACCTCTTCGCTGAGTCCCAGTTTCACGGATAGTATCTCTGAATGGAATTGTCTGAGGGAGATTGTTCCTTGTGAAAAGTTCACATGATGGAGTTTGAAGAGCTTGTTTTACTCCGAGCCCAGCAGGACAGAGTTGGTTTGGAATGCAGCATTCACTGTGTTCTGTTTGGCTGAAAGCTGTCACAGGGAACAAGTACTTAGCAAACAGCATGAACAAGGATTTGAACTAGAAAATGAGAAAGGCCTTGACAACATTGTAATAGTGGCTTGTGTCCTCAAAAACTGCTCAGTGGTACACAAGGAGGTGATAAAGAAGACTAGGAAAATACATAAATAGATTTGGGTCTCCTTCAAAACAACCTTATGTAAGAGTGTCCTAATATGGGTAAAGTTCTAAAACAGGTTGTTGGGTCACTGTGACCATCTCCACTTTACTGTATCTGATTGGATTTTGCCTCTTTTAAGGCAATAGTCTACAGACTAAGTCTGTGCCTACAGAGTGTCTGTGTAACTTGTTGAAAATAGATCGAGCAATCAACTCCTTAGTCTGTTTTCACAATGCCAAAAGTCTGGGTTAGAAGTTTATCTTTTTATATTTCACTGGGTTAACTAAATAAGCCACCTTGATGCTGCTTTTGGCTTTTCATGTTTTAATAGCACTGTTCTGTCAATATTTATGTTTCATTTGCTGAGAAATCAGTGCTCCCTATTTCTTTTTATAAGTTATTATTATTACTTTCCATCATGTAGTTTGTAGGTAGAGGACTTCCCCCAGTTCCTCACTTTCCTTCTTTTCCTGTCTCTTCCCCCTGCCCCACCATTTTCCCCTCTATTTTACGATAATATAGTCCTTCAGCTTCAGTCACTATTCTAACATTCTATTTACATGTGTCATGACATTTATTTCTTAGTCTACTTTTATGCTCCTAGTTCATGTGATATCTGCACCTTATGTATGGACAATAACACTTAGCTGCTATAGTTGTATGCAATAGTGTGAGAATCTGTTAGGATGCTGTGCTGAGGAGTCTTCCTGATTTAGGTGAGATGGAAGTAAGACAACATTCGTTATAATGAAGGGCTAGTTCTTAATTAGTTTTTCTCTGTAACAGGTAGAACTCTTGCGAGAATCCTGTAGCTGCAATACAAAGGGCCAATAAAGCACAGTATTCACTCAATGACTTGTGTTAATGGACTCGGTGAAAAGTTATAGGGTTGTACATGGGCTTACACTAGTTACACTGACTTCAGTTTAAAAAAGAATCAAAGTTAATTACATAGCCCCTTCCAAATTCAAATCAATTCAACAAATACACAATACAACAAACTGTGCTACTTTATACAAAACATATGGATTTTATTTTATCTTTTTGGTTTGTTATGTGTAATGTCAGCCCAAGTTAAATTGGTAAATATTGAGGTATCATTGTTCAGAAACTTTAAGAGTGCTCTTTATTACTGACTTGTAATTCTTTTTGAAATTTTTGCAATTCTCTTCTCTGTTTAGAAGGCTCTTATCAACTACTCGTATTCATAATTTGGATACAGGTTGAAACTTTGGAGATAAAGATGCATTTTTTGCTATGATGTATTGTTTTAGGGGGCCTTGTTGGCCTCAAGCAGAGATGGTGTATATGTTAATTATTTGAATTTAGGTCGTTTTAAAGGTAGAGTCTTTAGAGAGACATATTCTAGCTTTAGCTCTTTTGTAGATCATTCTTATACTGCCTTGATCACTTGGAACAGTGCTGTCCAATGGAAACATAATGAAAACCATGTATACAATTTTAAATTTTATAGAAGCCAGATTAAAAAAACACATGTGCATTAATTTTGATAATATATTTTCTTCCAGTCACTATGACTAAAGTAGAATTTCAATGTGTATTTAATATAAATTATTAATGAGATAGTATTCTTTTTTATCTCATCCTAAATCTTAGCAATCTTGCATATGTTTTTCTTTTTTTAAGATTTATTTATTTTAATTACAAAGTCAGATATACAGAGAGGAGGAGAGACAGAGAGGAAGATCTTCCGTCCAATGATTCACTCCCCAAGTGACGCATGGCCAGTGCTGCACCGATCCAGAGCCAGGAACCAGGAACCTCTTTCCGGGTCTCCCACAAGGGTGCAGGGTCCCAAGGCTTTGGGCTATCCTCAACTGCTTTCCCAGACCACAAGCAGGGAGATGGATGGGAAGTGGAGCTGCTGGGATTAGAACTGGCGCCCATATGGGATCCCGGCATGTTCAAGGTGAGGACGTTAGCTGCTAGGCCACAGTGCCGGGCCTGCATATGTTTTTCATTTGCAGTATATCTAGATCAGGCACGTTCAGTGTGGTATGGCTGTAGACCATTTGCAGTATATCTAAATCCAGTCTGGTATGATTCATGTGTTCAGTAAGCACATGTAGTTAGTACCTCCTATGTGGGACAGCACTGACCCAGATGCACCTAACTTCTGGTTGGGATGGAGGACCATGATAATTCACATTCACTGAGTTATCAAGCATACTTTGCTTCAAAAACAGTGATTATGTTTCTTATTTTGAGTTACAATTTTTTCATTTGAAAAAATGCAGGTCAACTGCTATTCTATGGATTCAATAGGGAGGGAAAGTTTTTGCTGCTTGAACTAGGTATTTTAGGGAACAAAAAAAAGGAAATATTGTGTCTCCATTAAGTAAGTGTATAGTTTTCAATTCCTTTAACAGTAAATGGTTTGTTGGGCAACTATTACTTGAGGTGATAGATGATATGCAGGACATATAATGATGACCAAGATGTGATTCCTTTTTCCCAGGATCCTGTGTTCTTCAGAGAGTGTCAATACTCACACAAAGATGAATATATTCACACATAAACTCTAAAATAAACCAACTTCAGGGGCAGACAAGTGACAGAGCCATTAAGCTGCCGTTTGAGATGCCCACATTCCATACTGGAGTGCTTGGGCTGCCTTCCCGACCCTGCTTCCCGAGTCCTGCTATCTGCTGATGAACACTGTGGAAAGTAGCAGACAACAACTCATTCCTGTCACCTACATGAGAGAGGTAGGTTGTATTCCCTTCTGCCTTTGGTGTAGCCCTGCCCTGGCTGTTGTGAGCATTTGAAAAGTGGATCAGGAATGGAAGGTCTCACTCTATTGTTCCCTTTCTCTGTCTCTCTGCCTTTCCCTAATAACATAATTTGTTTAAAAAGAAAATAAATAAAAATGAATGCTGTACTGGAGACACATCATATATACTGGGACAAGGAAAAGGGGTAACGTAATGATGGAATTAAGGATGTGGTCAGGAAGAGACAACTAAATTAGAACTTAAAAAATCAGAGTTTTCAGATTGGCTAGTGAAAGGTTTATCCCAACATATCATATAGGATCAAAATTGAAATAGAGCTTAACATATTTTAAAGACTGAGATATCAGGATATGAGCAGGCTAACTCTATCTGAAGAAATTTAATAAACCAAATAGATAAATTGGAGAGGGATTGTTCATATTGCAAAATAATTTTTCCATTGGTTCAAAAACTGAAAAACCCTGGAGTATATCATTTAATTTACAAAACATTAATCTTAAATCCAACAACCAAAGAGAACATTTATGAGTTGAAGTAAAGTACACATAGTTCCACAGGGCAGGTAATTATTTGAGGTTGGCAAAAATAATTTCTTCGTATGAGTCCAGTTTGTATTTCCAGAAATGTGTTCTAACCTGAAACCTCTAAAATCAATGCTGAATATCAAGTAATTTTTTCTTCTTTTATTTTCCTGGTAAAATACTTTTACATACTCACCATTTTCACTGGATGGACTGCGTTTTATTTTCTAAACCACAAAAGTAAAAACTCTCTCCCCTTAACAATTTTTACTTCTGCTTTCTGCTTTTGGTAAAACTCCAACTAGTTTCTCTTTTCAATTGTATTCAAAAGAATCATCAGCTTTAAAAATGACATGGAAGGATCAGATCTGGGATACATTTCGGGCAAGTAACAACAACAACAACAACAACAATCCCTTGAAATAGCAAAATTTACTGGCCTGAGTCACAGCCTTATATTCTGCATTGTATTACCACTTGATACATCCAGATGGGGCATATTAGCCACATTAAAGGTGAAAAACAAAAGTTCAGTTGCATTAACTTTGACTTATAACAAGAAATGTTATTCATTTTCTTCCAAATTGCAGTGTTTACATGGTTTTTATTGATAAACACCAACATAATTAACAAAATAAGGAGAAGTATATCATTAAACTCCTATATGACTGAATTTCTCTAAATACAATGTGGTTACCTAAAAAGGGCCTTATTCTTCATTGCATACAATCAAGCATTATCAAATAATAACAGGTAGAGTGCCGAGTAAACATTTCTAGGAGTTTCAGTTCTAGCTCTCATAGGGATTCAGTACCACTTCAACCTGTTATTAACCTTTCCTAGCAACATCTATCTCCCATCCTTGGAACGCCTGGAACAGTTTTAACTGAAATTGTAGCATTTTTTTCTGTCCATGAAAAGAAAGAAGCATGTTTACACAGAGGGACTGGTATATTTAATTTAGAACTGAGTCCTAGTAATGTACTGATGTACATTGTTTATCTCTTCAAGCCATACATTTACTGCCAAAGCAATTTTACATCAACTAATATTTATGTATAGACTTGTGTAGGAGAAGTCCTGACTAGGACCCAAGAAATTCAGTTCTTAACCTTGTGCTGCCACTATCTCACTCTGTTTCTGACCATTTCTAGATTTCTGTTTCCTCATATGTAAAACAATCTCTTTATATTCTAAATTTTACTTCTTTGCTTCTACACACGATCCATCCTATTTATGTGTTGTTCACATGACTAACAATCCTTCAGATTCGCAGTTGGAGTAAAAATGCTGTTTTGGAGAAACTTGCCATAGTAACTAAATTGCCATTGAGAGAACAGAACCGTGAAAGGGCAACATTTCCTATGTAGTTTTACCCCCCAGATGCCCTTGAACTATACAGCACTTGCATATATTAGTGATGCAAATCTGAGAGAAGAACAAGACTAAAATGTTATGACCAAGACACTCAATTTGCATTGGAATGCCCCATGCAAACAGCAAATCAGAACTCAAGAAGTGGCATTTGCGTTGAACTCTTGAAGGCATGCCAGTCTGCATGGAATCCAAACAGGCAAATGTTGGGTTGAGAGCAGTCCATTGTTCAACTCTAAATCCAACTTGATAATGACTCTAAAGGGATTGAGAGAAAATGAATTTGATCATTTAATTGAAGTCATTTCCCCTGTATGGGTACCAAACTTGGAGATTGACCTGCCAATCCTAACTTTCTCTGCTTTTGTTTGTATTGTTTTTAAAAGGGAGGAGATTGAATATTTGAGCATTGAAGGGAAAGGAGAAAGTGACTTTTGAGGTGAAAGGGAGATCCGATCTGAGAGAATTAAGGCTCAAAGACAGACTACACTGATTTGCCAATTTTGTCCTGTAGTAGAGCTGTTTCTTGCCCCATTTCTTTCAGGTTAAAGAACTAATAAAGCATACGGATGCCCATATTTCACCCTGTGTCAGTGGGTATTAAGCCAATAAACCAGGAAAGGGAAATGCAATAATAACTTTTGGATCCCTGAGTTGCCAACTATTTTACCTTTCTAGTCCCTAGTCATCTCACTGATATCTTGCAAAACTGAAACAAAAATCAAAAACGTCAACTCTCCTAAACACTTGACATTTTGAGGGCAGGATGCTAGTGACCAAGCAGGCAAGGTGCATGCTGCTAGTGCATTAGAAGTTTTACTTATTTATTTGATAAAATTATATATAAATTTCATTTTGTCAGAAAGTCTTCTAAAAATTTTACAAATAGCTACTCATTTATTTTTCATACCTTGGGTGATAAATTAGAGCCTATGTTGTCCCTTATTTTATATAGGAGAAAATTCAGTCACAGAGAGGTTAACTACATTGCCTAAGGTCAAACAATTAGTAATAGCAGATGTTAAAACTCAGGCAGTCTAGCTTCATGGTCCATTCTTTTAACATGTATACCATGGAATACTGAGTTACCTGATACTGAGTTACTTCAAAAGTGGAGCAGTTTTGGGGAATCTGCAGGCTGCAGGTGTTGGTCAGCCACCATGTCCTTCCTGATCCTGTGAACTTGACACAGACCTGGTTCCCAAGAATGCTACAGTTCCCCAACTCTTGGTTTACCAGATTCAAACCCATCCTAACTTTCCCTAGGCTGAAATTGTGTGCTCTCTGGTTTGCTGTCTTACACGTTTTCCCAAATATTCAGACTTTGTCTACTGTGTCCTTAAACCTATTGTTTTACTCAGCTGACCAGCAAATTGAATTTGGAAAGACAGTCATGCCAACAGTAGTTTTTTTTTAAATTGGGCATTTACTATATGCAATTTCTGAGGGAAACATGTTTGGCATGATTATGTCATAATTCTCCTATTATGTCTGTAAAATGAGTTTTGTAATTATCCCCTATTCTAAGGCACACAAACCAAGACTCACATAAACTGAATAACTAACCTAATGTTGCACTTTCAATATGTGGTAGAGCTAAGATTTTGACTTGGGACAAACCTGATCTGAAGTGCATCAGTTTAACTCAATACTGTCTGCAAAAATTCTTCTGGGATGTTACCTTTCCAATACCACCTGTGGAATGATACATCCTATTCTGTAGCAGCTTCTCCTAGTTGTTGTTGATATACCCAGTTCTACCTTGGTGAGTCATAATTTTAATATAAGAATGCCATTTTCTTGCTATAATATAAGCTATTTGGGAGTTGCAAGGGAGCATTTGCCTTATCCATAACTGGACACCTTTTGTGATAGATCTTCCCAAGTAGCAACTTGTCTATAGCAGTTATTGTGGGAGACTGTGACAGGACTTAAGTAGGCCATGGGGATTAGGGTATGGCATACGTCATACTCCCATAAGCCTTTAAAACAGGGAACTTGATTCTCTATTGGAATGGACCTATTAGATAGAAAGTATAGTGTGATGAACAAAATCTAAGGATTGCTATATCAGATAGGAACACCTGTGGGGCTTGTGATAATATGATATTCCCATATGTACATTTTTCCTGTTGGGAGATTATGTGATTACTGCTCTTGAATGAATGCAGTTTGGTTTGAAAGCAACTGATAAGGTATTAGAGCTATGGACAACACTGATACAATCATACAAGAAACCTAAACTAATTAAAGCAGACCTCAAAACTCACTTAAATTTATTAATCTTTGTAACTCAAGTGACACCCCCAATTTGAAAGGATCATCTGTGCCTCAGGGTCTGACTCTAATTGCCAGTTAATAAAAAATGCTGGTGTATCTTTAATCAGCCAATTAACTGACTTAATAATTATAATAGGGAAGGAAGATGGGAGGGGTCAAGACTTGGCATGACAAATCTGTCAAGGTAGAGACAAATTCTTTAGGGGTTAATGGTGGACACCCTTTAAAGTAAAAGGATTTTGTTCTACCTTGACTTTTTCCCCATTTTTCTTTCCTTTTTGCTTTCCATAATATTTGTAATTGTTGAAATTGAGAGGGGCGGGAGAGAGAGAAGAAGAAAGAGGAAAAAAAGGTTCGATGTTGTAGAAGGTGGAATAGGAATGCTTCTTTACTCTCTAAAATGTATTTTTATAAAAATAATTCTCTGTAATTAAGGATTATTTTATGAATTTGTAACATCACTTGGTTGTTTTTTGTTTGTTTTTTTTGTTTTGTTTTTTGCTGAGAGTTACCTCCAAATTTTACGAACTGTACAATCTCAGCATGCAAATGGAAATACAACGTGAGGCTTCTGGTATTAATAAAGCCATCTATTTTGCACTTGAATATATTTTCATAAAAATTTAAATAACAGTAAAGCCAAAGTTATCTCTGTTGAATATTGTTTGGACAGTTGTATGTTTATTTGTGTAAGGAAAATTGCAACATATTATGTATACTGCAAAACTATGTGTGTAGGTAAACTCTCAATTATCATTTATCATTTAACAAATATTCTTAAAAGTTGAGATCAGCAAAGGTTTAGAATTGAAAGAACTGTCTTTACTCCAAGGAACTCTTATTGTACAATAAATGTACTTGCATCTACAAAGGAGATAGGCTTCCTTTGCTATTTGTCAACATAAGCCCAATCCCAGAGTTGTTGGCTCTCTTGAGAATTTATGTGTGATATGTACAATTCTACTACTTTCAACGTTACTCATCTAGACTTTGGCCACAAATTATGGAATTATAACATTTTAGAGTTGAAATGAACCTTAGGTATCACCTAGTTTTACATTCTCACTGAATAGAAAAGGAAACATAAGCTCAGGTCCAGCAACGGTCTTTTCTAAGGTCATGTATGGAATGATCTGGCTGAGCCTGGACTAGATCTCCAGGTTCTCAGGCCCGTGCCCTTTCCTTTCTTCCAATCTTCCCATTTTACAAAATATACCAAAGGACAAAGGGCCAAAGCCAACTCCCATATTCCATCAGAGACTATTAAATGAATGCAGTACCTTACTCTAAGTTTGGCTACATTCATTTTTTTTTTTAAGATTTTATTGTTATTGGAAAGCCGGATATACAGAGAGGAAGATCTTTCATCCGTTGTTTCACTCCCCAAATGAGCCACAATGGCCGGTACGCGCCGATCCGATGCCGGGAACCAGGAACCTCTTCCTCCAGGTCTCCCACGCGGGTGCAGGGTCCCAATGCACTGGGCCGTCCTCAACTGCTTTCCCAGGCCACAAGCAGGGAGCTGGATGGGAAGTGGAGCTGCCGGGATTAGAACCAGCGCCCATATGGGATCCCGGGGCTTTCAAGGTGAGGACTTTAACCGCTAAGCCACGCCGCCGGGCCCTGGCTACATTCATTTTTAAGTCAACATGGAAGGAATATATCTCAGCTTTATTCTCACAAGTCCCATCCTTTGAGCACAAATGCATTATTAACATGTTTTATTTCTGTTCTGAAAAGTTCTCAGGGGAATAAATGTGTCCTGAATTTGGAAATGGAAATGACTATAGGAACTATTCCTTTGAATCTGACAGCTAGGAAATGCTCCCCTTTCAATTCTCCAAGATTCTGCTTAAAAGGATTTCCCAAAAGAGATCTTTTGCTGTTATAAACTCCCTTTGGCCCTACAGGGAGCAGACACCTACCTTGATTTTTCTTCGTCTTTTATGAAGGGTGGAGTTAGGGTATTGTTTTTTGTTTTCTCATCATGTTATGTTATTTTGTTTTCAATCTAAAGGCCTTTTTTGTTATTAATATAAGGAGAAAAGATTGTATGTATTTCATGGATATTATTCTAAGATAGCCATACTTGTCTCCCTTCATCCCTCCCTCAACTCCCCCTCTTCCTCTTCTTCCTTTTCCTTCCTTTAATTTTTGCAACAACTTTTTTTTTTGCATTTCATATACAGGTTTAAGATCTTAGTGATAACTTCTGACCATACCCTCCCTGCAGACTTTAAAATGTATTTGTGTGGAGATTTAATTTTCTTACTAGGGGTTAGTTTCCCTTGAGTTTAGAGACTTCCTTACAAATTACTTGTAAATCAAGATCTGATTAGGAAGTAATATATTCATCTGTAACTCCTGCATAAAAGTTATTCAAGTATTGTGACAAAATAAGTGTTGTTTACTTTATACATTTTCTGCAAATTCTAAAGATTTCGTCTAACTTAAAAGCTCTCATGGAATCTCGGGGATTGTGGCTTGCCCACTGAGAGTATAAAGGCTTGCTAAATTAAGTTGATTTGCCTGTGAAAGAAATGCTTCCATTATTCATGTCAGAAGCCTGTCACATCAAATTGAGAGAGTGGAGAAAACCCTTTTTTATCAACATTTAGAACCAAGAAAAACCAACCATTGAGGGCCTGAATTTCAATTGGGGAAAAAGTCAGGCTGAAAGCAGAGTTCAAAAAAACGGGGGGGTTGGAGGAGGCTGGGTATTTGTCTAATGTTGAAAATCAGTAGAGGAGATTGATTTAACTTTGGCTGAAACTTTTTATATAGACAGGCAGAATGAAACTTCTTAAAGCAGCAAGTAGTACATACAATCTTGGTGTCTTTCATGTGTAAACTTGTCAAAAGTAGTTAAGCTAATTCAAATTTAAATCTCCTTATTCTCAGACTCTTAATTTGTTTATTTTAAAGGATTTAGGAATGAAATTCTTGGGAGTTACTTTTCAAACATTGATGAATATATTTTGCTTCTCAATGTTCAAGATTATAGGACCTGTTATATGATCAGTAGCTTTATTAGTAAGAGAAAGAAGACAGGCTGGTTAGGTACTATCTCTTTGTATCAGGTATGTGAGCATTTATCTCTGAGTGTGTTGTATACATGTCTGCACACACATAGAACTTCAAATGAAAACAGGTAATTAAAAAGATAGCATGATCACTTCTCGGCCTTTTGGCTAAGATCAAGTGTAGTAAAAAGATAGCATGACTTGGAACAATAAAGGGAGGCCCATTCCCCAAAACAAAGCATCCTCATGCGATTTGTATTAGTTAATTTTAGGATAAGTCTGTTGTATTTTCTAGTATAGCAAATTTTGTCAAATTTTATGTATTTTAAAATAATGATAATAGAGGAGATTTTTTTTACCTGTTTTGCAAAAAATCTGATGTTCACTTCTTTTGTTGAATTCACATATATGTTTCAAATAATTGACTGTTCCAGGCATATCAATCACCAGTTTCTTCTTTTGCAGTTTTAATCATTGCCAACCCTCACTTTCCATGAATATGTCTTTGCTATCATTATATTTGATCTGAATTTTGTGAAACAGCATCTTCTAGGCTACTGAAAAATGTGAGCATCATTTGCTGTATTTTTGGGGCATATTTTTACACATTTTAAGCTAAGTTTTATATCAAGAAAATGGTTCTAAAAGCAAAAAAGGACAGTTTGTGGTGTGTAAATGTATTCTTGCCTTTTCCCATTTTTAAATGAGACCTGAAATCTTGTTAGAGTAGGACTGCATCATTTTTATTCTTCCCTATTTTCTTTTCATTCATTCTTTCTTTTCTTCCTTCTTTTGTTTTTGCTTTTGGAGGGAGGTTCTGAAGCACTTTACCCCTAATTTGAATGTTATGTGTCCAGTGAAAATAAGAGTTGGTTTGTGGTGTTGCCAGTACAAAAGTAATTACTTCTCCAATTGACTGCAACTATGTGCAGGTTGTAGATGGGGGAGAAAACTGAAATAGAGAGGCAATTGTACTATGGAGGACTGGAGAAGACAGGGATTAATGGTGACCAGAGTTGTGAATACTCCTAACAAGGAACCTATGGGGCAAAGGGTTGAATTTGAGGTGGGGGTGGGGAGTGTGAGGAGTTGTAGCTTGATAAAAGCAAAGGAACTATATTAAAGTATGAATCAAATATCTGACATGTATATTTATAAAAAAGCAACTTTTCCAGTTTGAGTTTTACTATTTTTAAATAATGAACTTCTACCAAAGTTTCTCCTATTGTGCATTACCCTTGTATCTCTATTTGCTGGCTATTTGTTTCCAGCCATCAGAATATACACTGCTGCCTCATGCTACAATCCAAATGATGTACAATAAGAACCAAATATGGCTATAGTAAATTCTTCAAGGGTTTCATGTTCTCTCCATAAGGTGGTATTATTTTTATTAATTTTGCAAATGCTGATAATGTTATTTTCCAAGGAATGAGACTTGAATTATGTTGAATCATAAAGTGGTAGGATAACAGAGTTGGGAGACAGTTTAGAAATCAGAAAACATGATCAGTCTTTCAAATAGGAAAACACGAAGTTGCCATTAGAATTTACTTTTTCTGATTCCCAAGCCAGTGAACTTCACACTGACATAATACATGACTAATAGATATCATTTTCTTCCACTTCATTTCAAATAAAACTGAAATTGACTACAGGAAAAAAGCAAGGTCCCTATATGTAAACATAAGCATTATATTTTCATCTGATGTCATCTACATAGTTATTTAATATATAGTATTTATCTTCTAAATGTGAATCTCTAGTTTTTATACTGCACACTATTTATAATTGTCATTTTTATAAACAAAGTACATGTATATTGTGAAATCACATGCAACACTATAAGAAACATTCTCCATCTTCCTCTGCCTTATAAACTTACTCCCCCAAATCCCTACCATTTAGCAACTTAATGTTATTTTAAACACTTCATTAATTCAAACTGCACATTTAAAATTTGTTGTATATTGGGATCCTACCTTACATGGTTCTCTGTAACACAATAGTTTCTTTTTCTATGTCTCTTTTATTGTCTTGTGAAGTTCTGAAAAATTCGATTTCATTGATTTTGATAAAATTGAGTACCTTAGTTTCTTGATATTTTATAGGTTTCTTCTGTAAACTCCATTTACTTATTGATTCATTTTTTTAATTAGTAAGAACTGTTTTTGCATTTTGTGGTTAGTAAATATTTCTCATAAGCATTGCAAATATTACTTTCTCAAGATTTTTATTTGAAAGGCAGAGTTAAGGGAGACAGAGAGTCAGAGAGGTTTTCCCTCTGTTGGTTCACTCCCCAAATAGTTACAGTGGCTGGAGCTGGGCTGGTCCAAAGAGGAGCCAAGAGCTTTTTCCAGGTCTCCCAAGTAAGTACAGGGGCCCATGCTTAGTTGCTTTTCCAGGGAACTGGATCAAAAGTAGAGCAGCTGGCACTTGAACTAGTACTAGAGTGCCATGTTGGAATATGGGATGCTGGTTTGTCAGGCAACAGCTTAGCTCACAACACTAGTTGTTTGAAGTTTTTTTTTATTAATTATTTTGCATTATGTGACAGTTTCATAGGCTCTGGGAATCCCCCCACCCCTTCCTCTCCCCCTCCCCTCCCCCTTAGTGGATTCTTCCACCTTGATGCAGTATTACAGTTCAAATTCAATCAAGATTCTTTCCTTGCAAACATATACCAAGCATAGAGTCCAGGTACTTATTGTCCAGATGGGTTGAACAGTTTCTTGGGGAGACCATTTCTGGTCCGAAGTTAGAGCTGGTAGAATATCGTCCCAGTCAATTAAGAGTCCCAATATAACATCAACAGCAGTTTTGCAATATTATGGAATTGACATGGTTTTGAGTAACCAGTATGTTAAAAAAAAAAAAAGCAAGTTCCTAACCACAACCTATGATTAGCTCATTGACATTTCAATTTTAGTTTATATACAGGACCGGCTGCTATATACCTTAAAATGGCTATAAGGTACCATTCAGCTGTCTCGTGTCTATTTCATTTTCGTATTTAGCCATTTGTTGTGTTGAAGTATAATTTTGCTGATCTTGGCAGATTTTAGGATGATCTAGACTGGCTTGTGACTCTAACAAGACATTTGTCGACATTTAAGGTGCAGAACATTTTTTTTTGGGGGGGGGCGTGTGCAGGAAAATCCTCAACACCATGGTGAGGAGTAACTAATCTTTGTGTCCCACCCAGCGAGGCATGAGCCAATCCACGCCAGCTCTTTCCTGTCAGATTTCAAGCTCTATTTTCTGTTGTTTGTCTATTTATTTTAGGTTTTTTTAGTTTGTATGATTGTTTGTTTGCTGTGAGGGGTTTTCGAAGCGATCCCGATGGTCATTGCGAGGGAGGGTGGGGCTCCAGAGTTGGAGCCAGGCTCGGACCAGAGAAAGCTCTCCTCCCTGGTCCCGAAGGACATTTATTGTTCTTCTGTTTCTGCGGACCACTCAGGGCTTCTGGTTGTCTTTCCAATGACGTTGGTTTCTGCACGGTAGTGTTTGGACTTCTTCCATCCCCTGCGGAAGCTCCGGTTGTGGGTGGATGACCTCAGAGTACTCGGCCTCTGAGGGCATCCAATTCCCAAAGACAGACAACAATCCAAGCAAATGGGAAGGTCTATTCAATAAATGCTGTTGGGACAACTGGTTGATAGCCTGCAGAAACAAAAAGACCCACATCTCTCACCATACACTAAGATCAAATCCAAATGGATAAAGGACCTAAACCTACATCCAGAAACCTTCAAACTTTTGGAAGAAAATGTTGGAAACACACTGCAACACTTAGGAGTAGGCCCTGCCTTCCTAAAAAAGACTCCAAAAGCAGTAGAAATCGAGACCAAAATAAACAATTGGGACCTCATCAAACTAAGAAGCTTCTGTACAGCTAGGGAAACAATCAACAAAGTAAAAAAACAACCTACAGAATGGGAGAAGATCTTTGCACACTACATAGGAGATAGAGGGCTGATCTCCAGAATATACAAAGATCTCCAGAGAAACCAAAACACCAGAACAAACAAACCGCTCAAGAAATGGGCACGGGAAATGGGCAGACATTTCACAAAAGAACAAACCCAAATGGCAAACAAGCATATGAAAAAATGCTCAAGTTCCCTGGCAATAAGGGAAATCCAAATGAAGACAACAATGAGGTACCACCTAACTCCAGTAAGGATGGCACACATACATAATACCACCAACACTTGCTGGCGAGGATGTGGGGAAAAGGGAACCCTTCTCCACTGTTTTAAGTTTTTAAACACTTAAAATAGGCACATAGCATTAATAGAATCAGCTCTGCAATAGAAAAACTTGTATTTGATTCATTACTTCATCAATTTCTGGTTTAGTGACCTTTGCGCAAGTCAAGATTCCTTACCATGTCTTCATTTTACCATCCATAAAATGATGTAGGAAAAAAAATAAACTAAAACCTTTAACAATGCTTGAGTTCTAGAACCACAGTCAAACTCAAAATGGTTTCAAACACATCCATCTCCAAAATTATGAGCTAATCTATAACCAGAAATATATGAGCTAATTTACAGAAACAAAATGATTTGTGCAGTTCAGTATTTTCATTTCTTGTGTAAAGCTTAACAGCCTTCATCCTGGGATTATTTAAAACTCAGAGGGTCAGCAAAGTGGTCACCTGAGAGTACACCATCAACATTCACAAGCACATTGAAGGAATGGGCTTCAAGAAGAGCATCTCCCAGCTTTCCCATTTCTGGGAATATATGCAAAAGAAATGAAATCTGCATATGAGAAAGTGACCTGGAATCCTATATTAAAATGACACAATCTACAATAGCAAAAACTTGGAAATAACCCAGATGCCCGTCCAAAAAGGAGTGGGTAAAGAAACTCCACGAACTACTACTCAGCTATTAAAAAGAATGAAATTCTACCATTTGCAGCAAAATGATCCCAACTAGAGACCATTATGCTCAGTGAAATAAGCAAATCCAGAAAGGACAAATATCATATGTTGTCTCTGATATAGGTGGTCTTCATGCAAAATACAAGATCAGAAGATACAGAGGTAAACATGCTTGTGCATGTAGTAATCTACATAGAGGAACTGTATAATAGACTATCATATTGAGATGTTAAGACATAGTACAGTACGCAGCTCTACTCTCAAATGAAAAATGGAATTCCAAAGAAATTGTTGGATATATCTTGACAATAGAATGCTGGACGTTGAAGCATTGTCTATATGTATAATGTCAACATAGCAGAATGATGGACATCTGACTATTTTTGAAGGTTTATATATAGCAATAATATATGGGAAATCACTGAGGGAAGAGGTATTAGGGAGGGAAAATCCCTGAGTCTATATAACTGTATCATAAAAAAATAATATTTCATTTTTTTTAAGAAAAGTGTCCCTCAGGCATTCAAAGAGATCTGCAAGTTTGCCTAGAAGGACATGGGGATTCTAGTTGTATGCACTGATACCAGGTTCTACAGAACGGTCTGAGCCAAATGAATATGAAATGTTCTGTTACCACATCCACCTAAGATTATCCAAAATAATGAGGATGGAGACTAATCAAACAATCTCTGTACTTTTGATAACTTGGGTTCCCATTACCTCTTTCAAAACTCTACAGTCGGGCCCGGTGGCGAGGCCTATCAGCTAAGTCCTCGCCTTGGATGCGCCAGGATTCCATATGGTTGCCGGTTCTAATCCCGGAAGCTCAACTTCCCATCCAGCTCCCTGCTTGTGGCCTGGGAAAGCAGTCAAGGATGGTCCAAAGCCTTGGGACCCTGCAACCACGTGGGAGACCTGGAAGAGGTTCCTGACTCCTGGCTCTGGATCGGCACAGCACCAGCCGTTGCGCTCACTTGGGGAGTGAATCATCGGATGGAAGATCTTCCTCTCTGTCTCTCCTCCTCTCTGTATATCTGACTTTGTAATAAAATAAATAAATCTTTAAAAAAATTCTACAGTCAGTGCCCAAAAACATATGGATTCTGGTTTGCTTTTTTCTAGTTGCACCATAATGTGTGTATGTGTCCTAAAGCAGTACTGGGTTATGGATCATTTGGAAAGCTTTTCCTAAATAAGGATGCTGATGCTTCCTTCTCATCCTCTACAATTGGAGTATTTGGGCAGTGTAGAAATGGGCTTGAAGTGGAAGGAATGATGCTAATGTTTTTATTTGAATGCCTCAGTTATTACTAAAATAAAACATTTTCTAGAAATCAGTGTATAGATTTAAATTTCCATTAGCTACTTTTCACATTTTGGTAAATGTTAAAATTACATGATCCATAGAACCTTGGATTTAATGAAATAACCAGAGCAGTACAATCTTTAAAGAACAATTGTGTGCACTCTTACTGTGTGCATAGTAAGTACACAGTAAATTGTAACTATTATTTACATCTCTT
This sequence comes from Ochotona princeps, assembly GCF_030435755.1. NCBI lineage: Eukaryota > Metazoa > Chordata > Mammalia > Lagomorpha > Ochotonidae > Ochotona > Ochotona princeps. The sequence continues at coordinate 97,447,287 of NC_080865.1, forward strand.
AAGAGGGCAAACCTCACAAGTTAACCTGCTGCCTGTCATATTGGTATCCCATATGGCGCTGGTTCAATTCCAGTTTCTCCACTTTCAATCCAGATTCCTGAGAAAGCAGCTGAAGGTGGCCCAAGTGTTGGGCCTCTGCACCCACGTGCAAGATTTGGAGTAAGCTCCTGGTTTGGCCTGCGCCTGCCCTGGCTATTGAGGTTATTTGGGGAATGAACTGGTGGATGAAAGATCTGTCTCCTTCTCTCAATCTCTTTCTGAAAATCTGCCTTTGAAATAAATAAGCATAAATCTTTAAAAATTAAATATCTGATGAATATGTAATTTATATTGTCCATAATATGGAAAAATAGAATCTTGACTGGAAATGCATCAAATTCATAAATGATCTCTAGAGAACTAACATCTTTACCAACTGAGTTTCCCATGCAGGATTTAGATTTTCTTTCATTCCTACATGCAATTTCTTTTTTTTTTAACATTTATTTATTTTTATTGAAAAGGCAGATATACAGAAAGGAGGAGAGGCAGAGAGGAAGATCTGATGATTCACTCCCCAAGTGAGCGCAACGGCTAGTGCTGCTGATCCGAAGCCAGGAGTCAGGAACCTCCTCCAGGTCTCCCACAAGGGTGCAGAGTCCCAAGGTTTGGGCCGTCCTTGACTGCTTTCCCAGGCCACAAGCAGGGAGCTGGATGGGAAGTGGAGCTGCCGGGATTAGAACCAGCACCCATATGGGATCCTGGTGCGTTCAAGGCGAGGACTTTAGCTGATAGGCCATGCCACCGGGCCCCATCTACATGCAATTTCTTATCATTTTCATATTATGGGACTTACTTATTCCCAGGTATTTAATACGTTTATTAGGATGAGGGTAATTTTATGGTTATCATAAAACAATTTTTCATTCTTTGTGCCAACAGGCTTTTGCTGCTATAGTATAAACTAATTAATAGCTGTTAATGTTTAGGATATAAATGACCATTTCATGTTTCAATAGTTTATTTTCATGAAGACTGTTGTAGCATCTGCTTCTATCTTTTCAACATTATCCAACTACTTTTTTTAGCTCATTACATCAGATGCAATGTGGAAAACAATCCAGAGGCAGTAATTTCCTTGTTTTAGATGTTTTTAATGCTATGTAGGGTATTACTATTATCATGTTATTCCATTGGTTTTGAGTTTTGAACTTAACAAAATATTTATTTTACTTACTTATTTGAAAGGCAGAGCAACAGAGACAGGGAGGGAGACAAAGAAGTTTTCCACTTACTGATTTACTCTCCAAAATGCCACAGCAGTCAGGTATGGACCAGACTGAAGCCAGAGCCTGGAAATCTATCTGGTTTTCTCATGTGGGTAGCAGATTAGTTGGTCGGTGCTATTCCTCTTTGTGAAGAGAACATCATTAAGCATCCTTTGTAGGGCAGATTTGGAAGAGGCATATTCTTTTTTTTTAAGATTTATTTATTTAATTTTTATTACAAAGTCAGATATACGGAGAGGAGAGACAGAGAGGAAGATCTTGCATCTGATGATTCACTCCCCAAGTGACCGCAATGGCCGATGCTGCGCCAATCCGAAGCCAGGAACCAGGAACTTCCTCCAGGTCTCCCACAAGGGTGCAGGGTCCCAAGGCTTTGGGCCGTCCTTGACTGCTTTCCCAGGCCACAAGCAGGGAGCTGGATGGGAAGTGGGGCAGCCAGGATTAGAACCGGCACCCATATGGGATCCTGGCGCATTCAAGGTGAGGACCTTAGCCACTAAGCCACGCCGCCGGGCCCGAGGCATATTCTTTAGCTTTTCTTTACTGTGGAAGAATTTTACTTCATTTTCAAAGACAAAGGAAAGTTTTTTTTTATATATTTTATTAATATTTTGCATTATGTGACAGTTTCATAGGCTCTGGGAATCCCCCCACCCCTTCCTCTCCCCTCCCCCCTGGTGGATTCCTCCACCTTGATGCAGTATTACAGTTCAAATTCAATCAAGATTCTTTCCTTGCAAGCATATACCAAGCATAGAGTCCAGGTACTTATTGTCCAGATGGGTTGAACAGTTTCTTGGGGAGACCATTTCTGGTCCGAAGTCAGAGCTGGTATAATATCATCACAGTCAATTAAGAGTCCCAATATAACATCAACAGCAATTTGCAATATTATGGAATTGACATGGTTTTGAGTAACCAGTATGTTAAAAAAAAAAGTCCTAACCACAACCTATGATTAGCTCATTGACATCTCAATTTTAGTTTATATACAGGACCGGACCGGCTGCTATATACCTTAAAATGGCTATAGGGTACCATTGAAAGTTTTGATGAGTACGTTATTCTGGGCCGACAATTTTTTGCCTTTGGAATCTGGAATATGTTGCTCCAGTTTCTTCTGACCTGTAGAGTTTCCTGTGAGGGGTCTCCTGTGAATTTAATTGGCATTCCTTTATATGTCAGTTGATATTTTGCACCTGCACATTTAAGGATCTTTTCCTTATGTTCAATTGAAGAGAGCTTGATTATCATGTAGCATGGCGAAGATCGCTTTTGATCAAGCCTTTTGGGAGTTTTGTGCCCCTCCTGGATGTTTGTTTGTTTGTTTGTTTGTTTGTTTTTGCCAATTCTTTCTCCAGATTAGGGAAATTTTCCCTTATTATTTCATTGAGTACACCTTTAATCCCAGCTTCTCTTTCTGCACCTTCTGGGACTCCCAGAACTCTTATATTTGTCCTTTTAATAGTGTCTTTCAATTCTTGAATATTTTTTTTTGCCTGATCCAGCTCTGCTTCCAGCTTTTTGATTGTTTCCTCCTGGTGACAGGAATTATCTTCCAATTCTGGGATTCTTTCTTCTGCTTCATTCATTCTATTTTGGAGAAACTCCACTGTACTTTTAATTTGCTCCACTGTGTTCTTCATTCCTGATGTATCAGCTTTCATTTGATTTATTTCCAGTGTGACATATTCCTTGAATTCCTTGAATGCCTGCTTTACTTAAAGTGCTTCTTGTTGTTGATAAGTTTTATAACAAGTGTTTTGAATTCTGTATCCCCCATTTTCTCAATGTCTTCTTCAGTTAACTCTGAGTTTGGCAAAGGCTTTTGCTGCACTGCAGGAAAATCTTCAGTAATAATTCATTGTGCCTCTGTCTCTTCTTTTGCTCTTGGTCATTGTACTTCTGGTTAGCAGATTCTTCTCCTTGGGGCAGGTTCTAAGCTCTGTCACCCACAGGTCTACAGTTCAATTTTACTTATTGTGATTGGCACATGGCTCTTTGTTTGCAGTCACTTGTCCAGCAAGTTCCAGGTCTAGATTTTTATGTTAGACTACCACCATGGTCTCTGTAGCCCCAGCTCCGGACTCACCAGTCTCCACCTCCTGTGATATCATGCCGAGGCCTTGATCAGCTGGCCATCAGGTCTGAGTGCTACTCAGACCTGTCTTGGGTGGAACCTCTAGGATGCCATGTTGTTGCCAAAAATTAATTCACTACCAGCCAAGTGCATGCATAGTATTGTCCCATAGGCTTTTCCTCCCTATACAAAATGGTGCCCCATTCAGCTCTAGGGGGCAGGCTGGGCTGTGATATCCACCCTGTTCCCACACTGCCCATCTGAGACCTGCTACTCTGTCTCTGCTCCTGGTCAAATCAAACAGACCAGCAGGACGGGCAGTTCTTTGTCTGGGTTCACCTCCTGAGTCCGGATAAATGACCCTTCCCATCTTGTTACTGGTGGAGTTCTGGCTGCTGATACATTTCAGATTGCCGCTGGCTGAATGCTGCTGGGTATCAGTCACTGAAACACCTCACCATTGTGTCTGCTGCTTTCCTCTGTCTGTCAGTCTCCAGGTACCCCTCTGCTTCACACTGGCTAATATTTCTTTGCCTGTTTAAACGTGACCTTACCCTATTCTGCCATCTTGATTGGAGAATCCACTATACTTTCAAATTTATTTAATGCTAGATTAATTTAAGCTGTGGAGATTTTTTAGTATGATTTTTTTTTGTAATTTGTAAGTTTTGATAATTTTCCATAGCTTTCTAATTATCTGTAATTCAGTTTTGATTTCCTCTTGATGCTTGAAAATTTACACCTATTAATTGATAATTTCTGTTAGAACAGTGATTAGGAAATGCAGCATATTATAGTTTAGAGGTTTTTAGCTCTTTGGGGGATGGATTAATTTGTGGATGTGTTCTAAAAGCATTTAAGAAAACATTGCATTCTGGGCCCGGCACCATGGCCTAGCGGCTAAAGTCCTTGCCTTGAACTCCCCGGGATCCCATATGGGCGCCGGTTCTAATCCCCGCAGCTCCACTTCCCATCCAGCTCCCTGCTTGTGGCCTGGGAAAGCAGTCGAGGATGGCCCAAAGCCTTGGGACCCTGCACCCATGTGGGAGACCTGGAGGAAGTTCCTGGTTCCTGGCTTCGGATTGGCGCAGCACCAGCCGTTGCGGCTCACTTGGGGAGTGAATCATCAGATGGAAGATCTTCCTCTCTGTCTCTCCTCCTCTCCGTATATCCGGCTTTCCAATAATAATAAAAAAAAAAAATCTTAAAAAAAAGAAGAAAACATTGCATTCAGTATCTAAAATTCTTTATGTTTATTAAAAATAAGCATTCAGGTACATGCTAAGTTCTAAATTATTTTATGTCTGCTTATCAAATTCTACATTATTTACATCCTTATTTATTACATCACTGCTTGTAAATTCTAAAAATGGCATATTAAAATTTCTAATATGATGGCAGTTTTATGAAACTACATGTTACTTTCTAGTGTTAATCCTAAAATGTTGTACTCTAGCTAGTTAAAGAAAGATCAGTGATTATGTTATCTTCTTTGTAATTTTATCCTTAATCATTATTAAATATCCCTGCATCATTTAATACCTTTGGCTTTTAGCTAACTTCGAAAGTCATACTGCTTTTCTATTTACATTTTAATTTTATTTCTTTGATTTGACCCTATTTTTATTACTTTTTGATGTCCACTTATTTTATGTATTCCTCTGATAATAACAGTACTTTAAAAAATAATCACTTAAAACTAACTGTATTAAGTACAAAATTTCAATTTCTTAGTAAGGACTATCAGCTCATTTACATTTATTGTAATTACCTGCTTACTCCTACTTACCTCCTTACATCTTTAAAAAAACATATTTTGGGGGGAGATGCCTTGTGGTGTAGGTGTTGTGATGCCACTTTGGATTCCAGTATTTCATATTAGGGTGCTTGGCTTGAATTGTGGCTGCTCTACTTCTGATCCAGTTTCCTGCTTGCGTATATCATGGGAAGCAGCAGGTAGTGGCCTTGGGGTCCTTGCCACTCACACAGGAGACACAGATGAAATTTTTGTTTCCAGGCTTTGTCCTAGCCAAGCCCTGCAGTTGTAGGAATTCGGTTAATAAACCAGACGATAGAAGATCTCTGTCTCTCTCTACTTTTCGAATTAATAAAATGCAGCTTTAAAAGTTTCCTTTGTATTATAATTTCTTACTGTTTCATTTCCCCCACACACACATTTGCTGGTATTAATAAATTTCATGTATTTGGTTTTTTAAATCATTAGACTGATTATAAGTTCTGTTTCCAGTTTCTGCTGTTTGCTTGCCTTTAGATAATTCATAAATATGTGTTTATTAATTTCTAGAATTGAAAGCTTTTACTCTCCTTCCAACTTCGTTCATGGAAAGTTCTTATATTTCTACTTTATCTATGTTCCCTCTTACTGGTATTACTAAATCAATCTGAAAATTGAGCTCTAAGGTATTATTATAATTTACATTATAACAATTTCAAAAAATATTTTTCTTTCTTCCAGTTAAGATTTGTCTTTTTGAGAAAGAGCGAGGGAGAATGCTCCCACCATCTGGTAAACATGTCCCCACAGCCCCGGGCAAGGGCCAGATCCAGTAGCCAGGAAACTCAATCGAGGTCTCTCACATAGATGACAGTGGCCCAGCTTCTTAATTCCTTCCCTGCTATTTCTCAAGGTACACATTAACAGAGGCTTAGCAGGAGCCAGGGGCTGCTGTTGAAACATGGCATTCCAGTAGAGGACATGGACATCTCAGTGTGCAGCCTAATTTCTTCACAGAAAGCATTGCTTTCTGAGCACGTAAGACAGCTGTTTGTGTTTAAATAAAAGTTTATTAATTTCAGTCATAATCTTTTTTATCTTCTCTTTGAGACAGATTGAAATCAACTTAGCTGGAACACATTAGTATGCATTTTTAACCTGTTGCAAGATTATGGATAATGTTTTTACTATAGTTCAACTAGTCTGCCTTGAAAATATTTCAAAACAAATTATGAATATTTAATCTTTACATAATTTCTATATGCATCAGTAATAACAGGAATTTTTCCTACAGAAAACATTGTTAAATTCTTAGCTGTTGTACATAATGCTGTGAACACTAGCGTACACCTTTTTGTTTGAACACATTTTCAATTCTCCTGGATGTATACGCTGAAACAGAATTGCTGTGTTATATTGATAATTGTATTTTAGAAAACGTTACAAATGATAATGTATTTTACAAATTATCAATTCATTATGTTTGAGAAGTAGTGAGAGATGGAGATAGATATGTGTGTGTGAGAGAGACAGACAGAGACATTCCCACTCACTGAGTCATTCCTAAAATGCTCATGATGGCATGGAGTAGGCTGGGGATGAAGACTGGAGCTGCCAGCTCAATCTGGAACTCCCACATGGGTGTCAAGAATCTAATAATGGGAGCTATCACCACTGCCTACCAGGAGTTTCAATATTAACAAGAAGCTGGTGTCAGGAACTCAAGCTGGGAACCAAACCCACACACAACAATAGGAAATGTGGGATATGAGCATCCTAACAAGTATGCTAACTACTAGGGTAATTACCAGTATCTCCTCCTCCCAAAACAGAAATGATGATTTTCCATTTAAGGTTTTAGAAAACTACCAGATTTTCTAAGATAATTGCAGCATTTTGCATTACTATAGTACTACATAATTTTCCCAACTTATCATCTCCAAGAATTGTAATTACTTTTTATTCTTAAAGTATTTTTATTTTTAAATTTTATTTTAAACACAGTTTTATATATTTGGTTTTTAAGATTTATTTTTTTAATTGGATAGATTCAGAGAGAGAAAGACCTTCTGCTCATTGTTTCACTACCTAAGTGGCCATAATGGCCGGAGCTGAGCTGATCCGATCCGAAGCCAGGAGCCAGGAGCTTCTTTCCAGGTCTCCCACGTGGGTGCAGGGTCCCAAGGCTTTGGGCCATCCTCTACTGCTTTCCCAGGCCACAAGCAGGCAGCTAGAGGGAAGTAGAACAGATAGGACATGAACCAGCAACCATAAGGGATGCTGGGGTTTGCAAGTTGAGGACTTCAGTGTCTAGGCTACCGTGCCAGGCTCACATAGTTGTTATTTTTTGTTAGAGCCATTCTGGTGGGTGTAAAGTGGTATCTCAGTGTGGTTTTGATTTCTGTTGTGTTGGTGGCTAGTGTTATTGAGCATCTTTTTATGTATCTTTTGCTAATTTGTGTATTTTCTCTATAATTATGAAAATATGTTGACTTTAGTTCTTTGTCCATTTAAACATTAGTCTTTTTATTAATGAGTTAGAAAGTTCTTTTGTAAGTCCCTTGTCACATACCTGATTTTCAAGTATATTTTTCTCATTCTGTCAGTGGAATATTCCACATGGGGGGAGGGCGGGGGGAGGGGTGGGGTGATTCCCAGTTCCAACGAAACTGTATCACATAATACAATGTAATCAATGAATAAAAAAATAAAATATTTAAAAAAAATTGGTTTCCTTTGTAGCTCAAAAGACTTTAATTTTTGTGTAGTCCAATTTATTTGTCCTTTCTTTTGTCACTTACATATCGATATTCAATCTAAACAATCATCACCTTACTTAAGGTTATAAAGTTTTACATCTGCCTTCCGTATAAGAGTTTTGTGTAGTTTTTAGCTACTGTGTTTTAACTCTTTAGCTGTTACATTTAGCTCTTTGGTCCACATTGAGTTAATTTTTAAATATTGTATTGGGTAGGCATTCAATTTCATTGTTTTGTATATGGATATCCAGTCCATTCATTTGCATGTTGGTATTCAGTTGTCACTATACCATATGCTGAAAAGACTGTTTCTTTTTCAATGAGCTACATTGGTATCATTGTTAAAAATCAACTGATCCCAAGAATAAAGGTTTATTTCTGGACTTTCAATTCTATTTTACCTATCAACATGCTATCCTTTACCTGTATCATATTGTATAGACCGCTACTCGAGGCTTCTGAAATGGAAATGATCCAACTTTACTCCTTTTTTTTTAAAGATCATTCTGGTTAGTCTGGGTCCCTTCCATTTTAATATGAGTGCTTCGGATCAGCTTTAAATTTTTCTGAGTTTTCACCTGAATTTTAGGATCAACTTTACATTTATCCCAAAATGGCTGTGGGGGCCATGAGGCTGAAGCCAAGAACAGGGAACTCAGTTCCCATCTCCCACATGGGAGAAAGGAAACTACCTACTTGAGCCATCTTAGCTGCTTCCCAGGGTCTGCATTAGCAGGAAACTAGAATTGGGAGCCAGAGCCAGGGATAAAACACAGACAGTGTCATGTAGGATTTAGGTATCATAATTGATGCTTAATCACTCTGCCAAATGTCTGTTCCAACATATTAGCTATATTAAATCTTACATCTGCAGAAATATGAGGCCTATTAATTTATTAATTTAGGACTCCTTTAATTTCATTCAAAAAATGCTCCTTTATTTTCTTACTTTTTTCTTTTTTTGTTGTTGTTATTTTTTCCTTGAAACAGATTTACAGGTACAGGGGATTATCCCTTCCCCTCTTCCCTCCATTATTTGCATTGTTTAAACTTTGTGCTCCTTTTGTTAAATAGTTCCTTATTTTATTCTTTTTGTTGGAATTGTAAGTGGAATTGTTTTTTTTTAATTTTCAGATTATTCATTATAGGTATATAGAAATATCTGCATACTTATCTATGTAGAGAAGTATATATGTATATATTTCTAAATTCTCTTATGAGATTATAAGACTTAAAAATTCTCTTATTGACTCTCGTGTTTTTGGTAGATTCTTCATCTCATTTTTCTGCTGTATAAGACTATATCTCCAACAGGGATAATATGAGTGCTTCCTTTCTAATCTGGCTGCTTTTTCTGTGCTTTCCTGGTCTGTTTTCCATAGCTGGAATTTCAGAGCAGTGTTGTGTAGAAGTGGCAAAAGCAGACCACATTTTCTTGTATCTGATCATACAAAGAAAATATTTTGTCCTTCAAGTGTGTTATTAATTGTGGGCATTTCCCTTTAGTTCTAAGATTGATTTTTTGTAAGATATAGAATATTCTGCTTTTCTCCACTTTGTATATGCAAGTATAGAATGCTTTAGGAAGCACTTCAAATCATGTAGCTCTACAATTTGCTTATACTTTATAAGATTGTGAGCAGTGGAGTGAGAGCAAAAGGACCAAGTACAGGACTGGAAATGGTAAGCATCTCTGTGATTATTTTCACCCAACATCCCAAATATGTCAAGAGATTGGTACCAGCAACCGGGCTGAGTGTTTAGTCTCAAAGCCCATAAAAATATAATTCTTTTCTTTAAAATGACTGGGCTTTAAAGAGTCCCTCAATTTTATGACCATTATACCAAAAGGAGCAAATTTTCAAATTTTGAAAAAGAGGAGAAAAAGTTGATTGTCTAGCATGTGTTTTTACCTTCCAAAAATCTTCCAAGATGGCATTTTCAAAGTGACAGATCTGCTTTTGAAAGTACTATGTGCTGGGCTCGGCAGCATTGCCTAGTGGCTAAGGTCCTCGCCTTGATCCCATATGGCCGCTGGTTCTAATCCCGGCAGCTCCACTTCCTCTCTCTCTCTCTCTCCTCCTCTCAGTATATCTGACTTTGTAATAAAAAATAAAATAATGAAAAGAAAGTACTATGTGCTTCAAAAAATCCTGTGACATTTACCCCATGAAGTTATACCATTTGTTCCAACTTATGAGGTGTTTATTAAAAGAAAAAAATACTCTTAAGGATGTAATTACAAAGCCTGATAAATTATGCTAAACAGTGCAGACAACTCCCAGAAAAATATGTGAGAAGCTTTCATTTTCTTTGAGGAGCTTCTATTGTTCTGATAGCTCTCAAGCTTGGAGTCCAGCAGATTGTTTGCTTTTATTTTGGGCTTTTGGTCTATTGTCCTTGAGCATGGAAAATATCAGTCTCACCATTCTATAGTTTTCCTCTTCACCAAAATAGATGCACATGGTGAGTTTGATGTAGTGATTATTATGACCCACCTTGAGATGCTTACATCACAGGTTGGAATGCCTGTATCTGTGTCCTAGCCCTGCTTCCATTCTGCTTCCAGCTAATTCGCACTCCAGGAGGTAAGAAATTGCATCTTAAGTACTTGGGTTTCTGCCACCCATATGGGGACTCGAATTGACTCCTGGCTTTGCCCTCCCCCCACCAACCAGCAAGTCTGGCCATTGCCAGCAGACTTCCCCAATTGTAAGAGCTTTCTGTTAGTCCATCTCCCTTTATCTCTATCTCTCAGATAAATAAACAATTATTAAAAAAACAAAAACAGGATCCAATCCAGGCCAGTCATCACTCAATTTAAGACAGTTATTGTCATGAAGTCTGCAAGGACTAAGCTGCGAAGTGCTTCAAGTTTTCAAGAAGAGAAAGAATCAATATTTTTATTGGTAATTGTACATTTTAATTGTTGAAAATTTTCATTTTAATTTTTTAGTTTACCAAAAGTCATTTAATCTCTCACCCAATGGCACTTCTAAAAGCAAGATCTGAGTGAATCCGTGAATTCTGGCGTGGGAAAATTACCCTAAATTAAACTTTATTTCCCACTTGTGTGCTTATCATAAAAATCTGCTGCTTGAGATGCATGCCTCTGTTTTCTTACCAGGGTACAGTGGTAGCTTTGAAGTCACTTCTTAGAGCTGAGCCCTGAAATCCTCACTGCATTTGGGTGAGGCCAGGTTTCCTTTGTCCTTCTCCTAGCCAGTGACTGACCACATCTAATATGCTGAAGCCTATTCACTTCCCAGAGATCATTTCTCTAATGGGTGATTTTGGATTAAGGAATTCATGTGGGTCTTACTGAAATTTTCTTAGAACTCTTCATTTTGACTTCCTTTCCCTTCCCTTCTTTTAGATTTTTTTTGAAAGTTGGAGTTACAGGGAGGAAGGAGAGACAGAAAGAGATAAAAAAAAATCTTGCATCTGTGGGTTTACTCCTGAGATGTTTGCAACCTCTAGTTCTGGACCAGACCAAAACCAGGAGCCAGGATTTTCATCCAAGTCTCCCAGATGGAGGGCAGGAGCCCAAGTACTTGGGCCACATTCTGCTTCTTTCCTCAGGCCAGTAGCAGGGAGGTGATATACACGAGAGCAACCAAGACAAGAACTACATGGGATGCCAGCATAGCAGATGGCAGTTTTACTTGCTATGATACAATATCACTCCAAGCCTTACTCAGATGTCCTTCTCTTATCTTTAGGAGTCAGACCTATATTATTATCTGAGAGCTTGCTTAACCTCTTCTATGTCTCTTCACCACTATTTTCCCTAACAGGGTTTTGTCTAGTAAATCCTTCTTGATGCTTTTCCTTTTTTTTTTTTTTTTTTTGTATTATTTTTATTGAAAAGGCAGATTTACACAGACAAGGAGAGACAGAAAGATCTTCCGTCTGCTCATTCACTCCCCAAGTGGCTGTGATGACTGGAGCTGAGCCAATCTGAAACCAGGAGCCAGGAGCCCCTTCTGGGTCTCCCTTGCAGATGCAGGGTCCCAAGGCTTTGGACTGTTCTCATCCGCCTTCAAAAGCAGGGAGCCAGATGGGAAGTGGAGCAGCTGGGACACAAACCAACGCCTATATGTGATCCCAGTGCATGCAAGGTGAGGACTTTAGCCACTAGGCTAAATGTTGGGCCATACTTTTCCTTTCTGTGAGACCCAGACCAGTAAGTAACCAGTTCCTGATGCATTGCCACCTGCTTAGGTAAATAATTTCAGGAAATAAAATGAAAACACTAGCCAAATAAATAGGTAATGTAAGGAGAACGATAGATTGCCAGAATGGGACTGTCAAAGACAAATGGTGAGGTTACTGTATTCTTCAAATAATAATTTTTGCAGGGGCTGGCATAATAATACTTTGATTATAGGTACTAAATTAATATGCATATTAGAAACTCCCAACAAAGAGTTTCATTAAGACACTAATTTGAAAATTGGAAGATATACAAAGCCTTTTGGTTGGCACAAATGGGAAGAAATATGAATGCTTTTTGCTTGGCCCAAAGTCTGGACGTATTAAAAAGAATGAAGATCATAACTGTCTTATAAAGATATGGAGAATTGTATACTGTGGTTGAAAGAATTCCACAATAAAAGATGCAGTTTTCTCTATTTTGAGCTAAAAATGTGCACGTGTTTTAGAATTTCAGACTTGTTTCTGTACATGATTATAACTTTTAGGGAAACACATAAATGTGTGAAGTGACAGTTGAGTAGTAATAAAACACTCTAGATGAACTGGTAAATTCAGATTATCAAAGTTTATTATAATATTAGGTTAAACTTCTCAATATCCAGAATCACAAAGATACAATTGCTTCTGTGTATTTAAGTTTTAAAAAGTCAGAGAATATGAAATAAAATATTGAAGTACCCTACTGTGTACATAGCAGTTTGAAAGAAAACAGGGGTATTATGGAGAATAAGAGACCCATGAAAAGATGTTTGTGTGAATGACTCTACTTGTCTATTATCCTGCTGTGCTTTTTCTGTACTTTAGAAAAATGGAAGTTCACAATAGAAATGTTCAATTAAGTGTTAAACACCCTCGTCAATTAAGAGATCATTTCCAAATCTGATGGATGAGTCCAAAGTATCCAATTCATTTTAATCATCAGGCGGAAGAACATTCTAACTCCCAAGGAGAAAGGAGAAGATAAACATATAAATGAACTCACAAATGTGAATATTAATGTAAAAAGTTTTTCATGTGTTAAATGGGGAACTAAATTACAGTGAGCAATGCAATATTCAATTATGATCCAGTTACGTTTTATTTATTAGCATTGTTAAGTGCTAGGCTGTAAGCGTAATACATTGGGGAGTCAGCTATGACAAGAAAAACACTGTTGAGAACTCTAAAGACAGAGTTCAACAGTTACTATAGTACTTTGAAAGTACTATGGTTGCTATTCTGTTCTCATTTTCAGCATGGTGCTGAATTTCCTTCCACACAGAAGAGTACTCCAAAAGGCCTGGTGCAGTAGCCTAGTGGCTAAAGTCCTGGCCTTGCATCCGCCAGGTTCCCATATGGGAGCAGCTTCGTGTTCCGACCACTCTACTTTCCATCCAGCTCCCTGCTTGTAGGCTAGGAAAGCAGTCTAGGACGGCCCAAAGCCTTGGGACCCTGCACCTGTGTGGGAGACCCAGAGGAAGTTCCTGGCTCCTGTCTTCAGATCGGCTCCACTCTGGCCATTGTGGCCACTTAGGGAGCGAATCAACAAATGGAAGACCCTCCTCTCTGTGTATCTTACTTTCAAATAAAAATAAATAAATCTTTTTTAAAACAGTCATACAAAATATTATTGCGTAATGATAAAAAATCTATATGTGGATTTCAGTTTTATTGGCACCAAAAAACCTTATCTTTTAAGTCCATTTCTATGAATTTTTTGAAGTTTCCTTGTAAAAATCACTAATGTAAGGAAGTCTTTCTTTGCAAAATTACAATTGACCATGGAGACTGCACCTTGAGTACTTTCAACTACAGGGAGCATAATTGACCTAAGATTCTGACCGGAATGAATCTCGCAGTTTGTTTTGAGGCCACGCATTTCATGAGGTTCTCAGTCAGTGACTGAAGATGATAGGGGTTGCTAATGCAGGCTTGTTGCTAGGAGACACAGCTCTTCTTCACTGGTGACTTTGGCTTGGGAAGTTCTCAATAAAGAGTTTGTCAAATCTCCTGTAGGCTGTATGGCAGTCTAGGCTGTTAACATCCAGTGTTCTCTGCCTCTCTCCATTCGTATCAGACATTTTTCATGGTGTAATGTCTCTCCCAGGTGTTTTCTCTTTCTCTTCCTGTTTCATAAAGACATTCTCTAATAAAATACATATTTCTTTCATCTTGTTTGGCTTTGCGTTATGCTTTTACCAGACCTTAACTAAGACAACCTTCTTTTCCCTGTGGCACCTTTATAGTTGCCCTCAATAACTGCCTTTGGTTCACAGTCTTGAATGGTCATTCTTTTTTTTAGCAACTTATTTATAGAAAGTGAACAAATTTCACAAATTTCACAATACAGATTTGGGAGTGTAGTGATGTTTCCCACACTATCCTCCTCATCCTGCCACCGTCTTCCACCCAACCTCCTCATTTATTCTTTATTTCTTTTTTTTTCAATGTTTACAGTGGTATACTTTCATTTCGCTTCCCAATTACACAGTTAACACTACATAAGATAAAGATTTCAGCACATAGTAAGCATTAAAACTCATTACTTAAAAAATGGAGGTAAAGAGGGGTAAAGAATAATCTCAAGATGTCGATCATATAGATTACATTTTTTATACTCAGTGTATTAGTTACCACAAGTCAGGGAAGATATGATATTTGTCTTTGTGAGACTGCCTAATTTCAATAAGCACAAAGGTTTTCAGTTGCATCAATTTAAGTGCAAAAAGCCAAGATGACAATCTGTTCATGGCTTAGTAGTAGTCTTTAATGTAGATATACCACATTTTTTTTTGTCCAGCCGTCAGTTGAAGTGCATCTGGGTTGGTTCCATATGTTAACTATTGTGCACCGAGCTGCAGTAAACGTGGGGAGTACGAATAACTTTTATATGTTGGCTTCATTTTCTTCTGGTTAAATTCCCAGGAGTGGAATTGCTGGATCATATGGTAGATCTATTTTCAGATCTCGGAGGAAGCTCCAAACTGTCCTCCATAATGGTTGTACTAGTATACATTACCACCAACCGTGAGTTAGGGCACCTTCCCCCCACACCTTCACCAGCATTTATTGGTTTTGATGAGCAGATGATAGCTATTCTTTTTTGTTTTTGCATGTGTCTCCTATACTATAGTGTGAGTTTCTAGAAGGCAGGATTGATGGCATCTATTTGTAACTCATCTTGATAATTCATGTTAAGGAGATAGTCACTGTCTGTTAAGTGAAAGATGTATGGAGTCAGAGTTGTTAGGAGCCTTGAACTCACAAAGATGTGATTTCAACTCCAGACTCTGACACTTTATTAGCCCTGTGACCTTTGATAGGCAAGTGGTTTTACCTCATGTGCCTCTCTTCCCCTTCTGGGAATCGAGGATGGCAATAAGATTAGATTCAACTGCATGAACTAGCTGATATTCAACTTTTTCAAGTACAAGCAATTTCCTTATGATTCAACCCAACACTTTTTTCATGTAGATTTGTTTGAAAATTGAAATTAATATGAGCATGGCAAATTTTAGAAAATAGCCCATTGGAAAACCTTATTCAAGGTTAATACTTGTTGTGGATGTTACTGTTGCTATTATTAGCTGTTGCACAGTATTATAAGTATATTATTTCAATGAAATGTCATCTCATCCAGAGGATAAAGCATGGGAGTGAATCACTGATCACATTCTATTGTTAAACATTGGAGAAGATGCTTATCTTCTTTGCATTCTTAAAGTAAAAATACTGTCCTAGGTGAGGCAAATATATCGTTTTATTGTTTTGAGATAAAATTTGCACAACATTCACAATTCTAAACATCTTAATGTTTACAAATCTATAGTTTTAAATATATTCACACTGTTGTGCAGTTATTACCACTATCTAATATTTGAATATTTTCATCAGCTTAAAAAGAAACTGCATAGCCATTGGCGAACACTTCCACTTTCCCTTTACCCAGATTGTAGCAACCACTAATTTACTTTTTCCTCCAATATTTGTTATATGTTGTTCTGGACATCTTACATAATAAAATTGTATAATATGTGGCCTTGGTCTCTTTCACATCACATAATACTTTCAGAGTTCATGCAACTTGTAGCAGATATCAATCATCAATTACAGTGGAATCGAATCCCACTTTATAGATGGAACACATTGCATTTATCCCGTCATCAGATGATGTTGAGCTTCTGATGAAAAATCAACTGTTATTCTAATTGGGGATCCTCTGAGGAAAATCTTGAATTTGTCTTGTGCACACTTTAGAATCTTTCTTTATATTTTACTGTTGCAAGTTTGACTGTAATGTGTCATGGTGAAGATTGTTTCTGAAAGATGGGTGGCCCTGCCACCCATGCAGGAGATCAGGATGATGTTCCTCATGTCCAGGTTGACCTATACCTTGACTGTTGAAGCCAATTGGAAAATGAACCTGTAGATGGATTCTTTCTTTCTCTACCTCTCTCTCTTTCTTTCCTCTCTTCTTTCTCTCCCTTTTGTTTCCTCCCTCCTTCATTCTCTCCCTTCCTGCCTCCTTTCCTCCTTTTCCTCCTTCCTTCTCTATAGATCTGCCTTTTAAATAAATAAATCTTGAAAGCTAAATAATACCCATTCTAATGCGTATGAAGTGATATGTCATTGTTGCTTTGCTTGGCATTTCCCTAATGACTAGTGATATTGGACATGTTTTGATGTACTCATTAGCCATTTTTATATCTTCTCTGGAGATGGGTCTATTAAAATTCTTTACCCAGAAATTGGTTCTTGTGGTAGTTCTGTTTGTAGAGTATCAGATCAAAATGTTTTACAATTTTTTTGTTTACTTTTAATTTTTATTTGAGAAACAGAGATTGTCCAGCTGCCGGTTCATTCCCCAAATGCCAGTAACAACTGGGTATAGGGCAGGTTGAGGCCAGGAGTCTGGAACTCTATTCAAGTCTCCCATGTTGATGGCAGGTACCCAAACACTTGACCCATCTATTGCCTCCTGCAATGTTCATCAGCAGGAATTTGAATCAGAAATAGAATAGCTAGGACTCAAATCAGGCAATTGGAAATGGATATGGGTGTCTCCAGCCACAGTTTAACCTCTGTGCCAAACCCCCAACCCCAGGTTGTGTTGTGATATATAATACAAATGTCATAAAATATACCATTTTAAAGAGTACAGTTAAGTATTTTTTAATATGTTGACAATGCTGTGTCTCCAATACTACTATTTTATTCCAGACTATTCCATCCCCTAATTATCAATCATATTCTATTCTGTTAGCAGTCATATCCTATTCTTCCATCTTCCTCAGACTGAAGCAACTAAATTACTTTCCATTTTGTTGATTTTTATAAATGGAATAGTAATACATGAATCACTTCTTTCACTTAGCATGATGTTTCTAAGGTTTGTACATGTTGAGCATGTATTAACATGTCATTCTTTTATTGGCTAATATTTACCACATTGATTTTGCTTATGCATTCATCTATTGATTGACACTTGATATGGTTCTGTCTTTTGGTCACTGTTAATAATGTTGTTTTGAACTTTTTGTGCAAGCTTTTTTCATAAAAACATGTCTTCAGTTTTCCTGGGTTTTATGGTAATGCTATGATTTATGTTTTATGGAATAGTGAAACAGTTTTTGAAAGTGATGGTACCATTTGACAGCATTATCATCAGTTTATATTGGTTCAATGTTTTCCCACATTTTTAGCAAAACTTATAGAATTCACCTTATGATGGTCATACTTGTGTGTGTGATGGCAAATCATTGTGATTCTTGTTGTTTTTGCTTCTTCTTTGAAAAATTTATTTATCTTTTATCTGAGAAGCATTTTTGCAGAGAAAGGAGAAAGGAGAGAGAGAGAAAGGGAGAGAGATTTTCAAATCTGTTGATTCACTCCCCAAGTGGCCACAACAGCTGCAACTGAGCCAACCCAAAGCCAAGAGCCAGGAACTTTTTCCAGGTCTCCCGCGTGGGTGCAGAGGCCAAAGAACTTTGTCCATCCTCTGCTGCTTTCCAAGGCTAAAAGCAAGGAACAGGATCAGAAGTGGAGCAGCCAGGATACAAACTGGTGCCCGTAAGGGAGGCCCATGTTGGAAATAGTTTTACCCTGTGCCTCAGTGCCAGCCTTTGTAGCGATACCTAGAATTCCTTGTTTCTTATAAAATTGTTCCAGAATGATTTCAAGTATAAGGATGTTAGGGCCAGTGCCTGTCTTGTTCTGTGCTGTATTAATGCCTAGCACAACACTTACTGCAGAGGAAGACCTGAGTACAAAGGTGCTGGATAGATGAGTGTTTGGATGAAACAAATGGACTTCAAGAAAAGATTTTAAGTGGATATTTGGGATCATGGTGTCATTAGAGGGAAACTTTGGAAAGAGAAGAGGATGTAAAGTAAATGTCTTAGAGGTTGATAAGGTCTTTGGGAAACAACCAAGACATATGCAAGAAAGAACAGAGAAATGCAGAAATCCCTTGACTAGTCCAAAATGAGCTTCTTAACCAAAATCCACACATCCTAATTAAAGGAAGGTTGCACCAGATACATGTAGACAGAAGAGAAGTGAATCTTGCATCTTGCATCCTCCAGTTCTCTCCACAAGAAACCACAACAGACAGGTCTGGGGCAGGCCAAAGAAAGGAGCCTGAAACACATTCAGAGATTCTCACAGGTTACAGGGAAACAAGAAATTGGGTCATCACTGACTGCTTTCCCAGGCACATTGCCAAGAGCCTGCAGTAGAAGTGGAGTAGGAATGAAACTGCTCTCTCACAGGGAATGTAGGTATCCAAAGCCGTGACTTAAACCACTGGACCACAATTCTTGTCACAGATCCACCATTTTAAACTAAAATAAATTTGGCCTAAACTTGTCTCCATACTTGAGTCATAAATTTTGTTCCTTTGTGGCATCCATAAACAGTGAAAATAACCAAGCTTGATAGATAATTAAGTTGCGACTGGGCCTAAGAATGTATCTTGGTAACCACAAAGCCAAGCCTTACCCAAGCATAGTGACCAAACTCTCATCCTATCATAGGCTTCAAGCTACCAAATTTTGCTCAAATAAGGCATATCCCCAACAACACCACTCAGGTAATCTGTGTATCATTACTTGCTTTTTTTTCTGGCTAAAAAGAGCTCACTTCTAAAGGCTGGGCCATTCTAAGCCATTTTGGCTCGGTAATGATTCCAAGTTCTGGAATCGTATTTTGTTGAAGTCATCATTGTTAACTCTAACTCACTTCAGTTCTATTTTCTTTGACATGCCCACCCTATCTGAATTCTAGGCACAAAGACACAAACCATAAAAGGAAATCTGGCAAAATTGAATGTCACCAGAATTTGACATTCTGTTCCGCAAAGAGGTTGAAAGGTGATTTACCAATAGAGAGAAAGTATTTTCACACAATATATCAGAAAAAGGACTAGGATTTAAGTATATAAGGAACACAGAATGTCAATATTAAAAACAGATTATTGGAAATTAAAAACAAAACTGAAATAGTCATATATATTAATGACGAGAATTAAAAGATGATGGTAAATTGTTGGTAAGAAAATGGCAAAATGATGTCTTGCATCATCACTTCAACACAGGGAAATGTCATTTGAAACATCAGAAGAATGTCACTACACACCCGGCACTCAGAGTGACTGCAGTAAAAAGCAATGACACCACAGTGCAAGTGAGGGTATGGAGAAAATAGATTGCCAATATATTGCGGTGGGAATGTGAAATGATATAACTGTGGGAAATAGCTTTACGGCTTGCTAAAAAAAAGAAAATGTGAACACGCACCTCCTCTATGACCCAGCCATTGCAATCCTGAGCATTTGCCGCAGAAAATGAAGACTTGTGTTCATGCAAAACTGGTGCATGAATATTCATAGCATCTTTGTTTGTAATGGCAAAAGCAGCAACTTGGGAAGAACCCATATGTTCTTTGCTGGGTGAATGGTTAAAAACAGTGCAGTCCATCCACGAAGGTATATGACTCAGGGAGGAAAACAAATGAGCTATTGATTCATATAGCAACACAGGTGATTCTCTGGGGGAAGTATGGGGACCGAGAGAAGCCAATCCCAAGAATTTGAACATGCTAGGATTGCATTTCTATCAGATTCATGAGATGACAAAATTGTCAACATGCAGAGCTATGTGGTAGCCAGGGATAAGGGTTTCAGAGTGCGAGGGAAGTCTGTGTGATTCTGAAATGTTAAAGGATGGATCCTGGTGGTAATGGGGTGCTTCTGCACAGGCAAATCTGGGGAAATGTGAATACGATCAATGGATTCTACTATTATGGCTATCTTGGTTGTGACTGTGTAGTGCAGTTTATTCCAGATGTTACTATTTGGGAAAACTGAGCATAGAGTCCACAGGTTCTCTCTATATAATCTCTTATCCATACAAGTGAATCTGCAAGGACATAAATGAAGATTTCAGTAACAGTACTTTATAAAGCCTGACAGATACAGTGTCACTAACGATACAACAAAATATGCAAAAATGTAAGCCAAGAAGTGGGTGCCAAAGTGTCTTAGATATAAAGATATATAGCTCTCAGATTATGTGCTGTCCTGTGCCAGTTTCTGCTCAGGGACCAGTGTGATGAGGCCTGGTCTGAGGTCCCACGTGGGCTCTGTGGGGTAGTGTCTCATCAGTAATCACAGCCCCACACAGCCTCCCCTCACAGCACTCCCCACAACCCCCCACACAGCCCAAAGGCTGCTGAGATCTGAGCTGTGTGTTTCCCAGCCATTCTACACACAGTACCTTTCCAATAATGATCATATGACATTGTGGCTTCTGGGGTGGCAGAAGTTGGAATTGGCAGGGCTTTCTCATGCTGTACAAATGCCACCCCTGTTGGCCGTTCCGTACAAGTCCATCTGGGATCCATGAACAAGTTCCTTAAGGGGCAAGAGGCACATCTGGTGCTCATAGTGGCTGATATGTACTGAGTCTGCCCCAGGAGCAGCTGATGCCAGTGAACCTAGGCTAGAGGACAGGCGCTGGCTAAGTGCTCCACACAAATTAGTTTACTTAACCTTTGCCTCTTAGTCTTAATGGCGGGAATATTTGAGGTCTGAATGGATGCTGTTATTCTGTCTTCAGAGTATTAAAGGATGTAGACCATAACTACCCCCTTCAAGAACAAGAATTTCCTAAGCAACATGTGTATGTTAATATATCATCTTGACTTTTTCGATATGAGAAAAAAATTCCTGAGCCCCCTCTGCTGGCTGTACTGAAGAAGAACAGGGTAAGAAATGACCACAATGATCTCTAAAAACATCTGTGTGCTCAGAGTATACAAACACTTAAAGAGTTACATAAAACAGAGAACCACAAGTACTAAATTGCTCTTGCACACAGAATGCACAAAAGGCAACTATGCATATTGATATAGCATTCATCTATGCTAGAACAGAGTGATTAAATGTATCAGCTCTTGCTGCCACACAAACCAACTGTGCAGACCCCATTTAAAACGGCAGCACTGGACAGAATTCTTTGCTTTTTCCATTTATTTACTTGCTTTATTTGAGAAAGAATCAGATAGAGATCAAGCTCCTACCTTCCGGCTCCCCTTCCCAAACTACCCTCAAAGGCCAGGCTGGAGCAGGTGAAATATGAAAAACAGGGACACCATCTAGGTCTCACACATGAGAACTCTAACCCAGCTACCGGAGACATCACTTCTTGCCTCCACAGTGCATGTTAGCAGGAAGCCAGAGTAGGAATTAGCGGTCGAATTTGAACTCAGGTGCTCTGATATGGGATGGGTGTGTGTGTGTGTGTCCCAACTGTTGGCTTAAATGCTAGGTCAAAATCTACCTGTTTTCATTCTAAAATGTATGTAAATAAATATATATGCATGTGTGTATATATGTAATATATATGTATGCATACATATTATATATGTGTGTGTGTGTGTGTGGAAAGGATCTGTTTAACCGTAGTATTTGCTGAGTGGAAGCTATTATACTTTTTTTATTGTTATTAAGTCATATTCAACCTTTAGAACTTCAGTTACCTATTTCTAAATTGAGAATATTCTCAAATGTTTATATAAAGCTTGATAGGTGCCTAATACTTCTAAATGCTTTCTATGTATCTTCTCACTTAGTCATCATAACTCTATGATGTAGTAATTGCTATTAATCCCATTTGACAGATGGGTCTCCGAGAGGCTAGTGACTTGTCCGGGTTCATGAAGCTAGAAAATAGGTGAGCTGGGGTTCCAACATATATAGTCTAGTTCCAGAGACTGTTTTCAAGCTGTGCATTATACTTACCTCATGAAAAAGATTAAGTGAGATGCTTCCTGAAAAGTGGGTAGCACACAGTAAGGAAGACTATTAGCATTCAGAAAATACTATTATTATCCAAATTTTAAACTTGCCACTTATTCACTGGGCCTGAACACATATGCACAGTACACATCTGTGGGCACATATACATGGACATTATCATGTGGTTGTTTACATACATGCAAATGTATACATGTATACACAGATACACACCAATTTATAAATTCATTCAGTATATTCAGTGGCATTTATTAGATACCCATTACATTATGTGACTGAAGCTCTCCTAGGCACTAAGAATGCAACGTGGCTCTGACATTCTACTGGACAAAAAAGAATGATAAATATTATTTTTTTAAGATTTATTTTATTTTTATTACAAAGTCAGATATACAGAGAGGAGGAGAGATAGAAAGATCTTCCGTCCGATGATTCACTCCCCAAGTGAGCCGCAACGGCCGGTGCTGTGCCGTTCTGAAGCCAGGAGCCAGGAACTTCCTCCAGGTCTCCCACACAGGTGCAGGGTCCCAAGGCTTTGGGCAGTCCTCTCCTGCTTTCCCAGGCCACAAGCCAGGAGATGGATGGGAAGTGGGACTGCCAGGATTAGAACCGGCGCCCATATGGGATCCCGGGCGTGTTCAAGGCGAGGACTTTAGCCACTAGGCCATGCCACCGGGCCCAGATAAATATGATTTTTAAAACTATGTAATTATATGATTCAGAAGGAAATAGAAATAGGAAAGATGGAGATGAAAAATCTAGGTAGGATGTTGACCTTTAAGTGGTGGCCACAGAAGGTACAATTAAAGGTACTTTGAAAAAATCTTTTTATGTTTCAGGGAGAAGGAGAAAGAGAGCACTTCTACTTACAGTTCACTCCCGCAAATGCCTGCAGTGGCCAGGCTGGGATAGGGACAAATATTGGAGTCAAGAATATAAACCAGGTTGGCCATGAGGATAGCACCAACCCAATTGATTGAGCTATTGCTATGTCCTCCTGGACTCTGTATCAGCAGGAAGCTAGAGACAGGAGTCAGAGACAGGAGTTGAACCCAGTACTCCAGTGTGAGATGTGGGTGTTTTTGTTTTTTTTTTTTAAGATTTATTTACTTTATTACAAAGTCAGATATACAGAGAGGAGGAGAGACAGAGAGGAAGATCTTCCATCCGATGTTTCACTCCCCAAGTGAGCCGCAATGGTCAGTGCGTGCCGATCCGAAGCCGGGAACCTGGAACCTCTTCCGGGTCTCCCACGCGGGTGCAGTGTCCCGATGCATTGGGCCGTCCTCGACTGCTTTCCCAGGCCACAAGCAGGGAGCTGGATGGGAAGTGGAGGTGCCGGGATTAGAACCGGCGCCCATATGGGATCCCGTGGCATTCAACTCGAGGACATTAGCTGCTGGGCCACGCCGCCGGGCCCGAGATGTGGGTGTTTTAACCAGTAGGCTAAATGTCCACCATAAGATATATATTTTAAAGATTTATTTATTTTTATTGGAAAAGCAGATTTACGCAGAGAAAGATATTCCATCTGCTGGTTCAATCCCCAAGTGGTCACAATGGCTGGAGGTGAGCCAATACAAAGCTAGCAGCCAGTATCTTCTTCCACATCTCCCACATGGGTGCAGGGTCCTAAGGCTTCTATTGCTTTCCCAGGCCACAAGCCAGGAGATGGATGGGAAGTTGAGCAGCTGGGATACAAACTGGCACCCATATGGGATCCCTGCAGATGCAAGGCGAGGATTGCCACAAGGCTATCGCACAGGGTCCAGAAAATTTTTTTTTTTAAGTAAAGATATAAAGGAGTAAGATAGTGGGGAGGCCAATGTATCTGGAGTGGGGCTAATGAAAAGGATTATAGTATGTGAGTGGTGGTGGGCCCGCTTATGTATGTCTTTCTAATAGATCTAAGAGCTTGCAATTGTTCCCTCAGAATAGAAAGTATGGCAATGTTTTTAACGGAGAATTAACATACCTAATGCACTTGTAATAGGATCACACTAGATGCTCTTTAAAAA
Source organism: Ochotona princeps (assembly GCF_030435755.1). NCBI lineage: Eukaryota > Metazoa > Chordata > Mammalia > Lagomorpha > Ochotonidae > Ochotona > Ochotona princeps. The sequence goes on from NC_080865.1 coordinate 97,471,659, forward strand.
TAGGCCAGAGTGGGGCTGACATTGTGACACAGTGAGTTAAAACTGCTGATTGGAACCTGCATTCCATATTGGAATGTTAATTTGAGCCCTGGGCACTTCTCTTCCAGTGCAGTTCCTTACTAACATGCCTGGGAGACAGAAGATAACTCAAGTATTTAAGTCCCTGCCACCCACATGGGAGACCAGGATTAAATTCCTGGATGCTGCTCTGGCTGGCCTGGCCCCAGCTATTGCAGCCCTTTAGGAAGTCAGTCAGCAAATGTAAAAGTGATCTTCATATATCTTTCTTTCAAAATGAATGAATTAATTAAATCTTTTTTGAAAAAAAATAATACAAAAGCAAATTTATTGTAAAAGTTCAAAGACTAGTAGGAAGCTACCACAGAAATCCAGGCAGAATAAGACAGTATATTGCACCAAGGTGATATGAAGTGAAATTGTGACAGACATAAGATTCCACATGTATTTTGGGGGTAGAATTAACAGAATATGGTAGTGATTTGAATTAGGGATATAAGACAAAGAGAGAGTCAAGATGACTCCAAGTCAGTTGGCCCAAACAATGAGAAGTATAGAGCTGCCATTAATAAGATGGCAAATATCATTCGTGGTAAGATTAGTTATTAAGTTTTAAAAATTAAGATTCATATGCCAATTAGCTCAAATGTATTTATAATTGTGTAGTTATATGGACCCATCTAGGGCAGCTTTTTACCTGAAAATAAAAATTTGTGAATCGTTGGGACAGGCCTTTGGGCTAGTAAAGATAACATTTGGGATACAGGCATCACAAATTGAAGTGCCAAGGTGTGGACCCCAGCTCCTGAACCACTTTCCTGCTAATGCACTGCCTGGGAGGTAGCAGGTGATGCCTCAAGTGTTTGGTTCCCTTCCACCACAAGGGAAACCTAGATTTGGGTTACTGGCTCCTGACTTATGCCTCTTGGCCGTAGCAGGCATTTAAGGGAATGAAGCAGATAATAAGTAAGTAATTGCATTTTTTTAAAGCTTCAAAAATTTTATCTTTCTATTTATTTATTTACACAAAATATCCAGTGTCAGAGAGGAAGGGGAAAAGCAGGAGGAGAGAAGAGTACGAAGGACAGAAAGAGCTCTTTCAGCTGCTAGTTAATTCCCCAAATGCCTATAATGGCCACAGATAGACCAGGCTGAATCCAGGAGCTCAGAACTCTATCCATGTCTCTCACATCAGTGGCAGAACCCACTTTCCAAGTGCACTAGCACAAAGCTGGATTAGAAGCAGAGCAGCCAGGACTTGAACTGGCTCTCCAATGTGGGATGCCAGTGTTGGGAGGAGTGGGACAGTTTGACCATCTGTACAATGCTGGTGCCTACATTTTTAAAACTTTGTGAAGTGAGGATTTAGCCATTGAGCCATCATGCTGGGACCTTTCATAGTATGCATTTGCACAAACTTTTTGAAGACCCTTGGCAAACATGTATTTGTTCTTTGAGGTTAGGATTTGGAGTGGTTCATTGGGTAGCTGCAGTTGCAGGTAACAAAAGTGTCACTATGGTGACGAGTGACTAAAGGATGGAAAAGATGCAATTCATTGGAGAAGAACTGAGAAGCCAGGGTGTTAGGCAAATCATCTGAATGCAGATTGAAATTGCCAGGGGTTGAGGCAGGCATGGTGTTGTAGGGACCAATAGTGTGCTGCTCCAGTTCCCAGGTACTTGCACAAGCCAAGTCTGGACAAGACCATGAGCTCTATCAGAGGTTTTTTTTTTTTTTTTTTTTTTTTTTTTAAGTGGAGGTGGGGAGGATGAGAGAGAGGTATTATGCATCTGCTGGTTCACTTCCCATATGGCTGAATAGCCAGCACTGGGCCAGGCCAAAGCCAGGTCTCCCACATGGTTTGTAGGGGTCCAAACAATTGGGCCATCTTCTGCTGCTTTACCCAGGCCATTATCGGGGAGCTGGGTCAGAATGGGGCAACCAAGACTTGAACTGTCACCTATATGGGATACCAACATTGCAGGCAATAGCTTTATCCACTGCACCACAATGCCAGCCTGTAGCAATGCGAGCAATGGCCTTTCTACTGCCATGAAAAGAAATGCACTGCTACATTCCCTTTCTTGCCATTACTCAAAGTGTAATGGCATCGTGGACCAGAAGCATCATGAGCAGCGCCGGGAAGCTTGTTAGAAAGCACTTGAAGCCCCATTTTCAGTGATTCAATCCCACCATATCAGAATCTGGTTTTTCAAAATCCTCAGGTAGTTTAGACACACAACAAAGTTAAAGCCTCATTACTGACATTGACAATTAAAGCTGGGTGCTCTAACTATACCACGGAGTGGGGATAGAGAGAAATTGTAATAAAATGCTAATACACAAAAGCTGACACTCAACTATGGAATATATAATGAAGCAGCCAGATGTAGAATTTGTGTGTGAAGGTAGCTGTTCTGAGTAGAGAATAATACTACTGATATATGTTCACAAACAAAACATCATGTCATCACAGAAATAATTCAGAAATGATAGCTTTTATAAAATAGTAAGCTAAAAGTACATACTACATCTTTTCTATTGTATGTTGTCACTTGCATTCCTGGAAAATGCAGTACCTATTAAAGCAAGTAGATACCAAAAAATGGAATTAGATTCAAGGTCCCAACAGTTATAAAAATAATTTTCCAATAGATGAAGACTTTCTGGGAAATTCAGAAGTCATGTGTGACATGGGATAGTTCTTTGTTGTGAATTTTTATCTGGCTTTTCGGTCTCCAACTGCCAAATGATGTGACTCATCCAGTCTCTAAAATAATCCAGTGTCCTCCACTCAACAACAATGAACTCTCTGCAAGGGAAATTAAAAACAACCCTGGAGACCTTGCAGTATAGCAAGTAAAGCCATTGCCTGCAATGTTGGTGTCCCTAGTGGGCACTGGTTCATGTCCTGGCTGCTCCATTTCCCAACCAGCTCCCTGCTAATTGCCTAGGGAAAGCAGTGGAAGATGGCTCAAGTGTAGACCCCTGACACTGATGTGGGAGACCTGGACGAAGTTCCTGGCCTCAGCCTGTCCCAGTGCTGGAAGTTACAGCTGCCTTGGCAGTGTAGCACTCTTTAACTCTGTCTTCAAAATAAATCAACCTTTGTTAATGATTTATTTTATTTTAATTTGAAAGGCAGTGTTACAGAGAAGAGAGACAGGAAAAGATAGCGATCTTCATCTGCTGCTTCACTCCCAACATGTCCACAAACTGGCCTGAGCTGAACAGATCTGAAGCCAGCAGCCTGGAACCTCCTCCAGGTTTCCCATGTGAATTCAGGGTCCCAAAGCTTTGGGCCATCCTCTGCTGCTTTCCTAGGATATATGCAGGGAGCTGGATGGGAAGTGGAGTAGCCAGGAAATGAATCGGTACCTATATGGGATGCCAGTGCTGCAGGCAGAGGCTTAGCCTGATACACCATGCTGCCAGCCCCTAAATTAAGTCAATGTTTAAAAAGGAAGAAAAGGGCCTTGCGCTATAGCCTAGTGGCTAAAGTCCTCGCCTTGCATGCACCAGCATCCCATGTGGGTGCCAGTTCTAATCCTGGTGGCCCTGCTTCCCATCCAGCTCCCTGCTTGTGGTCTGGGAAAGCAGTTGAAGATGACCCAAAGCCTTGGGACCTTGAACCCACGTGGGAGACCTGGAAGAAATCTGTGGCTCCTGGCTTCAGATTGGTGCAGCTCTGGCCATTGTGGCCACTTGAGGAGTGAATTAGTGGATGGAAGATCTTCCTCTCTGTCTCTCCTCCTCGCTGTATATCTGACTTTCCAGTAAAGATAAATGTCTTTAAAAAAAAAAAAGAAGGGAGAAAATAACTTCATTTATAATGGAAACAAAAGAATAAAGTTGGGAAAACGCTTATGCAAAGCACAAGTTAAAGATTTGTACATTGAAAATTCTAACACATCGATGATGGAAATTACATAAAACAGGTAAAAGCAAAGATACCCTGTGTTCATGGACTGAAAGAATTTATATTGTTGAAATGCTCATAGTACTCTCAAGAAATTTATGGAACCTACATAGTCCCTGTCAAAACCTCAATGTTCTTATTAACAGAAAAAGAAAAATCAATTATAAAACTCAGGGAGTCACAATAGACCGCAATACCCAAATATGGCTTTTTTTAATTTAGTTTTGAAAGTTAGAGAAATAGAGAGGGAAAGAGAGAGGAATCTTCCATCCATCTACTTGTTCACTTCTCTAATGGCTGTAATGACCAGGGCTTGGCCAAGCCAAAGAGGAGCTTTGTTCAGGTCTGCCACGTGGTTGTAGGGGCCCAAAGACTTGGGTCATCATCTGTGGCTTTCCCAGGCACTTTGTGCAGGAGCTGGATTGGAAGAGGAGCATCTGAGATTTGAACTGCTACCCATAGATAAGGCCTACACCACAACAGCACTGTAACCTGTTAGACCACAACACAGTCACCACAAATAATTCTTAAGAAAGGAACAGAACTGGAGGCATTACAGTTCCTGACTTCAAAGGGCATGTTGTTGGCAGGAAAGCCAGTAACATATTAGACTGAAAGAAGAGAGCCCAGAAGTAGATACTTGCATTTACAGTCAGCTGACCTTCATTGAAAGGCGCCACAAACAAATAATGTGAAAAGATACTTCATTAGATAGTATTGGCAAAGCTGAAGATGCGGAAGAATGCAATCTGACTTTGATCTCACACCATGCACAAAATTTAATCGAAAGTAGACTCAGGAGGGGAAATCCATGAATCTACACACCTGTATCATGAAAAAATAAAGAATTTAGAAAAATAAAAATGAATAAAAAATAGATGTAGGGGCTGCTGGCTTCAGATCAGTTCAGCTCAGGCCAGTTTGTGGACATGTTGGGAGTGAAGCAGCAGATGAAGATCGCTATCCTTTCTCTGTCTCTCTTCTCTGTAACGCTATCTTTCAAATAAAAATAAATCATTAACAAAGATTAACTTATTTTAAAGGTAGAGTTATAGAGTGAGGGGAAGAGACGGAGAGAGTAGATTTGAAATAGCAGTCAAGCTGGTATTCTGAATTTACAGTGTCTTGTGTGTGTGTCTATAAACATCATAAAACACATTCAATTTCTGTTTATCAGTTACACTTCAGTAAAGCTGAAAGAGATTAGGGTGAGTGCAGAAAGATGGTGGAATAGGGGACTGATAACTAAAGTTTACAGGATTTCTTTATTTTATTTTTTTAAAATTTATTTATTTATTTATTTATTTTTAAAGGTTTATTTATTATTATTGGAAAGCCAGATATACAGAGAGGAGGAGAGACAGAGAGGAAGATCTTCCATCCGATGTTTCACTCCCCAAGTGAGCCGCAATGGGCCGATGCACGCCAATCCGATGCCGGGAACCAGGAACCTCTTCCGGGTCTCCCACACAGGTTCAGGGTCCCAAAGCTTTGGGCCGTCCTCGACTGCTTTCCCAGGCCACAAGCAGGGAGCTGGATGGGAAGTGGAGGTGCTGGGATTAGAACCGGCGCCCATATGGGATCCCGGGGCATTCAAGGCGAGGACTTTAGCTGCTGGGCCATGCAGCCGGGCCCAGGATTTCTTTATTTTAAAAGTGATTCAAAATATTCTCAAATGGACTGTAGTGCCGGTTGCACTTAAGTGAATATTTTGAAAACTACTGAATTGTATACACTATAAATGGATGAGTTGCATATGATATTTATTATATTTCAATAATGCTATTAGATGAAAGGAACCCCTAAGATTTTTTTGAACTGTGTCTAAGAGACCACAGCAGTCCTGTGAGAACCATCTTTCTCTCAAAATGTAGAAGCCAAGGGTGTCAGATTGGAATGAAATCAGATAGCATCCTAACCATTCTTTTTACTTTCAAAATGGGAACACCATGACCATCTTTGTTTTTCTTGGAGACATTTATTCTTTTATTTAACATTTCCGTTTAGCTATATATCATATATTTAATGAAAGAATCTTTTGGATCCGGCATGGTAGCCTAGCGGCTAAAATCCTTACCTTGCATGCACCGGAATCCCATGTAGGTGCTGGTTCTAATCCTAGTGGCCCCGCTTCCCATCCAGCTCCCTGCTTGTGACATGGGAAAGCAGTCGAGGATGGTCCAAAGCCTTGGGACCCTGCAACTGCGTGGGAGACCCAGAAGAGGCTCCTGGTTCCTGGCTTTAGATCAGCTCAGCTCTAGCCGTTGTGGCCACTTGGGGAGGGAATCATCGGATGGAAGATCTTCCTCTCTGTCTCTCCTCCTCTTTGTATATCTGACTTTCTAATAAAAAATAAACAAATCTTAAAGAAAAAAATTGTTTGTGTTTTAACAGTATTATTCTGTTCAGTTTACATGGCAGCAAGACAAGGCTTAGGGGAGGAATGAGACTTGTTCCCTAAGGTAATTTGCTGAGGTCCCTGTATCTATGTAGGGCATGCCTGAGGTTCTCCTCTATTCTAGAATGTAGGGTTTTATGGATATCATGGGTGTTTCTGATGGTGGTGTGCTGATGGAGAGCTCAGGGAAGTGAAACATATTTTGACACTAAACCATCTTCTTTCAGGTATTGATTACTTTCAAATTGTGGAAAATATGTAACCCTAGAATCCTGAAAATTAGAGTTCCACAAGACCAGGACATTGTTGTATCTCTTATTCCCTGTGGTGCTTAGACATGTAGTAAGTTGTCAACATGTTGATTTTGAAATAACAGTGTGCTGTTTGGATGCCATTGTTTCAATGGCATTAAACTGATAGCAATTTTCCAGAAAAATAGAAAATCATGATTTGGTGAAAGTAGTCTCTTGTAGGCTAGGGAACAGACTGTTCTACTCAGCTGGTTGCAATAAATTTCATGAGTATCAACAAAATTGAACTTGTTATATTGTTGGACTCTTACCCAAAGTTGATTCCATTTGGTAGATGAGAACCTACTGACTATATAAATAATTGTTACAGACATTTTGGAAATTGATATGGCCAAGAAGATACGATGCAGCAGAGTAAGCCATCAAGGGGCCAGGCCTTGAAGCTTCTGGGGGATTTGAACATCTAATGAGTAAGTGGCTTTACAGATTATTGAATCAGACCATGAATAGGCTTTCCAAATCTTTATGTGTTTGCAAATATTTACAGATCTTTTACAGAGCAAGTTTGTCATTATCAGTTTCTGTGCTGTATGCTGTTGGCTGGTATCCGCAGTGACCCCAGAGGAGCCTGGGCTGGCAGGAATCATGCTGTAGTATGTTCAGCTCTGCTGGATCTCCATAGAGGGAGGCTGGAATGCCTTGTGCAACAATGCCCTGGGCCCCTGGGAGCAAAGAATGAAGGGCAGCCTAGTTTGATAACCACATTAAAGCACTACCAACATCTGTTCGAGCCAAAGACAACACTATCTCCAGGAATTAACCTTCTGAACCACTGAATCATTACACTCAGCAGAGCAAATTTTAGACAACAAGAGCATATTTGTAAATGGTTCCTTAGAGAGACATGGTAGGCCATATTTAACTGCAAACAGTGTGAGAATTCCTAGCTTGGCTCTAAACATTTTAAATACAGAATATATTTGCATGGGAAGAAACAGGTGATGATTGTAAACAAACATTAGATGGTACCTGGCAACTTTCAGCATTTATTCTACTCCAGAACAAATGGACCATGGAGCATTGCTTCAGGGAATAAATAGCATTTCCTTAATTTGTACCCAAATATTTCCCCTTGTTCTAAAGAAACACTAAATATCAATAAGGAGAGCTTGAATAAGATGAAACATGTACTTTGCATATCCATTTATAGGAAAAAAGCAACCTTTGTTGAAAGGGAAACAATACACTATGTTTAATTACTAATTGGATGCACTGTGCGAAGCTGCATGAGGTACAGAGGGGGAAAGGGAAGAAAGGAAGGGGAAATCTTTACAAAAATTGTTGTATTGTAGTAGTAAGTGTAGAATCCCTGTCATCAAGTCTTCAGAAGATGACTCTGGGGTGTACTTTTTAAAAAGGAGTTATTTATTTTTATTGGAAAGTCAGATATACAGAGAGCAAGAGAGACAGAAAGATCTTTCATCCTGTGGTTCACTCCCCAAGTGGCCACAATGGCTGGAGTTGCGCCAATCTGAAACCAGGAGCCAGGAACCTCTTCTGGGTCTCCCACATGGGTGCAGAGTCTGAAGGCTCTGGGCCACCCTCGACTGCTTTCCCATGTCACAAGCAGGGAGCTGGATGGGAAGCAGGGCCACTGGGATTAGAACCAGCACCTACATGGGATCCCAGTGCATGCAAGGTGAGGATTTTAGCCACTAGGCTACCATGCCGGATCCTAGGGGTGTACTTCTTATGATCAGGACTGACTATAATTTCTGCTATGTTGGATTTTTAAGGTTTTTACTGTGTCAATAAAAAATTCATATTTAGCTCTTTATTTTTTGCTCTATCCTTCATCTTAGCAACCAATAATTAATATGAATAAGAGTTATATATCAAATATGCCTCCACAAGAGTGAGACTGACGTGAACTTTGTCCTTAGATTGGTGTCAAGGACACAGGTATTTTATTGACAATACTTACATAGGGATGCTTACTTAGTGCCATTTTAAAAGAAAAAAGGTTAATACTATGCAGTAACTGACTCTTATAATTGCTATAAAATATTCCCTTTTTTGAGCATTAGAAGTATATTGACTATCATCTATATAGTCTAATACCATACATAAAGCATATAGTATACCTACTAAAGTATATGGTATATATAAAGAACATAGACTTAATTTATCAAAGTATGGGCCGAGTGGGATGTCATTGCTATGGCTTTACTCCACTCACATTTCTAGGAGTCATTAAGTCAGTAGCATTGTGGGTTGTTTCAGGGCTAGATGCCCAATTCTGAGTGAATGACATGTGATCTTTGGGTCAGTGCAAAAGGACTTGATACTGCCCTGGGTTGTGCCATGGACTTCCTTTGCAAGTTTGGAGGCAGAATTCTGTTTCAGGTCTAATCATTCAACTAGATCTCAGTAGCAGATTCTAGTGGTGGCAAGTATGACTAAATTGTGGGTGGCCTGGAACACATCAGGAATTTAATGAATGCATTTGAGAAAGTAAACGAAATAAAAACATTGGGCTCATGGTGCTTTTACCTAGCAGCTTTACCAACATGATCCACAAACCCTGAGGATTGCCAAGAGTCTTCTTGGGGTTTTGTGAAACCAAAGCTATCTTTGTACTAGTAATAATATGCTATTTGCCTTTTCCACTATGTTGACATTTGTGTGGAAGATGCAAAAGCGATGGTGGGTGAAGCTTCTGGCTTGTTAGACTTGAATCAAAGCAGTGGCACCAAGCTGTACTCACATTTTTCTCTTCATCATTAAGCACTCACAGAAAAAAAGAAGCCATTATCTCTTAAGAATGTCCTTAATGAAACAGTAAAAATAATAATAATTCTATTAAACCTCTACCCTTATTACTTATATGCATAAATCGCTTTTGCTGCATACTGAAGTATGGTGGTTGTCTTGAGGGGAAAAAAGCACTTATACTGCTGTTTGAAATGAATGTTGAACTATTCACTTTTCAAAAATCTCCATGGAAGACTATTTGATGTAAAAGAATGATTGCTGGGCGCGGTGGCATGGCCTAGCAGCTAAAGTCCTCACCTTTGAACACACTGGGATCCCATATGGGCGCCGTTTCTAATCCTGGCAGCCCCACTTCCCATCCAGCTCCCTGCTTGTGACCTGGGAAAGCAGTCAAGGACCACCCAAAATCTTGGGACCCTGAACCCGTGTGGGAGACCCAGAAGCTCCTGGCTCCTGGCTGCAGATCAGCTCAGCTCCAGCCGTTGTGGCCACTTGGGGAGTGAAACATCGGATGGAAGATCTTCCTCTCTGTCTCTCCTCCTCTCTGTGTATCTGACTTTGCAATAAAAAATAAAAATAAAATATTTTTTAAAAAAGAATGACAAATTAGTAATTCAGACTTGGGTGTTTGACAGGCTTTTTTTTTTAATGAGCAAAATGAGTCTGTCACTTTGAGGAAAACATCTGACAGTGTATTTACTGCCAATGATGAAATTTAGGCTTTTAAGCAAAAATTAGAATTTTGGAAAATTTATTTTTACTACTGTGAGTGTGACAATTTCTTGCTATTTAAGTAATTTTCTGAGGAGAATATTAATAAATGTAGTTGTTGAAAATTTGTATAGTTAAAAGTATAAATATTTGGACGATTTTTACAACTCATAGATCAACATTTTTATATGATCAGTTATGTTTTAACATCGTTCATAAATCATGGATTAATTCAAAATACAAGACAGAACAGTGAATTTTAGTATGACACAATATGTAACATTTGTTGATATTGTTCAGTTCTCCATGTTACAGCTAATCTTTGTTTATATTTTAAAAAGTAATTTATTTAAAATATAGTGAAATCTCCCATGCACTATTTCATTCACCAAATGCCTGCAACAGCCTGGAATGGGACTGGCGAAAGTGAAGTGCCTAGAACTTCACTTGTAATTGTTAAAAGTATTAAGTTTGATAATTTCTATAGCTAGTCCAGTGTTTCTCAAACACTAGTCCTTAGATCATTGTCATCGTTGTTGTTGTCATCGTCATCATCATCTCCTGGGAACTTACTAGAAATACCAGTCCTTAAACCTCATCCCAAACCTACTGAATCAAACTTTTGGGGGTGAAGCCCAACACTCTGGTTTAAGAAGCTTTCCAAGTGATACTGATGCACACTAAACTTGAGGAACAACAGCTCTGGGTTGGGTGTTGTGGTGTAGTGAGCTAAGCTACCCTTTAGGATGTGCTGCATTATATATTGGAGTACCTGAGGTCAAGCCAACTCCACTTTCAATCTGGCTTCCTGCTGATGTGCCTGGAAGGCTGTGGATGGTTGCTCAGGTAGTACAGTCTGTGTCACCCACATGAGAAACCAGAATAGGGACAGCATCTGACATAATGGGCTAAATTGCTGCCTGCAGCACCAGCGTCCCAGCTGCTCTACCTCCATTCCTGTTCCCTACTTAATGTGCCTGGGAAAGCAACAGAGCATGGTCCAAGTCTTTTGTCCCTTGCACCCAAGTGGGAGTCCTGGATGAATTCTGGCTCTTGGCTTTCACCTTGCCCAGGCCTGAATGATATGGCCATTTTAGAAATGAACAGAGGATGGAAGATGTTTATGGGGAGGAGTTTGTTTCCCCAAGCCAAGGTGAAGCTAAGAAACTAGTTTATAATTCTAAATAAGTAACAGTGAGTAATAAGTTCATTCACTTTGGCCTAAGAAATTATGACTTGTTTATTCCCTCCACACTCCACAACACACACACCATTTGTTAGTTTGTTTGTGTTTTTTATTTTGATAATCTTTACGTAGTTGATTAGGGCACAAAGGGTCAAGGACTACAGGAAAGTGGATAAGACCATTGTTTCCACACTAATATTTTTTTCTGTATCTGGGAGAAGGAGAGAGACAAAGGGAGAAGCCCCACCCAGCCTCCCACCCATCCCAGGTCCCCGGTGTGAGGCATGCTCCGAGGGTCCTGTTCCAACGGTTTTGATAGTTCAACAGTTCTGAATTGCTGCCAATCTCACTGTTCCAAGCATGATGAAATCTCTTTAGAATCCACTGGCTGACATATTTTCTTCACGGTTGGGGTTCTGAAATCAGCAGTTCAGTTGGAGGGATCCCCTAAAAACACACACACCATTTGTATTATAGTCACATAAGATTAATCCCACAGGGAACATACCATAACATAAAAGTACTGGTGTGACATGGTAGATGAAGCTATTGAGTCCTAAGGAAATTGCATTTGACTGATGTGGCATAGCCAATAAAGCCACTTCTGGGCCCAGCTGCTTCACTTCTGATGCAACTCCTTAGTAATGGTCTGGGAAGGGCAGTAAAGGCTGGCCAAAGCATCTGGGCCCCTGTCACCCATCTGGGAGACCCAAATGAAGCAGCTGACTCTCAACCCAGCAATGGCCATTGCAGCCATCTGGGAAGTGAACTGTGGATGGAAGGTTTCTTTCTATCTCTCTCTCTCTCTCACTCTCTCACTCTCTCCCTCCATCCCCCAACCCTGACTTTCAAAATAAATAAATATTAAAATAAAATAGAAAGAAAATTACATGTAACATGCTTGTTAGTCAGAAATGTATGTTTGATCCCAGCCCCATGTGTTTCTTCCACTGATTTTAATTGTGAACATTTTCAAATCTGTGAGACCAGTATCCATTTTCCTACTGTTATTGACTTCTGCCTCTGTGCTGTCACCATTCTTGAGGACTAAATATAGCTAGAGCAAAATCCTGAGGCCGGTGAGCCACCCAGCACTCACTTTACTTGGCTGTAAATACTGAATGGGCTGCTTTCCTGCTGTCCTGCATTGTTTTATTTCATTCTAAATGCTACACTTTTCAAATTCTCAGTGGCCTATAGTATTTAGTCTTGCCTTCCACCTCATCATGAAAATACATTTATGTACTCCATCCACAGCATACCTAGAACTCTGCTCCTGTAATCAGAGTGCCATCCCCGACTCTTTACTCTTCATCATCCTTCACAAGTAGTCCTCAAGCTCTGCCTATTCTGCTTTCCATTAAGGAGCCAGCATAGTGGAATTTTTAATAGCATTGCTTTCACAGTCAGATACCTGGGTTCAAATTTCACCTATACCAATTTTTAACTCTGACATGGACAAGTTTCTCAGCTTCTCTAGGCCTTGGGTTCTTCAGCTACAGTCTTACCTTATGAGATGCTTGAAGAAATTTAGGAAGACAATCTGTGAGAGCGAGATGCTCATACTAGTATTTGACTTACCCTTTTTCATTTAACCAGCACTTCCTGTGCTCCTGCAGGGGCTATAGTGGCAAACCAGCAATACACTGGCTCAGGACTCACTTGCCTCGCACATCATCTCTCTATTGATATCACCCTGGTTCCTTTTAGTTCATTCTTTATCCATCCAAGAGAAGAATATTTTTCAAATATCAGCTGGGCCATTTTGTTCTCTTTCCAAAACTCTTCAATGGACCCCCACTGCCTGCAGGACAAATTTCAACCACTTTGCCATGATTTGTCGTGGGAAACAGCCTCTCTTTCCTTACATCTTCATGATTTAGCCACTAGGTCTGGCCATACCGCTTCATTCTTGCAGACTCTTCCCTGCGTTTCCACAGCTCTCTTCTTGTGCCTCTGAAAGTGCCTACCACTTTTGTTGTAGTAATTTCTTTATATACCTGTCTAAATGAATTCCAAGATTCTTAAGGATGAGAACTATATGCTAGCCGTGTCTGTGATTCCAGAGTCTATACAGAAATCAACACAGAGATAATGGCTCAGAATATGGAACACATGAATGGCAAAACAAATGAGCAGCTTCTTTAAGCCATCTCAGGGGCCAGCCCAGTCAGGAAAAGTACCCACATGCTGGATTTCCCGTCTTTCCTCCAAAGTGGAGTCTTCTGCGGAGATTGTTACTGTTCAGATTTTTTGGGCCCTCTCCCCGGAGATATGTAATTCATAAAACCCCAAATTTGTATTTCACAAGTTCTTGCTGGGTTGGCAAGAATCAGCCAAGCTTTGAACTACTAAATTTTATTGAGTTCAGTGCTGTCCTTTTGCAATTGCAGAGCATAATGTGCAGAGATGAAGCACTTCCCTCCAGGTCACACAGCTTGTCAGCGGACCAAGTGGGATCCACACTACAGTGTTGCCATCCTTACAGCGAAGGAGGGTTGGTTTCTTGTTTTTTATTATTATTATTATTATTATTATTATTATTAAAATAGTGCAGATTTGGAGACTTCAGTGCTCTACCCTGCTCACGCCCTGCACTGAAGGGCTCCTGACACAGCCCTACCTGAATGCAGTGTGGTGCTGTGGGCTTATTTCTGAGTACCAAGTAGGCATATAATGTAGGGTGGGAAAACTGAATTTCTTCCTGCCCTGGTTACTAAGGAGTTGTGTGGTTGGTGCAAGTTACCCTACTGCTTTGATTTTGAGTGTCTTCGCTTATAGACATAATCAGGTCTACCCTGCTTAATGAGCAAGATTCTTATCTAGCTAACACATGTATTTACTTTCTGCATAGAGCCAAGCACAGTCCCTTGCCTATAGCAGCAGCATCAATAAATGGCTTGGAGATGGATAAATGAAAGTGTTTTTTGGAAATGAGAAAGTATTCTGCAAATGTAAGCTATGGCTAATAATAAATTCAAAAGCCAGCTGCTCCAGTTGCTAGGTCTTATGGTAACTTGATTCAAAATGGTTCCCTACAAATGGACCAAATCACCTTAACAAGCCTTTGTTTTCAAATGTAAGAAAAAGGACAACTTGCACTGACCAGTCATGTCTACAAGATGTCAAAGGAGCCAGCTAATTTGGTCGATTTATTGAAAAAGCAAGGCCAACGGTATTGGCCATTGTGCTTCAAAGGAAGCTAAGTGGCTCAGAGCGTTTTCCATTGCTGCTCATTGGTTTGGCGTTGTGTACACACAGCTATCCTTTCAGTTTTCACAAAATGGCTTATTTTCATTTCTGAAATGGCAGCCACGTGGGAGCCCCTGGTTGCTGTGGAGAAAGCAGGGAGAGGCCCAGCTGGTTCACAGCCACTGGGCTCCTTGAGCCCTCTGCTTTGCCTTGGCTGCTGTTGGGAGGCGGGAGTCCAAGGTTTTTATAGTTCCTCTCTCGAATTAGTGCCCGAAGACTCTACAGCTATGAACATGCAATTAGTCTTTGTTTATGCACAAAAGGGAGCTTGACCCTTGCCCGACTTTGATTGGCATGTACAACTCTTGTAGCTACTTACCTAAGGCCCTCTCCAAGGAGCACAGCGTCTTGTTCCTGCACCTGCCTTCAGCTTTTCTCTTTTGTAACTTGTTTCACATAATATTCGGCCCAACTCACAGCAAGACTGCAGGGATGAAGGCATCATGCAGACACAGTAAGATTTCCTGTTTTTCAGAGAGGTGGGGGAGTGTGTGGGTAGGAAGCAGGTTTGAATCTATAATCTGAGTTTGGGGTAATTGCTGAGCCCCAAAACACTTAGCAGGAGCCCAAAGAACTGGTTTTTCCTAATAAATGAACACTTTGCTTGCTTTCAAAAGCAGACCTCCCCTGTCATGGAAAACAAGCTGCATGCACAAAGCTTTACATTTCTTTCTCAGCTCACCTGCTTTCTTACCAACAGGGAAACTTGTTAGTTTTTTTTTTTTTTTCGAAAGACAATTGCTATGAAAGACACGCAGTTATTGTGGTCAGAAAATTTCTCTTAAAACCATGCTTGCCAAGATACTAGAAGAGCATTTATTAGCGATCTGAATGAGTTAAATACAGTGGTGGTAGATTGCATTCTCAAGAAATGTTTTCTGGGAGCTTGATTTGTTTTCAAAATGCTCTCATTTCATCTATCCATGCCTACATGTGCCACACTGTATTAGAATAAACTACCTAGCTATGGCGCTTGGGAGAAAGCGCCAAAGCATGTCTGATTTGCATTTAAAAAATCCCGAGTTTCTCAATCTGCAAAGAATGATTAATAAATAGCTCAAAACCAATAATTGCTTGTTTTTTGGAGACCCCTTTTAAGATCAGGTGTGGTCCTGGTTGTTCTATTATTTTTATTGTTGTTGTTGTTCTCTTGTGACCCCTAACCACTCCCCCTCCATGCAGGATTTGACTGTTTATATATATATATATATATATATATATATATATATATATATATATATATATATACACACACACACACACACACAGATTAGAAGATTTGTGTTCAGAAACTGTAAGGGACTAGACCATGTCCATTCAGTTGCTGAGAGGTGAAACCAGGCCTTTCTGGCATATCATGGTGACTTTTTAAAATTATGCATCTAAGATCTTCTGTAGTCGAAAGAGGTTTGTCCACCCTCAGATGTGCGATTGTCCTTAGCATGCTACTTCAGTGCTGACTCATTCGCTGAATGAGAACACTCATTCTTCATTCACACCATTCTATTGACTGTCTTGGCATTACCCACTTTGCTTATATCCTTCGTAAGTCCTGGCTTCCGGTGACTTTTGCCTTTTGTCAAAACAGAAAAATCACCAAACTCTGATGGCAAGAATCTGTCAAAATTAAAAACATTCAGAGGAAAGTGCTTCCAATCTAGAGATGAGTCTAAAACAAGTACTTCTTCCAGAAATGGCTGTGACAGCTTGATTGGCATAGGTGTGTGGTTTTGGAGTGACCATTTTGCAGGGGCTATTCTTCCTGTGAATGTATGGGCTCTGCCAAGCTCAGACAGGCATGGAATGGTAATAGGAATTAGACTGTTGGTTTCATACTTCTTGTACTTGAATCTTAGCTCTTCTATTTTATTAGCTATATGCCTCTGGGAATGTTATTTAATCCTTCTAAGTTTTCTTGCCTAGAAAATGATATTAATACTATGAATGGCTACAAAGAGTTCATGGAAAATGTGTATTTTAATGCAATTATTTAATGAACTTTTGGGGGCAACCTGACACTACAAGAATGTTCTTTCTCTTAAATGATATATGTTCAGGATGCTAGGTGGATACTGGATGTTTACTCAATAAATGTTCATTTTCTCTGTTCACTGCTTCTGTTGATAAGTTTGATGAAACAAGATTCCTTTCTTCTGTGGTCATGTTTCATTTCTTCTGTAATTCATAGAAACAAGGTTAGTGTTGGAAGGGCCCCATAAAATAATTTTTTACCCTGTGATTTTCAAATATTTTCTTTAAAGATTTATTTTTATTTATATTGGAAAGTCAGTTATACAGAGTGGAGGAGAGACAGAGAGGAAGATCTTCTGTCCGATGATTTATTCCCCAAGCAGCCACAATGGCTAGAGCTGCGCTGATCCAAAGCCAGGAGCCAGGAGCCTCTTTCGGGTCTCCCTCGTGGGTGCAGGGTCTGAAGGCCCTGGGCTGTCCTCCACTGCTGTCCCAGGCCAAAAGCAGGGAGCAGGGATGGGAAGTGGGACCACCAGGATTAGAACCAGCGCCCATATGGGATCCTGGGAATGCAAGGTGAGGACTTTAGCCACTAGACTACTGCGCCAGGCCCTCAAATATTTTTTAAACATCAGAATCTGTAGCTCAATGGGACAAAGGGACATGTAATTGGTACCTCAGAAATTACAGTAGTCAGGATGGAGTTGCAATTTATGTGGTTGGGTCAGAAGTGGGGTGTTCCACTTTCTAGTATTTCAGGTCCCCCTTTATTCCCAAAGTCAAATTATGTGGTCACTACTGAATGCTGTCTCATCACCCTTCCAACATGGGTTGCAAAGGAAGCCATAGTCTGATGATAAGACTTCACTTAAATGCTAAAACTTCCACAATACCTGCCAAAGTCAACCAGAATTTTCCAACTCTCCATTAGCAATACAGATCTACTATAGCGTCTGGCAACATTCCTTCATATTGGAGTTACTTTTCATCTATATCTATTCTTGACACCACATTGTGTGGGGGAAGACCACACCTTAATTCTCTGTGTATACCTGATTTTTGTTATTTGAGGTAGGGGAGGGACAGGTTACACATAGGACTCCTTCAACTACTGCTTATTGGATTATTGAATAATCAATCGGAGATATATCCAAATCATACTAGGAGAACAAAAGAAATATTCCTAATAGTAATGTATTTTTGGTTTTTTTCAAAGTTATCTTTAAAAAGCAACTTAAAACACCTCACAAAGTCAGACCTTATTGATTTATGTCATCTTTGCATGATATGCTTGCCTAATTTCTTAAGCAAACAGAGCCATTCTAATTCTGCTCTGGCCCCTTCCTCCATTGCATGAAGGAAAAGTGGGCAGAAAAGCCATTTTCTACATAATTAATATGTCAAAATGTGCAAAAATTGAAAATTTTTATAATAGGTACTAGTAATATGCCTGAACTAAAAAAAAGCAGAGGAATGAGTAAATGTTGACAAACATCTATTGCATAAAGTCAACTGAGGGAACTAACACTAGGAATTTTATAAAGTGATGCAAGTGTTGTATTTTGTTAAGGGGTGTAATTGAGAGGGGAATTGTGGTCACTTCAGCTCGTATACTAAAATAACAAGTATATACAGAAGATTAGCATGGTCCCTTTGTAAGGATGATACATAAATTCATAATATGTTTTATGTATGTTTAAAAATACATATTTAGGGCCTGGTGTGGTAGCCTAGTGGCTAAAGTCCTCGCTTTGCATTCTCAGAATCCCATGTGGGTGCTGGTTCTAATCCCAGCGGCCTTGCTTCCCATCCAGCTCCCTGCTTGTGACCTGGGAAAACAGTCGAGAACAGCCCAAAGCCCTGGGATACTGCACCCATGTGGGAGACCCGGAAGAAGCTCTGGGCTCCTGGCTTCGGATCAACTCAGTTCCGTCCATTTTGATCACTTGAGGAGTGAATCAACAGATGGAAAATATTCCTCTCTGTCTCTCTTCTTCTCTACATATCTGAATTTCAAATAAAAATAAATCTTTTTAAAAAGTACATATTTATTTGAAAAACTTACAAACAAAGAGGGAGATGGGAGAGTAGAGAGAAGATTGTGAGAGAAAGAATTTCCATATACTGGTTCACACCCCAAGTGGCATCAACCGCCACATCAGAGTCAGGAGCCAGGAGCTTCAACCAGGTCTCCTGCATGGATGCAAGGACCAAAGCACTTGTCCCATTTTCTGTTGCTTTTCCTAGATCATTAGCAGAGGGCTGAATCACAAGTGAAGAAGTCCAGGACACAAACCAACATGTTTGGGATGTGAGCATCACAGTCAGCAGCTTTTCTCTCTATGCCACAACTTAACTGTGTTCTCCTTGGTTTTTTTTTTTGTTTGTTTGTTTGTTTGTTTGTTTTGAGTTGAGGGACATAATTGAAAAAGCCTTTGCAAATATATTGGGTCAGTTTCAACTGAGAGCAAACATCTTAGAGACCAGCAAAAATATATAAAACTTTCAGGCCCCCTTTACCCTTTTAAGAAAGTGCTATTATGTGGATATGCTTCTGTAGCCAATTACTAAGCTTAGTAAGATGGGAAGATCAGATAATGATAGTATTTCCAAGGAAAATGTTTTTGAATAATATGGAAAATTCAGTCTCTTGCATTAAACTTTACATATTACATTAGAGTAAAGATGTACAGAAAGCATTATTTTGCATTCCAAAGATATAAGTACTAGGCTGTACCAGTTTCTCACACTCATACCTTACATGTCGTAGTCATCAAAGATTGGTCATTAGAGATGAGACTGAAACGGCGTTCATTGAATTTGTCCTTACAAGTATTTATCCTGTTATTTTATAATTATTCTGTACTCAATTATTAACTAATGATCAAGGGGAACAAGCATAGTTAGAATGGTGGTGGCAAGCCCCCCTTACAGTGACAGTGCAGACACTTTTCATATTGTGCATATGGGATTAAATTCAGGCTGTGCACCTTTCCCTTGGGCTTTCATCAAGGCAGAGCACTCAGGCTTTTCAGCTATGTGAAACAAGCCTCAAAAAAAAAAAAAAAAGATGACAAATTGTGTGCAAAGAGAAGAAGGTTCGTGTGTTTTGAGAGAGAATAGTAACTTACATAACACCTGCACACAGACTCAAACAGCTAATGCTGGTGAGATGCAGCTTAACACATCAGAATCTTCAAAGGTAGTGACAAATATAAATAGTATGCTTGGTTAATACTTACTTCTGTTAGTAACAAACTGTAAAATTTGGGAGAAAGAGCAGCAAAATATAATATCCTTGGATCAACTTTTTAAACTATCAACTACTGATCATCCTTCTATAAACACTCTCAAGGATTCCTGGATGAATTTCCCCATAGAAGTCTTTTCGAATCTATGGCTTTAGCAGGGTTCCCTTTCCTCTAGATTTTGCAGCAAACTAGTAGAAAATTGAAAAGCAAGATGAGACAGCTCTGCAATGTGCAGTATTCCTAGGCAATAACACAGTACAATTTTACTGAATTGATTTCTGTGAGATCAGTTAAGCCTCTGTTATAAATGCATTTTAGAATTTCCTTGCACAAAAATCTCATTTATTTTTTGTGGTCATTTTCATAGCAAGTTTGCAATTCTAGATCTTCTGAAATGTGGCCTTCTGAGGCACCAATGATCCTCATTGCAGTGTGGTCACACCTTGGTGTGTCACAATCAGTTGGGAGTTGGGCTGCAAATAACTGTTCCTGCTAATATAAGGATCTGAAATTTGTAAAGATAGTTCCATTTTAGTAGACAGAGTTTAGTGTGTGTTTGTGAAAATACTCTTCTCACATTCATTCTGAAATGCTGTCTGGCTGGAAGAAAACGGGGTGTGGGAACTTGCATAACCTTACTTAATCCCCTAGAAGTTAACCCTGTAGATGAACTGCTTCTAGCAATGTGTGTCTTCAGTAAACATAAGGCTGACAATGGCAGTGCTATTCCGCTGTTTCTATGAGAAACTCAGATATGAACTGAACCTCTCCTTTCCAGAACATAGCCACACCCTCAGACCTACCTAGTCATCCATTAGCACAAAGACTCCTGCAGGTATTAGGCATAATTCCCAAATTTAAATGTATACTTACATATACACATAAATACACTCTTTTGAAGTAACTCCTTTCAGTTTACTTTGAAAGTTGTGAATCCTTCACCACAATCTTAATTCCTAAACACTTTTATTGATGCAAAGAAAAATCTTGTACTCAATAGCAGTCACTCTGTTACTTCCCCTACCACAAGCCTCTGGCTAGTACCAATCAACTTTCTGTCTCTGTAGACTTACTTATTTTGAATGTTGCATATAATATAGCATGAAGCCTTCATGTCTGACTCCTTTCAAGGTCCATTTTATTTGTCAATACTTTATTTCTCCTTCTTGCTACATAATGTTCCATTGTATGGATGTGTCACATTTTGGCTGTTACCATACTGATGCCATGAATAATTGTGTACAGGTTTGTGTGTGGACATATGTTTTCATGTCTCTTGAGTATATACTTAGAAGTGGAATTTCTGGGTCATGTAATAACTGTTTAAATTTTTGAGGACATTTCAAACCATTTTGCAATGTGGTAGCAACATTTTAAATACTACAGGAAGTATCTGAGAGTTCATTTGTTTGCATCTTTATCAACATATGCTATTGTCTGTCTTTTTTACTATGATCATCCTAATAGGTGTGAAATAGTATCTGACTGTAGTTTTTGATTGACATTTTCCTAGTGACTAATGTTGAACTTCTTCATGTGTTTACTGCCCATTTATTCAAGTATATCTTCTTTGAAAGTCTGGTCACATTTTTTATTCACCTCTTGTGTTATTTTCCTTTTTATTGTCAAGGTGTAAGAATGCGTCATATATTCTGGTCACTAGAGTTTTATCAGATACATCATTTGCAGATAGTTTCTGATTCTGTGTATTGATTTTCTGTTTTCTTAATGGTGTGCTTTGAAGACAGGCATGTTTAATTTTTATAAGGTATAATTTATCTACTTATTCCTTGGTTGTTCATGGGGACAGTGCTGTTTTAAATGAAAGAACAATCTATGGAAATGACCGCAGGCTGTTAGGGTCTGGTAGGGATTAACATGTGGCTAGAGTCCTAAGCCTGGGAGGACTGAATTATCTTTAATACTATTACTGAGTTTAGATAATGTTTTTGAATTAGATAATCATTATCTATTTGCTGACAATTCTGTTGTTAACATGGTATGTATAGGGGCCTGAACTAGAATAAATAAGCTGACACCTTTGAGTCTTCATTTTCAATGCTCTCAGATTGTAGGAATGGAGTAGAAACTTAATGGTTAATCAAGAGCAATGGTATTTTGCTGGGATTAAAATCAAATTTCAACTGAAGGGGTAGTTTTCAACTCTGTTTAAACCTTTGACCTTGATTCAAATCAAGTTTTCATTTGAAAATATTCTTTTAATGGTAGCTTGGGGCCCTGCTAAGTATAAAGTAATGAAGCAAATTTGAAGTTTTAAAGTATGTAACATCTTGGTTGTGTTGAATGGATCTTTACTAGTTTCTGCAATTTGCTGTTGACACTTTCTGTGTGTCTGGATGCTTTGCTCAGAGAATCTTCAGCCTCGGGATTAGAAGGAATCTTAGAGTCGTCTAGCCCAGGCTCCCACCCTTTTTCCAAATCTGCTTTACAACAATGCATGGAATGTGACAGAGAAAATGTCAGTAAAAACCATAAGGGAATGGGAGTCTTAAGGATGTTATGCCTACTTCAGAAAGAAGTCACTAAAGGAAGGGAAAGAAATGAAGTTGGGAAGGGGAGTGGAGTGAAAGATAATAGTGTTTGTAAATTCCAAGAGAGAAGGTCAGCTTTTCAGATTTGGTACTGTAAAAAGGCATTTATATTTTAAATCTCTGCCAGTTACACTTCATCTTTATCTTCTATGGGATCCTGTTTCATTTTATAGAGTTCTATTCTGGCACCAGGCACTATCTGCATTACAATATGGTTATACCCATGTGTCCCTCTACATTTGGATTTCTTCAAGTACACAGCCATACTCTCATCTCTGTAGCACTCCAGTGCCTGACAGTGCATTTAGCCAGCACGGTTATGAAATATCTACCAGTACAATTTGGAGTCAGAAAGGTGACTCTCAACTTCAAAAACTCCAGATTAGAAATCCCTACTGAATTTTGACAGACTCTGTAACCTTGGGCAAATCACTTACCTGAGTCCTAAGGAATTCCTATACAAAATGGGTGGAAATACTAGCTCCTCTCTCACCCAGTGCAAGGATAGGCATTGATCAGAGTGCTTGTTGCTTGACAAATGATAGCTGCTGAGATTAGGATTAGCAAGTATCAACAGATACATGTGGCGATTAGAGCCAATTGGAGCCTCCTAGAGGATATGCCCACTGACTTACATCTTTAAAAACAACCCCGCTTATCAGACAAAAAACAGAAAGGAACAGAAAGCAGTCAGCAGCAATAACGTACAAAAACCAGGAGGTAGAAGATGAGTTTGCCTGCAGTATGAGATGTGAGGACTGGGAGAGTGAGATTATAATAGTGGCAGCTAATGGTAGCACTTCCTGTGTGTTGGGGACTGTGTTCACTTTTAATAGCTGACAAATCATTTACATGTCAAAATGAGCAAGCAGATCATTTTTACAATGAAAACTTTAGTGGGCATATCTCCAATACCAGACACTAGAGTGAGTGGTTTTTGTGTCCTCCGTAATTTCATCTTCATTTTTATCTCTTGTTTCTAGACCAGGCAACTGAGTTTCAGGGAGATTTAAGTCATTGGTTCCAGGCCACGTGGATGGCAATTAGCCGAGCTGGGATTTGAACTCAGTGACTATCTGATTTTTTATTACTAGGATACAGAAAGGCAGCTGCTTCCTGTCAGTGCCTGTTAGGCAGACTACATCATGCTAAAAAATGATTCCACATTAGGCAAGATTGCCGGGACACTAATTCAGCTTCCTGGAATTCTTTTTGAAATACGATGGATTGTAATGAAATAAACCATTGCCAAATGCACCCTGAAGTCAGCAGAAAGGTGAAAACTGGTTACTCATGGAGAAGAATCTTTCTGTGCCAGAGCTGAGAGCATTCAAAAAATATTATTAGGCAGAAGCTCTGCATTCATGGAAAACTCAAGGTTTTACAGTTTTTTTTTTAGAAACACTGAATTCCCAACTACCAAAGTGAACATCACAAATTGTGTTCCAATGCCAGTGATGGGTTTTTTGTACAAAAGAGCTCACTCTTCTTTCCAGACCATCAAGAACCAATTTCCTCCCCCAAAAAGTTTGCACTGCTTAGCCTACATTATATCCAGCTGTGCTCCCCACAGTTGTGAGACTACCTTGATGGCTGTGATTGTGGCTGAGCTTTCTGCTCATTTGCATAACTGATGGTGGGCAAATCTCTTAACCTCATTGAACTTATTTTCTTCATCTGTAATGTGGAGTTATTAATATTCACCTTACCTGCCTTGCTGGATTCTGGAAGATAAAATGAGACAATATTCAGGCTGGAACTTTAAGAATGTGAAAATATGAAGTAAACATAAGGCATGATTATTGTTCTCAGTCCACTTTTCTTGTCTCCTGCAATAACATTGTTAAATTCACCAAGGAAAAGAGCACAATTTTTTCCTTACCTTTTAGAAAGTTGAGAGTATGAGTTTGTTAGCCCTGGTGAGCATTTGCCAAGAGACCATCTTTGTGTTTTCAACAGCTTCTTTATTAAGCCTTAGCAGCTGCTTATTTCTTTCATATTATTATGATTTCATTTTACAGAATTTCTGGAGAGTGCTTCAGCCCCTTCCTCCTTTGAAAACAGTGCCTTTTGGTTGTCCTTAAGGTCCTTAAATAGTAGCAAAGGCCCAAATCAGACTTTGAGCAAACGCCTTTCACTTGTGTGAGTGAATGTACTAATGGTAGTAATTAATGGTGGGGGCAGGCTTTGTAAACAGGACAAGTAAGCGAGTGAGTCATGGTAGAGAGGCTGACCCCCTCACCTGGGCCGACTCTGAGGACACCTGCCTTGCATCATTAAGGCCCTTGCCCAATTGACATAGTCTGACTGCCTCTGTTAGTAAGCGGATGAACAAAGCCAAGCATTTATTGGCTGGAGTGCAGGGATGAATACAATTCAGCTCTTCGGCCAGGCCTGGTCTAGACAGCTGCTCATGCAAAGAGGTTTCTGTGAACATGTTTCTGTTTAGAATGTGTATGTTTTGATCGAATTTAAAGAAAAGCATGAGGTAGCTACCCCTTTGGAAAACAAACTAATTATGTGTTCCTAGGTTGTCCAGTAGTTGGGAGCTGGATATGGCTTCAGCAGTACCCTATGCAAAGAATTTTATTTCCTCATGAATGTGAGACAATTTTGTAGGATCACAGCTGGTGCTTTTTTCTGTTTGTTTGCTCTGTTTTTCAAAATCGTATGGCTGAGGTCTCGAAAGGATCTGTTAGGGAACCTGTAAGCATGGAAGATAATATGTTTAATATTACGAGTTATTTTCTCATGTTTTCACTGTTACTACTGTCCTCTTAGTTTGTATTGTCATATTTTGGGTTGTCCTTGGAATTCGAGCACAATGTCAACTAAAGGTGACTTGCTATTCTGGGTGCAGTTGAAAAGGTGCCGGTGAGGCAAGAGCTAGTGGACCAAGTGACACCCACAAGCAGTTATTGGACTGAACCATTTGCATTTCCATTCAGTTCATGCTGTTTCCGTCAAGATGTTGACTTAATGCTGTTGTGACTTGGGTGGCTTTGACTCTTCCATTCAGGCTTTAGAAACATCATTGAGTTAACAGGCCACACACCAATTCACCCTTCTCCCTCCCTACTCTTCAACCCCTTTGTTAGATAAGGATGCCTTTCCCTGCTACAAAAAGGTAGCAGACCTAAGGTTCCATGAGTTCTGTGCCCCTCATACCACCCCTGATTTAGTCTTTGTTCAAGGCTGCTTTTGTTTCCCTCCAAGAGTTAAAAGTTAATTGATACCTCAAATGGATGTTGGCCACAAAGCATTTCACCATCCGATGCAGGACTGCATCCCATTATATTAACCCTCTTCCACAGTTCATTGTGAACAAACATCCTACAACAGAAAAGCTTACCTACCTGAAGCATTGTATTCATTTGGGTTCTGCAGTGAAACTAAAATTCTACCACAGTGTCACTAGGTAAATTAATTTAGATTAATGACTCTTAGAGCTCTGTTTTTCTTTGCCTTCCCTATTTGTCACAGACTGATGAATAAGTATTTCCAAATGTCTGAATTTATCAGACTCTGGTGTTCTAGAGATAGCTGGTCATCTCAAACTTAGACCTTTTATTGTGCTAGTGTGAAGCTGCTCAAATGAACCAAACATCAGATCCTAATGTAATTCAGTATAGATGGATTGTATGTTCATATTATTCTTCTGATGAGAGTTTTATTTTCAGAGAACAAAATATGTGAAAGTTCTTGCCAAATGAAGAAGAAAACATTTTTATGGGACCAAAGGAAAGTACAGTGGAATTCACTCAATTAAGCCTACAAAGAACACACTAGAGTTAGACTTTGGCTGTTACCCTGAGGTGCAGAAGGGCACATGCCAGTCAATGATCTGACATATACCAGTGGAATCTGAGTTTCAAGGAGATATTCTGGAATTTTGAGGCATAGAGACATACAAGCTATTCTTTATGTTAAACAAATTTTCGTCCTTGCTAGTTTCAGTCAGTTTTCAACTAAGGCCACACAAATAGAATAACTCTGTTGCTTTTAGAGGAATGAATTTCCTTTTTTCTTGTGTGTTAAGCTAATTAATTCAGCAATACGGTATAGCAACTTGATGAAGATACATGTTTTATCAGGGTTCCCACTTTAATTACAGATAGTCCCATCAGCTGTATAAAGCTTTTCTTTTCTTTTTTTTTTTTTTAAAGATTTTATTATTATTGGAAAGCCGGATATACAGAGAGGAGGAGAGACAGAGAGGAAGATCTTCCCTCCGATGATTCACTCCCCAAGTGAGCCGCAACGGGCCGGTGCACGCCGATCCAATGCCGGGAACCAGGAACCTCCTCCGGGTCTCCCACGCGGGTGCAGGGTCCCAATGCCTTGGGCCGTCCTCTCCTGCTTTCCCAGGCCACAAGCAGGGAGCTGGATGGGAAGTGGAGGTGCCGGGATTAGAACCGGCGCCCATATGGGATCCTGGGTGCGTTCAAGGCGAGGACTTTAGCTGCTAGGCCACACCGCCGGGCCCAGCTGTATAAAGCTTTTCATACACCTTGAAATAGCAATACAAAACCGTGATGTCTCCCAAGGAGACATACAAATGGCCAATAAGCACATGAATTGTTGTTTAACATCATAAATCATAAGAGAAGTACAAATCCAAACAAAAATAAGACATTACTATATGTTTTCTAGGAAGGCTACCATAAAAAATTAGGTAGCAAATGTTGGCCAGAATGTGGGGAAATCAGACATCATATATTGCTAGGGGGATGTGAAGTATTACAGCTACTTTGGAACCATTTGGCAGCTCTTCAGGATGTTAAACACAGTGTTGTCATATGACTCAGCAATTTTACTCCTAGATATATACCCAAGGGAATCAAAAGTGTTTCTAGAGCAAAGCTTGAACACATATATTTATGTAGCATTATTCATGACAGCCAAAAAGTTGATGCAACCTAAATTCCTATAAATAAAATATAATACATTCTTATGATGTAATATTATTCATCCATAATGAGAAATTAAGAATGGGTATGTACAATAACATGGCTGAACCAGAAAACATCATTGTGAAACAGATCAGATGCAGAAGGGTATGTAAATGTTAAATGTTTAGAATAATCAAAAATGTGGAGATGAAATGTAAATTAGCAATTGCCAAAGGCTGGAGGAAGGAGAAGATGATTGTGGCGGTGGTGATGGCAGCTTATAGCTTGAGGGATATGTAATCTCTTTGGGGGGGGGAGTGAAATTATTCTCAACTGTGGTGCTGGTTGCACAACTTGGTAAGACATTGACTTGTATACCTCAAATGGAAAAACTATAGTATGAGAATTCTATCTCAAAAAGGGATTTAAAAGCTGTTAAAATCCACATAATGACTTTGGACTTAAAGAAGCAATATTTTTAGCTACTACATTCAAAACATAAAGAAAAACTAAAATAAGCTGAAAGCAGAACAACCATTAATGTTTTTGCTTGAAATCAGCACACAATGACTTAAGCATGTTTGAGTGGCACAATATTTTTAGTCTTTTCACTTAGTTTACATTCAGATAAAAACAAGCAATCCCTTATTAGTTTTTCATGTTACGCTTATCATAATATTTTTGATGCTGTTCAATTATAGCTATGTGTTTTATTTGAAAGTTTTCCTGTTTATCTGTGAAATTGTGTTGGTTGAAATTATCAGCCTAACTATAAACATTTTCTCTGAATTGCAGTCAAGTTTGTCAAAGCTCTAAGCTGGAAATGATAAACAGTAAGACTTATATACTAAGGTATTTAATGAATAAAGTAAATTGAATCGGGGCCCGGCACCGTGGCCTAGCAGCTAAAGTCCTCGCCTTGAATGCCCCGGGATCCCATATGGGCGCTGGTTCTAATCCCGGCAGCTCCACTTCCCATCCAGCTCCCTGCTTGTGGCCTGGGAAGGCAGTCGGGGATGGCCCAAAGCGTTGGGACCCTGCACCCACGTGGGAGACCCGGAAGAGGTTCCAGGTTCCTGGCTTCAGATCGGCGCACCGGTTGTTGAGGTCACTTGGGGAGCGAATCATCAGACAGAAGATCTTCCTCTCTGTCTCTCCTCCTCTCTGTATATCTGACTTTGTAATAAAAAAAAAAATAAATAAATCTTTAAAAAAAAAAGTAAATTGAATCTTTCTAAAAGGAGAAAAAGTCAGCTATACTTGTATACCTGAAGAATAAGCCAGTGGAAATATCCTGTCATGTGCTATGGAACAAGTCTCTCCTTGCTCAGAAAACAAACAAAAACAAAACAACAGTCATTTCACTCTGGTGGCATAGAAACTGAAGGGAGAAGACTACTCAGCCATTGATTGCTGCTCAATAATAATAACAATGACTGTTTAAACTCTTGCTATACATCATGATTGATTTCCATAAGCCAATGCTTAATCTTTCTAATTTTTTAAAGTAGATTTTACCATAATATCTACTTCACAGATGGTATAAACTGAAGTTCAGGACCAACCCACATACACACATATAACTAATGAAGTCTTGAACCTGAGATCTGAAGCCAGGTCTGTGTGATACTAGAGTCCTACTCTTAACCCTGCTATTATCATGCCCCTTAACCTTTTAGACTGCATATTTAATTCTTACATTCTTTTTCATGAATGGGCATCCCTATCATTCCATGCCTATAGCAGTGGTTCTCCAGTAGCATGGGGGCTTGACTTTAATTTAAAGCAAATACTTCGAATTGTCCAGAGACATTTTGATAGTGACAACTGGTGGAAGGAATGGGGAATGCTATAGGCATCTAATGAGTGGAGGTCAGGGATGCTGTTCAGAACGGCAGTAAAAGCATGAAAAATGGTGCCATTCTCAGTCACTTTGGAGCCTGAGACCAAAGGCAAGATCAGTAACTAGGCTGCCTTACCTTCCTGCATCAGAGCTGTCCAAGAGCCAATAACTAGGTCATGAAGCTGCACTTGAATAGGACCACAAATTAGTGCACATTAATGTATTGCTCCAATTATAGGTGTAACATTCATTATATATCCCCCAAACAAAAACATGTTTCACTTTCTCTTCTTCTGAAAAAATCAGCCTAATAAATATGGAGTCATTTTGCTGAAAATTACTTTTTTAAGATTTATTTATTTTTATTGGAAGGGCAGATATACAGAGAAAGGAGAGACAGAAAGATCCTGTATTTGCTGATTCACTCTCCAAAAGGCTGCCACAGCTGGAGATGAGCTGATCCTAAGCCAGGAGCTTCTTCTGGGTCTTCCACGTGGGCATAGGGTCCCAAGGTTTGGGCCATCATCTACTGCTTTCCCAGGCCACAAGCAAGGAGCTGGATGGGAAGTGGAGGTGCCGGGACACGAACTGGTACCCATGTAGGATCCCTGCGGATGCATGGCAAGGACTTTAGGTACTAGGCTACCGTGCTGGGCCCTGAAGATGTTTGTTGATGGAACTTTTGGTGGTGCTAGACAACACAATCAAGCAAGTCAGACACTCCACAGTATCTTTTCTGATGCAACTTAATAAATTGGTGATGAGTGTTAACTTGGTTTTAAACCTGTCACAGATATTCTTAGCAAACACTCGTATTTGCTTGATACTCTTCTGAAAATAAGCAGTATGATGCTGTGGAAAGCTGGGATGGTGCTTTATGGCAGATCTAAATCCAAACCCCTTCTCCACTAGTTACTCTCTCTCTCTCTCTCTCTCTCTCTCTCTCTCTCTCTCTCTCTATATATATATATATATATATATATATATATATAATACATATTATATTATATATATATACACATATATAATATATTTTATATATATATATATAATATATATATATATGACCTTGACCAAGTTAGTTGACATGTCCAGGCTGTAGTTTTGTTAAGGCTGATGATAATATTACCTACCTGGGTGTAACATTGATCTAAGACTGAAGTTCAACAGGTTATGTAATATGGCAGGTGCTCAATAAATATTAGGTTTCCTGTCTCCCTTAAAAAAAATGTATCAGCAGAAAGCAAAAGGTGTATAGTTCTGAATTTTTAAAGGAATCTGATTCTTGCTTCTTTTTGGAGAAAGCAAACTGAATTGCATCACTCTTAGGTAATTATTTTAAAAATAAATACAATAGGAAGTGCTTTGAGATTTTCCTTATGAAAATACACTAGAGGGCCCAGCGGCGTGGCCTAGCGGCTAAAGTCCTCGCCTTGAAAGCCCCGGGATCCCATATGGGCGCCGGTTCTAATCCCGGCACCTCCACTTCCCATCCAGCTCCCTGCTTGTGGCCTGGGAAAGCAGTTGAGGATGGCCCAATGCATTGGGACACTGCACCCATGTGGGAGACCCGGAAGAGGTTCTTGGTTCCCGGCTTCGGATCGGTGCGCATTGGCCTGTTGCGGCTCACTTGGGGAGTGAATCATCGGAGGGAAGATCTTCCTCTCTGTCTCTCCTCCTCTCTGTATATCTGGCTGTAATAAAATGAATAAATCTTTAAAAAAAAAAAAGAAAATACACTAGAACATCTTTTCTTTCTGCATTTCCCTATCACTTCAAGCTTAGCAGGCTGTTGATTTTTTTTTCCTCCAGTTTTTCATGAAGCGGGCCTTCACCTTATTCCTATAGCCATCTGGGCTGGTTTAGCTCTGTGAGAGCCCAGAGCTAATGAGGTCAAGGTCAGGGCTACATCCCCATGGGGAGTAGTTAGCTTTGCTCCCTTCTTTGGCCTTCCCTGGCTTCACTAACCTTACCAGCTGGCTTTACACCATGTGTTTGTCCCAAGGAGGGAGTGTGGCTGTGGATGTACTGTCAGCAACCCCGCTGAAAACCAGAGTCTTTGTATGAAAAGGCCAGCACGTGAAAGCCAGTCCCTAATTCCACTGGGCCTTGAGGACAGACGATCAGCACTGATGGTCATATAAAAGCAATGATCACAGTACACAAGAGAATTATTTTCTTTCTGACTTATTCCATTTTCCTGAATGACTGGCTCCATCTGAGTGGCAACCACTTCTTGACGTTCTGACAAGTTCCTTGGTCATTTAAGACCATATAACTGTTGCCTGCAGTTGTCAGCAATGCTATGGCAGGAACCTTCTGTGAAGCTTGCAACCAAGGTTAAATGATGCTAGCAGCATCCCATTACTGTTGCTATGATACATTTGGTACCCTGACTACAAGACATGAACAAAAAAACCTCAGCAATGCAAGGTGAAGACAATTTTTCATGTGGCTATCGATTTAGCTGCAGTTGAATGTGCATCTTTTAAATGGTATTTACTAACCCACTATACCTGTATCACAAAGAAACACATGTTTTACCATTTTGGATGTAAGCAAAATTATCAACTGAAGTATGCCACAAAGAGACAGGTTCTAGAACTTCTTAGCTGTTCCATGCATTTGTGTCAAAACAGGAATGAAACCAATTTAAATCTTTTTTAAAAATAGTATCTAACTGTGCTCAAATGTCCTCTTCCATGTGTGTAGCCTGGGAGCCTTCTGTTGCTTTGAGGGATGATTTATGATTGCAAGGCATTACCTAGAGCAACATATATAAGGAAAGAAAAGCTACATTCCCTGTTAATAAAATTATTAACAGCTCTGGCTAAAGAAGTGTGAGAAATAAAGACTAATGGATACTAGGGAACATTTCTAGGCATAGCCTTTTTATTATTTGAAAGGCAGAGTTAGAGGAAAAAGAAGGAGGGAGGGAAGAAGGGAGAGAACGGAGAGAGGGGGAAAGGAAGAAAGGGAGGAAGAGAGAGAGAGAGAGAGAGAGAGAGAATCCTTCATGCTGGCTCATTCCCCAAATAGCCACAAAGGCCAGAACCAGGCCAGGCTAAAGCCAGGAGCCAAGAGCATCGTTCAGATCTCCCACGTGGGCGCAGGAATCCCAAGCACTTGAGCTTTCGTTCCCTACTTTCCCAAGTGCATTAGCAAAAAGCAGGATTGACAGTGGAGCAACCATGAATCTGACCTGTTTTCAGATAGGATGCTAGCATTATAAGGTGTCAATTTATACCACAATGTCTGTCCTACAGAGCTCTTTATTATTGTTGCTTCCTGAAACATAAAAAGTAGATTGATTTAATGAACTTCAAGATATCAATAATTTAATTTTCATGACAATCCTGTTTCATCTTTACCTCAACACAACCCTCTTTCCAATAACTTTGAAGCAAAAAAAAGTCCCATTTTGTCAACAGATATGCTAATAGGTACCACTGTAACATGAAAACTTTAGGACTGTTTGGAATAAATTTGAAAAATGGCACAAAATTGGGCCAGGCACAGTGAGCTAGTGGCTAAAGTCCTCGCCTTGAACACACCAGGATCCCATATGGGTGCCAGTTCTAATCCCGGCAGCCCCGCTTCCCATCCAGCTCCCTGCTTGTGGCCTGGGAAAGCAGTAGATGACGGCCCAAAGCCTTGGCACCCTGCACCTGCGTGTGGGAGACATGGAGGAAGTCTCTGGCTCCTGGCTTTGGATTGGCTCAGCTCCAGCCGTTGTGGCCGCTTGGGAAGTGAATCAGCAGATGGAAGATCTTCTCTGTCTTTCCTCCTCTCTGTATATCTGACTTTGCAATAAAAACAAGTAATTTTTTTAATGGCACAAAATCCTACAATGGGAGAAAAATCTAATACTGAGTTGTGTTAGTTCTTCTAACACTTTTCGTTCATAGAAAGATTTTTTTAAAGATTTACTTTTATTGGAAAGGCAGATTTACAGATAGAAGGAAAGAAAGGGAGATATGTTCTATGTGCTGGTTTACTCCCCAAGTGGTTGCAACAGCTGGTGCTGAGCCGATCTGAAGCCAGGAGCCAGGAGCCTGCTCTAGGTCTCACACATGAGTCCTAGGTCCCAAGGTTTTGGGCCATCCTCTACTGCTTTGACAGGTTACCAGCAGTGAGTTGGATGGGAATTAGAGCTTTTAAAATCGAAAGACTTGGTTTCAGGGAATCACAAATATATCAGATGTTGGGGAATCAGAAAAGCTGCTAGTAGAAGCAGGCATTAGGGTGTAGGTGAATATTTCAGAATAAGTCTGACACCAAACTGTCCTGCTGCTGTTAAGATTTATATCAGTCTGGGCCCAGCGGCGTGGCCTAGCGGCTAAAGTCCTCACCTTGAACGCCTCGGGATCCCATATGGGCGCCGGTTCTTATCCCGGCAGCTCCACTTCCCATCCAGCTCCCTGCTTGTGGCCTGGGAAAGTAGTTGAGGACGGCCCAAAGCTTTGGGACCCTGCACCCACGTGGGAGACCCGGAAGAGGTTCCTGGTTCCCGGCATTGGATCGGTGCGCATTGGCCTGTTGCGGCTCACTTGGGGAGTGAATCATCGGATGGAAGATCTTCCTCTCTGTCTCTCCTCCTCTCTGTATATCTGACTTTGTAATAAAGTGAATAAATTTTTTAAAAAAAAAAGATTTATATCAGTCTTGCAAAAAGCAGCTCATCCAAAGAGTATACCAAATGATACTTGAACACGTTCTAATTTCTTTGAAAGTTGTCCCCCACACATCGTGATAATCATTAAAATTTATTGAGCACTTACTGTATACCAGGTATACTTTGTTGACTATCTTTTGTAATCTTCAAATTATTTGTGACAGTTACTATTATTTGTAACTATTTGTACTGGTACTTATGGCAGTTACTATTATTGCCCTCATTTGACAGATGAGGAAACTTAGCTGCAGAAAGGCCTGAGAGCATTGTTTTCCATGGTTAAAAAACAATCAGTTTGATCCCCAATGCTATTGTTTGTAACCAATGTGCAGACATTCTTTTAAACAGCTTTGAAAGTAGCAGCTTACTGATCAATAAGATTTAGAAAATGTATTGTTTAGAAACTCATGGGTGCTGAGCCTTGAACACATGACTTTATTCATTCAGCAAATATTAAATGATTACTTAGCACTAAAAGATATGTCAGACACTGCAGTGTGTCTGGATCTCTTCTGCCTTGGGAGACTTTTGAGTACAAACTCTTTTTGCTTTAAAGTATATGCTAGGCAGCCATTTTGTAATCATAACAAAATACCTGAGATGAGTTAACTTCATAAGGAAATAGTTTTATTGGGGCCAATGTAGTAGCCCAATGGATAAAACCACTGCCTATGGTACTGGCCTCCCATGTGGATGCTGGCTGGTGTCCTGGCTTCTCTACTTCCAGCTGTTCCACACCCATGGCCTGAGAAAAGCAGCAGAAGGTGGGAGACCCAGCTGAATCTCCTGGCTTTGGCCTGGTCCAACCCTAGCTGTTTCAGCCATCTGGGGAGTAAAGAAATAAATGTAAGATCTCTATCTCTCCCCTTCTCTGTAACTCTGCTATATAAGTACATTTTTTATTTATTTATTTATTTTATTTTTATTACACAGTCAGATATACTGAGAGGAGGAGAGATAGAGAGGAAGTGGAGCTGCCGAGATTAGAACCAGCGGCCATATGGGATCAAGGCGAGGACCTTAGCCATTAGGCCACGCTGCCAAGCCCATATAAGTACATTTTTTAAAAAGAAGAGGATATGTTTATTTAACTCACTATTTTTGGAGGCTCAAAATGTAATTTAGTTGGACAAAATTTAATTGGATAGCCTCATTGGTTCAGCCTCTGGTGATCGTGATTACAGGCAGAATACACATAGGGATAGACAGACCAGGAAGAAGAGAAATGTAGGGGCCAGGCCTGCTCCTTCTGGAACCATCAGCCTTCTGGAACTACCAAGGGGTGAACATCAGAAATATCCTAATCCTCTTAAAAATAGTTATTATTTCAGAGAGAGAGAGAGAGAGAGAGAGAGCGAGAGCGAGCGCGCGCGATTGGTCTTCTATCAGATGGTTTACTTCCACATGCTCACAGTAGCCAGCACTGGGGCCAGGCAGATGTTGGGAGCCAGGAACCTCATTTGGGTCTCGCATGTTGGTGGCAGGAACCCAACTACTTAACTTATACCTGCACCCACACAAGCTACATACTTAATCCCCTTTGAGGACCACCCCCCACTCGATGACCTAAAGACTCCTACTGGGTTCCACCCCTTAAAGGTTATACCAACCTCAGAATACTGTCATCAATCATATAGACCCTGGAGGGACATCAAAGCCATAACAGGATGAGTATATTTCTTTTAAAAGCAAAGACTAATAAAGTTTAGATCATGTGCAGCCATGTAAACTCTTGGTTGTAACAGAGACCTACTTTATTTTGACAAAAAGTACAAATTTGTTTTCCAGACTCGGGTTCTCAAGGAACCTAAGGGTGAGAATGCAGTTAGTGTTCAGGATTTTATATCTCATAGTCCTCTGGTCTTTGCCTCTGCTTGCATGTCAGCTTAATATCCTTTCTTTACTCTCCAGGCTGAATAGCAGTACTGGCTATCCCCAGTGGAATGTTGCCACAGAACTATTGTTAGATTTTTAATATTAAGTAGGAGGAGGATATCAGAGACTCATGCCTTTTTTAAATCCTCCCTGTGGATTCTTTTTTTGTTTGTTTATTTATTTTCATTTTTAATTATAAAGGCAAAGTTACACAAAGAAGAAACAAGGAGAGAAGGATCTTATATTCACTGGTTCATTCCCCAAATGGCCCGAACTGAGCTAATTTGGAACCAGGAGCTTATTCTGGATCTCCCATGTGAGTACAGAGTCCCAAGACTTTGGGCCATCCTCTACTGCTTTCCCAGGCCATATGCAGGGAGCTGGATGGGAAGTGTAGCAGCCAGGACATGAAGTGGCACCCAAATGGGATGCTGGTGCTGCAAGGCAGAGGATTAGCCTATTGAGCCACCACAATAGCCCCCTTCCTATGGATTCTTAAACAGGGACTCCACCAAAGAAAATGGGAGATATGACTTGAACCCTCTGATTTTTTTAAGAAAATTTTAAATTTTATCAATGTAAAGAGAATGGACTTTATGCATTCCATAGGTATAGTTCCAAGAAGACAACCCACTTTCTAATTTCTGTCAAAATTATATATTGATATCAAGTTTGTTGCAATCCCCCGCCATCAGTGGACAAGGAAAGTTGCGGTGCTTATGCAGTGAGAATGTTCCACACATAAATCTGAATGAAAGAAGATGAAGATTTTAGTGGGTGAAATAGTAGCATTACTGTTAGTGGCCTCTTGAGCATCTAGCAAAGTGAATACCTTGCTTGATACATTCCCACCTGAACCAAACACTGTTATCTTCTTACTGCTAACACTCTGCCACTCACCTGGAACTGAACACTTCCCTTTGTTGTATCTTATCTAGGAACAAGGAAATGCCACTAGCTACAGGTAAATATGACCTTTGTGAACTGGCAGAAGGGACGTCAGTGGGAAGCCTTAGAGCTCTGGTTTCCAACATGAGATTCATTTCAAAGTAATCCAACCAGAATCTACATTTCACCACAGATTCATACATAGTTTCTAGTGGTTTGTTGCATTTTTTCTCTTATGCTAGTAAAAGCTAATTTCTTGGATTTATAGAAACTTTGTTAAAACTTAGTAAAATAAGGAGTCAACTCATAACTTTTAAATAATTGATTAGTTGACCTGTTGATAGAAAATTGTGGTACTGACTACTTAATATTCATAAAGTGTCATCAAATTAATATACTTAGATTGTTGCAAGTTAAGATGGGTAGTTGTATAAAATATGAAACTTCTGGATAAATTGCAGGATGCTCAGTTAAATTTGGATTGCAGATTTTTAAAAGTAACTTTTTAGCCTATTTGTCCCAAGCAACATTTGAGATAAACTTACATGAAAAAGCAGTGGTTGCTCTTTATTCAAATTTAACTGGGTTTGTTGTACTCTTGTTTACTAAATGTGGCAAGGCTTGTAAAATGACTCATATTTCTTCATGACACAAAGCCGTGAGATGAAACAGCAATTGTTTTAAATACACAGCTCAGTTGAAATAAGCCTGTTAATAATGGGCAATCAACTGGAAAGGATATGCTTCAGCAGAATCTTTATTAGAATCTCTATTTTACCAATAATGTAAGACTTGTATTTTAAGCAGTATATGCCTTTACTCATTCTCTTAGTTCAGTGATTCCTTGCCGTGATATTCCATACAGTAACAGAAGGAATCTTGGAATAGTGTCTCCTCAAACTGTGACTGGCTCTCAGGCAGCAATTAGGAAAATAATCAGAAGAGTTTATGAGGCAACTGTCTGGATGCCTTCTGCTGCCATTGGGAAAACCTGCAGCTCTGCCAAGGTAACTAGTCTAGAACACTCCAGACCTCCAGCCGGAATCAAAACATTGATAGCATTCCTTGGACTGCTTCTAATGTAAAGAAGATTTTAGGATTATTTCTGGTAAGGGGAGATAGGTACTAAGAATGGCAGCCACAGCAATAGCTACTATTTGTTGAAGTTCTAACATGGTACAGGCATTATGGTCTGCTCTTCATTTGCTGTTGGACTCTGGCTAATGCTGGGCTGAAACTCAAGTCTAACTCAAGTTTAATTTCATGACTACTCTGTTGAATGCTTTCTGTAAAAGACTAATTTCATACAGGAAGATCTCAAAGTACAGGCCGTGTTTTCATAGCTTACTCATACATCTGTGGTTTGAGTTAATGGAGCAAAGGAGATGCATTGGGTTTGCACAGGGTAATATCAGTTTAGGGACACTGTACCTTGAGAATTGAGATACTGTTGGGAAGAAATTAATCTCAATAATTTGATATTTTATTGTCTAGTTAATCCAGAAAGAATATAAAGCAGTTTGTTAGCCCTCATGCTTATTTATGTTTTGTGGGGAATCAGGTTTTGAAAGTTTTGCTGGAATTGTGCTACTCATTTACTTAACAAACAGAGCATCTCTGTGTTTGACTCTTAACCTCAAGGAACATCACCTGGTCAGGAAGAAACACACCACGAAGTCATCTTCTCAAAGACTTGAACAAGAAGAAAAACAATGTAAAGAATTCCACTTCCAGCCCATCCCTGTCCTGATTCAGAAATGGCCGGTTCTTAAGATGTGGCAGGGATCTTTTCTTCCTGGTTTTCCTCTTCTGAGGTCTGAGTGTTACCCCCTCTGGGCTTCTCTCCATTTCAGGGAGAAACTTTCTCAGCTGGGGCTTGTTGCTATCTGATCTAACATGAAAAGGAATTGTGAACTTTTGATGACTGCTCCTGCAAGAGAGAATCTCATGGCCTGCCCTCAGGTGGAGAGATGAGACTCTTGATGGATGATCTAGTTCAACCAGAAGGCCCTCCCATCAGATCACCTTCAAGGTGTGTTAGCTCCTGCCTTTCCCCCCAATTTCAGATTGAAATCCTCCCAATTTTCTGGGTAAAGAGATTAACTAAACCCCAGAAAAGGGAAGAGACTCCTGTTGGTGAACACAGCTAGTTAATTACAGGGGCAAAACTAGACTCTACCTTCTGATGTTTGGGCTAAAAGTAGCAGCTTTATACTGTGAAGTTTTGTACTGTGGTCAGACTTAGTTTAAGCCCGAAGGACCTCATCTATGCTCTGGAAGCAGATTCTCTAAAGTCTCTCATAGAGCAGCTGTGTCATTGACCAAGAACAGAAGCGTGTACAGTGAGAAGCATGAAGCAAACTACATGGTTTTTTTGAATTAGAGAGCTTTCATGCCCAAAGCAATGTATTTGAACTATAAATAAGAATGACAAGCCATCCCCACAAAAATAAAACAGTTAGTGGTTTGCTATTGCTCCTGGGGAAACATTCTTTAAAAATGTTTTTTGGGGTTCTTGAAGGAAGAAAGCAGAAAGCTCGGGATAAGAGGTCCAGAAGTAGCCAGCTGTAAGAAATGGCATTGCAGAAAGTGGATTACAACTGGGAAATTAAAATACTGCAGCCACCCCTGTTTGAGAAAGAGGAAGCTGAGTTTCTTTTTAAATGCAACTATATCTTTCAAATGTGTTCAGTATAAGGTCTCCTTAAATAAACTCTAAACTATAGTTAAAGCTTTTAAAAACAGGCAGGAAAAAAGACAACTTGCACAGTTATTTGGTAATGCATAGACCAAACTGAATTTGTGTGGCATTTTGTAGACCCTTTGGTCGTGCAAGCAAGGATCAATAATTAACATTTCCCAAATGCTTTAAAATTATTCATTGATCACAATAGCACATCTGTAAAGACATTTCCATATGAGAAGCATAAGGCTCTGATCTGTTGAGATCAGACCACCTGGTCCCCAGTTGGCAGCCCCCGATTTACAAATGAATCATGTCATGTTCCAGACATTAGTATGTATGTCCGTTGGAAACCTGAGGCATGGGATAGTTGAAGGACAATCCTGCCAGTCAGCCAGGCTAAGAAACTAAACAGAGTGAGGACCACGTTTCTCAGAAGACACTGGTAAGGAGTCAATGACAGTGCTATGATTTAGATTGCAGATCAAATCTACCTGGTAGCAAATCCCCCAAATCTAATTTGTAGCCATCATTCCTCATTTGTACCGCTAAACTGGAATAATCAGATGAGATGCTGTCAGTGACGCTGTAGGGATACAGGGCCTCAGCAGGCAGCCTCGAGCATTCTGTGGGCAGGGTGGTACCACTCATTTGCTCTGGAATATTAAATAAATGTACTTCCTTTACGCTTTAGTCCCTTTAGTCAAGAAAGAGTAGTAAGCTCACCAGGAGGCTTGTGCTTCTGGGTGGCTTGAATCCTGCCCCATCCAGACGCCACCACAACTACCTGGAGAATGGCGATAAAGGAATGAAAGAGGATGCATTTAAAAACGATGCACGCTCACAGACAGAATTATCCCTTGGTATCTGTGCAACTCTTGTGGATGCCAAAATTTATGCTTCTCAAGTTCCTTATGTAAAATGCCATAGGGTTTTTACATAACAGGTGTGCATCCTCTTGTACATGTTAAGCCATCTTTAAATTACTTTTAATGCCTAATACAATGTAAATACTATGTAAACAATTGTTATACTATGTTGTTTAGGAAATTCTGTGAAGAAAGGCCTAGATACATTCAGTACAGACACAAAGCAATCTTTTTCTTGTAGCTTTTTATTTGTGTTTGCTCGAATCCACAAGTGTAGAACCAATGATTACAGAGGGCTGACCATATATACTTACATGTATGTAGCTACATGTATGTGGCTATAAAAGTAATATGTGGCCATTATAAACAAATTGTGAGCTACAAAAATTTTAAAAATGGAAAGTAGAATTTGCACGTAATTATACGAGTTACTGATAAATAACTACTGCTAATATTTTGGTTTACTTAAATAGTTTTTTCCTATGCTGCATGTATACACACTCCCTTTAAAATTATTTTTATAGTTGAGAGGCGAAGAAATGGCAAGCAAGAGCAAGAGTGAGAGCAGTTCTATCAGCCGGATCATTTCCCAAATACCTGTAGCAGCTTGGGTTGGGTCAAACCAAAGCCAGGAACCGGAAACTCAGTCTTGGTCTGTCACATGAGTCGCAAGGACTCAACCCACTGGAGCCTTAATCTGCTGCCTCCCAGGGTGAGCACTAGCAGATGCAGAGGTCAAACCCAGATATATCAGTATGGGACCAGGCATCTCAGCTGGCATCTTAGCTACTAAGTGAAATGTTTGTCTCTATACTCAGTGTTTTTAAAAGTACAATGAGGGTCCAGCATTGTGGCATAGTAGCTAAATTTTCCACGTGTGACACTGGGATCCCATCTCCCACTTCTTATTGATTTGTTGTATAGGCAAAGTATTCCTAGAGCTGGCTTGACTTGCCTTGCCTTGCCTTGGCTGGCTCCAGAGAGCTATCATTATTGCCCCTTCTTAACGTCACATTAAGGAAGGTCATTTGTAGCATGAAATTGGCCTGGGTGGGTGTATTTACACTGTAGAACATGGCAAATACTAATAACATAGGGCTCCCCTACCCCAGAGAACTGGTCCATCAGCACATCCTATGGAGCCCTTTAGTTCAGCCCCTTGCTTCCCTTTGTCTGGCTCAGCTGATCTGAGGCAGTTGAATGGATAGGAGAAAAGGGACCAATAACAAATAATCACAGTAACAATCAGTCCTCAAAACTTGACGAGATAAATGCATTTGTGCTTAATGCTCCTATAGCAAAGTGTGGGTATTGTGTCTTAACAATGATGGGTAAATAAATAATAATAAGGATTTGAAAGCCAAGTGTCTTGGCAAATAACTTAAAGCGCTGTTATCTGTTAGCATAGTAGCCAGTTTCAGATTGAAAAGATTACAGATGGACAGCAAAGCCACAATAAGAGGAGTTTAAAAGAACACAACTGGTGTTTAGGCTTTTCAAGGATTTTCGCTTCTCTCACAAAAGCGTGTTTGCCAGGACGCTGGCTTCTGTGATCCAAATGTTTGCTTTATTTACTGTGGCTCTTTATTTAAATCTGTGACTGTTACACCGTATATTAGATGCAGTACTTCTGCATTCTTCTTTTTGTTTTTGCAGTTTCTTCTTATTAGGTTCCAATGTTTAGAAAGAGTGGTAAAAGGAGACCATAGACATGGCCCTTTTACTCCAGTGCATTTTTGCCTTGAAAAGAGAGTCCAGAGAGAGGGGGAAAGGACGCTTTGCAAACATAAGTGTTGCTGCCTGCATCCCTTTGTGTCTGTCTGTTCCTAACACAATACAGGAACTTGAGTGCCTCCAGAAGCTGGGTTCCACAGCACATTCCTTTCTTTCTGTCTCCTCTGCAGCAGCATACTGCAGCAGTGAAGAGTGATGTAGGTTCCAGAGTCTGATCTGGATCTCAATTCCAATCCCAGCTTCGCCACTTACAAATAATGCAACCCTGTGTGTGTTTAACATCTGCTCTGAGCCTCAGTGGCTTTTTTTTTATTGAAAAGTCAAATATACAGAGAGGAGGAGAGACAGAGAGGAAAATCTCTCTGCTGATTCACTCCCCAAGTGACCGCAATGGCCAGGGCCAAACCCATCACAAGCCAGGAGCCAGGAGCTCTTCCAGGTCTCCCACAGGTGCAGGGTCCCAAGGCTTTGGGCCGTCTTCAGCTGCTTTCCCAGGCCACAAGCAGGGAGCTAGATGGGAAGTGGGACCACCAGGACATGAACCGATGCCCATATGGGATCCTGGTGAGTGCAAGATGAGGACTTTAGTGCCACTAGGCTACCATGCCGGACCCTGAGTCTCAGGTTTTTCAGCTACAAATTTAGGATGATAATATTGTCTGCCATGCAGAATGTTGTAGAAATCAAGTGGGAGCATTTACATAAGGCCTTGCTACAGTGCCTGACATATATGCCATCATCATTTTCCTATAATGGTTTAGTGCTCTCCATACATTTTAGAAATGTCACCAAAATGGGTCTCTGACTGCACTCACATGCCCCATTGTGAATGATCTTTAAAATAGTCTAACTCTTCTTCGACTGATCACGATATACATTTTGTAGTTCATATCACCTTCAGCTTATTCTCATGAGATATCTTTTGAATTTTTCTTCCATCTGTCCCATTCTTCTGAGGTTGTTGCTTCCAGGAAGCCTTCCCTGACCACTACAGGCTATAGTGCTTGTGTGTACTCTCATAACTGAACATTTTCTAGCAAACCCCACTCCACTTTCTTTCAAGATGATCTGCTTGGCTCTAAACTGTCCCTGGCTTTGTGACAAATATGAAGCTATAACAGCATAACTACCATCTCATGACAACAGTTCAGTTGTGCTTTAGGAATAGATGTGCCAGATTTAGCACATAAAAATACAGGATGCCCAGTGAAATTTAAATTTCAGATAAACACTGAATATTTTTTAAATGGTTCTTGCTTAAATTCTTGCTGTTGCTGACAAATAATAATTATGTATGTTTTAGGTACAGTGTGATATTTTGATGTAAGTACACATTGTGAGCAATGATGAAAGACAACATATCCAACACCTCACATACTTATCCAACACCTCACATACGTTTACCTGTCTTTTCATTTAAGATTTCCTCCCTTAGCAATTTTGAAATATGCAGTAAATACTTATATAACTATGTCCCAAAAATTGTGTAGGGCAACCTCATACTAAAAATTACTTGTTGGTTATCTAAAATTCCACTTAAAATGAGTGCCCTCTACTTTATGTAGCAGTCCTAATTGGGAAGTAAGCTACAAGGCCCAAAGAAGGCAAAAGAGCAGTCACAGTGCCTGGCCATGCAGTACTGATGCAATGTTCCTGTTGAACAAACACTCCCTAAGCTTCTGTGTTATCTAGTTTCTTGATCCCTCAGAACCAATAGTTGTGTTCCCATCAATTTTGGGGGGAGGCACTATACATAAGGTTGACCTCAAGATTTACTTTTTATTGTTAACATCTTTTTGTCATGTGACCGTAGACTTTAACAAAGTCAGCACCTTATGACAACTTTTTGAGAGATGAAATTAAGTCATCTTCACAAGAGGGAAGCTTTATCTGATTCACACCAACGTGTAAGTGCAGACTCTGAATCTGTTGCAGGCTAACCCTAAAATGTGCTGCAGCGTTTTTAAGCCATGGAGTATAATGTGTTGATGAGTGAGAGAAAAAATCATTCCGGTGGATCAGGAGCAACAGTAATGATAATAAAGGTGATAGGGATGATTATGACAATGATGGAGGAATAGAATACAGTAGAACATCAGAGTAAGGTTTTTTGATAAAAAAAAAAAAGGTGGTATTTAAAGTTTTCATTCAGTGTGTGTGTGTGTGTGTGTGTGTCCTGGATGATTATAAAAATATATTTCTGAATGTGATTCACTATTGAAAAGTTTGAAAGGTGCTGATGTGGTGGTAAGGAACTTGAAATCTTAAAATCTTGAAATCCTTGAGACTCAAGGGCCCAAATCTGTTTCTGCTATATGCTTCTTTACAACCATGGGCAAATTACTCGACTCTTCTGGGTCTTGGCTACCCACCCCATCTGTAATTCGGCAATAATAATTGTACCTGCCTCAAGGGTTATTCTGCGGGTTTAATGAATTATTCCGTACAAAGCACTCAGCACAAGGACTGGCATGTAGCCGGGGATCAATGCAGCTTGTGCTGTTATTATCAGTGATTAGCCAAGAGACAAGCTTATTAACTGTGGGTGAGCAGTGACAGCTGACAGCCAGAGAGGGGAAGAAAGAGAATTCAGAATAATGTACAAGCAGATGAGGTACACTCAAGGATAATCACGTTGATGACCCCAGGTTATCAGGAAATGGTTAAATTTTGCCCAAAATGTTCCATGGGATAAGACAAAATTGAAACACATCTAAAAGGTTTTCAAGTGAAAATAATCTAATTAAATAGAATTTGGATTCTTAACAGAAAATGTCAATCATGTGTATTGATTGATATTTTGATTCCAACTGCACGTCAGTTTTAACCTCAGGCCTGAATTTTTGCTTCTGGCTCTCTCAAGAGTGAAGACTGAATGCTGTTTTCCTTCTCAGTCTGTTGCTGAGTCACTTTGAGGCCAAGTCCACAGCAGGAAGTCTTAAGTATGCTCTTCTCTAGCCTGAAATGTGATGGCCACTCCTCTGCAAAAAGTAGGACACTTTTGCAAACTGAATCAGGTTCTAGCCTAATGCTAT
Organism: Ochotona princeps; assembly: GCF_030435755.1. Taxonomy (NCBI): domain Eukaryota; kingdom Metazoa; phylum Chordata; class Mammalia; order Lagomorpha; family Ochotonidae; genus Ochotona; species Ochotona princeps. The sequence continues at coordinate 97,516,438 of NC_080865.1, forward strand.
GCTATGTGTGGATAAGGTATTGGTCTTTGGTCTTCCCTTCCTCTTGCTCCTTCCGAGCTGCTCTGGGGTAAATGAGAGATGTTGGGTATTGGGCCAGTGAGTTTGCAATGTCTATTTCACATAACATCAGTGCTTGCTACTTCTTGGCATGTGCTCACATATGCCATTATGATGCCAAGGCCTTATCAGACAGGTGGTTCACAGCAATCTGATTTTTTTTTTACTATGCAAGGTTAAAAAAAAAAAAACTTTAAAGGGTTTTCTTTAAAAGGTGTGAACAATTACTTTCACATTCATTTGCTAATTGTAGCATGGCAATCCACCATTCATTCATTTTTTTAAAAGATTTCTTTCTTTTTATTGGAAATTCAGATATATAGAGAGGGGAGAGACAGAGAAGAAATTCTTCTCTCTGCTGGTTCACTCCCTAAGTGACCACACCGGCCAGGGCCAGGGCCAAGCCCATCACAAGCCAAGAGCAAGGAGCTTCTTCCAGGTCTCCCACATGGGTGCAGGGTCCCAAGGCTTTGGGCCGTCCTCGACTGCTTCCCTAGGCCACAAGCAGGGAGCTGGATGGGAAGCAGAGCCACTGGGACACGAACCTGTGCCCATATGGGATCCTGGGCGTGCAAGGCGAGAACTTTTTAGCTGCTAGGCTACCATGCTGGACCCTCCATCACTCATTTATAAAGCCCAAGATTTCTCTCAAATATGAACACACGTCAAACTCTCTTTTTAATGTTTGCAGATTTCAGGAGGTACCGCTTCCCATCCTGCCCTCCCAAATGCCCATCACTAATAGTAGTGCTATTAGATTATCGTGACTGGGAAGAAAAGCACAACAGGCCAAATGTAGTTAGGAACTCAATATCACTTTAATCCTAACTACGTCTATCTATATTTAAAAATCTGACACATATTTGAGTTAGATATATTATTTTCATGTATTGTTGTGATGGTTCCCCATAACCTTCCTTCTCTACATTTGTACAACTTGCAGTTATTTTATTTATTCACTTGCTAACTAATTCAATGTCTATTTCCCCAAATGCATTGTGAGTGCCATGATATCAATGCCTGCCTCGTTCTTACTCTTGTTTCTCCAAGGCTCAGCACAATGACCAGGACTTGATAGATGTTTGTTAAATAGCTGCTAACTGAAAAAGTAATGGACACTGTCTTTATGTGGCTTCTGGACTTTTCTTTGATTCTGGTGGAACAGAACTGAGCTTTCCCAAATCCTCCCAAAGGCAGTAAATAATATACTATTCTAGGTGAAGCTCTATTTCCTTTAGTAGTTTTAAAATACATATTGAATATTTCTTTCATTCAACAAATACATGCACAATATACAACTAAGAGATGGAACAGAGGACTTAAGTTAATCACAAGGGTGAAGAAATGTTAAAAGGAAGTATAAGGGATGATTATGTAAAGAAAATTTTCTGGATATAAGGGATCATATAAAACCAAACTTTGCAATGAGAAAGAAAGCAGTAATTTAAAAGGATGAGAGAAGGCTGATGCTACTTACTGAGGAAACTTGGCAAATCATTGGCCTCTGAGAGAGTTCATAGTTCTTGGGATACAATGCTTAAATTAAGTTTATGCTTGGAGAATCAAGATGGCAGAATAGGGTAAGGACATGTTGAAACAGATGGAGTAATATTAACCAGTGTGAAGCAGCGAGGGCACATTCCAGGAAATAGGAGAGGACAGAACAATAGCAGAGGGGTACATGGAGTCTGACAGACATAGGAAAGCAGCAAAAACAACAGTGTGGTGTTGTAGTGACTGATACTCCAGAGGATTTCAGCTAACAGTGGAAGCTGGAACTCCACCAGTGACAAAGTGGGAAGAGACGTTTGCTGGGAGTACCAGAGGTAAGCTCAGACAGAGAACTGTTCATCCTGCTGATCTGATTGATTTGAACAGTAGTAGAGACCAAGCCACAGGTCCCAGACTGATAGTGCGGGAACAGGGTGGATTTCACAGGCCAGTTGGCCTCTAAGAGCTGAATTAGGGGCCATTTTGTTTAAGGAGGCAAGGGCTATGGGGCAGGACTACGCATACACTGAGCTGGGAGTGAACTCATTTCTGGCTCAGTGAACAACAACGTGGCATCTTAGAGGTTCCATCCAAGACAGGTCCGGGTAGCCCCCAGACCTGACGGCCAGCAGATCAGGAACTCTAGTAGTGGAATGTCAGGCACCATTTTGTACAGTGTGGTAAAAGCTTTAGGACTGCAGGGGACAACAGTGAGCTGCACATGTGCTGAGCCCGCGAGAACTCATTGAGTTCAGTGGATTGCACTGGTCCCACAGGAAAATAATACCAACTGTGGCATTGTACAGGTCAAAATAGGTTCATGCAGCCCTCAGACCTAACAGCCAACAGGTTCTGGCAAGATCAGCACAACCAACAAACTAGCTATATAGGATACCTGATGTCTCCCTAATCCTGAGACCTACTCCAACCGGAAGTGGAAAAAAGATTGTACAAATAATGGTGCAGCCTCAGCACGGTATCACAGGAGGAGGAGACTGGTGAGCCTGGAGCTGGGGCTATGGAAACCATGGTGTAAATCTAACATAAGAAGCCAGACCTTGAACTTGCGGGAGTGACTTGCATAAGTGACGGCAAAGAGCCGTGTACCAACTGAAATAAGTAAAAACCCATGTGCCAACTGTAGACCTGTGGGTGACAGAGCTTAAAACCTGCCCCAAGGAGAAGAATCTGCTAACCAGAAGTACAATGACCAAGAGCAAAAGAAGAGACAGAAGCACAATGAATATTACTGAAGACTTCCCTGCAGTGGAGCAAAACCCTTTGCCAAACTCAGAGTTAACTGAAGAAAACATCAAGAAAACGGAGGACACAGAATTCAAAACACTTGTTATAAAACTTATCAACAATGAGAAGCACATAAAGCAGACATTCAAGGAATTCAAGGAATATGTCACACTGGAAATAAATCAAATGAAAGCTGATATATCAGAAATGAAAAATACAGTGGAGCAAATGAAAAGTACAGTGGAGAGTCTCCAAAATAGAATGAAGCAAGCAGAAGAAAGAATCCCAGAATTGGAAGATAATTCCTGTCACCAGGGGGAAACAAACAAAAAGTTGGAAGCAGAGCTGGGTCAAGCTAAAAAAATGTATTCAAGAATTGAAAGACACTATTAAAAGGACAAATATAAGAGTTCTGGAAGTCCCAGAAGGTGCAGAAAGAGAAACTGGTTTTATAGATATATTTAATGAAATGATAAGGGAAAATTTCCCTTACCTAGAGAAAGAATTGGGAAACAAGATCCAGGAGGGGCACAGAACTCCCAAAAGGCTTGATCAAAAGTGATCTTCGCCATGCCACATGATAATCAAGCTCTCTTCAATTGAACATAAGGAAAAGATCCTTAAATGTGCACGTGAAAAAAATCAATTGACATATAAAGGAATGCCAGTTACATTCACAGGAGACCTCTCACAGGAAACTCTACAGGCCAGAAGAGAACGAAGTGACATATTACAGATTCTAAAAGCAAAAGATTGTCATCCCAGGATAATGTACCCAGCAAAGCTTTCTTTTGTCTTTGAAAATGAAATAACATTCTTCCACAGTAAAGAAAAGTTAAAAGAATTTGCCTCTTCCAAACCTGCCCTACAAATGATACTTCAAGATGTTCTCTTGACAGAGAAAAGGAATAGCACCCACCAAAACCAAAGGCAAATGTGAAGACCATCCCAATAAAAGAACACTAAATCAATGAACAACCCATTGCTACAATGACAAAACCAAATTACCACCTGTTTGTATTAACCCTGAATATAAATGTCTTAAACTCATCAATCAAACGTCATGAATTAGTAGACTGGATTAAAAACCAAAACCCATCTATTTGTTGCTATAGGAGACACATTTCACCAACAAAGATCAGTGGAAACTGTATCTCATGGATTTTGATTTTTTTTTTTGTTAGTTTCATCTCTTCAAAATACTTTCTTCTGATTTAATTCTTCAGTGACTCATTGATCATACAAAAGTATCATTTTCTTCAAGAAGGTTTCTGATTTTCTTTTTCATTTCTTCAGCAACACATTAGTCATTCAGTAACATGTTGTTTAACTTCATGGTGTCATTTATATCTTTTTTTTCTTCCTTTGTTGATTTTGTTTTGTGGCTTTTCATTTAAGGGGATGTATAGTGACTATGTAATGGAGACTATCATATCCAGATGTGAGGATACAATGCAGTATGCATTTCTACTTCCAGACAAAGATGGATTCCCAATGAAACTATTTACTGTATCTTGACAATAGGATGCTTGACTCTCTGCCATTGTCCATGCCCTCAATGATGGACATATGACTGTGTATGAAGAACTATACTATAGTAATGATATGGAGGAACTCAGTGAGTGGGGAGGGTCTTGGGGAAGGGATAAGGAATATCCCAGGGCCTCTGGAACTGTATCATAAAATGATAATAAAAAAAAGAAGTAAATTTTTTTAAAAGTTTGTGCTTAATTTTCAGTTGTTAACATGTACAGATGGTACAAAAATCCAAAATTCTCAAGTAGTAAACAGTAAAAACTTTTCTTCTATTCAGTGAGACCTGTAAGTGCCAACACAATTTGCCTCCCCTAATATATTTAATGTAACAAATTTTTAAGGTAAAACTTGCAAAGAAAAATTTGTAGGATTTGATTGTGTTAGCGTATGAATAGATAAGTAAATCGCTATTTTTTACTTTTAACTCCTTCAAGGTATATACCAGTGATGTCTTTCTGAGTGCCCTTTCTCACTTCTCTCTGTGCATGTGTATGTATGTGCATGAATGCATGCAAACAAGCGTGAGGCTATGAATACGAATTTTCAATCTGGTAACTTTATAGAATGCACAGCCTTATTTCTTTACACCCATACTACCTCCTTGAAGATAAACAGTTGAGATGATATGGTATGTGTGTTCCCATGATTCCTCCCAAGCTTGCATACTTATATGGAACATGCATATTATACATACTTAGGGCAAATTTTGGTCATTTCATTTTATAGTAGTGAAGCCCGACTATGCATGCCGCTACATCTTACTTCTCTCTTCGACAATACACCATGGAAACCACCTCATTCCTTTAGCTAGTGGCATAGAGGGCCATGATTTTTATGGAAAATTCATTTAGCCATACTCCTCCACAAATGTACGTTTCGGTTTTGGAGTTTTTATTTTGTGGAATGAATTCCCAAGCCTGGCATTGCCATGTTGAAGTGTATCGGTATATTTAATTTTAGTAGATAATTCCAGATTCTCTTCCAAACAACCTGTAACAATTCACATATCTATCAGCAATACAGGAGAGTGTGCTTTCAGTGTTCATTCACTTTTGTTAAAACAAACAAACAAACAAACAAATTTAGAATAGCTCTCCAATTTTTGTCAGTGTTTTGTCATAATAATTTGCAACCTTAAAATAGTTGAGTAGATCCACGTTTGAAGTCAGACTCCTGAATACGAAAAGGATTTGACTTGATCATTTGATCTCGATGCAACCTGGGGTAAAAACTGACAGGACAGCTACTGGTTGCTGAGAGCTTCTGCTGTACCCAGCATTTTGCTAATCATTACCTAACATAAACCTAACACCTAGGAGATGGTACTCTTATTCTTTCCATTTCACAAATAAGAAAAATTACATACAGAGAAGTGAGATGTTTAGCAAAGGTGATGCAACTAGAAAATGGCAGAATGAGTCAGCGTGGAGCTTTCATCCACAATGCCATTAGACTTTGATTGGCATCTGTACCTTTTAGTTACTGGAGATTGAGACTAGGCCCGACCTTTGCTGCCCTTGATGAAGAAAAATGCAGTAAAATGCAAAAGAGGATGCAGACAAGGGCCCAATTACCCTGTGTTTGTGCCAGGGTAATCAGACGTGAGTGGCTGTATTTTGCAGACCCTGGAAGGACTGAGCACTTCCTGCGGGGCAGGAATATCCCCTAAGCCGAAGGAGTTCCCCAGTCCCAGTAAGAGAAGCTAGAGTCAATGTATTTGGGGTACATTGGAAGCTGGGTTTTTATCTCCTTTTCCCAGACAACATTTCTGTCATTCGGGAACTGGAAATCTTCAGTGCTCTTTCTCCATGGCCACCTTACTGTCAAAAGCTTTGTAGCCTATCTCAGCAAAATAAGGCAGAAAGCTGCTGGGTGAGTCTTAGAGCAATGAAATGGCATGCCTTGAGTGCGTGTTCCTTCAAGCAGCTCTGTTTGTTCTGACAGACCAGATCAGAATGCATTCTTTAATGTCACTGCAGTAGCAGAAGTACTTATGCAAATGGATTTGCAAAGGCCATTAATTTCCTGAGCGCAGAATTCTAGCCAAATCTTCCTCGTGAGAGAAAGCAAAGGACACATTACAATTCTACCCCAAGAGATACTTATAAAGAGTTAATCAGATGCAGATTGGTTCATCAAATAAAAGGAATCACTGATATTAATGCTTTGACTGGAAATTGTTTCACCTTGAGAGGGTAATCAAAATAACTATCATTTATTGAGCACCCAGTAAATGACAGATGATTTGCATACATTATCTCATTTGATCATCACCACAACTATAATGTGGTAGGTACCATTATTGTACCCATTTTACAGACAAGTCAACTGAGGCTTAAGGCAGTTGTGTGATTTTTACTATCATAGAGTGAATACGTGGTAGAGCTAACAGGACTGTCTGAGGCTTCCTTAGCTTGTCTGCCTCCTGCTCAGGCTTCTAGAATCATTCCCTTTTGTTAGGCAATTGCATCTCAGTATCATGGGATGATGATTATGAGAAGTTTTCATGTATTGAAGACCTACTGTGTGCTGGACACTTTATGCCTGAGTTTTATTGTTCTTGATTTCCTATACCATTAGTGTTCCTCTGCAAATTGTGTGCTGCTTATTATTTGCAAATTCAGTGTTACATTTTCACAACCTTTCCTAAATGGGCTATGTTTTTGAGTCTTGGTAGCAAAACAAGCTTAACTATTTGCTTGTATTGTCTATGTACCCTAAGAAACATCATAGAAATTAGGTTGACTGATCTAGTAACTAAATCTTAAGAGAGATTCTTCTGTGGTAAAGAAAAAATGGCAATAATGACAGAATAATTTAGAGTTAAGTGATGGCAAGTGGGAAGAAATCAGACTTTTTAAAAAATATGCATTTATTTTATTTGTTTGAAATGCAGAGGGGCAGAGACAGACATGTTTCTTGCAGCAGTTCGCTCCCCTAAAGCTCACAACAGCCAGCTACTAGCTGAACCTGGTAAGCAGGTTCTTGGTCCAGATCTCCCCCATCAGTGGCAGACACTGAACTACATTTACTACATTTGCGGGTGGACAGTACCAATAAGCTAGACTCAGGAGGCTGAGCCAGGTGTTGGACCCAGGCACTCCTGCAGAAATCTGGTTTTTGAGAGAAAATCGCCAGAAGTCCAAGCTCACTCATTTGTCATCTGTGTGTCCCTTGCTTGAAGAAGGTTCAGAACCTCAATGAAAATAGTCAAATGTAAGGGGTGATTAATATGGAAGACATGTGTCTCGAACCACTGTTGTTCATAGTAGAGCCAAAGGCCCCCGCCTCCCAAACATTGCTTTAAACTTCTTCCTCTTTACCAGGTTCTAGCTCTTCTTGCCAATTTGGCCTGAAACCTTCACTGTTGGAGTAAACAGTGATACTCTGCGGAGTGAACATTAGAAACATGGGGGAGCTAGAGACAAAGTTATCATTGGGGAAACTATTTGATGTAACGGTTAAGAGCAAAACCACATCCCATGTCACTGTGGCTGGGTCTGAGTCCTAGTTCTACACCTAGTTCCTGCTTCCTGAAAATGCACACCCAGGGAGGCAGCAGGGAATAGCTCAAGCACTTGGGTCCCCATCACCCACATAGGAGACTTGGATTGGTTTCTGGCTTCCAGCTTCATTCTGGCCAGTTTCAGCCATCGTGGGCATTTGAGAATTGAACTAATACATGGAAGATCTTGGCCTCTGTATCTCAAAAAATAAACATTTTTAAAGAAGTTATTCATTGAACACCTAGTAACGTTGTTCAGCATATTTGCCAAGTGAAGCTTGGCTTCTTCCCTAGCAAATTTGATTTAATTAAACTATAGTAGATCCTGGGTCTCAAAACTTAAAAAAGAAAAGAAACAAAAAGAAAAAACTCCCAGATAATTTTGATGACAATCGTGGTTGACAGATGCTAAATGAGAGTTAATTCCTTAGGTTAGACCAATTTATCTCAAGCATGATTGTGACTCAGAATCACTGGGAAGCCTCTACAAAGTCAGGGTGGGAAGGATTGAGGGTTAGAGAAAAGTGAGTGTAATCATTGCTTCCAAATTTTCTGTTTCTTCTTCCTGTATCTGGGGGAAGGGGAAAGATAAGGGGAGAAGCCATACCCAGCCTCTCAACTATCCCAGAACCCAGGGATAGGGAATGGCCACCTGATAGCAAGCCAGAGTCCCCGATGTGGTGCAACATATCTTCACTTCCAAGTATGCTGGTCTCCATTAAACAGTTCAACTATGAGAATATATGTATATATTTGTTCACCAATGTATCTATTTTGTATTTTGCGTGAAGGGGTTGCCTGATATCAAAGAGAACATTTGACATTTGTCTATTTGGGACTGGCTTATTTCATTCAGCATCATGGTCTCTAGTTGGGATCATTTTGCTGCAAATTGTAGGATTCCATTCTTTTTAATGGCTATGTAGTATTTCACAGAGAAGATGCACCAGAGATTCACTCTCTCTTTTTTTTAAAGATTTTAATACTTTTTATTGGAAAGGAAGATTCACAGATACAAAGAGAAACAGATACAAAGAAAAAGATCTTCCATCCACAGATTCACTCCCCAAGTGCCCACAACGGCCAGAGCTGAGCTGATCCGAAGCTAGGAGCCAGGAGCTTTTTCTAGGTCTCCCACACCAGTGCAAGGTCCCAAGGCTTTGGGCCAGTTTCTACTGCTTTCCCGGTCCATAAGCAGGGAGCTGGGTGGGAAGTGGAACAGCTGGGACACAAACCGGCACTCATATGGATCTCAGGGCTTGAAGGGAAGGGTTAGCTGATAATTTAGCCACTGCAGCAGGTTCAGATGTAACACCATTTCTTTATCCACTCCTCTTTCAGTGGGCATCTAAGTTGTTTCCATGCTTTCGCTATTATGGATTGTGCTGCTATAAATATAGGGATGCATTTTACTTTCTCATATGCAGATTTCACTACTTTGGATATACTTACAGAAGTGTGACAGTTGGGTCATGGCCCAACAGCATTTGTTCAAAAGACCAAACTTTTCTCTTGGTTCTTACAAGTTCTCTTGTCAAATATTAGTTGGTTGTACATATGTGGGCTCACTTCTGGGGTTTCTGTTCTGTTCCATTGATGTTCTCCTCTGTTTCTGTGTAAGTACCAGACTATTTTGGTAACCACTGCCTTGTAGTGTATCTTGAAATCTGAAATTGCAATTCCTTTGGCTTGATTCTTATTCTTCAGGATAGCTTTGGCTATCCACTGCCTCTGCTGTTTCCCCAGAGAACGGGTGCCCTGGTGTCTCTTTACCATTGGCCTGCCCACTCCTATAACCCAGCATCATGCCCTCTCTGCTTCTCCACTAATCCTTCTCCATCTGCTTTAACATGTCCTCATCCTATTCCACCATCTTGCTGCTCCATTGTTGGCATTTATAAGAGAATCACAGAGGCTCTGGTTATGGAAGACATGGCCACATTTTATAACAACAAGACATCCATTCTGTACAGTTTCAGAATATCTGTCCATGCAGATGGAATAACTTACACTGCCAAAGTGCTTCAATTTTATAGCTCCTTCATCTCATGTTCCTGGGAATGTAGGTGGTCACAAGCATATCTTTGTTTCCAGAACAAGTCTTCATCAACACTTCTCACCACACAGCTGTCAGTATGCTCTTGGCATAGGCTCTGCTCAGTCCTCCTTGGCCTCCTCTTTTTATCAGCAACCATAACAGAGTCATTGTGTGTCAGGTCAACAACCACAGATTGTAAAGGTTCATGAGTGAAGTCTGCAATCTCATCTCCAACAGTTTCCAGGAGTTCTATGGGCTGTGCTTCCAAGAAAATCCCAGGATTGGAAGTTGTTTCCTGAGTTTGCTTCCCGGGCTTGTCTAAAATTTACTGTCTCACCACAATGCTCTGAGACAAAGCCTATTTCACAATTTTTACATTTGTTACCAAGTGTTCTTCTTCTCAACTATGATCCCATCCAGAATACTCCATTCGAGTTAGTTGTCATGTCTCTTTAGCCTAGCAATTCTCACTTCCCTTGTTTTTGATGACCTGGACAGTTTTGAGGAATACTGGCCAGACACTCCGCAGAAAGTCCTCAGCTGGGATGTATGTGACTCTTTTTCTCATATTTACACCAGAGTTGTGGTTTTTCAGGAGGAGGATCACAAAGGTGAAGTATCATTTTATTATATTTGATTAAGGATTCATTTTATCAGTATAGCAGCACTATTTCTATTGACCTTGAACCTACTAAGAGAGTGTCTATCAGGTTTCACCACTGTGAAGTGACGCTTCCTTCTTCATGTCCAGGATGTTCTTGAAAGTCATTATATACAGCACACACATAAAGAGTAGGGAGTTTGTTGAAGATGAAGAATGTACATACACTATTTAGAAAATGGGTTTGTGGAATTTTTTCCTTTGGGATGTAATTCAATACTATCCAGTTTTCCTACTCAGAGCATCCCCTTCCCTTCCTACCTTCAATTCTCCCATCCATCTTTGTTTTGAGTAATTGCTTGCTTTATGGCACTACAAAATGCTGTGTGCTCATCTTGAGCATTTCCTACATCAGCATGGAACTGGTCATTTCTCCAAGGATCCTTGATTCCTTTTATTGGAGAATGGTTCTTTGCTATTAGGGTTTTGGTGCCCTGTAAGTTTTGATGGTACAAGGAAATGTATGTGTCTATACTAACAAGTTATGGGTGCATATTTATAGGTGTCTTTGTATTTACCTTGCAATCCTTGCCTCAGTTCGGAAGACTAGCAGCATCAGACTGCCCTATTCTCACCCTGTTGTTTGTCATCTGAGGCCCTTGTGTAAGCTGTTACCTTGCTTTGCCTCTTTCAGGAAGATTTCTCTGTTATGTCTGTAGCAAATGCCCTTCATCTGTGCATCAGTGATGTGTGTGTGTGTATGTGTGTGTGTGTTGTGTCAGTACTGTATGATGTTTGAACGACACCTTGTCTTCTCCTCTAAAATGTGAATTTGTTGTGGGAATGAACTGAGTCTGATCAATTACAATGGCCCTAGCACATGCCTCCGTGGGTTCATGAATTTTCACAAAGGAGAGTGAGCCTACACTACCCAAGGGCAAGTCGAATTGTGCTCGTAAAACAATTTAAGCGCAGAACTGTATGTCTGTGAATTAAATGGTGACTGGATTTAAATAGCCAAGCCAAAGGGTTGCTTTGGAATTGCTTAATCAGAATTAGAGATTCAAACAGGTGATAGAAAATTAGTCTCAAAGGAAAGTGTATCTATTGGATGGTGTTCCAGTGTCCCTCTTCATCTGTGGAGCTGATTAGCAACCAAACCAGTTTAATCTTGCAGGGGAATCATTTTACCTTTACCTTTTTCTCATATTTGTGGCCAAAGAACTTGGTATTTTCTTGAATTTTTGACCAGTTCTGTAAAGATGAATCCCATTTAGTGGAGTGATGTGCTCTTTTCTGTTAAGCTGATTGATGACAAACAAAATATGAGGTGGCTTCAGCCACTCCTTTTTGGTTCTATTCTGAGCTAACTGTTCAATTATCTGCTTTTTAAAATTAAATTTATTTATTTTACGATACAGTTCCATAGGCACTGAGATTTTCCTTCCCCCTCCCCAAATTCTTACCCCCTCTTTGATTTCTCCTAAACTGTTACAATTGTATAGTCCTTCACAATCCATTGTAAGTCCATCATTCTGCTACTTCAGTGTATCTTGACATCGTAGGTATGGACAATGGCAGAGCCCAGAATCGTATTGTCAAGATATATTTATCAGTTTCATTGGGAGTCCATCTTTAATTTGAAAGTAGAGATGTGTGCTGCATTGTATCTTCACATTTGGACATGATAGTCTCCATTACACAGTTACCATACACCCCCTTAAAAGAAGAGCCAACAACAGGAAGAAAAAATAGAAAATTAACACCAACATGAAGTTAAATAACATGCTACTGAATGAACAATATTGCTGAAGAAACGAAAATCAAAAACCTTCTTGAAGTAAATGATGCTACTGTGTGACCTATGAGTCAGTGAAGAAATTAATAATAAAAGCAAAAGCTTTTGTGAATGAATGAAAATAAAAACAAAAATATCAAACCCCTTGAGATGTGGCAAAAACAGTATTGAAAAGTCTAATGATCTTGTATTCTGCATGAAGGCTGCCTTATGGCAGAGAAGATATGATGTTTTTCCTGTTGGAACTGAATTATTTTATTGAGCATAATGGTCTCTAGTTGATATCATTTGGTTGCAAATAGTAGAATCTTGTTCCTTTTCTTGGCTGAATAATATTCCATGGAGTAGATGTACCACAGTTTCTTTACTCCTCTTTTGACAGGCATCTGTGCCTTTGTAGATGGTTATTATCTGCTTGAATGATAAACCTAGGCCAGGATTATTGGTGCTTGCCTGCTCTTACACAACATGGGGCAGAGATCCTCCATTAGCATGCTTGTGTGCATTTCTGGGAACCCTGCTATGTTAACTTGGCATGATTATATTGCTTCATATCAAAGCATATTGCATCTATTCTAACTTCGGTGCTTACAGCTTTAGAATGACATAAAATCCCAGTTCTTCAAAAACCTGTTTAATGTTAAGTTTTAGCTCTCACTTATTCATGTGACTAATTTCTAATGCAAAAGATCCCAGTCATTGGTTGATACCAATTAGATTTTGTTCTAACAGTTCCTGTATAAACCTTTGTGAGATCTGGTGAACCATAGGTTGCTATGTGTGGGTCAGTGACACCAATGAGCAAGCTTCACTTTGTTCTTTCTTCCTTTTAGTTGAGTCAAAAATAACTTTTCTGAAGATTTTGAGAATGCTAATGGATTACCATTAAATGGTATTCAACAGCTCTGCCAAGGTGACCTTATAATGGGGGGAGAGCATTTCTACTGGAGGGAATTCACCTTCACAAGCTACATATTAGCTGTTGCTTGGGATAACACCAACTGAGGAACACAGAATGGTATGAGTGTTGATTGTGATTTGGCCCTTATAGAAATGCATCAGGGCCCGGCGGCGTGGCCTAGCAGCTAAAAGTCCTCGCCTTGAAAGCCCCGGGATCCCATATGGGCGCCGGTTCTAATCCCGGCAGCTCCACTTCCCATCCAGCTCCCTGCCTGTGGCCCGGGAAAGCAGTCGAGGACGGCCCAATGCTTTGGGACCCTGCACCCACGTGGCAGACCCGGAAGAGGTTCCAGGTTCCCGGCATCGGCACAGCACCGGCCGTTGCGGCTCACTTGGGGAGTGAAACATCGGATGGAAGATCTTCCTCTCTTGTCTCTCCTCCTCTCTGTATATCCGGCTTTCCAATAATAATAAAATCTTTAAAAAAAAAAAAAGAAATGCATCAAAAGTTGGATCATCCTCTACTTCTTTATTAGAGGCATATGCAAGAAGCTGGATTGGAAGTGGGGCAGCTGGGATTCAGTGGAGGCCCATATGGGACTCTGGCACTGTGGTAGGTTTACCTACAACACCCTACTACCTTAACCCTGCTGAAGAGGTGCTTGCAGTCACAGTTAATCAAATGAGGCTCTGAGACTGGAGACAGCATACACCAGTCTGATGCAAGAAGCCTAGAAATGATTTTGTTTACTTTTTGAGGAAAACTGTCATTCCTGTACACCATTAAACCCACCTTCCACACTTAGATATTACTTACCATTCCTCCACCTCAAACACATGGACCAATGTCCCTTTTCTATTTGCACATGGGACAAAATATTGTGGACATTTGTCTTCATTTCTCAGTCCACCTGCACTCCTTACCCCCAGTGGCTAATTGTAGACCTATCAGTTTGGCTTCTAATCCTGCAGGACGCGCCCCCCCCACCATCCCCATACCTTACCCTCCCTGTCTCACATAGACCTCTTTTTTCCTTCCTCTCTTCTTTCCCTCCCTACCACCCCACCCCCACACACATACACATACACATTTTCTTTCTGGAACTACTTGATTTTATTTCCATTTCTGGCCTTCGTTTAATATGTTGGTTGCAGAGTGGGCCCCTAGGTTATTGGCCATTGTTTCACCACTGTTTGGGAGGATGCTGCAGCTTGTTCTCTGGCCCAGGCTCTGCATTTACGGGCTGAACAGCATGTCACATGGAATTCTTCCATTTTCCAGTGCCCTTCGGTCCTGCTCAGCTGAGCTATGTTTTGAGTCTTATTCAGCTTGTGAAAACAAATGAATATTTTCGGTCTTATTGTTTTCCTTGCTTCTCTTGAACGGGAGGGGGATGATTTAGGAGATTTTTTTCTTGAATTCCTTTGCAGGGTTTTTTTCACCTTCGCGATTTTCATCTGTGTTTGGAAACACAACAAAGTAAGTCAAAGAGCATAGATTTGGGGGAAGAGAAAGAGGTGTAGGAAGGGGGTGCTTCATGAATAGAGGCACAGGGTTTCTGTCAGGCAAGAATGGGTTAAGGGTCTTGATGGAGGAATTTACATGAACAAGAAGAGGAACATAGTTAGGGTCACCTAACCTTGCGGCCATGTCTTCTCTTTGGTTGACAGGTAGTCTTCTTTTGCTTCTTGCGTTTGGTCCTTGAGATCTTGTTCATGATTGAGTATTCCTGGGAATGTTGGATTTCTGTGATGGGCAGAAATCTCTTTAGTTTACTTAAGTTTACCTTAGGTCTATCCTGGGCTCCTGCCTTCCCCATATGCCCCCCCACATTGATCATGAGAAGCCCCGCCCTTCAGCTTTGTTTGATCAGCAAGGAGCTGCCCCAACCAATGAAAGTCCTGTGGTGGCTATGAAATCACAAAGCACCAATGCTGACATCCCTGTGGCAGTAGGTGGGCTGCTTGGGGGCAGGGGCATTTTCAAAACACTAGTTGAAAAAGGTGGGAATGTTGACTCAATATTACCTAAAGATGCATTCCATAAGGACGTATTACCTCCCTCATTTCCCCATGTCCAAATCTTAGATGTCACCTGGTGAGGAACAGGTGTTGCCTCAGAGGCATTCTCCATGGCTTTCCCCTTTCAATGGTTCCTTCTGTTTTCTTCCATTCATTATCATGACCTCTTATTTTTACATCTTACCTGAACTCCTTCCAGAGTAATGTGGAGTCATCCTACTTCTTTCAGGAATTTTTCATTTTAAGCTTGTTTTTTATGGCCTATAAACTAAGAAAAATTTATTTGACATTTTGTGTTAGTCAGCTTTTTATCACTATATTGAAATACTTGAGCCAGTATTTTTATAAAGGAATGTTATTTATGATAACCCATGGCTCTCACGATTCATAGTCCAATATCCAACAGTTCCCGTTTTTCAGTCTCTAGTGATGGTGTACTTGATGATCAGAGTATCACACGGTAAAAGGAAGTACATGTGTCTGACTATGTCTAAGTAATCTGCTATAAAGCCACCAGGATTTGATCATAGGGGCCTCCACCTTAGTAACCCAATCCAACATAGTCACCTCCCACAGGTCCAGCCTCCGAATATCATATGCTCTGAGAATGATAAATAGATTAAATTTCCCTCTTAAGACTTTGGGGATGAAAACTGTGAATTGGAAAGGCGGTGGTCATATGGACAAATATTCAAGTCATATCATGCTTTTAAATGATTGATAACAGAATCTAAATATGATATGAAAATAGGAGCCGTAGCCTAGTGGCTAAAGTCCTTGACTTGTATTCTCCAGGATCCCGTATGGACATCAGTTCGTATCCTGGATGTTCCATTTCCTATCCAACTCCCTGCTTGTGGCCTGGAAAAGCAATTGAGGATGGCCCAAAGCCTTGGGACCCTGCACCTGCATGGGAGACCCAGAGGACGATCCTGGCTCCTGCTTTCGGATTGACTCAGCTCTGGCCATTGCAGCCAGTTGGGGAGTGAATCAGCAGTTAGAAGATATTCCTCTCTCTGTCTCTCCTTATCTCTGTAAATCTGACTTCCCAATAAAAATAAATAAATCTTTTTTTATTTTTATTTTTTTAATCTTTTTAAATTATATTTTTTGACAATCTTTACATAGTTAATTACGGTAAAAAGGTTCAGGGGCTATAGGGAAGTGGGTAAGACTATTATTTCCATATTGTTTCCTTCATGTATCTGAGGTAAAGTGGGATATTAAGGGAGAAGCCCCACCCAGTTTCCCACCCAGTTTCCCATCCACTCCAAGTCCCGGATGTGAGGCATGCTCTGAGATACTTGCTTAAGTGGTTTTGATAGTTCACCAGTTATGAATCGCTGCCAGTCTCGCCACTCCGAGCACGATAAGGTCGTTGAAGAATCCACTGATTGACATTGTCCATCATAGAGTCTCCATTTGCCCAGTATTTCGCTGCCATCATATGGCTGAGGTGGTTGATTGACTTGTTCTGTCCTCTGTCTCTTCATGGTTAGGGTTCTGAGTCCGGCATTTCGATTGGGGAGATCCCCAAAGAAACTTTGAGGTATTCCCAGACCAGATTCTTGTATGTTCTAGCAAGCACAGGGCCCAGCACAGTCCATCACCACGATCAGCTGGTGGTTGCAATTGCTGGGTTGGTTCTGTTTTCAGTCCCGACTTCCACTGGAACCAATAAATAAATATTTTAAAAAGAGAAAATTATGTGAAATTTCATTGTATATGAGTAAAGTTTTGGTATTCTACCAATGCACTCATTTAATTATTGTGTGGCTACGTTTGCACTACTGTAGAATTAGCTGTGACAGATTAATATGACTTAAAACACACATAAAGTATTTACTGTCATTTTGTAAAACAAGTTTGCCAAGTGCGGTTCTACTTTGTTCCATTGATTTTTCATTGTGTTAAAATAATACTGTCTTCATTCCTGTAAACGTTAAACAAAACATCGAATTAGGTAGTGCAGCTTATCTGACTTTGCTCTTCTTTTAAAAGATCAGTTTAGTTTCCTAGGCCCTTCATGTATTCACAGGAATTTTAGAAACAATTTTTCCTTTGAAAGAAAAGCTTGTTTTGGTTTCATTATGATGATGTGTTGAGTTTATAAATCAATATAGGGATAATTGATACCTTGACAATTTGATAGTTTCTGTTTGTGAACAGATTCTCTCTGTCCAGTTATTTTGGTCTCTCATTTATCTGTGCGGTGCTTTGTTATTTTCAGTTTGTTGTCTCTTTCATAAGTGTTTTTTCATCAGCAAAGTTATCTACTCCTGGAACTTTGTTAAGATAATTTTACATTTTGAATTAATTTGGTATTTGCTTTGCTCGTTTATTAAATAGGTTTTCAGTGACTTTTGTCATTACTTTAACTTTGTTCACGTGACATTGTGCATAATATTCCATTCACTTATTTAAATGTCTGTAGTGTGAGTAATGATGTCCCCTCTGGATTTTCTGAAACTAATAGCTTATATATTGTGTCTTTTATTGATTAATTTTAGCCTTTACCATTTTTCATCTTAAAAAGATACTTTGGGCTTTCTTAATGCCTCTTGTCCTTTTTTCTATTACATTAGTTTCTGTTCCTTGCCTTTATTATTCTGCTTTTTCTATTTAATTTGATTTTAATCTGCTCTTTTTAAATAGCTGCACAAAGTGGAATATTATTCACATTAAACCTTTTTACTTTTTTACATAAAATAAAGCTATAAAAATCCCACCTGGGACTGCTTTACTGCTGGTGTCATATGTTTATTACATAGCTTTGTGTTTTCCATTCAGTTCTGATCCCTTTTTTAGCCATGTATACATCTCTTCCTATATTCATTTTCAGAAATTGAAGTAAAACTCACAAAATATAGAATTAATTACCCATTTTAAAGTATGCAACTCAGTGGCATTTAGCACATTTACAATGTTTTACAAATATCACCTCTGTCTATATATCTAGAATATTTTTATCACCTCAATTGAAAACCCCGTATATGTGAATGTGAACCTTCCATTCCTTCTGTTCCTTCCTCCTCCCAGCAACTAGAAACTACTAATTCATTTTGTATCTTTACTGATTGGCTTATTTTAATTATTCAATTATTTCATATGAATGAAAACGTGATATGTGATGTTCTGGACTCACTTCACTTGCTTGGATGTTTTCAGAGCACACCCACATTGTAAGATGTGTTGATACTTCATTACCTTTTTTGGCTCTAATATTTGGTATATTAATGTAAGAACTCTTCAAAATGCATGGAAATATTATTTTTAAATGCATGGCTTTCAAAAACTTTTATACTGAAATAACTTCTTTCAGTTTCCTGTTTCTGTGGACTTAAAGGATCCTGATGTATCTCAAATCATTTACCCATTCATCCGTTTATGAAACTTGGATTTTTTTCTAGCACTTGAGTGTTTCATATAGTGCTTCTATCAATATTTGCATTTAAACTTTTGTCTACATATCTGTTTTAAGTTCTTTGTGTATGTACAGGGGAGTTGAATTAACTGGGTCACTTGGTAACTCTATGTTAAATTTTTGCAGTCACCAAGCTGTTTTCCATAGTATTTTGTATTCTTACTAGCAATGTACGAAAGTTTCTATTTTTCCATGTCCTGCCAACACTTGTTAGGATCTAATTTTTATTAGATGTTATGTTACCCTCTGGGAAGTGAACCAACGGATGAAAGTTATTTCTCTTTGTCTCTCCTTCTCTCTGTAATCTGCCTTTCCAATAAAACAAATACATTTTTTAAAAATGTTATTTTATTTTTGAAAGGCACAGTTATAGCGAAAGGATGAGAGACAGTGAGATCTTCCATCTGCTGGTTCAGAATCAAACCCGCAGCAATGAGGGCTGGGCCAAACTGAAGCCAGGATCCAGGAGGCTCTTCTTCTCCCATGTGGACGGCAGAGGCCCAAGTACTTGAAGCATCTTTTACTGCTTTTGTTAGACCATTAGCATGAACATGAACTGGCAACAATATAGGATGACAGTGTCGCAGGCAGCAGCATTACCCACAATTCTATAGCACCCTCCCCCAGTTGTATTTTTGATTTGTTAGCTCTATAATGATTATTGATGTTGGATAGCTCACGTGCTTGTTTGCTATTTGTGTATCTTTTTTGGAAAGTGTCTATTTGAGTCTTTTGTTTGTTTAATTGTATTGTGCGTCTCTTCATGATTGGATTATAAGCAGTCATTTACATGATCTGATTGCTAGAATCTTAGATGTATGATTTGCAGATATGTTCTACAAATTTGTAGTTTATCTTTTTACTTTATTGATAATGTTCTTTGATGCACAAAACAGCTTACTTTTTGTTTATTTGTTTGTTTATTTATTTATTTAGGATAGCTGAGTTACAGAGAAAGAGAAAAATCTTCTATCCACTGGTTTGTTCTTGAAGTGGCTGCAGTAGTCAAAATGGGCCCAGTCCAAAGCCAGGAGCTTCTTCTTGGTCTCCCACATGGATTCAGGGACCCAAACACTTGAACCACCCTCCACTGCTTTGCCAGGCCATCAGCAGGGAACTGGACTGGAAGTAGAGCAGCTGGCTCATGAACCAGTGCCCATATGGGATGCTAGTGCTTGCAGGTGGAGGATTAGCCAATTGAGCCATCCCACCAACCCCTAATTTTTATTAAGTCTGATTTTATGTGTTTTTTCCCTTTCATTGCTCATGATTTTGGTGTCATGTATAAACATTCAGGCCAAATTCAATTCATGAGTATTTACTCATATGTTTTCTTCATGTTTCATGATTTGCCCTTATACTTAAGTCATTGATCTGCTATGAATTTTCTTTATATCAGGTGAAGCAGGCTTTTAAAATGTGATGCTGGTTTATTAGTTCAGAGGAAATTGCCAGCTACTTCTGTTTTCCTAGGGTGAAAGAAAGAGTTTTGAGAACTGCTGTCAGCTCTCTTTTGTTACTTAATCACTATGGTCAATCTATCTCATTCCTGCTAGGGAAAGAAAAAAGTACTCAGCATTCCCAAGCTGCTTAACTTTGCATTTGACATCCTCCACTATCCAACAGCAGCCTGCCTTTTTCAACTACACTGCCTGCCTTTTCTCTGATTGATCCTTCAGTCCAGGCAAAAGTGCCTGCTCACTGTCCGTTCCTACCTCAACCTGGGCACTCCATTAGCTGTTTCTTTAGGGAAACCTTTGCTATGGGCCATGTTATATCTTATTCACCACTGTAACTCAGGCATCCAGCATCATGTCTGGCACACACTGCAAAGTCACTCTTTGCACATGAACAGGTCCTAAAGTCAGCATTTAAAATGGAAGTCATTTGGCCAAATTGCTTCTTTTTTAATGCTTTGAGGACAAGTACTATTGGAGAATAGCATCTGTTCTCAGAAAATCCAGTGATGCCAGCTTTTTCTTCACTGTGGGAACAGATTACTAGGTTGTTCCTTTGGTCCCCAGATTAAATAATTGGCTTGCGTTGTAGTTGATCACACTGTGTGAAAAATATCTATCTTTCAACGAAGAACAACACTTTACAAAGTGATGTGTTAACACCAAGAGAACAGATTTATACCTTTCCTCTTGTCTCACACTCAATCCAGTGTGAGATATTGAGTGTATTGGTTGATTTGCCTATACTATTTAAACAATTTTCTCCTACTATGTATATCTGAATTCATGTAAGTGAAATATGCCTGTGAATTCCAATATTATAGACACTCAAAAGTTTCTTTGCATGGATGATTTAATTAATACTCTTCTCTCTACTTGAATCTCCCTTTTTTCCCTGCCTACCAAAATGATATACATTTGCACAGCGAGGTTGATGACCTACTTATCCCACCAGCAGGCTAATTATTTCATTTAGTATGTGTCTATTGTACAGCAGACAATGTAAAATACCTTGGGTGCTTTGCCCTTATGAAACAGGAATAGTGCTTGCTTTTCCCATTTAAAGGATAAGAACACTGAGATTTGGAAAAGCTATTTTGCCCAAAGCAAGTTCCATCTACCTTGTCCACTGCTAACTCCCCAGTGTAAACCTAGTGCATGACAAATAATAAAAACACGTTCAACAAATATCTATTTATGATATAAAATACCTGGCAAATTTCAGGCCTTTGCACTCAGTCTCGTAGCCAAGCTTCTTGGCTTGTCTCAGCACATGGCACCAACCTTACTTTCTTACCCTGTCATTCATGTATTAGCTCCAGCCAACAATATATGACAGTTTTTTTAATTTAGACTTGTTTTATAATACTATTGGGTGATAATATATTGTATATTTCTGTAGAAAGTAGAAGTATATGATTTCAAATATTTAACCTTACATGTTTGCTAATTGTGAATAATATACTAACACATGATGTTAATACTATGGGAAGTAGGGCATGGTTTCTATGGAAACTCTCTATATAACTTCTGTAAAATTTCTATTTGATTCTTCTTCATGAGTTCTATCTCCTTAGTAGTATTTTTATTCATGTTACTCATTGATATGCTTATTTCTTTAATGTCTGTCTATATTCTCTTCATTTCATTGCGTTTCCTTATAATCATTATATTAAATCCTATAACTGTCATTTTATAATTTACCTCAGTTCAGGTTCTAATTCTGGAGAATTATATTGTTCTTTTGGGAGACACCATACTTCCTTGCTTCTTCATGTCTCCTTGTATCCCTGTGTTGATGTCTGCCCATCTGCTGTACTCATCCCTTCTTTATGGAACAGGCTCTAATGGAAAAACTTATGGTTTAGCTGGAATGCAGGGTATAACTTGGCTTGTTGCTTTGGTTTTGGTTCTTGGTGGGCCCAAGAATGTAGTCTCTAATTTCTTTTGTCTTATCCAAAGCCAGCTGTATGCGTGACACAGTGGTCTAGTCTGATGCATTTTTAATGATAGAAACGTAGCTTTGAGATGACTAAGGATTACCTGTAGTGTATATCTTTGGCCCACAGAGATTTTGGTGTTGGTCTACCTGGTGAATTGATCGGCAGGCTTTTTTTCATGGTGCTGAGATACACCATGGTGGCAGCCCCCTTATCACACTGACAAGACTGGGGAATTTTGGGGCTCATGGCACCAATTGGTGTGATTCTAAGGCTGTGTGATATGCATGGAAACTTCCTCAGGTCCTGCTAGGAGAGCCTAACTGGTGGTATGACTTATACCAACAGTCCTAATCCTAGAACTAGCGAACATGAACTGGACCTTATTTCAGCCCTACATGATGACTGTAAGGTATGCGAGAGATTTTGCTCTGGAGAATTTTCGCTAGGAGAGGTGGAATGCATATAGTTCCTTCCCTGTGTACATTGGTAGATTCTAGTGGCACCAAAAAAATTAGAATGGATTGATATAATCCTGGCAATGCCAGGTGTAGCGGGTCATTACCCAGATCTCCCAGCATAGCTGCAAATTATTTTTATGGGCTGCTTCTGATGTTAGCCTCCAGAAGCTAAGACGATTCCCTCTAGCATATGTAGAGAGCATGAGCATAGCTCTGCAGTGACTGTCCAAAATACACAATTGCAGGATGCGATTTTTCTGTCCTACCCTGAGTCTGACTGCAGTGCTGATAGGTGTAGACTAGAAGTGTGCTGTGTGGCTTTTCACTGCTGAGTGTGTTGCTGTGTATGCGTGGGAGAGGGGAGGAAAGAAAGCAATGCCGTTTTCCTGCTGCACGCCCGGTGGTGTGCAGATTCTGGTCAACTAGCTCTCCAAGAGGAAGTGAATTTCAGTGGGTGACTTTGGAATTCTTTTCAGCTAAAACGGCAAGTGGAATGGCGTGCAGCAATTTCTTCCTACCTTGAGATGGTAAGATGCAGCTCACAGCAGCTGTGCCACATGGCTTTCTGCTGTAGTGTCTCTGGCTTCTCTTGTCCCTTTGGATCTTTGATGTTATTTTCTTTTCCTTGTTTTTTTTTTTTTTTTTTTTTTTTGCGCAAAATTTTGATCAGTTAGACCCTGGAAACATAGTCCTTGACTTTTTTTTTTTTTTTTTTTTGTCGTTTCAAGTCCCAGAGAAGCCTAAGTTACTGTGACTATACTCTGTCAAGGACTCTTGGGTCTCCACTGGACAAAAACAATTTAAGTGGATTTCTTTGAATTTTGTATATACAAGATCATGCTGTCCATCAACAGAATTTTCCTTGTTGCTTTCCCATCTGTGTAGTTTCTGTTCATTTCTTTTTCTACATAATGGCAATAACTGGAACCTCCAGTCTGATGTTTAGTGAAAGTGCTGAGATAGAAGGCTCTTTTTCTTGATCTTAGGGGGAAAACATTAAATATGAAAACATTCAATAAAACATTAGCATCAATTACAATGTTAGTTGTGTGCTTTTTTTGAAGATGTCTTTTTTTATCAGATTGAGTGTTCTTTTGAAAGTATTATTATTTAAGAGGGAAGAAGGGAGAGAGAGAGAGAGGGAGAGCACGTGAAAGCAAGTTTCATCTGTTGGCTCTCTCTCCAAATGCCCACAGTGGCCCCAGGTTGGGCTGGGCACAAGCCAGGAGCCATAAACCCGGCACAGGTCGCCTCACATGGGTTGTAGGGGTCAGATTACTTGGAATATCACCACTGCCTCCAAGCATCTGCTCCAGTAGTTTGGAAACCAATGTAACTGACAAGTAATGAGAGTGTCTTGATCACTAGGCCAAATACCTGGTCAAAGTTGGGCAAATTTTCTTCTAACCCTAGTATATGAAGTATTTTTATTATTAAGATGTACTGGATTTGGGACAATGTTTTTAACATGCTTATTGGGATAAGCCTGCATTATTTTGCTATTTATTCTACTAATATGACATATTAAATTGATTTTCTTTTAAAAGTAAGATTTATTTATTTGAAGGAGTTAGAGGGAAAAACAGAGAGAGAGAAGAAAGAGGGAGAAGAGAGAGAGAGCAAAAAGAGAAAGAGATCAAAGAAGGGAGAGACAGAGAGAGACCTTCTATCCCCTGGCTCACTCTTTAGATGGTCATAATGTTTGGGGCTGGGCCAGGGTGAAGGCTGAAGCCAGGAACTGCATTGCGGTCTCACATGTGAGTGGCAGGGATGCCAGTGCTTGAGCCATCATTGGCTGCCTTATGAAGTGCACTTCAGCAGGGAGTTAGATCAGAAGTAGATGAGTCAGGATTTGATCTCAGACATCCCAATATGCTGTACCAAACCTCTACCCCATTAGTGGATTTGCTTAAATACATGTTTTTTTCCATTAGCTGTATGACCTCAGGATAATTTTCAGAGACTTCAGATGATTGCTTTTTATACTTTTATTCAAATAAGGACTTATTCATTTAGGAAGTCCACTGTATTCCTCACTGTACTACTCTTGAAGTCTTACTCGAAATTTTGATTTCTGAAGGGGGCATTTGGTTTGGTGGTTAATATTTGCCTGAGAGGCATGCATCACATATTAGAGAGTGAGTTGGATTCCCAGGGCCACTTCTGATTCCAGCTTCCTACTAATATCTACTCACATAGATAGTGACAAGAAACTGACACCCCCGGGGCCCGGCAGTGTGGCCTAGCGGCTAAAGTCCTCGCCTTGAACGCCTCGGGATCCCATATGGGCGCCGGTTCTAATCCCGGCAGCTCCACTTCCTATCCAGCTCCCTGCTTGTGGCCTGGGAAAGCAGTTGAGGATGGCCCAATGCTTTGGGACCCTGCACCCACGTGGGAGACCTGGAAGAGGTTCCAGGTTCCCGGCTTTGGATCGTCGTGCACCGGCCCGTTGCGGCTCACTTGGGGAGTGAATCATCGGATGGAAGATCTTCCTCTCTGTCTCTCCTCCTCTCTGTATATCTGACTTTGTAATAAACTGAATAAATCTTTAAAAAAAAAAAAGAAACTGACACCCTCAATCTATCTGGCACCCAAAACCATAATTCTGACAAAAACTGTGTAAGCTTGAAATTAATCTCTCCCCAGATTAGGTTCAAGATAAAACGACAGCCTAGCCAGTACTTCAAAACAGCTTTTGTGAGATCTGGAAGCAGAGGACCTAGCCAAGCTGTGCCTAGACTGCTGACCCACAGAAATTGTGAAATACAAAGATAGATAGATAGATAGATAGATAGATAGATAGATAGATAGATAGATAGATAGATAGATAAATATGTTGGTGCTTGCTCTATGGCATAGCAAGTTAAACCTCTGACTGTGGTGCCTGTTGAAGTGCCTGCTGCTCCACTTCCCATCCAGCTCCCTGCCTGTGGCCTGGGAAAGCAGTGGAAAAACGCCTAAAGCCTTGCGATCCTGCACCCAGAATCCAGAAGAGGCTCCTGGATCCTGGCTTCAGATCAGCACAGCTCTGGTCATTTTGGTTATTTGGGAAGTCAATCAGTGAATAGAAGACCTCTCTCTGTCTCCTCTCTGTTGCCATTCTACCTTTCAAATGAAAGTAAACAAATCTTTAAAGAGAAAAAACATTCAGGCTAAGAACACAGGGACATGTATTTGGAAAAAAAAAAAGAAAATATGTATTGTTTTAAACTACTAACTATGGTAATTTTCTATGCAGTGATAAATAATGAATACATAAAATAAAATACAAGCACAAATTATATTAAAAACACATTTATGATATAATAATATGTTTGCTTCTTAACCAGTCCATTAAATAACAGATCTAGAAATGTATCCATTATATACCATCATTTAAAAGTAGTAGTTGGCAAAAAAAAAAACTAGTAGTGAGCATGAAAATGTGTTTCAAGGGTGTCTGACAATCATACTGTGAACTGAAAATATCTGATTGTTTTTGCTCACACAGGTACTGCTAATACTATCAGGGTTTGTTGCCTTTGGAAAGTTAATGGAAATAAAGATGTAGGTTGTTCCTTTCCTAAGTTACCAGCCCCCTCCCCCCAAGCTTTCTATCCATAAAACCCCTGGTCTGCTGAAGCCCTGTGGTATGTGTCTACTATTCCTGCTGCATCAGCCTGCCCCATTCGAAGCCATTCTGTCTCCTGATGTCCCATAGAACATGCCCTTGGGAGGAAACATTTCCTAATATGCCAGCCAGAAGTTCCTCTCTCTAGCTACAATCTCTCTTGGGGGAAGGTAAAATAGTTGATTAGAATTAATTATTACAAATGTAATATCCCCCACCAATTTTAAAACTCATGAGTCCTTTGGTATGAAAATTTTCTTTCCAGGAACTCATTCTGTTGGTGTATACGAATATATGTAGAAAGATATTCATCATAATATAGTTTGAAGTGTTAACAACTAAACACACACCAACATAGATGTCATTGCATAAATTACTATGTCCATTCAGATGTAAAAGCGGTAAAGAGTTGCATGTACTTCATTTTTTTTTACATTTTATTATTATTATTATCATTTTATGATACAGTTCCATAGGCTCCTGGTATTTCCCTTATCCCCTTCCCAATTCCCTTCCCCCCACCTAGTTCCTCTATATCATTACTAAAATATAGTTCTTCATACACAGTCATATGTCCATCATTGAGGGCATGGACAATGGCAGAGAGTCCAGCATCCTATTGTCAAGATATAGTAAACAGTTTCATTGTAAGTCCATCTTTGTCTGGAAGTAGAAATGCATACTACATTGTATCTTCACAGCTGGATGTTAGTCTTCATTTCACAGCTACTGTACATCCCCTTAAATGAAAAGTCATAATACAAAATCAATAATAGAAAGAAAAATAGAAATTTACAATGCCATGAAGTTAAATGACATGTTACTAGATGTGACAGTCTCCATTACGCAGCTACTATACATCCCCTTAAACGAAAATCCACAAAACAAAATCAACATCAGGGAGAAAAAAGAAATTAACAATACCAAGAAGTTAAATAACATGCTATTAAATGACTAATGTGTAGCTGAAGAAATGAAAATCAAGAACCTTCTTGCAGAAAATGATGCTACTGTATGATCTACGAGTCATTGAATGACTTAATCAGAAGAACGTGTTCTGAAGAGATGAAACTAACAGAAAACATCAAAACCCATGCGATATAGTTTCCACTGATTTTTGTTGGTGAAATGTGTCTCTTCTAGACAATAAATAAGTGGGTTTTGTTTGTTAAGCCAGTCTACTAATCTATGACGTTTGGTTGAGCTTAAGCCATTTACATTCAGAGTTTAATATGTATGGGTGTTACTTTGTTCCTGTCATTTTAGGAATGGATTGTTCATTGGTTTATGTAGGAGGACATTATGACCGTAGAAGGTCAGTGAGCACAGGATTACAGTTGGTTGTTGATGCGAGATCATCACTCACATATCTTTAAAACAAATACAAAACCTTGACACATTAAAGGCAGTGAGAGATTTGATAACCAGCCAAAAACACAAGAATTACATTAATACATGCAATTAATACATGCAAACACTTTGTAGACAATGAATATCACATTAACTTATACCTTGAAATAATCAAACAGTGTTCGAGTTCAATTTTATGCCAAATTATTTACGATAAAATTTCACATTTTTATTAAATGTCCCCCCAAAAAACCCTCAAGATTTACAAAAGCCTAGTATCTTCTTTGAATTCCAAGCTCCCAAAAGTTGCAATGGATATACAGATGAAGTCAGTTTGCTAAACATCTACCAAAACAAAAGACCTTGAAATTGGTGATTATTGTGAAAGCTAGCCATTAAACTGAATGCCAGCTTCCTCAGCATTATAAAATATTCCTGGGCCCAGCAGCGTGGCCTAGCGGCTAAAGTCCTCGCCTTGAAAGCCCCGGGATCCCATATGGGCGCTTGTTCTAATCCCGGCAGCTCCACTTCCCATCCAGCTCCCTGCTTGTGGCCTGGGAAAGCAGTCGAGGACGGCCCAATGCATTGGGACCCTGCACCTGCGTGGGAGACCCGGAAGAGGTTCCAGGTTCCCGGCATCGGATCGGCACGCACCAGCCTGTTGCGGCTCACTTGGGGAGTGAATCATCGGACGGAAGATCTTCCTCTCTGTCTCTCCTCCTCTGTGTATATCTGACTTTGTAATAAAAATAAATAAATCTTTAAAAAAAATATTCCAAAAGACATGCGGTTACAACTTGGGTACATTAACAAACAAAACAGCAAACATTCACTTTATAATGATATAATGACATCACCCAAACACTCCTTAAAGCAAGAACATCGCTTTTGTTAATTTTAAACAATGAGAACTTAATGAGACAGTGAACATAAAAATTAACTTAATATAAAGACTTGTACTTAAAATTACTATGCATAATTAAGCAATGCTGTATAGGAAAAAGTGCTATATGAATAACATGCATACACCACAACTGATTGGAATTTCAGCCTCCAGGATTTATACTTGCAGGGTGAGGAGCACAGGTGGGGCAATGAGACAGTGGCGGTTTTAAGTTTGTAGCTTCTCTGCAGATCCCCATTTTGTAAACCTGTGAATGTTTGGGACCTGGGGCTGACCCCTCCCAGAGTCTTCTGGCCACAGGCATCTGCCATTACGATCAAATTTGGATTTACATTCTTTTTTCCAGTGTCGGCCTCTTTGGCACTTAGGACATATTCCAGGGGAGTGACTGTACTCTCTTTACTCTTTATGGCTGGAATAATATTGTTTATATGCAGCAAAGGCTCAATGTTCCTTTATAGTTCTATGAAGCCTTCTGACAGGAGACTGGACAAGGATAGCAAACAGTATAGGATAAAAACCATTAAGTTACTAGCTTTAATAGATCTACCTAGGATTATTTTTGAGAAATTTTAAAAAAGAATATTATAGTAGAAATCTATAGCTTAAAAAGCCATACAGGAAGGAAAACTAAGAAAAATAGATAAGTTAATATTAAAACCAATGTAAGGCACAAAACACAATGAGAGCTAACTGCTTAATGATTAAAATTGTAGCTAGTGCCAAACTGTGTCCACAAGAAACAGCAACTGCAGTCTGTCACCAGGCTATTAGAGAACAATCTTTTTTCGTCAGACCCGCTTACCTCCCTGGAATAATTGTTTGTAGAAATGTAACCACATGAAGAAGCAAGAAAATGTCCTTTTGCAATAATCTGTTGTATATAAGCTGATGCCTTGCTTTTGTAAAATGCACTCAGATACAACTGCCTTGAGTTGGCGTGTCTGGTTTTCACTCGCCGAATCCTTGCCCACCGTTCCCGGGGTCCTGTTCCCGTGGGACTGATTGCTCCCGGCCGAGCCGATCCGTAGCAGTGACTGGTTTTTTTGAGTTGAAGGAAGCATTCGGCAATCTTTCTAAGGTGTCCTGGCTTGCCACAATTAAAACGTTTAGCCTTCATTTGTTTTTGAATAGCAAAAGTTTCAAGTGCTGCTAGGCGGGCACGGTGTTTTTTTTTTAATTTACTTTCTTTTTTTTTTATTTATTTATTTTTTATTATTATTTAACTTCATTAATTACATTGTATTATGTGACACAGTTACATAGATACTTGGACGGGCACGGTGTTTAAATGTCCCTATTTTGCGACAGGCTTTCAGGTAACCCAGAAGATCCTCTCTTTCTTTTATAGGACGAATAACAGCCTGGCAGTCCTCATTCCAATTATCAAAGGCCAGTTGCTTTAACAACAATTTCCTAGTGCCTTCTCCCCTAACTTGTTTTTCAATGGAGTCTGTCAAACGTCTTACAAAATCAGCATAAGATTCTCTGGCTCCTTGAATGACTTTTGTATAACTGCCAGAAAATTCAGACCCAGTCTCAATTTTCTCCCATGCCCACAATGCTACGTCTCGTATATGCATGAGCGCAGCTTGAGGTAGCTGTATCTGCTGCTCTGTAGTAACCCACTGTCCATCTCCAACCAACATATCATAAGTCAATTGTCCTCCACCTGGGAGTTGCCGACCTGATGCTCCTAAGGTTCGCAGTTTTTCCTTGGCCATATCGCTTCTCCACATTTTCCATTGTAAATATTGAGAAGGAGAAAACCCTATTTTTGCTATTACTTCAAAATCATAAGGAATCCAGTTTGCTCCCTGGCTCCAGCCATTTAAATATTCCCACACATAAGAAGAAGCAGGTCCATAGGACACACAAGCCTTTTTAAAAGCTGTGATGGCATTAACATCTAGGCTTTCATAGGTAGGTTGATTAGCAATCGGAATTCATGAGGTCTCCGGGGAACATCAGACATTTGGAAACATTTTTGATCAGATTTAAGAGCAAGATGGCATGGGCTGATATTTAACTGTTGCTTTATCCCAGCCTCATTTACCTCACTAGAGAAATCCTGCGGTTTAACACTGAAAATTTTCTTTTTCTTAGTTCTGATTTCATTTTCAGTCACATTATGGTAACATCTTCCAAGTTTTCTTTTCCTAATTTCCACATCTGAAGTATAAGGCCTTTCTCTTTTTGCTGCATTACAGTGGCATCTCCTCGTGGGAGGGTCTCTCACACATTCTTTCTCATCTTCATCTGTAGTATAAGCCATTTCTTTCCTAGCCACATTACGGTGGCGTCTCCCGTTAGGGAAATCTCTCACGGGCTCCTCTTTGCTGTCCTCCTCATCTGTACTATGAGGCGTTTCTTTTTTAGCCATATTACAGCGTCCTTTCCTGTTACGTGGGTCTCTTAAGGATTCCCTTTCTCTTTCTTCCTTGTCCGTACTATGAAACACTTCTTTTTTATCTACATTTTGGGGGTGTCTCCCCTTAGAGGAATTTCTTGCAGATTCCTCTTCTAAAATTATAATAATAGCTCTAATTAAAGCCGATATAATCCAAAAACTAACTTGAATATCTTCTATCCTTCCTGCCTTTTCACCATTTTTCTGAGTAAAATTCTTAAGTCCAGTTTCTAGTGTCCATTCATCTGGAGACCAAGGATTATATTCACTAACAAGCTCTAAATAAGAATGCAATTGCTGCCTAGTTACCTTCGCTCCACTTTTCACTAAAAAAACTCTGCGTAAGAGAGATAAAAGACTGTGCCCTACACTGGTTCTGGCCCATTGTCCCACTAACCACTTTCTGTGGGGGTCTCCGCTGCACTTCTCTTCTTCTTTCAAGTCCCTGTTCAGGCGCCAGTTGTCGCTGTCCTGCAGCGATGGACTTGGTGCACGGAGCTGATAATAACACACGTGGACCCTGACTGATGGTCAAAAGCCGTAGTTTATTAGTGGCAGCAAACTTTATACTCTGAGGGCCATACAGGATAAGGGAGGAAGTATCAAGCTCATCAACAAAACCATCAATGCTTTTGTTTGGAACTCTTTTGTCTTGTATATTCCACCAGGTGTTCTCATATACATACTCTCCACTCAACTGTTCTTATGCAAATGATATCCAATAAGGTATACAAAAGGTAGCCATTTGGTTATTCTCCTCCAAATATTATCCAACCAACTGTAATCCTGTGCTCACTGACCTTCTATGGTCACAATGTCTTCCTACAGGTTTAGTCTTCTGTTGTCATTTTACTGGGATGTTCTTCCCATTTGCCTTTGGTTTTGGTAGGTGCTATTCCTTTTCTCTGTCAAGAGAACATCTTGAGGCATTATTTGTAGGGTAGGTTTGGAAGAGGCAAATTCTTTTAACTTTTCTTTACTGTGGAAGAATTTTATTTCATTTTCAAAGACAAAAGAAAGCTTTGCTGGGTATGTTATCCTAGGCCGACAATTTTTTTCTTTTAGAATCTGAAATACGTTACTCCATTCTCTTCTTGCCTGTAGTTTCTTGTGAGAGGTCTCCTGTGAGTGTAACTGGCATTCCTTTATATGTCAGTTGATTTTTTTCACGTGCACATTTAAGGATCTTTTCCTTATGTTCAATTGAAGAGAGCTTGATGATCATGTGTCTTGGTGAAGTTTGCTTTTGGTCAAGCCTTTTGGGAGTTCTGTGCCCCTCCTGGATCTGTTTCCCAATTCTTTCTCCTGATTAGGGAAATTTTCTTTTATTATTTCATTAAATACATTTGCAAACTCAACTTCTCTTTCTGCACCTTCTGGGACTCCCAGAACTCTTATATTTGTCTTTTTAATAGTGTCTTTCAATTATTGAATACTTTTTTTGGCCTGATCCAGCTCTGTTTCCAGCTTCTTGTTTGCTTCACCCTGGTGACAGGAAATATCTTCCAATTCTGAGATTCTTTCTTCTGCTTGCTTCATTCTATTTTGGAGACTCTCCATTGTGCTTTTAATTTGCTCTACTGTGTTCTTAATTTCTGATATACCAGCCTTGATTTGCTTTATTGTTTCCTTAAATTCTTTGGACTCTCGTATGTGCTTCTCATTGTTGATCAGAAGCTTTAAAATGAGTTTTATGAATTCTGTGTGCCCCATTTTCTCGATGTCTTCCTCAGTTAACTCTGAGGTTGGCAGAGGGTTTTGCTCCACTGCAGGGGAGATTCCAGTAATATTCATTGTGCCTTTGTCTCTTCTTTTGCTCTTGATCATTGTACTTCTGGTTAGCAGAGTCTTCTCCTTGGGGCAGGTTTCTAAGCTGTGTCACCCACAGGTCTGCAATGCAATTGTACTTATTGCCCTTGGTACACAACTTTTTCTTTGCACCCACTTGCGAGTTCAAGGTCTGGCTTCTTATGTAAGTTTTCCACCGTGGTCTCCACAGCCCCAGCTCCTGGCTCACCAGTCTCCTCCTCATGTGATACCGTGCTGAGGCTGCACTGTTGTCTGTACAACCTTTCTTCTACTTCCGGTTGGAGCAGGTCCCAGGATTAGAGAGACAACAGGTGTCCTATATAGTTAGGTTGTTGGTGGCACTGATCTTGCTGGAACCTGTTTGACGTTAGGTCTGGGTGCCACATGGACCTATTTTGACCTGTACAATGCCACAGTTGGTATTATTTTCCTGTAGGACCAGTGCAATCCACGGACCTCAGTGAGTTCTCGTGAGCTCAGCACATGCACAGTTCACTGTTGTCCCTTGCAGTCCTAAAGCATTTGCCACACTGTACAAAATGGTGCCCGATGTACCACTACTAAAGTTCTTGATCTGCTGGCCATCAGGTCTTAGGGCTACCCAGACCTGTCTTGGGTGGAACCTGTAGAATGCCACGTTGCTGCAGTTCACTGAGTCAGAAATGTGTTCACTCCCAGCTCAATGCATGCTCAGTCCTTTCCCTTGCCTTTGCCTCCTTACACAAAATGGCGCCCAATTCAGCTCTAGGGTGCTGCCTGGGCTGTGAAATCCACTCTGTTCTCACACTGCCCGTCTGGAATCTGCTGCTCTGTCTCTGCTCCTGGTCAAATCAAATGGACCAGCAGGACAGACAGTTCTTTGACTGGGCTTACCTCCCAAGCTCCCAGTGAAAGTCCCTTCCCACCTGTTTGCTGGTGGAGTTCTGGCTGCTGGTAGAGTTCAGATCACTGTTAGCTGAATGTTGCTGGAGTATCTGTCAGTGTAACACCACACTGTTGTGTCCACCTGTGTCTGTCAGTCTCCAGGTACCCCTCTGCTGTTGTTCTGTCCTCTCCTATTTCCTGGAATGTGTCCTTTCTGCTTCATCCTGATTAAATGTTTTTCCGTCCGTTCAAACATGTCCTTACACTATTCCGCCATCTTGATTCTCCCAAGTTGCATGTACTTCTATGAAATGATCTCCAAAATATATTAACTCCCAAAAAAGTAAGGCTCAGAAGAGTTGGTATGATGTGCTTTCATTTGATGATATGCAAAAATATTCTGGAATTTTACACAAGATATTTTTTATAGCACGTTCCACTGGGGGTGATGAGATTGAGACTCTTGTGCCTGATGTTGGAGGAACATAATTTTTATTGTATACATATGGTTCCCAAACCATGCATCAAGATACCCTGAGACCCTATAGGAGACTTAAAATTTTATTTTATTTATTTTTTTCTTTTTTTTAAATTTATTTATTATTTTTAATTCATTAATTACATGTATTATGTGACACAGTTTCATAGGTACTTGGATTCTCCCCACCCCTCCCCAAACCCTCCCACCATGGTGGATTCCTCCACCTTGTTGCATAACCACAGTTCAAGTTCAGTTGAGATTCCCCCATTGCAAGCATATACCAAACATAGAGTCCAGCATCTTATTGTCCCGTCAAGTTCAACGGCTTCTTAGGTATACCCTCTCTGGTCTGAAGGCAGAGCCAGCAGAGTATCATCCCGATCAATTAAAAGCTCCAATATACCATCAGCAAAAATTTACATCATTATGGAATTAATTGACATAGTAATGAGTAACCACTATGTTAAAAGTAAATGCGAGTTCTTAACCACCTTCTGTGACCACCTCATTGACATTTCAATTTTAGTTTATACACAACATATAACATACGTAACATAACATGTTATACATAACATCATATCATCTTAAATTAAGGCAAACATGTGGTATCTGACCTTTTGGGATTGGCTCATTTCCCTTAGCATTATGGTTTCCAGTTTGGCCCATTTGGCCACAAAGAACTGCATTTTGTTTTTTTTTTAATAGCTGAGTAGTATTCCATGGAGTAGATGAACCATAGCTTTCTTATCTAATCCTCTGCTGATGGACATTTTGGCTGCTTCCATGTTTTTGCAATTACTGATTGTGCTGCTATGAACATAGGAGTGCATGTTGGTTTCTCATAAAACAATTGTTCTGGATATATTCCTAGGAGTGCTATTGCTGGATCATACGGTATGTTGAATTTGAGTTGTTTGAATGTTCTCCATACTGATTTCCAGAGAGGCTGTACCAGCCTGCAGCCCCACCAGCAGTGGAGTAGGGTTCTCTTATCCCTGCAACCTCGCCAACAAGTGTTGTTGGTGCTTTTATTCATGTGGGCCAGTCTTACTGGCATTAGGTGGTACCTCATGCTAAGGGAAACGAGCCAATACCAAAAGGTTAAATACCACATGTTTGCCTTAATTTAAAATGATATGATGTTATGTATAACATGTTATGTTATGTATGTTATATGTTGTGTATAAACTAAAATTGAAATGTCAATGAGGTGGTCACAGAAGGTGGTTAAGAACTCGCATTTACTTTTAACATAGTGGTTACTCATTACTATGTCAATTAATTCCATAATGATGTAAATTTTTGCTGATGGTATGTTGGAGCTTTTAATTGATCGGGATGATACTCTGTTGGCTCTGCCTTCAGACCAGAGAGGGTATACCTAAGAAGCTGTTGAACTTGACTGGACAATAAGATGCTGGACTCTATGTTTGGTATACGCTTGCAATGGGGGAATCTCAACTGAACTTGAACTGTGGTTATGCAACAAGGTGGAGGAATTCACCATGGTGGGAGGGTTTGGGGAGGGGTGGGGAGAATCCAAGTACCTATGAAACTGTGTCACATAATACAATGTAATTGATGAGTTAAAAATAAAAAAAAAAGAAAGATGGTCAGATTATGGTAACAGAATGTGAAGGTTGAGGGACAATAAAGAGTCGAGATTAATGTGCATATTTCTATCTTGGAAGTCATTAAGGGCTCCCAGCTATCCTTTCACCTAGAGCAACTCTGTATTCCTGGTTGAGCCCCTTTGAAAGTGTGTTCACTAGACTAACAGGGTCTCCTCACTACTTTTTGGGTAGGAGCACTTCCCATAAGTATATTGTAGGACATCATGGCTACGGTCATATGGCTTTCCTCCCATGAGAACTAGGCACAGGCACGCCTTGATTCAAAGGAATTGACAGATTTCCCATTAAAATTCTGACATAACCAGAACATCACAGTAGGTCCTCTGGACTAAGCCCAGACCTCCATCCATTCCATTCTGCCTTCAGTGTTAGTGAGGGCATGGTGTAAAGTTTCATGCTTTGACTAACTTTAAATTTAGAAGGTTAGGAAGTTAAGCAAACAGGATGCTCAAGTTCTAGTTGTGACACTTACCTAACCCTTGTTTCCTCACTCATAATGGGAGATGATAACAGTCTCTTCCCCACAGGATTTTGTATACAGTAAGTGAGACTATATGACTCAAAGGAGGAAAGGAATAATTATACTAACTCAAAGTCACACCTGTAGGGAGCATAGCAGTGGGACGTGGCCACTTTCGTCACCTATTCCAGAGATCAGGCTCTTAACCAAGAGGCAGGTTCAACATTTACTGAAATCCACACTGAATCAGATATCACATTAAATGCTTTGCATGATGTCACTTAATCTTTACAAAATCCTTTGTGGTAGATTATTTTCATCCTCCTCCATAATATTGGGAAACTAAGGGATTAGACAAGTGACATAATTAGAACTTCTATATCAGGTCTGCTTCAATTGCGAAGTCTAAAGTTGGGGAAAGCCTGAGTATGGTGCTCATAGGAGGTGAATAATCAATGTTAGGCAGTGTTCTATGACTATGAATGATATAGGTTCTAAGAGAGATTTGATGTGAGCTCCCTGCCTGGGGGGGGATCTTGACTGTGAAATAGTGAAAATTTGCTAACAGCACTTGTGCTTGTTGTCCTCTCATATTACAAATCCCCTCAACACTTTGGACATTTTGAACTGCACAGTGGTTGTGGGAGACTTTGCTGAGCAGTGTAGGATGTTTATCAACCATCCCTGACATCAACTCACTAGACATTTGTAGTACAGAAACCCTCTCCTTAGTTAAGATGAGAAGACTATCTCTAAGCATTGCCAGTGATTCCCTGGGGAGAAAAACTCATCCTCAGTTAAGAATGTATGGGGAAGTCAGCCTTCCAGGATACCATAGAGTCACAACACAGGCTGTAAATGCAAATGCCATCGCCGGCTGGTAGAGATGGATATATAGGAAGCAGAGGAGTATTATAGAATAAGGGGATTTTGGCAAATTGGAAGTGTCTGCCCTGTATAATGCAACCCAAATCAACATCTAGCAAAAGTTTTATGAGAAGGCCCGGCATAGTACCGTAGTGGCTAAATCCTCATTTTGCCATGCGCTGGGAACTCCTGTGGGCACCGATTCATGTTCCAGCTGCTCCACTTCCCATCAGGCTTCCTCCTTGTGGCCTGGGAAAGCAGACGAGGATGGCCCAAAGCCTTGAGACCCTGCACCTGCATGAGAGACATGGAAGAAGTCCCTGGCTGCTGACTTCAGATTGAATCAGCTCCAGCTTTTGTGGCCACTTGGGGATTGAACCAGGGTATGGGAGATCTTTCTCTCTGTCTCTCCTTCTCTCCATAGATCTGCCTTTCCAATAAACAAATCTTTAGAAAGAAGCGTTCTATAAGAGCTGGAGCCAGCTACCAGCTTTCAGGTCCCAATGTAAGCTGTACCTCTGGACCAGTGATTTCCCCATTTCTACTTCTGCTCTCTCCTCCCCTGCTGCCTTCTAAATAAGAATGTATCTCAATAGTCAAGGCACATTAGGCAATCTTAAAATGTACAATTAGTTTTTAAGTCCCATTAAAAATTTTATATGCTATTCAATGAACAAATTTCAAAAAACTATGTGATATGTTCAGTGAAACAAAGAACAATGACTTGTAAAAATAGTAAAGGCAGGGGATTGATCAGATAAACATAGACCAAAAGGCAAATAAGGATTGTGCATACGTATACTTTTTCTCTAGTTTTTGCACACACACACACATATGTATAAAATGTTAAAGTTACATGGGAAAGTATTCACTTAAGGGTGCTATGCCACGCTGTACTTGTCCAGCTTGGCACTACGTCATGAAGTAAATAAATGATGGTAAAAAATTCTGGTGGATGAGGCGGCAGCCTTCCCCATCCCAGCACTGTTGGAGGCTTCAATGTCTGCTGCACAACAAAGAGAACCTGGAGTTCCCTGCATGTGGTTATTAACATTAATAATAATTGGAACACTAATCTCTGCCCACCGTGTTCTGTTCTCTGGTCGTTTTCTGCTGCTTTTAATGATGTGCTTTTGCTTTTTCCCATGTACTCTGCATTATACACATGCTGTACTGCTCTACCTTCCCTCGATTTATGCGTGTCTCTAGCAGATGGTTGAGCCAGTTCACCTCCCCGGTGCTTGTTTAGCATAACAGAGACTTCAACAACTGGGCCCCACTCCTGAGGCTCAGCTTGCATTACTGGATCCTGCTGCAGTAAACTTGCAGGGTTAAGGTCAGCATTTGTCATCTCAGGCCTACCTTCACAGCACCTAGGGAAGAATTTTCCTCACTTCTTTTCCAGAGTATTTTCCCTCTTTCCTTAATTCCATTTCCCATCATTCCACTTCTTTGGTCTTAGCTAGATTTATTTGGTTGGGACAGGGAGTTTTCCAGGGGGAAAAGTGCCATATTAAATATCCAGAAGTCAGACTTCGTGCCTAATCTGTTTCTGGTCTTGAGGATGGTGGCAGGGCCATTCTCTACCTGATCAGCCACTGATGTGCTGCACCAGCCAGCCTCCTCGGGGTGCTAGGCATTCCGAATTTGTGAGAACAGGGACAATTACAGGAACCAGAATTGACCTCAGATAACTCACTTCCAGTCTCATGAAGCTTGCAGAGTAGTTCAAGTCGCTTCCTGGGTTTCTGGCCTTCCTGCCATCTCAATTCAGAGCAGGACTTCACCCCATGCTCTTAGCACATTAATTTGAAACTCCTGCCATTTAAAACGCCTGTCATTCCAAGGAGTGCTTATGGATGCTTACGATGGCAAAAGCAAGCCACATTTCCCCTCCATACGATCTGGGTCCTCAGCCCTTCCGAGCTTTTATGTACGAAGGAAAAAACATCGGATAAAGCCATCCCCAGAGTTGAAGGTGGGTATTGTTCTAGGACACTACAAGCTTAGCCTTAATGACTTAAGATGCACACAGCTTGAGGTGAGAGCTGTAAAGTGCCAGGCAGAAGTTTACTGTAATATGTTTCCATGTGGATGAAAAAAATTGATTTCTAAGTCATAAAATACAGCCCCCAATGCCAGTCATTACGTACTTTTCCAGTTGCAGCTTGAAAATGCTCTGAGCAATGTATTCACAGAAGGCAGAAAAGGGGAGGGGAGCTTTCTTCCCGCTCCAGGTGAAGAAGGAAAAAATGGAACTCTGTGGAGAGGAAGCCAAGAAAACAGTTGGGGTGGTGTGATTGGTGGGGGAGGAGCCTGGATAAATGGTGGTCTCCATATATTTTCAGGACGGCTCCTTTCTCTCCAGCGCTGGAGGAAAATCAATATCTTGTTTTCAGATGGGTAAATGGAG
This sequence comes from Ochotona princeps, assembly GCF_030435755.1. Taxonomy (NCBI): domain Eukaryota; kingdom Metazoa; phylum Chordata; class Mammalia; order Lagomorpha; family Ochotonidae; genus Ochotona; species Ochotona princeps. The sequence continues at coordinate 97,555,715 of NC_080865.1, forward strand.
TCGTCTCTTTAAAGTGCCCCGGTCAGTTCACCACACGTCGGGCAGCTGCTGCTTTCCGGGCTGCCCCACGATTCCCAGGCTAGGAGGATTGACAAGGCGATGATAAACTAACGTGCCCCCTCAGCTCTGGGTGTGCGCCATTGTTCCCACAGCTGAGACCCTCTGCTGCTATTTGCTTTCTCCCACATACATTATTCAACAGCCCAGGAAAAGGCCAAGAACCTCTTTCATTCAGGAATTCTGTATTAAAATAATCAATTTCAAACTGAAGCCAGGAAGGCCAGCTTGCTACAGGGAGAGCCTATTAATAAGCCACCAGTCTTTTCCATTTGCATTGAACTCATGCTGTATTGTGGTAATATGGGATTATTTTTTTTTCAGTTTCCTCCAACTAAACATCACATTGGTTCTCGTTCCCTTTCATAAATAGCATGTAGAAGAGCTTCTTCGTTTGATCCCACCATTAATAGAACACTAGAGGCCATATTTGTGCCTGCTACTCTGCACTGACCAATTCTGATTTTGAAAGTACTTTAAAAAAGCCATTAACGCTCCATGAAATGTAGCAGAAAGAAGTTTTCAAGTGTTTTGTTTCCCATTCATTGGCATTACATTTCTTGTCTTGCCTCTGCTGCCCCTGCCTCTAATCATTCCCCAACGTGCACAGATGCACACACACGCACACACAGGCACGCACAGACATACACACAGGTTGTTGTAGGCAAGCACTGTTAAAATATTAGAATATATATATTTGATAGGTTATATGTATAAATATATATGTATGTACACACACGCACACGCGCACACACACACACACACATTCAAATGCCTCCCAGAAATACCATGAGATGCTCCCCCAGTTACATGTCCTTGTTCCTTTTCGGTTTATAGAAGCTTAATCAAAAAGCCCTTTTTTGTGTCTGCCCAGTTGTCACAATTCTTTCTAATCCTACATCAGTCTATTTTCTTGCATCTAAACAATTACCAAAAGTAACTATTAATAATCAGTATCCTGTAATCAGTTTAACAAACATTTATTAAACATCAACTGTGTACACAGAAAATCTCCAGGGATTTCACTTGGGGTATCACAGTGAATCAGTTACAAGGCCACAAATTGACTCCTTGTACACACTTTTTAATAGAATTGCCAGAATTTTATATATATATATATATATATATATATATATATATATATATAATGTATATATATAATTTTTATTTAAATTTGAGTTTTAGTATAATAGCAAATATTCTATATAATATTTCTGACATTAAAATTATGTTGTTTTAAATTCAAATGTAACTTTAAGTTCTATAGTATGTCAAAAACTCCACTTTTGAAAGGAAATCTTGATGTGACCTTGATGTTGTTGATGCTGTTATCTATTCCCCTCACTGTCAAAGTTTAGACTAGAAAGGAGTTGATTTCATCAATGGCTTAATTGGTAGGGTTTAACTTAATAAAACTTTTACTTTTGCAGGTAAGAGGAAGGTTTTCCAAATACTTTAGAGGGACCCTCTTCCTTCTGTTTATTCAGCATATGGCATAGAATACTTCTAACAGTTTTGTGATTTAGTAAGTTATGAAAAGTTCTAACCTAAAAATATTTCTCAAAGAATTTATAAACCTCCCCATCCCAAGGGTGGATTGATTTAATTCAGTTAAGGAGAAATTGCACACAATAATTAACTGGGGGGTCGTGCAGTGTGCCACAGACTGCTAGGCGTTAGGGAGGCAAAGCTGAGACCAGTGCATGCATGAAAGTGCTTAAATGCAAGGAAACTCTGAAGAACAGATACAGTTGGCTGTGGGTGTGTCCTCCAGAAGTGAGACACATTGGAGCTGACCCTTGGTGACAGAGGGCCGTCCCTGAGGACAGAGGTTCACTCAGCCTGGATTCCACACAGTAGGAAGTTAAGACTGTTGAAACACCAAGTATTGTCTATACATATCAGTTCTGGTTAGTTTGACTATTGTGGGGGCTAAGGTGGGGGGTGCCTTCTGGAAGTCCTCGATGCAGTTACCAAAGCAGGCAAAGTACTCCGGTGCAATGTGGAGGTGGAAGCAGCCACTTGGTCTTGCTTGCGTGGTCTGGGCCAGACACTCTGTTTCTCATGCCTTGTTTCTGTAGCTTCATAGCATGCCTGTGAGGATGGCCATTCTCACCTGAGAAAACTCAATGTAAGTGAATAATTTGACTTATTCCACAAGACCAATTAGTGGGGCCTAAATTCAAATCCAGGTCTGTGACCTGGGTGCTAAGCTACCATGTACTTCTTTGGGGGATCAGAAAAGACAGGTAAGCTCCTTTGACAATTTGGCCTTTTGTCAAGGCCCATGGGTCCCAATGCAGCAAGCGTGCGATTCTCTTTTCTATCCTACTGAACTGCTTATCCAGCCCAGGGCTAATGGTATATTGATTTGGTTTGGTTACAGCGACTTGATATTGTATTTGGAGATCTGATAAAACAAAGTAGTATTCTAATGCATCAGAGAAAAATAGGCAATTTAATAAATGATGATACATTCAAATTCTTTTGAGTGGAAAATAACATTGCATAAGTACTATTTCTCATCACATAATAAAATAAATTCTAGTTAAAGACTCTATCAAAATTGAAATCTCACAGGAAAATCCAGGATTACATGTGTAATATAGGGGACAAGACAGGATACTAATAGGCTATAAAAGAAAAGAGGGGCCTACTTCACAATATGTAAATTTCAGATTTCTGTATGGCAAAAGAAACTGCAAAGTCCACAGACAAAACATAGATTTAGAAAGTTATTAATACAAGGGGCAGACAGAAGGTCCAGGTACAATATACAAAGAATATACAAAGAATAAATGAAGTAGGAGTGGATAAACAACAGAAAATCAAGAACATTCACAGAATAATATAGAGCAGATTAAACCAACTTGGGAAACAATGCTCAAAATCACTAACAGTCAAAATGGTTTAAATTAAAACAATAATATGATATAATATAAACTCGTAGTTATCAGATAGGCCAAAGAAAATCCTTAGAGATTAATTTACTTGAAAGACAGAAGGGCCTGCATTGTAGTATAACAAATTAAGCTGCCACATGCAATGCTGGTATCCCACATGAGTGCTGATTCAAGCCCCAGGTGCTCCACTTCCAATCCAGTTCCTTGTGAATGTGCCCAAGGACTTGGGCCCCTGGAGCCCTGTGGGAGACCTGGATAAAGCTTGGATTCTGGCTCCTGGCTTTGGCCTGATCTGGCTCTGGCCACCACAGCCTTTTGGGCCGTGAACCACTGGATGGAAGATCTCCTTCTCTATAATTCCCTCCTCACTGTCTGTAACTACCTTTCAAATAAATAAATCTTTTCTTAAAAGGCAGAGATACAAAGAGTTACAGAGATAGAGAAAAGGGAAAGAGAGAGAGACAGATCTCCCATCTGCTGGTTCATTCTCTAAACGGCAGTAATGACCTGGGCTTGGCCAGGCTGAGGTTAGGAGTCCAGAACACCATCCAGGTCTCCCTTGTGTCTGTCAGGGGCCCAAGTACTTGCTCCATTTTCTGCTGCTTTTTCAAGGGCATTAGCAGGGAGCTGCTAGGACTCCAACAGCACTCATAGGATGCCAGTGTCGCAGGTAGCTACTTAACGTGCTGTACCACAACACTGGCCTCATGTCAAAGTTTTTAAAAAGTGATATTGACTCTTCCTGATGAGGTGCCAAATAATCATGTAACATGCTTTACCTCACGTTAGCATGCCTGAGAACATGCTCCATGGAGATAAATGAACCAATGCAGAAGCCTATATGCAAGCATGTTTATTACAGCATTGTCTGAAGTCACACACACATACATGCAAATGAAACAAAGTGAATGCTGCTAATACACAGAGTGCTTAAATAGCTAACTCATCAAGGCAGACATCCAAAAGAATGAGATAGAGTCGGTGATTCAGTAGTATTTTTATGAGAAATTGTTAAATATTAAACTATGATGCAAAAAAACTGTGCTAAACCATGTGTCCAGATGTTAAGGTATATGTAGTTTGTATATAATTAAAACTTGGCTGTAAAAGAAAATGTAACAGAACACTTAATGAGTTGCTGTGGGTTAACAAGGTGGAGTGCCATGGATCATGATGACACAAGTGATGTGGGTGGGGAGAGCATGATTGAACTATGCAAAAAGGGGAAAATATCAAGTTTACGCTATAGAAAAGCACAAGCCATGTGTGTATTTTCTTCATTTTTTGAAAGGGTGTTTCACAGAGACATCCATCCACTGGTTTGCTCCTCAAAATGCCTACAACAGCCAAGGCTGGGCCAGGCAAAGCTAAGAGCTCAGAACTCCATCCTGAGTGGATGTGGGTGGCAGGGCACTAAATACCTGGGCAATGACCTGCTACTTCCCCAGTGCATTTATACGAACTTCAATAGGAAGCCAAGGAGCCAGGATTGGAAGCGGCACTCCAATATGGAATACGATAACTCAAACAAAGGGACACAATGCCTGCCACTATGTTTCCTTCTTTAGGAAAAGTCTTGGAATTTTTAGTGCACCTTCTTTTCTGCGTAACCCCAAGGGAGGTAGTCATTGTTACGACTAATGCAGGTGACTGAACCTGTGAACACGTGTGTAAGACAAGCTCACATTGCTGAGCAAGACAGTTTCAATCACCACGGAGTCCAACCTTCAGCGGAGCACAGAGGCCATGGCTTTGCTTAAGACCATGGCATTTAGGCCCAGCAGCGTGGCCTAGCAGCTAAAGTCCTCGCCTTGAAAGCCCCGGGATCCCACATGGGTGCTGGTTCTAATCCCGGCACCTCCACTTCCCATCCAGCTCCCTGCTTGTGGCCTGGGAAAGCAGTTGAGGACGGCCCAAAGCTTTGGGACCCTGCATCCGCACGGGGGACCCGGAAGAGGTTCCAGGTTCCCGGCATCGAATTGGCGTGCACCGGCCCGTTGCGGCTCACTTGGGGAGTGAATCATCGGACGGAAGATCTTCCTCTCTGTCTCTCCTCCTCTCTGTATATCCGGCTTTCCAATAATAATAATAAAATCTTAAAAAAAAAAAAAAAAGATCATGACATTTAGAAAGCACGTCAATTTTACGTAAGGCTTTTCATAGCTTACCTCCTAGTTCCAAGTCCTAGCCTTACAGGATGCTCCCCAATGGCACCTAATGCAAGGGGGTCATGTATGAATCATGTTATGAATTATGGAATTGATTGGACTATCCCCTTCTGTTGCCCTCTTTGCCTAAATGACTATCATCTAGTATTGTGTTTCCTCAAAACTCCTCTGGCTAACCACATTCAACCTCAGTGACAAAACTTTGGAAACCAGCTAGGCCCTCTGAAGAGGAAATCAAGTACGGAAATAAATCCTGGAGCTGTTCCAAGATTTCTGTTCTGCCAGCATGACATTTATGGCAAAAAAAAAAAAAAAAAAAAGGAAAACCTGTCACTCCTAGTTTCTATAGCCTGGGTGGAAGTCCTCCTCAATGCAGAAGCAATGAAAAACAAGGGTGAAAAATGTAACATTTTCCATCTTTCCAGGAAAAAAAAATGTCAAGAATCTGAACTGAGGCTTTGGTAGTGGGTATGGAAAAAAAAATCTGCTTATCCAAGCCCTGCATATGTTTTTATGGGGAGCTTAGATGCCACCATTTACAAAAATAGAGAAATCCAGGGTCTGGCGTGGTAGCCTAGTACCTAAAAGTCCTTGCCTTGCACTCCCAAGATTCCATATGGGCACCGGTTCTAACCCTGGAGGCCCTGCTTCCATATCCAGCTTCCTGCTTGTGGCCTGGGAAAGCAGTCGAAGATGGCCCAAAGCCTTTGGACCCTGCACCTGTATGGGAGACCTGAAAGAAGTTCCTGGCTCCTGGCTTTGGATCAGCTCAGCTTTGGCCATTGCGGCCACTTGGGGAGTGAGCCAGTGATTCTTCCTCTCTGTCTCTCCTCTCTGTATATCTGACTTTCTAATTTAAAACTAAATGAATCTTTTAAAAAATAGAAAGGTTTGGAAGTGTAACAATTCTGAGGAGATGAGAGATAGTTCAGTGTCCACAAATGGAATTTAACCTATATACCAGACTCAGGGTGAAAGGTTGAGCAGGTACTAGGAAGTATAAAACTTGAATTTACTGCAGAGCCAAGATCTGTGAAGGGAGAAGATTGTTCCTGAAGCCCAAGAGTGTCTAGGCAAAGAATGAAAAACAAGAGAAGAAGGGAGTTGTAAATATCACTTCATTTAAGCATATGTGTGGGAGGGTTAGGAAACAGGTTGGTGGTGTTGGGGTGAGAGAGCGTAGAAGGAAGCAGGATAGACAATGCCCTCCAGCTTCATAGTGCTTTCCTGAGAGAGTGCTGCACGAGCCCTGGCAAATGCTGCCAAGAGGGATGAGGTTATAAGGACTGGTAAGTAGCACTAGCAGCCATCTTTAGAAAGGCATGTCGGCAGTGTGTTTGGATTCTTTATTTTTCAGAATCATTTTTTAAATTTATTTATTATTTTTAATTCATTAATTACATTGTATTATGTGACACAGTTACATAGATACTTGGGTTCTCCCCACCCCTCTCCAAACCCTCCCACCATGGTGGATTCCTCCACCTTGTTGCATAACCACGGTTCAAGTTCAGTTGAGATTCCCCCATTGCAAGCATATACCAAACATAGAGTCCAGCATCTTATTGTCCAGTCAAGTTCAACAGCTTCTTAGGTATACCCTCTCTGGTCTGAAGGCAGAGCCAACAGAGTATCATCCCGATCAATTAAAAGCTCCAACATACCATCAGCAAAAATTTACATCATTATGGAATTAATTGACATAGTAATGAGTAACCACTATGTTAAAAGTAAATGCGAGTTCTTAACCACCTTCTGTGACTACCTCATTGACATTTCAATTTTAGTTTATACACAACATATAACATACGTAACATAACATGTTATACATAACATCATATCATCTTAAATTAAGGCAAACATGTGGTATTTAACCTTTTGGTATTGGCTCATTTCCCTTAGCATTATGGTTTCCAGTTTGGCCCATTTGGCCACAAAGAACTGCAAATGGCAAATAAACATATGAAAAAATGCTCAAGTTCCCTGGCAATAAGGGAAATCCAAATTAAAACATCAATGAGGTACCACCTAACGCCAGTAAGACTGGCCCACATGAATAAAAGCACCAACAACACTTGTTGGCGAGGTTGCGGGGAAAAGGGATCCCTACTCCACTGCTGGTGGGGCTGCAGGCTGGTACAGCCTCTATGGAAATCAGTATGGAGAACATTTAAACAACTCAAAATCAACATACCGTATGATCCAGCAATAGCACTCCTAGGAATATATCCAGAACAATTGTTTTATGAGAAGCCAACATGCACCCCTATGCTCATAGCAGCACAATCAGTAATTGCAAAAACATGGAAGCAGCCAAAATGCCCATCAGCAGAGGATTGGATAAGAAAGCTATGGTTCATCTACTCCATGGAATACTACTCAGCTATTAAAAATCAGAATCATTTCATTATGTGACAAGCACAAAGAGAGATCTCCCAATCCACTGGTCTACTCCCCATCTGCGCATGTCTGTTCCAGCTCTGGGACAGACTGAAAGTAAGAGCCAGAAACTCAGTTTGGGTTTCCCACGTGGCTAGTGGCAGGAACCTGACAACTCGAACCATCCTTTGCTGTCCAGCACGGTCTGCATCAGCCAAAAGCTGGAGTGGAGCTGAGGCTCTAAGTGAGTGTGCGCGTGCTGCCACTAGTCACTTGCAAAGGTTTCAGGAGAAGTTGGTTAAGCAGTGTATAATTTGGCATTAACCAGGCCAAGGATGCCTGCTAGCTATTGGCTGCTTTTCTCCCAGCAGTGTAACACTTGCCTGTGTATAAGGCAACCTAGGCAGTTGTCTAAGCTGGGGTCATACCACTCTTAAGCTAATGCTTTAAATACCTGAGATTCTTGACCTTCATTCACAACAGGTGTAATGCTTCACGGAGCATTCGGAGGCAATTGTTCAGACACATCAGTAAAAAAGTTAGTAGTTCCAGCAGTAAAGCTGTGATCAATAGAGGCACATTCCACTGCTTCCTGTGTCAGATCATCTACAAGCAAGAAGAAAAACAAAGTTTAACGATAAAGAATTACTCTCCAAAGCAAGCATACATTAAAAATAAGCCCTATACAGGAAAGTGTGGGAGGCAATTAACTAAAAGTACATGTGAGTTAGACCTGTACCTAGGCAACTGTTACACTGCTGCGAGAAAAGCAGCCAATAGCTGGTGTTCATTCTGAGCCTGGTTAATGCCAAATCTGTGTTAACTTCACCAGTGTGCCAGCATAGTTACCTATCCTATTTTTAAAAAATTAAGATAAGCAGGGACCTCTGTGCACTGCGGCACAGTACAGCAGAAGTGGGAGAATGGCAGCTGGGACACGCCATCATGGCCCCCGGGCACACTGCCTGCCACTGCGCACTGGGGGGCTGCAGATTTCTTGGGGAAGGGGGTCTCAGGACGTGTTGGAGTGGGTACTGCCAAGGGAATGCTTCACAGGTGACAGTAACTTCTGGGGATTTCCAAGGACCAGGCAACTGTGTTTGCAGGTAAGCAAAGGAGCTGAGACGAGGTGGTTTAGAGTGGGTAAAACTGAAGGTATGTCTGCTTCAGATCAAGGCACCTACCCATGTGGGAAACCTGGGCTGTGCTAAGTAACATCACCCACCACCTAGTGGCACACATGAAAGATGGGGCTGAAGGGCCTGCCTGCCTGGGCTAGGCCACAGTACCTACCGCAAGTATTGGGGTAGTGGGTGGGCCATGTTAGGCTGGGCCACAACACCCACTAAAACAAGAGAACCGGATCTGAGAGCAGATTCTGTGGGTGACTTGTGGGCTTGCCCCTGTGGGCTTGTGGCATTTACCAGTTTGCTTGAGAGCTGGGGTGGTGATGGACCAAATGAGGCAGGACTGCAGAACTCACCTGATACTCACAAGAGCCATGGCTAAGAGGAAGCCAGACTGGGCCAGGCTGCAGCACCTACCAGCACATGCAAAGGCCAGGACTGAATGCAGACTATGCCAAGCAGGGCCATGGCAACCATTTCACTAGTAAGACCTGGGGCTGGGAGCAGGCTTGGTAGGGCAACTTGGAGAGCTCCCCTGTTAGGCTTCAGAAACCACTGGTAAGCACGAGCACAAGAGCTAGGGCTGGACAGGCCAGGCAGTAGCACCTGACAGCATTCATGTGATCTGAGTTGGGGGGCAGGCCACATTGAGCTAATTTCCAGTGCATGTTGGCATGAGCAAGAGCCAGGATGGGGTGCAGGCTGGGCCAGGTTGAATTGCAACAATTGCCAGATCACATGAGAGTCAAGGCTGGAACAGGACCAGGCTGAGCTAGGCCAACAATGGCTCGGACTGGAGGGCAGGCCAAGCTGAGCCAGGTTGTAGCACCTGCTAGTGAATGCTGAGATTGGAGCAGGCCATGCCAGACTGGACTGCAGTTCCTGCTGGCACGTGCAAAACCCGGGTCTGGGAGTGGTTTCTGGCAGGGGAACTTTAGGAATGTCTCTGCTAGATCACTGCTTCTACTGGTGAGTGTGAGAGCTGGGACTGGGGATAGACTGATCCAGACAGGACTGTAGCATTTGTCAGCTGGCATTCGGGCTTGGTCTGGAGGCAGAGCAGGCTAGACTTGTCTACTGCATCTGCTAGCACATATGAGAAGGTGTGGGCTGGCAGGGTTAGGTTGCAGTACCAGCTGGCATGTGCTGGGACTTGTGAGTCACGTCAGCCTGATCAGCAGTACCCTCCAGCAAGTACAAGATCGAGGGCTTGGAATAAGCCTGATAGAGGAACCATGAGCACTCCCCTAATAGGCTGTAGGTTTAGCTGGTAAGCATGAGAGCCAGGCCGGGGGATGAGCAGGGCTAGACAAGCAGCAACACCTGTTGGCATACATGTGGGCTTGGTGTGGGGGCGGGTCAGCCTGAGCTAAGCTGCAGCACCCAAGGGTAGTCACGAGAGCCAGATGGGATGTGGGATGGTCCAGGCTAGGTCATAGCACAGGCTGGCACATGCAAAAACTTGGGTTGGGGCCTGGCCTGGTGGGTGTTTTGGGGGTCGCCGTGACTAGGCTGTGACTCCCACAGATGTGGGTAAAGACCGGGCCTGTGGCAGAGTGGGCTGTGTTAGGCCATTGCAGCAGTAGGTTTGCCTGAGAGATGGGGCTTGGGCTGACCAGAAAGCTGCAAACACCAGTTTGTGTGTTGACTGGTATAGGTTATGGACCAAACCTCACCCTGCAGTGGCTGGCACACCAGTGTCAAATATGAAGTTACAAGAGATGAGGTTTCTTAGGGGATTCTCCAACTAGATCACTGGACTCAAATCATAGCCACAGGGAAAATCACAGTATATGTGGTCCCATCTTGGAGTGAATGTGTCAGGATTGGGCCTCCTAAGTTGCTGATGCCTGTGCAATGGACAGAATGCCCAAATGCACACTGGGGACATGACAGCCAGCTCATCTGGGCCCATAGAGGATGTGGAGTGCTTTGTCAGAGGATAGAAAGTAGCAAAGGGTGGACAACTCTCCTGGCAAGCTTTGAAGCAAGTGTCTGGGTCTGTGGATGCACCAAGGTAGACTTGGTTAGCCAATGGACATTTTGAAGATGTTCTCAACCCTGTTGAAACAAAACTAACAACTTCCCAGACTGTAAAAACTACTCTAGTAACACCCTTAGAACACTCTTCCCCACATCAGGGTTTCTAAGGCATCATCAGATGACATCCCCCATCCCCAGATGCTGATGTAGTTCGATAGCAAGGAGTGGTCCCCTCATCTGCTCCCCCAGCAAACATAGAAAAAAAAGAACTGAAATGTTTGTCCTACCCACCTTCCTCCATACTTCAAACTTTCCCACCCTAATCAGACACCCACATGGACATGAATCTCTCTTGACTTTGTAACTGTCATTAAAAATAAAATTTAAAATTAAAAAAGGCAATATAAAAGTAAATCTAGAATACCCTTAAAATATGCTGTTCTTGGACATGGCACGATGGCCTAGCAACTAAATCCTCGTCTTGCACATGCACTGGGATCCCCTGTGGGCACCGGTTCATGCCCTGGCTGCTCCACTTCCCATCCAGCTCCCTGCTCGTGGCCTGGGAAAGCAGTGGAGGACAGCCCAAACCCTTGGGACCCTGCACCTGCATGGGAGACCCAGGGGAAGCTCCTGGCTCCTGGCTTCGGATTGGCTCAGCTCTGGCTGTTGTGGCCACTTGGGGTGCGAACCTGTGCATGGAAGATCTTTCTTTCTATCTCCTTCTCTCTGTAACTCTGCCTTTCAGTAAAAATAAATGAATCTTAAAAAATAATGTTCATCATGAAGGTGAAGGGGATGGAAGAATGAGACCAGGGACTCCCAATCAAACTGTTGGAAATGTGTAGACACTGCGATGCTGGACTGTCTGACACTATCTGTACCAACAGTGTCAGGGCACACTTAAATAACAGACTGATGGAATCATGACTCCTCATGAAGATCTATATTATTGTAGCAACGTGGGAAAAATCAGGTGGGAAAATCAGTCAGGGGGTGGGAAATTTGCGGCGGGGGAGGAAGGTAATCCCAGTCTCTCCAAAATTGTACCATAAAATTCAAACATTCAAAATAAAAATTTAAAAAAAGAAAGAAAGTGACCTGGGGCGTAGTATGAGTGTGACTTTGTGTAAAGGCACAAAGGAGTCAGTCCATGGGAAAAGAGATAGAAAGCTTTAGAAAGGTGATAGTTGATAATGCTGTTCCTTGGGTATAGCAGAAATGAGCACAAGACAAGGAAAGAAATAGTTTCCTTTAATACTTGAGGGAAGGAGAGGAAAAGGGTGGAAGGATGGATGGATGGAGGCATGCAGAATAAAACATTCAAATATTTGTATTTTCTCTAAGTTACAAACATAATATCTCTGCTGTGGACAAAGAAAAATATAGAAAGTTAAAAAGAAGATGAAAATCATTTGTATTCCCTTTATCCAAGAATACCAGTCCCATTTTTAAATGCATGGATTTATTTTTACTCTGAAAAGTTTGCATCATGGTCATTTTGAATACTCGCTTTCGGATCTTTGCTTCCTGTATTCGGACACTTTCCTAGTTCCCTAACACTCTGCACCACTGTTAATAGCTGCCCAACTACAATACGGTAGCACAGTTTGCTCAACTCTTTCTGTCTTGGTGAGCATTCTTGTTACAACTGTGTGTCAATATTATGAATAATGCTGCCATTGTTTTCTTTAAAAAACATAATACACTGTAAACAGTTCTACCATTCTTGAAGATTTCTAGAAGAGAAAAATTGTGACTTTAAAAAACCCAACATTGTTACATTGTTTTCCAGAAAAGGCCTATTAATATGTACAACCAGCAGCAGAACAAAGTCACTATTTTCCCGACCCCTCACCAATGTGATCTTACAATAAAACAAACAACAAACAAAAACATCTTTCTAATTCCTATGCCAATTACTGTAGATTTTTAAAATTTGTGTTTCTGTTATTACATTTGGAGTTTAATATTTGAAATATACTGATTAGATTCTATATATCTTTTTGTGTGGTATATCCACTGCATTTTTTTTGCCTGGTAGGCTGTCTTGTTACTACTGCTTTCCATGTTCTCTTTGTGTAATCAGAATGGTTGACTATTGTATTTTTATCTTTTCAGTTTTTCCCACTGATTTTATGTTACAAAGATCCTTCTATAGTCTTGAGATACGTTAAATTTTACTTTTCTCCATCTATCATTTCATTTTTTCCCATTAACCATTTTTAAAGGATTTATTTATTTATTTTAAAAATAATTGCATAGATAGGCTTCTGCTGGTTCACTTTACAAATGGCTGCATAACTGGAGCAAGACCAAGCTAAGCCTTGGAACCTTGCACCAACTTGGGAGATCCAGAAGAAACTCCTTATTCCTGGCATAAGATCAAGCCAGCTCTGGCTGTTGCAGCCATCGGGGAGTGAACAAGCAAATGGAAGACCTCTCTCTATAACTCTGCCTTCAAATAAGAATAAAATGAATCTTCTTTTAAAAAAAACTATCCATTTATTAAAGTATGTTTGAGCCCTTTTAAATACATGAAGTCCTTAATTGCGCTTTTTCAACATTTATGAAATTCAGTTATGATCTAATCAAATAATGCCAGTTCCCTAGCAACATGACTCAAATTTCCATCACTGTGGTATATAATCTATGAGTAATTGCATTAAAGTACACACTTTGGTACTCTTTGGTCCACAAATTACCTATATAAATAACGGAGATGCATCATGACCCATGACTAATGGTATCACTTCTTTCAGTTACTGCATAAGGCACACGGTTGTCTTGCTTATTTGTTCTTCACCAATAAACTATGACATTTTATAAAAATAATAATTAAAAGAGTTGGCTAACTAGGATGAAAAGACCACAAAAAAGTGATGCTAGAAATACAGTAAGATTCAAACATAAATAACGTTACAAAAGAAATAGCTAACGATTGGCAATGTTGGCACTGAAAACCATTAGAGAGGACCTGGAAATGCTGCCAGAGATTGAGGCAAAAATGATCCATATAAATGTGAGAAGTGGGTCCCAACACAGTAGCCTAGTGGCTAAAGTCCTTGCCTTGCACACTCTGGGGTCTCATATGAATGCCAGTTCTAATCCCGGCGGCCCCACTTCCCATCCAGCTCCCTGCTGTAACCTGGGAAATCAGTCAAGGACGATCCAAAGCCTTGGAACCCTGCACCTGCGTGAGAGACCTAGAGATGCTCCTGTCAGCTGACACCTGGCTTTGGATCAGCTCAGCTCTAGTCATTGTAGTCATTTGGGGAGTGAATCCATGGCCAGATCTTTCTCTCTGTCTCTTCTCCTCTCTGTATATCTTTCTTTCCAATAAAAATAAATAAACCTTTTTTTAAAAAGTGAGAAATGGTTGTGATATAAAGGATCAAGATGTCTCAGAGACAGTGATGCCAGCAAAAAAAAAAGTTACATATTGAAGAAACTTAGAAATATGTCTTGACATTGGAAGCACAACCTCAAAAGAGTGTGGCATTTTGTTAAGGTATGGAAAATATGACGCCTTACGCACATATGATAAGCACTCTTCAAGGTACTATTGTGGGGGTTTTTTCACAAGGAAATAAAACTTAAACTTTCAACATTTGTAATATTTAAATTACAGTGTACTACATATGTGTTAATTTTACTGTTTTGTTCCCTCCTTATATATTTATAATGGAGTGAATTTCGATAAGATTTTAAAGTCATTAAATGAAACATCCCCCCATTGATTATTGATATTGCTTGGCATGATGTTTGTGATCATGTTCCGTACTATTTAGTTTCTGTTGCAATTTTTTCATAGTGTTCATCTCCTGTGCATATATCTTAATAAGATTATTCTTTTTTTAGGATTTTATTTTATTTTTATTGGAAAGGCAGATATACAGAGAGGAGAAGAGACAGAGAGGAAGATCTTCCATCCGATGATTCACTCTCCAAGTGAGCACAATGGTCGGAGGTGTGCCAATCCGAAGCCAGGAACCAGGAGCCCTTTCCAGGTCTCCCACGAGGGTGCAGGGTCTCAAGGTTTTGGGCCATCCTTGACTGCTTTCCCAGGCCACAGGCAGGGAGCTGGATGGGAAGTGGGGCTGCTAGGATTAGAACTGGTGCCCATATGGGATCCCATTGCATGCAAGGCAAGGACTTTAGCTGCCAGGCTATTGCACCAGGCCCAACATTATTCTTACTCTTAGCTGTTTTAAATGTGTTGTTATTGTTGGGAACGGGATTTATCTTGTTTTTTCTATCAGGATGCTACTGATACGTACCAAAGCTCCATTTCTTGCAAATGTTCTTAGTGTCTGAGTAGGATCTCATTATTTCTAACAGGTTCCTGATTGGTTTTTACCTGTCTGCTGATAATCAAGGCTTTGGATTTTATCCAGAAGAGCTGTGGGGGAAAGAAATCCCTGGCTACCTCAAAAAGAGGGTTACTTGCCTTCTCCTGTGTTGGGGTGGATTCTCATCTCTGACATCATATCACTGTGAGGGCTTGTTTCAAAAGCAATTTTGGTGACATAAAAATTTGCCCAGAGATGAAGTCTCTAATTTGTCACATATTGACTGTATGATCTAGGCCTGTGTGTAGGAAATCGCACTGAGCCTGTTTCCTCAGTGGGGAATGGAGATAGTAGTAGCTACTACATGGGATTATTACAAGGCTTAGGATGTTGCATGCAAAGTACCCCCATTTACAGCATGAAAAATGAATACTAAACATGATTTTTTTTCTCTCAAAGTTATTATTACCTAGGCGTAACTTCTCCCCTCCCATCTTGGGTATGTTGCTTCAGAACTCTAGGATGACCTGCCACAACCGTGGCAGATGATTGAAATATCTTGCTGGTTCTCAATTCACTGCCTCTATTAATCATGAGCTGAAATAAGGAAGGTGATTTGCACCGTAACACAAAGTCAACAAGGAAAAATGCTAAGCTAGATAAAAGGATGAGCTGTAGATACATTGCTCTCTTTAGTTCCTCGCACACTTGTTTGGTTGACAGGTCCCAAGAGCCCCAGTTCCTGTGCCCCTTATATACACCTGTTGCTCTTTCTGTTCCAAACTAATCCCCTGCATTTGGACCTCAGCTTACACTTCACCATCTGTAATAGCTTCTAAACAGATCCTTCTGCCTCTTTTCTTCCACCTGCTGTTACCCAAACTTTGCAACAGGTAGTTCCTTCTAAACCACAGGAAAAACAATTTCATTTTCTTTTTTTAAAAAAATCCTATTTGAACCTTCATTGATTATAGGATGCTAACCAAACTTTGAAAAGTAGAATTCAATTTCTCTGATCTCAAGTGACCCTTCCAGCCTTCTGTCTGGTCCTTAACACTCAGCTCTCTTCCACTTCCCCATTACTCCTTCCTGGTCTTGCTTACTCCCCAGTTCCCAGCACCTTGTGTGCTTTCCTACCTGTCTGTATACTCACCTTCTTCCTAGAATCCTCTCCCACCTCACTTTCACCTTTTAATTCCTGATCATCTTCGCATGCATTGATTTCATGACATTCTTTCTGATTCTCTCTTCTCAGCAATCAGAATGAATCATTTCTTCTTCCATCATCCACTTGGTTATACTTGTTTTCTTGCACTGAGTCTATCTTTCTTCTTTAAAAAAACAGAATATATCTCTGCATTCCCAGTTTCTGAAGCCCAGCGGTCATTGTTAGATTCGCCGACCACCAGGGAAAGAATAACTCAGCCAAATATATGAAAAGAATTTAAATGGCCTTTATTTCAGGGAACTACGGTCACGGGCTTCCCTTCCCGGTTCAGCAGAAAGGACAGACGTGAAGGAGTGAGCTGCAGAGGAAGAAGAGCCCGGAAGAGATGGGGAAGGGGCTTTTTAAGCTCTCCTTGACACGGAAGCCAAGATGGGGGTCGCCTCGGCCCTTATTGGTGGGGGGATATGGGTCTATGCCCCTCATTGGTGCAATGGTGGTCTCACTGCCTGAGGGGCCCGCCAGAATTCCGCCATCCCTTCCGGATTTGGTTGGAGGCAAACTCCGCCCTTCTCCAGTTACCATGGTAGCCATCAGTCACGTTGTAACTCCTCTAAGGAAGCTTCCGAGCACTTCCAGCTGGTAGGATGTTTGTCTACTTATCTCTCCCATCTCCTCCCTTGCCCCCTGTTTCCACTTGAAGCAAGATGAGAATCTTTCTTACTGCTCATTGTATCCCAAGTGGCTAACACACGGCCACGCGCGTAGTAGACTCTTCCTTAGAAGCTTGTGAAATCAATAGTTGTCCTCCCATTTCCTAGACCTCTTTGAGTACGATTTGGGCCTCCCATCTACTTCAGCAGCCGCTGCTGTCACCTGCACTTGTCTGCTTTACCTCGCTGATCTTGAACTCTGAAATACTTTCTAGTTACCAAACGTTTCCATTTTCTGAAGGACTTGTTATACTCCATTACTATCACCGGTGACCCTCCGACCTCTCATTATTCTTCCAGTCAATCCACCTGACTTCTCTCACTCACCTCCCTTCCCAGGCTAACATTCTGTTCTGTTCTGGGTTTTTTCTGGAGTCTTGGCTAGGGTGGAATCACTGGGACACAGAAATGTAGAGGGCATCACATTTTTCTCTCACCGCCTCTCTAGCCTGCTTGGAAGCCTCACCCTGGCTCCTGGCCAGCTCCCTTGGCAGTTATAGAGATGGATGGAGTGAGAGGCCTGAGGTCAAGTGAGAGCACAGCAGCCAAAGGACCTTTAGTGCATAGGGCTGCTTCTCCCCCTGCCAAGAGAAGCTTCCATTGAGGAGAAGGGCAGTTTTATGCTGCATTCCCCAGGCGCCAAAAAAATGTTAGTTGGGGGAGAGAATTGGGGAGCAGATAAGAGAAGTCCGAGGACCCATGGAGCTGTATCATAAAATGATAATAAGAAATGCCCAGCCCACATTTTCTCCTCACCCCATCATGTTGTGCTCAGCCTGGTTTGGAGTTACAGCCATCACTGTTGCTGGGCTTCCTGAGATCGCCACCGATTCGTGGCTGCTGTCCTTGGTGGGCTCTTAATGGTTGCTCAGCCAGCTTTGTAATTGAATATTTTTATTGGGTGATATTTGTATTGTAGGATGTGGCAGAGCAGAGGGGGAGGAGAGAGCGTCTAGAAAAAAGCTACAAAGAACTGACAGAACAGGCGAAAGTCCCTTCACTTCTCTGAGCCCCCTTTGGTGTCATCTGCGAATTGAGGATGATAATAGTTTCTGCCTATGGCATTGTCCTAAGGACCAAGTGCCTGGCATAAAGTAAGTGCTTGCTAGATATAAGCTCCCTTCCCTAAATTCTGAACATTCCTTTAATCGTCTTTTTCCGATATAAGAGTACTAGTGATGACACCTGCTATAGGAAGTTAGGTGAAAGTTATGACCAACTCCAGAGGCCAGGCAATACTCCTCTCCTCACCACCCTTAACTCCTACCCCTGCAACCAGCTTCTGTAAGAATTGAAAAAAGAATAGTTCCTGTAGCCTTTACTTACTTTTGTCCAAATGTATTTCTTTTTTTCCAAGTCCAACATCCTATGTACATGTTCTTTATATGTTGTTTCCAGCTGACTTACTTAGAAAAGCCATAGCCACAGGAAGTGCATGCCCCGGAAGGAACTCAGGCGTCACAATAGCACACATCCTGCTCACTTAGGCCTCCAAGGGAAATTGACCGTGGATTCGCCACACCACATGAATTAAACCAGACACGGTCTCTATTTGCTGTGCTTAAAAACATCTAACCATAAAATTTTGCTTTTTTAATAAAGGAGTGATGTTTTAAACTTAATTCATAGTATTTCTGAACAAAATATTTTGATTTTTATGAGGTCCTGTTGGTTTTTTCTTTTATCATTTTTGCTTCTGACAAGTCTAAAATACCTGATCCTAAATATTTTTCTCTTATGTTTTGATAATTCTTTTCTGAAAGGGTTATATTTTGTATTTAAATTTCTGGTCCATTTTGAGAAAATTTTCATAATAGGTGTGAGACTTAGGTCAAAATTCATTTTTTGGCAATGTATGCCCAATTGCACTAATGTCGCTTATTGAAAAGACTGCATATCCTTTTCAAACATTAGTGGGACATATTGGCATGGATCTGTTCCTAGGCTCGGTGCTCTATTGCGTTGATCCACTGAGCAAGGTCTGTCCCACACTGAGTCACTTACCATCACTATGTAGTAACATGTCATAACAGATACAGTGATTTCTCCCTCTCAGTTCTTCTCTTTCAAGATTGTTAGCTAATTCCATTTAATTTTAATTTAAGCCTGTCTGTATCTACCACATACTCCTTGCTGGTATTTTGATAGATAGTGTATTAATCTCATAGTTTAATGCAATATCTCATGTGAAGTATGAAGCATTCTTATATGAATATTACAATCCAAGAAAACAGTACATGTCTCCATATATTCAGGTATCTGATTTCTTTCATTAATGTTTTATAATTATAGACTGCACAAGTTTTACTAGGTTTCTACTTACAGTCAGATCTCTTATATCATTGGATCCACATCTGGCAATTTAATCACATCTGGATTGAAAAAAATATACATATATACATATACACACTGCAGTCTGAATGAATATATACTTTTTTCTTTTATTATTCCATAAACTGTATAGGTGACAGCTATTGACAGCATTTACACTTTATTTACTACTTTATAAGTAGCCTAGAAACAGTTTAAAGTACACTAACCACAAAAAAAACATTGGGAAGTTTTCCCTCTTTTATTTTCTGGAAGAATTTGTGTTAAGATTACTGTTTATTCTTTTTAAAATTTTTGGTACGATTCTCCAGTTAAATGCTATGAACTTGGATATTTTATATTGAGGGATGTTTTAATGACAAATTCCATTACTTTAATATCACAGGACCATTCCGGGTGTCTATGTAGTTATAATTGGGTTTTAGGAGTTTATGGGTTTCAAGGAATTAGTCTTGCCTGAGCTGTCAAATGTATTGACTTAAAGTTGTTTGTAGTATTCTCTCATTTTCTTTTTGGTGGACACATGCTTTGGTACTGATACACTTTGCTTTATTCCTGATGTTGTTTGCTAGGTCTTCTTTCTTTTTATCTTTGTCATTCTTGCAGTAGGTTTATCAATTTCACTAACCCCTCCCTCCAAAGAACCAGTGTTCTGTTCTCCTTTTTCTGTTATCAGTTTTATTGATTTCTTCTAGTACATTTGTCATTTCCTTTCTTCTGCTTGTTTGAGTTTATTTTGCTCTTATTTTTCTAGTTTCTTGAGATAATTTAGATTATTGATTTAAACCTGTCTTTTTTCTGTCACAGGCATTTAGTGTTATAAAATTCTCTTTCCTCACTAATATAACTGCATCCCATATATTTTGATAAGTTGTATTTATTCCCTTAGAAATTTAATAGTTTGCTTTTTAAATTGATTAGAACATAGAGAAATTTTCCATATGCCCTTGACCCAACACATACATGATCTTCCCCGTTACCAATATCTCTTATCAGTGTGGTACATTTATTACAATTGATGAGCTTTCAGTGACATCGATGTCACCTAACTCAACAGTGAAAACTCGCTCTTGGTAATAGTCTAAGAGTTTGGATAAGTCTATAATTAAATGTAACCAGTGTTATGGTATCACACAAAATAATTTCACTTCCTCAAAAGTCAGCTTTGCTCTACCTCATCCCTTCCTCCCCTCAACCCCTGGCAAACACTGACCTATTTTTACTGTATCCATGAGTTTTTTTCCCCAGAATATTGGAATCATACAGTATTTAGATTTTCCAGACTGACTTCTTTCTCTTAAATGTATGTGGTTAAGTTTCTTCCATGTCTTTTCATCCCATTATAACTCAATTTTTGACAATGAATGAAATTCCATTATTTGGATGTTCCAGTTTATTTATCCATTCAACTACTACAGGACATGTTGATTGCTTTCAACTTTTGGCAGTTATATAGCAAGCTTTATAAATACCAGTGTGATTGCTTCTCAGCCTTTTGGCAAAAATCAAGTGTGGTATAAATACCAGTGTGAAAGTTTTTGTGTAGACGCAAATTACATCTTTTTGGTAAATACCAAGAAGCAAGACTTAGAGAAAAATCTGGTAAAAGGTGTTTAGCTTTGTAAGGGCTTCCAAAGTGTACCATTTTGCATTCCAACCAGCAATGAATAGGAATTCCTATTTCTGTATCCTCAGATGTCTAAGTGTATAGTAGTAGCTCTTTGTTGCTTTAATTTACATTTTCCTAATGACATATGATGTAGAGCATCTTTGGTGAAATATCTGTTAAGATCTTTTCCATTTTTTTTTTTATCAGTTTGCTTGTTTTCTTGTTCTTCAGGGCTCTTTTGGGTACATTTTGGATAGCAGCGCTTTATCAGATGTATCTTTCCTATTTTCTCCCATTCTGTGGCTCTTGTTTTTCATTCTGTTGCAAGTGTCTTTCACTGAGCAGAAATTTTTCATTTTAATGAAGTCCAGTTTCTCAGAATTTTCGTCCATGGATTGTATCATTGCTGTCTTATCTAGAAAGTCCTGATCACACCCAAGGTCATTTAGACTTTTCTCCTGTGTTATCTTCTAGGAGTTTCATAGTATTTTTAGTTTTAAAGACTTCATTTAATTTTTTCAAAAGGCAAAGTTATTGATTGAGAGGGAGAAACAGACCTTTTGTCTACTCCTCAACTGGCTACAATAGCAAGGGCTGAGCCAGACTGAAGCAAGAGCTTCTTAAACGTGTCCCACATGGGTGCAGGGGCCAAACACTTGGGCCAACTTCTCTTGCTTTGCCAGGCACATTATCACTTGAGTAGGATTGGAAGTGAGTAGCTAATGAGAGATTTCTGGAAGCTATAAGGCTCAAATTTGCTTTGTGAAATTTCTAATCCATCCCAGAATAGCTATACTTTTAATTGTCCTTATTAACCATACCTTCTACCTCACACTGTGCACAAGTATTTGAAATTGTGCAAACTATCTGTTGAAATTACTTGGATATTAAAGCACTTTTTAAAAAATCACAGGTGGGCAATTAGGCTAGTACTTAAGACATTAGGTAACACACCTGTGTCCCACAACTGCAGAAATGTGTTGGATTCCCAGATGCTGCTCCTGACACAAATTTCCTGTTAATTCAGACCTTGAGAGGCTGTGGTGGTGGCTCGAGAGGGTGGGCTCCAACCTTGTGTATGGGAGACCTGGATTGAGTTCCTATCTCCCTGTTCCCAGCTCTGGCCTGGTCCAGTCCTGGCTATTGCAGGCATTTGTTCAATGAACCAACAGATGGGAATTCTCTTGTGTGTATGTCTGACTTTCAAATATTAATAAATTAATCAGCATATGTAAACATAAGACAAATATTGTATTTTCCACATTTGGTTTGCAGAACAAAATCAGGGGAAGGAGAAGGGGGATTGGCAGGAGGCGGGTGATAAACGTGTGGTTGTCTTCTTGGAACTGTATCTATGGAATGCATAAATCTATCCTCTTTATATTAATTTAGATTTTTAAGTAAAATTAAGCAATAGATATAAAATATTTTTTCAGAGCAAGATACACACATGAACAACACATATTGAAAAAAATGTTCAACACTGCTGATCATTAAGGAAATAAAAATAATAAAAAACTACAATGAGCTATCATCTCCAATTAAATTGCCTGCTATCAAAAAGAAAAGAAAATAACAAGTGCTGGTGAGATGTGGAATAAAGCGAAAGCTAGCATACTATGGGGCAATGCAAGTTAGTCCACCCATTGTGAAAAACAGTATGGAGGTTACTCGAAGTAAAAGTAGAACTGTACACCATGATTCACATGATCTAACAATCCCACGTCTGAGTATATACTCAAGGGAAAGGAAATCTGTCTGTCAAAGAGATACCTGCACTTCCATGTTTATTTCAGCAGTAATGTCGGTACCTGAAACGTAGAAACAACCTAAGTGTCCACCCACTTCTTAATGGATAAAGAAAATGTGCCATATGTACATAAAGGAATACATTACAGATGGAGTACATTATAAAAAAAATTCATCATGGTGAAATCTTGTCATTTGCACCAACATGGATGGAACTGGGATTCGTCATGTTAAATGAAATAAGCCAGACACAGAATGATAAGTAATCCATGATCTTTCTCAAATGTGGTTTCTTAAAAACTTGATCTCATAGAAGTTGAGATTATAATGTTAGGTTCCCAAAAGTCAGTGAAGTGAGGAAAAGAGCATGAGTAAAGGTTTCATTAATTAGTTATGAGTAAAAAGTTTCCGAAATAAAAAAAAAATTGTTTCTGTGTTTCCTTTGTAGGAGCTTTGTTGTTTTGCATTTCACATGTATGTGGCCAATTTGCAGTTAATTTTTGTGAGCTATAGACCCTCTGTGGATTCTTTCTTTGCATATGAATGTTCAGCTGTAGCATCATTTGTTAAAAAGAATAATTCATTATATTCCCTTTGTCAAGGATAATTTATGGATTTTCAAAAAAGTTTAAAAACTAAGCAAAAAGACCTCACTTTGCTCTCTATAGCATGGTCTTGAACTTTGCTGTATACGTTGAATACAACTGAGGAGCTATAAAAAATATTGATCTATTGGAACCACCTCTAGAAATTTTGATTTAATTGGTGTAAGGCATATAATGGGCTTTGGGTCTTTAAAAAGATAAAAATGTATGTTTGACAGTGTAGAAATAAAGCTTGTTGTTCTGTCATTCACAAGATTCACAGCATCAGTATCACCAGGAAACTTACTAAACACAAGATCTTGGGCTCCACTCTAAGCTAATTGCATCAGGAATCGAGGCAAGGGAAAGAACCATCTGCTTTCTCACAGCCCTGTCAAGGGCCTCCAATGCACACTCAAGTTTGAGAGCCAGTATTTCAGGATTGAGTTGGTAAATATGCATCATAAAGTAAGCCTCTTAGCATTCCTCAGCAATTTTGCTTTCAGTAATTTTCAATAATTATATGAGCATACCTGGTGTTAATTAGTGGTTGGCATATGCCATGCTATGTGAAATATGTGTAGAAAATATAGATTTATAAAAGACCTTCACTGCATTTTTATCATCATGCATTCACTTTTGCACATACAAATCATCTGTAGTAGAAAAGAGGGGTAGCAAGTTAAAGAAGGCAAGAAGGGAACACAAGAGATGAAGACTAAACAGAAAATTTGATTTTAAGTATAAGCTCAGAAATAGGATTAAGCCAACTCAACAAAGTAATGATGGTGGAAGGTGGACAAAAAGCTGAGAATAACCGTAATGTCCACATTATGGATGAACTGTCTTATTTTTCCCCAGGACTAGCCAGGCCAGTTTGCACAAATAAATTATTCTTAGCCATTTCATCCATATCACCTTTTGTGGACAGACCTAGGCCTGAATGAGGGAGTGGGGAAGCTTATTTCTCAATTATCTCATCCTCAATGTATGACTTAGCTTCTTAAGCTCTTCTCTTGTGGTGCTTTTCATTTCCCCAGATTTGAATATATAAAGGAAATTAGTCTCTCTCTCTCTCTCTCTCTCTCTCTCTCTCTCTCTCTCCCCCCCCCCTTTTTCCCTCCCTTCTTCCCTCCCTCCCTCCCTCCGTCTCTCCCTCTCCTCTCTACAGTAGAAACTACAGTAGAAACAGGGAACAGACTGCTACCTAAGAGAGCAGGATTCTAAAACTATGGAAATGTTTTTCAGTGGTGGAGAGAATAAAATAAGGACATCTCTGTCTTTTAATGCTCTCTGTTTTTTCCCCTTCCCAGTATAATCATATTTGTCCTTTAACTTGGTAACAAAAACAAACACTGAGCATTGAAAGAAGTTTGGTGATGTTTACATGAAATACTTCCATCTTTGCTGCAATTTTTGTGATTCAAAAGCAGCAACTTCTCTATATTAACATCTACCTAGGGGCCGGGAATATGGCATAGCAAGTAAAGCTGCCACCATAATGTTGGCATCTTGTATGGAAGTTCATGTCCTGTCGGATCCAATTCTAGTCCAGCTCCCATCTAATGTCCCAGGAAAGCAGCAGAAGATAGCCTGGGTCATTGGGCCTCTGCCACCCCACACAGGAGACCCAGAAAAAAGCTGCTGACTCCTGTCTTCAAAGCATCCCAACTCCAGCCATTGCAGCCGTTTGAGGAGTGATCCAGCAGATTGAAGACCTCTCTCCTCTCTCTCTCTTTCATTCTCTCTCTATATATACATACATATATATATATATATATATATATATATATATATATATATATTTGTATAATTTTCTTTTAAATATATCTGCCTTGTTGTGGACCTCTTGTAAGTTCATACAGAAAGGCAATAATGGACAAAGAAACTTCCAGCTAGACTCAAATTTGGAGATCTCATTTTATGGCCAGGAAGTTGGGGGTTCAATCACTAGTGAAAGGCCAAGTCCTTAATGACACCCTATTCCATGTGTATCTAAGCCAAATACTGACATTACTCTATAAATTCCTTTTCTTCAAATTGATTCTTTACTTTTGAGCTAATTATATGCTTTTTATATTGTTCAGAATTCTTACAGTAGTTTTGCACAGCACGAATTGGCTGATGGGCATTTGGGCAGCACTTTCTATTCCTGAAGTTAGTAGATATGCTTAACAACTAATAGCAATGGTAAACCTCAAAAGAAAATTACTGCAAGCTCCTCTACCACAGTGTGGTGCAGTGTTTGCTGTAACTATAAACATGTTTTGTTAGCTGTTGGAACTAAGTCTGTTGAGCCCCAGATTCCAGGATGGTAGCAGCAGGTCACACATTAATGGATGTCTCATTTGGGTAGAGATGTGTTCTACGATTCTTGGCACATACTCCTCAGGATTGTAATCTCAAAATCCTTCCCTCCCATTCCAGAGGAACACTTTTTGGAACGCCTTTTATCATCAGTAGGAGGGGGTGGGTTGAAAGTCGCGCCTGTACGTGTTTTCTGTGCTAATCTGAGAGCTGGACTCAACCCCAGGACTTGGGTGAGTTACACACAGAGATCTTATTGTGATGGGGGGGGAAGGAAAATGGCAGCTCCTCAGCTGCACTTTGAAATTCTGCATTAAAAAAATCAAGTATTCATAAGCCTCTTATTTAATGAATGAATCCCTTTGTATTTACATCCTTCACAATTCAGGGAACACATAGGGTTTAGTTGCTAGAAAGTGAAAACTTCAGGCTCGTCAGAATGGGGGAAATAGTAGGCAATTTAAATGAACAGTAGAAATGGCTCCATCCCAATTCCTTCGTACCTGCACCTAAGGGCATGCCAATCAATGCTTTATTTTTCAGTGCCTCTACCTCCAGTTTAGCGCATTATCCAAAAGGAGCAGCTAGATGCTGACCAGTGTAATTCTATGTCCAGCTGGTGTTCTGCTCACCTGAAATAGGAAAACAAAAGAACAGAACAACAAAGAAAGTTTGGTAGTTGCCAATTGGTAATGAATTACCTGGCTACTTTTTGCCACATGCCTTCATCTTGTCCCTATCGTTTCAGTGAGATTGGTGTTTACCTCTCAGACTTATTGGAAATACCATCAAGAGGGCATTTTAAAGAGCCAACTCTATTAAAATAGATCCAATAGAAAATTTCTAGTTGACATGATTTCCAAATGGAAAAAGGATACATTCATTCTTGGGTTCTCCAATCCGTAAGAGGAGTTTCAAGGAACTCTTCAGTATTAATTAGTAGGCTGTGAAATCAGTTCCATGCAATTATTTTGATCCAGTTTTTGGAGTATAAAAGAGCTAACTTATCATATTTTGAATTACCCATCTAGAAGCCTGAATATTTTTGTATTTCCATATTTCTCGAGTAGCACTTAATTTAATCTTAGACCCATTTCTTTCAATAAACCATTGTTGCATCTCATAAGCAGCACAGCTTCTCCCTCTAACTCATCTCCCCGTGAAATTGGTTTAATGAAGCAGAAAGGTATGAAGCATTAGCAACAGTGGAATCCATGTGGTAGCACTTCATTTGTCAGAGGCACTCACATTTCCACCCTAATTTATAAAATCAGCACACAAATGATTTTTATCACGGCCATTACATCAGTATAAATTACTGCCTTTTCTATAACACGGCAGTTAGTCAAACAGTTGAAATGATATCTATTAGTCAAGAGACGGGGGGAGAGGTGGGAAAGAGTGAAAATGAGGGCTGATGGTTGTCTTACAGAAACACTAATATTAATTTACTATAATGAACACCAATGGGGTATTTTGCAAATGTACAGATGAAAATTAAATGCACAAAGTGAGGCAAATAGGTCAATTTGTTCGGGACAAAGAAGGGGACCTTCAATAAACAAACGGTGCTATATAGAGACAGGCAGAGATGTAATTAGTCAGGTGCTCCTCCTATCTGGGGTAAGGCCACAGCTACCCAGGGCAAGAGACATTGTTATCCTCTCCTTCATGGGTGCCTTCATTTATCTCGTTATAGGACCTGTCATCCTGGTTTGTGCCCCTTACTGCATTAAATCCATACTGCCAGAGCCTCCTTGGAGAGTATTACCAAATGGCATCCCCTTGTTTCACCATTGCCAAAACTATGTCACTTGCCAGAATTTAATTTCCTTCCCTTTGAGTTAGATTAACTCCTCAGCTGACCTTTCTAACATAGTTCACATGATCATTTAGGTGGGATTGGGTTTATGGGTCCCTTTACTGTGATGATGAACTGTTTATTAAGTTGTGTTTTTTTATAAATACAGCTCCTTTTAGAGAAAGGGTGTGGATGGAAGAATATAGGGAGAATTTAAAGAAAATAAGTTGTTCTTGTATACCAAAAACGATACTTAAACATAACTAATTTGTGTCCTAACTGGAAGCCAACTGTCCTTCAGCAGTTGTAAAACAGATTTCAGTGACATATTGTGTTCTGGTCAACATCAGATATTTGCTTATATAAAATGAGATCAGTAGTCTACAAATCCATTAATCTTAACACTAGACCAAAAAGAATGCTATTTGATATCAAAAGCACTGTAAGAAAATCTAAACATTTCACTTTGATATTCTAAAAATAATTCACTGTCAAAGGCAGAGAGACAGAGAAATATACTGACGAAGATTTCCCATCCTCTGTTTCACTTAAATGCCTGCAATAGCTGGAGCTGTGCCAGGCTGAAGCTGCCACCTCCAGCCTGAGTGGCAAGAGCTCAACTACTTGAGCCATCACCCGATTCCTCCCAAGGAAGTTGGAATCACGTAGAGAGCCAGGACTCAATCCCAGGAATTTTCATATAGGATTCTGACACCCTAGACTGGGTCGCAATCACCGTGCCAAATGGCCACCTTGATTTCATTCTAAGCTAACAGCTGTTTCAAGCACACACACATACACACACTCACATAGAGGGTGGGGGAAGAGAAAGATGGAGATACATTTGATCTTATTCTCTGTGCTTCTCTAAGCAAGAGGAAATTATTTTGTTTAGAGTGTAGCTTTACAGATCTATCTATAAATTCCTTAAGTATGCATTCTTAGTGCTAAGCCATGGGAAATACCACATTCTGCCAGTGGTTTCAGACCAGGGGCTGGGAAACACTTTTTGCCCCACCCGCAAAAAAGCCGGGGGTGGGGTAGGTAGTAAATAATTTTGGCTTTTAGGCCATATGACTCAACCCAGCTGTTGTTACACAAAAGCAACCATAGACAATATATAAATGGATCTGTGTGGCTGTATTCCAATAAAATATTTATAGGGAGAGATCCACGATGGCTGAATGGGGAAAATACAAGTTGATTTTCACCATGGGAAGATACCAGAACATAGGAGGAGCCACATTCCTCAGTGACAGTTGGAGTGTTTTCCGTGCAAAGTCTACATAAAAAAAAAAAAAAAAAGAGGGACTGAGCGGAACAGTAAAGACTGTGTAACCACCCAGCAGCTGTCAGGATGGCACCCGCAGTTCCTGTGGCTGGGAACAATGTCAGCTTCTCAAACCAAGGTGAGAGGAATCCATCTCTAGCAGCCCATGTGTCCCTGGTGAACTTGACTGGAGAAACTCACAGTCTGCAATAACTTGTAGTGTGGCCTGAAGAGCTGGAGGAGGCAGGGGGCCCACCTAACCCTGTGAAGGGAAGACTCATCAGTTTCCTACCCTGCCCCCTGCAAGATGTCCAGAGACCAGAGAATAGGAAGCACCATTTCCTAGAGCAAGGTGAGTGAAGACTGATGCATCCTGCACACCGCTGGGGAATTTGTTGGAGGGAGAAATATGCAGTTGCCATTGACTTTGAGTCAAGACGGCAGAGTTGACAGTTAGGGTGGGGCACCCTCTTACTTTCATGAAAGGAGGGCATGCTGCACCCTTCCCTTCATCCCGTTGATCTGTTGAGCTGGCAGCTGACTCTGAATAGGGCAGCTCTCTCCGTGGGTGCAGAGGTTTGTAGGGCGGGGAATGGATCCTGCGTACCCTGTGACTCTGGCAGCCCCACCCTTGTGATGTTAGGAGTTCTGTGACTGCACGATAGACCAGCAACTTGAGAAGGACAGAAGATATGGCTGGGTCTTTGAGTAATCCCTGGCTTACTCCAGAAACTCACAGTTAACTGAGTGCTGGAGAGGGTCATGGCAGAGGGCTCCATGATCATGCTGCAGAACGCGTGTATCTTTTGTGTGGTGCATGAGCTTGGGCAGTAGGGTGCACAAACACTGGGAGCTCACCCTGACAGAGAGGGGCTAGGGTTGTGAACACGTCAGCCTGTTTGATTATACCCTCTCCCTCTGATGATAGAGATAAACAGTGCCAAACTTGGGTGTCACTCTGGGCACTTTAGGCCATATGATTCAACCTACCCTTGAGTTCTGGCTAGAGCTCCTTGGTTCCACCCAGCATACACCTATGGATATCTGCAGAAGGAGCAGGCATTGTACTAAACTATACAGGCACATTTCGAAGAACACAGTGTTCAGGGGAGATAACATTGTTTACCCTGATGACCAAAACCAATTATAGAAATACAAGCAGATTGAACAAAGAAGACATGATGCCCCAAATGAAACACAGCAATACTTCAACATTAGGCTGTGATAACTAGGAGATTAGTAAAATGTTTGGAAAGGATTAGAAACAACGGTCATAAAATTACTCAAAATCAGGGCCTTTCCTGTGGCATAACAGGCTAATCCTCTTTCTGCAGTGCTTGCTTCTCATATGGGTGCAGTTATTGCACTCAACATGATATCCTCCAGTTGCATCCATTTTGATGCAAATGATGGAATTTCATTCTTGGTTATAGCTGAATAACATTCAGCTTTCTCTCATCATCTGATAACGGATACCTTAGTTGATTCCAAATTTGGGCTGTTGTGAATAGTGCTCCCATAAACAATGTGGTGCAGATATCTCTCTGATACAATGTGTTCTTATCCATTAAATATATGCCCAGTAGTGGGGTTACTGGGTCATAGGGAGCTTTCTACTTTTTGCAGAAATCTTTGTGCTGTTTTCCACAGTGGCTA
Source organism: Ochotona princeps (assembly GCF_030435755.1). Lineage (NCBI taxonomy): Eukaryota > Metazoa > Chordata > Mammalia > Lagomorpha > Ochotonidae > Ochotona > Ochotona princeps. The sequence continues at coordinate 97,585,809 of NC_080865.1, forward strand.
AATTTACATTACCATCAGCAGTGTGTAAGCGTTCCCCTTTTCCGTCTCTTCATCAGCATTCATTACTCCCTGTGTTTCACGTGCTAACCATTCTGATTGAGATCTGGTGGTTTTGACTTGTATTTCCTTGATTCCTAGTGATATCGAGCATTTTTTTTTCACATAGTGTTAGGCCTCTGTATCGCTTCTTTTGAGGACTGTCTTTTGAGGTCCTTTGCCTACCCCTTAACTGGATTGCTTGGGTTCTCAACACCTTTTTTTTTCCTTCAGAAATACCTTTAATATGAACATTTGGTTGTTTAATGGCACCCCATATTTCCTATAAACTTGTTCCATTCTTTCGGTTCTGTTTATCTGACTGTTTTTTTTTTTTCAAAAGGCTCATCTGAGGTCAGAGATTCTTTCCTTTACTTGCTATATTCTGCTGTTAAAGCTCTCAACCATGTTTTTTTTTCACTGATTAAAAATTTCATCTCCAAAATTTCTATTTTGTTTTTTTATAAGTCCTGTTTTCTTAGCAATATTTTTATTCATCTTGAATCACATTGTGTTCCTTCACAATCACTGTTCTAAATTTTGTAGCCAGAATTCCATAGATTTCTTTCTGTTTAGAACCTAATTCTGGGAGGATTGTTGTGTTCTTTTTAATGTGTCATGCTATATTGCTTCCTTGTGTCTCCTCCTGTGTCTCTACATCGACATTTGCACGTCTGGTATAAATATCCCTTCTTTAAGAAGTTTATAGTTGAGATTAAATGCAAGGTGTGATTTGTTTTGTTGCTTTGGCTTTGGTTTCAGGTGAAGCCAGAAGTATAGGTTCTTATTGATTTCTTTTATCTTAATCAATGTCAATTTTGTGTCTATACGTGGCACAGTGACCTAGTCTGCGGCAGACCATAAGGGCTAGAAGCGTGTCTCTGAGATGAATATGTTTCCTAGGGTGTGTATTTGCAGTCCACAGAGTGCTTAGTGTCAACCTCCTGGGGATTGTGATAACCAGGGCCTGCCTAGTTCTTGGTGCTAAGGAAGACAAAGCTGGCTGTCTTCTTGTTCTACTGGCAAACTTAGGTCATACTGGGGCTTGTGGCACCCAATGCTGTGGCTGTAGGACTGTGTGATGTGATGGGCCTGCTTCAGGTCCTGTTGGAAAGTGAAGCTGGCTTTATGATTTAAAATAGCAACTGCTCTAGTCTCATGACTAAGGGATGTGAACTGAGCCCTGCTCCCATCTTTCAGGGTGACTATAAGAGAAACAGGAGATTTTGCTCTGGCAGTCCGAGCCTGGAGATTTGGAATGCAGGTCAGTTCTTCCCTACCTCCACCCGGTAGATTCTACTGGGATTGAGAAAATTAGAACTAATTGTTAGAACCCTGGCGCTGCAAGGTACAGTGGATTAGTACCAGATCTCCCTGAGTGAGAGAATATATTTTATGGATTACTTCTGGTGCTAGTTTAGGCACGTCTAGAATTCACGAGCATGGTTCTGAGGCTAATACCCCGAAACTTTCATAGTTTCAGGATCAAGGGAGTCTATGCTTTGCTCCCCAAGTTACCCTCACTCTAATTCTAATTCTGGTAGGAGCAGGACAGAGGCATGTTGAGTAACTTTTTGCTGCCAAGTCTGATGCTTAGTGTGGATGTGGGAAGGGAAGGAAAAAATGTGGCTTCCCTTCTCCAAGGCCAGGAGTTTCTCAGTCCCCAGTTAGCTCCTCAAGCTGAAGTAGAAGTCAGTAGCTGACTGCAGAATTACCTCTCAGCTAAAAAGCGAGTGGCGGCGTGTGCAGCAATTTCTTCCTACCTTCGCGTAATAAGATGGCTATTCAGAGCCAACAGCTGACTACACTGCAAGGCAGGCCCTCGTGGTGACTTCTCTCCTCTTATCCCATCAAGTCTTCATTGTCACTCCTCCAAGGAAAACTTCTATCAGTCAGATATCTGGAAATGTGGTCCTTTCTTAGTTCTTTTCATCTCCCGGAGCAGCTGAAGTCAGCATTGAAATACCATATGAAATCATCTCTGATCTCTCTGAGATTTTAATTTTTGACCCAGGGATTTCTAGCTTGTGGTCTTAGTAGATAATGTGATGTTTTTAAGTTGTTCTTCAGACCTGACTCTTGCATTATGGAGGAAACTCCTGGTAATTCTCCATTGTCCGTAGGTTAGATTTTCCTGAATCTAACGTAGTTCTTCCCCAGGATTCAGTTACATTCAACCCCCTCAGATATTCTTTTCTTCCACATCCTGCTTTAACTTAGCACCCTTCTCAGTCATAACAAGTTATACAAAGGTGAGTCTAACATCACAAAGTGTGCTATGCAGGGCTCCGTGCTGCAAAAGGCCTATGCTACAGTCAAATAACATATGTGGTACATGTGCCTAATTCTCTCCCACTCACACCTGTGCACATTCGCACACATACACTTTTTACTCAAATATTTCTTCAAAGGATGGTATATCATGCTTGTATTCAATTGAGAAATATTTGACAGTTAAGAGTTCTTTTCCTAGCTTGCACTTATGCTATGAATTTATATGGAATGGGTTTTAGCAGCCCCAGCTTCTTCCCGCTGGTTCTGACAAAGTGGGCTTCTCTGGCTGGCACTTCAGTTGAACCCGGTGCCTTTTCTTTTGGCTTTCTTCTTTTTCTGATAAGTTTTCTTCACACATTTCAGGAAGCTATTTCAGCTCTAGGAGTGCTTAATATGCACATTAATTCTCTTGGCAAGAATCTTGTTCTTAACTTGTTTGTTTACAACTATGGAAACGGCATCCCATGCTGGGTAACATTGTGAACTCTCCCAGTTTTGCCATGGTAACATTTATGGGGTATGCCTCTTGCAACACTGCCCATTTCTTTGATGTCGACAGCCTCACCTTTCTTGTAGATGAGCATGGGTATGGTGAAGGGAACAGTTCCATGTTTTCTAAAAGCTCGGCAATACACATGCCAGATACCTCTCCTCTTTTCCTTTGTGCTTGTCATCTTGGCAAATTACTGCAAGATGACAGTTCTGGCCCCAAAGTAACATGCATTTGTTGGGCATTTAGTATCTGCCGAGCATTTTATGTACTTTGTTAAGGCATGCATTGTATCATTAATGCTATTATTTTTATCATTCTCATTGTCATCATTGTTTTCATCTTCTCCATTTACAGATGAGAAAATAAAGTTGCAAAGCAGTTTCATTATCCTTCCCAAGGTCATACAGTGAGAAAGTAACCAGGCCCATATCTACGCAGGGGGTGATGTGAATCTGAGTGTGTGCTCTGGCCATCGTGGCCACAGGGAGAGCAGCTGTTCTGCTGCTGGGGCTGTGCTGGAGCTTCTCAGTAGCAGAGCATCCTACAAGAATTGAATGCTACAAGATTCAAGCCTCTTTACTGGCTCCTTGTGCTGTTTCTGGGTGGTTTGATGCTACTTGTAGAAGTCCACAGGTGTTAGACAGCCTCTTCTTCATTCTTGATTCAAGCCCCTACAAAAGCAGAGTAGTAACTATGGTCACACATACCTGATTCAGTGTCTTGGCTCATACTCTTACTAATTGAAGCACTGGGCAGATTTCCTACCCCTGTGGGACTCACTTTCTTCACTGGTGGAGAAGAGACAATAGCAGAACATACAGGGTTGGTATGAGGAAGGAAAGAAACAATAAATACAAAGCCCTCAGACCAGTGTCTAGCATAGAATGTTTATTCAGTTCATACTGGCTACTGTCAGTATTCCATTTGTCCACGCCCTCAGTGACCACACTCTTTCCCCCATGACTTTTCCCAATCTGTTGCCATCAGTTAGGTGTATTTATCATCTAATTTGGCTTTTGAGGGATACTTTGACCTTTATACTCCAGATGACCTTTATAGCATTAAAGTCAGCTATCATTCACTCCATGTTATTATGTTTTAATAACAGTTTTATTGGGATGCAACTGCATATAACCCAACACATCTATTCAATGCTGTTAGTTTATTTCCAGAGTAGTTGTATTAGTCTTCTTGGAAAGCCATAGTAAAAGACCGTAGACTGCAGTTTTTGATGCTAGAAGTTCAAAATCAAGTTGCCAACTCATTCAGTTCCTGATGAGAACCCTCTTCCTGGCTTGCAAATGACCACTTTAATTTTTTAATGTGTCCTCAACAAGGCAAAGAGGAAGCAGTCAGGCTCTGTTTTCCAGGGTCTGTTCCTACAAAGACACTAATCCTGGTAGATCAGAGCCTCATTTTTATGACCTTATTTGACTTTAATTATTTTCTGATAGACTAGAACTCCAAGCACAGTCACATTGAGAATCAGCATTTCAGTGTGCCTAATGCTAGAGCAAGCCATCAAGTTCAACTGTGAAAAATCACTGGCATCATTTTTAAAATATTTCCATCATCCCCAAAGTAACCCACCTGCTCTTCGCTGGTCACTCACTACTCCTCAATCCCCTCAAACCCTATGCAACCACAGATCTATTTTCTTCTCTGAGTTTATCCATTCCGGACATTTTAAGTTAGTGCAATTTCACTTGCTTGTGATGGCAAGGATGCCAAACACAAGTTACACAAAAGGAAAAGGAAAAAGTGATAGATTGGATCATTTAAAGATTTTTGATTTTTCTGTGTAAAATATCTTAAGAGAAAGAAGTGAAACTACAAATGGGAAGGAAATATTTACAAACTGTATAACTCATAAATGACTTATAGATGGTATGCCTGAGGAACTTTCAGAACAACACAAAAACAAGCAATCCAATAGAAAATGGGATATATTTTACTGAGAAAATGTGTGGTAATAAAACACATGAAATTATATTCAATATCTCTTTTTGTTATGCACCAAATGCTTATGTAGCTTCATACTCAATTTTAGCTGTTAAAATCCTAATCCTGAATGTGATGTGAAGGTGGGGCCATTCAGTGGTAATTTAGATCACAAAGCTGGACTAGTTAAAAAAGAATGAATGCCTTCTTAAAAAGACACACAAAGGGGGAAGTATTGTAGCAAAGTGAGTTAAGTTGCTGCTTGAGAAATCTTCATCCCACATCAGAGTTCCAGTTCAAGTATCAGCTATTCCATTTGCAATCCAGCTCCCTGCTAATATCCCTGGGAAGCACAAGTGTTGGTTTAAGCTCTTGGGCCTCTGCCACATGGGAAATTTGGATGGACTTCCTGGCTTCAGTCCGTCTTACCCATAGCTGTTGCAGGCATTTGCATAGTGAACCAGGGAATGGAAGATGTGCGCTCTCTCTCTCTCTCACCCATTCAAATAAATAATTCATGAAGCAAAAAGAGACACAAAAAGGCTTCCTTATCTCTGTTCTTCCCCTTATGCAAATACAATAAAAAGATGGACAGCTGCAAAACAGGCTTCAGGCCCTTACCAGATACCGGAAGTGATGCCATATTGATCTTAGATTTTGCAGTTGCCAGTAATGTGACATGCTAAGTATTTGTGTTTGAAGATACTCAATTTATAGTGATTTGTTATGATAGTCCAAATTGACTAAGACAAGAGTAATTAAGAAAATTCAAATTGAAACTACAATCATCACCTCTGCACACCTTTCAGAATGACTTAAAAAATGATAACACCATTATAGGGAGAATGCAGATGACCTATCTTCTTCATACATTGTTATGGCTATCTAAAATGATACGGACTCTTTTTCAAATAATTTTGCAACTTGTAAAATTAAACTATATGATCCTCAATTGTATTCTTGAGAATCCATCTCAGAGAAATGAAGTTATATTCACAATACACCTGTTGTATTGTAAGTTGTTAGCACCTTTATTCATGATGGCAAAAAATCGGAGGACAGCAGCTGGAGGAGAGCAAGCTCGTGAAAACTAGCCAAGGTGGTGGGGGCTACGGGAGGGCAGAAATCATTCTCCCTCCTGCCAGCATTCCAAATGGCAGGAAGGGGGTTTTAAGGTCACTGTCCTGGTCCCAGGTGGAGGCAGGGCTGTTCAGCTAATGAACCCACTGGAGCAAAGGTGGCCTGGTTGGGAATTCGGAGCAGACTTGTTTTTTCTTGTTCTCCATTGTTTCTGCAGCATTACTTTAGAAACCAGTACACTTCAAAGTGCCATGTTAAAAGTAAAACAAAAATCTGGCAAGACATTAGATATCTTTTAATTTTTTATTTAAAAAATCTAGTTCTACACCATGAAATATGACTCACTAAGGCATGGACAACTGAATGAATCTCCTAGGATGTATAAAGTTACAAGATTTTTGGTGTAAAACAAAAGTAAAATGCCCTTTATAGCAGATGATATTCTGAACAATTCTATTATTAAAATAGTAAAATTTTGGAAATAAGCAGATTACTGGTTCTATGTACAGGAAAAAAAGCAAACTGTCTCGAAGAAAGTTCAGTGTTGGACATTCTACACAAGGATTTTATACCAACTATCTTAAATATGCCCGAGGCTCTAAAGGAAGCCATGGAAAAATGAACTAAAGAAGATCAGAATTATGTTTTTGCAAAATAGAGAATATCTACTTTTTACTTGTTGAACATTATGGTTACTGATGCATTAAGCCTGTGAGTGTAAGGGTATGTCATTGAAAAATAATTGAAAAATCAAAAAAGAAAGAATGGAAGTGGAGGGATTGAGAGAGGGAGAGAAGTAGACATGAAATCTTTCCTTATATTAATAAAAATAACAAAAAGAAATTATTAAAAGGAATGAAATAGAAACTCTGGAGCTGAAAAGCATAATAACTGAAATTTTTAAGATTTATTTTATTTTTACTGGAAAGTCAGACATACAGAGAGTAGGAAAGACAGAGAGGAAGATCTTCCATCTGCTGATTCACTCCCCAAGCGGCCACAACAGCTGGAGCTGTGCCTTTTCCGGGTCTCCCACACAGGTGCAGGGTCCTAAGACCTTGCGCCTTCCTCAACTGCCCTCCAAGGCCACAGGCGGAGAGCTGGATAGGAAACGGGGCCGCTCAGATTAGAACCAACACCCACATGGGATCCCAGCGCATGCAAGGTAAGGACCCTAGCTGCTAGGCCACTGGGCAGGGCCCAATAACTGAAATTAAAAAAAAAAAAACAAAAAAACAAAAAAAAAAAACCATTAGGAGGATATTGGTTACTAGTTGTGGCACAGCGGGTGAAGTTGCTGACTACAATACTGACTTCCCCGTAGGTACAGTAGTATGAGTATCAGCTGCTACACTTTTTTTTTTTAAAGATTTTATTATTATTGGAAAGCCGGATATACAGAGAGGAGGAGAGACAGAGAGGAAGATCTTCCATCCGATGTTTCACTCCCCAAATGAGCCGCAACGGCTGGTGCGTGCCGGTCCGAAGCCAGGAACCAGGAACCTCTTCCGGGTCTCCCACACGGGTGCAGGGTCCCAAAGCTTTGGGCCATCCTCGACTGATTTCCCAGGCCACAAGCAAGGAGCTGGATGGCAAGTGGAGCTGCCGGGATTAGAACCGTCGCCCATATGGGATCCCGGGGCTTTCAAGGCGAGGACTTTAGCCGCTAGGCCACGCCGCCGGGCCCTACACTTTTTTTTTTGCATGAAAATTACATAGTTAATCAGAATGGAAAGGATCAAAGGTTGGGGTAAATGGTGAAATCATTATTTCCAAATTTACTATTTCTTCTTGTGTCTGGGGGAAGGGGAGAGATAAAGGGGGAAGCCATACCCAACTTCCCAAATGTCCCAGTACCCAGAAATGGGGAACTGCCAACTGATATCGACCCAGGGTCCCAGTGTGTGTATGTTCCGAAGGGTCTGCCAAAGTGGTTTGGATGTTCTGAAATGCTGTCGATTTCATTGATCCAAGGATGATGCAGCCCTCCCAATGTCCATGGGCTCACATGGTCAACCTCAAGTCTCCATTAATCCAGGTTTTTGCTGTCATCGTTTGGCTGGGGTACTTGTCCAATTTGCTCTGGTCTCCTTCTTCTACTGTGGTACCAAATGGCCTAAAATATTCTCCTTGTGCTTCAGGGTCCGTGTCCACTGCCCCACCTTGTTCACTGAGGAGGGCATATTGTTGCAGGCAGATTCCAAGGACCTGAGCCAGGCAACCTGAGCCCCAGCAGATCCTAAACCCCCGGGGCTCAGGAACCCGGCACGCCCCCTTGCTTGTGGTCCCAAGGGCCCAAACCTGGCAACTCGAGACCCAACAGATCCTCCAATCCCTGGGGTCACAAACCCGGCACCCACATCACAGGTGGGTGCAGGTGCCCGGGCCCAGTGACTCGAGCTCTGCTAGATCCTCCTCCCCTGGGGCTCACAAACCGTGAGCTGCTACACTTTCAATCCAGCTCCTTGCTAATGCACCTGAGAAAGCAGCAGAAGATGGCCGAGTGCTTGGGTCCCTGCACCCACGTGGGAGGCCTGGATGGAGTTGCTGGCTCCTGGTTTCAGCCTTGCCTAATCCTTGCTGTTGTAGCCATTTGGGGAGTGAACCAGTGCAAGGAAGATTTCTCTCTCTCCCTTTCCCTCTCCATCTCTGTCACTGGCTTTCAAATAAATAAAAATACATCTTTGCAAAATAAAATTAAAAACAGTAAGAGTGGGGCTCGGCAGCATGGCCTAGTGGCTAAGGTCCTCGCCTTGATCCCATATGGTCGCTGGTTCTAATCCCAGCAGCTCCACTTCCTCTCTATCTCTCCTCCTCTCAGTATATCTGACTTTGTAATAAAAATAAAAATAAATCTTTGAAAAAAAAAAAACAGTAAGAGTGTGCATTTGGCCTAGTGATTAAGCCGCTAGTGATACCTGCATCCCCTGTCAGAGTGCCTCAGTTGGAGTCTCAGCTCTGCTCCTAATCCTGGCTTGCTAACATGCACCCTGGGAGACAGCAGGCCACCGCTCAAGTAGTTGGGACCCTGCCTCCCAGGTGGGAGACCCATACTGAGTGCCCAGCCCTGGCTGTGGCCTTCTCCTGGCCATTACAGGCATTTGGGAGAGAACCAGCAAAAGGGAGATCTCCGTCTCTGTGCATTTTAAATATTTTTTTTTTAAGTAAGAATGATCCTCTTGTGGGGTGCAATAGAGACCAATCTAGAATGTATTAAGGAGTCATTAGTAACCAAGCTTGGTGATAACAGGGCCCACTAGAAATTAGCAATCCATAGCAATCCAGTCTGTATTGAAACCCTGAGAGGAACAAATGGTCATGACCCTGAAGTCCATCCGTTGAACTCAAGACCTATGTCCCAGCTTCTTCAGCAATATAAATTCTCCTAAAAGACATGCAATGAGCAACCTGGACACAGTTACAAAGCTGCAGACATTCACCTTTCCCTGGCTTCTCAGTCCACATGCCATCACTGCTAGGCCTCACCTCTCCTGGAACTCTTGAAAGTGCATAAATTGGAAATATAAAGTATCTTAGCATTAACAGCTTCAGTATCCCACCCAAGCAGTGAACAGAGGATGAGGAATACAGACACACAGGGGCATGCTCAGGGGCTACATGACCTCGGAGTCTGAGAGCAAGCAGGTACTGGGCAGGCCAAGAGTCGGGGTGCGAGAGCGACGGAAGTACAGGACCAAGAGAGAGCCCCTCCCTATCATGGATATTTATGGGGGATCGCAGGGGGAGTGGTTAAGCAACAATGCCCCCACTCAGGTTCCAGGTGATGAATGGTAAGCCTCACAGGTGGACAGGATTGATCGCACAGGTGATGGCGGGAATGGCGTCCAAGCTAGTGACCCTGAACTAGCTGCCTAAGACCACAACAATCCCAAATCAACAACCTAACATTATACCTCAAGGATGTAGGAGAAAAAAGAGCAAGCTAAACCAAAGTTGGCAAAAAGAAGAAACCAATAAAGATTACAATGTAGATAATGATAGAGAGTATGAGACAATAATGATGTGCTTTTCTATTCATTTTGTTACTGTATTGTATTGATTGACTTACGTAAAATGAGCTTCCTTGCACCCCTAGAACAAATTCCACTTGCTCATTGTATATGATCCTTTAAATGTACTATTAAATTTGCCTTACTACTATCTTATTAGACATTTTTGCTTGTATGTTTTTCAGAGATATTAGTCTGTATTTTGCTTTCATAGTTTCTTGACCTAGTTTTGGTATCAGGTTGATGTTAGCCTTAGAAAATGAGTTTGGAATGGTTTCTATATATTAAAAGAATTTAAAAATGATTACCACTAGTTCTTTTTTAAATATCTCTAGCTGGACTGGCCGGGGGTGGGTGGTGGAAGGAATAAGATTCAAACTAATAAAAGAAAAAATAAAAGTGACATTATTATTGCACATATTAAAAAATAACAATAATTTTAAAAGAATATTGTGCTGATTCTTAATAGGCACACAAACTACACCAGCCGACGTAAGATTCAGTAGTAACTGACATCAGCATTTGGTGTAGCGGTTAAGATGCCAGTTGAGAGGGGGCATCACCCATCAGAGAGCCTGCAGTGAATACTAGCATGAGTCCTGGGATGAGTTCTGGGGTGAGTCTCAGGAGCTTGAGTCTCTGCAGTTCCAGTGGGAGACCTGGATTGAGTTATAGATTCCTGGCTTTGGCCTGGTGCAGCCAGGGGAGTGAATCTGTGGTTGGAAGAACTCTGGCTCTCTGTTTCACAGTCACTCTGCCTTTCAATGATGTGAAAAAGGAAGAAAGGTAGGAACGGAAGGCGTGAGGTAGGGACAAGGAGAGAAGGGAAGGAATCTACGCATAAATGGCCAATAAGTTGGTAGTGTAAAAAGGTACAACCACTTGATAAAACATTGTGGCAATTCCCACAAAAAAGTAAGCTACACAGTCACTATATGACATAGCAAAGCTAAATTATATGTCCCAAAGAATTAAAATCAGCTATTTAAACAAATAAGTATATGTGAATATTCTTAGAAGCACTCTTCACTTAAGCAGTAAAGCATAAGAAAACCAAATATTCCTCAAGTGCTGAATAAACAATATAGAATAAAACAGTGTTGTGTTCGGCAGCAATGCAAAACAATATGTACTGATACATGTTGCGCCATGAATGAACATCACATTATGCTAGGAAAATGAAACCAGACATGAAAGGTCACATAGTGTGTGATTCTGTTTACATAAATTATCTAAAATAGGCAAATCCATAGAGAAAAAAAGCAGATTAGTGGTTTTAAGGAGTAGACAGGAAGGGAGAGGTAAGATGATTATTTAACATACATGACATTTTCTTTTGGATTAATGAAAACATTTTGAAATTAGATAGAAGTGATAGTTTTACAACATCAGGAGTGTACTAAATGCCTTTGAAATACACATTGAAAATGCTTACGTGATTTTTACATCAATTAATAAAGAAATCAATCTAGCTGCCATGAGAAGAATGAGTTTGAAAATAGCATAAATGGAAATGAGTTCAATTAGAAGGCTATTGCAGTGGTCCAGATGAGAGATAATGGTGACCTGAATTAACGGACCAGCAGTGCGGATGGAAAGAAGTAAATGAATTTGTCATTTAAGAGCCAGTTTGTTTAAGACTTGATAATCATTGAAAGGAAGAGTTGGTCGTAGTCACTGATAACATTTCCTGGGTTTTGAGACTGGAACATTTCCAAATTTGGGACCTGGGCAAAAGTACCCCAATTAGGATTCAAACCCATTTTATAGTTGCAGAAAAGTAACACAGAGATCCAGGAAGGGAAACATGCCCAGTACCACACTTCTGTTTCCCTGATTTCTGGTTCAGGAAGGAGACTTTGAAAATAATATCAAAAATGAGTAATGACTTTCAAAATCCACTTGAATATTTTCAAACAACTGCATAATCGGCATCTGATTTGCAATTACTTGAATTCCTGTGTTTGGAATCATGAAGTTTAATCATGATCAAATTGCAATAGAAGCACACCTTGTGTGAGACCACCATCTCCATTGAGTCTGCCCTCCCTTTAATACTTTCTGTCTAGTACTGACAACCCTGAAAGACCCTTGTCTTACTGATTTCCCAACACTGCCCAGTGAACACCCATAACCCCCCCTCCCCTCTGAAGTGATCCCATAAAGAATTGAATTTCTATAACCTTGAGCTTTCCTGTACTAGAATAAGGATGAGCTGCTTGGAGTACCCTCAAGTATAGGGATGAGTAGAAGAGGGGGCTGGGCAAGAGCAAAGGCACAAAGCATATGACATAGTATGGGGGGGCCTCAGTGGGGGTGGGGGCGTGGCAAAACCTCAGCTGCTGCAGAGGAAGAGCCAGGACCTTTTGTCACATAATGTATGGAAGAGTGTGTGCATGTATGTGATGATGATGATTAAATGATACATCGTATCAGCAAAAATTATCGCGACTGATGCTGATTAGGGATGCTGAAGAACTAATAGTAAGGAAGGAAACTAGAAAAATTGGTGTGAATGTGGAGAAGTAATACTAATTACAATCATTTATGCGAACTGCTCACCATTTATGACTAATTACCACCCAACACAATAACCATTAGGTATATCATTAAATGTGTGTCAGATTAACTTTGTTGTCAGTTTTATTTGTGATTATAACAGTAAACTCTGCATGTATGCTTGGGCCTAATAGTTTGTTGCTCATGCAAGCACAGTTGTCAGCTCACAATTTGGGGGGAAAAAGCACATTATGTCAGGACTGGAGCGTGGCAAGCTTTGAATTCCAGGCTAAGCAGCCTAAAGTTAATTTAGGAGGCGATGGGGAGCCCTTACAGAATAATCAACGGGGAGTTACGTGATCAGTGCTGTACTTTAGGAATCACAGATTGGCAGCGCTAAAAGATTCCTTAGAGATTACTCACCCAGTGGTCAGCAGCCAGGGAGCTGTGGTACTGGAAGGATTGGAAGGATTGCGGAAAGAGGAAAGGGAATCATGTATCTCTCCATAAAAACAGTGTACAGATCAACTACAATGTCAATATTATTTGCTTTAGGCTAGAGTTGATCAAACTGAGACACTGGTGAGATGATGTAGTAAGATGATTTACTATGATGAGAGCCTGATTATTTCTAACTAGGAAAATAAGTTTGTTGTTCCTTAACTAAGGAATATTTTAACATTTAAAATATATGAGGAGCAAAAAAGGTATCTTGGATGATTTTTTAAAAAGTTGGAGGCTATTGGAATACATTCCATCTTTTTGTTTATAGGAGAAACAGATGCTACAAGATGATCAAGTTTGCCTTACAGGAAGATGAATAAATGGTTGGGACAGTGAAAATGGAAGATAGATGTGACTAATGACCAGCATACAATCCACTGGCAAACTGCAGTGCCTAGATTAAAGTGAAAGAAGTTGATTTGAAAAAAAAAAAAAGTAGATGAGAAAGAACGTAAAGAAAATACCAGACAAATTCAGTGATTGGACATGCACAGAGGAAAAAAATTGTGATGTAACTTGAAATCCCCAGTATGACTTAATGGAACAATGATAACATCAAAAGCAGAAATATGGGAAGATAAAGGAATAACTACTTGAAGATAGAGAGGATTATAGTTTTAGACATATTGACTTTTTTTTTAAATTTTTATTACAAAGTCAGATATACAGACAGGAGGAGAGACAGAGAGGAAGATCTTCCATCCGATGATTCACTCCCCAAGTGAGCCGTAACGGCAGGTGCTGTGCCGATCCGAAGCCGGGAACCTGGAACTTCTTCCAGGTCTCCCACACGGGTGCGGGGTCCCAAGGCCTTGGGCCGTCCTCAACTGCTTTCCCAGGCCACAAGCAGGGAGATGGGTGAGAAGTGTGGATGCTGGGATTAGAACCAGTGTCCATATGGTATCCCGGCGCATGCAAGACGATGACTTTAGCCACTAGGCTACCATACTAGGCCCCGTCAATAAAATGTTTTTAAATAAAGCCAAGCATTTACAATTTTTTATTGTCATACTCTCTGAATACATACTACTTCTTAAAGTCAATATGTCTAGGGCGTGGCCTAGCGGCTAAAGTCCTCACCTTGAACGTGCTGGAATCCCATATGGGCGCCGGTTCTAATCCCGGCGGCCCCACTTCCCATCCAGCTCCCTGCTTGTGGCCTGGGAAAGCAGTTGAGGACGGCCCAAAACCTTGAGACCCTGCACCTGCATGGGAGACCCAGAAGAAGATCCTGGCTCCTGGCTTTGGATCGGCACAGCTCCAGTTGTGGTGGCTGCTTGAGGAGTGAATCCTCGGACATAACATCTTCCTCTCTGTCTCTCCTCCTTTCTGTATATCTGCCTTTCCAATAAGAAAAAAATAAATTAAATCTCAAAAAAAAAATAAGCTCAGGAATCTTTAAAAAATAATAAAAAAAAGATCTTTGTGACACTGATCAATAGTGTGAGGTTATACATTTCCTCTAAATTCCTCAAGTTACACACATTAAATAGGCAACATATTTTACATGTCAACAATATCTCAATAAAGTGTTTTTTAAAAAGATTTATTTATTTTTATTACAAAGTCAGATATACAGAGAGGAGGAGAGACAGAGAGGAAGATCTTCCATCCGATGATTCACTCCCCAAAGACCTGCAACGGGTGGTGCTGCGCAGATCCAAAGCCAGGAGCCTCCTCCAGGTTCCCCATGTGGATGCAGGGTCCCAAGCCCTTGGGCCGTCCTCTCCTGCTTTCCCAGGCCACAAGCAGAGAGCTGATGGGAAGTGGAGCTGCCAGGATTAGAACCAGCCCCCATATGGGATCCTGGCACATACAAGGAAAGAACTTTTAGCTGCTAGGCTACCATGCCAGGCCCGTCAGAAAGATCTTAATCACTTCTGAACGTCTCCTCTTACTCATTTTGTTTACTACCATTTTCATTTCCTTTTACGTGTTTGGCTGTGAATTATTACTTCTTTACATGGAATGGCTTTGGGTAAAGGATATTTTCTTCTTAAAAAATTGTATTTCATTGGAAAGGCAGATTTACTGAGAGAAGAGACAGTGAGAAAGAGCTTCTGTCCACTGGTTCACTCCCCAAGTGGCCACAATGGCCAGAGCTGAGCTGACCTGAAGCCAGGAGCCAAGAACTTCCTCAGGGTTTCCACGCAAGTGCAGGGTCCCAAGGCTTTGGGTCGTCCTCCGCTACTTTCCCAGGCCACAGCAGGAATTATTTGAAATACCCTTGAGTGCCATTCATTTCTTTCTAAAATATCCATTGTTCGCCATCCCTCCTCACAATGAATTCAAGTTCCATGAAGACAGGGATTTCTATGTGTTTGATTCATTACTATTTTGCAAGCAGCTAGATGAATCTGCCAAGTAGCAGGGCAGAATGAGCGCATCCATATCACTGTCCCAAAGCATGTTCTTCTTAAATGCGTTCTGATTCTGGTTTAGACAACAAACTCATCCCAGATATATGACAAAGAGTTTGATTTGGGGTTGGGGGAAAAGTCAAAGAGAGAAAATATCAGATTATTTTGTACATACAATGTGATAAGATTAGTTTCAGTCAATGCATTCACTTCAGTGAGATCATTAAATTTGCCACTGTTGCTTTTTGGAGTAGACAAAAGAGCAGATCTCCTTTTTCTGCCTCTTCCAAGAGGTCCAGCCATTTCCTAAGTGTTTACATCTGTAATTTAAATCTGTTGGGCTTAAATAGATTGGGGAAGAGATGTAAACACTAAAACTTAAGTTTAAGTCAAAGGTTTACGGAATCAAACAAGAGCTGAGTGAGGGCATGGGAATGTTGATGTTGCCACCATCAAAGGGACACTAAAATGCTGCTACCAGCAGAACTTACAAAAGATGAATTTAAATGACATAAATGAGGGAGATTATGACCCCCAAAATGCTAGAGATATTCTAGAGGCCGTGAAAAAAGCAAAAAGTTTGTATTGAAGTAACTCTTAGATATTTCACAATATTGAAAGCATAAAGGATAAAATGCAGAAAGCTGATCCAAACTTTAAAAGAAGTGTGACAATTCATCCAGGTGTAGAAAGGATGCTACCTGGGTGTTGCCAGAGTGTAGGAAAGGAAGGTGAGCACCGTTCAACTACCCCCATAAGCTTTTAACAAATGAATAAAACACTTTATTTTTTAAGGTTTATTTCTTTTTATTGCAAACAGATTTACAGAGAGAAGGAGAGACAGAGAAAGATCTCCTGTCCACGGGTTCATTCCCCAAGTGGCTGCAATAGCCAGAGCTGAGCCAATCAAAAGCCAGAAGCCAGGAGCTTCTTCCGGGTCTCCCATGCAGGTGCAGGGTCCCAAGGCTTTGGGCCATCCTTGACTGCTTTCCCAGGCCACAAGCAGGGAGCTGGATGGGAAGTGAGGCAGCTGGCAAAAGACCCAGCGCCCACATAGGATCCTGGTGCATGCAAGGTGAGGCTTTCGCCCTTAGGCTACCTCCCCAGGCCCGAATAAAACACTTTCACTCTCAGTGTTTCTAATGTTTCAATTGCAATGTTCTAAATAAATGTTAGTTTTGCTAATTTAGCTTTATTTCTTTGCATCTGTATAATGGAATGGTCAGTAAGAGTTTTTAAATGTTTTGATAAAAATTGAAAGTCAAAGTACAATTCATAATTTTTTTCCCACCAATTAAGATTGTTTGCACTGTTTCAGCTTGGCGTCATTTCTAACATCTACATTGCCATACACTGTGAGAACTGCCGGTGCAGTAATATTTACTAGGTCTGAGTTGACCTTGAAAGTGGATAGTTGCAGTAAAGGTGACTTGGTGGTGCCCTTTGGTGGTTTTTTTCAGTGCAATGTCTAGAATCCACAACAGGTGTGAGGATTCTATATGTACACATACACACACACACACACACACATTTAATCAATGAGTAATAGATGTAGCCAACTCAACAACCTGATACTTAGTGCTGCGAGGAATAGTGTCAGGAATGTCCCGTAGTCCCAACCCTTCTCTTCCTTGTCACTGTTGTACCTTCATATTCTCTCATAATTCGAGATTTAGTCCTTAGTGTTAAGCATGGCTTGCAAAGACTAACACAGCACATATGGCACTAGGAAGTTTCAGGAAAAAGCATGGTTGTCTTTGAGAGTGGGCATGTTTACAAAATGCATCATTTGAGAAAAAGAATCAAAATTTGACAATATGTGGCATGGCCTAAAATAATTTATTCCCCTTGACTCAAGAACTCTATTTCTAAGAACCTAGCTGAAGAGAAGCAAACTAAAAATTATGCACAAAAGTGTTTATTATGTTATTTATAATAGTTATATGTTAGAATTTAAAATGAGGGAATGTTTAAATGGATGATACGTGAAAAGTGAGACAACATTATATATCCTTTAAAATTACACTTATAGATACTGGGGATTATATATGGGATATCTTGAAATTATGTGGGAAGTATTTGTAGAATAATATGAACTCAAAAAATAATGCAAAATTGTATGTACTGTCTGATCTCGTTAAATGTATATAGGGGCATGCGTTTGGCTTAGCAGTTCTGATGTCATCACTTTGGACTTGCACATCCCATTTCAGAGTGCCTGGTTCAAGCCCCTGTTCTTCTGCTTCCCATCCAGCTTCCTGCTGATGTGTACCCTGGGAGGCCTCAGACGATGGCTCAAGTGATGGGGCTCCTTTCACCTACATAGGAGACCTGGCTTCGTTTCTTGGCTCAACGTTTGAACTGGCTTTAGCCTGGCCATTGTGGGTATTGAGGAATGACCAGCAGGGCATGAACCTGTCTCTGTCTATTGGCCTTTCACATAGAGGAAATCAGTTTTTTTCTTGAAAGAAGTATATAGAAAAAAATCTCAATATGCCAAAATGATATGGCTATTTTTGGTTATGGAAAGTGCATGAGCTTCATGTGTACATAAAAAGTACATGTAAATTGCTTTTTAGAAAGCCACACTAATACAGACTAGGAGCCAACACTAATGAGGACTACATTGACCTTGGGTAAGTTTCCTGCCTATCCCCACTGTATCCTTGTTACCTTACCTAAAAACAAACTAACAGTGATATTGAATGCCTAGGATTTTTATGGAAATCAAATGAGTCCATACTTTAAAATATTTGAAGAATATGTGGTATGTAATAAGTGATCAGTAAAGGTTAGCTATTACTGTAATTATTACTGACATATATATGGTTTTGAAATGAATATTTAGTTTTCATTCATTCTCTAGTACTACTCTCTAGGGATAGTCACTGCTTGTTGTTTGGTAGGTCCATCTAAGACTGCTTTATACAAACACACCAGAAAGTACATTAGCAGGAACCTAGAATTGGAAGTGGAACCAGGACTTAAACTTAGACACTCTAATTTGGGATGCAGGTCTCAAGTGCTGCACCGAATGTTCATACCCATGCCACTGTTTTTAATGGCAGTATTAGTGTTCCAGAGGATTTTGTTTTAGTGAGTCATTTCCTTACAAATACTTACAAACTTTGCCAACATTACAAATAATGCTACAATGATTCTGATCATATATATATACTTTTACACACTTATTTGAACATGCTTTAATCATATACTTTCCAAGAAGTAAAACTGTAGAGTCAAAGGATGTATACATTTGTAATATATGCAATATAACACATATGTGTTACATAATGTGATGCATTATGTAACACATATGTAATATATGTGAAATGTGTAAGATTGTGGAGTCAAAGGATATGTACATTCGTAATATATTACATATGTGTTTCATAATATTTATGTAATATATTGTGTGACACATATGTCATGTATGTAAAATATGTGTTATATGAAGTTTTCTCTTCAAAGAAGTAACACCAAGTTATCAATATGTAAGAGTGGTGGGTTTTTTTTTTTTCCAGAGCTTCATCCACTCTAGATATTATCAAGTTTCAAATTTTTCCTTAGCTGTCAGGCAGCACGTCTCCTCGGGATTATCATTTGCATCTCTCTGATCACTGTTGTGGTTGAGCATCTTTTTATATCTATATCAGTCATTTGCATTTCCTCTTCTGTGAAATGCTTGCTCACAGCCGTTTTCATGAACGTTTATTTTTTTACTTATACTTTGCTGTTGAAAAAAACAAGTGTTTCATATTTAACCTTGATTTATTCTTGATCAATTACATAAGTAAAGTATTTGTGCCATTCATAAGAGGAAAATGAAATATATATGCTTATAGAATTAAATGTTTCTGCTGTGAGTTAGGGGACAGGAAATAATTTTAATTGTTTAATTCTGCTTTTCTCAACTTAATATGAAAATAATCCTGCTTTTATTCTCCTGGCACTCCCAATTGGAAGCCACTGTTGGGTCATTTCAAATTTACCATCAACTTTTAACACAGTTATCTAAATTGCTCAAGTCTAAACCTAGGAAATTTAGCTCAGTAGTTCTGTAGCTTTTTTCACAAAGCCATCTCAGATCAAGCCAGAAGGAAGTGGAGGGCTGCAGTTATTTGTTATATCCAAGTCCGTTCTAACAACTTGTTCTAACCATTCAGACAGAGGCAGATGTATTTTTTTTTCTTTCAGAATTCTTTCAGAATGACCTCATAATTGGGCCGTTTCTGTAGGCTCAGTGTTGAAGAATAATGAGTTTCTGAACCATGAGGACATGTTTTGAAACAGAAGCAAATCGTGCCAATGATTTGGAACGCTGCTGTCAAGGGAATCTAAGGGCGGATGATGGGACCTGCTTCTGGGACGAGCCGGGTGTGGGCACGGCAGAGTCCGGAGTGGTCCTGGTTGGCTCTCCCTAGCCATCCCCTATCTCCACTTTCACTTAAGTAATGTGCTAATTGTCTAACAGCAGAGAAGCCAGCCCAAGCTGATTAGCAGTCTGGCTTAGTGACTGTGTAGCTCAACTCCATTTCTCCTGAATGATATTTCAGCTGTTCAAGGAAAGAAAGGCGCAGGCTGGAGGGATTATATGCCCTTAGTATCAAGGGTAACATAAGCTTAGGGGCACTTTGTAGCCGAGCACGGTAAGTAGGGTGCCTCTAAGGCTCTTTTCACTGATACATTACACAAAAAGATTTTCAGATTCAGGATCTTGACTGTTAAATTCAACTTGAGAATTGTGTGTGACCACAATCCGCCAGTCAGCCAATGTTTTACCTTGAGCGTTAGTGTCACTGGAAAAGTGTTAGTCTAGGGCACACATTAAGGTTATGAAGTTTTTGGGCCTTAAAGGGCTTCTACTCCAGTCTCACATCAGCCTTAAATATCCCTTGTGCATCTCTCCCAACCTCCACCTCCGACCAAGCTGGAAAGTGTCTTCTGCTCCCCTCTGATCTCCAGTGATGTGGGGGTTCAGGGGTTCGTTTAATGAATTGAAACTCTTTCTCCCTGCCAGTTGATCCCACCAGTAGGAGTTCAGTGGTTCCTCCCAGAAGTCTTCAGTGCCTTATACATCACAGTCTCTTCTTCCTCAGCTGTGGTAAGCTGCCGGGACATTTTTCATCAGGAAACTCTGGCACTTCTCTAACTTCCTCACTCCGCTGCCTGTGCTCCACACGCATGGCTTCCTCATGTGCCTCAAAAATGCAAAGCACATCCCTTTGCATTTTCTGTTCCCACTGCCAGAAATATTCTTGCCTCAATGAGTAGCAAAGTTCCTTTCCACACTTAGTGGACTCAAAGAATGCCTTTCCTGACCACTAGATCTAAACTAAGTCACTGTCTCCATCATGATCACTTCACCAAGCTAGATCTTTCTGCATAGTGCTTTTTACTCTCTGGAATGTAGTTAGCATCTGTTTACATGTTTGCCTGCAAACATGTTTACACGTTTCCTAGAGCTAAACATAACTGTCATGAGGACAAGTGCTGTGTCTGTCTCATCTAGCATGCAGTGGTGTTCAGTAAGCATTTGTTGAATGAATCCATACAAGATGGTTTTTATTGCCTTCAGCAACCTATTATGACTTTGTCAATGTCACTCTCAAACTATAGTGACCAAATTGGTAATAGAAATCTAGCTATCAATTGAGTAAAGCAAACTAATAAAGTAGAACAACTACATTATCCAACCACTGAATATATACCAGGCAGCAGGCATGATGCTAGATCAACGGATCAATGATCGCAAATAGCATCATATT
Source organism: Ochotona princeps (assembly GCF_030435755.1). Taxonomy (NCBI): domain Eukaryota; kingdom Metazoa; phylum Chordata; class Mammalia; order Lagomorpha; family Ochotonidae; genus Ochotona; species Ochotona princeps. The sequence continues at coordinate 97,606,774 of NC_080865.1, forward strand.
GGTCCTGCCTCCGAAGAACTCACTGCCTAGTGTCTGTCCGACATTCAAGTAGGATGAAGTGTTGTGGTTGTAGTGACTCTTCTGAGGGCCACATCATGTGTCACATCGTATACTTTATAGACATTTAAGACTTGTAGTTATTTTTAGGAATCCATGCAAAAGCATATATTCTATTACATTTCATTGGGTTAAATTTTGTCCATCTTTTCAAATTCAAATTATTATGAGATCCAAGTTCAGTTCATCAAGATTATCTTCTCGTCTTTCCAGATTTGTTTTATATCTGAATTTAATAAATGGATCTTCTATATATTTGTTCTATATGTTCAAGTCATCAATGAAAACATTCACCAGGACCAGACTCCGGACAGACCCCTGTGGCATACTGCCAGAAGACTCAGACCCAAGAGACAGCTTTTACAAATATGTGACTGTTGTCCAGCATTTCTGCTTACCAAGCTTCCATAGATATCAATTCAGAAACCCTGTCATCATGGACTTGAAGTTACTGGCTGTACCCTGCTCCTAATGAAACCACATTCATTGCAAACTAAAAACCACTGCTAGGCCCTGGAAGCCACTACAGGTTCTTAAATATTTCACTGGATACCCTTGTTTAAAGTCAATTTTTAGGTCTTCAATTGCTAGTATCCAGAATCTAAGTTTTTGCCATGTTCTGAAATCAAAATAAGTAAATCCATCTCCTTGATTCCAGAGCCTCTTCCATTCAGATTCCGCAAACTGTGTCAGGATAACACCTTCTCTTCCTTTTCTCTCTTGCTGTATCTTTTTTTCTAAACTGTCCGTTGGAGATACAGGTGCCTGGACAGGGATTTGAATCTCATTTATAGGATACCCAGCTCCCATCTCAATCCGAGCTTGTGCTGCCTCTAAATAAGGTTATTTTCTGACATTTCTAACCAGAAGTTCATTTTCTTTTTGCAGAGAATACAACTAATTTGTGGTTCTTGGGCTCTGTTCTTCCTCTCTTCCATCAGCATCACTGTAGCCTGTCTGTCCCCTGACTTGGCTCTTGATCCAAACATAACAAATGAAGCCCCATGCTTTCACTGTAGATACTGCCTCCTGGCCTCTGCTCATTGGTGGACTGTCCCCTTCCAAACATGATCTACACCAGCTAGTGAGCCATTTGGGGTTCATCTTTAATGACCTATCCCGTCATTCTTCCTTCACTCTGATTCAGCCACAAGTGGTTCTTTAAAGATGCTAGACATATCCCCCCAAATCAGGGCTTTTTCCCATACTTCAATTTCAGCTTGGAGCTCTGTTTATCTAGATATTTGTAGAGCTTGCACTCCACTTCATTCAGGTTTTTTCCAACCATCTCTTCATGGTTACCAAAACAGTACACAGGTAGACATCTGTCTGCGGGTCAGTCTCTATCCCTTAGTCGGTTGAAATCTTTTTAGCACTTATCACCACCTGACAGGTTTATTGGTTATTATTTTTCTTTCCACAACAAATTAAGTTGTATCATGACAATAGCCTTTGTTTTGTTTATTGCTACACCAGTGCTTCCATATATTAGGTATTTGATAAATGTGTTAAAAATTAGTGATGCCTCCCCAGACTTGGAGTGAGGGTCCTGCCAGCTCCACCACCCTTTCCCCCATCTTGACCAGAGTGTTAGCATTTTAAAGACTCCTTAGGAGGCCATGAAGCCTGGGCCTACTGATGAGACTCTAAGTAATAATGTTCAAACAACCAAGATTGTGGTTCATCATTTAAGGAGTGTGTGTTGACTATGTTTTAGGGAGAAAAACAGTGATGCCTAAGTACTTCCCCTATGACAGTGTTCCTTGAGACATGCATATTTCCACCATATGATGACTTTGAAGTGTCAAAGAATAAATACTACCATCATGAGAATATCAATTGAAAACTGGATGGAAATAAAACTTACATCCTGGAATTTCTGTGAGATGACCCAAGTACCATGTGCAGCCCACCTGACAGTATCACACAAGGCAGTACATGTCAGGTTGGAATTTGGTAGGACAAACCTAAAACCTGGAGGCAGAAGGGCTGCCCTACTAAAGGGAGCCTATCTGCTAGCAGAGAAGGTAAAGTCCTACTGTGTATTAAATTGCCATTAGCTACATCTGTTGGTGTTGACATGGAAAGAAGCCAAAAACTGTTTACAAGGCAGGAAGATGTACAATATATTTCATTGAACTGCACTTGAATTGACAGATAGCTATCTGGAGGGATATATTAAATAACATAGTTATCTGTGGATGGTATCATTTTATTTAGGTTTTTATAAAAACATTTTTGTTTATTTGAAGTAATTTAATTTTCTATTAAAACAATGATACTTTAAGCCATTTTCTAGTGTTATAACAATACCGCACGCTCAACGATTTATGAATAGCAGACATTCATTTGTCTTGTAGCTCTGGAGGCTCAGAAGTACAGGATCAAGGGATTGCATCTGGCAAGGGCCTTTTTCTGCGTTATTGTATGGTGAACAGCCTCATCTGATTAGAGTGCAAGAGAGAGGACAAGGATGAGGGCTGGTCTTAATCCTTGTCCTGGGATAAGTAAGCTGCCTTCTAGATAAGGGCCTTAATCCATTCCTGAGGATGACACCCTCATGAGTAAATCACTTTGAGATCCCATTTCTGAATACTGTCACAAGGACAATTAAAATTTCAACATGAGTTTTGGAAGGAATGTCCAAACCATGGCAGATGATGTGGATCATTGTAGCACCAAATGGAGTTCTGCTTGAAAGGATCTATAAGGAGCTGGTCAAAGTCATTTTTTCTGGAGAGTAACTGGAGAAATCCTAAGGAGGGCGACTCACTTCTCACTCACATAATAGTGCTTGGTTTCATACTATGTGCAGATACTAGTTTGTAAGTCTACACATGCTTAGAAATCTTTGAGAGTAGCTATTAGAAGTATTGTATGTGCTATGTCATAGGCCACTTGACCAGAAACTTTAAAAGGTATTAAAATTGAGATGACAATTTCCAAAACCTACGAAAGCTGGAGAATTTATATAGGAAGGTTGAACTGGAGTTCAAACTTTAAGCCATTTCTAAACTGTTTAATTTTTTTTAAAAAAATTTGAAAGGTAGAGTGACAAAGGAAAGACACACACAAAGAGCCAGAGAGAGAGAAACCTTTTATCCCCTGCTTTATTCCCCCAATGGCAGCACCTGCCGGAGCTGGGCCAGCCTCAAGGCAGAAGTACAGAGCTCCAGCAGGATCTTCAGCGAGTCCCAAAGGGATGGCAGGGCCAGAGGTACATGAGACATTGTCTGGAGCTTTCCAGGCCCAATAGGAGAGAGCTGGATCAAAAGTGGAGCAGCCAAGACCGGAATTGGCACTCCGCACTCCAATGTGGAATGTAGACCTAGTAAGACCTTTTCTGGTTTTGTTTGTTTCTTTGCTTGTTTGTTTTTAAGCTTTAATTACTTGTATTGGAAAGGCAGAGTTAACATAGAGAGAAGGACAGATAAAGGTCTTCCATCCATCACTTTACTCCCCAAGTGGCCACAATGGCCAGAGCTGAGCCTTTCTGAAGCCAGGAGCCAGGAGCCTCCTCAGGGTCTCCCACATGAGTACAGGGTCCCAAGACTTGGGATATCCCCCACTGCTTTCCTAGGCCCCAAGCAGGGAGCTGGATGGGAAGTGGAGCACTGGGACAGGAGCTGGTGCCCATATGGGATGCTGGCGACATATGCAGAGGATTAGTCTGTTGAACCATGGCACCAGCCCCCGCTTATTTTATCCTGGACAGACATAATCAAATAAATATGTCAGATAGCGATACTTAAACTGCATCCCAATCAAGAAAATTGCTCAAGACCTGCCTCTCCTTCTGATGCCAGCATTCCTGCTAATGTGTACCCAGAGAACCATCAGATGATAGCTCACATACTTAGGTCCCTGCCTCCCATGTGGGAGACCCAAATGGAGTTCCTGGCTCCAGCAGGGCCCAGCTACAGCTGGTATGTGCATTGGGGAAGCAAACCAGAGAATGGAAGATCTTTCTGTTTTTCTCTCTCTCTCTCTCTCTTTCTCTTTCTCTCTCTCTCTCTCTCACACACACACACCCCCTATCTCTCTTTGTAACTCTGTCTTTAATGCAAAGGTTCAGATGTGAGGATATGCTTAACATCTCCAAGCAGCAGCAAGGAAGTGGGTGGACCTATATCAAAGTGCTGGGAGAGTGGCTGGAGATGAGCTCAGCCAGGTACTGTGGAGCTGCCATGGCTAGGATATCATGAGCTATAACTTGAGCTTTGAACTGTAGTAAATGCTATGCCCCTCCCCCCCCACACACACATACACACGAAGCAGAAGATAAGTGGTGGAGGGATGGCACTGTATATGCATTAGTTGAATAATTAATCTTCACAAGTCTGTGAAGTAGCAAATCATTGAATTCCATTTGTAGATAAGGAAGGGGGGACTCAAAAAGCTTATATTACTCCTCTCAAATCACCTGCCTAGTTACAGGTGTGCAAGTAACCCATGTTGCCCCTGGACTTGTTGCCCGGACCAAGCCCACAGGCTTCCTGAGTCTAAGAGATGCCTGAGGAGACAGTGTTAATCAGAGGCCATGCCCTGGGCCTCTGGGAGTCACAGTATTTATTACCTGATACCCACCTCTTTGAAATGCTAATTAGCCATTGTTTCCAACTTGTCCAGTGCTTTCATCCTAAAACCTTTAAAGATTTTTTACTAAATGGGGCAACCACCGTTTTCCACCAAACTGCGAACTCTTGCTTGGACCTCAGCCCAAACAAGCAGAATCAGCTATTAAAGTCCAGCTGAGGGCCTTATCTGCACCCCCCTGTCCAATGGTAAAGCTTGGGATTCCTGTGAAAATGCAAATGACCCTGGAAGGAATACCAAGGGCCCTGTCAGGTCTCAGCAGTCCTAGGGGATCTGACCTGTTTCCAAGGCCAGATGTAGAAGAGGCTGCAGTGGGTTTTACACCAGGAAGCACAAGGACCTTGGGAAACAGGTTGGCCCCAGGCTGCAGAGTATGCTCCTGCACCCGTACGCATCCTCCCAACCCTGACAAGGCGGGGAGGGGTTTTCAATTTAGCAGCAAGGGCACAGTGCCACGTCGTACAGCTTGTGTGACTATTTGCCTGATGATTGGGCATTAGGGAGTCAGAGCAGAATCTGTGTCCTGATGAGTGAAGCAGAACTGTTCATTCTTAGGTTTCTCGCGGCCCCAAGGAGTTCCCTTCTGTGTTCCTTGAATAGAACCAATTAATTGCACTTAAGGTGGAACCTGGGCTCCCAAGACAATTCAGTGGCCCATCTATATTCAGCCAAACTATTCTAAGGTCTAAAAGACATTTTTTCGACTGGTTGTTAGCATAAAGCAGTGTATCATATTTGTCCCTCCCTCTGCCAGGAAAGCTCTCCCGATGTTCCAGTTGAAATTATTTCCTCCCTCCCCTCACTGCCATGCCCTTTGCTTGTGCTTCTCCTCCAGTGTTTCCCAGTGTCGTCCTTATTAACGTTATTTATGTGTGTGTCTGTCTCCTCTTCCAGATCATGAGCTCCTGGAGGGCAGACACTGCTGTTTATTCATCTCTGGCCACCACGGACTGCGTGCAGGCCCTGCACATCGTAAGTACTCAATAACTGCTTGTTGAATTGAATTATTACTCCCTGCTACTGTTGTTGTGATTGGCATTCATTCATTTAGTTCATTTGCCCCTTAAGAATCTCCTGCCAAGACTCAAAAGTAAAGATGCACAAGTACAAAGAGACAGGCGTAGAACACTTGATGGTTTTTGGTTGTTTTATTTAAAATAGGCCTGAATGAAAAGAAATGTTTTCTTAGGCCTTGCCAGACAGACAGAAAAGGCTCTCGGCAGATTAAGAGGAGTGTTGTTCTCAAACCGCATCCAGTGTCTGTCGGAGTCCCCAATGGGTGGAGAGGTCTGTGTGGCTGTAAACACCGGCTCAAAGGCTACTTGGATCCATTCTGACATATGTCATATTTTCAAGAGAGGTGTTGAAAGCAGAGTCAAGCTAACAGCCAGTCAAAGTGCCGCTCAGTGCACTGGAGTTGGCTTTACATGAAAGCAGCTAGTGAGCACCTCGGGGAACAGCATTGCCCCCAGGTCTTCCCCGGGGAGCTACTTGAAAAGTTGAGAAGTATTGTCACATAGCCACATTCCCTCCATTCCACGCCATGGGGCTGGCCTCACAGACACTTTGTAAGGACTACATGCTAGCTGTCAGGTTGCATTTCTCTTCACCCTGTTGATGCTATCAGTTGAAAACAGCACATCTGCATAGACTGACACATTTAGGAAACTTCAGGGCATACAATGTCCAAACTCCCACTGTTGGACTGAGTCAATTGAGCATGGAAAAAAAGATCTAATATCTGTAGTGACAAGGCAACAGGGTCAGGCAGACAGGCAAGGTGTGAATATCTACTATGCACCCACTCTGCGCCTGGGCCTGGACTGGTGATAACCAAAATAGACATAGTATCAGTCCCTATGGAGCCCTGAAGGATGGAGGTGGAGACAGAAAAGGAGTAGGGCAGAGAGTGGCTTTAAACAAATGCTTTTATAACCATCGAACTATTTCCACCTATACCATGAGCTCTTACAGACTAAGGAGTATGCAAGAGCAAAGTTGGACTCAATTGAAAGGATCATGGAAGCCTTTTCTATAGAAATACATTGTAAACAGAGATCTGAAAGATGAATAGGAATTAACGAAGTAAGACATAGATGTGTGTGTTGGAGAGGGTATAACGCAGGGAAGGAGGACAAGACTTTGAGCAGATCATGACTCATTGCTGTTGGAAGATACAAGATAAGACCAGTATGTTTGGAGTATGGCAAATGTGCTTGGGTGTTGGAGATGTAAGGGGTAGACTTGGGGAAGTGAACAAGCAGCTGGATTGTGTATGGCCTCACATCATCTGGTACTTTGTTATTGTGAAGAGTTGGGTGAGGAGGAACTAATAAAGACAAGCTTATGGCTTTCAAATTCAGCAGGAATGGCAAAGGAGGAGGAATAACCTACTAACACATACTCTAAAATGCATGAACCTCCAAAATACCATACTATGTGAAGGATCACCAAAGACCACATATCGTCTGATTCCATTCATGTGAAATGTCCAGAAATGGCAAAGACAGCTAGTAGTTGCCTGGGTTTCAGAATGGAACATGACAGAAAATGAGCTATAAGAAATATCTTAGTGGTGAGAAATTCAATTCTAAAAGTGAAGTGTGCTAGTGATTGTACAGTGTTGTGAATTTCTTAAAAAAAGAAAACATTTAAACATTGAAATGATCTTTTTGAGGCATGTCAAACAGAGAAAGACCTTTTCCTGCCATACAGCCTCACTAACCCTGAGTTCCGTGCAGGTCGCAGGCTCCATGCCTAGTCTCTACAGGCAGGCATCCTGGGAGGACATTTGTTGACTTCCTCGGTGCATCTAGCTCTATGCGGACAGTGGGCACAAGCAGACCCTGTCTTCAGAACTCTGAATTGGACACATGATGGAAGTGTCTAGTCGCCCTAGGGATGGCCATCGTTTTTATAGATAGGAGGACAAAAGTGTACCTGCCCATTCATTGAGAGACAGTTATTAGTGAACACCTTTGCTTTCCAGAAGGCACATTCTAACCATAGACCTGTCCAGAGAACCAAAAGAAGTGGGGCCTTGAAAAAAGTTAGGAGCTAACTGGTCATCAAGGTGTTAAAGGAGCAGGCCTATCGTTTATGAGCTTTGGTGGTCCACCAGTCTTCTGTGGGTAGCCTGCATCTGTTAAGTTTCAACAACCTTCATGGTAATAGTCACCTAAGCAGGGAATGGAATTGGGAGGAAAACCTGTGGCTCATTGGGTAGAACAGTGACTCTCTTATACCCCAGACGGGAGATGAAAGGTCACAACTGATCTCTGTCTCTTCCAAAGGGAACAGTTTGGTCTAAATCCATCCAGCAACAAAATGAATTGGCTTCCCCATCCAGTAGTGTTTGGGGAGAGCAGTGGGAAAGATCACTAAATTGTTATATTTATATAATTAAAATCTGTCACTGTGATCATTTGTTAAGCATAATGTTCTCTGTTACCACTGAGATAATATAACCCAACTCTTCTCTGGCTAAGGATTTCCCCATCTTGTTTTCATCCCAATTAAGATTGCCTCATCTGTGAGATGGACATCATTCTAGAACTTTCCTTATTAGGTATCTGGAAGGATACAATAAAATAGGATAGGGACTGCACATCACCTTCTGTGACTCCCATTTGTAGGTATTCAATAAATGACAGCTTCTATAGACATACAACAAAGAAAACAAGAATAAAATAGTTCATACCTTTTCAAGCTATTCGTCACTATCCACTGTTTTAAAAAGATTGTTTAATCATGTGTTTGAATGGCAGAGTTACAGAGAAAGATGGGGACAGAGATCTTTCATCCTGTTTCACTCCCTGAATGACTACCCAGGCCAGAGCTGGGCCAGTCCAAAGCCAGGAGCCAAGAACCTTCCCCCCACACACTCACACAGGGGTAGGGACCCAAGCACTCATCCACTGATTCCTTGATTTAAAGTGGAACAGCTGGCTCCCCTATGCAATGCCAGCACTGTAGGGGTGGCTTTATTAAAAATGAAAACGAAGCTATTAAGAATGAAGACTAGGCCTATTACTAATTTTTGGATTTGACACAGGAAGAGGGCATACCTGTAGTCATTTGTACCTTCCAATTGTACCTTCAAAGACAAAGTCAGAGCTTCCTGGGCTTGTAATCATGATTTCCCTCTCTGACTTTTAAAAATCTCTTGCACCCCAGTTCACAGATGGAAACACTGAGGCAGGGGAATATTACTGAGAAAATGGCAAGTAAAAATTTGAAACTGTTCCTGCCCCCGCCAGTCTTGCCTTTTTGTATCCAGTGAACCCAAGGTAAAAAAAAAAAAAAAAAAAAAAAAAAAAAAGTGGATTCTTTTTACATCACAAAACTCCCATGATGTAAGATTTCTGTTCTGTAGCATATCTGAAGTACTCAAGTTTGTGTAAATGTTTTTATTTTTTATAATCTACCTTCTTTATAGCCCATAGCTCATCAGAAGCCTTAGGGAATTCCTGGTTCCTGCTTTTGATGAGGGACTTGTGTAATGAGCCCCTGGAAGGTGCCTGTCAGCTCTACATTTTGCATATGTAGAGATGTCCCTGGGGTTTGGAAGAATGCATGAAACGGTGTTTCCTTAGTAAAGGTCGTTGTAAAAGAAGGCTATGTCTACCTTTTCTCGGATAATCCGGTCGGATACTTTGGGAAATCACCAGGAATAATTAACGTGTTCTGGATGACGCGTGCTTAACTAATTGGGCTGAAAACCAGGGTTGGTTAGCAAGTTGGCTAAATGCCAGGTAGCAGGTGTTTGCATAGAGTCAGCCTTGATTCCTTTTTCAAAGAAGGGAGGAAGGCCTATGCATGTTTTGCTTTTGAAAAAGTTTGCCTAGATTTTACCCCACTCCCAACCTCATTTGAAAATGCTGAAGGCAAAAAAAAAAGTTTATTAGCATCAAAATAAAGATTATTTCTTTTTACCATGGTTTTGTTTCTTCAGCTCCCCCCCCCCCCCCCCCGGATTTTAAGAGGTCATTGCACATTTCTATTTGTCTTTATTTACCTCTTATTTTGATCAGAGGCACACAGCCAGGACTATTTTATGAAATTTTGCTTCGAGGACAGTAGGACAGGAACTTTTTGCAAGAAAAGCACCATTTCTCTCCATAGTTTAATTGCCAAATGCTTGGCATTTCCCAGTGAGCACTATCATGTTCACCTTTGGGTTAGCTTGTAGTTTAACTCTTCAAAGAACAAATTTATATTGCTGTCACTTTCCTCCACTGAAACGTTGAAACTGTTCATCAGCAGTCCTTTGAGGGAAGGCGAAGGACTGCCACTGATGGGCACAGGGACATTTCGGCAGGATTTCTGGATCTCTTTAAGTGGGGAACAACATTCCCTACATACCACTGATAAACAAGCATCTCTGAATATGCATCTGAATCCCAGCCCCCAGGGGTCATTTGGATAAACACGTGCTTGAGTCTAAGGAGGGAGGGATTCCCTCCTTCCAGAGAACTAACTGGGCTAGAGAAACTTTCCCAAGGCTTCCCAGAAGGTAGCTGCAAAGAATAGAATCCCTCTTGAGCTAGCAGTAAAAGCTTTGGAGGAGTCTCACAGAACTCCAGGGCAGGAGGAGGCAGGACACCCGTCAGCCAGGCAGCCTCTCTTTGTCCCGCTAGCCTCTGCCTCACAGCACATCTTCTTCAGGCTTTACTTACAGAAGGAGTGCCTTGGCATTCTCCCTGGCCTCCTGACTGTGCTTCTCAGGAGTCGGAAGTCTCCGGGCTAGTTTGTGAAAATACGTGACACCGTTACAGCAAGCCCTTTGGTCACGCTGATTGCTGTATTTATTTTTTAGCGAAAAACTCCAGAGGTACAGGGGTCAAATCAGGCCATCTTTCCTCCCTTTTTGCTCTGACTTCCCAGGATCCTGCCCAGCTAGAAATGAGTCAGAGAAACTAGAAAGTTACCATTTTTTTTTTTCTCAACACTACCAATTTGTTAGACATCTCGGATGCCACTGGGCAGTACTTGTCAATGAAGCTCTCCTCTGTTGCTCACATGGAAAATGCCTGGCACGTGGGAAGCACTACAGCTCTCTCACATGCACCCTGGCACAGGTCCACTGCTGTGCAGCTCTCCTGCTGCTGTTCCCGGCTTTGGCCTCCAAATCCTTCTTGGGGCTAATGGCTAGATAAAACAAGTTGTGATATTTCTAGATAATGAGATAAACAGAAATGATTCGTGCTACAATGTGGATGAATTTTGAAAACATTACAAAGCAAGACAGTTACAAAAGTGCAGGTATTGAATAATTCCACCTCACTGAAATATCCAGACACCAAGTACTGGTGGATACCAGGGCTAGGAGGAGTTATTGCTTAATGGATAAAGAGTTTCTTTGAAGGGGGTGATGCAAATGTCCTGGAGTTCGATTATGGTAACATATCTGTAACTTTGGGAATACAACTAAACCCATTCAATCATATAAATTAGTAGTGTGAGTTTTACAGTATGTTAATTATATCTCAATAAAAATTTTAAAAAAGCAAAGAAACCTCTTTTCCCTAGCAGTCCAGGAAGCCACACTGGTGGAATCAGTATGTGTCATGAACTCTGAGGTTTGGTTCTTTAGCTTTTAAAGTCTATTTGTGTATGAGCTGAGATCCTGCAAGTTATACTTTATATAATCCCAGACCTTTTGGCTTCATTTCTTCCAGAATGTTATTCCATTTCCCCCTTCATACCTACTGAAATCTTATGCATCCAATACAAATGAAACACCTGCTATGAATCCTTCCCTTATTCCTTCCACATCTCTCTTCACCCTAGAGCAACAAAATTCCCCGTTTTCTCCATTCTGATAGCACCTTGGGTATGCCTCGAGCCCAGTCCATGTCACACTATTGTAGTTGTCTCCTTATTGCATAGTATTTTTCTCTTAACTGCTTTCCTAAGGTTAGCATCTGCAGCCCCTTCATAGAGCTGAGTCCAGATTAACAAAATGTGGTCTCAGTTCTCCCACTTCCTCAGAAGTATCAGGAGGAGACAGATAATTAACTACACATGCATGTGCCTGGCATGAGACAGCTACATGGGACCTGGAGAAGACAAATGTTGAAGAGGCATCACAGAGGACGTGACATCGGAGCCTAGACTGAACATATGAACAGGATGTGCACAGATGGAAAGGTTATGTGTAGCATGAAAGAGTGGGCAGGTGCCTTCCAGCATTACAGATGGAGTAGATGGCGTGCACTGTAACACACATGTCAAAGGGCATGACACAGGCAAGGACTTTCAAAAACCGGTTAGTCATCACAGGCAACTTTGATAGAGCCCAGGAACAGAACATGAAGTTCTGTCACCCTAAAAAAAAACAAATGTGAATTTTTTCTGGATCAGAAGTGGAGCAGGCAGGACTCAAATCAGCAACCCTATGGGATGCTGGCACGTAAGTGTCAGTTTTATCCGCTGTGCCACAGTGCTGCACTGCTCCCATGCCAGAATTCTAACTCATGGGACTGTGTATGAAGAGATGCATGTTTGCTTAATTTTTTAAAAAGAGTTATTTATTTTTATTACAAAGTCAGATGTACAGAGAGGAGAGACAGAGAGGAAGATCTTCTGTCTGATGATTCACTCCCCAAGTGAGTGCAACGGCCGGTGCTATGCCGATCATAAGCCGGGAACCAGGAACCTCTTCCGGGTCTCCCATGCGGGTGCAGTGTCCCAAGGCTTTGGGCCGTCCTCGACTGCTTTCCCAGGCCACAGGCAGGGAGCTGGTTGGGAAGTGGAGCTGCCGGGACTAGAACCGGCGCCCATATGGGATCCCGGGGCTTTCAAGGCGAGGACTTTCACCTGCTAGGCCACGCCACCGGGCCCATGTTTGCTTATTTTTAAAAACGATTTATTGTATTTATGTCAGAAACAGAGTTACAGAGAGAGAGGAGAGGCAGATCTTCCCTCTGCTGATTCACTCTCTAAATGCTTACAGCAGTGGGGGCTGGGCCAAGCTGAAACTAAGAACCTGGCACTCCATTGAGATCCGGGCATATGGGTGTCAGGGACACAAGTACTTGGGCCAACATTCCCTGATTTCTCGGATGCATTAGCAGGCAGGTGAATTGGAAACAGGGTAGGTGGGATTCATACCTGCACACTGATATGCAGGTGTTCTAAATAACAAGTTAACATTGCAATGCCCATACCTGTATGTCATTTTAAGCCAAGAGGAGATGATATTTTGTTACGTAACACTAGAAAACTAATATAGGATCATTCACAATTAACCTTTAGCATTTGTGATAAATTATTTCAGTAAACTTAGAGTATAAGGAAACTGCCTAAATTGGATAAAAGGCTCTTACATAAAAACTTGCAGCATATATATTTCCATCTGATAAGCAACTGAATGTTACTTCCTTTACAAGGAAAGAAAAAAATCAAGGATGTCTATTCCTCTCTGTCAATATTATGCTTGAACTTATAGCCTGTGAAATAAGGCAAGAATAACAAAGATAACACATCCAAATTGGCAATGAAAAAAAAATCAAACTATCTTTATTTGTAGATGCCATGTTTATAAGTACAAAACATACCAAATAACCATAGAAATAAAGAAAGAAATTTGGTAAGGTTGCAGCATGCAAGATCAATATGCAAAAATCTATTGTATTTCCATTTAAAGGAAGAAACTATTTGAAAAACATACTTTTAAAAACTTATGCTATTTGCCTACCGGCCAAAATAGGTCCGTGTGGCACCCAGACCTAACGTCCAACAGGTTCCAGCAAGATCAGTGCCACCACCAACCTAATTATATAAGACACCTGGTGTCTCTCTAATCCTGGGACCTGCTCCAACCGGAAGTGGGAGAAAGGTTGCAGAGACAACAGTGCAACCTCAGCACGGTATCACAGGAGGTGGAGAGTGGTGAGACAAGAGCTGGGGCTGTGGAGACCATGGTGGAAATCTGACGTAAGAACCCAGCCCTGGAACTCGCTGGAGGTTGTGGCACAAGTGGCTGCAAGGAAAACATGCTATTCAATAGAGTACCAAAACCTTAAAATAGTCCAAATAATAATTTCATCAAAGTATAAGTAAAAATCCAAAGGCAAAATACATAATATTACTGAAGGAAAAAATTAAATCTAAATAAATGCAAGCCCTTGTTAAGAAAAAAAAAGACCCGGGCCCTGCACAGTAGCCTAGCAGCTAAAGTCCTCGCCTTGCCACGGTTCTAATCCTGGAAGCCCTGTTTCCCATCTAGCTGCCTGCTTGTGGCCTGGGAAAGCAGTCGAGGACGGCCCAAAACCTTGGGACCCTGTACCCATGTGGGAGACCTGGAAGAGGCTCTTGGCTCCTGGCTTCTGATTGGCGCAGCTGCAGCCATGGTGGCCACTTGGGGAGTAAATCGATGGACAGAGGATCTTTCTCTCTGTCTCTCCTTCTCTCTATATATCTGACTTTGCAATAAAAATAAAATAAATCTTTTAAAAAATAAAACACTCAAGTGAGACCCTTATACTCTTCCACCACCACAACAACAAAAAAAAAGTGCATGTGAAAACTAGTTCATGGGCACTCACCAGACACCACATCTACCAGATTGGCTGTTAGATTTCATAGACTAGAAACCACTTTGCTGCTCCCTCAGCAGAAGTTTGTGTCCTGAGAAAGTGATATTAACAAGATGAATGAACAAGAGATAACAGACTTTGTGCCCTCAGGGGGAAAAACAACAACAGTTAGGTATCCATGAACAAAAATAGCCTTGGAAGGGCTCAACAGTCCAGCCAATAACCTACAAGAACACAGTGGAGAAACGGGTGGAGAATAACTACAGACAGGATCAAACAAGTGTGAGGCTACCAGTATCAGCTGTGTGGCAGGTGCCAACATGATCGCCAGTGACCTGCACTGCAGAGAACCCCAGCAATCTTTGTCACTGTGGAACTCAGGCGCCCCTGTGGCAGCATGGGCTCCCCGGCTTTCATAGAAGACCTCCTAGTGCCCGCAAGTGTGTAAGCCTACTCTACAGAGAACTTTGACAGTTTTTGCCAGTGAAGTAACTAGCAAGTGTGGCTACTGCAGTCTGCCAGAGAGGGAAATACTGTAACTTGACCCAGGACCAAGGCTGCCACTCCCCCAAGCCCACACTTGACCCCTAGAGTCAGAAAGCTAGAGTCACTATAGGCTGGCCTGTTGCCCAGCATCCTTGAGCCACCATTGCTCCATCAGTGCCCACACTCCAGACAAGAGAACCACCGATGCACCAGACACATCGTGACTTGGGCCCCAGAGCAGCTGTCACTCTGCACACACCTGTGCTCCTGGTTTGGCTCTCTGATTGCTCCTCAAGCATGGCCTGGGACACTGGAGCCAGGACCACACACCAAGAGTGCCTGTGCCCAAGGGCCTAGAGCCACCCAAGCTGTGTACTCTCCTGTACTTCCCTGGGTACCTCCAAGTCAGACACCAATACTGCGGCAGAGTCTCCTGTGCCCCAACAGTTGTGCCAGCTCCACCCCAGATCCTGAACCTGCACTTACTGCCTGTTAATGGACATACTGCAGACTCTAGTTTGGTGACTGACCCATAGATTTTCCCCAAACAAACAATGGTGGAACCTTTACAAACATCCTTGGGAGTCTGACCTTGTACCATTAGGGTTCCCCTTGGCTGTGACTTCTCCTGATCAGGGAATAATCCCTCGGAGGTTTCACTGCTGAAGCATAAAAGATTTTTAAAATCCTAACTTATATGTGTGTGTGTGTGTGTGTGTGTGTGAGAGAGAGAGAGAGAGAGAGAGACAGAGAGAGAGAGAGATTTATTTTAATTTGAAAGGCAGAGTTAGAGAGAGAAGGAGAGAGAGAGGTCTTCCATTCACTGGTTCATTCCCCATATGGCCCCAACAGCCAGAGCTGGTCACAAACCAGGAGCCAGGAACTTCTTCCATGTCTGCCAGGTGAATAGCAGGGGCCCAAGCATCTGAACCATCTTCTCCTGATTTCCCAAACACGTCAGAGGGAGCTGGATCAGAGGTGGAGCAACCAGGACTAGAACCAACGCCCATGGGGGATCCTAGAGCATAGATGGTGGCTTTACCCGCTCCATCACAGCACTGGCTTCAAGAACTTTATAGAGTGAGCTTTTGCCCCAGTAACTCCAGTTACCAACTAAACCAAGCCCCTGAAATGATTCAGAAATCTTTTAATCAGGAAACACCAGCACTATGTCAGACACTGGGGAAGAAGTGGGGAACAAGTCAAAAATGGTTTCTGCTTGAAGGAAGACATGCTTGGCACATGAGACAAACATTAAGTAAATACTATACAACTCATCTGGTTATTTGATTATATTCTGAGCTTTTGAATATTGTAGGACAAGGCATTGGAGTCTTTTGAACAACCATTTTGGGGGCTTCCTGTAGGTATGACTGCTATGTAGCAGTCAGCTCTGTTGCATGTGGACAGCCAAGGAAGCTGCCTGGCCTGGCTGGCCCATGCTTGTGGGATTGGACAATTGTAGTAAAATTGCAGAGGGCTTTCAGGTCACTTGACAGAGGAGGAGACCCCAGTGGACCAGGAACCTAGGACCAGGGACCAATACGGATTATTAAGCAGAAAGAACCAAAAGCAGCATGTCGTCATGACTTTACAGGAACCATTCAATTCCTGCTGCAGTAATCTTGAATGACAGTACTACGTTCCCCTTGTCCTAGGGCCCTGGGTTTCCACAAAACTCTAGATAAAAAATCAGGACTCTCTCCTTTTCTGTTATAGGATTGGCCACTCCTCATTCCCTTGTGTGGACTTCTTTTCCTCTGCTTAGTGTCTTAATGTTGGAAAACCCTAGGATTCAGTTGTTTCCATCTTCTTTTTACTGTGTGCACAGTCGCCCATGTTGATCTCAAGTTCATGATTATAGTGGGGAAAATGTAATGACTCCCAAATGTATATTTTCAGCCCATAATGACAACTTCACTACCTAACAGGTGTCTTCATGCACATGTTTAAAAGGCTTTCCTACTTTAGCAAGTCCAAAACCAAACTATTTTTTTTCCACCCAAAATGCTATTACTTTTTTTTAGCATAAGACCAACACATAGATTTATTGAGAATAGAGACTGCAGAAATTATTTCATGGACATACTGCTACGTTTTCTGAGTAAGATTACAGTAATATGCCTTAGAGAAAGGACAGTCTCTGTTTTTATTTTAACTCTTTTTTAATTATTATTTTTTGATACAGTTTAGTTGGCACTGGGGTCTCCCTTCCCCCTCCCCCATGTTCCCTTCCCTCCCTTCTATTCTCCCCTCTAGTCTCACAATGGGTGCCTTTCCTGTATTTCCACAGTCCATCATGCTGCCACTAGAGTGTCTCCCAGCCATGTAGGAGACTGTCATTTCATGGTGAGTTCATTCTTGTATCCCAGAGCCCTAATGAAGGTACAATGAGGACTAGATCTTTGTTATTTATGGGCAATACCAATAACATTGATAAAAGGGACACTGATCATCTCAGGTAATTATAAACAATCAGTCTCTTATGGATGGTTGAGAAGTGAATTACATCACAAGTTCTTATTACAAAAGGTACAGGTAGGGTAGGAAGTGACATAAGGCAAGATTCACATGTAATATCCCTAGATTTGACATCGTATTATCTTATGTTAGAGCAAACATATGACCTTTTGGGATTGGCTCATTTCCCTTAACATTATGGTCTCTAATTTGGCCCATTTGGCCACAAAGACTTGTATTTCATTTTTTGTTAATAGCAGATTAATATTCCATAGTGTAGATGAACCACCGTTTCTTTATCCAATCCTCTGGTAATGGGCATTCAGGTTGTTTCCATGTTCTTGCGACTGTTGATTGTGCTGCAATGAACACTGATGTGCATGTTGCTTTCTTGTATAACAAGTCTTTTGGATATATCCCTAGAAGTGATATTGTTGGGTCATATGGTTGGGGATTGCCTAAGTGTTCTCCATACTGACTTCCATAGTGGCTGCACTAGCCTGTATTCCCACCAACAGTTGAGTAGGGTTCCCTTCTCTCCACAACCTCGCCAGCAGGTATTGTTGGTAGTTTTCTGTATATGGGCAATTCTCTCTGGAGTTAAGTGCAACCTCAGTGTCGTTTTTATTTGAACTTCCCTTATTGCCAGGGAGCTTGAACATTTTTTTTAATGGTTCAGAGCATTATAGAGTAAGCTTTTGCTCCAATAACCCCAGTTACCAACTCACTCCAAGTCCCTGGAATGCTTTATAAGTCTGTGAGCATTTGTTGGGCTCAGTGAATGACATCACCATTCACAAATCATTCAAGCCTGAGATGTATGATGCTTCCTAGAGTCCTATTTCTTAGTCACCACATACATTTCATTGTCTCTATCCCTACATAGGTCCTAAACCCATCCACCCCTTCCAATCTCTAACATCATAGTCATGTAGTTCAAGTCAGAAATATTGCTTTCCTTTATGCCTGCAATGAAGGTCTTCCCCTTCATCTCTTACTTCCCTTCAAACCAGTGTGCACAATTGCAACCAACGCTCCACACTCAGCGACTGCAACATTATGTCATATTTCTGCCTAAAACTTTCCAGTTTCACTTCCTGTTTATTTCATGTGGAATGAAAGCCACAGGCTTTCCTGCCACGTAGCAAACTCTGCTTGATGATCTGGGTTATGGCTTCCCCTACTTGAGCCTATTCCCATGGCATGAGCCTTTTCTGTTTCTTGAACATACCAGGCCCTCTGCCATTTCAGAACCTTTGCACACACACTGTCTGAAATACTCTTGTATCCATGCTTCATGTGACTTGTCACTGCCTTGGGGAGGCACAAAGTAAATGCCTCTGCCATTTTGAATCTCAGCCTGTTACCTGTTTTCTTCACAGACCTTACCACAATTTGTAATTATCTGTTTACTTGTTTCTTGTGTTTGTTATTTGCGGGGAAGGCCTGTCTTCCCATGTAGAATGTCAACTCTCTGGGGACCACCACTACTGCATATTATACTTGGAAATTAAAATATATACAAATTCATTAGGGGAATAAATAATATTCAGCAGTTATTTATTAGATAATTCCATGAATTTCTTTACACAACAGGTTATTCTAAAATGGTTTGATGTATGTATGTCCAGTGTATCCCTAACTTCCCTGGAACTCTTTCGTCTCAAAACCAATAACTTATTGGGTATTTCTATTTTATTTGGTATGAAAGCAAGAAATTTTGTCAATATGGCAAGGTTGAAGAGCTACTGCTTTTTTTCCCACTTGAAAGATTTTCACAGAAGGCAGTGTGATATAACAGAGAGTGCTCACCTGCTCTCCAGGCAAATAGAAGAAATGGCAGTCAATCTCAGCTCTTCTTCCATGTTGACCTGTGTGACCTTAGAAAAGTTGCTCAACTCCTCTGAGCCCCACTTGCCACGTGAAGGTAATACTATCCACATTAACGCAGTTATTTTAACTATGAACTGAAATAAGGGTCATGTCACACTAAGGAAACTTGTGTGTTTAAGGTGCTCAATAGACATTTATTTGTTTCCCTTCAGTGTTAGCCACTGAGAAAAGCATTATTTCTCCATTACCTTATTATCAATTTGTGTTTCCTGGTGTTAACTGGTATTTGATTTTTGTCTGTAGGTAATGAATAGCTCCTTTCCTAAACTCAAATTCAGCCTCCAAAGGTACAGTTTTGGTCACCATTGGAATAAATTACGAAGAATATAGTGCAAACTTCAAAGATAGTGCCCCCCTAAAGAGTCTCAAAGTATTTTGGACACTGACAGACTCACTGAAAGAACTGGCCAGACCCCTGTGTGTTGTTGAAGCTAACCTTTACTGATCGAAACTGAGACAGCAACATCCCAGCTTGTATGTTCCAGGCGTATGTTTACCTAGTAGACCGACCTGTGGCATGCACTCCTAGAAGCTCATGGAACATGACTACCTTTGTGGGAATATTGTCTGCGCCAAGAACCTGAGCTGGCTAATCCTTGACAAGGTCCTGCGCCTGTAGGACTCATGCGCACATTAAAACCTTCTTGAGCTAGGGAGTCGCCTGGGTGTTAAAAGCCAAAAGCAGACTTTTAAAGGAGTTAGGGAAGGAATTCGTCCAGGGAACTGTTTCCCTGAGAGCAGAACTGCCACTGATTCCTTTCACATTCCTGGTCCCTGATTCCCAGAGACCTGCAGTTACATATGACAAATTGCTGATCAGCCAAGCGAAGTGACCTGCCATTCAATAAACCGTATCTCAGCCAGCATAGGAGGCAGCTCATTTTTCTCCTTAGGGATCTATTCTCCCTTCTCCCATACGAAGATTCTAAACCAAGCTCATTGAGGCCACTATTATTGCTGGGGGTGGGGCCAGGAGGAGACAAGTTCCCTTGACCTGCCTGCAGGATCGGGCTTCCCTGTAGAAAGATCTTAGAAGGGCTCTAAAGATTTTATGGCTTCAAGTTAGGCTTGGTCAAATTATTCCCAAGTGCTGAGTCCTCTTCGGGGTGTCAGGCAGAGAGGAGACCTATTCAGAGCAGGGGGCCCTGCATTGAGGCTGACGACAAAGACCAATTAGTCCTGATTGTGCTGGCTGCAGTTAGGACCACCGTCAGACCACCAACTCGTGCCTGCAGAGCCTTCATCCCACCCAGGAGACAGCGCCTCTCCGTCTCAGCTAACTCTGCCTTCACATGACCTCTGGGTCAAATGCCTCTCCCCTGCCCTTACTTTTGCCCCTGCCAGGTTGGGGATCGGAAGCTGTCTCCCCACGCTTGCTCCTCCTCTGTGCATGATTGCTGTGCACCATGAAACAATCTACCCTTCCCTGAACAAAATTCCTGGCGACTTCTGTTTTGATGTGTTGTGTCTCTCTGTGAACTAGTCTGTAAGTTTCACATTGAGGAATTCAGGTCCCATTTTTTAATTGCAAGCATTGAAGACGGTCTCCATTTTCTTGACTGGCAATGCATTTAAGCAGTTTGATGATGTTTCTTACTCAGCGAAAGGTCGTTTATTCAGCAAGTACAAAGTATATTGTAATGTGAGGAATTGGCTGTTTAAGATTCTCTGTGCCTGTCCAAGAGCACACTGCCAATGAGGGGTTAATGGCAAGTCCATAAATGGCTTGGATAACAATGACCTTCTTTCATTAAGCATTTATTCTTGTCCATACTGTCTTAAGCACTATGCATATTCCATTTACACCGGTCCACATCCTTTACCGCCAATATTTAAAAAATGTTTTTTTAAAAGACTTTTGAGCTCTAGAGTTGATTTGTATTATGGTTTCCAAAACAAATTTGATCAGAAACGTGGGCCTGAGCTGACATATGCCCTTGTGTCATTGTATCACGCTTTATATGATCATTCATTCGCTTCACTATAGAGATACCAAGGGATTTGTTTTCACTGTACTATACCAGACTAGATGTCCAGGGAATGCTTCATAGCTGATAATGGGCACTCTGCTTCAAAATCTAAGAACATCTCAATTCCAAATGCTCATCAGGATATGAGGAGGGGTGTGGAATTATCATTACTGTGTTCATTTTATGAATGAGGTAGAGGGTTAGAGAAGAGTCACAGCTTTCTAATAATCACACAACTGGGAACCGGAAGCCAGGGGTCGAGACCCGGTTTCATCATGGTGCAGAAGCCAGGCGCTTTCATGAGAAGGGGCTTAGGCTGGGCCCAGTGCAGTGACCTAGCTGCTTAAGTCCTCGCCTTGTACATGCTGGGATTCCGTATGGGCGCAGGTTCTAATCCCAGCATCCCCACTTCCCATCCAGCTCCCTGCTTGTGGCCTGGGAAGGCAGTTGAGGACAGCCCAACGTGGGAGACCCGGAAGAAGATCCTGGCTCCTGGCTTTAGATTGGCTCAGCTCCATCCATTGTGGTCGCTTGGGGAGGGAATCATCAGATGGAAGATCTTACTCTCTGTCTCTCCTCTCTGTATATCTGACTTTTCAATTTAAAAAAAAAAATCTTTAAGAATGGAGGGGGGAGTGGAGAGCACTTAGGCTGAGGGTTCCAGGGCTTTGGAGAAGGAAAGGTGGAATGGGATTTTGTCAGAGCAGCAGGAAGGGGTGGGTGGGAATGGGATATGTATGGAACTAGAGCTTGGAGGAAGGAGAGGGCTGTGAAAGGGGGAAGGTAGTGTGGCCAAGGCATATTTAACTAACAGCAGGGAGCCTTTGTCATGGAGGGGCAAAGCTGCAAAGGCTGAGAAGATCAGTCAGGAGGCAGAGAGCAGGACCAGAAGTGCTGCGGTGTGGAGTTGGGAACGAGAAACTCAGGGTCCCCTGTGGCTCCCAAGGTGGTTCCTGAGCATCCTCTCCTGCTGCCTCTGTCTTGCCTCTCTGTCCCTGTGTGTTTGTGATTGGCTCTGTTATGTTTTGCTATTTAATTTTATTTGAGTCCAGCACATTAACGGGATATGTTGGAAAAGCAGCCAAGAAGGCGAGGTAGGGAAGGAGGGCAGCAGTCATAGACGTCGCCAGGAGGAGTGGCCGACCAGCTTTGTTGCTTCTTTGTAAGCAGAGTTAAAATTTAACCAGGCCCGCACGCCTCAGTGCAGCTGGCAGGGATTCAGTGGGAAGCAGGCCGGCACCCACAGAACTCTCAGTCCTCCTCCTGCTCTGAAACCGCTGCTTCCTCTTCCTCAGCCTCCTGTTTAGAATCCCAGTAACCCTCTTAGGGGAGATACATCCATTACGAGAAATTTAAAGCTAGCATCTAAATATGTTCTTTTTGTCATGAATAATCAAACTTCTAAATTGATATTTTATAAATCAGGTCCAGTTCACTAGTAGTGAATTGAGTGTGTCTAATTACATTTTATAGTCGTTTAACAGCTGTTAATAATGTAATTTTCTGTTATGCCCAATTTACACTGAACTACTTTAATGGCACACATTGTATTTATTTTCCTGTTGGTAAAACAATAATCAAACACCAGGGAATCAACTTGGACAGGGAAATAAATGATTTATTATCTTTGAGAGGTAGATGAAAAGGGACTTTTGGAAAAGAAAATAACAAATCATATCATAAAATAAAAGCACGTTTAGCACACATGAATGCATGTGTTTCTTCCAGAATTTCTTTTTGTAGAAAAATAATTAAACAAACATATGATACATTTGTGTCTCATCCAAGTCTGCATTGTTTGATGTGAACCAAGTGTTTCCAAATACATATTTGATTGACAAATCCCATTCCCACCCTCTACCCCAGGGGGAAAAAAATCCTTCAGGAGTAAAAACGCCAGGTTTCTAAATTTCTGGTATGTAAGTTTAAGAGATGTTGTATGCATTTAAATAGACTCCCCGAAGCGAGATGTATATCCAAGAAGAGCTTAGAAGAGACTTAAAGCAGTGTAAAGAGAGGAGGCAGTATAACCTTTAAACAAGAAAGATGCAAAGAAGGTGGACAGTGGGCAAGTTTTGCTCCCACAGATTCAAAGACACTCTTTTCACAACAAACTTCTGTGAGTGTTCTTTAATTAGGATGAAAAGCAGGGTCAACTTTAGGCTAAAACAAAAGTGGTGAGATAAGTGCAATGGTGCATTATGGAAAGCCTACCCCGTGTTTTTCCATTCACCTTAACCACTTGAGTCCAGCAGCTGGCGGTGGACCCACAAGTGCTTTCTCAAGTCCGCATGGGTCAGCGCCCTTGTATTTGACGGGAGCTCCAAGAGTAGAGCAGAAAGAGGGGTTCTGGCTGCCATCATTCCAGCCCAGCGCTCCACTTAGCATGTTCCACTTTTGTCCAACTTGCCTGCTAGAACCTACGTGGGTGGAACTGCAAACGAATGGGCCTTCTTCCCTTCAGGAGAATCACAGTTAATCTGCAGTTTGCAATGAGTAGGAAGCTAATTTCATCCCGCTATTTCTCAGGCCCCAATGACTGGGGCCATGTAGTGCCCAGTGGGGGAGGGGGAGTGGGCGAGGTGTACCCCAGGTGCAGGCAATAAGGAGAAGAGGAAGGACATTGCCTGTGGAGAATCCAAAAACAATAATAAACCCCAGTAGAAGTCGGTCTGCTTTTCATACCCACGGTGTGCCAACCCTCCCAAACAATGTCAGTGATAAAGCACTCCTTCCCGCAGGCTGCCTGCTCTGCTGCTGCCTGCGCCCCTAGGGTCCTCCCTTGGATGGAAAGTGGAGGTGGGGCTCTGGGCCGCTGCAGAATGGGAAAGCTGGGGGGGGGGGGGGGGGCGGACATTCTGTGTGCACCCTTTCCTCGTAACAGTGGGGATGATTTCATTATTCAGCCGCTAGCGCCCAAGTGATTCTTCTCCCAGCCTCTTGCTGGCCCTGGTTATCAGCTGCCCCTTCTGTACTCGTTCTTCAGCTTTTGTAGGGCTCTTGTCACCACCGCTGCTGCCCCTGCCGATGTGCGCGATGTGTGCGTGGGTTCTCTCCCTGCCAATGCTTGCAGCTCTTTATTAACTTCCTAAGGGGTGTTGTGGCTACTTGCCTTGAGAAAGCCTTCTGTTGAGGCATCTGGGACAAGTTGCCTAGGGCTGGTTTGAGGGCATTTGAAGTGACACCACCCCATATTTTACTTCTGCCAACAATCAGCCACTGTCCCCAGCCAAAGCCATGGTTTTGGGAGCTTTCATGCTTCAGGGTAAATTCTCTTCTTACCCAGAGCAATATCCTCAGAAATTGGTGGATAAAGAGAGGCTCAACTCTGGCCATTGCGGCCATTTGGAGAGGGAACTAGCAGATGGAAGATCTTTCTCTTTTTTCTCTCCTCCATAAATCTGATCTGCCTTTCCAATAAATATTAACAAAATCTTTTTAAAAAATGTAATCATACATGAAGTAAAAGCTTCCTACTGACAAAGCTATTGCTTTCCAGTTCATGTAGGCCCACAGACCATTTCTTTGGTGGCTGTATAGTCTTGAAGATCTACTAACTACTTTGGAGACTGGGAAACTGGCAGGGTTGCAGTGGCAGCAACCACTGACAGTATGAATTATAATCATGACCAGGTTTTAAATCTGATGATCCTGGACTCCTACAGTTAGATTTTTTTGGCTGCACAAAATCAACAACCTCTGGCTTAATTATCTGGTTTACTTTCTCTATATGTTGCATGAAAAGCTGTAATTTTTGAATGCTACCCAACCAATCACAGGTACATCTCCCATCAGCCTGTTCTCAGTAGCACAGCTCCAGCTATGGAGATTACATCATGGCACTTTGGGCATCAGTTATATCATCTCTTGTCCTAGAAATAACAAAATTTTCTTTAAATTTTAAGGCAATTCAACCTGAAAACTATTGCTTCTGTGCAACCCATGTGATCTCAGGGACTTACAGACTGCATACCAACAACCTTACCAGTGCTGGAGTCAGGAGTGCCCTGTCAAGCTGACAGCATCTACTTTGGCATTTTGGCCCTGCTGTCACCTCTACTGCTCAGAATGTAGCAAGCACAGGGTTCTCGTTCATCAATGGCAATGTGTCTCAAACTTGCAGCACACGTTGCTGTATTGTCCATTGTGGAAGCGGTGCAACTACCAGCATTTGCAGGATTATACTTCATTTGTGCTACCCAAGCACAGTCTCTGCCCATGGCAGAACTAAATTAGAAAGCAATCACAAAATGATACTAAATATGCATGGATTTCCAGATAGTTGAGATTAAGACATTTGAAATAGCTAAAATTTCAGAGGAAGCACAAAGTAAATGGTAAGATTTTTAACTGAATGATAATTTCAGTGTTTCAAAATGTATGAAATTCATTTAAAGAGGGAGTTTAGAAGGTAATTAACAGCTCTAAATACCTACAATAGAAGAGGAAGATTTCAGCAATCTCTAAGGTTCATCCATAGATATAGATATAATATTCCTCAAAAAAATGATTTACCACGCCCCTTATTTGCATGATGTGGTTTCAGATGACTTTCAGTTGCTGGTAAAAAAAAAAAAAAAATTCAATCCATTTGGAAATCAGTCAATCAATCAGGCACTGAGCTGCCTGTTCCGTGGCCCTTGGAAGCTTTCTTCAGTGCTCAGGAGCAAGCTGGAAACATGGCTCCGGACCAACCCCAGCTGCTGCTCCTGCAGCCCTTGCTGCTGCACTGGCCCACGCCCACCTGGCCGGCCTGCCCAGCGCTCCCAGCTGCTTTCCTTGTTTGTGCTAAGCAGCTTTTCCTAGAAGCAGCCCCGCTCCCTGTGGCTGTGAATTGGGATTTGGGGGCAGGAGTGTCCACATCTCAGTTGGCTCAGAGAGAAAATAGAACTGGGACTAGTCTTTTTGACACTAAATGGGCCAAGAGGCTCACTGAATTAGCATTTCCAAGTATGCTCCTAGTTTCTGGATTATAGCAATTAGTTTCTTTTTTTTCAATTTTAATTCTTTTTATTATCATCATTTTATGATACAGTTTAATAGGTTTTGGGATTTCCCTAACCCCCTCCCCAAGTCCCTCCCCACTCACTGAGTTCCTCCACATCATCACTACAGTATAGTTCTTCATACACAGTCATACGTCCATCACTGTGGGTATGGACAATGGCAGAGAGTCCAGTATCCTATTGTCAAGATATAGTAAACAGTTTCATTGGGAGTCCATCTTTGGTCTGGAAGTAGAGATGCATACAGCATTGTATCCCCACATCTGGATATGATGGTCTCCATTACACAGTTACTATACATCCCTTTAAATGAAAAAGCCACAATACAAAATCAACAAAGGAAGATAAATAGATTTACAATACCATGAAGTTAAATTACATGGTGCTAGATACGATAGACTCCATTACACAGTCATTATACATCCCCTTAAATGAAAAGCCACAAAACAAGATCAACAACAGGAAGAAAAAAATTATAAACACCATGAAGTCAAACAACATGCCACTGAATGACTAATGTGTCTCTGAAGAAATGAAAAATTAGAAACCTTCTTGAAGAAAATGATGCTACCCTATAATCAATGAGTCATTGAAGAATTTAATCAGAATAAAGTGTTTTGAAAAGGTGAAATCAACAAAAAAAAATCAAAATCCATGAGATACAGTTTCCGCTGATCTTTGTTGGTAAAATGTGTCTCCTGTAGGCAACAAATAGATGGGTTTTGTTTTCTAATCCAGTCTACTGATCTATGATGTTTGACTGATGAGTTTAAGCTGTTTACTTTCATGGTTAATACAAATAGGTGATACTTCGGTTCTGTCATTTATGCAATGGGTTGTTCATTGATTTAGTCTTCTGTTATTTTACTGAGATGTTCTTAGCATTTGTCTTTGGTTATGGTGGGCGCTATTCCTTTTCTCTGTCAAGGGAATATCTTTGAGTATCATTTGTAGGGCAAGTTTAGAAGAGGCAAATTCTTTTAACTTTTCTTTACTGTGGAAGAATTTTATTTCATTTTCAAAGACAAAGGAAAGTTTTACTGGGTACACTATCCTGGGATGACAATTTTTTGCTTTTAGAATCTGGAGTATGTCACCTCACTCTTTTCTGGCCTGTAGAGTTTCCAGTGAGAGGTCTCCTGTGAGTTTAATTGGCATTCCTTTATATGTTAGCTGGTTTTTTTTATGCGAACATTTAAGGATCTTTTCCTTTTGTTTGATTATCATGTGTCTTGGTGATTGTCTCTCATCTTGGTTATTCCATTGACACATCAGATTTGATGTTTGTCTAGCTTTCCTAAGCTTTGAAATTTTATGCTAGTAAGTGAGGTATAGTCACCTTCTGTCCCTGACTTTTATGAGTAGAGTATTCTGCAGTTTAGGGAGTTAAATTTTTTTGAAAATAAATATTTTTTATGTGAATGCTAAAGTTACAGATATATATGTATATATGTTTGTGTGTGTGTGTGTATGGAGAGAGAGAGAGACATTGAGTATCTTCTGTCTGTTGATTCATTTCCCAAATGAATCATGGTCTGGGCTGAGCCGAGACAAAGCCAGGAACCAGGAACTTCATCCAGGTCTCCACATGAATGCAGGGACCTACGCACCTCTACAATCCTCTGCTTGTTTCTCAGGTGCCTATCAGGAAGCTGGATCAGAAGAGCATGAACCATCCCTCATATAGAATGCCAGTGCTGTAGACATCAAATTAATCTACTGAACCACAGCACTGGCCCCAGGAATTAAAAAAATTAGCATTAAGACTGAAGCTGGTCCTAGTCCACCTGTTTTATATCCTGCAATGTATCTGGTCATGTTAATATATCCAAAATCTTGTGGTCTTCCAGAAAATATTTCCACCTTGCTGTTTCTGCTATACATGAGTGTCCGAACAATTAAATCCTGATCAATGAACATAGTTGTGGTTGAGGAGAATATTGAGAAGGGATAGAAGGCACCAGAATCTGATATTCTCAGAACATTAGAGATTTTTTACTTCTCTTGCCCTTCAAACATCCTTCTTCATGCTGACGTTGCACTAGTAATGGGGTATTATAGGTGGAAGCCAATATCACAAGATCTGTATTATTGACAAATGGCCACTGGTTGAAAAGATCGAGATGGTTCAGGATGCTAATTTCCATGATGGGAAATTTATTCAAATCCTCATCCCCGAAAGGAAGCTCAGAGGTTCATTCCCATATCACTGCCTTTCTCTGAATACACTTAATTATGACTCCAGATTTGCTCTTCACCAAGCAGATTCCCAAAGCAAAGACTTTCTCACACAAATCTCAAAGCTGCCCAAATTGTCATGCTGCAAATTTCCCCTTTGGGATCTTGGCCATATAAGAGGCTTCCAACTTACTATGAAGAAAGGAGGAAACTCTAGTACCATAAAATATCACAACCTGAGACAATGATAGTTGTTGTATCTAAAATGTGGTCACACGGGAGTTGTCCAGGCCCGGATTCAGCATGGCTGTGCTGAGTGAAACCAGACTTCCTGTTGAAGGGTAGCCCCTGAGAAGGATTCCAGCTGCAATTTTCCTTGTAGAAGTCTACACCCTCTAGTATAAAGGCTATCAGGTGTTGGCTTTACAATTGGACAATCACTTGTCTCAAAGCTGCCCTACTTGCTGAGAGGTATTAGTGACCTTTGGGTGACCCCACACCTACCCTTCAAGCTTGGGCTCACTGCTTTTGCCCTTGCATAATGACTGGGAATATGAGAAAGAGAAATTGGGTCTAGATGAAAGTAATGTCAACGGAAAGAGAAAGCTGACTGTCATGAAGGAAGTTGGCCCGAGAAGGAAAATCACCTGGTCTCCATGGAATGCACTTTTCCTCCTTACCGACTGTTCCAGGAAGCAGCTCATGATCATTAACTCCATCTTCTGCTGACTACTTACAGTGACTGGCACTTGGTTACGCATAAGTTTCTAATAATATCACCAGTCTGTCATATTTTTTGATTGGACTAGCAGAGCACTAAAGGTCACCAAAGCCATTTAAAGTGCTCAGTATTATCCTGATAAACACCTCATTTTCTATGACCTTAAAGTATAGAAAATAGTCACTGCTTTGGTAAAGGAGGAGCAGAAAAGAGAGTTTTCCAACCCAAACATGCTCAAGATGTAAGTTGTAGAACTGTTTAATGATAATGAAGAGTATTTGTACTTGGATGAAAGGAGAAAGAAACAAAGATGTTTTCTGGGATTGTCTGCAAAACTAAGACTGTGACCCCTGGATCCTGAGATCCTCCATCGTCATACTGAATTTATCACTATCTAGCTATGTGATCTTTGACTACCAACTTGCAGGCTAATCACCAAAACTCAAAGACAGAGTTCTCTGTACTTTACATTCAATATTACTGTAAATCTATGTATTCATAGTATTTACTGGAGAATCAGAACCTGTACGAGATCAACACATAGATTATAAATAATTGGCTTACACAATTATGGAGAATGAAAAATTTCACAATCTGCACCCCAAAGGACGCAGCAGTGCAAAGATCTAAGTTTGGGGCCCGGCGGCGTGGCCTAGCGGCTAAAGTCCTCACCTTGAACGCCCCGGGATCCCATATGGGCGCCGGTTCTAATCCCGGCTGCTCCACTTCCCATCCAGCTCCCTGCTTGTGGCCTGGGAAAGCAGTCGAGGACGGCCCAAAGCTTTGGGACCCTGCACCTGCGTGGGAGACCTGGAAGAGGTTCCTAGTTCCCGGCTTTGGATGGGCGCACCGGTCGTTGAGGTCACTTGGGGAGTGAATCATCAGACAGAAGATCTTCCTCTCTGTCTCTCCTCCTCTCTGTATATCTGACTTTGTAATGAAAATAAATAAATCTTTAAAAAAAAAAAGATCTAAGTTTGGCTCAACCAGACCCCTGCTCTAAGCTTCTGAATTTCAATAATTCCAACACCTACTCTTCGTTCCCCCAAGGACAGTAACAGCATCTTACAGTGGCTCTTCTGTGGTACTTTTCTCTTTTACCTTTTCAATGATCTCAGTAATGCCATGCCTCCCTGCAATGCTGTGTATTAAATTCTATTCTTATTTGATAGCTTGTGTGGTTTATGCATCTCTCTGGACCCTGGTTAATATGTTATATAGCTAATATTGTATGCCTAGTATGTGCTAGGTTTATTGTAAACTTTATAAATGTTTTGACTACATCTCAATTTTAAAAACTATGCTAAGACCCATGAAGTGAATATCATAATGACTGGTCCATAATAACTACTTATTTAGCATAAGCAACTATTTTATTTTTTAATATTTATTTATTTTTATTAGAAAGGCAGATTTGCAGAGAGAGAGAGACAGAAATATCTTGCATTTACTGGTTCACTCCCCAAGTGGCTGCAGTAGCCACAACTGAGCAAATCTGAAGCCAGGAGCTAAGAATTTCTTCTGGGTCTCCATGCAGGTGCAGGGCCCCAAGACCCCAGCCATCCTCCACTGCCCTCCCAGGCCACAAAGAGGGAGCTGGATGGGAAGTGGAACAGCCGAGATACAAACTGAAGCCAGTATGATATCTAGGCATATGCAAGGCAAGGACTTTAGCTACTAGGCTACCTCGCCGGGCCCATAAGCCACTGTTTTTAGCATGTCTTCACCCCAAAACAGGCCCTGAAACAGACTACTAGGTTGCAACTAGATTACTTGAAAGTTAATCTAAGAGATAACATGAAAAAAGACACAGGAAGGTATTAAAAAACAATAGTATAGATTAGTGAACAGGTTACTGCTGGGGACAATGGTGTTCAGTCCTATCAGGAACTTTCTTGGAGAATCCCAATGTAGCATGCTTCAGGAATGTCCCTCTGAAACACAGGGAGTCTGGGACATGTATCTACCCATTCCCACCCTCCGGGGCCGCCAACCCCTACTTTTCAAGTTAGCCAAGTAGTAATAGTATATGTTAAAGCAATTACTATGTTTGTGAGTGTAGAATACAGACTGGCCAGATGGGCATGAAAAGCAATGTTTTTCTAATACAGATGACAACACTGACACAGAGGTGAGAGAAAACCTATAACTGGTACATGGAGTGCAATAGACATTCTGCATTTGTTTGTTCAACTGAAATATTGATGACAGGAATCTTCCTGAAATATGATTGGTTAGCCATGAGATAATTGATAAAATTTGGTCTTGAGTAGAGTAGAATATTCCCGGAGAAGGTTTTAATTCTAATCAGGAAATGTAACAGAATATAGAAGGAAATGGAAAAGATCACAGCCATGTCACCCTGGAATTTTGTGAAGAAAAGGAGTCACGTTTCCAAGGTTACCTCTATTGCTTCCAAATGAGCAAACACAAACACACACACACGCACGCACTTTCCATTTTGTGAAAAAATAAAAACAAAAACAGTTTATTTTGTACAAAACATTTGAAATCCATGCATAGGTTTTTCCAAAACACACACTTATCTGAACTTTTTGAAGCCCCTTTATATATGTAAATTTGAAAATTTTTCACAAAATTGAACTTACCTTTTTTTAAAAAAGTTTTTTTTCTTATTGGAAAGTCAGATATACAGAGAGGAGGACAGACAGAGAGGAAGATCTTTCATCCAATGATTCACTCCCCAAGTGGCTGCAATGATTGGAGTTGCGCCGATTCCAGGTCAGGAGCCAAGGGGCCCAAGGACTTGAGCCATCCCTCCAGTGCTTCCCGAGGCCATAGAGAGCTGAACTGGATGAGTAGCAGCTGGACATGAACCGGTGCATACCTGGGATGCTGGCGCTACAGGCTGTGGGTTAGCCTGGTAAGCTATCACGCCAGCCCAGGACACAGAGATTTTACAAGCCTAAGATTTCTGGAACCTACAATAATCATTGTTACAGAGGTAAAAAGAGTAGTTGGCTGTCTAGACAGTGATATAAACTTTTTTGATATGAAAGAAAATTAAAATATTTATAGTAATGCAAGGAAAGTTTGAAAGCACAACAAAGAAACAGAATAATATTATGGGGCTTCAGGAGTAATAGGATGTACTCGTTCCAAAGACAGGAAGAAGCAGTGTAGCTGGACACAAATGCTGTGTGTAGTGGAGAAAGGGAGGGCTGGAAGCTGAGGAAGCACTGCCTGCTGGATCCGAATGTCTCGGTGATGTAAAAGGAATAGAGGAAGAGGTAATGGAATAGCGATCTTATGAAATTGCTGATAGGGTGAACTGTCTTTGGGGGAAATGGAATGGATTTAGAGAAGCACAGAAGGGTTGTTAGGCAAAACTGAGGACTCATTTAAAGTTGGAAAATATGAAGTTATAAGTACGAACCTGCATGTGGCTGTATGATTTTCTCCAAGAGTATAGTTGAAAAACTTGAGAGTTGGATTGATGCAGTCAAGTTTCACCAAAAGAGAGTCAATAAGAGCATACGGAAGTTAAAGGTTTAAGTAAGCGGTAATCAGAAACCTAATTGCAAGGAGAAAAAAAGGATAACAAGACCAAGAAAATGGAAGGGTAAAGGGGGCTGAGAGTTTGGATGACGTTAGTGCTGGCAATAATGGAGTGAGCATTGGAAGGAGAAGAAACTATGGTCAACAAATAGCTAATGAGCTTCAGAATTCATGGATAGTATAAGTTTCCAAAACGATGAGGTCTAGGGTGTAGCCATGAGTACACGGCTCAGGTGGAGGGGAGAGGCCACTGAAGATGAAATCAGGAGAATGAGAAACGGGGTGTGTTGTGACCAGCAAAAAGGCAGTCCTCTGTCAACAGCAGAGAGTGTGAGGTGGCCAGGAAGCCACGAGGAACACAGCCCTCAGTGAGTGCTAGGGAATGACCCCAAGGGTTATCAATGATCGCAAAACATGGCAGAGTAGGAGATCAATGATTTGGAGACAGCAATTAACAGCTGGAAGAAAGACCCTGCCTCCTGGCCCTCTGCTGAAGAGGCTGGGAAGATGAGCACAGAGGGAACAGAACCCTTGGGGTTTCCATTGCAAGCTCCTAGGCCTGGAGAGGGAAGTGCAAGCTCCTGAGTATGTGTCAACAGCACTCGTCAGTCTAGTGCTAAAGTCACCTTTTCAGCCCATTGCTTCGACATACTCCATAGGTACTTCAGAGCATCTTTTTCATTTGAACATAATTAGTACATAATCCAACCCACTAGTGACAAGAATTTATTTACTGCAACATATATACATCAACTGATATTTCAGGGATCTTAACAATACTCATCAGGACAGTGCTGGTTATGGAAGGTGACTCAAAACCATGCATGTAGATAGGTCGTAAAAATTCTGTCCCTTATGGTTACATGAAAGCTTCACCATCCTTGAATCCTTAGTGAAGTTGCAATCCCTCAGCTTCATTCCGTCAATTGACAAGCGATAACTGAACACCTATTACAGGCATAACATTGTGTTTAGGTTGAAAGACTTATAGCATCAGACAAGATATAATCCATGCTTTCCCAGAGCTTCCAGTCTCTTTGGACAGAGAGGATTGCACACCTGAAACAACCCAGAGGCAATATCATGGTCAGCATAGGAAGAAGAGAAAAATCATTGAATTGGAGATGTGCTGGAAAAGCTTCAAGGAGAACGCAGAAATTGACCTAACTGGACGTAAGCCTATGGAGTCACACTACATGTGACAACGACAGCAAAAAGGACAGTAATAGTTATCACTTATTGAGTGCTTTTAAAATGCTTGAAAATTACTGTGCTAAGTAATAATTTTACCTTCTTCTTCTCATGCATTTTTCATAATGCTCTGAGGGTTACTGTACTTATTTCCATATGGTAGCCAAGACACCTGAAGTTTCAGTGATTAGAATGACCTGCCCAGTGCTCGCTTCAGCAGCACATACACTAACATTGGAATGATACAGAGAATGACCTGCCCAAAGTGACAACATTAGTAAGTGGTGGATACAGGCTTCTGTCAGATCTCAGTGCCTGGGCTCCTCCTACCACACTGTCCTGTTTCTTGGGTGCTTCCAAAAAATACTAAGTTACTGCGACAAAGTGTAGTAGTATAATGGTCACTGTCTCCTGAGTACTTAGATGATTCCTAACCCTCCATGAAAGCAGGTGTATTCCTTTCTCAGGGCTTCCATAGCAAGGTACCAACAATGGGGTGACAAACAACAGAAATGTGTCATCCCACAGTTTTGGAGGCTAAAAATCCAAGATCTGGGTGTTGGAAAAGTTGGTTTCCCGTAAGCACTGTGGAAGAGAATCGTTGCCCTGCTCAACGCTGGGTCCTCAGGGTGTGCTCCAATCTTTGATGTCCCTGACTGGCACAGCAGTAGGCTTTGTTTCATCTTCACATGGCAATGTCTCTCGGTGTGCTTGTCTGTCAATTTTGCTCTTTTGTAAGAACATCATTTGTATTAGAGTCCTCTGGAGAGAATGAACCAGTAGGAGACATGGATATAAATACCAATGTAGATATTGATAGATAAGAGATATTCAAAAGTTCATGGAAATTTACAGGACAAAAAAAATGGATTTCAAAATGTTTTGCAGTAAAACACGCATCTCGTTATATTTTCCCAGGAATGTTTTGAACTACCATTTAAGAGAGGCAATTTAGTGGAAGGATTGATTCGCTTGATCGTAAAGGCTGAGTCATCACATGCCAGCCTGTCAGCAAGCTGGAGAGTCAGGCAAGGTAGTGCTGTGCTTCAGTGAAAGCCTGAAGACCAAGATGGGCGTTTGACCCAGCAGTTAAGATGACGTTTGGGATGCTCACATCCCATATGGGAGTGCCTGATTGTAATCCCACACCCTCTGCTTCTGATGCAGCTCCCTGCTAATGTACTTTGGCCCCTATTGCCCACATGGGAGACACAGACTGAGTTCGGGATCTCTAACTTTGACCTTGACCCAACCCTTGCTGTCGCGGGCACGTAGAGATGGACACAATGAGCAGAACCTGGAAGCCTGCTAGTGCGAAGTCCTGGAACCCAAAGGCTGGAGAACCAGGAACCATGTGGTCCAAGAGCAGAAAAGGGGCTCAGCTCTAAAGAGAGAGGGCAAATTCGCATTGCCTCAGCCTTGTCAGGTTTAGGTAGGCTCTGGATCAATTGGCTGGTGCTGATGCATATTGTTGAGGTTGGATCTTCCTCACTTGGTCCACCCATTCTCTTCCACACCCTCAATGACACACCCACAAATAGTGCTCTTCCTGCTACCTTGTATCCCTTGATCCAGTCACGCTGACACCCAGAAATAACAACCATACCAGTCATGTTATATTAGGGTCCACATTAATAGTATCATTTTAAATTGATCATCTGCAAAGATGTTAATTTCCAAATGAAGTCATATTCACAAGCACTAAGGCTTAAGATTGAACACATGGATTTGGGGGAGATACAATCCAATCCATTATAACAGGCATGGTTATCCCTTTTTGAAAGATGCCCAAACAGTTAAATGACTTGTTCAAGGTCATGCAGCAGCTAAGTGCTAGAGTAGGGATTCAGACCAGTCAGTGTAGCTGCCAAAGCCGGATTCTCCCCACAGGCAATCTAACTGGGATTGAGTGCCTTCTCTGATTAAAAAGATTTTCTTTCTGCTCAAGGCCAAGCCTGACCTATTAGTTGGTTCTGGTAAGAGCTCTGGGATTGGCTTGCATGTTCTCTGGCAGAGAATTCATTCCTACCCAGCCTGTGGTGGTAACTGGCTTCTTGTCTCCTTCCAAAAGAGTTTTCACTTGCCTATTGGATTCAAGTCGTAGTCGTACCAGTCAGTCTCTTAAGTTCTTTCACAAGCACAGACCCTGTTAATTCCCATAACCTGACCCTGTGAGAACATGCAGACACATTTCCTTTTGCCAAATCAAAAACCAAGGCTCGCGGTGGTTCAGTCCGGGGCTAGTGCTGTGGCACAATGGATTAAGCCACCGTTCAGGATGCCTGCTCTCGTGCCCTGAATTCGTGACCTGGTTCCTGAGTGCTGGGTCCTGTCCTGGCTACTCCTCACTCTTCCAAGTGCCTGCCAATGTGCCTGGGAAGCAGCAGGCGATGGCCCAGCTGCATCATCCCGGCCGCCTGTGCAGTAGGCCTGGGTGAAGTTTCTGGCTCCTGGGTGCACCCTGGCCCAAGCCAGGCTATCGTGAACCAGCAGGTAGAAAACACCTTTCCCTTCCCTGCCCCCCTCCCTGTCACCTTGCTTTTCAAATAAATCTTTTCAAAAACTTTAAGTCTTTTTAAAAGGTGGTTAAATCACTTGTCTGCCTTATCCTGATTTTTAAAAAAAATTTTTTATTGGAAAGTCAGATTTACAGAGAGGAGGAGAGACGGAGTACAATATCCTCCATCCACTTGTTCACGCCTGAAGTGGCCTTAATGGCCAGAGCTGAGCCAATCCAAAGCCAGGAGCCAGGAGCTTCTTCCAGGGCGCAGGGTCCCAAGGCTTTGGGCCATCCTCCACTGCTTTCCCAGGCCACAAGCAGGTTGCTGGAAAGGAAGTGGAACAGCCGGGATATAAGCTAGCACCCACATGGAATCCCAGTGCTTACAAGGTGAGGACTTTAGGCACTAGGCTATCGCACTGGGTCCCTTAGCCAAATCTTAAATGTGTTGTTGGGATTTGAACTCAAGCTTGTCACACTCCAAGAAAAGTCAATGCTCTCTCTACCACACTACCCTGAACCCTATCTCAGCAGCCTGGTACTCTTGGCCTTTGAAGAGTAGGGGCATATTGTCTAGGATGTGCCCTTAGGTTCCAGTCCAGAGGTTTGGGATTTGCTGCCTTATTGTCAGCCTACCCTGGTGGCCCGTGTTCTGCCCATTGAAGTGTTCTCAACTCACAATGAACCAGTTCCCTTTCCCTTACTGCTCCCAGACAACACAGCACTTCCATATCCTAGTTCTGCTTACATAGTTTCATTTCATTGCTATGAGCATGCTATATCCCGGCAGACTATATCCCAGCTGCAACAATACCTTGTCTGTGACTCTGTCAAGTGAATAGAGCTGGTGTCGCTGCTGGCTGCTACTCCTGGACACCTACACCTAGGTAGGAAGCATAGGAACTTGGACAGCGGTTGCCAAAGACACCCTCCTCTGGCCTCAGAGCTGCCTAATGCCAGATCCAAGCCAATGAGGTTCTTTTCTGGAACTTCACTCTGAAGCCAGCACAGTGCCAGCAGGAAGGGCACATACCTAGGGAACCAGTGTAGGTAAGAGCTACCTATCAATGAGGAGGCGAAAGATAAGAAGAATGAAGGGTTAAAGAAAAAGCCTTAGTGATTAAGGGGGTAGAAAAGAGCCTGTAAGTTCTGCTTGGGGTGTAACTTCAGGAACGGAAGTGCTCCAGGAGATCTTCGAGGCATCTCACCGAAGGAGGCAGATCTTTCAGAGCAATGGGACCATCTGGCTCCCCAAAACTCCCCAAAGCTCCAAGTCTGCTTCTCATTCACAGACCATGGGTTCTCCACGCTCTTTGCTAGCTGCGGCCTGTAGGTGCCAGCTTTTACCACCTGGCCTTAGTAGCAGATATGAGGGCCCTTTCCAACAGGCACAGGGTTTTTCCTGTGAACACATCATGGGCTTAAAGAGCTTGGGATGCTGGGATATTGCACTGGACATTCCCCTGGCATGCATTCTGGCAGGAAGGACTCTGACTGGGCAGTGGTCCAGGGCAGACTGCGCTGGCTGGAGTCCCAGTTCCCTGACCTGGCCCACTGCCCTCCTTGGCTATCAGACAACATTCGCAGAGCCTGCAGACATCTGTGTGCCCAACGGAACAGTTAAGGAGCTGCAAGATCTGGAGACACAAGAGGGTCCCCTTTGTCTCCTTCTGTTCTCACTAATGGCCTGAGTCCCTTCCCAGTACAGCAGCTGTGTGTTTGGGACAGAGGGGGCAGGGACCACAGGAATACAAAGCTGCCCTTAAAGAGGTGGCTCAGCTCCTGTGACTGAACCCACAGGTGCACGGCGGTGGCTTTGGGCCTCACCAGTAGCCCTGCTCCTCTGGCTGAAGTGAGGGCTCTAAGCCAGGCCAAGGTAGCTCTGCCCACATTTTTTGGAATATGCCAATTTGTCTCTAAGCTTTTGCCACTGCTAGGAGCCCCAGCCAGGGCAGCCTTTCCACCACTTGCCCCGACCCCTTGGCATGATCCAGTGCAGCTTACACATGGCATCCACTTGTCAGTGTTGTCACATGTTGTGCCCACAACTATGGACGATTCTCACATATTCTTGGACTCTTCCCCTTGTACTCATTTCCTCTGCTTGGCCGTTGGGCAGCTGTCCTGGTCACCCTACCCCTCTCCTCCCCAACTCCCCACCCTCCTTGTGTTCTGTACTGTCTGCATCCCTCTCTGCCACTCTGTTTCTCATTCACTCGTAGACACACACACTTTTTCACAAAACCAGTGCAGATGGATGATTTTATGCCATTCATTTTGGAAGTTACCGTTCTTTCTCAGTTCTCCTCGGTCATTGAGCATGGCTGTTCCTGTAGTTTTGTGATTCCCCATTCCAAGTTCTGGGTTCAGATTCAGGAACAGGATACCCTCTTTCCAAGTCAATAGTAGATTCAGGCCTACAGCAATGGGTTTCACAGAGTAGGATGCTTCTGCACCCAGGTTCCTGCCAATGCCTCAGAGTGGTTGGCAGGGCTGAGTGAGTCAGTACTGACAGAGGAGGAAATCGACCTAAGGAGTGGGGTTAAGTGCCCTGCCCACAGCTAGTGACAGAGGCAGAGCACGAGCCCCAGCCTTGTCTTCTGCACTGCGCAGCTACACTTCACCAAACATGAAGCAACCAAAGTGTGGCCCAAAGACTGGTGTTAGTCTGTTTCTTACTGGTCACTGAGAAGATAGAAGTTGGCTCCAGAATGTCCATCATCATACTATTTGCTACACCAAAACAGCCTTGCTACAAATATAAAATAGCAGCTGAACTCAGCAACATGCTTAGTGATGTAGCTGATTTATCTTGGCACAAGCTCTGTGAGTCAATGCCATCATTGCGTCCAGAGGCCCTGGTGCTGATGAGTGTCCAAATTGAGGCAGAATTGTATGTCACTTCCTTTGTAGAAGGAAAGGGTTGTAAGAAAGACGAGTTGCAGGACTCACAAACATGGACTAACCACGGACTTGGGCATAAATATGGCTCCGTGCAGACAAAACTAGTTCTTGAGCCCAACCCCACAGATCAGAGCTACCAAAGGGGCAGCTTGCAAATGCCTTGCTGCCTTCTGTATTCAGAAATTTCCTTGCTGAAATGTGGCATGTAAGCTGTGGGCCTGTTTAGCCTCAACTCTGTTGCTAGCTTTCTGCTGGCTTTGCTCTAAACAGCAAGGTCTGACCCTTGCAGGCTATGTCCCGGTGGCTTTTCCACTGGGTCCAGCTGCTGGGAGGCCCTCATTGGAGGCTGAGGACAAAGCAAGCGAGAGGCGCAAGAATTTCTTGCCTGTGTCGCTCCATGTCCAGCAAGATCAGCTTGTCCTCGTTCGCCCAGCGCTCTTCTGCTTTCACAGTCAGTCCCATGGCTCCAGTGACTCCGAAAGTGTGCAGTTTCCCTTCCAGGGCTAGATCCCTTCATGAACTCAGTGTCTACTGATATCCCCTCCATGCCCCGTCCTGGATCTCACCACCGTGGTTCCACCTCCCACTTGGTGAGCCCACCCCTGGGGTGTACACACTGTCCTCTCCTTTTGGTTCGGTGGCATACTGATGCTAACAGCTTCTGGCTGCCTCTAAGGTGCTGGTGGATTCATTCCTTTAGCTTCCCAGGTGCTCCGTCACCTGTGTTGCCACTTGCAGGCATTCAGTACTCCGTGTTGTTTACATTTAAAGTAGTTCCTGTTTTACTACTTAGACCCTAACTGATACGATAGGAACAATAGTACTTGCTTTGTAGTGTTATCATGAGGATTAAATTAGTTAAAGAAACCACTTACAGCAGCGCGTGGCACATGGTAATTGCTTGTTACGTGTGAGTTGTTGCTATTAGTGTAGTGTGAAATCACATTTATCGCACACTTGCCATGTGCCAGGCTAATCACTTTACACCCTCCATTGCACTTAAGCCTTTATGACCCTTCTACCTGGGCAAATGCATTCGGAAGCTAATTGCTTAGGAAACCTATTTGTACTTCACACCTAGAAATTCCCAGGTTCTTCTGAACCACGCCCCTTCATGACTCCAACCATGTTCATTCTCTCAGGTCCTTGGGACACAGACATGAATGACATAGTAACTTGCACAGTGACTTGTAGGATGCAACCTAACGCACGTGACTGGTATACCAGCCACTTGGCTTGTTCTAGTACCGAGCGGGCAATGCCACTTGATAGAGTGTAACAGAGTGGTACAAAGGGGAAGAATGGGCTCTGGGGCTGGAGTGCCTGGGTTTGGATCTAGGCTCTCATCTATAGCTTTCTACATGTTCAACTCTTCACCATGTGGTAGGAAAGTACTTTTAACTGCTCTGTTAAATCCGTTGCAGAGGCACCCAGAGGATGACGCTGCCAGTGAGGTGGCATTGCAGTGGGTTCTTGAAGCAACAGTAGGTTTTCATGGGGAAGAAAGACTTTAAATCATAGGAGAGGCATGTGCAAGGCACAAAGGCATGCAAAGGCTTGGTGTGTCCAGGGAGGAAGGAAAAGTGGTGCGAAGCTTTGGGGCAAGAGATAAAGCTCGGGATTTAGTTCTCAATGGCCTTGAATGTTACGTAAGAGAATTCAGATTTAATTCTGAATTAATGGAAGGCCAAGCCAACAAAAGACTTTATTTTGGAGAGCGTGAAATGATAAGCTTTATTTTTCTCACCTGAAATGGTAAGTTTAATTTTGGAATATTGAAAACTGAAATACTCTGCTCAGTTGTAGTAGAAAATGTAACAGAGCCAGAGCTCCAAATTGATTTTAGCTAAGTGTCTAGGAACAACAAAATGGATGAGCAAATTGTGCGGAA
This sequence comes from Ochotona princeps, assembly GCF_030435755.1. NCBI lineage: Eukaryota > Metazoa > Chordata > Mammalia > Lagomorpha > Ochotonidae > Ochotona > Ochotona princeps. The sequence goes on from NC_080865.1 coordinate 97,647,688, forward strand.
TATTTGCACAGAGAAGTACTGAACAACAGCACTGATAATGAATGACTTACTGCTACAGCATAGGACATGGCTGATTGTCTCAGCACTAGTATTGAGGAAAAGAAACCACACAAAAGGGTAGATATTGTGGCACAGTGCACTAAGCCACCACTTGGCGCATCCACATTTTGCATCGGAATGCTTGTGTGAGTCCCAGGATACTGTGCTTGTGACCCATTTCCCCCTGAGTAAGCCTGAGAGGCAGCAGATGATGGCTGAAGCACCTGAGTGCCTGCCAACCGCATGGGAGACCAGGTGGAGTTTCTGGCTTCTGGCTTCAGGCTGGCTCAGCCTCAGTGTTGTGGGCATTCGGGGAGTGAACCAGTGGATGAAAGATCCTTTCTCTCTCACTCTCATTCTCGCTCTCCTTTTAAAATAAAGAAATATCTTTAAAAAATAAATTGCAAGCAAAAGATTAGATTGTGTGATTCTGTATATAAAGTTCAAGAACAGGCAGCACTCATTTATACCGTTAGAAGCCAGGACAGTGGCTATCCTTGGGCGGGAAGAGCCGCAGATGCAGAGAGGATCAAGTATGCTGTTTTGCACATTCTTTGTCCGGAGCCTAACTGGAGTACAAGCTGAACAGGCATGCTCACATTATGATCAAATCACTTTCAAACACGGAACACTTATACTTGCAGTGCTGGGGAACATCCGGTCAGCATGAAGTCATTTGGGCCGGGCTTGCCGAGACAACTGCATCAGGGCTTGAAATTCAATAAATCCATAGCAAGCTAATTTTTTAAAAAAGATTTATTTATTTTATTGCAAAGTCAGATATACAGAGAGGAGGAGAGACAGAGAGGAAGATCTTCCGTCCGATGATTCACTCCCCAAGTGAGCACAACGGCCGGTGCTGCGCCAATCCGATGCCAGGAACCAGGAACCTCTTCCGCGTCTCCCAGGCGGGTGCAGGGCCCCAATTCATTGGGCCATCCTTGACTGCTTTCCCAGGCCACAAGCAGGGAGCTGGATGGGAAGTGGAGCTGCCGGGATTAGAACCAGCGCCCATATGGGATCCCGGTGCGTTCAAGGCGAGGACTTTAGCAGCTAAGCCACGGCGCCAGGCCCCATAGCAAGCTAATTTTTAAGCTGGTCATTTTGTGGGGCCGCTGGATGGTGTTGTGCATATTCAAATGGTCTTTGGGAGAATGAAGGTTCCCCACCCCATGACAACCCTAGTCAGATTCTACACATGTGAGTACTTCAAAAAGTTAGGCAAGTGTCATTTAAACATAAATTAGCTTTGATGCAAAGAATTTTTGAAATTCATGCATATGAGGGGCCTTGAAAAAGGCCACAAAATTCATATTGTGAAAGAGCTATGCAAAATCATCCCTTGTTATTTTAAAATACAAGCGGGGAGTGGCGGGCACTTGATCCTACAGCTTTCTTTTTTTTAATATTTTATTATTATTATTATTTTTGTTGGAAAGGCGGATACACAGAGAGGAGGAGAGACAGAGAGGAAGATCTTCCGTCCGATGGTTCACTCCCCAAGATAGCCACAATGGCCAGAGCTGAGCCAATCCGAAGCCAGGAGCCAGGATCGTCTTCCAGGTCTCCCACATGGGTGCAGGGTCCCAATGCATTGGGCCGTCCTCGACTGCTTTCCCAGGCCACAGACAGGGAGCGGGATGGGAAGTGGAGCTGCCGGGATTAGAACTGGCGCCCATATGGGATCCCAGTGACTTCAAGGCAAGGACTTCAATGACTATGCTATCGCACCGGGCCCAATCCTACAGCTTTCTGACTGACCTTTGACTAAAATAGGTTGTAAGAAACCATGACCACAATTGTCCATTCTAAAGTGTGCACCCCAACAGAGACTGCTTCTATTTTTTTTCAGAATTTCCAGAGAAACCTAAGGTTATGTTTCTAGATCCATTCTGGTAAAAATGATTAGTTGGCATCCTCACTCTATTTCTAAAGTCCAAATTTTTGAGCACTTTATTTGTTAAGATTCGTTTTTTGTTTTTTTTTTAAGATTTATTTTATTTTTTTTATTGGTAAGGCAGATATACAGAGAGGAGGAGGAGAGACAGAGAGGAAGATCTTCCATCCGATGATTCATTCCCCAAGTGACTGCAACAACGGGTGCTGCGCCAATCCGAAGCCAGGAGCCAGGAACCTCTTCCGGGTCTCTCACATGGGTGCAGGGTCCCAAAGCTTTGGGCCGTCCTCAACTGCTTTCCCAGGCCAGAAGCAGGGAGCTGGATGGGAAGTGGAGCTGCCGGGACCAGAACCAGCACTCATATGGGATCCCGGGGCGTTCAAGGTGAGGACTTTAGCCACTAGGCCACTGTGCCAGGCCCAAGATTCGTTTTCTTGAAAGGTGGAGAGAGAGAGAGAGAGAGAGAGAGAGAGGATGAGATTGTCCGTCTGCTGGTTCACTCCTCAAACAGCTTCTTTCTTGATTCATATGAAGCAGACTGATGGTGTTGGGGACAGTGTGTGGGTGAGGAAGCTGGAGAGCCAAGAAGTGACATGCATGCCCTTCCGTCGAACAACCTGTCAGCAGCACGCCTCTGACATGACCCTGGCCCAAGTCAGCGGCTTCTGCCTGAGCAGCTCCACAGTTCACTAGCCATTTCCCTAGATTGCCTATGCTCCCCAAAATATTTTCTCCACCATAGCTGGAGTCATCAATTCAGAACGTCATGTCACCCCATGACTTAATAAGTCCTTCATTGGCTCTCCAGGCACATTTGGACAAGGGAGTCAAATTGTCAGCAAGGCTTACTGGACTCCCAGTCGGGACTCAGTGGGTACTTCTTGAGACTGAGCCCACGCTGCATTCTTCCTTACCATTTACGCCTCAACCACACTGAGCTGTCAGTCCATGAATCTTGTCTTAGCCCTTCTCCAGCAGTCTTGGCATGCAGTATTCCTCTGCCAGGGACGGTCTTCCTCACCCTGTTTGTCGTTTCCTACCCAGCCTTGAGATTCCAGTCCACGGTTGCTCTCTCAAGGCCGTTTGAGCTGGCCTCAAGGGCCAATTGAAAACATCTCCCAGGAAAGTGTCTTGCACTTTGTGCCTCTTGTCTTCGCAGGACTCCCCACATCTGTGATTTGTACTGATTTGTTTTCCCTTCTCTCTTCTTCTAGAACAAAATTCTGTGAAGGCAGAAATGTTGTCCTGTAGCACTTGCCCTACCTAGCTCAGTTCCTGGCACACAGTAAACACTGAGTTTGTAACCTGGTAAATCCATGTCAGTGCAGCTAGGTGCCAGTGGGTCTCAGTCCTCCTTGGTTTAAGCTTCACCAAGCCCAATCAGCTCCAGCTCTGAGACACAGTTCCCTCATCTCCGTAGCATTGAGTTGGGCTAGGTGATCTCTCAGGTCCCTTCCAAGGGGAGTGCTCTCATTATTCCCAAACTGAGAGGCAGGCAGCTGGCTTCACCGTTTTCTCTTTGATGCTGTCAAAATAGAATGGGGAATTCTAAAACTTTTTGCTTTAGTATCAGTCACTTTCTCTGCCTCCAACAGACACCTGTTGATGGATGAATCTACTGAAGCTATGGGTCCATTCTCCTTGTCTCCCTTCAATGTCTTTACAATTTGAAGATTTTTGGTCTTTTCAAGGAGTAAACAATCTCTTCTTCCCCCCCCCCCCCAAAAAAAAGGTTAAAATAACGAAGGAAGTAACTGCCAATGAAGTTGACTTGACAAGCAATTTTTGGAAAGCAAAAAAAAAAAATCCTTTAAAGAATTGTAGAATTAAAACAGGACTAATAATAAGGGCAATATTGTCTACTCTTTTAAAGATTTATTTATTTTTATTGGAAAGTCAGGTTTACAGAGAGGAAGAGACAAAGATCCCAAAGGTTTGGGCAGTCCTTGACTGCAAGGTGAGAACTTGAGCCACTAGGCTACCACAGCTACTGGTTTTGAGCACAGGCACCCCTCCGACAAGACTTGCCTCTGCCAGGTTTTTGTCGTCTCCCTCGTGGAGGGCAGAGGCCCAGGCACTTGATTCACCATGGCTGCATTCGCAGCCGCATTAGCAGGAAGCTGGAAAGGAAGCAGAGGAGCTGGGACTCAAAACTGCACTCCCAAGCAATGGCTTAACCCATTTTGCAACATCTGCACCATTAAAGAGAACATTAGAAACAATATGCTAGAGGTTAAGAGCCAGCTTCTTAGTCCTGGAAACTAAGCTTCCTGGTCAACACAAGAAGCCCTAATCCCCACCTCCCGAAGCTATAGGGAATTCAATTTCTATAGCGTCGTGTTTGTAAAGCGGTTCCCTGTGCCTGTGCAGACATATAGCAAGCACGTAATAAGGCTGGCTACGTTAACACTGATGTCGCTGCTTTCATGAGTGTTATCCTAGAGCCGGAGCCTTGGCAGTTCTTGCTTAGATCCTCGGATGCATCCACACTGTGTCTCAGTCTTCTAAATTCTGTGTCAAGTGAACTTCTGGGCCATTTAAAACACAAAGGCGAGGCCAAGGGGCCTCTAAGTGCTCCAGATTTTCAAAGGGGACGCCGCGCTTGGAAGTTGTGATGCCTGTGGCATCTGGGACTTCGCCGTGGGGAAGCCACTGGCGCAAAGCCCCAGGTGGGGTTGGCCGGTCGGGGGCTGGGGGGGGGTGTGCTAGAGAAGGGGAGGGGAGTTGCGGAGGGGAGGCGCTTAGCCCATTAGCATGCCCGGCAGGAGTACCAGGCACTCGGGGTACCTTTGGCCTGGCCCTGGAGGTGTTCCCAGGTACCCAAGCTTCGCGGGGTTTTCAAGTGCTGGCTGCCAAGCTTGAAAAGGGCCCGCCGCTGGGCCGGGCGTTTTGTGTTTGCCAAACAAAGCATGAAGGGAGAGTGAGCAAAGGGGGCGGGCCGGCCGCCGCACAAAGGCCGGGGGCGGGCCCGAGCTGGGGAAATACAGTTCAGTGGGCCTGAATTGATATGCTCAGCCCCCCAAGCCCGGGGCTGGGCGATCACAGGGATTGAAGGCCCTGGCAAAGAGCGCTCTCCGCTGCATTGATCCAATCCTGAAGCAGCTAGAGGCTGAGCGACGACTGGGGCGGGCGGAGGCGGGGGCACGCGGGGGACTGAAGTGGCCGCTGGTCTCAGGTTGGGCGCCTTGCTAAGAAATGAAGGAATCCTGGTCCGGGCAAGGAAGGGCTCTCCAGATGATGTGTGTCCTCAATCCCAAAGGACCAGGGTGAGAATGGCTCCCTTGTAAGTCTAGCACACCGCGGGGACAACCACGACAAAGATGTTTTCTCTCCCTGTTCTGGAGAGGATGAGCAGGGAGGGTGGGGAGGGTGGGGACGCGGCAGAGAGGGTGTGCTCTGTGCGTTCTCTAGGACCTTACCCAGTCCCAGCTTTCGTCTTGTGGGGCTGAAGTTGCACAGAAGACCGAGGGTCCAACACCAATCATCTGTCTTCAAAGAGCCAACACCAGCAGGGTGTCTGCCACTGTTGGGCTGCAAGGAGAGAGAAGCGAACCAGAGTCACCAGAACACCTTCATAGATGCGTGGTACTACAAAATGAGGTGTTGTGGGCCCAGCGCGGTAGCCTAGTGCCTAAAGTCCTCGCCTTGCATGCACCAGGATCCCATTGGGACCGTGGTTCTTAACCCTGCCGCCCCGCTTCCCATCCAGCTCCCTGCTTGTGGCCCGGGAAAGCAGCTGAGGACAGCCCAAAGCCTTGGGACCCTGAACCTGCGTGAGAGACCTGGAAGAAGCTACTGTCTCCTGGCTCCGGATTGGCTCAGCTCCAGCAGCTCCAGCGGTTGTGACCGCTTGGGGAGTGAATCATCAGAGGGCGGAAGATCTTCCTCTCTGTCTCCTCTCTGTGTATATCTGCCTTCCCAATAAAAATAAATAAATCTTTTTTTAAAACGGATGGGGTGTTTTTCCTTAGTTCATTTCTAACGACTTTATGACAGCGTTGCCCCATTACCTGATGCTGAAGTTGTTTCATTTTCCTCTTTTGTGTCTTGCATTTTCCAAATCTTTGAAACAGTGATAAATTATTTATATTATCAGAAAACAAATTGACATTTTTCCTCTAAAAACAAACGGGAGAGGCGTCAGAGAGATCATAATAATGTAATAATGGTGCTATCTTGCGTAGTGCCAGGAACCAACCATTTGCACATGCGTGTTCACACACATTGCTTACCACAATCATCCCCTACTCAACACAGGCCCCAGCTCGCTACTCATTACTGAAGCAGTCAATGGCCGGATTTGTTCCTGTTTGTGGCTGGCCGGTGGAATCCAAGGCCGTTAAACAAACCAAGTAGCTGAGGTTCGGAGAGGCTAAGTGTTGCCCGGCCAGGGCTGAAATCTGCCAAATGCAAATCCAGGGTTCCTTCCCCAACGCGCCCTCCCTCCCCCAATTCTGAAGGACTTCTTCAAATAAGGGCTATTTCATTTGTTCATTTCGAGACTATGAGGACCCAGATTTCCTTTCTGAAGACAAGGTTTTGTTTGTTTTTGTCGTAATGCCACACTCGGCATCATTAAGTGTCCGTGAAGAGGAATCTTTTAGTTGCATTAGAAAAGTGGTCTGTGGCCACCGAGAGCCTTGGGAAACGGCGCTCTCGTCGCAGGAAGAGGCGGGTTGCTAATGAAGCGGCTTTCTGGGGGCGGAGTTTGTGCATTCTCCGAAGAGCGGCGGGCTTCAGCCTTACGGCCAAAGAAAGCGTAGGGCGTGTCTGAGGCACACCGTGGGTTTTGAGTATAAACAGTTCAGATGTGAGCAAAGCGGTTCTTACTCGGAATTTCTCATCCCTAACTGCTTTCCTCGACTTTTAAATTGCAACTGATAGAAAATATTTTAAACTACCCTGATTTGAAGTTCATTGTGGGAATCAGGCCAAATAATTGAGCAAGAAGATACTTTTTGATGTTGTCAGTACTGTTTAAACCATTTTTATATGAAATATCTGAAACAGTTTTGCACCATAATTTATTGCAATTTCTTCTTTAAGATTTCTTTACATCGATGTCAACTTTCTTGCTTGAAAGTATTCTTTGCCAGTATTATATTTTCAATTGAAACATTCACCATAGTAATGAATATCAACCTACTATTTTATTTTTAAATTTGGTTCTTACATGTGGTTTTGCGAAATTCTCAAAATTCACATGAAATATTTTTCTTAGAAATGCACCGTGCAAATCCACTCTGATTTAGCCCATCTGTTTCGTTGAAAAAATTCCTTGGCTCTCATAGGAAAGAGGGCATGAATATTTCCTTCCAATATTTTCCCCTCACTTAAAAACCCATGAATGAAATAAGACCTCAGGATTGCATGAGATAATTTACATACTAATTAAGTGGCTCTCCGGAAGCCAACAGGGCTTCCCAGCGCTGTGATTGTGAGCAAGTGGCTTGTCTTCCCTAGGTCTCCTCTCACTCATCCCTCAGACGCTGGGGGCTCTTAAGGGCGTTAAAATGAGATATTTATTTTTTAAAGCATGGCACAATAGATGCTCAAGAAATGCTCATCCCTTTCTCCTATTCACAACAGCCTGCAAATTTCTCCTTCATATATATATATAAAAGAATCCCTTTCCTCACCTATGAAGTGGAAATAATGACACAATGATGATCGTCTGCAATATGGGTTCTGCGCTTAGACTGTCTGCCAAGGTTCGGCTCTCAGCCTGGGCACTAGCTGGGTGACCTTGGATGGTTAAGCTTCCTCCCCGTCGGCCTTTCAGGTGAGCAGGGAGTGACCAGGATCTTGTCTTTGCAGCCATCCTCAGGGTGGTTTTAGGTGCCAGGGCAAGTGGCACCCAGCATAAAGCATCCTGATCCTGAGCACAGCTTTGACAACCTGTTAAAGCCTGGAGACTCCTTCTCAGAATAATGATTTTAATACATAAACATAGTACTTCGAATTTCAAAGGGAAAGCTGCTTATAATGAAAATATTATTGACATGTTTTTAAAGTTTCTGACATACATGCTTCTATATTATAATATTAAATAAATGACAGAATTTAGCAGGTTAATATCTACCGACATTTCAAAGTAATAACAGGATGATATTGTGACATAACTATGACAGCTACAGTGTACTATAAAAGTGTTGAAGTCACAGGTACTGTAAAAATGATTGGCTTGTTACTTACATGCATAGACAAAGGAAAGTCTTACTTTCATTTAGAAGTTGGTGCAAATTAAGTTGTAATTCTTTCCTATCCAACTTTAGGCAAACCACATTAAGGAAAAAAAAAAAACTGAATAACACCCCCCAAAAACCCAAATACCATTATGTTAAAGAAGTCATAAGACTTTGTGAAGTAGTGAATATGATGGCCATGGCAAACAGCAGACACCTGACGCCAGGAGTTATTTCAGTTGTTTCATTTGTTTACTGCTAGTATTGCATGAAGGCAGTCATAAGCAAAATGTTAAAAAAAAATAGGCATGGATGTATTTTAGCAAAATTTCATTTAAAACCTTTACAGAAACAGGTAACTTGGCAGGCTTAATTTGACCATGAGCAATGAAATCTCAAAAACCCAGAAAAAGTTCTACAAATTACATTGGGCTTGGGGGGACCCAGCGCTATAGTCCAGTGGCTAAAGTCCTTACCTTGCATGCGCCCAGATCCCATATAGGCACCAGTTCCGCTTCCCATCCAGCTCCCTGCTTGTGGCCTGGGAAAGCAGTGGAGGACAGCCCAAAGCCTTGGGACCCTACATCCACACGGGAGACCTGGAAGAGATTCCTGGCTCCTGGCTTTGAATCAGCACAGCTGTGGCCGTTGCAGCCACTTGGGGAGTGAATCAACAGATCTTCCTCTCTGTCTCTCCTCCTCTCTGTATATCTGCCTTTCCAATAAAAACCAAATAAATCTTTTTAAAAAAATAGTCTCATTATAAAAAATTAAATTGATTCTGGGGCTATTATCTGCTGTAATGTCTAGTTTTGCCTTTTCTTATGAAGACATAAAGCAATATATAGCCAGAAACAGAATACACTGAGTAATCAGAACAAGTATAACTAACCCTTTATTATGTGAGAAACACAGATAACTTAGAAGCCGTTAATACAGCATTACCTCATACCAGGAGTTCTCCAAAGAGCCCCAGCTCCCTGTGCCTGTCCCTGCTTATAAAACTGTAGATGCCTAGTTGACTGATATGCTCAATATTAGCTTGTTAGTTGTTTGACTATCCCCAATTCTCCTGAAAAGTCTGCAAAGAAGAGAAAGAAGCACACATTCATTTGAAATCTTAATAATTTCATTGTGCAGTGTCCTAGTATTTTGGTGTTGATGTAAAAGTTAAAACAAGGGTTCATTAGGATGAAAATGAAGGTGCTAGAATGATTGCTCTTTAGGTAAAAACATCTCAAAGCAACAAACATTACTGAGCAACTACTATGTGCATGGAGAGGAAATAAAAGTGGAAAGAAAACAGTGACTATGTCTCTTCAAAAAATTATCTGTCTGTAACAAAGAAAGTGACTGTATTAGGGAAAGAAAGATGTTTGACATTCCAGCCAGCTGTGTCACTTGGCAGTCTAGAGTTAATATCTTGTGGTATCCTTTGTTTATGACCCTAAAGGTATTGACTTCCTTTGTTCCTTTCTTGGTGAATAACCATTTTCTTTTTTTTTCCTAATTTGATTTTTTATTATATTTTTGACAATCTTTACATAGTTAATTAGGGGAAAAAAGGTTCAAGGGCTATAGGGAAGGGGTAAGACTATTATTTCCATATTGTTTCCTTCATGTATCTGAGGTAAAGGGGGATATTGAGGGAGAAGCTCCACCCCAGAGCATGCCCCACATCTAGGACTTGGGGTGGGTGGGAAAATGAATAACCATTTTCAACCAGGAAGAATGACTTCTCGTGTAAAAGTCATTAAGAATTGAACTTGAGAACACGGCACAGTACCCTAGGAGCTAAAGTCCTTGGCTTACACACACCAGGTTCCCATATGGCCTCCAATTCTAATCCCGGCATCCCCGCTTCCCATCCAGCTCCCTGCTTGTGGCCCGGGAAAGCAGTCGAGGACAGCCCAAGCCTTAGGACCCTGTACCCACGTGGGAGACCCAGAAGTGGTTCCAGGCTCCTGGCTTTGGATTGGCGCAGCTCTGGCCATTGAATCTGCTTGGGGAGTGAATCAGCAGACAGAAGATATTCCTCTCTGTCTCTTCTCCTTTGTGTATATCTGCCTTTTCCATAAAAATAAATAAATCTTTAAAGAAAAAGAATTGAACATGGGAAGGTCAACATCCTTGGTATGTGTTGGACCCAAAACTGGCTTCGGTGCAAACATAATCCACTTGAGGCCGACTGCAGGACATGATTGTAGGCAGATCCTAATCACCAGGGCATGGAGTGAGGTGTGAGGGTAATTCTAAGACTTCAACCTGGGTCCCAACACTGCAAGTTACTCTTAGCCAGAGAAGTCACTACCAGTGGTCCCTGCTTCCGTGGTTGCTGGGGTGGGAGTATCCCTATTGTATCTGCCAAGGCAGCAGGGCAGAGCTGTACTCTTGGCAGGTGAAACTACAACGGGGCGGGGGGCAAGATGGTTATCGATATCATCTTATCAGGAGTCTTGGATTTCATAAGTGCCAGATCATACCTGGCTCTTATTAAGCTGCTGGGCCTCCCCCTACACTGTGCAGTTGGTATCACATAAAGAAGTTCATCTCCGTTAAGTGGACCCCATTCAGATCTTTGGCCCTGAGCCATTTCCCACTGTTCACTAGTCCCCAGTCCTCCCTTTTCATTGTGATTCTCACCTGTACCTTACATACATCATGTTCAGTATGGCTTCCCAGATTCAACTACTCTTATTGCTACTGTGTAAATCCCTTACCCTGTGGGGACAAACCTTAGTGACATTTCTATAGAACTAAGGATTGCTGGCAAGAGAATCATGCAAATAGCTTTAAAGGATGCCCAGATCGAGATAGTGTAGAGGGGAGAAGCAAATGGGAAACCAAGGTCAATGCACTAGGGGGGAACTTGGGAGTACGTCATGACGCCGAGTAACTAGTGACAAGCAGCTATTGGAAGCCAGTCTGTGCACTCGGGGAGTTTGGCACAGTGAAATGAGAGTAAGCATTAGCGGGAAAAAATGAGAAAAAGGCCTAGGTATATTATTCATGGTTAGTTTGATCACTCATCCAAATGTGACATGTTACATGGGAGAACATGTATTTAAAGGCCAAAAGACAGACAAGCACTGCATCATTGAATATAGGCTAGCTTACATTGCAGGAACTTCCTAGCGCACGTGACACATTTCTGTTTTATTTTGCTATATGTCTTACATCGTTAATGTGTAGAAAGAAGTCAGTTACAAGCAATTGAAAACACTCTAGCCTAGAATTGACTCATCACTTCTGCTCTAGTGGTCTATTGGCCTGAACTAATCACATGGTCCTTACCATCAGTACTCCGTGAAAACTACTTAACAGGCCAGAGTTGTGACACAGAGGGTTAAGCTGCCACTTGTGAGGCTGGCATGCCATATCAGAGTGCATGTTCAAGTCCCAGATTCTCTGCTTCCAATACAGCTTCTTGTTAAGGTGAAAGTAGCAGACGGACCCTGCCTTCTGTGTGGAAGGCCCAGGCTACATGAAGTTCCAGGCTGCTGACTTCAGCTTGGCTCAGTCTTAGCTGTTGCAGTCATTTGGAAAGTGAACCAGGGGATGAAGTTTCTGTCTCTCTCTCTCTCTCACTCTCTCTCTCCGTCTCTCTGTATGTGTGGTGTCTTTGAAATAAGCAAATAAAAATGTAAGAGAACTTGTTGAGCCACAGACAGCATTTATATGATGTCTGTGGCCACCCTAGGGCCTTGACATTGAAAGAGACCTTCCATGCATGGTAGATTGTTCAGGCTCACTCCAGCTCCATACTATGTCTTAAATAACAAAATTTACAATGCAACAACATGTTATTTAATGGGCAAATCAACTCTGTATTTTTAATAGTCATGTCAAAAACAGATCTTGAAGACTTGCTTAGTAATAAGTTGGTAATATCCTAAGTGACCTTAAGTCTGGCACGGTATTGTAGCCAAATTGTGAGGTTAAAATTGAGCTGCAGCATTTATAATGACCCCTCCCCCCGTGATCATATTCCGGTGAAGGGCACCATTACACATGCTCAGGTCCACAAGCCGCAAGCCCTGCTTCACTCTGCCCCATCACTCCTGCATACCCTGTGCTCTCAGCCCAGTAACCATTGTGTCTCTCACACACTCCAGGCTTGTTCTTGCCTCCAAGCCTTTGGTCACTCTGCTTGGAATACATTTTCAGCCAATCTCCAACTTTTTTCAAATATCTCCTACTTTAAAATAAAAGATTTATCTGAAAGACAGGGTTACAAAGAACAGGAAAGAGAGAGACAGAGATCTTTTCTTCAGTGGTTTACTGCCCAAGTGGCTGAGCCAGGCCAGAGACAGGACCCAGGAACTACTTCTGTATGGCTGAGTGAACCCTGACTCTTTGTTTCTAAACCATGTAATACACAAATGAGATATATGAAAAAAAATCTTTTTGCTTGCACTTGAGGCCGCATGCTTGTCTTACAGCTAAGCTCACAAAGGTGAACCCGTACTAGCCATCTGTAGTGTCAGTGGGATCTTAGAAAATGATCCCATGCAGCTTTAAATGTATTAAAAGTGAAATACTTTCCGTTATGATAATGCAATGACAGTAATATTTATAACAGTATCATTCACTGAGTGTTTATTGTACACCAAGTATCTTGCTAAATGCTTTGCCTGTGTCGCCTAATTTATTCTTAACAACAGCATGAGCTTTTTCTTTTCTAGGACTAAAATTTCTCCTGCAAGTGTGTGGGACACCACCCATGGATGGGCGCTGAGGGAGGCGAGGGAGCTGAGGCAGAAACAGCCAGGAGCTGCAGCAGGAAGGCTCCCTGCTCCCCCGGAGCTGCCAGCGCTTTCCTTTGTCTGCCTTCCAGGGCTGAAGGGGGGTTTTAAAAACACATCCTGCAGCCATTCAGTGAAGCCAAAAGGAAATATGTTCATTTTCCACTTAGTGTATTGGAATTACTTCAAATATAATTCCCATGAGATATTATTTTCCAGTGGGGAAGTATTAATGAAATATACCCCCCTGCCCCCCCCAAAAAAAAACTACCACTTGGGCTGGTTTTGCCTCCCTGGAAAGAGATGCTGAGATATTGACAGGGGGGTGATCTCCCAAGGCCCACAGGCCTGGATGTCAGATGCGAAGTGTGTGTCAGATTGGCCGTCCCTTGCTCGTCAGGCTCCTTCATGAGAAAGGTGCACTCACTTTCCTCTTGAATCTACCTCTGTTGGTCCACCTGAGCCTCGGAGCTGTTCCCCTTCCCATGAAGGCACCAAAGGAGCCCTCTTGTCCTCTACTTTCAGCGTCTGGTGAATTAGGCTTTTAGATGCTATCCTTCAGTACTTCTCATTGATTTGTCTTTTCCCCCTCAAAGCTTTCTTATAATCTTTCGAAGAACCAAGACAAAGTGTGCAATTTGGCAGCTAGGAAATTGGGGTTTAATAAGTCCCTTGCACAATCCAGCATGTCTACAAATAGCTTGTAGGATTATGCTCCTTAGCTTCATTTGGAACTGGGTGCAGCTGACCTGAATAATGAAACAGGGGGCCCAAAGTTATGAATCCCCTGTGGGTATTGCTTCATTAGAATCTCCTTACAAAAAAAAAAAAAGAAGAAATAGGACTCATCTTATCAGCTCAATTTTATGGCATCTGATTAGACCACTATTTTCTCAGCAGGTCCCTTTTCTTTAAACTGTTGACTATGGATGGCCTGCTGAATAGAATGAACTTTGGACCACTAAATTGCAGCATTATGGTTATTTAGTGTAATTTATGAAAAACGGGAGAAACCATGATCACTTACTTCTTGTTGCTAATGATATCTGCATTTATCTGAACAGGTATGGGTTTGGATCATCCCTCCTATTTCGTATACTCATCCTGGAACACTGCCCAGGTAGAGACCCCCAAAATAAAACTAGGAGGTACAAACTCTACATATCGTAAATTAAAAATTAACGGCACTTGCACATGTGTATGAACACTCATCAGCAACAGTATGTCAGGAAAGCTATGCTTTTTAACAATGTTACCCAATAAGTCCCTCCGTTCAGTGTTTGATTGATAATTCAATGAATTTGGTGAAAGTCGAAACAAGCTTTTAGTGTGGCATACTCCACAAGTGTTAGCACCATCTCCCTAACTTGAGATGTAAGGTAAACAGTTGAAACGATGTAGTATTTGTTTCAAACATTGTGATGACTGAAGTAGTATTATGTGCCGCTTTTGAGGTTAGGAGGAAACCCACACTTAAAGCTGCATTACACATTTTAAAAACAACCTGAAACTATTACTTCCTGGATTGAGAATCTTCCAGAATATAGACAAACAGACGCTGAAGATCATCTGTGGCTAGGTAGTTCTCTCCAGTTTCTAGTTGTCAAGAAATAGTGTGGTAGAGTGGTTAGCAAGGTTATGTGCTTTAGAGTGAGCCAGAGCGAGAGGTAGTTCTATCAGTTGCTAACCTTGGCTAACTTTTTACTCTTCTGAAGCCTTGATAGCCTTGTTTGGAAAACAAGATTCTGAAGGCCTGCCTCACCGGCTCATTTTAAAGGTTAAGTGTAAAATGCCTAACACAATGTCTAGTTTCCAGGGAATGCTCAACCAATGTTGGTACTTTTCTTCTAGGGGGGCAAAGCCCTGCTTTAGGTCTTAATCCCACTTAGTAGTTAGTGTCTCTTGTCATCCATGGGAGTCTCAAACTTCCCAAGCAAAATGTTGTATTCAGCTGTGATTTTAGAAATTTAATATTAGACTTAGAAGATCTAAGGTATGGATGATAGGGCATGTGTGTGACATCAAGTGCTTTGGAAAAGGTTGGCATAAAACTTTGTTCAGTGGCAGTCTATGTGAGACATCAGACCAGCTCTTTTTGTTCAAAGGGACAGGGACATGGACCTACACCAATAAACAACATTTTCCTTTGCCACTGGTTCATTTGAAAGGAATGACAAAGTTTGTTTGCCTTTGTGTGAGTTGACCTACATAACCCCATTACTGACGTATATTCAATATGTCTTTGTGTTTTCTCACTAGCAGCACTGAGAAATAGTCAACTATTTTTTCTTGGTTTTTATGAGGTCATCTGTAATTCTGTGGGACTCCTGTGCTCTCACCTCAAGAGCAGAGGAGAGAGGTGTCTGCAATAGTGAGCACAAAAGAAGAATCATTTTACAGTTTGTCAGTATCTGAACCCCGACACACTCCACCTGACCACAGACAGAAGTTAAAAATGTTATTCTTTACAATGGAGTCTGGTCCAGCAATTAATAATTCAATTCTCAACCCAGCTCTCTGGGACTATTTTGCTTTCTCTAACTAGGTCTTATGTATACTCCTAAAATCTCTCATGGTTGCCAAAGAATAAAATCCCTCCCAAATAATTTCTGCAGCAACAAGTGGGCCATATTGAAAGTTGAGGAGTATAACTTTAATATAGGTTAACAGGTAACAGAGGCTGATGGGAAGGCCTGTTTCCTAGGGTTTGTGACTATTGGCTTGGGGGGAAGTCTTTGTAGAGCAGGACTGCTGGGCCCTGTGCATTCCACCTGATTGTCCAGCACACTCCATCCTTCACGTGTGGCTCCCTTCTCTGAGAGTGTTTTCCTCTGTGCCTGCTAGCTAAGCTCTGCACCCAGAACTCTGGGAGAAAACCTGGGACCTTCTCTCTAGGCACTGATAGAATTTCAAAGTGAAGAGTCAGGTAAAACAAAAAAGAAAAGAAACAAAGGAAGAAAGAAAGAAAGAAAGAAAAGAAAAGCTGTAAAGCTACAGCGAGAATTCTAGCAGTAGAAAAATTAAGAAAAATTAAGAGGCATTCTGGGAACATAGCAGAGATGCATCTAACCAATTATAAATTACATCATCAAATATCAAGAGTCAGGAAATATAAATTCAATAAACATTGACCAAATGCCAACTTGAGGGTCACTGTGACAGCACATTTAGTTCTCCGTTTCTGTAAGTTTTGGCATCCATAGATTCAACCAACTACAAGTTAAAAATATGAAAAATATCACATCTGTGTTTTTTGTTATGTGCTCTGAAGACAATTTTCTTTTTTTCTCATTTGTTTTTTTATTTACTTACGTATTTATTTTTTTATTCATTAATTACATTGTAATATGTGACACAGTCTGAAGACAATTTTCAAAAACTAGAAATGGTTAATGCTCTGAAGAATAATTTGCACCAACTGCATTTGGTTCTTTCAAACACACACTGCTGCTCCTGAAGTGGAACACTTTATCACTTTTAAATACATTATTTGTTTGAATTTTATGTAAAAAATTTGTTGGTTTCTGAAATGCACATAGAGGATCAGTGGAGAAATAGGACCACTTAGTGTCTTACTCTGCAACTGGGAAAGAAAAGAAGAAGGAATCCTAGAGACAGGACCTGGACCTCCTGACTTCTTCACGGCTGCTGGAAGGCACAGTATGATATCACAGATGTCCAGATTTCAAACCCCATGAGCCCCTTTGTGCACAGAAGCATAAAGAATTAATCAATTCCGAAGTAAATTGACATAATTATTTTGCATGCAATATTTGCTGGAGATATGAGCATTGTCGCTTTTTAAAAAAGATTTACTATTTTTTTTTTTTTTTAGATTTATTCATTTTATTACAGCCAGATATATACAGAGGAGAGACAGAGAGGAAGATCTTCCGTCCGATGATTCACTCCCCAAGTGAGCCGCAACGGGCCGATGCGCGCCGATCCGAAGCCGGGAACCTGGAACCTCTTCCGGGTCTCCCACGCGGGTGCAGTGTCCCAATGCATTGGGCCGTCCTCAACTGCTTTCCCAGGCCACAAGCAGGGAGCTGGATGGGAAGTGGAGCTGCCGGGATTAGAACCGGCGCCCATATGGGATCCCGGGGCTTTCAAGGCGAGGACTTTAGCCGCTAGGCCACGCCGCCGGGCCCAGATTTACTATTTATTTTTATTGCAAAATCAGATATGCAGAGAGGAAGAGAGACAGAGAGGAAGATCTTTCATGCGATAATTCACTCCCCAAGTGACCACAACGACTGGTGCTGTGCCAATCCGAAGCCAGGAGCCTGGAACTTCCTCTGGATCTCCCACGCTGGTGCAGGGTCCCAAGGCTTTGGGCCGTCCTCGACTGCTTTCCCAGGCCAGAAGCAGGGAGCTGGATGGGAAGCGGAGCTGCTGGGATTAGAACCAGTGCCTATATGGAATCCTGGTGCGTTCAAGGCGAGGACTTTAACCACTAGGCTACCGTGCCGGGCCCCCAGCTTTGTCATTTTCACAATCATAAAGTTAGTCAAGTCTAATCACTTGAACAGAACATTTTTGGTCAACTCTTTTTAAAAACAATCTTTTTAAAGAGTGACAGAAAGAAAGGGGGCCAGAGTGAGGAAGAGACAGAGAGAGAGATAGAAACAGAGGAAGAGAGAGAGAGAGAGAACTTCCATGTACGGCTCTGCGAACCGCACTCCGGTTCTGTCACAAGCACAACTTGCTCTAGCAGAATCACACATGTGCAGCCAGTCACACATCTGATCTATTTGGAATGAGCTTGTGCCCAAAGACGCCAGCAGATCCACTAGAAAAAGTATGGTTTGTCTTTTTTACTAACATATGATCTTTTACTAATTTGTGGTCATGGTCAAATTATTTCATGACTTTGGACCTCAGTTACCTACATCAACAGAGATAAATTACATGAGAAATTCAGAGGATTATTATCCGAGAAACAAGACCTGGAAAGCTAGGACAAAGCACCAGATAGCTTGAAGTGGGCTTGTTTTATCAAGATTGAATATGTCCACTTCAGAGAACAGGAAGGAAAGATGCCTAATAAATTATTTTTTGCCTGATAAGCTGAGCTTAACTGTATGAAAAACTTCAAGACCTAGCAAGGAACTTAATACTGCTTTTAATAGAAGCATGGCTCATAAAACTAAGATAGACCCCCTGTAAAAGTCAACCAAAAGGCAAGTGTGCCTGACTGAGCAACCAAGAGCATGGACAGGAGACAGGAGCCTGGGTTCAGGTCTTGATACACTGCTTTCTAGATCGCGTGACTTCCCTATACCCAAGTAAATTGAAGCTAATACCTTATGAGTTGTTGTGAGACTTTAATAAACAAAACGTATCAAGAAGGTGCACACAGCAGTGCCTAGAGCAGCGCGAGCACCTTCGTCTGCAAGAGTGATAACGATGCTGTATCAGTTTAGAGATTGTCCCTACGGAAAGTTCCTATGTTACCCCAAACGATTTCTTTCAGATTTCCTAAAAATAGCCTTCCTTTCTTCAAAGAGGGCAGAAAGCACCAAAGATGTCTCCAGTGCAAAGTCATTGGTCATCAAGATGATCAGTGTGAGAAAAGGCAAATCCGTTGTTCTGGGCGTCAAGCCCCTGGAAATGTTGGAACTGACAGCATGTCTGATCAAGTGATGCCACTCAAGACATTTAGCCAAGGGTGATGCTCTAGGATGAAATTAAGAGGAAAATGACAAATAAACTATGGCAACTAATCAATACAAAGCCCAGTATGAAGCTAACGGTCTATTTTGAGAGCAGGAGCTGGCCTTTGCAGAGTCCACCTTTTTGTGGTCACAATTGAGTTTTATTATGACCATATATTGAGAATTACAAAGATTGGTGTCTTGAAATCATTGACATTGCACTATGAATGTTTCTTTCACTTTATGTTCCTCAGTAGTTAGAAATACACACATATGTAATATGCACTTGTTACTGGAGCGATCATACTTCAGTGGTGCAATGCAATTTGTTTGAAATTGCATTGAAACTTTAGGGACAGGAGGACAAAAAAACATCGCCTGTAATGGGGGCTTTCCTTCTTTAAAGAAATACAGCACTCTTCTTTGTCTCTCTGTGTCCCCTTAAACTTTCTTTACTTCTTCTGTGTACTTATTAATTCCTGGTGAATTTCTTTGTTTGTTACCTACTTCACCAGAATTCAAGCTCCAGCAGGATGTTCTGTCTCTATTCTTTCTCCAGTGTCTGCATTGGGGCTTTGAATCTAGTACATGCCGAATTAACATCTGTGCAATCCAAATAAACAGAAGTCTGCTGATTATGACACCAACGCTACATGAACATAATCTCAGTGTCATGATGGATGATGTAATTAATGTGGAAATTTGATAGTGAAGGCATGCATAGACAGATCTTGATTCAAATTCTGGATCTATGATGACTGTGGTGGAGTTTAACATCACAGGTGTTAATTTACTCTGGGTTAATAAAGAAATAATGACATCCATAGCACGGGGTTATTACAGAGAATAAATAAAGTAATATAGTATTACAAAAAATTTTAAAATATAAACCAGCGAATATTCCTGAATGATTTAATTCCATTTTTATAAGCAAGTATTTGTGTTTAAAAATGGGTGTGCAAGGATATATTCTAAAATGTTGACAGTGGTCATGGATTCGGGGTTTAGGAGTGATGGCTGTTTTCTATTGTGACTTAATGTGATTTCATGGGTCTCTCTCTCTCTCTTTAATTTGTAAAGTAGAGGGGCAGGTAATGAGAGATCTTCCATCAAGATGCTTGTTCAATCCTCAACTGCCCAAAGCAACCAGGCCTTGTGCAAGAACAAACCAGAAGTCAGAAGCTCAATTTAGTTCTCCCATGTGGGAAGCAGGGACCTGAGTCCTTGCGACGTCACTTGCTGCTTCCTAGAGTGTATATTAGCGAGAAACCGGATCAGAAGCAAGGCTGGCACTCAAAACAGGCATTCTGATACAGAATGCAGGGGCACCAAAAGGCAACCTAACCACTGCACCAAGTGCTAACTCTGCTTTCCATTTTTACAATAAACTACATTGCTTGAAAAGACTAAAAGGAAAATTAGATCATGCCCTCTCACCATACCATGTTCTCCATCTGCGTGGCAGGAAGGGACTCTTGATGAGTGAATCGCCAGGGCTAAGTGGGCAGGACAGGAAGACAGGTAATAACTGAGATAATAGAACCAATGTAAGACTAAGTTCATTGTCATCTGTAAACTATTCTTACTTAGAATTGGCAGCTAACAGAAACATTGAGCCTATTTCCTTGTCAGTGTCCATCCTTCAGAGTGCTGTTATAAAGAGTTTCAGATGAGAGCAAGCACCTGTAGCCAACCGGGCATACAGTGGTAAACAACACATCTCTGGAGCAGGTAGCTCAGGTCAGAGCTGCAGCCCTCCATTGCTAATTAATGGCCTCATACTTCTGAACCTCTGTGTCCTTGCCTCCAAGAGAGAGGACATAATCTGGAGCTGGCAAATATACTGTAAAGAGTCAAGGAGCTGTTGTCTGCTGAAATCCAGGGAGTAGTGGCCGCCCTTGTCCACCTTGTGTCCTACTTTGCACCCAGCCCCTGCACTGCGCTTTTTAAGATGCAGAATAAAGGAGGCAAGGGGAGACAGATCCTTTTTTAACTCTGGCCGCATTTTCCTAGGCCTTGATTCTAAGCAGTGGAAAGCCAGGAAGGAGGGTCAAGGAAGGTAGGGATGAGTCATAACTCATTCGCTTTGTGCTGCTGGAACAAGTGTGGGAGGCAAGCCACGTCCCTGCCTGCCCACTGCCACTTGAACAGTCACCGTGCAAAAAAGAAGTGCTTGGATGCCTCACAGAGAGTAGCAAATAAAGAAGATACCAAGGCCACGATGTCCACCAGGAGCCAGTTGGGCAGTGGTGGCAGGAGAGAGACGATGATTGCACAGCCTTGGCTGCATCTGCCCTCAGTTCCTAATGCGAGGAGGGGTCTGTCCCCACTGATGCCATCCCTCCGGCAGTATGGGAGCCTGGAACTGATCATTGAATGAAGTGCATTTTATGCTTGTGGATGTTGCTAACCCGAAACAGAAAGGGTACAGGAGTGGAAGAATTGCTGTGCTCCTCTTCTGCATTATTCAGCGGTTTGAATTATGATCAAGTAGTTGTCAAAGTGGGAGTGGGAATGTCTCACCTTTTCCCTTCTTTCTATAAGAGAATATTCAGTCCTTCTCCCTGTCCTGGATGACCAAGCATGTGGTGAAGCTCGTCAGATGCCAGGCGGTTCAGAGTGTACCCCTAAGGAAACACTGAGGGTACCCATCAGGATGTGTATGTCTCTACTTCCTGCTGGAAGCACAAGCTGGTTTCTAAAAGCTGAGAAGTTTGCTCACGGTAGAACTCTTGAAATAGGTGGCGAGCACTGACAGTGAGGCCCTGAGTAGCGGAATGTTGTCAGCTGTCAGGAGAGGCAGAGTCATTGCAAGACAGCAGGCCAACTGGATGCCGCCTTTGAGACCTAGACATTGAAGGTTAATTTTCCTAACATGGGGCATGCATGGCCCTACTGACACCCTCTTCCCCACCTGGCCCCATTCTCCCTTTCCAGCCCCATTGCCATTATTAGCCCCCATGCTCCAGCCCTGTTCTGCTTGTTACCCACTGTATTAACAGCATATTGTATCTCCCTGCCTCTGTGTGTTTCCAGGTACAGTACCATCACCCATAGTCCTCTTCTCCAGATTTTCCTTTAGCTTAGTTCCATCAATCAGTTAATCTCTAATCCATCCTCCAATAAACCCGATCCCTGAGGTTCACCATCTCCATCCATACACCAACCAGAAAGACTTTATCTCTGTCCTTTATGCCCTTTTAGTACCTGTGTTATGAACTTAATGCAACTTTTCTTGTGTAGCCAAATGATTAAGAATACAGACTTTGGTGCCAGGCAAACACACACAGAAATATTTAATACCTGTGTGACCATAGGTAGATCCACTAGCCCTTTTAGCCCTCAGCTTCAGGTGCACATAATGGGAATAATATAATATAGTAATCTAATTTTCTAAAGTTATCAATAATATGAAGTGTTCATGAACAAGTTTTAATGGAATGTTCCAAATAGCGAGAAGGGTTGGAAAAGGAAAAGAGTCACCGAGATCTGCTAGGAGCAGCTTTAGGAAACACTAGGCAGGGGCTACAAAAGAAGGGCCAGTCCCACCATCCCGCCAAGAATCCTGGCTGATCCTGGCTGATCCTGGTAAGGAGGGAGCTGGAGCTAGTGTTGGTGCTATTTTTTAAAAAGCCATTTGCGTCTCTCTGGGCCTGTTAAGCGGGAGGAGCAGAAAGAGAACCACTGCCATGTGTCTTGACTAGTGACATTATTTTTATTAGACTTGAACTCCTCTGGCCTAGGCTCTATGCATCGTTCGTAGCTCTGACTCCTGTTTACTTGCCCACCCTTATTTATCTCTGACAGAGCTCTTTCGTCTGTCTGCCTTTTGTTCTGTTGAACTTTGTATATCTCTGTGAGCCACAATAATCTTCTTTGGAATGAGGCAAGATAGACATGATCTTTCTGAAAGTCACACAATCTCATCTGATCCTCAAAATAATCCTGCAACTTAGGTCTTATGATCCTCTGAGAGAGTATGAGTTGGACAAACTGGAAGAACCTGTAACTATCTTCTGGCCCCAAGCTAGGGAATGACAAGCTAGCTGGGCCCTTACAATAAGCCACACACCAGGGAATGACAAGCTAGCTGGGCCCTTACAATAAGCCACACACTGGGCGAGGGGCTGGGGTGAGAAATGGCTGAATGACACTGCCATTGACATTGATGTCCAGGTGAGAAATCCAGGGTCCTGAAGGGCTAGGTAACTTGATTCTGTCTCAGTGGTAGTTTGGCACCCATGTGGCTCACTGATAACAATGATAGAAGTTAGATGCTGCCACCTGCTCAGTCTGGTGCTTGTCACTTCTGGTAGGTCTGCAATAACAATATTGATAAAAGCTAACATTTCTTGATCATCTGCCAGGCACCATGCTGGATCCTAGAGCTTCCCTATTCGGTTGAGTCCTCCCAGCAATCATCTGGGGCAGGTAGTGTCTCTTCTTGCTCACAGCATTCTCTCCGTTTGTGAGCTCATCCAGACCCACAGCTACTGTTAGTGCCGTTCCTCGCCTAGCCCATTTCAGACCAATAATCCCAGTTTTCCTCTTTTACACTTATTTAAACCTTTGATATATTTCTAGTATTTGACTATCTTGTTAAAACGTGATACTAAGCACCAAGGACTATGGCAGTAAAAAAAGGGGGGGGGGAGGGAGAGAGAGAGAGAACAAAGAAACAAAGAAGATAAAGGAAAAGAGAAGAAATAACTTCCTTGTGGCACTTACATTCTGGTAAAAAGAGAAAAAAATGAAAAAACTTAGATAATAATAAGAGCTAGATAGAGAAATTGGGCAGAGAAAAGATAGAAAATATTGGAGTGGTATTGAAAATTGTAGTAGGCTAGAGAGAGAAAGGCTCACTGTTCAAATAAGGGAGGTGAAGGAGGCCTTTGAAATACTTCAGACTCAACAGATCCAAACGTAATCCATGATTCTCCTCCTCAAATCCTAATTCCGGCATAATGATTAAGACGCTGCTTCAGACCTCTGTGTCCCATATCTGAGTCACTTGGGTTCCATTGCTCATTTCCACTGTTGATACCAGCATGCTACAAACCTGTACCTTGGCAGTAAGTGCTTCATCCCTGCCAACCACAAGAGATCCAGATGGAGTCCTCAGCTCCCAGCTTCAGCCTGGTCCAGCTCTGGCTGTTGCAGACATTGGCAAAGTGAACCAGCAAGTGGGAGGTCTCTGTCTCTCTGTTTCTCTGCCTTTCAAATAAGATGCTAGCTAGGTAGCTAGATAAATCCCCTACTCCTTTCACAGTTTACACAACCTCAAGAAGTGACCTTACCCCAGCTACTGAGTTAGCAAAGGCAGGAACAGGAGTCATCCTGACCCCATGTTCTTTTTCTCTTTTAACACCCCTACCACCACATCAAATCCAACACTCCATTCTGTGGATCCTACCTCATGAATGTTTTTCTTAAGGTGCTTGCTTTTCTCCTCACCTTCACTGTTGCCTTTGCTATCCACACCCTCGTCATTTCATAGCAGTGAGAACTATCTCTTTCAAAACACAAGTCTGGTGATAACAAGGTGATATTGTTATCACCTTGTCTAAAACTTAGAGTAACTCACTTTGGTATTATTGGGTGGGAAAAGCCCAGACTCTGTATCGTAATTATATGTACTCTGGCACCAACCTCCTTCTTGAACCTCACTTTACACTTGCATTGTCTCTCTCCCCACTCCCCTGCCACCACCAACACACATATATGCATCCTCCAGCACACATGCTTTCTTAGAAATAAACATGATCTTGTGGTGCTAAGACCTTTTCACATGCTGTTTCCCTCTTCATGCGATGTCCTGTCTCAAGCCAATCGATCAGCTGATTTTTCTCCCTTCCAAGGTTACTCTTCCCTGAGCTTGACTAGGTTACATTTCTTCTGTAACAAGGCTGTCATGCCCCATGGACTTGCCTTTATTAACACTTCCACAGACGTAATCTTTACATCAATATATTTGTGACTATTTGATTAATGTCTACCTGTCCTTGGAATTGTAACTGAGCAAAGACAGGGATTTATATGCTCATCATTGGCTCCCCAGTGCCTAAAGTACTACGTGCTCAACAAGTATTTATTGAGCGAGTGAGTGGCACAAAAAAGAGTGCATTCCCATTTCACAGATGAGCAACAGATTCAGAGAAGCATGCCAAGTCTAGATCTATTAGAGCCCATCATCTTTACTCTTCCTGCTGCCTTTATTGCCTTTTATGTCTTATGCATTCAATTTTCTGTGTTATATATGAACTTTTAAGTGCTGTGAAAATTCAAACTATGAACATTTTTTATTAATTATTTTGCATTATGTGACAGTTTCATAGGCTCTGGGAATCCCGCACCCCTCCCCCTCCCCCTCCCCTCCCCCACTGGTGGATTCCTCCACCTTGATGCAGTATTACAGTTCAAATTCAATCAAGATTCTTTACTTGCAAACATATACCAAGCATAGAGTCCAGCTACTTATTGTCCAGATAGGTTGAACAGTTTCTTGGGGAGACCATTTCTGGTCCATAGTTAGTGCTGGTAGAATATCATCCCAGTCAATTAAGAGTCCCAATATAACATCAACAGCAATTTGCAACATTATGGGATTGACATGGTTTTGAGTAGCCAGTATGTTAAAAAAAAAACAAAAAAAAAGCAAGTCCTAACCACAACCTATGATTAGCTCATTGACATTTCAATTTTAGTTTATATACAGGACCGGCTGCTATATACCTTAAAATGGCTATAAGGTACCATTCAGCTGTCTCGTGTCTATTTCATTTTAGTATTTAGCCATTTGTTGTGTTGAAGTATAATTTTGCTGATCTTGGCAGATTTTAGGATAATCTAGACTGGCCTGTAACTCTAACAAGACATTTGTCGACAATTAAGGTGCAGAACATTTTTTGGGGGGGGGTTGTGCAGGGAAATCCCCAACACCATGGTGAGGAGTGACTAATCTTTGTGTCCCACCCAGCGAGGCATGAGCCAATCCACGCCAGCTCTTTCCTGTCAGATTCCAAACTCTACTTTTTGTTGTTTGTCTATTTATTTTAGGTTTTTTTAGTTTGTATGATTGTTTGCTATGAGGGGTTTTCGGAGCGATCCCGATGGTCATTGCGAGGGAGGGTGGAGCCAGGCTCGGACCAGAGAAAGCTCTCCTCCCTGGTCCCGAAGGACGTTTATTGTAAACTATGAACATTTTTGTAGTGTAAAAGGTAAAGTTCCTCAGGCATTGTCCTTCCTGAGAATTATCAGTTTACATTTTGGTATCTGAATTTTGAAGACTCATTCTCTACTTTTACTAGCTATCTGAGCAGTCTTCAAAAAGTTAATGAAAATGACTATCATGAAAAAAAACTATGCATAGGTTTTGAAAATTTTTGCACCAAAATAAACTTATATTTTAATTCCTACATATATGTAATTTTTAAATTATGTGGTACAATTTCGCATAGACTTGAGATCCCCCCTAAACTCCCACCCCCTGACAGATTTTCCCCATTTTATTACAATGGTACAGTCCTTCATAAGGAATCATAATTCCATCAGTCTCTTTAAGTTTGTCACCCATGTGTTGGTTATTCAGTGGTGTGTTTTTCATGGTGCTGTAATTTGTTGTTGTGTCATTGTTATTGTTGAAACTGTTGTTCTAACTCATGCCAGTTATTGACCTTGTTTCATGGCTTCTCAATCATGAAAATGTATAATGTTGGGCCCGGCGGCGTGGCCTAGCGGCTAAAGTCCTTGCCCATATGGGCGCCGGTTCTGATCCCGGCAGCTCCACTTCCCATCCAGCTCCCTGCTTGTGGCCTGGGAAAGCAGTTGAGGACGGCCCAATGCATTGGGACACTGCACCCGCGTGGGAGACCCGGAAGAGGTTCCAGGTTCCCGGCTTCAGATCGGCGTGCATCGGCCTGTTGCGGCTCACTTGGGGAGTGAATCATCGGACGGAGGATCTTCCTCTCTGTCTCTCCTCCTCTGTGTATATCTGGCTGTAATAAAATGAATAAATCTTTAAAAAAAAGAAATGAAAATGTATAATGATGAGTACTGGAGTCTACCATATCCAGATGTGGGGGTATAATGCAACATGCATCCCTGATTCCAGATCAAAGATGGATTTCCAATGAGACTGTTGGACATGTGTAGACAATGGGATGCTGGACTGTCTGACATTGTCTGTACCGGCAATGTCAGGGTACACTTAAACATTTATATTTTAATTTCATTGTCACAGACTTTTAAAAGTACCATGGTACATGTCATGTTCTTATATGAAATCTGTTCATATACACTAATTATATCATGTACTTACGGATAAACATATACTTTTATTGGGTTTGTTTTTTACATTAATAGGATAATTGTAGGTGCATTCTTCTGAGATTCATTTGTTTTATTAGCTTAACATTATGCCACTAGAGATCTTTCAATGTCAGTACGTAAGCCTGGCATGCTGCTATGCATACATGAGGAGATGCCAAAATATTAAATAAATGGCGCATGAAATGTACAAGTGCCATTAAGTAATTAGTTTCTTAGCAGAAGAGCCAGGTAATAGCATTTCAGTGCAGTTTCTTTGTTACTTCACTGTGCTACACTTTAGGAATCCACAAATGAGGAACACAGTCCTTACCTGTATCCTGGCAGCAGAGACAAAGGCAGGAGGTAAGGGACTGCGCCATGTGCTTAGGGCCAAAGAAGCAGCTCTCTATTACTAGCAACTGTAACGCTAGGCTAAACGTGCGAAAAAACAAGGCTAGACACAGAGGCCAGGGCTAGATCATGTAGAGTTCATTAATTATGTGAGGGAGTATGGAATTTATCCTGGGGCACAAGGAACCATGTAAATTACTATTTAGGAATTCAATGGATGCAAGTTGTAGAAAATTTTCCAAAAATGTGTTCCTCAAATATAATAAGAAATCTAAAGACAGGCACTTACGCCTAGAAGAAGCTCAGCGACACTCTTGAAGCGTATGCTCTACATTCACTATTGCAAATGCATTGGCTTTGGTCCTCATGCTTGTTGCTTAATAGTTACGATATAACTGCCATGGCTCCAGAAATTTCCATGTTCAAAGAATATAAATTGGGAAAGAAAAATTGTCTGCTGTCAGGAAAGTAATCATTTCAAAAGGAACTCTAGTAGACTAAAGTGCATTTGTGTTAACTATGGGTGTGTTGTATGCATACGCCACCTTCAAGTAAAGCTGGAAATGATTGCGTTTTGTTCTAGCTTTCTACAACGAGGGCACGTAAACACTGGAAGTGGTGCTTTGCTTAGAGCCGGATTCCACTGAAGAAATTGGCAGGAGCTAACTTATGAGACACCTCTGCTTCTATGATGCCATTATCACTCTTTGTAAGGGATTTAAAAACGATTTACTTAATTTTATTTACTTAATTTTATTGGAAAGACAGATTAACAGAGAGAAGAATATACAGAGAGAAAGATATTCCATCCACTGGTTCATTCCTCAAATGGTTACAACGGCCAGAGCTGAGCTGATCCGAAGCCAGGAGCCAGGAACCTGTTTTGGGTCTCCCACGCGGGTGCAGGGTCCCAAGGCTTTGGACCATCCTTCACTGCTTTCCCAGGCTACAAGCAGGGAGCTGGATGGGAAGTGGAGCATCTGGGATTAGAACCGGCACCCACATGTGGTACTGGTGCTGCAAGGTGGAGGCAATTGAGCCATCACACTGGCCTCAGGGTTTTTTTGTTGTTGTTGTTTTAACAACTGTGAAATTTCAGGAAGTTTTTCATACTTAAAATATGGCATTGATGATCAGTTTTATATGTATCACTTGGTAGTACTTAGAAAATTATGCACAATTATTGCTTATATGGAGAGAATATATGATGGCTCTGTTAGAGGGTGATAGTTGATGTAAGGTTTTACTGGAAAGCCCATACTGTAGGAAACAGTGCAGAGACGTTCATTCAGAAAAGATCAACTTGGAACTGGTTGGACTCAAAGGAGTGCATGTACTGTTCAGGGTCAGGTTTGGAAACGCTTTTTAAGATCTATTTGTTTTTATTGCAAAGTCAGATATATAGAGAGAGGAGGAGAGACAGAAAGATCTTCTGTCCGATGGTTCACTCCCCAGTCGACTGCAACGGCAGGAGCTATGCCGATTCAAAGCCAGGAGCCAGGAACTTCTTTCCGAGTCTCCCACATGGGTGCAGGGTCCCAAGGCTTTGGGCCGTCCTCGACTGCTTTCCCACAAGCAGGGAGCTGGATGGGAAGTAGAGCAGCTGGGACATGAACCCATGCACATATGGGATCCTGATGGGTGCAAGGCAAGGATTTAGCCACTAGGCTACCACACCAGGCTCAACTTAGAGTAGTTTTAAAGATTATATTGTTAGATTCATAGTTGTCCCCCCAGTATTTCTTCACTCCTTCTTCCATAGCAGAATATTGACCTTGACACATGACTACTCAGAATAAAGACAGTATTTCCAGTCTGTAGTGCAAAATCAGTTTTCACCATGAAACTAAATTTGGGCCATTGAGGTGTGAGCACAAGTAATGCCTTCAGTTAGACTAGAAAACCATTTCTTACCTTTCCCTTTACATCCTTCCTCACTTCTGAATTATCTTTTTTCCGTACAGATATGGTAATATCTTAGGGATATCAGAATATCATGGTAAAAAAGGAACTTGAGTTCCCGGATAATTCATTGAGCAGTAATGCTATAGCAGCCCTACACTACTTGTTTCCGGCAGTTACATGAGAGATAAATCTCTATTCTGTTTAAGCCAATCTTACCTTGGGTTTTTAATAAGGCAACAGAATTTCTATTCTTTCTAATGCTACATTTAACATTAAACTCATTCTTACCTGAATGAAACTAAATTCAGTAAATAATGTATAAATGCACATGATAGAGTGTGTGGGTTCCAAGAATTTGGAACTAAGAATGTATACATAATGAGTGTAGACAACTCTTGCAACAAGGTCATTTATAAACAGACGTAAAATTTTATGGCTGTGATGGGTGTTGGCGCAAGATGAAGTTCTGGTTTTAGTGCTCTGATAAGAGATATTTGGTTGTGTTTCCAATATTTTTTGAAGATTGCAATAGAGAACATGAAATTGACATATGAAAAATATGCTGAGAATTGCTAGAAAGAAACAAAGCTCGGGTTAGGAAAAGGGAGCCAGGGGAATGAGAGGGGAATGCTAATGAAAACATAGCCGTGACGACGGATGAACAGGGCCAGGCCAGGAATATATGAGATTTCCTTTGTGACGAAGACATAGTCATCTTCTGAGAGTACAGTTCAAGGTGGGCAGTTGAGCAGTTTGTGTGAATGGTGAGATGTAGGGTAGTTGGGCAGGATGAGAAGTTGGCTAAAGACAAGGAAATATGGGGCGAGGATTGTGGGCCCAGCTGGCTCCTCAATCCATGAGTCCTCATAATTATAGGAGTTTTCTATTGGGAGAGTTTAATTATAGAAACGATGAAAAAAGCTGAAAGAATGTACAATGCACAGGAGGAAAAAAGGCCTAAAAGCCCTTTAGTATTAGACATCAATAAAAAAGAGAAAGAATTTTAAAAAGCTAAAGAAGTCCCCTGTAAAGATTACGAAAGCATTTATTCTCCCAGCCCAGGCACCGTGCTGGGCAGTAAACAATGCTGTCTCAACACCAGCCCCAAGGATCACTAACTGTTCCTTACATGTGAGATGGAGTCAGATCAGGTCACATCAGTGGTATGCTACAAATTGTGGAATAAAGCCCCATTTTTTTTCTGATTTTAAAGTTCATGCTCAAGTCTCCTCCACTATGCTGCCCTGAATGGACCTTTCCTGGATGCCAGAAAATGATGATCTATTTGAGAGGCTATTTTGCAGCAAAGAGAGTTACTATCTTTTATCTGCAATTTCTCATTAGTCTGGGTTTTGAAAGCCCACTTGAACATCTCTACTTGTTTGTGGGCTTTTTTCATTCGAATGCACTCTGACCTAAGTTGCAATGGATAAGTTGTTGCCAGGATATCTCTGTAATAGGCAGAATGGATAATAAACAATAGCAAAACACCACATTCATTTAGTTCTTTGTGATGCTGCATTTCTTTTTATTAAACCATTATTTCTTTTGGGTGGGCCCAAAGACAGGGAAGAGCTATTAACAACCGTTCTTTATTTGAAGCCTGTTTATATGATATTTATATTTAAACTATTGCTCCTCAGACATTTAACACCCAATCTACATCCTTTTTGGTTAAACCACTGGTGACTACATTTCCAGATAAATAATATATTAAAGAAACATGGGAATAGTAAATTGACACTTACAGCATTACTATATTCCCAAACACTAAGAAAATGAGAGGGCAGCAATTCTTACTGTCTGAAAGCACACAATGAGACGCCTCCAGCTCTCTGATAATCTCACATAATTCCACAAAGAATTTATGAGGCAGCTACTTTATTATTGCCATTTACAGATGAGGAAGCCGGAATCCATATAGGTAAAGTGACTAATCTAACATTGTACAAACTGATGCGGGTTTTAGCATCATGATTTGAATTTAAACCAGTACAGTCCTGACATGTGTATTCTTTTTGTCCCAGCTATAAAAATGAGTTGAATTTCAATTTGGATTTCAGTCTTGACGGAGCTAGGTAGAAAGCTGCAAGTATTTGGAAGGCTTGAATATCATTGTTAGTGAATTTGACCTGATGGCTTTCATAGTATGTTTCGCCCAACAATGGTATACACATTCTTTCCACATACTACCAAAACATGAGCCAGGATAGTCCATATTCTGAAACATAAGATAACTCTCAATACATTTGAAAGGATTCAATGCATACAAAATCTATTCTATGACCCTAAGGGAATTAAATTAGAAACCAATATGTGAAAAATCTCCTGAAAGTCTCTAAATAGTTGCTAATTTATTTATAATGGTTTTCTTGTTTATTTGAAAGGCAGAACGACACAGAGGGAGGTGCACACACGCGTATGCGCGCACACACAGCTCCTCTATCGATGTTCACTTGCCAGAGGCCCACAGCAGCTGGGACTAGGGCAGGGCAAACCTAGGAACTCCAGCCAGGTCTCCTACATCAGGAACAGAAACCCAACTATTTGGACCATCATCTAGTATGTTAGCAAGCTTGGACTCAAATCAGGCATTCCAATATGGAATGTGGGCATTTTGAGTGACGGTTTAACCTGCTGTGTGACACAATGCCCACTTGTTTCCAGCTGTCTAGACACTAAATTGTATACTTCTAAGAGAGTAAAAAAGAACTTAACAGTTAAATTTGAAAGTAATTTGAACTGAATGTAAATAAAAAGACAATATCGAAACTGTGGAAATCTGCCAAAACAGTATCAATTGTATAATTTGTAGCAGTAAATACCTATATTAGAAAAAAGGCCTCAGATCAGTGGCCTCAGCTTCTCCCTTCAGAAACTAGCCAAAAATAGCAAATATTCTCATAAAAATCAGTGAATTAGGAAACACAAAAACAATAGATAAAAATCAATGGGACCAAAACTCATTAAAAGGATCAATAAAACTAACAAACACTTAGCCAAACCGATTAGAAAAAATATGTATACAAATTATCAATGTCAGAAATGAGCAAAAAAATCACAAAAAAATCCTATAGACATTAAAATGTTGAGGGATATTAGGAACAATTTTTTTTGCCATTAATTCAACAAGTTAGATGAATAAAATAGTTTCTTAGAAGACACAAATTATCGAAGTTCCCACAGGAAGAATTGATACCTTGAATAACTCTATTATAGCTCTGTATGTATTAAGTAAATTGACTTTTTTTAAATAAAAACTACCTACAACGACTATTCTTGGCAAAGATGTCATCACAGGTGAAATGTACCAAACACTGAAGGACGAAAGGATTCCAATTATATATAAAGTCTTGTGAAAAAAAGTTAAAAGGATAAGAGATTTCCCAAACCAATCTGAGAAAACAATATGCAGTACTAAATGTTATGTTACAAACAAGGAAAAATATCGAATCAGTGTTCTAATGTCCTGTCTCAAGAAACAAGAGGCAGAGGAGCAAAAGTAAACACAAAGCAACCAGAAAAAAAAATAATTAAGGTAGAAGCTGAAATCGGTCAAATTTTGAAAATAGAATTAGTGAAATGAAAAGATGTTTCTTTGAAAAATTAATACAACTTACAAACATATAGGAGAACTGTAACAGTTCCTTCAAAACCACAAGCTGCCCAAACCCAACCAAGATGGAATAGTTATTATGGCATTGGCGTTGGGATAGTAGATATGTTAACAAGACAAAAATAGGAGTTCACAAATTCTCTCTTAAAGGATCAGATAGTAAATATTTTAGAATGTGTGGTCATACATTGACTATTTTGAGTACTCTGCTATTTCAGCACAGAAACAGTTATAGACCATACTTGAATGAACATATGTATGTCCCAATAAAACTTTGTCAATATTTATATCTAAATTTTGTGTCCCATGTGTCATAAATTTTTTTTCTTTTCACTTTTTTTCAACAATTAAAAAGTACAACAAACATTTTTTGCTTATGAATCATATAAAGTATGCACATAAACAAATTGCAGAATGATTGAGATTACTATAGAGACTCAAATGTGGCCACCATTTGCAGGAATTTTAGATGACACATCCAAACTAACTAAGTGATGGTGAGGCTGAGAGATAACAGAAAGAACCACTTTATAGTGATGGCCATGGCAAAGACCTTAAAGATGTCACCCTCTACTTGCCAGATACACCATGAAAATCAGACCTAGGGGCACGGCATGGTAGCCTAGTGGCTGAAGTCCTCAGCTTGACGCCCGGGATCCTACATGGGTGCCGATTTGTATTCCAGTTGCTCCGCTTCCCTTCCAGCTTCCTGCTTGTAGCTGGAAAAGCAGAAGAGGATGGGCCAAAGCCTTGGGACCCTGCACCCACGCAGGAGACACAAAAGAAGCTCCTGGCTCTTGGCTTCAGCTTGGCTCAGCTCTGACCATTGCGGCTACTTGGGGAGTAAACCAGCAGATGGAAGATCTTTATCTCTCCTTCACTCTGTAAATCTGACTTTTCAATAAAAATAAATAAATCTTAAAAAAAAAAAAAAAAGAAAAAGGAAAATTGGACCTAGGAAAAAGTGGAGAGGTAGTAGGTCACTCTGGGATCCATCTTTAAGGGGTCAAGAAATCATATAATTCATGGGCTTCTCCTGCACGTGTTCCCGCCCACCTCCCGCTCTTGGAAATATCAAGTGCCATGCTTTGTGATGACTCTGCCACTCCAGGGCTCCTGTTAACTGGGGCAATGTCTGCAGGATCAAAGCTGGAAGATGGTGCTCCTTAATGCCCACAGAAGGGTGCATATAAGAAGGCAGGATCCCTGGGATAGAACACTGGCCAATTCCAGCAGCAAAGTGCAAGAGTTCAGCAACCACTGCTAGAAAACAACCAGCCCCAAGCGTGCAACAGTCACCCACACATGTGCGACTACTGTCCACAAGCACTCAAGAAAGAAGAGGACGACCCCTTGTCAGTACAAGTGCAGGGACAGAAACCAGAGCAAATGACCCTACCAGTACTGTTCTTCCGTATGGATGCTCCACTCAAGACCCCTACCCTTGCCTAACATAAGCCCATTTCTCAGACCACATACCTCTCATGAAATCCCTCTTCCCGTCCAGTCCCCATTCTCTTCTTACGAATGAATACCCTTCTCTGCTCATCCTTCCGGGTCATACTACAGCAAAGAAGTTAAATTGCCCCATTCACATGCATTCAGGCTAGAGTATCTATCACTGCCTCAAGAAAGCAGGCCAACCATGTCTGTTACCACGCCTTGAATAAGAAACAAGATGGCCTGCAGAGACCCCAGAGCACTGCGCAAATCCAAGTAAGCCCCACGCATAGCAAGTCTGACCCCTGCCTCTCTGCTGCTTTCCACATGGCCTCTGTGGGCACCGCTCAGCCACATAGACACCAAAGCCTTCCACACACAGTGTGCAGCAATGATGGTGGTTATAACCAGATCAGCAAGTTTTGGATATTTGTGTGTGTTTGCAATTTCTGTGGTGGAGAGGAGCAAGGAAAGTGGCTGTGTGAGAAGGGAGGGAAGTTGGGGGGTGATCCCACAGACCTGGGTTACAGCTTGATGATCAGGGCCACAGTTAGCCACACACCAGAGAAAAGGATGTGATGAGGCCTTGATATGGAAGATACATTTTTCTCTTTAGTACTTCATTGCACAGGCAAATAAGAAAGTGGATTTCATGTTTTGGCATGGAGTTCAGGAGGTAGAGTGCCCAGATGAGTTGCGGTCTGATGAGTGTGATGTGACAAATGCCTCCAAAAGATACACAACAAAATCACTTCCAAAGCACCACTGCCTCTTGGTATATGCTGTAGCTCCACTTGCTGCTCTAAGAAAATAAATCAGATCAGAAAACTCATTCCAGCACCTCCACACAATGAAAGAATTGTATTTGGAAGTTACGGATTCAACATTCTATTAGGCAATTTCTTCTTAAGAACCTTGAAGTGCAGGGAACCAAGAGCAGTATAGTAAGCCTAGTCTACCCTAGTGCAAGCAATAGTAGGGGGATGGTCTGTATAGCTCTACTCAATTTTATTTTTGAAGCATGTTAATAGCAGAGTAAGTTTTTTTAATTAGTATTTTTATTTTTATTAGTAGATAAATTTATACTTTTATAAGATTTATTTTATTTTTATCGGAAAGGTAGATTTACAGAGAGAAGGAGAGACTGAAAGATCTTTCTCTGCTGGTTCACTCCCCAAGCAGCCACTA
Organism: Ochotona princeps; assembly: GCF_030435755.1. Taxonomy (NCBI): domain Eukaryota; kingdom Metazoa; phylum Chordata; class Mammalia; order Lagomorpha; family Ochotonidae; genus Ochotona; species Ochotona princeps. The sequence continues at coordinate 97,683,018 of NC_080865.1, forward strand.
TGGAAAGAGCTAAGCCAATCTGAAGCCAGGAGCCAAGAGCTTCTTCTGAGTCCCAGGGATTTGTGTCATTCTTTTCTGCTTTCCCAGGCCACAAGCAGGGAACTGGATGGGGGAAGTGGAGCAGCTGAGACACAAATTGGCCCCCATGTGGGATCCTGGCACTTTCAGGTGGAGGATCAGCCAGTGGAGTCATCATGCCAGCTCCAAAAAACACTTTCTTGACTAGACATTTGCTTAACTCAAATAAGAAAACCTACTGGCTGCCTTAAGCTTTTCCCGGTCACCTGTGTTTCATTAGGCCAACAAATGAAATGTGCAAACACTCCCCAAAGTAGGAGAAAGCATTAAAAACAAAACTGCAGAATGCAGTACCAACTCTCATTCCCTTAGACTCCCTTAGACTAAAACCTGAACAAAGGACTTTTATTATTTGGTTTGACACTAGGAAACATAATATTGTTGTATGAATTGCATTCATCTCAATATAAATTTATATAAAGAGTGAGCACAGTTTTGAACCAGGGATTAGAACATACTGTTTTCCAAATGCAGGTGTACTCATAGGCACAGGGAGCCTTGGAACCAAGGGCCCCGGGCACTTAGGTCAATTTCTAAAATCTCTCTATATATACTTACCTTGAAGTTTTGGATACATTCTTAAATGCATCTAGAAGTTCATTTTCTTCAAGGAAAGTGCTTATCACTCTTAAAAAAACTAGTGATATTCCTTTTAAAGTTCTCTGAGTCAAGAAGTTAATTGACTAACATCAAACTAAATTTTAAAGTAGTTTTCACACTGTCTGGAGGCAAGAACATGAAGCTGACAGATAAAATCTGTCCTTGTCCCAGCTCCATTGGTAATGCCTAGTGTGGCCTTCCTGAAACCCTCTCTTCTTCCCATCTGTAAGATAAGGGATATGGACTAAAGTATGGAAATTCTGGTCCCATATATAGAATTCTGTGTGTGTGTGTGTGTGTGTGTGTGTGTGTGTGAGAGAGAGAGAGAGAGAGAGAGAGAGAGAGAGAGAGAGAGAGAGAATCTTTCATTTGCTAGTTCACTCCCCAAATAGCCAAAACGACCTTGGTCTGGGCTAGGCGAAAACGAGGACCCAGGAACTTTTTCTAGGTCTCCTATGTGGGTGCAGGGGCCCAAGCACTGGGATCATCTTTCATTGCTTTCCCAGGCACATTGGCAGGGAGCTAGTTTGGAAGTGGAGCAGCTGGACCTAGAATCAACACCCATGTGGGATAACATGTCATCGCAGGTGACAGCTTAGTCCTCTATGTCATAGCAATGACCCTGACTCTTTTTATAAATTATTCTCTGAAAAGAACTAAAAAAAAGGTATGTATTTATTTATTTGAAAGGTAGAGAAACAGAGGGAGAGGCACACATCTTCCTTCTGCTGGTCACTCCGCAAATACCCACAACTAGCACGGCTGGGCCCGGCTCCAGCTAGAAGCCCAGAATTCCATGCAGGTCTCCCACATGGGTGACAAGGGCCAAAAATGCTTAGGCCCTTATTTACTTTCTTTCCAGGTGCATTAGCAGGGAGATAGATTGGAAACAGAGCAGGCAGGACACAAATCAGCCCTCTAATTCGGGGTGCCAGCATTGCAAGCTGCACTTTAACCCACAGTGTCACGATGCCAGCCCCTAATGAGAACTTTCAGGAGTGTCTTCAGAGATCCTTCTGACGAGGGAGTCGTGCTTCTGAGGAGCGTGCTGCCGTGTTGTGCAGCCATCACTACCCACGTCTTATCTCTTTTGACTTGACACAATTTCTCTGAGTTAAGTTTCAAGACGAATTTTGGATCCTGGAGCAAGGAACTTGAGAGTTCAGTGGGCTCGTGATGTAGATTCAGTGTGGCTAGCGAATTCAGTATAGATGTGAGAGGAATGAGAACCTGATGATAGCCAAGGAGTCAAATGGGTATCATTTCAGAGGTAGGTTATACAAATGCATAGGATTGGGAAGTGCATGTGACTGGAAATCAGTATCTCCTTCACTCCCAGTTTCCCAATGAGAGACAGATAAGAGACCGCAATAAGTATCTCAAAGTTACAAGAAGCAATAAATTTGATTATATGTCATGTGTGGGTATGTGAAAATGCTACAGAAATTTGTGAAAAATAAAATTGAAAATAAGTGAGTTTTTCAGTACAAAACATTTTAAATCCATGCATAGTTTTTTTTTTAAAGATTTATTTTTATTACGAAGTCAGATATACAGAGAGGAGGAGAGACAGAGAGGAAGATCTTCCATCCGATGATTCACTCCCCAAGTGAGCCGCAACCGGCCAGTGCGCACTGATCCGAAGCCAGGAACCAGGAACCTCCTCCAGGTCTCGCACACGGGTGCAGGGTCCCAAATCTTTGGGCCGTCCTCGACTGCTTTCCCAGGCCACAAGCAGGGAGCTGGATGGGAAGTGGAGCTGCCGGGATCAGAACCGGCGCCCATATGGGATCCCAGGGCTTTCAAGGCGAGGACTTTAGCCGCTAGGCCACGGTGCCGGGCCCCATGCATAGTTTTTTACCTATTTTACATGAACTTTCTGAAGACCCCTCACATAGGAGCTAGGAAGGACATGGTAGATGACAGACCCATCAAGGAGCTGAACTGAAGAATTCAATTAAAACATGAAATTTCGTGAGTCAGCAATGCCATTAAGAGGCCTACCCATGAACTCCCAGGCTGCTGAAGCATGCTCTCCAGTGAGTCACCCTTGCTCTGTGCTAGTCAAGCTGCACCGAGTTCACTGCCACCTGCTACACTGGGCTAGTGGATGAAGACAAGACTGCTTCCAGACAGACCAAAGTTCTGAAGGATGCTTATACCCATCCAAGTGAGCAAAGGTGGAAGAAGATAATGATTGTTCAGGGTACTAACAATCCTAGAGCCCTGGGTTGCCCCGGAACAAATAGGAAAGAAGTTCACTAAAGCTTCCAATGCGGAGGGATGGGCTAAGGGTGTGGTACAAAATAGGAAGAGCTTTCCAAGGAGAAGACAGCCTGCCATACATAGTAATAATTTGTTCATCCCTGGAGGCCCACAAGCTAACCATCAATGTAAAAAAGACACGGAAGAGTTGGTTCAAATGTTCCGTGGATGAGCTCTATAGCACACAACACTGTACAGCATGTGGAAACAGAGTAGCTCCTTTTCTCCCTCTCTCTTTCTCCTCTCTCCCAGATATAGATAAAGAGGCGTCTTGTGACATTCTCAAAGCCAGAAAAGGCCAAGACTTTAGAGGAGCGGTCATTGGTAAGGTCAACAGGACTTTTTTTGTTTGCAAGCTCGATCCTGCCCGCCGCCCTCTTGGGGGTGGCTTACCTCCTGGTCTGCGGTGCTCTTTCATAGCACAGCCCTTCCACCATCCCCAAGTGGAATGCAATGGAAGTGCTGACAAGCTTGAAGAAAGTGATCAAAAGTAGATTGAAACTCATTGTCGGCAAGAATGTTCTTATGCGTGGCTGAGTTTAGGGACATCTGAGAGTTTAAACATCAGGAATTGCTCTGAGCAAACAAGTTACAATCCCTTGGGAAATTGCCTTTCAACCTCACTTGTCCCTGAGAAATGGTCATCAAAGTCTAGCTGTAGTTCTATGTCTGGTGCTGCAAACTGGTACCAGACACGTTGGTGCTAGCATACTTACCAGTGCAAATATTTTTAGGTGGAAATAGTCATTTATGCAGGTGACATATAATATTCCAATTTTTGGAGATTAGTTTCTTGAGTTGTCTGTACCTCTAGAATTTTCTTTCTCTTCTGTCTCTTCTTCTTTCATCCCAAATGAATATTTTTCCACAGTATATGTCCTTACAATAAAGACAAAACAAAAAAGGATGTTTTGCAAGAGTGGGGAAATCAGGATTCTTCGAGTCCAGGGTGATGTGTAGCATTGTTTTTCAGACTGTGGGAAAGTCATGGAACAGTGGTTGATCTATTGGGACTTAAGCTAAAGCTCTTTGTAGTCTTTATGTTCTGTTTGTTTCGTTACTCATTCAGAAATGTCTTAAACACATCAGTGCATGGGGTATAGTAGCAACATTTGGAACACGGTGATAGTGGATTGAAAAGGAAAACCAGTGTTTCTCCAGTCTACACCAATGTCAGTTAATGAGAGCCAGCCAGGTGGCTTTCAGATCCTGTTAGACTGGCAGAGAGCATGACATATAACTAGCCCCGAGCTAAGTTACTGCTATTTGGGACATCCCATATTGGAACGCTGGAGTTCAGGTACCGCCTCTACTTCCAAACCTGCTCTGTGCTAATTCACTTGGGAAGCAGCAATGATGGCAATGGAGTTCCTGCCTCCTAGCTTCACCTGGGGCAGACATTTGAGGAGTAAACTAGAATTGTGTCCTGGGCTCCTGGCTTCAGCCTGGCCCAGCACCAGCTTATGAAGCCATCTAGGGAGTGAATCAGTGAGTAGAAGATTTCTCTCTCTCTCTCTCTCTCTCCCCCCCTTCTTCTTTCCCTCCCTCCCTCCCTCCCATCTTCTTTCCCTCCATTCCTGCCTCTCTCTCTCTTTCTCTTATGTGTGTGTATATATATATATATATATATATATATATATATATATATATATATATCCTTCTCTGTAACTCTCCCAAATAAGTCTTTGTTTTTATTTTTTAAGATTTTTTTTTAATTAGAAAGGCAGATATACAGAAAAGAAGAGAAACAGAGGGGAAGATCCTCCATCTGATGATTCACCCCCCAAGTGGCCACAATGGCCAAAGCTGAGCCAATCCAAAGCCAGGAACCAGGAGCTTCTTCCAGGTCTCCCATGCAGGTGCAAGGTCCCAAGGCTTTGAGCCATTCTCCACTGCCCTCCCAGGCCACAGGTAGGGAGCTGGATGGGAAGCGGGGCTGCTAAGACTAGAGCTGGCACCTGTATGGGATTCTGGTGCGTGCAAGGCAAGGACACTAGCTGCTAAGCTACCACACAGGGCCCATAAATAATTAAAAAAAATAAAGAAAAAAAATTGGGCAGCTTGGTGGCTCAACAGGTTAATCCTTCACCCATTGGGTGCTAGCATCCCATATGAATGCTGGTTCATATCCTGACTGCTCCATCTCCCATCCAGATCCCTACTTGTGGCCTTTGAAAGCAGCAGAGGATGGTCCAAAGCTTTGGACCTGTACACCCACATGGAGACCTGGAAGAAGCTCCTGGCTCTTGCCTTTAGATCAGCTCAGCTCCAGCCACTACAGTCATTTGGGGAGTGAACCAGTGGATGGGAGATCTTTGTCTCTGTCTCGCCTACTCTTTGTAATCTGCTTTTCCAATAAAAACAAAAGAAATGTTAAAAATAAAAAAAGAAGAAGAAAGAAAAAGTTCCACATGCTGGCATAATTCAGACCATACACATAGGTGGCCACATTTGGGGGTTCACAGCCTGACCCATTCCCTAGCCACACTAAAAAGTCCTTTGGAGTCTCCTTGTCTCCTTTTCTTGCTTTCTCAGATCATGTTTTTTGTTGTTGTTGTTTGTTTGTTTGTTTGTTTTTAACCAATGTGGAAAGCCTATCCTGTTCTCTTCAGAAGAGCCCAAATATGTAATTAATAAAACTTTTCATACTCTATTTTTTTTATTTGAAACACAGGTTTATAGAGAGGATAGATGGAGAGAGAGAGAGAATTTTCCATTCACTGCTTCACTCCCCAAATGGCCACAAGGATCAGAACTGAGCGGATCCATAGGCAGGAGCCAGGAACTTCAGCCAGGGGCTCCCATATGGGTAGAGGGGCCCAACAACTCGGGCCATTGTCCACTGCTTTCCCAGTTGGATTTGCAGGGAGCTGAATGGGAAGTGGAGCAGCTGAACCTAGAACAGGTGTCCATATGGGACACCAGTGCCTGCAAGTGGAGGATTAGCATGTTGAGCCACACAGTTGCCCCCCCCCATACTCTTTTAGTATGTGTTTGGCATCAATTTTATTGGAACCAAATTTTGTGTAGACTGTTCCAATGTAACTCTGAGATATGTCTTATTATGACCCATCTTGCTCTGCTTTTCCCAGATGTATTAGCAGGGAGTTGGATCAGAAGTGGAGCAACCAAGACAGCACTCATATGGGATGCCAACGTCCCAGGCAGCAGCTTTCCCAGCAGGGACTGTGCTATTTTAATTTTAATATTTATTACAAATAGGAAAGTCAAGGCCATGATGACCCTCACTTTACAGGTCAGGAAACTGGAGTCTGAGAGAGGTTTAAAAAGGTGATATCCAAGATCACACAGCAAGTAGGCAGAGGAAGAGTTTTAAGAAGCAGCATAGGTGGGCCCGGCGGCGTGGTCTAGCGGCTAAAGTCCTCGCCTTGAAAGCCCCGGGATCCCATATGGGCGCCGGTTCTAATCCCTGCAGCTCCACTTCCCATCCAGCTCCCTGCTTGTGGCCTGGGAAAGCAGTTGAGGACGGCCCAATGCTTTGGGACCCTGCACCCGCGTGGGAGACCCGGAAGAGGTTCCAAGTTCCCGGCTTCGGATCGGCGCGCATCGGCCCGTTGCGGCTCACTTGGGGAGTGAATCATCGGATGGAAGATCTTCCTCTCTGTCTCTCCTCCTCTGTGTATATCTGGCTGTAATAAAAATGAATAAATCTTAAAAAAAAAAAAAGAAGCAGCATAGGTTATTAGAGCTCATAGTGTAATGATTGTGTAGAGTATGGAAATGTGAGATTCCCCCAAGTCTGCAACAACAAAGGTAACATTGTCCATGTGTGGAGCGATAACCCCCCTCACACGCATCCCATTTAAACTCAGAGCAACTCTGCAAGTTGCAGCCACTGCTATCCCCACCTTCCTAGGAGAAGCAATGGAGCCTCAGAGTGGTTAACAGAACAGTTCAAGAAAAGCAAACATGTGGCTCTTGGGAGGAGCTGCAACCTGAAGTCTGTCTGGCCATGCTCAAGTTTGAGCCCCAAGGCTCTCCTCTCCCCACTGCAAGTACACAATACCCTAACAAGAACCCAGTTGTATGTTTAGGATTTTAGAGGGCAACCAGCTGCCCTGCCGCAGCCCTCCCCCACATCAGCACCTCTTGAGCTGTTGCAGCCCACTCCTCCTCAGCACCTCCTGTCAGATTCCTCCCTCTGGCTGATGTCAGGGACTGGACTGTCGCTGCTGTAGCTCCTCAAACAGCACATGCAGCAAAGCCCCCGTTATCTTTGGGACAGCTCTTTTTGGTATGTTAAGGATTTATTCAGAAGAAAAGAAGAAGGAGGAGAGAAGAGCCTTCTGCTGAACATGCATGCCTCCTTGTGAATCTCCTGGGGTTTCTAAGTCCAGAAATGGACAGCCACAGACAGGGGAAGGAGAGTGTTGGGTGTACCTACAGGAAATAGGAGAAAGCGGCTATCCCTGGAGGCACGAGAGGCCTCTGGGACCATAAACTCCTGCTAACCCAGTAAGCCCTCTAATAAAAACCCAAAAGCAGACACAGTTTCTTTAGATTTCTTTGCCAAGTTGAAACTGTGATTCTCAGCATCATATCTCAGCATCATATGTTTACACGAGCTGGAGGCAATGGTAAGGCCCAAAGAGGAGCGGAGGCGCATCGCCAGCAGCCGCATGTTTGCCTTCTGGTTTTTCCCACCTTCAGCGAACTGCACATTGGAGGGAGGGGACAGATAGCCTAGAGGCAGTGAGGGTGTGTGGGTAGTCAGAAAACAGCCCTGAAGTTGTGGGCATTTGCTCTGTGTCCTTGGGGCTCTGGCGTTATTTTGTTTCGTTGAAGAAAGTGATAGACCTGCATCACGGACCTCGCAGTGAGTGCCGGGCAGGGCTGTGCTCAGAGCTTGTGGGTCACCGAGTTGGGAAACAAGAGGCACCACGGAGCTGCACCTTAGTGAGAAGCAGAAAACCGCATCAGGAGGTGAAATATGTTGGAAAGGCCTAGAAGAACCCAGCTTCTTTTGAGGGAACTTGGGAACCATGAAGTTACTATAGTAGAGGTATGTGATTGTAGAAAATCAGGTCAGAGAGCTAAGAAGCTGGGACTAAATCAAAGAGGGTACCTGGAGAACATGCCAAGGAGTTGGTACTTTGCCCTATGGGAGACACAAGTTGCCAATATTGGAGCCACATAATCAGAATGCTTTTTTGTTTTGTTTTGGTTTGGTTTGGTTTTCCTCTTTTATTTTCTATTCTATTTTTAATTCCATATGCTCTGGGATTTCTCCCTTCCCCCAACTTATTTCCCCCATATTATTACAGTAGTATAGTACTTCATAAGCAGGATTAAGTCCATCATTCTGTTATTTAAGTGTGTCCTGAAATTGAGAGTATAAATAGTGGCAGACAGACCAGCATCCTATTATCAAGATATATCCAACAGTCTCATTGGGCATCCGTCTTTGATTTAAAATAGAGATGCATACTGCATTGTAGCTTCACAACTGGATATAACAGTTTCCATTACACTTAAATGAGAAGCTACAAAGATGAGCTAAAAATGAGAAGCTATAAAAAATCAACAACAGGAATAAACAAAAGATTTACAGCACCGTGGAGTTAAGTAGCATGCTACTGAATAACCAGTGTGTCAATGAAGAAATGAAAAAGAAAACACAGAAGTTTCTTGGAGAAAATGATGCTACTGTGTGATCTATGAGTCAGTGAAGAATTTAATAAGAGAAAAGAAACTGTTTTGAGGAAATGAAAATAAACACAATATCAAAACCCATGGGTTGTGGCAAAAAGAGTATTGAAAGGGTTATTGATCTTATAATTTGCATTAAGGTTGCCTTATAACAGAGAAAACATATGATATTTGTCCTTTTGGGATTGACTTATTTCACTGAACATAATGATCTCTAGTTGGATCCATTTGGTTGCAAATTGAATAATTTCATTTTTTAATGGCTCAGCTTCTGAGGCTTCACTGTCTCAGTATGAAAAATGAAAGGCCATGTCTAGGTAGGCTTTGTTGGCATTTCATTGAGATGAAAAATAAAATAAGACGTGATGTTTTTAGAAGGAATGTGATGAGGTAGTTTGCCGGCCAAAGTTCGAGGATCCATGGGACACCCTTAGTAAATTCAAAGATACTTCAAAAGGTCTGGGGAAAGAAGAAATAAGAATTTAAGTTTATTTTGATGCAAAATTTTCAGAAATTCATGTGTAATTGTATATCTTCTCCCAAGGAGCCAATAGCTGTCTTGCATTCTAAATGGCCAAATTCGGGGTCCAGTTTTGCCTCACTAAAGACCTCAAATGTTAGTGAGCCTCCTTACCTTTCAAATGAACCCTAGTGCTTTCCAAATCAGGCACATTCCCATTGAAAGACTTCTAGGTAGGTCTGTCATAAGTATTGACAACATCGCAAGAGTTCCTAAGTTGTTTATACACTCTGTCTCATTAATTCTTGCTAAAGAATCATATTATGACATAGCAGGAGTACTTGTTAGCTGAAGAACAGTGCATGGGAAGTCTAGAAGATGTCACCTTCGACTCAGAGATCTTTTTCAGGGGTGGATAGTGGAGAGCATGTTTCTAGCTAACCTGCAGAATGTAAACAGAGCCTGCAGACAGACTGGAAGACAGCTCTATCAGTTCTGCTGGAGGTGTTGACACCACTATCCTGCCCAGGGTGTGAGCACAGAAGCTTGTTACCATTCCAATTTTGCTGAGCTGCTTGGGGCTTTTGACATTACAGATATCCTGTTCCTGCACATACAGACATGTAGAAGACTCTTAAGTTGGAAGGCTCCTTAGAGGTCTTTTCAGAGTAGGGTGTACAGGCTAATTCTTAACGTTTCAAACCACATACTGTATTAGCAAATTATCAATGATGTGTAATTGAGCAACTAATAAAACAATGGATTGGATCACTTTCAATTGAGCAATGCTAATAGAATTGTTATTTATTATCTTCAAAATTGTATTAAATTTTACGGTACAAGATTTAATTTGAATAAACATGCTAAGTGTGTGCATGTGGTGATGCCCAGAATCCTATAATACCAAGCTAAAAACACATATCAGCATTTGTTCTTTTCAATTTAAGAATTTAAGAACTTAGACTTAAACTTTTATCTCTGTTAATTCTACTCCCCCCCCCCCTTTTGTTGTTGTTGTTGCTGTTGTTGCTTGCTTTTGCCTGAAGAAAAGGTCAAACTGTGTCTTGGCCAGTCTCCCTGTCTCTAGTCTCTTCCTTTGCCATTTGCCCTTTGCAGAGCAGCCAGCTTGATTTTTGTAAGCCTTGACTAAAATTCTTCTAAGTCACCCTGCTCAGCTAACATCCAAGGCTCCACAAGCAGGTCCTCTTGTACTTTGTTTCCCACATCCCTCTACTTCCTGCCTCTACAATCATGTTATTTGAGCACCGGAAGTTTCCTGACTCCAAGATATGACTCTCTTTTTGCAGGGTGTTCATCAGCATGGCATGTGTGCCACCCCTTCTTTTCCTATGAAAATCCTGCACACGCTACCACGAGAGGCAGCCTACATACTCAGCTCTAGGAAACTGTTTTCACTCTTCCATGGTCCCTGGCTTTACTGTGCTATGTGCCTTCCATTTCCTTCTGTTACAAGCCCAAGGTCCCTGGTGACCTCTCGCCACACCTTCATTGTGAGCTTCCTGCTGTCTGCAGATCCCTGCATACTTCCTGACTCCTACTTCCGGTAGTTCAACCATCATCCTGTGCCTATAGGAACCTGGATAGAAATAGGGGAACCAGGATTTGAAGCTAGCACTCAGATGTGTTTTTTTTTTTAAAGATCTATTTATTTTTATTGCAAAGTCAGATAGATAGAGACAGGAGAAGAGAGAGAGGAAGATCTTCTGTCCACTGATTCACTCCCCAAGTGACTGAACTGGCTGGAGCTGAGCCAATCCGAAGCCAGGAGCCAGGAGCGTGTTTGGGTCTCCCATGCCGGTACAGGGTCCCAAGGCTTTGGGCCGTCCTCGATTGCTTTCCCAGGCCACAAGCAGGGAGCTGGATGGGAAGTGGAGCTGCAGGGATTAGAACCACCGCCCATATGGGATCTTGGTGTGTTCAAGGTGAGGACTTTAGCCACTAGGCCATCATGCTGGGACCTCCAAGTAGTGTCTTAACCACTGTGTAAAACACAAACCAGAGCAATGCCCAGTTAAATTTTTAAAAATTTGTTCCAGTTGAGAGGCAGAAAGGCGGGGTTGCGGGAGCGGGGGTGACGGGAGAGCCCAGGAGGAGAGGGTTGGGGAGAGGGAGAATGAATGCTCACCACTGTCATGTCATTCACAAATCTGGGAGCTAGGAACTCTGTCCAGGTTTTCCACATGGGAGGTAGCTGAGCCAGCACCTGCTGCCTGCCAGGCTATGCATGAACAGGAAGGTGGAATCAGACGTGGAACTGGGACCTGAATCCGGGTACTTATATCACATATGAGATACAGGTGTCCGAAGCAGCGTCTTACCCACTGTGTTAAATGCCTATCCCTAAAAAATACGTTTTAAGTGAGCTTTAGGCAGATTTGCAACAAGAACCCAACTGGAGATTTAATGCAAGATTCTTAATAAATTAAAAGCTTGTTTTATTTATTTATTTTTTTTTGGAGGGGAATGGGTTTCCTTTTTCCGTTTATCCTCAAATTGAGACAATGCTTATGGTGAAGGGAGAAAGAAACATAGTAGGCCTTACTAAATGCGAGGTAAGCATAAGTATCAAAATCACGATGTCCCAGTTCTGGCTTATTGACTGTAGCAGTATAATCTGTATGACATTCATATGTCTGTGTCCCCCAGGGCCTCAGTTTCCCTGCATGTAAAAGAAAAGTGCTGATCTGGAAAATTTATGGAGACCTTTTCTGCTACAGTAGCCTAGGTTAGCTGAATATGGTTGGGTTTGTGCTCGCCACGATTGAGTGCAGGAGCCTTAGCAATGAACTGATCCCTCCTAAGTTCCTCTCCTACCACCAGCCACCAGTGACCAAGTATAACCTTTTTTTATATATATTGAGATACACAGTTCAATATTATATAATTCATCCAGCTAAAGCACTCCAATGCTTTTTAGCAAATTCAGCTGTGTAACCATCATCACAACCAAGTTTTTTTCTTCTTTTAAAGATTTATTTTGTTATTTTTTTTGTTTGAAAGGCAGATATACAGAGAGAATGAGCAACAGAAAGAAAGATCTTCTGCCTGCTGATTCACTCCCCAAGTGACCACAACAGCAGGAGCTGAGCCAATCCGAAGCCAGGAGCCAGGACCTTCTTCTGGGTCTCCCACACAGGTGCAGGGTCCCAAGGCTTTGGGCCATCCTTGACTGCTTTCCCAGGTCACAAGCAGGGACCTGGATGGGAAGTGGGGCAGCTGGAATAGGAACAAGGGTCCATTATGGATTTTGATGGCTGCAAGGCAAGGATTTAGCCACTAGACTATTATACCGGGCCCTCAAATTTTCAGTATTTTCATCATTGAATGTGCAGAATGCGCCTATTTTGGCCATTCTTATAAATGGAATCATTGGGTATATAGTCTTCTGACTGGCCTCTCTCCTTAGCATCATGTTTCCAAGTTCATCTATGTTGTAACATATATCAGTACTTCATTTCTTTTTTCCAAAATAAGCTGTACTTTATAGAGCGGTTTTGGACTTGCAGAAAAATTGGGATAATTGTATGGGGAATGCTGATGTGCTACCATTACCAATTCCTCTTATAATTAACATCTTACATTAGGATGAGATATGTATTATAATTAATAAGGAAATATTGATATATAGTTACTAAATAGTACTAGTTGTTCTCGGTTTTTCCCTAAAGTCCCTTTTCTGTTCTAATATTCCCATCAAGGTGCATAATCTTTATATTAAATTTGATGGTTATATCCCCTTAGGTTGCTCTTGCCTGTGACAGTTTTCAGTCTTGTTTTTGATGATCCTGACAGTTTTGAAAACCTGATGTTTAGGTGTTTGTTGTTAAAATATTCCTGTATTTGACTTTGTCTAATGTTTTACCTCATGATTAGATTTGAACTATGTGCTTTGGGAAAGATGACCAGAAAGGGGGGTCTTTCCAGTTAAATCAGTCAAGGGTACATACCATCAGCATGACATCAGTGTTAATGTTGACCTTGAACCACTGGCTGAGATAGTGTTTCCAAAATTTTCCCCCCCATTGCCATATTCTAGTCACACTTAAATAGCCCACACTTGAGGGGTGGGGAGGTACACTCTACCTCTTTGAGGCCACCAGGGTCTCTACAAATGGTTTAGAACGCTGCCTCGCTAGACCCGGCGGCATGGCCTAGCAGCTAAAGTCCTTGCCTTGAAAGCACCAGGATCCCACATGGTCACTGGTTCTAATCCTGGCTGCCTGCTTCCTATCCAGCTCCCTGCTTGTGGCCTGGGAAAGCAGTCAAGGACGGCCCAAAGCCCTGGGACTCTGCACCCACGTGGGAGACACAGAAGAGGCTCCAGGCTCCTGGCTTCGGATTGGCTCAGCTCCGGCCATTGCAAGCATTTTGGGGGTGAATCAGTGGACAGAGGATCTTCTTCTCTGTCTCTCCTCCTCTCTGTATATCTGACTTTCCAAAAAAATAAAATAAATCTTTAACAAAATGCTTCCTCACAGGAGAGTTCTCTTTCCCTTTCCTCTAACTGTTTATTTGTCTAAGTATGGATCTATGGATATTTATTTCATAGCTTGGCTAATAAACTAATTCTACTGTATTCCTTTTATTACTTAAATTATTCTATGTCTGGTCCTTGGGAGTTATTTTAGTTAGTCCCCACGTTTTTCTGTGGTTTGGCTGTCCTTTCTCTTTCACCTTTTCTTACATTCTGGCTCTATAAGATATTTTAGGATGATTCTGTGTATCTCTGGCCCCAGTCCCAGAATCAGCCATTTTCCCCAAAAGCCCTTACTCCTTTAATTGAAGAATGATGTTAGAAACTAAGATGTGGGCAAAAGGCATGCCTGTTACTCCTGGAATGTCTTCAGTTCAAGGTCCTCTCAACTGACAGTGCAAGGAAATAAATCTGAGTAGGCTCACACTGATACATACTAGTATTTGGTTAATTTTATTTCAGAATAATATTCCATTGTATTATATACACTAATTTTTCACATTTATTCACTCATACATTAATAGACATTTAAGTTATTTCCAATGTTTGGCTAATGTCTAATGCTGCTAGAGCATTAGTGTACAAATTTTTGTGTAGGTGTATGCCCTAATTTTGTTTGTTTTATTGTATTTTACTTTTTCCATCCCACAGGGGTTGTATGCTTGGTTTTGATTAATGATGCAATAATTGTACATATCCATGGAGTACAATGAATGTGCTATTTCTCTTTTTTAAAGGTTTGTTTATTCTTATTTGAAAGGCAGAGTTATAGAGAGAGAAGGAGAAACAGAGAGATCTTCCAATCTCTGGTTCACTTCCCAAATGGCCACAGTGCCAGAGCTGAGCTGATCCAAAGCTAGGAGCTTCATCCAGATCCCTCACATGAGTGGAGGCTTCAACACTTAAGTCATATTCCCCCTAGCACATTAGCAGAAAGCTAGATTGGAAGTGAGCAGCTAGGGCTCAAACCCATGCCCATATGGAATGCCAGTGCCCCAGGCGGAGGCCCAGTCTACTATGCCACAGCACCTGGCACACAGTGTGCTGCTGTGTGCTATTTCAAAACAGTTATATTGAACAAATAATGGTAATTAGTGTTGACCAAATCATGGTAACTAATATTTTCCTCTTCTGTCATTTCCTTTATGTTTGGAGCCCTCAAGCTCCTTTCTTTTAGTCTCCGAAACATATAATGTGCGGTTGTGAACTCTGGTCTACCCTCTGTGCTGTAGAGCACAAGCGCTTACTCCTTCTACATAATTGTATTTTGGTGCCCATTGTCTGGTAACCTTTTATTCCATGTCCACACACCTGTTCTCATTTTCTTTGGTTATTCCTAGAAGTGGAATTGCTGGGTCACAGGATAAGTCAACATTTAACCATTGGAGAAACTGCCAAGACTTTTTCAGACTATTATATATGTTGTCATCAGCACCGTATAGGGTTTCTCCACATCTTCAGCAACACTTGGCTGTTGTTTTGTTTAGCGATACTTGTTATTGTTTACTTACAGACTGTCCTAGTCAGGCTGGCTTGGGGAGGGACTGTCTGCTTGTGCTTTGGGTTTCCTGCTCTCCGATGACTAATCATAGTGACTAGCCCTTCGAGTACTTGTTACCCGTGTACTGTCTCCGGGAAAGAGCCTGTTGAAGACCTTTGCACATTTCAGCTGACTTGCTTGTCTTTTTAGCACGCTTTAGAAGTCTTTATAGAGTCTAAATAGAAACCCTTCCGCACAGGTTGTGTTTTCACATTGTCGATAATGTCCTTAGCAAAAATGTTGTAAATATTGTAAAAAGTTTAATGTTTCTTCTTTCGTGTTTACATTTTTGCTATGCGTGGCTTGTTCATTTTTAGTGGTGACGTCTTACTTTGCCTTCTTTTTGTATCAGGAACTGGCTTCTGTAACAGACAGCATCTCTTATGATGGTAGGAAGTTCCAAATCTGACTTGTGGGAACTAGCAGCTCCCTAGAAGGTCAGCCGATGCCACTGACAATGGTGGCGGTACCAGCTGACACATACTGCGACCATAACTGTGAGCCAGGTGCTGGGCTCAGCCCAGGACGCATAGTTTCACTGAATCCTCACATCAAACCGGAGATCTTGCTATTCCCTCTTGACATCTGAGCAAGCAATGAGCATGGCAGTGTCCCCAAGAGCTCTCAGCTGATAAGGGACGGCGCTCAAGTTGTAATCCCAGTCTTTATTTTTAAGCACTGGCACTGTCCCCATTGACTTCAGGCCCCTAGGATACCAATTCCTTAAAAACGGAGTAAAAACTTCTTAATAATCTTGAGACCCCGCTCTGAGAGGGGCATTGTACTAGGTATCTGCAAACAAACTAATACAGTCTCGAGGTATTTACACACTAGGAGACAGACACTAAGCAGAGTTACACAAAAATTGAAAGTATCTGCTGGCACGGGCACTTGAAGCGTCTCCAAGCTATGGAAGTTTGTGAGCAGGAGTGCCCTTTTATGGAGGAGGCCCCCAGAGGAGTGATGCTTGAACTGAGATGTCCAGGAGGGCATTGGGGTGTCTAAGAGTTGGGAAGGAACAGTCTAGTTTAAAAGCCTGGAGATACAAAGAAGCCGTGTCTTTTTTTTTTTCTAGAAGGTTTTACTAACTGTTAGGAAAGTTGTGCATGACTTAGGGGAAATCCTGAAGATTCAAAATAAAGTGTGTACTGTACATAACAATTTTCACTTAAAATCCCTGGGCTTCCAGAGTTGTTTAGCTCTGAAACTACAGTAACTATGCTTAATTTAATCAACAGATGTTTGTCAAAGGAATGCTGGCTGGGCTCTAGGGAGGGAATGGTAGAGGTTAAAGGAATCCAGCCCAGAGGGGTGGTCAGGAGCTAGATGAGGCCGTGGGGCTCTGGTAGGTTGGGGTAATTTAATTAGGAAGCCACCAGAATGTTATATAAGAAGAGAAATGAATTTGACAAGAGAAAAGAAAATATTTAGAATAAATAAAACTGAAATAACAAACATCAAAACACATGGGATACAGCCAAAAAAAAGTATGGATCAGATTTTTTTTTTTAAAGATTTATTATTATTGGAAAGCTGGATATACAGAGAGGAGGAGAGACAGAGAGGAAGATCTTCCATCCGATGTTACACTCCCCAAGTGAGCCGCAACAGGCCGGTGCGCGCTGATCCGAAGCCGGGAACCTGGAACCTCTTCCAGGTCTCGCACACGGGTGCAGGTTCCCAAATCTTTGGGCCGTCCTCAACTGCTTTCCCAGGCCACAAGCAGGGAGCTGGATGGGAAGTGGAGCTGCCGGGATTAGAACCGGCGCCCATATGGGATCCTGGGGCGTTCAAGGAGAGGACTTTTAGCTGCTAGGCCATGCCGCCGGGCCCCTGGATCAGATTATTGAAGTTACACTTTCCATGCTGGTTTCCTTATATAAGAGAGAATATATGGGATTTGTTCTTTTGTAATTGACTTATTTCACTGAGCATAATGGTCTTTAGTTGGGACCACCTAGTTGTAAATAGTATAATTTCAATCTTCTTAATAGCTGAATGATATTCCATGGGGTAGATGTAACACAGTTTCTTTAACCACTCTTCTTTGGACGCACATCTGGATTGTTCCCATATCTTTGGTATTGTGTATTGTGCTGCTGCAAATATAGGATTACAAAATTCATTGCTGGCTCATGGATTACACAGTGGCATCATTTTTCTCAAGAGACTTTTGTATATCCTTTTTGTCACCCACGTATTGGTTACTCCGTGGCATATTTTTTCATGGCGCTATAAATTGTTCTTGTTGTGTGGTTATTGTTGTTGTTGTTGTGGCTGTTGTTCTATTGTTCTAACTCATACCAGTTG
Organism: Ochotona princeps; assembly: GCF_030435755.1. NCBI lineage: Eukaryota > Metazoa > Chordata > Mammalia > Lagomorpha > Ochotonidae > Ochotona > Ochotona princeps. The sequence goes on from NC_080865.1 coordinate 97,700,436, forward strand.
TTGACCTTGTTTCATGGCTCTCAATTATGGAAATGTACAGTGATAGAGTACTGGGGTCTATCATATACAAATGTGGGGGTATAATGCAGCAGGCATCCCTGTTTCCAGACGAAAGATGGACTCCCAATGAAACTGTTGGACATGTGTAGACAATGGGATGCAGGACTGTCTGACATTCTTTGTACCAACAATGTTGGGGTACACTTAAATAAGAGACTAATGGAATTATGATTCCTTATGAAGAACTACACCACTGTAGCAAAATGGGGAAAATCTGTCCGGGGTGGGAGTTAGGGGAGAAATCCCAGTCTATACAAAATTTTACCACATAATTTGAAAATTCAAAATAAATTTTATATATATATATATATATATATATATATATATATATATATATATATAAAGAAGAGAAATGGCACGACTGGATTTACGGTTAAAAATTGGGATGAGGGCCCTTTGTGATAGCCTAGTAGCTAAATCCTTGCCTTGCATCCACTGAGATCCCATATGAGCACCAGTTCGTGTCCCGGCTGCTCCACTTCCTATCCAGCTCCCTGCTTGTGGCCTGGGAAAAGAGGATGGCCCAAAGCCTTGGGACCCTGTACCCGCGTGGGAGACCTGGAAGAAGTTCCTGGATCCTGGCTTAGGATTGGCTCAGCTCCTGCTGTTTCGGCTACTTGAGGAGTGAACCAGTGGACAGAAGATCTTTCTCTCCTTTTTTCTGTAAATCTGTCTTTCAATAAAAAATAATAATAAGCGTAAACAGAAAAAAGCTTTGGATGACTATTCTAGGGACAATAAATTGGTAGGGACAGAGAAGCACAGAGAGCAAGGAAGAGGCCATGAAATGACAGTGGAGTGGATGAGGATGTGGCAACGGGTTCAAGTCAGCCCTCAGGCGCCTGCCCAGCCCCTCCGGCCAGCCTGGGAGCCAGCCCTGGGCTTCCTCTCCGCTGCTTTCCTCAAGAAGGCAGGGAAGGTTGCTGGGGCCCTGAATTTCGGTGTGGCTTCTGGTTCCTCCACTTACCCCTTCTTCCCCACAGTCCCGGCTCTTCAGCTGGGCCCCCAAGGAGGTCCTTTTCTCCGGTGAGTGTGTCTGAAGAATGACGAAGCTGCTAACTAATCGGCTCCTGCTTGCCCAGGAGGGGGGACTTGGCAGGGGCTTGCTCTGCAGTGCGAGGAGTGCTGGTGTTAACTGCAGCCCCAAATCCTGGGCAAAGCTGGGGGATTCCTGCTCCTGGGGTTGCCCACCCCCTGCTCAGCCCCCAAACAGCTGATGCAAAGGCTTCAACTTTCCGCTTGTGCCGGGAGACACATCTCTGTATTCGTAACAGGGAAATAATGCATTTTAAAGCTGCCTGTTCTGGTGATAACCAGAATATGATCCTATTAGAGAAAATTACACAGTACAAAGAGGAAGACGAACCAGTTTTCCTAACACCGCCCTTTATTTTTGCATTTTCTCCAATCATATATGCTTGTTTTCAAATAGTCAAGGTCATACATACGGAAGCATGTAGTTCTGTGCATCTTGGTTTTTTTTTCCATTTTGTGTCTTATACTTTTCCTTGTTAGCATCTCTTCAAAAGCGATTGCAATATCTGAAAAGTAGTCTACATTTCTTAAACTTAACTTTCCCCCATTTGCTGCACACCCAGTTGTTTGTAATTTTTCAGCATGGGGGGGGGGGGAAGTCTGTGATGCACAAAGCTGCTTGTAAGTCTTCCCGGGCCTGTGCTCAGCTCCCCCACTCACCCAGTGAGTTTCCTCAAGGACGATTAGTGAAAGAAGTTGTATCGCACAGGAAAGCAAATCTTCAAGGCAAGTTCTTACAAAAACGTAACTGAGCTCCTGTCCCAGAGGCTAAAGGGTGGCTTAGACTTTAGCCCTCTGCAGGGACCGTGTGCTCTCCTACCCGCCCTCCCCCCCCGCCCCTTGGTGATGGCTGCCCAAGCTGCAAAAATCGCCCGCTGCACTGCGCGCTTGGGAGGGCACCTAGGGCTGTGAGAACTCATTTCTCCCTCGGGTTTGTGGCGAAGTTGGCAGAGGAAGCCTCCCGTCCAGGCCTGACTGTCTAATTTGGCTAGGGCAGCCTGAACAGCACCATTTCCCTTTTGGGAGCCAGTTTCCTCATGAGTGAAACAGGCAAGGGGAGGGAGGAGGTGGGAGTCCTGCAGCAGAGTTCTGCTGTTGTCAGTTAAGGACAGGGAGAGAGGGCTCTTTGAAAAACTGGGACCAGTGGAGTTCAGCTTAGTTCTAATTGCAGAAGTTTATTTAAACCTATGTCGATGTCTTTTTCATCCGTATATCTTTGGCATCCGCATTTAAATTCTCCAAATGTGCTGCTGCTTGAGGAAATCTGCTAGGACGCCTGGAAGCTGAACCGTAGCACAAAGCCGTGGCTATTCAGAGAGGGCCGGAGCAACATGGGAGACCCTGAAAGGGTGACCCTGATGCTTCTGAGGGGACAGCACAATGCTCTCAGCGAAAGAAGCAGTGTCAGGGTTTATTCCCTGGTTGGCACCGCCCCCCTAGGGGGGCGCAAATTGCTTGTTTGACCCTCTTTCCTGGAATCATTTCAATACCAAGCTTGAGTCCCCTATTGCCAGCAATTGGGAAGTCAGAGTAACCCAAGGACAGGTTATTTTACTGAAGGCCTAAGACTGAAAGGTGCAAGTAAGGAAGGGAGTACAGGACAAGTTTGCTCCGGCTGCTGAGACTTTGCAGCAGCAGCGGGAGGAGGCCCACGGCCCAGGCAGCTGGTGGACTAGCCACAGTCACACTTGCTGGTGCTCCAGCGGTGAGCTGCCAGCAGGGGCCTGAGGGCTGCGGCCCTGAGACCCGGAGAGGAGGAAGTGGTATGGAGGCCGAGTCTGCCAGAGCCCAAACACAGCAGGCCCAGAGGGTAATGCATGCATGGTGGGGGTGGGGCAGAGTGATGGAGTGCAGGTGGCAGTGCCAACGTCTTGTGGAAGAGATGGCTCTGCCTCTCCAGGTGGCAGGGGGAGGGGGAGAGGAGGAGAGCCGACCTTTCATAGAGTGGGTTTAGTCTCCAGGATCTGCAGTGATGTGTGAAAAGTGGCTTGACCCCCGAAGCTTCTGTAAACCCTCTCCCTCGCCCCCACCCCAGGCAGGGCCTGCAGGTGAATAGCTGGCCCGCACAAAGTAAGTCGGCTGGAAATGTGGAATTTGGACTAATTTAGGGGAGATTCTGTCGCCTAGAGTCCTAGCGGACCTCATGCAAAGAAGCCTATGGTCAAGAGTGGATGAGGATGAAAACAGTGCGCCAGGCCAAGCTTATTGGAAAGGCCGAGTTTAGTTATTCTGGGATAGCGAGGTAACAGGATTAAAGGGATTAAGGAAATCACCTCAAACAGCTGAAGAAGGGGTAAAAAAGCACTGGTTCTATTTGTTTTCTTCCTAGGCCACAAACATACACAGAAACCTTCGTTCGGCCCGAAACTAAAGGCCCTTTGGGTGGCACACTCCAAAGGCCTAACTAGGGTCAGAGACGGGACGAGCGTGGCAAACACAAAAGAGCAGAAAGTGCGCTCAAGGCTCAGAATGCCGAGCCTCTGCAAGGAAACTAGTAAGTGTACCCTGTAGGCAAGTTAGCAACAAAAAGGCTCCTAGTGAGTTTGAGAGGGCTTCTCAATAAATCGTACTTTTAAAATCCCTAACCTGTTGAAGTTTCACGCCGACTCCTCGGGGTCACCTACCACAAGTGAAATATTACTTGTTTTCTACTCCAGATTTCCTGGAACCATTTAGTCTTAGAATCATGGACATTTCCGAAGGGTTTCGTTTTGTAAATATTTCAGCCCGGCTCAAGTGTCGTCCCGCCCCAGTGCACAAAGGTAAAAATGTTCCTTTCCGGGTCGCTTTTCACGGCCGTTGGCGTCCCCTCCCCGCAAGGCGAGGCCGTCGCGGCAAGCACTCCTTCAGCCCGCACTCACCGCAATCAACAAGTGTGCTGCCCCAAGGCTCGCGCCTCCAAGAAACGCTCCCGGGAAAACAAACCGCTTTCCCCTCGGGCTTGCAGCTGCGGATGTCGGGAGCTAATGGATATTACTGAATGAACCAGTAAAAACAAAACTAAAGAAATAAAAGCCTGTTCAGATTTTGCCCGCCACCCTCCGGGTCCCACCCCGCCGTCCAGCACGGGACCTCGATTATAAACCCTCATGTTGGCTCCCTCCCTAGCCCGCAGGGGAAGTTCCATGCCCGCAAAATTATCAGGACTCCACCATATTGGTTATAAAATTTATTGATCTCTTATTTAGCAATTACGAGTAAAACCTTGAAAAAACCTGAAACAAAATAGCCCCTTCCCCACTACCCAAACGAAATCCGAACACATTAGCGCGACAAAATATCAAACAGATCACGGCAGAAATCACCAACTGAAACAGGCTAAAGGCGAACCGGACAGAAGCTGTCCCGCGGCCAGGGGCGGCGAGGCGGGAGACACACGCGCACCTGACTATAAATTAACATTGGTTTTAGCTGACGCGCCCTTGGGCGCGGTCAGCACCCCCCCACCCCCACCCCCCCAAAAAAGCCACGAGGAAAAGAGATGCAACGCGACTGGGGGCGGGAGCGTCGCAGTTCTCACGCCAGCCTTACTCAAAAGTAAGCTTCTCCCATTCCCTCAACTCCTCGGCTAACTGCAAACTAAGGAGACAATTTCAAATGCAACAGAACTCAGGAACCCGGGAAGAGGGGGCTGCTTTTTCTTTGCAAACATCACTGCGATTCCCAGCCTACGAAGGGGGAACGAGAGGTAGCAGCGAGGGGCAAGCGACCTCTGGGAAAAGTCCCATTTCCGTTGCTACCGACTTCTTTTGCTTCTGTACAAAACCCGACAGCTACAGCAAAACTTTCTGTTCTCCCCACCATCCGGACAAGGCAACAGTCCCAGGCAAGCAAAGCTAAACAAGGCGTCCCAACATGGGGGTGCGGGGCGGGATGGGGGCAAGGGGCGACGGACACAGGCCAGCGCTCAGATGTGGGTTAGCGGCACCGTTCCGTTGACGGCAGTCCCGGCGCCCTGGTAGTGCTGGTGCACGCCGTGCAGGCGGCCGCCGGGCAGCGGAGAGGCGGCGTCGGCGGCGTCCCCACCCGGTGGCAGGTACATGCTGATCATGTCGCGCAGGTCGCCGAGACACGCGCGCTGTGAGTGCGATGCGATGGCGGGTGGCGGCGAGCTGGGTTCCGACTTCACCACCGAGCTCATGGGGCCCAGGCTCATGGCGGCGGCGGCGGCAGCGGCGGCCGCGGCGGTGGCGGGCTGTTGCCCGTAGGCGGCGGCCGCGGCGGCCGCGGCGGAGGGCGCCATGCCCCCGTAGCCCGAGGCGGCGGCGGCCGCGGCGGCGGCGTTCATGTAGCTCTGGGCTCCGGGGGGCATCATGGGGCTGTACTGCAGGCCGGCCATGTCGTAGCGGTGCATCTGCGGCAGCGCGGGCGGCGGCGGCGGGCTGCTCATGCTCGGGGGCTGCGCGTAGCCCAGCTGCTCCTGCACCAGCGAGTAAGCGCCGTTGGCCCAGCCGTTCACGTGTGTGTACGTGTCCAGGCGCTGGCCCACGCCCACCGGGCTGTTGGCCGCGGCCGCGGCGGCCGCTGCAGCAGCTGCGGCCGCGGCTCCGGGGGGCAGCAGGCCGCCAGGTAGCGAGTACTTATCCTTCTTGAGCAGCGTCTTGGTCTTGCGGCGCGGCCGGTACTTGTAGTCCGGGTATTCCTTCATGTGCACGGCGCGCAGTCGCTTGGCTTCGTCGATGAATGGTCTCTTCTCGGCGTCGGTCAGCAGTTTCCAGTCGGCGCCCAAACGTTTGCTGATCTCAGAGTTGTGCATCTTTGGGTTCTCCAGGGCCATCTTGCGCCGCTGCCCGCGGGACCACACCATGAAGGCGTTCATGGGCCGCTTCACGCGGTCCTGGTCGCTGCCACCGCCACCACCGCTCGCACCCCCGTGGCCTCCGCCGCCCGCGTTCGCAGCTCCGCCTGCGTTCGCGCTACTTTTGCCCGCGCCGCCCGTGGCTGCAGGACCGCCCGTCCCCGCCGCCGGGGTGGGTGGCCCCACTGGGCTCTTGAGCTCAGTCTCCAGCAGGCTGTACATTGCTGGGGCGGGAAGAAGGTGCGCCAGTGTGGCGGGAGGGGAAGGCGCTCCCGGGGCTGGAGCGGCCACGGTGAAAAGGCCCGGCGACTCCGTCGGAAGGGCGCTTGGGGGCCGCAGGGCCAGCGGGTCGGGCGGGAAGGGCAGAATTGCCGAAGTGCTCCGCGGCAAGTCAGCAGGAACCCTCGGGCTACTCGCACCTGCCGCGTGATCTTGAGCTGGTTGCATTCGCAGTCTGGCCGAGCCCTGGCCGGGCCCCTTATATACCTGCTCGGATCCCCCGGGATTGGGGCTCGGTCCGCCCCCTCGCCACCCAGAGGCCCCGTGATTGACAGGCTCGCTGTGATGAGTCCTGGCCAATCATCACCTACCCCCGTTCGGCCCGGCTGGAAAAAAAAAAAGTTCGGGGAGCCCTCACCTTCACCCCCACGCCTCTCTTGGGGCGAGTGCTGTGATGGGAGTTATTCAAGAGGCCGGGGTCCCGAAGAACCACTTAGAAACCATCAATTAGGGTCTCAAAAAGTTTCAAAGACCGAAACCCGAGGAGAGGATGGAGGTGGGGGAAGGAGGCACCCGAGCAAGATGGGGGGAGGGAACGAAGGGGCGTCCTCCGGGTGGAGGAAAAACTTTGCAACCTTATCGAAGCGGATCGGCACGGTGTCCTGCGGTCAGTCCGCAAAGCTTCCGGTGGCGTGCACCGTTGTCCGCGGCCGCTTCTGCTGCTAGCGCTAGGGGCACTGGGAATCCCTAGCTAGCTACCACGGAGGATTTGCCCCGGGCTGCTCCTCCGAGAAACTCTTTGGAATCTGTGGCTGGCTTCCTGGACCTCCCCCGCACCCCCCCCCCCAGGCCAGTGCGTGCGGGAGCGAGCGGGAGCCCGGGGCAAGACGCGAGCAAAACGCTTCGGAACTGCTGAGTGCCCCGGGCACTGTGGCTGGCTGTGGCTTTGCTGGAGGGCGCGCAATCGCGCTCCGACCGCCTGACTCTTGGCGGAGGCGTTTGCATGCTCTCACGCGGTGGTGTGGGAGTTGGTGTGGGACCTAGTGGGTGAGCCGGACTCCACTCTCTTTGCCGGCCCCTGTTTAGCGGCCCCTTTTTGTCTGCTCCCTGGCCATTTCGGTTTTTCCAGTCCGATGCCCCTGAGGGGGAGGGTCGGGCCCCTTGGAAAATCCGTTTTCATGGCAACACGGAGCCTCTCCGAATGAAAGAAAAGTTTCGGGGAGGGGGGAGCGGTGGCCAGAGCCGAGCCGAGGCTGTTGGCCCGGTGGACGGCCGGGCCCCCTGCGCTGGCAGCGCACACCTGCCAGGACCTCTGAGCGCGGCTCTCGGCGCGCAGCCCCGCCGCCTCCCCCGGGAGCTGGCTTTGCTAACGGATTTCGTGCTTCTCCTTTCTTGTTTTACAGCCTCCCTGATCGCAGTCCCAGGACACGGGAGTAGAACATTCACTGACACATCGGGTTGTCTGCCAAACACTAGCAGCGAGGGGACCCTGGCTGCGGGGAGAGAGAACCCCGACAATCGCTGCAGCCAGATCAAGCAAGTGACACAGCGTTTGAAAGTCCCCGCGCCGCCCTGGGCAGCGAGTGGGAATGAAAAGCCATTCAAGCAATGCTGGCACAAATCAGTACAAGGTGTTCGCGACACATGGACTCTCGCCCCATCCCCAGGCCAGTAGAAGGTGGGAAAACAGAAAGGAAGGCATACATTTTAACTATGGAAAACATGGAAAACAAGAACCTTTTTTTTTTTAAAGCTTTTAAAAAAATATATAGCGTTAATGCAAAACCGTAAAATCCCGGGACGCTAGAGCTCCGAGCTGGTTCCCCTTTCTCTGCACTACAATTGAAAACCACGCCTCCGTGGCCTGGGGGGTGGAGCAGATGGGACAGAGCTTTGCAGGTCATCCGCCGGCACCGCTGGCTTCAGAATCCTGACTCCTAGGCGACTTCCCCAACCGAATGGGGTCCTGAAGCCTGGAGTGTCTGATCCGCTTAATCTGACTTGTCCTCAGCCTAGAATTCCAGTCACTTGGGTGGGTTAGCGGCTTGGGGTTTAGGGTAACCAATCTGGAAGGGTTGCGTGTGTGTATGTGTGTGTGTGTGTGTGTGTTCGTGTGTGTGCGTGCGCACGCGCACGTGCATCAGTGTGCACAGCACAGAGCTAACGCGAGCGGGAAGGCGTGCCTCAGACAGCAGCATGATTCCGCAGTCCCCACCTCGCGGGAGTTTTCTTAGACAAACCTGCCCTGTTCTGAAGCAGCCTCTGGGCAGCAACCCACGTGCAGCACTAGCTCTTTCCCTTCCGTCGCTTTCCGCACACGCCCTCGTGGCTTTTCTGGGCCCCCAAGGCTGTTGCTAAGAGAAGCGCGTTTTAGGAAACTACCCAACCGACGCGCGGCCTGGCGCCCAGCAGCTTGACAGATGTCAGGATTCTTTCCAAATTTTCGTACCCAAGTAAGCCGTTGTGGTGACAGCGCCTGGGCGGCATGTTTCTCAAGGCACGGGCTGCACGGCTGGGCCCGCTTTTGCGCACGGAACTTCCTATGGGGAACCTGCTCACTGCCTCCAGCTGTTTGTCATTTGATCACACCTAGTCTTCAGCTTAGGTGAGCTCATTTGCACATTACACCCTCCCGCCAGGTTTCCAGAAATCTTGTACCTGGGACTGGCTACCTCCCTCCACCCCCTCCCGGCTTCCCGCGATGGACGTTATTAAACCGATCTCTGTGGCTTGTGGCTCTCAGATGGTTTGCGCCGCGGCAAGTAAGAGCCAGCCAAATTGCGATCGAAACTTGAAACTTAAGAGGAAAGTTCCTGAGCTCAAGCTACCCCTGCAAGAGATCGACAAGGTTACTCTTGCGGGCGTGGGGTGGGGGAAGGAAAACTGGCACGACGCCAGTTTTTTGGGTCCACCTGCCGTGCAGAAGCAGGCACCACCAGCTCAGCCGTTCGACCTTCTTTGAGGGTAGGGAGAAGTGTCGCAGCAGGTGCCCAGCCCGAGGGGCCTCGGTTCCGGTGGGGCTGGCAGGACTTGAACTGCACTGTTTTCCTTGGTGCACCACGCTTGTAGCGAGGAAAGCAGAGTACAGCCAGAGGCTGGCAGGAGACGGAGTGCTCCGAGCACTCGCACCCCGGGAGCCCCTGGCGGCGCGCAGAGCACTGGATGTGGCGCTGGGAACTCAGCCAAGCGTCCCCTCCCCATTCGTCTCCCCGCCCTCTGAAGAGAGCTCGAGCTCCCTTCGCCCGGGGCTGGGCACGGGGCTCCCAGGACCCAGGGCGCTACAATAGCGCCGTTTGTTGGTTTCCGTTGGAAACTTCACCCAGAGTCGCTCCTTCTCGCCCTGCAAGGCTTCGAGGTCTTTCCCCTGTAGAGGCAGTCCACTTCGAGGCCGGGCAGAGGTTCCCTTCTTGGGGCCGGTTACATCAGGAAACTCCAGGGCCCCTGACTGTAGAGTAACAGGGCCAGCGGTCGCTGAGCACAAAGGGCACCCTTACTGCCTGCTTTCCTCCGCCTGGAGCGTTGGCCCAAATCAGGGCCTCCACGGGCCGCAGATCTGCGAAGTGAGCTGCGGGTAGAGCCGGCCAGGGCGCTGCACCGCCTCTCGTCACGGGTACCCGCCCCTCCACTTTTCCCGTGCCTTTGAGGCGACCATTTTCAATATTCCGCGTCCGATTAGGATCCGACCTTTTAGAAGAAGCGCTCTTTGCAGGGTCGGAGAAGGGAGGGGAACAGCCGGTATTTGGGCTCGCCCAGGTCAGCTGAGGCCGATCTACAGGTCAGCACCGGTGGCCCTCCAACCCACCGAGGCTCAGCACAGCCCTTTCAGGACTCAAGTGCGGCCGAGCCCAGCGTGGGGCCTGACTTTGATGAAGCGAGAACAACTTATCCTCGGAACCCTCTGAGGTGCTCTGGCTTCCAGCAAACAAAAAGCTGCTGCTCTGAAGGCGTTGGGCGGCCGATCCTACTTCTTCCTTGACACCGCCCCGTGGCTGTTTATCGGCTTCTAGCCAGGACTGTGTATTTAGGCCACATATTGAGTGCCTTGATCAAGAAATGAAAAGCTTTGGTCTATTGTAAGACCATCCCGGGTAGAAAGGTCGGAAAGGTCACCAGCACTGCGATGAAGGGAGAGCGGCAGGCACAGCACCCTCCAGTTCCCCATGCACTCATCATTCAGTGCCGCCAACGCGCAGCGCCAACCTCAGATTCCGATGAAATCGCCCTTGCTCGCAAAGGAGCTGAAGGAATGAAAAGACCCTGGGCTGTTAGGTGCAGGCCTTCAATAGGCTGTTGGATGCTCTCTGAGTTCGCTAGGAGTGGTGTGGTGTGTGATGACAAGGTTCTCCAGGCGACATAAAATCTCCCACGAGGGTTCAATTGAATTGTTGCATTTTGGTCTTAACTCTTGTTGGAGGAGGGAGCAGGGGTATTTTCAAAAGCCAGTTTCCTAATTCGATTTACTTGGTTGGCTGGAGTGTACTTGGCCCTGGCGTTGAGGCTTAGTTGTAAAGATCTCGTTCACCCATAGGGTATTATCATATTAATCACCAGATCCTTTACCTGGAGAGTGCAACAATTAGGAGGAATTTGACCACCTTTGCCTGCAGCGACTCCTCCCCAAACTCCCCAACCTAAATACCAGCCTCCCCAGAGGGAGAGGCTCAGCCATGAATCTGGGTCCCCTAGCTGGAGGCCTTTCCGAGCCTCCCACAGCTAGCCAGTCCACCGCCGTCTCTGCCCAGACCCACAACGGAGGGCTGGCGTCAGCCCTTCCAAAAAAGACTGACGCCCGCCCTTGGAAACACCTCTGCAGAGCGAACTCCGGGTCGCTGGCTCGGGTCGGCTTCCCACGCTTGCTGCTGGCCTGTACCGAAGCTAGGTAACTTGGAAGCAGCCTGGGCCAAGAAAACAATCTTAAGGTCGTTATTAGTGCCTATGTGGGTTATTCCACCTCCCTACCATTACACACCTGTACTCACGCAGTGGGAGCACAGGCCAACCCCATTTCAGTGTTTTCTGGGAGAAGGCTACCTGGAAAATCGAGCACCTGGCAAGAATTTCTAAGTGCGACGGGCAAGTCCGTCGTCGCCAAGTCTGAATGGCCCACCGCAGAGGGGCTCGGCAGTTCCGGTGGGGTCCTGGGTACAGCTTTGTGGAGGAAACTTTAAATCTCAAGGCAGCATTCCGCTGCTTCCTGTCATCCCTATCCATCCTCCCCCCCCCCCCTTTCATTATACCTTTTTGTTTTGTTTTAGAAAAACTTTCTTTTGGGAGTCTGGAGAGTTACGAAATTCGATCGGTAGAATTTCTGCTCTTTCCTCTGGGTCCTCAGTTCAGTTCACTAAATCTTTGTCGTGCACTTACTACGTGTGTGCAGGTACCGGACGGACGGACGGAGACCCTTCCCTTTCCCAGCTTGCTAATGGGGACGGCCTGGCAAAAAAAAAAAAAAAAGTTCAAGGTGACTCCAGTTCGGGAGCAGAAGAAATTTCCATCTGGCGCTCCCCCTTGCCTTCCAACAGATCGTCGGAGAAACCGGGCTCCGTAGGGGCCCACCCGGATAGGATTGCTAGGTCCTTGCCCGCGGGGGCCACGCTCGGTCCCCTGTGTCCCAGCGCGCTTTCCAGCCTGGCTTGTGGAGTGGCAGGCGGCGGTGGTGCCTGCAGCTGGGGGCCTGGACAGCCATCTGAGGGGCCGGGAGGCGCAAGCTCTGGCTGAGGCCGCCACTGCCGGCTGCGAGCTGGATCGAGGACGGGTTCCCGGAGACACCCAGCGTGCAGCCGTTCGCCTGGTGTGGGCGCTGCCTGTCCGCAGGCAGAACCGCTTCCCGGCGGGGCGGCGGCTTAGACCGCACCACAAAGCCGGGGCGGTCCGGAGGCCTGGCGGTGCGGTGGTTTGGGCATCTTGGTCGTCTACACTGCCGATTCTGTTTCTCAGGAAAGCGTCGCTGCGTTAGAACCCTGGGGCCTTTGCTAATGTGATGTTTGTGTAATTAACACCGTCGCCTCTTGTTTCTGAACATATTTCCTCCCCCAGCACGGCCCAGCTTTCATTTGAAAAAGCCACGGGAAGAACGTCCCAATAACCCTTTCTAATGGGAAAAAACTGCCCCTTTTGTGGAATGGTTTCTTTACAAAGCCAACAACCAACCTTATTTTCTAGTTCCAATGGCTATCCCTTTATGAGTTATATTATTAAAGAAATCCGACACTAATTGTGCCGATTTAACTTGTTAATTAGTTGCAAATAAACTATTCATTAGTGGTAAAATAAAATAAAACCCATGTGCCTAGATATCATTCCACATTCATATATTGTAGTGTCTGCATAGCATAGGCATACTAAATTAAGTTCCTAAAAGGTTTCTCCTCAGGATAAATAATTAAAATATATTCTACTTTAATTGACATTATAGAGGACATAAATGAGCTTTTCCTTTTAGAAAGAAATAGCCATTTCTAAATAAAGCTTGCAGTCTGGAGAATGGAGGCTTCAGCCAAATGAATAGTCATTACTACCTTTTCAACGACGTGGGCCTTTTGATCAGAAAAGAAATTAGCTCTAAAAAACAGACAATGGAAGCCTGCCCTGCAATAGGAAGAAAATTAGACGGCCAAGGCTCTTCACAACACCTATTTCTATAAACCATAGAGCTCCTTGCTTTTCAATTACAGCTGTTCATTTCATATAAGGAAAGGGGAAAAACAGGCCTCTAATGTAAACTCGCTTTCACCATAAAGCCTTGCTTCTGGCTCCCAGCCAGGCTGCCTCCTTGCCATTGTTTTTAGTCCTCTCATCAATTAGCTAATACTATATATTTTAAATGACTCTGGGGGTATTCACAGACTCCCTCCCCACTTCCCCACCCAGACAAAACCCAAGCTGGACTTGCGTGAAAAGACTACCATTCGGTGCACAGACACTTCAATGTATAAAGTTTAATGTTTTTATTGTTCCCCAAAGAAAAACCATATTGAAAACCTTGCTTTGTTGGTTTTTTTTTCCCTATATTTCTTAGTTCATCATTGAAAGACCCAGATGAGGTGATGACAGGGGTGGGACAGAGAGGAGCCGCGTTCAGTGTTGTTTCTAATTGTTCACAAGGATGAATCCATCTACAGCCAATTTTTCTGTGGCCCTTCAGACTGCAATTTGGCTTACACATCTTTGTATTCCAAAAAATAGGAATTCTGAAATTTGCTGATCCTGTGGGTTTGATGTCCCTAGACATAATTTCATTTTAAAACGTCACCTTCGCTGTTTGGGTGAAATGATGCAGATTGTAAGGAAAAAAATCCTGTTTGTGTTGGTTCTGTGCTGTAAAAAGAAAACCTTTCAATGCTTATAATATGATAGCAGGAGGAAAATATGCCAGCATAGTACTTGTTGAGTCATGTTAAGCCTTTAGATGTATGTTCTAGAAACATTAAAAAAAAAAACAGTGATAGGTAGTGAAGGTAAGATATGAAAGAAAAATACTTATTTAATTAATCTTTATAAATCACCATGTAAATTCCTTAAAGAAGAAAAGAATAGGGCAAGCCAGTAGGGTTGATCTGAGATCTTAGTGTTTAGTGCTGTGCTGGTAAGATGACTCAAAACAGCTTTTTCAAATACAATGAAGAGTAATTGGTTTACTGACAAAATAAGAAAAATGGAAAGTCACTTAAATACAAAACTGCTAAGTCATTTAAGTAAAATAAAGTGGACTTGTTCCTGGGCAATCTTACTGGCTTCTTTTATACCAGCCAGTTTTGAAAGGATGGCCACAACTAGAATGGCTCTGCTCTACAAAGCCTTTCTAAAGGACAGTTGCATTGAAAGAAAGAAAGAAAGAAAGAAAGAAAGAAAGAAAGAAAGAAAGGCTACTGAAATGCTTCAGATGTACCTGTTTTCTGCACACATTGTTGGGAGTGCTTCCATTTGATGGCTTTCCATCAGATTTTTGATATCAAGTAACTTGGTATGTTTGCTTTCTGGCTTTTGATCATTAACTTGTTTATTGTTTTCTTCAAATGAACGTCAGAATAGAGTTCCTGAACGTATCTTGCCAACCAATACCAAGTTTCTATAACTGATTTCCCTGGCAGCTAGAGGGGATTCTTCCTTTCCCTTAGATACCTATAGTAGATGACCAGATCTCAGCAGTATGCAGGGGTGAGTGAGACGGTGCCTCTTGTTTCCAGAGAGAATGTTGCTGCACGAGCTGGCAGGGCATGTCCCGTTCCCTAGGTCAGGTTCAGTGCCAGAGGTCAGTCATGTGCACTTGTCAGTTGTAGTCAGGCAGTGGTCCGCGCTGAGAGTTACACCACCATGATCCCGTGTGCTGTGGCACTTGGTTTGACTTGGGAGTCAGCATTTGGCTTTATTTGATGCTCATAGCACTGACAGGTTATATAAACATAATTGAATGAATGGATGTCTGGACTTACTACTAGGATGACAAACCAAAAATGAGGCTAGAGCATGATGGGAGTTTATGTTTAAATAGGGTGGTTGGTAAAGTCCTCTTTGGGAGGCAGAAAGCTGAAGTGAGTCAACACTCAAATGATGGCGTCCTCAGCCTGCAGATGGGCATCGGTACTGCCTGGCAGTGGTTTACGCCCTCCAGCCCAGCTCTCCTCCTCTGTGCTCCGGGCAAAAGGAGAGTGATCCTCCAGGCCTGGCTGCAACAAGCTAGGGAGCAAGCTAAGGTCAAGCAAGTGCAACCTGTATTAAGCAGAGTATCTTTATCAACATGCTGAAGTGTGCTGTACTTTACTCGTTAGGAGACAATAGGACTTAAGATTTGAATGTGTCAAGACATTCTCTGCCTATCGCTCAGGGCTCTGGCCAGATATTGGCTTCAGTTTTCTTTAGAATGATTTAGCAGAAGTCTTTGCATGACACTGGGAGTGTGCCTCCTTCAGTTTTATGTTCTAGGTCCACGTCTTGTTTCCCCCTCGTCCATTATAGACCGGCTTTACTGGCTGCCACCGAATCCCTAAGGGTGAAGATTTAGATCCTAGTCAGTCTCCCCTTACTACCAGTCACTTGCCAGTGTCTTAAAAAATGTATTTTCTTTTCAGGGTAGTGTGGTGGGCCATGCAAAGTAAATATAATGGGGTTAGTCTGGGAAACCTGTGTTTTCTTTTTTTTTTTTTAAACATATTTTTATTGCATTTCATTTTTAAAAATTAATTACATGGCATTATGTGATACATTTTTATGCACTGGGATTCCCCCCGCCCCTCCCCAAACCCTCCCCCATGGCGGATTGCTCCACCTTGTTGCATTTCCATAGTTCAAATTCAGTTGAGATTCTTTCATTGGAGGTAGTTACCAAGCATAAAGTCCAGCATCTTATTGTCCTGGTAAGTTCAATGGTTTGTTGGTGAGACCATCTCTGGTCTGAAGGTAGAGCTGGCAGAGTATCATCCCAATCAATTAAAAGCCCCAACATAATATTTCCAACCATTTACAACATTGTGGCATTAATTGACATGGTATTGATTAACCAATATGTTAGTAGGAAAATGCAGGTTCTCAACTACAACCTGTGACTTCTTCATAGACATTTCAATTTTGGTTTATATTCAACCATGTTCTATACACCTTAAAATGGCTATAAATTGCTATTCAGCTGTCTCATGCCTATTTTAATTTTAGCATTTAGCAGTTTATAGCATTGAAGCATGTTTTCGCTGAACCTGGCTGTTTTTCAGGTGGTCTAACTCTATAATTCTAACAGGATATATGTCAACAGTTTAGGTGAGCATGTTTAGGAGGGGTGTGCAGAGAAATCTTCCATACCCCAGTGAGGAGTAACTAATCTTTGTGTCCCACCCACTGAGTTATAAGTGCATCCCCGCTGACCGTTTCCTGTCTGTTTCTAAGCTTTCCTTGTTGTTCTATCCTAGTTTTGTTTGTTTGTTTGTTTTGAGGGGTTTCTGGAGCGCTCCTGATGGTTATTACGAGAGGGGGTGGGGACCCAAAATTGGAAGCAGACAAGGACCAGAGAAAGCTCCTCTCCCTAGTCCTGAAGGAAGTTTACTGTTCTTCTGTTTCTGCGGACCGCTCAGGGATCCTGGTTGTTGTTCCAATGACTTTGGATCCTGCAAGGCAGGATTTGGGCTTCTTCCATCCCATGTGGGAGATCCAATTGGGGGTGGGTGACCTCAGAGTTCTTGGTCTCCGAAGGCACTCCATTTCCCCGTGAAACCTGTGTTTTCGAAGTTTAGATATTTTAGAGTGGAAGGAAGAAAGAAGAGAGAAGAGAGAAGAGAGAAGAGAAAAGGAAAGGAAAGGAAAGGAAAGGAAAGAAAAGAAAAGAAAAAAGAAAAGAAAAGAAAAGAAAAGAAAAGAAAAGAATAGAAAAGAAAAAGAAAAGAAAGATGACTATGAATCAAGATCTCCAGGGCTGGGCCAGAACAAAGCAAGTGCTTTGGAATTCAGTTCAGGTCTCCCAGGTGGGTGGCCCCGACTTAGCAGCTTGAGCCATTATCTTTGCCCTTCCTGCTGTCGGGAGGCGGAGCTGGGCGTTAGGATGGACACTCCTGGATGCAGGCATCCCAGACAGTGGCTTCACTGCTGGGCCACGTACAACAAGCCCCCAAACCTGTGATTGAACTTGGGCGTGAGTTTTTCTGTCTGTATTGCTTCAAGCAAATGTATTCTGCCCTGGGTTGGGGTGGGAATTTGATGAGAAGATAGGGCCCAAGGTCCCTGACACTCCGCTTGGTGCAGTGCAAGCTCAGGGGGGAGCTGCCTCCTTTTTCCAGCAGCCTTTCTTGTATCCCAAACCAGGACTGAACCTTCCTGGTTTCACTTTTCTTTTCCCCTACAGGGCTTTGCACAGGTATTTGCGGAATGAATCATAGTATTTGAGGAAGCCCTATTGGAATGAAAGAAAGCAAAGTGAATTATTCCACAGAGCTGATGCCGCATCACAGCCACTCCCAAGGGGCACAGTCACCTGAGACGGTTTCTGACAGGGCTGTCTGAGGAGCACTCACTACCATTATGGGGATTTGAGTTTGTGACAGGGAGACTTCCTGTGCTTAATTCTGAGAAAAGGTAAAATGTCTGTTATAATATGCCCACTATTAAAAACATTTATGTATTTGAGGCCATACAGATCTTAAATCCTTTATTTTTGCTTGAGGTCTAATTTTTTTTTTGTCTCAGAGCTCAGTAAAAAATGTATTGTTTCTATAGATTGCATTAGGAGCCCTGGCGAAGTAAGGAAGAAGTCGTCTTCGAACTTCATAGCTTTTATATATATATATTTTTCTGAGAACTCAGAAATAGGCACAATTGACCAAGTTGAGTTTTAAAATGTAGTCCATACTACTACTAATAGAGATTAACGGCTTATTACTCCTCACAGGGGCTTCAAAAAAGCCTCGGGGGGGCCTCACTGAAATCACCCTTAAACAAATTAGTTAAGAATAATTCTGCATTTGTGCCAGTGCATTTGAAGACAAAGATCTAACAGCAAACTTTGATTGATTCCTGGTTAGAATTTGCTGGAAAAGTCACTCTGATGGCTGGAAATGAGCCAGAGACCCTGGAAGAGCCCAGACCTGGGTGTGCGTCCTGCCCCTGTCTGTAAATAGATGTTGCCCACCTTCACAAAGATTCTGCCTCATCTGTAGAGAAAGCGATTTGTGATACTCCCCCTTAAGATGTTGGGAAATAAATGAGATTATGTAAGTAAGGTATTGAATTCAGTGCTGAATACACAGGACAACTGGTATCATCATCAGTTTCACAGCAACCTTTTGAGGTGTATACATATAGCACAGGTGGGGCAAACTCGTTTATATTTTGGATGAAAAATAGGTTAGAAGGAATTAAGTGTCTCGTCTAAAATGGTAGAGCTTGTTGACAAAAGCAGGCATGGTAAGGATCCTGACTTGGCCAGCTAGCATTCTTTTTTTAATGGAAAGTCTGATACACAGGAGAGACAGAGAAGAAGATCCTCCGTCCCATGATTCACTCCCCAAGCAGCTGCAATGGCCAGAGCTGCGCCGATCAGGAGCCAGGAGCCTCTTCCAGGTCTCCCAGGCGGGTGCAGGGTCCCAAGGCTTTGGTTCGTCCTCCACTGCTTTCCCAGGCCACAAACGGGAGCTGGTTGGGAAGCCGGGCTGCCGGGGTTAGAACTGACACCCATATGAGATGCTGGCGCATGCAAGGCGAGGACTTTTAGCCACTAGGCTACCATGCCAGGCCCTCCAGCTATCATTCTACCAAACTATTGTCTGCTTGCATGTTGGCAATGAGTGTGTTTAGTAGATTGCATATCATGCAATGTTCTTGCTAGTACATTATATTGAGAAGCATACCTTATTTATTCCTATATTTAAGTAACTCCAGATGTCTTAAAGAGCAAGAACAAATGCCATAGGAGACATGAAAAAGGCTCTCACCGCTCCCCCAACCCCGCCATCCCTAGGTTGTTTCTGTAGAGGTGGACTGAAGAGAGACCCTGCCAGGTCCCAAGGTACGCTAATTATGACAGTATGAAATTGGTAAGCCTCTATGCTAATGTGAACTTCCCGGGTAGTGCATACTAACATACAAGGGCAATGTTGATTTCTTTTTATTCTTACGAATCCTGTGTTCTGTTCATCAGGCCTGCCAGGTGTCTCATGCTGAAGGTCACAGCAAAGCAGTCTGATGACCTAGTGTTCAATTCACTGGCAGTGACCTCTCCTCCCATATGCCGCAGTTTCTAGCAGCAGGAAAGCTGAAGTGGTCCTTTATGTCCTTCACACGTGGCCAATCTCCTGGTTAAAGCCACTGACCTCTAGCATCTCTGGCAGCAGATCTTTGTAGATGCGGGAGCAAGCTAAGAGAGCTAGATTCTAGTTCTTTTCCACCAGAGAAGGGGTCCTAGACTGCTGCGGCTTGTGACAGGAGGACAGTCTCTGGGTTGGAATGGAGGAGTCAAATGGTGACCTGGAGCCAGGAAGCATCCCTAGCTGTGCTGCATCCCTGGGAAGCTTTTCCACAGGAGGAGGAAATCAGGAATGACATGCCTACACTTTTCTCATCTCCGCAGTCTGATCTTTCTCAGCTTGCTTCACGTGGCCTCTACACCTGCCTCTACACCTCTACCTCCTGGCGCTCTTGATTAGGCTCTGCTCTTGTTTCTGTCTTTTCCCGTCGGCTTTGTCTACTTAGAACTCCTTCCCTACCCTTTCTCCCTTCCTCCTGCTACCTAATGCTAATTGGTCTTCAAAATGCAATTCAGGTCTCCCATTTTCTGTCTCTCCCCCAGGCTACACTCTAGGCTCCGCAGGTGCCTTTCCACAGTATTTCCACCTCACAAGCTTATTCTCTCAGAGCACTTACTGTGATGTTTAATTGCTCACACTTGAAGGGAGCAACTTGTGGCCTGGGACTTCTTCCCTGCTGGCTTAGTCAGCACCTAGCCCAGAGCCTTGTATATGGGAGGCACTTTGTCAGTGCATGATCAATAAATGTGATGAGGATCATTATGGTTGTTGACGTGGATGTCATTAAGGAAAATTGTTCCTGACCTCAAGGCTTTTTCAACTTAGCAGAAAGTAGCTGGTGCTCCAGGAAGCAGGTCTGGCATTAACCTGTGAGGCTAGGAAGTCTTATGCAAACAGGTATACTTTGGCTGTGGAGGCCTAGACTTGATTAGTCACAGGCATTGTGCTCATATTTCCTGAGCCACCTTTTGGTGGAGTCCCTGGCCATTCTCCCTGTCTGATCTGGCGAACTGGCGGGCAGAAGATATCCATGCTCCCTTGGCTGAGCGTTGTGCTTTGGTGCGAGCCTGATTCCTGACTTCCTTTCTTTTATTAATAGGCACTCTCCACACTCCAAGCTGTCTACCCGTGGGGCTTCGTGTTTCCAAGAGGTTTCCATGTCCTGATTTACATAGAACCCTATGATTTAATTGGTGACTCCAGGGTTTTGGGTCCCAGAATAAGCAGAGAAACAGTTACTCATGTGCATTAGCTCTTCGTAAGCGCCCTGCTGTCAGCTCTCTCCTGGCACTTCTGGTGCTCATTAGATAGGAGGAGTCTTGGAGACTGTGGAGGAAAGGCGCTCATTTGGTCCTGATAAGGGGCAGCAAGTCCTCGCTGGGAAGAGTTCCCACAGGAACTGCCAGAGCCAGAGCCGTTACTCCTCTGATCTGTGAGTCAGAAGCAAGCCCCTGGGCTCAAAGTTTTGCTTCATAGTTCATTGAAGTCGTGTGAACCTCTGCTTTCTGTCCTGTCAAGTGCAGCTGTTCCAGGTGGAGGCGTGCAGCTCTGAGCTGGGTGCCTCCTCCTCGCACCACGGAGGAACGCGCTCCAGCAACAGAGCTGCTGTGTGTTTTGTTGAAGAACTCCCTCTCAGTTCTTTGTAAGCCTTTTGATCGGTCTGTAGAATCTTTAAATTGTCTTTGATTTCCACTGGCTTGAAGGATGCCTTCCTCAAGCCATTCCTGAACTCACTACATCTCTCAGAAAGCTGCTAAAGCGGAGGAGCCTCGTGGCTGGATTTGTGAATTGGAATGCTCATTTTGTCTGTTCAGTGTATTTCCCAGGGTGATTTGTGAGTATTAGAGAAGACAGTGTATGTGAAAACCCGGCACATGATTGGTACTCAGTGTCATTGTTTGCATTGCTTATTTGATATTTTTTAAAGTTTTACTTATTTTCTATTAAAATAGAGAGTTACAGAGAGGGAAAGACAGAGAGAGCTCTTACATCCACTGGTTCACACCCTAAATGACTGTAGTGGCCAGAGTTGGACTGGTTGAAAGCTGACAGCCAGGAGTTTCTCCAAGTATCCCACATGGGTTTAGGGCCCAAGGACCTGGGTCAAGCTCCACTAATTTTTTCAGGCCATTAGCAGAGAGCTGGATCAGAAGTGGAGCAGCCATGACTTGAAACAGCTCCCATATTGGATGCCAGAACTGCAGATGGAAGATTAGCCTACTATGCCACTGCACCAGCCCTTGACATTTTTAAAGATTCATTACTTATTTCAAGGACAAAGTTACAGAGAGAGAGGTAGTGGGGGGGGAAATAGATTGATTAATTGATCTTTCACCTGCTGGTTCATTCAATCCAATTTTCCCACATGAGTGACAGGGGCAGAACTGCTTGGACCATCAGCTCCTGCTATATTGGAAGTGGAGCAGCCAAGATTTCAACCAGCACTCTGGTATGGGATGCCTGTATTGCAAACAGTGGCTTAATGTGCTATGCCACAACAACAGCCCTGAAATTATTTTTCTTATCAGCTCAACTATGGCAATTTAAAAAGATGTATTTATTTACTTTGTTGTTTATGAAGAGAAGGAGAGACAAAGAGGAAGATCTCCCATCCCCTGGTTCACTCCCGAAATGGTTGCAATGGTTGGAGCTGAGCCAATCCAAAGCCAGGAGTCAGGAGCCAGGAACTTCTTCCAGGTCTCCCACGTGGGTGCAGGGTCCCAAGGCCCTGGGCTATCTTGTGCTGCTTTCACAGTCCCTCAGCAAGGAGCTGGATGGGAAGTGGAGCAGCCAGGATACGAATTGGCACCCATATGGAATCCTGGCACTGGCAAGGTAAGGATTTAGCCATTGAGCCCTTGCACTGGGCCCCAGTGTGGCAGTTAACAGAGGGATCAGCTTCTGTTCCTGGGTCTCAGTTTCTCCAGCTGTAAAACACAGATGCCCTTCTGCTTTGCTTGCTAATTCATTAATTTTTTCATTAGGTTGGTTTACCTTTTGTTTTCGCTCAGGGATTTTCTGTGCAGATAGCAGAGGTCTCCTCCAATCTGCTATTATTGCATTATACATTTATTATGTTTCACCTTACATAATTTCCATTTGACTTGGGGATTCAATACAGTTTTTAAAAGATATAGTGTTCTTTTTTTTGATGGGCCGACCCCAGAAAGAGCTCTGTAAATTGGAAAGGAGACTCCATCCGAACATGTGGTTGCCTTTTGTTCTCACTTGGGAGGTTGCACGTTATGTTTGCAGTGCCTTTGATGAAGGACTAAATCAAGGTTCAGGCAGAGATTAGACGTGTATCAAAAATGTTGGGTTCTGCTGGGAGGAGGATAATTGATTGCTCTGCCACTTATAGTCGTATTGAACCAAGGAACTAGACTTGTTTTAGTCTTGTTAACTGCTCTTTTTTTTTTTTTTTATCGGTTCATCTGCCCTGGGCAGTTAGGAGCCACAGATGGTGTTCCTTGCAAGTTGGGTCTGTTAGAGGACACACGTTGGTGACGGTAACAAAAGCCAGCCTCTCCTCAGGGCGTTTATAGAGGTGTCTGGCGCTGTGCAGGCAAAGGCAGTCATTTTGTCCTGGATGAGTTAGAAAGGCTTCTTGGACAAGGTAGCCTCTGAATTGTAAGCCATGCCTTGAAAGACTCAACAAAGATTGCACACGAAGAGGCCACCGGCACCAGGCGTGTTTGCGAAAGCATGAGGAGATGAGAGCGGCTAAGGGCTAGAATGTGCTGTGGAGCATGGTGGGCTTTGGGGCGACAAGGTGGAGATGCTGAGAGCCAAATTGAGGATCCTGGTGTTATTGTTGTGCAATACAGCACCAGCAAAACCTTCCCCACTAACAAATAGAATTTGCTTATAATGTGGAAATTATGTTTGAAGAGAAAATGGATAATTGTTATTATGTTTAATATCAGTTGTTCATTATAGTAGAGAAATTTGAGCCTTTTCAATTAATCTGAGGTATCAGGCCAGAAAAGAATACGCAACGTGGAGGAGCTGCGAGCTGCTGTACCACGAAGGCAAGGTATGCACTTCCAGTTGCCTGGGCACCACTAGGGGCAGGCCGCTTCCTTTCTGGGAACCTCTATAGGCCCATCTGGATTTTTATTTTTAATTTTAAAGATGTATTTATTTATTTGGAGAGAGTAATTGACTGATGGTCTCCCCTCTGGTTCACTCCCCGGATAGCGGCAGTGGCCAGAGGGTTGGGCCGAGCTGAAGCCAGGAGGAGCCTTAAGCTTTTTCCAGGTTGCCCACATGGGTGCAGGTGCCCAGGTATGTGGGCCATCTTCCACTGCTTTCCCAGGCACATTAGCAGGGAGCTGGATTGGCAGTGGAGCAGCCAGCACGCAGCACTTATGTGGGTCACTGACATTGCGGGTGGTGGCTTCTAAGATGTTCATCAAGTAATACGATTGAATGTTTTGTAGTAAAAGGCAAGAGATTTATTCGCTGTGAAGAGAAACCAGAGTATGATTGAATGTTTTTATAGGCTATAAGGTACGACCTATAAGGGAAGAAACGTTTTGTTAATATAGACCAGGAAGCTTAAATGAAGTTGCATTCGAAAGGAAAGATTCCTATAGGCACTTAAGCCCATTTAATCTAAGGCTTGTTGGGGCAACTTACCTCCCCCTTTCTCTTGGCATCGCAGGTTCTCTTTCTTTCTTCCCAAAATGCATTATCTGCATTTTATTTGAATGGCAGCGAGAGGAAGAAAAAGACTGCTCCTCCATCCTCTGAGTCACTGCCCAACTGCCCACGAGAGCCAAGCATGAAGCAGTCAGAAGCCAGGAAGCTGGCAATCCATCCGAGTCTCCTCTGTGGGTGTTATGGCCCCTAGTCCTTGCATCGTCACTGCTGCCTTCCAGGTGTGCCCTTGCAAGAGGATGGTTCTCACGTTGAGTCGGGAGCCAGGGTGGACGGGGAGTGGGAGGGGTATCCGGGCTCTGTGGTTGGTGGGTTCAGGTTGTTCCTTGTGATGCCCACCTCCTTCATTGGAGGACCTGGGAGAACCTGCTGGTGGCTGGGATTCTTGGCTTCAGCTCATCCCGTCCCCAGCTGTTGTGGGTATTTGGGGAATAAGCCACTGCATGAAAGCCGTGTGTGTGTTTGTGTTTCTGTGTGTGTATATGTGTGTGTGTGCACATGTATGACTTTGCCTTTCAAATAAATGATCAGTAATGAATCTTCAAAAGCAAAAGAACTAGAGCTGACATTTCAATGTAGACAATCCAGCATGGGGCTACCCGAGTGGTTGCCTTAACTGCTGTGCCAAACACCCACTTCTCATTACAATTTTTTAAAAGATTTATTTATTATTTCTTATTGCAAAGTCAGATATACAGAGAGGAGGAGAGACAGAGAGGAAGGTCTTCCACCTGTTAATTCACTCCCCAAGTGGCCACAATGGCCAAAGCTGAACTGATCCAAAGCCAGGAGTCTGGAGCTTCCTCCAGGTCGCCCACACAGGTGCAGGGTCCCAAGGCTTTGGGCCGTCCTCGACTGCTTTCCCAGGCCACAAGCAGAGAGCTGGATGAGAAGCAGGTTGACCGGGATTAGAACTGGCACCCATATGGGATCCTGGTGTGTTCAAGTTGATGACTTTAGCCACTAGGCCACCACTCAGGGCCCCTCATTACAATTTTTGTTTTCTTTCTTTCTTTTTTTTTTTTTTTAATTTTGTTTTGCCCCACCACACAATCAACTCTGTTGGAACATTTTTCTCCAGAGCTTCTGCTTGGTGGGCCAAACTTTTTCTCCAGACAATGGATTATAGAGCTCTCTTTCTTTGCTTCATTCCACATGTATTTGTTCAGTACCTACCATGTTCCAGACACTCTCGTAGACATCTGGAATGCATCCAGAAGCAAAGATGCCCACTCTGGGGGTGCTCACACTTGGTTGTTGCTTGTTTACCTAGCAGCAAGAGGAAAATATAACACAGCTAAAATTATAGCGTGTGTTGGGCCCGGCACCGTGGCCTAGCGGCTAAAGTCCTCGCCTTGGAAGCCCCGGGATCCCATATGGGCGCCGGTTCTAATCCCGGCAGCTCCACTTCCCATCTAGCTCCCTGCTTGTGGCCTGGGAAAGCAGTCGAGGACGGCCCAATGCATTGGGACCCTGCACCCGCATGGGAGACACAGAAGAGGTTCCAGGTTCCTGGCTTTGGATCGGCGCGCACTGACCGTTGCGGCTCACTTGGGGAGTGAATCATGGGACGGAGGATCTTCCTCTCTGTCTCTCCTCCTCTCTGTATATCTGGCTGTAATAAAAAATGAATAAATATTTTTAAAAAATTATAGTGTGTGAGGCAATGATAGATGCTGTAGAATAAACAAGGCAAGGTATGGGTTGGTTGGGTGTGGAGGGTGTGGTAGCACTTTGCAATTTAAATGAAAACTACAAACTTTAATTGCAAGGCCTTTGTAAATGGAAAAGCCCACTTAGAGGTGAATACTTTCAGGTAAGTTTGAAAACTGCCAAAATTGTCTGCCTTCTTTTGTACAGTTAGCTTACCTTAAGGAGCTTAGTTAGTTCATTTATTCTTCCAATCAAATCAATATTTACTGAGTGTCTGCTTGGTTGAATGAGTAAATGCTGGTGATTATGATAACTCATACTCTGGAGAACCTACAAACGCATTGTTTATATAAGCGATATAAGAGATCCCGTTCAATCCGCGTGTCTCCAACGGAGTAGCACTACTTGAGTGTGGGACCGAATTTGATTAAGGAAACCTTTTTTTTTTTTTTAAGGTTTATTTTATTTTTATTGCAAAGTCAGATATACAGAGAGGAGGAGAGACAGAGAGGAAGATCTTCCATCCCATGATTCATTCCCCAAGCGTAAACAATGGCTGGAGCTGAGCCAATCCGAAGCCAGGAACCTGGAGTCTCCTCCAGGTCTCCCATGCGGGTGCAGGGTCCCAAGGCTTTGGGCCATCCTCCACTGCTTTCCCAGGCCACAAGCAGGGAGCTGGATGGGAAATGGAGCAGCCGGGACATGAACCAGCGCCCATACGGGATCCCTGTGCTTGAAGGCGGAGGATTAGCCAATTGAGCCATTATACAGCGGCCCAGGAACTCTCTTTCTTCTGCAATGCACACATGGGAGGAAAATGACTTGGAGAGGAATGGCTGCTGTCTGTCAGACTGGCGGGATGCGTTCTGACACGGACCCTTCCCCTTTCTGCTCCCTGTGCTTGCCTGGCAGAATCCCCACTAGACGCCGGCTGTGACTGTTTTGAGAAGTTCCCTTCCTGCATGCTGTGGCGACTGTGTTGGTGTAGTTGACGCTCGAGTTTTCTCATACATAACTGAGGACCCCATGTATTGAAAGACTCAATTTTGTAAGGTAACTTACTCCTTCACTAGAGAGGGACAATATGAAGGAAATTCTGAGAAATGGGTAAATGCGAATGGCAAGTATAGTATGTGTCTAGATTGGTTGCACTAAGGCAGGAGATGTGCAGTGTTCACACTGGGCAGCAGCTTGACTGGTCAGCTCAGATGAGTTGAGGTGGAAACCCAGCAGAGGCCAGAGCGGCGGGGCTCAGTCAGAGGACCTCGCTCTTCCCTGCCACCCCTCCTGCCTGCCCTCTCTGCATCAAGCCTTCTTCTCTCCGCTCTCCCCCTCCCCCTCCCCTCCCCCCTCCCCCCTCCCCCTCCCATGACTCTTCCCTTCTCCTTCTTCTAGTGCTGTAGCTCCCTGGCTCACTCGGCATCTCACTGTTGCTAAGGAGCAGATCTAGTCAGAATGAACACTGCTTTCTACTGGAAAAACCAAACACATCCAGTCAATTGCTACCAGTTCGTTTCAGTTCATGGTTTCCTTCTCCTTATCCAAAGCCACTGCCTCACCATTTCTTTACTGATTTATTAACATAGCTTCTTAAATTATTTAAAAAAAATATTTATATATTGGGCCTGACACAGTAGCCTAGTGGCTAAAGTCCTTGCCTTGCATGTGCCAGGATCCCATGTGGGTGCCAGTTCATATCCTGGCTGCTACATTTCCCATCCAGCTCCTTACCTGTGGCTTAGGAAAGCAGTAGAGGACTGCCCAAGGCCTTGGGACCTGTACTCATTTGGGAGATCCAGAAGAAGCTCCTGGCTCCTGGCTTTGGATCTGGCTCAGTTCCTGATGTTGCAGCCGCTTGCAGAGTGAACCAGTGGACGGAAGATCTTTCTCTCTGTCTCTCCTCCTCTCTATGAATCTGACTTTCCAATAAAAATAATTTTTTTCTAAGATTTATTCTTAACTTTTATTGCAAAAATCAGATATACAGAGAGGAAGACCTTCCATCCGATGATTCATTCCCCATGTGGCCTCAACAGCCCATGCTGCGCCGATCAGAAGCCAGGAGCGTCTTTGGGTCTCCCACACGGGTGCAGGGTCCCAAGGCTTTGGGCTGTCCTCAGCTGCTTTCCCAGGCCACAAGCAGGGGGTTGGATGGGAAGTGAGGCTGCCAGGATTAGAACCGGTGCCCATATGGGATGCTGGCGCATGCAAGGCGAGGACTTTAGCCGCTAGGCTACTGCGCCGGGCCAAAATAAATAAATCTTCAAAAAATAAAAATAATAATGAAAAAGAGATCTATGTGTTTTTATTTGAAAGAGAACATCCATGTAGCGAGAAGGAGACACAGAGAGAGAGGGGAGAAGGACTTTCCATCCATTGGTTCACTCGCCAGATGGCTGCAAATGCTGGAAATGAATTTATCTAAAGCCAGGGCCCAGGAGCTTCTTCCAGGTCTCCCATGTGGATGCAGGGCCCAGGACTTAAGCCTTCCTCTGCTGCTTTCCCAGGCCATAAACAGGGAACTGGATCAGAAGTGCAACAGCTGGGACATGAACCAGCATCCATAGGGATGCTGACGCCACAGGAGCTTCTGCATTGCTACGCCAGCCCCGAGCTTCTTACGTCCTCCGCTGTCTAATATCCAGGTTACCTTGCCGCTTTCCGGTTTGAGTTAGCCTGTGAGTGTCCATTTCCTTTAAAATAAAGCTAGACCTTTGAATGTAACAGGTAGGGAGCTTTTGTGATCTGGCTTCTGCCTCTTCTTTCTCTCCTGTGTATGTGACCTTCTTGTTTTCACCTCCTCCAAGCAGCCTCCCCTTATCCTATAACATATGTCCTTGTCTCCATGAGTTTCCTGTGCTGTTTTTTTTTTTGTTATAATTTATAATTGCTTGCTTTTCTGTGTACTAGATTTTGAGTTATTAGAGGCCGGTGTTACTCATTGTGTGGCCACCTATTTTATTCATTTAGTCACCACATGTAACTATGAGTAACTTATCTTTTTGTCTCCATCAACAAATCCAGCCTTTGACATGCATCCTTTTCTTTTTTTCTTTGCATTCATTTTCAATTTAATTCAGTTCAATTTATGCCATTTACCTGGTGCTGTGGTAGTTTCTGGATAAGGGACCAGATACAGCAGCTGTTTTGTGCGCAGCCTGTGCAGCCTGCAGATTCTGTAAAGGGCACAGAGCCTGCCTCTCCACGGGGTACTCAGCACAGACAGCCGGTTTGTCTCTTCTGTTTTTAGGATCTTTGTAGAAACTTTCTTTTGGGCAGGGAGTAGGTGAGCCAGGGGATTCCATTGCAGAAAACCACAAGTGTTTGGATACCACTGTTTCAAAGTAAGACATACTACGTTAAGCACTATAAAAACAGATGAAACAAAAGCAGCACCCTGCCTTCTTGTTTGGTGAGAGTTTCCTTGCTAAGCCTCAGAAATGCTGTTGACACTCTGAGACTG
Organism: Ochotona princeps; assembly: GCF_030435755.1. Classification (NCBI taxonomy): domain Eukaryota; kingdom Metazoa; phylum Chordata; class Mammalia; order Lagomorpha; family Ochotonidae; genus Ochotona; species Ochotona princeps. The sequence continues at coordinate 97,729,048 of NC_080865.1, forward strand.
GAGGGAGCTCGGTGGCCGGGTGTCCCTCCAACTCTTTCCCACCAGTGTGTGCTTGGCCCTACCTTCCCTACTGGGTATGTATTTCCTATGCCAGCGCTCCCACCTCACTGTTAATTTTCAGTGGCCTTAAACACTAGTAGAAGAAAAAAAATATTTTTTTAAAGAAAAGATTGGCTTATTTATTTGAAAGGTAGTGTTATATACATATATATTTAGAGGGAGAGAGCGAGACAGAGAGACAGAGGGATCTCCCAGCCACTGAGTCATTGCCCAAATGGCCATGATAGCCAAGGCTGGCACAAGAGCCTGGAGCTCCCTCTCAATCTTCTGCATGAGTGGCAGGGGTCCAAGCACTTGGTCCATCATTACTGGGGAACTGGATTAGAAATGGGGCACACAGGACTTAAATCAGTGCTCATATGGAATGCTGGTGTTGTAGGTGGCGTCTTAGCCTACTGCACTTACTGCACTAGGCTTCTAAGAGACATGTTTTCTCTTTATTTGAAAGGTAGAGTTACAGAGAGGGGAGAGATGAAGAGAGAAAGATATTCCATCCACTGGTCCACTCCCCAAAAGGCTGTGACAACTTGAGCTAGGTAAGTCTGAAGCCAGGAGCCAAGAACCAGGAGCTTCTTTGGGGTCTGCCACATGGGTACAGGCACCCAAGGACTTGAGCCTTTCTCTGCTGCCTTCTAGGACATTAGCAGGGAGCTGGATGGAAAGTGGAGCCACTGGGATCCGATCCAGTGCCCGTATGGGACGCTGGTGCTGCAAGTAAAGGCCTAGCCTGCTTTACTACGGCACTGGGCCTTCCAGGGAGCATTAGCTCCCTCATATCATAAAGCTTCCTGAAGAAGGGTTGTACTGAGTCATCTCTTCCTGGGGCAGAGCTAGTGGCATCTCTCCTGTGCAGGGAGAGCATTTGTAATTGACTTCTCAGGAGCTTTAACCACAGTGTGATGCCGTGGCCCAACCTGGAGGAACGTGCACTCTTCATGAGATAGTCTCCCAGTGCCAAGTAAGAACATGTGCTTTGTCAGATTGGAGGAAAGGGAAGAAATGTGGGAGGAGGGGAAGGGGGTCAGTGTGAGGAGTGCATGTAGAGAAACGTCTAGATCCTCGAGGGCCATTCACTTCCCAGCTCCAGGCATACAAGGTCATCTGGACCTGAGAAGCTGGTGACTTTGCTTCACTGATTTGCTGAATCTGCAGCTCATAATGAGAAGGACAAATTTCAAATTTTTTCAGCTCTGAGCAGCAATGCTTTCGTGCCACAGGAGAGGAAAAGTTCTTACTATTTCTGATTTTGGCTATTCACGGTGACATCTTCAGTTACTGGTGCACTGCGTTCTGCACTGGTCACTTGGATTATAACTTAGGATCTTTTACTCAGGGAAGTTACTGTTTATCTCCTTCACCCCCCACCCCCATCCTGCTCCAGGAAAGTCAAGTTTTCTGCAAACTTAGGATGTGTGAATTATGCAAAAATGCACAGGCAGCATCAGGAAAATGTCTTCATTAGCACATGTTAATTCAGGCAAAAACAACTCTTTTGTGATGTAAATTCTACCTGGCACTCCTGGATTTCCACGCCTGCTCTGTGGAAACCCTCTGAAAATAGTTTCTGACTTTAACAGTCTGCAGTTTCCCCAAGTATTTCTCTGCAGGACGACTGCAGACCGGAGCCTTCTGACAAAGTGCGTTGTTTTCCTAGCCTATTTTCACAGTTGAGTTGTGTTAGCTATGTTTGTTCTGTGAGCATCCGAGAAGAATCATAAAGGATGGAATTTTAGAAATCCAAATAATCACAAACCTGCCTTAATAGTTGATGCAAAGCATGCATATTGAAAGCAAAAAATAGTTAGGCATCTCCATTACCTTCAGTCATTCGTATTTCACGTGCAATCAAAACTAGGCAAGGGCCCAGCTCAGACCAGCGCACATTCGGCTGTGTGTCAAGTTGGCCGCTGAATCTACTCACTGCCCTAGCTGTGAAACTGAGAAACTTCATTTGAGATTTGCTGTTACTTGATCAGAAATTGATTTGTCTGCATAAAACAACTTGTTTCCTCTTATTGTCCTCGAATTCAACTACTTTCCATCTGACTCTTCTACTTGTCTGAAAAGTTTAAACGCTGAGAGAATTGTCAATATTGCTCAACTTCTAAGTGATTAAACATCCGAATCTTTTACATTCCTGCAGCGGAGCTTTTTTCCGGGCAGTTTGGAGGGTAGTGTCAGATGCTAGGAGCGGTAGAGCCTTTGGCCTCACAGTCTGCGTGCTCATTCTCTGTCACTGAGAATGCACGAATGTCTTCATGAAAAATAAGCATGAGTTAATATAAGTTCGTCATGTGTTTGGAGGCAGTCTGCAACCTGTGTTTGTACCCCCATTTTGCCACAGTGCGCTCACACCTGCTTCTCTCAAAATATATAGGCACTAGGAGAACTTCCATGACCTTTAATGGAGATTCCAGTTGTTGGAATTGGTGAAATTAATGTATTCTCTTGAGCCCAAACACCTGTTCATCCCGTATCCCCTACCACGAATAATCAGTTCTTCCTATGATTATGATAGGCCTGTTGAGAAAATTGCCCATCTTAGTATAATTTTCATGCATACTCAATATGGATATTTAACTGTCATTTGTAAAGGGTTCTGTCCAGTTGTTAGGTTCGTGCGATGGTGTGTATGTGAAAATGTTTTTTTTTTTTTTTAAGATTTTTATTATTATTGGAAAGCCAGATATACAGAGAGGAGGAGAGACAGAGAGGAAGATCTTCCATCCTATGATTCACTCCCCAAGTGAGCCGCAACGGGCCAGTACGCGCCAATCCGAAGCCGGGAACCAGGAACCTCTTCCAGATCTCCCACACGGGTGCAGGGTCCCAATGCATTGGGCCGTCCTTGACTGCTTTCCCAGGCCACAAGCAGGGAGCTGGATGTGAAGTGGAGCTGCTGGGATTAGAACCGGCGCCCATATGGGATCCCGGGGCTTCCAAGGCGAGGACTTTAGCTGCTAGGCCACGCTGCCGGGCCCCGAAAATGGGTTTTAATATAAAAATAAGACGCTTGAGAATTTTCAGTCTCATTCTAATAAAACGCTAAGAACCATGTCTGCCCCTCCCCTTTTTCTACTATCCGTGATCAAAAACATGTACTCGGGAAGAAGATAATTACCATAAGGTCTCTATATGATTACCGATTACTCGATTGTGGATCCTCCTTCCGAGGCAAATGACTTGATTGATTTTAGAATTTGAGCCTCGTTGTGATGCACTGCTTAGAAGTGACCATGTCAGCGACTGCGAAGGGGGCCTTAGGCACACCAGAAAAGAGTACTGCATAAATAAGGAGGTCGCACTGAATTGTCAAAGATTATTTTAATGGCTTAAACCCCTTCCTGTTATAATTACGAGACTATCTTTAAACTCTTCTTCTGAAGAACTTGCAAATTGAAATAAAAATGTTTTAATTTAAATTCTTTAAAGTTTTGTATTAGAATTTTCGAGATGAATGATTTGTATAATCTCTTGTTTATAGCTTAATTTAGCCTGAGCAGTTGTCAGTACGTTTTCCTTTAGCAATGTGCATGTTTGTACAATTAGGCATACTATTATATTGAGTAAAATGATATCTTTTTAGGATGACGTTTGCTTCAAGAAAGATAAGTAAAGCAGCTTTTGAAAACCTGCATCATGGGCCTGGCGTCGTGGTCTAGCAGCTGAAAGTCCTGGCCTTGAACGTGCCAGGATCCCATATGGGCGCCGGTTCTAAACCCAGCAGCTCCATTTCCCATCCAGCTCCCTGCTTGTGGCCTGGGAAAGCAGGCAAGGACGGCCCAAAGCCTTGGGACCCTGTACCCGCGTGGGAGACCTGGAAGAGATTCCTGGTTTCCGGCTTCGGATTGGCGCAGCACCGGCCGTTGCACTCACTTGGGGAGTGAATTATGGGATGGAAGATTTCCTCTCTGTCTCTCCTCCTCTCTGTATATCTGACTTTGTAATAAAAGTAAATAAATCTTTTAAAAAAAAAGTAAATAAATCTTAAAAAAAAAAAAAAGAAAACCTGCATCATTTCAGAATAACAGCTCTTCTTACTCAAACTTCAAAGAAAAATAGATGTGGTTATAATCTCAGCTTCTAAGTTCAATGCAGTGACAAATATCAAACTGTTGTAGTGATCCATCAGTTTCTTCCTTCTGGATACCCGGTTACTCTTCACAGTGGAGATGAGGACTTCTGCTAAGCACCTGTCTGAAACAGAAGTCCTTCTGACAGACTGTGCTTGACCTCTCATTAAATCCGCGTGTGGAGGACCAGCCAGCGGATGCTGCTGACATGAATCCAGATGTAATCTCTTTAACCTTGTCCTATAAGGCGCACACAAGTCATGACCGGGGGATTCAAAGTAAATTAGGTTTTACATGAAAGTCTGTAATCTGAATTCAATTTGATTAAAATAATACCTGACTTGTATTTTTAAGAAATATTCTATTACAACTGTTACCAGTTTTCTTTAAAATTCATTAAACGGAGTCCATTTTTTCACATGCATGTACATATAATTTTATCAGTTTTCCATTATTTCTTAGTTTCCACTTTGTTTAAATAGAGACCTTTATTGGAGGACAAGGTGTGCTGCAGATGCTTTGCTTGCTACAAGAATTCACAGAGATGGCAAACATATTATCTGAGTTTAGGAATTTATGGGAAAGGGGCACTTTATGAGTCCAAGTGTGGTTATCCTCTGTATTGGGGATGTTTTAAAATATATTTTTATTTTGAATTTTGAATTATGTGGTACAATTTTGTATTGGCTGGGATTCACCCCAAACTCCCACCCCCGACAGATTTTCCCCATTTTACTACAATAGTGTAGTCCATAAGGAATCTTAATTCTATCAGCGTCTTAAGGAATGTTTCTCCATATTTAATATCAAAGAATTACAAATTCTTTGTTACCTATAAGTTTCATCTGGGTATTGTTAAAATCAGATTATTTATTCAACACAATTTTTAAATCGAAAGTCAATTATTTATAATTAAAAAGCTAAATAATTACCAGAATTCTTCTTGTGATGATTTTACATTTTTTGTTTGTTTGTTGGCAGAGAATCTTTCCTGCCTTGGCTTACTCCTGAAATGTTCCCACTGGGACTGGGCCAGGCCAAACTCAGGAGCCTGGGACAGGATCTAGAGCTCCCACTAGTCACATGGGGCCGCCACCTGCTACCTCTCGGCCGGTGTTTTAGCAGGAAGCTAGAATTGAAAACAGCTGAGCTGGGACTAGGAGCCCAGGAAATTTGACCTGGGATGATGGTGTCTCAGCTGCTCTCTCAAGGTCTGCCCCCGTGTTTGCATTTCTTGTTCATTAATCTAAGTTTCCTGATTATAAGTATGTAACTCTGGTTCTGAAAACAACCTCCAGTAAATTGAAAATGTCTTGACTTTGAGTAAGGAGCTAGTTGCGAGAGATTTTACAGTACATTTTTAGAGCTATTTTTTTAAAGATTCATTTATCTATTTGAATGTCAGAATTATGGAGAGAGAAGAGAAGAGAAGAGAAGAGAAGAGAAGAGAAGAGAAGAGAAGAGAAGAGAACAGAAGAGAAGAGAAGAGAACAGAACAGGAGGAGAGCATGCAAGAAGTGAGCACATGAGCCTCACCTGGGCCTCCCCCCGGGTGCAGAGGCCCAAGCACTTGGGCCATTCTCTACTGTCCTCCCAGGCACATTAGCAGGGAGCTTGGGTTACAACTGGAGCAGCTGAGAGTAGAACTGGTATCTTATGGGATGCCAGTGCCACAGATCGTGGCTCAGTGTGCTGTGCCACGCTGCTGCCCTGGGGAGGCGCTCCATGTTGTTAAACTCTAACATCTTTACACTCTCCATAACCCTCGGGGGTTTGAATGAACTAATACCCAAGCATTCCTTCCCAACCCTCTCCTTTAGTTAGATTTTCTGCTTGGCTCAATGTGTCCTGAGAAGCAACATGTGCGTGTGGGTAGAGATGTTTGGAATCAGGGAACATTAAGAGCAAGCACATCGAGGAGGGAGAAGCGGAGAGAAGGTTAATGGTGCTTATACGCATTGCAAGCTCAGTGCGTTTCTGAGAAGGTGAGTACTGCTAGCTATGACTTGATCCTGATATTGATTTACTAAAAAATAAGTTCTATAATTCGAGTTTGCTATTTGCTGTTTTCATCTGTAGCAGGGGTTGAAGTGTGCTGAAGAACTGCCTGTCATATACACTGGCTTGAGGGTTAGAAGACATGGATTCTAATGCTGCCTCTCACCTTCGCATAGCTAGTATCGTGATGTTGGGTTATTTTTTTGATGGTGATATTTATGCTACTCTGCAGATGTATGTCATGTTTTTAAAAATTTACTAAGTGACATTTAAAAATCAAAGCTTTGGGGCTGGTTTAGCCTCTGACTGGGGCACTGGCGTTCCACGTGGGCATTAGCTGCTCTGCTTCTGCTCGGCTCTGTGCTAATTGCTGGGGAAGCAGTGGGAGACAGCCCGAGGCCTTGGGCTCCTGCATTCCTGTGGGCGACCTGGAGGAGGCTCCTGCCTCCTGGCTTTGGACTGCTGGTTGCCGCCATTTGGAGAGTGAACCAATGGATGGAAGATCTCTCTCTGTCTGCTTCTCTCTCCAACTCTGCCTTTCAAATAAAAATAAGGGAATTTTTTAAAAAATCAAACTTCAGAGAACATTTACATTCAGTGAGTTGCCATATCTTTTGTGTAGAGAAGGATCAGTTTTAAAAAAATGAACATTACCATTTGCACATATCCAGGTCAAGGTAGGGAACAGTTTCAGTACCCTGGAAGGTTCATCCTTATGCTCTGCTAAGTCATACTCTTGACTTCTGCTCTTAGTTGCAATGGGAACCAGGCATTCATATGTAAACTTCTGGATTTCTTTTAGCTGAATCAAATGATTTGGACGCCATTCACTTAAATTATTTTGATCATTTTGGTGACACAGTGTTGTGCCCAGGTTTAGGGAGTCCGCCTTTCCTTCCTCCTTCTCCCTCTCCACCTTCCTCTCCCAACAGTAAATAGTGTTTTGCTGCCTGAGTCTTGGACTGCCGTGAAGTCAGAACTAGGAGCACCCCTGCCTGGCTTCAGTGCCAGTGAGGACAAAGCAAGCAGCAGCAGCGTGCTTACCTTCCCCCTTCCGGCTTTGAATCAGGGACACGGCCTGCGTGCTGGTGGGGAAGCGACTGTTCTCACAGGTGACCGGAAGGGGGTTCGCCTAACCAGCAGTGGACTCACCGTAGCGTAGTACTTCCGGATTTTCTCCAGCAGGACCTTCTACATGGGCCTCTCGGCTCTCCGGGGCCTCTCTGCAAAGCATGTGGTAGTCCTCTCTTCTAGAAGGGGGTTGGAAAGCTCAGTGAATGACTTGCTCTGAATCACACAGCCAGGAAGGGAAGGTGTTTGAATGTGGCTTTAGTGACTTCGCATACTATCAATTCTAGAATTAATTTGGGGCCGTATTTCAGACGGTGTACTTCATATATACACATATGTCATACATGGCGAGAGGACAGGAAAACATAGCCTGTAAAACATAGCGTTCTTATTCCTCTGCTTTCCTTTCTCTGCCTCACATGGCATAGTAGCTTTGCCGGCTGTCAGGCCAGTGAGAAATGTCACTGGCAACATGTGGGCAAGTTCTCCTGTTGGAGGGAAATGGGTGACTAGTTTGAATTGGAAATAGTGTCCAAGTGAAGCAATAGAGGCTGGGTTTGAGTTCAGAAGACGGCCGGGGTTTGTAGGCTGCTCTCCACTTGTAGTGCTTGGCAAAGGAGGTTACCCACCAAGATCTCTATCTCTGACCTTAACACTTTGCCCTTATGGGAGTGTTGCTAGGCTGGGATGGGGACCGGCTGGGCAGAAAGGGTGTCCACAGATAGCTTTTCCAATAAGGTAGCATTAGTCACATGAGATTATTAGATTTTAAATGTTGGCTGCTTTGAATTGAATACAGTTAGAAATTTAAGTTTCTCAACTGCATTGACCACATTTCAGGTGCTCCGTAGCCACATTTCGAACATATCCATGTGCAAAAAGTTGTGTTGGGCATTGCTGACCGGCGATAGTTTCCATCCTTAGTGTGGGGGCTTCCCACACAGCTTCTGGTTTTCCTTGCACCCCCTGCAAATCCCCCAGGTATTCATCCTTACTCTTTTCCTCACCGTCTTCTGTCTGCTAACTTGGAACTAGGGAGCCTATACCTCAGGGAAGAATAACCTTGTTTCTTTCTTTTCCAAACTTGGACTTTTCTTTGAAACGTAGAAACAGATTATGTGCTTAACTAAAATGAGACTGAACTTGGGGCCAGCATGGTGGCTCAACAAGCAAATCCTCTACCTGTTAGTGCTGGCATTCCATATGGGCACTGGTTCATGTCTGCTCAATTTCCATTTCCAGTTCCCTGCTTATAGTGGCCTAGGAAATCAGCAATGGATGGTCCAAGGCCTTGGTTCCCTGTGCCCACATGGGAGACCGGGAAAAAGTTCCTGGCTTCTGGTTTTGGATCAGCTCAGCTCTAGCTTTTGTGGCTATCTGCATAGTGAACCAGCCAATTGAAAGTCGTCCTCTGTCTCTCTCTGTAAATCTGCCTTTAAAGAATAAATTGGGCCTGGCACGGTAGCCTAGTGGTTAGAGTCCTTGCCTTGCACGTGCCAGAATCCCATATGGGCGCTGGTTCGTGTCCCGGCGGCCCCACTTCCCATCCAGCTCCCTGCTTGTGGCCTGGGAAAACAGTTGAGGATGGCTCAAAGCCTTGGGATCCTGCACCCCCATGGGAGAATCAGGAAGAAGTTCCTGGCTCCTGGCTTCAGATTGGCTCAGCACCGGCCGTTGCAGCCACTTGGGGAGTGAATCAACGCATGAAAGATCTTCCTCTCTGTCTTTCCTCCTCTTTGTATATCTCACTTTCCAATAAAAATAAATAAATCCCTAAAAAGTTTTAAGCAAAAGAATAAATAGATCTTCAGAAGATATTTAAAAAATTGAAGAAATGAGACTAAACCACTCTTCCCATCAAGTCTAACATCTTTTCAGCTTTTTTGGGAGGGGGAGGTTATGGGGATCTTTAGAATGTGGGATCATGAAGATTTCAATTTAACAATGGAAGGTCATGGACACTTTTTAAATTTAAAATTTAGAATGCAGCTTTGTTTATATATCGATGGGTTTTTTTATATTTAGAATGGCTTTTTAGTACTAGGAATTAAAGCCTTTTATTAACGGCAGAACATCTTAAAACAATCAGTAGTCATTGTTAAAGTAAGGACCAGCTCATTATTTTTCATATCTTAAAGATTGAACCCTTCACCATGATTAATAAAGGATAGTTGTTATCTACTTTGGTCATAAAAATTCATGTACAAAAGAAACACTTTGGCAAATTAAAAGTAAAATGGTAGCGCGAACACTTGTACCTGGGCTGCTAATTAAAAGACTTAACTTATTAGGCCTTGGGTGGGGGGAGAGGAAAAAAGAAACAAACAAGTGTAATTTGACAGATTAATTTTATGGTCTGTTCTATTTAATCAAACTATACCTTTAGTGAAAATGACAAATCTGAGTTGTCAGAATATAGTAGATAAGGAAGATAAAGGTCATATATTTTATTGTCACAGAAGGTCTTATTAAAGGAACCTTAATTACATTAGGAATCCCATGAAACATTAATTAAATACTGTCTGAAATAATTAGGTCCAAGTTACTGATGATTTCATTAAACTCAGTTTCTTATTTTATAAGAAAACTGAAGGTCCAGTATCTCTGTCGGCAGCATAATGGATAGTATGTCAAAAAGGCAAAACAGTACCCTTGGCAGGCGCAAGCGAGTGGGGCCACTGGTTCCGTTCTCTACTTTGGCTTGTGTCGCTCTGGCAAGCACCTCAGGGTATGTGTGCCTTTTCAGCCACAACGTGCAGGTGCATTAGAGGAGGCCAGTGGGTACAATCAGAACCAGTGTGTGGCCTAGGGCTTGAGAAGTTTATGCCCCATGTGTAGAAAAATGAGATACTTCGTACATGTATCTTTTCCTTGTTAGAAAGCACCCCGACTCTGGCACCTCCGCATTGAGTCGCAGAGGTGCCAGTTGCCCTTCTCGACCACTTACACTCTACCAGCAGTTATGATGGTATTGAAAGAAGAACCTGCCATAAGACTGCATTTCCATATTTATTTAATATCACTGGGCCCCAGTATTCGTCTTCTTTTTTAGTTGTGTACCTTTGCAGCCAAAAGCACGGGCTTTGGAATCACATTGCAGGCTTTGAGTCTTAGCCCTGTCTCAGCTCTGTGACCTTGAGCAAGTCACTACTTTGAATATGTTGCCTCATCTGTAAAACATGAGACATAATAATGCCTATTTAACAGCACTGTGATCAGGATAACGCTGGAATGTTTATAGAAACACTTAGCAAAAGCAAAAAGTGAGGCTTACAAAAATGACGCAGTGTGTTCTGTGAACTACAGGATCATGTGGATTTGAAACCCGAATTGAATAAGAGGTGAATCCAATTAAAGTACCAACTGAAAATGACTTCAGAATATGCCCAAGGGGATGAAGGGCTTACGAAAGAGAAACTCTTGTGGAGATTTTATGGACTGATGATTTGAAGTAAGCCCGAGGTTCTTTTTTTGTTGACTTTTATTACTGATTTGTTTTTTATTTTTCTGCATCCTGGGCTGAGCAAGACACCCCTCTCCCTGTTTGGAGGACGCACAGGGTGTGGGTGATTTGGGTAGGGGAAGAAGCCAGTTTCACTTCAACGCCCTCCACTCCAGGACCGCCAGCTCTTCCTTCACATTAACTGAGATAAACTACTCAGGCTAGTCACCCTGTCAGTTCTGAGGTGCTTGAACGTATGTCACTGGTTTACTCATCTGAGTGGCTGATTAACTGGATGCTGCTGCGAGTATACAGCAGATGATGCTACTGGAGGTTAAGATGCTCATCTGCCTGGGGGCCTCTATGAGACGCGCTCCGGTGCTGCCTGGGCGTCACTGTCCCAGCTTAGCACTGTGCTGTGGTGTACAGCAGGACCGCTGCACCAGTGTACGGGAGCTCAATCTCACAAGTCCTTGTGAGCTAATGGTGGATTATGCTTGTTTAAAATGGATATAAAGAACGAGGAGAGTAACAGCAGCAAAAACTGCATGTGGCCTTCACAGCCTGTTTCATATGAGCCGGTCACAGGAAGTCACTGACCCCTGCCTCTTGCTATCAAAGCGAAATCCTCAGAAGAGCCCCGGGCATCTTGTTACAATACAGACTGTGATTCTGTGAGGCTAGGGCAGGCTTGCCATTCTGCCTAACAACTCCTCAGGCCATACATACACTAGTGGGGCTTGGACTGTGTTGTGAACAGTAAGGGTTGTACGTCACACTGAATTCATATTCCTAAATGTGCTCTTAACTCACGGGAGTGTGCACTAATAGCTGCTTCCTATTAGTCTGTCTCTTAAGAACCTTAACTTCAGAGTTTATTGAAGAGGGTACATTTCAGCAATTCACCTTTAAAAATTTCTGCATGGGGCCCGCACGGTAGCCTAGTGGCTAAAGTCCTCATCTTGCATGCACAGACATCCCATATGAGCAGCGGTTTAATCCCAGCAGCCCCACTTCCCATCCAGCTCCCTGCTTGTGGCCTGGGAAAGCAGTCGAGGACGGCCCAAAGCCTTGGGACCCTGCACCCGCGTGGGAGACCTGGAAGAGGTTCCAGGTTTCCAGCTTCGGATCTGCGCAGCACCGGCCCGTTGCGGCTCACTTGGGGAGTGAATCATTGGATGGATGATCTTCCTCTCTGTCTCTCCTCCTCTCTGTGTATCTGACTTTACAATCAAAATAAATAAATCCTTAAAAAATTTTCTGCATGATTTTGCTCCCAAATGGCGATGGCCAATGCTCGCTCACTGTATCTGCTTGTCAGCTCCATCGGCCAGACCTGGAATGCGGGACTGCAGACAGGGAAGCATGCACGCTGATTCCTAGACCCAGAGCCGTCTTGTTGAGGCTGTGACGTGTACTCGGGGCTTTAGCTTTCTTCCCTGCCTCTTCAGTTCCAGATCTAGTTTCTACTTCACGCAACTTCCAAAGGTGTCACTTTTTAAAACCTCACTGCCGGCCGGCCTGCTCCAAGCTCCCCAGCCTGCTTCGTTGGCATCACCATGGATGCTCCTTCTTGCTCAACCGTTGTGTGCCTCTCTTGGCCGCAACGCTTTCCGGTTCTTGTTGTTCCTCCCTTAGTGTAGTTCTCATTTCAGAGGCGTCAAGCTGCAAGAATCCACTTTTCAAACAGGCTGGTCTTAGATTTCTAGAATATAATTGACTTCTTCCTTATTCGAATCAAATCTGTTATATTGTCAGTCATGACACAATTCTGACGTATCCGACTTCTGTGTCACATAGCGTTTTGCTAACAGCGGGAGCCTTGCAGTACCATAGGTGCCACACTCATCGGTTACCACAGCAGCATTTGGCCGGTGCTCCGCAGGCTCGCGCACTTCCAAGCAGGTGCTTCAGATGCCTGATGCATTACACATGTCCATCACAGTTGCTACCTTTGCGTGCCCGTCCGAATCCTGTGTGTTCCCACCTTGAATGGCTGTTGCTCCACTCAGGCAATGGGTCTGATTGCACAGCTCTTTAAATTGCCTTTACACTGTGTCTGCATGGAGGCATTTTTGCACAGACCTTCCTTGTCAAGGGCTATGGATTTGGAACAAAGGAACCGTACATAACAGATAAATGAATGAGCACCCAGAGTAGGGTGTAGTGGCCAACTTCATGCAATATAAGATATTTTGCTCTTTCTCCCTTCCCAGCAATATTCTATTTAGGTTTCAAGATTTATTCACAAAGAAGTCATTTTTAAGAATAGAGATGGGCCGCTGGTGGTGTGGTATTTCATGTAAAGCCACTGTCTGCAGTGCTGGTGTCTTTTAGGATAACCCACTTGAGTGTTGATTTGAGCACAGGTTTGAGTCTCAGTTACTCCATTTCCCATGCAGCCGTCTGCTACTGCACCTGGCATAGCAGTAGGAGATACCATGAGTGCTTGAGTCCCTGCCATCCGCATGGGGGACACAGATAGTTCCCCTAGCCCTTGGCTTCAGCCTTGCTTAGCCACAGCCTTGGAGGCCAGTTGCGGAGTGAACCAGCAGATGGTAGATCTCTCTCTCTCTCTCTGCAATTCTTCCAAATAAAGCAAATGAATGTTTAAAATAGAATAGAGATGATCAAGTCCAGCATTGTGGTGCAGTGGGTTAAGCTGCTGCCTGCAACGCCAGTATTCCTTACAGGTGCCAGTTTGTGTCCTGGCTGCATCACATCCAATCCAACTCTCACCTGAGAGGACAATGGGGAAGACGGTCCAAGTGCTTGGTTCCCCGCATCAACATGGGACCCCAAATACAGCTCTTTGCTCCTGGTTTTGGCTGGATGCAGCCCTCATTGTTAGGCTCATTTGGGTACTGTCACCTCTCTGTCTCTACCTTTCAGCTCTCCTCTAGTTTTAAGAATAGAGTTAATCTTTTCTATTCCCCCCTCATCTCTCTGGGGGCCCTCATTTACCCGCCCCCCGGGCCTCTCCCTCTCTGTGTCCTCTCCCCATTTCATGGAGAATAACGTGGAAGTAAAGAAACACGGAAGCAAGACTACTGGGTCGTCTGGCTGTCCTTTGATGGAAGAGGACAGAGGCAGAGCGAGGGACAAGCAGCTTCCGTCTGTGGGTTCACGTCCCACAAGTCAGGTCTTCCATGTGGGTGGCAGCAACCCAAGAATTTGAATCAGGGCCCAGAGCTGGGAATTGAATCTAGGTACTTAGATATGTATCTTATTTTTAAATTTTTTTTAAAGACTTTATTTCTTTTCATCTGAGAGGAAGATTTTCAGAGAGAAGGAAGAGAGAGAGAGAATGGGAGAGAGAGAGAGAGATAGAGAGATCTTCCATCTACTAGTTCACTCCCCAAGTGGCTGCAATGGCCAGAGCTGAGCCAATCTGAAGCCAGGAACCAGGAGTCTCTTCCAGTTCTCCCACGTGGGTGCAGGGTCTTAAAGCTTTGGACTGTCCTCTATTGCTTTCCCTGGTTACAAGCAGAGAGCTGGATGGGAAGTGGAGCAGCTGGGACATGAACCGGCACCCATATGGGATCCTGATGCATGCAAGGCGAGGACTTTAGCCACTAGGCTACTGCACCAGGCCCCTAGAGAAAATTATTCTGAAATTCATATGGAATCATAAAAGATCCAGTGTTATCTCCCCTGCCAGGTAAGTATGAGATCCAGTGTTATCAAAACAATGCTGAGGGGAAAAATCAAGCCAAAGGCATCATCATACCTTACTTCAAAATATACTACAAAGGTATAATAATTTTAACAGCATGGAACTGGCAGAAAAACAAATAACTAGATCAGTGGAACAGAATAGAGAGGTGCAAAATTAATGCACATGCATACAGCTATCTGATTTATGACAAAAGTGGGAACATCACGTGTTGGTTATTGTTTTCTAGTCTGTCTTTCCTTTTAGTTCTATAAAGATGTGCTTTTTACATTTATGTGATCTGATGTTGAGTGCATTTATGTTTAGTAAGTGTATCATTTTGCTGAGTTGATTCCATTATCATTATCTCAGTGCTTAGACCGTGTCATTACATTGCTTTCTTGCCTATGAAGCTTATGTTGACATGTCTACCGCTAGTCATATCGCAATTCTCTCCTGTTTTTCTTTTGTGTTGATATTTGGCAGTATTTTTAGAATTTGTCACATGGTGGGTGGTCTTACTTTAACTGAGTCTGATTAGAGACCTTTGATTTAATTATACCAGAGTATTTTTATCTTTCTTCCAGTTTGTCAGTTTTATGGATGATTTATTTGAGTAAGCCTTCTTGCCTTTTATTTTACACCAGTCTTTCAAACATCAATAAATTTCCTCTTTGGATATTGGTCTGTACGTTCCATACACTTTCTTCACCCATTTTCATTCTTTTGTGCTTTGTATGTATATTTCAAATATTACTGTCTTCAAAATTTCAGACTTTAAAAAATTATGTATTTATTTGAAAAGTAGAGTTTCAGAAAGGGAGAAAGAGAGAGAGAGAAAGAGAGAGAGAGAGAGAGAGAGAGAGAGAGAGAGAGAGGAAAAGTCTACTGTCTACCATCCACTGGTCATTACTCAAATGACTGTAAATGACTACAATGGTCAGGGCTGGGCCAAACTGAAGCTAGGAGCCAGGAGTTTAATCTGGATCTCCCAGGTGGGTTCAGGGGCCCAAGTGCTTGGGCCATCCTCTGCTGCATTCTCAGGTGTTTTAGCAGAGAGCTGGAGCAGAAGGGGAGCTGCCAAGATTCAAAATTGTGTCCATACAGGATGTTGGTGATATAGGCAGGTGGTGGCTTAACCCACTACACTACAGCTCCAGCAGCTCAGGAACTTGAGTTCTGGTATTGATGCTGTTTCATTTATTCATTTTGTTCATTGTATTTTTGAGCTCTAAAATTGTTGTTTGGTTCTGTTATTTCGATCTGTTGAATTTCTGACGAATTTTTGAATCACTTCTGTGTATTTTCTCAAAGTTTGATGATCTTACGTAAAACAAATTTGCTGGATTCTTTGTCAAGCAATTCATACATGTGCATGTCTTTAGGCCTGTTTTTCATTTTATCTACTTGCTAACATAATATTTCTCTGACTCTAATTATTCTTGATCTCCATGACTTTATATTTGTACATTGAAGATATTAAAGAATCAAATTATATTCTATTAATTCACAGTTTAGGATTGTCTGAGAATGTTCTTCACTGTTAAATCTGTCTAAACATTCTGAGTGGACGATTTTTTACTTAGGTCTGTGACTGCAGTAGCACTAGGAAGTGTCCTAATCCTAGTATTGTGTGGCCAATAAAACCTGGGCTGGAATCATACAGCTGTTGAGCCTGAAGTACCCCTGAGGGAAATCCCAAGTCTACAGGTATTGTTGCCTGCCTACTGACGTTTATCCAATGCCAAAGCCCACTGCAGCTAGCTGGCAGTGAGGTAGGTCACATGCACAGGCTCTGTGTGACATCATGGTGGGTCTAGAGGCTCAATCATTGCACATTGTCCTGGAGTCAGGAGTCCTAAGTTTCTGTTCAGTGCTGGGTTTTAAAGTGGCCCTTCTAGAACTGGGGTCCAAGGCAAAATTTTTTGTTTATTCCATTCTCCTTTCCCTCAAGTGGGTGGTACCTCTCTCCACGCTGTGCTGCCTGGGGTTGGGGGAATGGTGGGTGCAGACAATGTCGTTTCTGCAATAAGCCTGTCTTACTATGCTGCAGTTAAGAACTCTTACTTCTCATCTGGTTTTCCTAGTGCTTGTTAAGGCATTTTTGTGTGTTGATAGAGCTCAAGTTGATGTTTCTCTGGGGTGTGATTTCTGGAGAGTCCTATTCCAGTCTTGTTCCAAAGTTTGTGCTGCTGCTGCTGCTTCTTCCTCCTCTTCTTTCCTTTAAAGATTGGGTTTTATTTAAAAGTGAGATTCTACAGAGAAAAAGACAAACAAAGAGGGAACAATCTTCCATTTATTGATTCACTCCCCAAATGACTGCAATGGTTGGAGCTGAGCTGATCCGAAGCCAGGAGTCAGGAGTTTCTTCCATGACTCCCACATGGGTGTTTGGTCCCAAAGACTTAGGCCATCCTCTGCTGTTTTTCCAGGCCGTAAGCAAGGAGCTCAATTATAAATGGAGCAACTGGGACACGAAGCAGGGCCCATGTGGAATGCCGGCAGCACAAGATGGATGATTGGCCTATTGAGCCACCATGCCAGCGCTGCAGTCTAGAGTTATTTATTGGGCCTGGCATTTTGGCTAAATGGCTAAATTCTCACCTTGCAAGCACCAGGATCCCATATGGGTGTAGGTTCATGTCCCAGCTGCTACACTTCCCAAAACTCAGCTTCCTGCCTGTAGCCTGGGAAAGCAGTAGAGGATGGCCCAAGTCCTTGGGACCTTGCACCCATGTGGGACATCTGGAAGAAGCTCTTGGCTTCTGGCTTTGGATCGGCTCAGCTCTGGCCATTGTGGCCATTTACAGAGTGAACCATCAGAAGATCTTTTTCTTTTCCTGTCCTCTAGGAAAAGAGTCCACTAGGCCACTGTGAAACTGGGAGCCAGGAGTTTCTTATGGGTCTCCCATGTGGGTGCAAGGGTCCAAAGGCTTGAGGTATCCTCTGCCTCCTTCCTGTGCCATTAGGAAGGAATTGGATTGAAGATGGAGCAGTTAGTACTCGAACCAGTGCCCATATAGGATGCCAGTGCCACAGGTGGAGGGTTAGCCTTCTATGCTACTGAACTGGCCCTGTGATAGCAGACATTTCATATAGATACATCTGTAGCTAATAGCGTGGCCAGTTCTGGGATTGCTGCTTACCTTAGGGTAAAGCAAAAAAGGGCTTTTTTTTTCTGCTTAAGAGCCATGTGAAAATGCAGGGAATTATATTCTGGCAGCTTGTACAGTGCCCTCAGCATTAGGAAGAAAACCAGTTTTAAATCACCTATTCATTTTTCATTTTAATCAGGCAAAAGGAAAACAGAGGGTAACCCCTCCTCATAACATGTTAGCCCTTAATGCAGAGAAGGTAGTTTGATTAGTTGTTACTGCGTGTTGTAAAAAACCATCTCCTCGGTGGGGGTCCTGTAGACTCGGGTGGAAGAGATGGAGATCTTTGGTCAGTGTGACAAGCAGCAGAAGTGTCAGCACCCCCCCCCCCAGGGAATCCATACCCAAACTGATAGCTCCACGACACAGCTGGACTTCTACTTCCTCTAAGAGCACTTACCTGCTTGTCCTGCACATATTGCTATAAGGATCTTTCCTAAAAAATAGAGTGGCCAATGCATTATGGAGCAGGAATGCAAGAACAAAGGTAAAAATGTGTGTTATCAGTCACACACATTCAAGCCCAGCCTGGGGCAGCACAGTTGAAGGGACTCTAAGCTCTAGGATCTTCTCATTCAACCAAGATTGCTTCATACAAAAGTTGACAATGCCTGCCTGAAACCCATTGTTGGTATTCAACATTTTTTAAAATAGCAGAGCAGGCTACACAATGAGGTATGGCAGAAAACTTGGACAGGAGGATGGATTGGAGTCTGACTGAAGAAACATGCCATTAAAAGTAGGCAACAAACTCATTTTTGAATGTTTTATTTATTTGAAAATAAAAATTGATTTATTGTTTATTTTCCTCCTCTAAAGCACAAAGACAAACACAACTCAATTTCAGTTACTCATTAGGCTCTTTGTCTGTAGTTTTCTTTTTTCGTATTCAAATTCTGATGTGCAATAATTCCATAATCCTTTTTTCCCATGTGATGAGGCAAGGGGAGTCGTAAGAAGACAGCTTAAAGGGCATCTTATAAAGGAAATGAAGAACTATCATAAATTAATTAGTTAAATGAGTACAAATATGTATTGATTGCTCATAATATGCCATGGAGATCCAATAGTGAATAAAACTAACATATCCCCGTTAGCATCGCTGTCGGGGACAGTTCCCGGGACACTATCCTTTCTTTAGCAGTGAGAATTCTGTGGTCCCAGGAACCGTTTCAGCCTTGGGAAAACTGGGATGGTTGGTCTTCCATCTATTTCTTTTTAAAAATTTTTAATGTTTTTCGGCCAAGGAGACCACTGGGAATTAGAATGCCCTCGTAGGCCAAGAACTCTGAAGTCATCCATTCCCTATCGGATCTCCCACATGGGATGGAAGAAGCCCAGATCCTTCCTCACAGGATCTAATGTCATCAGAACAACAGCCAGGAGCCCCGAGCGGTCCTCAGAAACAGAAGAACAGTAAACTTCCTTCGGGACTCGGGAGAGGAGCTTTGCCTGGTCCTTACTTAGTTCCAACTTTGGCTCCCCACCCTCTCCTGCAATGACCATCAGGGTAGCCCCAGAACCCCCCAATTAGATCAGATAGACAGAGACCAATAAGGAAAGCTTAGAACAGACAGGAAACAGTCAGCTTGGACTCCCATATACCTCACTAGGTAGGACACAAAGATCAGTTACTCCTCACTAAGGTATTGAAGATTTCTCTGCACACCCCTCCTAAAACTGTTCTGCTCCTCAGTTGTTAATATATGGCGTGTTTGAGTTATAAGCCTGTTTGGACTATCCTAAAATTCGCCAAGTTCAGTAAAAATTATGCTTCAATACTATAAACAACTAAATATAAAAATGAAAATAGACACGAGACAGCTGAATAGTACCCTATAACTATTTTAAGGTGTATAGCAGCCAGTTGTGTATAGACTAAAATTGAAGTGTCAATGAAGCAGTCACAGGATGTGGTTAAGAACTTTCATTTTCTAATGTATTGTTCACTCAATAGCATGTCAATTAACTTCGTGATGTTGTAAATTGTTGTTGAAGTTGTGTAGAGGCTTTTCATTGGAGGGGATGATATTCTGCCAGCTCTGCTTTCAGACCAGGGATGGTCTCCCAATGAAACTGTTGAGTTTATCTGGACAGTAAGATGCTGGACTCTCTGCATGGTCCATGCCCGCAATGAAGGAATCAGGATTGGATATGAACTGTACTACTGTAACAATATGGAGGAATTCAGTATGGGGGGGGGGAGGGCTTTTTGGAGGGGTTGAGGGAAACCCAGAGCCTATGAAACTGTGTCATAAAATTAAATAAAAAAATTTTATGTTTTTGTCATTATCTGTAAGGGAGAGAGAGAGAGAGAGAGAGAGAGAGAGAGAGAGAGAGAGAGAGAGAGAGAGAAAGTGAAAGTGAGTGTGTTAAGGATGGAGACAGAGATGAGCAGAGATATTGCAATATCTCAGAGATGTCGTGTTCACTCCACAAATACCTGGAACATCCAGGGCTGGGAAGATGAACATCAGAATCCTAAAAGCCAATATAGGCTTCACACAGAATAGGCAGGGACCCAAGAAGTTGCACTCTTACCAGCTACCTTGTGGAGTGGAAGCTGGAGTTGGGAGTGGAGCCAGGGATGATATGGGATGCAAGTATCCCAAGGCAGTCTGCACACTGCTGTGTGATGCAAGTGCCCCAAGCAGTGTCCTAAGCACTGTGCCAAGTGCCAGAATACGCTGGATTATTGGAGAATGTGAATTCTGATGTTCTGAGTCCTGGTACCAGCCCTGCTCCTCAATAATTACATGATCTTGATTAAAACACATTATTGAGTCTCAGTTTTCTCATGCGTAAGTGGAAAAATGTTACCTACCTCAAAGATTTATTTTAAAGTTGAACGAAGTTTGCTTTTTGAGTGTTTAGGAATGGGTTGCGAAGATGACTTCAAGCCAACAATGAAAGAGATTGAACTATGATTTCCCATTGGCTCTCTCTCTAGGAGAGGCTGTTTATTGGTTTTGTTCAATTTCAGTAGAACCTGCCGGAAATGTGGTTACAATAGCGTGTCCCTGGTGTTTCAATGAGGTAGGGTCTTAAGGTCGGAGGAATAAATTGAGCCTTCAGGAAGAGGACTAGCTGAAGATTATAGAGGAACTGGGACATATATGTAGTCCTGAGTCTAATCCTGCTTCTGTCAGGGTTGGCCTTTACCTTCCTTCTTTAGGGATTTCACGATTATTCCTGTTGCCTTTGCCAAGCTCTCTCCCCATTACCCATTGTTTACAATCTTAACATTCCATGAGCAACCATTAGGTCTCCAGAATATATGAAGCATTTTGTTTAGGGACTGCTTTGCTCAGAAGAGACAGACCTTGTTCCTGCACTCAAAAAGCTGACCATCTAGTTGAAAATGCAGACACACACACACAGTTTTCTTCAAAGAAAGCCCTTTCTTTGAGAGTTATTTTTATTTGAAAAGCAGAGAGAGAAGGAGTGACACAGAGCTTTTATCTGATGGTTCATTTCCCAAATTGCTATGACAGCTGTAGCTGGGCCCCAGAGCCAGGATCCAGGAGCTTCTCCCAGGTCTCCCAGGTGGGTGCAGGGGTCCGTGTACCTGATGCCTCCTCCACTAGCTTGCCAGGCCATACACAGGGAGCTGAATCAGAGGAGGAGCAGCCGGGACTCTACCTAGCACCCATACGGGCTGCTAGTACTGCAAGCTGGCCCCCATACTTTTAAAAACCTATTGATTGCTGCTTTCTTTTTCTTTTCTTTTTTTAGTTGCTTTTTGTTTTGAAAGTAGCACCAAGGCTACTTTTTCCTCTTATTTCCTTCTTATTTTTCCTTCTCTTCAAATATTTCTCCTTCCTCGTCTTATTTAACTTCACTTTTCATTACTGCTAGTGTAGTCCATATCATCAGGAGCAACTTATGTCACAGGCACTTCTGATAAGTTTTCTGTGCATCACTTTGAAACGTAATGAGGTTTTAAGGATTAAACTTTCTTAGTCCACACTAACAATATAGGCGATGTGTTTATTAGCTAACAATAACATCATTTCCAAAGTTTGTCATGGGAGAAAACACTCAGTCCCCACTCTTGTACACAGCAGAATGGGGCCAAGTTTCTACACTCTTGAATTATTTGCAAATAGTTTCCTATCGTCTCATCCATCACTTGGAGAGTTGGATTCCACATAGTGACGGCATGAACCTTGGACTTCTGTTAGGTCCAAATTGGTATCGTGTTAGCCTGTTTGTCAACTTTGTAGCATGCTATGAAAAATCAGGGCCACCAAGAAGAGGCAGGAGAGCAAACGCTTTGAACACCTAGCCAGAGCATTGCATCCAATGGTGTATGACAGCATGGCTCTTTCATCCTCCCCTAATTTGTTATTCACACTCATGCAGTGTGCTTGTCTGGGATTATGTCAGGCTCTAAAGGATCGTCTGATTGTGGACCACAAAATGGATCCACAAAACAAATCAATAGGATGTAATGAATACTCCGGGAAGCATGGGCGAGGAGGTACAGATGGATTCTTAGGGAGCAAAATGGCACCAAAGCCGGCATAGGAGATAGCCTTGTTCCTTACAGAGCCAGTTATCTTTTGATCCCCACATTTCCCCTGCTGCTTCAGAAAAGCCATATTGAATCATGATTAGGTCTTCTGGCATGCTTTTCAGATTTGCTGCTGTGATTACTGGTGCTCATGAGATGAAATCCACCCTCGCTACACTCACAGAAACCTCATGTAAACCACATTGCAAATAGAGTTTCGGGGAAGGTCTTCTGTAACTGTTGGTTGCACCTGTGTCCAAATATATGTTCTTTAGAAATTAAAAGTGCTATGAATTCTATAACATTTTGAGCACACAGTTTTTAGAGCATTTCGCAGTTTGGATTTCAGATTAGAAGTGTTCAACTGGTAAAATCAATACAGATATTAAAGAAAACCCCCTAATGCCCACAACAGCCAGGGTTGGATCAGACTGATCGAAGCTAGGAACTAGGCTGAAATCAGGAGCCAGGAACTCCATTTTGGTCTGCCATAAGGGTTACTGGAACACAAGTGCTTAGGCGTCCTCTGGTGTGTCTCAGGAGCATTAAGAGGGAGTTGGATTGGAAGCAGAGCAACCAGCCAGCACTTGACCCAGTGCTTTCCAAGTGGTAGTTTTACTGAAGCATAAGGCATCCCTAATGTTATGCTTTCATTCTTTCCCACTGATGTTGGTGAATCTAAGAACAGTTAAATGATAGAGCAGTGATGCCTGTTAAAATCATCTCTCCTGTATCTGCTTGCTATTACCCCCACCCTCCACATGGAAGCTCTTGTATCATCTTGTTCCCACTTGATGATACTTCGCAATACTTGGACTAGCAAGTGCAGGCAGTTGTTCATGGAGCATTCAAATATCCAAAATTGTGTTACTTCTATAACGGGTTTCAGCTTCTGAAAATAGTGAAAGGACAGAAAAAATGGATTATTCTTAGCTTTGGGATTAGGACAGCAGCCTTTTGTCCCCCTTTTTCTCTTCAGTATTACAGTTTTTTTTTTAAATAATGATGTTTCTGATTTTTAGACAAGAATAAAATTTTAACTGAAAGATCAAGCATATTTGAGTGGTAATGATGGTTGGGTAAATTACTTCCTTGGCCTGTAGATCCCGGTCGGCTTTTCTGGCCTCCAAAGCTCTGTACCGTAGAAAAAGGACTACTAAGTTAAAGCAGTGGGTCTGTGGGATATTGCACCTTCTCCAAAACATTATTTTGTCTCCAAGTCATTCGGTTGAAGCACTTTAGCCAGATACTAGGGAAAAGTGCTGTTTGTTTTCTCCCAAATATTTTTGGGGTTTGTGAGGCTTGTGGAGTTTGTGGGGCTTCAACATTTTCATTTGTGCCCAAAGACACATGAAGGGCCGAGTATGCCAGTGGGACTTATAATGCTGCTACGAGATTCTATTGAAAGTTGAGATGTAGGCGAAGGTGTGTCTAGGCCATCGTTCATGCAGTTTGCTGCTTTTGAACCAAGCATACCTACGTGGTGTGAGAGAGGCAGTAGAAGGAGAATGAGGCAATCGCCATGACCCAGGCGGAGTGTGCCATCAGAGAGGTATGGACTTGTGTACTGGGGAACACAGGCTGCCACAAGTTGGCAGCCCAGGCAGTGGTCCTGGAGTTTGAGGGTAGGTTCTGGAAAAGACCTTTCTGCCTTGTTCTCTATACCTCCAGACTGAGGTCCTGAACACGTCAAGGATGAGGCTTATGGCAGAGTTCAGAATAGAGATCTACCTATAGGACCAAGTGCAGGAAGTTGGAATCAAGTGATGACAATAAGGCCGAAAACCAGTTCATAGCACTCAGGCAGCAGGTCAGCAGGGCTGCTAACAGAGGTTGGTCAGATGCTAAATTCCCCAAATATTAAGTAGAGTATCTTTTAAAAAATTATTTATTATTTTAATTAGAAAGTCAGATTCACAGACAGAACGAGACAGAGGAAGATCTTGCATCCGCTGATTCACTCCCCAAGTGGGCGCAACTGCTGGAGCTGAGCTGATCCAAAGCCAGGAGCCAGGAACTTCTTCCAGGTCCCTCACATGGGTGCAGGGTCCCAAGGTTTTGGGCCATCCTTGACTGCCTTTCTAGAACACTAGGAGGGAGCTGGAAGGCAGCAGCTGGGATAGGAACTGGTGCCCACGTGGGATCCCGGCACGTTCAAGGCAAAGGTTTTAGGTGCTAGGCTACTGCACTGGGCCCCTAAACAGATTATCTTAAGGCCGGCATTGTAAGGGTTGCAGCGCTGGTCTTCAGTCTAAGGCAGGGGTGAGCCTGCAGGTGGAGACAGCAGCTGTGAGAGCAGGTTGGTGGGGCAGAAAATCGGACAAATTGTTACATGTTTTCTGGAAGTACAAAGGAGCCCTAAACTCAATTATAGAATTTCACACAGATCTTGAGAAGACTAAATCATTCTGTTGTAGCAAATACTTTTTCTCCCCATTAATCATTTTGCATATTTACATATACATATACAATTCTGTCATTTATTGGTGTTTATATCCAGTAATTAAATTCTCTCATTAGAGATTAAGCTCCCTTCTTTGCATAGTACACATTCTTGTGGGGGTTAGTATGCTAGGCCACGTGGCTACCTAGAATTAAATACTGTTTTATTGCTGCCTATGGAATAATAGGTTTTGCCCAATATTAAAGGTTTTCTCTGGCTCCTTCAAAAGCCTCTCAATTCACAAATTCAAGGTAAACCTGTTTTCTTCAGCATAAAGCTTTACTCTTTGTTAGACTTTAATAGACCAATGTGACCCTGAACTGTGGACTCTTCGTTTCCTTTATCTCTGTCCTATTGGTTGGGTTTGCTGTGGTGGGGGCAGATGTAGGGGTGAGAGGCAGAGGGAAGAGGGAGGAAGAGGGAAGGGAAGTACTGTGGTTCTGATAAAACAATCATTGTATGCAATGAAAGAGGTTTTCATACCTATGTTTATCTAGCCTCTATCAAAGCAATAAATGTGGTAGCAGGATAATACAATTATATGCTGTTACTGGGATCTGATTTTCAACCTATTTATTTCTGAATGCAAGATGACAAGGGCAGGTGGGCTGTGGGGCTTCTGTGTAGTCAGTGGCTGTTCCCAGCCAGTTGTCATGTAGTGTGGTACAAAAAGAGCCTAAGCACCCTCTGTAAAAAGAAATCTTTTATGAAAATCTATTCATACCAGCAAAGCAGCGAAAGCACAATAGTAACAATAATATATTAAAAAAAACCTCCAAAACCATAAAGGTTAAGATTTCAGTGGCAACTTCCCTAATGTGATGGGAAACATTTAACATTTTGGGTCAGGAGATTTGGTGCAGTCACAGTCATCTAGGTGCTGTCTTGCTCAAGCTATGTGACTTAGGGCTGGCCTGGTGACCAATTGGGTCTTGGTTTCTGTACAATATTATCTATAGTGACTGGCTCACTGAGAGGTTGATGGGTTGACATGAGAAAAAGTCTAGCACAGCACCTGGCGCACAGTAGGTTCGGCAGTTTCCTCAATCCTTTTGTGACGTGAGCATGGACTGGAGCTTGAGCTGTCAGACAATTTCTCTTCTTTACAGGGCTGTGGTATGACCAGGTGGGACCTGATTTTAGAAAATGCATGCACAGAGTGGGATACACAAAAGCCCCCTTTCAGCTTCTGTTTCAAGATGACCAGCCTCCATATGGCTTTACCTGCTGCGCATTGTTCTAATCGCAATCGGAATGGATCTCATTAGGGTTACAATGGCCCAGGAAAATGAAGAGTGGTTACCAAGACCCCACTCCCAGGGCCTCCCAGTTAGGCAGTCCCGGAAGAAGCAGAGTCCGAATGTTTGCTGTAATTGCTGTGTCCTCCGTGGCACCCTGAGGATGCTGGAAGCTTAATAAACAGCCTTTGAGGATTTTTCTGTCTGCCAAGTATTTATTACAAACAAGTGGAGGTCTGATTCGATGGAAGTTTAAATGCCCCCACCCCTGACTCTGGAAAACATATACACATTAGCTTAGTGTAAGGGGGGCAGTGTAGAGTGGTGTAGGGAGCTCTAGCTGCAATCTTCCTGCAGAGCTGCTGGTGGCTCCATTATGTGTTTGCTAAAAGGTTAAAAAAAATAGACCTGATTATACTCTGTGTGATTAGATTAACAAGAGATAATTTCTTAGTTTCAGGGTGGCTAGGATGGGAACAAGCATAGTAATTTCCCTTGGAGAGATGGCCTGACTTTGTTGTATAATTTGGAGAGTACAAAATGGATGTGGTCCACCTTACTAGTCATTGACAAGCCGTTTGGTCCTGGTACCATTTACCTTTATTATTGAGATGGTTATTTTCTGGGAAATACATGCATAATGTGGGCATCGGCAACCAAGCCCTGACGGCTAGGGCCTGTTATCTTTTCCTAAATAAGAGATATGAAGAAGGAACCTGGTTTAGTCAGCCACAGCCTTTTATGTTAAAAAGAATAGCAAAACTATCCAAACAGCAGCACACATGTTTTAAACAGGATTTGCCAATGTACATATTTAGTGGAGAGATACATCTCTTTAGTGTACCCATCTATCTATCCATATGTTCACTAGTCTTTTGATATATTTTTACATCTATCCATCTATTAAAATAGATCACTTTGATATTCAAGCGATGACTTTAAGCACTGTCATCTGCAGTGGGTGTTCCTTATCAGGATTCAAGGAAAGTTTTATTGGCTGAAATTTTGTGTTGCTGTACTCAGCTGTTGTGAACAATACCTCCCTTTGGGGTATTAATGACTGCTATAGCATTGGGAGCCCCCACGATACCTTTGCCTGGCTTTACTTCTCAGAGTAAAGGCCTTGATTTACTGGCTCATGTCTTCCCTTTCATTCTAAGTATCATCG
This sequence comes from Ochotona princeps, assembly GCF_030435755.1. Lineage (NCBI taxonomy): Eukaryota > Metazoa > Chordata > Mammalia > Lagomorpha > Ochotonidae > Ochotona > Ochotona princeps. Next base: position 97,755,867 of record NC_080865.1, read on the forward strand.
GTGGTTGCTCTTTCCTCTTGTGTTTCATTTTGGAAGAGACAGTTTGCTTAAACTTTCTTTATGGTTAGTGAGCATCCTGGCAAGGTTTACATGTCTGCAAAGTTCTGGAATTCTGTCCCGTGGGGACAGACCCCCAAGGGTCCTTTTTAAGGAAGGCCACTAAGATTGACAACTCCATTTCTCATCATGGCCAAAGGAACGCTGCTGGCTGAAGGAAATAGCTTGGGAAGTCAGGCAACTCATACCAGGAGGGGAGAGAACGGAACAGTTGCTGAGCCATTTTGATACCCTGGTGGACTTTAGTGATGGCATAGCCCAGTGAGAGGCGCAGGGAGTCACACACCCTGCTGTGAATTAAATGGGATCTGTTCTCCTGAACTTCTGCAGGATTTTGGGAGGGTGGAAGCGTAATCTGTTTAGACACGATTAGATCAGGACATTAGGGATGAAGCCCTCAGGATTGAATCCTGTTAGGTTTTGTAAGGAGAGGGAGAGAGAATTTACAAATTTAGACCTATGTGCTTTGTGTGTCTTACCAGGTGCTGTGCCATCCTGGAGTTCTTCTAGCAAAAACTGCATCACCAGAGGTCAAACTACTGGGACCTGCCTGATCTTGAACTTTGAGCTTCAGAAGTGTAAGTCCTAATAAGCCTGTTTTTAAATTAATATGTTCCATTTATTTCATTATGGTTGCAAAAGACTGACTAATTCATACCTTTAGCCAAGCGATGTGATGTCAGTTTCTCTTTGGCATATGGAACTGCTCACCTGAAGAGGTTTTATAGAGGAAATAGCCACTTCTGGGCCAGTTGTGCTAATATCAATTCAGTCTGCTTGGGTCAAGAAGATAGGTAATTCTGGGTCATGGATGCAGAAAAAAAAAATCTATAATGGTTGTAACACTGGGATCTGTGGGGACAGCAGCAGCAACTACAACAGTGTTGCAACATTGACCACTATTGGTCCCAAGCCTGAGCTAAGAACACTTAAATATTCAGGAGGGAAGCGGCAGTGAGCTGTGGAGTGGAAGACCGGGTTCAGAACCATGAGAACAGCTTTTCTTTAACATTATATCATCCAACACTTCTTATCCCAAGTATTATATTAGATCTTATTGTACTGAATCTTTTTTTTAAAGATTTATTTATTTTATTACAAAGTCAGATATACAGAGAGGAGGAGAGACAGAGAGGAAGATCTTCCGTCTGATGATTTACTCCCCAAGTGAGCTGCAACGGGCCGGTGCTGCGCCGATCCGAAGCCGGGAACCAGGAACCTCTTCCAGGTCTCCCACGCGGGTGCAGGTTCCCAAGGCTTTGGACCGTTCTTGCCTGCTTTCCCAGGCCACAAGCAGGGAGCTGGATGGGAAGTGGAGCTGCCGGGATTAGAACCGGCGCCCATATGGGATCCCGGTGCGTTCAAGGCGAGGACTTTAGCCGTTAGGCCAGGGTGCCGGGCCCTGTACTGAATCTTGATGCACAGTATGTCTGATAGACCACTTTCAAAAATGTCCAGATTAATCTCAGTTCAGATAGTGTCAGAATAATCTATAACCCCCAACAAATTTAGGATTTAAATGTCCAGACATAATCTTTACCTGGGAGTGAGCTAATCCACTTCTTTAAAAATACTCTGACATGTATGGCCCTAAGATTGACAGTGAGGACACTCCAAGAAGACATAACCACATACAATCAATAGTACTCACTGGGCTGGTATTGTGGTACAGTGGTTTAAGCCACTGCCTGCATACATGGATCCTGTAACACAATGAGTCTTGGATGCTCTGCTTCTGATCCAGCTTCCTGACAGAGTGTCTTGGAATGCAACTTTTGCCTGGGCTCCATACCCAGACATAGCTCACACATGGCTCAGTAGGATCAGAGACCTAGCCTATCCCATCCTACACCCACAGTGGTTTTCACAAGCACCAGTTGGTGCTGGAGTCTATCCCAGTCTTGCGCACCCAAGATCCAGTCCACCCTTGTGCCGAGGGACACTGCAGCCATATCTGGGCCAGACAGCAGCCCCCACTCTGGCTTTTGCAATCACCAGTGGGAACTACAACCCAATCAGGACATCCCCTGTGCTCCCCAACCAGACCTGTTGCCAGCCACAGATCTTGCTTGTGCCAGTGGTTGCTCTATCGCAGCCTGGCATAGCCCCTCACCTCTCTTGGCCTTTGCCCTTGCATGCTGTACTCTGCCTGCCCTCAGTCTCAACTCTCGCTGGCAGGTGCTAGAACCTGGTCCTGCTCAGTCTGCTCCTATCCCTGGGTCATGCAAACTGGTGATAGCCTAGCTTGGCATGACCTGCGCTCCAGCCTGGCTTGGCCTGCACTCCAGCCTGGCTTCTGCAATTGCTGGTGAGCTAGCTTTGCTCAGCCCTGCCCGGTACGCCTTCTTCGAAAACCAACCAACACATCTGCCATCAGTTGGAGCTACCTTACCCAGCTTGCCTGACCACCCCCAGGCCTGGACCACATAATCACCAGTGGGAGCTTATAACCCATTAGGGGAGTTTCCCATGTTCCCCCACTCGGTCCACTCCCAGACCCAGATCTCACGCATGCCAGCAGGTGCTAGACTGTCCCTATGCCAGCATAGCCTGTCCCTTCATCTTGGCCTTTTATGAGCTGGTGAATGTTGTGGTCCGGCCCACCCCACACCCTGTTTTAGGATGCACATACGGGTGCTTCAGCCTGGACCTGCCCAGGCTATTCTCGGTCCCTGTACCCGTGAGTGTGGCAGGTTCCATGGTCATACCTAGCTCAGCCCATTATCATCCCAACTCTTGAACTAACCAGTGAGACTTACATTTCCACAGGGTTGGGCCCACATATCCCCCATGGAATCTACCCCCTGACCTGGTTCTCTCGCGTGCTGGTTGGTGACATGTCCCTTCCTAATGTGACTGATCCCCTGTTCCGACATTCCGTCTGGTGCTGGGATCTAGCCCTGCTAGACAGGCCCGCAGCCCTAGCTTTTGCATGGACTCACATATGGTGGTCAGCAATGTTCCATGCTAACAAGCCCTATTCAGGACTCCCATGTGGGCTGGTGTATCAGTCTGACCCATACAGTTCTTCCAGTCTCTCCCCTCCAAGCCATGAGGTCTCAGTCACCTCGCTTACCTGCAAATACAGTGGCCGTGTCGTTGGGAGCCCCTCAGGATTCATTCCTCACCTACACATAAAGTGGCTTTATCCATGGATGTCCCTAGGCAGTAATTCCACATCCCCAAGACCCCAGAGCTCACCACTGGGCGGTCAGCAGGCAATGCCTGCCACTGTTGGAAAGTCCAGGATTCGCTCACCACTTGGCAGCAGTGGTTGGGGCTAGAGCCCCAAGCATTGAGTCTGACCTGTTGGCTCAGGTACCCCCAGCAGCTGCCATGCTGCTGGGAGCTCTAATCACTCAGCTGGGAGGTTGAACTCACCTTGGCCCCTCCTACCTAGATGGCAGCAATGGGCGGAGCCAGGGATCCTGGCTGCCATGTTACCCTCACAGTGCACTTGCTGTGAAGGGAGAAAACTCTCAGGGCCAGGCAAGCCCTGAATTAGCCCGCTGCTTGGCAGCAGTGGCTGGAACTAGAGCCCCAAAGCATTGAGTCTGACCTGGCTCAGATACCCCCAGCAGCCACCATGCTGTCGGGAGGTCCATCCATCCAAGCCCCGAGGACAAACTTACCTGCCCCCCACTGATTAATATTTTATTTAAGGATATTTAGATTCATGATTTGGTGGGGGGGAGGTGGGAAATGCTATTTAGAGATCCTGTTTCTTAGGGATTGCCATTTCTACTGTATTGTTGTTACTAAACCTTTGTACTATGTAGAACTAGGAACTTCGTGGTTTTTAAAAATATATTTCAGAGGGACATAAGGAGGGATTCAGGATACAGGCAAAGAAATAAGGAGATAGAAAAATCTTCCATTTGCTGGTTTATCCCCTAAATGGCTACAAAAGGTTTGGGCCATAATGAAACCAGGAGTCAGGTACTTGGTCTGTCACGTGTATGGCAGGGGCTCAGGTAGCTGGGCCTTCTTCTGTTGCATTGCCAGAAGCACTAGCAAGAGAATGGATTGAAAAGTGGAGCAGCTGGGACTTGAACCTGTGCTCTTATATGGGATGCCAACATGGCATATAGTGGCTTAGCCTACTGTGCCCCAAAGTGTGTCCCTGTGTGGTTTTTAGAAAATAAAAAAACATATTTAAGTCCATACTGATGTTTACATTTCAAATGAAAGATGAAAGGTTTTAAGTTAATTTCCTCAGTTTTGTATTCATATCTGTTTAGTGTTTTCTCTGTGGTCCAATGGCTTGATTATCCTTCACCTTGGAGTAGCCAAATAGGTGATAAGAAAATTCTCTTTTTATAGAAAAATGTCTGCTAATGAATGCATAAGGGATAATAGAAAATCACCGTCTTTTAGCCCCCATGAGATAATAGAAAATAATCATCAATTTAGCAAGGCATTAGGTAAAATGTGAGTAGGAAAACTTACAACTTATGGATCAAGCTGCTAACACCGAAACCCACTGATTCGTCTTAACATCAAAAGTTGAGTGCTCAGGGATGGAAGATTAGTGCAGTGCTTAAGACACTGGGACGACTGCGTCCCATTTTGAAGTGCTGGAGTTTGAATCCTGGCCTGGCTTATGATTCCAAATGGTTCACTCCACAGATGGTTAAAAAGGCTGAGGCTGGACCCGACTGAAACCGGGAACCAGGAGCTTCTTTTAACTCTCCCACATTGATACAGGGCCCCAACTACTTGGGTCATCTTTCAATTCTTTTCTCAGGCCATTAGCAGGCAGCTGGATCAGAAGTGGAGCACCCTGGACAGGAGCTGGTGCTCATATGAGATGGCAGAGCTGCAGGCAGAAAATTAACCTCATTGACACACATCAACCTCTTAATTTTGTGATTTTCACAATTTTAAGTGTATAATGCAGTGACATCAATTGTATTCATATTGTGTGGCCATTTATCACTATCCATCTCTAAAAATTTTCTATTTCCTAAACTGAAATTCTGTACTCTGTGGCTAAATCCTTGCCTTACACACACCGGGTTCCCATGTGGGAGCCTGTTCATGTCCTGGCTGCTCCACTTCCCATCCAGCTCCCTGCTTGTGGCCTGGGAAAGCAGTAGAGGACTGCGCAAAGCCTTGGGACCCTGCACCCATGTGGGAGACCTGGAAGAGGCTCCTGACGCCTGGCAGCCACTTAGGGATGGAAGATCTCTCTTTGTATATCCTTCTCTGTAGATCTGCCTTTCAAATAAAAAATAAAATAAATCATTTAAACAAATACTGGAATCTATTTCTGGATATGTTACTTGCTAGCTTTACTTGTCAGTTCCTATGCAAAGATTTTATTCCTTTATTACAATTTCACATCTAATAAAATCAAATGGTAATTCACCATTCTTCATAATTCTCCTGGGTATTCTCATATATGCATTATTGCCATTTGGTTTTCAGTGATTTATTTAATTAAAAACACGTGAGCCTGTTAAAGTTCTAGTAGGCATGAAATTACACTCATATTATTTTTGAGAATATTCACAAATTTGCAATGTTTTTGCCTTTCCAAGAAAATAATATTTTCTGTATTTTCAGATTGAATTTAGTGCTCTTTAGTAAGAATTCATTGTTTTTCTTTATCTAGTTTCTCTACTTGTGTATGAGTTTCTGAGTGTTACATGCATGCTTATTGCCAATGAAATATTTTCTTCCATTTCCAGTTGATTTGTTTTTGTTCAACTTAATGTGTATAGTATTTATCATTCTGTTGTATGCATAAGTCATTTGTTCATTTGTATTTTTAGTAGTATTCCTATTTATTTATTTTGCCACAGTTTATTAATTCACCTGTTGGATCATTTCCAGTTTAGGGCTAACAGGAATAAAGTACTGTGGCGTGCTATGAACAACCTTTTAGAAAGTTTTTAAAATGGATATAGCTTTATATTTTTTCTTTTGTAACTGCCTAATTATGAAAATGCCTCTACAGTATGCTTAACCTTATAAGACACTGTTCAGGAAGTGATTGGTACCATTTTATAATCCTATCTACAATGTAGGATAATTCCATTTGCTCCACATTCAGGTTAATACTTCATATTTGTCGGTCTTTTTAAGCCTTCCTAGTGAGTGTGAAGTGGTATCTCATTGTGGTTTTAAATTGCATGTCCCCAATGACTAATGCTGTCGAACACTTCTTCACATGCTTGTTGGCCATTTGTATGTCTTCTGTGTGAAGTGTTTGTTCAAAATTGCTTGGCCAATTTTTAAATTGAGTCATTGTCATTTTATTTTTGCCTTATTGGAGGCCTTTTGCTAGCTATTTGTCAGAAGCATGTATTGAGAATATTTTCTTCCACTGTATGAGAGTTTATTTTCTTAACTATGCTTTTTAATGCTTATTTTTTTATTTATTGGAAAGGCAGGGTGACACACAGGGAGCAAGGAAGAGTGAGAGAGAAAGGGGAGGGAAGAAAGTAGGGAAGAAGGGAGGGAAGGAGAAAGAAAGGAAGGAAGGAAAAGAGAAAAAGAAAAGAAAAGCAACATCTTCCATCTGCTGGCTAGTCTCAAAATGCCCACAGCAGCCAGGACTGGGCCCGGGTGAAGCCAAGAGCATGGATCTTCGTCTGGCTCTCCCATGTAGGTGACAGGAGCCTGGGTACTTAGGCACCAGCTGTTTCTCAGGTGTATTTTTTTTTAAAGATTTTTTTTTAAGATTTATTTTTATTACAAAGTCAGATATACAGAGAGGAGGAGAGACAGAGAGGAAGATCTTCCATCCGATGATTCACTCCCCAAGTGAGCCGCAACGGGCTGATGCTGAGCCGACCCAAAGCCGGGAACCTGGAACCTCTTCCAGGTCTCCCACGCGGGTGCAGGGTCCCAATGCATTGGGCCATCCTCAACTGCTTTCCCAGGCCACAAGCAGGGAGCTGGATGGGAAGTGGAGCTGCCGGGATTAGAACCGGCGCCCATATGGGATCCCGGTGCGTTCAAGGCGAGGACTTTAGCCATTAGGCCACGGTGCCGGGCCCTCTCAGGTGTATTAACACAGAGCTGGAATGAAGGAAAGGAATGACTTGATCCCAGGTACTCCAAAACTGGATGAGGACAGCCCAAGCAGCAGCAGTTTAACCTGCTCCCACAACATGCACTTTGAAGAAGAGATATTTATAAATTTTCAGTGATGTTTGCTTTTAATTTTTCTTTTTGATTCTTTAGTGTCTATCATATCTTATTAAGAAATCTTTATGTACTTGAAAATTGTGAAGATATATTCCCATTCATTTTTTTTCTATAAGCACTATGGACTTATCTTTTATATTTAGGTCTATGATATATTGCAAATTAATATTTTTATTGATATGTTAACATAATAGAAATATCACTATTTGAAAATGTAAGATTCATGAAATTTTAGCATATTCATGTGACGTTTTATAAGCATTTTGTAACTCCCTAGTTCCAGTTCATTTTTTTTTCAAAAAATTTATTTAAAGAGTAGAGAGAGAGAAAAAGGGAGAGAGAGAGAGAGAGAGAGAGATCGAGAGAGAGATCTTTCATCCATTGGTTCACTCTCCAAATGGCCGCAGTGGCCAGGTTGAGCCAGTCCAAAGCCAAGAGCCAGGAGCTGCTTGCAGGTGTCCCACATGGATGCAGAGGCCCAGGCACATGGGGTATCCTCTGCTGTTTCCCCAGGCACGTTAGCAGGGAGTTGGGTGGAGCAGCTGGGCTCAAACCAGTTTTTATATGAGATGTCAGCACCACTGGCAGTGGTTTTACATGCTACATCAGAGTGCAACCCCAGTTCATTTTCATCATTCCCAAAGAATCCCATTCCTATCACCAGTCACTTGTTGTTTCTTTCTGCTAGCACGTAGAAGCAATTGCTATTTTTAAAAAGATTTATTTATGTATTTATTTGTTATTTTTATTGAAAAAGCAGATTTATAGAGAGAAAGTTATTCTGTCTGTTGGTTTATTCCCCAAGTGACTGCAATGGCCAGGACTGAACCAGATCAGAAGCCAGGAGCCTCCTTTGGGTGTCCCATGCAGGTGCAGCGTCCCAAGGCTTTGGGCCATCCTCTACTGCTTTCCCAAGCCACATTAGGGAGCTGGATGGGAAGTGGAGCAGCCAGGACATGAACAGGTGCCCATATGGGATCCTGGTGCATGCAAGGTGAGCATTTAGCCACTTTGCCATCAGACCAATTCTGAATCAACTACTTCACTTTCTGTCTCTTTTGACTTACCTGTTTTGGATATTTCACGTGAATGAAATGAAATGATATCGTACAATAGCTTACCTTTTTGTACCTGGCTTATTCTGAAGATTTATTCAGCATGTATCACTACTTCATTATTTTTATGCCTAGTGGCAGAAAAAATGTGTTTTTTTTATTTGAAAATAATTTTATATAATGTAGACAAATGTCGTACATATTGCAAGACAGATTTAGGAGCTTACTGATACCATGCTAAACTCCTTCCTGCTGCCCACATTAGCCTCCCATCCTTCCCCCTTCTTTTTAATTTTGACTTTTTCGAATTTTTACAATAGCTTACATTATACCTGATTCAATCTTTGTCTTAGTTATTGGTCTATTTAGATTTCCTATGTCATTATGATTCAGTTGAGGTAGATTGTATGTGACCAGAAATCTATCCATTTCTTCTAGATTTTCCATTTGTTGGCATCAAGGTGTTTATGGCAACTCTTGATGAATGTTTGTATGTTTGTGATGCCCACTGTTGTATTTCCCTTTTCATCTCTGATTTTTATTGATTTGAGTCTTCTCCCTTTGGTTATAGAGATTTTGTTTGTTTTTCTTCATTTCTATTTTTGTCTTCATTTTTCTCCAAAGTTTCAGTCTTTTTGTGGAATCTGTTATTTGTATCATGTGTGAATTTCTTTATCTCAGGAATTTTTGTGTGCCTTTGAGTAATCCTGTGATCGTTTTCCCCATTTGTTTCCTGGCATTTGTCAAACTCTTCGTCTTCACATTCTAATACTGAAGGCCTGTTTTGATGTCACATACGTTTCCTTGTTGTTTCTTGTATTTTTGTGTTGTTTTAGGCATCTGTGAAAAACCTTGTTGATTTTCTTTTCTGATGGTTTTTATGTTTAAATTATGCCTCTTTGGCTTGGTGGAGTTCCTTCAGTGGAAGTCTGTAGGAGTATTCAGGGTGAAACCAGGGTACTCTGGCCAGTGCTTAAGTGTGGGGTCAGAGTCCAGGGTGACACCCGTGTTGGATGTGGTAGATCACAACTGTTAGCATAACCACCTCACCTCCTGCCTTTCATGGTGAATAACTCCTAGAGGTAACCTACCATGAAAGTTCTTGAAGTTTTCCCTGGAATGCTCTTCCCTAACCTCGCCTCCATGAGCTTCCCCTGGCCAGAATCCACGAGTCTTTGCCCTATTCAGCCATCTTGAAATCTCTTTGATACTGTGCTTTATGCTCATGCTAGTTTATCTGTTTACCAGTTCATGGTCATTGGGTTGTTTCCCCTTTTTAGCTGTTATGAATAATACCGTAAACATTTTTGTACAGTGTGGATCTATTTCTTTACTCTTTATTCTCAATTTGTAATCCTATTCCAATAGTGTACTGTCTTCATTATTGTAGTTTTGGAATAAATAATAAAATAGCATGGCAATACCCTCTCATTTTGTTTTTACTGCTCTTTATCCTTTGCAAATCCATATACATTTTTGAGTCAGTTGATCAATTTCTTTTAAGAGGTTTGCTAAAATTTTGGTTATGATTACATTAAGTGAATTGAAGGAAAGTATGCATCATTATTGAAACATTAAATTTTTAAAAGACTTAGTTATTTATTTGAAAGATAGGGTTACAGAAGAGGAAGAAGAGACAGAAAGAGGTACCTCCTATCTGCTGGTCCACTTTCTAAATGGTCACAGCAGCTGGGAAGTTGTCTGGTCCAAGCCAATAGCTTATTCTTGGTCTCCAGCGTGGAAGCAAAGTCCCAAGTACTTGACTATCTTTGATGTTTTTCCTAGATCCATTAACATGGAGCTAGGTCTTATATGGAGCAATTGGGACTCAACCCAGAATCCTCAAGTCATGGTTTAACTTGCTATGCTGTTCCGACACCTGGAGCACTGAATTTTTGAATTTGCGATGAATCTCCTTTCATTTACACTCTTTAGCCTTTTATTAGTGTTTCTCTTCAAAATGTTTAATGGACATCAACAATGGAACCATGAAACTAACTGGTCCTGTGTCTGGAATTTTCTGTATGGGAAGTTGATTTAATAAAAACAGCCTTCTTAAAGTATAATTTATAATAAAATTAATCTATTTAAATGGCACAATTTAATGAGCATGCCAGATGTCCTCTGCAAATATAATTTTATTTGTTTCTAATCTCCATGTCTTGTATTTTATTTTCTTCCCTAATACCCTGGCTAGGACCTCTCATATAATGTTGGATTGAAAAGGTAAAGAGCATGCATCCTTATCATTACCCTGATCTCAGTGGGGTAAGCGCTCAGGCTTTATTGTTAGGTATGATGTTCATTGCGGAATTTTTGCTTAAGCCCTTTGTCAGTTTGAAGCTGTTCTCTTTTGTCCCTAGTTTTAAGAGTTTCTTTTTTCCCTTTAATCATGAATGAGATGAAAATTTTCTCAAATGCCTTTTCTTTATCATTTGGGCTATGTATTCTTTCTTTGTCAGTCTCTTGATACAGAATATTACATTGAATGAATTTGTTAGGTTAAACCATATTTGATCATAATATATTAACATTTTACATATCGCTGAATATTTGATTTGCTAAAATGTGTACATTTTCAAGGGATTTTGGTGTGTGCTTTTAATGTCTTTAGATTTCTATGCCAGAGTAGTGATGACCTCATAAAATGAGGGAAGAATATTGTTAGCATTTCTGTTTTCTTGGTGAAATTCTCAAATACCAAAAATACTGAGTTATGGCAAGGATGTGGGACTCTGGAAACTTATGAAACTTCTGGGACTTCACATCTTTTTTTCAGTGACTATGCAAAACCAGTTTCTTCCAGAACCCAACATGAGTCAACAGTACTATAACTCAAGACTTTAACTTCCCTCCAAAATGTTTGTTCAGGGATGTTTGTAGAAGTCTGATTTATGATATAAAACACTAGAATAAGAGAATGGTCATACAATAAAATTTTGCTGACCAATAATAAAATAAAACTACTGATGGATTAATGTTGGTACATCAGAAATATAGTAATTTTGAGTGACAAAAACCAGACAAAAGAGTACCTACTGTATGATAGCACTTATATAAGGTCCAATAATGGATGAAGCTAATGAATGTTTAGGTTTAGGAATCAGTTAAATGATGGTCTCTGGGAAGAGATAGATTTTGATTCTGAAATGGCTATGGAAGTTTCTCTTGGATGACGATAATGTTGTCTTTACTAGGGGCTTGGTTATGTGGGTATTACATGTGTAAAAATTCATAACACTGTACACTTAGGAGCAAGATGCTTTTCTGTATATGATTTTTTTTCTTTTTAAAAAATTTTGCTCATTTTATTTGAAAGGCAAAGAAATAGAGACAGAGGTACAGACAGATAGATCAGCTGACCAAGAGACAGAGGGAGAGAGAGGCAGAGGTCACTCCCATCCACTGGCTCAAATGTCCACAGCGTGAAGCCAGGAGCCAGGAACTCCACCAAGGTCTCCCACATGACTGTTAGAGACTCAGCAACTTGGGCTTTTTCTGCTGCCCCCCACACCCATTATCAGGCAGCTGGATTGGAAACAGAGAAGTCAACACTCAGATATGGAATGCCAGCATCCCAAGTGATGGCGTTACTTGCTGTGTAACAACACTGTTCTCTTTATCAAAATTTAAAGAACATTTTGATAAACATGTACTACATGTGCATTTTTGTGGACTGAAGTGCAAAATCTCAACACATATATACAACACAAACTGAGCAGATAACCTGATTGTTTTGTTTATTTATTTGTTCTTTCTGTTTGGTGCCAAACAGCTCCTCTCTTCTAGTTCTTCATATCATTTACAATACATTATTGTAAAGTCACATTACATACTTTTACTCTCTGGCTATATTGTATTCCCTTAGACGAGGTAACAATGTATTTTATCAGATAGATTTTTTTGAGTATATAGGCTGATATTAATAATACCAATGCCAACAAGGACTGTCTCATGTTACCAAGAATATATGGTGATCCCATTTTTTTATGGCAATATAGGCTTGAGTTTCTGGCTTAGCTACTTGAGAATGATGAGCAGCTGCTCTGCTGTCAATAATGTGAACTGTTTTTCTGTGGGGCAGACAACGCCTGGTGTGCCGGATGACAGAGTGCCGGGCTCCAGTATTCTGGGCAAGGAGGCTCAGAAAAAATTCTCACAGTGTGTATGATAAGGAATGTCACGGTGTCGGAAAAAATCCAGTTACTGAAAGACTGGAAACCATTTACTGAGGTTACAGTAAAAGGATATTGGTCTTCTAGTGGACAACCATTTCAGAAGGGCAGCCTTGGATCAACAGTCAGCTTGTGGTAGGTTTTAGAATGAGTGAAATGTAGGTTGCTTATTTTTCCTTTGAAGAAGGAAAAAAAAGGACAGTGTTAAAGGCACAGGTGAGGGTTTGGTTTTGAAGGAAAATGGAGGTAAGGAAAGGCTAAATGTGACTATACATATATTAGGTCTATCACAAGTTAAATACTTTTAAAACATAATAATTTAGAAAATTGACTTATTAAATTAGAAATTCAGGAAATATTCAACTGAATACTGTAGTCACCCAATGCAGGCAGTAATACTTTTGTTTCTTAAAGATCTTTAGAAGAATAATCAGAATGAACAACATTAGTACAGGCAGGGAACAGAACTTTCCACTGTTTAAATGATCTCATTGTTCCTTTATGTTGGATATTTATGTTGATAAGAAATGTTCCTTATTAAAGACACTTTTTGAAAAGAAATCTTTTTTAAAATTTTTATTGGAAAGGCAGATATACAGAGAGGAGGAGAGACAGAGTATTTTCCCTCTGTTGATTCACTCCCCAAGTGGCTTCAGCGGCCAGAGCTGCGCCAATCTGAAGCCAGGAGCCAGGAACTTCCTCTAGGTCTCCCACACAGGTGCAGGGTCCCAAGGCTTTGGGCCATCCTCGACTGCTTCCCCAGGCCACAAGCAGGGAGCTGGTTGGGAAGCGGGGCTGCCGGGATTAGAACCGGCACCCACATGGGATCCCTGTGTTTGCAAGGCGAGAACTTTAGCCGCTAGGCTATCATGCCAGCCCCTTGAAAAAATTCTTGAACAAATATTTTCTACAGCTCTTTAGGGCAATTTACATTCCTAATACCGGTGTTTGAACATGTTTGTCTGACTGTCTCTCTACTGGTGGCTCTGACTTGGTTGAGTATTTACTTATTCTTGAACACTGGGTTGTCAAGTTTACTTTTATTGCAAAGGTAAACACACACATACGCTCACGTGCGCGTGTGTACCAGCACTGGGCCAGCCTGAAGCCAGGAGCTTAGAACTCTGAGTTCTCTATGCAAGTGGCAAGGGCCTAGCCTTGAGGGGTGTGCCCCAGCAGAAATGTGGAATCACAAACAGAGCTGGGATGTGAACCCAGGCACTCTGCTACGGGGTTCGTATTGATATCTTAATGCTATGACAAATGCCTGCCCCTTTTCTTCTTTTCCATAGGTTGAAATTAGTATCCCAATTTTTATTGTGTTTAGATTTTTACTGAATATTGCAATAATATAGGGGAAATCAGTGGAGGTGAGGAGCATAAGTGAAGAGGGGGGAAGCAGAAATACTTGAACCTATGGAACTGTATCATGAAAGATAAAAATTAGGAACATCTATTGATCTGAAAGAGTTACAGAGAGATAGATAGATAGATAGATAGAGACAGAGAGAGAGAGAAGAGAGAAAATGAGATCTGTAGTCTGGTAGGTCAGTGTCAGGTGGCTGTAACAGTGCTGGGCCAGGGTGAAGCCAACAGCTTCCTCTGGGTCTTCAGTGTGGCACCTCTATGAGATGACAACATCCCAGGAGGCGGTTTTCCAAGGTGTGATACAACTCTGCCCCCTGTTGTCTGATCTTGAATGTTTCTTAGAACGTTTTTGCCTGTCATGAGTTGATTGCATTCAATGATTGCATTTTTAAACGTTTTATTACATAATTCATTTAATAAATGAACACATTCATCTAAAATTCTGTTTGCTATAAGGGGTAATATTAAATCCTGTCTTATCTCTTCCAAAATAACCATCATTTTTCATTGCATAGTCAATAACAGTAGACTTACGGTCATAGTAGAGAGTAATATATTTGAAGTATTTAAATTGTGCAGGGATAGATTCAATATGTTCATCTTCTGACTGATAATATTCCATATGCTTGCTAGAATATCTGAACAACAAGTTCTCTGTGGGTGTTTACTCCTTTCGATCTGATGCTGCTCTTCAGGCTCATGAAGTTAAAGGGCTGTGAATACGGGGGCAGTAACACCTTGGTTTAAGACATTGTTTAGGATGCCTATAAACTGTACTTGAACCTTGTTTTAGTCCTGTCTACTATGTATTTTTGATTCTGGTTCATGCTGGTGCTTCTGGTAGGCAGTAGATGATGGCCCAAGTACTTGGACCCCTGCCACCCATGCTTGAGACCTGGATGGAGTTTCTGGCTCCTAGCTTGGCCTGGCCTAGCCTTAGCAATAGCAGGGAATTAGCCTATCAAATAAACAAATACATATTTAAACGAACAGTGAACGTGAAGTCTTCCCTTGATCAACCTGTTAATTTAATCACTTCTGGAAGGCTGAGTTCACTGCCTCTGTAAGTAACTGCAGAGGAAACACCTAGTATTGCAGCAATGTGTGCCCTACACAAGGATGCCCAGTAGAGGGAGCAAGTAGAGACTGAGGTTCAGTCCAGGCTTCGGTTGCATAGATTACAGTTTGCTGTGCTTGGAAGGAACTGTATATCTTTGCCTATTTTACACACAGTTGCACTGTGCTTCCGTGGTCTACTTACTGATATCCTTGATCTTGGGCATTGTTTTTTTGGCTGATTGACAGATTCAGTAGAAACATGAAATCAAATTTAAAATAAAGCAGTAGTTGTTCTTGCAAATACAGTCTTGTAATCTGTCTTAGCTATTTTTCAGTACTATTATTTTAAATAATTGTTTCCCCATTGGCTTGCAATATAATCTTTGATTATCTCTTTTTATTCCAGAAATATCTTTGTTTTTGTTTTCTGATAATACATGATCATTTTGAAAAAGAAATGTAAATGTAGAGATTGTGTGCACCTATTGGATAGAGCCATTGGTTTTACTTTATGTACTTTCAACTTTTGCCATGCATCTAGAACACATGCTGTTTATATGTTTATGTGTATGTAATATATATCATTCTGTTTCTGTGTACCTATCTTGATGAAATTTATATGATTTTAATTTTCTTTTTTTATTAATTACATTGCATTATGCGACACAGTTTTATAGGCTCTGGGATTCCCCCACCCCTCCCCCAACCCTCCCCCCATGGTGGATTCCTCCACCTTGTTGCATTACCACAGTTCAAGTTCAGTTGAGACTCTTTCATTGAAAGCATATAACAAGCATAAAGTCCAGCATCTTATTGTCCAGATAAGTTCAACAGCTTGTTGGGGAGACCATCTCTGGTCTGAAGGTAGAGCTGGCAGAGTATCATCCCGATCAATTAAAAGCCCCAACATAACATCAGCCACAATTTATAACGTTATGGAATTAATTGACCTAGTATTGAGTAACTAATATGTTAAAAGAAGAAGAAAGAAAGAAAAGAAAAGAAAAAAAAAAGCAAGTTCTTAACTACATCCTGTGCCTTCTTCATTGACATTTCAATTTTAGTTTATATACAACCGGGTTCTATACACCTTAAAAAGGTTATAGATTATTATTCAGTTGTCTCGTGTCTATTTTCATTATAGTATTTAGCATTTTATAGCGTCGAAGCATAATTTTGCTGAACCTGGCTGTTTTTCGGGTAGTCTAGACTGGCTTGTAACTCTAACAACACAAATGTCAACAGTTGAGGTGCAGAACAGTTTTAGGAGGGGTGTGCAGCGAAATCTTTAATACCCTAGTGAGGAGTAACTAATCTTTGTGTCCCACCTAGTAAGGTATGAGTGAATCCACACTGACCGTTTCCTGTCTGATTCTAAGCTTTCCTTGTTCTCTTTCTAGATTTTTTTGTTTATTTTGAGGGGTTTCTGGAGCGACCCTGATGGTCATTGCAGGAGAGAGTGGGGATCCAAAGTTGGAACTAAGTAAGGACCAGAGAAAGCTCCCCTCCCTAGTCCTGAAGGAAGTTTACTGTTCTTCTGTTTCTGCGGACTGCTCAGGGCTCCTGGCTGTAGTTCCGATGTCCTTGGATCCTGCGAGGAAGGATTTGGGCTTCTTCCATCCCATGTGGGAGATCCACATAGATGTACAAATACTGAATCATTTTTTTTTTCTCTTGGAAGGAATCAAATCCATCAAAATTCCTTCTTCCTGTCATATGTTGTTTTCTAATGAAATGCTGGATTATATTTGTTGGTGCTTTATGTATGATTTTTACATTTATATTCTTAGGTTTAGTTGGAAATTGATTTTTTAATGCTGTGTCAGATTTGATATTAGACAAATGAAAATTTGAGAAATGAATTGTGGCCATTTCCATATTCTCAATGATATGGAAAACTACATAGTTAAATTGTAAATATGATGTAGTTAAAATGATTTAGAACATATCTGTTCCTTGATAGAATATAAACCTTATCTTTAAACTCTTGCCCATCTAGTGTTTATTAGGGGAAAAATGCCTGGCCACCTAGCTATTTTTGTATTCAGTTTTATTTTACTGTAGATGTTTAACTCTGGTTTCAGCCAATTGTAGTAACCATGCCTTCCTAGAAAGTCATCATTTTATTAGGATATTCAAATCTGCATACTCTGTTCTCTTATTTTAAACTCTTTTCTGTGGCTATTTTAGCCACACACTCGTTTGCACATTGTGTATTTACGAACAGCTCTTGTGTAACTGGATCATGTTATGATCATCTGGGTGGGTGAAGCAGCAGGTGCAGCATATCCTCTTTTCTCTCTTTCTCTGTTCCCTCTAATTCTGTTTTTCAGATAAATCTGCATTAAAATGTAAAATTTAGGGAAAATAGCATAAATGTGAAGAGAAAAGAAAGTTGCAGAAGAGTCTGCAGTGGATGATCTTACTTAATTTTTAGAAGTATATAGGAGAATACCCCAGAAAGTCCATAGCAAATGGAATTAAAATATGTTTATTTTGGTGCAAAAATAGAAATCCATGCATTTTTAAAGAAATAATGTACACTTCCATAAACTTTTTGATATCCTGCCGGCTATGCATCAGTTTCAAGGTATTCTTGTTTTATTTTGCATGGATGTAAACTGTTACTTTGTTTGACAGGCAAAGAAAGAGAGAGAGAGAGAGCAAGAGATAACAGCAGTGACACAGAACTCCAATCCCTGACTTAAATAGCTAGGGAGGCCAAAGCCAGGAGCTGGGAACGCTAGTGAAGGGCGGGAACCCAACCACTTAAGCTTTCTGCTGCCTTCCCACGTTTGTGTGGGATCAAGAACCAGAGCCAGGGTCTGATCACAAGTACTGTGACAGACAGGGTGTTCATTTCCCAAGCATGTTACATGATGTGCCAGATACCCACCTCTAACTCTCCATGAACTATTTTTTTCCCAAGATTTACTTTATTTATCTGAAAGGCTGAGTTACAGAGAGGGAGAGGGAATTACAGAAACAGAGAGAGAAACTTTTCTTTTTTTAAGATTCTATTTATTTTTATTACAAAGTCAGATATACAGAGAGGAGGAGAGATAGAGAGGAAGATTGTCCGTCCGATGGTTCACTCCCCAAGTGGCCACAACAGCTGGAGCTGAGCCAATCCGAAGCCAGGATCTTCTTCTGGGTCTCCCACGTGGGTGCAGGTTCCCAAGGCTTTGGGCCATCCTCGACTGCTTTCCCAGGCCACAGGCAGGGAGCTGGATAGGAAGTAGGGCCACCTGGGTTAGAACCAGCAATTATACTGGATCTTGGCACATTCAAGGCGAGGACTGCAACTACTACACTATTGCGCCAGGCCCAAGAGAAACTTCATCTGCTGATTCACTCTGCAAATGACTGCAATGGCCATGGCTAGGCCAGACTGAAGCCAGGGTCCTCAAGTTTCTTCCACGTCTCCCATGAGGGTGTAGGGACCCCAGGACCTGGATCATTTTCCAATGATTTCGCAGTACATTAGCAGAGAGCTAGATTGGAGGTTGTGTAGCCGGGAACTGGCACCCATATGGGTTGCCAGTGCTGCAGATGGCAACTTAACTTGTTACACCACAGCACTGGCCCCTCCATGCACTTTTTAAAAATACCTTCATATGCTATGTTTCATCATTTGAAAGATTGTTTTAATCTCCAAGCTTCATTAGCATATTTTTTATATGACCAGTTAACAGCTATCTTGTAATTGGCTTTTCTCAAATATGTTGCACAAAAATTGCATAATGTATATCAGAGGAACATTTCAGAGAGACCAGTGGGACCCTTTTAAAAACAGAAATCCTATAATGGACATATTTTTCATAGTATTGAAAACCTTAATAGGAGAAAAAAGCAAGTTTTTGAGTACTCTGAGTCAAACTGTGTTTCTGAACATTAGATTCTGGATAACTATAATTAAAAAAATATAGCAGTGACCAGTGTTGTGGCACATCAGCTATCAGAGTGACCGTTGAAGTCCTAGTTGCTCCAGCTTCCTGTCAGTATTCCAGAAGATGGCCCGTTTACTTGAGCCTTTGCCACCCTTGTGGAAGACCTGGAGACAGTTCCTTGCTCCTGGCTTTGGCCTGGCCCAACCCTGGTTGTTGTAGATACTTGGGAAGCAAGCCACTGGATGCAAGGGCAGTCTCTCTCCATCTCTTTGTTGCTTTGTCTTTTTAAATGAATAAATGAGGACATTAATAAATAAGTATTTTTAAAACTACCACAGTTTATCTTTCATTTTTATGTGTGCACAAGAGGGATAACATCTGAATTTGTTTCCAAATCCAAAACTATCTTAAATAAGATTTTAATTGTTGAGTTTGACCTTGGTGGCTCGGGTGAATGCAGCCCTCTGCAGCATGGTGGCTTGCTTGGGAGAGTACCCGAGTCAGGTCGGCCCCAGTGGCTGGGACTTGGCCCATGGGCATTGTTGCCATGTGGTGAGCAAGTCCTGGCTGTTGGGGTAGCCAGTGCACCCTTGGGCACCAGGCTCTGACCGCTAAGTACCCAGTGGTGAGCTCTAGGGTTTTTGGGGTATGTAATTGCTTCCTAAGGACATCCATGGATAAGGTCAATGCAGGTGTAGGTGAGGGATGAATCCTGTGTCACACGGGGTTGCCGAACTTGCTGGCAAGTGTGGGGACTGAGACCTGGCCGTTTGGAGGGCAGAGTCGGTATGATCGGTTTGTGTCAGACTGATTCAGCAGCCCACATGGGAGTCCTGAGATGGGCTGTTAACATAGAGCATCGCTGACTGCCACACGCCAGTCCACACGAAAGCTATGGCTGAGGGCCTGTCTGGCAGGGTTGGATCCCAGTACTTGACTGAGTGTTGAAACAGGGGTGAGTCACATTAGGAAGGGTCATGACACCAACCAGCACGCAGAAAACCAGGTCCAGGGGTAGATTCTGTGGGGGATAAATGGGCCCAACCCTGTGGAAATAAAAGTACTGCTGGTTAGCTTAAGAGTTGGGGTAGAAATAGGCTGAGTAGGAATGACTATGGAACCCACCGATACTCAGGGGTGCTGGGGCTGGTGACAGCATGGGCAGATCCAGGCTGCAGCACCCGCATGTGTATCCTACCATAGGGTGTGAGGTGGGTTAGACCACAATATCCTCCAGATCATACAAAGGCTAAGATGGAGTGGCAGGCTATGCTGGGAAAGCACTTAGCACCTGCTGGAGCATGTGCGCTCTGGGTTGGGGAGTGGACCGAGTGGGGGAACCTGAGAACCTGGAGAACCTATTGGTGGGTCACAGCTCCCATTGGTGAGCACGTGTTTCAGGCCTGGGTGTTGGGTAGTCTGAGCAAGGTAACTCCAACTGTTGGCTAATGTGTGGGTTGGCTTTGGTGGGGGGTGACTGGGGAGGGCCGAGTCAATCTTACCTCCCCGGCAAGGGCAGAAACCAGGCTGGAGCATAGGTCAAGTTCAGTTAGGCTGTCACACATACCAGATTGCATGAGACGGGCAGAGGAGCAGACGGAGCAGGGCCAGGTTCCAGCACCCGCTAGCAAGTGGTGGAACTTGGTTTAGGCTGGATCAGGACAGGCTACAGCATCCAAAGGCAGAGACCATGACAGATGACGGATCAGGCCAGGCTGGGTCAGAGCAACCACGGCCATGTGCAAGATCTATAGCTGGGAACACACCTAGCTGGGGATCTAAGGATGCCCTGGCTGGGTTGTGGTTCCCACTGGTAAGCACAGGGCTGGAATGGGAGCCATGTTTTGGTCTAGATAAGGCTGCAGCATGCCTTGGCACAAGTGTGGGCTGGGGCTGGGTGCACCAGACTGGGCTAGACCCCAGCACCCACTGGTGCTCGTGAGGACCAGGATAGGTGTAGGCTCATCATACCCTGATGAGCCAGGTATGAGTTGTGTCTGGGTGTGGACCAAGCTAGACTGGGCTGCAGTACCCAACAATAATAACCGGAATGGGTGTAAGGCTGTTCAGGAAAGGCCATTGTTCCTGCTAGATCAGGAAGTGGACTAAGTAGGGCTGGCCCATGGACCCACCCGTGTGCGTGAGATCTGGCATTGGGAATGGTTCTGATGGAGCAGCCTGGGAAACTCCTCTGTCAGAACACAGTGCATGCAGGTGAGTGCAAGAACCACGATAGGGAGCAAGCCACACCAGGTCAGGGAACAGTACCCACTGGCATACATTTGGCGCAGGTTGGGAGCAGACTAGGCTGAACCAGTTCACATCACCCGCTGGTGAATCCGAGCACCAGAATGGAGTGTGGGTCGGGCCAGGTCCAGTTGCAATACACACCAGTACACATTATGACTTGCATTGGGTGCTGGCTGGGCTGGACTAGGTTTTAGCCCCTACCAACCTGAGCTGGAATTGGGGATGGGATGGGCTGGGCCAGGCTAGAGCACCCACTGGCAAAAGCTGAGGTGAGGCAGGCTATGTCAGACTGGGACATTGTGCGCAGCCAGCACACGCAAGACCTGGAGGGGGGAAGGGGTAAAACTGGTAGGGGAAATGTGGAGGGCTCCCCTGCTGGAACACCACTCCCATAGAAGAGCGTGAGTTGGGATTGGGGTAGACCAGACCTAGGCAGAGCTACAACACCTGTGGGCCTCATGTAAGCTAGATCATGGAAAAGCCAGGCTGGACTGATGGCTCCTACTGGGGCAAGCATAGATAAGAGTGGGTGAGTGTTGGCTGGGCTTTGCCACAGCATCAACTGGCAAATGCTGGCACTGGGGGCTAATTCTGTCAAGCTAAGCTGCAGAAAGTGCATGATCCAGGAGTGGGCCCAGTAGGGAAATAGTGGGCACCTCCATTTTGAGTTACCACTCCCACTGGAGAGCATGAAAACCAGGACTGGGCAGACGTGGCTGGACAGAACAGCACTCACCATGTACAAGAGCTGAATGGGATGTGGGATAGACTGGACCAGTCTGCGGTACATACTGGCAAGTATGGGAACCAGGCTAGGGGTGGGCCTGGTGGGGGTATTGGGAGTTGCCTGAACTAGGCTGCAGTTCCCACTGGTTTGTGTGAGGGCTGAGTATGTGGTGGGCAGAATCAGGCTGGACTGCAACACCCATTGGTTCTTGTAGAAGACAGGGCTGGAAACAGAACTGACCCAGCAACTGCAACCATCAACATATGTGTAAGCTGACTGGGGCAATGGGCTGTTCTGGACCCTGTACTGGCATGCACACACAGAAATCAGGACTGGGATCACCTTAGATGAAATTTCTTTGAGGATCCCTCCAATTGAACTGCTGATCTCAGAACCCCAATCATGAAGAGAAGTGCAGGTTCCATGGTCTGACCTTAGAGCCTCCTCAGAGGCTCAGATGGAAGAGTAGACAGCAAATCCAAGAGAACATGGAGGATATGGCAGTTTATTGGAGTCTGCAGAGGACACCTGGTACCACAAAAGGACGGTTGACAGAACAAATCGATATCTACCCCAGCCATGTGTTGGAAGTGAAATTCTGGGCTAATGGAGACTCTAAGGTGGACTATGTCAACCAGTGGATTCTGTGGCAATTTCGACGTGCTTGGAATGGTGAGACTGGCAGCAATTCAGAACTGTTGGAGCATGCCCCATATTGGAGACCTGGGATGGGTGGGAGGCTGGGTGGGGCTTCTCCCTCTATTTTCCCATTACCCCAAATCTAGAAAAAAAAATGATAATGTGGAAACAATAGTCTTACCCACTTTCCTGTAGCCCTTGACCCTTTGTGCCCTAATCAACTATGTAAAGATTAGCAAAATGAAATAATAAAAAAAGATTTTAGTTGTTAACCAAGTATTTTATGATCATTTATTGGTGTTTTGAACTGACACATTAAATAATGGGGCATTTTATTATCTACTATATCTCAGGTCCACTGCAATACAATGATTATAATGAAAAAGCATAAAATATATTTTTATGTGCGTACCCTTATAGGTAAAATATGCACACTTACGGGAGAATGTATAAGATTCTGAACTGAAAATGAGATGAATAAAAGCTTGTCAATGAGCAGAGGTGAATTATTAAAAGATACAAACAAGAAAATAAAATGGGCTAGGAGCTTATTATTGACTTTTTTCACATGTGCAGAGTGTAAGTTCAAAATGATGAGACTGAATCCGTAAGTTAAACATTAAAATCACTTTCATCATATTGCAAAATGATCATTTTTGAGGAAATAAAAGAAGATTCATTCTGAGGAAAATCGCAGCTCTGCTTAGAGACCATTGACTTTAGGGCAGAATGCAGCTTTACATTTGATCATGCCCAGCCAATCTAAGAATATTCTGCTCATCCATATTTGACTGTCTCAAGAAGTTGTACTTTTGGTTTTAAAATCATAGTCCTTGAATCTCCCCCCTCCACTTATCAATGAGCTTGGTTTGTATTTGTTTTATGTATATATTATATTTCCATGTAAGATTTTATTTTGGAGCAGATCAAAGATTCTGCTGCTTTTCTAAAATAATACTGTTGAAATTATTATTTTGATTTTACATATTTTTGGCATGCAATAGGATAACTCCATACATGCATTCAATTTCAATGCATGATGATTAAATCAGGTCAGTTGGTATTTCCATCCTCTTAATCATTTAAAAATTTGATTAACACTTAAAAATTGCAGCTCTTTATGGGATGCAGTGTGATATTCCAACAAATGTATGCAGTATGCGCTGATCACATCATGGTAATTAATGTGCCTCTTTCCTTGTCATTACTTTGTTTGGAGCCTTCCAGTTCTTTTTCTGTTTATTGAAAAAAATGCTATTTTTGAGAACTGCCTCTTATGTAGGCTGAGGTTGCAGAAAGAGAAGCAGCAGCAATAAATGTTCAGAGGAGTCACTCAGGAAAGTGAAGGTATGTGTCTGCTGTGAAGGCTGAGCTTGTTGGAGAGAAGAGGTGGCAGCTGTGAAAATGGTCTTAAGGAAGATGCATTCATCAGATGTTGGGGATCAGTCTCGAATCAAGTCTATCAACATTCTTGTGCTGGGAGGTCCTTTTGGTTGTTACCCTACCCTTTTAAGCTTGATACTGCCTCTTCAAGGAGCCATGCTGAGGTGGGCAAAAGCAATGGTTCCTTGAACTTTCATGGCATTTCCAGACTTTAGAATTATTTAGGTCTATTTAGTAAAGATACTATTTTTCTGTTCAGACCTTGACGTTGTATGTATGCTCATCACTAATGTCACCAATGAAGATCACAGAATTTGAAGTCATATAGTTTTGTTTAATGGTTGTTACACTTAAAATGCTGCTTGCAGTCTTAAAGCGGTTGTAAACTTTGTTTTTTTTTTAAGATTTATTTATTTTTATTGAAAAGGCAGATATACAGAGAAAAGGAGAGATAGAGAGGAAGATCTTCCGTCTGATTCACTCCCCAAGTGACCACAACAGCTGGAGCTCAGCCAGTCCGAAGCCAGGAGCCAGGAGCTCCTCCGGGTCTCCCACACGGGTGCAGGGTCCCAAGGTTTTTGGCTGTCATCAACTGCTTTCCCAGGCCACAAGCAGGGAGCTGGATGGGATGCGGAGCCGCCGGGATTAGAACCGGTGCCCATATGGGAGACTGGCACCTGCAAGGCGAGGACTTTAACCACTACTTTAATTGCACCTGGCCCCCGGTTATAAACTTTGAAGCTTAGGTTATAGTCATCTCAATTCAGTAAGGTTTGTGTGGTGAGTAAATGAGATGATGTTTGTCAAGTGTTTCGTTTTTATTAGATGATCATGAAATAGTACTGTTCCTGTTCAAACAATACACATCAACATTTGTATATTTAATTTCCTTTTCTGTGTGGCAAACCAAATAAATGACATAGATGCCCAAAGCTGAATTGCTTCACCTTTATGAGAGCAGAACATTTCTCCTCTGTTATCAATTTGCTTCTTGACTCAGATAAATGACTTTTCATGGATGTTTGTATTTTCTTCCTTGTGTTTAAATGGATAATTTTATAAGATACAGCTACTGATGCCATTATGCTATTTCTCTGCTTTCTTTGCTTTACCTTGTGCAATGCTCATCGTGACTCTTTTAGATATTACTGTTGGCCCGAGTTTACTGAAGAGGCAACTGAGGAACAAAGAAGTTAAGTAACTTGACTAAGGGCTCACAGCTGATAAAGAGTATAGATCAAATTCGGATGCAGTTTGTCAATCTTCAGCAGCTATGCTTCTAAGCACTAAGAAAAGGTTTAGAAAGAACCTCATCTTATACAGGCATTGTTTCCGGGTGAAACAGAAATTACAGCTTTGTACTGAAACCACATGCCCATTCATAAGCTACCGACGAAGGAGCAAGTCACCAACTGAAATCTGATCTTGCTTATGTGCCCAACCTAGGCAGTAATATTTCCACAGCTGAGCTATTATCCTTATCCACATACCCCCTTTTTAAGGCCTTTTCTTCTCCTCCTCAGGTGAGATCTTTACTGGGTCCTGTCCAGTGTGAGGGTTGCTGTCCCAAGGCCACAGCTTTCTTCCCATATGCAGATGCCCCACACAACAAATCTCTGTGTGAGAGGTCACACAAAAGAAGTCTGCAAAAGAAGTGGCTTAAAATGCTCGATTGCAGTGTTCTGGCAAAATGACTAATTGACATTTTATTCCAAAGGGGAAAAATTGCCTAATAGCAAGAATCAGCAAGAAGTACCACCCATGCGAACTGTTCATTCTTGTTTCAGCTGCAAGGCTTCAAGTAGGGGCAAACAGCTCTTGTTTGCTCAGTGGTTTGCATGGTAGAGGCAGGCTGATTCTGTTTAAATTCTATGTTCAGGCCAATTAAAACCACTAAGTAACTCTATCTCTGTTTTTCATGGTATTGCATACTATCAAAAATGCACCTAGTTAAATTCCCATCACCTACCTGCATTAAATGTACAAAATGGGAAAGGGATTTTTACAACCTTTTGGACATATTTACTGTAAAGTGACAAGAAGGTTTAAGACTTTTAGGCGTCACTGAAAAATTGGGTGATTTTCTGAATTTAGTGGAAGGCAGATGGCTGTGATTGCTAGCTAAATTTATCCAGTTGGATAGTTGGGAGTCAAATCCCGCAGAAGCAGAGATCAGCAGAGGTGACAGTGGAGGCAAATAAGAGTACTGGAGGCAGGCTTTGAGCAACAGAGATTTGCCTTTGGCTTTTGGAGGGAAAATGAACTTTTGATCACCTAAATGCCAACTCATTTGTTTAATTTGACTTTTTCCTGATGTATGTGTGGGGTGGGAGGTGGGTGCTAAAGCAAAGGTGCTATGTATCTGGAGGCAATAGCCCTTCAAAATGTTTCTTCCTGCAGGTCTGTTCTGGCATCTTCCAAATCTGAGTCTGAGTGAAGATGGCAGGCAACATGCTGTTACGCATGTGATTGTGTCCTTAGCATTTGCTTGGGACTTAAAACATGGATCCTGTTCAAATGTTATTGTTTGTTTTGTTATTTGTCCATATTTCTGTATCCATGTTATTCCTGCCACTTGCAAAGCCACAGTTTTCCTATTGTCCATTCTCATCTTCTCATGTCCAAAGCACAACTGAAAACCCAACTAACATTGGATTCTATAGCTTGAAAATCATGCCGGCCCTTTTCCTGGAATATATGATCTATGTCTTTTGTCACGATGCTGTTTACAGAGCCCGTGTTGCCTCTGTGTGTGACACTGGTAACCCATACCACAGTGCCGGTTGAAGTTCTGGCTATCTCTCTTCTAATCTAGAGTGTTGCTAGCATTCTTGGGAAGGCAGCAGAGAACGGATTATGTGTGTGGGTCCCTGCCATCTGCTTGGGAGACCTAAATGAAGTTCTGTGCTCTTGGCTTCCCCTTGGCCCAGCCCCAGATGTTGAGGCCATCTGGGAAGTGAACCAGTGTTTGACATTGCCTTTCAAATGAGGAAATAAATATTTTTACAAAAGATACTATCTACATTTTATCCTGTCACCAGTGCAGAGTATACTGCGATGGTGAACACTGCAATAATAAACTGAATAGTGGCTACCGAAGGTCTTGTTGAAACAATGGGTCAGTATGTGTGTTATGCAAAAGAGTGTATGAATCAGTGGATTTCGGGATAAAGAAAGGTACCTGAGAGCTTGATGCTGATTCTAGTACAGGTTACCTGTTATTGAGAGGATACTAAATAACCTCTAGATTTGATTGTGCTAATCATAGGACAATTAAAAGCATTCTCAAGATTCCTTCTCCCTTCAAATAACTCAGTACTTCATCTTTGTTGCCCTATACTGCCTCTATCATGCTTTGCCAAGAGTGATTTTCACTATTACAAAACCAGCTGGTCCTCTTTATCCAGAAATCATTTTGTTTTAAAGAGAGAGGTTTATAAAATTTATTTAAAAGACTGAGTAACAGAGAGAGGAAGACACACACACACACACACACACCCCTTCCATTTGCTGGTTTAGCCTACCAATCACCACAGTGATTAGCACTGAGTGAAGTATCTTTTACGTTGATGGAGAGTTCAAAGGACTTGGGTTATCTTCTGCTCTTTTTCCAGGTACATTACCAGAAAGCTGTTCAGAAGTAGAGTCGCTGGGACTCGAACTGGTGCCCATATGGAATTCCAGTATCATAGGCTGGAGCTTAACCTGCTGTTCCACAATGTAGGCTTCCAGAAGCAGTTCTTAAGTGCCGGTCACATGTGATGCTATGTGTCTCTGAAAAAGACATCATGTAGACCTAAGCCCTCCTTTTTGGATATTGCATTGGTGTATAAACCAAAGAATTAAACCTTTTTGCCCATATATGAAAGTGTGTGGGCCTTTGCTTGATGAGTATCTGGAGCAGGAGCAAGGAAGCCAGTCCTAGATCTTGTGTTCATGTACAGGTGCTGAATTCTGTTGCTTTTCCTGCAGTTCTTCTTTCTCTTTTCAGTGAGGAAGATTTGGGTATTGTTTATAGGAAACCTTTGTTTTAAAAATGGAGATCTCTGAAATGAAATGCATTCAAACTCCCAAATGCCCCTTCAAAGAAAACCCAGAAGATAGCAACTTCTTCACATGGTATCTGGTGTCGAATTAAGAGAATGTTGGTATGGTAGTTGGCTGAGTATGGGATGTCAGAAATCTGAGTTCTAGCGTTCTGCTGTGTGATTTCAAAAGATCACTAGTACATTGCTTTGCCTTGCTTAGGAGTCTCAGTGCCACTGGCTCTAAATTGAAGCATTGCATTATGTAACTGACAGGTCTCTGCATAATTAAACAATTCTTGATTAGCTTCTCACTAATCGAAGGGTCCATTCTTTTCATTGCAATGGGTCTGGTGGGGAGCCTTTTATTATTCATCCATTTTGGAATGCCTGTAGGACAGCTTGGCTTCCTTTCCCTGGTTTGACATTTTGTGTTCCTTAGCTACAAGGCCACACTTGGCTATACTTTATGGGATTTTATTTCATGTCATACATTTAATAGACTTTTTCTGTTTTATTGTAACTTAATATTTTGGACATATACTCAACTCTCTCAATTTTTGAGCATCATAGCAGGACATTGCAGATTGAGGCTTAGCTTGCATAGTCACAGCACCAGCCCTGTGTAATAGATTCCCACTTCAATCAGTACTTTAAGAAAAGCTCCTTCGTATTGTTGGATTGTACTTCTGTTGCATGTGATTACCTCATTTGTTTCTTTGAGAAATATGTATTGATTTCTTACCATGTATCTTGTACTAGTTTTCAGCCACAAATCAGATGTGGTTCCTATTCTCACATCTACTTGGAGGGACAGACAATAAATACAAAAAGAAACCAAGACACCATCAAAAATGGTTGGTACTGTGAAGAGAATTATAATACTGTGATGGGATTGAAAGTCAGTAGGATACTGCTTTAGACTGGATATTGTATATGGAGTTGAAAGAACGAGCATAATGAAGTTCTTGAGTTCTTGGCTTGAGCCACTGGGTGGATTGGCAATGTTATTTAATGAGGAGGTGCAAACTGTGAAAGAGCATGTTTACATAGGGCATAACATTGTATTTCTGTGTTCTTAAGTTTGATATGTTTAGCTTAACATCTAGTTAAGTCTTGTTCCATGTTTAATCTTTCAAGGATGCTAGCTTATTTTCACTTTTAGTACTATAGGAAATAAAGGTTTTGTTTTGTTTTTTTCCCGGCCTGATATTTAAGTCTAAACCTGTGTTCTGTTCTCCACTGCCCTTGCAGCTGGTTGACAGTTCCATAACTTCTAAACCTCTTGGATTCTATTGTTCAGCTCTTGTACTTGGGTGACTTCTCAGGTTGCTATCTTTCAGTAGTTGTTTAGTACTAAATGACATTTTTGGGGTATATTCTGTAATCAAGAACTTCACTTTCGAATTCAACTAATTCTGCCAGTAAGGATCATAGGTCAAAGATGAGCAAACCAAACTGATATTTAAGTTAATATTTCTCATTGGCAACAAAAGCATGAAACATTGTATTATAAGCTCTTTCCCAGTTTCTACATTCTCATTGCTTCTTTTTCTTATTCCAAAAAGATGTATAATACCTTTTAAATATTTCTATCCTTTAAAATATGGACATATACACATATATGCATACATATATGCAAATATATGAACATATATACATATTTATCCATGCACACACACATATATGTAAATCTTTAAAGGTAGAACATGAAGTCCCATAAGACATGGGAAGTTCATGGTGTAATCATATATTTTAGATAAAATCTCAATGTCAAAACCAATTCAATAAAATATGTTAAATATTATTTGGTGTGTATGTGTGTATAGGGATGAAGAGGGAGTTAACTGGAAACTAAACAAACAAGTATGAAGCTTTAGTGTGCAGAGACCAAAGATACTTGAGAGAAGGAGTTAAAAACAGGGCTGGGGGCCTGGCGCGATAGTGTAGTGGTTAAAGTCCTCACCTTGAACGCACCAGGATCCCATGTGGATGCCAGTTCTAATCCCGGCAGCCCTGCTTCCCATCCAGCTCTCTGCTTTTGGTCTGGGAAAGCAGGACGGCCCAAAGCCTTGGACCCTGCACCTGT
The DNA here is from genome assembly GCF_030435755.1 of Ochotona princeps. Taxonomy (NCBI): domain Eukaryota; kingdom Metazoa; phylum Chordata; class Mammalia; order Lagomorpha; family Ochotonidae; genus Ochotona; species Ochotona princeps. The sequence continues at coordinate 97,785,742 of NC_080865.1, forward strand.
GTGGGAGACCCAGAAGAGCTCCTGGCTTCTGGCTTCTAATTGGCTCGGCTCCAGCCATTGTGCTCACTTGGGGAGTGAACCATCAGATGGAAGATCTTCCTCTCTGTCTCTCCTCCTCTCTGGATATCCACCTTTCCAATAAAAATAAATAAGTCTTAAAAAAAAAAAAGAACAGGGCTGGAGGGAGGTGGGGGTCTACTCAGAGCAACAATTGTCAGAACTGCTCTGGGTCCTTTTGCTCTAACATCAACCTCCGCAGGGAACCCAAATGTCCTTTCTACACTCTTTCGCTGTCCAGGTCACCTTCATTATTTAGTGTTCTACTTTCTGATTGAAATTTTAGTGCTATTGACCTGGTAGCTCTTTCACCTGTGCTTGAATGCTTTGGTCACTAAAAAGAGCACGTTGTACGGACTGTTTGTACGCCTCTTTTCATGACAGACTCTGTGTGCACAGAGATTGGTGCATAGGATTTTTGGCCAAGAGTTCAGAACACCTAGATGTACTTTCAGGAGAAAAACAAGGTAGAACAAAAATAAATGGAATTAACCCACAGCTAGGGACTTTGTTATTCTTTCAGCCCTAAAGGGAATAGATGAAATTGTTTTTCTCCTTGTTGTAGTTAGCTGTACGTTCTTCCTTAAAAGACGATGTGTTTGTTCAAAATTTGTTTGAAAAGGTTTTTTTCTTGGACAGTGTGCATAATAATAAAAATAGCCAAATGCAAATAAAGTCATTCCTGTTTCTGGAAATCATGTTTTTAAGTGCCACAAACACATTTCAATTGATAAAGGGAGCAATAGGTAAAAATGTGTAGTCAAATACTTCCTGTTCACTACTGACATACACATATTTTTCTAGTACATTGCTCAATTGTGAAATCAAGGGGAAAGCATGCAATAAACATTTTTTTGCAGCAAATTTTAGTAAAATATCTAAAAAGAAGACCAAATATACCAATGTTGAATATTACAATGTATTTGATTAATTTTTTCTTCTTTTAATACAAAATTGTCAGATAATCTTGTCCTGCAAAAATACTACATTTTAAAATTCAGCGTGGTGCTATCAGGCACCCTCGGTCTGTTCGAGCTCTAACTGGTACCGAGCTCGTGCTGCTTGTCAAAATTTAATGAGAGGGCCCGTTCTAAAATAATTGAATTTTCATATCAGAACGAACCAGGATTACTCAGACAATAAAATTGCTGAGTCCTGTACTGTTACCGGCAAATACCTTTTGCTTTGCTCATGAAATCAGTATGTAAATGTTCAGGGTTTGTATTTAAGGCATCTTAGGCATTTGGAGTTGTAGTACTAGCAATAATTTCAAATGGTGCCGGTGATAAGTAGCTGGTTTTTTATAATGTTCAAAGTGTAATTTGTTTGGTGAATCAGGATAAGCATTTGGTTTATATTTTATATAAATGTTAATGCATTTGCAGTGTAATTATGTTTCTTAACTTTTAACATTTCAGAAGTCAAAATTGAGGCCCAGTCCATCAGATTGTCTTGCTTTCATAACATTCTGAAAAATGGGAGCACCCCCATGCAATGAGTTCAGAAAGTCAGAGATGCCTATAAAGTTTGCGATGGTGGATTTTGGGAGGTGGGAGTACTGACAGTAAAGTGGGAAGAATGTCATGCTTTAGGTGTGCTTGCCTCCATAATGTTGGACTATCTGAGACACAGCTTCAGATCTAAGGGCTCTCTATCAACAGTAAGTGAGACACCTCCAGGGAGTGGCTCATTTATTTCTTTTATGATAGTTGAATTGGAGAGCAACTGTTGAATAAGGTAGTATAATTACTAAAAATTAACAAGAGTATCTTTAATATTTCATGATTGAGGCTATCAGAATAGAAATGAGCTCTTTCTAGTGTGATATAGAAAGTTGGTGCAAAAAAGTGCTATTTTAAAAATGGTCTTCAAATTTTTAGCATTCAAGCAATCTGTATTTGATCAAAAGTTAGCTCCATAATTGTCAAAATCATGATTTCTTTTTCACATCTTAATGTCGTAGTTTGGTTTAATTGAAACAGCATTGAATAACACAGCTTTAGAGACAGAAAATCTAGATTTTGCATTCTTTTGGACTATGCAATGCAAGAGTCATCAAACTATAGCCTATACGCCAAATGTGACTTGCTAACCATTTCTGCTAAAAAAAAACACTTTATTGTACCATAACCTTGCTCATTTTAAAATGTATTATCTATGACTACTTTTATGCTCCAAGCGCAGAGGTGAGTGGTTTTATTAGAGATTGTATGGCCACAGGTCTAAAATGTTTAGCATTTGGTTCTTCCGGGCAAAGCTTACAGAGCCCTGATTTAGAAGATAGCCTTGGGTCGCTTTGATAGCTTTTACTGGTATTGACAACAGCAGTGGTGGTAGTGGTGCTGATCATGGCAGCTGACACTGAGCACTGAATGACCCTAAGCCTTTTGCATCTGTACACTCATTTCATGCCCACAATACCCTATACTGTATCATTGTTATTATCCTCCTCATATTTGTAAACAAGAAGAAGTTCAAGGGTTACGTGGCAAGTCCCTTCTCACTTGACTCTTTTGTAAATGATACTGTATATGTCTTTCCCCCAAGATTATGTTTCTTTTTATTGGAAAGGCATATATATATATATATATATATATATATATAGAGAGAGAGAGAGAGAGAGAGAGAGAGAGAGAGAAAGAGAGAAAGGAGAGACACATAGAGAGAAATTGTCTTTCTGCTGGTTCACTTCCCAAATGGTTGTACATACGGGATACCAGTGCTGCAGGCAGCAGAAGATTAGCCTTCTTACACATCACGCTGGCCCCTGTATATGTCTTATTGTATCCAGTCAGGAGGCACGTGTTATCTGTCAGCACTAAAAAGCGATACATGCTTCTCTCAGTGGCTTCAGCTGATGTTGCTCTGAGCTGGCACGGTAACATTTTCCCCCTAATGATTTTTATCATCAGTTACTAATTGCCTCCTAGATCCATTTTTCCTGTTGAGGGTTGCAAAATGGTGATTTGGGGCCCGGCGGCATGGCCTAGCAGCTAAAGTCCTCTCCTTGAAAGCCCCGGGATCCCATATGGACGCCGGTTCTAATCCCGGCAGCTCTACTTCTCATCCAGCTCCCTGCTTGTGGCCTGGGAAAGCAGTGGAGGACGGCCCAAGGCTTTGGGACCCTGCACCCGCGTGGGAGACCTGGAAGAGGTTCCTGGTTCCCAGCAACGGATCGGCGTGCACCGGCCCGTTGCGGCTCACTTGGGGAGTGAATCATCGGATGGAAGATCTTCCTCTCTGTCTCTCCTCCTCTCTGTATATCCGGCTTTCCAATGATAATAAAATCTTTAAAAAAAAAAATGGTGATTTGGAGGGAGATTTTCATTCCTTCTATCTTTATTAGTTTTATTTCTTCCATATATATTTCTTTTTATCAATTATTTGGTAGTGCTGAACTACAATTTGTACAGGAGAAATAGAACAAATGCTCAACCTGTATTCTTCCATTTGGAGTATTCACTGTGGTGATTTATTATGTTAGCAACTTCCAACATTGGTAATGATGATTCTAGTATTAAATTCTTGTGGATTTTAAAATACATTTTTGCCTCAGATTATAGATTATTTGAAAGTCAGAGAGAGAAAGAGAAAGGGAGAGATCTTTCATTTGCTGGTTTACTTCCCAGATAGCTACAACAGCCAGCACTGGCCAAAGGCAAGAACCGGAAGCATCATCGGGGCATTCCATGTAAGTGGTGAGGGCCCAAACAGATGCAACATCTTTTAGTATCTCTCGCCGGCCATTACTGTGGATCTGGATAGAAAGTGCAGCATCCGGGGTATGAGTTGACATGCTGCAGCAGTCCCTCTTGTGTGGTTTAAGTGACTTCAGTCATCTCTGAAGTGTATTAGCCATTTCTCCAAAAACCTTTGCTTTTTTGTTTTACTTGAAAATATTACTTGGAAACTCAGTCAAGGTTCTCTGGCTGCTCATCGCTACTGAGTGATCAGTGTTTCTAGGGTTTTCATTGGAGAGAGCTAGAAATAGATATAGAAAGAGCAATTCACGTGTTCATTGTGGTATTTCCAACTTAAGTGTGGAATTTCAGGATTTCTACTTCTTTGCTTTACATGTGTGTCTCTTTTTAAAATTGTTTTTTACTTTTCTTTGTTTTTGAAAGGTAGCAAAAGAAGATATTTCCCTCTAGTAGTTCAATCCTCAAATACTTACTATAACCAGGGATGGACCAGGCTGAGGCCAGGACCTAGGAACTCAGTCTGGGTTTCTCACTCAGGTATCAGGGAGCCACATACTTGAAGCATCATCACCTGCTATCTTTTCTGGTGTGCGTTAGCAGCAAGCTGAGGAGCTAGGACTTGCACCAGGCCCTCCAGCATGAGAATGCCGGCCCCCAAGTGATGATGTAACCACCACAGCACACATCTGCCCTTATGTCTCTTTTTTATTTTAGTGCTGAGAAAGTTGGTGCCTTGACTTCACTGTTATCTGTAAGATAGTTTAGTTTCCTGCCTTCTTAATCTCTTTGCTGAATAGTCTCTAGAATGGGAGTTATGTAATCTTGGTTCTGCCTGTCTGTTCTTTGTGGAAGAACATGATCTCTTGAGGTCCCTAGTGTGTGACATTTCTTATAAATTAGTAGTTCAGATGTCATTGACTTTTTTTTTTAAAGATTTATTCATTTTATTACAGCCAGATATACACAGAGGAGGAGAGACAGAGAGGAAGATCCTCTGTCCGATGACTCACTCCCCAAGTGAGCCGCAACGGGCCGATGCGTGCCGATCCAAAGCCGGGAACCTGGAACCTCTTCCGGGTCTACCACGCGGGTGCAGGGTTCCAAAGCATTGGGCCGTCCTCAACTGCTTTCCCAGGCCACAAGCAGGGAGCTGGATGGGAAGTGGAGCTGCCGGGATTAGAACCGGCGCCCATATGGGATCCCGGGGCTTTCAAGGTGAGGACTTTAGCCGCTAGGCCATGCCGCCGGGCCCGATTTCTACTTTTAAATTTTTTAAATTTATTGTTTTCCACATTACAGTTTTGTAGGTCTAAGGGTTCCTCTCTCCACCTCGTTTTGTTCCTTCCCAATTTCTCCCTCCTGTCATTTTCCCCCATGTTGTCACAGTAGTATATTCCCTTAGTACAAGTTTACTTTTTTGATGTTTAAATATACCATGACGTGTTATTAAAGGCCTCTCATGTATGTTTTTATGCCACAAATAATCTTTTAATTCCATTTTCATGAACTTTTTGAAGTCCCCTCACCATGTGCGTATGTGGCTTGCATTTGGAGCTCACATTCTATTTTGTTGGACAGCACTGGTCTAAGAGCCATTGTTTTACATTTCTGGATTCTTCTCACTAGATGGAGGAGTCTAGTGAGGTTCCTCACCTCCCTCTAGGTTGCATATGAATGCTCTCCCCACTTTGCTGTTTGTCACAAGCAGTCAGAGTAAGTCATCTCTCTTATTCTGCCTTGACCATGTTCCCCAAATTGTGTTTACCTCCATAGCACTCCACATGTAACAGACAATTAAGAAAACCTGAGGCCACGCCTAAGCTATTGATGGATTTTCCTGCTTGGCCTCCTTACAGCATTTGGTTCGTCCCTCTGCTACTTTGGTGTGAACTGCTCATGGCCCACATTGTTTTTAATTTAATTCCAATCTCACATGGCCCTGGTAGCTCGCTGCAGAAGTTGATCTCTGATTAAGTATTGCAGAGACAGTAAATCACTCTAAAGCTGCATCTCCTGTTGCCAGCTTTCCCCAGTAGTCTGACCGTAAAATCTTTAGTTCTCTGTTGAGAGTTTACCCTTCCATTTGCTTGCAATCAGGCTCTCATCATAACTGATGGACTTCCCCTCTGTGGTACAGATCTGGCAGCAGCTCTGATGTGTATCCAGGGTAAGTGCATATGACCAAGGAATGGGTGGCCTCTCTTGAGGAATGACTGCCTATGTGACCACTGTGTAGGAAATAGCAGTATGCTGCCTCTTGCCTTGTTTGTGGAAGAGTTTCCTGATCTGCCTTGTTATGGGCAGCCTTCAACTTTATAGGTAATGCTGTCATGTCATTTGTGGCTGGTAAATGATGCACAGAAAGCAGAGTAGGTAGATCATGACAGTGTGAGTTTCCTAGCAACATCATTAGCTGCGCTGGACCACCATTCAGTCAGCTTTGCCTCCTGTGGCTGGATACCATGGCGACACCACACTCTCTGGCCACTCTATAAACCTTTCACTTACAGTTCTCTGTCTTTAAAGGGACTGGGAAGAAATATCCCTTAGGACTGTGATGCTCAGACACTAAAATGGATAAAACTTTGTATTTCCCCTGAGACCTCTGATTGTGTACATTGTATGATTTGTTTCCTGAAGACAGACAACCTTGCAGCCCTTTTGTCTCATAAACGTAAAGTCTCTGCTGATGCAGACCATGTGTCTTGAATCAAGATACCCAAGAACAAAACTTGGGTTATAATGAATAAAATAACAGAATTGCTTGACTTATTTAGGTTTTATTCCTTTTTAAAAAAGGATCCAGGAATTATTAAAGAATATTTGGGATATGATTGTGAATGAACCAAACAGTGCCATGGTTTCCAAAGTTTTCTTCGTGTCTCGTCCCGCTCAGACTGTTGTAGTGATTCCCACAGCAGAAGTGAGCCCAGTGCTCTCTCCACACACCATAATGAAGTCATCGCCAAGGCCCCCAAAGCCAGAATTGTCTTTTTGCTTCTCACTGCAGACGGAGGCTAGCTGTTGATATCTCTGTTCTGTGTTCCAGTAACTATAGAGTCCTTTTCATTCTCCCTCTTTTCTCTCTCAGTTTCTGCAATCCCCAACCCCTTCTCTTCTTTCTCCTGTTATGGTCATTGTGTTGCACCAAGACTCAGGTTTGTTGGGAATTAGGTGGGGAACAATCTAAATGGAAGGTGCATGGATTTTTTTTTAAAGAATAAAACCATCCTTTCTTCTTCCAAACTAACCTACTATAGCAAATTTAAGCATGTTAGCTCTCCTTATGACACAAGAGTTCTTTTCCAAGAGACTATTCAATTCCTCAAGTAAATGGACCCTTGATGATCCCAGCAGGGATCCTGTCCCTCTTGGTCGCACAGAAGCTACTATACGCAAACCCTGTGCCACTGTTGTGGAGAAAGTTCCATCAACATCTTGGTGTCTCCTTGGCCTTTCTCTAAGCACTGTTAATATGAGCATACAAAACCTCATACCTCTAGAACCTTCTCAAGCATTTTGCATAGCATCCACAGTTGGAGTCTCTGGCTTCCTCTCTGTCGGATGGACTGTTTTCCCATGAATGGTTTGAATCCTACAAGGTTTTCATTATCTACATTTGACATCCATTTCCTTAAAACTTGGTTCCACCGTATGTCATCTGTAGCCATGAAAAATAAATAGAATACCTTTCCTTTGTAACAGCTTTAAAGGTATTTCAAAACAGCTCCTTGTAGTCTCTCTTAGTGGTTTCCACAAAATTTCATCATATGCATTATCACTTTACTCTGTATATTCACTTGTTTTTACTATGCTTGTCATGTAGTTATATTTTAGGAGTCCTTCATTAACATTTCCTTTCTGTGAAGCTTCCTCCTGTAATGATACAACCGCCAAATGCTAGTGACGCATCCTCCCAGCATTCATTGTAAGAGCAGTAGGACCTTGAGTGGAGTTCAAAGCCAATGAGATGACCATGTATTCCCTGTAGTGTCCAACCTTTAAGTAGGAGGAGTGGTGTCCAAACTGCATATATTGAGCCTAGAATAATGGCGTAGTGGCTAAATCCTAGCCTTGCAATTGCGGGAATCCCATGTGGATGCTGGTTCATGTCCCAGTTGCTCCCCTTCCCGTCCAGCCCCCTTTTTTTTGGCCTGGGAAAGCAGTAGAGGATAGCCCAAAGCATTGGGACCCTGAACCCACATGGGAGGATAGGAAGAAGCTCCTGACTTTGTATCGGCTCAGCTCTGGCTGTTGTGACCACTTGGGGAGTGAGTGAGTGGATGGAAGAGCTTTCTCTCCTTCTGTCCTCTCTGTAAATCTGCCTTTCCAATTAAAATAAAGCAATCTTTGAAATAAATAAATAAATAATAAATCTGTTATGAGCCCAGTGAGATGGCTCAATGGCTAAATCCTCATCTTGGGGGAAATAATTAGGTCCAAAAACACAAAGAAATCCCTCTTTCTGATATTTCATATTATTTGGTTATTGTTTTAAATAGCATGGGCTCTTGAATCTGCTATTATTACAGATGCTGCCTCACTCTAGTTTGGTGTTATTTTCAAATTAAAATACAAGCCCCAAGTGCTGTGCTTTTATTAGTGATTCCAGGTTATTTTCTATGGTGGTGAGTGATCTCTACCACCCTACACTGAAGGACAGGCAAAGGAGATAAAGTCTGAACTGCTCTGTAAAAATTGAATTAGGTAGACCAGGTTCATGTCTTTTGGCCCCTGTGGGGTCAAAGTCAAGAATTTAGGACAGAGTTAAAAAAATTGTTCTGGTTCGCTCACAAATTCCTGTGAGGAACCTGGTCTCCAAAAGGATCAATCAGAATGCCTATACAGATTATAGTCTGCGTTGAGATTGATTTTTTTTTTTTGAGATTGGATCTTGAGTAATGGTAGTTTACATGCAACCATTCAATATCTTGTCTAATGTTACACTGATTTTATTTAATTCATGGTTGAATCTATAATTGTGGTTCCTAGATTTAACTGCAAAGTAGAGTCATCTGAGGAACCTTACAAAACTCCAGTGCTGAAAGCTCTGCTCCAGACCGCTTAAAGCAGAATGCTTGTCAGTGAAAGACAGGCCGAAATATTTTATATAAGCTTCCCAGATGATTCCAGTGTGCAGCAGTTTGAGAATCACTGAAGTGTAACATTTACCTTTTGTTACTGCTATATCATGTTACATATATGGAACAATACACACATGCACATATATATTTAATTTGGAAAGTCATGAAGATGTCTACAGCATAACTCACATCATTGAATTCATTCAACGCTGTTTCACAGTGTATCCATAATGTATCAGAGGATTCATATTGGTCCAGCTAGTATGGAGTTTTTAGGATTTACTTTTGCACAATATTTGAAAATCAGGGTATCTTTTTCTGGCTTGAAATCTTGCAGATTCTCTCTGTTAAGCTATCAATCTGTTAGTTGTATTTTTCTTTTCATCAATTTTATTGAAGTATTACTGATACACACATGTTTTAATAGCTGTTTTAGTTTGAAAAAACACATACATTCTTATTATCAGCCTCCAATCAAGATATTTCTGTATTGCCAAAGGTTCCTTTATCTCCCTTTGTAGCTGCCTTCAGCTTCAAGCAACCATTCATTTTCTTTCCATGATTACATATTATGTTTCTCTTTTAAGAAAATGTGTTTCTGGATTCAGTATGCTATAAATTTGCAAACTTATTTTGTAAAGGGGCAGAAGGAATCCTGTAGTATATATTCGTGTGTGTGTGTGTGTGTGTGTGTGTGTGTTTTCTTCTGTTTGGCATAGGGCGTTTGAGAGTCATTCTTGTGTCTGTCTTTTTTGTTGTTGAGTAGCATCCCATTTGTATGGTATTGTACTTTGGGTTGAAATTTTCATCTGCTTTTTGCACATTTAGGTTGTCTATACCACTTTTTGAATACTATTGTTATAGGAGTAGTGACAGGAGAAGTTGGTGGTTCTTGTGGCTGGGATCTGTGGCTTGTTCACAAGAGATATGACAGATTCTTCTTTTTGCTTATATTTTAAAGAAACAACACAGCTCTCATGTTGTAACTTTTTGTATTGCAGCTCTCTGTGTTACATGCACTTCCTTTGTGTCCCAGTTTTTCCTCTTTAGCAGTTCATTAAAGAGTGTTAGAGTTTCTCTGTTGCAGCTCCTCTTCTCTGCCACTTTTGTTGTCTCTTGTTCATGAAGAATGAGACACACAGACAAGGAGGAGTGAGCAAACCTGAAGAAGTTTATTGAAAGGAGCAGAGAAAGTTTCTGGCAACTGGGAGTGGCACTGAATGAGTTACTGACCAGGACTGCTGTGCGCTGGATTTTCATGTGTTTCTAAATGAGAAAGCTAGCCTGTTCAGGGAGTACATTATTAGATAGCCTACAGGAACCAGTCATGGAGTTGGCACACCTGAATGTGATTGGTGTGACCAAGAACCAATCATTAGTGTCCTAACATGAGCTTGTGTTACACGGAAAAGTTAGGGATGAATTCAGACTTGTGCATGGTGAGGTGGGCCTGGTGAAAAGCAGGAACAAATTGACATGGCCAGATGAGGGTTGCAGTTGCAGGACACCTTACACTGATTGTATTGCAAATGTTTTAGATTGCTTGGCAGGGTGCCCAACCCTCTAGAAATTCCAACCAGGAGCCTCCTGTATCAGTAGGATAAAGCTGCTATGAATGTTGGTACACAAACCTTTGGTTGTGATTCATGTATACAATTTGCTTGGATAAAATAAGCTAGGATTGGAATTGTTGCATTTTATGGTCATGGTATGTGTTTAACTTAAATAAAGATAAAATACTTCCATGGTGGTTGTAAGCAGTCACTACCATCACCAGTGTGTGGAAAGTCAAATAGTTATACATCTTTCAAAATATTTGGCATTTTAAGTTTTCAAGATGAAATCATTTTTGAATTTATATTGATCTCGTAGCTTTAATTTGTATTTTCCTAATTTTATGTGCTTTATTAGCATTCTGCATTTTCTTTTCTGAAATGTTTATTCTGAAATGTTTTCTGAATGTTTATTCAACTTTATATTTTTTAAAAATATTATTATTATTATTTAGCAATAAAATAATATGTACTTTTTAATTTTAGATGATGTTTACATAGTGGATCAGGGTGGGAAGGATCTAGGGTTATGGAAAAGTGAGTGTGATCATTGTTTTTAAATTTTCTATTTCTTCTTCCTGTTCTGGGGGAAGTGGGGAGTTAAGGGGAGCAGCCATACCCAGCTTCCCAACCATTCCAGTACCCAGGGATGGGGAACGGCCACTGGATATCAACCCAGGGTCTCAATGGACCACAGGCTCCAAGGTTTCTGCCCACGTTGCTTCAGTAGTTTTAAAATGCTGTCGATCTCAACAATACAAGGATGAGAAGATCCCTCCAATGTCCATTGGCTGAGATAGTTGATCTTAGAGTCTCCATTCACCCAGATTTTTGCTGTCATCATTTGGCTGGGGTAGTTGTCTAATTTGTTCTATTCTCCTTCCTCTTCTTCGATACTAGATGTCCTCTGCAGGCACCAATAGACTGCCACTTCATCTGTGTGTATTAGGGCCTGCCGTCCACTACTTCTTTTCCACTGAGGAGAGCTAGTTCTTGCAGACAGGCCCAAGGACCCAGCCCATATGACATGGCTCCTGTCAGAACCTCTGAACCCTGGGCTCATGGACCCAACACCCACCACACAGGTGGGCCCAAGGACCCAGGCCCGGCAACTTGGGCCCTTCTGATCTCCCAAGTCCTGGAGCTCACGGACCCAGCATCCACTGTGCAGGTGGGCCCTAGGACCTGGGTAGGTGATCCAGGCCCTGCCTGACCCTCACCCCCGGGGCACACAGACCTGGCACCCACCACACAGGTGGGCACAAGAACACCTTGCCCCTGGGGCTCATGGACTCAGCACCCACTGCTCTGGTGGGCCCAGTGACCCAGGCCAGATGACCCAGGTCCCGCTGGATCCCCCACACCCAGAACTCACACCCAGCACCCACTATGCAGATGGGATCAAGGACCTGGGCCAGGTAACTCACACCCAACTGGACTCCTAACTCTTACTCCCGGGGCTCGTGGATCTGACACCCACTGCACAGGTGGGCCAAACCCGAGTCCCATGAGGTCCCCACCCCCTTGGTGCTAGCCAGCCCGGATGCTTGCATGCCAGTCAAAAGACCTAGGAAAGTGGACCTTTAGAGAGGTCTTAAATCCACTGGTTCACTTCCCAAATGACTGTAACTGCTGCAGCTGAGCTGATCTGAAGCCAGGAGCTGGGAACTTCCTTTGAGTCTCCCATGTGGGTGCAAGGGCCAGAGGTGCTCTGCTGCCATCCCAGGTCACAAGCAGGGAGTTGGATCAGAAGTGGAGCAGTTGGGACATGAACCTGTGCTCATATGGGATCCTGGTGCTTGTAGGCATATGATTAGTCAACTTAGCCACCACACCAGACCCAGCTGTGACATTTTTAGTATTCCAAAGCAATGAATGAATGTTTCTCTGCATCAGTGGAGGCACTGAAGGTGAATGCTACTTTTTTTTTTCTACTTTAATAGTTTCTGATAGGCCTGTAGTAGTATTATTGTGTTTTTCATTTGCATTTACCTAATGGCTGATGATGTCAAACATTCTTACATATATATGTGTCATCTGCATATCCATTTCAGTGTACTCTTTGTCCATTTTTACATTGTATGGTTTTAAATGCCAAATTTTGAGAGCTCTTTAGAAACTGTATGTAGGAGTCCTTTGTTGGATATATAGATTGCAATATTTTCTCTCACTTGTAGCTTGTTGACAGAGCAAAAAATTTTAATTTTGAAGTCCCCTTTATTAATTTTACCTTTTATGAAACTTGCATTTGGTGACAATTGAAACAATCATTTGTCTAGCTCTATGTCCTGAATATTTCCTCTTTTTCAAATAGTTTTGTTACTTTACATTTAGTCTTTCATATGTTTTTAGCTAATTCTGTGTAAGGTGTGAGGTTTAGGTTAAGCATGGATGTTCAATTTCTCTAGCACTAGTTGTTGATAAGATTATTCTGCCTATTACATAGTTGTCAAGAATTAGTTGAGCATATTGTGTAAGTCCAAAAATAGATCCACAGATACATGAATTTATAGGCCACTCATTGTACTGAAAGATGTAAAGAAAGTTTCTCAAGGAAAAGACATTCTTTTCACTAAATGAGTATGGAATAGATACTAGTCAATTTTGATTTTTATACCTAATGTGTAATATATAATATACCTAATGCTATATAAAAATTAATCAAAATGTATCACAAAATTTAATCAAAGTGTATCACAAAACTACATGTAAAATAAAAAAACCTCTAAAATTTCTAAAAAAGAAAAATCTTAGTTTGTGTTATACAAACATTTTTAGATACAAAAATCCCAATATGTTAATTTATAAATTAGTAATAAAATTGATCATGGTATTCCAAATTGTGAGTTTTTGCTCTTTAAAAGACACTGTTAGGAGACTAAAAAGACAGATAAATCATAGTCTTAGGTCAAATATTTACAAGTCTCAGTATCTGATAAACAATATACTTTATTGAGAATGTATAAAGAACCCTCAAACTTAGTAACAAATAATCAACCCATGAAAATTAGGAAAATGATGACTGAGCATTTAGACTATCAGTTACAATGACCATGAGCTGAATCAGAGTGCTTGGATTTAAAGCCCAGTTTCAATTCCTAGATTTAGCTTCCTGCCTATAACTGCTGCAAGAGGCAGCAATCATACAGGTCAAGTAATTGGTTCCTGCCACCTACATAGGAACTGTGGGTTGGGTCCTGGCTCTGCCTGTGGCCCAACTGCTGCCATGTAGCATGAAGTAGCTGATGGCAGCTTTCTGTTTCTCTCACAAAGGGAAAATTATTTTTCAGAAAGTGGATCTGGTGTGTTGGTCAGTGGATCCAACTTACTGCCTGTGATGCTGTCATCCCGTGTGGATGATGGTTCTAGTTCCAGGTGTCCAATTTCAAATCCAGCTACCTGCCAATGCACCTGGGAAAGCAACAGGATATGGCTCAACACCTGGGCCTCTGCCTCCCATTGGCGTGACCCAGATGGAGGTCCATGCTCTTGGCTTTGATCTGGCTCAGCCTTAGCCATTATGGGGAGTGAGTCAACAAAAGATCCCTTTTCTTTGTCTCTTTATCTCTGTTACTTTTAAATAAATAAATAGGAATCCTTTTGATTGATTTTTTAAAAAAGATTTATTTTATTTTTATTGGAATAAAAAATATATATATATTGGTATATAGAGAGGAGAGACAGAACAGATCTTCTGTCTTATGATTCACTCCCCAAGTGACCACAATGGCTGGGGCTGAGCTGATCCGAAGCCAGGACTCAGGAACTTCCTTCAGGTCTCCCCGGCGTGTGCAGGGTCCCAAGGTGTTGGGCCGTCCTCGCCTGCTTTCCCAGGTCACAAGCAGGGAGGTGGATGGAAAGTGGAGCTGCCGGGATTAGAACTGGTGCCCATATGGGATCCCGGGGCGTTCAAGGTGAGGACTTTAGCCGCTCGGCCACGCCGCTGGGCCCGATGGATTTTTCTTGCCGAAAGGCAATCATAATGGTGAGAGTAAGCATGGTTGCCTGATTGTGGTTTTAGTGGGCCTACTTCCACATTTGCCCACTCAGTATGTTGTTGGCCCTGTGCCTGTCACATAGGGTGCTGAAGTAGGTTCATTCCATACTGAGTTTGTTCAAGGCTGTTCTTTGATCATGAAAGATGTACTTTATACAATGCTTCCTCTGCATATTAAGGTTAATCATATGGCTTCTATTCTTTTTCTGGTAAATGTGATGGCTCACATGTAGTGATTAACGTAGGTAGAACTTTTATGGCATAGGGGGGCTAAATCGCAGTTAGTCTGGAAGAATGAATTTTCTGATAGGTCAGACTCGTCGAGGGGTGTGGCTTGCGGACAGTGGAGGGGCGAGTGCTCAGCCTGGCCAGTGCTGAGGAGAAGGGCTCCCAGTGAAGCTTGGGGCTCCTTATGCTGCAGGTGTAGGGGAGGCAGTCTCTGGTGGGGTTGTGGGTCCTGCGGAAAATGCCCGGATGTGCTGTTGACGTCATAATTATCGAGGGGTGTGTCTTGAGTGCAGCGGAGGGTGGGGTCGTCAGCCTGGACAATGCTGCGGAGGAGGGCTCCGAGTGAAGGCTGTGGGCACCTCCCACTGCATGTAGCGGGACGCCATCTTAGGCTGCTCCTGCAGACAGTGCCGGGAGGCGCCTGGTGCTGTCTCGGGTTGTGGTCTCTTCTGACTTTGATCTCCGAAGTCTCAAACAGGTGGGTCTTTGTCTGGAGCAGGTGCACTAAGCTTCATAGAGGGGTCCCAGTGTCCCGGAGGCCTTTGAGTGAGGGCCCCTAGGGAGGAGGGAGCAGTGTCCGGAACCTGAGCCTCCTCCTGCAGCCGTGGTGAGCTGTGGGCAGCCCCACTTGGGTCCGTGGGCAGATGTCTTGCCGATTTCCAGCTTGGGTGAAGCAGCGGTGGGGAAGATGTGGCTGAGGTGGCCTCGCTGCAGTCCGCAGAGCGAGGAGTGCCGGGACCTGGCAGGCTTTGGCGCAGACCTGGTGGAGCGAGCCTGGAGCTCCCTGGGATGAATGTCTCAGGCAGGGATGGTGGCTGGCTCCGTGGCGATGGCCATCTTGTGAAGCTGAGCATGGGGGTGGTGTTTCTGGGAGGTCTAGGCTTCAGTGTGCAGACGGAGATGTTCCAGACATTCGGGGTTCTAAGTGGAAAGCCCCTAAGTGAGCTTGAGTGGGCTTAACTCAGAGACATGGGTGATTGCAGCCTCGCTGTTGTGTTGCTATGGCCGGCCCCAGGCCTGGTACCTGGATGTGCTCTCTAGCCAGACCTCCATTTTGGAAGCTTGCTGTGGGATGGTTTTGTCCAGAGCTGGCGGTCAGTGGAGGGAAGGGCTTCGGTCCCTAGAAGGCCTTGAAAGGAAGACTGTGAAGCGAGAATAGGATGACTGCTTCCCCAGACATGGAAGGATCTTGTGGTCTCCGGCCCTTCAGCGCCCTGGGCACAATGTCTGCTATGCCTCTGGAGAATGAGGCAGGGAGGCTCCGTCTCCTTGGCAGAGCACGGGGTTCTGGGTAATTTCAGCCTTCAGAACAAGCTCAGTAGGAATCAGGGAGGCAGTCACAGAGGCTAGCCCTTATCCCCTGAATTATTCTTCTATGAACTTTTTTAAAAAAAAATTTCCCCTCATAGTAATTGAAAAGCTCAAACCTCTGTCAGAAGTCGCAGTCAGGATCCTTGGTGAGGACTGTAGGTCTACTGCCAACACCCGCCCAACAATCCCACCGCACCCTCTCAAGCCCACATCCACCCAGGAAAGCAGGGCTGCACAGAGTGCAACTGGCCCCTGCTCTCAAAGCCTGGAGTGGCCAGACAGTTTTGCAAAGCCCAAGGAGGGATGGAAGAGCTGTCGTGTTTCACAATGTGAGGTCTTTGTTGTACAGGTAGAGTTCAGGTCAGCACAGGGTGAGGCAGGCTCTGCCTGGCCTCATGATCTGTACCCACAAGTTACACGGAAAGGTCACCCACCTGGGGCGCCGGAGAGCGTGTACTTGACGGCTTTTCACTTGCGTCTGGAGTTTCTTCTCACGGAGGTGAAAGCCTTGCGCCAAGTGTCTGCTATCAGCTGAGGGACAAGAGGCAGGGGAGGCAGAAGGTACAGCCTCTGGCATCAAAGCGAAGACACGGTGTGCAGGAGACAGCCGGCACAGTCTCTCTTGTCTTGTGAATGCCTTGGTCTGAGAGCAAAGGCTGTTTCACAGAGGGAGTCCCCTCGCATCAGCAAAGGGAGGCGCGTCCAGCTTTCCAAGCATTCAAGTGAGGACAGAAAATGCTTGCCAGTGCTGCCCCAAGAGCCACACAGGCATCCCGTCTGCCCTTGAGCGCCTTACATAGCCCGGCCGATCGGTCAGAGGCTCTGCTTCCTGCATTTGTTCAGAGGTGGGTCTGAAAGGCTCAGGGCCTTTCAGCAGGGGCTATCCCAGTGTGAAGAGCAGTAGCATGGGGGAGGCCTGAGGAGGGCCCCTCCCACCCCCCGTAGAGGAGATGGAGTCCAGCCTTGGCGGTGGTGGCTGCATGCGAGATGCACTCAGCCCGTGGTGGACCTCAGGAAGTGAGACTGAGTGGTTTTCAGTGTTTTTACAATTCCTACAGTTCCATAAAGTAAACAGGCTGAACATATTTCATCTGTGTACTTAGACATAGATGTAGATATACACGCCCGAAGAGCACTGTGATGTTCCCTGTGCCCCCAGTCCCTCTGTCCTCCTTAGTTCGGTTTTCCTGGTGCTGATGCTATCCATTCTGTCTGATTTGTAGCCACAAGCTTAACTCTAGACTAAACAAAAAATTCCACAAGTAGTAAGTGGAGAATCGCTGTTCCTCGGGAGTAGAGGACAGTGCTCTAGACAATCCACAAATCTCCTCTGAATGACATGTGTTTGGTACTCTGAGTATTAATGACAACAAATCAGGGAAAAACTTTGCTAGTTGACTCTTGACCTCTGGTGGGTTTTACTGAGCGTTCTGGCTTCAGTTAGGATTTCACTTTTGTTGTTGTTGTTTTGTGGCTGAATAGGTTTCTGTCATCCATACACCAGTGTCTTTGTCTAGTCATCAGCCAGTGGGCACCTGGGTTGATCGCACATCTTAGCTGCTGTGAGTTGAGCTCTGAGAAACGGGTGGGTGCAGACAACCATTTCACGGGCTGACTTCATTTCCTTGGAGTGAATCCTCTGGGTTTCTGAGGGACCTGCGTCACAGGGCTGCGTGGTGTCTGCAGCAGTGTCCATTGCCACCCACAGTGTGTTAGGGCACTTGCTCACCATCGCCAGCATGTGTTAGGTTTTGATTGTTGAATGGGGACTGCTGTGAGTGAGTGGTGTGGCATTAGATCTTATTGTGGATTTATTTGCCTCTCCCTTCAGGCTGGTTATCCTGGGTATCTCTCCATGAGTCTGTTGCTGATTTGTAATTTATGTTTGGAAAATGCCTGTTTGTCTTCCTTGGCCATTTTCTCAGCTGAATAGCTTGTTTTGTTGTGGTGGGGTTTCTTGAGCCCCTCATATATCTTGGGAGTTAATACTGTGTCCCATGTGCAATTTGCTCATGTTTTCTCCCACTCTGTCAGTTTCTCTTTTGCTTTGTCGACTGTTTCCTTTTCAGTGCTGAAGCTTCTTAGTTTGATGTGACCCCGCCCATCTGTTTATGCCTGTATTGATTACCTCTGCTTGCACGTTCTTATGCAAGGAGTCTTTGGCTCTGCCAGTCTCTGGCAGTGTGTCCCCTGTGCTTTCCTCTAGTGTTTGCTGGTTCCCGGTGTTAACTTTTGTGCATTGATATTTGTGTGGGCTGTAAGGTAGAGATGTTGTTCCATTATGTGTGTGTGAACTGTGCTGAGATGCAGTTTTCCCACCGGCATGTTTTTTAACTTGTGGAAGCTGTCCTTTCCACAGGGAGTGGCTTTAGTTCATTTGTCGGAGATTAGTTGGTTTAAAAGCATTGTTGATTTTGAGTTGTTAAAATGTTCTCCATACTGATTTCCATAGAGGCTGTACCAGCCTGCAGCCCCACCAGCAGTGGAGTAAGGTTCCTTCCCCCTCCGCCCCCCGCCCCCGCAACCTCGCCAACAAGTGTTGTTGGTGCTTTTATTCATGTGGGCCAATCTTACTGGCGTCAGGTGGTACCTCATTGATGTTTTAATTTGGATTTCCCTTATTGCCAGGGAGCTTGAGCATTTTTTCATATGTTTATTTGCCATTTGGGTTTGTTCCTTTGTGAAGTGTCTGCCCATTTCCCGTGCCCATTTCTTGAGTGGCTTGTTTGTTTTGACATTTTGTTTGTTTTGTAGCTCTTTGTATATTCTGGAGATCAGCCCTCTATCACCTATGTGGTGCGCGAAGATCTTCTCCCATTCTGTGGGCTGCTTTTTTACTTTGTTGATTATTTCCTTCGCTGTACAGAAGCTTCTTAGTTTGATGGGGTCCCATTTGTTTATTCTGGTCTTGATTGCTATTGCCTTTGGTGTCCTTTTTAGGAAGTCGGGACCTACCCCTAGATCTTGCAGAGTATTTCCAACATTTTCTTCCAAAAGTTTGAAGGTTTCTGGATGTAGGTTTAGATCTTTTATCCATTTAGATTTGATCTTAGTGTATGGTGAGAGATGTGGGTCTTTTTGTTTCTGCAGGCTATTAACCAGTTGTCCCAACAGCATTTATTGAACAGACCTTCCCATTTGCCTGGATTGTCGTTTGTCTTTTTGTTAAAGATTATTTTTTTTAACATATTGGTTACTCAATACTATGTCAATTAATTCCATAATGATGTAAATTTTTGCTGATGGTATGTTGGAGCTTTTAATTGATCAGGATGATACTCTGCTGGCTCTGCCTTCAGACCAGAAAGGGTATACCTAAGAAGCCGTTGAACTTGACTGGACAATAAGATGCTGGACTCTATGTTTGGTATATGCTTGCAATGGGGGAATCTCAACTGAACTTGAACTGTGGTTATGCAACAAGGTGGAGGAATCCACCATGGTGGGAGGGTTTGGGGAGGGGTGGGGAGAATCCAAGTACCTATGAAACTGTGTCACATAATACAATGTAATTAATGAATAAAAAAATAAATTTAAAAAAAGCGTTGTTAATTTCCAGTGTTTCCTTTTATTGTAGAGTGGTATCTCATTGAGGATTTAATCTGTATTTCTTTGATGTTTAATGATGTAAGCATAATACCATTTTTACTACCTTCAATTAAATATATATGCATATGTTTTACACATGTTCTTCCTAAGTTTTGAGATTTGTATGTATATTCTAACTATATGTATATATTTCATATATACTTGCATTTGTATAGAAATGCTTGTCAAATATGTAGCTTACAAATATTGCCTTTGTAGTTTGTGTTTCATGACCTCAGTTTTTTAAAATTTCAAATTTTGGTAAAATCAAATTTATTCATCTTCCCTTTTATACATCATGCTTTTGAGGTCAAATCTAGGAACTGTTTGTTGACCCCTAAATACCAGAGTTTTCCTTAATGTTTACATACTATGTGTGTTTTAAGTGAAAGTTTCTTTTTCCCCTGTGGAAATTTCGTTTGGAAGGGTTTTTAAATTATGAATTTAAATTCTTGGATAGAGTTTAGTTGTCTGTTCTTGGTTGAGTTTTTGATAGTTTGCGGTTTGCAAGGAATTATTCTTTTTTACTTATTTTCTTCTGAATTATCAAGTATGAAGTTACTCATATTCCGTTATTGCCCTTAGAATACTGGCAGCAGGACGTTTACGGATACCTCTTGTGTCATTCCTGATGGTGGCGAGTTGTGCCATATCTTTTGCATTCTTTTTCAGTCTTCTTAGAGGTTTATCAACTCTAATAATTTAAGTGCTGATTTTCATTAATTATCTATTGTTTTCAAGTTCATTGAGTGCTGTATTATTTCATTCTTATTGCTCTGGGTTTCTCTTACTATTTAATTTTTTTCTGATTTCATGATATAAGATCCTAAAGTATTGATTTGAGAACTTTATTTTTTTCTAATATAAGTGTTATGTTATATAAATTGCTTTCTCAATCTTACTTCAGCTGCATCTGTCATGTTTTAATATGATCGTTTTCAGTTTCATTCAATTTATATAGCACTGTTGTAATGATATTAAAACCAGAGAAGAAAATTCCAAAAAATGAAACAAAATTTAGATGAAGATGTTTTTATTTCACTTAATTCTTAAAGAAGGTTTTCATGGAATATTGAATCTCTGGCCTGGCCTGGTACTAGTGGGTGGAGGGAGAGGCTTTGGATCCCCACTGATGTTATTATTTTTTGGCGGGGGGGTTGGGAATGTGAGCTTGGTCTGCTTGTGTTGAACAGAGTGAAAATATGCCTCCAGGGAGTTTTTCTGTTACGAAGATTGGTGAAATTGTTGGGTCACGTGGTAAGATCATGACTAACATAATAAGAAACCACCCAAATCTTGTTTGGTTGTGCCCTTGTTCATTCCCAACTACAAACTTTGAACAGTTATGGTTGTTCTACGTGCTCACCAACGCTTATGTTATTTGAATTTTTGTATGCTAGATTTAAAAATATGCTGTTGGGTTTTTTTTATTGCATTTCATTTTATGACATCGTTTCATAGGCTCCGAGGTTCCCCCAACCCCTCCCCGTACCCTCCCCCCATGGTGGATTCCTCCACCTTATTGCAGTATTACAGTTCAAATCCAGTCTTGTTTCTTTCAGTGCAAGCATGTACCACGCATAGAGTCCAGCATCTTACTGTCCAGATCGATTCAGCAGTTTCTTGGGGAGACCACCTCTGGTCTAAAGGCAGAGCTGGTAGAATATCGCTCCGACCAATTAAAAGCCATAAATAACATCAACAACAATTTACAGCATTATGGGGTTAATTGACATGATATTGAGTGATTGATATGTTAGAAAATGCAAGTTCTTAACCACATCCTGTGACTATTTCATTAACATTTCAATTTTAGTTTATATACAACCGGCTTCTATCCACCTTAAAATGGCAGTAGGATACTGTTCAGCTGTCTCGTGTCTATTTTCATTTTTGTATTTAGCAAGAAATTTCTAATTTTACTGGGACTGATGTGGCATAACAGGGTTAGGCAGCTACCTGTGATGGGTACCAGTTCTAATTCCATATTCCAGTCATTCTCATAGGAGCCCAGTGGGGTTCCCTTCTGGCAGAGTGGATGATTGAGGGGGTACTCTAAGGATTTAAGAGGATTTGTGAGTTCAAATGAAATCTTGTGATATTGCCTGTGGTTTAGTGTCCAGACCTTAGGGTACCAATGTCTGAGTCATCTTAGCCAGATAATTTTTATTCTCAGAAATTTAAGAAATAGCTTAGTGCCTATTTTTCTGCTTGTGTGATAGGATAATAATACTTAACTTGCTTTCTTTACAGTTTGTTGGAGTAAAACTATGTGAGTGAAGTTAAATATGTGTGTTTTCAGATGCTATCCTTGTGATGCTAATATCTGTATCTAGTCATATTTCTGTATCTACAGTGTAATTGCCCCAGTCATATTGGCTCTTATGTGTTTCTGCTGCATAAACTTTATGTCACTTAAGGTACTACTTGACTATAGCAGTCACTGGGTGTTGATACATCCCAGTAAAAGGAGATATGTTACTATAAGGCTCAGTGTACCCATAGAGACTATCGCACTTTTTCTGTTCTCCATGTATTTCTTGAAATCTTCACAAGTGCTCCAAATGTACTTCTGAGAACATCTGATTACATTCTCCCTTCATTCTCCAGGGACATAATTATGTTATCTATCTTTTCACAGAACTTTGGATTACAAGGCTAGTATATGTTGCAAAGATATTTCCTCCGTCTCTGCCTGCAGGTTTCTTTTGAATGCATGCAGCCTCTGAATGACAGTTTTGTTTGGCGTGTCTCATGGTTGACTTACTTGAGTATAAGAATTCATTGTTCATAACTCTTCTGCCATGTTTTGTTTTATTCTCAAAACCGGGCTATTATCTATTGATTTAAGTCTGAAGCTTATTGAAGTATAGTAGCATTGGGAAATTGATAGGAATTATTCCTTCTGCAGCCGAGGCATCTGCCAATTTTGTACAAATATGTTTTTTAAAAAGATTTATTCATTTTATTACAGCCAGACATACACAGAGGAGGAGAGACAGAGAGGAAGATCCTCCGTCCGATGATTCACTCCGCAAGTGAGCCGCAATGGGCTGATGCTGCGCCGATCCAAAGCCGGGAACCAGAAACCTCTTTCGGGTCTCCCACCTACATAGGTGCAGGGTCCCAATGCATTGGGCCGTCCTCGACTGCTTCCCCAGGCCACAAGCAGGGAGCTGGATGGGAAGTGGAGCTGCCGGGATTAGAACCGGCGCCCATATGGGATCCCGGGGCTTTCAAGGCGAGGACTTTAGCCGCTAGGCCACGCCGCCGGGCCCCAAATATGTTTTTTTAATTTATTTATTACAAAAGGAAAAGTGGCAGGGGTTAGCAACAAAGTGAGAGAGAGGGATGGAGGGATAGAGAGAGAAAGAGAAATCATGATTTGATACCAATGATTCACTCCCCAAATGTCTGTGATAGCCTGGCCAAGTCTGCAGCTGGGCCAGGTCAAATTCGGGAGTTCAGAACTCCATCTTGATCTCCCATATGAATGTTAGGGGTCCAAGTACTTGAACCATTTTGCACTGCTTTCCCAGTGTATTAGCAGGGAACTAGATTGCAAACAGAGCAGGCAAGACTGTTAGTAGGATGCTGGTATTGCAGACAGTGGCTTAATATGTTGCACCACAAAGCTTGCCCCGCTAAAATGTATTTGGCATGAATCTTAGCAGCTTTTCAATGCTACCTTTCTCTACCCATATTTTGGCTGGTAAGGAAACTGTGTCCATGATGCAATGCTGTGCTGTACTTTGGTAGCACTGAAGGAATCTAGAGATAACCTCCAAAGATGCAGAAACAAAGTAATGGAGAGACAGAACTTCTATCATTTCCTAATTTTAGCCCAAAAGGGCCTTTTGCTCATAATGTGGTTCCAGGAACATCTGGCAGTGTCATCAGTCATGTTTGCCATTCCTCCACCACTATAACAACTTTCTTCAGTTTAAGGCCACTTAGAGCAGAGCTTCCTTATGTCAAGGGCCCTACTCCAGCTTCTTGTATTTATGGGAAGTATTGAATTCTTCTGAATAGGAGTGTAAGTGATAGGAAACATTTTCTGTATCTGCACCTTCAAATGTGTTGCTTCCTCCATACAGGGCCTTTTTCCTCTAAGGAATTTACCTTGGACTCTAGCCTGTAGGATTGCTGTAATTCTTACCTATGTTTTTTGAGACTGTAAACTTTGTAAAGTGTTTTTCTTTACATGAACTCATCTGATTATTGGAATTTTATATATGACGAAATGGTTTGCTGACATGTGGAAACAGTTGTTTAATATCACCAGTATGCTTAACAAAATAACTCAGTTCTCAAAGAGACAAATGCCATGTGTTTTCTCTGATACTTGGCAGGTAAGCGAGAACACACAAAATAAGCTAGAAATGAAATGTTCACTTTGGGATCTGATTGTAGTTTTTAGCTCATGTTTATACCTCAGTAGAAATGTGTTCATTTGGTATTTCTGCTTTTTACTTATTGAATACAATTAATGAAAAATTAAATCTGTGAGAACAGTGTGGATTAAAATTGTGACTACAGGTACTGTTGAAGAGAGGGAATGGAGGGAGAGGTTAGGGGCAAGGAATAGGGGAGCAAGGGAGTGTGGTGTGTTTTTGGAGCTTTGCCTATGGAATGAATTCAATTTGCTTCCTTTATATAAATAATGGTAAAATCATACAAGCAGAAATAGAAGAAACAGAACTTCCGGGGCCTGGCGCAGTTTCTCAGTGGCTAAAGCCTCACCTTGCACATGCTGGGATCCCATATGGGTACCAATTCATATCCCAGCTGCTCTGCTTCCCATCCAGCTCCCTGCTTGTGGCCTGGGAAAGCAGTCGAGGATAGCCCAGGGCCTTGGGATTCTGCACCTGCGTGGGAGATCCAGAGGAAGCTCCTGGGTCCTGGCTTCGGATCAGCTCAGCTCTGGCCATAGTGGCTACTTGGGAAGTGAAACAGTGGATGTCTCTTCTTCTGTCTGTAAATTTGCCTTTCTGTTTTCCTTGTCAGTTCAAAGGTTTCCCAACTCTGGGATAACAGCTCTCTTCATTTGCATAGCCACTGAGTCTCCAAATCTCTTAACTTCCTCTGCTGCTATGACTCTTGGATTTGTACCTTCCTATCCATCTCCTTTCCAGTCTTTATCACCTCAGCTACACATCCCCATTATCTCTTTGGGAGGGCAATGATAGATGAATTACAGCCACTGGGCTCAGAATTCTGATATTGGGTGGAACTCAAATGGATTGTGTCACCTACTTAGGCACACAAACCTGAAAGTCTGGTTTTACCCTTCTACTCTCTCGCGTCTAGCACTGTGTCTATGTAGAGATTCCATGATTGTAGACACGAAGAGACCTGAATGGCTACATGTCGATCACTAAGATTTAGCAAGGAGTGTTTGACTTTCAGCTGAGTAATTCTGAGGCTTTGTCCTTCGATAGGGATTCAGCCGGTTACCTGTTTTGTCTTTATTTTTAGTCTTATTTTAATTTTTGAATTTTCTTAGTATCACTTAACTTACTTTTAAAAACTATCTTATCATCCCAGTCAATTAAGAGTCCCAATATAACATCAACAGCAATTTGCAACATTATGGAATTGACATGGTTTTGAGTAACCAGTATGTTAAAAAAAAAAAAAAGAAGCAAGTTCTTAACCACAACCTATGATTAGCTCATTGACATTTCAATTTTAGTTTATATACAGGACCAGCTCTAACTTCGGACCAGAAATGGTCTCCCCAAGAAACTGTTCAACCCATCTGGACAATAAGTAGCTGGACTCTATGCTTGGTATACGTTTGCAAGGAAAGAATCTTGATTGAATTTGAACTGTAATACTGCATCAAGGTGGAGGAATCCACCAGGGGGGAGGGGCGTGGGGAGGGGTGGGGGGATTCCCAGAGCCTATGAAACTGTCACATAATGCAAAATAATTAATAATAAAAAACAAAAAACTATTTTATAATAATGTCATTTATATGTAAACTTATGACCTTTTCTTGTTTGTCATAAAAGAATGTTCATTGGTATGTATCAGCTGAAACAGGTTTTTTTTTTTTTTGTCATTTTACTAAGAAATAAAGAGTCACTAATATGGTCTCCTAGCCTAAAAGACTTTAATACTTCTTAGCTTATCTCTGATCAACTTGGTTATAGAACTCTAATTATATGAAAAAAATGTAACTATCATAATGTCAACCACATTTAACCTTCTTGATATCCCATGATTCTTTGCACTAAGGACGCAAGGCCAGGTCTTTGCTGACTGCTTGATAACTGAATGAGTGATTATTCTCCTTGTTAATGGACAATGATATAGAAAACTCTTCCATATGTACGGAATATTAATGAGAAGCTGCACAAGCTGAGATAAGACTATAAGATGCTGTGAGCAATCACTTATAAGAACATTATAAAAAATATTACTCGTCAGGGATGTATCCAGTTGTGGGGTCTCTGTATGACGAATGAGGAGGGAAACAGAAGAATGAACTGTAACATTTTTGAGCAATTCACAAGCACGTTTTTTCCCTGATTCATGTTACTGAGTATTCCGTTTACTTTTTATGAAAGATTCCACAAACTTTGTGAGATAGCATTGCAGATATTGAAATGCCAAGGAGAAGTCTTTCCTTAATTTCTATGCCAGATATGGTCTCTCAAGCATTCGTCCTTCATGAAAAATGAAATTAAGAACATTACTGAAGAAATTCCAGCCAACCCCCAAGGCTGGCTAATCTTAACTCCATGCTATTTTCTCCATTTTTTTCCGGTGCCATCTCTAATTGGGAAATTTAGGAAAGCTATTCTGGACTACATTTTTGGAGGATGTAGTAAAAGAGAGAAAAGGTTCATAGGCTGTTGCTTAATTCTCCAGTTCAATTCATTTGGCTTCTATAAATAGGATCTCTGAGTCAGTTTTTCTAACAGACTGCTGGAATGTCACAACCACAGGAGCTGAGAGATCATCCAATCCTGTTTTTTTCTCAACTGAGTAATGTAGAAATCACATTTAAGAGAGAGAAGGAATTTACTGACCCTGAGTGTTGACTTAACTTATGTTTATAATTCTATTAAAGTAAGAATGTAAAGCATTTAAGAAATGTGTGTTGTAAAATGTAATGTATAAAAGTAATACACACAAAGCTAAGTATACCTTATAATTAGAAAATATGTGATGACTCCATTTTCCCCTCCCTTTCTTTTAGTGAAAGAACACCTGTATGTGTACAGGGTCTTTGTCTGGAAGGAACATCACTTTTGTCTAATATGTCCATCTTTGAAAAGTTTTCTGTCTAGCTTTTATTAAAACAATGCTCAAAATTCTGTCCATTCAACTGTTAATGCAACTACATAAGCATAACATTGTTTGATCATAAGAAATCACATTTATTTTTAACATGTTGGTTGCTCAATACCATGTCAATTAATTCCATAATGATGTCAATTGTTGCTGATGGTATGTTAGTGCTTTTATTTGATCGGGATGATACTCTGCTGGCTCTGCCATCAGACCAGAGAGGGTCTCCCCAATAAGTAAAAAAAAAAAAAAAGAATATGTCTTTGGAAATTTTACAATAGTCATAGAAATAAAGACACAAAATTATAATATTCTAGTAGCAACGCAGAAACCATCTCCCCAATACATTTGTAGAGCCTAGTTTGGAAAACATCTTATAATAGCCTGTTATTTTACAAAAGAAAAATAACTAATCAAGATAATATGTAACCCAGAAGTAGAGCTGCAACTCAAATACAAACTTGAAGCCAGTTTCTTGACCCTCAGTAAATTTTCTGCAGAGCCATAGTGTGTGTGTGTGTGTGTGTGTGTGTGTGTGTGTGTGTGTATATATATATATATATATAAATAAATTGACATATCATGCCCAAGTATAAAATCCCGGTATTAACTCCCAGGACCTTTGAAGTTTGTTTTTTTTAATTATTGGGAACTGAGGAAGCTCTGTCCATCCACTCTTGTCCATCCACATCTAGCTATTTTTACATGAAATCTTATTTGTTGTGATATTAATTTGGTACCTTATTTGTTATGCTCTCAGTGTTTAAGGCAAAAGGAATAGGAAAGTTTCTGGAAAAAAGTAAACTGGGAAACAAGGGACAAGGGAAAACTGAGTTGAGATAGTTAGATCTGTGACAGTGCTTTGTATTTGCAGGTGGCTTTTATGTCAAAGCCCCAAATCCTACCTTGGGGAACAAAAACAAATTTCATGGGATAAGTAGGTAACCACATTGCATCCCTGTATTTTAGTTTCCTCAAATGTACAGTGGGAAAGTGGACAAGTAATCGCTAATCAGCTTTGGTATTCTGCGTGTTAGAAATCAGCAATTTGCTGTACCACCATGTTTACCTTATTTACTCCTATAGTTAGATTCCATTTTTGGTTGAAAGACAATATACACTGAATTTTTCTTCATGCCCATAAATTATAGACAGGAAGTGTTTTATACTGCATCGTTAGGTAGATGGATATAAAATTTATTGTATTCCAATTTTATTTCACATTGCTTCTATTTTATTTTTGTCTTTTTTTTTGAATTATTTATTATTTAACTTCAGTAATTACATTGTATTATGTGACACAGTTACATAGATACTTGGGTTCTCCCCACCCCTCCCCAAACCCTCCCACCATGGTGGATTCCTCCACCTTGTTGCATAACCACAGCTCAAGTTCAGTTGAGATTTCCCCATTGCAAGCATATACCAAACATAGAGTCCAGCATCTTATTGTCCAGTCAAGTTCAACGGCTTCTTAGGTATACCCTCTCTGGTCTGATGACAGAGCCAGCAGAGTATCATCCCAGTCAATTGAAAGCTCCAACATACCATCAGCAAAAATTTACATCATTATGGAATTAATTGACATAGTAATGAGTAACCAATATGTTAAAAGTAAATGCGGGTTCCCAGCCACCTTCTGTGACCACCTCACCTATACTTCAATTTTAGTTTATACACAACATATAACATTCAAAACATAACATGTTATACATAACATCATATCATCTTAAATTAAGGCAAACATGTGGTATTTAACCTTTTGGGATTGGCTCATTTCCCTTAGCATTATGGTTTCCTGTTTGTCTTTAAATTAGAATTTTGAGCGAAGTATCATGTTGTACATGTATAAAGGCAGAAGTGACAGGGATGATGTTTTTAAAAGATTTTTAAAATAAATTATTGGAAAGGCAGATTTATATAGAGAAAGAGAGACAGGAAGATCTTCCATTCAATGGTTCACTCCCCAGGAGGCCACAATGGCCAGAGCTGAGCTGATCTGAAGCCAGGAGCCAGGAGTTTCTTCTAGGTCTCCTATGTGGGTACAAGGTCCCAAGTTTTTGGGTCATCTTTTGCTGCTTTCCCAGGCCACCAGTAAGGAGCTGGAAGGGAAGTGGAGCAGCTGGGACACAAATTGGCACTCATATGGAATATGGGTGTGTGCAAGGTAAGGATTTAGTCACTGAACCACCATGCCAGGTCCAGTAATGATTTCTTATTGTTCTCGCCTTCAAATAAAGATGCAGTGATGTTTACATAACACCTTGAAGGATGGGTAGTATTTGGAAGGTTAGCCAGTAAAAATGGAGGACATTCTAGTTTGTTGAGGAAGCTGGGTACGTACGCTATAATAGCATTCAGGGGAGTTTGAACTTGATTAATGGATGCAAAAAGGTTGATTGGGGCTTTTTGTCCCATGAGTATAGATATTCCCATGGAACACATAAATAATGAGTTCAAGTCCAGTGCCTATCGAATCTGTTGGTTTCTTCCATCCTTGGAGATGATGTGCTTTCCTCTAAAGCTCCTTTGGCATGTTGTCACCTCTTAGGGAGTGCCCCGAATGACCTTGAAAACTCATCTGGGGGGGACGGTGTTATGGGATGACAGATTAAAGTACTGCCTGTGTCGTTGGCATCCAATATGGGTGCTGGTTTGAGTCGTGGCTACTCCACTTCTGATACAGCTCCCTGCTAGTGTTCCAGAGAAAGCAGCAGAGGTTGGGCTCCTGCACCTAGGGGGGAGACCCATACGAAGCTTCAGGCCCAGTCCTACCAGTTGCTGCCAGTAAGTGAACCAGCAGTTGGAAGCTTTGCTCTCTGTCTGTTCTCTCTGTGATTCTACCATTCAAACAAGTAAGTGAATCTTAAAGGAGTAAAGGAAAATATTCACCTGGGCTTCAGTTTCTGCATCTGTAACATGAGACCATGGAACTCTATAGTCATTGTTTGTTCTTTCTCTCCTCCCTGCTAAACCCAAGCGATCACACAACCTCCCAAGTGAAATGTCTCACACCAATGATTATATCTACCTGTGTAGAGGTGGGAAGGTATTATCATTAGATCTGCCAGTTTCTAAATTTTTGTATTTTTATATAGTCATAGCCAATAGAATAATTAATATGGTGCATTAAAAATATGCAGGAAATATGCAGCCTTTTTAGACCTTTTAACTACAAGTATCAGAACACCCATAAGTGACAAAAGCAAAAGGCACATTAAAAAGTATATCTATTTGACATGTTTAGGGACACAGAGAGCTCCCATTCGTTAGTTTTCTTTCCGAATACCTTAATAGCAAAGTTGGACCAGACTGAAGCCAGGAACTTAGAATTTAGTTGAGGCTGCTAGCTGTGTGGTAGGCATCCGTCACTGGAGTCATCATCTCCCTCCCGTGGACCGAGCACGCTTTAAGATTTTAATACAGGGTTAGAATTTTTCAAGGACTACTGATCTCAGTGGCGGAGCAGCATATCAGAGATAACATTTTTCCATCTTTGTCTTCTGTTATCTTCACTGTGTTGATGATATCTCCCTCCTGGTTGTGAAACAGTTGTGGCAGCTCCAAATATCATGCACAGATCAAACCATATTGAATGAAGAGGAAGAGTGGACTTTGAATGTTTCTTCCTTTTTTAAATTATTGTTATGGAGAAAAATCTTCCCCAGACAACTTCCCTCAGTCTCCAATGGCCAGATAAGCTATAGCAGTATAGTCTCCTCTTAGCTGCAGAAGGGATTGGAATGTATCTGGCATATCCAGCTTCTGTACTGGGAGGTAGTTCTGCCTGAGTAGGGAAGGTGGGAGGGTACGGGGCTGGAAAGGTGCCTGCCACAGATGTCCTTTTCCCAATATTATTCTTACTATCTCCTCTTTATGTAGCTGCTGGGAATTAAAGCTAAGCGTTTAGCATAAATCAGAGCTTTTATGAATTATCTGAATAATTAGAGTCATTGTATTGGCAGGATCCTTATTTTATTTCATCTCAAAGTTCAATGATAAATGGGCTTCCATTGCCCCAGTGAGCTCCTCTGGTGCTAAAACCGATGGTTTTTTTTTTTTTTTTCCTTCTTGAATTTGACTTTAGGAAAATAGCTAAAAATGTACAGGGATTGTGATAAAGAGCAGCTTAAATTCTCAAAAAAAATTTCTTTTTGCTTTGAAAATCTCCATCAACTATCAAAAATGAGACCAGATTAAATGAGTGTATGAATATTTAGTGTAAAATTAGGAATGTGTTACTAAAAACCAGGGAAGAGTTTAGAGCTATGACCATGAATAAATTGTGAAATATCGGCTTACTTCTCCGCTACAACACTGACCTAAAGAAGCTTTTCTGTTTCCCCAGCAACCTTGCACGGCATTAGCTTGCTTCCCTCAGAGTAAATTAAATGTGATTTTCAAGTACTCACTTCATTATTTCAGAAATCACAATGCCTTGCAGAAATAAGAACATTTCATAAATCATATTGGAGTTTATTTTTAAGCCAGAGGAGAGAAAGTATTTATTTGGAAATTTTTTTTTCATTTAAATCTACTAAATTTCCAAAGACTTACAAATTATCTCTATGATGAGGTGGTAAATGGAGCAGAGTATGCTTCATTTACCTAAAATATGTTAGTGACTGCCATCATATTTTCAACAAAGGGTTTTAGTTACCAGGGCCATGAGAGTGATAAAAGCTACTTCTCAAACGAACTGCCTAACTTTATGATAAAAAATTCTAGAGGTTAAAAAATCGTATTAATGCTAACATTAATATATCCCATTCTACCCACACATATTGGCCTTAAATCAGAATTTTGCTTGGATTGAAGTTCCAGAGCCTTTTTCTTAGAAGCAAGTTGGGCCATTGTACATTGTTCACTAAAAAGCAGTATATTTTCCAGTTTGAAACTGGAAGTCCTACTGTAACTTCTAAAATAGAAGTTTGGTCTGGTAACTTCAAGCTGATACTAGGCATTTAGCTAAAAATATGCAGCATAACAGGGATTAGATTTTTTTTAAGTTCTAGAGTCTCTTTTCTGTTATAATTTCTTTCATTAGAATTACTGAAGCCACAGATAACTTTTGGTCACAGTTATTTTTTGCTTTTAAAACTTTCTATTTAATTTTATTTGAAAGGCAGGGGGAGAGAGAGAGAGAGAGAGAGAGAGAGAGAGAGAGAGAGAGAGAGAGAGAGAGAGAGACTGACCCACCAATCCCCTTGCCTCCAAATGTCCAAACATTTAGGCTAAAGCCAGCAGCCCAGAGCTCAGTGTGGGTAGAATATCAACTCATACCTATAAGGATATGCATTAGCAGGAAATTGGAACAGAAGTGGAGCCAGAACTTGAACCTGAGTGCTCTGATACAGGAAACAGGCAACTCAACCCCTGCACCAAATGCCTAACTCCTATTTACCATTTTAAGATCATTTTCTATTACATAGCCTGCCCCAATGCACGTGTATATGAACTTGTCAATGTTGAGACAGGGTTTCTATGACCTTCTAAGACTCTTGATACAGAAGTATTTCCTGTTCCCTTGTGATCCTAGGAAATCATGAATCGTGTAGTCAATAAAGAGATGACATTCTCACAAATCATCTAAAACTGTTTTAGACCTTCATGATGTCTGAACCTGACAGTCTCAGCTAGGCCTTAAGGAAATCCTCTGTTCCTCACACTGTCTAAAGAAAGTTTTAATCAGTTAGTAATGTCATAGCCCCATGTCTTGTAAAGCAGACAATGTCAAATACAAAAACAATCACCTAATTTTTTATTTATGTGAAGTGACAAATTTCACATGTATCACATTACAGATTTAGAAACTTAGTGATACTTTCCACCCATCCTCCTACCCACACACACTTCTCCTTCCTTGTTTTCTCTTTATTCCTACATTTTACAATGGCATACTTTGGTTTCACTTGCCAATCACACTCCATTAGGTAAAGATATGAACTTCATCATCTGTGTGTTTGACTCTAGCCCTTGTCCAGGCTATAGAAATCTGGAGTTGAATGAGAGGAGTCTCTGCCATAGACTTATGGACTCTACAAAGCCTGAGGGCCTTGCAGGATTATATCCTATTACAAATGAAGGGACTTCTACGGATGTTCTATACAGGAGAGACTATATTAACATTTTTAAAGAAAGTTCATTGATAGAAAGTGAACAAATTTCGCATGCTTTACAATACAGATTTAGGTTCATAGTGATACTTCTCATCTCACCCTCCATCCTTTCCACTTCGTTCCCCACCCTACTCCTTGTTTTCCTCTTTTTAAAAAATTTTACAGTGCCATATTCTCACCTCACTTAGTAATCACAGGCTTAACTCTCATTGGGTAAAAGATTTCAACAATATCCAAGTAGAAAAATACCCTTATTATTACTTAAGAGTATAGTTAAAGGCTGTAAAAAGTAATCAGATCTCAAGTTGTCAACTCACGCATATGGATTATGTTTTTTGTACACTGTGTGTTAGTTATCATGGAATAGGGAAAGCATATTTGCCTTTTTGGAACAGGCATATTTCACAGAGCATGCTGGCTTTCAGTTGCATGCATTAATTGGTGCAAAAGGCAAGATTTCATTCTTTTTTATGGCTGAGTGGTATTCCATTGTCAATATATACTGCATTTTTTCCCCTGAATTTCTGGATTGATTCTGTATCTTAGCTAATGTGAATTAAGTGGCAGTAAGCATGGGTGTTCAAATACCTATCATTTGCTGATTTCATTTTGTTTGGGTAAATTCTCAGGAGTGGAATGACTGGATCATATTGTAGGTCTATTTCCGTATACCTGAGGAATCTCAAAACCGTCTTCCATAATGGTTGGACTAATATACATTTCCACTAATGGTGAATTAAGGTACCTTTTCCCCAATATTTCTGTCACCAGTTATTGTTTTTTGATTTTTGATGATAGCCATTCTAACTAGGGTGAGGTAAAATCTCATTATAGTTTTTATTTACATTACCCTAATGGCTAGAGATCCTGAATTGCATTCTTTGAAAATTGTCTGTTCATGTTCTTTCCCTGTTTCTTAAATGCATTATTTGTTTTGTTGTTGAATTTCTTGACCCTTTTATAGATTCTCGGCATTAATCCTCTGTCAGTTGCATGATTTGCAAATATTTTCTCCCATTCTGTTGGTTGTCTCTTCACTTTGAGGACAGTTTCCTTGAAGTGCAGACACTTGTTCCCTTGGTGTAATCTCATTTGTTTATCTTTGCTTTAATTACCTGTGTTTTGGGTCTTTTACGAGAAGGCCTTGCCTATGCCTACATCCTGCAGACTTTACCTACATGTTTTCCTCTAGTAATTTGATGTTATTAACTCATAGATTTAGACCCTTGATCTGTTTAAAGTTGATTTTTGCATTAGATATATTGAAAGAATGTGCAAATGAGAAGCTAAGGCTTGGCGGCACAGGTGGGGTAGAGAGTGCTCTTAATTATTGGAAAGGCTGGAGTATACAGTGGTAATATGTGTGCTTACACATGGTTGCCTGTTTAAATGAGATTCAACAGAAATGGAGAAAAGCACTCAGGAGACAACATAATCTTCCTAGAAATGAGTAATTTATTTACTGTGGTAAATAGCTTTGTTTGAGGTAATCTGAGGAAAGCTGTGATTATTCTTTCTTTCCAGAAGAATTTTATCTACCTATCTATCTATCCTATGTATGTACATGTGCATGCGTGCACACACACACACATACACACACACACATACACAAAAGCAAAGCTTGCAGATGATATCAAGGAGTTCAACACACCTCCCACAGCTAGTTTGTGAATCCAGATTAAGAACCTGATTTCCAATACTCCTCTTTTATCAAAGCATTTTCACATTTTAGGATTAATGGCATCATGGAGATACTAAGGCAAGGCTATGAAACTCATTGTGTAGGTGAAGTAAATGATGCACAGAGAAGTGAAGTGGTTTTCCCAAGATCACAGATCTGGGAAAGCTCTGAGCTGAAGTGTGAGTCAAAGTGTGTGTGACATGTGCACCATTTGAGTTCTATGTCCCAGGAATTGCTCAACACTTTGCTACCTCTTGGCAGGCGTGTAGAGGTGGCATAAACCTTAAAATGGTTGATGTGATTGCTGGTAATCAGTGTGTACAAAGCTTTGTAAATTATTAAGTACTGTATACCTGTCTGTTATCAGGCATAGTACACAAGGGGCTTGATTTGACAGTTTCCATTTTTGAGTCCCATGTTGGGGCATTTTAGCAGATATGTGATCTTGGCCAGATTATTTACCTTCTTTCATTTTCAACTTTGACGTCTGCTAAATAGAAATAAAAACATTTATCTTAGTGGCAATCTAAAATGAGATGATATTGATAAAGTGCTTAATGATATTGATAAAGTGTTCATTATCAAGTAATACGCATCCAGTAAAATTTAGCTGTTCTTGATGAATGATTTCATTAGTGTTATCATTATTCAAAGTAATTTTTATTTCAACAACTGTGTTGATCTCTAAGGAGGGTCTCCCATCCCTCATGACCAGTGTTGTGAAGAGATTTTCCTTGCTTTGTCTGAGTTGTGAGGCTCCGTGGATATGCTGCTTCAACACGTACCACAATGGACACTGGTGTATCGTTATTGCTTTTTAGAATAGTAACTTCTCTAAAATGAGTGAAAATACTGACCATGATTTTTATGATCTTACTTGGCAAAAGCTTGTATTTGTATTTCAGAACAGTGTATGTATGCTTTTCCCAATTGAAAGCAGCTTCAGGAGAGAGAGCAGGCATCACAGTTTTCCCTTTAAAGAGTAGGCATTCCATCAAACTGGCTAAATGTTAAAAATACCTCTAGGATGCATGGAAGTATTCACAGCGTAGGTCATAGTGTAAGTCAAGAAATCTCATGCTGATATTGCTAGGCGTCAGGGTGAACGTAATGAGGTAACAGCTAGCGTGCTGGAGTTATATAAAAGCTCAAAACTTCTGCCATCCTACAGTGAAATGGAAGCAGGTTTTGATTTTCCTATATTATGTCCATATCACTAATATCTATGCATTTCCCTTTGTGGATTGTAATTGGTAGATTAGGAAAGACAGTTGGCAAATCTGCCTCTTCCAGGTTTAAATGGTGTACGGCAATTAAATTGAAATTGGGCACAAGGATGCTTTTTAGAAAATGGTATCAGGAGTATTTATGCTGTCATGATTTCTAGCGGTAAATTTTTTAAGGCTTTTTTCTTTCCTCTCAATAAAAGCAACTGGAATACAATCACCTTATAGTGGTATCTTCACTTTTAACCTTCTACATAGATTTTCATATATAGTATTGAATTTTAAGTTTGG
The DNA here is from genome assembly GCF_030435755.1 of Ochotona princeps. Taxonomy (NCBI): domain Eukaryota; kingdom Metazoa; phylum Chordata; class Mammalia; order Lagomorpha; family Ochotonidae; genus Ochotona; species Ochotona princeps. The sequence continues at coordinate 97,821,880 of NC_080865.1, forward strand.
ATAAATGTACTAGAAGAAGATTTAGCATAAGTTTTATCTGTATCTTGCAGGATTTGACAACTGGTATTTTAGGCTTCAAGTAATGTAAACTATCAACTAAGGCTGATTTTATCAATTGATACAGTATTACTTTTTTTCTGACTATTAGTTTGCCTGCATTTCCAGACTTTCCATTGTTCTTTCAAGGAGGATAATTGAAGGCTGAAAACTGTTTTTATAAAGAAAGGAAACTCAGAATGTGACGAGTGTTGGCTATCAATGGTTACATAGTTTTAATCTTTGTATTTATAGTGAAGTAGAGAATTGTGGCAACTAAGAGATGGGAGATTCCCACATTTATCTCAAATTTAAAATCTTACCTACTCCCTTCATTTTGTGTCATGACCCAAACTTCCATTGGTAAAGGCCAAAATTTCTTTTTCCAAGATATAAAGCGAAGAATTCAGCAAGGCTCGATGAATTCGGTTTCTTTCCTTGCTTCACCTGTATAATAGGAACACCAGCAAAGGTCAAGGTAACTGATGGCATTCCTAGGAGAACTGCACAGTCAGCAGACATTGAGCATGTTAAAGCGACCCACACGAGTGATGCCTTCACATAGAAGGTGTCAGTATTTTTGTTTGAGTTTTATTTCCCACCAGCCAAAGAGAGAAGATCGCACATCTGCTAAGTGCCCCAAAATGGAATTCCAAAGGAACATTTGGAATTAAATGCTCCTGACTTAGGCCTGTGTCTGAATAATCCTTGAAATACTGTAATTGAGGGACTGCCCATGTTCCTCCTTTCTTCCCACTTTCCAAGTAGGTGTTCTTTTCTTTTTTTTTAACAACATACAAGGAAGTGAAAATGTTGAAATTAGTAAGAATTAACATATTTCTTTCTTTCTGCTACTTTTTATGCTTGGCTTCCAAAGTACTGCAAAAAAGAACAGAGAAGTATTGTTGAAAAGGTAAAAATATTGGGAGCCCAGCACGGTAGCCTAGTGGCTAAAGTCTTCGCCTTGCATAAGCCGGGATCCCATACTGACACTGGTTCATGTCCTGTGTTGCAGCTGCTTGGGGAGTGAACCAGTGGGTGGAAGATCTTTCTCTCTGTCTCTCCTTGTCTCTGTAATTTTGATTTTCCAATGAAAAATAAATCTTTTTTTTCTTTTTTTTAAAAGATTTATTCATTTTATTACAGCCAGACATACACAGAGGAGGAGAGACAGAGAGGAAGGTCTTCCGTCCGATGATTCACTCCCCAAGTGAGCCACAACGGGCCGATGTGCGCTGATCTGAAGCCGGGAACATGGAACCTCTTCCGGGTCTCCCGCGCGGGTGCAGGGTCCCAATGCATTGGGCCGTCCTCGACTGCTTTCCCAGGCCACAAGCAGGGAGCTGGATGGGAAGTGGAGCTGCCGGGATTAGAACCGGCGCCCATATGGGATCCCGGGGCTTTCAAGGTGAGGACTTTAGCCGCTAGGCCACGCCGCCAGGCCCGAAAAATAAATCTTAAAAAAGATACAAATATTGAGGTTAATAATATAATATTGAGTCAGCACTACACACAGTAGACAGATATCAAGATGACTGTATTAACCAGGGAGGTATTTTGTTGTGTTATTTTCATGTGAAATGGTTTCAGTAACAACTGTGGTTAGTATAGGAAAGGGACTACTACCAGGAGATTCTAGTACTTCAAACAAAAGTATTCTAACCTATTGTTGCTTGTAATTATTGCTGTTTAAAGAGGATTGCATTTTCTCAATGTGAAGATGACAGGGGTCCAGAAATGTATTGATTGAATGTATTAGAAATAAGGTCCTTCATTTTTTACTTGAAATAGTCAAAAGATTGTGCACGTTGAGTAGAATAGCATTAGGTTACCTGTACCTATTTGATCTTTAGCTTCTGTTGGAGTTATTAAATAGCACAAGCATCGTCTCTTTTCTTGTTTCTGCTTGTTTTTAAAGTTTTGGTTCATAATGGGTTTTTCCTTTAATAAAACTCCAAAACTTTGTTTAGTGGTGTGGGTGAAGTTGCCAGTCTAAAAGCAGCACATTACTAGGCAAACCGAGAGAGGAACTGAAGTTGTGGTTCTCATTCCCTTCTACTTGAGAGGCAGAGACGGGGCTGGTCGCTTCAGTCACGCATCAGCTGATCTGTGTTCCGCTACGCGATGTCCCTTGGCAATGCAGTTGAATGCATTCGTCTCTGTAGGTAGCATGGAGTTCTGCAGAGTGCTGGGATGTGCTATAGACAGTTCTGGTGTTTTCCACTCTGAATTCGTTTTCTACATTGAATCTGGTAAACAGTAATGCTTCTTCCCATTCCAGAGATACAAAGGACGCTTGGCACTTGCTGAGACATTTGTGACTTCAGGAAGGGCGTGTGGAGCATGCATACTCCACGTGGGCAGAAGGCAGTATGGGGTAGAGCAGTGAGCTGGGAGTTTGGAGTCACTAGGCCGGCACAAAGGGTCTACATTGTGATTCAGCAATTCACTGAATTTCTCTGAGCCGTACCAACTTCAGAGAGCTGTGGTGAACTTTACAATTTTTATCAATATCAAGAGAACAGATTTAATATGTTTTATGAATATAATTCCAAGGAGATAATCATACTTCCCTCCCTCCTCTTGGTTCCTCAGCCCTCCCCCCGCCTTCCTTTCTTTTCTTTAATTTTTATAATATATCTTTGATTTCGCTGACAATCACAGGATTAATGCATGTGGTGAACCTCTTTTTTTTTAAAGATTTATTTTATTTTTATTGGTAAGTCAGATATATGGAGAGAAGGAGAGACAGAGAGGAAGATCTTCCATCTGTTGATTCACTCTGCAAGCTGCCAAAAAGGCAGGAGCTGAGCCAATCCGAAGCCAGGAACCTCTTCCGGGTCTCCCACGCAGGTGCAGGGTCCCAAGTCTTTGGGCCATTTTTGCTGCTTTCCCAGGCCACAAGCAGGGAGCTAGGTGGGAAGCAGGGCCTCTGGGCCACGAAGCGGCACTCGTATGGGAGCCCGTCACGTACAAGGCGAGGACTTTAGCTGCTAGGCTACCGTTCCGGGCCCGTGTGGTGAACTTCTAAGCCAACAAGAAACATCTAGGCGTTTTCAAGAACTATAAAGCAGTAAATCAATGTTACTCATTTGTGTGAAAACACAGGACATGGCATGTCAGTTTGAATCATCAATATAAATGTGAGAATGAATGCTTGAAAAAAAAGTGTTACTTTTTTTCTGTTAATTTAACTCTTGTAAAACGATCATTTATAAACCCAGAGGTTCTCCAGTTGGACTTTTCCTGTTGTGGAATTTCCTAACAGTCTTTTTTTCTTGAAAGTTGATTTTGAACATCTCTTTTAACAAAGTCACAATCCTGGCAGGTATATTTCTGCTACAGCTTCAGTTACACTTAACTGCATAAAAAAATAAGACTTGGCTACTCGGCCTGATTGTATTGTCCATGTATTGCATGAGGCATCTCTTCCTTCCTGAGCCCTCCAAGTTAAACTGAGGAAGCAGCTCTTCCAGTCCAGCAAGGTTGCCTTGCCCTGACAGCTGAGAGGATTTGCCCAGTACTGGGGGAGGACCATGCTGTGGGTTAAGGGGAAGAGAGGACAGGATACCGGAATCCAGGTAGGGTGGGAGATTAAAGATGAAAGCAGAGAATTTAATTTCACTTCTAAATCTTAGCTTTACCATGTGCTTTTTCTTATTTAGAAGACAAATTGTACACATTTTCGTGGTTGTTTTCAGTAAATAAGTGTTTGGAGGTGTGGGCAGGAGCATTTGAAAGGTATGAATTGCAAATAGACTTTTCTATAATATGTAACTTAAAAATCATTTCATCTTAAGCTGGGTCTTTAGCCAGATAGCATGCATGCTTTGTTATTTTAATGCCAGCCTTCAGAAACATAATAAATCCATAATGTAAACTATGTATTCAAAATTGCCAAGCAAGGAGAGTCTCTTGTATAACAAAACAAAACCTGGTGCACACTGGAGAATAGCTGTAAAAGCTATCGCTGTGAGTACAGATTCATAGAAGTGAGAGGAAAGACTGCTTTATTCCATGTCATTTTTCCATACTCTGAAGATTCGGAGCGGTGTTATTTGGCAGGCAGTCTTATTTGGAGGCAGGTGTTAGACATTCAATTATCATAAAGACTCTATGAGGAGGATGACCACATGATACAAATTTATCTTTATTCTAATATAGTTTACAGAGTTTTTTTTCTGACAAATTACACTATACTTTATGGAAATGTAACATTTTGTATGAATGGGAAGGATAAGCCTGGTTGCATGCTAATGAGGAAGACAAAGTAACTTCACTCTTATTTGCAACTGGCCCAGACTTTTCCATTAGCAAATTAAAATCTGTTCAAATTTATTTACTAATATATTAGGAGAAGCTTCAAGGTAACCCTTTGACCTGTATTATATAGCAAACAACTGTAGCAGTGAAAATAATTAATAGCATGTAATGCACCTCCTGTTTAGTTCTTTCTCTTGCCCAGAGGTCAGCTGTATAGTGAGTTTGCCATCTGCATTCGGTTACAAGGGTATATTTACTTAAAAATTATCAATTATAGTTTTAAATGGCTTTCCTTAATTGCAGTCTCCTTATTCCAGTGAGATACAGATCATATATATTCTTTGTGTTTGTGTTTTTTATCACCTGCTCCTGACCAATTCTGGAGGCGCCTATTCATTTGAAAATAATGTCCCCTGAAGTCCGTTATGTTGTTTGCGTTTACCGCGTCATCACAAGGGCTGTGGCTTTGTTCCTCTTCATTTTACCAACACTGGAAAGATTCATGTTCACGCTCTATGTCCAGGAAACACCTCTCAATTACCTTGTAGATCCCTGCAAGGGAGGTTGGATCGCTAATGGGTCTGAAATTTTCAATATGGAAGTCCAGGTGTGTGAGGCTTCTCAAGAGTGGATGAGTGGCCTGGGCTTTGCTGACCTCTGCTGTTTACTTCAAAAGACAGTGGTGCATTTTCTCACAGCAGAGCACTGTTTCAAGGTGCTGATGATTGTCCCATTTTACTAATAAAACTAATCATGCTTCCGAGCATTGGAAATGACAACAGTTGGATAGCCAGAAGGGTGTGATCTGTGCCTGTCCCAAGAGCCAAGCTTGTGTGCTTCTCATAATTGCAAATCAAAATTGGAAACCAGGATTTTCATACATGCAATGGTGTGTCATTGCTGTTGCAGTTTTTCAAAATTTTTGTCAGAAAATTTCCAAATACCTAGGGATTCGGAGTAATAACTGTATTTGCTGGTTTTGTGATAGTAAGTTTCTGTAGGTAACAATAAAGTTCAAGGAGCACTGGTAGAAATATAATTAAAAATTGTGGAAGTGTTGGAGTTGCCGTGGAGCTGGATGGATGGGAGATTTCTGATTTTTGTTTGACAAAGGAAAAAGGTAGATTCTTAAATTTTTTTAAATTGAAAAGCCAGATTTAAAGAGAGGAGAGAAAAAGAGAAAAATCTTCCATCCGCTGGTTCACTCACCAAGTAGTTGCATCAGTCAGAGCTGAGCCTATTTGAAGTCAGGAGCCAGGAGCCTTCTCCGGGTTTCCCACGTGAGTGCAGAGTCCCAAGGCTTTGAGCTGTCCTTTACTGCTTTCTCATGCCACAAGCAGGGAGCTGGATGGGAAGTAGAGCAGCCAGGATTAGAACTGGCTCCCATATGGCATGCTGGCGCACGTAAGATGAAGACTTTTAGCCACTAAGCTACCGTGCTGGACCAAAGGCAAAGTCTTTAAACATTTATGAACCCAATGAAACTGTCGAATATATCTTGACAATAGGATGCTGGGATTTATATCATTCTCTATATCTACAATGTCAGGATACACTTAAATACTAGAATGATGGACTTGTGACTGGTTTTGAAGGACTATACAATTGTTATGATATAGGGGGAAATGCTGAAGAGGACGGAGGCAGGGGAAGGGTAGAAGGGGGAAATCCCTGAGCCTAAGGAACTATGTCATGAAAAAGAAAAAAAGTAAATATTTATGAGCTTAGGGAGTTCCATCTTCTTTTATTTCAAATTTTCTGGGCGAACTTTTTCTTGGCTATGCTTGGGCTGCTTGTGAGTTGCAGAAGCAATCCAAAGTGGGGGAGATGGAACCTCAAAGCAGGCATCATAGCAGCATTCTCACATTTTTATATGCCAGAAAATAAGGTTCAAAACAGTTGCCCTTTTTCCTTGGCTCCTGCAGCCTAATTCAGTAGCAAGGTGAAGATAGGTGTGGCTGCGTTTCTCCTTTCTTCCGGATTCAACCTAGATAGATGCCTGGAATCATAGCAGTCTATGTAAAATTGTAAGTCTGCAGAGACCTCCTGAGTAGCCTGTGAAGTTCAAGTAGCAGTTATTGTTTTCCTGTTTAGTAGATGTACTGTTAGGTTATTGGAGATCAAGTGACACAGTAAGTCACTGGGCTGATAGATGACAGAAAATGAATAGAACCAGAACCCAGTTAAAAATGACATTTAGTTTTAGAAGGATTCTCAAGTTAGGAAATCTTTAGGAAACACTCATCCCGTACAACACCATCACTTTCCCTGGAATCCTCAGCCATTCGTTGCCATCACCCGACTTTCATGCCGCAATTCCCAGCCAGTGCTTCTGGCTCCTTTCCTGCTTCTTCTTTAGCTGCTATGCTGTTTGACTCCACACAGAAATCAATGAACCCCATCATGTAACTTCCAGCTTTGGACCCATACCCTTCCTGGAAAACAAAGTGAAAGGACTTGCATATCTTGAATCCTCTGATCCTTGAGAATTAGAGCAGTTGGCCATCCTGATGCCGTAACTGAAACTACACTGGCCTGTAAGATGTAGCTTCTATTCCCAAATGAATGTCAGCTTCTCCTACACACATAGCATTGCAGCCTCTGCAGGGACTGGCATAGTACTCCAGATTCATAGGCAATCATTCCTTGATGAGTTGCAATCAATCTTTTAATTATGCAGACTACTTTTTCTGCAGTAATATCTGAGAACATTGTCCATAGTCCAGTTATTCCTATTCTACTTGCTATACTGGGCAGTTACTGTGGACTGAGTAAGTAATCTCAGAACCATAAACAAACTGTAATTTTTAAAAATGTGCCTGAAACTGTGCTCAGTTAAATTAAAAACATTGAATTCATCAGAGTAATTATCAGTAAAGAATTCCTTCATGGCATACATTATTATCAAGTAGAATTCATTGAAACATTTCAGTTTTAAAATGGCCTCCTAAAATAAAAGACATTGGGAATGGTGCCCGGCGTGGTAGCCTATTGACTAAGGCCCTTGCCTTGAGTGCTCTGGGATGCCATGTGGTTCTAATCCCAGCTGCTCTACCTCCCATCCAGCTCCCTGCTTGTGGCCTGGGAAAGCAGTAGAGGACAGTCTGAGACCTTGGGACCCTGCACCTGTGTGGGAGACCCAGAAGAGGCTCCTGGCTCCTGGCTCCTGGCTCCTGGCTCCTGGCTCCTGGCTTTGGATTGGCTTGGCTCCATCCTTATGGTTACGTGGGAAGTGAAACAGCAGACGGAAGATCCTTCTCTCTGTCTCTCCTTATCTCTGTAATTCTACCTTCGCAATAAAAAAAATAAGTAAAATCCTGAAAAAAAGGCATTGGGGATCCAACAGGAAGCCACTAACAAGTTCAATGAGCTTGAATTCAGGGGACTTGGGTTCCAACTGTGGCTCAATTATGAATTCTGGATCTATTAAATACCGAATGATTTGGAGCAAGTGAGTTGTTCTTCAGTTCCATTTTTTTTAAACCTAATAAAAATTAATTTGTTAATCATTCATTTATATTCTATTATACAGATTAATACTACTAATGTGTATTCAGTACTTATTAATATGCCTTTTTAAATACCTGTAATGATGCTCTGAGGCTGATGTTACTGTCTGCTCTGTACAGAAAAGGAAACTGAGGTTCATATTCCAAAACTATTTGTTCTTTCCTATTATTAGACTCTTTGAAAGACCTTTGTCTAGAATTGACCATGACATGGAATTAGGATTTCAATTTTATTTTTCCAAATAATGCTGATTTAATGAATCCTCTCATTCTTTATTTTTTGTTCCACACATTTTTAAAAATTATGTATATATACATTTAGAAAGATAAAGAGATCTCCCACCCACTGGTTCACCATTGAGATGCCTGCAGCAGATAGGGCTAGGCCGGGCTACAGCATGGAACTGGGACTCACTCCAGGTCAGCCACTGGAGGTAGGATTGTGTGGTGTGATGCTAATGAATTAACCCTTCATGTGCTGCAGAAAGCTGTAGTTGGGGAGCAGATCAGGCATTTCAGATATTCTCAAGCAGCATTAACTCTAGGCTAGCTGATTGCTCTATATCCCTTATTTTAATCGAAATTTTTTTTTAATCATGTATTGGATTTTTGTCTGCATAGGATCTACTTCTAAACCCTATTCTTGACCATTGATCTGTCTGGTCTTGTGCTATTTCACTATTTCAGTGACTGTAATTTAAAATATTTTGGTTTTTTCCAGGATAAATGTCTTTTTTTCCTTACACTTTTCTGTAGGCTGAATGTTCTAGGCCAGTCTTGACCATCTCTTTCCTTGATGAAATATGAGATTGTTTTAAGTTTTATAGGGAAGATAGCTTTGAGTTAACATTAATTTGGAGGAGTTAAAATTTCCAGACTATGGTATTTCCCTTTATTTATTCTCAGTGTCTTTCATATTCTTCATCAAAGTAATGTCAGTTTATTTGTGTAAGTCTTAGACATTTTGTGTTTATTTCTAAGAATTATTAATACTGTTCTTATTAAAGGCTGGAGCACACTTTTGAATAATGGGTGAAGCCTGGATTTGGGGTACAAAAGTATGACAAGCAAAAATATAGTGAAGATAGGAATGTGAATTCTGAGAGAAGGTGAGGGTTAAATGTTAAATTATGGGTAGAGAGACTATAGTGGTGGCTTTCATTATTGTGCTGGTAATACTTTCTTATCTCCTTGATAGGGCTATTATGAAGATTCTTAAAATATATGAAAATTAATCATTCAGTCTAATGCAAAGCAAACAGAATTGTTGAGGAACATTTCAGTGTTAGATGAACATATTCTGACACCTTGTGGTCATTTCAGAGTATATGTAATTTTATAACTGAATTGAGGAATACAGAGTTGAGTTATGTTGTTGTAATTTGGACAGCAAGGAGCAATAACTAGTTTGGTCACAGTAAGTGAAATGGCATGCTGCTGAGCCCGTATGCAGCCTGTGTTTTATCATATGCCCGTCAGTTCTGGTCCTGCAAGTGTTGGTTGATAAGTAGCATTAACTGACCAACATGTTTCTTCCTACTTGCTAACTTTGGATTCACAGTAAAATTTCAGGGAAGTTGTAAGTACTATAATTTTGTTTCTTTTCAATATTGTTTTGCCTGTTGTCAGTGTTGTAAAAAGTTTAAACCAGGAGCTTCACCTGGGTGTCCTAGGTGAGTGTCAGGGCACCAAACACTTAGGCCTTCTTCTGCTGCTTTTCCCAGGTATTTGTAGGGAGCTGGATCAGAAGTGGATAAACATGGAAACTAGCTGGCGCCCATATGGAATGCTGGCATTGTGGGAACTGGCATAACTCACTATACCACAATACCAGTCCCTGCACCTTTTATTTTAAGGTTCTCTTTATTAGTATTTTACTTGATAAGTAATTAAAACCTTGCTTTCATTAATTATTTGAACAATATTTTGTTCAGTTATTTATAACATATTTTTAATAGTTGCTCTAAGCTCTTAACCCACAGAGATATTTTCTGTTAAGTGCTTTGTTCATTTGTGGAGGGCTCCTGTGTTTCTTTTTTGTGTTCTGTAATTTTGTTAGAGTGCTGGTTCAAGTACTGCATACTCTCCTTCTGCATTTGGCTTTCTGCGAATGTTCCTGGGAAGACAACAAAAGACATTCCAAGTACATAGGCACCTTCCATCCATGTGGATGGCCTGGATGGAGTCCCTGGCTCTTGGCTTTGGCCTGGTTCATTAGCAGTCTGAACCAGCAAGTGGAAAAACCTCTCTCTCTTTGTGTCACTCTGACTTAAAGAAAGGAAGGAAGGAAGGAAGAAAAATTAATCTCATAAAAATAGGTATTTCAGATAATATGGTTACCCTTGATTTTTTAAAAGATTTTTTAAAAAAAGATTTATTTATTTTTATTAGAAAGTCATGTATACAGAGAGGAGGAGAAACAGAGAGCAAAATCTTCTGTCTGATGATTCCGTCTGATGATTTGGGCCGAGTCAGACTCCATGCTTGGGGCCCTGGCTCCAGCCGTCGCAAACATGCTGTGAGCTCTAGGGTCTTGGGGGTATTAAGTTGTTGCCCAGGTATGTCCATGTTGAGCCCACTGTGCTTGTGGATTATGAATCAATCCTGAAAGACTCCCAGCGACAGAGTAATTTTACCTTGAAGGTAAGCGAGGGTACTGAGACCTTGTGGTTTGGAGGAGAGAGACCAGACGCTCTTTATGGGTCAGACTGATACACCAGCCTACTTATGAGTCCTGTGTAGAACTTGTTATCACCGAACAATGCTGACCATCATACAGCAGTCCATGCTAAAGCTAGGGCTGGGGGCTTGTCTAGCAGGGCTAGATCCTAGTACCTGACAGAATGTTGGATCAGGGGACAGGTCACATTAGGCAGGGCCATGACACTAACCAGTACGCGAGAGAACCATTTCCAGGGGTAGATTCTAGTCTCACTGATTAGCTCAAGAGTTGGGGTGGTGATGGGCTGAGCTAGGTGTGACCATGAAACCTGCCATCACTCACAGGTAAAGGAACTGCCAACAGTCTGGACAGGTCAAGGCAGCAGTACCCAAATGTGCATCCTGAAATTTAGGGTGGGCTGGGCTGCAATGTTCACCGCTCGTACAAGGCCAAATGGAAGGCCAAACTATGCTGGGTACTGGCCTAATACCCACTGACATGTGTGAGAACTAGGTCTGGGAGTGGGTCAAGTGAGGGAACTTGGGAAACTCCCCTATTGGGTTACAACTCTCACTGATGATCGCATGATCCAGGCCTGGGGGTTGGACAAGCTGGGCAAAGTAGCTCCAATGGCTGACTAATGTGTGGGTTGATTATGGAAGAGGGCAGACTGGGCAGGGCCGAGCAAACCTTAGCTCACATGCAAGAATAGAAATGAGGATGGAGCACACGTCATGCTGAGCTAGGCTCTTACACCTGCTGCTCTACATGAGCCAGGAATTCTAGGCCTCTAAGGCAAAGGCCAAGACAGGTGAGGGGCTATGCCAAGCTGTGTCAGAGCAATCACTGGCATCTACGGCTGGGAACAGACCAGGTTGGGGAGCTAAGAGGATACCCTAGCTGGGTTGGGTTGGGGTTCTCACTGGTGAGTATGGGGGCCAGAGTGGGGGCTGCGTTCTGGTCTGGATATGGCTGCAGTCTCCCTTGGCACAAGTGTGGACTGGGACTGACACACCAAGCCAGGGTAGACTCCAGCACCATTTGGTGCTGTGGAGGAATAGATAGATACAGGACAGACTAGGCTAGGTCTCTGCCCCTACTGAGCCATGTGTGAGCTGTGTTTGGGTATGGACAAGCCTTGGGTGGGCTGAAACATCCAATAGTAAGAACCGGAATGAGTTGAAGGCCAGTCAGGAAAGGCCACTGTTCCTGCTAGGCCAGGAGGTGTACTAAGTAGGCCTGTTCCATGGACCCACCAATGTGCGTGAGATCTGACACTGGGAGAGGTTCTGATAGAGGAACTTGGGAAACTCTTCTGTTGGGACACAGTCCCTGCAGGTGAGTGCCAAGAACCACGGTAGGGAGCAGCCCAGACCAGGTCAGGGAATGGTATCCACTGTCATAAGTTGGACTATGTCAACCAGTGGATTCTGCAGCTATTTCATCCTGCTTGGAATGGCGAGATTGGCAGCAATTCAGAACTGTTGAATTATCAAAACCACTTAGGCAGGACCCTTGGAGCATGCCCCACATTGGAGACCTGGGATGGGTGGGAGACTGGGTGGGGCTTCTCCCTTTATCTCTCCCCATTTACCCCAGATACAGAAAAAGAAAAGTAATAATGTAGAAACAATAGTCTTACTCACTTTCCTGTAGCACTTGACCCTTTGTGCCCTAATCAACTATGTAAAGATTGTCAAAATAAAACAATTTCAAAAAAAAAAGATTATTTTTATTGGAAAGTCAGATATACAGAGAGGAGGAGAAACAGAGAGCAAGATCTTCCATCTGATGATTCACTGCCCAAGCTACCGCAACAGCTGGTGCTGAGCTGTTCTGAGGCCAGTAGCCAGGAACCTCTTCCAGGTCTCTCACATGGGTGCAGGGGCCCAAGGCTTTGGGCCGTCCTCGACTGCTTTCCCAGGCCACAAGCAGGGAGCTGGATGGGAAGCGGAGCTGCCAGGATTAGAACTGACCCCTGTATGAGATCCTGGCGTGTTCAAGGTGAGGACTTTAGCCACTAAGCTACTGCACCAGGCATACCCTTGATTTCTTACACTATTACTCTCGGAAGATGTTGTTTTTGAATGCTTTAAACATTTGTTTAGTAACTTGCCTGAAATACTGTTTAAATTTATTTATTTATATATTTATTGAGAAGGCAGTGTGACAAACTTCTATCCACTGGTTCATTCCCCAAATGCCTGCAACAGCTGGGTCTGCACCAGGCCAATGCCAGGAGCCTGGGGTGCAATCTAGGTGTCCCACATGTGTGATTGCTGGGGTCCGTGAGATGGGTGTGGAAGACAGGAAGGTGTAAAGAGTACTGTTCCATTGCTGGCAGAGCCGCAAGGAACCTCCTGCTGTGCAGCAGGGCTCCGGCAAGAATATCTCTAGATCACCTGAATGCAGCTCCGCCTCCCTTTGCATGGACACCGGACTATCCCACTGAGATTTCTGTAATTTATTTATGCATTGTCTGCCTCTGCGGAGTTAACAGTTAACTCTATGCGAGCTTGGAAGCTGATGTTGCTGATATTGCTTTTAGCAATAAGGTTTATCACTATTGCTGCCACGGCTGCCCCCTTTGATCCTATGCTAATCAAAGGCATAGCAGTTACCTTTGTTTAGAATCCTCTTCCCACGCACCCTTCGCGAGTTCTGAACCCTCGGCCGGAGCTGGACTCCAGCATGTGATGAGAACCCAACTACATGAGCCATCACCTGCGGCCTCCCAGAATTTCCATTAGTAGGAAGCTGCAGTCAGCAGTGAAGCTGAGACTTGAATCCAGGCAGTGCAAAAATGGTGACCTAATTGCTAAGCCAAATACCTGTCCTGAACTAATTTTTAAAGTTTGGCGGCTTTGTAATGACTTTATTCACTATATTTTTTTTAATTCTTAGTTTAAATCTGGCTTCCTAGGAGTTGTGACTAGATCAGTAAGCACAGTGGTGAACCAGAAATTATTCAGAAATTTTGCTTAAATAAATTGAGCTAGTATGGCCTCTACCCTTGCAAATGGAAATGTTTTTTTTTTTTCAAAGATTTATTATTATTGGAAAGCTGGATATACAGAGAGGAGGAGAGACAGAGAGGAAGATCTTCTGTCCGATGATTTACTCCCCAAGTGAGCCGCAACGGGTCGGTGCTGCGCCAATCCGAAGCCCGAAACATGGAACCTCTTCCGGTCTCCCACAGGGGTGCAGGGTCCTAAAGGTTTGGGCCGTTTTCGAACTGCTTTCCCAGGCCACAAGCAGGGAGCTGGATGGGAAGTGGAGCTGCTGGGATTAGAACCGGCACCCATATGGGATCCCGGTGCGTTCAAAGCGAGGACTTTAGCCGCTAGGCTACGCCGCCGGGCCCTGCAAATGGAATTGTGAGGACTGTTTCAAAAATTTGGACAAGATACAACTCTGCCCTAGGTTTTACTTTGAACTAATCTTTTCCTGTTGTCGTGAAAGGCATTACATTCAGTCATGATTATGAGTAGGTTTCCGGATATTCTCCAATCTGTGCTGAGTGCAACACCTTATGTGTGCAGTTTTCCAAAACCTCAGAGATATCTGATAGCTTATCATGGCCTACCAGGGCTGTTTTCTTCCAATGTTTTTTTTTTTGTTTGTTTGTTTGTTTTTTTAATTATTTATTATTTAACTTCATTAATTACATTGTATTATGTGACACAGTTACATAGGTACTTGGATTCTCCCCACCCCTCCCCAAACCCTCCCACCATGGTGGATTCCTCCACCTTGTTGCATAACCACAGCTCAAGTTCAGTTGAGATTCCCCCATTGCAAGCGTATACCAAACATAGAGTCCAGCATCTTATTGTCCAGTCAAGTTCAACGGCTTCTTAGGTATACCCTCTCTGGTCTGAAGACAGAGCCAGCAGAGTATCATCCCAGTCAATTGAAAGCTCCAACATACCATCAGCAACAATTTACATCATTATGGAATTAATTGACATAGTAATGAGTAACCAATATGTTAAAGATAAATGCGAGTTCCCAGCCACCTTCTGTGACCACCTCACCTACACTTCAATTTTAGTTTATACACAACATATAACATTCAAAACATAACATGTTATACATAACATCATATCATCTTAAATTAAGGCAAACATGTGGTATTTAACCTTTTGGGATTGGCTCATTTCCCTTAGCATTATGGTTTCCAGTTTTGCCCATTTGGCCACAAAGAACTGCATTTTGTTTTTTTTAATATCTGAGTAGTATTCCATGGAGTAGATGAACCATAGCTTTCTTATCCAATCCTCTGTTGATGGGCATTTTGGTTGCTTCCATGTTTTTGCAATTACTGATTGTGCTGCTATGAGCATAGGAGTGCATGTTGGTTTCTCATAAAACAATTATTCTGGATATATTCCTAGGAGTGCTATTGCTGGATCATACGGTATGTTGAATTTGAGTTGTTTGAATGTTCTCCATACTGATTTCCAGAGAGGCTGTACCAGCCTGCAGCCCCACCAGCAGTGGAGTAGGGATCCCTTTTCCCCGCAACCTTGCCAACAAGTGTTGTTGGTGCTTTTATTCATGTGGGCCAGTCTTACTGGCGTTAGGTGGTACCTCATTGATGTTTTAATTTGGATTTCCCTTATTGCCAGGGAGCTTGAGCATTTTTTCATATGTTTATTTGCCATTTGGGTTTGTTCCTTTGTGAAGTGTTTGCCCATTTCCCGTGCCCATTTCTTGAGTGGCTTGTTTGTTTTGACATTTTGGTTGTTTTGTAGCTCTTTGTATATTCTGGAGATCAGCCCTCTATCACCTATGTCGTGTGCGAAGATCTTCTCCCATTCTGTGGGTTGCCTTTTTACTTTGTTGATTGTTTCTCTAGCTGTACAGAAGCTTCTTAGTTTGATGAGGTCCCAATTGTTTATTTTGGTCTCGATTTCTGCTGCATTTGGAGTCTTTTTTAGGAAGTGAGGGTCTACCCCTAAGTGTTGCAGTGTGTTTCCAACATTTTCTTCCAAAAGTTTGAAGGTTTCTGGATGTAGGTTTAGATCTGTTATCCATTTAGATCTGATCTTAGTGTATGGTGAGAAATGTGGATCTATTTTTTTGTTTCTGCAGGCTATTAACCAGTTGTCCCAACAGCATTTATTGAACAGACCTTCCCATTTGCCTGGATTGTCGTTTGTCTTTTTGTCAAAGATTATTTGGCTGTATTTGTGTGGGTTCCCTTCTGGTGTTTCTATTCTGCTCCATTGATCTTCCTCTCTATCTTTGTGCCAGTACCACGCTGTTTTGATAACCACTGCCCTATAGTATGTCCAGAGGTCCGGAACTGTGATTCCCCCTGCTAACTTCCTGTTCTTCAGGATGGTTCTAGCTATCCGTGGTTTTTTGTGCTTCCAGATGAACCTTTGGATCATTGTTTCCAGTTCCATGAAGAATGTTTTGGGCAATTTGATTGGGATTGCGTTGAATGTATATATTGCTTTTGGCAGTATAGACATTTTAATGATATTGATTTTACCTATCCAGGAGCATGGGATGTTACTCCATCTTTTGAGGTCTTGTTCAATTTCTTTTTTAAGTAGTTTGTAGTTTTCTTCAAATAAGTCTCCTACATTTTTGGTTAGATTTATTCCCAGATATTTCATACTTTTCTCTGTTATTTTGAATGGTATCTTGCTGGTTAAGTCTTTTTCCATCTTGGGGCTGTTCGCATACACTATGGCTGTTGATTTTTGTTCATTAATTTTGTACCCTGCCACTCTACCAAACTCTCGTACAAGTTCTAGCAGTCTCTGTATTGAGTCTCTTGGCTCTTCTACATAAAGAATCATATCATCTGCATATAGTGAGAGTTTGACTTCTTTGTTTCCCATTTGGATTCCTCTGATTTCTTTTTCTTGTCTTATGGCCTCAGCGAGTACCTCTAGGACTATGTTGAATAGCAGTGGAGAAAGTGGACATCCCTGTCTTGTTCCAGATCTCAATGGGAAGGGTTCCAGCTTTTCTCCATTCAGTATGATGCTGGCGTTGGGTTTTTCATATATGGCTTTAATTATGTTGTGGATTTTTCCATCTATGCCTACCTTGGTTAGGGTTTTTAGTAGGAAGTGGTGTTGGATTTTGTCGAAAGCTTTTTCTGCATCTATTGATACTATCATGTGATTCTTGTTTTTCAGTTTTTGGATGTGGTGTATCACATTTATGGATTTGCGAATGTTGAACCATCCCTGCATTCCAGGGATGAATCCTACTTGATCTGGATGAACGATCTGTCTGATGTGTTTTTGAATTCTGTTGGCTAGGATTTTGTTGAGAATCTTAGCATCAATGTTCATCAAAGAGATAGGTCTGTAGTTTTCCTTCTCTGTTAGTTCTCTGTCTGGTTTTGGGATTAAGGTAATGTTGGCTTCATAGAATGAGTTTGGAAGGGTTGCCTCTTTTTCTATTGTTTTGAAGAGTTTGTAGAGGATTGGGGTCAGTTCTGTTCGGAATGTTTTGTAGAATTCTGGAGTGAAGCCGTCTGGGCCTGGGCTTTTCTTTGTTGGGAGGTCTTTAATCACTGATTCAATCTCTACTTCAGTTATGGGTTTGTTCAGGTCGTTTGTTGCCTCTGGGCTGTTTTGGCAGGTGGTAGAAGTCTAAGAACTTTTCCATTTCTTGGTGATCTTCTGATTTGTTGGAGTACAGTGCTTTGTAGTAATTTCTGATTATGTTCTTAATGGTTGTAATGTCTGTTGTTATGTTGCCTTTTTCATCTTTGATGCTGTTAATTCTTGCCTTCTCTTGTTTTTTCTTTGTCAGTCGGGCCAGTGGGGTGTCTATCTTGTTTATCTTCTCAAAAAACCAGCTTTTTGATTCATTGATTTTGTGTATGGTTTTTTTATTTCTATCTGGTTGATTTCCTCCCTTGTTTTGATGATTTCTTGTTTCCTATTGTGTGTGGGGCTCTTCTGCTGTTGTTTTTCCAATTCCTGGAGGTGTGTGTTTAGTTCCTGTATTTGGCGCCTCTCTTGGGCCTTGACATGAGCTCCAATTGCGATGAGTTTACCCCGTAGCACTGCTTTGGCAGTGTCCCACAAATTTTGGAATGTTGTGTCAGAGTTTTCATTGGTTTCCATAAATTTTTTGATCTCATCTTTAATTTCTTCTCTGATCCATTGTTCGTTTAATAGCATATTGTTCAGCCTCCAAGAGTTTCTGTATTTCCTGGGGCATTTTGAATTGCTGATTTCCAGCTTCATTCCATGGTGGTCTGAGAGGGTACATGGTATGATTCCTATCTTTTTGAAGTTATTTAGGTTTGCTTTGTGTCCTATCATGTGGTCGATCCTGGAGAAGGTGCCATGCACTGCTGAAAAAAATGTATAATCTGTGGCCTTAGGGTAAAAAATTCTATAAATGTCAACCAAGTCCAGTTGTTCTATTGTTTGTATGAGCTCTGTTGTTTCTTTGTTGAGTTTTTGTTTTGTTGATCTGTCTATTGTTGTTAGGGGGTGTTAAGATCACCCACTATTATTGTGTGCATATCTATGTCTCCCCTTAAGTCCATGAGTAATTGCTTCACGTAGCTAGGTGTGTTTGAATTTGGTGCATATATGTTCACAATGGTAATTACTTCCTGATGGATCAGTCCCTTCACCAATATATAATGTCCTTCCCTGTCCTTTTTGATGTGTGTCAGATTGAAGTCCACATCATCTGAAATTAAGACAGCTACCCCAGCCCTTTTTTCTCTTCCATTGGCATGAAATATCTGTTTCCAACCTTTCACTTTCAGCTTCTTCGAATCTCTTCTGGTTAGATGTGTCTCTTGTAGGCAACAGATAGTTGGGTGCTGTTTGATAATCCATTGTGTTAGTCTATGCCTTTTGATTGGTGAGTTCAGGCCATTTGTGTTAAGAGTTAAAATTGAGAGGTTGTGATTTTGCCCTGCCATACTTGTTTTTGTGGGTGTTGATATCTGTGTAATTGCCCTTCCTTGTGTGGACTTTAGTGGGGAGATCTTCCTGTTTGCCATCTTTGCTTATGATTCACCTCCTTTTTTTCTGGATTTAGTGCATTTCTAAGGAGATTTTGTAGAGCTGGTTTTGTGCTGGCATATTCTTCTAATTTCTCTTTGCTATGAAAGTATTTGATTTCGTTCTCAAATACGAATGAGATCTTTGCTGGGTACAATATTCTTGGTTGACAGTTGTTCTGATTCAGGATTTGGAAGATCTTTGTCCATTCTCTTCTTGCTTGTAAAGTCTCTTCAGAGAAGTCAGCAGTGATCCTGATTGGTTTTCCCCAGTATGTGATCTTTTCTCTGCTTCGTACTTGTCTTAGGATTCTTTCTTTGTCTTCGTTGGAGTGGAACTTGAGCACCATATGTCTGGGTGAAGATCGCTTTGGGTCATATCTGCTGGGAGTCCTCTGACCGTCCTGGATTTGAGCTGGGTTCATGTTCCAAGTGTTTTGAAAGTTTTCCTGTATAATTTCGTCGAGCACCATTTGCATTCCTGACTCTTTTTCCGCTCCTTCAGGAAGGCCAATAATCCTAATATTCGATTTTCTGAGGTTGTCTTTCATTTCTTGTATGGTCTTATTGGCTTTGTTCAGACTTGTCTCCAGCTGTTTAATGAACTGGGTATGTTCGTTTTGTGTGCCTTCCGTTTCAGAGATCCTCTCTTCTGTTGTATTTGTTCTGTTGGTTAGGCTCTCAATTTTGTGCTCCAAGTCAAGGATTTTACTTTTCATTTGCTGTATTTCTGAGGCTATGTGGTTCTTGAATTCCTTGAAGTCCTCCCAATTCTTCTCATTGTCTCTGACATATTTTAACATTATTTTTTGAATTCCTTGTCTGGTAGATCTTCTATGTCTTCAT
Organism: Ochotona princeps; assembly: GCF_030435755.1. NCBI lineage: Eukaryota > Metazoa > Chordata > Mammalia > Lagomorpha > Ochotonidae > Ochotona > Ochotona princeps. The sequence continues at coordinate 97,841,198 of NC_080865.1, forward strand.
CTCGCATCTCCGAAATAGACATTGGCTTTTGATCCTTTATTGGTAGGGTGTTGGCACTCTCATCTGGATCATTACCTTTTCTGGTATTTCTTCCCATTGTGTTAGTGTTTCTTTTTTGAGAGACCTAGGCACCAGTGTGCTGAGGGGTCTCCAAGCACTATCCTGTAGAGATCGGAGTCTGCAGGCGTGGAGTAGCAGGGTGTGGGAATTTTCAAGGCACTTTTGGTGCGTCTCCAGAACACTGGACCTCAGGACGCCACTTCCAGGGCCCAGCGGATTCAAAGCGCACTCTCAGCTCGTCCCCTACAGGTATGCTACCACAAGGCGTGGGGGAGTGAAGGCACTCTCTGTGCGCGCCCCCTGTGCGCGGGATCACAGGTCTCGGAGGATTCTAGGTGCTTTCTCGGTGTGTCCCCAGTGCCAGGGACTGCAGGGCGTGGAGGTTCCAGGTGCTCTCTGGGAACGCTCCTGCACGCGGGTCCGCAGTGCTCTCCTGGTTCATCTCCCAAGCACGGGACTATAGGGCGTGGGGTGTTCCAGGTGCTCTCTGGAAGCACCTCCTGCGCAGGCCCGCTCACCCCAGCGCTTGCAGGGGACCTACTGCCCCAGCGCTAGCACGGGACTGCCCAGCCCAGAGGCGTGCTTGGGTTCCTGTGGGATAGCACCGCCCAGCTGAGTGCCAGACCGCAAAGGCACGGGGGAGTATTCCGTGTGCCTTTTGCCTTTCTCCCAGACACTGTTTTGGCAGTTTCAAGGCACTCACCCGGTGTCTCTAGACGCTGGAGTCTGGGGGGGAGGAGTGGGGAGACGAGCACCAATTGTGTTCAGGCTCTGTGCCTGGCCCTGGGGGGCCAACTCCCGAAGCCTCCAACCCACCACTGTCCCCACCCAACTCACTCAAACCTCAGGTTCTTGCAGTCTGCCTCTTCCTCTGGTGGGAACCCTCGCCGCGGGTGCGTCTCCCGGCTACTGCGTCCGGTGCAGGTCCTGGCAGGTCCCGATGGAACCTGGAGGCTGCAGCTGGTGCAGGTCCTGGCGGGTCTTGGCGACCAGGGTGGGTGGATGCCGGCGCTTCCCGATGACTCAGAGTCCTGGTGTCCGCAGCGGGCGCAGGTCCTGGTGGGTCCTGGTGACCAGGGTGAGCAGATGCCAGCGGGTCCCAATCATCGCCGGTCCTCACGGCCACAGCGTCTGCGGTTAGGTCCGTGGGTCGGTCTGCGGCTTTCAGCGTCTGCATTCAAAGGTCGTTTTCTTCCAATGTTAAGTTTCTGGTTGGTGCTCTGCTTTCCTGAAGCAGGGTCATAGCCTCAGGCAGCTACGATATTTGTCTTCCTTGATTATTTGATACTAAAACCTGTGATTTCTGATGCTGGTGCTGAGTTGTGCTTTTCACAGTGTGTTTCAAGTCTAGTTGGTATCCTCTGGCTGCGGAGCTTCTGCTTCTCACGGCTTACCCTGCTCTGGGAGAACCCATGATGGGAGCTGGGACCATAAGAGAATTATACTAAACAATTTTTAAAACCAAAGTTTAGTATTTTTTCTCATATACTTTTCATACTTTTCAATCTGCGATATGCCTCTAATCAGCTGAGTCCTGAAAACACTGGTTTTGTTTTAAAGATTTATTTATTTTTATTGCAAAGTCAGATACATATAGAGAGGAGGAGGAGAGAGAGAGGAAGATCTTCTGTCTGATGATTCACTCCCCAAGTGGCTGCAATGGCTGGAGCTGAGCCAATCCGAAGTCAGGAGCCAGGAACTCTTCTGGGTCTCCCACGTAGGTGCAGGGTCCCAAGGCTTTGGGCCATCCTCGGCTGCTTTCCCAGGGCACAAGCAGGGAGCTGGATGGGAAGTGGGGCTGCCAGGATTAGAAGTGGCGCCCATATGGGATCTTGGCTCTTTCAAGGCAAGGACTTTAGCCTCTAGACCACTGCGCCAGGCCCAAAATGACTGTTTTTTGACAGCTGCCAAGGTTTGTCACTGCCTATGGGGAGAGAAGTTGATGAGCTCCTCATTTTTTATTCCCAGATTGAACCCCATAGCTCATTTATTCCTTCCTGTGCCTTTGCTAGGACAACTCAAGTATTTCCCCCTTGTTGGTTATTGAGTCTAACTTTTCACAAGTTTCTAAAATACTTCAGGAGTCTATATGTATGTGCTTACGAAGTCCTTGCTAGCATGTTAGATCCTATGTCTGACAAAATACTTTAGGTTTAATGAGCTTTTGACTATATCATCTTAGCATTCTACCCCTGGAACAAATACTCAAAATCCAATTGCAGGAACATTCTCATGGATCCCCCTGTCCTGCAGATACATGCGGGTGGATCCTTTCAATTATTTTAGAGAAGTGTCATTTTCTTCACTTACCAGATCCAGCACATCCTTATCTGGGTTATAATAGGATTTGAAGTTAGTTTGTTATTGGCCTCATGTTTAGGATAGAAGATGAAGACAGCTTGTTAGTGGAGCATCTAGTTTCTCGAAAAGGAAAAGCCTGTGCAATGATGGTGCAGTGTTAAATCACCATGTTAGATACCCACATCCCTTACCAGAGTGATTAAGTTTGAGTCCCCGCTCTGGCTTCCATTCCAGCTTCCTACTCTTGTCCACCCTGGGAGGCAGCAGGTGGTCGTTCAAGTACTTGAATCCCTGCCGTCCCATGGGAGACCTGAATTGAGTTCCCTGACTTTGGTTAGGCCTGGCCAAGCTCTGACTGTTATGGGCATTGGGGGAATAAACCAGCTGAAGGATGCTCTCTGTCTGTCTCACCTCCTCTCTCTTTTGCTTTGGCTTTCAGATAAAAAATTGAACAAAAATGTAAAAAGAACCACTATCTAGAGGAAAAAACGAGTTGGTTACCTTCTTCGTGTTACACCTTTAAGTCTTCAGCTGCAATCACGTATTCTTCTGGCATTACATTTCAGCAGGGACCTTAGAAGGATGGACAGCATCTGGTAATGGTGTTTTCAGAACATTTTTAAATGAAATTCATTTTAAAAATTAATTTACTTTAAAAATTCTTTCCATTACCTATTTTTAAAAGATGTATCTGTTTATTAAATTTAAAGGCTATGAGGGGGATGGGAAACTTCCATCTACTCGTTCACTCCTCAAATGGCTACAACAGCTAGATATGGATCAGGCTGAGCCAGAACCAGAAACTTTATCTAGTTTCCTATTTGGTTGGCAGGGGTACAAGTACTACGGACATCGTCCTTTGCTTTCCCAGGGACTTTAGCAGGAAGCTGGATCTGAGGTGTGGTAGCTGGGATTTGAATCTGTGTTCTGATATTGGATATCAGTGTTACAAGCTGCAGCTTAACCTCTTGTACCACAGTGCTAGCCCATTTGATTTATTTTCAAGTTTGATATCATAACCTGACTCAGGATCACATTCAAAGATTTTGGAAACACTGATCTGAAGCAATACTAACTTGAGTATAATAATTTAGGGGTGGTCATCATCATTGGTTGGCAATAAATAACACCTAGCCTAATGTGTAGTTACTTGCTCAATGAACAGCGGATACTGTTTAGGTTATAATTATGTAATTCAAAATGTCATTCTATTTATTAGGGAAAAGAATTTTTTGGTTATATGTGCAATGAAAAATACTTAGGCAACAGAGAAGTTGATGTGGAACCCTTGCTTAAAATCAAAAGAAGTTATGATATTTACATTTTAACTTTGTAATGGTTGTTAATTACAGTGTTCCTATAGGGGAATAAAAAAGAATATCAGATATACCTAAAAATACCAAGAAATATAAATGTAAGTAAAAATTAAATAGATGAGATTAGGTTTCATGATCTGATACAGGGAAATAGAAATTGGATTCCCACAAAATCCCTGGCTCTCTTACTTCATCTTCATCCCGTCTTCATTAGAGGCATTACAGAGCATTACAGAGAATCTGAATTCCTGCCTCAGTGTAATGGCACTTTCAGTCTATTTTGGTAAAAAGAGAATAGTCATACATTTCTGATGAAAGATTATTCATTGCCTCAACTTTTGTGCTGGAATTCAAAGGAATGATAGCTTTGGACTGAATTTGATACATTCATTTTCCATAGCATATCATTCATGTGTAGCCTATGCTGTAGCATCATCCTTCTGTATTTTAGTCTGCTGAGATAATTCTGCCATTTTTCATTATGCCTAGAATAAAGATTCTATTTGACACAAATAGAATAAAAGCATGAGGATGTATAACTGTATTACTCACTCATTATTTAAAGCTGACAGTTTGGGTTGGCTTTCTCTAGCCTCACCCTTTACTTTCATCCATTTCTATTCCTCCATGGACTCAAGATGAGGTAGTTTGACCTATTAAAGCGACATAAGACTGTAAAGTTTATAGGTATTCATACAAGGAGAGTATGGCATGATAAAAATAGTGTGAGAACTGTAAAAAGCAAATATTAAAATATTTTAGTTTTAGTATCTAGGTGGTAGTTCTTTTAACATCTTTTTTCAAATTTTCAGTAAAATTTATATTTTAAAACAATTTTTGAAATTTTTATTAATATGAGAAAACTTCATGTATGTCATAGGTATAGTTCTAAAAAGATATCTATACTTCTCTCTCTCCTACTCTCCCTCCCTCAATACAATTCCTTCTTTCCTTTCTTCACTTTTAAAATCATTATTATTATTTTATGATACAGTTCCAAGGTCCTGGGATTTCCCCTACCCCTCCCCCCCACTGAGTTTCCCTATATCATTACAACAGTATAGTTCCTCATAAACAGTCATATGTCCATCATTGTGTGCATGGACAATGGCAGAGAGTCCATCATCCAGTTGTCAAGACACATCCAACAGTTTCATTGAGAGTCCACCCTAGATCTGGAAGTAGAGATGCATGCCGCACCGTATCCTCACATCTAGACATGTCAGTCTCCACTACACAGTCACTATAAATCCCCCCAAGTGAAAAGCCCAAAACAAAATCTAGACAATAGTAAAGCTACAAAGGCATAAGGGGGGAATCGGGAGCGATCCTGACAGCCTCTTAACAGGAGGTCGTGTGCATGGAGCGCGGGGGTGGGTGGTACTCCAGAGTGGAGCAGGTGGACAGGAGGAGGCTCGTATCCCAACCCTGAACACTGCCAGATCCTCATCATGGACTATCAACATGAGCAACTAGGACTACGTCCCAACTGTCAAGGAGACCACGGGGAATAGGAGTGCCTTCGGAGGCCAAGAACTCTGAGGTCACCCACCCCCATCTGGAGCTTCCACAGGGGATGGAGAAGTCCAAACTCTGCCGTGCAGGAACCAGCGTCATCAGAACGACAACCAGAAGCCCTGAGCGGTCCACAGAAACAGAAGCATAATAAACTTCCTTCGGGACCAGGGAGGAGAGCTTTCTCTGGTCCTTGCCTGGTTCCGGCCCTGGGTCCCCACCCTCTCTCAAAATGACCATGGGGATTGCTCCAGAAACCCCTCAAAACAAAAAAACATACATACAAACAAACAAACAAAAAAACCTAGAATAGATAGACAGACAACAACAAGGAAAGCATAGAATCAGACAGGAAATGGCCAGTGTGGATTTACTCATACCTCACTAGGTGGGACACAAAGATTAGTTACTCCTCCCTGGGGTATTGGAGATTTCTCTGCACACCCCTCCTAAAAATGTTCTGCATCTAAACTGTTGACACATGTCTTGTTAGAGCTATAAGCCAGTTCAGACCACCCAAAAACACAACTAAGTTCAGCAAAATCATGCTTCAACATTATAAACAGCTAAATACTAAAAAGAAAATGGACACGAGACAGCTGAATAGTAATCTATAGCCATTTTAAGGTGTATAGAACCCGGTTGAATATAAACCAAAACTGAAATGTCAATGAAGAAGTCACAGGATGTGGTTGAGAACCTGCATTTTCCTATTAACATATTGGTTAATCAATACCATGTCAATTAATACCACAATTTTGTAAATGGTTGGAAATATTATGTTGGGGCTTTTAATTGATTGGGATGATACTCTGCCGGCTCTACCTTCAGACCAGAGATGGTCTCACCAAGAAACTGTTGAACTTACCAGGAAAATAAGATGCTGGACTTTATGCTTGGTAACTACCTCCAATGAAAGAATCTCAACTGAATTTGAACTATGGAAATGCAACAACGTGGAGGAATCCACCGTGGGGGGAGGGTTTGGGGAGGGGTAGGGGGAATCCCAGTGCCTATAAAACTGTGTCACATAATGCAATGTAATTAATAAAACTAAAAAAAAGAACTATGAAAAATTTAAAAAAAAACAAAATCAACAACAGGAAGCAAAACAGAAATTTACAATGGCATGAAGTTAAACAACATGCCACTGGATATGATAGTCTCCATTACACAGTTACAATACATCCCCTTAAATGAAAAGCCACAAAACAAAATCAACAACAGGAGGAAAAAAATAGAAGCTTACAACACCATAAAGTTAAATAACATGCTAATATGTTATAATAACATAATAACATGACTAATATGTTGTTGAAGAAATGAAAAAGAAAATCAAGAACCTTCTTGAAGAAAATGCTGCTGCTGTATGATCTATGAGTAAGTTAAGGATTTAATGAGAAAAGTGAAAACAAAAATATGAAAATCCATGAGAGAGAGTTTCCACTGATCTTTGTTGGTGAGATGTGTCTCCTGTAGATGGGGTTTGTTTTTTTACTCCAGTGTGCTAATCTGTGATTGATGAGTTTCATCCATTTACATTCAGGGTTAATAGGAATGGGTGGTAATTTGGTTCTGTCATTTTAGCAATGGGTTGTTAATTGATTTAGTCTTCTGTTGTTATTTTACTTGGATGTTCTTCACATTTGCCTTTGGTCCCAGCTTCCCCAACAATATAAGTTGTCCTAAGAGACATGCAACAAATAACCTGGACACACTCACAAAGAACCTGGACACACTTAAGAAGCTGCAGACATTCACCTTTCCCTGGCTTCTCTGCCCACTTTCGATCACTGCTAGGCCTTACCTCTCCTGGAACTCTTCAAAGTACACAGATTAGAAACATAAAGCATCTTAGTATTGCTATCTTTACTGTCCCACGAAAACAGTGAACAAAAGATGAGGAATACAGATATACAGGGGCCATGCTCAGGAGCTACCTGTCTTCAGAGTCTGTCCGTGGGAAGCCAGAGAGCAAGTAGGTACTGGAGAGGCCGAGTCAGAGCAATGGAAGCACATGACCAAGAGAGTGAGCCCCTCCCTATCGTGGGCCTTTGTAGGGGCTTGTGAGGGGAGTGGTTATACAACCATGCAATACCAACCGCTCTGAGATTCCAGGTGATGATAGGTAAGCATCACAGAGGGGGCAGGATGGAACACCTAGGTGGGTGAAAGCGGGGCAGGGAGTGGCTTCCAAGCTCGTGATCCTGAACTAGCTGCCTGCCTCACCACATCTTAATTCTTGAATAATTTTTTAATTTGACCCAGCTCTGCTTCTAACTTTTTGATTGTTTTCCCATTGTGAGAAGAAATATCTTCCAATTCTGAGATTTTTTTCTTCTGCTTCCTTAATTCTATTTTTGATACTGTCCACTGAATTTTTAATTTGCTCTATTGCGTCCTTTATTCCCAATAATTTGGTTTGATTTTGTTTCAGTGTTGCTAGTTCCTGTGTCACATACTCCTTAAATTCCTGCACGTGCTTCTTGTTCTTGATAAGAAGCTTTTATAACAAGTGTTTTGAATTCTGTATCCCCCATTTTCTCGACGTCTTCCTCAGTGAACTCTGAGGTTGACAAAGGCTTTTGCTCCTTTCCAGGGGCATCTTCAGTAATAATTCATTGTGCCTTTGTCTCTTCTTTTGCTCTTGGTAATTGTACTTCTGGTTATCAGATTCTTCTCCTTGGGGCAGGTTTCTAAGCTCTGTCACCCACAGGTTTACAGTTTGATTTTGCTAATTGTGGTTGGTGCACAGCTCTTTGCTTGCAGTCAGTTGTGCCACTCCCTCCAGCAAGTTTTAGGTTTGGCTTCTTATATTTCCACTATGGTCTCCGTAGCCCTAGCTCTTGGCTCAAAACTCTACCTCCTGTGATCCTGTGCTGTTGTTTCACCGTTGTCTGTACAGCGTTTCTCCTACTTCTAGTTGGAGCAGGTCCGAGGGTTAGGGAGACAACAGGTATCCTAAATAGTTAGGTTACTGGCAGTGCTGATCTTGCTGGAACCTGTTGGCAGTTAGGTCTGAGGGCCACACAGACCTATTTTGCCCCATACGATGCCATAGTTGGTATTATTTTCCTGTGGGACCAGTGCAATGCACTGAGCTCAGTGAGTTCTCGCCAAGCTCAGCGTATACACAGCTCACTGTTGTTCCTGCAGGCTCAAAACCTTTACCATGCTGTACAAAATGATAACTGATGTGCCGCTATTAGAGTTCTTGATCTGCTGGCCCTAGGTCTGAGGGCTACCCAGACCTATTTTGGGTGGAACCTGTAGGATGCCACATTTTTGCTAGAAACGAGTTCACTCCCAGCTCACTGCCTGTGCACTACTGTCCCATAGCATTTTCCTCCCTATACAAAATGGTGTCTGATTCGGCTCGAGGGGACGGACTGGGCTGTGAAATCCACCCTGTTCTCGCACTGCCTGTTTGGGACCTGCCGCTCAGTCTTTGCTCCTGGTCAAATCAAACAGACTAGCAGGACAGGCAGTTCTTTATCTGGGTTCACCTCCTGAGCTCCTGGTGAATGCCCCTTCCCACCTTGCGTCTGGTGTACTTCGGATCGCCACTCCCTGAATGCTGCTGGGGTATCTGTCACTGCAACCCCAGACTTGCGTCTGCTGTTTTTCTGTGTCTGTCTGTCTCCATGTACCCCTCTACTGTGGTTCTATCCTCTCCTAGTTCCTGGAATGTACCCTCTCTGCTTCACACTGGCTAATGTTTCTGTTTAAACGTGTCCTCACCCCTTTCTGCCACCTTGATTCTCCTGAGTATGTTTTAGAGTGGGAGCGACCAAGGGCATGTTTGGCTGGGAAGGAATGACTTCTGGGGCCCTCCAGAGACCAGGCCTTGCTCTTGCAGATAGGTGAAGTAGGTGAGATGAGGTTGTTTAGAGGGGGAATCTGATGGGTATTGTCTGGGTCAGGCCACGGAACCTCTTTACATATGAGACCTGGACTGGGTTAAATAGCATCACCTTCTGCCTGCTGGTACATGCAAAAGCTGGAACCGTGGGGCTAGGTTGTAGTACCCATCTATCATGTTGGAGCAGGGAGTGGGCCACGTCAGGCAAGCTCACGGCACCCACCAGAATGTGAGAGAACTAGATGTGGGAACAGATTATGGCGAATGACTGGGCTTACCTCTGTGGGACTGTAACATCTGCTGGTTACTGTGGAAAGCTGGGAGTAGTGACTGGCTGAGTCAGGCAGGACCACAGAACTTACCTGACAGGAACCCACCTGACACTCATGGGAGCAGGGGCTATGAGGAGGCTGAGCTGCACCATGCTGCAACATCCATTAGCACATACATGGTCTGGGATTGAGAGCAGACCATGCTAAGCATAAGCAGCTGATCCCGCTGGCATGTGTGGAATCTGGGGCTGGAAACAGGTCTCAAAGAGGAACTTGGGGTCAGTCCACAACACACACTGGCATGAGTGAGAGCCAGGCAGGACAAGATGTAGTCTGCAATACCACCAGTTCACATAAAGACCAGGGTTGGGCTAGGTTGCGTTAGGCTGCAGTACCTACTAGCAAGAGCTGGGACTACGGGCAGGCTAAGCCAGACTGTAGTACCTACTGGCAAAAGTTGAGACTGGAATTGGGCCAACTCAAACTGGGCCACAGCACCTGCTGGCACATGCAAGACCTGAGGCTGGGAACAGGCCTGGTAAGGGAACTTTTGGGACCTACTTGCTAGGCTGCTGCTTCCACCGGCGAATGCCTCACTAGTGGAAGCAGCAGCCTAGATTGGCTGGCATACCCCAAAAACCAGAGTGGGTGTGGCCATCCAAGCTAGGCTTCAGCACCAGCTGGCAAGCATTGGGACTGGGTTTGAGTCTTTGCAGGCTGGACTGTAGTACCAGCTGGCAGGCACAAAATCCGGGGCTGGAAACATGGTTGGCAAGGGCTAGGCTGGACCTGTCACTGGTGAATACAAGAACTGGGGCTGGAGTGGGCCAGACTAGACAAGGTGGCGCCACCTGTTGGCATACGTGAGAGCTGGCTATAGGAACAGGTTGGGCTAAGCTAAGCCACAGTACCCATGGGTGTGTACAAGAGCTGAATGGGATATGGAGTTGTCAGGGCTATGCTTCAGCAGGGGCTGGTACACACAAAAAGCAGGGCTGGGGACAGGCATGGTGAGATTACTGGGGGCCGCCTTGACTAGGCCATGGCACCCGTTGGTGTGCATGAGGACCAAATTAGAGGCAGGCTGGCTGGACTGGGCCACAACACTTGTCAGTTTGCATGATAGATGGGGCTGTTGTGGAACTGACTAGGCAGCTGCGTGTTGGCTGATGCAGGTGACAGATCAAACCTGATCTTGCACAGGCTGGTGTACTCAGGAGTCAAGTTTGAGGTCAGCTCAGGCAAGATTTCTTCTGGGACTCCTCAACTAGATCTCTAGGCTCAAACCCAAGGAAACCTAGAAAATCACAGAATGTGTGGTCCAACCTTGGGGTGCATATATTGGGACTGGGCCTCCTCAGTTGCTGATGTCTGTGCAGTGCTCAGATGCCCATGGGTGACAATGACGACCGGCAGGGATGTCAGCTGCCTTGTCAGAGATGGGAAAACAGAACAGATTGGACGATTCTCCTGGCCAAGCTTTACATCATGTTCCTGGGTCTGTGGATGCACTAAGGTGGGATTTTGTCAACCAATGAACCTTGGAAGGATCTTCTCAGCCCTGGAGCAATGAAAGCAACAATTTCTTAGAACTGTCAAAACCATTCAAGTAATGTCCTCGGAACATTTTCTCCCACATTGGGGTCTTGAAGACATCATCAAATGACTAACTGTGGGTGCTGATATAGTTTGACATCAGGGAGTAACCCCCTGCCCCAACAGACAGGAGAAAAACAAAGCTGCACATATGTCCCCCTCACCTTCCTCCATTGGTGACCCACCCCACCCTAACCGGAGGCCTACATAGTTGTGTATCTCTGTCAACTACGTAAACAATATTAAAAAGAAAATTAAAAATTAAAAAAGTGAGATGTCGAAGTCTCTAGTTGTTATTGTATTGGATCTTACGTCTCTCTTCAAATCCATTAATATTTTTAAATAGCTGTGTGCTATAGCGCTGGGTGCATATACATTTGCTATAGTCATGTCTTCCTGTGAATTGATCATTTAATCATGACATAATGACTGTTTTGTCACTTCTAATGGTTTTTATCTTACTGATTCAGTCAGTAAGAACACAAGGAATTCAGACACATACAGATGAGTTGTTACTAACACAGATAGCACAAACAAGAAAGTCATAGTGTTCATTTCGCACTTTTCTGACCCTGCATGATGGCAGTGTACCAGAAGAGAGGACAAATACCAGATGAAATTAACACCGTGTCACTGATGGACTGTTCCTGTACTACAGCTAAGGAGTGTACAGTACAGCTGAGTTTGTAACCTAAGGAAGGAAACAGTATACCAAAGTCATGTGCTTCAGCAGAAGGAGAGGAATAGGTGAGAAATGGCCTCATGGAAGGCTGCTATAAAATAGAGGAGTGAGGAGCAGGCCTCCCAAAGTCGGTGGTTGTACCGCATCCCACTAGCATGCTGGGCGTTTCAGTAGGGCATACCACAGCCTGCGGTTCACTCTAGTCAGCACAGCCTCTGTCTGAGGTTATCAGGAAAACTGCAGAGGCGCTGCCCTATAACAAAGAGCAAACGCACGCAGCAAATGGAGGGAACTATACTCTAACATTTATCTATTTTGTTATAAAGGCAGATTTACAGAGAGGAGAGACAGAAAGATCTTGCATCCACTGGTTCACTCCCCAAATGGCCATAATGGCTGGAGCTAATCCGATCTGAAACCAGGAGCCAGGAGCTTCTTCTAGGTCTCCCACGCGGGTGCAGGGTCCCAAGGCTTTGAGCTGTCCTCTACTGCTTTCCTTGGCCACAGCCAGGGAGCTGGATGGGAAGTGGAGCAGCCAGGACGTGAACCGGTGCTCATAGGAGATCCCGGTCCATGCAAGGCAAGGATTTAGCCACTAGCCTACTGAACCAGGCTCTGGGAACCACATTTTAAGTAGAAATTTTTACCTAACAATACAAAACACTTTTATTTATTTATTTTTAAAGACTTTATTTGCAAGACAGAATGATGCAGACAGAGAAATAGATCTTCCATCTGTAGGTTTACTCCCCAAATGTCCACAATGGTCAGGGTTTGGCCAGTCTGAAGCCAGAATCCAGGAATTCCTTCTGATATCCCACGTGTTGCCACGGCCCAAGTAAGTTGACCAAATTCTGCTGCTTTCTTAGATGTACCATTACTGGGGAGTGGACTGGAAGCTTTGCAGCTAGGATTTGTGCCACTGCACTCATATGGGATCCGGTTTCACAGGCAGAGTCTTAACCCACTGCACCACAAGGCTGGTCTTATTTTTATTTGTTATGGTAAAAGTTATGATAATATTTACTGTGGCATTTGTTGATTTCAGTGTTCATTGGAAATCATTTAGTAATGGCAAATTGGGATTCTACCACTAGATGGCGCATGAAAAAAATGTGCGCATTCAATCTTAATCATAAGGAAAACTGAGGGATTGCAATTCTGAATATTAATATTTTCAAATGTATATGAATTTTACTTTTAAATGTAATTCCTATGAAAATATTTTTCAGAAACTGTGTGAGTAATTAAAATATTTTAGATTGTGTAAGTTTTCCAAGCTGTAAACTTTTGTTCATATTTTTTGTTCATTTTCTACTGAACTGTTTGTCTTCTTCATATTAACTTTTAATACTTTTGTACATATTCTGGATAAATTTTCTGTTACGTATTTGTAGATCTGCTTTGTGAATGGTCTTTCACTGTCTTTATATCTTCTGATAATTAAAACCTGTGTCTTAATAAAAACATTTTATTTATGTAAAGTGAACAAATTTCACATATTTCACAATAGTTATACTTCCTACCCTGCCCTTCTGCTCATTTTCTCACCTACCCTCCTGTTTCTTTATTTTTAAAAAGTGTAAAAATGTTTATTTGAGATGTGGTGTTACAGAGAAAAGGAGAAAAGATGAGAGAGAGAGAGAGGTCTTACATGTATGTGCTGGTTCACTTCATAAGCGGCTGCTTTGGCTGGTCCAAACCTGGAAGCCAGGAGATTCTTGAGGTCTCCCATGTGTGCAGGGGTTCAAGGGTTTTGCCCATGCGCCACAATTCCCCAGGCCGTTAGCAGAGAGCTCTATTAAAAGTGCAGCAGGCCAGAATTGAACCAGCGCAGATATAGGATGCTGCTGTGCCATAGGCTGAGGATTAGCATATGATGCCACTGTGCTATTCCCCTATTTTTTTTCTTTCTTAATTTTGACAGTGGCATACATTCGCAACCACTGTGGCCACTTCGGAATCATAGATTTAGTACACCATTAGGTAAAGAACGCAGCGAACAGGAAGTAGAAGAAATGCAGTTGTTGCTTAAGGCTGTAAAGAATAATGAAATCTTAAAACGTGGAATTCACTCACATAGGTTACATTTTTGTGCTCTCTGCATTAGTTAGTACAAGTCAGGAAAAACACTAATTTTTTTTCTTGTTTTTTTTTTATTAATTATTTTGCATTATGTGACAGTTTCATAGGCTCTGGGAATCCCCCCACCCCTCCCCACGCCCCTCCCCCTGGTGGCTTCCTCCACCTTGATGCAGTATTACAGTTCAAATTCAATCAAGATTCTTTCCTTGCAAACATATAGCAAGCATAGAGTCCAGCTACTTATTGTCCAGACTGGTTGAACAGTTTCTTGGGGAGACCATTTCTGGTCCGAAGTTAGAGCTGGTAGAATATCATCCCAATCAATTAAGAGTCCCAATATAACATCAACAGCAATTTGCAACATTATAGGATTGACATGGTTTTGAGTAACCAGTATGTTTAAAAAAAAAAAAAAGCAAGTTCCTAACCACAACCTATGATTAGCTCATTGACATTTCAATTTTAGTTTATATACAGGACCGGCTGCTATATACCTTAAAATGGCTATAAGGTACCATTCAGCTGTCTCGTGTCTATTTCATTTTAGTATTTAGCCATTTGTTGTGGTGAAGTATAATTTTGCTGATCTTGGCAGATTTTAGGATAATCTAGACTGGCTTGTAACTCTAACAAGACATTTGTCAACAATTAAGGTGCAGAACATTTTTTTTTGGGGGGGGGGTGTCCAGGAAAATCCTCAACACCATGGTGAGGAGTGACTAATCTTTGAAAACACTGTAATTTGTCTTTTTGGGACAGGTTCATTTCCCTAAGCACAATGCTTTCCAGTTGCATCTATATTGTTTTTTTAAAAAAAAGGAGTTCATTCTATTTTCTGGGTGAGACAATCGTCAGTTGATGGACATCTGGGTTGATCCCTCACCTTAATTATTGTGAATTGACCTGCTGTAAATGTGGGGGTGCAGATAACTCTCTCAGATGCTGATTGATATCATTTGGGTAAACTCCCAGAACATTTCTCCCATAGTGAGTACTCTGTTTCTGTTGTTGCATTTACACATTTGCTTTAACCATTCTGTGTGTGTGTGTGTGTGCGCGCACCATGTGTCCCCTGTGATTTATGATTTTACAATTTACTTTTCCAGTAATGTTAAGGGTCAGATCTTCTGCTTATAAACAATGTAGACTTTTTTTAAAAAGAGATAGTTTCTTCCATTTGCTAAATGTTTTAACCTTTTAAAAATTCTTTTGATGTTTGAAAAGATTTTGTGATACAAAGTTCCATAGGTTCTAGGATTTCCCATACCCCCTTCCCAAGTTCCCTCCCCTCCCCACTGATTTCTTCTATATTACAATGTTATAGTCCTTCATAAGCAGTCCTAAGTCCTTCATTCCACTATTTAAGTGTATTGTAACATTGTGAGTACGGACACTATCCAAGAGTCCAGCATCTTACTGTCAAGGTATATTTAACAGTTTCATTGATGTAGACAGTTTTTAAAGGTGAAAATTATTGCCATTTAACAGAATTAACATTACAGTTGATCTTAAAAAAAAACTGATGCTTGAGATAATTAGGATAATTATTGGTAATAATTGGTAATAAAGTTTGGTATCCTGTTTCTGTTACTTAATCTCCTCAGTTTTCCTAACTGTGTACTACTTATGTTAATACACAATTATTTGTGCTTAGGAAACTGTCTGGGGCATAATAAATGAACAGTGAGTGGTACCAAGTTTTCTATTTTGTTTAAATATAACATATTGAGTTGGATTGTATTCCCTGATAAAGTTTTCAAATTAAAAATAACGTATGCCATATTGTTCTGATTCAATGAGTTTGTGAAATAAAAATATTATAAAAGCTACACTAAGGAATAAGTGCACATTATCAGTTGCAATATATAATCATGTAGTAAAAGTTAAATGTGTAATGCTTTACTTCCTCCACCAACTCAGAGTCCAGCAATATACCAGGAACATAGTATGTAACAATTCTATTTATATTACCTAAATTTGATGAAACAAAAAATAAAGCATCTCTACTTTGTAACGTGTGTATTTTTAGATTATGTACTTTGATTTGGAGGTAGACTGTTTGTTATTCCTGACCCCAGTGCAGCATTTTGAATGTAATGAGATTCAACATATATTTGCAGGATTAGTGAATGGTTCATTTTCTCTTTTTATATGTCATGTATCACTGATCTTCATAACTGTTGTAAATATACAGGTCAATGATATTGAACACGTTCACATTAGAGCAGGCGTCTACTTAGAGCACTGCACTAAGCCTGGGGAGGATCTCTCATCTTTCGCTGTGGAATGTCATTTGAGTCTTCCTCTGGAGGCCTTATTAGTGAATTTCTGTTTTTATTACTTACTTGGGAAAATTATGTATTGACCAGCAAAATACTAATGCTCATCATTGGAGACTAGACCTTGTCAGTGTTCTCTGATGCCTAGTAGGACTACTGCAGGGGGAAAAAAATTAATGAGCCTGTTGCTAGGAGACGGAAGAGCCAAAAGCCCGTGGTCTTGTAGGGGTTTCACTGGAAATCGAGACAATTTACGTGTGTTTTGGATCAGAAGTTTAGCTATTAAATCTCTTCAGTAACGAGCCTGCATATTTTAGCAGACAATATGTGACATGATTTTGTGTTTTGAGTGCATTTTTGAGCACAATCTGAAGGCATTTTCGTTCTTTCCATGGGGCTAATCCCTGCTTCAGAGCGCAGCTCATTTTCAAGTGGCTGTTGCGCTGCTGTTTTCCCTCATCCCTTCAGTGCGACAGCCTCAGAGCTGGTGAAGAGAGAGAGCATGAAGCTGGTAAGTAGCTGAAAATATTTTCTCAGATGTGTTTCCAGGCCTTGTTTTTTTACAAGCAAGTGACATGATTTGATGGAATGGAGAAACACAGAACTGTGTAGGAATTTCTGATCGTAGTCAGTGGCACTGGAAAAAAGGATTAGATTCTAAATACTTAATGATCACTTTCCTAGTTTAAGCTTGCTCATGAAACAGTGAATGAAACGCCACTAGAAAATATATAGCAACTTCCCATTGCGATCCTTGTAAAATATTTCCCAATGTAAGAATAAATGAACTTGTTAGTAAAATGAAAAATTGTCTTCAGAATGATATCTCAGCCTAACGATGTTTGAATTAAATGTGACAGATGGGTTATAGGATTCAACGTGTTCTCAAACCTTGTGTCTTTCCTCAGTATGGGGAGGGCATGAGAGCAATATTATTTTGTAATGTGTAAAAAATAACATGCCTCATTTCATTTTAATTAAGGAAATTGGATGACTTCATATGTGTTTTGGAAAGAAAATGAGGAAGAGAGTAGTTTGCAAGAATACTCAGGTTGATTGCTTCATGTGAGAGATGGACTGAGTTGAATGGGGAAGAGGAACAGTTGACTTTAGGTTGAAATATCACGAACTATAAAAACTGAGTGTTGGGACTGTGCCTTTATTTGAAAAATGCATTTGGGTTTTTGGACGTCATTTTGTGCAGTGAAAGAATGTTCTTGGTTCTTCCTTTCTGAAGAGGGGTGTGAGAAGGATAGCAGAGATTCCTGTCAACAGAGGTTTTATGTTTATTTCTGAAATAAGCCTGCAAATACATATGCTTTTGCACATCTGTTTCCACAAAACAGGTAAAGTGGTGGTTCTTTAATTTCTTTGGAATGCACATTGTTTTGACAGCTGAGCAGAAGGAAAGGCGAAAGACTAAATTGATTGAGTTTGAAGTTACATGACAAAGCAACAGTAAGAGAAAGACATAAGAATAAAGTAACTTAAAGTCCACCCAGGGGCCGTTTTCCTAAGTTGAACATGTCTGCTGGTAGCATGTTTTGCAGGGGGAAAGGGAGAGCTTATGTTGAAGGCAAAGGGAGGGGGCGTCAAGCATAACACTGCGGCAGAGAGTGACGCATCCAGGGACATGTGACCATTCTCTGGTGTAGTGAAGAAAATTTTCCAGGACTCCATCTTGTATAAGAAATTCTATGCTTATTAACATAGAAATAATGCTGTGGTGATTCTGTAGGTGCCTGATGAGTCCATTTTTCATGATCTTCCATTAGTATACATTGTTAGTTTTTATTATTGTCTTTGTTGCTAGACTTTCATCTGTGTATCCCAGTGATTTTAAGTAGCTTATTAAAATGACGTTCTACCTGATATTATGAAATATCATGTTAGTTATAGAAAATTTGAGAAAAATAGTAAAGATGATATGGGAATTACTCATAACCCCTGAGGTCAGAGATACTGTCCATCTTTATTTGAATATATGCAAATGAATGGGTAGAAATTGTGTTTTATGCAAAATGAACATCATATGTGCATATTATGTTTCACTGATTTTGTTCATTAAGCATACATTGGGATCAATTCTATACATTTGTAGTATTTTAATGTTTTTTTGTGTGTAATTTTAGATCATACAGGTGTCCTAAATGTCCAGTTATTGACTGTTTATATGTGTAATTTTGCTCCTATAAATGATTAAAGGTATATTTTCTCATGTAAATCTGAGTGATTTTCTATTTCCCCCCACAGGATAAATTCATAGGCATGGAGTTCCTGGATCAAATGGTATGAAGCAGTTTAAGGTTTCTTCCCTTACCCAATTACATTTATCATATAATTTAAAAACTATATGTAGTATAAATATTATTTTGCAGTTGATTGCTTATTGAGTGGTTTCACTTATGATTGTGTTTTTGTTTTGTGCTTTGTAGTTTTGTATTTTGAAATATCCACATGTCAATTTTTGATTTTATGATTCGTTCATATGCTTTGCTGAGAATATTCACCCTGTTTTCCTAGTCACTTAATTGTTTCGTTTTTTAAAATGAACTCTTATTTAATCTATTTAGAAGTCACTTTGATGTTTAGTATAAAGTAGGATGTAATTTTGTCCTCCTTCCAAATAGGTCAATGTTTCAGCATCGTTTACTGAGTAATGTAATCTTCCAGTGATTTCAAATGGCAACAACTCTTCTCCATTAGATAAGGTGTAGCTTTCCACAAGTCGGCCATTTTCTGTCTACCCAAGATGGTGCAACAATGCGCATACCCTCTTGAAGTATGTGGGCAGCATGCTAAAACATGCTTTTTTGCTACACCTTTCTAGACACTTGGAGTTTGGAGCAGTGGTTTACCAGAAAGGATGCTTTTTCTTTTTAAATGTTCGATTTTTTATCGTTGTCATATGCTTTATTCCAACTAAAATGGATAAATTAAAATATATAAAACCACTGTTCAGATGTGTTATTCCTCATAGACACAGCTGATACCTCAAATATGTGTTTTAAACAAATATCCCAGGGATCAATGTTATCTCTTGTGATTCTTCCTTCAACCTGTTTTTCTATTCTTCAGGTACTTGGAGAGTTAAAGCTGTCTGGATTCAGTTCCTGGAATTTTCTAGAATGATATAGGAATGAAATGTAAGAAATGTATGAGGAGCAGAAATAAATGTTGGCCAGCCTATTGCTGGCATAGCCAGATCTAGGAATTGAAAGGGGCTAGGGTAAGTTCCCATCCATCCCACCACTGCTGTTGTCTCTCCTAGGTAGGAGTGTACTCCAGTGATTTACCTATTTTTACTGCAGGTGGAAGCCTCAAGAGTTGAAATACAGAGTCCTTCAGTAGGAGATGGGTTAAATGTTCACAGAAATCTTTGACCAAAAAAAAAAAAAAAAAAAAAAAAAACCCAGCTGATACTCATTGCTGACCCCTTTGCCCAAAGATAGCTGCCTTTTGCTGTTGACCTGTGACCCCGACCTCTATCCTTTGCTAGTTTGCGGGCAGCAATGGATGGAGTGCTGCAGCTGCATTATGGACTCCTTTGGCTCTTAGCCACCAACTCAGTCTTTTCCTGATTTACTGCCTTGGGCTCTGATTTGTTTATGACTGGAAGTGTGTTTCCTTGGCAACGACAGCTCATCAGGGCATGCGCATTCACAACTCTGCAGTGACAGAATGCGGCTGGGCTGTGGCTGTGGGGCCAGGGAGGAATTTTAGAATCCTGCAGTGGCTGAGGAGTTCTGCAGACATGACATCAGCTTTTCTGTGCTAAAGTGGCATCCTCATTACAAACAGAACATTTGTCTTTTTCTTTTTTTAATTTTAGGAATGTTTCGAACAATGCTGTCTTCCTTCATTCCTTCCAAATTACCTGCTTCAGTATTTTTCCCAGTGATTATTGCGCCCTTTCAATATTTGCCGTTAGGGCTTGGAGGCAACCCCTAACAGTGTGGCTACAGGAATCAGATCATGGGATTTCAAACTACTACTGATTTCTAGTTAAATATACATGGAACAATTATTCATTCTCTGTGAGCCTTAGTTTGTTCAGATGTAGGATGGGGATAATGATAGACTCTTTAGACTGTGTCTGATATTTAGTAACCATTATAAAAGCATTGCCTGTTATCATTTATAGATATTAAGAGAGATTTGCCTGGATACGTCTTGTACCAGCAAAGTACAGCTTACCCTCTAAATGTCCACACTGGCCAAATAACACAAACACATTGAGGTCTCTAGCACTCAGACTCTTCCCACAGTGCACAGACAGACCCTCTAACAAGCAGGCACATCCCAGGGCACATTGACAAGCACCACAGCAAAGACTTTTCCCGTACCAGGTATAGTCAGTGCTGGATTAGACTTTCCAAAACACTCGCAGGTTCTCCCCAACCAAAGATCTGCCTAAGGAACCCTCATCCAGCCCGCATGACAGACACTTGCTCCACCATAAAGAGTGCCTGTAACACACAGATGATTCTGTGGTCATAGTCTGTCCTCCATCACTGAGACCCCTCGCAGATTGAACAGAGTGTTCAGACTCACCTCATCTCAGCACACACAACTCTCTTCACAACCCAAACACTTCGTACCATACACAGGCCCTTCTGAGAACACAGATCCTCGCCACAGCACACCGATTTTCCTCTAAGCACGTGACTCTCCCCATGTTCCGCTAATTCAACCTTAACTGAGATCCTTCCCAAGGTACACAGCCTTGCCCCACAGCCCAGACGTCCCTGAAGAACATAGACTCTGACCAAAGCACGCAGACTTGTTTTACAGCAGAAGCTCTCCATAGAAGTCAGTTTCCTCCTTCACAGTATAAACTCAAGAAAGAGCTTAAAGACCCATCACACTACAGAAGGACTCCTTCACAATAGACAGGCTCACTCCACGGCACAAATGCCACAGAACCCAACTGATCCAACATGACATGCACTCACTCCACCTACACATACACATCCCAGATTGTACTGACTCACCCAGTGAAACAGACTCAACAGGGTACAGATACGTTCCCTATTGCACTCAGACCTATGCAGCAATACATCTTATAGCATACATATATAACTCCTCGATATATAAAATTGTGACAGAATACACAAACTTGTCCTTGTTTATTTCACAGCAAACACACTTGGCAGAACATAGTGCAAGTACTTGCCCACATAGCACACTCATTTGTCCAGAACACCTGAGTCTTATGCCTAAACCACAGAGTTATCTCAGTAAGTTGTGTCCCGCAGGTGCCAAGGCGTGGTCTGTGGTAAGTAGACATACTTTACAACGTACAGTTTTGCATTACAGCAGACAACGTGGCCCTAGAACAGACTGATTTGCTTCACAATGGATGTACTAAGTAGCATCTAAGGTTTTCAGACATTTCTCAGTGTACTCACACATGCAATCCACAGTATCTTCCCACATTCCACAGCACAGATGTACCCTACAACGTCCTAACAGATTTCACCTCTCCAATGGTCAAAATTGTGCTACAGTGTATACTTCCCACACAGATAAGTTTTACAAGACTCATACTTCTTACAATGGGTACACAAGATGAACATGTGCCATTATACATTTGGAACCATTTGCCATATGAGGCTTATAGTTACCCCAAAAGACATAGACTGGTTTTACTGCTCACACTGTGTCCTGCAAAGCAAATTATAACAAACTAGGCACAGATTCTCTCATCCATGTTTTATGTTTCCTCCCACCGGAAACATGGCTGAACATTGAAACTCATTCTGAATGCATAGACAAGCCTTTCGGGGTACAGACCTAATCCATAACATAGTCAGTCACACCTGTGGCACTTAGCTGCATCTTGCAGTTTGTAGTCATCCTGTGAGCACATAGGTTACTTCTACAAAGCACAGAAATGTGTCATAAAACAACTTTGCAGTGCAGAAACTATAATATACACAAATATACCACACAATATTATCCTGCAATGTACATTTCTATCTTAGAGAACATACATACTTTACCATACTGTTCATCTAAAACTCTGGCCTGCAACAAGTAGACAGCTTATTTAATGGTTTCACACAAGACCTCTGGACCCAGACTTAACCTGATTGGAATCCAGGTTCTGTCCCTTGCTAATTGTATCACTGTAGGTAAGTATATTTCTCTGTTCTTATTTTTTATCATCTGTAAAACAAAGATAACTATAATACTTTGAAAGTTGCTTATAATAATAAATGAACCAAGATAGTTGAGTGCTTTGTTAGCACAGTGAACAATGCTGAATAGAAACATCTGGAATCATCTGACAACGCAACGTTTCACCACATAATACATAGACCATCCACAGAACATGTGTAAACACTGAGCAGCACATAAATACCCCTGCCATAACACTTATTTATCTTCTAGAGCACAGACAGAAACTTAGACTAGGTGTGATTTACAATATGAAAGATTTAAATTACTATTAAGAAATTTATTTTATTAAATGCACAAACTCACTTCATAATACATAGACCAATCCTATAACATGTATACTGGCTGCACAATACTCCAGTTTACCCTAAAAGGCAGAGACACACAACACAACACACACTCTAAACTCATAGGTATGCCTTACGCTATACAAAACACACTCTACTGCATCTAGCATCTAGAGTTTTGCTCTAAAATATGTGGATACTACTATTCACAAAAGTGATCCTAAGCTCCTATATAAATTTATAGCATCACATTGTAATGCAGAGCCTGCTATTCACAATACACCTACCTATCTGTCACACTTGATACATGGCATGCTTGCTCACATATAGCATGTACTAATTGACCTTGGGAACATTTCTTGACCTCCCTTTGCCTTAGTTTTCTCAGGTATAACTTGGGAGCAATAATAGTACTGATCTTATAGGACCATTAAGGTGAATAAATAATGCCTTTAAAGTGTTTAGAATAGTGCTTGGTTAAGAATTAATGTTATTGATGCTAACTGACCTTTTTGTTATTGTTGTTATCGTGTTGCTCCTACACATGAAACAAGACTGCAATATTAAGACTCAATGTGAAACAACTGATATCAACCTACTACATACAGAGTGTACTCTCATAAAGCGCCAAATTGTAACTCATACGCCTACCATTCTGTCTTTACAATACCTGCCTTCTGCTGCCTTCTGCTGCTTTCCCGGGCACATTAGCTGGGAGCTGGATAGGAAGTGGAATAGCTGGAACTTGTGCCAGTGGCCATATAGGATTCTGGTGCATTACAAAGTACCAGCCCACAGAACTGATTGATTTAACAACATGAGGGCATTCCTCTTATAGAAACTTTGAATAGCACAAAGAAAAACACATAAGACACAAGTGTGTTCTATAACACTTAGACACATGTGGTAACCTAGAGATTTTCCTCTGACAGATTGACTCTGAAACGCATAGACTTTGCCAGAACATCCAGAGTTGTTTCACATTCCCAAACCACCCAAAACCAGAAGCACCATACATGGATCAAATGCCCCGCACCCCAATAACCACATTTGCCTGGCAACTGAGATTCTTCCTGCAGCTTACAGTAATAGATCACAGTCCTGGCTCCAGAACAATGAGTACAAACAGTTCCGTGTGTCATAACACATTGACATACCCACAAGACACACAGATTATGTTCAACATAGACTGATTCCCACCCTGAATAGGCACAGCACACCACATAATTTGGTCCTCTCTTAGAATCAATTCATAGCTCACATGTATCCCACAGTGCCCACACAGCCTTGGGATATGTAAGTTCTCACAACTTAGGCGCTCCCAAATCGATGCACAGAATTCTCTTATACCAAAAAAGCTGTTTCCAAAACTCTCCTCACAGTACACTGAATTGTATAGGGTCTCCATAATTAATGGACACACAACATCCAGTTCCATCCTCAATCCAATTCCTTCTCTTCTAACACCTGTGTGTATTTCACAATAATCATTTCTCTTTAAGATAGACTACTTCGAAATATTTAATATTGCATAATAACTTAGCTGCATTTATAAAAATATTGACCCCATAGTGAATGGACACACAGCAACCTGTTACAGTCTCAAACATACAAACTTTGCTCTCATTTCCCTTCAACATTATCTTGTTGAGCAACTCAATGACATACCACAGAAACATATCCAAAACACATATCCAAAAGCAAATAATTACCACTTAGTGTGCTACAACTACCAATCATCCCCCTAAAAACACAGATTATACCATAACACTTGGAAACACTGTGCAATATGTGTGCGAATCCCACAATGCAGATTCCCCCATAAGTTTCATATAACTTCTCAGTACCTAGACCAACTTAGTATGTCACACATAACCTATGACATGATCCCATTCCTACCACAGCCAATGGAATTTCATCTCAATGTACAACTTTTTCTGTATTTGAAAACTACAAAATGCCAAGGCTTGCTCCACAATGTATCAAATACTATTAAATGCCTGGGATTTCCTCAAATGACGGTCTTGTACCAGAACACTACACAAATGCCTCACAATGCCTCTAATAATGCCACAATAAAAAGGCTAGTCCTAGAATACCAAGACTCACTCATAACAGCACATGTCCTATAACCCATGATTAAGCTCCACCATTCAAAAATCTTCTTATAATACACACTAGAACATTTAATAACTGTAGGAAGAAGAGACTTTAAACATCCAGCCTCACCCAGATTTGGTCTGGCTGCACAATGCTAAGATGTGTGGTAAATGACACAAGTTAGCTCTACAATGCCTACATACAATTTAAAATGGCCAGATGTACCCTGTGACAGAAGGTTTTCCTATAAGCACAAAATTGTATTCTGATGTATATTCACATTCAACTGCATACCGTTATTCTGCATTGCAAATATTCTATAAAGAAAACACATCCCTCTGAACACTCAGAATTGCCCAATAGTTCACAGACTTGTCACAAAGGATCAAAGCCTATCTTATAGTTATATAGGTTTGCTCCTGACCAGACAGATACAGCCTTCACAATCAAGGCATCCTTCACCTGCCTCCTAGCTATACCGCTGCTATGAGTACCTGCAAACACCATAGAACGCTCTCCAAGGAAAGAATCATCCATTAATCACAAAGCACCTTGAAAATGTGCAAACATTCCCCATAGTTCTAGAACTGTCACAATTTTTGGACTTAATGCCAAATGTTGACTTCCTCCACATGGAACGAAATAACACATAGACTCAGCCCATATAGGATTCTCCTTATAGTGCTCTCACCTGTTCCAAAATATTCAGACTCACACAGAATCACCTCATTATAATTTCTTACAACCCCACAAGTCAAATTTGGTACTCAGTGCATACGTGTATATACAATAAAACATAGCAAGCATCACAGACTTAGTCCACAACACTGAGATACTCACCGGATGGCACTTGGACAACCCTACCACTCCCAACCAACCACTGATCACAGAGACTCAGAATTCCAGACACATTCTCTATGTGTGACATACCCTACACACAGAATTACATCATAATGCAGACTGGGCTTAGAGTAGAGTGATCCACAGCACAAAACTCCACTGCTCCCTGTACTTGCCTCCAATTAGCCCTCTTAGCAAGCCCACAGTCGTTTCCCCACACCAAGTTACACTCCTTACTATATCTCTAACCAGCCTGTATCATACAGATTTACCTCACAATGTGTCTATTTGTATCATGACTTCCAGAAATGCGATGCTAAATGCAGGAACAATGCTATATTTGAGGGGCTTCACACCTTAGGGGATCTCCGTTTGGATACCCCATAAGGCATAGGCACACTGTAAAATACAAAGGGTAAAAAAATTAAAAGATAAAATTCACAGATTGGCCCTGTGACAGAGATTTGCTGAAGATTGTCTAGAATTAACTCATGAAATATTGACTTACCCCATGACGTTAAGACGTATTTCACATTATACAGACTGCAATGTATAAACCACAACACTTCTGCATGCCTTACACTGTGAAGTTCTCCGTCCATTGACTGCCCCAGCAGTGTACATAAATGCATCCAAGAATTAAGTTTCATCCCCCAGAGTCATGAAGTACACTGGCCTGGACCTAGGTGCCCAGTGCTCACGGGGCCCACAGTTCATCGACACAGCTTACAATCCATGGTTTCATCTCACATCATCTGTGTGTGCCTCGTTTAATGTACAACACAGCCTTCCAGTACACACACATATTCCTTAGGCAAGACTGTCACAATGAGAAATTCCTTCACAGGACATGCCACTTACCAACACATGAAGGAACTCTTGTTCACAACAGCTAGAATGACCTTTCTATATCAGGAAAACTCTACCCAAAACTCATCACAGCAAAAACACATAAAACATCCCCAATGCAAGGAAACGTCTCTGTAACAAGATTTTTTTTTTTCATAAAACGCAGACTCACTTTCTTTCAGTAGATTTGCCCTGTAAAATCTAGCTTTGCCCCTACTACACAGAGGCTGTGTCATTTAACCCAGAGATTAGCTCAGCAACAAATTTGACCATGATCTTCTTTAATATCAGTGAGACAGAGGAGATATACTCGGCAAAAGGTGTTTTGCAAAGCGCACTCCATGACAACACATGGACTTGCACTGAATTTCACATCCACACCTCATCCTTCCCAGACTTCTTGCACAATAGCCAGAATACCTTCCAGCATCCAGAATAGCAGCATGGTATGTATGCTCATTCTAAAGCTTTCAGATTTACTTTACGAAGTGCAGACTCAATCTGGTATATGAGATCTCCAACAAAATAATTGTACATTGTAAAGTATGGAGAGGAGAGCTGTGCTCACACAGAGGTTTTGGAAGTGACTTCACTTTTTTCAGTATGTTTTTGCATTTGTAAATGTGGTTGAAATGATTTATTTTAGATTATTCCAAAAATTAAATGAGATAATTTCAGGAAGAATCAACATTTACAACACAGTTGTGTAGGCCCATATGCCAGCTGTTGATTCTGGCTCCACTGTTTTCCTAGTACTGTGGGCTTAACAGTTTTAAGATAATTGAAATGACCCTTTGTAGGGCACAAGGAATAAAGGTTTTGTGTCAGGCACACCTGGTTTTAGAATGTGTCTGACACGTATTGACCTTATGGCCTTAGCCAAAAGCACTCTAATTCTCTGATTCTTAATTCCTCATGTGAAAAGTGAGGCTGATACTATTTCCTACCTCCTAGATTGTTGTAGTAAGAAATAAATATAACATCGTATGTTAACATAAATTTTCAGCCAAAGGAAAGAAATAGAGAAGGAAAGAAGGAGGAAGTAACTTTGGAGCCATAGATATCAACACAGAAACTTATGTAGACCGATGCAGAAACATGTATACAGATTTTAAATGTGCACACACATCACAGATACATGCAAATAACCCAGAGCATAAGCTCATGCTAACACAAAGGCACAAATATTTACACCAAAATAGAAATATGTGTGCTCGTTCTGAAACTGTCTGTCACACTTTCAGAGATACACACTTGTGACACACTTGTGCACATAGGCTTATGTATATGTGCAAATATAGATAGGCATACATGCCACAGAGGTGTGCACAAACAAACCTGGAGACACAGCCATATGGTGCCATCGGCATGCACAATTGCCATGTATAGAGAGTGCTCATACATACAGTGACATAAAATATTTGTAAACACACAGAGGAGTGCTCGGATTTATCCAAAGACATTCATTTACTTGCATACACATTTATTCAGATACACAAATGCCCTCAAAAATGTACAGATGATCACACAGCAGTTCTCATGCAAGTGGAGGATCAACACATGGCTATAAACACTGAGGCATACACATGTGAGTGCAGAGGCTCCTATAAACAGGTGAAGAGGCTTGCAGGCAGGAATGTACAGGAGCACATACACTCACACATTGACACACATGCATGTACAATATACATGCTGATACATACGTACTTGGAAGTTTGCACAGTTCAATATTTGTAAGCAATAAATATATGATCAAAACAATCCACACAGTCACAGATGCTATATTATATGCATGAATTCATGTAGAAATACAGAATATTTGTATATTCCCATAGGCTTACATATGCATACATAGAGACAGCTACTGCCCCTAAAGAAGAGTTTGCTGACTTTAAGGGTGGGTAAAAGCAAAATTATAAATACACTTGTACATACAGACACATAAATGTCCACACAGTTATACCTTCAGATGCTATGAAGAAATATTGAAGCAGGCAACATCCCAAGCATATTAAGAGATACACATTTCTCATAACTGCGGGCAGTACATACTTAAGCACATTCATAAATGTGCACATGTAATACAGACATCCACAGACACATAAATTCAGACATGCCCCTACACGTGTTGACATATCCACATATTTGCATATCCCCTCATACACATGTTGAAATACAAGTACGCTCCCATGCTCATAATGGCACATGAATATATGAATACATCAAGATATGCATGAGTGAATAAACATAGGTATATACATGCAGGTAGGACTTAATTGTGCTACAAACAGAAACACAGAACATGCACAGGCAGAGATGTAAAATACAGAGATATTATATATTAAAACATAAACACCCAACGACAATGTAAAGGGACACACAGTCACCTACAAAGGAGGCTATGAATTTGAATGTACCATTGTCTTATCCATTTCTAGAATAAAAATCTATCAGGCCACTTTAGCTGAGTATAGCATATAAAAACATATGTGGAAATTACTAAAATATCTTGGTTCACATGGTAGTAAGTGCATTTGCTCATACACATGAACTTGTATTTCATAGATTCATAGACAAAATGTCACAGAATTATATAAACATGTATATGGGCAAATATAGAAGGATACTTAGAAACAAATTCCCTACTGTGACATCACAATATTTACATACATGGATGTGGCAGTTAAAAGAAAATCTGTCTTTTCACTCTTAATTCTATGACTGAGTAGACAATGATTTATATTATTTTCTTGTTTATAGCACAGAGGTAATGTTAGTATTATTTGTAAATGTATTAACAAGGAATTTATTAATTCATTAATAAAAGTCTGGGTCATGTTTATAACGTAAGTTTTTTCTATTGTTTTGAGATGATAAGGACTTGTCCCTGGAAAGGATAGGACTAAAATAAGTATTTTCTTATGTTTTGGTTTGTCATTCTTACTATCTGTCATTTATTTTTCTTTTTCTGTTTGCAGGAAGAGATGGAAGAGTGAGAAAGAGAAGAGTGAAAGAAGGTTTTGTGTCATTGCCCAGTCATCACCTAGTGAGCGTAATGAGTAAGTACAATGGTTTGGCATTGCTTAGAGATCCCTACGAGTTCACGCATTACAAGAGTGTATAACCACCCTAGCTGGTCAGCTGACAGACGCCATATTACTGTGACTCCAAAATAGAAAAACAAATATAGACATTTCTTTCTGATTTTACTCTCCCTCACTTCAAATTTCTCCTTGGCTTCACTGAAATTATATGCCATAGCAGTGGTCTTCACACTTTCAAATTATTTGCCACACAAAATCATTTTGAAAAACTGTCTCATCACAAAATTTGAAGTTAATGTCTGAAAATTTTTACCATAAGTTTAAGAATTTGCAGCTTTTATTTCTACCATGTTTTTAATTCTTATACCTTTAAATTATTTTACGTTATTTCATTATATTTGATGAAATAAAAATACTACACTGACATGTGAAAAATTATTTACTTAATCTGTGAAATCACTTCTGTTACATTCAACTTCCTTTACCAAATTAATAGTTAAAATTTAAGAATTCCCAAAGACTGTAAAAATGTTAGCAGACACTTTCATTAGCCCTTTTCTTCTGTGAAGCAAAGAAATCCTTTGAATTATTAAAGTTTATTGCAGTTATTTCATTTTTGAATTTCTGATAATTCATTGACATACATTTCTCAAGATTTATCAAATAGCTTTTATGTGTTTTACATGTTCATTTTGAGCATTATGTGTAATGTACTATACTACAAAATGGGTAAGACACATCAATGGTTGTTAATACAATAATTTTCATAAAATGTCTATTATATCCTTTCAGTATAGTAACTTGTGACTATAGATTTGAATCAACTTTATAGAAAATATTTATAAAATAATTTAATTGGTGAAAGCAGTGTTTATATGAAAACAGTCAATTCAGTTACTGCCTATGATTTTCAGAATGTTATTGATAAAAGAATCATGAAACTCAGAAACCCAAAACCCAAGACATCAGCTCAGTGAAAATAATCTTTTCTGTGTATTATTTTTTTTTCCCACAACTATTTGTGGCTCTAATTTAAGCTATTATCTTAGTCCTGTTAGATGACTTTATTTGAGGACACTTATAAAAAAAACTTGCAGAAAAATTGAATTGGAAGACCAATTTGCTTTGGTGTAGTAGTTTTTGTTTTTTTTTGTTTTTTTTGTTTTGTTTTTTTTTTTTTTTTTGGTAATCCATATTTTCCTTGAATTGCTTCCTTGTAACTGTTTGATGTTGTTTTTGAAGGGGTGGGGGAAGGAAGCATGAGGTTGGATTGTGCATGACTGGGGACAGATGAGATGGCTCCAGACTGAAAATATCTAGCACCTCTGTGGTGAGAATCACTTACCACAGTCTTGAGTGAGGCTGTATCTTCAATGACTTCTTAAGTCAGCTCACAGAAGGAGCATTTTTGCTTGTCGTGACCTAGTTCAGCTTTAACAAAATCAGTGTATTCTCTGTTGACTAAGGGCCTCAGGGGGAAGGAATGATGCTTTCCTAGTTTTAGTTTTATATATTTGAGACAGCAAGATTTTACAGGAAATACATTGTTTCAATAATCAATGGAATAATCCCTGTTTTGTCATCTAGGAATTGTGGCACATGTCTGATTCTAAAGGTAATGTTGATTTAAGACATTTGTGTGGCAGCAAAATCAAATTTTTCATGAGATAAGGAGATTAAGAGAACCAATTACGTATTTCTTCCCTAGTTCTTGCAGTTAAATGTCATACTAGGACCTACGACTTAAGTACCCCTGCAGAGGTCATAAACAAGGCCAAATTCAGAGATTTGTGACCTGTGCTTTTCCATGAATCCACTGCTTAGAAGACCCCTATATTTGGTTTAATGTTGTGCTCTTAAAGTCTTGAAATGCTTAATTTTTGCCTGTCAGTGGCTTTCCTGGTAAATCCTGAGAGTCTTATTTAAATAGGAAGGTTTCAGTAATAAAACATAACGGATAGGGGGATAGAAGGAGCACTTCAAGTGAGGACACAGAAAATGCCACGTCACAGATCATTCAGAGATCATCTTGGCTTTCTTGTCTCTCATTGGTGGGGAACAGTGTCCAGCAGCGTACTTCGCATTGTCGCATCCATATGGCTGGCAGTGATCATGTCCTGCCTCTCAGACCCCATCAGTCCAAGGGAATGAACTTAATTTCAATGGTACTATATTTTTGTATCTGTTTTTGTACTAGGCAAACTGAGTATAAAACTTAAATCCTATCTAAACAAAGCCTTTCTAGTGGCACTCTGCTTTATAAAAGTGTATTGGGAAATTTTACTTTGAATTGCATAATGATTTAAATTATTTAGTTGAGCTCATTAAAAGATTCTATGCTGAATAGATTGAAAAGCTCATCAATTATGCCTCATTTATTTTTAATATGTAGGGCTTTTATCTTGATTAAGATACACCTATGGGATTTCTGTGACAGAGGTAAAAAAAATCTTAAAGCAAGTGACATTCCTATTGGCAAATCAAAGATAATTAATTTAGTCATTTGAGATTTACTCTTAGATTTGTACATTGGAATTTAGGGTAATCAAAGCCAGGATAAGAACACTTTTCCTATTCTCGAATTCTTTCTGGTACTCAAGTAAATAATTCCTTAATTTTGTTTTTCTATAATGTATATCCACATCCCACCCCCTATGAAATGTGGACCTTTATGAAAGTAAAGGAAAAAAAGAACTCCAAATCCCATAAGGATGAGCATGCATTTAGACATTATTTCTAAATGACGATATTTGTTCGTGAGCATGGGAAGAAAATTTTTGCGCAAATAGGTTTCTCTCTAAAATTATCATGTGGAAAGCAGTTAGTGAGACATTGAGTGACAAACCACTCTGTTAATACCTGAAAGAGTATTTCTTTCTCCTTATGGTAGAAGGTGGTATGTGAGAGAGATGCTTCATATTCATTATTAGATCATTTGATTACATGTGTGTTAAAGCATGCTTAGATGAGAGTGAGACATTTACGGTAAGCTCCAGCACTTGAACTTACAGCTTAAGAATAAAAACTACAACCCTGTCAGCTTTCATAGCAAGGGGATAGTTTTTCCCCTTTATTTTTCTTCAATTATATAACAGTGTAAAAATTCCATTTTACCCAGTATAGTAATGTATTTTGCTCGCTCAACTTGACATTAAGTAATATAACTTGTATGTGAATCCTTGCAGAAACAGTACAGAATTTGGAATCAGTGATACATTTACAAGATGCTTAGATGTTTTCACAGAGGAAACAAAAAATTTAGTACAAGGTTTACATACAACCTTGTGAATCTGACAGTATTCATATACCATAAATTACTTATTATGTTTCATTAAAAATTATCACACATACAAGTATTGTACTATGGGATACGACTGTGACATTTCAGTGCATGTATACATTATGTCAAATCAAGCTATACATTTATCTGTTTAAATATTAAGCATTTCTTTATGGAGAAAACAACCCAAATCCTGTCTTCTGGTTTGTTTGCTTTATAAACATCTAGTTTTTCTAACATTCGATATAGTTACTTTATTGCACAGTAGAACCCTAGACATTTTTACTCTTACTTACTCCTATCTATAACTTACTATCTTATTAATCAACCTGTCCCCATCCATACCTCCCCTGTTAACTTTCCAGCCTCTGGTAACCACTATTGTACTTTCAGCATCTGTGAAAACTCTGTTTTTGTTTGTACATACCAGTGAGATCATGGCGGTACTTGTCTTTCCAACATACCATATTTGAAAGACAGCAGATTACTGTAGGTGGTAACTGGACCTAAAGATACAGTGAAGGATTATTAATGGATAGAGATAAGAGTTGAGACATCCTTCCCTGCAAGAAAGTCTGGGAACTTCGTTCCTTTGACTTCCTCTTCTTGACCTTGGAGTTTATGATACTTTGAGGTGTTTCCAGCTACTCTACAGACAGGAGAATATCCAAGATTGCTCAAGTTTGTGTTTCCTGTGTATGACAGAAACACGGGGCGTAGTTATTGAAGAGTGGCTAGTGTGATACAGTAGATCTTTTGAAAGGAATTGTGGCTGGGGATGCTTCTCCTGTCAGAATGCAGGAGTTGAGGTACCTGGGGTGTTACTTGAATCATTTGGGTCTTTTTGCAGTAGATTTATGCTCTGACAAGGACTGCAGCAATAGTAGACCAATAGTAGCAGAGAGCCAACATTTAATCAGTGATTGACTTCAGAGAATTCCAGCTGCATAGCAACTTGGCTTAGGTAGAGATTAATTGCTTAAATCACTACTGGGCAGAAAGGATAAAGATGCTGATTGGGCAGCTTGCATTTTTACTAATTTCTATGTATGGCAGAGTGTCTCCTGTATGTTTGAATGCCACCATTGAACCTGAGCATTTGAAAGGCTTTCTTCAAAGGTATCATGCAGAGGGGGAGTTGACATGTGCCCCAGAGGTCTGTGTCTAAACACAGAGATGCCTGTGTGTGAGAGGTTAGAGAGTGGGGATGGGGATGTCAAGGGTTTCCTGAATTAGTTGGATGGGGGCTATCCATGCAAGGGCCTTTAGTTGATTTAGGTCAAGTGTAGCTCAGGTTGGCATCAGAGATTTCTTGAGATGCCTGTAGCAATTCGTGAAATCCCTGTTGTGTACTCAGGCTGATCAAGAAATGCCACACTTGTCAATGAAGGTAGATTGTAAACTCAGCAGTTATCTGTACAGGCATTTCCAGCACATCCTTTTTTTATTTATTTCATTTTATGACACAGTTTCCTAGACTCTGGGATTCTCCCAATCCCTCCAAAAAGCTCTCCCCCCAAGTTGGATTCCTCCACATTGTTACAGTAGTACAGTTCATATCCAGTCATGTTTCCTTCATTGCGGGCATGGACCAAGCATAGAGTCCAGTGTCTTATTGTCCAGATACATTCAACGGTTTCTTGGGGAGACCATCTCTGGTCTGAAAGCAGAGCTGGCAGAATATCATCCCCTCCAATGAAAGGCCACAACGTAACATCAACAATTTACAACATCATGAAGTTAATTGACATGCTTTTGACTGACCAATATGTTAGAAAATGCAAGTTCCTAACTACATCCTGTGACTACTTCATTGACATTTCAATTTTAGTTTATACACAACTTGCTGCTATACACCTTAAAATGGTTATCGGGTATATTTAGCAACTTACAATATTGAAGCATGAGTTTTACTGAACTTGGCGAATTTTAGGATGGTCCAAACAGGCTTATAACTCTAACAAGGCATATGTTAACAATCGAGGAGCAGAACAGTTTTAGGAGGGGTGTGCAAAGAAATCTTCAATACCTTAGTGAGGAGTAACTGATCTTTGTGTCCCACCTAGTAAGGTATGAGTGAATCCACACTGACCGTTTCCTGTCTGATTCTAAGCTTTCGTTATTGGTCTCTGTCTATCTGATCTAATTTGTGGGGGGCTCCGGAGCGACCCTGATGGTAATTGCAAGAGAGGGTGGGGAGCCAGAGTTGGAACTAAGTAAGGATCAGCACATCCTTTTAAAACTCCTATGGAAATTGAGAACAAGGGAAAGAAAGATAATTAGTCTTAGATTTGAAAAGTTTTAAAATTCTCAATAAATGGTTGCATCTACTACTATTTGTACTCTGGGATTGGGGAACTCAGTGTTGGAGATGGCCCACTCAGTATCTCGACAGCTTTACTAGATAGTTCTTTCTCATACTGGACTAAAAGCCTCACACAATATCCAGTTTGTGCCCAAGGAGAAGGAGGCTCAGAGTCTCCACAACATATAGGAAGGTGTGAGGGAGAAGCAAAAATGTGGATAATTGCCAGGGTACTTAAAACTGTTCATGGGAAATGATCTGATAAATTGCACTCTCCATGAGCTTTCTGAACACCACATACTTACAAAGGTATGTTAAGTTTTGCAGCTCTAAAAACGTTTTCTCTGTCTTTCATCAGATAAATTAGTAAAGAATATATGACATTTATACATATATATGTATTATATACACAGTGGAAATAATATATAGCCTTAGCAAGAAAGAAATTCTTTCATTTTGTATAACATGAATAACTCTAGAGAACGTTAGGTTCAGTGCAGTAAACCAGACCCACAAGATATCAGTTCTATTTGGGATCTAAAACTGGTGAAAGCTCATCAGAGTTAAGAGCAGATGTGGGGAAGGGAAATGGGGTCATTTTGGTCATAAGAAAAATTTCAGTTAGGAGGAATATGTTCTGGGAATACATTGTACAACATGGTGACTACAGTTAAGAATATATTGTATATTTGGAACTGAGAGTTGTTAAGTGTTTTCATCACAAGAAATATAAGGATGTGAAATAGTGGATATTTTAGTTAATACAGTTAGCCATTTCACGATGTATTTCAAAACATCATATTGTGCACAAAAAAATGCACGGCTGTTGATAGGGCACTGTTCAATCTGGGAAAGAATCAGATGCAATGATCTGAAATGAGACCTGAAAATCTGGTTTGCCAGTGGACAGAGTACATTTTGAAAAGGTGTTGATGTATTTCTGTGGCTTGATGAATCAATTGTTGTGGTGGAATTTCAGAGGAAACGAGATTATTAGCCTTGTATCTATTGAAGGCTGTTAAAGACTTGCTAGAGAGATTAAAACCAAGTCCTTATTAACAGTCTACTAGTACTTTCGTTAATGTATCAGGCATTTTTGCTTTTCAAGGTTTTCACTGACACTTGTCTTCATGAATATTATTGAACTTCTTGGGATTAAGGACTTTTAAAATGCCTTGTGTTCAGAGACCCATTCATTATTCGGTTCTCTGCAGGAACTCAGAGAGCCCTCCACACCTTGTCCTGCAGCCCTCCACATTACATGAGGGCTTAAGAAATAAATGTGCAACAGTCACACAAAATACATATGCTCACATATTCTCATAGATGAATTGTATGATGGAGATTAGTATATTGGAAATTGAACATGTTGCAGTAGGCATCTCCCAGATAAAAAGAGGACTCTCGATGAAACTTTTAAATATACCTTGCCACTATGATATTGGATTTTGTAGCTTTGCCTAAACCTACAATGCACTTAAATACAGAATGTTAAACTTGTAACTGTTGCTAAAGGATTATCCTACTATGATAAAATGGGAGAAAGGGTGGGAAAGGCAAGTGAGGAGGGAGGGAGAAATCCCTATACCCACAAAGCTGTTTCATGGAAAAATAACAATCATAAAAAGTTTAAAACAAAACACAAGAGAAATTAAAATAAAAAAGAAATATATGTGGGAATTGAAATAGTCTTGGGAGAGGAACTTAGCCAAAAGGAAAAGAGATGCTTGTTGTTAGTTTTCATGTCATATTATCTTCTCATCCCACCCTGGACGCCTTTGTGAGTATTCACTTAGGGATAGGCCTTCTAGTTACATGCCAGAGGGGCTGTGGTTTGCCATCTCGAGTGGGCTTCCCAGAGCTCTGGATCTGCAAGTGTAGGTTTCGGTGCTGTGGCCCTTCTCATGTCTTCAGGCATCTCTAACGCCGTCCTTTGCATACCATTGCTTTGCCTGCAGTTTTCCTCTTCCTCAATGGTTGTCCTGTCCTCCAAAGCTCATTTCAGATGTATTCACTGTAAGTTGAAAATGAGATTTGTGATGATCTCTGCCATTTTCAGGTCTGCAACACCTTAAGTTCCTATCACCTATAAGATCATAAGGAAGAGATGCAAGGGTTTTCTTATGAGCACAGGCTGCTGTGTCCCTTTTTTCAACAGTTCTTCACTGCATACATTGGCCCAGCTGCCATGTGGATCATTTGCTATATCTTCGAATATGGGGTATGAATACCGCCAGATTAGCAGGGATCTGTGCAAGCCCCACGATACTTTCTTGCTTCCTTTGTGCAAACATCTAAATATCTTATGAATGCATCTTTAAAAGCTTGTCTTTCACTCATGTTGTGAAAAATCATGCCCAGTTTATTTCTGGCAATGTCAAATCAGTCAGGGAAGCGAGAACACATTACTTTTCTGGGAAAATGGGAATTTTCTCACCACTGTGAAGTTAAAGCTGAATAAAAAAGTGTTTGCTTCAGAAACTAGCAAGGCTAATCTTTCACCCTCAGCTGTGATTTCTCTTGTTGGAGTTTATCAAAATCATCTGTATCTTCTCTTTCTCATATCTCTGCATCCCTTTGCCACACATAACGAGTCACAATGATTTACCAGTGGGTATTGCCATTGTAAATCTATAAAAGGGCATAGTAGCTCCTGTAATGCTGCACAATGTGCTTCTCTGAACGTGAATATTTGACTGTTTCAATGATTTTTATGTTCTGTTCTACATGAGTACTATTTCCATTACATTTGAGTCCACTGAGGGCCTAGCACAGCATCCCGGTTAATTATTAAATGCATAAAGTTTAGAATCAACAAATGTACAATGGTATGTATCGATGTGTTGGTGATTTGCAGTTTATGTGGTTTAACAGTGGCAAGCCATAGACAAACCACCGCTAACCAGGAGCAAAACTGTCTCCAGGTTAACACCCGTTAGCCACTGAGGCGAATAATTGGGGAAACAAAGAAGGACCCAAGCACAGTGACCCGCAACTTTCTCTAGTTCACCGGATTGTGAGCCAGGCAAGCACGTGGTGATGCTTGCCAATCATGGCTTTTTAAAAAAGACTTTCTAGTTACCACACACTCCTGATTATCAGGCAGGTGGGTATTTCTGTTTAAATGAACTTTACTGACTTTTGTTTCCTCAAAACACAGATGAGAAACTAAAGAGGCTGTGTAACCAACCACTGGCCTGTAACATCCCAGATGCCCTGTTGTGTTAACAGAAGTCTGTTAATGAGTGTCTGATTGCTCCTACCAGATGTGTGGATTGTTCCAGAAATCAATCACTCCTTTCAACTAGGAACCTCCTGAGTTAATTTGGCCCTCTAACTCACTCATTCTTTGTGTGCTGAAATTGACGGTTGAGGGAGGCATCATTTACACCACTATCCAAAGCCTGCTGTACTTATAAAAGAAAAACAAAGTAGTGGTTAATTTTCACATAAAATGAAAAGCTTCTGGTAAATTTGGCTAAATGATATAAATTGTAGTTGTTGATGATGATTTTATAATTTATGCCATTAGATGGATATCATTTTGCTTGATTCAACATTAGTGAAAATATTTCTGTGCTAATGAAAGGAAGGGGAAATTAGGACAGATGCCACCATGTCAACTGCCCATCCGTTTCAAGATAATGAGAACAGCCTACTAATTATCACTACAATCTGGAACCAGCCTTATACCTAAACTTAGACCTAAATATAGCTTGTTAATTAGGAGCTAACTCAAATATCTATGGGCCCTTTAGTTCTGAGTGTCACTAACTATAAAATATGTTTACCACGATTGCTGTGTAGTGTGCCATTTTTGAGTTGTACCTAATAGAGGGGTAAAAACCATACTCATTTGGGGGTTATTGCTTTAAGCATACTGCCATGGTGTAAGAGTACCTTAGACCTGATGAGGTGTACAATACGGAGGATGTATTATATGTGTGAAATATGTACCAGGTCCCCCGAAATTACAAATGAATCCATTATTTTTATATTGGTCACAATTCAAGTAATACTTCTAACATATTTAATATATAAAACATATTCTAAAATTAATTTACTCATTACATTTCATTGGTGTGTCTCTAGACAATTTAAATGACATCCATGGCTTGTATGACATTTCTGTTGGATAATTCTGCTCTGGGGAATTACTCCTGTAACATGTAAACCAGGTTTGAACCATCAAAACTATTGACTTAGCCCTAGGTGTGCATTAGAACCACATTGTCTCTAAGTCCTTTCCTGGGCTACCTGCCTGGTCTGTCAGGTGTAGGAATTTCTGTTTCGTTACTTTTTCAAATAGTGTATGCTAAAATTGCCAAAAAAATCACAAAATGATTATTGACTTATTTGAAAGGCAGAGCTACAGAGAGGTAGAGGCAGAGAGACAGAGAGATCTTCTGATAGTTCTTTGAGCTGTATGGATGACAAAAGTTGGGTACCTAGAAATAGAACAGATTTTCAAAATAACTGAACTCTATTGAATTATGTCTGTGGATCCTAATAAACGAAACATCCTGGCTCTAGACGTACTTGAAAAAGAGGTGCTGAGTTCCTGTGCTCATGAGTGGCCAAATTTGATGCTACTTTGTGTAGTGGTGATAGCTTGTCAAAAGGTGTAACAAGTTCCAGTAGGTAATCTTATGTGTCCACAGTACTCTGAGGCTTTGCTAGACCCCTCCATAAGATGCTCAAAAATACTATGTCTTTGAATTAAAAATTAAGGTAAAGCTGGCCATGTTTTCTGAGTTATTTCGGAGGAATGTGTCTGCCACTTCCTAGCTCGGTAACTTAGGCAAATATTTTCTCTCAGTTCCACTCGTTAAACTGCAGTTATGATAGCATCTAGCAGACATTTTTGTAGGGAGGATTTCATGAGTTCCTACATATATTTCCCCTGCCTTGCTCAGTGATGTGACCAGACCATCAGATGGGGAAAAGTTTGTGGGGTGAAGACATGTATGAATCTGTGAATATGAATATTGTTGTGAAAGCACGTGCTTACAAAGTTCTCTTTTTGGATCAATCTGAACTGGAGAACTAGCTGCCAAGACCTAGTTTATTTATCAACTATGTAGACACAGTGTATTTAATTCCATTGATATTTTTATATTTTCTTAAAATAGATGCAAGGCATAGGTGAAAAGCTAGGGAAGGCATTTCCTACCTGTTGTCTGAGTTGCACACTGGCCACAGTAACACATTTATAATGATCAGATTGTCCTATAATATGAAAAATGCTAACTGTAACTAAATTAATTAAATTTTACCAAATAAGGAAACATTATAATGGGTAAGGATATGTATTAAATTGATAAATGATGTTAGTAAACACATCACAGCATTCTTTTTTTCTTCAAGCACTTAAGTGTACATGTTTTAGTAATTTCTAATTATTAGCTAACATCCTTTATTAAAAAATATAATAAAGGAATAACTGGTGTCCCAACCTTTTCCTATCAAGGGAAGCTGGCTCTGTGAAGAGACACTGCATGAAATCATGAGCTTAGATGATTTTGTTATGTAAGGTAAAGTTTGAAAATATATCCTCACTCTTTTTAATTCAGGATAGATGTTTTGAAACTCCATTGTTACAACTTAAATCACGTTTGACCAAAACTTTAGGCAGAATGAAATAAAAAACCTCTTACATCACCGAGAGTCATGGCTTTGATGTTAGGTCAAGTGTAGAGATATTCAACTCTGGCATAAATCTCCGGAATTCCCGTGTTAAAGGCAGACTGCTTCCATGCCTCATTTTGTTGTTTGTTAATTCCATGAATCATTTTCTTTGGCATCTTTATCACAGGAGTTCTGTGAAATGGGGGAAGTGGCCATGGAATCACAGGACCTGTCACATGTATGGGGGGGAAATGAGAAAGAAAGAAAAAACAGGTGCATCAGGAGTAACGGAGGCTGAATGTACAGCTGGCCCAGCAGGTGCAGTGGTGGGTGAGCTAGATCACAGAGTCTCTAGCCCATGAGCCTGGGTAAGCATAAGGAAATATGCATTCATTATGTCTTTATTTCCAGTTTAGTTAACAGCTTTCAAATTGCATTTAACCCTCATTACAAAATCATTACAGATCTTAAAAACATTTTTTATGGTTAATTATATGCTAAATTGCTGCTCTTTTATTTTTATTTAATTTTAAAAGAATTTGCTATTTTCGTTTGACAAATGTGTTTAAAATTGATTGTGAATACTCTATTTCTTAAATATTTTATACATTTACAAAGACATTACCCAAATCTGAAAATGTCTGTAAAATGCCTGTGGTGCTTTCCTGTCGGCATGCTGGTCACACACTTATTCTCACGTTTAGAATTGTTTTGAAGTAACCTTCACCGCTGCCAGTAACAACTATTTCTGACAATAGAATGACAGGGCCAATTAGCTGGTAGCAGACAAAAGAAGAACTGAGCTCCATATTTTCTAGTAGTGATTGGCCCCTTGGCACTGGGCCACCAAGTGAGTTATTGATCCATTTGGAACGCAGCCCTTTTAGATGGCTACAATTAGCCTTCTGTCATCAGACTATCAAAACTGTGCACTTGAGGGAAAAAAGGCCTAATTTACGTTACTTAAAGATTTAAGTTATCCACAGTGAAATATGATGGTGCTTCAAAAATTCATAGAAAAATGAATTAAAAATAAATTTATTTTGCTATAGTTTTGAAATACAGTTTATTCACTATGTACATTTCCATGCATTTTTGAAGATCCTTCCATAATACAGTGGTAGAAAGGTCTTAAAAGATCACGGCCATTGCATAATCTGAAAGTTAATGATGGTTTATTGCTTTGCCAAGGATTGATAAGTAAGTAAAACTAAAATTTCTCAGAAGGATCGTGAACTGGGCTTTTATCTTTCGACAGCTTAAATACGCATCCATCCCCCTACTGTTTGTAACTTAATATAAAAGCAAT
Organism: Ochotona princeps; assembly: GCF_030435755.1. Classification (NCBI taxonomy): domain Eukaryota; kingdom Metazoa; phylum Chordata; class Mammalia; order Lagomorpha; family Ochotonidae; genus Ochotona; species Ochotona princeps. Next base: position 97,882,991 of record NC_080865.1, read on the forward strand.
TGTGTGAGCAAAAATATGCATTATTGGTTCTCTCTCTCTCTTTCATTCTAAAATTTACATTACAATAAAAACGCTTAATGCTTCACCAAATAAGTTTAGCAAGTAAAAAGCACAAAGATTCTAGTTTAGTGAGAATACAGGCAATGATTATATAATAACTGAAAGGAAAATTCTCAGTTGACCAATATATGGTACATTTTAAAATAATCACAGATCATTAAAACTATAGTAGTATGGCATTTTTTTAAAAAGATTTTATTATTATTGGGAAGCCGGATATACAGAGAGGAGGAGAGACAGAGAGGAAGATCTTCCATCCGATGTTTCACTCCCCAAGTGAGCTGCAACGGGCCGGTACGCGCCGATCCGATGCCAGGACCAAGAACCTCTTCCGGGTCTCCCATGCGGGTGCAGGGTCCCAATGCATTGGGCCATCCTCAACTGCTGTCCCAGGCCACAAGCAGGGAGCTGGATGGGAAGTGGAGCAGCCGGGATTAGAACTGGCGCCCATATGGGATTCCGGGGCGTTCAAGGCGAGGACTTTAGCCGCTAGGCCACGCCGCTGGGCCCAACCATTGATTTGACAGACTCATAAAGCAAAATTTCACAATGCCATATTTGTACCAGTACCGATACACACATTTTTTTGTTTGTTTTTTGACTATTTTTTCTGTTTTAAATTTTAGCTCTCACATATAAAGGAGAATATGGGGTATTAGTCATTCTGTGTCTGGATTATTTCACTCAATTTGATGTCCTCCACCTTCAATTTGATGCAAATGGTAGAATTCCAGTGCTTTTAAAACTGAATAACATTTGATTTTGTGTATACACTACAGTTTCTTTGTTCATCTGTGGATGGACACTTATGTTGATAAAACAAATTTGGCTGTTGGGAACAGTGCTGTTATAGCCATGATGGTGCAAGCATCCCTTTGATATAACATGCTCATGGCCTTTGGAGCACACACCCAGTAGTGGGATTGCTGGGTCAGTATGCAAGTCTTTTCAGGTTTTGTGATTTCCTTACTGTTTGTCCACAGCAGCTGTACTAATTAATGTTCCCAGCAACATGTATAGAAATGTTCCCTTTGCCTACATCCTCACCCTCAGCAGCACTTGTTATTCTCTGTCATCTGGATGTCTCATCGTGACTTTGACTGCCGTTTCTCCGAGGGCTGGTGATGCGCAGCATTTTCCACGTATTTGCTGCCTGTTTGTGTTTCTTCTTTAGTGTCCCATCTATTGGGGGCCTTTGTCCATCTCCTAACTTTCTTTTGTTGTTAACTTTTAAATATTCCTGATATTTTTCAGATATATTAATCCGTTGTCAGATAGGTAGCTCACAGATATTTTTCCCATTGAATTGGATTTTTCTTTAATGAGAAATGCAGGTGTAAGATTTATGGGAAGAAAGAAAAAGATATTTCTACAAATGTTTTGTTTGTTAGATGGTTTTGCTAACACTTATTAACATTTAATTATTTGAGGAGATAGAAATGGAGAGAGACATTCCATCCATAGTTTATTTCTCAGTGTCCAACACAGCTCGAGTTGGGCCAGGCTGAATAGTCTGAGGCCTGAGACTCCCTCCAGGTCTCCCACATGGTTGACGGGGGCTTTGGTAGTTGGGCCATCATCTGCTGCTTTTCCGGGCACAAAAGCAGGAAACTGAAAAGAAAATAGAGTAGCTGGATGTTGAACCATTGATCCAGATTGCTCATGCTAGCCATGTAGGTGGCAGTTTTGCCCTTTGCTCCACAGTACTGGCTCCATACTCATGTTCGTCCCTTGAAAAACATCTGGCAGCAGCTTGAGTTGTGACACAGTGAGTAAAACTGCTGCCTGGGATGCTGGTATTCCATGTTGGCACTTGTTCACATCCTGCTAGTGGCCTTGGAAAAGCAGTGCAAGAAGGCCTCGTTGTTTGGCCCCTGCCAAGCACATCGGAGACTGGATGGTGCTTTCCACATGGTCCACCTCTGAGCAGTGAATCAGCATGTGGAAGATTTCTCTCTCTCCCCGTCTCGCTCCTTCCATTTCTCCCTCTTTCTATATCTTTGTCTTTCTATATTTTATTTTCAAATAAATAGACCTTTAAAAATATATGGCAAAAAACACGATGTGAGAATTAATTAAAATACTGTTATTTTGGAAGTGTCTTCAAATTCTCAAAATAGTATTTAAATGTAAGAAGTCTATTTTTATCATCACTGTCTAAGGTCCTAGAGCTTGTAAGTGACTAGTCTGAGTGTCTAAAGCAAATGAATAAAACCATGCACCCTTATCTATCACCACTAGATGGCAGGAGAGCCATTTGGTCACACACTGATTGGGTTCGGGATCTAGATATTCCATTTTGTAAGGCAGTAACAGCAGTGAACAAAGGGTGAATTACAAATCATGAAAAGTAGAGATGGTCTTTATTTTTTAAACAGTCCTCTTTTAGATGCCACTGACTTGCATTTTACCAAGATTTTCTATGAAAACAATCTTTTACTTTGATAAAAAGGGCAGCTAAGCAAATAATTTCTGTAACAAAAATGTTTAGCCTGTTCATAGTTACAGCTAGCACATGTCAAGCATGTATTCAGATAACCACTTTACAGGTAAAGATTTCGTCTGTATCAGATTGAGAAGTTGCTTCTTTAGAGAGCCAAATAGTTATTTCTGGCAGTTATACAGCGTCTGGAGGAAGTAGTTAACTTTGCTGCTGTGGCCTCAGTGCAGCGAGACAATATGAAAATGAGTGACCAGAGTGGGTTACAATAAGCTTTTGTTTAAGATCACTGAGTTTTGATGTTGATATAATTTTCACTTGTTGCAAAAATATCATTCTTTTTATTTTTTTAGCCATTTAAAAATGTGGGGGAAAAAATCCTTAGCTCTCAGCCCATACCAAAAGCTGCCCCAGGCCAGACGAGGTTGTGTAGCCAGTAGTTTGCGGCTCTCTGTATTAATGTTAAACATTTAAGAGGTTTACTTTTCAGGTTGACATTCTCCATAATTAATTGTACATGAATTTGTGTATGCATACAACTTTTATGCTAAGTATTCCAGTGTGATTGTTACATGTTGTTAACATGTAGGAATTACTAAAAATCCACGTGCTATTTTATGGCCCACCTCTTCTTGTGGTGTCTTTGGTAAAGCCATGGATGATTCAGCTCAGGCAGTCATTGTTCTTGGGGCTGTCAGAGAAAACAGAGGACCCAGTTAACTTGAGTGTCAGTTGACCAATGAGAAAAATGTTAGTATAAATGTATTCCTCATATTGCACAGGACATAATCACACAGTTAGTCCCCCTACCCCTTTTATCCTGAGGGATATCCAAGAACCCCATGAATTCTCGAAAGGATGGGACTCTACCTTATACTCTGCAGTACTTGTTTTCCCTATGCATACACAAATTTAATGCCTTTTCCATCTTAACCAAATATTACACACAGTGTATTTGTGTATCTTGTAAGATTTCAATTTTATTACTTATTTTAAAGGCAGAATTACAGAAAGAGAGAGAGAGAAGGCGAGACAGAGGGAGAGATTATCCACCCACTAGTTTACTCCCCAAAAGACCACAATGACCAGAGGAGGGCCGGACTTAACCTGGGAGCCAGGAGCCCCTCTGGGCCTCTGGCATGGGCGCAGGCGCCCAGGTACTTCGGCCATCGTCTGCTGTTTTCCTGGGCACGTTAGCAGGGAGCTGGCTTGGTTGTGAAGCTGACAGACTTTAACCACTGCCCTTATGGGATGTGACCACTGTAGGATGCAGCCTTCCTTGCTGTGCCTCAGTGCCTGCCCCGTATCTTGTGCCGTGAAGTGTGACAGTAAAACCAGCCCACATTTTCTTTTTCTTTCTTTATAATTTCAGATATGAAAGATTGTCTCTTACTGTAAACCTCAGTGCCTTCAGTATGCAATTGTTTTTCTTACTAATACTAGATCTTTCATGTTTTCTCTTAAAGGAAGCACTTTTGTGGTTTCTCTGGCCTGTGCCAACGTCAGCTGCACTACTCTCATGTTCAATGCCGTTATTTGGCGAAGGTCGCTGGGACACCAGCACTGCGCCACGGCCATGGATCTGCTCACTGAGACATTGACTAGGTGGCTAACTAGAGTCATGCTGCAGGGGAGAGGGAGCCCGACGGGATAGGATTTTATCAGTGTTACTCAAATTGGCACAAAATCAAAAACATAGGAATTGTATATCGCTAGGATTTTCCATTTAATGACTTCAGGTGGTGGTTAACGGCAGGTACCAAAGTGCAGAAAGTGGAACTGCAGATAAGCAAGGATTACTGTCTTAGAAGGGTGTTTCCTACTATTTAACATCCAGTTGAACTGGATTTATATTTGCAAAATGACATTTGTTGTAATATTTACAAACTTTGCCCAATCTTTCATTTTTAAAACCTTAAAAGAAACCGAAGATCTGAGACAGGAGTCCCAGCACGCAACATTTGGACAAAATAGCTTTCCCTTGAGGGCTGCCACTGATTTCTCAGGAGGAGCACAAACAGCATCACCGGCTCTAAACTGCTCAGCCAGTGAAGACCAGCTCTCTAGTACCTGCTTCTCCATCCGGGTATGTGGGGGAGGTGCATGGAGCTTCAGGCACAAAATCTAAGGAGACAGTAAGGCATTTAGTAATCAAGATAAAGGTTTTCATGGAATATCTTAAAATTTCAAAGTTAACTCTGAACATTCCACCAGAAACAAGGTGTGGAAATGTTAAAGACAGGCTTCATTTGCCGCACCTGGGTACCCAGCCTGCAAATCCACAGTGGACCAATTTCTTCCATTTCTTCTATGAAGTGGCACGTCCCGAACTTCTGGAGTGTGTGTCATTTGGTGTCCTGTCGCAGGGAGTTGGAGTTTGCTTGTGTCTAACATGCCCTCCTGACTTTGGGGTGGCAGCGTGGGCAGGAGGAGGAGCGCAGTGCTTTGCTGCCTGGGGAATAATGTGCAGTTTGGAGGAAGTACAAGATAAGGGCTTATGCCATAGACTCAGGTTGTCAAGCTCTGCGTTGAAACCACCGAAACTCCACTGCAGAAAAGCACAAAGAGAAGCTGGGCTCCCTCCAGGCTTAGGAACCCATAGACTAATAGAATTGAATGTATTCACTTAAAGCAGCAACAGGTAGTGGGGCACAGATTGTCGAATTGTTGAAGAGCAATGACTATGCACTTGGAGACCATCCTATGTCTTGGGTGGTATTGAAATTCAGTCTGAGTTTGCAATGATATAAACATCCTTTAATGAAGATCAGACTCAATATATTCATAGTACTTCTCTTCCTGTCATACCTCATTTCACTCTAATGATAGATGGCTAAAAGGGGGCATGGAGCCATTGTTCACTGGATCTTTTTATAGCTTTGTTGTTTGCCACTGTTATGGTTCTGGGGAGGGTGTGTAGCGAGCAGTGAATTTAGCCTTGGAGGTAGGAGATGGCAGAGTAGTACTTCAGGCCGGCTGTGGCATCCCTATCTGAAGAATGCCTTCCGTTTGTATGTGTGTATATCTTATATGAGCCTGTGAGCAGTAAGGTCTAGAAGAAGAACAAATGGAGGAATTAGCCACTGTTCAGACCCAATGCCTTGTCCTAGATCGACAACAGCAATCAAGGAAGTCTTACATGCTTTGGGTGTGGTCATCCCAAAGAAAGACAAGGAAATTTGTTAAAACATTTGCATGACCCATGATTTGCTAAGAAGAATTTTCTTCCTTCGAGAATCTATTAAGTCAGCATTCTACTTAGAGCCTGAAATAGAAAAAAGCTAGGGAAAATTATTGATCATTTTATCACATATTTGTTTTGCCTTTCTTAATTGCGCTCATTAGCCAGCAGAGGGCACTGTAGATATTCAGAAGCCGACTTCAGTGAAGAATTTTCAGAGCTATAAAAATTACTTTGATTCAGTAAGAAGTATTAGAATTTCAATGAAATTTTATGTAAAAATAGATTATTGTTAAAAACTTAGGGCTGCCTATTCGACTTAAGACCTGTGAGCCATAAAAGGAAAATGAAAATGTTCCTGTCTTTGTTAGGAAAGGTTAAAATAGCAGGAACATAAAAACTGTGTTATAATTCATGTAATCATTACATTCCTAAATGGTTTAGAACATAAACAGTTGGGAATTTTGGTCATAAGGGTGATATTTGAAATTTCAACTAAGGAAAATGAATATGTGAATTCATATTATTCATTTGGGAGAATGGAAACCTTATAATATTCACCTTACAATATTCAGTTTCGATTGCTACGCAGATGTTTTCTTTTCTTTCTTTTAAGATTTATTTTTATTGGAAAGGTGGATATATAGAGAGGAGGAGAGACAGTGAGGAAGATCTTCCGTCCAATGACTCACTCCCCAAGCGGCCGCAATGGCTGGAGCTGAGCCAATCCGAAGCCAAGAGCCAGGAGCTCTTCCATGTCTCCTACACGGGTACAGGATCCCAAGGCTTTGGGCCATCCTCGACTGCTTTCCCAGGCCACAAGCAGGGAGCTGGATGGGAAGTGGAGCTGCCGGGGTTAGAACCGGCGCCCATATGGGATCCGGGCGCGTGCAAGGCGAGGACTTTAACCACTACACCATCACTCCGGGCCCTACGCAGATGTTTTCAGTGAAATATGGATTAGGCCAAGATTTATAGCGATAATTATTATAAAGTAACACTAGTAAATTAATTGATTTAATTATTAAGTTAATACTTATTTAAATAATAATACAATAGCAAAGAATATGTGTAATTCTGAGCAGGATTAAGGATGAAATCTATTTACTGTGTTTAGCTAATATTTGTAGAAATTTAATAATCCTAGGATAAAACTAATTTATTTCTTGCAATTTCTCCAGATTGAAGAAATGTAGGTTCATAATTTGCACTGGAACTATGATTCATCTGGAAGTCTTATTTTAATACAATTTTTGCTCCTTGTTATTCTATAGGTATCATAAATCTTTTAAAGTAACAGAAAACGCCTTTCAAAAATTTTAAAATATTTTATTTATTTTTTATTGTAAAGTCAGATACACAGAGAGGAGGAGAGACAGAGAGGAAGATCTTCCATCCGATGGTTCACTCCCCAAATGGCCACAATGGCTGGAGCTGAGCCAGTCGGAAGCCAAGAGCCAGGTTCTTCCACGCAGGTGCAGCATCCCAAGGCTTTGGCCCGTCCTCAGCTGCTTTCCCAGGCCACAAGCAGGGAGCTGGATGGGAAGTGGAGCTGCCGGGATTAGAACCGGCACCCATATGGGATCCCGGCGTGTTCAAGGCGAGAACTTTAGCTGCTAGGCTATCGTGCCAGACCCAAGTCCTTTTAAATTTAAACATAATCTTTCAGTGTTAGGATGCTTTTGGAGAACTTAAGAGTTGTATGACCTTAAGCCATTAGTTTGAAGTGATTGGGAGTGTGGAATCCAGAGAAAGGTGGCATGGACTTAAATGTTGGGCTTTGCCACTTATTGAGTGTGTGATCCCAGTTTATTTAATCTGTGTGAGCCTCAGTTTCCTCATCTATAAAATAAGGATCTTATGTGGAGTTATAGCTCCTCATGAAGGGCTATATTATTGTGATGGTATGGGGAAAATCAGTCGGGGGGTGGAATTGGGTGGCGGGAATCCCAGACTCTACAGAAAGTCATTCCCCCACCCAGAATTGGCCGTTGTTATGCTCTGAACAGGTTGTTCCTCCTTTGCTGTTATAAATCACCCTCTGCAGAAGCACATAGCAAGCAGGTGGTATCAGTATCATGAAGTGGAATTGTCCCCATGTTCCAATAATCTGATTTCTGATAAAAGGGCTGCAATTATGTTGTTTAAGTTTAGTAGAGAAAGGAAAGACTTGGGAATCTAGTCTCTTACCATTGCATCAATACTGGTATTCAGGCTTCCTTATCCTTTACTGTTTATTTACTTACAGTAGGAAAATACTTTATTTAAAGTGAGATTCCCTCAAGACTCAGTGTTCTTTGCTTGTAACTTTTCATCTTGCAGTGATCCTGCAAGGCCACTGCTAACATTTATGATAGTATCTCAAATACAGCCACAACCCTTGAATTGTTCACTTGCTTTCTCTGTCTCATGAGAATTTTCGGATGTACAGCGAAAGAGAAGAGTGAGGTCAATGTTGACCCACTAACCACGAGGATTTCATAATTGCTAATCATTTTCATAAAAAATAATGAAAACGTATATTTTGCTTCAACACCCCTACCCAAACATATAGGTACTTTTCAGTATTATTTCAGATCAACTATTACACTCAATCACACCAATAGTAATTACCTAATAGACAACTCAGGCTTACATTTCTACAATTCTCCCCAAACTGTGAGTGACTCACTAATTATTATTATTTTTTTTATTCATTGGTTACATTGTATTATGTAATACAGTTTCGTTGGAACTGGGAATCATCCCACCCCTCCCCCCGCCCTCCCCCCATGTGGAATATTCCACCTTGTTGCATATCCACTGATCAAGTACAGTTGAGATTCCCTCTTTGCAAGCATATACCAAACATAGAGTCCAACATCTTATAGTCCAGTCTAGTTCCTCAGCTTCCTGGGGAGACCCTGTCCGGTCCGAGGGCAGAACCATCATCAGATTATCAACCCGATCAATTAAAGGCTCCAACATACCCTCAGCAACAATTAACTTTGTTGTGTAACTAATAGTTATAGTATTGAGTAACCAATATGTTAAAAACAATTGCAATTTCTTAACCATCTTCTGTGATCACCTCATTGTCAATTCAGTTTTAGTTTATACACAACAAATAACATAATATACATAAAATAACATGTTTTACATAACATCATATCATCTTAAATTAACGCAAACATGTGGTATTTAACCTTTTGGGATTGGCTCATTTCCCTTAGCATTATGGTTTCCAGTTGGGCCCATTTGGCCACAAAGAACTGCATTTTGTTTTTTTTAATAGCTGAGTAGTATTCCATGGAGTAGATGAATCATAGCTTTCTTATCCAGTCTTTTGCTGATGGGCATTTTGGTTGCTTCCATGTTTTTACAATTACTGATTGTGCTGCTATGAGCATAGGAGTGCATGTTGGTTTCTCATAAAACAAGTGTTCTGGATATATTCCTAGGAGTGCTATTCCTGGATCATACGGTATGTTGATTTTGAGTTGTTTGAATATTCTCCATACTGATTTCCATAGAGGCTGTACCAGCCTGCAGCCCCACCAGCAGTGGGTGACTCACTAATTATTAATGAAGCTTTTCTCAGAGTCTCAGAGATCTAAGAAGTTGGTACTGCTAATCATGTCATATGTGTGAGGCGTGTGGATGGATTGGTACCAGAACAGAAAATTAAGCAACAAAATGTCTGGAATTACTTATTTGGAAGCACTTCTCTTTCCAAGCTTCATTGTCCCTTCCCTCTTAGAAACTGAGAGATGAACTATAACCAGTGTTAGCTGCCCCCGTTCTGGCCTCCTCGGACCTGCGATGAGAGGCCTCTGCTTCAAGCGTGATCAGAGATCTTCCGATCTTTGTAAATGATGGCAATTTACTACAACATCATTTTAAATGTCTCCTTAATCTCACAGAACTATAAAATACTAAATGAAAATAAGTGAGTGTAGTTTTGTGAGTATATTTTCATTAGCTTTGTGAAAGGGATTTTTTTAAAAGCAAGCCAAGAAGCCCTGCACTGTATAGATATTTAAGACGTTTGTGTGGCAGACATAGAGAAAATGTACATGGCAAGCATAGAGAAAATATTTACCATGCCTCTCTGTCTCTCTGTTGTCTTTCCCTGTCAAATAAACAAACAAATATTTTAAAGAAAGAAAATGTTTTCCATGTAGAGAGGATTAAAACATAAGAATTCAGGAGCCCTTTTTGTGGTGTAGCAGGTAAAGCCACCACCCATGGTGCTGGCATCCCTTATGGTTGCTAGTTTGTGTTCTGGCTGTTCCAATTCTGATCAAGCTGTCTGCTACTCGCCTGCGAAAGGCAATGGATGGATAAATGTCCAGGTTCTTGGGCCCTTGTCTTGGGAGACTTGGCTAAAGCTCCTAACTTTGGCCTGACTCAGCCCTGGCTGTTGCAACCACGTGGGGATTGAACCAGTAGATGGAAGACCTCTTTCTCTCTCCTACTCTCTCCACCTCTCCCCCACTCCATTTTCTCTGAAACTCTGACTTTCAAATAAATATGTAAGAGGTAAGAATTCCACATTTAACAAAGATTTATTTATTTTTGTTGGAAAGTTAGATATACAGAGAGGAGGAGAGACAGAGAGGAAGATCTTCCATCCAATGATTCATTCCCCAAGCGGCCACAATAGCCGGAGTTGAGCTGATCTGAAGCCAGGAGCCAGGAGTTTCTTCTGGATCTCCCATGCGGGTTCAGGGTCGCAAGACTTTGGGCCATCCTCAACTGCTTTCCCAGACCACAAGCAGGGAGCTGGATGCAAAGCAGGGCTGCTGGGATTAGAACCGGCCCCCTTATGGGATCCTGGCTCGTAAACGGCAAGGACTTTAGATGTTAGGCTACAGCGCCAGACCCAGAAGTCCATAAAATTTGAACAGTACCTATAAATCAGTAAGATTTTTTAAGTAGATGAAGGATATGAACATAAATTTAAAGAATCAGAAATTGGGCTTATCATACGGAAAAACAAATACATGAAAAAGAAAACAAAATGAAATATTTTGTTATTCATGTTCTGACTGGCGCAGTGTATCAGAGATCAGAAATGGTTTGTGTTGGTGAGGCACAAAGGGAAAGCACTTGCGTCACAGTTGGTGACCCTCTCCAGTCGAAGTGTCTGTCCTCCTTATTAGCTCGTAGACAGCTCCTTGAAACTGCCTCTTTCCTAACTCCACTTCCTATCTTTTGTATCTTCTTTTTCATAGATGGTGTTCTTTGTGCTTCTCAACTCAGCCTGGACACCTGATCCTAACTCAGGAGTTCCGTGATCCCGTCACAACTGCAAGTCATTCTGATAAAATTGGGGTTTACTGGATTAGAATTCAGAGCTTTGGGGCAGTATGCAAGTTCATGTCAGAATCAGGTTATGCTGCTAACTGTCATGTGATGAGACTGACATCTGGCCACTTGCTCTGCCACGCCTGGTCTGTTTCCTCTGTGACTAATTATACAGATGTGCTAGCTCATAATATTCTTTGGCTTTTTTTATTATGTGAGTTTTAGCATTTGGCTTCTAAATATTGCAAATTAATATTTTGTATTGGTCAAGGATATAAATCAGTGATTGCAAATTTGCATAAGTAAGGGTAAAAATGACCTCCAGGTAAAAGGTGAGTGATACAAATATGAACTGGAAAGAGGGCCAGAAAGATCACATCGATAGCAGACAAGTTGAGAGTTCTGAAATCCCCAATCCCTGAGATTCCTGATGAGCGAGAATTAAGAGAGCTATTAGGAACGTTGATCCTTATGTTCAACTCATCTCCAATTCCCCCAAATCTATTCTTCAATGTACGTATCTGGGTGAGCTAAAAATGTCCATGATGTACTGGACTCAGTATGTGTTTGACTATTTTGAAGATTTTATTTAAAAGATACCAAAACTTACTATAAAATACTTCAACAATTTTTATTTATTGTGCTTTAATAAGAATGGTAAGTAACAGAAGTAGAACTTTCAACTCTTAATGGAGCTTAGCAGACACTTTAAAATGAGATTCTAATGGATTTTGAACATTTCCTTCTAGTGACAGAATAAATTGAAAATATTGTAACATCTGCAGAACGTTAGGGTGGTAATGGGTTTGAAGGCATTTTGGCATTATTGAAATATCACATTCTCAGAAGATAGCTGAGAAATAATTCAGAGAAGTGACTGCATCAGAAATTGATAAAAGAGGCCAGTGTGGGTTAACGTCTAGAATTCAAAGACGTTGAAGCACTCATTTCAGAAATCAAACTGTTCTGATGAGCCCCAAGAAAGCAATCCTTGAGTGAAATGTGTATTGACTTTCAGGCGAGGCTTAAACACTGACCCACAAGCCTAAAAAGCAGTGATAAGAAACCTTCAGTAAAAGCCTTACTGTTCTCTCTCATTGCTTAACAGCGGGGAGGGGGGAAGAGGCCGGAGGAGCCACCATCTCATTCAAACCTGTTCTACAAGAAGAAGCAAAAGCAGCCCACACAGACACCTGGACCCTGGAATTCAGACAGAGGGTTCTGAAGCTGCGCTTAGCCTTGGGCTGGCCAATGGAAGTGGAGTGGAAGGCTGAGCTCAGCCAACAGGATCCCCTTCTTTTTGTTCTTTTCCTGTCGCTACTGTCATGAGCAGCATTTTCCTTGGTGTATTGTTGTCTGAAACTTTGAGACCAGTAGATAAATAGAAATTAACTGCCCAAATAAGAACTATTGCTAATGTAAAATTCGTAAAACATCATCAGGATTCACTACAGTGATTTAGTTTTAGTGAATAGACCAGTTTTCTGGGTTTGCACAATACTTCCTTTCATGCTCAATTTTTTTTCTTTTTCCTTTTTGTTTCTTTTTTTCTCCAATCGGTCTTCTAGCACAGAGACTAGGAGGGCTCCAGGAACTTAAGCATAGGACTTAGGGAAAAGGCTACTGATTCTGCTTGGGTCATTTTATCTTGTGCTTTTGATCCTGAATTTCTTTAATCTTTGATTAAGTCTAACTTACTGTCTTACCAGAAAGGACAAATTTGACATAAATTATTGTGTTTTGTGCATGGTTGCTGTTGATCGGTTGATGAAGACCTGATGACAGATTTCCTGGATTCACCTTCCTCAAAATCAAGAAAGAAGAGCTGATTAAGTAATTCATTTCCATAGGTTCTCTCTGTCATCATCTCTGGCATTTGCAGTGGTTTGAACATTCTCTAGAAATGGAATTTTCACACTTTTCCCTGATGGTGATAGAGAACTTAATTACAGATTTTAGAAAATGTTCTTCCTGATTTCACATATATAATTTATGGGACTCAGTCGTGGTTTTAAAAGATGCCATCGTAATTTTGGATGTTTGGAATTTTCCACAAAGATTTAACAGATGAAAATAACCTCAAGGCAGCGCTATGCAGCTGATAACTGGTTCTCAGAATTTTTGGGAAACATTTACAGCGCATCTGCTTTTTCTTTTGGCTACTTACACACTTGCCCACCTGATGTCCATTTCGAACTCAGTTGGACAATGACTCTGGGAATATGGAGGCAGTTTCACTAATGTTGCTGTTCCTTGTGTCTGTTACTTGTGCTGCCACTGCAGCACTGGCCTCATGATGACATTAAATAATCTTGTACAAAAAGCTAGGATGTTGGAAGAAAGGAGGATTGTTGGCTGCTGCTGTTTTGCCAGATGGAGACATTAGTTAGCTGGAAACAACATAAATATAACACAGAATAATGCAGTTTATATACAATAATGAAGGAAAATGCTGCTTTTGAACAATACTGTCAAAAATCACATGAGATAATTTAATTGTTTTTAGGAAGCCTGGAGGAAGCCAGTTGAGGTTTGGGCTCAGGGAGTCCACTGATGAAATGCAGGAAATATTAGAAAATCGGCATAATATTTTGAAAGAATCTTTTGTTTTTAAGTTTTATGTTTAAAACAAAGAGAAGATTCTTTAAATTACATGATTGGATAAAATAGTTGCTGCTACCTGAATGTTAGTAAAGCGCTTTGATTGGATGGATGGTCTAAAAGCTTGTGCGAACAATGTTTGTGATGTGAAATATACTAATCACTGAACGTTACATAGTATTTTTGCCTTTTGGCAGCTTTTGATATGTTTCCTTATGAATTCAGAAATAACTGTGTTCTGATCAGCGCAATATGTTCTTGGGAATTATAAAGCCATATAGGAAAATGGGGAAAGAATAATAATATAATTGTTTAATATGAATAACAGATATGAAAAATTATGGCTCTTATGTGTTTGAGACATTGCATTTCATCCTTCTTGCCTTGCTATGTAAAACCAAAGGTTTAATTAATCTATTATTTCAAGTACTCAATGTTGGCTCTTGATGACTTGGCAGTCACAATAAGAACACGGGAACCTATAGTGAGGACTTTGTCACTAACCTCCTGTCCATGTGGGTGGGGGAGACCTTCTGTCTGGGTGAGTGTGCGTAGTCCTGGCAGTATAATCCCTTGGTTAGTGAAGTGTGAGGAGGAATCAGCATGGAGCCTAGGCTTCGGACTCAGACACCTGCTCTCAATATTCTACCCTGCCAGTTATCATGTTTCTTAATCATTCCGGATTTCAATTTCTAATCTGTAAAATGGAATAAAAATACTTACATTATAGGATTGCTGTGATGTCATATGAAATGCCTAGTGCAGTGCCTGGCACATAGTAAGCGCTCAATACATTGTTGCTATTATTATTATAACACAAATAAGCATTGCATAACTAGATTTTGACAATTTATTCCTGTGTTTTTCAAAGTCTTAATGTATTTCTATCTTCTTAATTACCCTAAAAATAAAATATGCATGATTGCTTTTAGAATAAAGAGCTTTAATATTTTACTCTGCTGATGAGTGATCCCTGAAACAGTGATTCCTTTGTCTTTAAATTACTCCATGACTTAAAATGATTATTTATGCTTTAATTATAAAGTGGTCATCACTGCATGAAATGTATTGATACAGTGGCTTAAGCTAGTAGCTTTTTTGACATGGCTATGTTCCTACTCTGGAAAACAGTGCATCTACTTCATTTCACTTTAAAGATAATTTACTCTGATACAAGGGTAAGCATAAAGCTATACAGGAATAATTTTTTTCTGATCATCAACTTAACTAACTTAGCTGCTTTTGAGACAAACTATAAGTCTAATTAATCTTACTAGGCAAGGAAAAGTCCTTAAAACTGGCTTCTGAGCTTCTTTGTATATGTGATACCATTCAAGAACTTGTGAGTATTAAGAATGCTTAGTATTTATCCAAACCATAGCACTTTGTATCTGAGCAGCAGAACCGTCACTGCCTTGACTCATGCCCTCACTGCCAGTCATCTGTATGTCTTTAGCGACTTCACATTTGAACCCCTTTATCTTGGACTACTTTCAGTCCACATGCATATTAATATTTGCTATCTAGTCCCTTGCTGACAAACTTTTTGTGTGTGTATGGTTCTCATCTTAATAGCTCTTTGTTAAAAAAAAAAAAACTTTGTAGTTATCCATCGTAGTTACAATGGATATATATACATATATATCCCATGACTTGATTTTCCATTTCTAATCCATTAATACCCTATCACTTTTGCCTATTGTGTTCTCTTTACTAATACATGCGATAGTCACTGTCTTCCTGAGAGAATGCTAAGGGCCTTCTGCTTTTGGCTCAACTGTGATCCTCTACGCTTGACGCTTAAACTCTGGTGGTGAAGATCAGAAACTTTATGTATTTACCAGAAGCTGGAGTGATTTAGATGAACCTACCAAGCTCTAATCTTTTTTGTTTTCCTCCATATCTTCCCAATCTCAAGGGGGAAGGTTTCTCCTCTCATTTTCTCCTCAGGCATCCAGCCTTCTGATTTTGGACATTCCTGCTGTCCCTCAGCACCCCTCCCTCCCTGTTCGGAGTCTTGAATGCAAACCAGTTAATTTTGGCTGTAAATACCAAGCTTCCGGCTTGGGCACCTGAAAGAATTGCCTAGAGATATAAAACTCACTATTAGATTCCTGTTAACCTCATCTCTTTTAGTTTCATTACATTATATTATATGATATTTTTACCATTGCTCTTGAAATCGCTGTGTCTGTTTTCTTGCACGTGAGTGCTAGCCTGGAATGGGTTTTAAGTTTATCATATCCTGGAGGTGATACCTGTAACTGGGGTTGGCAAAGTGAGGTCTGGGCCAAATGTGGCTCAGCTATTTTTTTCAAATTTTTTATTGTAATAAAGCCGTCACTACTCAGTTATTCATTGTTGGTGTACAGGAAGGCACAATTTATTGCAACTGAAACCCTATGACTGGAGAAGGTTTTAAATATTTACTACAAAATGTTTGCTGATCTTGGACATAGTGCTAACTAGATCCCTAGTTTAGATACTGTGTATTCCTTGATAATTCCAGATTCTTATCGTATCAACCTATAAAGGCCCCAGAACACCAGCTTATTGAGACTTTGAAGATAAATTACAACCCATTCAAAATTAAATTTCCCTGTTGCTTCTTTGTGATCTTCTCAAATGTCCTTCTTTTCTTTGCAGTAGAAGAAATGTTCTGGATATAAACACTATATGATTAGTTAACTTTATTGATGTGTTTTTAATGTGATATCTAGGTCCTAGGTCCTAGTATGCAAGTTTCAATATTGCCATGATTGTCCATGATTATACCCTGTGATTCTCCAGTGTCTATAACTCAAATCTTCTCAACTCTGCAGCATCCATCATCTCCGGCTGTCAAATTTTCCAGCTAGGAGAACATCACAGTCTTCCATTCTCGGACCTACAGCATCTCCAATGTCTGTGTTTTCTAATCTGCCCAAAGATTGAAGTCATCTAAAATCCAGGTCTTCCAGCATCTCCAAAATTATTCTTCAGGATCTGAGTCTCATCATTTAGGTTTCAGAGCTCTATTTTCCAAGCCTTTTACTATTCCAATCCTTCGATGTTTCTTATATGTGGGTCTTCTGGAGCCTATGTATTTCCCTGCCCAAGTGTAGCTTTTCAGATAACTCTTAGCTTTCACATTATTTAGCTTCCACATATTTTAATGTCTCCTAAGTCTGATTTTATGGTGTTTTTTCATCTCTAGTTGCCTGAGTATTTTGATATCTCCAAGAACAAGATTTTTCAAAATCCATGTGTTCTAATATTCTGGTATCTGAATTGAATGTTAACATCCAGAACTTTGAATAATCTGAATATTCAAGTCTTCTAATATCCAGGGCTCCCAACATCCTTGAAATCTAACATCATTAAACTTTAATCTTCCAAATTCTACATCTTTTGAAATGAATGCATCAATATACAAGTTTCCCAAAGTCTACTAACAGCCAGAGCCTCTAATTGTATCAATTTTAAATTCTACAGTCCATATCTGCCAGTGTTTAGGAATTCTAAAGCAAAGGATTTACAATGTGTCAAATATGTCCAGGTAATCCAGTGTTTATGGCTTCCAATATACAGTGTCACAATATATAATGCCTTTCATGTCTCCAATGCTTGTAGTAAACCATGTTTTCCAAAACCAAGGCTTCCAATGTCTCCAAATTATGTACTTCCAATGTTTCCACTGTCCAGGGTTTCCAGTGGCGCCAATGTCAAGGTCTTCCAACAACTCCAGGTCTTCCATCAACTTCAAGTCTTCCAGTAACCTCAAGGTCTTCCAGAAAATCCACGTCTTCCAGAGAATCTGTGTCTTCCAGAAGTTCCTCGTCTTCCCGTAATCTCCAAGTCTTCCAGGAAATTCAGTCTTCCAGCAGTTACACGTCTTCCACAAAATCTGGATCTTCCCAGAAAATCCACGTCTTCCAGGAAAATCCACGTCTTCCAACAATTTCAAGGTCTTCCAACCAGTTCATGTCTTCCAGGAAACTCTGTGTCTTCCACCAAATCCAAGTCTTCCAATAGATCTAGTTCTTCCAGAAAGGTCTGAGTCTTCCAAACAATGTCTTCCAGAAAGAAATCCAGGTCTTCCAGTCAGCTGATGTCTTCCAGAAGAATCTACGTCTTCCACCAAATCCAAGTCTTCCAATCAGTCAAGTTCTTCCGGAAAAGTCCATGTCTTCCAGTAAATCAGTGTCTTCCAGAAGGAAATCTAGATCTTCCAGTCAATTCAAGTCTTCCAGAGAAATCTACGTCTTCCATAAAATCAAGTTCTTCCAGAAAAATCCAGGTCTTCCAATTAATTTGTCTTCCACCAAATCAGGTCTTCCAGCCACCACCCCATGTCTTCCAGATAAAATCGGTGTCTTCCCCTAAATCTAGGTCTTCCACTTAAGCATGTCTTCCAGAAAAGTCATGTCTTCCAGTAACCTCCAGGACTTCCTGGAGATCTTCCGATCAATGTCTTCCTGAAGATCTGTGTCTTCCAGAATATCTATGTCTTCCTGCAATATCCCAGTCTTCCAGCAAATCCACGTCTTCCGGACAATTCAGGTCTTCCTGAGAATCCATGTCTTCCAGCAAATCTATGCCTTCCAGGAAATCCCTGTCTTCCATTAAATCCTTAGCTTCCAGGAAATCTGTGTCTTCCTCTAAATCCTTAGCTTCCAGGAAATCCACGTCTTCCAACAAAGCCATGTCTTCCAGAAAATCCATGTCTTCCAGGAAATGCATGTCTTCCAGAAAATTCATGTCTTCCAGCAAAGCCACGTCTTCCAGAAAATCCACAACTTCCAGAAAATCCACGTCTTCCAGAAAAATCCACGTCTTCCAGAAAAATCCACGTCTTCCAGAGAACTCCATGTCTTCCAGCAGAATCCATGTCTTCCAGCAAAGCCACGTCTTCCAGAAAAGCCATGTCTTCCAGCAAAATCCACAACTTCCGGAAAAATCCAGGTCTTCCAGAAAAATCCATGTCTTCCAGAGAACTCCATGTCTTCCAACAAAATCCATGTCTTCCAGCAAAGCCACGTCTTCCAGAAAATCTACATCTTCCAGAAAATCCACATCTTCCAGAAACTCTGTGTCTTCCAGAAAATCTATGTCTTCCAGAAAAATCCATGTCTTCCTACACCTACAGGTCTTCCAGCATCTCCAGGGCTTCCAGCATCTGCTCGTCTTCCTGCATCTCTGCATCTTCCAGCATCTTTATGTCTTCCAACATCTTCAGGTCTTCCATTGGTGGGCTCAATATCCATGTCTTCCAGTGGCTTCAGTGTGCTGTTCTAACATTCAGGTCTTCCAGTGTCTGCAATATCCAGGTATTCTAACATGTTCTATAGTCCATGATTTCCACCCTATCCCCATGCCAAGCCTTTTTCAAATCCTATCTTCTCTGTCTTACTCTTTCCATGTTAGTATCTTCCCGGATTTATATATTCCGATTTAGATATTATTGCTTCTAGTAGAATTAGCTTCAACAAGTTTAGTAAAACATTCCTTCTAAGAGGTTAGATTTTATGAACTAACTAGACTGCAATTTAATTGTTTTTTTCTGTTACAAAATTTGTGATTAGTCCCTACAACTTTTTAAGATAGTATTCATGAAAAGCTTCTACAGAGTAAACAGGATTGCTACATTAAATTCTATTACTTTATTAAATGCTCATAGTTTTTGTACAGTCAACTATGTTTAGGTACATGTGAAATTTTTATTTTGGGAAAATTCCTGCTTAGGTATTTCAGTTAAACTATATTTGTCAATTTTTAAATAGCATGAATTTTTATTTCATCATATGTGACTTATATGATAATAATAATAACAACACACAACATGGCACTTGCTACGTCCAGGCACTGTTCTATAGTCCTTACATGCATTAACTTATTTAGTCTTCACTGTAAGCCATTATGAGGCAGATATCATCATTAACTCTGTTTTACAGATGAGCAGCCTGGCACACATAAACAGGTAAAATAATTCATGCAAAAATACACAACTAATAAATAAAGTATCTGGAATTTGAACATGACTAAGGTGGTTGAAGAGTCCATGGTACTAGTCACTACGCTGAATCTGCTGTTAAAAAGCTGAGGGGTGTTATAGAGAAGTGTTCTCAATTTATACTGTCATTATGAGAACCAAGAACCAAGGTATGTATTCACAGCTTTCATTGTTCAACTAGCCATACCATCCCACTGATCACATATATGGAGGCAGGTACACTATTCTGTTTTGGCAAGAAAAAAAGGAGCACCTAGTTTAATTACTCTTTGCTTTAGAATCTTAGCTTTATGCTTTGAGTATCAGTTCTTGCAATTTAACTTTCTGTTTTCATCCCTTATCACCGAGTCTTGTCTTAGTTTGTTTCTGATTGCTAGGAACCACGTGCTTTTTCATCTACCATTGACCTCCTGGGTTCCTGATCACTGCCTTGTATCAGACTAATGGTAACTACAGCTCCTTAAATCCCATCTTGCTTGAGGAAGATGTGAGAACTAATTACTTGGTTATCTAAGTATCAGCTCCTACCAAATGTTTCCAACAATATTGCCTCTCATGCCTGAGGCTAGGGTGAAAAGCATAGAAGTCACATAATGAGATTAGTTTGTCAAGGAATCTCTAAAGGTTCGAGTTACCTACATGATAATAAATAATAGTAAGAATAATAATAAAGTGCCCAAAACCTTGTAACTACATAGTACAGTTTTTACACTGTTTTGTAACACCTTTTATTCATGCATTCAACAAGTGTTTATTGAGCACCAACTGTGTGCTAGATCTGCTTTAATGGAGATAGCGAATGTTATCTGAAAGAAGCAGTCTACAAATGATCAGTCATTTATTAATTTATTAATTGTGGCAAGACCATGAAGGAAAGTAAGTATGGGATAATATAAGCATCTAGAAAGTCAAGGAAAGCATTCCTAAGAAATTAACATTTAATGTGAATTTAAAAGACCTGTTTTATTTAATTTGATTATCACAATAACTGTGACTGACACTAGACAGGTTATTTATTTATGTATTTATTATTTAATGATACATTCCATAGGCTCTGGGATTCCCCTCCCCCTCTCTTTATCTTCACCACCACTACTGACTTCACCTCTAGTATTACAATTGGTAGTCCTACGTGAACAGTAATAAGTCCACCAGGCCGCTATTGGAGTGTTTCGCAACATTGTAGGCATGTCAGTGCAGAGAATCCAGCATCGTATTGTCAGGACATATTCCACAATTTCAAGATAGATGATTTTATATCAGTTTTATTTAATCAGACTACTAATGATGCACAAGTAATCCAGGTTTTGTTTTAAAATATTTTCTCTAAAACATACATTCTGCCTTATAATAAAAAATTAAGAATATCTGTCAAGAAAGATAAAACATTTTAACTCTTTTTGTATAATAGTTTCATTCAAGGAATTCATTCAAGGAAATCATCTAATGTGAATAGTTGATACACAGAGATCCTCCTCACATACGTATTTGCTATAGTGAAAGAAGAAAACCCTGAGTATAGCTTTAAGGGACTGATTAAATAGACTCTTCATATATAAAGGAATATTCTTTATTAAAATATTACTGTGTAATGTTAAATGAAATGAGTACCTATGGCATTACATAAAATGTTACTCCAGCTATTTAAAAATATATTTAAAAATAAATTGTTAAGAAGTAAACACATTGCAGATCATGAACTCATTATTATTGGATAGGTAGAATTCAGTATGATTTCTTTGTATTAATTGTTTTTACTCCTAAAGTTTCTACAATATGAATGTATTTTTCTTGTAGAAAAAATAGTTAAGCAATTGCACCGAAAACATATTTTTTATTGCACATATAGCCAATCAAGTGTTGATATTGAAAACTCTTGAAAATACAAGCAAACAAGATGAAAATCACAATTCTCAAGTAATCTTAATATCCAGATATAGCCCATATCAAGTTTTTGCGTATATTCCTCCTCATTCTTTCATAGGTGTTTATTTTCTCTTTCAACAGTGACTCATATCTCCATTTAACCTATTTTTTCAGTTGACAATATAACTATGAGCAGCTCACAAAGGTAGTGACTGTGTGGCTATGTCATGATTTTAACATGTAATGTAACTCTATCTCTTACTGGTGGACAGGTTTTTGCTGTGGTAAAAACTACTGTAATAAGCACACATGCTGTACAATTTGTTGAGAAATACAAACTATGCCATCCTATGTCATTGCCTCGTATGCAAGTATTTTAAAAAGATATTAGAAAAGTAGAATTAGATAAGCTTATGTTTTGGTGAGGTAAGTTGAAATCCATTGATTTTTTTTAGTAGTACACATTTTCCACCAGCTTTTTGAAGATGCCTTACACATATTTGTGTTCAACTTTGGATATTGCTTAGAAAAGTAAGAGAAGAGGTATACACACCATAAAGCTTATCATAGAAAGAAATTACAAGTAACCTAAATGTGAAAAATTGGGATACTTGCAAAAGTTATATTGTAAGTATATGATAGTCATTTAAATTTTACCATAGAAGATTGTTTACTAAAATGGAAATGTGTAAAAAGTTGTAAATGAGAGTAAAAGGTCTCTTGACACTATATATAATACTTAAATTTTGTAGCAGGGAACTATAAATGTTCTGAGAAGGCATAACAACAAAATGTCAGCAGTAGAAGTCCCGAAATAAAAATGGAGAATAATTCTGTTTACCCAGTGAAATTTTAGCAATAATATGCATATCATACTATGAGTAAATTTCATTGGTTCCAATAGTCTCCATGTAATAAGATATCTTTTAAAAATATTTACAAACAAGTGCAACAAAACAAGTAGCTTAGGGCTATGTGTATATATATATATATATATATAGTTATTTTGCATGCCATATATATATATATATATGGCATGCAAAATAACAAAATTTTTAGGATAATTATTGTTGACATTGAGGAAAGTGGATCAGGATATGGGAGAATCATGTAAATGGATTTAAGCTTTTGTTAGTAGTATAGTGCTCAAGTCTGTTCAGTTGGGACTTCAATGTAACTAAGATGATTCAGTTCTTATTGATTAATGATGATTATTACAAATAAAGGAACAAATAAATAGATAAATAAAAGAGGGACATACATTCATTAGTGAGACAGTACTGCATAATATGTAAGGATTATTGATCAATCCAATTCTATGCTTTTTGACATTCTTTGAAAGTAATTATGTATGGGATGTGAGAATATATGTGGCCTTTAATTTGATTATTCACTAAATATTTTGGTTTTCAACATGTATTATTTTCCAAGTTAAAAAGTATCAGCATAAATTTTATGGTAATATATTTTTCACGATATAGGTAACACAATATTATATTCACTGAGAAATAAGCTGAAAATTAGTGATATTTCAACTTGCTTTTATTGTCTCCATATATACAAATATATTATTAATTTCATTTATTTATGCAAATGAAATAAAATTTTTGTATTCAATGATAACAGATTTATAAGCATAGTGACACTTTCTACTTTTTCCACCTAATTTTCTAATGGCATATTTTATATGTTTAATCCAAATGTTATAGGGTTAGCTTGTATTGTTTTTTATTACAAAGTGATACATATTGTAAAATGTATGTAAACTGTGGTATATAGGGTGAAATGTGGACATATTCTCCTAATTTCACTGCCCAGAGATAACCTTGATTATTGTCTTAAACAGAGAAGCTATTCTAAAGATATTATTCCACAATTAACCTTTGCTCATTGAGAAATCATTTTAAGAAACAGTTACAGGAAAATCAAGGGAGAGTATACTGTATTACTCATTCCATCATTGCCACATGATAGATCTTTACATTCTAAACAGTTACTGTAATGTATAATTCTGCAAAAGCATCATTCCAAACTTATCATTTACACTCTTACAAGTATTTTTATTTGGCTAATATCTTCACAATATAACTAAACTACCCTAGCAGCACTCTGGACTCTATCATTTATTTAATTTTTAAAATCATATTTAGTGTGGCAAATTCTATTTCTTTAAATTATTTTCTTCTAATGATTAGTAAAGTTAATCATTTTTGCATGCATTTATTGAATATTGCTATTTATTTTCTTCTGTTGAAAATTGCTCCTGCTAATCCTGTACATATTATTTTGTTGTGTTATTTTTTTATTTCTTCCTATTAATTTGTAGGAGATAACTTGATACTATGGGCTATATCCTTTTGCAGGGTATATATTGAAAAATGGCTTATCATTGGCCTTTTAAATACGTTTATAGTGTTATTTGATACAAAGATGATATATTTATATAAAAAGGCAAATGAAAAGACAGATTTTAGAACAATTTATTTCTTTGAAAGGCAGAGCTACACGCATGGAGATGCAGAAAGAGATCTTACCATTCTCTGGTTTGCTCCTTGAATGCCCACCAGAGTCAGGTCTGGTCATGATGAATTTAGGAGTCAGGAAATCCTTCCTGGTGATTGTGACCCAAATATTTGGGCCATCTTTGCATCTTCCAGCTGCATTAGTAAGGAAGCATGATTCAAAACCAGAGCAGCCAGATCTCAATGTGGCACTCTGGTAAGGGAAGCCAGCGTCCCAAGTGAGGCTGAACTCATTGCATCACAATACCAGCTCACAGAGAACCATTTTGATCTTTCTTTTATGGTTTCTTGGTTTTGTCTTGAGTTATAAAACTCTTCACCCATAATCTTTTAATATGTTATATATTCCTATGATTCTCAGTTTTAATCTATATAAAATTGACTCCCCCTCCCCTTTTTTTAACTTGTAAGATTGATTTATTTATTTGAAAGGCAGAATTACGGAGATATAAGAAAGGCAGAGAGGTCTGCTACCCCCTTATTTACTCTTTGCAAGGCTGCAGTGGCCAGGGCTGGGCCACAATGAAGCTGGGATCCTGAATTCCATCTTGGTCTTTACATGGGTGGCAAGAACCCAGTCAGGCTTTCCCAGGACATTAGCAGGGAGCTTGAATGAGAACTAGAGCAGCTAGGATTTAAACTGGCTTTTGTATTGTATTACACCATCACAAGTAGCAGGTTAATCCAGTGAGCCACAAAGCTAGCTCCAGAAGTGGCTTTGCTTGTGTATTTATGCTTATGTTGGAAAATAGGAATCTGATTTTTTTTTTCAGAAGAGATGGACAATTCCTCAAGTTCTCCATTCAGTTAAATTCTTTCTTTTTTTTTAAACACCTTTATTTGCTTTAAAAACATAAGACTTCTTGTACAATAAAGCATAAGCATGTTTCATCTACAAAGTCAGAATATCTTCCTCATGGAACACGCAGGAAGAAAGGAAAAACACACACATGGCAAAGTAGTCACAGATTACCTCTAAAATAATTAAGACTTTAGGCCAGAAAAATTAATCTTTTGAAAACAAAAGTATAACAATAACAA
Organism: Ochotona princeps; assembly: GCF_030435755.1. NCBI lineage: Eukaryota > Metazoa > Chordata > Mammalia > Lagomorpha > Ochotonidae > Ochotona > Ochotona princeps. The sequence continues at coordinate 97,907,983 of NC_080865.1, forward strand.
AAAGCCATATTTCACACCTGGTACTAACAGTAAACATTCATAGTACAAAATTATCTGTTAAAATCAAATTCCTATATATTGAAAGTATTAATATCATCAAAATACCCATCGTACTTAAAGCAATTTACAAGCTTATTGCAATCTCCAAATACCAAAGACATATCTAGATACCAAAGACATACCACATATCTAGAACATTTTTTTAACTGTTTTTCGGATTGACATCATTTCATAACAGCCACATCAATCACAGCATGAATAACAGCAGCAACAACGTCAACAACAAATTGTAGCACCTTGATTAAGTAATGTGCCACTGAGTAGGCAGCACATGCTTAACTAAAAGGAAACACAGAAGTCTCTTAGGAACTATGTTGCCATCGCATACTCCATGGGCACTTGATGAACTCCACTAGAGAAAAGAAATTATTTGGAAGCAAATAAACCGACATAAAAACATCAAAACATTTGAGACACAGCCAAAACAGCCAACAGACGCTCAAAAAACACAGTATAGATTGGACTATTGGAGTTACCCTTTCCGTGTTGGCTTCCTTATATGAGAGAGAATATATGGTATTTATTCTTTTGTGATTGACTCATTTCGCTGAGCATAATGGTTTCTAGTTGGGACCACCTGGTTTTAAATAGAATAATATCGTTCTTCTTGACAGCAGAATAACACTCCATTGAGTAGATGTACCATAGTTTTTTAAACCATTCTTCCTTAGACGCACATCTGGTTTGTTTCCGTGTCATTGCTATTTGTAGATTGTGCTGCTGTAAATATAGGATTAGAGATTCCCTTCTCATATGCAGATTTTACTTCTGTTGGGTATATTCCTAAGAGTGGGATTGCTGGGTCATATGGCAGGTTTATTTGCAATTTTCCAAGCACTCTCCATATGGATTTCCACAATGATTGTACTAGCCTACACTCCCACCAGCAGTGAAGGAGGGTACCTTTCTCCCCACATCCATGCCAGCATGTGTTGTTTTTCGAATTCTGAATGTAGGCCAGTCTCACAGGAGTTAGGTGGTACCTCAAGGTGGTTTTCATTTGTATCTCTCTGATGGCTAGAGAGCCTGAGCATATTTTCATATGTTTGTTAGCCATTTGAATCTGTTCTTTTGAGAAATGTCTGTTCATTTCCTTTGCCCATTTTGCTACAGGGTTTGTTTTTTCACTATCCCTGGGTTTCTGAAGCTCTTTGTAGATCCTAGATATTAGTCCCCTGTCACTTGTGTAGAATGCAAAAATTTTCTACCATTCTGTTGGTTGCTTCTTCACTTTTTTAATTGTTTCCTTTGCTGTACAGAAACTTTTTAGTTTGATATAGTCCCATTTGTTCATTTTGGATTTGATCGCCATTGCTTTAGGCGTCTTTTCTTTCTTTTTTTTTTTTTTAAGATTTATTTATTTTATCACAAAGTCAGATATACAGAGAGGAGGAGAGACAGAGAGGAAGATCTTCCACCTGATGATTCACTCCCCAAGTGAGCCGCAATGGCCGGGGCTGCGCTGATCCGAAGCCAGGAACCAGGAACCTCTTCCAGGTCTCCCACGCGGGTACAGGGTCCCAATGCATTGGGCCGTCCTCGACTGCTTTCCCAGGCCACAAGCAGGGAGCTGGATGGGAAGTGGAGCTGCGGGGATTAGAACCTGCGCCCATATGGCATCCCGGGGCTTCAAAGGCGAGGACTTTAGCCGCTAGGCCATGCCGGCGGGCCCATTTTCAGTTGAATTATTTCTGTATCCAATTTGGTATTCCTTTTTCTATCACAGAGTGAATGAGTAGGTTTATTTTATGTTCAGTTAGTGATGTTTGTCTGTTCTTGAGTTAATACTTAACTGCTTTAATTACTGTAGCACTGCATTTTGAAATAGAAAAGAACCCTTCTGCCTTCAGTAGTCACTTATTCCATTTATGTAGTGAATCACCTAACATTGAGCTGGTTTTCTGTTCCTGAGATGAAACTAGCTTAGGAGCCATGTTTGCATTTGCCATAAGTGCCTATAGAATGTGGCCTTACCTTTTTCACTCATGGCATGCTGGAGACAAGATTGCTCAAGTTGGAAACTTCCCTGGCTTTCCTGGTTCCCTCAAGTCCTTAGGCGATGAAGACCACAGTACACATGCAGCCATCCGTAGGTTACCTGTGTTCTAAGGCACAGTTACTGGGAAATTCTCACTTGTTATATTCATTTATGCAATTTTCCCCCTGATTTGACATCAGGATTATGTTGCCCTCATGAATGAATGTCAATTTTTCTTAATTGTAGACAATGTAGATATAAGCTATTCCTTAAATAATTCTAACATTTATCACAGAATCATTTTGTCCCAGTGCTTTCTTGGGGACTAGAAATTTCTTCTTTGAATTTCTGCTACGTTTTGTTCACACAAGCTTTTTACTTTCTCTGGAATGAATTTCATCAGAAGTTAGCAGTTTTAAATGTATTGATTGTAACTTACAGTATTTTCTAATATTTCTTAGTGTGTTAAATGTGTTACTATATATTTTAAGAATTCCATATGCTGTGTTTTCTTAGTCCTTTTGTTTCTTCATCTGTAAAATTTGGCTTTCCTTTTTATTGTCAGAGTTTAGAAGTGTACATATTCCAGCATGGTTGATGTTATTCTATCTTAGTTTCCACTTTATACTTAAACTGTCTTATTCATGGAGACTGTTTCCTGCATTAGTCCAAGATTTTGGAATATTTTCTTACTACATTCTGTATGTAGGTAATTTTATATAAGTGTTCCATCAGCAATTAAGAGATGTGTGTATTTTTTTTAGGGTAATATGCCCCATTTTTCTATATATTGAATCAAATCTGTTTACTGTTATTAAGATTTACTATGCTTTTGATTCACTATTAAGTATTTAGCATTTATTATGATTTGGCAATTTTTTTTCTTTTATTTGGTTCCTTTATAAATCTGTTAAATTAGCTAAAGTGAATTTATTCCTTTTTGTGTATACCGGTTTACAACATTGAAATGCAACATTTCTAATAATAATTACATGGATATATATATGTAAAGGGATACTTCAGAAACTTAATGGAAATAGAATAAGGGGTATAATTGTTTATTTCCAGTCAATTTTGGAATCTCATATATTGCTTTTTTATTATATGTATTTCTGGAAACATTTTGAAGACCATTCTTTTATATATATATATATATATATATATATATATATATATATACCACATATATATACACACTACACATCCATACAATAGATTCATGCATGCAACTTTATGTAATGTATACATTGAAACTTTTTAAGTGAGCCTGTAATACCTTTGTAATAAAAACTAAAGGACCCTTCATTCTTTTGTGTGTGTGTGTGTATATATATATATATATATATATATATATATATATATATATATATATATATTAGATTCATGCATACGACTTTATGTAATGTATACATTGAAACTTTTTAAGTGAGCCTGTAATACCTTTGTAATAAAAAATAAAGGAAAAAGATTTACTTGTAAATGTGTCTGCTGTTACTTTCTTCTTCACCATTCCCATTTCCCTTCCTGAGTCTCTCGTGTACCCGCTGGATCCTTTAAGAAACTTTGCAACCCTCATTAGTCTAATTATTCCTGTGAGATGGCAGCATCATATATCAGAGTGCTTGGGTTTGGATCTTAACAAGGCTAGTGTTCCTGCTTCCTGCTAATGCACACTCTGAGAGACAGCTCAGGTATTTGGGTCCCTGACACCCATGTGGGAGATTTACACGAAGTTTCTGGCTCCCAGCTTCAGCCAACCTCATCCCTGGCTATTGCAGGCACTTTATGCATGAATCAGGGAATGTTTCTCTATATCTCTGCTTTTCAAATAAAGTGAAAATAAATCAGTAAAGGGGTAAGAATGAAAAGCAACAAGACTCTCGGCTTAGGAGAAGAATATTGAGGGAGAAGTATGTGCTTCTATTACAGTTGGGTTCAATCACTGTAAAAGGCACCCTGGATCTTTGTCTCCAAGAACACCAGATAATCTTTCCCACTGTTTTAGAGATGTATTGGAAAATATCAATCTTCCTGCAAATTTCTCAGCCGTTTTAATTATTTTGTTTTTATAAGGTGAAAAAGTTTGTTTCATAGTAGAGATTTGTTAGCATAGTAATGCTTTCCACCCTATACACTCTTGTCCATGTTCCTCACTCACTTTCCTCCTTCTTGTTTTTAGATTTTTACAATGGCGTGCTTTCAGTACCCTTCGGAATCACAGACCTAACACTCCATTAGGCAATGGCTTCAACAGATAGCAACTAGCAAAACAAAACACAGCGCAACAGGTTTTGTTCACAGAAAATTCAAGTCCAGGGATCCCTTGCTTTTCAGATTCTTTATTCGTCTCAATTTTAGATTGTTGAAACTTTTTAGTGCAGTCCCTCAAAGTTCTTTTTTTTTATTGTTAACAATCTTACATAGTTAATTACAGTGTAAAGGTTTAGGGGCTATAGGGATGTGGGTAAGATTTTTATGTCCATATTGTTTCCTTCATGTATCTGAGGTACAGGGGGATATTGAGGGAGAAGCCCCACCCGGTTTCCCACCCACCCCAAGTCCCGGATGTGGGGCATGCTCTGAGATACCTGCTCAAGTGGTTGTAATAGTTCTCCAGTTGTGAATCGCTGCCAATCTCGCCACTTCCAGCTTGATGAGGTCATTGAAGAATCCATTGATTGTCTTAGTCATCTGCCCAGTATTTCGCTGCCAGCATATAGTTGAGGTGGTTGATAGACTTGTTCTGTCCTCTGTCTTTTCTTGGCTAGGGTTCTGAGACCAGCAGTTCGGTTGGGGAGATCTTCAAAGAAACTGATGTATTCCCAGATCAGATTCCCGTATGTTCTAGTAAGCACAGGGCCTGGCACAGTCCATCTCCACGATCAGCTGGTGGTTGCAGTTGCTGGATTGGTTCTGCTCTCAGTCCCGACTTGCACTGGAACCAATGGGTGTTGTAGTCCAACCTGGTTCTGCCCAGCACGTACTCGGCCCTTTTATCAACTAGTGGGAGCTGTGGCCCAGTGGGGGCGACCCACGATAACCCCCTCCAGCCACGCCTCCCACCCTGGCCTGCCAATGTGCATAGCCAACTAGTCCAGTCTGTCCCGCCTCCCATTTGGCTCCTATGCCTATCAATGGAATGGGTATTAAAGCTTAGTTCCTTCTAACCAACTCAATCATCTAGCCCTCACAGATGTTGTTGAGTACCTCTCCATCTAGCCACCCCAGCCTTTGTCCTAGTTCTGATGTCCTCCCGCGGGAGTAGTGACCCAAGAGGGGGGAACCCACCACTTCCTTAGTCTGGTCTGTCCCCATCCCTGCCCATGCTATCTAGTGGGAGTAGCTGTCCGGCAAGGGGATCAGCCCCTCAATCCCCCCGCTGGCTCTGCGCTCTCCCTTCCTGGTTCTCACGTGTGCTGGTTGGGTGCTGCATTCAAATCTATTTCAGGTAACCTCACCTTGGCTTTCTGTCTTGTGTACTAGTTCTTGCCGTGACCAAACCCGGCCCAACCCACACCCCGTTCTGGCGCCTGGGTTTGCCAGTGGATGACATGAACCATTTCAGCCTGGTCCACCCCTGACCCATGCCAAATGTATGTCAGTGGGAAACTTTCCATGGCCTATTCTGGGCAGTTTCCTATCCTGCTTCTTGTGCTTCTTTTGCACAAACCAGAGGGTCCATGAGCCAGCCTTACTCAGTTCACCTTCTGTCCTAGCAGGGACAGTGGTTTTTCTGGCTGGCTTTCACCCCGTTCTGGTTCTTGTTGGATGTATCAGCCCGGCCATGGCTCGTCTATACCCATGTATAGCTCACAGATGGCTCAGTAGGGGATTGAGACCTTGCCTAGTCCGTCCCACGTCTACCCTGGTTCCCCAGGACACCAGTTGGTGTTGGTGTTTGGCCCGGCCTGGTGCAACCAATCCCAGCCACACTAGTGCCACGGGAGAGTACAACTGTTGCCTAGCCAGAACGCAGCCCCCATTCCAGCACACTTGCTCTTTAGTGGGAACCTCATCCCATTTAGGGTGTCCCCCCAGCTCCCCAAATTGGCCTGTTACTAACTGCGGATCCTGTGTCTGACAGTGGCTGCTCTGACTCAGCTTATCTCATAACCACACTTGTCCTGGCCTCTGCCCAAGACACTGTGGCCCAGCATCCCTGACTAAAGTAGACCTTCCGGTGTAAGCACAAAGTTACATGCCCCTATCACTGGCAATCGCCTTGAATTCATGTTTCACCTATACAAAAGTTGGTTTGATTCATGAGTGTCCCTGAGCAGATTTTACAATTTAAAAAAACCCAGAGCTCGCCGCTGGGCGGCCAGCAGGCAGAGCCTGGCACCACATGGTACACTGGCCGCCCAAAACCAAGGGCTCATCTACCTCCTTGCGGGGTGTTTTTGGCTAGGGCTCTTAGCTGGATCCCGCTTAGCCAAGATGCCACCGCGCAGCTGCCAACCTGCAGAGTGGTTCAGTCTGTCCCAGCCCTAAGAAAGGAATCCGCCCCCTCAAAGTTCTTTATCTCAATCTCTTTGAATCTGAACATGCTAACTTTGTCAAAAAATAACACAATGCTTGTACATTTTTATGAGATGCTGTACAGTTTTTGAACAAACAGATGGCACAATTAAATAGCAGAATGATGGACTTATGACTGTTTTTGGTCTGTACTACTGTAATAATATGGGGCAAGGGAAATCTGTGAGCCTATGGGGCTATCATAAAATAAATTTTTACAAATAATAATAAAATTAAAAATTTTAAAAAACAAAAAATTAGCACTAAATAATCAAAACAAAACAAAACTACACTGCCTAAAACATTCCTTTCCTTTCCTTTGTGTTTGGAATGTACCAGATTCTCTCTTCCAGTTATCTAGCATGTAATTCATTGCTCTGAGCCACAGTTCCCCCCCGTCCCATCCCTCCACAGCAAGCCCTGTTTTGTGAAATACTGGCATGTGTTACTCTTATATGACTGCCTCTTGCTACATGACAGCCCATCCATCCTTCCAAGCCTGTAATAATTAATATTATACCTTCAAATGAATTATTTTTTTAGCTTTAATATGGAAGAAGAATGTGTAGAATGGTGTCTTTCTGTGTCTGGCTTATTTCACGTGACATAATGATCTCCAGTGCCATCATCCAGTTTAATAGAAATATCAGAATTTTATTCTTTATTGTGGTTGAATAATAGCTCTCTCTCTCTCTGTATTAAATTTTCTTTATCCACTGATAGCCACCTAGATTGGTTCTATGTTAATTTCAGGATTTTTTTTGGTTCTAATTCTTTAAAGAATTACATTGGTGCTTTATTGGAGATTGCACCAAACATGCAAATTGATTTGGATAATGTGGAAATTTTAACAGCCTTAATTCTTCCAATCCATATATATATATATATATATATATATATATATATAACATTTTCCCACTTTTTTGGTGAACATTCTTTGATGGTTTTCATCAGCATTTAAAAATTTTTCATTATAAAGAGATTTCGTATCCTTTGTTAAACTTGTTCCAAGATATTTTCACTTTTTGTAGGTATCTGTGAATGTCCTTACTCCTTTTCATTCTTTCTCAGCATGCTCATGATTGGTTCATAAAAATGCTACTGAGTTTTGCATGTTGGCTTTGTACCCTGAAACTCTACTGATCTATCATTTCTAATAGGCTCTTGGTGGAGTTTTTGGTTTCTCTCTATGTAGAATCATGTTATCTGAAAACACGGATAATTTAACTTCCCGCTTTCCTATTTGCATGTCTTTTATTTATTTCTCATACTTAGTGTCTATGCTCTAAGCTCTTTTTACTTATTCATTTATTTCTATTTATATGAAGTGAGCAAATTCCATGTATCTTACAATATGGATTTAGATTCTTTCCACATTCCCCACCCACCCAACTCCTTCTTTATTTCCCCTAATTTTCACAGTGGCATATTTTCATTTTACTTTGCAATCAGGGTCCTAACACTCAATTAGATAAATATATCAACACATAGAAAGTAGAAGAAAAAAACAATCTACTGTTCCTCAGATGTATATAGACAAAGGCTGTAAAAATAATTGAAATGTCATTCTCGTATAGATTACATTTCTTTATACTCTGTGCGTTAGTTATCACAGATTAGGGAAAACATACAATATTTGTCTTTTTAGGACTGGCTTATTTCACTAAGCAAAATGGTTTACAATTGAATTCATTTAGTTGCAAAAGGCAAGATTTCATTATTTTTTATGGGTAAGTAATATTCCATAGTGAGCACACACATACACACACACACACACACATATGTATGCCACATTTTCTCTATCCAGTCATCAGTCATCAGTTAATGGGCATCTGCTCAGGGTTGTAGAGGTTGGTGGGTAAGGTAGTTCCTCGGTTACTCAGCCCAGTAGTAAGCTGGATTGCACCTGACTCTCACAGTTACAGGGTGCTGCACTGTCTTGCAGATGTGTGTTAAGTCCATGGCAGACTAGGGATGATGCAGGCTGAAACAGTCATCCATCTCCCTAGTGTAAGATCCATCACCTGAAGCTGTGGGTCTAGAAGCCGTGGGTCATGCCCTGGGCTGGAGCCTCTGGTTTCTGTCTCACCAGTGGGACTGGTGCTGAACTTTAAACCAAAGCTCTGAATTTTTTCTGCCCTATTTCCCATTGTCAAAGTGGTACTCCTAACTGCCTGAGTTAGAGGTGATGACAGAACTCTGTTAGCTGCTCAGGCGGATACAGAATTGAGTTACACTTGATTCTCATAGCCATCATGCCCTGCACGTTCTCAGAGGTACACACCAGGCTCACAAAAGGCTGATGGTGATACAGGCTGCAATATGTATGTCCCAACATAATGCAGGTGTTGACTTAATTCTAAGGAAAGTCTAGAGGGTGCATCTCCAAGCACTCTTGGAAACAGACACCTTTGGTCTTTATCTGGTATTAGGTCTCAGTGTTTTAGCTTTACAAAGCTCACTTTCATGTCCTACTCCTTAGAGTCTGAAGTGTTTTTTGCAGCTCCCAATATGTTACCAATTTATCTATCTGTTATCTGCTATATAATAAATCAGCTCAAAATTGGTTATAATAAAGAACAGTTTAGTACTGCACACAAGACTACCCATGTCTTCAGCCAGGACAGTTGGGATATGGTTCAGTTTTTTCCCAGCAGGTTAATTTAGGCTTATTCTTGGGATATGGTAGAGATCCCAGAGAGGACCTAGAAGTGGGAAACTGTTACCAGGCCCAGAGAATGGAGCTGGTGTGCCATCCCTTATGCCAAGAAAGTCATAGGTTACAGATTCAAGGGATAAGTAAGTGAACTGCAAACTACACACTCTGATGCAGGGAGCTGCAAAATTATGTTCTAAGAAGTGTATGTTAGTCGGAACCATCAAGGTACATTTTACCACGCAGTCCAGCAAGATCAAAAAGTACTGCACGTGGTTTTTCTAAAATCTAAATAGATTGATTAAGCATTGGACTTCGCTTCAATAGGAAAAGAGCCCATTTTTTTTTTAGCTCTGTCTTGAGAATGGCCTGCTCTGCTACCATTTGGTACCCTAGAACATGTATGATTTTGGTTCCGGTCTCAATCTGCCTGACAGTGGGGCTTCTGATAGCATTGCCCTTCCAGGGTTTGCTCTTCTGTGAAGCTTTCTGTTTTACTCTGTTACTTTTCCTTCCACAGTGCTGTCTACTTCATATGTATCTATGCAAGAGAGCCATCTACCTGACATTAGTTCACCTCTTTCTGTATCTCTGCCTTTTCTCAACTGCATTTGTTTAAAACTAGTTTATAATATCTTTTGGAAAGATTCCCTAAATCTGAAAACTTTTTTGCTTTCCCTTTTTGGATCTCTCAAGGGATGTCTTTATTTAAACAAAGGCAGACTGCTTTTCAACATGATTTGGCTACCTAGTCACCTTTGTGTTTGGCACATAGCCACTTGTAGCCACAGAATCCAAGGCTTTCAGCCAACATTTGAACATGATACAAAAAGTTAAAGTGCGTGTTCTCCATAAGTTTCCTAGCTATGGAGTGAAAGTCTGGAAGAATTGTCTGTTCTGGGTGTCTGGCCAGCCTCTTTTAATTCAACTGCCTACCAGTACTGGGGCCTTATTTCCAAAGAATAATATCTGAGAAATTCTTGATTGTTTAATGCTATAGTTGAATTGTGTCAAGATTAGTTCATTTTGGAATTATTTTTTCAAAATGTTGGAATAATCTTTCTTCTGTAGAAAGTAGCTTCTGAAACATTTTTCATTGTACAAAATAGCCAAAGTAAATTCATTTATAATGCGTTCTCACGGATCACAGTGATCCCAAGCCATAGCTCTCTTTTGTATTTTTAATAACAGAAATAACAAATAAAGCATGGTAACAGTCTTCACTGTTTTACATTAAAAAATTAGTTGTTAAAATTCAATAATTTAATTATAATTTATTTCATTTAATCATTTATATTTATACACATTTATATATAATTGTTTAGCAATAATCATTGAATTATAATTAATTTAATTACTATCATTAAATCATAAATAATGTAATTAAGGGAAGAATGTGAGTGAAAAAGAGGCAATTGCTTATCCCCTACTTCACTCCAAAGTCAGGATGCAGGACATCCATCTGGGTCTCCCATGTGAGTTGCAGGGACTCACACATTCATCATTGCTGTGCCTGAGGCACAACCGTTGGGAGCTGGAGGAAAAGCAGAGTATCTGGGACTCAAACAGGTGCTCTGATAGGAGATGCACACATCCCAAGTGGCATTCTAAACTACTGTGCCACAACATCCACCCGTGTGGAATTTTTAACATAAAATTGTATCTTTTCCTTTTGACTTAAACCTTTGTTTGCTCAGCTCTCATCAATTCCTTCTTCTAATTCCTCTGTCCCCTTTACTTATCTTTTGTGTCCAGTTGAATACAGTTAAGGGAATAGTTGAACATATCCTTCCTCCCTAAGAAAAATTCTATAGTGCTTTAGCACTGTCATGCCATGCTCCATTGACTTTCCACATGGTTAAACTCCAAGCACCATTGTTTTGTTAAATATTTCTTCCCAAATATGATAATAATTGTGATGGGTTTCTTTAGATAAGCCATAAGCCCAATGCTAGCTACAGATTTTCAGTTGGGTATGAATGGGTGTAAAGAGAACATATACAAAAGCATATCCTAACAGTTCCACATGCACATGATGATATCAAATACAGTATTGATTCATCATCCATTGCTATATTAAACTACTTGAAGCTGAATACTTTATACAGAAAAGGGAGATTTTTAGCTCACAGTTTGGGAGGCCCAACAGCATGGTGCCAGTATCTGCTTGGCACTGCAGTGGGTTTACTAGCTACATCACAGCATGGTAAGTGACATCATAGTGGGTCTGCTTGTGACTAGTACCAAATGGCTGGACAGGAAACAAGAGGCCAGGATGGGGCCAGGCTCACTCTTTTTCTTTTTTAAAAGATTTATTTATTTATTATGGGAAGGTCAAATCCACAGAGAGGAGGAGACAGAGAGGAAGATCTTCTGTCCGTTGATTCACTCCCAAGTGGCCGCAACAGCCGGAATTGAGCTGATCTGAAGCCAAGAACCAGGGACTTCTTGTGGGTCTCCCACGTGGGTGCAGGGTCCCAAGGCTTTGGGGCCATCCTCGATTGCTTTCCCAGGCCATAAGCAGGGAGCTGGATGGGAAGCGGGGCTGCTGGGACATAGAATCCCATATGATCCCCATATGGGATTCTGGTGCTTGCAAGGTGAGGACTTTATCCACTACGCTATCACACCAGGCTCCAGGCTCACTCTTTTTATAACAACCCATTTTGACAGGAGCTAGTCTCTGTGAGTTAGATCTCACGTACTTCGTTAGACCAGCTCTAATTCATTTGGGATGGTAGATCCCCACTTCTCCTGTCCCTCACATTGAATTATTTTCAATTAGGCCCCACATCTGGAAGGTTCCATCACCTCCACTCCTCCAAAGCCATGATAGTGTTTTGGTCCCTTTATAAAAGAATGTAAAAATCTTGTTGGGAGCAAGGTGACTACCTAATCTAAGGACATGTGTAGCCAATATCATTCAAGTTTCTGTTGATTCCTGAAGTCCTCGATAGAGGTACAGTTACCACTGAAATTCTCTACATGTGTAGGAAGTGTGTAGACATGAGAAACTTAACACAACTGTTTTATTCTCACTCTATCATGATTCAGGAAGAGTATTGTTGTGGCCTAAATTTTGTCCCCTTAAGATTTGTTAAGTGGATACCTAAACACCCAGTACCTCTGAAACATGACTGCATTTTGGAAAACAGGATTTTAAATTAAGCTAAAAAGAGGTCATTATGCTGGGCTTCAATACAAGAGAATTGGATTCACAGGGAGAGCTAAGAGGTGCACACACATAATGAAAGGTCTTGCAAGGGTATAGCCAAAAAGGAGACCATCTGGTAGCCAAGGAGAGAGACCTCAGAAGAAACTAAATCTGTTAAAAAACCAGACTCAGATTTGTAACCTCCAGAATGGGAGAAAATAAATGACTACTGTTTAAGCCACCCAGTCTGAGATATTTTGTTACAAAAATCCTGAAAAACTAGCACAAGTAGACAATGCCAATTTATATACTTTAATTTAAAAGAATATTTTCAAATAAAATCCTTGATTCACTGAAAATTTTCTCCACTCCTGGATGGTCACTTCCTGGTACTAATAAAGTTATATCCATGAGATGGTATTTTAGAATATAAATCCTTTCCCTTCAAGAATTCCACTAATAATATCACAATGTCTAATAGCATCCCCCGTTTCTTTCTGAAATGTCACCTGATTTTCTTTTTATCTTTCTACTTTACAAAGCATCAAAGCCTTTGTGTAGGAAATCATACGAAAACTTTTTAGCTTACATTTTATATTAACATTGCAATTCTGTGATTTAGTAGACTAAGCTGAGCTCAATTGGAGAGTGTTTCTGCTCATCTACTCTCACTTAACTATCTGTGGTTAGTAGTAATGAATAGCCTCCTATCTGGGAATTGGCTGATTGTCATCAGGATGACATAATGAACAGCTCCTACAATGCAGCTGACTAGCCTTTTCTTCCTTACGTGGCAATCAGGTTTCCAGATACAGCAAAAAAGCAGGTTTGGATATATATGTGCTGCTAAAACTTATACTTGCATCACATTGGCTAATAGCCCATTGATCAAAACAAGAAACAGAGGTGCAAGGGTAAAGGAATCTTGCAACAAGGAGTGAAGAACCACTTTTCAAGGACAAACTTGCACAAAGGGGAAGAATGAGTGGCTATTTTTATTATTTTCCACCACATTCAAGCTGGTACAAACAAATTTCAGTTTCACTGGGAGGGGCTTCAGTAATTTGGCAAAGGGGTATTGATAGTAGGAGGGGGAATGATTGTCCCATTTCATGCAAATAGCATGCTGAGCGCATCATATATTTTTAGTATTTTTATTTCACAGAACTAATTTTCAGGCCAGGAAGTACATATTATGTCTCTCTTTGAGTTGTATATTCCCATTTCTCCTTCCCTATTCTTATTATTTGGAATTCATACTAGATAATGACTGAACTGCAACTCTTCTCCAAGACTCACAACTTTTCTTTCTTAACTCCTTGTGCCATTCCAACAGCATTCCTGAACTGTAGTTTATTTTTCTTAAAGCTTTAAAATTTAATATATTTGTAATGCATAGAGACAGAGATGGACACATACACACACACAGACATTGAGGTCTGCCATCAACTGATTGCCTTACAAAATGTTTTCAACCATATTGGCTATGCTGGGGCTAAAGCTGGGATCTGACAGCTCATTGCAACTCTTCCACAACAGTGGCAAGATTCCAGCTAGTTGGGCTATTAGCTGCTGCCTCCCAAGATCTGCATGGGCAAGAGCCTGGAATTAGGAGCCGAAGCTGGGAATGAACCCAGACATTCTGGTACAGGCTATGGGCATTGTAATCACTAGGCCAAAGGCCTACCCAAAGGGTGTCTTAATGTGGTCTTCCTTACTTCCAGTACCATTTCTTTTCTGGGCTTCTGACCAGTAGGTCTCTACGATGACTGAGGGGATGAGGCGACAGTGTTACTCAGCAAGAATCACCAGAGACTGGTTGAGCATGTCCACTAATTGTAAAGCAAGCACTAACTTATATAGCCCAAGAAAAGGGGAAAGCAGAAGGACATCTCCCCACAATCCTCCCACCCACCAAGGGCACTGTAATTGGCCAGAAGGCAGCTCTGTCTCTCTGGGATCTCCAATCGTGCTGCAGGTCACATACACCATGTACAAGTGGCAGGTAATGGGGGACCTCACTGACTTCTCAGAGTTGCTTCTCAAGGGAGTCCCAGTACAGCTCGTCCAAGGACAGAGAAGGAAGGCTAGGGTGCAGCCTATTGCTCTCAGCTGCATGGTCAGTAATCAAGTCAGGTTGAAGTTTCAGTGTGCTCTCCCAGGGACACGGTGTTCTGTGTCCTTATGGCCAAGCAGGCAGAGACCCAGGGCAATCTTCCACATCTCCCCTGTCTGCTCTTGGAATGAATTCTGCCACCAAGACTTCTGATAAAAGGGCGACTTTTTGTTCTGTGACCCCAAGACTCTGAAACAGATACCGGAGGACAGAAATCAACACCAGACCACCACCTGTTATAACAGCACATTGTGAGTGAAATGCCTGCCATACTATTTATCCTTGTATGTCCAAATCCTGTTGGGTATCTAGGATGGCAGGTTTATAAGTTGATTGGCTTAATTTTGGGTCTCAAGAGTATTGGCGGTTAGCATGGTTATATTATTTACAGTTTCTGCAATCTGGATGGTCTGAGTCAAGGACACTATAGACGTGGTTGCACAGTGGCCAAGAGGAAAACAATGGCAGTGATAATGAGGCCAAGTGTGCATTTGTCTTGGTGTAGTATGGAAGAGAGAATCTTACCGTATGCTTGTTCCCAGGGTCCCTTCCACTCATCCATCATTGATTGGACTGGAATCCACAGAGCTGGCACTGTTCTTGTCACAAACAAAAGTTTCAAAAGACATATCAGGCCGTATGTAATTAGTACAGATGTAATTAAAACCATTATTATTGGAGCACAAAACTGTATCATTCATTAAAGATCCGTTATATAAAAGAAAAACAAAAGGCAAAATAATGCAAGTGGTAAGAGTAAAAGCTACGTGATCTCAAATGTACAAGTGGTCTGTCTGAATCATATATGGGGCCGAGGAGGCCACACACTGTGAAATGAGTGAAGTAACATTTCAGAGTTTGGGGGTGCTGACAGCGAGACAGTAGGGCTTTTTACACAATACCCAATCTCTAGATTAATTGTAGCTATTTCTTTTTGTGAATGATTTTTAAGATCTTTTCTGTACCCATCAATTTAAATGAGCATATGCTATTTCCTCAAACAGAAAATAATGCAACTTTATGAAAAAGTTTCACAATATTAGTAAAATCACAGGCTTTATGTATTATGCTTATACTGTATAATTCATGAGCTTATCATTATCATGTTAGCACTTGAAGCTAATGGTTTTACTTCTACATAAGGATAGTTGATCAAGAATTTGATTCACACATCATTGTAATATTGTTACATGAAAGCACTAATTTTCATTCTCTTTAATAATATGTGATTAGATTGGAATGTGGTATCTGAATACTTGTTTTTTCCTCGTTTATAATGGATTATTGGTGGGTTTTGGGAATTATTGAGAAAAGCACCTATGGTTTTTAAAACAAGTTGAAGAATAAGTGGAGTGAATTTATGTATGTTTTTATGCATATGCACACACATATACTGTTTGTTACTTTGCTAAGTACCAAATGTATGCACTGAGGTTAACTAAACCCACAGGGAGAAATGCATGATTTTGAATAAGTTGCAATCTCTGCTTCCTTGGAGGCAATGGACACTGTGATAAACTAAAAAGACATTGGTTCAAACAGATAATCATATTCTGTAATGGAACTGAGAAGACTTGAATCTCTGAGTATTCTATTGTGTTTCAGGATTATAAATGTTGGCTTTGTGTATCTATCTGTGATGAATATAAGAGGAAATGTAAATTTGCAGAGTATTAGCTTTTGCTTTTAACAGGCACCTCTGAATCTCTGCTTTGCTATTTCAGTAAATAAGTCTTCCTGAGTATTAGGAGTATTATTTGTGAAGCCATAATCTTAACTTTCAGAAACATCTCTGAAAACTATAAGGTCATATTGCTTGTTATTTTCGTTTTTATTTCATTGACAAGGATATTGAGAAGCAATTCTATGTTTTATACTTCATTGTCTCTGAGCTGACTTTCATGTTTGATTCTTGTGCTGTACATATCTGAAGTAATAAGGTGCAGAAATTCTGATATGGGGAATCAACAATGCAATTAAACTATCATCTAAGTTATTCATTAGAGAGGGACCTTTTGAAGTGTTACTGTAACAAATGAAGTTGCCTTAGGGTTTTTATTTCAATCAGTTTAGTTTACTTGACTACAAAGACATCGTTTTTGATGGAGGGAGGGAGAGTCAGAGAGAGAGAAAAAGCGAGAGAGCCATATTGATACGAAATTTGAGGAATAAGCCACATCAGTGATTGTAGGGCACCAAGTGAATGATTAACATTATTAATGTAAATGCCATCTTTACTAGAGAGAGTTTTTCTAAGATCATGTGTTAATGCATTCTTAAAAGATATATGTGCAATTCCACTTTAGGAAAACAGAAGGGCAGCTGGTAGAGCAGTGACTTGTGTTCCATACTCACTCTGCTACAATTCAGCAATTGTTCCCTTAGGCAAGTCTTTTCAGTAGTCTTCAGTTTCTTCACATGAAACATGAATTGATTGACAAAAGACTTAACATATTCTCAAAATATATAGTCCCAGATCCACTGCTCGACAATGAATATTTACCTTTTGGATTAAAAATGAATGAAAAAAATGTAAGTCCTTTGCTTGATTATGCAGGAAAGTGCCACACAACTCTAGAGACTATCATTTTATATACTAATACCTGGGAAATCTGCATTTTTGTTTAATGAATACTCATATAAATTATATGCCTAGCACTGCTCTAAGCAAAGCATATGTAACAATTAAATACATTCATATCTGATAAAAACACTGAAGGTAGGTGGCACTTTTATTGTTTCCATTTTATAGGTGGAACACCAAAGTATGGTTATGTGATTTGCCCAAAGATACCCTGTTACTAAGTGCAAAGTTACAATTCAAGAACCCGTGCTCCTAACCATTACCCTATGTTAGAAACTTATTGAGGGGGTCATTAAAGGCTTGCAAAATATGTTCATAAACTAAAATAAGCACATTGTATAACCTTACTGAAAACTCAAATTCAGTACTGGGGAGTGAGTTTTTGGCATAGCAGTCAGGACAGCCAGATCCCATATTGGTATGCTTGAGTTTGAGACTTGGCTTCACACTGCATGCCAGCTTCCTGATAAGAGCAGCGTGGGAGGCAGCAAATGATGCCTCAAAGTAGTTTGGTTCCTGGATTGAGTTCCCATGTCATCATAATTTGCAAATATCTTAAGCTGAAAATGAATTTGATATATCTAACCTACCAAGCATCATAGCCTGGCCTAGCCTGCCTTAAATATGCTCAGAACACTTACATTCACTGACAGTTGGGAAAAAATAATCCGACACAAAGCTCAGTTTTATTAAGAAAAAGACTGTGTTAAATATCTCATGTAATTTATTTACCTGATTCCAACAGATGCTGGTTATTATACTTTACAATGTGATTTTGTGGCTGACAGAGAGTTGTGTTCGTTGCTCAAAATATCACAAGAGATGATCAGACTGCATATCATTAGCTTAGGGAAAGATCCCAAATCAACATACAAACAAACAACTTAAGTCAATCCATTATAAATCAGGGATCACCTATATAATTTCCTAATGGTCTAATTGGCTATCACACACCACAAAAACTTTTAGATGATTTCTTGTAAGGGTTCAGTCTATGTTCTCAATATTTCTATGCCAAAACCTGACAGGCAGAAGACAATGAATGAGATGTTTATCCTTCTAGTCTCAATTTATTCTTTCAGTTACTTAAAGGTAATTTTAGGAAGAATCAGCACCATGGAAGGTGTGCTGACAGTGTAAATTATTTTACAGTGCTGTATTTTTACTTCTCAAATCAACCAACACAACTTATTCACAAATTTTATTTCCAATTTTAATAATAAAAGAAGAAATGCAGTTCAGGTTTATGATTTTTCTTTTCCTAAACATCAAAAAAGTTTAGACCAAGTTTATTGCCTTTTTTAGAAAAGCTGTGCATTGGATTTTGGGAGATGTGTTAGATTAAGAATGAGAAGATTGGGCCCAGCACGGTGGTCTAGCGGCTAAAGTCCTCGCCTTGAATGCGCCAGGATCCCATACGGGCTTCGACTCTAATCCTGGCAACCCCATTTCCCATCCAGTTCCCTGCTTGTGGCCTGGGAAAGCAATCAAGAATTTAAAAAAGCCTTGGGACCCTTAACCCGAGTGGGAGACCCAGAAGAGCTCCTGGCTCCTGGATTTGGACTGCCACAGCTCTGGCCGTTGCGGTCACTTGGGGAGTGAATCATCAGATGGAAGATCTTCCTCTCTGTCTCTCATCCTTTCTGTATATCTGACTGTGCAATAAAAAAAATAAATCTTAAAAAAATGAAAAGATTAGTGCATCCATTAAGTATCAAATTAGAACAATTTCCATGACAACTTGTTCAATCTTTTTAAGTAAAACATTTGTGCAGCTTATATACAGAATCAGAATTTTGTTGTTTGACTTGTAGCACATTAGTTTGTGTATGAGATGCTGTAAGTTTTAATTCTGACATACTGATTTTTAAACGTAGAAAAATTGTTATTAATTGACTATATAAAATAACTCAACAAAATTAGGGTGTTTATTATTAATATTATAGCTTACAAATATATACATATATTAGTTTGCTTATTGTATGTGTATTAATGTCATCATCATCAACAAATATCAATAAAGCCAATAGTATCGGCAAGCATGCAATGAAGTATGCCATATATGTCTTTGAGTCCTAGGGACATACCATACTTGGAGGGATAGAAAATACATCTGTGAAATGAAACAAAGAAACACCAGGGGGCCAAAATAGCACTCCATGGATTAAGTGATAGGGCAATAAAGAGTAATTGTTGATGATGTGGTACCTGAGAATGGCTACAAATAAGATGTAACCCTTCAACTAGATGCTGAATACTTTTTTGCTCATCCTATCTGTGGAAAGTACAGATATATACCCTATGCTAATGTATATATTAGTTAAAGCTTTCTAGTGGGAATGAAAGCAATAAGATAGATAGACAGACAGACAGACAGACATATAGATAGACAGACATGTAGAGATATAACCAGAGGGCCAGTGTTGTCACTCAACCCTAGCCAGAAGGCTCTAGAACAGGGGCCGCTGATGGTATCACTTCCAGTCCAAGTCCAAAGCCCTGAGAACTGAGTTCTGTGACGTATAAGAGCAGAAGATGAATGTCATAGCTGAAGAAGAGAGAATCCATTTCTCCTTCCTCGGGTTTTCTGCAGATTGGGTAAGGACCATCTGCATGGGTAAGACCATCTTTGCTGGCTATTGATTTAGGTGTTAATCTTCTAGAGAAACTTTTTCACAGGCACATACATTTTATCAGCTACTTGGGGACCCCTCAGCTCAGATTTGAAATAGTCATCATGTTGCCACATAAAACTGGCCATCATAATGTCTTAAAACATTTTAAATCAGACCTACTGTTCTACTACTTACATTTTTTTGAAGCACTTTACATCTGTGGCATCTGTTATTCTTACAAAATGTTCATGGTCAGAAAAAAAAAAGAAAAGAAAGAAAAATAGCAGAGGATGGCCCAAGTGATTGGGCCCTGCCCACCTAGGAGACCTGGCTTCCAGCTCCTAGCTTCACCCTGGCCCGGAGTTAGCCATTGTGACCATCTGAGAAGTGAAGAGTGGATGGAAGATCCCTGTCTTCCCTCTCTCTCTCTCTCTCTCTCTCTGCAGCTCTTTCAATAAATAAATAACTAAGGAAAAAAAAACCCCAAAATGTTCATGGTCTGACTTTTGCTTACCTTGTTAATCTTCTCTTCTTCCTGCCCTTTGCTTTGATCTAGCAAGGTAGTGCTTTTGTTAGACTGTTAAGCATACCAGTATCATTCTCACCTGAAAGTCTTTTAAACTGATGTTCTTTCTGGCTTCCACGCTTGTCCTCTGTCTTTTTACACGAATGACTCCTTCTCATCATGTGCAAAGTCAAGTGCTGCTTCCTCTTTAGTAAATCCCTCCTTGGCCACCCAAATAAGAATAGCCCTTGCAGACCATTTTTTAAAATATTTATTTACTTATTGGAAAGGCATATTTGCAGAAAGGAGAGACAGGAAGATCTTCTATCTGCTGGTTCACTCCCCAAACGGCCATAATGGCTGGAGCTGAGATTATCTAAAGCTAGGAGCCAGGAACCTTCTCAGGCCTTTCAGTCAGGTGTAGGGTTCAAAGGACTTGGGCCATCTTCCACTGCTTTCCCAGGCTATAATCAGAGAGCTGGATCAGAGGTGGAGTACTGGGAAATCAACCAGTATGCACTGGGATGCCAGTGCCACAGGGTGTGGAGAGTTAGCCGGTTTAGCCATCACACTGGCCCCTGCAGTCCAGTTTCTACTCAGTTTTCTCCTGAGCATATATTGATACCTAAAATTATCTGATCTAGTTATGTGAGTATGTTTATTGTTCTCTTCTCATTGAGTATGAGCAATAACTGTCATTTTTCGTTTTTTTTCTCCTTCACTCAAGAAATTGAAGACCTGATTTGAATTGATCATTTTTTTTTTTAACATACTGGTTACTCAAAACCATGTCAATTCCATAATGTTGCAAATTGCTGTTGATGTTATATTGGGACTCTTAATTGACTGGGATGATATTCTACCAGCTGAAACTCAAGCTCAGGTTGTGGGCATCTTAATTGCTATATCAAATGCCTGTCCCTGCTCGGGAGTTTTTTAAGTTGCCACAATTAGCATCTTTCCCGTTTAGGCTGTGCAGCTGAGTGGAAACATAGGAGAATATCCATTCTGAGTCTCTTTTTAATGTAAAGTCTTGTAAATAAATCTTACATATTTCTTCTGGGTATTATAATCACAGAAAAAGGAGTGCTCAATATTTTTCTTTAGTAAATTTGTGTTAATCATTTTGCTCACATTAATGTGCCACTTCCCACAAGATTTTTCAGGATGTCCCATTTCATCCCATGTTTTCTTGTTGAAATAACTTTTAAGAATTATTTTACAAAATGTTAAGAAATTACTGTTTTTATATTAAGATTGTGATTTTCTTCTAGAGTAACATAATAAAATAAACTTGTTATGTAGGGCCAGCCTTCCAAGGGGATATTTTGTTCAAAACTCCAATATCAGAATTGAAGGAAGCAAGTCATTGAGCCCTGTCTCAGTTTCATTTTATGTAATTTTAGAAAATTTTTTCATTGGTGAAAATATCAGACCAAATTATGAAAGTGACAGCATTTTAATTTTAATTCCTCTAAAAATAAATAAAACATTAGTTATCCTGCCCCACAGGGAAGAATATAATTGGAATAGTGAATTCATTTCTTTGAGACAGAAATAGTAGGAGGTGATGGTACATTCTGACTTCTCAGCTGCTCTTGCGAATTCCTGGGAGACTAGGTGGGTTGATGTAACAGAATCACATTTTTGTTAGCAACAAACATCTTATTCCTGTTATTCTTTGTCAAGAACTATTTTATTTACTGCAGTTTATGCTTCAAATATTTCTGTATCTAGTTAAGGTCATCTTTAAGGTCTGTTAAGAAGCTTCAGACAATGAAGATTTTGAAGTTCCTATTATTCTGCTTTTCTCTGCATGACAATACAGTCTTGTGGTAAATCAGAGAATGTTAAGGGTCCAGGAGACCATGTATTACCAAACTATTCTGTAATTACTTACATTCGCCTTTAAAGTGTGAGCGTTTCAAGGGCATAGTCCCTGTCTCATTCATCTCACTGTTGCTTGCAGTGTGAGACTCAGTACCACGTCCATTGCAGTTGCTCTACAGATGATTGCTGTTTGTAGAGAAAAATAGAATTTGCTTGTATTCTGATATCAGAATTGCCAAACTCCAAACTTCATACTAACACCAATGTATTTAAAATTCTACCCATTCCTACATTTTCCTGGTAGAAGTCTGCAGTTACTTTCACTTATGTATTCCTTCCTATTCTAAACTGTGAATTCAAGGTAAAAGTGTATGATTATACATAATTTCATTGGTTAACTTCTCCATATATTTTGCTGATGTATGAGAGAAATAGTGTGATGGATGCTGTTTAGGTCTTCTGGGTCCCTCATAGGAAAGAAAAGTGGAAATGACCAGTTGTCAGTCATCAAGTGTTCCGTGCTCCTTCTGGTGTATAATGCTGAAGGCCGATGGTTTCTTGGGGTTTAAAATCTAACCTTGCTGCTGCATGTAAAAATGATCCCCACTGAAATCCCACTTTGGTACTTTCTGAAGAAAAACATCTGCCATGGCTTATATGATGTTCTTTTATGATTTGTAACACAAGTTTATGTGTTGGAAGTAGGATGGGTGCTAATTAATGTGTTCCAATATCATAATGCATTCTGAACTATCTGTTAGCAATTTGATAACTCACAGACTGCCTAATGTAGAGTCCGATGTGAGGCTGTTTGCCTAGTGCACTCTTCACTATTCTGGTATGACTGCCAGTGCACAGCACCTGGGATTCACCCCTCATCTTTATGACTTTCCTGGGATTTCTATTGAATACAAGTGTAATTTACAATACAACATAGATGTTGCCTGGAAAACATGTACACCAAAACTTAGATTTCCAAATGAAAGCATTTATCTTACCTTAACGATCCTGCTACTGCTCAAAACATATTCAGCATTATTCCTGTTTTTATAGCAGTATATATAGCCAAATAAGGACATGTTTTTCTCATAACTTTATTTTAAAAAGCATATTGGACTGAAAATCATTACCTGATTAGGAAGATTTTGTTTAGCCTCTTGTAAATATTTTTAGAAATCCGAGATAGGTTTATAGAATGAAGAGTTGCTACCATGGAGGAGTGACAAATGAATCAATGACCAACCTTGAAGGCTCATCCAAGTGAATAACAAACATACTTTGTGTTCTGGAAGCATGAAATCACTGCATGGCTTCCTATGGAGATCGATTTGAAGGCAACAGTAGTCATCCTCAAAATTGAATGTCAGAGAAGAATGAACCTCAGGCATCAGGAAAAGTGTGGTTTAGCATGTGTAACTTGTTTATTTCTGAAGCTCTTTTCACTGGGATGAAATCATGAAAACACTTTAATTTCTCTAAATAGTGACTTTAGTGCTCATTCCATATTATCTCCCTTCGTGCGCACGGGCACAATGTCAGGCAGATTCCATAGCTTTGTAAAAAAGCTGCAAATTATAATGTAAAACCTCATACTAAAACATTGAGAATCCCGATCAGATAAAAAGAAATAGAACTTGTATTTCTTTAGAGCTCCTCTCCTACATTATTAACTCACGGTTCAACCTATGTGCAGAAGTAGCACATGGGAAAGGTTGGAGCTGTTGTGGGTTATGATTCCCAGAAGTCAGCTCTGAAGTTGTTACCAGTGGGCTGGGGGTTTATTAGGGTGTGCTCTTCAGAGCAACACCTGCAGATAGGAAAGGAGCAAAGTAAGCAGGGCTGAGCAAGGAGAGGAGCCACCATACGCCTCAGAAAAGGTCTGTCTCATTGAACCCTGAGGACAGCTCTGAAGGCAAGATGAACCCTGACATTTCTCCTGAGTTGAATGAGTGGATGAAGTCTTCATTTCACTAATTTATCATTCGTTAGATGAGAGTCACCTTGAAAGGGAACATGAGCTTGCACAAGGTGGGTTTTCCAGTTGAAGTAATCACCAAAAGGGGTTGAGAGCTGAGTGCTGTCAGCTGGCAGTGATCCAGGAGATGAGAGACTAAGTCCTTCTTTCCTGAATGAAAAATGTGGAATCCACTAAGAGTATAGAGTTTGTCTTTTCTTCATTTCTGTCAGCTGTTACTCTCCTCTCTCACCCATCATGTTACTTGTGGCTTCACCCAGAACGTCCAAATAGAATGGATGAAAAGAAATGGGTAAGGCCTTACCTTACCAGTACAGTGATAATCTTGCACTGGCATGCTCTCTGTTATACGTGCTGACTCTTCATTTTGTAAAATGCTCTAGAGTGCTCTCAGGAAATATCCCACCAGGAGGACATCTCCCTGAGTCATCTTTGCCATAGATGGTACACCTTCCATCTTTTGAAAAAAGCTGAATTCTTTATTCAAAGGAAGGGGGGGAGAAAGAACAGGGAGGGAGGAAGGGAAGGAGAAAAAGGAGGAGAGAAAAAATCCATCTGCTGTTTCACTACACCAAATGGCCACAATAGCCAGGGCTGGACCAGGCTAAGGCTAGGAGCTAGTGACTCCATCCAGTACTCTCATGAGTGACAGAAAGCCAAGTATCTGGGGCCTTCATATGCTGTCTTTCTAGTAACAGTAGCAGGGTGCTGGATTCGAAATGGAGTACTAAGAGACTCAAATGGGATGTCTCAATATGATATGGGATGCCTGTTGACACAGCTCAGTTTAACTTACTGTATCACAACACTAGCCCTGTGATACACCCCTTTAAACTGAGTACCTGTGATTTTTGTACCCTTCTTATTCTGCTTCTGTGGTAGAACGGAATCAACTTTCCTTTCAGGTAGCCATGCTCAACTAGGAAAAGATTTTGGGGTAGGCACTTTCAGAATAATTAATCTTCGTCAACCTTCCTCAGTATTTATTGTGCCCATGAAGAACATTTCTGCCCACCTAAGTCTGATCATGCCAGCCACTCTCCTGATGATAGTTTATGTTTGCCTGACTTTAGACTTCTGGGTGACAGCACTTTCCTATGTTATTCAGTATCCAGAGGATGTATTAGAAACTCTCCAGGTAGTGTTTTTGAAGCCTTCTTACTTGACTTGAGATGACCATGCTGTTACTGTTCACTGGGCTTAGTATAATAAATGGTAGAGTGGTGTTCCCTTATGAATGATCAATGTATTGAATATTAATAATCTGTCAAAGGGAGCATGTACTCTCCACTGAATTTATTAAACAGTTTTGCACCATCCACTTTAGAGACACACATTTTAGAGGCCAGAGCTTGTGTCTGCTATCTTTGTAGGAGTGGGGAACACACCACAAGGTACTTGTACTCCACCATATTTTCCAACAGGGACTCTAGGAAAGCCTAGCTTTGTATGTATGTGAAGTAGCTAGGTGCTGAGTGTGCTGTCTCATTTCACTGAAGCCAAAAAACATTAATAGGGAATTAGAATGGCCACAGTCATCAAATCAGTGGTGCTTGAGCTGGTATTGGTAAGGCCAAGTAAAGTGGTTACACCTTAGCGATATAAACCATAATTGTCACCTTCCTATATATGGATAACTCTTGATATAGAAGAATTAGCTTGCAGTTGAGGATGTCGCAAAATCTTGGGACCCTGTACTCAAGTGGGAGACCTGGAAGAAACTTTTGACTCCTGGTTTCAGATTGGCTCAGCTCCATCTGTTACGGCCAGTTGGGGAGTGAATTACTGAATGGAAGATCTTCCTCTCTGTCTCTTCTCCTTTCTGTATATTTGTCTTTCCAATAAATCTTTAAAAATCTGATTTAACAATAGTTCTATTAGTATCATGGAGTTGTTCTGAGAACAAATGTAATGACACATCAAAAGTAATTTGGCAGAAATATTAATAAACTATTTTATATATTTAATGTGCTTGAATTGCTGCCTGAGTTTATCTGTCTTATCACTTGATATTATTCTGGCTAAAATATAAAATCCCTCATGGTTACATAGTAATATAGACTCTAACAAAACTAACATAAAGTACTTTAAATGGAGTAATTTTTCAGAAAGTTGTAGAAGCTGTAAGTAGCAACCAGGAGCATGATTTGCAGCTGAGGAGACCATGTATTATCTTAAAAAGCTGCATATTTAAAATAGTGCTGCAGGAAATCTAATTTGAGATCATCTAAGTGTCAATAAATTAAAAGGTGCAGAAGATTAAATATAGTGTGCAGACATTGAAATCTGCAGGGATGAAGAGCAAGGACATTATTCTCATTCTGATTAAGAATTACAACACAGAGTTCTTTTTCTAATGTAGTAGGTGTTGCTAAAGCTTTATATTTTTTCTTATGTCCAAAAACTCAATAGTGAACGAGAAATGTGAAGAAAATGGAGAATGGCACATTTTTATATCAAGACCTGTATTTTTCTTTGCCTTTAATACCCACTGAAAAATAAATTGTTAATATTATATAATTCTTGAATATTGCACTTATGGCTTCCATTTCAAGATTCCCTGTGGTCACATTAAGTTGACATTTAAAAATTTCATTGAATGCTTGTTATATCCTGGCAACAGGAGTGGCAGCAATGAAGAAATCACAGAATAGTATGTGACTGTTTTGGAGAGTGTCTGAGTCTAGGCAAATGTTTTGGAACTTCAATAAGTCTAATAACACTTGCAGAGCTTGCAAAAATGAACATTTTCATCATTTGCAAACATTCCAATTTCTTAAGACAGATATGGAGCTCCAAAGTCTGAATTGTTTCCAGGAATATGAAGAATTTGTGATATATCCTTTACCATTGTGACACCGATATAGAGTGAACGAAAGATATGTATGAAAAATTGTGATCATACTAGAATCCTAGACCTAATGGCAGCATAAAGAATGGAGAGATGATTTGTGACTGGTGCAATCTAAACAAGTCTGCAAAAGAAAATGTGGCTTGAATTAAGCAGTAGGGAATGGGTAGAACTGCTACAGGTGGAGATGGTATGGTGAGGGTAGAGAATGAAGAGGCAGTACAAAGGAATCATCTCAGGTAGAAGGTTAGCAAATACAAGATGGAAAGGTACTCATGTGAAAGCATTTGGGACAACAGCAAATAACTTTATATAGATGGATTATAAAATGCCTGTGGTATTGTAGTTGGAAAAGTCTATGAATCAAAGTTTTCTGTCTCCTCAGAACTCATTGAAGAGATCCTAATCCCCAGTGTGATGACATTAAGAGATAGGGTATTGGAGAATGGTTAGTTAGGAGAAAACAGTCCTCATGAATAGGATAGGCACCCTTATATAAATGCCATTCCAGAGGACTTCCTTGTCCTAGAGACTTCTGTGTTATGGGGATGTAACAAGAGACTGTCAACTTGCACTAGAAAGTGGGCTCTAAGCAGACACTGACTCTTCAACTACCTTAATCTTGGACTTCTATCATTGAAGAATAAATTTATGTTATTTGTAAGTTACTCAATCCATGGTTATTTTAACAACTTGCATGGACTAAAACAAGGATTACTAAAGTTAGGCATGCTGCTGTAACAAATATCTCAAAAGGGGCAAGTGGCTTTGGAACTGTGTAATGCGTAAAGACCAGAAGAAATTTCAAGGGGAGGATATAAAAAACCTGCATTATGAATAGAATATTAAGGGAGATTTTAATGATGGATGAAGAATAGGAGAGCTATAGAGAACACCTCATTATTAGCAAACATCTGGGTAATTATGAAGAGAATCCTGGGAGAATATTATGCCACTGCTGATAAAAATTGACAGCAATGGTGAGGTCTGATGAGATCTGATATAGAAATGAGAAATGTTTTTGGAAATTGGTAGAAAGAAAATCTGTTATAAAGTGATAAGCACCTTGACTCAATCATGTTCATGTTGTAGTATTTTGTGGAAGGCCAAATTTGCAAGCAAGGAAATTTGGAACATGGCTTAAGCTACTTGCAAGCAAAATGTTAAAAGTGCTATGTGGCTCCAGAGGATTATGTATAGCAAAATTCAAGAGCAGAGCAATTACTTAAAGACAAAACTGGTAAGCAGAAAGGAATCAGATCTTAGAACATTTGAAAACTCTGAGCTTACCCATAATGTAATATATATATATATATATATTTCATATATACATATATATGAAAGTGTTTAAAGAGAAGATTGAAAGTATGGCCAAACATCCCTTTACTTGCAAGTAATGTGAATCAACAGGAAAGTTGTCAGTATAAACTGAAGAGGAAGTAGACACTGCACCACTTCTAGTGACCTGAATCTCAGCTTCTATATCAATGGTCATCCTTCGAAACCCATGCAATTTAACTGGGACATATTTTTGCAATATTAGACATCATTAATTTCTTAGATATGACTCTAAAGTATCTGGTGTGGATGGCTGAATCAACACTGACACTGCTTGCTCAAATTGGAAGCATAAGAGAAAAATATCACTTCAAAAATTATGTTTTTTCCTGTTTGGTTTTTAGCAAGGAAGAGAAAGAGTGAGTCCATTCAGGATACAATGAATTAAAAATGCACATGGAGTGCACAAGTGGAAATGTTTATCAAATATCTGGACTACAGTTCTAGGGCATCCTTTGCTGTCCACGTATGGTTAGACCTTTCCACAAAAAATATTAAATTTTTTATTTTTAAATAATTTTGACCATGGCAGCATTTTGCAAAGGAAACTTGTGATGTGCAGTGTATTCAAAATAAATGTCAACTTTCTAACCTTTGCCATTCTGATTTCTTGTTGGTTGGTGATGGTATTTTAAAAATGCCACTCCACTGGTAGTTTAAATGTTATGCCCCTATTTGGGAAATGATGTGTATTTATTTGAACCAGTATCTAGAAGGACACTGTTACATGACTTAATTTAGTTCTGAATTTTGTGCCTTGTTACTCTGTTTAATGATGCCAAGCTACTTAGAAGCAGTAGGTAAATAATAAATCTTTATGCCTGGCTGGCCCGTTTACAGTCAATTGACTTCTACCTTCAGGAGATGGGGACTTAATGAACTGTCCTTTCTGTGACCACAAATTTGACTTAGTTTTTTTCAAGTTGTTGTGAAGAATTCCTTGGATTTTTTCAATTAGCTGAGACTTCCAAATAATGTTTTTAATTTAAGGAATCCCTGCTGTTCAAGCCATGACTTTGTGGTGTGGAGCTTTGCTCGTGTGCTTAATGTAGACAGTGCTCTTAATGACATTTTGTTGTGTTTCTCACATTGTTCTTCAAACCTCAAATACCTCTCCTCTTATCCAAATGTTAAAAATAAGCAGGTGAAATAGTTTATGATAGTTTCCTCTCTCCCTGCTTGATTTTCTTCCTTTCTTTTTTTCCTTCCTTCTTTTTTTTCCTACCCTCCTTCGTTCCTTCTTTTTTTGCTATTATCTCTTAAGATTTTTGCAAGGATAGGTTCATAAAATAGCTTAACTCTAAAGTGAACTTTTAAAACATTGTGCTAATTATTTCGATTTCCATTCAATCGTGGGAGACTTCAACTATTCAAACTATTTTTTCTTACTTTTGAAAATGAGAATATAGCTAAATAATCACTAGTACTTTTTCTTGATACAAAGTATTTCTATACAACATAATATACCGTGACTAATTAATTAGAATGTGTTTTTATAACATCAGTAATGTTTACTTCTACACTTGGAAAGAAGGCAAAAACCATTTTATATTTCCTAGCATAATTTTTTTTAATTTCATTTCATTTTATGACACAATTTCATAGTCTCTGATATTTCCCCAACCCATCCCCATGCCCTCCCCCCATGGTGGGTTCCTCCACCTTGTTGCAGTATTACAGTTCAAATCCAATCATAATTCTTTCATTGCAAGCATGTACTTTGTATAGTGTCTAGCATCTTATTGTCCAGATACATTCAACAGTTTCTTGGGGAGACCATCTCTGGTCTGAAAGCAGAGCTGGCAGAACATTATCCCGTCCAGTGAAAAGCCACAATAAAACATCAACAACAATTTACAACACTATGGAGTTAATTGACATGGTATTGAGTGACCAACATGTTAGAAAATGCAAGTTCTTATCCACATCCTGTTACTACTTCATTGACATTTTAATTTTAGGTTATACACAAGTGGCTGCTATACACCTTAAAATGGCTATAGGGTACCATTCACCTAGCACAATTTATTTATGGATCTGGTGCCATGGACAGTCTGGGGCTAAGTAGATATCTTGAGAACAAATGGCTCACTGAGAAGAAGTGATGAGCAATTCTATGTATTCAGGGTCAGGTAACCAAAATGTTCTCCATCTGAATGATGAATGGTAGTTAACAGAAGTGAAAAATAAACAATGGGAATGATAAAGGGTTAATCATTTGTTTATAGTGTAATTTCTGGAAACCAGGCAGAGAACAGCAATTAAAAATTTCAATTTTGTAGTTTTAAAATACATTGTGTTTAGGGACAGGCCAGGAGCAGAATTATTTCAATAAAGTTGAAGTGATAACCATGTCTAAAGCCCAAGTAGTTTGTGTCAAGATCAGAGATTGAAGAAAAAACAAGAAAACCAAACCCTGAGGCGCCAGTCCAGAGTGAAAATCCGGAGGAAGAGGCAAGATGTATGATGCATACAATGAAGAGCATTCTCAGGAAGTAGTTGAACAGGTGCACGTGAACCTGTAATAGTATGAGAGACCATTTCAGCTGGTGTCAGCATGTATAACCAAGGTTTAAGTGCTTCTCTTCATCGCCTGATCAGAGGGAAGTCTTGACAGATGGAAGGTTCAGGCTGAGCAAAATATAGCAGTATGAGAGAAGGCCTGCCAAGACACTTTATTACTCTAGTCATGCAACTGACTGGTACTTCAGGTTGACACCTGGACATTTGGGGCTCACCAGACAACCAGGTAACACATGGAACAAAGAATTGATGATGATTTTCCATGGTTGGTTGGTCACTGAAACTCCATACAGGTAGGGCACCTGATATGTCAGATTTCTCAGGAATGAAAATTAGGTCAGCACCCAGATTAACAGAGCTAAACAGAAGATAGCTGTCTACCAAGGCATTGATAGGTGCCAGAAAAAAAAAAAACGGGTTTATATTAAGTTTTATGAATCATATGTTTATGTATTTTCAATACAAACAATATCGGATGTGAAGTATTTAGATAGAAATAGCCACAGCTATTTTTTCTTTCCGTGGTGGTGAGTTACATTTCATTGCTTTATCCAGGAAGTAGCAGAGCACTATATAAAATCAAACCTGTTAAATTTGCGTTCCAAGTAAGAAGAAGTTGCCAGTCAAAGTGAATATAAGCTCGTGTCTCTTCTCTGTCCCTAACCATTGCCCCTATGTTCAGCATTATATGGTGATTGGGAAAAGAATATACTTATTCAAAAGTCCATAGGCACATAATACTCATGTTAAGGAAATACTACCACCCCATAATCTTCATCGTCTATCCTTTCCTGGAATTATTGGTGTTGTTCTCATGGTCTATAATAAAGTGAATACGTGGTCTGAATGTCTCTTGTCATACATTGTTGAAAGATATCACTAATTAAACTTGTAGCACAGTGCTTCAGAAAATAGTTATAAGTTGATTGAATTGGACTTGATGTGAAACCTCTTTCATATATATGCCTATAGTAACAGGAAGAAGAACTAGACAGCCCTAGGAAGGTTTGATCATTTGCTGCTCATTTCTTAGTATGCTGACAGCAAGAGCGGAAGCGTAGACATTTGTGTCTGCATACTCTACTTGCAGGATACAAAAATTCCATGCAGAATGTGGGAGAGTAGATCAGAGAGCTAAATAACCCAACTACTCAATGAGGACAGAGTTTGTCTAACTTACAAAGTACTAGGAAGGACTACTTAATATCCATTCAGAGTTCAATCAGTAGGTTTTTTTAAACCCCATTTACATGAATGATCTTTTAAGAAGTACTAAAAATAAAATTATGTGGCAGAAAAAAGATAGAGTGATCTCAGTGACTTCATAAAGTAATCCATACCACAGGATGCTTAGAAAGTACTTCAATGATCATGTGAGATTTTTATAATATAAATAACCAAGCCAAAAAAAACCACCACCATTTAGAATATTAACAACTAGGACAAATGGAAAGATTTGGCAACTTTTTAAAAATACTAACTGTGATTTGTTTTTCTATTATTGGATTATAGCAATCATGCCATTAACCATTAGCACCAAAGGAATTCAGATTCTTTAGTTTCGTTTTTTTTTTTTTCCAATTCTGTCAGGGTGAAGAGTCCCACATTTCTGAAGATACACTGAGAAGTCTTTGTTGCTCACTTCTTGTTGGATTCAAGGATTAAATTTTCCTAACTTATATAAATTCCACTTCAACTTCTTAGTGTTGTTGCAGAGGATGAATATAGAATTCTGGTGCCCCCCTGGAGAATGCAAAAAAAGAAAAAAAAGCCTTTGGTATCAGAAATGTTTTGTTAGGAAACTGTATAGCAATTCAAACCATGGAGCAGGGACATGAACTGTTTTTGATTTCTTCTTCAAAAGTAATTCATAGTGCACAAATGATCCAAAAAAATTAAATGCTGTTGCTAATATTTTATTTTTACCTATAATAATAATAATAATATATAGATTATTCATCTTCTCTTCTGACCATGTTTGAGTGTGACAAACTTTCATTCTAAAAGGTCACTAGGCAAATTCACACTTACAGTGAAAATATTTGACATTGCTGAAGAAGTTCAAACTACATCCCCGATGTTTGATGAAAAATCCAATGAAGATCTGAAGTACTTGGTTCAATCGTTGCTTCCCTGAACAGATAAGCAAAATTTATACATCCACATACTCAGTTGGAAAATATATACTGAGTACCTATACTATGTCAGGTGCTTACCTATATAGGAGTAAATGAAAAAAGACGAAATTTCTGCCTTCATGTAGCTTAAAAGACAAGAGAGGGGAGATAGATAATAGATGATTAGTAATATATAGTAGTATATCAGAAGGTGTTAAGTACTACCAACAAAAAAATAAAGGAGAAGAACAATGAAATATATGGGGGCGGAAGGGGGAAGAGGCAGTGTGATAAAAAGGTGAATCTAGGATAAGAATTAAAATATTGCATATGCAATCTGGTTATATAACTGCTAAAAGCAGGAAGCAAAAAACTAGAACACATACATGAAATAATGAACAAATATAAAATCAATGAAGGTGAAACAGCTTTAATAATGGGAAAAGTAAAAGGAGACGAAGGCAGAATCTTGAAGGGTAGTCCAGATTATGTTTTGAGTTTGCTTTGTCTTTATTTTAAGGAATTTGGGGAGCCATTGTGGGGGTTGAAGCAGAAGTGCCAAAAGATGTGATTTGTATTTGAAAGGATCACTCTGGGGATTCCACTTCTGATATGACAAAATAGTTCCTAATGAACTCCACCCTTTACAATAGTTGTAAATTCTGGAAAATTTTAAACAAAAGCAGAGACCACGATGCATGGAGAGCTGACACTGGGAAGAAGCCATGTGTTAGGGTGAGATTCCAATTTCCAGGTTTGGGGCCCAGAAGCACATTGAAGTCAACACCATAAAGTGCCTAAAACTCTGTTCCAAAACCTGCAATCTTTCAGGCCTAAAGATCCCTAAGTCTGGATCTATCCTAGCCAATGCATTTATAGCTGACCGGTGAATCACAGAGATGCAGAACAGGCTCAAAACAGCTCAATTAAAGGATGAAAAGAAGAAAGAAAAGTTACACAAGGCATGCACTAGAACCCAAGAGTGGCATGGTAGAAAATCAAAGGGAATGCTTACTATAGATGATGAAGAAGTCTTATAGGAACGATAACACGCTGAAATCTCAAGGCTTCAGATCCAGCTTCCTGCTCATGCATTGCCTGGGAGGCAGCCCATGCCGACTCAAGTCCTCAGATCCCTGCCCTCTATGTAGATCTCATTTGAGTTCTGGCCTCTTGGCTTTGGCCTGTCTCAGACCTAGTTGTAGAGGGCATTTAGAGAGTGAAACAATAGGTGAAAGATCTTTGTCTAACTTTCTCTGTTTTTCAAATAAAATGAAATGAATAAGTAAATTTTTAAAATCCACTAACATCTTTAAAATTGAGGTCGGATACAGGATATATTAATAGGGAGAAGGCCAATTTGCTGTGAAAATATGCTCTAAATATTTACTATATAATCACTACTATAATGAGAAAATGAAAAAAAAAACATTAAAGTTGATCTCCATTCTGAAGGCACTTAAAGTCATATTGAAAAGATAAGGCTGATAATATCAACTAGACAATTAAACTTCAATGCTTATAAGCAAATAGTTGGTCAGTGCTTTTTGTTTTTAAAATACATTTGTAAGCATCATCTTCTTTGATTCTTGTAGTTGCTCTAGAAGGCAAATAGAATCAGCACTACTATGTTTATTTAGCTGTGTTTCTCATTTGTTTCCCACTAGCTATAATCCTTGGGCATGGGAAATATCTGTTTCTCTTATTTCTGTACCCTCAGCACTGGGCCCAGCTCTGAGTTCAGAGTAGTACTCAGTAAATCCTTCTTAATTTCATGGGTTTTACCATATGGGAACTTAAAGGTTTGAGGGGAAAAGACTTGAATGTTCAAAGGAACACCCAGCATGTCATGATGGGATCAACCAGAATTCATTACATTTGTGTGCCAAGCCAGTATTTTCTTGACCAGTGATTTGCAAATCTCTCTGCCTGCTCTTCTCATCCTTCCTATTCTTCCTCCTGTCTTCTATGCTTTCTATTTTCCTACATTTTTCCCTTAAAAAGCAGTACCTTTTGTTTTTTAATGAAATTTTATTCACCTGAATGTGAAAAACAAACACTTGTTATAAATCACAATAAATGCTTCATAATTTTGCTGTTATAGGATTTATTATAATGTCAATCACTATGAATAAAGAAAGTTGTTTGAAATACATACAAATTAGACATCAGATGTCTGGATGAAAGCGACAGTCATCTGAGAGTCTCGCCATCCAACACACCCAACATACTAATTTTGTTTTTGTTCAGAACCATATTGAGAAAATTCAAGCAAATCCTAAAAAAATCCAGTAGTTGCAAATAGTAATAGATGCTCAGTATATTGCCAGCAGTCTCAGCACACTTGAACTCCACTGAATCTGGAGCATGAAATAGGATTAAGAGATGTTATCTCTTTAAAAAAATATTAACTCATTTTTTATTATATTTAAACTAGGCAATGGTCTGACCAAGAAAATGCTGTTTATGGAATGTTATTATGTTCAACTTTACTGACAGGATGTTAAAACCTTAGAACTAAGGTGTTTCCCTGAATAAGATGGATGGAACCGTCAATTATATCTCAGGCTTGATAGTTGCTGCTTCAAAAGGCAGTCTTACACAAATACTAAATGATAAAAACAATTTAGAACACAATGCAATGTCTTGCTGTTATTTTAGTATGCAGCTGTGTTTCATTATTTAGCTGTCCTGAACTGGAAGGCAAAATGCAACAACGTATTAGGAATGTTAGCCCCTGGAGATCTGTCCTTCACACTACTGAGTTCTTTCTGAATCCATGTAGGCATCCTTGATGGGGAGTAGCTCTGAGATCAAAGTGAGAGGATTGAAAGGTTCTTTTTTTTCCCTTTTGTTAGATTCTAAATTATAACCAACAGATTGCAAGGATGGCCAGATGAGGTTACCATTTAAAATGTCTCCATTTATTTATTTATTTTTCTTTTTTTCACTTCCTCACATTT
Source organism: Ochotona princeps (assembly GCF_030435755.1). Lineage (NCBI taxonomy): Eukaryota > Metazoa > Chordata > Mammalia > Lagomorpha > Ochotonidae > Ochotona > Ochotona princeps. Next base: position 97,943,766 of record NC_080865.1, read on the forward strand.
GTTTTAATTTTCAAAAAAGATTTATTTTATTTCTATTTGAGATTTTAGAGAGAAAAGGAGAGACAGAGAGATATCTTCCATGTGCTGATTCACTCCCCAAATGGCTGAGCAGCTGGAGCTGAGCCCATCAGAAGTCAGGAGCCACGAGCTTCTTTAGGACTTTGAGTCAACCTTCGCTGCTTTCCCAATCCTTAAGTAGGAAGCTGCGTCAGAACTGGAGCAGCCAGAAGTCAAATCAGCGTTGATACGGAATGCTAGTGCTGCAGGCTGTGAATTAGCCTGTTGAGTCACTGCTCTGGTCCCCAAATGTCTCCAATTTTTAAAAAATTAATTAATTAATTAATTAATTATTTTTTATGAAGTTCCATAGGCTCCTGGTATTTCCCTTATACCAGTCCCAATCCGCCCCACCTAATTTCTCTATATCATACGAAAGTATAGTTCTTCATACACAGTCATATGTACATCATTGCGGGCATGGACAATGGCAGAGAGTCCAGCATCCTATTGTCAAGATATAGTAAACAATTTCATTGTAAGTCCATCTTTGTTTGGAAGTAGAGAGGCATACTACATTGTATCCTCACATCTGGATGTGTTAGTCTCCATTTCACAGCTACTGTACATCCCTTCAAATGAAAAGTCATAATACAAAATCAACAAGAGGAAGAAAAATAAAAATTTACAATGCCATGAGGTTAAATGACATGTTGCTAGATATGACAGTCTCCATTACACAGCTACTATACATCCCATTAAATGAAAAGCCACAAAACAAAATCAACATCAGGAAGAAAAAAGAAATTAACAACACCAAGAAGTTAAATAACATGCTACTAAATGACTAATGTGTAGCCGAAGAAATGAAAATCAAGAACCTTCGGGCCCGGCGGCATGGCCTAGCGGCTAAAGTCCTCACCTTGAATGCGCCCCAGGATCCCATATGGGCGCTGGTTCTAATCCAGCAGCTCCACCTCACATCCAGCTCCCTGCTTGTGGCCTGGAAAAGCAGTTGAGGATGGCTCAATGCTTTGGGGTCCTGCACACATGTGGGAGACCTGGAAGAAGTTCCTGGCTCCTGGTTTCAGATCGGCACAGCACCAGCCTTTGCGGCCACTTGGGGAGTGAATCAGCAGATGGAAGATATTCCTCTCTATCTCTCCTGCTCTCTGTATATCTGACTTTGTAATAAAAATAAATAAATCTTTAAAAAAATTAAAGAAAAATCAAGAACCTTCTTGAAGAAAATGATGCTACTGTATGATCTATGAGTCATTGAAGAATTTAATCAGAAGAAAGTGTTTTGAAGAGATGAAACCAACAGAAAACATCAAAACCCATGCGATATAGTTTCCGCTGGTTTTTGCTGGTGAAGTGTGTCTTTTCTAGACAATAAATAGATGGGTTTTGTGTTTTAATCCAGTCTACTAATCTATGATGTTTGATTGAGCTTAAGCTATTTACATTCAGGGTTTGACATGTATGGGTGGTACTTTGGTCCTGTCATTTTAGGAATGGGTTAATCATTGATTTAGTCTTCTGTTGTCATCTTACTGGGATGTTCTTCCCATTTGCCTTTGGTTTTGGTAGGTGCTATTCCTCTTCTCTGTCAAGAGAACATCTTGGAGTATCATTTGTAGGGCAGGTTTGACAGAGGTAAATTCTTTTAACTTTTCTTGACTGTGGAAGAATTTTATTTCATTTTGAAAGACTAAAGAAAGCTTTGCTGGATATGTTATCCTAGGCCGACAATTTTTTTTTTTTTTGGAATGTGGAATATGCCAGTCCATTCTATTCTTGCCTGTAGACTTTCCTGTGAGAGATCTCCTGTGAGTTTAATTGGCATTCCTTTATATGCCAATTGATTTTTTCGAGTACGCATTTAAGGATCTTTTCCTTATGTTCAATTGAAGAGAGCTTGATGATCATGTGTCTTGGTGAAGATCGCTTTTGATCAAGCCTGTTGGGAGTTCTGTGCCCCTCCTGGATCTTGTTTCCCAATTCTTTCTCTAGATTAGGGAAATTTTCCCTTATTATTTCATTAAATATATTTGTAAAACCAGTTTCTTTTTCTGCACCGTCTGGGACTCCCATAACTCTTACATTAGGCCTCTTAATAATGTCTTTCAAATCTTGAATACTTTTTTTGGCCTGATCCAGCTCTACTTCCAGCTTTTTGTTTGCTTCCCCCTGATGACAGGAAATATCTTCCAGTTCTGAGATTCTTTCTTCTGGTTGCTTCATTCTATTTTAGAGACTCTCCACTTTACTTTTCATTTGCTCCACTGTGTTCTTAATTTCTGACATATCAGGCTTTACTTGCTTTATTGCTGCTATTGCTTGTGTAAAATATTTCTTAAATTCTTTGAACTCTTGTATGTGCTTCTCATTGTTGATCAGAAGCTTTATAATGAGTTTTCTGAATTCTGTGTCCCCCATTTTCTCGATATCTTTCTCAGTTAACTCTGATGTTGGCATAGGGTTTTGCTCCTTTGCGGGGGGGTTTCAGTAATATTCATTGTGCCTCTGTCTCTTCTTTTGCTCTTGGTCATGTACTTCTGGTTAGCAGAGTCTTTTCCTTGGGGCAGTTTTCTAAGCTGTGTCACCCACAGGTCTATAATGCGATTTTACTAATTGTGGTTGGTACACAACTCTTTGCTTGCAGCCAATTGTGCCACTCCCTCCAGCGAGTTCCAGGTCTGGGTTCTTATGTCAGATTTCCACAGCCCCAGCTCCTGGCTCACCCCTCTTCACCTCCTGTGATTCTGTGCTGAGGATGCACTGTTGTCTCTGCTACCTTTCTCCCACTTCCAGTTGCAGCAGGTCCCAGGATTAGGGAGACACCAGGTGTCCTATATAGCTAAGTTGTTGTTGGTGCTGATCTTTCCAGAACCTGTTGGCCGTTAGGTCTGAGTGCCACACAGACCTATTTTGACCCATACGATGCCACAGTCGGTATTATTTTCCCTGTGGAACCAGTGCAATCCACGGAACTCAGTGAGTTCTCGCGAGCTCAGCACATGCGCAGTTCGCTGCTGTCCCCTGCAGTCCTAAAGCTTTTGCCTGACATACCACTACTAGAGTTCTTGATCTGGTAGCCATCAGGTCTGAGGACTAACCGGACCTATTTTGGGTGGAACTTGTAGAATGCACGTTGTTGCAGTTCGCTGAATCAGAAATGAGTTCACTCCCAGCTCAGCGAATGCTCAGTCCTTTCCCTTGCCTTTGCCTCCTTAAGCAAATTGGCACCCAATTCGGCTCTAGGGGGCTGACTGGGCTGTGAAATCCACCGTGTTCTTGCATTGCCCATGTGGGATCTGCTGCTCTGTCTCTGCTCCTGGTTAAATCAAACAGATCAGCAGGATGGACAGTTCTTTGACTGGGCTTACCTCCCAAGCTCCCAGTGAAAGTCCCTTCCCACCTGTTTGCTGGTGGAGTTCTGGCTGCTGGTAGAGTTCAGATCGCTGTTAGCTGAATGTTGCTGGAGTATCTGTCAGTGTAACACCACACTGTTGTGTCCACCTGTGTCTGTCAGTCTCCAGGTACCCCTCTGCTGTTTTTCTGTCCTCTCCTATTTCCTGGAATGTGTCCTCTCTGCTTTATCCTGATTAAATATTTCTCTGTCCATTTAAACGTGTTCCTTACCCTATTCTGCCATCTTGATTCTTCCATGTCTCCATGTTTTAAATGAAAAGGCAATTACAGGAAAAGAAAACAATTCAGAGGGATCACATGTGCTTATGAGTGTCTCCATGTGGTCTTTCTGTAGGTTTAACCACCAAAGGCTGATGTAGCTGGCAGGTCTCAGCAACCCTGGGGACAGTTCTTTACAGTATATCAAAACCTGAGCTGAAAGAACACAAGAGGTGATGATGACAGCAAAGGATGGCAGAGCTGAGTTCCCATGCTTGTTTTCCAGATTGGTGGAGAGGGACTGAATGTTACAAAATGAAACTGAGGGAGATCAGAGACTCCAACCTTATCTGGTAACCAGTAGCTGACTTAAAGAAAGGAAATATCACAGAAGATGTTGGGTGATGGTGCAGAAAGAGACTTGAGGAAGGAAAAAGCAGCATGCTTCAGTAAAGCTGGGAGAGAAAGGTATGGAGAATGCTTGGGATCTCTCACTGAAGACCAATCTCAGAGGGGAGCTGAGGATTTTCAGCATGTACTCTGGCCAAGTAGAGAACATCTAGAAGTTTACATCACTTACACAGCATCTAACTGCTAAATCAGAATCTTGCTGTACTACTCCATAGTGTGAACACATCTCATAATGCAATACGTCACAAATACTTTTGCACTGCATAATTATCAAGCAGAAGTGAGAGCAAGCACTAGTACTGTGACCAGATCTTTCTCTGTATTTCTCACAGCCTGGGATGCGTTCTGTGGCTGTCTTTTCATTTGTAACTTTTCGAACCAGTGGACATGCATTGGCCTGAAATAAAAAGATGAATGGAAGCTTCATTCTTCCAAGATCTTCCATAATCAATGATTGTGCCAAAGAACTTCAAAGTCATAGCAGATCTGACAAAATATCTGACTGAGATCTGCTTCCAGATCTATTCTCTTACACTATATGAAAGAACAAATCTACTTTCCAGTGTGTTCAAACATGACACGTGAGTGAATAAACGCTTAGTGCACTTTAATAGTTTAGAGTTCTTTCTAAAATTCAGTTCAATTCACAGTATCTGTACCTTTGGGTCAGCCCAAAAGTTCTGCAAAGCCGTTTGAAATTCAGGTCTATGCCTCTCCATAATCTACCTCAAATTTAACAGGCTGCTTTGTGTTGGTGTCGATGGGTGTGCTCTCTCCAGCTGTAGCAATGACGCATTATAAGAATTTTTCTACTATCCTTAAGATATGCATGTATAGTAACCAATTATTTTGAGTATGGTCCCTAAAAAATAGCTCTTTTTGCTCTCTACTTGAAATGTATTATGGACCTGATGCAGTAACCTAGTGGCTAAAGTCCTCACATTGCATGTACCGGGATCCCATATGGGCGCCGGTTCGTGTCCTGGTTGTTCTGCTTCCCATCCAGCTCCCTGCTTGTGGCCCAGGAAAGCAGTAGAGGATGGCGCAAGACCTCAGGATCTAAACCCACGTGGGAGACCCGGAAGACTCTCCTGGCTTCAGATCAGCTCTGCTCCAGTAATTAAAGCCAATTAGGGATGGAAGATTTTTCTCTCTGTCATTCCTTCTCTTTGTAAATCTGACTTTCCAGTAAAAATAAATAAATCATTTTAAAAAGAAATGTGTCATAATTATTTGGTGTATTAAAATTATTTGTGAGTCTGAAATAGAAGCTGTATTTTATGATGTTGCTATTGTTCATTCCCACATTTATTAATCTTTAAAAAGAAAATCTGGAATTCCCTGAATTGATTGCTATTTCAAAATCATAGGACTTTTGTTTTCATCAATCTAAAGCTGCATAAATAATTTCTTAGAGTGATTTGTCACTAATGATCATCAGTTTTTACAATAATGTTTTTGTCAATGAAGCAACACTGTTTTTACTGTTGTAAAATCCGTAAGTTCAGTTTTACACCAAAAAGGAACCAAATATGTTTTGTGGAGAAGAACGTAAGTGTGAGACAAAGAGACCCAAGAGATACAGCACCTCTCTTAGTAGGTCTCACAATACAGTGATTCTAGTTAAGGTGGAAATGGGATCACGTGAAATTCTGATGGACTTGCCCATGTGGCTGGTACTGCCCTCTCTCCCCGGAGGTAGTTTGAATATAAATGCTCTCTTATAGCTTCTCAACCTATTGCAATCCTATCTAGTTTTCTAGAGTGTCTCTTGCATTAAGACCTTTCCAACTCTTCTGGTTGATCAACATTTGTTAGGTCTCTAAATTTCTAAAGAATTACAGAATCTGTGCCACTCAGATATGGCTTCTGGTTTATGCGCGTGTTATGTTCCCCCCTCTGGGAAAACAAATCACTTATTCTGATTTCCATCTATCAAATGGACATAGCAGTTAGTATTCTGCATGTTAGGGACTTGTGAAAATCAAATAAGATAATAATTGCAAATACATTTTGAAAACTTAAAGCACTGAGGAGCATATTTTGGTTGTCCAGTGCCAATGCTTACTTGTTTCATGATGTTAGTAGTTTTGTCTCTCCAATGATTGTAAGCACTGTAAGGTTAGAGGTCAACTTTAGTTTTTTCTCTTTTTCTTCATGCAGTGATGATTATACAATATAAGTATTTAGAGCATTTACTGTTTAACATTATCATTTATATATACATACATATGTGTATGCATGTGCTTGTATAGTGCTTCATAGTTGTCAAAGAATGTACGCATTCATTATATATGTGGCATATCTCCTGTTTTCCCCAACTTAATATTTTACTTGTTACTTTTGAAGTACCACATTTTTTACTTTACCTTGTGGTCAGAAGCTCAAAGCTCCACTAAACAGTTCAACAAATAAAAAGTAAAAAGTTCATGGTTGAGCAGGATAACAGGCAGGTGTAAAACAATAATCAAATGAAAAGATGTTTGACTTCACTCTAATAAAGTAGATTTCCAAATAGTTACAATTTTTACATAAGGGGAAGACATATTTTGAGAGGCATGGTAACTTTTCCAAGGACACACAGTGGGGGTGTTAGAACTGCACCATAGCAGCTTGTTGCCTTATGGTTCTTTTTGTCGTGTGGTTGGGCCTTTTTGCAATCTTGGTACTACCCAGGAGGTGCTTTATTCTAGGCAGATCCTGCAGTTCTGATTCTAAAGGGAGTTTGATTTTATGAACCACTTCAGTCCTCTGGAAGTGACATTATTGATTCTCTACAGCTGACTGCACACTTGTCTTTGACAGCTTTATTTTCTCATTCATTTACAGCAAGAGGAATTTGTGTATGGCACATGTCTGCGTGCGGTTTGAAGCTTCTCCATCGATGCTCAGTGCTTAATTTTTGAGATTTTGAATTGCCCACTGACTCTGTTGGCCTATTCTATTCCTATTCCCCATACTCCCCCTTTTTTTTTATTAATTATTTTGCATTATGTGACAGTTTCATAGGCTCTGGGAATCCCCCCACCCCTCCCCACGCCCCTCCCCCCTGGTGACTTCCTCCACCTTGATGCAGTATTACAGTTCAAATTCAATCAAGATTCTTTCCTTGCAAACGTATACCAAGCATAGAGTCCAGCTACTTATTGTCCAGATGGGTTGAACAGTTTCTTGGGGAGACCATTTCTGGTCCGAAGTTAGAGCTGGTAGAATATCATCCCAGTCAATTAAGAGTCCCAATATAACATCAACAGCAATTTGCAACATTATGGGATTGACATGGTTTTGAGTAACCACTATGTAAAAAAAAAAAAAAAGCAAGTCCTAACCACAACCTATGATTAGCTCATTGACATTTCAATTTTAGTTTATATACAGGACCGGCTGCCATATACCTTAAAATGGCTATAAGGTACCATTCAGCTGTCTTGTGTCTATTTCATCTTAGTATTTAGCCATTTGTTGTGTTGAAGTATAATTTTGCTGATCTTGGCAGATTTTAGGATAATCTAGACTGGCTTGTAACTCTAACAAGACATTTGTCGACATTTAAGGTGCAGAACATTTTTTTTGGGAGGGGTGTGCAGGAAAATCCTCAACACCATGGTGAGGAGTGACTAATCTTTCCCCATACTCCCTTTTCAGACATATCAGTGTGTACTAGAATACTGATCGAGGGGCAGCCATGCAAAGATGAGAGAGGGTGACTGATTTTAATCTTAAATACACTTTAAACCAGTATGCAAAGAATGTTCTAGAGAAAAGCAGTATTAAACAAAATAGATTTTTGAATCGTCACAGTATTTTTTCCCTCCACATTTCCCTGTTCACAATTTTTATGGATTGTGTCATGGAAAGTAATTTCAAACAAAAGTAAACAGTTGCTAAAAACTGTTGTATCTTAACTATTACAATTAAAATTTGAATTTAGGGGCCCAGCATGATGGCCTAGAGGCTAAAGATTTTGCCTTAAACGTGCTGGGATTCCATATGTTCTAATCCTGGCAGCCCCGCTTCTCATCCAGCTCCCTGCTTGCGGCCTGGGAAAGCAGTTGAGGACGGCCCAAAGCCTTGGGACCCTGCACCCATGTGGGAGACCTGGAAGAGGCTCCTGGCTCCTGGCTTCAGATTGGCGCAGCTTCAGTCATTGTGGTCACTTGGGGAGTGAATAATCAGGTGGAAGATCTTCCTCTCTATCTCTCCTCTCTGTATATCTGCTTTTCCAACAAAAATAAGTCTTCAAAAAAATTTGAATTTAGGTCAGAATATGCTCCTTAAATCACCCAGGATTTGGCTAGGAGGCTGCCGACAATGCCCTGGCACAATTCTCATCAATTTCTATAATGACTTTGACATTTCATCAAATCTCCGGAGGCAGCTGAGCAATTATTTATTTGACTTTAAAAACCACAGTGTGTCAGAATGTACTCAAGTGACTAGAGATGAGATGCTTTGGAAGAGAAGCAATGCAGTAGGTGCATCACAACAGCAATTAGAGCAAGTGTCAGTATGTCAGCCTCAAAGTGACAGTTGTTACACAGGGCCCTTAAGGTTCATGACTGATATTTCAATTGGCCCTAGTGTCCAAAATCCTTAAAAAAATGTGAGTTTGTGTTAGAAAGCAAATGTTTGAAACAAGAATCTAGAGGAAGTTGATGTAGTTTACAAAACAATGACATGTGTCGTAAGGGTATTAATAAATAATCAACAATAATTTAGGGCACATTTTGTGCCAGGCACTATACACTACAGCATTGTCTCATTTATCTTCAGCCCAATCTTATGAGTTAACTGTACTCACTAATGAGCAAACAAAAGGCTTAGGGAATGACAAACTGGGAATTTGACCGGTGTATATTACATTTCAGATAGAAATTTTCTAACCCTTCACCCATTACACGAGTCTAAATACATAGCTAACATTTACTGCTGTGGGGCCTTAAATAGAATAGTTTACCCTTTTTTTGAAAACAGCTCCGGATACAAACATGGGGAAATGCCTGTGGGTTTCACCAGCTTGAAAATCCGTTGTAGGTAATTAATTTTAATTGATTTATGTTTGAATGCATTAAACATCTTTTTGATTAACAATAATTAGGCATATTTAGCAGGAACACTGTGACATTTCAATACATGCAAACACTGTGTACTAATAAGTCAGGGTCACTGACATTTCTTCCCTTTGTCATTGCTTCATAGTTAGAACCTTGGAGATCTTTTATTCATTCTGGAAATATATGATTTATTGTGAACTATCATCCCTCCACTCTGCTTTCTAATTTTGCTTTTATACCTGTTACTCATGTCTCCTCTCTCCTGCCAACTCCCTCTCACCTGGTCGTGATTACTATTCTCTGCAGATAAAGTCTTTAATTTTTAAAGGTTTATTTTGGTTTTTTTTATTTATTTGAAAGGCAGACATATAGAGAAAGGCAGAGAGAGAGAATTTTCTGTCTGCTGGTTCACTCCCTATATGGCGACAGCAACTGGGGCTAGCCCAGGTTGAAGCTATTGGTCATTGATTTTACTTGGCTGTTGACAGGAGCTGTATCATGGTCTGGCACCATGACTCCATGGCTAAAATCCTAGCCTTGCATGAGCCAGGATCCCATATGGCTGCCAGCTTCATGTCTCGGCTGTTCCACTTCCCATCTAGCACGCTGCTTATGATCCAGGAAAGCAGTAGCACATAGCAATAGAGCATGGCCCAAGGCCTTGGATCTGCATTCAGATCAACTCAGCTCCAGTCATCACGGTCACTTGGGGAGTGCATCAGCGGAGGAAGGATCTTTCTGTCTCTCTTTCTCTCAGTAAATCTGGCTTTCCATAAAAAATAAATAGGTTTCTTGGGGAGACTGAATTTGAACTGTGGTAATGCAACAGGTGGAGGAATCCACCATGGGGGGGTTTGGGGAGGGATGAGGTGAATCCCAGTGCCTATAAAACTGTCACATAATGCAATGTAATCAATAAAAAAGCAAAAAAATAGGTTTCTTAAGAAAAACAAAACAAACAAACAAACAAACAAACAAAAACAAAGAAAATCTGTCCATGAAATCAAAGCCAAATGGTGGCCTTTCAGTGACAGCAGTTAGCCAGGCTTGTCCTCAGTAAAGAAATGTCTCCTATTAGAAATAATAATAAAAGAAATAATTGGAATGAAGGCTCTTTGGATAGACAAGGCCAACTGTTGTACAGAAGTGTGGAGACAGGCCAGGTGGTTCTGTCTCACCTGAATCAGAACTTGGAGCTTAGGTGAGTGTGCATGCTTTGTGATGCGAACCTCTTGTCAGAGTCTAGCCAGTCTGTGCCTGTTACAACTTTGCTATTTTGGGCTGGAGGAAGCCCTTGAAGAAGGCGGGGAAGGGAAGGAAGTTTCTGGACAAGAGATGAGAATTCTCGCCTTTGCCCTGTCCTGTGGTGGGTTCTAAAGACAGGTACATGAGATGTGAAATGTTTGCTTCCTATTCAAATATCTGCAGAAAGTTCTTCTGTTACTCAGACCTTTTGGGAGTGGAGGATAATCTCTATTCAGTATGTTCCTTTATTTGGTGGTTGATATCAGCCAAAGCTGAAATGCAAAAAGGCTGTCTCTTTGTTGTACATCTCTTGAAGTATGATTATCAGTTCAACATTTACTACTAATTATTTATATTGATGCTATTTTTGAATGATTTATAGGCAGATCATATAGCCTTATTTTTCATTACATTCTTGGAAAGGAAATTCTTCATGAAGTTACTCCAAATTACACTTTCTTCTTTGTCTGTCTTTCATCTTTAGAGAGTTTAATGCGTAGCCATTGTTCTCTAAAGTGGATCCCTTTAATTTTTAAGAGTATCTTAGGTATTCTCAAGGTCAAACTAATTTTAAAATGTACCTTTTATGAATATCATATTTTAATGTGTTCTGAGTAAGGCAGAATTAATACTCCTGAGGGGCAAAGATTTTGGAAAGCCTTTCTAATGGAAACTGTAGCTCACAGTGATCAAAGTCTCCTCCTGATCTGTTCTGGTCTTTGAAAAGCTTAAATGCACATTGTTCTTCTCCTGAGAGTATTCCCCAGAGGAATTCTTACACATCTGCACAGATGGCATGTGTAAGAATATTCATTTCATCATTATTAGTGATAGCAAAAAAATATATGATTACCTTAAATGTTGCAGCAATGGAAGAAGAGATACATAAATTAGCTATATTCACGTAGTACTGCACAATAGGTATTATAGGATAAGACACATTCAAATTTTCAGACCAGACCATGAGGAATTTATCTGTTTGGATAAGCCAGGTTATGCTGTTTTAACAAAGACTCCTAAGTCTCAGCGGGTTAGTGCCATGAGCAGTCTGGCACTGATTAATTGGAAGCCTCTCTTTGAAAGTCACTCAAGGTCCCAGGTTGATATAAGCTTCATTTTGCTACATATTTCAAAGTAAGGGTCCAATTCACATGATTAGTATCAGGGATTTTAAAACTTTGCTTAACACATTCCACTTTCACTCATATTTCACGTAGTCACATTGGATCTTAAGAGGACTGGGAAATATATAATTCAAAATAAATAAATTTTAGACAGCCATGAAGATACACAATAAAGGCGAGTCTTCAAGATATCTGTTTTCATATATGTAAGTAAGAATATGGTGTTGGAAAAACAGCATATGAAAATTATAAAGCTTCTCTCAGATTCTATGGCAAATATGTTTTAAGTTAATTATTCCAATTTCAATAAAATATACCTGTAGAGTGTATTTGCTATGAATGTGCATTAATAATATCAACAGATTTCCAACACATCTTGAAGACCATGCCTTTATACCAATGAACAAATACAGAAATGTGCACATCCATACTTTATGTTTAAAAGACAGAAAAACACCAAAACTGATGAAATAAGTAGAAAAAAGAGATCAAAGTATCTATATTCACGTATATGGATAAAATGACTCAGTAGTTTCAAGATATTAGTTCTCGTAATCTAATCCAGTAGATTCAATGCCATCCAAATCAAAATACCCATGTTATTTTTTTGTGGATAGTTATGAAGTGATTTTATAACTTATGTCAGAAGACAAAAGATCCCCCAAATCTGCTATAATCTTGCATGAGGCAAAGTTAGAAGACTAATACTACCTAACTTTATAACTCAGTATAAAACCATGGGAAATAAGATACTGTATATTGGTGAAAGAATATAAAACTTGATCAATAGAACAGAAATAGACCAATATAAGTACAGCCAATTAATCTCTAACAGAGGAGCAAAGACAAAACTATGGAGAAAAGATTTTAAGCAGATGATTCTGGAACAATTGGACATTCACATTTAATGGGTGACTCCAGCTATAGAACTCACATCCCTTTTACAAAGATTTATTTGTCTATTTGAAATGCATAGTTATAGAAAGAAGTGAAACTGAGCAAAAGAAAGAGATTTTCCACCTGCTGCTTCACTCCTTAAATGGCTGCAATAGCCAGAGCTGGGCCAAGTCTTAGCTAGGAGCCAGGAGCTTCATCTCTGTCTTCCACAAAGGTACATTGGCCCAAGTACTTTAACCATCTCCTGGTGCTTTTCCAGGTGCATTAGTAGGGAGCTGAATGGTAGCCAGGTTATAAGTTGGAGACCATATGGAATGTTGGCTACACAGGTTGTACCATAACCTGTTGTGCCAAAATTCTGGCCCCAATCACAACCTTCTTAAAAAAAATAAAGTGCAGCACATATATGAATGTGAAATGTGGAACTATTGAAATACCAGTAAGTGCCAGAATGGAAATAGGATGTCACTCTTTTTCCAGTTACCATGTTCTCGTCAGTCCCGTTTGACTACCACTGCAATACAGGCATCTAGGACAATGCCTTGTGTGGTGAGGCAAGACATATGGTATTCTGATCCTAGAAGCACTTTTTTTGTGCTCGTGAGTTCATTTGTACATGTGAGTGCCTAATGTGTTAAGCTGTGTACTTAATTCTGGAATGCACAGTTAATAAAAAAAAGACTTACAAATCAACAATCATTCAAACTGTGACAAGCGATATAAGAACAAAGTAACATCAGGATATGAGGAATTCCAGTTTGGAGACTGTGAACCACTGCTATGTGAGCTGAACCTTGAAGGTCAGTTTATTCTGTCTGACATTTTGACTTGCTGAGGGGGAAAGAGATGAATCCAGAAATCGAGGTGAATCTTGATTATTTCACCATACTAACAAGTTTGATTTTTGAGTCAAGGCTAGAGCAGGTCACTGTTGTGCTTGAGGAATAGCTTACCCTTGAGAGTGGATTGCACCGGAAAGACACCAACCGGAAATGACTCCTTTCTGTTGATCTTCAAACCTATCACTGTCTAACAACGTAACTCCAATAGATTTTTCTTTTATTAAATACAATTTCTTTATTTTTCATGGTATAGTTCCTTAGGTCCTTCCACCCTCCCTTGCCCACTTCCCCCTACTCTTTTTCCCTAGATTGTCCCCCAACAACAGTTACAAGTTCATCATTGTGTTATTTAAATGTATCTGACACTGTAGGTATAGAGAATGGTAGAAAGACCAGATTCCTAGTGATAAGATATATTCAACCATTTCATTGGGGGTCCATCTTTTATTCAGAAGTAGTGATGCATACTGCAATTTATCTTCACGTATGGTATACTTGCTTACGTTATACAGAGCTTTTATATATTGACCTTATATTTTGCTTAGTTTGGCTTATATCAGAGAGAACATACGATATTTGTCCTTTTGGGATTGGCTTATTTCTCTGAGCATAATGATTTGTAGTAGTTGGGACCATTTTGTTGCAAATGGTAGAATTTCATTCTTTTTAAAGGCTGAGTAGTGTTCCATGGAGTAGATGAACCACAGTTTCTTTATCCATCCCTCTGAATTGTTTCCATGTCTTTGCTTCTGTAGATTGTGCTGCTGTAAATACAGGGTCACAGATCACTTTCTCATATGCATATTTTATTTCCTTTGGGTATATTTCCAGAAGTGGGGTAGCTGAATCATATAGCAGATCAGTTTTACTCCTTTAGATTTACTCACCAAATGAGCGGAAAAAAAATTGTAGCACTTAATTATATTCTGTCTAGGATCTGGTCTTTGATTAGGTGCTCATTTTAGTACATTCCTCAGATTCTCATTTGGATCTTTTAGGCCCAAGAGGAAAAATGTAGTCATATCACATTTACAAGTACCTTAAGGGCTAGTAGCATTGTTGTGGTGCTGGTTAAGTCACCCTTGTGACAACAGTGTCCCATAATGGAGTGCTGATTCAATTCTTGTTGCTTTACTTCTGACTCAGCTCCCTACTAATGTATCTGGGAAGGCAGTAGCTAATGGCCTGAGCACTTAGGTCCCTGACACCGTGTGGGAGACCAAGGTGTATATTCTGGATGCTGGATTTGGCCTGCACCAGATATTGCTGCTGTGACCTTTTGGGAAGTGGACCAGTGCATGGAAAATCTCTCCCCCACATCTCCCTCTCTCTTTGATGCTCTGCCTTTCAAAAGAAAAATAAATCTTTAAAAATAAATTAAGCAGTCAGGAAAATCAGTTTCTGATTATTACCTTCATCTTTCTTACATAAAAAAATTCACGAAGTTTTTTTTTTTTAACTATAGAGCATGCTTTCGTGATGCAGTTTTGTAACATTTGTTATTGTTGTATTCAGATAGATTTTTGGCATTTGTAATTAACTATTGCTGAGAGTAGAAAATTCAGAATCAGATCATTAAAAATCTGTTATTTGATTTTGAGAATAATTTGTAAAATGTGTGTTATTTTTTTCTAACTCAAGGGAGGAGGAGGAGAGAGACGTTAACATAGAAAGAGACAGACATCTTCTATCCACTGTTTCACTCCCCACATTCATTGCCAGGGCTGGGTGAGGCAGAAGCTAGCGACCTGGAACTCCATCTAAGTCTCCCATGTGGCTGGGAGGGCCACAAGTACTTGAGTCTCCATCTGCTACCTTCTAGAATGCATTATCAGGAAGTTGGATAAGAACCTGAATAGCTGGAAGGTAAGCCAGCACTCTGAAATGGGATGTGGCAGTCACAAGTGTCAGATTCACCTGTTGTGCCACATTGCTTGCTGTAAGGGAATACTTTTTAACATCCTCACATCAGCACAACAGACTGAGGACAGGAAAAGCAAGTTATAAGTTTGTCTTCTTCCACTTAGAAGGAATATTATACTGCCCTCTGAAACATCCATCTATATTTTAAAAATGTTGGAAAGAATCTAACATCACGGGCCCGGCTGCTGTGGCCTAGCAGCTAAAGTCCTCGCCTTGAATGCGCTGGGATCCCATATGGGCACCGGTTCTAGTCCCGGCATCTCTACTTCCCATCCAGCTCCCTGCTTGTGGCCTGGGAAAGCAGTTGAGGACGGCCCAATGCTTTGGGACCCTGCACCCGTGTGGAGGACCCGGAAGAGGTTCCTTGTTCCCGGCTTAGGATTGGCGCGCACCGGCCGTTGCAGCTCAGTTGGGGAGTGAAACATCGGATGGAGGATCTTCCTCTCTGTCTCTCCTCCTCTCTGTATATCCGGCTTTCCAATAATAATAAATCTTTTAAAAAAAAGAATCTAACATCACTTGGAAACTATGTAGTTTATATTGGTTAGTTTATTGGCACCTCATTTTTTTGCCTCTTGGGAGCATCTTTACTATTCCTGGATGGAAGCTTTTTTCACTCTCTATTCCAACCAAGCTGCTGTAGTACAGCAAACAAATGTCTGTAGTCACAGGGGTAGATGTACAAGATGGAGAAAGGGAGCTTGAGAAAACGCAATTGGGTGGTACTTGGAGTCTTGGCTGTAACTTGTTTGTAACTTTCTTCAGTTCTGTTATATGGGCCATTAACTTTCCATATGTGTATATAAGATTGCACTTGGCTTTCTATTACTTGAAAATCCCAAAGAAAACACTCTATAATCTATCTACACTTTTCCATTCATATCATAATTCCCTTCATTAATACTCTATGACTTCCTATTTCTGTTGTTGAAAGATTTCTGACAAGTCTTCATATACTTACTAAGTGAATATTTAATTTTATTGCAGGTCTATTCTCAGAATAGGCCTGTACTTGGTCTAATATTTTTCTGTTAGTATCTTGTAATTCTTAATAACTTTATCTTGGACAATATTATAGAATGACAGAGCATGTATATGAGCAGGGCAGTTCTGCTGGAAAAGGTAATGTGTATACTGAGCTATTGACATTGGCTGCCTAGTGCAGATACAGATCTCACACACACACACACAGTGCACCGAAGGCGCAGCACAACCTGCAGCCTATAGCCAGCATTTTGACGTACTTATTTACATAAAAGTTTTTACCTTACACTTTCTTTTTAAAATTGTCTTACTTCCATTTTATATTTTCTTATTTCATTTTTTCTAATGAAATCACTCATCTCTTCATGCACATGAATTACCCTCGCCTCTAGATTATTCATCGTATTAATGAGATTTGTTTTAAAGCTACTTTCTAACCTAGTCAACATCTGAGTCATTTTTGAATTCAGAAAAATAAGCTGTCTTGGCAGGGGATTAAATGTTATTGACTTTTTATATTTTATAATTAAAAACCTTAAGGTAAGATTCCCTTTTTTAGAATTGTGGAGACAGATGTAAACAGCCTTGGTATCTGAAAGTTTACATGTCCCTTGTTTTGCTAGGGTGTTAGTGTGGGGTGGTTGATAGCTTAGTAGTTTAAACGCTTTTTGGTTTAGTTGTTGTGGTTGAAAATTCTTTCAGTGCTTAATTTGTTTACCTGTGCTTAGATTGGAGACTGTGATATTGGGGTTCTCCTACTACAGGTTTCAACAGTGTCAGCAAATGATGCTCTACACCCACCCACCCCCAAATACATACCTTGCAGAATTAAGACTTTCATAGCTCTGTGTTCAGTGCTTACCAGGATTGTGGCAGTCAGAGTTTTAGGTTCTTCTTACTCAGCCTGGTTCTTAGAGAGGGAATCCTTTCAATATTTCTATGCTCAATTCTCTCACACACAACTTGTTTCTTTTATCAAGGAAAGGTTTTTGTAGACAGCTTCTTGTCTCTATCTCATTTGTAGCAGAACTTTGCTTTGTATTGATGTAGGATATTGGGTTCAAGTTTTTTTTTCATCCTTCTTTTAAAGGCAGATGTCTGGTACTTTCACTCTTCCTCAAGAAACTATGGCTAATTTCTTAGTGCGTGTAGATAGAAAAACGTTGTTCCCTGTCTGCTAAAGGCCAACAAATGTTGCTTTTGTTCCTGTCTGAGAGGCCTTGGGGTTTAGAGAATTTACTACTCCTCCTTGGGGACAGTCCTCTCACCTTCGGCCATCCACCCACTCTTTCTCATTTGTACCCAATGGATACTTCTAAAAGACTCTTGGGAATAAATGTGATTTCCCTTGTGTCTGGGGTTTTTCGTTCTTCTAGACTCAGATTTCATTAAAGAATTTGTTAAAAATTGCAAATGATTTATTCTTAATCTGCTTTTATCTTTATTCTTACTCTAGTGATCTAATATGTGTGAGAGTTCATCATGTGTCTTGCCTGTCTTTGAGTGTCATGCCTGGAAATTTAAATCTTTTGATCTCTTTGCAGCACCAATTCTCTGAATGAGTCAAGAAAAGTTGTAGTTTTAGAAAATGTCTGTTTTGTCATTTTTAGTGATGTTTTCTTCCTTTCTACTTCTTAAAAACAAGTAGGATTTTGATCACTTCAGTTTTGAACATCATATAAATGAGCATGTACTTTTAGTAAGGGTGGGTTTTGGCTGCATTCATTCAACTTTATTTTAAGGAAATTCGCTCATATTGTATATGTAGCTATAGTTTATTTTCATTTGTGCACACCGCTCAATTCTATAACTTAATTAATTCAGTCATTCTAGTGTTGATGAATATATAGACTATTTCCAATATGATGCTATTCTATTATAACAAACATATTTTTACATGTGTTTAAAGGGAAGTACATAAAATTGCTAGGTATATTCACATGAGAGTAATTATAATGTTGTGTTTGTTTCCAAAGTGTTTATAAAAATTTAGACCTTGGGGAACTTGCTGACCTATTAGTTAAGATGCTAATTATTGTGTTGCACAGCAAAATACATGGGTCCAATGTTGTGTGTGGCTCCTGGCTGCAACTTCCTGTTAGTGCAGATCCTGTGAAATAGTGGTTGTGACTCAAGTAATTGGGTTCACAACACCCACAATGGAGAACTGGAGGGAGTTTCTGGCTCCTCTGTTTGACTTGGTCCAGCCTAGAGTGTCATATGTGTTTGGGGAGCAAACCAATAGATTAGAGCTCTCTTTCTTTGTGTAATTGTCTCTGTCTGCCTGTTTCTCATATAAATAATAATTAAAATTCAGATAAATAATAATAATAATAATTAAAATTCATGGAATTTTCTTGTGCTCCACATCGTTAATACTTGCTATCAACAATTTAAGTGCAAATTTCTTACTGAGGTATAATGATCCATATAGAAAAAGGGCATGCATTATAAGTGTTTGACTTAATGCACTCTTTACCAAATGAGAAGTCTTTTAATCAACATAAGATGAAAATACAGAATATCGCATTTTTCGAGTCACCACAGACATGCTTTTTTGGTTCTATAACCACCATCAGTAATAACCAGTGGTTGTCTCATGCTTCTTCCCAGCAATAGTGACCAACAATAACTATTGTTTTGACTTTCATATTGAAAAATTAGTTATAATTGTCTTATTATTTTAAACAGGCTTTATTATGGAAAATTTACATATAAGACAATTCATCCATTTTTATGTACAGTTCAAATTAGTAATTAAAAAACCCTACTAAGAAAATCAAAGGGGCCCGCGTGGCCTAGCGGCTAAAGTCCTTGCCTTGAAAGCCCCGGGATCCCATATGGGTGCTGGTTCTAATCCCGGCAGCTCCACTTCCCGTCCAGCTCCCTGCTTGTGGCCTGGGAAAGCAGTTGAGGACAGCCCAATGCATTTGGGACACTGCACACATTTGGGAGACCTGAAGGAAGAGGTTCCTGGTTCCTGGCTTCGGATCGGCGCAGCACCAGCCTTTGCGGTCATTTGGGGAGTGAATAAACAGATGGAAGATCTTCCTCTTCATCTCTCCTCCTCTCTGTATATCCGGCTTTCCAATAATAATAAATTTTTAAAAAAACAAACAACAAAAAAAGAAAATCAAAGCACATATGCCATCAGTGGTGGATCTAACTAATAATGAATTAATATCAATTCTTCACAAATCCTTCCAAAGATAATTTAATAGATAGAATACATCTGCAAGCTCAGTTTTATCTTAATAATGAAGCTAATAAAAGAAACCATTCAAAACTGAAGTATAAATGAATAACTTTCATAAACTTGGTTGCAAAAAATAGAAAAAAGAGATAAAGGACATTTATACTGAAAAGAATTAAACTTTATTTACAGAAGACATCTTTTGTGTATAAAAATAGCTGAGTAAACTCTTAATATATTTTAGAACTATTAAGCAGCTTTAAGAAGTTTGCAGAATACTAGCTCAACATACAAGGATCAAATGTATTTCTCCAAACTGTTGGTAAATAGTCCATGACATTAAGGAGCAGTTCTGTAGCAGAGCCAACATACTGTTTGTGGAAGCCCCAACTACTAAATTATCTGTATTATAAGGCATCATTAAGGCGAAATGAAGTGATAATGTCTGACCAATAACATCAATATCAGTAAGAGTACTTATTTTTTATCACTTTCACATACTGAAGAAAAAGTCATGTAAACACACAGTGAGAAAAAGCCATTTGTAAACCTTAAGGAGAGTATTCAGGAGCTAACAATATTGGCACCATATCAGGTTTCCTTCATTTAAAATAGTGAGAAAATTTTTTTTTTGTTTAAGTCACATAATCAACAGTATTTTGACATAGCAGCATGTTCTAAAGCCTTCCTCAACATGACAAAGGGCACCATTGGAATATTACAACTAACGCCATAGTAAGTGGTGAATGTCTTGATGCATTCCCCTTCATTTGGGAAACAAAATTAGGAAAGAATTTTTTCAATAAGTTAATCAGAGACAATTGAATTTCCATGCACAAAAAATGGAATTTTACCCCTACCTCAGACTGTATACAAAAATTAACTCAAAATGGATAAAAACCTTAATATAACAGGCGAAACAGTCAAACTCTTAGAAGACAACATGAAGTAAACCTTCATGATAATGAATTAAATGGTTTCTAAAGTGTGGCACCTAAAACGCAAAAGAAAACTGATAAAATTATACTTCATTTAAAATAAATACTGTGTACTTCAAAAAAGAACTATCAGTGAATACAGAAGTCATCTACAGAGTGTGAAAAAGCACTCACAAATTACATGCTGATAAAGGGTAATACATTAGACACATTTACAATTTAATAAAGAAGATAAATAATCCAACTTAAAAAATAGGGAGAAACTTTAAAATAGTATTTCTCCGAAGAAGATTTGTAAGTGGCCAATAATCAGATGAAAAATACTTAGTATCATGCTCCATCCAGGAAATGGAACTCAGAGCTGTAATGAGAGCATCAGTGCTCTCCAATATATCTGTAATCAAAATGATAGATGATCAAAATAGAACTCTTATACATTGCTATGGGAATACAAAATAGTGTGGCCACTTTGGAAAATATGTTGACACTTCCTCAGAAAGTCACACAGGGTGTGTTCAGATTATTTAGTAATTTAATTATTAGCTAGAAATACAAGACAAACAAATATTCACACAAATGCTCGTAAAAGAATTTTAATAGTGATATTATTCATCCATGGGGAAAGCATCAAAGGTTTGTCAGCTGATAATTGGATGAACAAAATGTAATGTATTCAGCTAATGAAATTTAATTTGGAATAAAACAGAATGAAGTACTGATACATATCAAGACACAGATGAGCCTTGAAGCATTATGCTGAACAAGGAATCTTCTCTCAAAGAAGGATGTAGTAGAGAGAGGAAAGTATCAGTTAACTAGAAGACAGAACAACAAAAATTATCCAATCTGAATAACATTAAATAGACTGAAAAAACAAAAAAGATTGAACTGACAGACATATGAAACAGTAACAAATTCCTAGATGCATGTCATTGGAGTTGTGGAAAAGGAGAAGAAAAAGGGGCAGAAACGTGTCTGAAAAAATAACTGAAATCTTCCTAATTTTGGAAGACAAAGTGTGAACATAGAGATTCAAGAAGGCAAGTTAATACCACACTGATTAACCTGAAGAAATTTACCCCAAGATACGTTGTACAAAAACTTTTGAATACTGATGGCAAACAATTGGAGTGAGATCAGATTTCTCCTCAGAACCCATGGAGACCAGAAGCAAGGGACCCAATATTTTTCAAGTACTGAAAGAAAAGAATCAGCAGTTCAAACCCTGGTGTTGACTGAAAATAATCCCAGCAATAGGAGAGAAACCATGGTCATTTAAAGAAAAACAACAAAAAAACTAAGTTTATCATTAACACTATCTGGCCAAAAAAAAAAAAAAAAGCATGGAAAGGAATATGAGGAACAATTCAATGCCTACTGAGTTTCCTGAAATTTCCATAAATATATATCTCAGATAGGGGAACCTGAAGTAACAGAAATGGCACAGCCTTATAGACAGTTCCTTGGCGGATTCCTTAAAAAAATAATTAAAAATAAAAAAAATAACCCAACTAAACATACCCAGACAAAATGATCTAATAACTGCATGCTAGACATTTCTTCCAGAAAAATTAAAATTTACAGTCACTGAAAACCTATACAGGCATGTTATATTAACTTTATTAATAAATGCTTAAAACAGAAAACAATATGTATCTCTTTCAAATTTCAATTACAGTTTTTCATTGCTGGAGCATAAAAAAGCAACTGAGATTTTTATATGGCCTTGTATGCCATTTAATCTTGCAACTTTCCAAACTTATCAGTTTAGAATTTTTTTTTGAGTCCTTGACACTATCCATGTAGACAATCCTATTACCTGTGAGTAATGATAGTTTTATTTCTTCCTCTCCAATGTGTGTGTCTCCTTTTGCTTTGCTTGCTTTATTGTACCACTGAGGTCTTCTATTTTAAAGAGAAATGTTACAATTTTATGCAGGGAACTGATGTTAATTGCCAATGATACACTGGTAAAATTTTAAGACTTTACTTCATGATAAAAGATCATTCAAAGACATTTTAATAGTTCTTGGTAGAATTTGCATTGCTGGTGAAGGAATCATGAATTTTCCTTAGTGAAGCCAGGATTGATGGTAAAATATTCCCCTTTAATTGAATAGAGAAAATCCACAAGGTTTCCCAAAGGTAGTATTTCATGACAATAATTTCTGAATACACCAGGTAACACTAAAGAACAACTGTTGCTTCTTGGCCTTTTGGCTAAGATCAAGTGTAGGATGACTCCTATCTCATTTTTTGCTTGGGGTGACTCAGACAGATTGGTTTCACTAACTTCTTTACATAAAGAACACCAGAATTCAGATAAAGAATATTCTACCCTAACTTCTGGGGCTTTATGACTCTTCTTTCAATACCCTGTTTAGAGATCCTTATTTATGAATTAAGGAAGCTTTGGCCTTTTTTCCAATAAGTGCCGGGCAAATCTATAAAGTGTGGTATTTTTTTACATATTGTCCTATTGGGGTATAAAATTTGTAATAAAAATTTTGGTAAGCTCTGTTTACTTTTTGTGTCATCCACTGCACACCAGGGGTACATATTTCTCTGGTAACTTATCCCTTTAAACATGACACTGCAACTGCCCAATTGTTTGAGAGCTAAGCTGGTTAGTGCTTTTCACTAAATTATTGCTCTGCCCTGCCACTTTCTGCTTCTGACTGCACACAAAAAAAGGTCAGGGGTACAGAAGTATTTCTGATGCATCAGGCTTTCAAACAGTCTAGGGAACCTAATATTAGAGTTGATCTTGTTAACAGTCATCCAGAATGGCATATTAGTTCCTTCTATTTGCATTCAGGATCTCTCCAGAAGCACTCTGGGTTAGTTTGTGCATGATTGATGTTTTGCTTCAATGATGTTGGCTGGCTTCAAATAGTAATAGTCTGAGTTTGTCTCTTTTTGGAGTAAAGCTTCACATGTTGCATCTCTTTCTATATTCCGGCTGACTTTTTATTCTTGTAGGACAGAACCACTCACTTTTTTCTGTAATAGAGATATTTTCATTCAGTTTCTCCCCACTCCTTTAGGCTGTGTGTTTCCCAAGGACAGGATCCATATCTTATTGATCATTTCATTATCAATGTTGAGTGCAGGGATTATGACAAGTGTTGGTACTGAATAAATATTTGCTTAATGGGACTGAGAAGCAGGTGTTTTTATTTGGGTATATCATATATAGCAACAAATTATGCTTTCATGTTCTTTTCATCGGCATATTTGTATTCTGATTATTTAAGCAGAGGATGGCAAGATAGGTACCTACTTGTTCTGCCTTTAGCTATTCTAAGTTGGAGCTGGCCTTGTTGTTTCTCCAGTTGCACTATCTCTTTTGGTAATGGAATCATCAAAACCTAGTAGGCCATATAAATTATATAGTCTGTATCCACCTGGTATGAAAGACAGGGTGTCTGATTTAAATGTGCTTTTCTATTATATAGAGAATTGAAAAGTTCTAGTAAACGAAATAAGACAGAACCAAAAAACCCCCACAAAAATATAGTTACAAGCTTGCTGTCATATAAAAGAAATGAACAGGTTGGTTTGTTAGAATGTGATGTGGAAAAACAGTGGCTGCTTTGGAAACATTATCAGGAAAAATCTCTCTGGAGACATTAAAATTATTCTAAAATCTGAATAATCAAAAAGAAGTAAACCACACAAAGATCTGAGAAAGGGCACCCCAGGCAGAGGAATAAGCAATTGCGTCGCCTGTTTAAAGAACAGAAGGGAAATCTGTGTGTTTCATGTGAGAAAAAAAAGAGCTATATAAAATGAAATTGACCATTGATAGAGGCCAGAACCTAAGAGGCAATGTAGCCCCCATGAGAAGGACTTGGAATTGTATTCTGTGCCACTGAAAGGCTTTAAGCAGGTGAGCAACATGATCTGATTTATGCTTGGGAATAAACTACTGCTTGGAGGTTAGACTATTGACTGTAAAGAAAAATACTAAAAAAGGAATTTAGAATTAAGAATTTGGTGAGATATGACAGTAACTTGAACTATATCAGTTTGGTAAGGATGATCAGAGGTGCATTGATTCAGAGGTATATTGTGAAGATTGATGTACAAAATTTGTAGATGGTTTCCACATGAATGGTTAGAGAATATAAGGCCCATGTTGTTCTTTGCTTTCCATTTCTGTCATCTGGAAGGGTGGTAGTGTCATTTCCTGGGATTTGAAGCACAGAGGGACAAATAGGCATTGAATATGATGTGATGAATTAGGAACTTGATCCATTTTTGTATCACTTGTGATGGACAACTAATTGGAGATATTGAGAATGTAACAATATCAAGATCAGAAAAGAGGATAAAGCTGTCACAACTTAGCAATATGCCTGGGTGACTTTTTGAAGGAAAAAAAATGTATTTTACAGAAGAGCATCTCTCTATATTGGAACTCCCCAAAATGGAAAGGATAGATAAGTTAACAATCTTAGAATCTGATGTCTTAGACACTTCATGTGTGAATTTAGTCACCATTAAACATTTTATCTGTACATAAATAAAAATGGTGTCATAGATACTTAGAAAATGCCTTTAATAAATGAGGAAGCATTGGGTGGTTAGCAGTTGGCAGAAATTACAAAGGACAACAGCTGGTTTCAATTATGCAATGGATTTTAAAGGAGTAGAGCTTTTGACAAAACAGGAGACATAATTTTGAAATGGCAGTGAGGAATATGATTATCTCTCTAGCTCTGACATTCAAAGATTAGGAGAGGAAAAATGTTCACTTCTGACAGCTGCAGCTCCTGTTGGTAGAAATAGGTCTCAATTAAGGTTACTAGGTAGGAGAGACCATTCTTGGAAAAAAGGTAGGTTATACAGAATGAAAGACTGAATATGAAATAAGATACCAGAAGCTTATAAGGTGTAGATGTAGAAGAGTCAAATTAAGAAATACACAAAGTGGGCCCGGCGGCGTGGCCTAGCGGCTAAAGTCCTCGCCTTGAAAGCCCCGGGATCCCATATGGGCGCCGGTTCTAATCCCGGCAGCGCCACTTCCCATCCAGCTCCCTGCTTGTGGCCTGGGAAAGCAGTTGAGGACAGCCCAACGCATTGGGACACTGCACCCGCGTGGGAGACCCGGAAGAGGTTCCAGGTTCCCGGCTTTGGATCGGCGTGCACCGGCCCGTTGCGGCTCACTTGGGGAGTGAATCATCGGATGGAAGATCTTCCTCTCTGTCTCTCCTCCTCTGTATATCTGACTGTAATAAAATGAATAAATCTTTAAAAAAAAAAAGAAATACACAAAGCATTATAGGGAAATAAATCAAGATGACTGAGGTCATATGAAGCAAATATCCTGCCTTACTCCAGGCACTGAGAGCCTTCCTTCAGAAGCATAGTCAAAGCCTGCTCATTTTTGGTGGTGGTTTAGAAGTACACTTCGTCTTGAAGAGCTCAGATTAATGCATTTAATTAGAAAAATCTGAATATTAATAAAAATATGCCTGTAAGTCAGAGCTCAGATTTAGCCATCAGGATATTTGTTAGAAGAAATAACAAAAAATGCTCTACGTATATTCTTTTGCAAGCAAAGAAAGGGGATTTTCTCAATCAGAGGGAAGTCAAAATCTGAATACCCTGCAAAGAAGGACTGGATTGTTTATAGTTATATTGTTGAGTGTTTAGGAGACAGCATGCAGGGGCAAGTTGCATGAGCCTTTAAGTTATGACTGTGATGTTCTCCTGCAGGCACGTCCTAGCTGCCTGAGCCTAGGAAAACCACTTAATTTTCCTGCACCTTGGCTTCCTGGTTAATAACTCGGATTTATGCAGCCTCTCCAAAGTTAGAAATCAACAACATAATACACACAGTGCTGCAGGCTGAGTGCCTGGCACAGAGTAAGTGTTCAATCAGTGGGTACCATTGTTCTCCCAGCTAAGTTCTACCCAACCTTTAATATGCAGCACAATAGCCACGTCCTCCATGTAGACTTTCTTCACAAGGCTGATGTGCCTTCATTTTTCTTCTCCAGACTCCAATCGCACCAAGTCATTTGGAAGTTTTATTCTTATTTTTTCAAATCATGTGGTATTCTCCAGCTTATTTGTAGGAGATGGTAAGAGCTTTATTTTTCCGTGTTTTTGTTGGCTCTGTCCTGCCAGAGTAAATTTGTTAAATGGCATGTACCAGTGCTTCAGATTACTCTCACATTTCAGGATAATGTTTCCTCCATAACTTTATTCAGGTTCTTTGGCCATGGATTCACCTTTTCAAGAGGTTTATCTATAGTTAGAGGCATAGTTACATACCAGAGAGATGAATAAAGTGTAATTTTCCCACATTGGGATAGAGGCCAGGACCTTCACCTTGAGTTCAGGGTAACATCTGAAGTATTTCTTAAGATATGACACATGATTTTTGCAGTGTTCATCATAGCTATTTTTAAGCTTACACTACAATTTATCAATCAGGTCCATTTTTTGGAAACAATATTTTTGTTTCCTTAGAATGTGTGATGAAGCTATGTCTGTGTTAGCGTTAGCCTCTTATTTCTTTGTTAGACCTTTTATGGAGTTGTTTAGTATGAAATATCAAGGAAAGGGGGGAGGGTCAAATGATTAATATTTGTTGTTAAAAATATTTAATTTGTTAACTCATAAGCAAATTTTCAGAGAGTTCAGCTTCTTGTCTCTTGGTGCAGGGCTGGGAGAATTCCCTTTTTGTCCTACTTTTGTCACTTAATCCTTGCCAGGCAATCAATGAATGACAAAATTATCCTGTGGGAAATTATGAAGTTTTACTGGTTGTAATTTACTCAACAGGTCTAGGAAATCCATTTCTATATACCTGAGGCTTCCTTCAGCTAATAAGGAAATTTTATCACGTTAATTAGCATATTTCCAAACCTTAATGGCATATCAAAATCATTTGAAATAATAATTTGCCTCTCTTTCTATTTTGTACACAGCAAGCATTTCATACTTAGTTGAACGTGGAATGTGGAAACCAGAAAGTGACAAAGAAGCAACATTTAAGTTGACAAATAGATGCAGCCAAACCACTCAAGCAATGATCTGACTAACAGTTATTATTGTCAGTGTTGCTGTTCTAGGGCTGATGCATTGCTCAAATGGCTCATCCTCCAACTCCAAGTGCCATCATACCATATGGGCATTGGCTCGTGTCCTGGCTGCTCCTCTTCCCATCCAGTTCCCTTCCTATGGCCTAGGAAACCAGTGAAAGGTCGCCGAATGCCTTGGGACCCTGCACTTACATGGGAGACCTAGAAGACGTTCCTCGCTCCTTGGTTTGGATCAGCTCAACTCTGGCCATTGTGGCCATTTGGAGCATGAACCAGTGCATGGAAAAATCTTCTTTTCTGATTCTCTTTCTCTCTGTAAAATCTGCCTTTCCAATAAAAATAAATAAATATTTTTTAAAATCATTGCAGTTCTATTTAATATAGTGTACATGTGACTAGGCATCTCCTTTTTTTTTCCAGATGCATTTTACTTGTATTTAGTCTCTACCTTGAGCAGTTCAGAATCCTCAAAGGAGGAAATGTTATAAGCTATATATTGTCTCATAGGTCAACTCGTTCCTATTTGTTGTATTGGCTAAAATGATACTGGGTTTTCAAATCAGAATTGTAACTAATGTTATTGGACAATGAGTCTTGTGAGAAAGGGATACATTTGGGACTTCTCAGTGAGAAGAAAAATAGATTAGTCAAGAGCCATGTAGAGGTCTATAACTATGCTTTTGCTTTAGAGTCAGGGGAACTGAATTTGATACCCACTTCCACCAATTCACTGACTTGCCTGATCAAAGGTAAGCACATCTTACATTGTAACTTATTTCTCCTGGGAGTGATGAACATTTTATAATTAAGACAGATAACAGGTGTATAAAAACACATGACTTAAACGAGAAGAGGAATCTGAAATCACTTTAGAAGTCCCAAGGTTTTAAGACAATCTTAACTATATTTTATATGATGCTTCCCTGCCTACGGTGCATATTGAGGTAATTAACCCACTTCAGCTTTCAGCCTACTCAGCTGATTTCCATATTTTTCACTAGTCTTCCCTCATGACTTTCTTAAGGAAGAAGATAGTATATGCAAAGCATTATATGATTGTCACCCCAAGTCTCATGGTTTCCTGGTAGTTTTTCTTTGGTAAAGAGAAGGAGTTTTCTGTGGTTATAGCAGATGAGTGAATTTTGTCACTAACTTATTTGGTCATTTCCACTGTCTGCTCTCCACACCTTTTATTAAAGTAAAACTCACTGCTTTATGCTTTATCTATCTTTAGGGAAATTCTGATATTTCTTTCTTAGTGCTGAGAAGCACTTGGTCTTTTATTTGTCCAATATTGTAGTTGCTACCCTCTGGGAATTCAATAAATGTGTGTATCATCATCTCCATTTTGATTAGGAAGAGACTTCTGTGCCTCACTAAGGCTTCGCTTAGGTCATGAATAATCTACATTTTACATCCTCTTTCTAGGATGACTTTGTAACTGTGCTAAATCCAGGATATATTTTACGCTTTATCTGGCCTTTTTAAATCCTCATAGGTTTCTTCATATTTCTATTACCAAAATCATTCTCACACTAAAATGCTAATACCATGCCAATATCTAACTCATGACTGAATTGCACCATTATTGTGAATGTGCTTGGCATATGCGATTTTTGATATAGTTTTTAAAAATATGAGCATCATGCTCCCAATAACAATTTTTTCCACAAGGCACAATAGCTTTCCTCTCTCTGCATGCCAGTTATTTAATAAATCCATTTATCTCCTTCCATTTATCTCCTTCTAAAATAGTTTGCTTAACAGGAGCAAAGTGCCATATTTCCATAGAAAGTGTTTATAAAAATAAGATGGAATGGCATATTTCCAGAAGACAATGATCATGGGGTTAAGCTTTTTGTAGCTACATTATTAATTTATAAAATTATTTCAATATAGTTTAAATTGGTAACATTGTACTGAAAGTGTTGTCAGCTATTGACTGATATTTGACATAAAATATCTGATTAATGCAGCAATTTCATCCCATAACATTTAAAAAAAATCAGTGTTGGAGGAAGTGATATCTTCTTGAGGCATCTATTTCAACCTATTTGCTGATTTAAAAAAATCTGTAAAGAGCTTTCCAGAGATAGAGACATATAATAGGTGGAGAGACAGAGAGAGAGAGAGAGAGAGAGAGAGAGAGAGAGGTCTTCTACCTGCTGGTTACTTTCCAAATGCTCAGCACAGCGAGGCTGGTCAGTGCAAGGCCAGGAACTCCAACTGGGCCTCCAATGTTTGTTGAAAGGACCTAAGCACGTCTCTCCCAGTGTGTGCTTTAGCAGAAAGCTGCATAGAAAGCAGTGGGTCCAGGACTTGAGCTAGGTTGGTGTCTCAAGAGGCATCTTAACCTGTGGACCAAATGTTTTAAGTAATGATTTCTTTCCACTAATTTCTATTGACTATACCAATAGTTGAAGATTCTCTCAGTTTCTGTCCTTTTGTTTGTTTTTCTTCCATCTCTTAAGTAGGCGAAAATAGGTAAATAAACATCAAATGAGAATAAACACTAATTCTAGAAATGAATGTAAATTAGTAGTGTGTTTACATCCAGTCAATGACTTAGCTCATGTTCCACTCTTGGAAGGACTTGAAAATGTGGAAAGATAGGGCAAATCTTTGGTGGTATGAGGTGAGATGTCTTAGGCTGAGCGATAATATGATACATAAAAGTTGAGAGGTTACATGATGCTAACAGCAAAGAGACTCATTGTTGCCTAAGAGGAGGATATGTCCTTATCAGGTGGTTTAGGACATAGCTAAACTGATTCATGTGCTGACATTCCTAAATATGGAAATCTGTGCTTTTGAAGTATTATTTTTCCGTATTTGTATTATTATTTGAATTTGTATTTTACATCAATTTAATTTTTATTTTCTTATGGCATACTGTAAAATTCTTGAGTTAATCTTATCCTTCTCTCATACACAAAGAAGATTCCTGTTCAATCTTCCCTTTTGGACTTTTAACTAGAAATTCTGGCATGGTAGTGCTAGTAACAACTAGGATGAGAGACCCTTGTTTGGAAAATATAGCAAGAAGGAATAAAAGAGTTAGTGAATAAATAAAAGTGTCAACGTTTTCATTCTGGAGATGGCAGGACCCCTTTCTCTGAAACTCAGGAACATCTCCGTCCTTTGTTTACAAAGGCAGGACAGATTTTGACATTGTGATGTGTTGTTTTAAGCTACACATTGCATTATTGTAATTCCATATTGGAATACTGGTTTGAGTCCCAGTTCCTTTGCCTTTGATCCTTCTGTCATCTAAATTTGCCTGGAAACCAGCAGAAGGTGGCACAAATGCTTCAGCCCCTGCCACTCACATGACAGTACGTCATGGAATTCCTGGTTCCAGGCTTCAGCCTGGCTCAGCATAGCTGCTGTTTGGGAAGCTGACTACTGGATGAAAGGACTCTTTCTTTCTCTCTTACCCTAACTTTAAAATAAAATGAGAATGAATCATAAAAAGGAATGGCATATATTAATTATGGTAAGATGTTCTTGGGCCGGGAGCTCAAGTGACTTCATTAGTTAAGTTTGTACTCCACACAAAATGCCCAGTGAAATTGCAGATACACTGTGGGATCTGATTGGACAAGGAATGTATATATGCTCCATTTAATTAATTATCAGGCAACAAATGTTGACTGTTTCCTGGGTATTGCTATAGGTTCAAGGGATATTGAAAAGCAAAATAGATATGTTTCTTTCCCTCCTAGGAGGCAATACTAAGATTCACTTTGACCCACACATCTTTTGAGGAGGACAGGCAAAGCAGCACCAAGTACAGTGCCATTGTCTAACAATAACATCACTAATAACAGGCGTATTATCAGGAAGCCGGCTTGGAAGTAGTGGCAGGAACTCTAATATAAAAAGCCAGCATTCCCAAGAGGCAACTTAGTCTGCTGTATCACAATTCCTGCTCCATAAGATAATTTTTAAGTTTTATTTATGTATATATTTACTTTGGAGAGGCATATTTTACAGAGAGAGACAGGCAGAAAGATCTTTCATCTCATCTGCTGATAATTCACTAACAGTGTTTCCTATCTTGTCACTGAAAATTGTCTGAGCATTTAAGCTGAAGAGTTACCATAAGGGTAGATGCCGCACAGAGGGGTTTTGGAGGGCTGCTGAGTGACCATCACCTGGGTTTCAACTGTTGCTCCAGTAAGGAATACCACCCCTTTGGGAGATGCAGCCATTATCATTTCTCTCCATTATCATTTCTCTCATTTTTTCATCATTGGCTGTACTAATCTTCATCCAGGTCCTAGCCAAAGCTACTTTTTTGGGGGACCTACGATGCCTTAGACTACCCTAATTATGCCTGGTGTATTGAGTTAATTGCTATAATGTTACAGTCTAGCATGTCTGTTATCTTCACAGAAATGTTTTGTTGCCCCTTAGACTTCAATTTGCAACTCATAACATCAAAGGTGATTTAAAAAATAATTTTAGTATTTGGAAATCTGTTCTATTATTCTAATAATGTATTATTTATGGAATATAGTATAAATAAGTCAATACATGTATTCAATATATGGAGATCAATTTAGGTTACTTAGCACTTCTATCCAAAACTTTTTTATGAATAACAATTGCATGCATTTATTGGATTCAGAGAGATATTTTAATGTATGCAACATGTACTAATAAAATCAGAGTAATTAATATTGCTACTTTTAGCATTATTTTACAATTGAAGACTTAGACCTCCTTTGCTCTATTTGTTCAAAAATATAGTAGGTAATTGTCAAAAATAGTCAAAATAGTGTTTATTTAAAAGTTGGAGTTACAGGCACATGGGGGAGAAAGAGAGAGAGAGAGAGAGAGAGAGAGAGAGAGAGAGAGAGAGAGAGACAGAAGGAGGGGTGACCTCAGACTTGACTCTTGCATGCACCAACCAATGCAGGATCAGGTTTGCTTCATTATCTCCATCAACCAATTGCACATACTGGTGGACCCAGCTGCCTGGCTGATTTCACCCCCCGCCCCATTTCCCATGCAAACAGATGGGTGCTGCACCTTAGCCCAGCCCAGCCCACCATAGGCCAGATCCTCATGCATACCAGCCAGTGTCATGGCCTAGTTTGGGCAACCCTCCAATAACCCCACTGGGCCTCTCTCCAAACCCCTGATTTTTGTGCATGCCACCATGTACTGTCACATAGCCTGACCCAGCCTGCATCCAACTTAGCTCTTCTGCACACCCATGGATGTTGTGGCTATGCTCAACATGTCCTGACCCCAGCCATGGCCCACATGTATGCCAATGGGTGCCTTTGCCATGTTCAGCCTGGCCTGCCCCCAACCCTGGCTCTATCACTCAACAATGGGAGCTTCAGCCTCGCAGATGAGAGTGACTAGAATTCCTCTATCAGGCAAGCTCCCATCTCTGGTTATTGTACTTGCTGCATGTATTGTGGTCCAGCCTGAGACGACACCCATCCTACACTTGTCAGCGAGTGATGTTGACTAACCTGGCTGGCTCACACTCATTCTGTCTCTTGTGTACACTAGCAGGTACAGTTGTCTAGCCCAGCCAGGACCACCCCCATACCTAGCCTACATGCTGGCTGATAGTTGTTATAGCCCTGTCCAGATCACCTCATCCCTACTCCTCACTCTCATGTTCACCAGTGGAAACAGCAGCCTATAAGGGAATTCTAAGTTCCCCTACCGGACCTGCTCCCTGCCCTGGGTCTTGTGAATTCCGGTGCTTCAGAGATTTCTGACCAGCAGGCCCCCAAGACCATGGAGGGAATGAGGTGGATGGTGTTCCTCAGCAGCAAGAAGAACCATTAGAAACAGTCTGATTGAACATGTTCGTTCATTGTAAAGGAAGCTCAAATTTGTATAGACTAAGAAAGGGGGAAAGCAGAATGTATTCACCTGACAGTACCCTCACCCAAGAACAGTACTATAATCAGCTAGAAGGCATGTCTATCTCTGGACCCTCCAGTCAAGTCACATACAATACTCATGGCTGGCAGGTAAGCCTCAGGTCACAGACAGGTAGGCTATGGATCATGTACAACACGTAAGCTGGCAGGTAACATGGATCGCACTTGACTTCTCAGAGTTGCTTATCAAGGAAGTCCCAGCATAGCTCATCCAAGGACAGAGAAGAGAAACTGGAGTACAGCCCACTGCTCCCACTATATGGCTAGTGATCTGGCCAGTTTGAGGTCTTGGTGTGCCAAGACCATTGCCAGAGGGTTACCCCGGGGACATGATGTGCTGCGTCCTCATGACCTCCCATAAAGGCCAAGTAGGCAGAGATCTGGGGGCGATCTCCTACACCACTGAGTGCTATGTCCCAATCTGACATGGCCTACCCCTAGTTTTCACATTCACCCTGAGGTGCTCAGCCTAGCTCAGCCTGGTCCATCTCCAGCTCTTGCCCCCAGATGAACTGGCAAGTGTTGCACTCAACCTGATCTAGCCTTTACCCTGTCCTGGATCTCACTCTTGCCAGTGTGGGCTGCTGACTGGCCCACCTAGCTGACCCCCACACCCTGCTCACACATATATGGATATGTGCTGCAGCCTGGTCTGGCCTAGTCTGCTCCCAGCCACAGCTTTTGTGCTCAGCAGGGGAGTTTCTCAAGTCCCCCTAACAATACTATTCTGAGACCTGGATCTTGCTTGTATTGGCAAGGTGCTGTGGCCTAGCCTGCCATGGGTCTGGTAGGGGAACTTTAGGAACTCTGCTAGGTTTCAGCTCCCACTGGAGAGTCAAGAGCTGGAACTGGGGGTGGACCAGTCTGGGGGTGGGGGTGTACCACGCTGGGCAAGTCTCAGTCCTGGCAATCACTGGTGGGTACTGTGGCATAGCCTGATTGGCCCATATCTTTCTGGATCTTGCTGGAAGATGCTACAATGTAGTCTCACTGTCCCAACCCCAGACTTGGCTGTCATGTAAACCAGCTGGTGTCTTGATGTAACCCAGCCCTTTCTGCATTCAGTCTGGCTCTCTCCCAGTGCCAGTGAGTGTTGGGGTTTAGTCCACTTTGGCATGCCCTCAGACCCAGCCCACGCACATGCTGACAGGTATTGTAGCCTTACCCAGCTTTCTGGGTACAGTATTCTGGATTGATAGTTTCCTTCTTTTAGGACTTAAGACTGTGAAAGATCTTTCATCTGCTGGTTCACTCACTAAATGGCCACAACGGCCTGAGCTGAGCTGATTGGAAGCCAGGACCTTTTTCTGTGTCTTTCACATTGGATGCAGGGTACCTAGGCTTTGCACCATCCTCTACTGCTTTCTGAGGCCATAAGCAGGGAGCTGAATGGGAAGTGGAGCAGTCAGAATTCTAACTGGCTCCCATATTGGATCCTGGCATTTGCTTGCGAGGTGAGGATTCAGCCAGTGGAACTATTGTGCCAGGTCATCTTTTTTTCCCCCTATTAAAGACCATTTTTGTACTTGGATTTTTTAAAAACAGTATTTATTTATTTTTATTAAAAGTCGTATTTGTAGAGAGAAGGAGACAGAGAAAAAGGTCTTCTCTCTGCTGGTTCACTCCCCAAGTGGCCACAGTTGCAGAGCTGAGCCGATCCGAAGCCAGGAACCAGGAGTCCCCTCTGAATCTCCCCAACAGATGCAGGGTCCCAAGACTTTGAGCCGTCCTTGACTGCT
Source organism: Ochotona princeps (assembly GCF_030435755.1). Lineage (NCBI taxonomy): Eukaryota > Metazoa > Chordata > Mammalia > Lagomorpha > Ochotonidae > Ochotona > Ochotona princeps. The sequence goes on from NC_080865.1 coordinate 97,978,722, forward strand.
TTCCCAGACCACAAGCAGGAAGCTGGATGGGAAGTGGAGCAGCCAGGATTGGAACCGGTGCTGATATGGGATCCCAGCACATGCAGGGTGAGGACTCTGGCCACTATGCTACTGAGCCAGACCCTGTGTGTTTGTATTTAAAAATTTTGTACCAAAGCAACTTTTTTCATGTTTTCATGAATATTTTGAAATGTACAGTTTAAAATTCAGTGTAAGAAAATTCATAGCTAATATAATATGCCATGTGGTAGTGATTTTCCAACTTTAAATGACAAACTGTATTTTTATTAAATTAATCTTAATTGGAAAAACATATAAAAATTACAGTGCAGCTGCTTTGCTTGTACTTCATGAAGGGGAGGTAGGAATGAGAGCATAGTGAAAGTCTTGGGATGCTTGTTACACTTGCTATTCTGTACTGATTGTGTGATTATTTGTTCAAAATCTGTGTTTGCCAGTACATAGCACTTTAGGCTGTGACATTGACTTTGCACACATACACTTCTGGTACCTGACACAATGACTGGAACTCAATATACACATGTAGCGATGAATCAATGGTTGATGAGAAGGACAAGATCGGGTGGTGCTATCTTTGATAACAAAACAGATGAAAACAGTGATGATCCTTTTAGCACCATCCTAGCATTTATCCCGTCTATACTGTGTACTGTATACATATATACATGTACTGTGTACATATACTGTTGATACTATAGCTACAGAAAACACTACATTTCATTGCTTGGCATTGTTCCTAACACATAATAGCCTTCAGTAGATTAGATAAATATACTTAGGAAATATTGGTTGGATAAATGAATGAAGTGCTCAATAAGTGAATGAAAAAATGAGTGTCTTGTAATAAAATGAGGACAAGTCATTCAATACTGTGCATTAAAATAATAAACAACACAATCAAAATTTCATGAAGGATCCTAATAGAAGCCTCCTGAGTGTCCTTTTAAAATGCCAGAGCTATGTTTAGTGCAAATTTTGTGTTGTTTATAGAAACTCCGAAGAACTATAGTTCTGGAAGTGTGACATATAAAACATCAGCAGCCAACGGTGATGCCAAAGCCATCTTTACTTAACACAAGTTGTTAACTTACAATTGTTCCCAGGAAATACCAACTACCAGAATACGGGTAGTTCCAAAAGAAGAATGTCCAGTTTAAAAGAATTGTATGCCTATAGGAAACACACAGGCTCTTCGTTTAGGTAGGAGATGCGTAAATTACAGTTGTTTGAAGGAAATGCTACATTGTCTGAGAGATTTGTGAAAGTAATGTGCCATTGATCTATTGTGTGTATTTTAGCAAGGCATTTCCCAGGGATGTATTTAAATGAGGCCAACCAGATTTGCAGTTTATCTAGTAATCTGAAGACAAAGCCGACTAAGAATTTTTTTTAATTATTTATTATTTTTACTTCATTAATTACATTGTATTATGTGACACAGTTACATAGGTACTTGGGTTCTCCCCAACCCTCCCCAAACCCTCCCACCATGGTGAATTCCTCCACCTTGTTGCATAACCACAGCTCAAGTTCAGTTGAGATTCCCCCATTGCAAGCGTATACCAAACATAGAGTCCAGCATCTTATTGTCCAGTCAAGTTCAACGGCTTCTTAGGTATACCCTCTCTGGTCTGAAGACAGAGCCAGCAGAGTATCATCCCAGTCAATTGAAAGCTCCAACATACCATCAGCAACAATTTACATCATTATGGCATTAATTGACATAGTAATGAGTAACCAATATGTTAAAAGTAAATGCGAGTTCCCAGCCACCTTCTGTGACCACCTCACCTACACTTCAATTTTAGTTTATACACAACCTATAACATTCATAACATAACATGTTATACATAACATCATAGCATCTTAAATTAAGGCAAACATGTGGTATTTAACCTTTTGGGATTGGCTCATTTCCCTTAGCATTATGGTTTCCAGTTTGGCCCATTTGGCCACAAAGAACTGCATTTTGTTTTTTTTTAATAGCTGAGTAGTATTCCATGGAGTAGATGAACCATAGCTTTCTTATCCAATCCTCTGTTGATGGGCATTTTGGTTGCTTCCATGTTTTTGCAATTACTGATTGTGCTGCTATGAGCATAAGAGTGCATGTTGGTTTCTCATAAAACAATTGTTCTGGATATATTCCTAGGAGTGCTATTGCTGGATCATACGGTATGTTGAATTTGAGTTGTTTGAATATTCTCCATACTGATTTCCATAGAGGCTGTACCAGCCTGCAGCCCCACCAGCAGTGGAGTAGGGATCCCTTTTCCCTGCAACCTCACCAACAAGTGTTGTTGGTGCTTTTATTAATGTGGGCCAGTCTTACTGGCGTTAGGTGGTACCTCATTGATGTTTTAATTCGGATTTCCCTTATTGCCAGGGAACTTGAGCATTTTTTCATATGTTTATTTGCCATTTGGGTTTGTTCCTTTGTGAAGTGTCTGCCCATTTCCCATGCCCATTTCTTGAGTGGCTTGTTTGTTTTGACATTTTGGTTGTTTGTAGCTCTTTGTATATTCTGGAGATTATCCCTCTATCACCTATGTCGTGTGTGAAGATCTTCTCCCATTCTGTGGGTTGCCTTTTTACTTTGTTGATTGTTTCTCTAGCTGTACAGAAGCTTCTTAGTTTGATGAGGTCCCAATTGTTTATTTTGGTCTTGATTTCTACTGCTTTTGGAGTCTTTTTTAGGAAGTGAGGGCCCACCCCTAAGTGTTGCAGTGTGTTTCCAACATTTTCTTCCAAAAGTTTGAAGGTTTCTGGATGCAGGTTTAGATCTGTTATCCATTTTGATCTGATCTTAGTGTATGGTGAGAGATGTGGATCTATTTTTTTTGTTTCTGCAGGCTATTAACCAGTTGTCCCAACAGCATTTATTGAACAGACCTTCCCATTTGCCTGGATTGTCGTTTGTCTTTTTGTCAAAGATTATTTGGCTGTACCTGTTTGGGTTCCCTTCTGGTGTTTCTATTCTGCTCCATTGATCTTCCTCTCTATCTTTGTGCCAGTACCAGGCTGTTTTGATAACCACTGCCCTATAGTATGTCCAGAGGTCCGGAACTGTGATTCCCCCTGCTAACTTCCTGTTCTTCAGGATGGTTCTAGCTATCCGTGGTTTTTTGTGCTTCCAGATGAACCTTTGGATCATGGTTTCCACTTCCATGAAGAATGTTTTGGGCAATTTGATTGGGATTGCGTTGAATGTATATATTGCTTTTGGCAGTATAGACATTTTAATGATATTGATTTTACCTATCCAGGAGCATGGGATGTTGCTCCATCTTTTGAGGTCTTGTTCAATTTCTTTTTTAAGTAGTTTGTAGTTTTCTTCAAATAAGTCTCCTACATTTTTGGTTAGATTTATTCCCAGATATTTCATACTTTTCTCTGTTATTTTGAATGGTATCTTGCTGGTTAAATCTTTTTCCATCTTGGGGCTGTTCGCATACACTATGGCTGTTGATTTTTGTTCATTAATTTTGTACCCTGCCACTCTACCAAACTCTCGTACAAGTTCTAGCAGTCTCTGTATTGAGTCTCTTGGCTCTTCTACATAAAGAAATATATCATCTGCGTATAGTGAGAGTTTGACTTCTTCGTTTCCCATTTGGATTCCTCTGATTTCTTTTCTTGTCTTATGGCCTCAGCGAGTACCACTAGGACTATGTTGAATAGTAGTGAAGAAAGTGAACATCCCTGTCTTGTTCCAGATCTCAATGGGAAGGGTTCCAGTTTTTCTCCATTCAGTATGATGCTGGCGTTGGGTTTTTCATATATGGCTTTAATTATGTTGTGGATTTTTTCATCTATGCCTACCTTGGTTAGGGTTTTTAGTAGGAAGTGGTGTTGGATTTTGTCGAAAGCTTTTTCTGCATCTATTGATACTATCATGTGATTCTTGTTTTTCAGTTTTTGGATGTGGTGTATCACATTTATGGATTTCCTAATGTTGAACCATCCCTGCATTCCAGGGATGAATCCTACTTGATCTGGATGAATGATCTATCTGATGTGTTTTTGAATTCTGTTGGCTAGGATTTTGTTGAGAATCTTAGCATCAATGTTCATCAAAGAGATAGGTCTGTAGTTTTCCTTCTCTGTTAGTTCTCTGTCTGGTTTTGGGATTAAGGTAATGTTGGCTTCATGGTGCTCCGGAGGACCAGGATAGACGTTGGACTGGCTCGGCTAGGCCTCAACCCCATCTGAGCCATATATGAGATATGCGTGGGTATGGACGAGCCGTGGCTGGGCTGAAACTCTCAACAGCAGGAACCAGAATGGATTGAAGAGCGGAGCTGGCCGAAGGACCTGCTGGAATGCGTGAAGCCCGACACCATGAAGGAGTCGGAGGGAGGAACCTGAACAGTTCCTCTGACAGGACACTGACTCTACAAATAAACGCAAGAAGCATGGAGGTAAATAACCCAGAAGAGGCTTTGGAATGTGACCCACTGGAATACACTTGGCTCGGGTTGGGGCAGACCAGGCTGAGTCGGTTCACTTCATCCACTGGCAAGCCCAAGTGCTGAAACTGTGTGGGGGCCTGGCTAGGTTTGGTTGCGATAAAAAAAAAAAAAAAAAAAAAAAAAAAAAAAAAAAGAACAGTACAAAACACAAAATGCCAAGGTGAAATGGCCTGTGCTAGTAGGGAATGCAACACCCGACCAGCACTCCTCCCACTGGTTTAGGTGAGGGACGAGAGTGTGATGGGCAGAGCCGGGGAGAGATGCGATACTCATTGGTTCCAATAGAGGTCGGGGCTCAGAAGAGAACCAACCCAGGGGTTAAAACCATCAGCTGATCGGAGTGATGGACAGTGGCGGGCACTGTGCTTACTAGTAGTACATGTAGGAGCCTGGACTGGGAATGCCTCAAAGTTTTTTTTTAGGGGGATTCCCCTGAATAAAATGGAGGAATCAAAGCATTAATCAAAAAAAGATGGAAAATGGAGTAGATGAATCAACCACCTCAGCTTTATGCTTGCAGCGGAAAACTGGACAAGGGGAAACCCTAAGACGGACTATGTCAATCAGTGGACTCTGCACCAGCCTCATCATACCTGGACTGTTGCTGATGATATGTTGGAGCTTCTAATTGATCGAGGTGACGCTCTGCTGGCTCTGCCTACAAACCTGAGAGGGCCTCCCTAAGAGGCCGTTGAACTTGAACTGGACAAGTGGGATGCTGGACTCTGTATGGTGTAAACTTTTAATTAGGGAATCTCAATGGAACTTGAGCTGTGGTTATGCATCAAGGTGAAGGAATTCATGATGGGGGAAGGGTTTGGGGTGAAGGGGGGGTGGAATCCCAGTACCTATGAAATTGTGTCATGTAATGCAATGTAATTAATGAATAAATGAATATTAAAGAAAAAAAAAGAATAAATGGTGCATGAAAGGAAAAAAAAAGAATGAGTTTGGAAGGGTTGCCTCTTTTTCTATTGTTTTGAAGAGTTTGTAGAGGATTGGGGTCAGTTCTGTTCGGAATGTTTTGTAGAATTCTGGAGTGAAGCTGTCTGGGCCTGGGCTTTTCTTTGTTGGGAGGTCTTTAATCACTGATTCAATCTCTACTTCAGTTATGGGTTTGTTCAGGTCGTTTGTTGCCTCTGGGCTAAGTTTTGGCAGGTGGTAGAAGTCTAAGAACTTTTCCATTTCTTGGTGATCTTCTGATTTGTTGGAGTACAGTGCTTTGTAGTAATTTCTAATTATGGCCTTAATGGATGCGGTGTCTGTTGTTATGTTGCCTTTTTCATCTTTGATGCTGTTAATTCTTGCCTTCTCTTATTTTTTCTTTGTCAGTCAGGCCAGTGGGGTGTCTATCTTGTTTATCTTCTCAAAAAACCAGCTTTTTGATTCATTGATTTTGTGTATCGTTTTTTTTTTTATTTCTATCTGATTAATTTCCTCCCTTGTTTTGATGATTTCTTGTTTCCTATTGTGTGTGGGGCTCTTCTGCTGTTGTTTTTCCAATTCCTGGAGGTGTGTGTTTAGTTCCTGTATTTGGCGCCTCTCTTGGGCCTTGACATGAGCTCCAATTGCGATGAGTTTACCCCGTAGCACTGCTTTGGCAGTGTCCCACAAATTTTGGAATGTTGTGTCAGAGTTTTCATTGGTTTCCATAAATTTTTTGATCTCATCTTTAATTTCTTCTCTGATCCATTGTTCGTTTAATAGCATATTGTTCAGCCTCCAAGAGTTTCTGTATTTCCTGGGGCATTTTGAATTGCTGATTTCCAGTTTCATTCCATGGTGGTCTGAGAGGGTACATGGTATGATTCCTATCTTTTTGAAGTTATTTAGGTTTGCTTTGTGTCCTATCATGTGGTCGATCCTGGAGAAGGTGCCATGCACTGCTGAAAAAAATGTATAATCTGTGGCCTTAGGGTAAAAAATTCTATAAATGTCAACCAAGTCCAGTTGTTCTATTGTTTGTATGAGCTCTGTTGTTTCTTTGTTGAGTTTTTGTTTTGTTGATCTGTCTATTGTTGTTAGTGGGGTGTTAAGATCACCCACTATTATTGTGTGCATATCTATGTCTCCCCTTAAGTCCGTGAGTAATTGCTTCACGTAGCTAGGTGTGTTTGAATTTGGTGCATATATGTTCACAATGGTAATTACTTCCTGATGGATCAGTCCCTTCACCAATATATAATGTCCTTCCCTGTCCTTTTTGATGTGTGTCAGATTGAAGTCCACATCATCTGAAATTAAGACAGCTACCCCAGCCTTTTTTTCTCGTCCATTGGCATGAAATATCTGTTTCCAACCTTTCAGTTTCAGCTTCTTCGAATCTCTTCTGGTTAGATGTGTCTCTTGTAGGCAACAGATAGTTGGGTGCTGTTTGATAATCCATTGTGTTAGTCTATGCCTTTTGATTGGTGAGTTCAGGCCATTTGTGTTAAGAGTTAAAATTGAGAGGTTGTGATTTTGCCCTGCCATACTTGTTTTTGTGGGTGTTGATATCTGTGTAATTGCCCTTCCTTGTGTGGACTTTAGTGGGGAGACCTTCCTGTTTGCCATCTTTGCTTATGATTCACCTCCTTTTTTTCTGGATTTAGTGCATTTCTAAGGAGATTTTGTAGAGCTGGTTTTGTGCTGGCATATTCTTCTAATTTCTCTTTGCTATGAAAGTATTTGATTTCGTTCTCAAATACGAATGAGATCTTTGCTGGGTACAATATTCTTGGTTGACAGTTGTTCTGATTCAGGATTTGGAAGATCTTTGTCCATTCTCTTCTTGCTTGTAAAGTCTCTTCAGAGAAGTCAGCAGTGATCCTGATTGGTTTTCCCCAGTATGTGATCTTTTCTCTGCTTCGTACTTGTCTTAGGATTCTTTCTTTGTCTTCGTTGGAGTGGAACTTGAGCACCATATGTCTGGGTGAAGATCGCTTTGGGTCATATCTGCTGGGAGTCCTCTGACCGTCCTGGATTTGGGCTGGGTTCATGTTCCAAGTGTTTTGAAAGTTTTCCTGTATAATTTCGTCGAGCACCATTTGCATTCCTGACTCTTTTTCCGCTCCTTCAGGAAGGCCAATAATCCTAATATTTGATTTTGTGAGGTTGTCTTTCATTTCTTGTATGGTCTTATTGGCTTTGTTCAGACTTGTCTCCAGCTGTTTAATGAACTGGGTATGTTCGTTTTGTGTGTCTTCCGTTTCAGAGATCCTCTCTTCTGCTGTATTTGTTCTGTTGGTTAGGCTCTCAATTTTGTGCTCCAAGTCAAGGATTTTACTTTTCATTTGTTGTATTTCTGAGGCTATGTGGTTCTTGAATTCCTTGAAGTCCTCCCAATTCTTCTCATTGTCTCTGACATATTTTAACATTATTTTTTGAATTCCTTGTCTGGTAGATCTTCTATGTCTTCATCTCGCATCTCCGAAATAGACATTGGCTTTTGATCCTTTATTCGTAGGGTGTTGGCTCTCTCATCTGGATCATTACCTTTTCTGGTATTTCTTCCCATTGTGTTAGTGTTTCTTTTTTGAGAGACCTAGGCACCAGTGTGCTGAGGGGTCTCCAAGCACTATCCTGTAGAGATCGGAGTCTGCAGGCGTGGAGTAGCAGGGTGTGGCGTCTGCACTCAAAGGTGACTCAGCAGGTCAGGAGCGGAAAGTCGTCTTCCCTGCCCTTTGTTTTGTTTTTCCCTGGTTGCTCTTCCGAGTTGTGTGGATTTTTTTGGCTCCACACTGTGCAGGGAACTTCACGTTCTTCTCCCTGTAGTTCTAAGCTGCTCCACTTACGCTTTTGTCGCGTTCTAGCCCTCTCTGTCTGTGAGCTCCCTCACAGTCTTCCTCCCATGTCGGCCATCTTCCGAGTCTCCTCAAGAATCTTTATACCACAGTAATTCTGTACGTAGTTTCTGGAGCTCTATGACAGCTTCCAGAGAGTGTATGTGTTTGCATGCCTCTGTGTGTGTGTGTATGCATATATGTGTGTGTGTGCATGCACATGCATGTGTGCGTATGTGTGTGTGCGGTTTTCTAGGGAATGCCTGGGCCTCAGCTGTCATTGCAGCTTGCTGAATATACGCCCCTGAATTTCCATACATAGAAGCATCAGAAGACCCTCTGTTCACCACCTTGCCGTGTGGACATGGCACTAAGGAAAGTGAACAATTCTGTCTTTAAATTTGTGGTATCAGCTGATTGGCTCTGAGATGACTTCCATATGGCCCACACACAATGCTGGGGATTTTTCTTTTGTGTTTTCATTATAAAAAGTATAATATATTACAAAAAGTATAATGAGTAGAAAACCAAAATGAGCATTGAGAATGCTCTTTCATCAACTGCAGTCCCATCAACTGCAACAATGCTTCATTTCCTTCTCTGCCACATCATACTTTGTTGCTCACAGGTAACCATGCTTGGTATCATGGTGTGTGTTCTCATAGATAAATTTTTACTTAGATATAAATATAGCAACCAAAATGTATGTATTGTCAAACATATCCATAGGATCACACTATACACATTTCACTATGACGTATCTTTCACTTGTGATAGTGTGTCTTAGGTGTATTTGCAGTTCAGTAAATAAAATCAAAACAGAGGGAGAATAAGTTAATAATGTTGTGTGTATCATTCCAGGTGATTTTAAATGCATATATCCATGTTTGTTTACCTTTGCTTTTTTTTTTTAAGATTTATTCATTTTTTTATTACAGCCAGATATACATAGAGGAGGAGAGACAGAGAGGAAGATCTTCCGTCCGATGATTCACTCCCCAAGTGAGCCGCAACGGGCCGATGCGCGCTGATCCGAAGCTGGGAACCTGGAACCTCTTCCGGGTCTCCCACGTGGGTGCAGTGTCCCAGTGCATTGGGCCGTCCTCAACTGCTTTCCCAGGCCACAAGCAGGGAGTTGGATGGGAAGATGGGCTACCGGGATTAGAACCGGCGCCCATATGGGATCCCGGGGCTTTCAAGGCGAGGACTTTAGCCCCTAGGCCACGCTGCCGGGCCCTACCTTTGCTTTTTAAAAAATATAAATGGTATTGTGGCATTAACATTATTCTGTTTTCTTCTCCTTATTAGTATATTTTGAAGATCACTTCATGACAATTCATGTAGTATTCTTCTTCCTACTAAAATATTACTATTAATAAGACAAGGCTGAGTCATGTTTTGTGCCAGTCCTTTATTGACAGACCTTTAAGTGTACTCCAGGAGATTGTTGGTTGCTACTGTTATGTTTATTATCAGTGATAACATGGTGAATACCTTACTTATCTAGCTCTTTGTAAACAACAAATACTATTTATACAGCTGAAAATTTTGAACCAAAGGATGTGCTCAAGTTAAATCTTTTTTTTAAAGATTTATTTATTTTTATTGCAAAGTCAGATATACAGAGAGGAGGAGAGATGAAGAGGAAGATCTTCCATCTGTTTATTCACTCCCCAAGTGACCACAAAGGCTGGTCCTGCGCCGAACCGAAGCCAGGAACCAGGAGCTTTCTCCAGGTCTCCTACATAGGTGCAGGGTCCCAAGGCTTTGGGCCATCCTCGGCTGCTTTCCCAGGCCACAAGCAGGGAGCTGGATGGGAAGTGGAGGTGCCGGGATTAGAACCGGCGCCCATATGGGATCCCGGGGCTTCAAAGGCGAGGACTTTAGCCATTAGGACACCGTGCCAGACCCTTAAGTTAAATCTTAAGAGATACTTGTCAAGTTGTTCTCAGAACTTCTCTGTTCAAATTCTTACCAATACTAGACACTGATAGATAACAATCATTGCAAATTTAGCAGAAAAACTATTTCATTATTGTTTGGATTTACATTATCTGGATTTTTAATTAGGTTGACTTTCTGTTTCATTTTTACTTTGTATTTTTCATCCAGTAGAATTTTATCTCAACTTCTCTCCTTTCCAGTTTCTTCTAGATCCAGGCAAATCCAAATAGCATTGTGAAATTTTTTTTCCCATCATTTCACTTTTTTTGACCAAAAACTTTCACTTCAAATTTCCAGATACTTAATGAATATCTTCTGGGTGTTATGCCCTGAGCTAGGCTTACTGTGAGGGGGGAAGTGTTGGCTGATTTTCTTTTGGTTGCCTAGGGAGCTCTTCTTTTTTTCTTTCTCTTTCCTTAGACATGCAAGTAGCCCCAAGTTCATAAACTTCAAAGTCCCAAGTTTATTTTTGCTTGGAGATAGAAGGTATAGTTGTATCCAGCAAAATAAGAATGATTCTAAAATTGTATTTTAACGCTTAAATTAGTGGATTCAAGTCACTCTGTCCAAGACTCTAAGTAAAATACTCTTCCCTACCAAATGCTTGCCAATTGTTACTGTTAGCCAAGCCTGCGTATCTACTTCCCTTCAATGGGACTCCTATTAGATACCACTATCACTCAGTGAACCCTCAAGTTGTAGAATCTCCTGCTGACCCTTTGAAACTTATGTGGGGTGCCTACCAGCATCCAGGTCCTACACATGCACTGAATCTTTAGAATTCTTCATCTTTGTCTCCCAGAGCACCACAAGTCTTTTTGTTATTATTCAATAATAAATCCCCTTTATACTCCCCCTGCCATGCCTTCTGAAATGTCATCAAAGTAGACTGTTCAGTAATAGAGACGGGAAGAAAATTGCTTTATAAGACTGAAGTTCTAAAATGTGTTATTTTCCCTGTCACTTTTAATTCTAGAAAAGGATTAGTGCTAATCACTTCTTTCTAATTTCCAATAAAGCATCTTAGGTGATAATGCTGAACTAAGGAAGGGGGAAACACTGACTTCAATAGGGATGCTTCACAGTAATTGGTACTTCATAAGCTTCATTTGTGCCTTTGTGACAGAGATGGCAAAATTTATCGAAGAGATAAAAGCTCAACGAAATGGAATTGACACTTGGCTTTCCAGCTGTCTCTTTTGAAGTATGCTTCAGAAGTTTTAGTAGGTGGAAACTGTTTTTAATTTGGATACTTTTTGCCCTAATCTTACCAATACAGTCTTTGAAAATATGTTGCATAAAGATGCTCGTAACTTGAGTTGAATATTCATTACCATCAACACCCTTAATTCCAAAATTCACTTACTTTCTGTGTCAGTTGGTGATGGGCAGGTTTATGAAAATATAGTTCTCTGTCAGAATCCACCAAGCTAGTGATACATGAAAAAACAGAACAAAACAAAAACTAGATGTGCCCCAAAGAACCTCATCCATTTCACAAGCAGTGCAGCAGAGCACTTGGAAACAGCTGCCCTGACCAATGGCATGGTTTATTTACAAAGTAAGCTTCAGACTTCACAGCAAAAGGTCAAGACCTCGGTGATAAGAATTAATTTGAACCCAGAAGATTTAAGACTTAATTAGAATTCTGATCTAGGACAGGGACTGTGTGAACTGCTGTGGCTAAACTGTACTGTGTAAACATTACATACTGATGGAATATGCTTGTCAACTCAACTGGCATTTCTATGCAGTGAACTTGTCTTTCTGTCAGTGGAGTACATCCTGAGAAAAGACCAGCATCTTAGAGGAGTGTGATCTGCATCTCTAAAAGCGGGACCCTCAAAGAAGATAGAGCTTTTACATGTTTTTCAGTCATACTTAAAGGTTGAAAATAATGTTTTCTAACAGTGTAAATTTTTTTTATTAAAAGATAGTGATGGTTTTCTAAGAATTGGAAGAAACATTTGTTCTTAATTTAGGGAGAAGTATCTGAAATTTTAGCTAAGTAAAATATGCTGATGGAAGAAAACTGCAGAAACCGCCTATGGAACTCCTGTTTTTCTTTTATCTATTACTGAAATCAATTTGTCTCAATCACAAAAGCGACTTTGTTAAAAAAAAAAAAACACACCAAACAAACAGGTCCTATAGTCAATGTAAACAACACAGGAACTAAATCAGAGACAGAAGTGTCCAATCCTCATACTGTAGTCATATCTTTGTGCCTGTTTTTCATCAAGCAAATATTGGCAAAATTTATCAAACCATCATATTACAAGCCACAAATATGTAGAAATGTTACCTGTCAGTTAAAAGAAACAAATATTTTAAAAAGATTTGTGTGTACACATGAAAACCGCTATTTCAAAAGTGAAGGCTAAATGAAATAATGTATGCAGGAGGAAGAGTCAAGATGGCAGAATAGGGTAAGAACACGTTTAAACAATTGCAGAAGCATCAGCCAGTGTGAAGCAGAGAGGGCACATTCCAGGAAATAGGAGAGGACAGAACAACCGCAGAGGTGCACCTGGAGACTGACAGGCACAGGAAAACAGCAGAAACAACAGTGTGGGGTTGCAGTGACTGATAACTCCAGTGGCATTCATCAAGTGGTGATCTGAATTGCAGTGGCAGCCACAACTCCATAAGCAACAAGGTGGGAAGGGGATGTTCACCAGGAGTTCAGATGGTAAACTCAGAGAAAGAACTACTTGTCTTGCTGGTCTGTTTGATTTGGCTAGGAGCAGATACAGAGCAGCAGGTCCTAGATGGGCAGTGCAGGAACAGGGTGGATTTCACAGCCCAGTCGGCCTCCTTGAGCTGAATTAGGTGCCATGTGATTTAAGGAGGCAGAGGCTATCAGAAAAGACTGGGAGTGAACTGGGAGTGAACTCATTTGTGGCTCAGTGAACTGCAACAATGTGGCATCCTATAGGTTCCACCCAAGATAGGTCCAGGTAGCCCTCAGACCTCACAGCCAGCACATCAAGAACCCTAGTAGTAGCACATCAGGTGCAATTTTATACAGTGTGGCAAAGGCTTTAAGATAACAGTGAGCTATGCATGTGCAGAGCTGGGAGAGAACTCACTGAACTCTGAATATTGCACTGGTCCCACAGAGAAAATAATACTGACTTTGGCATTGTACGGATCAAAACAGATTGGTGCGGCCTTCAGACCTAATGGCCAAGAGGTTCCAGTTAGATCAGTACCACCAACAACCTAGCTATATAGGACACCTGCTCGAACAGGATGTGGGAGAAGGGTTGTACAGACAACAGTGCAGCTTCAGCATGGTATCACAGGAGGTGGGGACTGGTGAGCCAGGATCTGGGCTACGGAGACCGTGGTGGAAATCTAACATAAGGAGCCAGACTTGGACCTTGCTGGAGGGAGTGGCACAACTGACTGCAAACAAAGAGCCATGTACCAACCACAATAAGTAAAATCGCATTGTAGACCTGTGGGTGATACAGTTTAGAAACCTGTCCGAAGGAGAGGAATCTGATAACCAGGAGTACAATGACCAAGAGCAGAAGAAAAGACAAAGGCACAACGAATATTACTGAAAACTCCCCTGCCAAGGAGCAAAAGCCTATGCCAACTTCAGAGTTCACTGAGGAAGACATTGAGAAAATATGGGCTACAGAATTCAAAAACTTGCTGTAAAGCTTCGTATCAGCAAGGAGAAGCACATGAAGGAGTTCAAGGAATTTAAGGAATGTCGCACAGGAAATAGCACCAATGAATCAAATGAAAGCTGATATCTTAGAAATGAAGAATACAGTAGAACAAATTAAAAGCACAGTGAAGAGTATCCAAAATAGAATGAAGGAGGCAGAGGAAAGAATGTAAAAATTAGAAGATGTTTCTTTTCACCAAGGGGAATCAAACAAAAAGTTGGAAGCAGAGCTGGGTCAAGCTAAAAAAAAAAATTCAAGATTTGAAAGACATTATTAAAAGGCCTAATATAAGAGTTATGGGAGTTCAAGAAGGTGCAGAAAGATAAACTTGGATTAAAGGCATATTCAATGAAATAATAAGGGAAAATTTCCCTAATCTAGAGAAGGAATTGGGAAACAACTTCCAGGAGGGGTACAGAACTCCCAACAGGGTTGACCAAAAGCAATCTTCACCAAGACACATGATCATCAAGCTCTCTTCAATTGAACATAAGGAAAAGATCCTTAAATGTGCACATAAAAAAGTCAACTGACATACAAAGGAATGCCAATTAAACTCGCAGAAGACCTGTCACAGGAAACTCTATAGGCCAAAAGAGAATGGAGCAACATATTCCAGATTCTAAAAGCAAAAAAATTGTCGGCCCAGGATAACGTACCCAGCAAAACTTTCCCTTGTCTTTGAAAATGAAATAACATTCTTCCACAGTAAAGAAAAGTTAAAAGAATTTACCTCTTCCAAACCTGCCCTACAAATGATACTTCAAGATGTTCTCTTGACAGAGAAGAGGAATAGCACCTACCAAAACCAAAGGCAAATGGGAAGAACATCCCAGTAAAATGACATCAGAAGACTAAATCAACGAACAACCCATTGCTAAAATGACAGAATCAAATTATCACCTATTTGCATTAACCCTGAATGTAAACAGCTAAACTCATCAATCAAACATCATAGATTAGTAGACTGGATTAAAAAACAAAACCCATCTATTTGTTGCCTACAGGAGACATATCTCACCAAGAAAGATAAGTGGAAACAATATCTCATGGATTTTTATTTATTTTTTTATTTTATTTCTTCAAAATCTTTCTCATTAAATTTATTACTGATCATACAATAGCATCATTTTCTTCAAGAAGGTTCTTGATTTTCTTTTTTATTTCTTCCGTTACACATTTGTCATTTAGTAGCATGTTATTTAACTTCATGGCAGTGTTAATTCCTTTTTTCTTCCTGTTGTTGATTTTTTTGTGTGTGGCTTTTCATTTAAGGAGATGTATAGTAACTGTGTAATGGAGATTATCACATCTAATAGCATGTTATTTAACTTCATGGTGTTCTAAATTTCTACTTTTCTTCCTGTTGTTGATTTTGTATTGTGGCTTTTCATTTAAGAGGATATATAGTAAATGTGTAATGGAGACTAACATATCCAGATGTGAAGATACAATGCAGTAGGCCTCTCTACTTCCTGACCAAAGATGGACTCCCAATGAAACTGTTTACTATATCTTGACAATGGGATGCTGGACCCTCTGCCATTGTCCATGCCCGCAATGATGGACATATGACTGTGTATGAAGAACTATACTTTAGTAATGATATATGGGAACTCATTGAGTGGGGAGGGGATTGCAAAGGGGGTAAGGAAATCCCAGGGCCTATGGAACGGTATCATAAAATGATAATAGTAGTAGTAGTAATAATAATAATAATAATAATAAGTAAAATTTAAAAAATAATAATACATGCAGAAGTCCTGACATTTAACAGATGGCTAACTAATATCTGTTAGGTTATTTGAGACAATTGGTATTTTAGAATTTTTTTTAATTGTGATGGTCTAAGATCATTATAATTTATGTTTCTTATTGTAGGGTGAGTTGTTTTATAAGCTCCTACTAAAAGGGTGTATGTCTGTGAGATTCTTTGCTTTCAGCCTTGCCATATGCATCTGGTTGTCAACATATGATTTTGAAATAAGAAGTTATTTATTTACTTATTTGAGACAGCTATTATATCTGCAGGTTCACTCTGTAAATGACTGCAACAACTGGGGCTGAGGGGTGGTTAAAGCCAGGAGCCAGGAAGTCCATCTGGAGCTCACCTGTGAATGGCATGGGCACAACCACTTACTTGGCTATAGTCTGCTACTTTGCCATGGGTCTTATCACGGAACTGGATTTAAAGTGGATTTTGAACAAGCACTCTGATATGGGATCCTAATGGCATCACAAGTGAAAACTTCACGCATTGTGTCACAATGTTGGCCCAATAAGTGATTTTCATTTGGTTTTGTGAGAAAAGAAGTTTCCTGTATCAACTTTCCTCTTGGCTTTTGTTGAGTATGTTCCTTGATGTTTTGTTTTTTGGATTCTTAAAATGTTTATTGCAGAAAATTTTGTCCAGGGT
Source organism: Ochotona princeps (assembly GCF_030435755.1). Taxonomy (NCBI): domain Eukaryota; kingdom Metazoa; phylum Chordata; class Mammalia; order Lagomorpha; family Ochotonidae; genus Ochotona; species Ochotona princeps. Next base: position 97,995,022 of record NC_080865.1, read on the forward strand.
TCATTACGGTTAATTGTAAGGAATTTATTTCAGTATGATCATTAGAAAATAGAACAGAAGAGTGCCTGGTATAAAGTGTGCATTCAAGTATTTGTAGTAGGCATTAGGCACATTTAAGATACATATATACGTAATATACAAAAGGAAGCAGACATGTGGGAACAATATAACAATAACCAACATTTAATACAATTAGAGTGTTCTTAATACATGCAGATAAAGAAACTGAAGCGTAAGGAACCAGAATAGAGGCACACATTTGGTCTGGAGGCTAAATTAGCTGTATCACACACAGGAGTGTCTGAGTTGGGCTGTTGGCTTCAGAGATGAAGTCCAATTTCCTGTCAGTGGAGACTCTGGGAGGAAGCTGAAGTAGCTGTGGTCATGGCACCTACTTGGGAGACACCAACTGAGTTCCTGGTTTTAGTCTGGTTCATTCATATTTATTGTGGGCATTTGGGAAGTGGGTCATCAGATGGCAGATACGTCTGTTGCTGTCTTGAGTTTTTTTTTTTAATTTAGAAAAAGGAGTCAAGTACATCACTCAAGGTAATTGAGAAGTCCATAACAATTTAAAAATATTCGTTTACTTATTGGAAAGTCGGAGTTATAGTAAGAAATGGAGAGACACACAGAGAGAGATCTAGCTTCTGCCTCACTCCCCGGAAGTTAGGAACCAGGAATTCCATTTGAGTCTTCCACTTGGCAGGGACCAAAGCACTTGGACCATTATCCATTGCTTTTGCAGGTGCATTTCACAGAGCTGTGTCAGAACTGGAGGTTCCAGGATTTAAATTTGTACTCATATAGGATGCCAGTGCTGTAGGTGGTGGCTTAATTTGCTCCACCATAACACTGGTCCAGGTCTGCAATATTTTATCTGAATCCACTCATTAGCAACATATATTTCAGAAATAATACCAGCAGTATGTATGGTAACCTTAGTTAATCAAATATACTAGCATTTATATATTTAAGTATATGAATATTCACATATAATAAAAAATATAGACTATAAACAGGTAAAGGACAGTTTTGCTGTTAAATAAGCTGCCCAAAAATAATAAGTTGCAAAAAAATACAAGGCCTGCTTGTATTTTAGAAATACAAATAAGGATTGCACAACTGTAGTATATAGTACAGACCAATGATAACCTGTGGTATCAGACTTTAGAGCTTGGCTACTGTTATTGTTGAACATCTTGCCATGAAATTACATGCTTAAGACATGCAAACCTATTAGTTTATAGATCTGATTGTGAGAAGTACAAAATGGGCATCACTGGAGTAAAGTCAAGACGTGAAATGTTATAGCTTAGTTCACAATAGCTAAGAAATAGAAACAACCTAAGTATGTATCCATTTCCTAGAGAAAATGTGATACGTATATACAATGAATTATTTATTACTCACCAATAAAAAAGGATGAAATACTGTCAGTTTCAACAATGTGGATGGAATTGGGGGGTCATTATGTTAAATGAAATTAGTCAAGCAAAGAAAGATAAACACCATGTGATTATAATCATTTGTGGAGTCAATAAAAAGATGATATCAAAGAAGTTAAAAGTAAAATGGCAGTTGCCAGAGGCTTTGAAAGGAATGGGGGAGGAAAAGATGGGGACAGTTTGGTTAACTGGCACGAGGCCCTGGCTAGACTAGGAGGTTCTGGGATTCTGTTACACAGTAGAGTGATTATAGATGATTTTAGTGTACTGTGTGTTCTTCTACTATGAAAATCTGGAAGAAAGAAGTTGAAATGTTTTCACCATAAAAAAATGCTAAATATATAAGTAGGTAGATATATTTATTCTGATTCGACAAAATACAATGCAAATATGTACTGAAGTATCATATAATAGCCAATAAAGAAGTACAATTTTTATCTGTTGAACAAATGGAAATAAGTTAATTGAAAAAGAAAAGATTTGAGAAGAACTGCTTTTGTACTGGGGACTCTAAGTAAAAATCTATTCTATTGCTCTTTTCTACTCTCAAACAGCTCCCATTCCTTGAATTCTGGCCTTTTTAAAGCTAGCATTGCCAGGCCAAATTCTTACCAGTTTTCACTCAAACCTTCTAATATTCTCTACCACATTTAAAGGCCTCTTGTAATTACATTTGACCTACCTACATCACTCACGTGTATTAGTCAGGATTCTTCAGGATAACAGAACCAGCAGGACAGGTAGCTAAATAGATATCTGGTTCTTCTAGTTATAGAGTCAAGAACATTCAAAATTGAAAGGGTAGGGCAACAGGCTGCAGATTCAGAAAAATGTTGATGCTGCAGTTCAAGTCTAAAAACTGTATACTCAAAATTTTCTTCCTTTTGTGCGTGGAATAGGCTTTTTTCATTCAATCCTGAGATAACTAGATGTGGCCTTCTCATTTTAGAGTACAAAATAATCTTTACTCAATGTTCATCAATTTACTGATCAATCTCATTCCAAAACAATCTTATGGAAAAATTCAGAAAAAATAGGCAAATATCTGGGCAACAGCCCCCATTCTCCAACTCAGTGAACTTTCCACAATCCTAATCATCACACAAGTAACTTCTGCATTTCAAACTCAGTGGATTAACAGACAAATTTTCTTCTACAATGTTAAATTCCCCCTTGAGATATAATCTAATATAGTCTTATTTCCAGAGATTAGGACGTGAACATCTTTGAGGGCCATTATTTTTCCTGGCATAGCATAGTTGTGCAAGTTGTATACAACACAATTCTAAGGGGATATTTTTCATGTTGATTGTTTTTTGGAAATTCTTTACTAGAAACTACTTATCTGAAAACAGCTGCTGCATATAATGTCTACCAGGAAAAGGGTACAGTTAAACTTTTTCAGGATCAGTTCCTGGAAAATAGGATATTGATGGCTTCTACATAAATATCACAGCTAGCTCTTTAGAACCCAAAGGGAGCCAAAGTCCCTACAGGGACAGAGTTGTTAGGTTTGCAATTTGAAGCACTCCTTGGGACCAAGCCGAGGTGATTTCTAGATCTCAAGCCAAATTACTTTCTCCAGTTAACCCTCTAGGTGTTTTCCAGAGGAAATGGGAAGAAGCTGCATTTTTGGTTAGGAAAACCTTGGTATGAGGTGTCAAAGGAACAGCATAGAGCTCGTCCTTTTGAATTCTCAGGTCCAGTGTAGCTGGTGGGTGGTGGATATAATCTCAACAGATATGAAGCCAATGGATCTGCAACATCTCTCTGGATGAAAACAGTATTCAGGAGGGCCAAGAAATGCTAGAGTGTCTTACACTTTCATTTTCCCGTAGATAACAGAAAAATAGAATACCTTCTAAACACTCAACTCAACACAGACACACCATTTTTAAACCACAATTTGCCTATCGTCTTCTCCCTAAACAAAGGTAAGAAAAAATCAGGAATATTTGCAAATGTGTCAGGGTTACTCATCCAAATTGTTTCGGGAATCCTAGGAGTGAAAGATTCCTCATTTGTGGCTGGTATGAGAAATATCATTAATCATCATTTGCAAAAGCTCAATGAGGCAAAGCTCTATCTCTCGACCCTTCCAGTTCCTACAGTAAATAACCACACTCTAAATGTTTCATGGATGTAAGGAGAGTCATTATCAGAGGCAGTTAAGAAAATTGGTAAAAATGCTTCTGTCAGTGTATAATGACCGTGTAGTCTCTGGTAATGTCCCTTGGAGCTTCTGTTTCTGGCTTGCTATTGCTCAGAACAGGGATGATACCTTTGGTTTTGTTGTTGATTGGCTTTTATTAGAAGGCAGGAAGTTAGATCTAGATTTAAACAGTGCTGGTAAGCAAGGGGGACACAGAGAAAGGTCAGCAAGTTAGGTGAGTAAATTAACACTAAATGGAGGATGTGACCTCAATTTTTCCATTAGTGCCAAGGACCCAGTGCTGACAAGTTCTTTTAGCAACACAGCAGTTGTCCACAACTGAAAAAAGGAAAAGCCAATATATGATTGATCTCATGCATTCTTATCTAAATGCCTGCTGGACTATTGGTTAATGAAATTCACACAAGTTCAGTCAATTCTCTGATTGTATTCAGAAGTCCACAGTCATGCTGTTATGCCACATTGTTCAATTATGTTCATTACCCTATTTACTTTCTAATGAACTTTGGGGTAGAATGAGAACAATCTGGCTAAGTTTTTATTTTTTTTATTTTTTTTTAAAGATTTTATTGTTATTGGAAAGCCGGATATACAGAGAGGAGGAGAGACAGAGAGGAAGATCTTCCATCCGATGTTTCACTCCCCAAGTGAGCCGCAATGGGCCGGTACACGCCGATCCAAAGCCGGGAACCTGAAACCTCTTCCAGGTCTCCCATGCGGGTGCAGGGTCCCAAAGCCTTGGGCCGTCCTTGACTGCTTCCCCAGGCCACAAGCAGGGAGCTGGATGGGAAGTGGAGCTGCCAGGATTAGAACCGGCGCCCATATGGGATCCCGGGGCTTTCAAGGTGAGGACTTTAGCCGCTAGGCCACGCTGCCGGGTCCCTGGCTAAGTTTTTATAAAGACCTGGAGTAAAAACGAAAGTGGTTTATTGCTTAAACATTGAAAGATTCTCTTTTTTAGAGGACCAATATAAAGAATACATTGATTTATAAATACAACTTAATATTTTAGATAATTGTCAAATAACCATGGTCTAAGGAAAGACTAGTAAGCTTTTTTCCAAAAAGCCCCAGATGATAAACATTTTAGGATTTGTGGAAGAGATACTCACCTGTATAAAAATTCAACTCTGCTGTTATAGTACAAAAGCAACATTGATGCTGCATAAATGAATAGCAAGCACTGTGTTCCAATAAACTTTATTGATAAAGGCATGTGATATTGAATCACCTATGTAGGCCATAGCCTATTGACTTTCAGTCTAAGGGATAAGAAAACTCATATGACCAACTCAAAGTTGCTAATATCCTATAAAAGTCAAAGCACTAAGGAATCAGTCATCCCTAGTGATAAGATGGGAGCAGCTCTCCATACTGTAGTTTGGATTGTAGTTTGATTCCTATGAGTAATATTCACAGTAGTTAGTGTTAGTTAGTAGTAGTTAGTTGTTAGGGTCCTTATTTTGTCTGCCTGCTATTCTCCACTGTGATAGCGTAGTATAGGTCCATATGGGAGAGAAGAAAGTGGGTGCTGAGTGGATCATAGATTGAGATGTTTAAAGGAGAGAATGATTTGGCACAATTTGGCATGTGTACATAGATTTGAACCATTTGATATTTTTATCTTTCATTCACTAATAAAGAATAATAAGTAACCTAATCAAGACAACATAGATTTACGTTCCTTCCATTGTCATGATGAATGGCAGGCAGAAACCAGCAAATATTAAGTTCTATTCTCTTTCTGCTACTGAAATCTAGCATTTGGATGATAAAGTTTAACTGATGATTTCTTCGTTACTTAGAAAAAAAGCTCTACTCTCAGTATCTCTAATTCTCAAATCAATTTAGAGCTAAGGGTCAGATTTTTATCGTAAATGTCAAGTATGGTTAGAAAAGTCAAGTACACACATAAATGTCAAGTGAACTATGTAGTACCTCATATCTGTTCCTACGAAAGTGTAGAAAGCAGCATAAGGAAGACCCATCACTCAAGGATTCCAATTTGCAGCAGAGTTTGTTCTTGCACGGGAGAGGTAACTAGTTAGCTGTTACCTTTACTCTAGTGCTTTAGAGTGAAATTGGAAGTTTTCAGAGTTGGAGTCAATGAACCACATATTTATTTATAAAAAGTCACACAGGGAGTTTAAGCAAGCTTGGTGAATTTTTTTGACAAGAAAATAGAATTAACGAGAAAATAATATTAGAGGAAATTGCTCATGTATTCAGTAGACAATATTTTGAAACTACCTTTGGCTTAGCTACTCATATGACGGGGGAGGGGGCAGATCTTTGGCTTCTTGGGAGTGAATTAATACTGCTTGTGCTTGGAGTCTTGGACCCAATTTATATTTTGATAATTTGCATTTTCTCTGGAAGGGGAAATTTTTCATCCTTCAAACTCACTTTTTATGCTTTAATACATATCCAAAATTTGATAATATGGGCCTTGTGTCCTGTACAATGAATGGATCTCTTCCTTTATGTCTTTGATAAATATTTACTGAGCTTTTGTCATCTTTTGGGTGTTAAATACATGGTAAACTCAGAATCTGCCATTACAGTGGAGCAGACAGATCTTATATAATTAATCACCCTAGTAAATAAATGATTACTGTGGCAAATGTTACAAAAAAACCATACATTATGTTATTAGCGCTTATGATTGGCAGAACTGACTTAGTCTAGGATCATGGAATACTTTTGTAAGGAAGTGATCATTTGGTTTAATACTGGAAAAGTGAGTTGAGGTCCACTAAAGAGTAGGAGTCAGATTGTGCCAAAATGACAAAATTTCAAATTCAAAAATCTTGAAGTGACAAGAAGTCCAGAGAATATAAAGTGAACTCCTGATCCTGGGAGTAAGCAGGAGAGGGACTTTTAACTGATTTTTAAAAAAGATTTATTTATTTTTTATTGGAAAGGCAGATATACAGAAAGGAGGAGAGACAGAGAGGAAGATCTTCCATCGGATGGTTCACTCCCCAAGTGACCGCAAAGGCTGGTGCTTCGCTGATCTGAAGCCAGGAGCGAGGAACTTCCTCCAGGTCTCCCATGTGGGTGCAGGGTCCCAAGGCTTTAGGCAGTCCTTGACTGCTGTCCCAGGCCACAAGCAGGGAGCTGAATGGGAAGCAGGGGCACCAGGATTAGAACCTGTGACCATGTGGGATTCCGGCGTGTGTAAGGCGAGCATTTTTACCACTATGCTATCGCACCGGACCCTAACTAACTTTTAAATAAAACATTCTGGAGTACTACTGTATATGAGGCAATGTTATACCTGAGAGTTAGTAATGAAAACAAGTGAACAAACCAAAACCCTTGTTACCAGAGCTGCTTTCTAGTGAACAAGAGAGATTATAAATATCTAGCAAGATATTAAGCTTATTCTTTATGGTGATGCATATTCTTGGGAAAATGAAGTTGTGTGGTTAGTGAAGGTCTCTCTGAGGAGATGCTACTTGAAAAAAATACTAAATGAAGTGAAGTACCAGTCATATAAATATCTGTGGGTAGAGAACTCTAGAGAGTGGTATCAATGTGCAAGAGCAAAACTGGTGTGGCTTTTTTAATACTGTATTTTATTTAATGATACTTAAAAATTCAAGAGGCATATACTAGGTAACTTGCACTAAGTTTATGGCTTTTCAATGTCAGGACAATATTTAAACCCAGGCATATTTCTGCCTTTCCATATTCCCATTACACAGCAATGCTGTGGTATGGATATGATTTGCCTTGTGAAATTGTGTGTTTAATCGCCAATGTCTCATGTAAATGATGTTGAGAGGATAGAAATGATCTAACCAGGTGCACAGATGTCAAAGTTGTGTGAAATTGTTAAATCAAATTAAGCTGGTATGTTGGGGTCCCATGATGGAATCCTAGCAGTTTCATATGGAGAAAGATCATTTACACACAGAGATGGCCATGCTGCCACTGTGATGTGATGCACTCTGGGTGATAGTGGAGTTCACCGTGATCCATGCCATGCTGTTTGGATCTTGTGTCTCCAGGGTTACAAGCCAAACTTAACTTGTTTCTTTTATAAGGTAGTCCGCTTCAGAGAATTTAGTTGTTTATAAAAAAAAAAAGGTAACAAACATGTCTTTATACACCAGGCAATTTATTTATTTATTTATTCATTCATTTATTTTCATTTCAGCCCATATTGTCACTTCCGAGAGTAGACTTAGTCCCTAGCATATATCCTGGATAAACTGAGACTGATGAGCACATTCTCAATTTTCTTTGCTGAAAAAAGGACCTCTTTAGTTTTTACATGGAAATAGCTCATGCTTGCCTCGTGGTCTTTGAGATGTTTGGAAATTACTGTGTAACATAAAGTTCCAGACTAATAGGAGACTTAGGTTCTATGTGATTTCTTCCATTCAATGAGCTGTGTACACATAGGCAAGTTATAATCTCCAAATTGTAGTTTCTTTGTATGTTCAATCAGAATATTGCCTCTACCCTCAAAATAGACACAGAATCCATCAGAGTTCCAGGTTTCCAGTCCTGGCTCCTTTTCTGCGTGTACAGTGGGAATCAGAACGTGATGGCTGAAGTACTTGGATCCCTGCCACTCATACTGAATATGTGAATTGAGCTCTGGGAGGGAACCTGACTCTGGCCTGGCCCAGTCCCAGCTGTTGTGAATATTTTGGGAGTGAATCATGACGGAAGGTTGTTTATCTACTCTTTATCTCCATCTGTTTTTCTTTCAAAGAGAAAGAAAGAAAGGAAGAAAGAGAAAGAAAAGAAAAGAAAAATCTCCAGAATGCAGTGATTTCCTAGCATCCCCCCAGCTGCTACGTCCAGGTCCAAAGTTCAACTTCCATTTCTTTCCTCGATTACTACAATGACAATCCAAATCATCTCCCTGTTGTAACCTTGTCATTCCAATTAAAACACATTTTGAATGGAATAGCCAGAGTGATTCTGCTAGAAGCAAATCTAATCTTAGTGGGACTCAGTCCTGTGTTAAAAATCCATTATAATGCTCATTAATTCACTTATAAAACCACAGTTTTAATACTGTCTGTAAGCACCCCTTGTGTGCCTTCCCACATTGCCACTCTGACCTCATCTCCTTGTCTAGTACTCTCATTAATTCTGTTTTGGTCTCATGAGTTTTCTTATTTTTTCTCCATCACAAGTACATTATCACCTTGGACATTTTTGATTGCTCTTGTCTTTTCCAAGGACATCTCCAAGCAGAGCTTCATGGCTATCTCTATCCAAATTCTACCTTTATAATGCAGCCTACTCTACCATTATTTTTAAAATGACAACCAATCTTTGACATGCTTCATTGACCTTCTCAATTTTTTGTTGTATGTTTTTCATCTTTCTTTAGCAGTATTTATTGTTGAATATATTATTCAAGTAACTTTACTTATAAGGTAATCAGATAGGATTCTTCGACTAGAACATGTGTGACAGTGAAAGTGGATGCTATTAAATTTCACTTAGACAAAAATTATAAAAGACATAAATTATAAAGATTTAAAAAACAATTAGATACTCTAATACACTGATGGTAAAGCTGTAAAATAGTACAACCATTGTGGAAGACATGCTGAACATTCCTCAGAAATATGAAAATAGATTTACCATTTGTACTGTCTACCTCCCACCTGGGAATCAGAAAAGAGTTATCTGTATTGCCACATTTATATGAATTTACAATAGTTAAGATATGTAATCAAAGCATATATCATTTAGCTGCTAGCTGTGTAAAGAAAATGTAGTACATATACATAATGGAATACTAAAGAGCCATAAAAAGAATGAAATCTTGTATTTTGCAATAAAATGGATGCAATTGGAGATCAGTATGATTAGTGAAATAAACTAGACTCAAAACTACAGGTACCATATTTTTTTCTCTGGTGGATTGTAGCTGATATATTGAGTACGAAAAAGAAAGAAAGACAAAAAAGAATACACATATTGAACTAAACCAGCGTCTTGTGATTTGATTATTGTCTATACTCCTGTAAAGCAGTGGTGTAGCTTTTACTTGTAGAGCTCTTTGTTTAGGGGAACATTGAGAATGTGGTTATAAATTAAACTGAAACTGTGCTACAACAAAAAATAAAAAGGAAAAAAGTGAAGGTTGAGGGAGAGAGGAAAATAGCAGTGTTTTCTTGCAATTGTGTCCATGAAATTTATGAACTCTGTTCTCTTTATACTAATAAATAAAACATATCCAAAAATAACAAAATAGATATTTGGTCTTTAATACTAAATATTTAATAGAAATGTGAAAGTCTTTAAAATTGCTTGCATTAGGATAAAATTATGACCCGAACTGAAAAACAGAAAGTGTGAGGGGCTGGCCAAGATCGTTGAATGTTTGCTTACCTGTCTCATGTACCAAAACAGTCTCTAAAACAGTAGATTACTGATATATTTAAGTAGATTGAGGAATACAATATGTATAAAATTGTTTGGAAGGTTTAAATTGCTTATATATGCATACATATATCAATAATTTTGGTATACTTATATGTGCATGTGGACATATGAGATGTGCAATCTATAGCTGCCCAATTATCTATGAGCTGTACATGTAGTATCAGCAAGCTCTACACAGTTTTTTCTGTAGGATAAAATAAAAGCTTGCCATGAACTTTACATACTAAATATAATTTAAAATGCCAAGTTCCTGTGTTAAATATAGTCGTGATATAGAGAAAATTATTACAACAAAGTTGAAAGGTGCTTTTATGAAAAATATTTTTTTTTAACCATGACAGAACATCTTTCTATTAAGATTTACAGATCCTGGATGTCATTTTCACGGGTTGTTCATGAAGCTTGACTGAACCTTAGCATGATGTAAGTTTGAGGCTGTACAGTGGAAAGCAGTTCAATGTTCTTTCCTGCAGAAGGGAAGGCACATCATTTGTTAACTGAGGAGCACACAGTAAGCATGGGAAATGAATTAAACTGCTGCAAAGGAAGCACAGAATGGGCAAGGAGTGGTGTCTGATGAGGAGACACTCAATTGCAAGTTTTATTAATGATTGAAGTGTAGCTTAACCTTTGGCGAGCCATGAAAAGTGCTTGGTAATTACTGGAGATAGTCATTTCTAGATTTTTGTAATGCTGTACATCCATTCATTGCTCCATATGCTCTATTTATTGACCTCTTTTTGAATGAATTTCTAGAAGAACCCAACATGCAATGTTTTCTTATCAAAGTTAATGAATGAACTGAATCTGAACACGAAATGGTTTAAATTCAATTTTGCTTACATTTTAGTTTTTGAAATGCTTAGATAACAAGAGTGTGCAATTTACTTAAAAAGACAAAGTAAAATCAATAGATGCACTTTCATGCTTGCTTTTCCAGTTGATAGTGATTATGACGATTAAATCAGATGCTTTGCTTTTAACTACATTTAAAAACAATAAAGTCAATTGTGTTTAGTTTAGCGGCTCCCATCTTTCCATTCCATCTGATAAATCAAGTTTTTTTTAAGTTGACTTCTCATTCATTCCATTCCCACAACAGCTAAATTATAATTTGCTTTTTGCTTTTACACTGCTTTTCTTCTTCTTTTTAGTACCACTTTTCTTATACTCCAAACATGTGTCACAAAACACGATGAGAAAAGGTCACTGGTTTCACTTGGATCGTTAAAATAGACATTTTTATCTGTTTGGATAAAATGATAGGAAAGTCAATATGAAGACAATGATAGGAAAGAAGTGATAGGAAAGATCAACACGAAGAAAGGTAAAACCTTTTCAATCCCAGTAACGGAAAGGAGGCTTAGCAGAACATGTTTTCCATCTTATTTTAGACCACTATTTAATGTTTCCTCAGAAGTGCCAGCTTTCCATTAGTCATGGGAAGTTGATTTCTAGTTCAAAATCATGTTCAGCTTTTGTAGTTTGTATCTACTAGGCCTGTGCAATCTGCTGTTTAAGCAATAAAAATGTGCTAAATTAAAAAAAAAAACTGAGCTTGAGCAAATCTCAGACACATAGCAGGGACCACACAAAATTTTTAAAGTCAGATGACTGATATCTGTTGTAAGCATAATCATATGCCAATTCATCTCTGCTGTCTGATGCCAGAGAGTGTCCTAAGATCTGAGCAGGTAAAGAGGAGATAAAAATATATGAATTTCACAGTCAAAGGCTGAAATATGAGTAACATAATAGAACTATTAGTGAATTTATTCATTTTGCAGGTGCTTAGTCTATGTTATAGTTATAAAAAACAGTAATGACCTCAATTATAACAAAGATAAAATACTCAATTTAGCTACTTCCAGCTAAATTCATTTCAAATTTGTAATGTCTTAGTGACTACACATTCCAAGTGCATCCACATTTAGATTTAAAACATTCCTTCACATTTATTCCATTGCCTTTCATCACCCTGCAGTTTCTTTTAAACTTCTGAATGTGGTGTTGGTGTGGCCCTGGCTTCTGCAGCTGCTTTTATGGTATTTTGGAGGAGAAGGTTTCAAAATGTTCTCTTGAGTCACATCTGTCTTCTTACTGTGAGGTTCCCTTATTCCAACTGATTTGTTCTGGATATGTCAGGGAGGCTTTGGGTTGAAAAATTAACAAAGAAAAAAACAATTAAGAGTGTCCTAAAACACGAGACTATTTATTCGTTCGTAATAAGAATATTCAGACACAGAGGTCTCAATGTTGATCTGGTAGTAATAGCCCAAACTTTCTACCCCACCATATTTGCTTTTCCAGTTTTATGCTTCTTACCTCATCATCACAAAATGGCCATTGCACATCCTGATAGTACCTAAGGTTTCCAAGGTAGAAATAAAGGGACAGAATCTCCATCAGTAACTTTTCTTACCTCTTCTATGAGGAAAGCAGAAGGTCCTTTGGAGTTCTTGGCCAGAACTGAGTTGTAGGCTACATTTAATGTAAACAAAGAAGGAAGGAAGGCAGGAAGGAAGGAAGGAAGGAAGGAGAAGAAAGAAGGAAGGAAAGAATGAAGGAAGGAAGGGAGAAAGGAAGGAAGAAGGAAGGAAAGAAGGAACAAATAAAGAAAAGAGAAAAGGGGAAAAAAGGCTGTATAAGTAAAGTTTTTAACTTCCACCTTCTGTAATGTCAGATAGGCACGTGAGATAGAGTTGAAAATGAAATCATTTGTTGGCAGCCTTCAGTTTCTGATTCTGCCACCACTAGTGTACTTCTTGATGTAGGGGCGAGAAATAATTTCTATGGCTGTGAATAAGATGATCCTTGTGAAGATTGCTCAGCTGTATCAATGTAAATTTTTCAGTGTCTGCCTGGGACAATTTGCATATAAAAGATGTTCTTTGCAGTAGTTTGCTTTCAAATTAATGTATTAAAATTAAAAATAAAACAGTTATTTGCTCTTGGATTTTAAATTCAATTTAAAAATCATAGCATATTTTCTGTAAATCCAGGTTTTTTTTTTTTTTGTCATTTATGCAAGGCAGCCTGTGATTACGGTTAGACCAGCTCAAGCTGAACAGACTAAACTTTGCTTAATTAAATGAATTCCTATTTCTGCAATTCTCTTCAGCATCCCAATGTTCATTTTTTTTAAAGATTTATTTTATTTTTATTACAAAGTCAGATATACTGAGAGGAGGAGGGATAGAGAGGAAGTGGAGCTGCCAGGATTAGAACCAGCGGCCATATGGGATCAAGGCAAGGACCTTAGCCACTAGGCCACGCTGCCGAGCCCCCAATGTTCATTTTTAAAGATTCTCAAATTGTTGTAAACATGTCAGTGCATTAAGAAAAGCTATGGGAGCTGGTGTTGTAGTTGCACTGGCTAACTTGCTGCTTCTAACACTAGCATTCCATGTTAGAATGCTGGTTTGAGTTCCCGCTGTTAAGCTTCTAATCAAGCTCTCTGATAATGCATGTGGGGAGGCAACAGCAGATGGTGTCCAAGTACTTGGGCTTTAGCATTCATATGGGAGGTCCACAAAGATCTCCCTTCCTTCCTCTGATGTTACGCATTTCAAATAATGAATAAATCTTTTTAAAATATAGTCAAAAGATCTTCCACTTTTAACAATAAGTTAAAAAAAATAAATCAATGCTGTAAGTTTTTTACGTTGGAATCTGTCTCTTCCATTTAGCTGCCATTTTGAAATATGCCACATTTTTTAAACAACACCAGCACATTGAATATCAACTATACAAACCTTGTTGTGAAATCCACATATTGGTATTAACACTGGATTTGATTCAACATTGTAAGGTCACTTGAGAAGGGTCTAAGTGGTTCTCCTTAGAGCAGCCATGCTGGGTTTGTCAATACAAGTGAACTGAGATCACTTACAAGCCAGACATGTGTGAGGTGGATGCAGTAACAGAGTGAACAGCACTACAGGAGGTTCTACTTGTGCAATTGTGTAAATGCTGAGCCAATCCAAAGCCAGGAGACTGTCAACAGAAGCCTCTTGTGAACCTCCCACCTGGGTGCAAAGGCCCATGGACTTGAGTCATGTTCTGCTGCTTTCTCAGGCCAAAAGCAGGAGCTGGACTGGAAGTGCAATAGCCAGGACATGAATTGATGCCAATAGTGGATGCCAGCACTTGGAGGTGGAGGATTAGTCTGTTGAGTCACGGAGACTGCCCTAGGGCTTCTTTTTATCACTATGACAATAGGAAATACTGCGTCGACAACCTGAAGCTAGATTGGTTTCTTGTCATTTCAAGTTGTACATTTACTTCAATCTCTAATCATCATCATCAATGAATTTAAATAAATGAGTATCTTGAAACCACCCCTTCCCACAAATTCATAGCTAACTTTTTAAAAAGTAATTGCTAATACCTGAGTCAGGATACTTTTTACACTTCACTCACTCTGAGCTACCATTCTTGTAGTGTGATGATGACTGACTGAATTCTGTACTTTTCTTTGTGATTGCAACTGTTGATGACAAAATTTCTGCTCTGACACTTCATTAGATAACCACACATATACTAGATTTCAGAGGGAGTCTTGGGTGGTGGCATAGTGGAGCATTCAACCATTGATCTTGTGTTGCTTATTCTTTCACTTCAGTTGTGTGACACTGGGCACACTCTCTAGCTCTTTTTGCCATATTGTATGCCCTGATGTATACTTGCAGACATCTTAAGACATTTCAGGAGTATTTAGATATTACCTTTTTGCTTATGTCATTAGAGTCTGATGTTTTTGTATTCTATCATTTAGAGATGGTACTTCTCTCCAAGGCATACTCCTCTCCCCAAGTCATTCTCTTCTTTCATACTTCACTTCCAGTTCTGTAAAAGATGGAGACAAATCTTTGACTTTCTGCTTTAAGCTCGTTATAATCCCCTAAACTTAAAGGATGTTTCTAATGGGTGAGAGTAAGAAACTATTGTGTGAGGGTGTATCTGAACCTTGCTGTATTACATATGAACTCCTGCTTTCTTAGAAGCAGCACATTTTGACTTGTATGTTTCTTTGGGATGCTGTGTCATTGTCCTCCTGGGACACATTCAGCCCTTTTTTCAGAGAAGAGAAGAGAAGAGAAGAGATAGCTAACACAAGAGAAAAGGAATTTCAGCAGTTAAAGATTCAGATCAGTATTTGCTCACTCAGGGTACCTTATTGGGGATAGAAGAATTTCTGTTTGTCTTCCCTTTAAAACAGAATTATGCTTGAACACGTGGGTCTGACATAAGCAGATCTTCTGTGGGATTAGAATTGCTTGCAGATGTGTTGAAATCAAGGCCAATGGTTTCTCTGAATGTGGCTGATCCCTACTTTTTATGGACCTTTCCATTTAAATGTCACTGCGTTAAAGCAGACTCCCTTAGTTCCTGAACCCAGCAGGATCCCCTAATCAGGCACTCTGAAAGTAGTTTTGATTATTGTTTTCGCATGCATCTTATTCAACATTTGCCTTAAACAGTAGGCTGATATTTCTTCATGTGCTGAGACCTTGGCTCCGTTCTTCATGCCTGTCTCTACAATGTTTCATGTTGTAGTTGTCACTAAATATCTGATCAACAAATACTGAGAGAAGAAAAATGATTTTAAACTTTATTGATGTATTGAGACTTGTTAGTTCCTTCAGTGGATATTAAAATGGATCTGAGACTTCTCTTCCTTTTGCAAAACTGGCAAGTCTTTCTAGACGTATTTTCTTCCTGATATTCTTTTATATATTACATTTGAACAGGCTAAAGATGAAATAGAGATTTTTTTTCATGTCTTTTGACCCTGAGTCATGAATTTGAGAGAAGCTTTTAAAACATGAATATTTTTGGTTCTGACAACTGCACCTTTGAAATGGCATGAAGTGCAGTGTTTAGAACTGCAAATATCACTCACATTTCTAAAGTGCAAACAATGTTTTAATAGTGAAGCAGCAAATTTATCGCCTTTGCATGAACATTGTTATTGCTTAGAAGTTTATGGTATTTAATAGTTAAATAAATCAGTGGAAAACTCGCTACAGACTAGTCTATGTAACCAAAGGTAAGTATAATAATTAGGAGGACTGAGAAACTCTTTTAATGATTCACTAAATATGCCAAATATCTGTGGCAGCCTGCTGTTTTCTAGTCCAGATTGCGGCTTAGTAGGTAGGTATCAATCTTCACTACTTGCTGTGTTCAACCTTTCTGAATCTGTGATCAGGATCCATCTGTTCAGCTATATTTATTAGTGTGTTTTCTAGTGACATAAATCCTTCAAAAATGTTCTTCTCCAATGGTGTCATGATAGCTGCTGGGGTATATTTTTCACTTACAATAATAGTATAATGGTCTTTAATTGCAGAAAACAGAAAGCAAAATGTGGAAAGCAAAAATCTGTCTACTTCTGCTGAGGCTAGTACCGCTTGGGGAGTAAACAGCAATATTCCTGACACATTGGTCAGAAGGGGTAGTAATTACGAAAGATGACCATGGCTTGGAACTAGCAGGCCAATCCTTGACTCACGGTGCCTGTGTGTATAAGCTCATTAAATATATCTGAGTCTTCCATTCTGGTGATAGGCTGGCTTAATATCCAGCCAGAGGAAATAAAGTGGGAGAGAAAATGATTATTTCCAGTTGGCAGTAAAGAAGGATCGAATGTCCAGGGATGTCAAATTTGGTGAGTCCTTAAAAATGGAAAATTGCTTCTAAAGATTTCAATTTTGAAGGATTGGACAATCTATCACCCAACACATTTTAAAATTTTTTGTGCTGATATTTCTCCACAGTTTTGTGTCCCCTATAGTCTCTTATTCATGTATTTATTACTTGAAAAAAATAATCTGCTGTCTCTGCCCTCAGACCAGAGAGGGTCTACCCAATAAGTAGTTGGACTTGACTGGACTATAAGCTGTTGGACTCTATGCTTGGCATATATTTGCAAAGAGGGAATTTCAACTGAACTTGAACTATGGTTATGCAACAAGGTGGAGGAACCCACCATGGGGGGAGGGTGGGGGGAGAATCCCAGATTCTATGTAATTACAACACAATGTAATTAATGAATAAATTTAATAAACAAAGAAGAAAAAAAAAGAATGCCTAAAAAACAGAAAAAGAAAAAAATAATGGAAGCAATTTTTACTTTAACAATGATTTAAATAGCTTCTAGAGATTGGTGGTGCAAGAGATAAGCAATTGTAGCAGTATAAACTCATTTAATAAGGCAGAGAAATGTAAGATCTGAAAGGATACTTCTATTTCATGGGCGGACTAATTTTTCAAGAGTTGCTTATTGTTTCTTTAGTGTTTACAGATAAGCAAACTAGAATTAAGAATGCCTTTTACCTAGTTTGGAAAAATAAGGTATGTATTTTTCCCTTTTTATTTTGCTTATATAAAATTTCATGTCATTGTCTACTGCTAGTATTCCGAATTTTTACTCTACCCTTTATATTTTATATGAATTTAGTCACTCTCATTACTGTTATTTTATGCCTCATATTTAAGAATTATTTATTATATCTTCATATGTTTTAGATTTTAATTTTTGATCATTTTGCTCTTACCTGAACTCCATTTTTACTAGTCACCTAAGTGATACTACATGTGGAACAACCTCATGATTTGCTTTCTTCTTACTTTGTAAATGAGCATTCACGCTATTTGTTCACAGTCATTTTTTCACCTATTTATTGTTTTATTTCATCCAAACTGTTTTTGGTACACTTGAGCGAGACTCAACATAATTTTGTTTGCTGAAGAAGCAATGCTGAACAAAGCTTAACCCTGTTTTTTTTTTTTTTTTTTTTTTTTTTTTTTTTTTTTTTCCCCTCATGCAGTATGATGTTTAGTGGAGGAGCTAAGGAACTTATTTCTTGGCTATCTGGGTTCAGGAACTGCCACTGTGGTGCATCAGATTGAGTCATTTCTTGCAGTGTCTACATCCTGAGTCCCATCTTGAGTACCAGCTGCTCTGTTTCAGATTCTGCTTCTTGCTAATAGTCCTAGGAAGCAGTTTGTGACAGTCCAAATGCTCGGGCCAGTGCCACTTAAGTGCGAGACGGAGATGAAGTTTCTGGCTCCTGACTGTGGTTTGGCTCAACTGTGGCTGTTGAATTTGTTTGGAAGTGGACCAGTTCTCTGTGTGTCTCTCTCTTTCTCTCTGTGACTCTACCTTTCAATTAAATAAATACATCTTTTAAAAAGAAAAAAAAAGTTGTTGACAATGTTTCTCTATAGAAAGGTCTGAGGTTTTCCTATATTTAGATATTGAGAAGACGATAATTAGAAACCAAAAAAAGATACTGAGAAGGAGTAGTCTGTGAGTTAGGAGGGCAACCAGGAGGGTGTGTTGTCAAGGACTGCAAGAAAATAAACTACTTCAAAATTGAGAGATTGGGGGATTACATGAAATCATTCTAGGAGGTCAGACATGATGAGAACAGAAGTGAAGCTGCTGGATTTGGTCACAATAAAATAGTTGGTGACATCCACGAAACATCATGAAATGGTCTGATAGAGACTAAATGACTGGACAACGTAGAAAGTGAACTGGAAGAAAATGACAATAATTGTGGTGAAATTGCATCAGAAAAGTTTCCTTTGTGATGGAGCTGAGATATAGAGTGATAACCAGAGGGTGAGTTTTCCTATTTCCTCCTCCTCTTCTTCCCTCCTCCTCCTCTTCCTTCTTCTCTTTAATGGAGGATACTATGGTACATTTGACTACTTACTGGGAAGAATATAGATAAAAAGGTGAGGAAATGGGGCGAATGCTTGCCATAGCAGTTAAGAGTCCTGTTGTAATGCCTTCAGCCATGTCAGAGTACCTTGGTTTGAGTACCAACTTTACTGCTTATTCCAATCTGCTGCTCATTCATAGCCTGGGAAGCAATAGGTTATGGCTAATGTTCTTGGGTTCTTGCCACCCTCAGGAAAACTTAAATAAAATTTGGATCTCAGCTTTGGTAAGTTTTTTCTAGTGGTTTGTCTAAAATGAATGTTTATAGCGGTGTAGTATTTTTCCAATTTTTTTTCTATTTCTCAGACTTGTCAAAAAGCTCACATTTCTTTTGTAACAGGGAAAATTGTAATAACTCAATATTTGGGAAATACGTAAATGGTGAGGGATTTTTTTTTCTTGTGTGGAGCCCTGTGGTTTTTTATTTATTATTTTTCGTGATACTGTTCTATAGGCACAGAGATTCATCACCATCCAACTCCAACCCCCTGCACCTGTTTTCCTTCATATTATTACAACACCATAGTCCTTCAGCAACCATAAGTCCAACATTCTGTTATTTAAGTATATCATGGCATGGTAGACGTAGACAATGGTAGAAAGTCTTGATATTCTGCCAGCTCTACCTTCAGACCAGAGATGGTTTCCCCAAGAAACCGCTGAATGCACCTGACAATAAGATGCTGGAATTTATGCTTGGTATATATATGCAAAGAAAGAATCTTGACTGAATTTGAACTGTAATACTGCAACAAGGTGGAGGAATCCACCATGGGGGGAGGGCACGAGGAGGGAGGTTGGGGGAATCCCAGAGCCTATGAAACTGTGTCACATAATGCAACGTAATTAATAAATAAAAGATAAAAAAGAAAATCTAGTATCATATTGTTAAGGTTAATTTCACAGTTTCATTGGGAGTCCTTTCATTCATGGTAGAGATGCTTACTGCAACGTATCTTCACTTCTTATGCTAGTCTATATTGTACAGTTCATCTATGAGAACACATGCATATAAAGGTTTAACTAATGTATGCATTTATCTTG
Organism: Ochotona princeps; assembly: GCF_030435755.1. NCBI lineage: Eukaryota > Metazoa > Chordata > Mammalia > Lagomorpha > Ochotonidae > Ochotona > Ochotona princeps. Next base: position 98,014,847 of record NC_080865.1, read on the forward strand.
TATTTTGCATGGAGCCTGCTTAATATCAGAGATAACATATGATATTTATCTTTTTGAGATTGATCTATTTCCCTGAGGGATTAAAATGATAGTTTGATCAATGATTTGTTCTTCTACGGGAATTTGTCAGTGAATTGTTATCTTGTTGTCTGACCTATTTATGACCTTCAGTTCTTGAGAAATCAGTATTATCTCTAGTGATAAGAAAAAAAGGCTTATTGTACTAACTAAAACATCACAATAATTTGCCTGCTTTGATTGTTTGCTGTATGAATTAGCAACCTCCCTCATACAGTCTTTCTGAAAACAACAACAACTATTAATCATATGGACAGGGTTACTTCACTGATCCTGCTGAGATGTAAAAGAGTTGAATAGAAGTAATAAATACAATACAAAAGGAGATGGTGACTTTTGAGAAGCCATTCATGAAACCTATTGAGAGACTATGATATAATACTTTAATTCTCATACGCTTTTGAATAGTTGTTGGAGCCATGTGCACACAACATATACTGCCTCTTTTTATGCTAATCAGAGTGATTTCATACCAGTCAGAAAAGCATTTCCTTCTGTAGCACAAAATATATTTAGCCATTCTGTGACTCAATGCTTATAGTTTTCTCCAACAGTTTCATCTCCTCTGCCAGAAGCAGTTGAACTTCTAGTTGAGATTTTTCTATCATCCAAATTTGCAGCACTTAAAGATATTCTTATCTCTTGACCCTTTTTGTACCTGCTGCTTTCAAAGAAACTACTGTAAATCTGGAAATGGCACTGCATTTCTAATAAAAGTCACAGTAAAATATGACTTTTCTTGTGGAGAAATGGTAACTAATAGGACCAGATCTCATTAAGCTTTTGAAGTGGGAAAAAATAAAAATTGGGACAACTTCAGTTGTGACAGGAAAGATAGTATCAGGTAAAAGGATAGAATAAAAGAGAGCTGTCTAGAGTTACAGAAACATCTAATACTAGTTTTTATATATCACCCACTGTCAAATAAATAGTATTGTTCAATAGGCAGGTAGTATTTCACTGCAGACAATTTTTTGAGCCATGCATGTGAGTATTCTAATAATACAAATATCATAAAGGCCCTTTTTAGTAAGGGTTGATCCTAAGGGGATCCAAAGCTGTAGCTACTTTTGGAATGAAAAATGACTTCCCTATCAATGTTACTCAATGTTCTACAAAAGCTTGTCCATGATATGCACTTGGGTCATACAATGTAAATGCTTGGACCTTAGCCTTGAATTTACTGATTCAGATTTTCTAAGAAGTCATTGAGTGATTCTTTTTTTTAAGGAATAATTTTTATTGGTGAGGCAGATTTTACAGTGAGAAGGAGAGACAGAAAAATCTTCTGTCCGTTGATTCACCTCCCTCAAAAGGCCTCAATGGCTGGAAATAAACTGATTCAAAGCTGGGAGCCAGGAGTTTCTTCTGAGTCTTCCATGTGGGTGCAGGGTCCTAAGGCTTTGGGTCATCTTCCTCTGTTTTCTCAGACCACAAGCAGGGAGCTGGACAGGAAGTGGAACAGTAGGGATATGAACCAGCGCCCATATGGAATACTGGCACTTGTAGGTGGAGAATTAGTTAGAAGAGCTAATGCACCAGCCCTACATTGAGTTATTTTCACCATCAAGTAGGTTTGAGAAACAGTGTTAAGAAATCATCTACAAAAAAGTGGTGGAGGGAAATGATGGTGGATTTCTGTATGCAAATTTCTAAGCTCTGAGAACTCTTTTGGCAAGGGACCTATTAACTGAGAACCAATGAGTTTTTAGTGTGGAAGTGTGTCTTCAGCAGTAACTCATTATCTGAACTCCAAAGTTAATGCCTTAAATGTGTCAGAGATTTAGAATTGTTTTCAGAAATGGACCTTTCAAACTGAAGAAGAAAGATAGAAACAACATAAAACTATAAATGTTGGTGAGTATTGTTGCATAATAAGCTTACACATCAGAACTAGGAGTGGGTGGTCTGGGGAGTTGAGTAAGCCAGCAATTGCTGGGTCAGTTCTGTTTGCAGCCCTGTCTTCCACTGGAACCAATGGGTGTTGCAGTCCAGCCTGGTTCTGCCCAGCACACACTCAGCCTTCACATAAACCAGTGGGAGCTGCAGCCTAGTAGGAGCAATCCACAATAACCCCCACCAGGCCCACCCTCTGCCCTGGTTCCTGTGCTAGCCAATATGTGCAGCAGACTAGTCTAGTCTGTCCCATATCCCATTCAGCTCTCATACCTGGCAATGGGCATTGGAATGGCAAGATTGGCAGCAATTCTTAACTATTGAACTATCAAAACCACTTGACAAGACCCTTAGAGTATCCCCCACATTAGGGACCTGGGATGGGTGGGAGACTGGGTGGGGTTTCTCCCTCTATCTCCCACTTTACCCCAGATACAGGAAAAAAAATGCGGAAATGATAGTCTTACCCACTTTCCTGTAGCCCTTGAACCTTTGTGCCCTAATTAACTTTGTAAAGATTGTCAAAAATAAAGAAAAAAGGCAAATAAATAAATAAATATTACTTCTCTTCTGATCTTCATTTACATTTTTTTAAAAAAGTTATTTTTATTATTCTCAATTATGCAGCTTTGTAGGTACAGAGATTTCCCCATTTCCTTCTTGCCTCTCCCCCTGCCATTATTTGATAACATGTTATTACAGTAGCACAGTCCTCCAGTAACAATTACAAGTTGAACATTCTACTATCCACATGCAATGTGGCATTGTAGATATAGACAAAGGCAGAAAATTTGGTATTATATTGTTCAAGTATATTTAACTTTCACTGGGATTCCTCCCTATATTTGGGAGTAGAAATACATACACCACAAGGTATCTTCACTTCCGGATATGCTAACCTCCATTATACAGTTTATCTATCTATCTATCTATCTATCTATCTATCTATCTACCTACCTATCTGTGAATAAATCTTACATCTGTGCTGATTTTTACCTATGCCTTGTCTTAGAATTTGTTTTTGCATTGGATACAGGAACTTGAACATAGCCATCCCAGAACATTTGGTGAGTTGGCCAGGAGCCTGGGAATCCATCCAGGTATATCAGCTGTTGAGTCTAGCTCCTCACTCTTGTCTCCTTTGTTTTTGAGGGTCTTGGTTTCTTTCTTCATTCTGCTAAAACCCACTATGGACAAATTCCTCCAAGTGGCCGTTAGAGAAGGGAAGGCCAGGAATTGCCACTGTGCAGATCACAATCATTGGGTGCATTTTAAATTCTGAGTATAAAGATAATGGACTTTATGCATTCTATAGGTGCAGTTACATGAAGACATCCATGCTTCTGTCACTCCCTTGCTCCTCCACATTCCTTGCCATTCTTCCTCTGTCTTAATCAGTTTTTGTTAAGACATAATTTTAATCTACTTTACTTATAGGCTTAATTTGCCACAAATGACAACTTTGAACAAGTAAAATATAGGAAGACTCCAGTTCCACAAGAGTATATAAAGGCTAAAAATGGCATCATAGTCCCAAATGACTATCTCAATCATTTTTTAATATTTATTTATTTTTATTGGAAAGGCAGATCTACAGAGAGGAGAGATAGAGAGAAAGATGTTCCATCTACTGGTTCACTTCCTAAGGGGCCGCAATGGCCAGTGCTGAGACAATCTGAAGGCAAGAGACAGGAGCTTCTTCCGGGTCTCTCATATGAGTGCAGAGTTCCAAGGCTTTGGGCCATCCTTAACTACTTTCCCAGGCCATAAGCAGGGAGCTGGATGGGAAGTGGAGCAGGCAGAACATGAACTGACATGCATATGCGATCTTGGCACATGCAAGGCAAGGATTTAGCCACTGAACCATCGCCCCTAGCCCAACTATTTAATTCTTATGCATATTTTATTTTTTCTATTTTATTTATAAAATTAGGTTTTATTTGTGGAACAAACTTGATTCCACTGTTGTTCTTTTCAGCTTTATGCTTATTCTTCAGTATATATCTTTTCACTTACTGAGATTACTAAAATGATAATTTAATAGTAGACATGGAAGCCACACCAGACTCCTGTATTTTTTTTCAAAAAAATAACAAAAATGGATAAGATATGAGAATTCTTGTGTGTTCAATAGCTGAGAGGAAAGAGAATTTATTATGAAATTACTCATGGCACGCCATATTGAAGTGGTGACTCCTCTACCTATGTTCAGCTATGCATACTTAAATAATAAATTTTTATACATGTAGTATCTTTAATATTACATTTATACCTCAAGTTACAGGTTAAACATGTCACTTAACTATTTTAGATTTGAACTTATGCACTTTAGAAAGAACACCAGCAAACTCATTATTTTGAATCTTCTGTTGCCAGACATAATCATTAGAAACTGTTTAGTAAGTACTGCTCAAGCATAAAATGTAACAAACTTAAATTTCTCATTTGTGAATAGCACATTCGCTTTTAGAACAGCAAATGAGGTTGACTACTTCTCAACCAAATATTTTACATAATGCAATTATCACAAAGTCTTATAGTTTTATTAACATCAGCAAAATATTTCATTATTAAAACTGTGGCAAGGATTCCAATTAAACATTAAATGAGTGATAATTGTTTTTGGCTTTCCCAGTATCTTTCTCTTTCAGTTAATCACGTATCATCTGTATTACTCAGTATCTTTTTTTTCTTTAAGTTGATAATATATCATCTATCTACCTAATATATAAATGTATTAAATTACACACACACACACACACACACACACACACACACAGACACAGTATTAGTCAAGCACTTCAAACCCAGTTACCAGTGATAAGAAGGCAACTAATTTCCCAAAAATTATTAGCAAAGCTGGCGTTTCTATTGTTGAGAAAAGGAAACTTCTTTGCTTTTAAATTTTACAGGTTCTACCATTCTTAATACAGTGTTAGCTGGAAAAAAGTACACTCCTCTTGGTAATGTTACTAAAAATAGAATTGTTAAATGGCAGCAAGTGATTATTCAGCAAATTTTTGAGCTCTACTTTTATGGAGTTCTATTTAGAAATTGAGTTTTGAGTAAGTTTTCTGCTTATAAAGTAACTCCTGGGTTCTATTGTTGATGACTAGAACAAATATAGACTGAATAGAGAAAAACACTTGGTTCTTGCAAGTTTCTAAGGCCTTTGTTTTGTTATTACTATTATAATTGAGAGCAGATAGTATGATGTAAATTGCTAAGTATTTTTTCTACATCTTTTCATGCCAGAAATTAACTTCTGCAAATTCCTTCTTTTCTTGGTTATTATCAGGGTAGAAATATTTAAGGTAATGATTCCAAAAGTGATACTTGTATCTGATTACTAATGGTTTTGAATCTCCTTAATGTATATTGGTCAAATGATGATTAATCTTTATTTTTCATTATTTGGTTCGGTAATTTAAAATAAATGTAACAGAGTATGTTTTCTTGAGTGACCTATATTAACAATAATAAGGAAAGTCCCTGAGCTTCTATCACCTGGGAGGCAACAGAAAGTGCTCTTGCTCTTTTTTAGTTCATATGCACCTTTGTATTTGTCGTATTTGTCTCTTCCATAATTCTTCAGTTACATGGATGATGGTCATTCAGAGATTTCATCCATTGCCAATAACTGCTGATAAACCTCTGTTGCAATGGAATTTCTAGAGCAGTTAACAATGAATTTTTATGTCCTAACTTGGTAGTAATGATGTTCTGATGGGAAAGGAGAAACATGCTATAAACAAGGAGGTTTCCTGCTCTTCCCTGCATCCCTATCAGAATCTCGAAACCCACATCCTTCTGATACAGTAAGAAGCTATAGCTTTTTGTGTGTGTGTTTGGCTTTGCAACATAGAACCAATGCAAGACAAAAACATTTAGTAAATATCCTCAAATTATCTTCACCTCATTGTAAGACCATTGCAATAAAATGATTATGATTGGCATCCATACTTCCAGTAGGTACCTGATGCCATGGTACTTCTGGGATTTCAAATGAATAACAAGGAAATGAACAACATCTAATCTCTGTCCAAAACACATTATGAATAGTTTATGAAACCTTTCTTCAGACGCCATACCCTGTGTTCTAAAGTATATAAGATATATACTCAAACTTCATTGAGTACAGTTGTCTTGAGCATACTCACAGGAGTTATGTATACATTTCTGCATGCAAAGGAATCTTTCTTCTTTCTTAATTTTTATCTATGTCTCATCCTTGAATTATTTCTTGTATTTGAGACTTCAACCTGGATACAATATTCCTCCACAGGAATAATTTTTCACCCTTCCAATTTGGAAAAAAATCAGACATTGTTTTCATTCTTACTTGTAAGAACAAATCATGTTTGACCTAAATGAACATTTTCCCTTTGAAAAATCATTGCTTGGGGCCCGGCGGCTGTGGCCTAGCAGCTAAAGTCCTCGCCTTGAACGCTCCGGGATCCCATATGGGCGCCGGTTCTAATCCCGGCGGCTCCACTTCCCATCCAGCTCCCTGCCTGTGGCCTGGGAAAGCAGCCGAGGACGGCCCAATGCATTGGGACCCTGCACCCGCGTGGGAGATCTGGAAGAGGTTCCAACTGGATCGGCGCGCACTGGCCGTTGCGGCTCACTTGGGGAGTGAATCATCGGACGGAAGATCTTCCTCTCTGTCTCTCCTCCTCTCTGTATATCTGACTTTGTAATAAAATAAATAAATCTTTTAAAAAAATTAAAAAAAAAAGAAAAATCATTGCTTGGTTCATTACTACAAAGACAGGAAAGAAAAAAAACTATTTGGAGTTTAGAAAATGCTACCTGGAACAAGTTTTAATCTTTAATTTTTACTTCATGAGAAACATATGAAAGAATGTGAAGATATGGCTTGCAAATACTGCCTCATTAGAGAAAAAATTAGCTATCCTAATGCTAAATGGAAAAACATGATTTAGATATTGCAACAAATGAAATAAAAAAGTAGAGAAATTCTATGAAAGGATGATAGGCAGATCCCTCTTGTCCAAAACAATATAAAGGGCTATATTCTATGTAATAATTGTTAGTGATGATAAAATCAGAATGGAAAAATTGTTTAGGGGCTTATACAATGATGTAATGGGTAGACACCCTAGCAGACCCAACATCCCTCATGAGTGCCAGTTCAGGACCTCACTGCTGCACTTCAGATCCAGCCCCCTGCTAATGAACCAGGGAAAGCAGTTGAAGACAGTCCAAATTTTGGCCCCCACATAAGAGATCTGGAAGACTCTCCTGGCTCCTGGCTCCTGGCTTCAGCCTTGTCCAACCATGGCTGTTGTGGCTATTTGGGAAGAGGACCAGTGGATGAAAGGGCTCCTTCCCTTTATATCTATATCTATACCTATATAATCTATATCTATATATGTATCTGCTGTAACTTTGCTTTTCTAATAAATAAATGCATATTTTAAAAAAATTGAAAAAGAAAAGGTAAAAGTCTATTTTAATGATTGATTCTTGCAGTAAATTACTTCAACTTTAATGGCCAACTTTTTGTTTAAAAATCAACTTTCAAGATTTACACTATGAATATTTAGAGATGCCATTGAGAGTTTAAATTATGGCTTTAATTACTACTTGGCTGTTGGGAACTTTACTAATTACAATAATAGAATATATAACCACACTTTCATTTATGAACAGGTTATAGTTTAGGTTCCAGAAGAATATTTTCAAGGATATCTTTTTCTCTGAGTCCAAAGTCACATTAAAACATGGCTACTAATGATATTTATTGGCTCTTCACTCTGGCTTGTAACTTCTTGCTATCTGTTGTTTGATAAATCAAAACTTTGTGAGTCATTTCTCTAATATGACACAAAGCACTGTATAGTGTGGGATCTGAATTCTTGCCATAGTATCACTGGATTTATGGCTTTGAAGAATTTGCTTCACTGCATTAGGTTTCCACAAGTTCTCTGCATACTGACATCTCTGGATGAGTCAACCACAATTCAGGTTTTAGTTTAAGTCCTTGTTAGACTAGGGATTAAAACTATGTGACATGGGAGAATCAAGATGGTGGAATAGGGTAAGGACATATTTAGACAGACAGAGAAGCATGTAATCAGGAAGAAGCAGAGAGGGCACATTCCAGGAAATAAGAGAGGACAGAACAACAGTAGAGGGGTACCTGGAGACTGACAGGCACAGGAAAGCAGTGGGCATAATGGTGTGGTGTTGCAGTGACTGATTCTCCAGTAGCATTCAGCTAAAGGCCATCTGAACTCCACCAGCAACATGAACTCCACCAGCAACCGGGTGGGAAGGGACTTTCACTGGGAGCTTGGGAGGTGGACCCAGACAAAGAACTGTCCATCCGGCTGGTATGTTTGATTTAACCAGGAGCAGAGACAAAGCAGCAGATCCCAGACCAGTTGTGTGAGAACAGGTGGATTTCACAGCCCGGTTAGCCCCCTAGAGCCGAATTGGGCACCATTTTATGTAAGGAGGCAAAGGCAAGGGAAAGGACTGGGCATACACTGAGCTGGGAGTGAGCTCATTTCTGATTCAGTGAACTGAAACAACGTGGCATTCTACAGGTTCCACCCAAGACAGGTCTGGGTAGTCATCAGACCTGATGGCTACCAGATCAAGAACTCTAGTAGTAGCATGTCAGGTGCTGTTTTGTACACTGTGGCAAAAGTTTTAGGACTGCAGGGGACAGCAGCGAACTGCGCATGTGCTGAGCTCGCGAGAACTCACTGAGTTCCGTGGCTTGCACTAGTCCCATGGAAAATAATACTGACTGTGGCATCGTATGGGTCAAAATAGGTCCGTGTGGCACCAGACGTAATGGCAAAAAGGTTCCAGCAAGATCAACGCCACCAACAACCTAGCTATATAAGACACCTGGTGTCTCCCTAATCCTGGGACCTGCTGCAACTGAAAGTGGGAGAAAGGTTGCAGAGACAACAGTGCAACCTCAGCATGATATCACATGAGGTGGAGATTGGTGAGCCAGGAGTTGGGGCTGCAGAGTTCTTGGTGGAAAGCTAACATAAGAACCCAGACGTGGCACTCGCTAGAGGTTGTGGCACAAGTGGCTGCAAGCAAACAGTTGTGTACCAATGGCCATAAGTAAAATCACATTGTAGACCTGTGGGTGACACAGCTTAGAAAACTGCCCCAAGGAGAAGACTCCACTGTAAAGGAGCAAAACCCTATGCCAAAGTCAGAGTTAACTGAGAAAGACATCGAGAAAACGGGGGATACAGAATTCAGAAAACTCATTATAAAGCTTCTGATCAACAATGAGAAGCACATACAAGAGTTCAAAGAATTTAAGGAATATGTTAAACAGGAAATAGCAGCAAGAAAGCAAATCAAGGCTGATATATCAGAAATTAAAAACACAGTAGAGCAAATTAAAAGTACAATGGAGAGTCTCCAAAATAGAATGAAACAAAGCAGAAGAAAGAACCTTAGAATTGGAAGATATTTCCTGTCATCGGGGGAAGCAAACAAAAAGCTGGAAGTAGAGCTGGATCAGGCTAAAAAAAAATTCAGGATTTGAAAGACATTATTAAGAGGCCTAATATAAGAGTTATGGGAGTCCCAGACGGTGCAGAAAAAGAAACTGGTTTTACAAATATATTTAATGAAATAATAAGGGAAAATTTCCCTAATCTAGAAACAGAATTGGGAAACAAGATCCAGGAGGGGCACAGAACTCCCAACAGGCTTGATCAAAAGCGATCTTCACCAAGACACATGATTATCAAGCTCTCTTCAATTGAACATAAGGAAAAGATCCTTAAACGTGCTCATGAAAAAAATCAATTGACATATAAAGGAATGCCAATTAAACTCACAGGAGATCTCTCACAGGAAAGTCTACAGGCAAGAAGAGAATGGACTGGCATATTCCACATTCTAAAAAAAAAAAAAATTGTCAGCCCAGGATAACATATCCAGCAAAGCTTTCCCTTGTCTTTCAAAATGAAATAACATTCTTCCACAGTCAAGAAAAGATAAATGAATTTACCTCTGCCAAACCTGCCCTACAAATGATACTCCAAGATGTTCTCTTGACAGAGAAGAGGAATAGCACCTACCAAAACCAAAGGCAAATGGGAAGAACATCCCAGTAAAATGACATCAGAAGACTAAATCAGTGATCAACCCGTTCCTAAAATGACAGGACCAAAGTACCACCCATACATATCAAACCCTGAATGTAAATAGCTTAAGCTCAATCAAACATCATAGATTAGTAGACTGGATTAAAACACAAAACCCATTTATTTGTTGTCTAGAAGTGACACATTTCGCCACCAAAAATCAGCAGAAACTGTATCTCACGGATTTGGATTTTTTTGTTTTGGTTAGTTTCATCTCTTCAAAGCAGTTTTTTCTGATTAAATTCTTCAGTGACTCACAGATCATAGAGTAGCATCATTTTCCTCAAGAAGGTTCTTGATTTTCATTTCTTCAGTGACACATTAGTCATTTAATAGCATGTTATTTAACTTCATGGTGTTGTTAATTTCTTTTTCCTTCCTGTTGTTGATTTTGTTTTGTGACTTTTCATTTAAGGGGATGTACAGTAGCTGTGTAATGGAGACTGTCATATCTAGCAACATGTTATTTAACTTCATGGCATTGTAAATTTCTATTTTTCTTCCTATTGTTGATTTTGTACTGTGACTTTTCATTTAAGGGGATGTACAGTAGCTGTGAAATGGAGACTAACATCCAGATGTGAGGATACAATGTAGTATGCATTTCTGCTTCCAGACAAATATGGACTAACAATGAAACTGTTTACTATATCTTGACAATAGGATGCTGGACTCTCTGCCATTGTCCATGCCCACAATGATGGACATATGACTTATATGAAGAACTATACTTTCGTAATGTTATATGAAACCGTATCATAAAATGATAATAAATAAATATTAAAAAGGAAATCTAGTGACACACATTGTCATATGTATTAAATACTTTAATATAAAATTTAGGCTACATAGAAATGCCGCAGTGGCAGTGTCCCCCATTTCCAAACAATGGTTTATAGTTTTTCCTTCTGTCTTGGATTAATACTGTTATCATGAGCGTGGCTTAGGGGCTGTCTCATGAAAGTTCTCTCTCTCTCCCATTTATATATACAGTGTGTCTTTCTAATAGTTCTCTTTGTTTTCCTCTTTGCCTTTATTATTTTAACACATAACTTTCTATGTACTATTTTAATAGGCTAGAAGTTCAGTACAAGATATTTCTTACTTTTTATGCTTATATTTTCCATGAGTTTGCATTATGACCCTTAGAGAGCATAGGTGACCTTTGAATACCATTCAGGCTCTGCCTTGTTGTCCCACTTCAAGTCTCACCATAAATTATCAAATGAAATGTTTATTCCATAGGCTCCAGCTCGAAATCATTTGAAGCATTTTCGCTGGCAATTAATCTTAGAAATTTAATGAATCTCAGTGAACATATTTTCTTCCGTTGACAAACAGAAAAAACATGTATACTTACTTTGTAATATTTTATATACTATACTAGCAGCCACCAAACAATTTTGTATAAAGGAATGCTTTTTTTCAGAAGCTATAAATCACAAAGAAGTGTGTGGGTGGGTGAGCATGTGCTGGAACATGGAGACAGAGGGAGGGAGAATTGGAAAATGGAGATTAGGAGTCCAGATGTGGGAGTCCATCATATGACAGGTGGCAAGACTGCAGACTCAAACCGCAGAGTGGCATCAGGGAATGGGTATTTGCTGCAGTTGCTCTCCAACTGCTAGGGAGATATGGCAGTAGCCACTGGCATGGGGAACTAACAGTAAGACTTTTAGCTCTATTGGCATTCTGCTAACTAAGAACCTTGACATCCAGACACTAGTCTTACTATATTACATGTATCAGAATTACGGAACTGAAAATTCTAACTATGCAGCTTTATATCTTTTTGAAGTATGTGTGAAGCTGGAGAATTAACTTCCTTTCTTTCTCTTCTTGTTATGCCCGAGAAGAGATTAAGTAGGTTATCATGAAACTCTTTTGAGTATAGTAGCCACTGTGGCAGAGTTGCTCGGTTTTGATTTTCATTAAGGTAGGAGGGCTGTGTCAAAACTCGGCAAACAACCCTTCTTTGCTGTTTCAACAAGATTAGGAAAGAAATCTAATGTTACTATTATGGTGTATTAACTGCCACTATCTTTCCTAGCTGTGTTTTAAGGGGTGACAGGATTCTGGGGATACTCTTTACTGTCAAATGTCCTGTGTTCTGGCTAGTATGACAGAATAAAGACAGTTTTTTTTTCTCTCTTCAGCCATCGAGCCTATGACTTCCTTACTGATGGCCATTGTGGTCTCTTCAGATTAAGCATGATTGTATTAAAGTGCAGGATTATACAGAAGTACTCAATTTAGTGGTGTAATTGCAAATATGGTTACCCAATAGTCAGTTTCTGCTTTCAGTCTGTGCCACATGAAACAGATGTGTACACTTGTGCGAAGATCTCAAGAAACTGATTTATTTTGACATTTCAACTATTTACAGCTTACTCAAGTGGATATTTTTGGTAACGTTTTGACTGAAGTTTTTGTGATTAGCTGTGTGGTAGAGATTTCCAGCTCTACTTGGATAAGAATGTTGCTCTTTTTATTCAAAAACACCTGAAGGCCTTAGGAAAATACCAGGTATTGCTGAATTCTTGTTATAGTTTATTTTTTGTTTTCCTCAGCTATAAAATGAGATTGATAAAATTGCATGTATGTGAATGTGGCTGATACGGTCTCTACAACTACAGTGAATTGTCAATAAGTGTTTAGTTTAGAACAAGCAATCATTAGAAAATACTGACATATTCAGTACGTTTTCATTTTCCTATAATACCAAATTGTAATTTCCTGGAGGACAAAGTTCATTTGTTCCAGAACATATAACTGAACCAAATAAAACAAATTGCACAAAAGATTCTCCAATAAATATAACTGCAAATGTGACTCAAATCAATGCATTGGTCATCTAGTTGTCAGTATGATTAGGTCGTTTGTCCGTATCTTCAAAAAATTAAATGTGCATGAGGGAAACATGCCTCTGCCCTTAAAAGCCTTTTACATGCAGCATGTTCTAATGCAAGCAAGCCTGAGATCACATTGTGGCATAGTCTAAGCATTTATTAATGAACAGGAGCAAATAACGCCGCACAACCTTCTTCTGGAAAATGCCCCCACTGTTTGTCTCTCTAGGGTTTCTAGGAAGTTAGGTAATACACTTCACATAAAAGAATTTTCTGTAAAGCAAATACTTGATATTATGAAGGCAGAGTCACTTGGCAGAATCCCTCCATGTTATAGCCGCATGTAGATTGAAGACTCAGGGCACTGGTTGAATGTTTAAATCTGCTAATCTTGCCAGATTTTCCAGTATCCTACAGGAAAGCTTCAAAGTAAACTGTCTAGGCAACCATATATTTGCACGCTAATTCAGCTGGTGCAGATTTATGTAGTTGTATGTGGAAGGCTTCTACTAGCTCTCTTTGGAGTGAGGATCTCTGAAAAGGTATCCTTCAGAAATTAGCTCAACAATTCTGGAATGCGCATTATTGAGTAGGGCAATTCATGTGGCAACTTTCACAACCTCACTTGGAAGAGTTAATTTATAAGCTCTCCGTGTTGAACTTTCTAAAACTAAGTTAGAGACAATACAAAGATAACTTCTCTCTCATATTTTGCCTGAAATACCTTCTGGAATGTATGTTTTCAGTGAAGGTGATTCTGATGAACTCTTCCATTCTAAGCACATGACCACAGATGCCAGGCCTGTACATTCTTCCTTTCCTCATGTGTGTCATTTTTGAGATTCTGTCTTCATGGCCTCTTTTGGAGGCAGACTCTTGCTACTAAGGTACATTGCACACCTAATGAAGCTACCTCAGTGACCCAGGCCTATGCAGCAAAAAATTCTTAAGGGAGTGGAAAAAAATCTCATTATCAACAAGCTGTAGTTTTGGACAGTGACAGGATGTGTCGAGTAAGTTCTTCAGTCACAGCAATGTCAATCAAGGTTTGTTAACGATGGCTTAAGGCTATATCCACACTACATCATTTAATTGCTTATTTTTGAAAAAAAATTTGAAATATGGCCATACATACTTTTGTATATATATTATCTGTTTCAGCATTCACATTATGATGTCATAATTAAGCACAGAGATGATATGTGACCTGTAAAGCCATATATATATATATATATATTTTTAAAGATTTGTTTATTTTTATTTGAAAGACAGATATACAGAGAGGCGTAGAGAGACAGAGAGGTCTTGCAATCATTAGTTCACTCCCGAATGGCTGCAATGGCTGAAGTAGAGCCGATCTGAAGCCAGGAGCCAGGAGATTCATCTGGGTCTTCCACATGAGTGCAGTGTGTCAAGGACTTGAACCATCTTCTACTATTTTCGCAGGCCAGAAGCAGGGAGCTGGACAGGAAGTGGAGCAACCAGGATGCAAACGGGCACCCATAGAGGATGTCAGTGCCACAAGGGAGAGGATAAGCCACTGTGTCATTCTGAGCCAGATAAATTTGTCATTGGTCAACACAGAAGAAAAGGTTGCTGATTCTTAATACATATTGGGTAGTGAAGAACATCCACTTCAGCTTCAATTTCTTTATCTCTCAGTGGGATAGCAGCATTATGTGTACCATAATGATTTTGATGATTAAATAAGTGATGACTATAAAAGCAATTAGAGCAGTACCTGAAATAGAGATTGAGTGATTAGCAGTAAACAAATAAACACAAGTTAGCTGTTAGATGAAATCATAAAAGCAAACATAGCTCAATATTCTCAGTGTGTCACCTTCTGAGAGACTCTTGCTTATGTATGCTGTATCTTCTCCAGGACTCTAGGGATAGAGCCTTGGTTTCACAGATGATGGCTTTATTCATTCCCCATCAGACAATGAATGTCTACTCTTCACCAATAGACCTACACGTGCAATTTGTTAAGGTGAAAATGGTTATACACCTCCAAAATTGATATGTTGGGCTCGACGCAATAGCGTAGTGGCTAAAGTCCTCGCCTTGCATGCGCCCGGATCCCATACAGTCACCAGTTCTAATCCCGGCGGCCCTGCTTCCCATCCAGCTCCCTGCTTGTGGCTTGGGAAGGCAGTCAAGGATGGCCCAGAGAATTTGGACCCTACACCTGCGTGGGAGACTCGGAAGAGTTCCTGTCTCCTGGCTTCAGATTGGCTTAGCTCCAGCCGTTGTGGTCACTTGGGGAGTGAACTATTGGACAGACGATCTTCCTCTCTGTATATCTTCCTCTGTACATCCACTTTTCCAATAAAAATAAAATAAATTTAAAAAAATAAAAAAATTGATATGTTGACATCTTTCTTCCGAGGTTTTGGCATTAATAGGTGGACTCTTTGCAAAGTAAACCCCTCATTGACTCTGCCTTAATGAATAGGATTAAAGGATTTATAAAAGTAGTCCTTGGAGGCTTCTTTTCCTCTTCTGCCATTTAAAGATTCTATCAGTGTCTCCCGTCCCGCGGAAGAAATCACCCGACACACTGGAGATCGTCCGAGGTGCTTTTATTCCAACCTTCAGTTCCTTCCTTGGGGCAGAAGCCCCTGGTTTATATAACCCTCCTATCCGTTAAATCCGTTAAAACAGTTACTCTGCCGCGTTCCGTTAAAAACCGTTACGCAGAAGCCCCGCCCCTCCCCGAAAGCCCCTGACTTATCTGTCAATCCTATCCAATCAGCTTACACACCCGAGGCATGCGGTAAAGGGCCAATCACAGGGCACTTCCAAGGCTCCAAGAGGCAGTAGGGTCCAGGCATCATCTTAGGGCAGGGCATTGTCAGTGCCCCCAACAAGATTCAACTATAAGATACATTCTATGAACTAGGAGACTAGGCACCCGATCTTTTGGCACCTGGATTTGGACATTTCTAGCCTCTGGAATTGTGAGCAATAAACTTGTTGTTGATAAAAAACCCAGACTAAACAAAATAACCAGACTAGGGCAAAAATTTTATGTTAATAAATGCAGTTCTGCTGTAACAACCTAAAGATATTGAATTGACATTTGAATTGGTGTATGTGCTGAGATTAGAAGAGTTTGAAGAATCTGGCTATTGCAAGCTTATATTGCTATAAACACACTGTTAATGGACATTTTGGTCAGGGCTTGGAAAATCCTCAATTGGGCAAAACTTTAATATTCTTAGGGATTACCTCAGAATTCATGATTAGAATATTAATAAAAATATGAAATGTAAAAGGCATTCTGATGAGAGCTCAAATGAAAATGAGGAATATGCTTTTGGAAACCAGAAGGAAGGTCATGCTCATTATAAAGTGCCCATGAACTTCACTGAGCTTGTTGAAAGTATGGCATAGCTTCCTGTGACTACTTACACTGAGTTGTGAGAAGAGAGAAATGAATTCAAAATAGAATTTATAATCAAAAGAGAAGCAGAACTTGAAGATTTGGAATATTCTCGGCCTGATAGTCTTGTTGAGAATGAAAAAAAAGGCTCAACAGAAAAGCTATTCTCTTATAAGAGCACCAAATGTGTGTGGCCAATCGACTCTTTGATAAGGAAACTAATATCAAAATTTGGTATTCACTGAAAAAATACATGAATGACCATTGAACGAATTTCAGAGCTATCTTGTCGTGCAACTTGATGGCTGTGGGGAAACCACTTTGTGAAAACAGGGACTTTGCCAATTGCTTTCCTGTGCTATCTTAAGTCTGCTCCTTGATTTCTGGAACAGGGCTTCTTAGCCATCTCGAGTGTGACTCCACTGAGCTCTGATACAGCGCAAGCCACAGTGACCATTTCTCCACAGGCACAGAGAATAAACTGTGGCAGTTCGTGTGGCGCCGTTTCAACAGGCTAGCAAAGTGCATGAGCCATGGCTATATGGGCACCAACAAATAGATTTCTAAGGATGTGTCAGAGAGTGTCAGAGTCCAGGCAGTGACTTCCACAGTGCTGGTGGCTCCAAAGAGACCCTTCACCAAGGTTGTGCTCAGTAGGGACATGCTGTTCCCTGTTGGAATGGCAATGTCTATCCCGTGCCAGTCCTGTTATTTTATTTTGCTAGCACATAACTTGTAGGATTTCACAAGTTCACAGATAGAAAGGAATTTGATACAGACTGAACTGTACCTTGTGTCTGATTAATATCTAAGTGAGATGATAATTTGATCAGAATTTTAAATTTTTAAAGATTTATATTTGAAAGGAAGGAATGAGAGAGATTTTCCATCCACTCTACAAATGGTCACAAAAGACAAGACTGGGGCAGGCTGAAGTCAGGAGCCTGGGGATTCTTCTGGATCTCCCACATGGGTATAGCAGCCCATTCTCTGATGCTTTCCCAGGCACACTAGCAGGGAGTTGAATCAGCGGTGTAGCAGCCAGGGCACAAACGAGTATGCATATGCAATGCCTGTATCTCAGGTGGCAGCTTTATCCACTGCACCACAATACTGATGTCAAGATTTATGATTTTTTTTAGTTTATACTTGAATGAATTGAGTTTTAAGAAGCTATTTAAATAAGAGAATTGCAGTTTATATATGAGAATATGAGTTTGGGGTCAGGGACAATATGTAAAAATGTTTGTGTCCTTATCCCCATCATAGTAATATTAAGAGATGGGCATCTTCGGGAGGATATTAGCTAATGAGAGCTCTGTCATCATGAGTGAAATTGGCACCTGCTATGGTGTGGTAAATCATCTGTGTGTCTCCCAAAGGCCCTTATGCTAAATCTTCAGTCCTCAGAATCTTATATTAATTAATTAGGGGTGAATTTAATTGAATTATCATGTCTGAATGTGACCCATTTGAAAGTGATTTTGAATAGATAGGTTATTGTGGTGGAGCTCTTATGAGCTCTTATACCATTGTGGCTACTTAAGGAGTGTGCTGTTTTTCTTTGCTTCCTGAAATACCATGTGATTGCCCCTCCACCACCCTCTGTTGTCACCAGAGGCCTGAACTAATGTAGTTGCCTGATCTTGGACTGTGAACCTCCAAACTCTATGCCGACATGAAACTTCTTGATTCCTAAGTAGCATCTCTTAGACGCTTCAGCTAAACTTGTAATATGTACTAAGGGATTATACTACTGTGGTAATATGAGGTGACATGGTGGAAGAAGCAAATAGGAGTGGAGAAAGGAGATGGGGAGGGGTGAATCCCTATACCCACAAAAAATGTATTTTGGCAAAAATTAAAAGTGAGTGCAAGTCTGATGAATACAAAGTCCTTATGAAAGACCTGTTGGCTCCCTGTGCTATTTAGGACAAAGAAAAGCTGTCAGTTATGAGGAAGAGACTCTAATCATATGCAGAACCTGCTGCTTGATCTTGGGATTTCCAAACTCTTGAACTGTGAGCAATATATCTGTATTATTTACAAATCATCCAGTGTTTATAAATTACCTGGTATAAGTTCTTTTTGTTAGAACATGCTAAATAGACTAACCCTGTTAATGACTTTCCATTCTCATCCAAGGTGACACTTCTATTGCTATTCTGCTGATTTTTTTCACCAAATAGATTGCAACATTGGAGAACAGGGTTAAAACTTCTATTGCTATTCTGCTGTCTTTCTTCCTCATTTAATTCCTATCCTCATTGTCAATTGTGTCCCAACAAGAATTTTACAGCCTGGTTTGCATTTGATAGATTATGCCAGCGATAAAGATAGATCTTTGACCAGAGGTACATTTCAAAGTTTGGATTCTTTTTATCATGGCAGTGTTTTATGCCCAGACACTGTGCATACACGTGTGTGTGTGTGTGTGTGTGTGTGTGTGTGTGTGTGTTTGTTGGGGGGGGGGGTGCGGGTGTGCTCTCCTGGAGGGTGAGCAGTTTGGACTGGAACACAATGTGCCTTGTCAGGGGTTTGGAAGTCCTCTGGATTGAGACTGCCAGACGGTGGATGATGCAGACCTTTTTAGAAGAGAAATGATCAGAGACGTTCTCAGAGGATGATAGTTGTGTAAGTAAAAGGCCAGTAGATAAGCATAGAAACGCTGCCAGTCTGCTTTATTATGCCCATTAATTAGCTTGTTGGAGATTCACTTGAGTCTTCCAAGCTATCGGATCATATTAGAGTCCAGGACAGAGCTATAACTCAACAGGAGGTCCACAATTTTTTAAAAGTAATTCCTTAATTTCAGCCAGTGCTTAAAAAAAGTGTAACTCAGGAAGATGCTCAATTTCATGATGGATTACATGTTCTGTATACTAGTTTTGAAAAAAAAGATGGTTAGCCAGTGAAAGCAGACACTGAGATGTAAAGCAGCCAAAAGAGAACTGAGCCACTGACATTTTAGTAGGGTACGTTTTTGAAGGCTAGCCAGGTAGTAATGCATTGATAGGTTTTATTTAAGCAGCATATGCTCTGCTGACCCTTGAGTTGTCAGAGTCCCTATTCTCCTGTGTGAGAGCAGCCAAAGGGTTGCTGACTCTGGGAAAGTGAAAAAGGAAAGGGACTGACCTATTTATTCCTTCATATTGCCCCTTGCCCCATGGCCTTATCAAGATAATTTCATTTGCTTATGATAATTACCCTGTTCCCCAATGTTGCAATCTATTTGGTGAAAAAAATCACTACTCTCTCTCTCTCTCTTGCTGTGTGTGCGTGTTTCTGGAGGCATTTATCCCCAGGGAGGCCAGGGTATTTTTTGCCAAGAATAGTACTATTCAAAGAAGAAAGAACCCTTAAAACCTTTCTCAGGTGTGACCAGTGGGTAGCATCTGGTCAAGAATAGATCATATTACAGTCCAGCCTATGCTGCAATTTTAATCTTTTTGCAAGGAATGAGATAAAAATGCTAATTTTAGATATTTAATCATTTTCGGGGACTTGCTCATTTAAAATTAGTGCACAAAATGGAATGTGTAGGCATTTTAAAAAGGATATTATTTATGTCATAGTATATTCCACACACCTTAGTGTTCAGTTCTAATCGCATTTTCATGAAAAGAATTGAAGCTAAATACGTCTTCCTGGATGCAGAGTTTGGTACTCCTAGGATGCATATGCTTAAGCCTCTTTTGGAAACTGTCCTTTTTTAAGATTGCTTGCCCATATTTTATGACTGCTTTCTTGCCCTTATGAATCTTGCTTTGCTGCTAAATTGCGCATGGGTGAGAAGATTCATGCTTAAAATTGCAAGTCACAGGGATTAATCTTTAAGCTGAAAGATGATTCTCAGATAAATTTTTGGCTCCTTCTCATAGCCATGGTTTTAAAAATTAATTGTAGAGATACTTATCCTAATTACTTCTTTTTGGCATGGCAGAGACAGTATAACCACACAAAAATATTTGGAGGATGAAAAGAAATAACATTCTGCTTGTAATCTTATGATTCCAAATAACTTCTTTTGAGCATTCTCTCTTCTACGCAATGTCCGCAAGCACAATCTTTTTACATAGCTGTTAAATTTTGTGTGTGTGTAGCTCTGTATTCTGTTTTTGTAATGCTATATAGTATAAGTTTTAAACATTTTGAGAAATTGCTAGTTGGCATAGATCTATCTCTCCAACTCTATCTAATCTATATACTACTCCCCTCCTTCCTTTTTCTTCTTTCTTCACTTTATCCTGTTTTCCTTTCTCCCCATCCTTCTTCCTGCATTTTTTATTCTCCTCTTTCTTCTTACTCCCAATTTTCCCCTTTAATTTTTCTGCACTTTCTTTTTCTCCTTCTGCAGAGAATATAGCTTTAAAAATATTCCATAGATATGAACAGTGTGGAAGTTTAGTAGGAGGAAAAAAAGAAACTTGAAATCTGGAAGAATCACCTAGATGCAGAGCAATAGGCATGCAAAAACATTAGCTTAGGAGCAGTAACATTATATAGTTATTGAGTTCTTTGAAATTTCAAGTGAAAAACATTTTATTTTAATGTGGAGGTAGGAGAAGAGAGGAAGGAGGAGGAGGGTGAGGCATAATGAGAGACTGAGGGCATGTTCCCATCTGCTATTTTACTTCTAGTTTCCCATTGTTGCAGAAACCAGGCCAAGACAAAGAAGAATCAAGAAATGAGAACTGAAAACAGTGTTTGGGAATCACAGGATACCATCAGATGACCAAGTACATGAATTTTAGGAGTTCCTGGGGATATGGAATAAAGAGAATGATTTAGAAAATTTATTCAGTTTGGTAATAGCTGAAAATTATACCAATATGGAGTAAGATATGGACAGCTAAAGGGATCACATAGAGCCCCATATAGAACTGATTAGAAAAAATTTTCAATGTGACATGTTATAGTCAGACTTTCAAAAATAACACATAAAGAGACTATCCTAAAATGTTCAAAATATAAATGCCAAATCACTTTTAAAGGCATTCCCTTCAGAATGACGGATTCCACAATAGAAAATTCTCAGGTCGATAAACGGTGGAGAGATAGAGTTCAAGTTCTGCAAGAAAAAAAAAAAAACAATCAAATAAATAAAACCAAAAAAGCCTTTCCCGGAGCATTTGCCTAGCAAAACTCTCATTCATAAATGAAAGAGAAATAAAGACCTTCTAAGACAAGCAAAAACAAAAACAATTTCTCACCACCTGGCCAGTCTTACAAATGATACTTACAAATATACTACACAGAGAAACAGAGAAATAACCAGCACCACGAAAGAAGTGTGAAAATGTAATTCCTCCTAATCAAAACAGACAGGAGACACAAAATAAATACTAGGAATATTGTGGGGGAAACAGAAGATACACCATTGTTTATCAATAAAAACTTTGACTGTAAATGAACTAAAGAATCCAATTAGAAAATAAATTGAATGGATTAAACTCTGTCTATAGTAAATGAAAAACACACTTCACCAATAAAGATACGCAGAAGGAAAGGATGGAAGAAGATATTCCGTGCAAATGGAAATAAAAATTGGCAAAAATACCTATCCATGTACAAAAATAATTAGAATTTAAGACAAAAACTGTTAAAAATAGACCAAATGTCATGGTTTCTCTTATTTGTAGTAGTAAAAAAAAATATATATATATATATATATGTATATATATATATATATGGAAGGGATAAAATTTGTGCAGATGTCAAATCATTTGGTATATAGTTAGGGATAACGCTGCACTGAATCATAGCATGTAAAGGAAAACAAACTCATATTTCAATTGATAACAAATGGGAATAGTGAGGACCAGAGGGGTACTACAAATGTCTTTTTCTTAATTTGGTTGCTTTTAATAAGTGTGATCAGATGATAAAGTTTCATTTATCTTTATATTTATATATAGTTTTGATATGTATACTGTAATTTAATAAGACATTGTAAAAGTGATACATTTGAAAACAGGATATCACAATGGATACAGACATATATTTAAAACATATCTCCTCTTTCAATGTTTGTGAGGAGCATTCTAAAATTTTGAAAGTATAAAAAGTCCTTGACAAAATGTAATATAATAGAATAATTTCTTAAAAAATATTAATTAAATATAAAACAGACATGTAAAATGAATACAAGATTAACTGTAACATACATGCAACACATTTTTAAAAAAGATTTATTTTATTTTTTATTGGAAAGGCGGATATACAGAGAGGAGGAGAGACAGAGAGGAAGATCTTCGATCTGATGGTTCACTCCCCAAGTGAGCGCAATGGCTGGAGCTGAGCTGATCCGAAGCCATGAGCCAGGAACTCTTCCAAGTCTCCCACGCAGGTGCAGGGTCCCAATTCTCTGGACCATCCTCGACTGCCTTCCCAAGCCACAAGCAGGGAGCTGGATGGGAAGCAGGGCTGCCAAGATTAGAACTGGTGACCATATGGGATCCGGGCGCATGCAAGGCGAGGACTTTAACCACTACGCTATCGCGTCGGGCCCAACACGTTTTATTTTATATATTATACCTGTGGTCAGAATTTAGTTTTAGGAGGTACAACACCACTTCAAAACATCTGTTAGACTCTTTGTTTCACCACTTATTTTCTATATTTAAAATCTCCTTTGTACTAACTTCTGACACTTAACCTTTATGAAAATCTCTGATGAAGTTTGTGACATGGGATGTGCATGGCTTTTTGCAATATTAAGGAGAAATTTTAAAGAAAAAACTCGTTCGGGCCTTGGGATTCGGGGGCAAGTGCCGCTCCTCACAGTGTGGCAGCTGTGGGGGGTGCCCCTGCCGGGTCGGACCCAATGCTGGGGGCTCACGCCAAAGACACTGCCGCAAGGCAGTGAACGAGTCCTCGGCCTCCCCCAGGACCCAAGAGAGCTCTTCCCTCAGGGTAAGTACGCCATGAGGGAACTTGGGAACTGGGTTAAAATTCCTAACTCCGCCCAGCTGCTAATATCTTGTGGCAGGGTGAGTTTGGGAGGAGTTCGGGCCTTGGGATTCGGGGGCAAGTGCCGCTCCTCACAGTGTGGCAGCTGTGGGGGGGTGCCTCTGCCGGGTCGGACCCAATGCTGGGGGCTCACGCCAAAGACACTGCTGCAAGGCAGTGAACGAGTCCTCTGCCTCCCCCAGGGTGGCCAGTGCACCATGTGGTGCCAGGCTCTGCCTGCTGGCTGCCTGGCTAGGGAGCTCTGGGGTATTGGTTGTCTGAATCGCTGCTTAGGTAGCTAGTTGAGTCAAGGATGCTAAGTCACACTGACTAAGACAGAGGCCAGGACAAGTGAGGGACTGAGACAAGCTGAGTCGGAGCAACCACTGGCAGGCGCATGATCTACGGCTAGGAACAGGCCCAGTTGGGGAGGCATGGGGACACCTTAACTGGGTTGAGGTTCCCACCAAGGGGTGCGTGTGCTGGAATGGGGGCTGCATTCTATCTAGGAAACAGTTGTAGTCACCTGAGGCACTAGTGTGGGCTGGGATTGGATGCACCAGGCCAGTTCAGATCCCTACACCATCTGGTGTCATGAAGAACCAGAGGGTAGATGTGGGACTGATTAGGCTGGGTCCCAATCCCCTCTTGAGCCATGCGTGAGCTGTATGTGGGTATGGTCGAGCCATGGCCGGGCTGAAACATCCAACAACAAGAACCAGAATGGGGTGAAAGCCAGCCAGGAAAAGCCACTGTTCCTGCTAAGACAGGAGGTGAACTGGGTAGGGTTGGCTCAAGGACCCCCTGGCATGCGCAAAATCTGCCATTGGGAGGGGTTCTGATGGAGGAGCCTGGGCAACTCCTCTGGCAGGACACAGTCCCTGCAGGTTAGCGCAAGAAGCATGATAGGAAACAGCCCAGAATAGGCCATGGAAAGTTTCCCACTGGCACACATTCAGCATGGGTCAGGAGCAGACCAGGCTGAATCAGTTCATGTCACCCACTGGCAAATCCGATCACCAGAACAGAGTGTGGAATGAGCCGGGTTTGGTTGCGACAAAACCAGTACACATTATGGAATGCCAGGGCGTGGTTGCCTGTACTGGATATGAATGCAGCATCCAACCAGCACACGTGAGATCCAGGAAGGGAGGGGCAGAACTGGCAGGGGGATTAAGGGGCTGGTCCCCTCGCTGGACAGCTACTCCCACTGGAGAGCGTGGGCTGGGATAGAGACAGACCAGACTAAGCAAGGCTACATCACCTGTGCGCTGCATGTGGATTAGACCAGGGAAAAGCCAGGCTGGGCTGATTATTCCTGCTGGTGCAAGCACAAACTAGAGTGGGTGAGGGATGTATGGGCATAGCCGCAAAAGCTGGCACTGGGGACTAATTCTGTCAAGTCAAATCACAGAACCACATAAAGAGTGCATAAACGGGGACAGAGAGACCTGAGAGGGAAAAAGTGGGTTCCCCTTCTTGGGTCACTATTCCCGTGGGAGGGCATGAAAACTAGGACGGGAGCTGGGATGGCTAGATAGAGAGGCACTCAACAACACCCGTGAGGGTTGGATGGTTGAGTTGGTTAGATAGAACTAAGCTTTAATACCCATTGACAGGTGCAAGAGCCAAAGGGGATGGGAGACAGACTGGTCTTCTGCTGCACATACTGGCAAACCAGGGTAGGGGGCGGGCCTGATGGGGGTTATTGTGGGTCGCCCCAACTAGGCTGCAGCTCCCACTGGTTAATGTAAGGGCCGAACCAGACTGGACTGCAACACCCATTGGTTCCAGTGCAACTCGGGACCGAAAACAGAACCAACCCAGCAATTGCAACCACCAGCTGATCGTGGTGATGGACTGTGCCGGGCCCTGTGCTTGCTAGAACATACAAGAAACTAGTCTGGGAATACCTCAAAGTTTCTTTGGAGATCTCCCCAATCGAACTGCTGGCCTCAGAACTCTAATCAAGAAAAGACAGAAGACAGAGCAGATCAATCATTCATCTCAGCTATATGTTGGCAGCGAAATATGGGGCAAACGGAGACTTTATAATGGACCATATCAATCAGTGGACGACCTCATCGAGCGAAACTGGCAGCGATTCATAACCGGAGAGCTATTAACACCACTCGAGCACATATCTCAGAGCATGCCCCACATCCGGGACTTGGGGTGGGCGGGAAACCGGGTGGGGCTTCTCCCTCAATATCCCCCTTTACCTCAGATACATGATGGAAACAATATGGACATAATAGTATTACCCACTTCCCTATCGCCTTGAACCTTTTTTTTTTCTTTTTCTTTCTTTAACTGTAATTAACTATGTAAAGATTGTCAACAATACAATAAAATAGATTAAAAAAAAAGAAAAATAAATATTACTTCCAAAAGGAGTTCCATAGAATGTTTTAAGTGTTCCCTATAAGGATTAACTCCAAACCCCTGATAATGTCCTTATTCTTTCTTTCTTTGCAAAATGGACTCAGTGTTCATAACAAGCACGTTTCTGTAATAATAGCTAACACTCTCCCTAAGCCCTGGTTTGTCTTAGGCTCAGTGGAGAATTTTTCACAATGATATGGGATACACTCTCTTGTCTGCATTGCTACTTCATATATGATTTGCAAAGGACACACTTGCCATTCACAGCATTCAACATCCACACAATTGGCTAAACTCCTGATGGTTAGAAGCAGTGTGTTAGGGCTAAGCCAAGTGTCAGGAACTCCATCCAGAACTCCCTCATGGGTGGCAGGAGACGAAGTTCTTATGCCATTTGCCACTGCCTTCCCAGGTGCATTGGCAGGTAGCTGTATCTGGTGCGGAACAGCCAGAATTGAAACAGGTGGTCGTAGGAAATGCTGCTGTCACAGGTACCGGTCCAACCTGCTATGTGATTATGCCAGCTCTTATTTATACTCTTACATTACTTGGTAGTTAGATAAAAATTTTGTATGTTGAAACATTGTGATTTTTGTTCTCCTTTATATAAATTGGATCAAAATGCATGTATTTTGTTCTCCCCTTCAATTGTAGGTTATATATGTTTGTAGTTAAGCTATTTTCACTATGGTATTTAATTTGATTTATATGCTTACTCCACTACTTTAACCTCCAAATTCTTTTTTTTTTAGTTTCTTTCTTTCTTTCTTTCTTTCTTTCTTTCTTTCTTTCTTTCTTTCTTTCTTTCTTTCTTTCTTTCTTTCTCTTTCTTTCTTTTCTTTCTATTTTTTTTGAAAGTCAGATACACAGAGAGGAGGGCACAGAGGAAGATCTTACATCAGCTGATTCACTCCCCAAGTGGACGTAATGGTTGGAGTTGAGCCATTCCAAAGAAAGGATCCAGGAACCTCCTCCGGGTCTTCCATGTGGGTGCAGGGTCCCAAGACTTTGGGCCATTCTTGACTGCGTTCCCAGGTAA
Source organism: Ochotona princeps (assembly GCF_030435755.1). Taxonomy (NCBI): domain Eukaryota; kingdom Metazoa; phylum Chordata; class Mammalia; order Lagomorpha; family Ochotonidae; genus Ochotona; species Ochotona princeps. Next base: position 98,041,589 of record NC_080865.1, read on the forward strand.
CACAAGCAGGGAGCTGGATGGGAAGCGGAGCTGCTGGGAATGGAGCCCATATTGGATCCCGGTGTGTGCAAGGTGAGGCCCCCTAGCTGCTAGGCTACCACACCGGGCCCTTAACCTCCAAATTCTTAAGTTAGTTGTACTCAAAGGATGAAAGCCAACTAAATTTATGTTGTTTCGAAGTGGGAACTCGGAGAAATCATTATATTGGATTAGGTCATTACGATGGGTCTCTCATGGCTGAACTCTAATTGTTTATAAGATAATACGTAGTGTAGATTTGGAGAAATAACATAGACTGACTTACTCATTCCTTGTTTCCTGCCATGGGATTTGCTGTATTAGCTAGAGACTCTGTCAGAAACAATACCATCATTTGAAGTTGAAACAGTTGGGCTTGCCTTGTCTTGGACTGAATCCCCAGAACTGTGAGCCAAACTAAACCTCTCTTTACTCCATACTTGACCTGTGTCAATTATGTAACTGTAGTAATGGAAAGGTGACTTATGTGGTTTTGTTTATATCCTTTCATATTTCTGGCAATGTGTCTTTCCTGCAAATATGATGTCTTGGTCAAAGTGCAGATTCATACATAATTTTAGGCATGATTTCTTAAAAATCAGACAACCTAATATATAGCAAGCCATTTATTTTCTGGTTGGCTATGCCTGTTAGAAAAGGCTTTTTATGATATATTATCACTGCTACTCTTAGTCCTAGTGAAAATAAGGAAAACAGATTAATCAGTCTTCCTTGACAGTCAGTAAGATTTGACTGATGTTATGTGGAAGGTTTGCTCACTGGCTTTTTTATACAAAGTTCCTTCCATGCAGGCTAACAAAGTCGACCTTGAAACTAAAGCATGGCTTCTATAATCCCAAGAAACTCGGGTGCAAAATGTGTGTGGAATTTTATTGTGAGAAAGTGCACATATGCTGTACAGCATATCCACTTTTTACTACAGAGTAAACTCCACAGCCTGCTTGTATTTTAATTTTTAACATTTCTGAAGAAATGAGACTTACTTCTCTTCCTTGACCTCACTTTTCTTGCACATGCTTTGAGCAAGTACGCATGGACAGCACCTTTATTGCCCTGCCTCACTCTCATTCATTTATCCATTCAACAAACAATTAATTTCTATCTTTGTCTGCATATGGGTGTTATTATTTTCTTTCAGAGTGCAAACACTTTTTGCAGAAGTTTTTAAGGTTTGCTTTATGAACTTTATCAAGGTTTATTTTAGGTACAGGGCGTTTTTTTCCCATGAATTGATAATACTTGGAGCAAAATGTAGACGTCCAGCATTATTGCTTTTAAAACACAGCTTGTCTGTCCTTCCTGTGAGGTTTACTCTTCATCTTACTCACTACAATATAAATGTTCTGTATACTGAACCTTGTCATATGCTAATTCTTCCCTTTATATTTTCTATTAGGTTTCAATGAAAAGAGAAATGCTTTTTAATTCTAGTAGCCAATGTAGCATTCTTTTTGATTAAAGTGCAATGCAAGGATGAAGAAATATGTTTTCCATGGCATTTCCTACTAAATGAAATGTTAGACATTTCCCTTGCAACATGTATTCTTCAGCACCTGAAAATCTTTTGTATTCGACCATCTTAAAATCATCATAGGTATTATGGTGACCATTGCGATTACTCTTCTTGAAGACCTAAAAGCTCACTTATGGTACAATTTGGTCATAGGGCTCCTGTTCTCACTTGATTGGAGAGATATGCTCCTACACAGAGCATAACTGGGTTCCAGATCACTGTATCATGCCTACAAAAATTACTCTGTTTTTCCACTGATAAATTGGCCACAATATGCTAAGGGCAGCTCCCTAGAGAAAAGAAAATATTTCATAAGATAATTGGGAGAAAGAGGCTTCCAAGGTCAGTTATTTCTATGAAAGCATAAACTTCTCCCTGGAATTACATATACTTGTTAAGTTAGAAATGAAACTGACATGTATACATTCTAAACCTCAAAATTTCCTTTACATGCAATAGGAATGTTGCAGAGAGGACATTTATATGATCACAAAATCTTTTATTTTTAAATGCTTTTCACAAATTTACTTTTAATATTTTGGGGAAGGATGCATACCCATGTGGGTCTCTGATTAAAGTTGGGGAGGGTCAATGTATGGAGGAATATGAGTGGGACAAGTGTTTCAATTATTTCTCCTGTGTCCACAGGGAGGAAGAGGAGGCCCACTCTTTGCAGTTAAACTAAATCAACACCCAGGGATGATGATGCCTTAGAGACCCTGATGTGGGGAAGAGGGATCCAAGGGTGTTACAGGAGCAGTTTTTGATAGTTTTGAGACATTGCTGGCTTCATTGCACCAAGATTGAGAATATATTTCCAAGATCTATTAGCTGACCAAGTCCACCTTAGTGCATCCATAGGCTCAGGAACATGCTGTGAAGCTTGGCCAGGAAAGTGGTCCAACCTGTTCTACTTTCCATCCTCTGACTAAGCACTCCATGTACTCTACTGATCTAGATAAGCAGGCCATTATGTTTTCCATGTGCATCTGTGCATACTGTCCAGTGCACAGACATCAGCAATTGAAGAAGTCCAGTCCTGAAACTCACACTCCAACATCAAACCACGTGTATTGTGATATTCCCAGTGGCTGGAGTTTGAGTCTAGCCATCTATTTGGAGAGTCTCCCAAGACACATACCTGGGGTGACCCCAGATTTGACTCTTATGTGCCCCAGCCAACATAGGGTCAGGCTCTGTCTGTCACCGGCAGTAACAAATTGCATATGCCAGTGGATACAGCTGCCTAGTCAGTTCTGCCCCTAGGCTTGTCTCTCACATAAACTGATGAATGCTGTGGGCTAGCCCAGCCCAGCTCACCACAGGTCTTGTTTACACGCACAGTAGTGGGTGCCACAGTCTAGTCAGGTTGACCCCAGAAAGCACCCACCAGGCCTGCTCCCAATCCCAGTTTTTGCATGTGCCAGCATGTGCTGAGGCCTAGCCCAGTCCATCCAACATCCTATCTGGCTTTAGTGCACACCCGTGGATACTGTAGCTTGACTCATCCCAATCCACCCCCAAATCTTGCCCACATATATGCTAATGGGTGCTGCTGCTGTGAGCAGCTTGATCCGCTCCTAGCCCTGGCTCTCATGATCATCAGTAAGAGCTGCAGCTCAGCAGGAATGTGCTCACAATTTCCCTGACAGGTGTTTTCCAGGTTCTAGTCCTTGTGTCACCCAGGGGATATCGCAGTTCAGCCTTCCTTGACTCTCACCGTGTCATAGCACTTACCAGCAGGGGTTGCAGTCTAGCCTGCTTGTCAGCACCCCTTCTAGGTCTTGTGCATTTCAATGGGTGCTGCAGCATAGCCCAATCTGGCCTGTTCCCAGATTCAGCCTAAATGCCCTGTACACATACTGGCCCACCCCCAGTCCCAGCTCTCACACTCAAAAAGAGAAGCAGTGACCTAGCAAGGTAATCCTCGAAGTTCCCCTATTGGGTTAGCCCTGGGTCATGCACATGCCAGTGGATGCTGAAGCCCAGCGTGAGATGATCTGCCTCCAGTCTTGCATTTGCCAGCAGGTGCTAGAACCTGGTTCGGCAAAGCCTGCTCATTGTCCCAGCCTGGCAGAATTCCTGAAGTTCTTCAACAAGGCCCACTTTCAGACCTGGATCCCACATGTAATAGCAGATGCCCTAGCCCTGCTTGGCATGCTTTCCCCTAAGCCCTGGCCTTATATAAATGTGCTATTGAGTGCTGTGGTGTGACCCAGAATGCCTGCTCCCAGCTCTGACTCTCTCAAGTATCAGATGAGTTACACAGGCCTGGTTCAGCCTGTCACCATTCCCAGCACTCCATGCAAACAGGTGAGTGCAATAGTCCCACAGAAGTGAGCCTACAAGTCCCCTACAGAATCTTCCCCCAGATCTGGTTCTCTGGCTATCTGGTTAGTGCTGTGGCCTACCTCCTGCTGTGACACTTGCATGTGGATAATTGCAGTATAGCCTAAGACAGGTATTCCAGCCTAAGACAGGTATTCCCCCCTCCGACCCCCTAAGCCCAGCTTTGGCGAGTGCCAGTCGGTGGCAGACATTGCCATTTAGCGTACGCCAGGGTGCCTTGGCCTGACCCAAACATGCCCTCTAGTTTTCCACTTCTATGCCATCCTGTATCAGCTCCCTTGCCTACATGCGAGTACAGTTGCCCAGTCCGTGGAAGATCACACGGTTCCTTTCTTCGCTGTCAAACATTCCCCCAGCCACTTCCACTCCAATATTTTCCCAAACTCCTTTCTCTGGGAAATTGTTATCACCCTGGCCTGGTGGCTGGGTGATGTATTCCAGCCCGGCGTTCCCCACCTTCCCCGCTTATTAAAACAAACAAACAAAACAAAACAAACAAAACAAAACAGAAACAGAATAAGCAACTATGCTGGCACACTGGTGTAGTTAACACAAATTTGGCATTAACCCGTGTCAGAATGGCTGTTAGCTATTGGCTGCTTTACTCTCAGCAGTGTAACACTTACCTAGGTACAAAGCAACCCAGGCAGTCGCCTATAGCTGAGGTACAGAAAGGACCTTGATGTTCAACCACCTTATTTCATTTTCCTGTGTACACTGGAAGATGTTTCCCAGCTGCTTTATTGCAGTTATTTTTGGTCCACAAAAAACCCTATTATGATCATTCACAGACTCCAATTTCCTTACCTGGAGATCTCAGAAGTGTTTAAATGGCAGTGTTTAAATGGCAGCACCACAAGATAATAGGAATCATCACATGGAGGAAAGTTGCCTAAGTCAGCCCCCAAACTCCTGCATCCTTTTGAGAAGTAAATAAGAAATAACCCATTATTCCATTAAGTCAATGAAATGTCAGGCTTTTTTCTTCTTTTTAAAATCTCTTTATTTGTTTTTTCTAGGAAAGCTAGCAAGTATTACCAAGCAAAACAAACTCAGAGATATACTTTAGGTGGTCCAGATGAAATAGTCAAAAAAGAGTTATCCAAGGTATAATTTCTCCAGACTGCTCATTATAACAAAGCTTGGTAACAGTATTTTGCTATTTGTGAAAACAGAAGCTGAGAACACTTTAGTAACTGTCCTACTATATAATGCAGCTAATAACATGAAGAGGCCTGATTCAAATTCTAGCGTATCTGACTCCAAAGCCCATGATGTTGAACATTATGCACTTACAACCCAGCATCATCTGGGTTTATGCTTTTTGATACACAAGGTTCTGAGAGCTAACTGGTACTTCAGGTTTTAGGAGCTGTGTGACAGTATCTGGAGACCAATACCAAGTACATATTTTTTATTTTAGCAGAATATCACAAGAATCCTCGACTGCCTTATCTACTGCAGTATCCCTAATGACTAGACTCGTGCCCATCACACAACAGCATTTACTAAATGGTCAGTATGTGGTTAGATGGATAATCCAGAGGCATTGATTACACTAGCAGCTAATGTTTCTGTTTCACTTCGTTTTTCTGGGAAGAACCAGGAAGGCACCAAAGCCTTAAGATCTAGTAATCACTTTGAGTGGTGAGCAAATGTCTTTACAGTATCTCAATGCCGAGTATTGAAGTTAAGGCAACTAAGTAATTACGGCTCTAAAAACAGCGGTCGGCCCATCCATCTTGGTTAGGCATTGTCCTGTCACATAAAAAGAGAAACACAATTTAGCTGCTAAGACTCATTTGTGTAATTCTATTCCCCTTTTCCTTTTGGGCGTTTTTGTACGTTAAAAGCCTGTGTTGTAACAAACCCTACAATTTCCACAGCATGACAGTCAGGAGGAATTGCTCTAGTAGAAAGCTTTGCAGGACACACAAATAGAAGGGCTCACTGCACCACAATGTCTGCCCTTTCATTTCGCTTTCAGACAATGGCACAATTACGAGCAATTACTTATTAGATGTTTGAAAACTGGTGTATAAAGCCAGAATCATTTGCCAGAAGTAATTTAACAAAATTGGGTATAATTGTGCTCCAAGATGAATTTTTCTGATTTGCCCACACTTAGATGATTCCACTGAAAGTATCTGGCAAATGACTATATAAAAATACATAGACAAAACATCTGCCCAGTTGGTAGAAATGCACAAAATGGAGACTGAAGGCCATGGGTATTTAATGATTTGGAGTAAGATTTTTATCAAATGGAAAGAAATTAATCTACTGTGTTTCCACACTAGAATGTGAAACATTTATGAAGGAAAATGATATGTTTCAAATTCCTCTAATCTATTTGTTAATTTAAGTAAACATTTGAAACAGTTATAAATTTGAAATGCTCATAAATGATTATACTCAATTACCTAATAAACATGACACAAGTAAGGCAATTAAGTTTTCTAAACTTGTTAAAACTTTGTGAGGTGTTTTAAAGAAACAGATCCAACTAGTGTTGGATCTGTGTGGTCCAATATTTTCTGTGCATAGATAACAATGATTTCTAACTAATGCCTAAATTGTTTGAAAATTGATGCCTGATTAGTGTTTGATGGAGTTGACAGATTCTTGCATGTGTTTATTAATACATTACTGGTTTAGCAATCCTATCGCTGTGTTTTATTTTCCTTTTCTTTACATTCTTTACTGTGATGGCAAGTGGTTGGTTTTAATGAAAGAGAACTCAGGCAGAAGTCATCTGGAAGGGCATCACTTGGAAACACACATCATCAACATTGGTAAATATCTTTCATTATCTCTCTCTTTGTAAGTATGCAAATAACTGGGTAGATGCATGTAGCATTTTGATAAAAATGGAATTATACTCTATTCATATTAAACTTAAAATACATTTAAAAAGTAACTTACATTTAGCAGAAGAAAAGGTCAGAGTAAAATTGCAAGAAAATGTCGAAGCTAAGCAAAAAAGGAAAGAAAGAATGAATGAAATTCAGGTTTTATAAATATTAAAAAACTCAAAACATTTTTATGTTTTTAAGCTCCATGGGAATTTTTAGGTAGCATTTGCTAGTTATTTTGATTTTGTGAAGGCCATTAGCATTTAAGTTGACTTCTGAAATCTTAATTCCCATAACTGCCTAGTTGTAATTCTCTAAAAGCATTTAGTACTCATCATTAATATTTTTGGAAAAAAATCTTCCTCATCCCTCAGTTTTCTGTTTTGCTTATTGTCTTCGTTGACATCAAGTGCATCAAGTTTTTTTTTTTTTTCAGGTAATGTTCTTGGTATATCCTGAATGTGTGTATAGTGAAGACATTACCTTTATACACAAAGAACTACTTGTTATACTTGACTAACAGATACAAATTATATACCATGCTGTTTTGTTTTGTTTTGTTTTGTTTCTTCTTGGGATTGCAGGCCCATGAGTCTTTCAGTGTTGAGATTCTTTTAATTATGTCTTACCTATGAACCATTTACCTGATTTAGGTTTTATCAAGTAGTTTGTATATGAGTTCTCTATTCCTAAGGTCTCTTCATGGTGAGTGTTTCTATGAAGAAATCTTATTCCTCCAGGCTAGTATATTTGTTTTGCTTTTCTAAGAGTCTTTTCCATCTGATGATTGAGGAATTATTGAAAACTGTAGGTTATTTCTCCCCTCAAGAGTTCCATCCTGGGCCCAGCACGGTAGCATAGTGACTAAAGTCCACCTTGCATGCACCAGGACCCCACATGGGCACCAGTTCTAACTTCAGCTGTCCTGCTTCCCATCCAGCTCCCTGCTTGTGGCTTGGGAAGGCAGTTGAGGACGGCCCAGAGAATTGGGACCCTGCACCCGTGTGGGAGACTTGGAAGAGCTCCTGGCTCTTGGCTTAGCTCTGGCAGTTGTGGCCACTTGGGGAGTGAACCAGCGGATGGATCTTTATCTCTGTGTCTCTCCTTGTGTCTGTACTTCTGCGCTTTCATTTAAATTAATATTTTTTAAAAAAAAGCTTTTATGAGATGAGTCTCTCCTCTTCTCTATATCTGACTTTCCAATAAAAAGAAATAAATCTTAAAAAAAAAGAGTTCCATCTTTGTTCTCTGGGCTTTTTATCCATTTTCTTAGTCTACTTCTTGCTGGATGATAGACATTTGCTATAACCTTCGGGCTTTCATTGATGTTTTGTCTCTGAGTATTGTGCCTGGGCAGAGAGAGGGTTACATTTGGATTGAAATGTTGCTATAACCTTATAATATTAGGACCACTTTTTTCCCACATTGGCTTTCAGTTTTTGGATGTGTTTGGCGTGAAGATTTACCATTACGTATTTTTTTTTCTGAAAAAGTCGTCACCTTTCCCATCCTGTTTTACAAAGTTCATTGCTGATAGTGGATTAATTATGGACAATCCCTCATTTCTCTTATCAGTGCAAAACTATGGCAATGCCAGTGCAAAGTGAAACTGAAAAGTGATTTTTAAATTATTTGAGATTCAGAAAGAGAGACAGAAAGAGAGAGCACTTCAAAATGCTAGCATATTTGGCCAAGTGGCGATAACAAATGGCGCTGGGTGAGGTGACAAAGCTGAGAGCTGAGGACTCAATCTGGGACTGCCACACGGGAGTCAGGGACAAAACCACAGGAGCCGTCACCTGTTTCCTCCTAGGGTACACATTAGCAGGAATGATGGAATCAGAGGCAGAGGTGGAACATGAACCAAGGCATGAAATGTGGGTGTTCCAATGAATATCCCAACGTCTGTGTCAGACACTCGCCTGATAGTGATTCAATTGTCAACAGGTGATTGCTGTTCTATGCCATTTGAAATTTTTTAAAAATATGTTGTTTAAATCTCTTAGTTTCTGTTTTCAGTATATAGGGAATAATCTCTAAATTTATATTTACTAAGTTGTGATTTAAAGTGAGAGCTAATATTCTATTTGCAAAGAAAATGTGTTAGGAAGCATTTAAACAGTACTTTCTCTCTTATAGATCAGGTTTACATGAATTGTGTACCACTCTCAGTTTTTGCATCAACTTCCTATGTTGTATCCTTTGCACTTTCATTGCTTTGTGATATCTTTTAAATTTACTTTAATGTGTAATTCTTCATTGGTTTCTCTTCATGGAAGATAATATCCTTTTCAGTACACAACAAATTTTGCCATTGTTTTCAAAATTTCAGCCCCCATACGTTACTCTGGCTGTTTAGGGTGCCTCCAATGGCAGCAGTGTCAACATTCTGATGGTTAGCTCTTTCTTCTACAATGTCACTTATATTTAATTCTAATTTCACTTCTGGCATTATCACTCTTTGCTCTTTTTATTTGACAGTTTCCGTATGTGTTGATCAATTAATTACTCATTCAAATTATTCATTTAAAAAAATATAGCACTTTGTTCTATTCTGAAAAGCAACGGTTCAGCATTGCTGTCTATGCCTGAAATGAATGTTAAATGTGCAGTGACTGATCACTGACAGATTTTTCAAGAAACAAGTGACACAATCTAATCACAACATGTGGATTAAAGAGTTTCCAGCAAAGCTCAAGTAATTAATCCCTACCATAACTTTGGTACTGAAATTCAAACTATGTTGTTTGCAAACAGTTTTATTTAATCGAATTGTGGTATATCACAGTGCAGAATAATAGCTATTTATACTAACAGGTGTAAGAAGATTCTGAGATACATCCGAAGTTCTAATTACAAAGTTGTGGAATAAAGTTATCACCCGAGAGTCAAAAGAAATATGAACAAGGAAGAAACTTTAACTACACCACTAGATTGAAATTTAGATAACTTAAAAGTCATGACTGTGAAAAGGACAACTTAATCAGCTTTGATTTGGAAATCAAGAACCAAAGGTGTCCTGTCACTATGGTGAAAAAAAAAGTCACCTGGAAATGAAAACAGTGTGTCACAATGATGAGCACTACAGGAGTCAGCTGCATCTGTAACACTCACTGTAGAGGAAGCAAAATTAAAACAGAAACAAATAAATAAAATTCCTTTGCCTCTCTTCCTAGGTCTGTAGTCAATGTGTAGCATCTTCTGAGGGCAGGGACGTGGAGCCCATTTGCAAAACTTGAGATTTAGTTGTGGAGTCCAGATGCAGAATCACAACAGTGGACCTAGCAGAATGAGATTGGAGCAACAAGGTCCAACTCCTTGCATGTCCATATCTCAGGTTCTACCATTCATATTTTATGCTAGTTTTAGTATGTGTCTATCCCTGGCTCATCTCTAGATCCATTCATTCATTCGCCTTGCTTTTGAGGTATTCTAGACATCTGACACTTCTCATTAAACACTTCATCATGCAAATCACTAATCAGAATTTGAATTTTTTTTCCTTTTTGGGTAAAACTTATATACAACTAAATACACAGATTTACTGCTGATTCAAAAATCATACCTTTATGTAATTCTGACTTCTTTCAACACATGCATTTAAATTATTCTGCATTATTTTAATACTTATACAAATATTTCTCATATAATAGTGTAAAGCATCAAAGTATTTGAAAATATCAGGTTTAGCCTTTCTATGTTGGAAAATATTTGATAATAATAGTTTTAAATTTTAATTAACATAGTACATTTAAGGATTTCTACTTAACAAACAGCATTAAAACTGAAAAGTTCTTAAATCTATTTTTTGCTTCATACATTGTTGGATATTAGTGATCTCTTAATAAAATTGAAAACTGCAAGTGTTAAATGGCTTAGAGAATAAATGTAATCAATTAGATAACAGTTTCCATGGAAATACAGAATGGAAGTGGAAGAAAAGCATCGTGAGTTACAAGGTTATTTTTAATGAATGCAACACTACTTTTTAATATCAGAAACATGACATATGCTTTTAAATAAAAGCTTACAAAGTCATTTTGATTACTCATATTTTAAATTTCTTTGCCATTTTGTTTCTGAATTGAACTAACTGGTTTTATATTAACATTACAGTTGCATTATAGTGTTTGTTTTAAATATGGACTTAGACAAACCTTCAAATATCTTGAGTATCAGGTATTGAATAGCAAACGTAAAATTTAATGAAGTCAGTAGTTTTCAATTCAGAGCACATTTTCTCAGTAAAATAGTGTTTTAAAGGGGCTTTGTCACTGATGCATACCTTAAATTAAATCTGCATAATGTTCCTCTGGGTCCTCTTATCTCTCTAATGCTTTCCTTGAATTCACTTTTATTTGCCCCCAAACTTCCTCTAGAAGTGTCTGATTAGTCAGTCCCTTCCTTAAAACAGATACGATATCCTCATTTTACTTCAGGTAAGTCCTAGACCTTTTCTGGTTTGGTAGTGCCTCATGTTGAACACAAACTGGTGAGGGATGTCTGTTAGGGGAATTTACGGGCTTAAATAGTACTAGAGAAGAGGGAAGGTAGAAGGGCGGTCCCAACGGTACTCTGACCCAACATTGGCATTGTAAGCGGCTAGTAAGCACGCCTATCTCTGGACCCTCCAAGTCACAGGTCACGTTCCTCAAGCATCTTAGAGTTTTTGTTTATTTGTTTGTTTTGTTTTGATTTTTTTGACTTATTAGGGAAATCCTAGAACAGCTTGTCCAAGGACAGAGAAGAGAGACTGGGGTGCAGACCAGCCCTCTTGCTGCCCGCCCAGTGAACAGGCCAGGTTGGAGTCTCGATTAGTCAAAACTACTGTCAGAGGGTTCCCCACAGGACACAGTATGCGATGTGCTTAGGCCTCAAACATGGGCTAACAGACAAAAATCCAGGAGCAATCACCCACAATTCCCTGTGTCTTTGATGGTTGTGCTTGTTCTCTGTTTTGGATGTTACTTTGGATGAGACATCCCTCAAAATTGCTCTTTCCCCTTTGCTCTAGATCCAAGTTTGCCAAGTGGCCTTTTCATTGGAATCAGGTCTCTTCAAAGCTCTGCCTTCAGTGAAGGAATATATATGCTGAGATTTCTGGACTTTCAGTAGGCTAAAGGTCTGAATGAGGACCACAGTCATTTTGTCCTGGTCACCAATATATTATTGCCACTTCATATAAGATAATTTTGGTATCACATTGTTTTTACGGAAATGATGACAATTTCCAACAATCACAATCTTGTCTTTTTTTGTGATGAATTGCTCTTTAAACAGCGTTAAAGTCTGAAGCATAATGTTGAAGAATGGGATCATGGAAGCTGGTATTCACTAGTATCACACAGGGCATTGGCGTCATGACGGCTCCAGGTCAGATCTAATTCCTTACTAATGACCTGGGAAAAACAGTCAAAGATGACCCAGTTGTTTGCACCCCTGCCACCCACATGGACAATTCGTATGAATATCCTGCAGCCTGGGTTAAAGATCTCTGTTTGCTCCTACTTTCTCTGTAACTCCACTTTTCAACTAACTAACTTACTAACTAACTAAATAAATAAATGTTTTATAAAAAAGGAATGGGATTGTGGATCTCAATTAGATAATTCATATAACACACTTTTGCTTCAACATTTTGAAGAGGGACTCCCAGTTCTGGATTTTCTTTTTAAGTCTATTTGTTGTTAATAAAAGTAGCTGGGGTTTACAAAGTTGTTTGCATTTGTTTTGAATTTTCATGTTAAAATCATTAGTTAGCAAGTTAATGTGCAATTTACTTGAACCATATAGCTCTTAGCAAGCAAAACTGAGCCAAAGAGTAATGCTGGGTAGATGTTGTGTACATTTAATTAATGTGGAAACAATTGGTATAAATACTGTTACAACAATCTGTATTCTGATACAAGCAAGCAACTCATCTTAAAAGACATTTTTACATTAATTTAGCTAAGTGTTTAATGTATATTTGCACTACAGATTAACTTCAGGGACAGGGATTGTGTGTGTGTGTATAGATATAGATCTCGGAATTTGGAACTTCATTCTAAAGTGTGTTTTGTTTGAAAATTTATAATTGATAATTAGACTATCCATGAAAAATTCTACCTTTATAGGTCTTTATTACTTTGAAGAACTTGATTATACAATGGATCTGTGCAATTTAATCTGTATAATTTTCCTTATGTGACACAAAAATTTCAGGGCTCGCCCAAATGTCTGCACAAAAAAGACAACTTTTGCACAGACTATAATGATAATGTGCATGTAGTCATTCCATAAAAGTCTTTTTAAAAATTATTAATTTTTAGAGGAAGGGCAGAAGTACAGAGAGAGGGAGAGACACAGAAAGACCTTTCATCTGCTGGTTCACTCACAAAATGGCTGCAGTGGTCGGAGCTGAGCTGATGTGAAGCCAGGAACCAGGAGCTTATTCTGGGTCTCCCATGCAGGTGCAGGATCCAAAGGTTTTGGGCCATCCTCCAATATTTTCTCAGGTCATTAGCATGAAGTTGAATGAGAAGTGGAGCAGCTGGGACAGAAATTGGTGCCCATATGGGATGATGGTGCTTGCAAGAGAAGGATTAACCATGTAAGAGCATTTAATAATCATTTCTTCAGAGAAAAATATAGTGGGTAAACACCAGCTGTTTCAGTGTTTTGATTTCATCTGATTCTACAAAACCGAACCAAGGCCCTAAAGTATCCTAGGTTTGGGGGAGAATAAGAAATGAGGAAGGTGATGATTTTATCTTTGGTATTTCAAAATCAAGCTGGTGAATGAAAAATTGTTCATGATTATTTGGACTAGGGAGAGGAGCTTTCTCTGGTCCTTGCCTGGTTCTGACTTTGGGTCCCCACCCTCTCTGGCAATGACCATCAGGATCGCTCCAGAAACCCCTCAAAACAAACAAACAAATAAACAAACAAACAAAAAAACTAGAATAGATAGAGAACAACAAGGAAAGCTTAGAATCAGACAGGAAACGGTCAGCGGGGATACACTTATAACTCACTGGGTGGGACACAAAGATTGGTCACTCCTCACTGGGGTATTGAAGATTTCTCTGCACACCCCTCCTAAAACTGTTCACCTAAACTGTTGACATATGTCTTGTTAGAGTTATAGAGTTAGACTACCCGAAAAATAGCCAGGTTCAGCAAAATCATGCTTCAACGCTATAAACTGCTAAATACTAAAATTAAAACAGACATGAGACAGCTGAATAGTAATCTATAGCCATTTTAAGGTGTATAGAACCTGGTTGCATATAAACTAATAATTGAAATGTCAATGCAGAAGTCACAGGATGTGGTTCAAAACTTACATTCTTTTTTTTTCTTTTCCTCTTTTAACATATTGGTTACTCAATACTACGTCAGCTAATTACATAACATTATAAATAGTTACTGATGTTATGTCGGGGCTTTTAATTGATTGGGATGATACTCTGCAGGCTCTACCTTCAGACCAGAGATGGTCTCCCCAAGAAACCGTTGAACTTATCTGGACAATAAGATGCTGGACTTTATGCTTGGTAGATGCTTGCAATGAAAGATTCTCAACTGAATTTGAACTGTGGCAATGCAACAAGGTGGAGGAATCTACCATGGGGGGTGGGGTTTGGGGAGGAGGGGAATCCCAGTGCCTATAAAACTGTGTCACATAATGCAATGTAATCAATAAAAATTAAAATAAAAAAAGAAAGAAAATTGTGTGCTGGGATGTGCCTTTGAAAGAGTTAAAAACAAAACTTCTTTGAGGATCGAAGGAGCATTTGCATCATGAAAGGTTTGCAAGAGAGTTTCCAAGGTAGTGTTCAGGATAGAAAGGGCACTGGGAACAGGAGCACAGTCACTGAAGGAGAGGAGACGGATTTGCTGTGTATTACTCTCGGTCAGGTACTGTATTATGTCTGTTTAATTTTGCTTGCTTGCTCTGAAAAATCATCCTGTAAGGTATGGTAATATTCTCATTTTGGAAATTACACCAATCCCAGAAATGGTGAACAAATGACAGGTTTAGTACAAAACCCAGATTAGTGTGACATCAGTATCTATGTTATTTCCTCACAGAAGCAGAAGGAGCACTGTGAGAAAAAACTAGAAATGCAGTTATGTAGAATGTGGGACCCTTGAAATGTAACATAATGAGCAAAATGATTAGCAGAACTTGTATAGAAACAAAGGCATTCTACTGGTGCAAACAGTGTTTCAAGGGAAACGGCTATGGAAATCATCACCTGCTGTATTCTATTGCTATGTTGTGCTGCTTGTACACTGCTGAAATGGATGTTATATATATGAGACTTTAATGTAAATAATGATTTCTAGGGCTGTACAGTGCACAGTTTATAGAACGGTATGTTGACAATTAACTCCATCCTTTTCCTGGAGATCCACAAAGATATTAGCCTGTGAAAGAGGCCAGGAAATCCTAGAATGAAAAAAATTACATTTAACCACTTAAATTTCAAAATTACTTCACCATGTGGAGCCTCATTTTATTTTTTAATGTCTCTTGTAGTATTGGAATTCTATAGGACAGTTTGTTCAACAGTGGCAAGTTAAAATAAAATGGAGTGACTAGTCCACCGAACCTTTGTCTGGAAATCTTCCAAAAGACAGTGATGCATTGGTGTGGATGATGTGGCTTCTATTTTTATATGGTGCACATTTTTTTCTAACTCCCAGCTTTGGGCGGTCTTGTTACCTTGAGCAGGACCCATGTGCGGAAATGGATGTTAGATGGGACAAGGTATTTATTCTTTTAGGCTACGAAGAGATGGAGTATGGGAGGGAGAAGTCCCTTGGACAGTCATCTATGGCCCAGGCAGCTGTGCTCACTTGCCCTGAAGCTTTGTACCAGCATTATAATTTTCTAGATATTCCATGATGTGAGTAAAGTTGGGAATCAGCTTTCTAAAAATTCTAGTCATGATTCATAAAGCAGAGGGTTTTTTTTTTCTCTCTCTGTCTTGTATCTTTAGCAGCAGTAGAAATGTTAGCAGGAGCAACCGGTGTTAGCAGCAAAGGACATTATAACAAAACATACTACCAGGAAATAAGAATTAGATATTTGAGAGTGGTGTTCTTTGCCATTTTATTTACCATGTTGGGAACACTTCATTAATCTGTTTTTCCCTTATGATTAAAACTTTTCAGGATACCAGCAATTACTCATTTATGTGCAAATATCCAGAAGATGAGCAGAGTGGATATGAAATGGTTTAAGAGGGCTTCAAGATGATGCGGCAAATCCCTTAAAAAATCATTCTTTATTTCAATTGAAAAGCCTCACATAAATGAAGAATGAAAAATGTTATTGTTAAATAGAAAAAAACCCTGGGATGTTATGAATGTCTAAAATTTCCTACAGTTATTTTTGCGAGGATTGATTCATATTCAGATTAGCTTCCTGCCAGATGGAAGAAGCACACAGTAAATCAGTTTTTGCAGGGGAAAAATCAGAAAGAAACATAAACTGCTATTTAAAGTGGTTTCTTTCTCTCCTGTTTTTTTTTAAACATGTATTAATAGCACATTAACCCATAGAGACTGGTACTGCTAAAGACCCATATTGTGCAGGCAACTGTGCCATCTTTTAACCAACTTGGTGGGGCAAACTATTTACTTGAGTATTCAAGAAAGTATTTCTACTTGAAAAATATTCAGGTCGCTTTCATACATTCAAAGCAGAAATTATAAATTTATCTTTGCATTTATAGAACTACCACTTTTGAGGAAGGATGAAGCATGCAGTGCAGGTATGAACAGATGTCCCTGGAGCTTCTCCAAGTCGAATCTAAGGTGTTTGGCAGTAGTGCTGGTCTGGTCTTTGCAGTGCCTTAAAGGAGCTTCCTTCATTCTAGCTAGTGCTTGACAATACAGTCACACCACCTGTTCAGAGCTGGAGGTGAGGTTTCCTCTCTGTGTGGGGAGTCACACTGCACACTCAGTTCTCTCTGAATCTTCAGCTGCTCTCGGCATCATTGCTTCGCATGCCCCCTTTGTTCTGCATGTGATCCAGGCCTTCCTAGTGATAGTACTCTGCTTGCACTCTAGTTGAATGAAATCTCAAAGCTGTAACCATCCAGACTCAACCAGTCTCCAAGTGCCCTCCGGTGCCCCTGCACTGACTCCTTGGGCACCACCTTCCTCTCCCTGCCTCAGCCTTGCACGAAACTTTGATGATGATGCTAGCAACCTGGCTGCTTACATTTTCACTCAGAAGCTAAAAGCTCTGTGGGAGAGATGTTATTGTTATTGTTATTATTATTATTATATTTTCATAACTGAGGAAATCATAGCCAGACTACTGAGAAATTTCTTCAATGATTATACAAAGTCATTGACAGACTTGGCTTCAGACGTAGATTGGTTAAGGGCACAGGTTTGAAGCCTTTGTTCTCAACTGCTCAGATGTATCAGTGCTTCTAAAAATATAAACTGTTAATTAATCACCTGGGATTCTTATTAAAAAACAGACTCTGTTTCACTAGCTCTGACATGGGACTTTGGACTTTTTGTTTCCAACATGTTCTGGTTATATGCCCTGAACTTTAAGCAGCAAGCCATTTCTTGGGGATATGGCTTTTCAAGTAAATAAGCATTTTGGAAATTTATCTCCCCGATTTCTACAATGCATGTTATGAACCTCTTGCACCACACGCAAGCATAATGTATGGAGAATGAAAACATTGGCTATTTTTGACAATAATTAAAAGTCCCTGCAAGTTAGAGAGTGATTTCTCACTACCAGACATTGCTGTTAGTACATTAAATATATAGCTCAGTTTTAATAGTCTTATGCAAAACGTTATATAGCTAGTAAAAAAAATGAATTAGCTGAAATTCATACTTAAAATATACTTTAGAGTCCACGCATAACAAATATATAGTTCTTAAATATATCAAAGTCATCTGAAATCAGTTTAGGGAAGTGATTTAGAGAATGGACTCTGACAAGTTTTGTGTTTGAGTCTAGCACATTTTAGCTGCTTGATCTTGAATATGTTCTTAAACATTTCTTTGTCCACTTCATCTTTCTACCACTTCTGGTGTCTGGTACAATATTCAAAGGAGCTTTGAAATTGTCATTCCATCCTGAAAATGAGTGAAGAGTTGAATAAACTGAAAAATCAGCGATTATTATATATTACATCTATCAGAGGGCAAGATTGGAGTTGATATTGTAACTGCGATGCTGGCATTCCATGTATGTGTTTACTTATATTCCCGATGCCCCACTTGTGATCCAACTCCCTCCTAATGTGTTTGCAAAAACAGTGGAAGGCAGTCCAACTGCTTGGACCCCTGTACCCGACATGGCTTCACTCTGGCAGAGCCTTCGCTATTACAGCCATTCAGACTGAGACGGTGAATAAAACGGATGAAAATTCTCTCTCTCTCTCTCTCTCTCTCTCTCTCTCTCTCTCTCTCTCTCACACACACACACACACACATACACACACACACACACACTTTTTTCTATCTCTCACCATCAGCATCTCTCTGCAACCCCTCCTTTAAAGTAAAAAAAAAAAAAAAGAAGAAGAAGAAAGAAAAAAGATAGTGTGTTCTCAAAAAACTGCTGCTCAAAATTTGACAGGGAAATATGCAGCAACAGAAAACCGTAGCTTTCCAGAGCAGAACGTACTGTGCTGGTGTAAGATGAAATTCGGGAGGCCCCCTAAAATTAAGAAATTAAAAAATATATATCAGAGACTAGCTTAACTAAGGGAAGTGAAATGTCGAACTCCAGGTTCTTTTAGTGTTGCACATGAGGAAAATAAAATACCTAACTCCAATCCACTGTAGCCATTCTTTTTTAAAAATTTTATTTTTTGTTATTTTATTTTTCATGATACAATTCCTTAGACTTAGGGATTTCCCTTTTCTTTCTCCCCTAGTCCCACCTCACACTATTTTTCCTTACAATATTACAATGGTGTAGTCCTTCAACAACAATCACAAGTTGATCATTTTGCTATTTATGTGCATCGTAACATTGTAGGTATAGACAATGCTATAAAGTCCAGCATTCTAGTGTCAAAACATGTCTAGCAATTTCATTTGGAGTTCATCTTTTATTTAGAAGTGGAGCACATTGCAATGTATCTCCACTTCACGGTATGGTTGCCTCCATTATACAGTTCTTTTAGATAAATATATGTACATACATGTTTACCTATCTATTGATCTTGTATTTGCATGAAGGTTGTCTTAGCATTTTTAAAGGCAAAAATGTTGAGAAGCACTGGCACAGGTAATAATTCAAGGGAATAATCTTGCAACAGACCAAGCTAAGTGCAGCACTAGAGAACACACTACTATCTCATGCACACACACACACCTTACTTCTGCATTATGAAAAGCCTGTGTATTGAAGTTTTTTGAAAGTAGTACATTGTGTTTATTCTTAAAGACTTCAAATATGAATGATGTAATATCAACTGAAAGACAGAAATTATAATAGCAGACTGTAAGACAAAATCTTTACAACATGCTGTTCACAAAATCATCTTTAAATATAAAGGCACTTACATGTTTAAATTAAATGAATGGAAGAAGATACAACATATTATCATTATGTAAAATAAATTGAAGCTAGTTTTCAATTCCTGACACTGCAGAAAATAGAACACGGAAGTTTATCAATGATAAATATGAAAATTATGTCTGGGAAAAGGTCATTTCTACAAGCTGCACAATAATCTGCTATGGTATGAATGCTTGTACTGCCCTCAAACTTACGCGTTCATACTTGTTGCTCAAAAGATGATAACGAAAGGAGCTGATCAGGATGCCGTTGCCATTGCTGTTAGTGTCTTTAGAAAGAAGACCCAAGAAAGCTGCATTCCCGCTTCCTTTATGTGAAGGCATAACTAAAAAGGGTAGTCAGTGAGTCAGGCTGCAGGAACGTCATGAGACACTGAATTTTCTAGCTTTGTGATCTTGGGCTTTCCAACATTCAGAACTGTGAGAAATAAATTTGCTCATATGTGACCCTCTTTGTGATAGCTTGATTTACAGCCTAAATGTACCAAGACGTACTCCTTAATTCATATATGCGAACTTCAAAAGATGAGGCAAAAGCTGATAGAGCTTTAAGGAGAAATAGATGAATCCACTCTTGTAATCAGAAACATGTTTCCTTTATGTAAAGTAGGAATAATATTAGCAACTCCTCAATATGATGAATGTGAATATTCAATGAGTGAATGTGCATAGGAGGGTCCTTAAGAATAATGTCTGATACATTGTCAGAGACTGCAAAAGGCTGGCCATTATTGTTGCTGCTGAGTTATTAATGTTATTACAGCCTTCCAGAACCATTATTATTTTCTTCAATTGCCTCCAAGATGACTCATCTGTTATCTTTACTTCATTACTGGAAACCTAATAAAAAGTGAGGGAGAGACGAGGCGGGGGGAGTGTAGAGATACTACAAAAGTATAGATAGTGGAGAAGGCTTTTGTTTTCCCATGGCTACGCTGGATATGACCCCTGTAGAACTGAAAGGAGAAAGAAAATTGTTGAGAAAGAATCTCAATACAAATTATTCCTCCTTGCATTCTTCCCTTGTATCGGGGTCCCCCGGGGTCTCCTGTACCCGCGGAAGAAATCACCCGACACTTCAGGCTCTGTTTCAAGAGCCACTTTACTTCCAACCAGTCTTTCTTCGTCTTTGTCGTCGTCGTCGTCGTCGTCTGTCCCGTCCGTCCGTTCGTCCTCTGTAGCTCTCTCTCCTCTGTAACTCTCTCTCTTGCCTAAAGCAGGCTGCTTATATATCCTTTTTCCCGTGGGTCCACTGGGTGCTACCTGATTGGCCAGGCCCTGGAGAGGAGGCAAATTTGCCTCACCTGCTGGCAAGACCAGCTCTCTCTCCACTTTGCAGGGCAGCTGCGGTCCTGGGTTGTTGGCCACAGCTGCCACCACGGGGCTTTCTTCAGCAACCCGCTCCCAACACCTTGCTGTTTGGTTCTATCCCTTAGACTGGCCATATAGCAGTATTTAGGAGTGGCAGGAATGGAAACCATCAACAATTCCTCACTCAGGTATTCTGTCCAGCCTTGGCAGAAATATTGTGGTGCTGTAGGTGATGTGGCACAAGACCTCCGAAGGAAACTGGAAAGAGAGGAAGATACATTTGGAGTAATAAAGAGAAAGAAGAGGGAAACAATACACATTTGTGCATATAGTAAACTCAGTAGGTAGCTCATAGGGGAGGCAAATCTCTGTTACATGAAAATTTGAAAAATCCGGGTCTGAAGGAAGACTGTTTTGCTTTGTTTCCTTTTGCTGTTGTTCCCTAATTCCTATGCATTAAGTGTAGGCAGTGGTATTTTTGTGAAAAGAAGTAGGGAGAAGTTAATGTTCAATTATTTGAGGAGAGAGAGAGAGAGAGAGAGAGAGAGAGAGATGGGTATTTTATTCAGTGGCCTAGTTTCCAAATGGCTACAATAACCAAGGCTGGATCAGGTGAAATCTAGGTGCCTGAAATACAGTTGAGGTCTTTCATGTGAGTATGCTTCAATACTTTTGCCGTCACCTGCTGTCCCAGGATGTGTAATAGCAGGAATCTGGAATTGGGAGCAGAACCAGGACTCGAACTCAGGCAAATTGATATGGGATGTAATTGTGCCTGGTAACTTGCCTTAACCACTGAACATTTGTCCTCTGAGCTAACATTTACTGAGAACCTACTATGGTAAATGTTTCTAAGTTCATAATCTTCAAACAAAAAACATATTTTGTTCATTTTGCACACGAAGAGACAGGTGTGTAAGAGCTGTAATTCAATTGCTGAAGGTACAGGTAACAAGTAAATTACATATGTGGTATTCAATCCCTAAACTCTTATTCTGAAGATTCTTATGTTCTCATCCTACCTTCATTAAAAAAACTTATGTACCTAAATCAGAAATTGAAACTCTTTTGAAGCTCCAGGATATAATATATGCTTGTTTGCGCATGACCAACCTCACAATACAGCATTCCTGGTGCTTGAAGAAATGTATATTGGGAATAGATAATTCCTGTCTGAAAGTCTTCAGTTATGCCAAGTTAACTCCTCTGACATTATGCTGGCTATAAGAATACAGAGTTAGACTCAAGCCTAATTTCAAGTCTGAATTTCATAATTCCTTTTGAAACAGTTTTGAGCAGGCTTATTAAGGCTTTCTGACACTCATTGCTCTTCTCACAAACTCTTCCCATCTTTCCACCTCTCCTTTTCCTAATGTCAACTGAGATAGAAACATTCGTCTTTCTATCTTTGGTCAGTTCCCTTGTGTGCTTTACACAATATGATTATGATTGCATATCGCGATCCTTCTCCAACTCTGGCTTAAAGTTGTCAATTGCTTCCAGTAATCTGTGGATTGGCTTGGTGCCTTGTTTTCCACAGTGCAGCAGCTGGAGATATTGACTCTGGATGAGTCTCTGGTTGAACTAGTTACCTCACAAATGTTCTCATACACATTAGAGAGACATCGAGGCAAGCAGAAAAGTGCGAGTCTTAAGATAATAGAATCAATGTTGATGCAATCATTTCTCCTTCATTCACAAGACGAAGACCATCATTAAGGACTGACAATATGCATCATCTGCTCATGGCAGGGCATGATAAAATTGTGAATAGAGTGGAGTGTGAATTGTTACTGATGATTCAATTTCCCTTGAAAACAGCTTACATTTTTCTTCATCTTTCTCAGACTTACTGTGATACATCAAAAGTAATCAAACCCTTCATTTCCTTGACTTGATACCTATGAGCTGTCTGTATCCCCAGTTATCAACCATTCTGTCTTTTCTTTCTGTCTGTGTACCTGTGCTTTGAATAATCTTCCCTTCTTATTCTTCTGGGATTCATCAATAGTCTCCTCTTTCTCCCATATACACAATTCACTCCTACTTTAAAAAAATTATTTTATTTTTGATAATTTTTACAGATTTGATTAAGGTGCAAAGGGTCAAGGGTTAGAGGAAATTGGATGATGAGATGATTTTTCTCTTAAGGTCTTTCCTGGGACTGGCACTGTGGCAAATCAGGCTAAGCCCCTGCCTGGGAAGCCAGCATCCAATGTGGGCACCAGTTTTGAGTTATGGCTGCTCCACTCCCAGTCCAGTTTCCTGTTGCCTGGGAAGGCAGTGGAAGAGGGACCAAGTCCTTGTGCCTTCACAAAAATGAGGGAGCCCTGGAAGAAGCAACTGGCTTTGGATCATTCAGCTCTGGCCCTTGTGGCCATTTAGGGAGTGAGCGAGTTGATGGAAGATTTTTCTGTCTGTCTCTTTTTCTCTCCCTCTCTCTAACTCTGCAAAATCTGTAAAAATAAGCAAAATCTGAAAATAAAGTTTTTTTTTGTGTGTGACTTGACATTTAAGACTTTAGTTGGTTTCATTTGTGATATTGGTAATCTATATCTTACTTTTCTTCATTGAGATTTGTCAAATGTATTGACCCTTCTGAAAAAAAAAACAGGTTTGGTTTGCAATAGTTTTGAAATTTTGTCTATATTCTTCAGGAATTTTTGTGTTTTAATTATTTCCTTGATTCCAATTACTTGTACAGAGATACATGTAAGAGAAATTATTTTTAGAAAGAAAAACAGGACTCTTTCTATGACAGCAGAGAGCATGGAAAGATAATTACAGAATATGAAGGAAAACTCCATGCCAATAAAATTATCAACTCAAAGAAACCAAATCTTTGAGAGAAAAAAAGGATCAAATCTGACAATGTTAAGTAAAGAAAACCCCTCAATATCCATATGTACAATTTCAAGTAAAAATAGATGAAGGTTAAATAACACATAATTTATTCTTTTAAAAACCTTGTATATTTCTACTCCATTACAGTTTCCATCTAAATATGTTTAATTTTTGCACTTCGTTTTCTCAAGTCTTGCACTTAGGGCAGAATATGAGGAATGCTATCAAAATCATTAAAAATCTGAAAGCACATCTGCTTTCAGAATTATTGTTTAATGAGCTCCAAATTCTTATTTTTAAAAAAGACTTGTTTCTATTAGCAAGGCAAATTACAGAAAGGAGAAAGAGGAAAAGCTCTTCTGTCTGCTGGTTCACTTTGCAAGTGGCTGCAATGGCCAGTGATGAGCCAATCTGAAGTCAGGAGCTAGACGTGTCTTCTGGGTCTCCTATGTGGATTCAGGGTCTCAAGCCTTTGGGCATTCTCCACTGATTTCCCAGTTCATGAGCAGGGAGGTGAATGGGAAGTGGAGCAGCTGGGACACCAACAGGCATCCATATGGGATCCTGGTACATGAAAGGGAATTAGCCAATTGAGCCATTGTGCCAGACCCCCTCAATTTTTAATTTAAAGGAGAATCCAGTAACAACTGAAGTTAAGCCTAAGCAATTGACTGATGGAAGTGTATGCAGATGGTGTAGGGATTACCGTGAAGTTATGACCATCTCCCTGGGCTGCTGACATCCTTAGGTTAGCTCTGTGCTTTGTTATGGAGCTGTTGCTAGCAGTGTTTATTTAGCACCCTTCTCTGCTGTTTAGAGATGCAAGGTAGATTATAGTGGTGGCACAAGTGCCTTCTGTCTTCAAGTTCAGATAGAGTTCAGTTTCTTCCAGTGACTTCAAATTTGCCATTTAAATAGGTCAATTCATACTCATATCATTGTTGTGGATTAGAATAAAATATCTTGTTAACTGAATCATTTTAAGTAAATAAGATAATGAAGGTGAAGTTGAGTGTAATTCTAGGTTAAATTTGAATTATTTATAAAATAATAACATTTAGGACATCAACATCAATTTTGACTACATAATATTGAAACTCAAGGACCTTGAATAAAGATTATGTTAGAAATAATTAGATTACATGAAGAAATAATAATGACCAGTGGATAAAATTCATCATAAGGGATGCACTGCTAATTTTAATTATGGACTTAAAATTTGAAATGGCAGCAAACAGCATTGTTATCTTAATTTTTTCAAATGAAAGAATAAATTGGGAAATTAAATTAATACATAAACAAACAAAACCATGGCTATTAGGCTGTGTATATTGTTTTGGAAGAAATCAAGACCAAAGATCTCCTTTATCAGAACAAATATTTAGAAGAATTTGAGGAACTCTTTGTTCCGTCTGCTCCTTTTCCATCAAGCTTTCATGAGATTCTTTTCTTTTATTCTGTCTTCCTTGTCAGAGGTAAAAAGATAGTCATTCACAGAAGTCTACATTGAAGAGATACTGAATATAACACTGAAAAAATGTATTCCTGACATCCTTTGTTTTTGGTGAAAAACACTGATGAAATATTAATTTCAGACTTGCTATGTCTGGGTTGATATTACATGAATATGATTCCTCAAGGAAATCAAGGAAATTTATCACAATGGTAATGTCTTTGGTTATGTAGATTCGACACTGGCATCATTTCAGATCTGTACATTTCTTTGTATTTTTAAGTTTTAATAAGATTTGAATTTGAATTTCAAGATTAAACATTTGAATTTCAGCACTTAACTGAAAAGGAATGCCTATCTATCTATCTATCTATCTATCTATCTATCTATCTATCTATCTATCGCTCTATCTATCTATCTTCAACATAAAAGAGAAGATGCAGT
This sequence comes from Ochotona princeps, assembly GCF_030435755.1. Lineage (NCBI taxonomy): Eukaryota > Metazoa > Chordata > Mammalia > Lagomorpha > Ochotonidae > Ochotona > Ochotona princeps. The sequence goes on from NC_080865.1 coordinate 98,066,958, forward strand.
GTATTTCTCACTCTGCACATGATTTTTATTCAACTTAATATAATGGTGTCTGGCTCCATTAATCTTGCTGCTGATGTTAGGATTCCATTCTTTTGTAAATGCAGGATAATACTCTGTTGTGCATATATATCACATTTTCTTTATCCATTCATCAGCTGAAAAACATTCAGAATGATCATATCTTGGTCATTATATTCATAATGCTGCAATGTAACTTGGGGTGCAGTGATCTTTTCCATATGCTGCCCACATTTTTAGCTTTCTTTGAGAATTCATTTTGTGTCAATCTCCATGTAACTGAATCAATTTTCTTAATGCAGAACCATGTTTTTTTTTCAGCAAGAGGATGAGAATCAAAGTTTTGTATGCTAATTTTTTATCCACTTAGTCCAATTTTTTTTTGTATTTTCTTTTCTTGGACTTCAGAAACACTTGTATTGTATGGCTTGATGTTGTTTCTAAATCATTGTGATTTTTCATTTGTTCTTTGTTTTTCCTCTGTACTTCAGTTTAGGTATTTTCTATTGTAATCCCTTCTAGCTCATCATTTCTTTTTTTTTTTTTTTGAGTATAACATTTATTTAATTCTGTCATTTCTGATCATTTTATTATAACCAAATTAACCGTGACAAATACTGACATTTAAAAACAGAAAATACACAGATTTTCCAACTATTTTACTTACATGTACTTTTCAGTCCCATGCAGTACTCATAATAGGGAAATAGTGTACATCAGCCCTCTCCTACTCGAAGAACCAAGGCAGAGGGAAACAAGTGCAACACAAATTCGTTCTCCAAAAAGTGCTCACAGACACAGGAAGCCACTGTTCCTTCAAATTCTACATTTGTCGTACGTTTTTCTGTAATGTGGAATTGTAATCACATAGCAATAGTTACCATGAGGCAATGATACCATTTCAGGAAGGGATGAGCAAATAAAACCCAAAATTGAAAAGAGGAGACCAGAGCATAGAAAAGTTATCTGAGAACATCACACACACACACACACACACACACACACACACACACACCCCGAATGCTTTTAAACTTTCCAGTCGGAGAGAACATGCACAATGTAGCTCATCATTTCTAATCAATCATTAATACCATATAGTGTACATTAATCACATATAATACACTTTTAAAATACGAGTATGGCATTTGGTTATTTATGGTTTTAACATGTATGTATTACTCTTTTAGGAGTTTTCGTTAATATAAACAAAACAAGTTTTATGCATTCCATAATGAGGTTCCTTGAAAACATTGACATTTCCCTCACTTCCCTGCTACCCTTAAAACTCCCTTTTTTATATCAGTTTATGCAAAGACAATTTTAATCCATTCTGTACTCACAGGCTTAATTCACCACTATTCATACCACTCAGTAAAAGTAGGCTGACCACAATTCCACAGGAATATAAGCATAGGCCAAAGACCGAAATCATAGCCCGAAGTGATCATTTCATTTCTATATATTTTTTGTATTCTACATTAGCTGCCATGTATCAAAGAAACTATAGTATTTGTGTTTTTGAGACTGGCTTATTCCATTAAGTGTACTGGTTTCCACTGCATCCATTTTGTTCAAAAGAAAGTAATTCATACTCTTGAAGGAATGCAATTACCTATACTGTCCAATATTTCTACTTAACTATTAGTTGCAAATTGTTCTGTACTCTTCCTTGAGTTGTCTGCTTTTCCTTGAGTATTGATCTGAGTAATCAACATGCTGAGAGACACATTTAGACTTCCCTTGTAGGTTCAAATTCTCCCTACTTTTATTCATAGTGCTCATCAGTGTTGTGATAATACATCTTTGGGTATAATTTAACTAATTTCTGTTTTGTTTAGTAAACTACATATTTCCTGCAGGCAAGAAATACATATGGCTACTTTTTAAAAAGATTTACTTATTTTTATATTGAAAGTCAAATATACAGAGAGTAAAAGAGACAGAGAAGAAGATCTTCCATCCGCTGATTCACTCCCCAAGCTGCCGCAATGACCAGAGCTGAGCCAAACCGAAGCCAGGAGCTAGGAGCTTCTTTGGGATCTCTCACGTGGGTGCAGCATCCCAAGGCTTTCCCAGGCCACAAGTAAGGAGCTGGGTGGAAAATAGAGCAGCTAGGACAAAGAGCCAATGCCCATATGGGATCCCGGCAAATACAAGGCGAGAATTTAGCCACTATGCTACCTCACTTAGCCCACATGTCTACTTTTAATTAGTGATATATTCCCAGAGCTTGGCAGGGTCAGGTATATTTTTGACATTACAATATTTCAATAATGCTGGTAGAAATCTTAAAACCTTAAGCATGAAGACTCACATGTTGTCCATTTGAAGACTTCAAACTTAAGACTCCAGTGTTAATAGTGAAATTGCCTCACCTGTGATAATCATGTCCACTATGGATCATGAAAATTATTTTTTGAGACTTTTCAGAGCTAGAAGATGGTAATTTGTAAAGGTCCTATGGGGCATATATCCAATTTACTTACACATTTTGCTGTTTGTGAAGTATATCCTCTCAATTAAAAAAGCAGATGGAAATAACACACTGTATAATGTAAGAATAATTGTATTTTAAGTAGTCTGTCAGGAATACACTGAAATCAACATTCTTTTTAAAAGGAGAAAAACATATTTTACTCAGGGAATCAAGACAAAAAATATTGTATCACCTAATTAGTTTTTGTGTTATTGACTATTCAGAAGTTCATACTTTAGAAGCTGCTATTTAAAGATAATGTTTATGATGATTTATGGTATCATTATATTATCACATACAATGTCATTACCACTAACAACATCGCCATTATCCCACTAGCATTGTTACTTACTAAACACCTGTCAATGATAAGATTAGCACTCTGTCTAATGTTGTCTTAATCATTAGGCATTCCTACATGGGTGATACTATCTCCATTTTCCTAGTTGTAGATAAGGAGACATGGAGTAGCTGTTAAATTGCCTAATTTGGCATAGCTGGTAAATAACTATGTTAGTATTTAAATTCAGGCACAGGGAGAAAAAATGATCAGCTTTTTTTTTAGCTTTTTAGCATACACGGACTATAAAATATGAAATTTAGCGATATTTCAAAATATTCAAAAATGATCAGTTATCTACTTTCAGAACACATTAATTTCCTTAAAGGGAAATTTTAGACCCATTAAATAGTCATTCTGAACAATCCCCAAGTGAATTTTTAGCATGCATTGAGGCTTTAATTATGTTTTCTTTTTTTTAGTATTTTATTTGTTTTAAATCTTTTTAATTTATTATTATTATTATTATTATTATTATCACTTTATGATACAGTTAAAGAGGCTCCTGGGATTTCCCTTATCCCCTCCCCAGTTTCTCCCCCCTCCACCTAATTCCCCTATATCATTACTTAAGTATATTTCTTTATACACAGTCATATGTCCATCATTGCGGGCATGGACAATGGCAGAGAGTCCAGCATCCTATTGTCAAGATATAGTAAACAGTTTCATTGGGAGTCCATCTTTGTCTGGAAGTAGAAATGCATACTGCATTGTAGTTTTGCATATGGATATGCTAGTCTCCATTTAACAGTTACTACACATTCCCTTAAATGAAAAGTCACAGTACAGAATCAAAAATAGGAAGAAAAATAGAAATTTACAATGCCATGAAGTTAAATAACATGTTACTAGATATGACAGTCTCCATTACACAGCTACTATATATCCCCTTACATGAAAAGCCACAAAACAAAATCAACAACAGGAAGAAAAAAGAAATTAAGAACACTAGAAGTTAAGTAACATGCTACTAAATGACTAATGTGTCACTGAAAAAATGAAAAAGAAAATCAAGAACCTTCTTGAAGAAAATAATGCTACCTTATGATCTAGAAGTCATTGAAGAATTTAATCAGAAGGAATGCAGAGATATTACAGAATACTCTTTCCCTCTTCATAGGGTAATCAGTTCTGCACAAGAACAATACATAGTTGAGACACTGAAATTCAGCAACTGCATTTCAATTTCATAGACCATAATTCTGAACTGACAGGTAGCATTGATACTCAGACTAAGGTGCTTTAGTAATGAGGTGCCAGCAATTATTTGGGGGTTGTTAGGAGCCACAGACTACTGGGAATTAGACTTGGCCTACCTGACAGCCTGTTGCATTGCAAAGCCTGCCTTGGGCAAGCAGGGCCACAGCAAGCAGGATATTAGGCCGGAACATCCTGTGTAAAACAAGCAGAATAGAACCTCCACCCTTGTTCCTGTTCAAATAATTGGTTCCTCCCCTGTTTCAATATAGATGATAAGTTCCTTCCCTGTTTCAATGAAGATAATTACTTCCAGGTAACCTCTCCTCTTTCCCTCCTCCCCTAGAGAAGAAGGTATATATATGAGGAGCAAAATAAAGAGCAAGAGGCACTCTTTTCCACCAAGTACGTGTGTCCGTGTGTTTCTTGGGCCAGCAGCCAGGGGCTAGCAGCCTGGCATTCCCAGTCCACCCTCAGGGTTTGAGCTTCGTGTCCTGCAGGGAAGGGCAGGAATGCTACAGGTTCTACTTTTGTTCCGTAAATAATGGGCTACTCTAGGGTGTTCTAATAATTACAACATAGTCATTCATTCTGTGCACTCCACTAAACACTGACCTTGAACATTTTCAGCAGTTTCTCACCAGGTAAATGAAAATTATGAAAGAAAATTAAAACCCTCAATTGTATGAAACTCTTTGAAAAGATTAGTTTTATTAGCTTGATGTTTGAGTCATCAGACACTGATTTTGAAAGACGTTGTAATTTAGTTTTGTAGGACAGCCTTCATTTGGTTATTTATGAATTAACAGCATGTTAAACCAACGTTTTGTAACAAAGGGAAACTGATGAAAAGATTTGGGAAAAAGAGTAATTTCATGATTATGCTTTTATTTTCCCTAATCAGCTCTTCCATGAATACAACTCCCAAAGATAGCAATGGCGCTGAACTGTGAAGTGGGAGCAAAAGGTGAAATCAGCTATCGCAGTAGTTTGTTGGGTTAGTAAGAAGGTTAAAAGGCAAAAATATCTGATAGGATACAACTGAAATATAATTTCATTGTGGTCACTATCCTAAAATAGGATGTGCTTTATCACTTCTGTTCACATGAGGGGACAATGAGGTAGGCTAACATGGCCTACAGGCCTCAGGAAAGAACTTGTACTTTGCTTTCACATACATTAGATCTTGCTTTCCTCAGTTACCCTTCATTATTTTCTGAGAAAAAGTAGAATGTCTTACTTGCCTTTGTCCTCCTCTTAAATATTGTCACAATCTTGTATCTGCTAATGTACCTTGTGAGAGTTTAGTAGCATTACAACTGTTTATGGGAATGGCAAATCATATATTTTTAAAAAAGGGAAATATTAGTTTGAAGGCTAATGCAATACAGACATATGTTCTCTAGTTGTTCATCTAATGATGTAACATATTGGTGAAACATCATTTTCCAAAATTGACATAGATATTGAAGCCAAAGTTTGAAGTGTGCATGATGGTACATTTTATAAATAGTGTGGGCAGTCATGAACTTTATCTGGCAAGCTGGGCCACCTTTTGGAGTGAAGCAGGTTATTGAAAATTACACCAGGAAAATAGGCAAAAAACACAAGTAATTATGAATTGAGGTCAATTGATTCATAAACCAAAGCAAATGATGATATTTAGCCAATTAAAACACACACACACACACAAACACACACACACACACACCCCTGTGGAATGATGAAATCAAACTCAAAGAATTCCTTAATAAGAGAACAATGGTATTAAAAGAACATTGTGAATTTTGTTTGCTTCTCTTCTGTTTCATAGGAGTCTTGTTTTCTAGCTGTTCATTAAAATTGCCAAATTATGTCCTAAAAATTTCCTTGTGTCCTGTAGTAAGTCATTTTTAGTAGTTTAATAATATCTAAGCTTTAAATAGTTTTTTTTGTTTGATGGATTTATATACATCACTTTCTTTCAAAGAATAACTAATCTAAACTTTTCGTCAATTAAAAGTAATAAAAAAAAGTAATCCGTCTAGAGGCTAATATTTATCAAAACGTGAACTGGAAGCTACTTCTTCCTAGTTATCATACTGTCCCAGCTGCCTTGTTTCATAGGGGAAATATAAAGAGACAACAATTGTACTTATTAATTCAGATACATTAACCTCTGGTTATAATGCATTTCATTACATATTTTAGAATTGTTTATTTTTAGTTTTCCTCCTTCTTATGTATTTGGTTTTGGAGAGAGTTTCACACCCTGGCAGCCCCACTTCCCGTCCAGCTACCTGCATGTGGCCTGGGAAAGCAGTTGAGGACTTCCCAAAGCCTTGGGACTCTGCACCCACGTGGGAGACCCAGAAGAAGCTCCTGGCACCTGGCTTCAGATGAGCTCACCATCGGCTGTTGCAGCTACTTGGGGAGTGAACCAGTGCATGGAAAATCTTTCTCTCTGTCTTGTTCTCTCTCTCTCTGTAAATCTGACTTCCCAATAAAAACAAAAAGATAAAAAATAAAATACAAAAAGATAAAAGGTTCAACAAGTAAAAAGTAAAGCAGAACAAACCAGTGCAGCAAGAATAGAGGTAAAGGTTTTGAACAGCGGTCAAAAATAAAGGTACACACAATTGTACTTTCTCCACAGGGGTTTCAGGAAAGAAATAAAAACAATAACTACAGTAAAATTAAGCGTTAGAAAAACTTTTGGGGAGTATAAAAATGTGAAGAGAAATAACGCAAGTGCATCATTCTGACAGTGCCCTTTTCAATATATACATCTGCTCATTTTATTAAAGAGACAACCCTGAAAAATAATGCCAACTTTAAAGAAAAGTTTAAACCTATTTTTTAAGTGGAACTTTACATTCTGTATTTGGAGGTCCCTCTCATAGTTTGTTATTTGTTCATCTCCGTGCTGATTTAATTCATATCAGGCAATTTCCATCTGCATTATATTACTCTTCATAGGTATTCTTGTGCTGATGCCACATTTGATATGAACTGAGCACAGTTGCTCTCTCCTTATCTGCAGTTCAACTTTCCCAGAGTTTTCGGTTACTTGCAATTCAAAAGCATTCAATGAAAAATTTCAGAAATGAATAAATAATTCATAGTGAGATGGAGTCTTGTGTAGTCCCTCCTCAACCTACCTATGGCTTGAATAACTCTTTGTCCAGTGTATTTGTATTGTATACCCATATTTCCTTAGTAGTTATCTAGATAATCATATCTGTTGTTACAGTATTGAGGTGCTTTTATTCAAGTAACTTTTATTTTACCTAATAATCTACCAGAAGGACAACAGTAGTGATACTGTGAATTTAATAGGCCACAAAGAAATAATAAATACTTTCTTCAGTTAAAAGGGTGAGAATTCTCAAGTTCATAATGAAAGGAAAAAAATCACATGCTGTTATTGCTAAAATTTGTGAAGAAATGATGAGGAAGGAAAAAAAATTCCTGCATGTCTAATTATTGCATATAAAACTGCAAAGATCAGGAACATAAATTGTCATAAATACTTATTTCAGATAAAGAACACATTAAATTTTTGGGTGGAAGACATGGACAAAAAAATGTGTTCTAATTGGGCCCGGCGGCGTGGCCTAGCGGCTAAAGTCCTCGCCTTGAACGCCCCGGGATCCCATATGGGCGCCGGTTCTGATCCCGGCAGCTCCACTTCCCATCCAGCTCCCTGCTTGTGGCCTGGGAAAGCAGTTGAGGACGGCCCAAAGCTTTGGGACCCTGCACCCGCGTGGGAGACCCGGAGGAGGTTCCTGGTTCCCGGCATCCAATTGGTGCGCACCGGCCTGTTGCGCCTCACTTGGGGAGTGAAACATCGGATGGAAGATCTTTCTCTCTGTCTCTCCTCCTCTCTGTATATCCGGCTTTCCAATAATAATAAATCTTTAAAAAAAAAAAAAGTGTTCTAATTGACAGCAACATGTTGTGCCAGAAAACATTTAGCCAACATGAGGACTTCAGTAAGAAATCCTCTGAAACCAGAGGGACCAAATCATGTGTAAGAAATGCTTATTCAGATTTAGTTACAGATTTGGGCTGTAAGACAGAAAAATTGGTGAAGTGTGTGAGTCTTCTGGTGTAGTAGCTGCTGCCACAATTCTGGCATGAATTAAACTTTAAAATTGTTTTAATAACAGATAATATGCCTGACCCTCCCAAATCTATGAAGCGAAAATGCCAAGATTGTGTTTTTCTCTCCTTATTTAACAGTGTATCTTGAGCTCTTTGAACAGGACGTTGGTTGATTTGTCAAGGGCACATATAGCTGACTTGTATTTGATCTCATTCAATAGGCAATTGATTTAGGTCCCAGCCTTGATAAAACATAGTGCTAGAATTTATTTACTATTGCTTGTGCAATAATGTTCATCTAAGCTGCAATGGATAAATGATAACCGGAAAATGCTTGTGAGAAGAACTTACAAAGTGAAGCTGTGAATAATTTTAAAGGCTTTCTCGAAATTGATGAGTAGTTAGAACATCATTCATGCAGCAAGATAATCTGCTCAAGAAGGATTTGCCAACATGCTTGATGAAGAAAGGGAAGAACGTATTAAAGAGCAAGAAGCATTAGCAAGTGGGGAATTGGAATGACTTGGGGAATCATCTACAGAGATGAAGCAATAGATGAAGAAGTGGAAACTGAAATAAAACCAGCAACATGGATGTTATTAAAATTTTGCTAAGGTGTTTCAAATTGCACAAAAGTTACAAGATGAAGTTGTAAGTGGGATCTTCAGATAGAATAAGGCATTAAAGTTGCCTATATGCTCTTCAAAGATTACAACTTCCTCAGTAATACTTTGATGCATTTAAGATAACAATTTTATTTTTATTCATTTATGTTTCTTTGCTTTTCTTGCAATTAGTAAGGGTTCTGGGCTTCTATGAGATTATTTATTTATTTATTTTTAATTTATTTTTACTTCTTTTAAATTATTATCATCATTCTATGATATATTTCCATAATGCTCTCTTAATAAAGAGTATAACAGAGGCCAGCATGATGGCCTAGTGGCTAAAGCCCTTGCCTTGAATGCACAGGGATCCCATATGGGCGCTGCTTCTAATCCCGGCAGCTCCACTTCCCATCCAGCTCTGTGCTTGTGGCCTGGGAAAGCAGTGGACGACGGTCCAAAGCCTTGAGATCCTGCATCTGGGTGGGAGACCTGGAGGAAGTTCCTGGCTCCTGGGTTTGGATCGACACAGCACCAGCCATTGTGGTCATTTGGGGAGTGTATCATTGGACAGAAGATCTTCTTCTATGTCTCTCCTCCTCTCTGCATATCTGCCTTTCCAATAAAAATAAATGAATCTTTAAAAAAAATAGTTCAAGTAAAAAACCATATGGGGAAAAATGGTGGGAGGGGAAAATGGGAAGCGAAGAAGAGGGGTAAGGAGGAACACTTATTCCTATAAAACTGTATTGTGGAGAACAATAGGTAAAGAAATAAAAAATCAAAGATCACAGCCCAGGGAGCATGTTTTTGCCTGGCAGGTTGGGCTTGAGACAGTGGTAGAAAATGGCCCACATCCTTTATCTCTTCACTTATGTGAGCAACCTGGATAAAGCTCCTTGCTCCTGACTTCGGCCTGGCCTGGCCCTAGCTGTTGTGGCCAATTCAGTAGTGAATCAGTGGATGGAAGACCTCTCGTCATTCTCTCTCTCTCTCTCCCTTTCTCTTTATGACTCTGCCTTTGAAATAAATAAAATAAACATTAAAAACGACAACAGTTCAGCAGAAATATATGCAGAGTCTATAAATAATTATCAAAAGAAAATGTCAATTTCACTCATACGAAGTAAATTTTAAGGTATCACAGTCAGAACTTTATCAGTACATCATTTTTAGCAATTTGATGATTTAAAACAAACATTGACAAAACTATTTTTGCAGTAAATCTGATAAACATTCCATTTTTTGGTGTTGCTTTTTGACTAATTTTACTTCCCATTTATAGGGAAAGATACGTATTTGTCTTTAAGTGTCTGGCTTATTTCACTCAACATGATGTCCTCCAAATGCCATCATTTTGATGCAAGAAAAAGAATTCTATTCTTTTGCACAGCTGAATAATATCCCATTGTGTAGGTATGCATGTGTGTATCATATTTCGTTTGTATAGTAATCTCATGATTAACCCTTGGTTGATTTTATATTTTGGCAGTTGTGAAAAGTGTGGCTATAAACATGGTGGCACATGTATCTCTTAGGTAGACTGTGTTCCTATCTCTGTAGTGGGATTGCAGTTCAAATGGAAATTCTAATGGTAATTTTGAAAAGTAATCTATTGTGCAGTGCTACTGTACTAGCTATATTCCCACAAACAGTGTAAAAGAGTTCCCTTTGCAAACATTCTCGCCAGCATTTTTGCTCTCTGTCTTTTGGGTAATTGTCATGCTGACAGGGTTGAAGTTCTGTAGCATTGTGGATTTGAACTAGCTCCAATATTTTTTCAAAACAATCTCAAATATTGAATAGCCAGAAACTCTGCCAAATCTTTTTTGTTAGGCCAACACTACCCTGATAGCAAAACTGAATAAATACAACACTTGAAAACTACATACATAATAGATGAACAATAGTCAACAAAATACTAGCAAAACCACATAGAATATATCAAATATCACAATAAAGTGTGATTTATCTGGGAGGTATGTTTTGTGTGTGTGTGTGTGTATTACTCTAAGAAAACCTTGTCAAAACTACCAAATCATGGTTATGAATTTGGCACCTGTAATTTTCTAATGCACAACTCCTACAACTCTTTGAGTCGCCAAAGTAATGTCTATTAGTTGAAATTGAAATGCTGGTTGCTGAGGGCTCCTGACTGTCTCTTAATTGGGGCTGGTTGTCAAGGGAACCAACTGTGTGATTATAGGCTTGGAACTTTCAGCCTCTTCTCTTGACCTTGTGAGAGGGACTGGAGGTAATTATAATCACCAAATGGTTAATTATGTAATCAATCATGCCCATTTGATGAGGTCTCCATAAATATCTCAGCACTTTGAGATTAGGAGAGCTGGGTTGGTGAATATAACCATTTGCTGGAAAGATGCTCTACCCCAAATCTATGTGGATAAAAAGCTCCTGTACTTGGAGCCCTTCTGGATCTTTGTCTATGCACTTCTTCATTTGGCTGGCCATCTCTATTCTTTTTTTTTTTAGATTTATTTTTTATTGGAAAGTCAGATACACAGAGAGGAGAAGAGACAGAGAGGACGATCTTCTGTCCAATGGTTCACTCCCCAAGCAGCCGCAATGGCTGGAGCTGAGCCAATCTGAAGACAAGAGCCAGGAGTCTCTTCCAGGAGCCTCTTCCAGGAGCCTCTTCCAGGTGTCCCACACAGGTGCAGGGTCCCAAGGCTTTGGGCCATCCTCGACTGCTTTCCCAGGCCACAAGCAGGGAGATGGATGGGAAGCGGGGCTACCGAGATACAAACTGGCGCCCATATGGGATCCCAGCGTGCTCAAGGCGAGAACTTTAGCCGCTATGCTATCGCGCCGGGCCCGGCCATCTGTATTCTTGATCCCATTCTTTATAGCAATCTGATAGTGTTTTTCTGAGTTTTCTGAACTGTTACAAACCTTAGGAAGGCATAGTGGAGATTCTTGATTTATTGCAAGTTGGACAGAAGTATAGCTAAACTCAAGATTCACTGATCTGGGTTGGTGTGTGTCATAGGAGCAGTTCTGCAGAACTGAACCCTAAACGGCACTTACTATGGATTTAATCTCTGCATATTTCCCCTGCAAACGCTAGTTACCTTGTACTTGAGTTTTTTAGCGCTTTCTCTTCAACTCAGGGGTATTATTGATTTCCACCCAGGTTCTTGTCAAAGAGATAAAATGAAAATTTCTCCAAGCACTGTCCTGGGGTTCTTGTAGGACATGCCTTAATTGTTCCCTTTTCTGGCACTGATCTTTTGTATTTTCAGGTATTCAATGTCTAAAAGCCCTTGTTGAATGTATTTTATTCTTTTCTTCTTTAATTGCATTTTGTAAACAATGAAAGTCTTCTTTGGCCTATATTTTTAGTCCTAATTACAACATGTGTAAACCATTGCACATTCTGTATCATAAATCCTTCTTTCCTGATGGATGTGTGAAGAACACTATTGTTTTAGATTGCAAAAGAAATATACAAACAATCAGAATATTTGCTACGGGAAATAATGTCATCTTTACCTAATGCTGAAACAGTTGGTAATTTTAGTGTAAAAAAAAATAGTTTCAGTGAGTATTCAGCACTGTAAATGAAGGCTCCCAAATTGATTGTGTTTGAAGTTTTCACAGTTGTTGCACTGTATTTGAAATTAATAAACACATAAAACTTTCACGTATATTTTCCTTAACTATAGATCGTCTACTTTATAGCTCTTAAGGCATTAAGATCCTATTTGTTTCTTAAAACATTAGTTATATCTAATTAATCATACTGTGGCTACTCATTAGCTTGAGATATCAGTTTTATTTTTCCTTTCTCCATGTTTTATGAATCACTAAACATTTAACAAGAGTCTCAAAAAAATTTTATTTTTAACAAGATTCTCTGTCAGGCAGTTTTCAAATGGGGAAACAAGCCAGAAAAATAAGGGAACATTGAGACACTTGAGCTGCAATCCAGTTGTGGATTCATCAGGTTACTGAGTGGACTTGTGTTTCTTGCAAGGTATTGTACCAAGAACAAGGGAACAAATGATGAAAGCTATCTCAACTGGCACAGTTACTCCAAGTTTCAAACTTTTGATTTTCCAGTGCAATTTAATTTTGCCTGTTGTTCTTGCTGGATAGCCAGAGGGCATAGCAGGCACACAAACCAGTTTGAGTTGTGTCTGCTTTTGTTGCAGAACGCATTTCACTAATTCATCCTTCAGAATTTAGAAGATTCGATAGAAAGATAGTATATAAAATCAATATATAGATTTGCCCTTGAGGTGAGCTATAAACAGAACTGAACTTGGCAGTTGTGCCCTCTCACCGAGCCTCAGTTTTTTCATTTCTGTTAAATTGGGCACAGCAGGACATTGACCTGAGGGAGAGTGAGCGTAAGTCCTACAATGGGCCCTCCAGGCCTTATGGACTCAGGAATGCCTGGAATGCCCTAGAGGAATCACTCAGGTCTTGAGAACCCTGGGCTCCAGGTCATACACATGTGCAAACTGGCAGCTGCTCCGTTCTCCCTCCCCGTGACTAAAATGTATGGAAGCCCAGTGCTGTATACCCTGGGCGGTCATTTCCCTCAAGTGGTCACCCTGCCATGTGGAAGTGGTCCTGGGCTGTCTCCTGACAGGAAGTGGTCTGTCAAGACTCACTCCCTTGACTAATAAAGCTCTTTGAACAAAAAGTCTCTCTCGCTTTCAATCATCCTGGAACCTAACAATCTAAAGTCAGATTTGGAATTTATGGTTTTAAAAGTAAGTGGCACTGCCAGCAAATGCTTCTGTGCAATGCTCTGTTTTAGTGTGCACAGATACTGGTAGCTAATTGTGCAGTTACACATGACAGCAGCTTCAAGAGGCTGGGTAACTTTTTTCATTTTCATACTCTTAAGGAAGATTTGGCTCATAACCCACAAAGACATTATGAAAATGACCCTATTCATTTGGCTATGCCAAGTACTTTTGAATAATGATGACTTCCTACCTTCTACTGTTTCATTATGTAGCTAGAAGATGTGCTTTTCACATGTGTGTTAACTCCTGCTGCCCGGGTAACGCTTTACCCTGTAACATTTCTGCACTATACTTTCTGTGTGAATGGAACGGCAAGTTAATTCCCCCTATGTGACTTCTTTTAAGCATCATCTTTTAATAAAAATTCCTTCATAATTATTTATTGTTGGGCCAAATAGAATCCTTATTTTTAAATCTACAGAAAGCTCATTTATGGGATGGTATTTCTAGCTCAATCTCATTCGCTGGGGTGCCAAGAGGAAGAATACCACAGAGGAGCTGCCTCCTGCCTTTTAAGGCACTAGACAGGGACAAAAAGACACACTTCTTAAAAGGCAAATAAAATGGAAATCTTTATATCTTTTACATCCTTTCTTTAAGAGGTATATTACTGCACTGTGGAGGTTAATTATAAAATCCAATTTGTGATCCAATCCAATTCATATTTCTTCCTTCTGATTTTATTGTTCCTCAAGTTGTATGCATAAGGTAGTTACAAAATAAAATGTACAGTGTTGTGGTGCACTGAATTAAGCTGCTACCTGCAATGTGGCACTGAATTAATTCTGATTCAAGTTTGGGCTGCTCCACTTGCAATCCAGCTGCATGCTACTGTGTCTGGGAATGACATTAGAGAGTGGTCCAAGTGCTTGAACCTCTGCTACCCACATGGGAGACTGGATGGAATTCTGGGCTTGAGTCTTAAGCCTGGACCAATTCTGGATGTTACACTTACTTGGGAATTAATCAGCAGATGCAAGGTCTCTCTCGCACGCATGCACATTCACCTCCCCTTGCCAGTCTCTATCTCTATATCACCACATTTCAAATAAATAAACCAATAATTAAGCAATCTTTTAAAAATGAACAACATATGTCCTAGTTTGAGTCCCTGGATGATGACAACTCTTAGATCTTTATCATTTGAGCTGCTTTCGTGCTTTTGCAACTGGTCCCCAGTGTCTGCCTATCTGTCAGACACCTCTAATAACCTGTCTATTATTCCCATTTGTCTATCATTTTTCAGCTTGCAAGATTTTTTTCATTTTTGTCTCCACAAATCCTCAGCATGGCCCTGTGTGGGTTATCACCTAACGTGCGAGTACCAGCCACCTTCAATTACATTCTCCTCCCTTCTTTTTTTTTATTTTTGACAAGTTAATTCTTCATAGTATTTTAATTACACAGCTGAGTTTTTACTACGATAATGCATTAGATTTCTATCCCCTTAACTGAAAATAGCTGCTTACATGCTAAATGTATATGTCTAACACCAACAATTCAAATTCATCCTATCTCAAATTGAACTCACTTTCTTTCCACATTACCCATTTTCTGCTTACTGTCTGCTACACATATACAAAAAATGACTGGTCATCCTACTTTTGGATGTTACTTCAGCTATTATTGACTTCACCATTTCCTTGGTTTGTGAGTCCAGATATGCTACTTCCCCATCTGCTCTACCTTGTTTAAACAACTATATTTCTCTGGTCCTATAGCCTCTGTATTAGCAGCATCTGTTCCGCATGTCTCCTTCTCCAATGCAACTGCTGTCATTGTGTTGAAGAGATCTTACAATCGGTTTGTTTATCTCTGATCCAGCAAGTCTCCATTTTTCATGCCACTCAAAATATGCTTTTCAAAAAGCATTTAAAATATTTAAAACTAACCTTATAGTTTAGAATAGACCATATCCTTTATCAAACATCCACAGTGATGAGCAACATAGCTTAATTCTTTGAAGTACATTGCCCTTTAATTTTCTCTGTCATTCATTAATTGCATTATCTTAGGGAAATCATTCAATCACTTCCAGCCTAATTATCATCATCTGCAAAGTAGGGATAAAAACAGAATCTACTTTCAGCACAAGGCTTAAAAGGCAATGTTATAAAGCTGGACACAATGTCTGGCACAGTCAATAGTCAGATGTATTAACTGCATTATATGTGTAATATATCAGAAAGAGTACAAGACTGGCTTTGGGTCAGACACCTAGTACTTGGCTAAGTGAATATTCAAACATAAGTTTCTGAATCTCAGACATGACACTAAACAGTATATTATCCTAAAACTTTGGCCGCCAGATTGAAATGGGAATGAAAAGCACTGTAATTGGTGAGTTGGGATCGATAGATTACTAGTCTCTAATGCTGACCATTTGAACCCCATAGCCTTCCTAGTCCCTGCATATCTGTTGAGTCACCTTGCGCCTACGAGATCTTGATGGTCAAAGTAAGAGATCTGCTCCTTTTTTCTTACTGGTATCTTTTGCCATTTTCTCTCCATGCCCTCAGACAAGGCATGACAAAGTTTTCTGTGTAGTACAGAAAATACCATACAAGTAAGGCTGCACATGAGGAGCCTAATGAGAGATTACCAACTTTGCTTGCTTATAAGTTCTGTAATACAGTGAAAGTATATACAAATTTGACTCACATGGACTTGGCAGGAGTCCCAGGTCCTCCACTGGCTAACTGCCTAATAACTGAGCAAGTACTTTTATCTCTAAGCATCAGTTTCATATCCCACCATTGAGTTGACATGAAATAACATTTACTGATTTTGAAGACACTCAGTGATAAAATGTTATTCAGAATTTCAAAGAATAATTTTAAATACATTTACATTTTTATATAACAGCTTATACAGGGCATTTTTAAGGTAATGGGAAATAGGATTAACAGATAAAGTTATTTGGGTATAAAAATCTTAAAAATTTTGAAAAGGAAAAGTTCATCATAATGTATATTCTGAAAAATCTATGTATCTGTCCAAAAATGGTTTTGAATATGTTTAGAGGTTATATTTGTTATATCCAACCATCTATAGTTAATATTTGGTAAAAACATGAACTTGTGTTTCCTTTACTAAAATGATGTGTTTCTTGAGCTCTATATAGTGTTATTGTGATGGGGACTACTAACTGGTTTTCCATATCTGTTCTCAGTTTTTAATGTGTACAACGAGAAATTTGAGTAAGGATTTAATTCCACAGTCTGCTATGCAGCGATGAGTGGACATGTTCCTGAGTTGCAATTCATAGCTGCAACTCAATTTTGAGGCATAAATTGGAAGCGCATGTTGAGAAATGTAGAGCAATAATGTGCTGTGAACAACTGACTATTGGGGTCTCCTTAATTAACCTGCTCCACTGATTGGGAATTATATGAGAACAAAAATAAATTTTTAAGCACCATTACTTTGTATTTTCTTTTTTTGATAATTATTTTCTTTATTTATTTTATGATACAGTTCCATAGGCTATGGGATTTTTCCCTCCTCCGCTCCTTAAAACCGCTGCCTGCACAGCACTTTCTTTCAAAACCAGCAAAGAAAAGTCTAATCAGTTTGGAGGAATCTCAGGGAAAATGCATACTGTACAGAAAAACATTATTCATTTATTTCAAACTCCTTTTGCACCAAAATAAATTTGTCATTTAATTGTATTTTCCATAAACATTTTTTAAAGATTTATTTTATTTGTATTGCAAAGTCAGATACATAAAGAGGAGGAGACAGAGAGGAAGATCTTCCATCCCATGGTTCACTCCCCAAGCGACTGCGATGGGCGGAGCTGAGCCAATCTGAAGCCAGGAGCCAGGAGTTCTTCCAGGTCTTCCACATGGGTACAGGGTCCCAAGGCTTTGGGCCATCCTCGACTGCTTTCCCAGGCCACAAGCAGGGAGCTGGATGGGAAGCAGGGCCTTTGGGTTAGAACTGGCGCCCATATAGGATGCCAGGCGCTCAAGGCAAGGACTTTAGCCTCTATGCTATCGCGCTGCGCCCTTTCAATAGCATTTTAAAATTATCCTTATAACTTGGTAACCAGTAAAATAATATATGTGAGAGTGTTAATGAATGCTAGTGGCTCCTTACAATTTGTTGTATCATTTATTTCATTCCTTAACAGCTCTTGCCACGGTATGACAATGCTTTGTTACAGCCCCAATTTCTGCACCATGTGAAAAGCCTCCGTTCCCCTATGCAGCACATCTCATTTTATCAGTTATTTTTGACCTTCAACAACAGTTATGCATCAAAGTTTCCTAAAATGCCCTCTGCATTCTTTGGAGACATAATATGTAGTGCTTTTTATAATAGGCACTGTTGATTATTAGCTTCACTGCAGGTAATAGGCAGGCAGATTTGTGATGCTGTCTCTTCTATATGTATTCAAGACTGCATTGCCACTTCATAATGCTCCTCGTTGTTCACAACCTGATTAGGTAGAGTGTAGAAACCAAATGGAAAATGACACACTTTATTACCTTTACAGAGTATTCTATAAAGAATTCTTCAAGATTAATAGAATATAAAGCACTTTTTTTGTCCCCAGTATAAAATTATACATGGATTTGAGTCATGTTTAGGTGATAATAAATATTTTGTTAACTCTCAATTATAGCCCTAAACAGCACCTCTCTTTCTCTCAATTAAATAGTTACGAATCTTAGATCAGAAAACAATTCAACTATCCAATGTTAAATATATTACATCATAACAATTGTGTTTTTATACTTTAATATGCAGAAAAAAACACCCTGAAGCCCAAGACAACATCCAAATAATCACAATATTATATGAAAAAAGCATACTGTTTGGGCTATGAGACTACCATGACATTCCTTTTTTTTTTTTTTTTTTTTTTTTTGGTGGAGGAATTGATTGGTCTCTTTGCAAGATTAGTGTGTTGGTATTTAATGGTATTAATCATTATAGTGAGATTCTGCGTTTTGTTCTTTCTTTACTAGGATTGAGGATACGTACTTATAACCAACTACTTGGAGATTTTGGTGTTTAATGTTCTACTCCTAACTGCAACAGTGCATCATTGTGGCATCTCCATTAGCTTTTTCACTAATGAGAGGCTGCTGTGCCTGGAAATTGGAGAGCATCACAGAAATAAACTCTGTGAGATCCATTTTATTGCATTCATAAATGGAGCACAGTTGCTGATGTCTTAAATATTAATTAGGAAATAAGGAACACGTAAATAAAGAACTCATTCAGAAGTAATACAAGATGAATTGCCCTGTTTTTTGGCCTTTGAATATAGAACTCGAACGGAAAGTGAAGTAGTGTTTTCTGTTCAGTAGAGATGCATACTGTGACATATCTTCCTTTTTGGTATGCTAGTTTTTATTATACAGTATATCCAGGATAATGGAAAGGGAAAAAAACCTAGTGTATCCATTCTAACATCAGATATAGCCTTTGATGTAAAAAGCATTAAAAGAGATGGATACCACATAATGGTCAAGAAGAAATCACCATAACAAATGTATATATACCAAATTCCAGGGCACTTAGCTTTGTGAAACAAAATCAACTGATTTAAAGGGAGAAATAGACTCCAACACAATAATAGTGGGGGACCTTAACACCCCACTCATCTCAATGGACAGATCAATGGAACAGAAATTCAACAAGGAAACAACAGAATGCACCTATACAATAGAACAAATGAACTTAATTGATATCTACAGAACCTTCCATCCCACAGATGCAGAATACACTTTTATTTTTATCAGAATCTATGGAGCCTTCTCCAGGAGTGATCACATTATAGGCCATAAAACAAGACTCAGTGAATTAACAAAAATAAAATCATACCATGCATATACTCTGACCATCGTGGAGTAAGCTAGAGATCAACAAGTGAAAACATTCCAGAAGATATGCAAATACCAGAGACCGGACAACATGCTGAAAAAAAATTAACCACAAAGACCCCAATGGATTATAGAAGAAATCAAAGAAGAAATTTAAAAAGAAAGATTCCTTGAAATGAATGAAGACATCAACACAAAATATCACATTTGTGGGACACAGTCAAGTCAGTGCTAAGAGGAAAATTCCTTTAAATCAATGATTATGTCGGGCCCTGCGGCGTGGCCTAGCGGCTAAAGTCCTCGCCTTGAAAGCCCCGGGATCCCATATGGGCGCTGGTTCTAATCCCGGCAGCCCTGCTTCCCATCCAGCTCCCTGCTTGTGGCCTGTGAAAGCAGTTGAGGACGGCCCAATGCATTGGGATACTGCACCCGCGTGGGAGACCCGGAGGAGGTTCCAGGTTCCCGGCTTCGGATCGGCACAGCACCGGCCCGTTGCGGCTCACTTGGGGAGTGAATCATCGGTTGGAAGATCTTCCTCTCTGTCTCTCCTCCTCTGTGTATATCTGGCTGTAATAAAAATGAATACATCTTTTAAAAAAAAAAATCAATGATTATGTCAAGTAATTAGAAAGGCACCAATTAAATGGGCTAATAATACCTCTGAAGGGGCTAGAGAAAATAGCAAAGCAATTCCAACGTGAGCAGAAAAAAAAATCAAAATAAGGGAGGAAATAAACCAAATAAAATCAATAAATACACATCAATGGCCCTAATATACACAAATAACACCATGGCTGAGAAAAAGCTTATAAGTACTGTCTCCTTTAAAATAGCGGAAAATAACCTTAAACATCTTGGAAGAAACCTAACGAAAGTTGTGGAATACCTCTATGATGAAAAATTACAAAATATTAAAAAAGGAAACAGAAGACCAACTGGCAGGCCTATGGCTACAATACCATGATATACTTACATAGCAGAATGTTCAATTTGACTGATGTAATAATATGGGGATAAGCAGGGAGACTAGTGAGGGGGTGTTGGAGGGGAGAATCCTTCTCTATATCTAAAATGGAAAATAATGATAAATAAAACAAATAACCTGTAACCAGAGTTGTATATGTCACAGGGACAGAAAATTTGTGTGTAAAACTTTCAGTAATTTGAAGATAAGCAAGTGTATGTTTCCTTTTCTGCAACTTATTCAAAGGACTGAAATCCGGCCATAGAGATTTCCTTTCCCTTATCTCTCCTTCTCTTACTTTCTCCCCTTCTTCCACTCTTCTTGTTTCACATCTTATTTCTATCTTTTTGCTTTTTTGTTTTCTCAAACTGTGGCAACCCTGAGGAGTGGGATGACAAGGCTCCGAACTATGAAGCATTTCTCAGAAGGACTGGATTGTATGAAGTGCAGCAGTGCTGTCTTTGTGGACTCTAAAGGAATACTGAGTGTCTGGAGGAAGGTTTTGAGAGATCAGGCCGGGAACTCAAGGTCAAGAACATGGATATCAGGGTTATGCACACGGTTGTGTGCATCCGCATGAGGAAATGATCTCCTCAGGTTAAAGTTGTGCAATACTTGGATCGTTGCTTAAAGTACCCACATCCTGTATTTTATTTTTTTTATAATTTCATCCAATTTCTTGTGAAAGTCATAGCAGTGAGTTAACTAATAATTTATGTTCTCATTTCAACCATTATTTCCCCCAAATAATTGTCTTAACCATAGTCTTCCTCAATTTTTACTGATGATGCGTTCAAATTACAGTTCTGTTTGGAATTTGAGAAGAAATGTGATACAACGTATTTCCACATGCATCATAATAGAAATGGTCTCAACTTTGCTACTAAATTTTAGGTAATTTCACTTTGCTCCTTGAAACTTAATCATTACCATTTCAACTTTATTGTTTTCTACTCACTTCACATAAGTCCATCATAGATCCATAGACTAAAGCATCCAAATTGTTTCAGGAAAACCCAGAACATGATAGTTCTAAATAGCTGTTACTTAGCTAAATGTTAAGAACAACTTATAGTCCTTAAAAATAATTCACTTATTTATTTACTTTTGAATTTTAACTGGCACACAGTAACTGCATGTATCTATGGTATATAGTATGTTATTTTAGCACATCTAATACAATGTGAAATAAATGAACAAGCATTTCCATCTAATCGTCATTTCTTTATATTTGGACTTTTTGAGGTCCATTATCCTGGCTCCATTATTGACCATGTGTCCTTAGGCATGTTTTCCTTCATTTCTTGCTCTTTAAAATAGAGATACCTACATACTCAATTGGTAGGCTTGTTGAAATGAAATAAAACATCCTTAAACAGTTTGGCACAACTCTATGAACTTCTTGAGATCAGAGTAAATGTTTTGGTTATCTACAATTCTGGATGACTCACGAATACCTGCAGAACAGGTTGTGCCTTTAGTGGTTTTAACTCTTGTATTTGAGTCAGTTTGTTCTGGCAATGCATAATTAGCACCAATTTTGGCTTTCTGGCTCTGCTATTTACTAGCTCTATGTATAGGGAAGTTTTTGCTTCGTTTCACCTCAAACTTGCCTTCATTTATGTGAATTCAGTGTGCCTTTATTTGAAATAGAAGAACACCAACAATGATAATCAGTATATTGCTTTAAATGCTCACGGATTCAGCAAGTATATTGCTAATTTTCTAAGAGCTTTGTAAATTCTGTTATTTATATTATTGTCAATGTTATACACAATTATTATACGCACTACTTTACTGAGTGCCTAATTTTTTTCCTTTCTCTTTCTTTAGGTTAATTTATGTTTGTGTCTATAGTTCTTCTCCCTGCTCAAGATAATTTTGTAAAAATGTATCTCAGTATATTTCTACTGCAATAGAGCCTTGAACAAAATAATTTGAAAACCATAAAAATTTATTTCTCTCAGTTCTAAAGACTGGTGTGTGTAATAACAAGATAACAGCACTTGTGGTGTCTGGTGACAGTCCAGTCTCAGGTTCCCAGGTAGCCCTGAGATGATGAGCACCACATCCTGACGTGGTGTAAGGAACAGAAGGGCGAAAAGTGGCCTAGGTCTCTGCCTTCATCTACTTGTATAAGAGCATTAATTTCGGCTTGGTAGGGGTTTGGGCCATGGGGTTGGGACAAAAGCAGCTCCCTGCAGTGTGGAGGCTGTGGAGGGTGCCCCAGTCTGGCTGGACCCAATGCTAGGGACTCAGGCCAAAGTCACTGCCTAGTCCTGGGCTTTGGGTGGCCAGTGCACCTATTGAGTATGAGGCTTTGCCTGTTGGCCACCCGGCGGCAAGCTCTGGGGTTGTATGATATGTAATTGTTGCCTAGAAACACACATGAATAAAGCCAGTGTGAGTGTAGGTGAGGGACTAATTCTGCATGATTCCCAGCAACGGGGTCCCGCAACTTTCTGGCAAGCGTGGGGACTGAGACCTGCTGGTTTGGAGGGAAGAGTCCATAAGGTCTATTTGCCCAGACTGATTCACCAGCCCAAATGGGAATCCTGAGATAGGCTGTTAGGTTAGAGCATCACTGACTGCCACATACCGGCCACTCTAAAGCTATGGCTGGGGGCCTGTCTGGCAGGGTTAGGTACCAGTACCTGACTAGGTGGTAGAACAGTGGATGGGCCACACTTGGCAGGGTCAGACACTAACCAGCAAGTGAGAGAACCAGGTCGGGGGGTAGAGTATCTGGGAGAAGTGTGGGTCCAATCCTGTGGAAATACAAGTCCCGCAGGTTAGCTCATGAGCTGGGGTGGCAAAGGGCTGAGCTAGATATGACCATGGAACCTGCCATCACTTACGGGTAAAGAAACTGACAACAGTCTGGGCAGGTCAAGGCAGCAGCACCTGAAAGCGCATCCTAAAATATGATGTGGGGTGGGCCGAGCTGCAACTGGAAGGGGGTGAACCAGGCATGGCTGAGCAAACCTCAACTCAGAAGAAAAAACAGAAATCAGGATGGAGCACAGGTCATGCTGACCTAGGCTCTTACACTGACTGGTCTGCATGAGACAGGGATACTAGGCCACAGCATCGAAGGCAAAGGCTGAGACAGGTGAGGGGCTAAGCCAACTGGGTCAGAGCAATCACTGGCATGTGCATAATCTAGGGCTGGGAATTGGCTCAGTTGGGGAGCTGTGAGAGTACACCCTTGCTGGGTTGGGGCTCCCATGGGTGAGTGCTGGGGCTGGAGTGGGGGTTGTCCTCTGGTCTGGATATGGCTGTAATCTCCCTTGGCATGAGTGTGAACTGGGGTTGGGCACACCTAACTGGACTAGATGCCAGCACCATCTGGTGCTCTGGAGAGCCTGGGTAGATGTAGGACAGACTAGGCTGGGTCTCAGCCCCTACTGAGCCATGTGTGAGCAGTGTCTGGGTATGGACAAGCCTTGGCTGGACTGAAACACTCAGCAGTAAGAACCAGAATGGATTGAAGGCCAGCAAAGAAGGCTGGCCCATGAATACATCAGTATGTGCAAGATCTGGCACAGGGAGAGGTTCTGATGGAGGAGCTTGGGAAACTCCTCTATCGGGACACAGTCCCTGCAGGTGAGCACAAGAACCATGATAGGGAGCAACCCAGGCCAGTCCAGAGAAAGATAACTGCTGGCATACATTTGGCATAGGTCGGGGGCAGACCAGGCTGAACCAATTCACATCACCCGCTGGTGAAACTGAGCACCAGAACAGAATGTGGGTCAGGTCAGGTTCAGTCGCGACACAAACCAGTGCACATTAACTGAATGCCAAGATGAGGTGACCTGTACAAGATGTGGTCCAAATAGCACATGTGAGAACCAGGGAGGGAGGGGGCAAAGCCAGCAGGGGGAATGTGGGCTCCCCTGCTGGACAACCACTCCCACTGGAGACCGTTAATTGGGATGGGGGCAGACCAGAGCAGGCAGGGCTGCAACACCTGTGGACCTCATGAGAGCTAGATCAGGGAAAAGCCAGGCTGGGCTGATTGTTCCTACTGATGCAAGCAAAAATTAGAGTGAGTGAGGATTGGTTGGGCTTTGCCGCAGCATCAGCTGGCAGATGCTGGCACTGGGGGCTAGATCTGTCAAGTTAAACTCTAGAACCACCTGGAGAGTGCATAATCCAGGAGTGGGAGTGGCTTAGTAGGGAAATAGTGGGCACCTCCCTCTTGGATTACCACTCCCACTGGAGAGCATGTAAACCAGGACAGAGGCAAGGGTGGCTAGATAGAAAGGCACCCACCAGTATGTGTGTGGGCTGGATAGTGGAGCTGGTTGGGTTGAACTAGATTTCAATGCCCATCGACATGTACAAGAGATGAATGGGATGTGGGACAGACTGGACCAGTCTGCTGTACATACTGGCAAACATGGAAACCAGGGTAGGGGGTGGGTCTGGTGGGGGTTATTGCAGATCACTTTGACTAGGCTACAGTTCCCACTGGTTTGCATGTAGGCTGAGTATGAAGTGGGCAGGATTGGGCTGGACTGCAACATCCATTAGTTTCAGTGAAAGACAAGACTGGAAACAGAACTGACCAGCAATCGCATCGACCAATATGTGCATAAGCTGATCGGGGCTAAGGTCTGTGCCGGACTCTGTACTGGCAAGCACACACAAGAATCAGGTCTGGGATCACCTCAGACGAAGTTTCTTTGGAGATCCTTCCAACTGAGCTGCTGATCTCAGAAGCCCAACCATGAAGAGGATATTATGTCAGCCAGTGGATGGTGAATAGATTTCATCGTGATTGGAATGCCGAGATTGGCAGCAATTCAGAACTGCTGAACTATCAAAACTGCTTGAGCAGAACCCTTAGTGCATGCCTCACATTGGGGACCTGAGATGGGTGGGAGGCTGGGTGGGGCTGCTTCTTTTGTTTCTACCCTGGTCCCGGATACAGGGGGAAAAATGATGATGTTAGTGTGGAAACAATGATCTTGCACACTTTCTTGTAGCCCTTGACCATTTGTGCCCTAATCAACTAAGATTGGATTGTGTGTGTGTGTATATATATGTGTGTGTATGTATATATATATATATATATATACAATATAAAATATATATAAAAGAACACAAACCTTACCCATGAAAGTTGACTGCTCATAGCTTAACCAGTTCCCCAAAGTGGGTATTAAGCTGCAATATGTGAATTTTAGAATAATATTGCTGTAGTATGAATGTGTAACATGAAATTGATGCATTTGAAACAATCCCTAATGCAACATGTTGGGAATCGGGGCCTTTTGGGAAATTTGGGGTCATAAGGTTTACACTGTTGTGAATAGATTCAACTGTTATAAAGGGTTTGGAGAAAGGAGTTAATTAGTTTTCTTTCTGTTTTTTTTCTTTTTGTTGTTGTTGTTTGCCATACAAGAATATAAGCCATAGGCCACAGGCCTGAGAATGACACAATTCCTAAAAAATAAAATTAGAAGACTCACATATGCAGAAACCTGAAAGACATTGATCATACTTTTGATGAATTCAATGTCACAGACATTTACTGAGCACCTGCTGTGTGCCTGAGCACATATCTGAGTTGCAGCAGAATACTACTCAGCCATTGAAAAACAAACATGTATCACATCTCAAACACATGCTTATTGTAAGACGTCAAAGTTATGGGATTATTGCATTTATATGAATTACTGAAAAAGCTAACAACAGTACAGATTCAAAATAATTTAAAGATTGGCAGTATGGTGGGACCAGAAACAGGAAAGGATGGTAAATTTGCATAAGTGTTCATATTGGGTGACAGATGATGTTTTATTTTATTTTTTATTATTAATTATTTTGCATTATGTGACAGTTTCATAGGCTCTGGGAATCCCCCCACCCCTCCCCACGCCCCTCCCTCCTGGTGGATTCCTCCACCTTGATGTAGTATTACAGTTCAAATTCAATCAATATTCTTTCCTTGCAAACGTATACCAAGCATAGAGTCCAGCTACTTATTGTCCAGATGGGTTGAACAGTTTCTTGGGGAGACCATTTCTGGTCCGAAGTTAGAGCTGGTAGAATATCATCCCAGTCAATTAAGAGTCCCAATATAACATCAACAGCAATTTGCAACATTATGGGATTGACATGGTTTTGAGTAACCAGTATGTTAAAAAAAAAAAAAGGCGCAAGTTCTTAACCACAACCTATGATTAGCTCATTGACATTTCAATTTTAGTTTATATACAGGACCGACTGCTATATACCTTAAAATGGCTATAAGGTACCATTCAGCTGTCTCGTGTCTATTTCATTTTAGTATTTAGCCATTTGTTGTGTTGAAGTATAATTTTGCTGATCTTGGCAGATTTTAGGATAATCTAGACTGGCTTGTAACTCTAACAAGACATTTGTCGACAATTAAGGTACAGAACATATTTTGGGGGGGTGTGCAGGGAAATCCCCAACACCATGGTGAGGAGTGACTAATCTTTGTGTCCCACCCAGCGAGGCATGAGCCAATCCACGCCAGCTCTTTCCTGTCAGATTCCAAGCTCTACTTTTTGTTGTTTGTCTATTTATTTTAGGATTTTTTAGTTTGTATGATTGTTTGCTATGAGGGGTTTTCGGAGCAATCCCGATGGTCATTGCGAGGGAGGGCGGGGGTCCAGAGGTGGAGCCAGGCTCGGACCAGAGAAAGCTCTCCTCTCTGGTCCCGAAGGATGTTTATCATTCTTCTGTGTCTGCGGACCGCTCAGGGCTTCTGGTTGTCTTTCCGATGACGTTGGTTTCTGCACGGTAGTGTTTGGACATCTTCCATCCCCTGCGGAAGCTCCGGTTGGGGGTGGGTGACCTCAGAGTACTCGGCCTCCGATTCCCTGTGGCCTCCTTGGCAGTTGGGATGTAGTCCTTGTTGCTCGTATTAATAGTTTGTGGTGAAGGTCTGGGAGTCTTCATGGTTGGGATCCAAGCTTCCTCCTTACCACCTGCTCCACTCTGGAGTGCCCTCCTGCTGCACGCACATGACCTCCTGTTAAGAGGTTGTCAGGGTCGCACCCGGTTCCCCCCCGCCCCATGCATTGGTATAGTAGTTTTACTATTGTTTAGTGCCGCTTTGAGTCTGTTGTCTATGAATTACCAGATTTGATCTTGATAGGCTATATTGTACTTTTTCCTCACTCTTTTTATGGTCCTGAAAGAATTCCCTGCACTCCCTCCCCATCACGGATTAACATAGCGTATTGAGGGTATAGTAGGTTTTACAGTTTTTCAATGTAGATCTTAAGCATTCTAACATTAATTGTTGGTTTATAGTTTATATCGCATTATCTTATTGCATTGGATACAGGTTGTTAGAGATTGCACTAATATTACAATATACAGGTACTATCTGCCAAGTTGTCATCTTTTCATCTCAGATTAAGGCAAACATGTGGTATTTAACCTTTTGGGATTGGTTCATTTCTCTTAGCATGATGGATTCCAGTCGGGCCCATTTGGCCACAAAGGACTGCATTTCGTTTTTTTTTAATAGCTGAGTAGTATTCCATAGAGTAGATGAACCATAGCTTTCTTATCCAGTCTTCTATTGATGGGCATTTTGGTTGCTGACAGATGATGTTTTACAACTGATTATGGAGGTAGGTTTCATTATTAAACTTAAAAAATTTCACAAAAATAGCATTGAGTTACAGAGAATCAAGATGGCAGAATAGGTTAATGTCACAGTTAAGCAGACATAAAAATATTAGCCAGTGTGAAGCAGAGAGGGCACATTCCAGGAAATAGGAGAGGACAGAACAACAGCAGAGAGGTACCCGGAGACTGACAGACACAGGAAAGCAGCAAAAACAACGGTGTGGTGTTGCAGTAAGTGACACCCCAGCAGCATTCAGTGAACAGTGATCTGAACACAAGCCGGAAATCCACCAGTGAAAAGGTGGGAAGGGACATTCACCCGGAGCTCAGGAAGTGAACCCAGGTAAAGAACTGCCTGTCCTGCTGGTCTGTTTGATTTGACCAGGAGCAGAGACAAAGCAGCAGTCCCAGATGGGCGGTGCAGGAACAGGGTAGATTTCACAGCTCAGTCCACCTCCTAGAGCCTAAATAGGCATCATGTTTTTTAAGGAGACAAGGGCTATGGGGCAGCACTGCACATGCATGAAGCTGGGAGTGAACTCATTTCTGGCTTAGTGAACTGCAGCTGTGGCATCCTACAGGTTCCACCCAAGAGAGACCCTCAGACCTGACAGCCAGCAGATCAAAAACTCTAGTAGTGGCACATCAGCCACCATTTTTTACAGTGTGGTAAAAAATTTAAGATTGCAGGAACAACAGGGAGCTGCACATATGCAGAGTTTGGCTAGAATTCAATGAGCTCATTGCATTGCACTGGTTTCACAGGGAAAATAATACTGACTGTGGCATTGTAGAGGCCAAAATAGGTCTGAGTGCCACAACGGCCAACCGGTTCCGGAAGATCAGCACCACCAAAACTCTAACTATATAGGACACGTGGTGTCTCTCTAATCCTGGGACCTGCGCCAACTGGAAGGGGGAGAAAGGTTGCAGAGACAATAGTGCAGCCTCAGCACGGTATCACAGGAGGTTGAGACTGGTGAGCCAGGAACTGGGGCTGTGGAGACCACGGTGGAAATCTAACATAAGAAGCCAGACCTGGAACTTGCTGGAGGTTTTGGCACAAGTGGCTGCAAGCAAAGAGTTGTGTACGATCACAATTAGTAAAATCGCATTGTAAACCTGTGGGTGACATAGCATAGAAACCTGCCCCAAGGAGAAGACTCTGCTAACCAGAAGTACAATGACCAAGCACAAAAGAAGAGACAAAGGCACAATGAATATTACTGAAGACTCCCCTGCAAAGGAGCAAAATGCTTTGCCAACTTCAGAGTTCACTGAGGAAGACATTGAGAAAATGGGGCACACAGAATTCAAAACACTTGTTATAAAACTTCTTATCAACAAAGAGAAGCACAAAAGGCAGGCATTCAAGGAATTCAAGGAATATGTCACACAGGAAATGAATCAAACGAAAGTTGATATCTCAGAAATGGAGAACACAGTAGAGTAAATTAAAAGTACAATGGAGAGTCTCCAAAATAGAATGAAGGAATCAGAAGAAAGAATCTCAAAATTAGAAGATATTTCCTGTCACCAGGGGAAAACAAACAAAAAGCTGGAAGCAAAGCTGGATCAGGCCAAAGAAAGTATTCAAGATTTGAAAGACACCATTAAAAGGCCAAATATAAGAGTTGTGGGAGTCCCAGAAAGTACAGAAAGAGAAGCTTGGTTTAAAAATGTATTTAATGAAATAATAAGGGAAAATTTCCCTAATTTAGAGAAAGAATTGGGAAACAACTTTCAGGAGGGGCACAGAACTACCAACAGGCTTGACCAAAAGTCATTTTCACCAAGACACATGATCATCAAGCTCTCTTCAATTGAACATAAGGAAAAGATTCTGAAATGTGTATGTGAAAAAAATCAACGGACACATAAAGGAATGCCAATTAAACTCACAGGAGACCTCTCACAGGAAACTC
The DNA here is from genome assembly GCF_030435755.1 of Ochotona princeps. NCBI lineage: Eukaryota > Metazoa > Chordata > Mammalia > Lagomorpha > Ochotonidae > Ochotona > Ochotona princeps. Next base: position 98,096,810 of record NC_080865.1, read on the forward strand.
TATAGGCCAAAAGAGAATGGGGCGGCATATTCCAGATTCTAAAAGAAAAAAAAAAAATTGTTGGTCCAGGATAACTAATCTAAACTTTACCTATTTATCCTTCCTTTTCTCAAGCATGAATCTTTGGAAATGCCTGATAATATCACTATCACTCTAATTGTTCTGCTTCAGAATACCTCATAGCTAGAATAATAAAACATACAACACTTACAGATTTGTTTTATTTAATTTGTTAAAATCCATGTAAAATTTGAGATGCTTTCTCATAGCATGATAGATACTTTCTTATTATGGATTAATCATCTATTAGTACCACTGTTACTTATATAAATCATGAATTTCTCATTTATGGAATGATGTCTTGGTTTTAATGTTTTGGCAGTATGAATAAAATTTCCATAAACTTGTTTGTGCAGGTTATTGAGCAGACATTAAGAAATATTTAGGTAAATTTGCAGAGAAAGACTATATTTAAATCTGTATAAAACTACCAGAATTACTTAAAAATGGATATAATATTTTATATTCCCACTAATAACAAGTAACAATTCTTGCTGCTTCACTAACTTTCAGTAATTGGTGTTACTAATGTTTTGGATTTGGGCCAAATGTGTGATATTATCTCAATGATGCTTTTAATTTCTGATTCTGTAATGACATATTATTTTGAGGATTTTGATATGCTTACTTTTAATTTGTATGTCTTCTGTAATGCAGTGTCTGTTGTTCATGTCCTTTGTCTATTTTTTAAAAGATGTATTTATTTTTATTTATCGGAAGGCAGATAAACAGAGAGGAGGAGAGACAGAGAGGAAAATCTTCCGTCTGATGATTCAGTCCCCAAGTGACTGCAACTGAACTGAGCGAATCTGAAGCAGGGACCTGGATGGGAAACGGGACTGCCGGGATTAGAACCAGTGCCCCTATGGGATCCTGGTGTGTTCAAGGCGAGAACTTTAGCTGCTAGGCCACTGAGCTGGGCTCTCCCCACTATTTTAAGAATTATTTGTACATTTTTATACTATTCCTTTATTAGATATGCATTTTGCATGATTTTCTCCTGTTCTTTGGTGTATCTTTTAATTTTCTTAACAGTATATTTTGGAAAATAATACTTTTTATTTTAATGAAATCAGATTGTCAATTATTTCTTTGAAAAAATAATGCTTTGGTGTTGTGTGTATATTTATCACCATATATAGTTACTGTGTCTTCTCACAATATTTTTTAGAATCTTTATGTTTTATTGTGTTAGATATATGCTCTATTCTGAGATAATTTTTTTGAAAGTTGTAAGGTCTATGATGAGAAAAATCATGATTTTTTTTGCATGAAAATTTCCATTTGGGTGTGGCACAATGATTCAACAACCAAAATCCTTACCTTGTAAGTGCCAGGATCCCATATGGGCCTGGTTCATGCCCTTGTTGCTTCATTGCCCATCCGCTCCCTCCGAATGGCTTGAGAAAACAGCAGAGGATGGCCCTAGTCCTTGGAACTCTGCACCTACATGGGAAATCCGGAAGAAGATCCTGACTCCTGGCTTCAGATAGGTTCAGTTCTCGCCATTGGGGCCATTTGGAGAGTGAACTAGTGGACGGAAAATATTTCTGTCTCTCCTTCTTTCCACACATCTGATCTGCCTTTTCAATAAAAATAAGTTTGAAATAAAAATAAGTACATAAGTACTACTGACTCAGTAAGGAAAGTTGAAAAGACCATCAGAAGGAGAAAAAATAACCCTTCTCAACAAAAGCCATTGTGACAATTGGTAATCGTACATTAATTAAAGAAGCAAGTCTTGATTGAAACTTTATATCTGATATAATAATTAATGCTAAATGGGATTCTGGTTGGGATACCTGCAATTCGTATGAGAGTTGTGGTTCAAATCCGGGTTCTGCTTCTGATTGTAGCTTCCTATTAATTTATAACCTGAGTGGCAGGAGGTGGTGGCTCAAGTAATTGTGTCATCTTTAGTCATGTGGCCCAGCCTTGGACCAGTCCAGTCATTTGCTGGGTGAATCAGTGGTGCAGGGAAGATCTGTTTCCTTTTCTTTGTGTATGTGTCTCTGCCACTTAAAAAAATAAGTAAGTTTTAAAGCAGGAATTAACCCCAAACATGCATCATGGCTCTAAATGTAAAATGTAAAGCTGTTAAATTTATAGCAGCACTGTTCAAAGAAGCCAAAATGTAGAATCAACCAAGGTGTGTTTCATCAGCTGAATGGATAAAGAAAATGTGATATGAATATGTATATATGTGTAAATATAATCATTCAGTTAATAAAAAGAATGCAATTTTACCATTTTCATCAAAGTAGATGCAAATGGAGGGCACATTATTTTGAGTGGAATAAGCTGAACACAGAAACACAAATATCACAGTCTCTCATATTTGGGAGCTATGATTAAAGAGAAGAATAAATCAAGTAACAAAAGCAAAAAAAGCAAAATTAGAGCTTGTATCAGTGTGTTATAAATACAGCTTTGTCAAATTATTAAAATTTTTGTCACACAAATGACTATGCATGATATGCTCTCTTTTTTTAAGATGTATTTTTCTTATTGCAAAGTCACACACACACACATATATGTATATATATAGAGGGAGGGGAGACAAAGGGGAAGATCTTCTGTCTGATGATTCACTCCCCAAGTGGACACAATGGCTGGAGCTGAGCCAGTCCGAAGCCAGGAGCCAGGAGCTCTTCTGGGTCTCCCATGCGGGTGAAGGGTCACAGGCTTTGGGCTGTCCTCAACTGCTTTCCCAGGCCACAAGCAGGGAGCGGGGCCACCAGGATTAGAACCGGTGCCTATATGGGATCCTGGTGCATTCAAGGAGAGGATTTTAGCTGCTAGACCACATGGCCAGGCCCTGCTATGCTCTTACAATTTTAATTATCTGTAGACACAATTTCATTTGGTTATTACTTATGGACCTTGCCTATATTCCTAATTGACTTTGGTCCTTTATATTTGTTGAACACTTGAAGCCTTTGACTATGCATTCAATTAAAAATATGTTGTCTGAAAAATAGAAAAGCATGAAAAAAGAAATGAAGTAATAAAGGCAGGGAGTAAGGGAGGAAGGAAGAAATAACATATTATAATTGTGTCTATAACATACATGGAATCTGTTCTCTTGGTATTACTATCACATTGACGTAAGAATTAGATTGTAGCAACTATGCAAAGGCAAGATTCAAAAAAGAAAAAAAACTGATAATTTAGACCTTGTAAAATTTGAATATACTTGCTCTGTGAAAGTTGAAACATACATGCATACTATGTATGCAATCTATATAAAACATCAAACTCAATATTAAGAAAATAAAATTCAATTAATGGACAAATTATTAGAATTTATACCTCATGAGAAAAGATATTTGTATGGCAAATAATCACACTTAAAGGTATTCAAAATCATTTGTCATTAAATAAAAGTTAAAATCACAATTTGATGTTAGTATATACCAATTAAAATATATGGAATGGGAAATATGTATAATACCAATGCTTACAAGGATACAAAACTGGGTACCTCATATTGCTAACAGAAATGTGAAATTACATAGTCATTCTACAAAATGCTATTGCAGTTTCTTTGAATGGTCAAAATTTACTTCCCACACAATCCAGGAATTTGGAGGATTTCAATGTAATTCAAATTAATGAGGACTAACCAATATTCTCCTTTGATTGCTGTACCAAAATACAACACATTCAGTGGTTTGAAACAGTATATTCTCTCACAGTTTTGGACAACATAAGACTGAAATAGGTTTTATGGGCTTGAAGTCAAGATATCGGCAGTGCTGTACTTCCACTAGACAGAGTTAATCTGCGCTTTGTACCGTTTAGCTTCTGGGGTCAGCTGGCATTTTCCTTGACTTGTGGTCACATCAGTTGAATACCTGCTTTTATGGTCACACTAACTTTTCTTTCTAGGGAAATTCTTGGCTTTCCATTATAAGGACAATTGTGATTGTATTTAGGACAAACCAAGATAATTCATGGGTTTTTTTATCTCAAGATAATTAATTTGATTACATCTGCAAAGTGTGCTTTCCTCACAGATGCTTAGATATTCATAAGTTCCAACTATTAGAACATTGGTATTTTTGAGGACCCTTGTTTAGTATGTCATGCTAAAGTTCACATAAATTCTTGTATGTGAAAATTTATAGCAGATTCATTTACAATATTTCAAACTAGGAAGAAATGTTGTTTAATAGATGATTGAATGAATAAACTTTAGAATACTTTTGTTGAATTAAATTATACTCAATAATAAAACATTTAGGTGTGGGAGAGGATTACAGATTTACACAATTTGGAGTATATTTCAAGTCATACCAAATGAAAGAGATTAGTCTCAAATATGTTCTATGATTATGTTTCTCTAATGTTCCTGGAAAGACAAAATTATGAGACAGAGACTACATCAGTGGGCTTCCATGAATTATGGGGATGGAAGTTGTGTGACTCCAAAGTTGTAGAAGTAACTGAGTTTGGGAACTAATGGAACTCTTCTCTATATTGATTATGGGAATTGATATGTGAACGCATGCATATGTTTAAATTCAAAGCACTATACTTTTAAAAGCCAATCTTAAATCATTACAGACAGTATGTGCAAAGGTTTGGAATTAAAGGATCATAGCACATTCATGGAACTGTAGTAGTAGTGCTTATAGTTTTGAAAGCCAGAGCCTTAGAGCACAGGCATGTGAATTATGAGAGAGGAAAAATGTTGAAGCTTCAGTGGACTTTCAATCATCATAGGATCAAGAGTGCAGAACATTGATACTAAAAGTGTCTCTGGCAAATGTATGACAATAATGAATTGGAGTTTTCATCTCACCAGATTATTTCCTTCAATAACTGAAATCTGGTGACTGTAAGAAAAATTTGAGCATCATAATGGTGATAATTGAGTATACCAAAAGCCCAATAATTTTCTATAGAATTCAGTTATTAGGATTTCATTTCATTCTGTTGATCCATGCCTATCTACTTAAATAAATGAATGTGTATTCTGCTTCTATCGTCTTAGAATTGAGAGACTCACCCCATGTGCCTTCATCACCGACTCCTATTCCTTCACTATTTTCTCATTCAGCTAGCTTCCCTGCACATTTATTGTCTATTCTCTGGGCAATTTATTTAAGCTCCATTTCATCATTACCAACAACAAATGGTTTTGTTTTGTTTTACACGGATTTGGCATGAAATCTTGAAAAATAAATGTGCTGGGTTGAATTTCATTTGTAGTTCAAGCAAAAATCTTGGGTTTTAGGAATGTGGAACCATTATGTAGAAAGCCAAAATTTTTAACAGGTCCTTTTGCACCTAATTTTGATGTCTTGCATGTCCAATAAACAAAACATGGCCCAGTTATCAGTTCATTTAGCTACATATTCATTTCACATGTAATGCACATCATTTATATTGAACTATAAAACTGCCTTCATTTTCAGTTTATATACATTTTATTTTAGTAAATCACACATTCCACAAAAATGATTTTTTGAGTTTACAAACCAATTCTAAGTCATGCATTGCTTTATATGTTGATCTTAGTAATTGTAGACGGAATGCTAATCTTATGCATACTACAAAATTTTAAAGAATTTCATGTTGTCATAGGTTTCTTTTTGAATACCTCTCAGATTCTCAGAGGTCAGCCTGAATTCAATAAAACCCTTTCAGTTTACACTGCATTGCAGCATTTAGCAAATGGTTACTTCGTTATGCCTGATTTGAATAAAATTTTTTGGCTGTGAGTAGTTTGTGTCATTTATCGACATGTTCTTAGAAATCAGTTTTTAGTTTATATTACTATTAGGTTTTCATTCTTCCATCTAAATATTTCTATTTTTTGAATACTCACAAAGTACAATGTAACAAAGTAATAAATATAAAATAAAATCCCCGCATTCTGAAACTTAAAGTCTATGTTAGGAGATAAATCAGGTAACCATGTGTACACAAATGCACATTCACATGGGTTAAATAGCAAGACGGGATTGTGTGTAGCTACAAAGCAAACTGGAATTAGAGGACTAGTTCTTGATATTCAGATTATGCCTTTCACTGTGTGATCCTGAGAATGTTACAGTTACTTAAGCTCACTGTGTGATCCTAAGTATGTTACTTAGTTACTTAAGCTCTCATTGAGTTGTTCATATTTCATCTTCAAAATAGGATAAGTAGCAAATCATAGTGATAATATAAAGAGCACATGAAATAATGTATAGGAAATTATACAAGGCCTTTTCTGCAAAAAAGAAACAATGTCCTTGCTTTACTTAAATAGAACACTAGAAAAATGACTGCAACAAGCAGTTGAGGGCACCACGTTATGCCAAAAAGTACATGTGCTTTGGAGTCAGACACAGTGATTTTGAATAATTGTGTGAGCAGTTACATGACATTGTACAAGTAACAACCTTTCTGATTCTTAATGTCATAGTTTTCAAAGCCATCATTATCACTCACTTATCTGTAATTTTTATTTTAAAAATTAAAGTAAGACTATTTTAACAATTTGATATCTATTAGATAATGGAACATACATTTTCTAAAGAACATGGTTTTTCCTGCACTTTACAAGAACCACAGTAGGCTCAACTGAGAAGTGTGAAATGTGTATTCTAAAACATATTATGTGGGCTGGCATGCTAATGCAGTCAATTAACTTTCTACCTGCATTGCCAGCATCCCACGTAAGTACCAGTATGAGTCCCAGCTGCTCCACTTCCAATCCAGCTCCCTGCAAAAGTGCCTAGAAAAGCAGCAGAAAATGGTCCAAGTGTTTGGGCCTCTGTACCCACGTGGGAGATCTGGACAAAGCTCCTGGCTTCTAGCTTTAGACCAGCATAGCGCTGCCTGTTGTGGCCATTTGGGAAATGAAACAGAGGATGGATGATATTTCTCTCTCTGTGTTTCTCTCAATCTGTCTCTCTGTCCTTTTCTCTATGTAAATCTGCCTTTCAAATAAAAATAAACATTTTAATATATACATTATGCAACATTAATGATTTTTCTCTGCATAGTTCAAGTGTATGAGCAATTCCAAATTGGACTATAGAAAAATCAGATGAACATAACGCATAACTAGAATACCATTTTGTTGTTAATCAATAATCTCTACTCATTAGATGAAAAAGGTATGTAAGAATAGAGTGGCATGATTTCTTATATAAAGTTTCTTATTTCATAATACTGGCAGCTACTGTAGTAGAATGACTAACAAGGGAAGCAAAAGTTATGTCATGGTCCTCCTTGTCCTCTTCCATGTCAAGTTGTTCCCTGTAGTCCATTCTCAAAAATGTATCAGGTCAATGGCTATTATAATTCTGATTTATTATTTTGCCATTTGGAGCTGGCCTTGTTTGGTACTGCTTTTATGAATGTCCTTCTTTCCACTATTTCCTGGTTGCAAGCATTTCTAAATAATGCTTCTAGTAAAAAAAAAAAAAGTACAAATACTCATGACTCTGTATGCATTGCATTAGCTATTTGGCAGGCACTAAGGAAACAAAAAGTCAGTGCCAAGCACAAATTTACTGAACTTATTAGCATTAGTGCTGCAATTAACATTAGTGTTGGCTCTAATTTTACTGCTATTTATTAAACATGCAAAATGTGTTAGATAGCATAAAGTATATCTGGAACACATATATCTTGAATTTTATACCCAAAACAATGTAAGTTCATTACCTCAAATACAGAATGTATCCAATTCTGTAAATTGTGAGATCTCGGTTGGGAAACCCATTTAGCAAGTCTTATAGTGACAAAGTATTTTTAATGTCAGTTTGCTTAAAAACTGTGCTGTTCCAAACAACATTTCAAGATACTGTAGTATTACGGTGTTCACATTGTATGGAAAGATCCTCTTCATCTGTAAAATAATCAAGAAATGTCTCATTAAATTCAATAAAATAAAACCACCTCAACAGATAAAAAATATCCTGAGCAAACTGCACCACCACAGAGTAAAGCCATTTGGGATTAGTTTTGGGAAAGCCATCTGTCAGGAGAATAATAAAGAAGGTACTCAGTGGGAGTTGAAGGAGAATGGTAAGCTTGAGATTGGTAGAAGAAACAACTGAAGGTTATACTGCAGTCTAAGCCACAGCAGTAAGACTTAACTGTCCATTTCTACTCTACCAATCTCAGTGGAGCACCCACAGTGTCTTAGTTTCCCTGCAAAGTATTAAAGATGCAATTGTGAAGACGGACTTATTTATCTTTTAAGATGTTTGCAGTCTAGCTACACAGACAGGAAAATGCAATTATTTCTTTGTTCAAGAAATAGTTACTGAATGCTCTCTTCAATATTTGGATATTGAAAAATGCTTTAGAGTAGCATATAACAGAATAGAGAGAATGTGTGCTATGAGGAATAGGAAACCAGGGGGACACGTCAATACTAAGGTGACATTTCAATATGTAAACCTAAGATATGCTGTCCCTACTTAAAACCATGAAATATTAAATCCTATAGATATGGGTGTAGTTTGTAATGAAGAAGAGAACATAAAATGTAAAGATTACTATGGGAATTTTTTTTTTTTTTTGCATGGATAGAAAAAAAATTCAGTAGGCCTGGAATGAATTAAGGAAAAATAGATTGTTACTGTTTAGGTGTGTTAACTAGTATTTCATGTGCTGGAAACTTAATAGTATTTGGAGGTGGAATCATTGGGAGGTAATTGAGTTAACAAAGACTCTACCCTTAACCATGGATTAATTCTTTTGTGGATTAATGGAGGTTGAATCAACGGCTTTGCGAAAAAAAAAAAAGTCTTATATGCTGGCTTTCTCCTTCTGCCATGTTATGATATACCAAAAAGGTCCTGATCTTTTCTCTTGAACTTTTAAACCTCTGAAAGTGTGATCCTAAAACACAGTTTTTCTTTATAAATTACCCAGTGGATGGTATTAGCTTGTCACACTAGGAACAGGCTAAGGCAGAGATGACAGAGTCATAGAGGAGATACTTTATATCTTCATTTTCGCTTTGTAAATACCTTCCACCAAAGCATGATTCCCTGGAATGACAGCCTAGCTAGGAAACAAATAAAAAAAAAACTGATTTCAAATTTTGGTAAGTAAAGAAATGATGTTATAAAAATAGACAGTTTCAATAAACAGGAATTAAGATTAGAAGTGTGCTGTGTTGTATTATACTGGAGGTACCCTGTGCCTGCTTCTTAGAAGACATAATCTTAGACTCTGGAATATGTCATTCCATTCTGTTCTGGTCTGTGGGTAATCACCCCAAGCCCCTGCCCTACTACATGGTGGGTGTGACTAGAGCTTACCTCTGAGCCTGGGTTCTTGGTTGAGAGCAGGCAGCTGGCCAGGACCAACACCCTTTTTTGGAGTGTGGCCCTGAACAGCACATTCATAGGGTTTTTATAGGGGCAGTCCACAATAGTATGAAAAGGGGCAATTCACAGTAGCCTGCAAGGTGATGGGAAATACCACACATTCCCTACCTATTTTGGGCCGGACAGCCCAAGCCTCCAGCAACTAACGTTACTTGGAGCCATCGGTGAAATAGCCAGACTTAGGTGGGCCTTGATTAATAAGAATTGGGGCCCATCAGTACTAAAGGTCACATAGGCTGCTAAAGGTCACATAGCCTCTTGGCCTGCAAGCTCACAGTTTCTTAGTAGCAATGAGCCATGAACAAATGTTGGGATTTTGACACTGAGGTTCTTCATTAGCACCTACTAACACCAAAAGCAAACCTAGAGAACAACCCAATAAACGAACAAAAGAAGTCTAAATTAAACAATGAATGACCCATTGCTAAAATGACAGGACCAAATTACTCCCTATTGATATTATTAACCCGGAATGTAAATGGTTTAAACTCATCAATCAAGCATCATAGATTAGCAGAAAGGATCAAAACAACAAAACCCATCTATCTGTTTCCTACAGGAGACACATTTCACTAACCAAGATATGTAGAAACTGAAAGTGAAAGGATGGAAAAAGATATTCCAGGCTAATGGAAAGGAAAAATGAGCTGGTGTAGCCATTCTTAGATGATATAGATTTTATGTGAAAAATATTAAAAGAGATGAAGGACACCATATAATGATCAAAGGATACATTCAACAAGAAAAGATGACCGTACTAGTTTCTTGTGATGTTTTCTTTTTCATTTCTAATCTTACTAGGTTTTTCTCTCTTGTTTTGCTAGTCTGGCTAAAAGTTTGTTTTGCACATTTTCTTAAAAGATTCCTCTTGTTGCAATTTGTAGTTTTTTAGTTTCAATTTCATTTACTTTTGTTGTGATTTTTAAATCATTTCTTACTTCCTGTTTTTTCTTTTTAATAAGTCTTTGAGATGCAATAATAGGTCATTTTTTGAGATATTTTGATTTTTGTAAGCACCTGATATTATAACTGTCCCTTTCAATGCTGTTTTTGCTACATCTCAGGGGCTTTGGTTTTTTTATTTTCATTTTGATTTCTTCAAAAAAACTTATTTTTTTATTAATTTCTTTAGCAACACATTGGTCATTCAGTAGCATGTCATTTAACTCCCTAGTGTTGTAAAATTTTTTAACTTTATTCCTGTTGTTGATTGTGTTTTATGGTTTTTCTTTTAAGGAAATGTACAGTAACTATGTAGTAGAGACTATCATATCCAGATATGAAGATACAATGCAGTATGCATCTATAATTCTAAATCAAAGATGAACTCCCAATGAAACTGTTAAATATGTCTTGACAATAAGATGTTGGACTCTCTGCCATTGTCCCCATACCTACAATGTCAGGATACTCTTAAATAGCAGAATGATGGACTTTTAACTTTTATGCAGTGTTATACTATTGTAATGATAGAGGGGAAGTCAGTGGGGAGGGCTGAAGGGTTTTGAGGAGGGAGGGGAAATCTCAGAGCCTCTGGAACTGTATCACAAGGTAATAAAATAAATAAAAAAGTTAAATTTTTTTTTAAAAAGAAGAGATGATCTTTGGAGACCCAAGCGACATAGACAAGGATACAACAGAAAAGCTCTTAGAAAAATGGCGTTAAAGATGGCAACTACTTCCTTTTTTTTTAAAAAAAGATTTTTTTTTATTTTTATTACAAAGTCAGATATACAGAGAGGAGAGACAGAGAGGAAGATCTTCCGTCCGATGATTCACTCCCCAAGTGAGCGCAACGGCAGGTGCTGAGCGGATCCGAAGCTGGGAACCAGGAACCTCCTCCAGGTCTCCCATGTGGGTGCAGGGTCCCAAGGCTTTGGGCCATCCTTGACTGCCTTCCCAGGCCACAAGCAGGGAGCTGGATGGGAAGTGGAGCTGCTGGGATCAGAACCAGTGCCCATATGGGATCCCGGCGCATTCAAGGCTAGGACTTTAGCTGCTAGGCCGTGCCACTTGTCCCAGCAAGTACTTTCTATAAATGATTTGAAGTACTCTTCTTGTCTGCTGTCTTGCTACTGTGTGTTATGTCAGTCATTCCTTAGATCGCACAAATATTACAATGCTGCCTATCATGGTTGTCTTGAAGAGTTGCTTAACTTTTGGGCCCTCTGAATTTGGTTGAAAGGAACATCCCACAGCATGATAGATGTTGGTCAATAACAACATTTCTCAAAGAATTAATTCTCTTCAATTTTCACCATTACTGTTTGGTTCAAAACCTTAGTACACCTCCTTCTTATCTTCCTATTGTCACCTTGGCAACTGGGCATATATTTTGGCCTCACCTGGCTGTAACCTTGATTTCTCCTGGCCTTACCTGAAATGCCCTCCTTGAATTGATGTGTTTCTAGAGGCTACTTGTTTTAATGACACTCCCTTTTTTCCAGATCTTTTCCATCCACCCACGTGGCTTATTGGACGCTCCTAGGCTATACAGGTACATATGGGGCATACTTTCGGTTTGGTTCCAGACCACTGTGAACGTAAATATAGGAACAAAGGCACTCACATGAAGTTTTTAGTTTTCTAAGTGCCTATAAAAATTGCCTCTGCAGTACATCGTCGTCTGATATGTATGCAATAGCAGTATGTCTATAAAACATTGAACATATCTTAGCTAGAAATACTTTATTGCTAAAATGCTAATAGTAATTTGAACTGTTGTGAAAATAGAACTAATAAAATTGTTTTATGTGTGATTGCTACAAATCCTGTAGAATCTGTGAACTCGAAAAGCAAAATGCAATAAAACCAGGTATGTCTATCTGCCTCGTGGGTGTACCATGATACTCAAAGGGGATAATATATGGGTAAACAGTTTATAAACTTTGAAGTGTTTTATACTTGTAATGAAATCTTTAGTCCTAAGGCAATGCATTTCCAAGTGAAATGTCATTTTACAGTACTAAAGAGAGCAAACACAGGGAACAGGGAAATGAGCAGCTAGGTAGGAGGACTATGTCATGGATAGGATGGATCAGCAGCAAGAAACATAATGGACTTTGCAAGAGTCAGGGTAGCTAGGTCCAGACCTTCACACTAGCCTTAGGTGGACAAATACACTACTCAGCTTCCGTTCTGGCTTTTTCTTTAGGCTTGAATTTTGTTCCTAATGTTGATAGTCTTTTCTTGCTTGCTCAATGCATCATAGGATTTTATTTCTCTCCTGAGGTCACTTTGTTGCTTCTTTTTTCTTATTTCCTGGGTCTTTCACCTTGAAGTGCATTTTCTATGATACCTGGGGAATTTACTCTAGATGCTTTCAAGCACGTGATATTACAAGTCAACTGACCATTTGGACTGCTTAAGACAATTTTCCACAGTGAATTGGTCCCTTGAGATAGAAAAGCTAGAGAGCGTGGTGTAGAGAGGAATGCACGTAGAGGTAATAAGTCCATTAACACTGGGTTGATGTGTTTAGTAAATTTTAAGTCCCAAACCTTAAATAAGTAGATCTCTATTTCTCTTATTTACAATATCTAACAGTTATGATATTCTGGGTTCTGAAAATGCCATTTGAAAGTGAAACACAGAGAAGTACTAACTATTTGGAAAACACAAAATAATGGAACATGACTTGGTGGTTAACTCAATGGAATAATTTAGTTACTTTGTTTTCTTTTTTTCCAATAAGACCATTGGAGTCACTAATTACAATTTGAAAACAGACTGGAGACCATGCCTCTGAAAATAGCTTTCTGCTGTACCTCAAATTACTGTCTGCTTATTCAAAATGACTGAATTATGAGCTGACAGAGTTTGAATAAGCTGACTTTGTTTCCAAACTATGGCACTGGCAGATTGCTTAGGATCTGATGAATGGGGGTAAAGCCAGAGCTAAGTGTGAGTGTGGAAGTGAATAAAGCTTTCAGGTTGCTTGACTGAATGGTCTCTTAGTTCTGTAACACACTAAGCCCTTCATCGGTCAGAATCAAACAGCAGTAATTCCACCTTCAACCTTAGCAAGAATTAAGGGAACTCTGTGTCTAAAGTAAATATTTCTTTATGTAATACACTAAAAATCACATCTAGAGCATTTGGGATTGCTTTTGATTGGACAGGTTTGTGAAATGGAAATAAGCTATCTTACTGACTTTATTTTCCTAGCACCTAGTTTAACAAACTCTTATTATGAGGAATGATCCCAGTAGGAGTATATACAACAGTGACTTACAACTATGGACCCTGAGTACAGGAACCAAAATGAACATTTTAGGTTGAATTTACAATTATAATAATTATGCTCCTATACCTTTATTCTTGGTACAGCTAAATAAGCATTTACAAAACTTTTTACAAAGCCCAGATTCTTAGTCTCCCTGTATTTGTACCGATGCCTTACATTCCTCCTTCTACAGTTGTCTATAGGCAACTTCTAAGCTATATTTTGGACCTCATGTTATCACATCACTCTGGCCGTGAATTTTACATTCTTTGTCCTATATTTTTCCATTTTTAAAGATTTATTTATTTTTATTGGAAAGGAATATTTACAGAGAGGAGAGACAGAGAAAAAAGATCATACATCTGATGATTCACATCCCAAATAGATCATAAGTCAGGAGTGCAGAATCAGGAGTCAGGAGCTTCTTCTGGATCTCACATGGAAGTGCGTGGTTCCAAGGTTTGGGCCATTCTCCTCTGTTTTTCCAGGCCACAGGGAGGGAGACACATGGGAAGTGGAACAGCCAGGGAACAAAACGGCAAGCACCATGGTGCTGGTGCTTGCAGGCAGATTAGCCAGTTGAGCTCCCCTATTGAGCCGTTATTTTGTTTTTTAATTTTTTGTTTGTATCCTCTCCTCTTCCTTTTCATCGCATGACACAGGATAATTTAGAAAAATACTAAGGCTTTCCTTATGTTGAACCACCCCTGCATTCCAGGGATGAATCCTACTTGATCTGGATGAATGATCTGCCGGATGATTTTTTTGAATTCTATTGGCTAGGATTTTGTTGAGTATCTTAGCATCAATGTTCATCAGAGAGATAGGTCTGTAGTTTTGTTTCTCTGTAGGATCTCTGTCCGGTTTTGGGATTAAGGTAATGTTGGCTTCATAGAATGAGTTTGGAAGGGTTGCTTCCTTTTCTATTGTTTTGAAGAGTTTGTAGAGGATTGGGGTCAGTTCTGTTCGGAATGTTTTGTAGAATTCTGTAGTGAAGCCGTATGGGCCTGGGCTTTTCTTTGTTGGGAGATCTTTAATCACTGTTTGCCTTAATTTGAAATGATATGATGTTATGTATAACATGTTATGTTATGTATGTTATATGTTGTGTATAAACTAAAATTGAAATGTCAATGAGGTGGTCACAGAAGGTGGTTAAGAACTTGCATTTACTTTTACCATATTGGTTAGTCATTACTATGTCAATTAATTCCATAAGGATGTAAATTGTTGCTGATGGTATGTTGGAGCTTTTAGTTGATCAGGATGATACTCTGCTGGCTCTGTCTTCAGACCAGAGAGGGTATACCTAAGAAGCCGTTGAACTTGACTGGACAATAAGATGCTGGACTCTATGTTTGGTATATGCTTGCGATGGGGGAATCTCAACTGAACTTGAACTGTGGTTATGCAACAAGGTGGAGGAATCCACCATGGTGGGAGGGTTTGGCGAGGGGTGGGGAGAATCCAAGTACCTATGAAACTGTGTCACATAATACAATGTAATTAATGAATTAAAAATAATAAATAAATAAATAAAGAAAAATACTAAGGCAATTTCTTAAAATGGTTTGAGTTAGAAGGAAAAGTGAAGTTATATCTCTGAGGCAGTTGTGTCTAGCAGACAGTTGGGATATCCACATCCCACATCGTGGTGTCTGTGCTGGATACTTCCCTGTGGTTTCTGGTTCCTTCTTCCTGTTAATGTGCACTTTGGAAGATAGCAGTGATGGTTTGGATACTTGGATTCCTATCACAGAAATGGGAGGCCTGAGTTGGATTCCTGGTTAATAGTTTTTGCCCCAGCCAGGGACCATTATAGACATTTGGGTAATGGAACACTACATGGAAATTCTGTGTTTCTCTGTCTCTCACACAAATAAATGGCTATTTTAAAGTCATGTTCTACCGACTGAGCTATCCAGGCCCAATAAATGGCTATTTTAAAAGAACAAAAATTGGGGCTGGTTGTGTGGTGTAGTAGATAAAATCTCTGTCTAAGATGCTTACATCCTGTACGGACATGATACTTCTGATTCAGTTCCCTGGTAATAACCTGAGAAAACCAGCAGAGTTGGCCCAAGTGTTTGAGCCTTTGCCTCTCTGTGTGGGAGATAGGGATGAAGTTATTGACTCCTAACTTTGATCTGGCCTACCTGGTCATTGTAGTCCCTATACAATAAACTTGGGACAGTCTCTCCCTCCAGCTTTTGGCTACCATTTCAAACTGCTCAATATCTCTGCTTTGATGTTCAATAGGCACATAAAATCTAACTGTTGTGAAGTCAATATTCAATCTGTTTTTCCAAAGCTATTTCCTTTATGGTCAGATCAGCAGGGGTTATACTTCCCTTGTTTCATCAGTCTCACTCTCAACATCCAATCAGTAAATCCAGTAGGTCCTACCTCCACTAGCTTTTCCTCTGGATTCTTTTTAATCAAATTACCACAGATAGACAGAATAATCTTTTCAGAAGTTGACCAGATCATGTCATTGTATGGAAAATCTTACCACTTTCTGTTGAATGTAGGAGAAAACCCAGTCTCCTTTTCATTGCTTGGCCTTTTGTCTCATCTTCATTCCTTGCCAAAGCTCCTCTGGTTTTATTTCAAACATGTCATTTAGGTTGTCATCTTGGCAGTTTTGCAGTAGTTATTCTCTTATTAGTTATCATCTTTTTATAATTATTAACCCCAATAGATATAGGGATATGTGGGGAGCCATGCAGTTGGGTCGGATGGCATGGGCATGTAATGAGCACCGCTCCTCTGTTAGCAGGGCTACAAGGAGTTTCTGGCCATGTGACCAAGGCCCAGCAGAATGTCTCTGGTCACCTCATTGCTGCCTCACCCCATTGTATGGACATTCAGTCACCTCTCTGTTTCATAGTATTCTGCTGAGCGTGTTGTTGTGGTTTTTCTGAAAATGTGAGATGATTCCAGCAAGTGGTATAACACCTCAAACTGATCAATCATGTTATGATAAAAACATCTTTAGTGATGTAAGGCAATGACATACAGCTAAAAGCATACAATAGTACAATTGAGCCCATAATGTCTCCTAACATCCTGTTATGGGCCCACCTTTGTCCTGGAGCTTGCCCTAATATAAGTAATGTTTTCCTTAAGAAATTGCTTGATAATATCTTGGAACAGTTGGCAATCATGGAGGTACAAAGAGTTTGTTTACCATGCGACTCGAACGTTACAACACATGATATGACATATTTTGGTTTCTCACCATGGAAAGCAGAAAGTATATGGGTCATCTTCTAAAGGGAAACAAATATGAATCCCCCCCCCCCCCAAAATGGCTTAAAATCTCAACCTTGTATTGACATTTATATTTAGGGGAAGAAAACATTTTCTAAAAACTTCTACCTTATATTGGCACTCATATTTAGGGAAAGAAAGCAGTTTATAAAGACAAAAGGAAGTTTCTTGTAGAGGACCTCCCTCTGTTTGTAATTTTCCTATTATTATGGCATTTAGATTAGCTTTTGTTCACTAAAAATATCATAATTAATATTTTGTTTCTTCCTTGATTTTTTAATTAAACTGGATAAAGTATATAGAGAAATATAATATAGAAGTCACAAGTCTATAAGTTTTGGAACATTTTATTTCATAGAGCTTTTTTGCTCAGTATTCCTGTATTCAGATCAATGGACATGAAGTTTGAGCTGATTTTTCAACAAGATTTATTTAGCAAGAGTACTTGGTTTTTATTGTTTGTTTTATTATCAGAATTGGTTAAACTGAATCTTTCAATTGGGAAAGGAATGAGTATGTGACTGAAATGGGAACCACCACAATTAACCCCTTCAGTGACCTTTCTTAATTTTTTTTTACTCCAATTACCTGAATTGTGTTTTAGCAAGAACTGAAAATCTAAAGTATTACTGTATTTACATTATTCTTTAGGAAAGCTACAGCACTGGTTGAAATTGGGTTCTCTAGGTTTATGCTGTGGCAATGTGCAATCAATTAGCAGTATTAAAATGAGATTTCAGCTGGGGAACTTTGGAACACTGTTGGGATTTGGAAAAAAGTTGACTGATACATGTGTAGTTCGTATAGTACCATTTTTGCTTAAAAATCGACAATCATATAATTAGATTATTCAACTACTCTAAATATAAATTGCTTTGTGAAAAAAATAGGGCTAGTTTCTGGAATATTTATTACCTCCTGTCCTTAAAAAATGTAATTCACACACTGTAAGAGGTCATCTGTAACACTTCTGATTTTGCCATGATGAAAACTGCAATTATAAAGAAGCCAGCTATTCATTTTTAAGCTTATATTACGAATTTGGGTATAAATGTATGCACTAAAATAAACTTCAAGAGATTCAATTCTAGCTTTTGAGGTTGACAGGAGTGTTCTAAAAACAAACCCTTTCTATTGATCATCATTAAAATGTAGACTTGCTGTGTTTATGTCCTGCTAACTGTGTTGTTTCAGTCAGTTATTGTCAAAAATGCCAAATTTTATATCAGAAAATTGAGGACAGAGTGGAAGGGACACAAACCTTCAGAAAGTTGTTTACCTTCCCTTGCTGGAAACAGCTCATGAAAATAACATCTAGAGCAATTGTGGCCTTGAGAAAGCAAAAATGCAATAAAAATCAGTCAAGTGCAGTTTGAGTTTAAAGAAAAACTGAAAGCAAACCACAATTCATAAAATTAAAAGAAATATTATGCAAATAAGAAAATACTATTGTCAAGTAGTTGCTTTTTAATAATCAGAAATTTCTGTTATTCTGTCATTGGGCAAAAACAGATTTATCTTTATAAATTTCATAATTGGGAACAGGAGCCTAAAATCCCCTGAATATAAATTTGAACAGTTATTACTGTAGGAATATTATTATTCTTCATCTTCTATCAGTCCCTTTCT
Source organism: Ochotona princeps (assembly GCF_030435755.1). Classification (NCBI taxonomy): domain Eukaryota; kingdom Metazoa; phylum Chordata; class Mammalia; order Lagomorpha; family Ochotonidae; genus Ochotona; species Ochotona princeps. The sequence continues at coordinate 98,115,344 of NC_080865.1, forward strand.
CTGCTCCTTATTCAAACAGTAGCAATAAAAATGCAGTGGGTGATCTCTTTTACCTTGATCCTTTAAAAATGCCTTTGTGAGTATTTATTGATTTGAGAGAGAGAGAGAGAGAGAGAGAGAGAGAGAGAGAGAGAGAGAGAGAGAGAGAGAGAAAGTTTTTCCATTTGCCAATTCACTCCCCAAATGGCTGCAATGGACAGAGCTGGATCAGAAGTGGAGCACTGAAACACGAACCAGCACCCATATGCGATGTCTGTGCTTGCTGGTGGAGGATTAGCGAACTGTGCCATTGTGTTGGCCCTGTCATTACATTAATTTTGTAAGCTTAACATTACCCATGTTTATTATTCCTATTTGGCATATAGGCTTATACACATCTGAAACTCTGAAATTTTTCAAATTGTTTTTTTATGTTAATCTCTAGTATCACCCACATTCTATTTGCTAATGTTGCCCTCTGGCCCCTTTTGTTCATGGTTTTCTTATTCACTTCAGTTCATGTCCATCATGTTCACTTCAAATGACTATGTTTATTCCTACACATTTGAGATGTTTTAATTCTAATGAAGAACTAACCTATATGATGTTATAAAACTGATCCATATCCTATATTTCCAATTGAAATACTTTATTGAGTCTCTGCTAGCTTTAGGCGGAATTCTGCCTGGCCCTGGAGATACAGTGGTAAGGACATCTAATGTCCATGATCTCATATACATAGTATTCTAGAGGAAAGAAACAATCCTACGAACATAAATATGCCATACAGGAGTGCATGACATTCTGGTCTGAGAGTAAAATGAGAGGGTGGGATTCTAGTCAGACAAGGTTATGTTATTTTTATAGTTAATGATGTTTCTGGTTACACTGAAGCTGGATCTTAACCAGTAAGGAGCTAATCACAGAATAGACTTGCATAAAGTTTAACTCCTAAAGTTTAATGTCCTGAAATGAGGGTGAGTTTGAATTCAATTAAGAAATAAGACAAAAGAATAGTATAGCAGGAGAAGAGTGGGCAAGAACAAAAATGAAAGAACATGAATATCAAGGGGTTGATAGTAGTCAGATCATAATGGGGAAGTGATAGCTAGGAACACTCTGTGTGGCTTCGTAAGAGTCTGGTTCCTGGCCAATTTTAAGCTGCAGGGTGATTTGTCTGCTTAAGTCTTGCAAAGCACATGCCTTCTATGAGAAGTCCTTCATCACCTAGGGGTGTTCCTCTTTTTTCAGGTACCTACCAGAGCAGGAGGAAGGTCAGAAAGCACTGCTTGTGTAAACAAGTCTTTCTGTCTTTCTGTTCCTTGTGTAAGCTTGGTGTTCTCTTGACCTTGCCTATAATCAATGGATATCTTCCGAATATGCAGAAGATGCTATCAAATAAGCAACATGGTTACATATTCTGTGTCCTCTATTTATGATAGCACACACTCAGAAATAATGGCATATCTTGCTTCCAGAAGGCAGGTTATCTGCATTCCAATCTAGAGACAAGCTTTGAGAATGTCAGGCAGATGCATAGCATGAAATTTGAATACGAAGCTACAGAGAATTATTGGGAATGATCATCCATTTAAGGAAGGAGAATTAAAATGGAGATCCTAATGCCACCTTCCATTTGTTTGGCGTTTGTGTCATAAACTACTATTATTTTCTGCTATTTCTCTTTCATTCTGAAATTTGTCTTTCTAAAGCAATGACCCGAGTTGTACACAACCTGTAATTTAGAAATGTTCTATGTGGTGAATTGTACTTTGCTTTTGGTAAAAGCATTATGTGTCAAGTGGAAAACAAGAATGTCATGAAGGAAGGTGAAGTTCTCCATTAAAGAAAAAGAAATTGTGTAGAGACATGCTAATGGATACTGCAGAAAACAAAATACACATAAATATCAACATGTCTATCAACTTACACTTATAATATTGTGCTTCTCAAATGACAAAGGAGCATTTGTGAATCTGGGTTGTCACAGGAGATTGTGCCAGAGGATGTTGCTTTCAGAAGGTTAGAATCTCTCAGATGCTCAATCAATTTGCTTAGAATTGGTCTTTAATCTTCTGGTTTCTTTGTAGTTCTGACATTGTGCCCTTTCTGTTGTGCTATTATGGAAAAGTCCCTGAGACAACTATTGTTGCTTGTTATACTGTGACATTTATCTTATCCTGTTAATAATAATAATAGTAGCAGTGGTAGTAGTAATAGTAGTAGTAGTAATAGTAATAATAAGAGATACTATTTAGAGTGTGACAGGAACTTTGTGTCATCATTTCAACTACTTGTCTGAAAAATCCACCAAGGCAGAAAGTAAGATCAATTTCCAAATGAGCACTGCAGAGCTACTTGAATACTATGACAGAAGAGCCATATGAAGAGAGCGGTCAGGAGATGAAAACTCCAGAACAGTATTTTTTCCTTCCATTTAGCAGCATAGTGCTGGTCAAGTTGGTATAGCTTGGGCATCACCCTAGAAACTTTGCTAATGTTGAACAGAAAATTGAATTTTCATCATTTGGAATAGAGATCTTTTAATCTTCGAGTCTTATCTAGTTGGCTATAAACATTCTTTCTAATAATAGCATTACAGATTTTAAATTATATATAAAAGTTAGATGACATATCACGCACAATTTTTGCTCAACATTAGTGATTTGCATAATATTATCTAGTGTATGAAGTTTTCTCAGTTGTGGTCCAACTGTGTTAAAATCAGAGTCAACGCTGTATTCTGGTGACACCTTTTTGACAGCTTTTCCTTCAGTGAAAATAGTTGGTGGCTAAACACTTCCTGCCAGTAGAATTCCTAAGAGGCAAATTTGAAAAGAAATTCAGTTGAAAGAAATAGGAAGAAAGCTGTGCTTTCATCCTCACATTCTTTTCATTTAAAAAGAGGACTGAGAAGATTACACCTCTTCTTATTTGCTATGACACTAGAAAATATGAGAAACATCATGATTGGGCTCTCTGAACTGATTCACAGTCGCATCTTGTCTCTAACCTGTGGAAACACAACATCAACAACTACAACTTATACACTTACTCAAGCTCAGATCGTATTATTTCTTATTTGGTCCTGGTTATTTACTCCAAAGAATTGTCAGGAAAAAAAGTTACCTCTATCTTGGATGAGAAAAACATGCACATGAGCAGTGGAGGCTGGATGTACCCTATGTATTTTTCACTTGATCTTAGTGAAAAGACTGGGAAGTGATGGAGGTACCCTATATATTTTTTAAAGCCACCAGCCTTAGCACAGCCTCTGATGACAGTGGAATTAATTTCTTCATCCATGTTGATGCACAAAGTATTCTCTTCGATCTTGGGAAATCAAGGCTGTTTATTACAGTCTGTGTATGTCATCTATATACCCTGTGGTTCACACCACTCCTTTTGGTGAAGAAATCATTTTTCTTGAAGCACCTGTACAACTTTATACATACTCTGCATTTAGTATAGAAATACTTTTACAAACTCTGCATTTAGTATAGGAGTACTTAGCAACACTCCAGCATGGAGTAAATGCCATTTGTTATGAAAGACTCTTCAGTATTCATTCTTCTAACAAACATTAGAGCCATTACATGCAGCTAATTTGACACTTTGTATAACATGCTAAGAGTTTCTGATGTTGAAAATCAAATTTTTAGAAATGATTGTGTGAACTTACAACAATATTCTAAGACAATTCAATGTTCAGCTGCCAATAACAAACAAAAAAAGTACAATAACTTTGGGACATTGTGTAGGCCTCTTGGTACACAGGTTAGCCCAAGAGGTAGTAATCCTGGCTTTTGTATTTTGCTATTAACAGTTTCCCTGGATTTCTACCCACCCCCTGAATTTTAGAAATGGGCTAATGGCCAGAATCATGACCAAAAATATCCAATATATTATGTAGCCAAGTGTCTGCTGAGAAAGCAGGTGTACAGCTTATCTGAACTGGGAGCCAGATGGTTATGGAGACAACACAAGATGTCTAACTGTGCCAGTCCGGGCTCAGGTGTCAGCCCTGTCACTTAGCAGCTGCATTTGTTTGCTAACTAATCTGCTCCTGAGTGTCCTCATTTATGAAACAAGGTTGATTACACATACCTTGTAGAACTGTTGTTAAGAATTAACTGGTCCCGTCTCTTGGGCTTGGGGCAGGAGCCGCGCGTAGCTGGGGCCTCTGCGCCACCTCAGGACACAGGTCTACAGAGCCGTGTCCCGCCTCTTGGGCTCGGGGCGGGAGTCGCGTGTAGCTGGGCCCTCTGCGCCATCTCAGGCCACAGGTCTACAGAGCCGGTCCCGCCTCTATGGAAATCAGTATGGAGAACATTCAAACAACTCAAAATCAACATACCGTATGATCCAGCAATAGCACTCCTAGGAATATATCCAGAACACCTGTTGTATGAAAAACCAACATGCACTCCTATGTTCATAGCAGCACAATCAGTAATTGCAAAAACATGGAAGCAGCCAAAATGCCCATCAGCAGAGGACTGGATAAGAAAGTTATGGTTCATCTACTCCATGGAATACTACTCAGCTATTAAACAAAACAAAATGCAGTTCTTTGTGGCCAAGTGGGCCCAACTGGAAACCATAATGCTAAGGGAAATGAGCCAATCCCAAAAGGTTAAATATCACATGTTTGCCTTAATTTAAGATGACACGATGTTATGTATAACATGTTATGTTAGGTTTGTTATATGTTGTGTATAAACTAAAATTGAAATGTCAATGAGATGGTCACAGAAGGTGGTTAAGAACTCGCATTTACTTTTACCATATTGGTTAGTCATTACTATGTCAATTAATTCCATAAGGATGTAAATTGTTGCTGATGGTATGTTGGAGCTTTTAATTGATCGGGATGATACTCTGCTGGCTCTGTCTTCAGACCAGAGAGGGTATACCTAAGAAGCCGTTGAACTTGACTGGACAATAAGATGCTGGACTCTATGTTTGGTATATGCTTGCAATGGGGGAATCTCAACTGAACTTGAACTGTGGTTATGCAACAGGTGGAGGAATCCACCATGGTGGGAGGGTTTGGGGAGGGGTGGGGAGAATCCAAGTACCTATGAAACAGTGTCACATAATACAATGTAATTAATGAATTAAAAATAATAATTTAAAAAAATTAAAAAAAAAGAATTAACTGGCAACACTCCCACAGGAGGGCACCAAAACTAGGACAGGGGCTGGGGTAGCTAGACAGAGAGGCATCCAACAACATCCGTGAGCGCTGGATAGTTGAGCTGGTTAGATGGAACTAAGCTTTAATACCCATTGACATGTACAAGAGCATAATGGGATGTGGGACAGACTGGACTAGTCGGCTACACATACTGGCAAACCAGGGTTGGGGGCCGGCCTGGTGGGGGTTATTGTGGATTGCTCTAACTAGGCTGCAGCTCCCACTGGTTTATGTGAGGGCCGAGTGTGTGCTGGGCAGAACCAGGCTTGACTGCAACACCCATTGGTTCCAGTGAAAGTCGGGGCTGAAAACAGAACCAATGCAGCAATTGCAACCACCAGCTGATTGGGGCGATGGACTGTGCCAGGCCCTGTATTTGCTAGTACATACAAGAATCTAGTCTGGGAACACCTCAGACAAAGTTTCTTTGGGGATCTCCCCAGTCGAACTGCCAGACTCAGAACCCTAACCATGAAAATACAGAGGATATAACAAGTCAATCAACCACCTCAGCTATATGTTGGCAGTGAAAAACTGGGCAAATGGAGACTCTAAAATGTACTATGTCAATCAGTGGATTCTTCAACGACCTCATCGTGCTTGGAGTGGCGAGATTGGCAGCGATTCATAACTGGTGAACTATCAAAACCACTTGAGCAAGTATCTCAGAGCATGCCCCACATCCAGGACCTGGTGTGGGTGGGAAACTGGGTGGGGTTTCTCCCTCAATATCCCCCTTTACCTCAGATACATGAAGGAAACAATATGGAAATAATAGTCTTAAACACTTTCCTGTAGCCCTTGAACCTTTTAACCCTAATTAACTATGCAAAGATTGTCAAAAATATAATAAAAAAATGGAAGAAAAAGAAAAAAAGAATTAAATGGTAAAATGTGTGAAAGTACCTCACAGAGTACCTAGAGCCTAACAGACACTATATGTTAGTATAATTTTCTTACTGAATGATTTACAAAGCCATTTGCCCTGATTAGCTCAGGCCAAATAACAGTGGTTTGAAAAATTCCCCTTTGGAGTCAAACCTAATTTTCTCTAAGAAGAAAGCTTAGTGGGAATTTGTACAACAAACTGAGTTAAAGAAGGATTGGCAAGCCTTGCCCAGGTTGTCTCTCACTCTGCCCTCCATGGACTCTGAGACGTTTCCAGATAACTACGTTGAAATGTACTGGGAAAGCACATGAGAGTGTTCTGTAGTCTACACAGTAGTACAAAGAGCCAGTCATTAATTTTTCGGGTAGGCAAAGGGGAGTTTTGGAGGTGAATGTGAAAGGATGTTGATAGGCAGAGCAGGATATACCCTGAAGGAAACTCTGGTTTATCCTGATTCAGCCAATCGTGTTATGAGCAGGATTGGCTTTGTGGAAAGTTACATAGTAAGACCCAGTGTCAAGTTCAGAATGTTACTACATTGGGTTTAATGTGTTGTTACCATCCTGAAATTTCTAGTAGCTTGTGAATGAGGGGAGTCCTGCATATTCATTTAGGTCTAGATTCCACAAATTATGGGGAGGTAAATATTACAGAACTATTAAATATCTGTCCTGGCCCCAATCTCAGATGAGAAAATGCTACTATTTTACACGTCTTTGAAGAGTCACTAGATCCTAACTTCAAGGCTGATCTTCCTTCTCAAAGCAAATGAATGGTAGTCCTGATTTTCCTGCTACTTGTTCTGATTCCAGACCCAAGCCTGAGCTTAAATATAAATGAAACAAAAAGATCTGGCAGATATTGGAGCTAATACACTGCAATATACACACATCAGCATTTTTCCTCTGTGAAATCAGGAGTATTTTAGGTAATCTTGGTCATAGGGGCAATAGGAGACAAGGAGACAGTATGCAAGCTTTCTAGTGCTCTATAGTAATATAGATATATATAGTCTATAATCTATAGTGTATATATATATATACTAATACATATATATATTATAGTAATCAGGAGAATCAGAAAGAGCATTCATCTGAATGAGATAACTTTTAAGTTAAAAAGGAGATGCTATGGATCTGAATAAATAATTCTTTCATCAACAGTGGTAAGCTTGTACTGTCCGTGCAAGTCCAGTATTGTGGTCACACTATCATTTTTTTCAATGGTCATTTTTCCTCTTTAGCTTTATTTGGAGAGAAAAACTGTGATAGAAAAAAAAAAGAAATGCTTGCTCAAATTCAGACTTGATTGTTACAATAAAAGAGTAGCAGTTGTTTGAGGAAAGATAATTATGAACATGATCTAAAATGTATACACTGCAATTTCTGCAGAATTTTGATGTATATGGCATGATTTGCTTCCTAGAGACACTGATACATATGAGCCTACAATTATAAAGTCTCCCATCTGTCAGAACAATTATTTCTTTCCAGTGAAAGCCATAGGCTAATCTATAAGACCTACTCTGTTTAATGCATATATGACTTGAAACTCTTTTACTGTAATATTGCTTCCAGCAAGACTATTGACTGTGACACAATGTTTGCTACTGTGTAAAGCAAGCTCTCTCACCCTTTGCTGGGAATGCTGCAGCACTGTTTCTTTCTCTGGATTCCCACCCCTCTCTGGTCCATTTCTAATGCCACAGCCCTTCTGATGTTTCTGAATCAAAAATTACATATTTCAGTTCTATAACCCTTGATGGGTTCCTATTGTTACTAGAGTAGATGCAAGACATTTTAAATTGAAATGGACTGGACTCCAGTACCGTGGCATAGCAAGTTAAGCTGCCATTTGCAACACTGGCACCTAATATGGGCACCAGTTGGAGCCTTGGCTTCTCCACTTCCAATCCAGCTCCCAATTAATGCACATGGGAAAGCAGGGGAAGATAGCCCTAGTCTTTGAGCCCCTGTGCCCACATCGGAGACCCAGATGGAATCCCTGGCTCCTGGCTTTGGTCTGGCGCAGTCTTGGCCATTTGTGAACATCTGGAAAATGAACTAGTAGATTGAAGACCTCTCTTTCTCCCTCTGTTTAAGTGCCTTTCAAACACATACCATGGATATTGGTAATAAAAGAAGAGCTTGTCTGGCAAAGGTTTTTGTGATGAGTAAGGATTTTGGAGACAGTTGGCAACACAATAACACAGTTGGTTAGAGCTATGTGTTCAAGTTGAAGTTATAAAGTATGGTCTTCTTTATTTGCTGAGATCTTAAGCACAGTGTTTATTAATTAAGCTAACAAAACTGAAATTATGATTTAAGAAATTAACTGCATTAATTTGAAAGTCTAAGCGGTTCCCTGATCAGCATGCTCCCGAAACCACCGAGGGGGTGACCCGGGATGGTGTTCCTCAGCACGAACCACCAGAGACAGTCTGATTGAGCATGTCTGTTTATTGTAAAGCATACACAAGCTTATCTTGACTAAGAAAGAGAAAGGCAGAAGGGCATCTCCCAATAGTCCACCCCACCCAACAATTACCCTGTGATTGGCTAGAAGGCATATCTGTCTCTCTGGACCCTTCAATTATGAAACAGATCATGTATTACACTCACAGCAGGCAGCTAGGCCATGTATCACATAATATAGGCTGGCAGCTAATATGAATCACATCTGGCTTCTCAGAGTTGCTTATCAAGGAAGTCCCAGCACAGCTTGTCTAAGGACAAAGAAGAGAGACGAGGGTGCAATGCACCGCCCTCACCAGTATGGCCACTGAGCAGGCCAGGTTGAGATCTCAGTGAGCCAAGACCATTGTCAGGGGTGTCCCTGGGACACAGTGTGCTGTGTGCCTATGACCTCCCACATAGGCCAAGCAGGCAGAGATCCAGGGGCGATCTCCCACAGAGGGGTGAGGATGGGTATATATGACACTCTATGTCCACATGTGCTCCTTCTTTGCTGAGTTCACATTATATAGATTCATCTCAGGGTTGTGTCTGGTTAGCCGGGTAAAGACAGATAACCCTGCAGAGTAGGACTGCTACATTCAGCTGGATATGCACCTATATGTTAGCTAGAGGCAGAGTTTCTGAATCACAATAGAAGGTGATTCTAATGCTTTGGCTTTGATCTGATTGTAAGGCACACGATTGTTTAAGCTGCGGGGTTTCATTTTGTAAAGAAAGTTTGTGCCAGAGAAAGTAGATGGGAGTTGGAGGACATCCAGGAAAGGGTTCCAAGATTGCAAACTGCACTCCAGCCAAAGTGCTTTTGCTGGCAATTCTAAGGATTTCTTGATGATCAGTCATAGTACTTGATGTTACTATTATATGATATCAAATGGAAGGGTCAGGACAGGCTCTTGGCGACTTTGAATTTTGCTTTATTGAAGTAAAGCTTCTTTTAAACTGAAAAGTTGAATCTACTGTAAAGTGAAAAAGGGTGGAATAATTTGTGGAAACCTTATGTTTTGATTTTATAAAAGTCAAATAATTGCTGTAGGCAACGGAACAATGCTTAAAATATTTGTGGCCAATTTTTATAACTGTTTATGAGTATATTGTACTGATCTGGGGAGAGAACATGGTGAAAATAATTCTTTTAATTGTGTAAGTACTATTCTTTTTAAACAAGGTTGATTAATTAAAGAAATGATATTTATGTTTAAAAGAGAACAAAATGTAAATATACAAATTGATAATTTTGCCAACAGTAAAGATTATCCCTTAATGATTACTCAGATTAAAAATGATAAGTAATATAATCCTGTTAAGTTCCCCGCTTCTTTGCAAATCAATACTTCTCTCAAACTTGAAGTTAGTAACTTCTTTAACTTCTTTACTATTAGTTTTATATGATATTTTAATTTCATATGAATGGGCTAGATTATCTTCAGTGTTTCATTTCTTTCCATTAAATTTATGGTTATGAAATTCATCCTTATTACCCACAGCAGTACTTCACTAGTTTTATTTGTTGTACATTTTCAGTTTTAATACACCACAATGTATTCAGTTGTCCCAATGTTTATGAACATACTAATAGTTTACTGCTACTACAAACACTACAATAATAAGAACATTGCTTACATGTGTTTTAGTAAACATGTATACATATAGCTTGGGTGTATATGTTGAAGTTGAATTGTCAAGTTATCGAATAAGATAAGTTATAGAATAAGATAATGCTGACAAGCTTACTCATGTGCCACTACCAATTTGCAATCATATTAAACAATGAGAATTGCAGTCATATCAACAATCAATGAGAATTATAATCATATTAACAATGAGAATTTCAGTTCTTCCACATCTTTGTCAACTCTTGGTTTTAAAATATTTTAATTTGAGTGATTCTTATAAATATGTATGGTATCTCACTGTGATTCTGATACCATTTCTCTCATGACTAATTATGTGGAGAAGTTTTCCATACACTTATTTTTTTCAATTTGTTTGCTTTATTGATCTTTTGGATATCCTGATTCCAGGTCTGACTTTTCATTTTTTACATTTTCTATTGGATTGTCTCGATTTTTATTGATCTATAGAAACAGCCTTGCCATCAGTCATCTGTCATTTTTTTGTGTGTAATAGAACTAAAATAAACATATGATAAGAGCGCAAACATCTCTTTCATGGTGCCTTTTTGAAAATAGATTTTTGAAATATATTCTATGTCATCAAATTCATCCAGCATAAGCTCAATAAACACTTTTGCATAAATTCACAGAGCTGTACACTAATCACCCATATTCCATTTCAGAGCATTTCATTATTCCGAAGAGCCCCTAATGCTGTTTTCTGTTACCTAGAATTACCATTCCTGTCTTCAGAAACCATTGAACTAGCAATATTTCCTGAAGTTTACCTTTTTTAGAATGTCGAGAATTCAGAAGGATATGATATGCATTTTTTTCTGTTTTCTGTATTCAACATGATTATTCAACACTATTTTTGGACATATCCTTAAATGTTTTCACTTCTGTGGAATGCTCTACTATGTGGGTCTACCACAGTCTGTTCATCCATTCATTAGATGAGAGACATTTATGTTCTTTCTAGTTTTTGGTTGTTCTGAATATTAACTACAAAATCATGCACATGGTCTTTGTGAGTAAATATAGATTTTCAGTTTGTTTGGGTGAATTTGCTGGGTAGAGTTTGTAAGCCATATGGTAAATGTAGGTCTAGTGTTTTAGCAAACTGATAGTTTTTAAGTAGCTGATATCAGGGTAAGTATTTGGTGCCATGTCTCGGGATGTCTGGAACTCATATTTGCGTAGTTTTGAGTGGATCTCCCTTCTGCTGCTGCTTCCAACTTTCTGCTAGTGTGAAACCTGAGATTTAGAACCTGATGATTTAAGTGCTTGGGTCCTCGTCTCCCATGTGACAGACCTGAATGACATTCCAACATCCTGGCTTCATCTTGGAATGGTCATGTTCATTGTGGGTATTTGGAGAGTGAGTTAGTGTATAAAAATATCTTTTTCTCTCTGTCTGTAATATGATTAAAAATACAGGAAAAAAGTGACTGGTTCCATTTCTCATTCTCAACAACAGTGAAAGAGAGTTCCAGCTGTTCAATATCCTTGCCATCACTTGATTTTCCTTTTTGTTTGTTTAAATTAGTCTAGCAGGGATATAGTGCTTTGTCATTAAGGATTTAGTCCTTTTTTCCTATGGGGTAATGAGTTTAATCATCTTGGCTTGACATTTAATGTCACTCATATATCTTTATTTACTTACAAAACAGAAATATACATATGGGGGTTGTGGAGAACAAGAGATTGAGCCAAAGAGTGTGTGTTTTCATTTGTTGACTGATTTTCCAAATGCTTTCAGTGGCTAGGAGCTGGAAATGCAGTTCTGAACTTCCATAATTGTGGCACCAGTCCAATTATTTGAGCCCTCAATACTGTTTCTCAGGATCCGCGTTATCAGGAAATTGGAGTCAGGAGCAGCAAGTGGATATTGGACTCAGGTACTCTGAATTGGAAGCTGGCATCTTGGCCCACTTCCTACTTGCTAGGTCAAATATCTGCATCCATATATTTTCTTTGTTGAAGTATTTGTTCAAATATTTTATCCTTTAAAATTGTGCTGGTTTTTCATTATTAAGTTTGAGGGTTCTTATTATAGTCTGCCTACAAGGCTTTTATTACATGTGTTAGCTGCTTGTACAGAGAATCAATCAATTAAGTACTAATTCAGCTTCTTTCAGGAACAAAATTATTTGACTAGATGCAATGAAGAAAGTGTTACATATTCCTTACGTTGTTATAATCCAGTGTAAACAAAAGTGAAAGTGCCATAGTCCAGCAGGTAGAGTTTTCTCAGAAGAGAAGCATTCTGAGAAAGCAGTGACCTCAGCTTTCTCAGTGACCACAGCACCAAACAATACTGTAATTGGCCTTGGGGGAACTGATCCTAAATAACTCCATTGCCGAATAACTTGCATAATGGCTGACTACAAGCTTTTCGAGTTTTAAATGGCTTTTCTACTTAACATTCTTGTTCATAGATGAATTTGGCTTACATTTCAGTTTGCATTAAAGTAAGACTGAATATTAATTTTCTTAAATTATGCAGTTGGAGAATAATTTATTCATGTGAAATAGAGACCCAAATATGAAATTCAGCACAATAATTAAGAATAAGAACCCAAAGAACCTTATGCTTCAGGCACTTAGTATCTGATATAATTTCACATACTTATAATCCACACTGAAATGACCCTGAACATACAGTATGTGGGTGCAATATATCACTTTGTAATTAGGAGAACCATATCTACAAAACTACTGTAAAAATAGTTCAGTGAAAACACAATCTATTTTAAAGACACTGTTTAGTTCATATGCCTTTATCCTCTTTTTCCTTTTCTATGGTAATTGGATTGATTTTACAACCCTTCAGATCACTTATCTGTCATATGGACTATTTATGAAGAATATTATAAATAAATCACTGTTGCTAGAGGCCAATATTAGTCAAAAGGAGGAAATAGAAGAGTTTTCTTGCTATCTGGTAAAAATCGTTTCCTTAAAGCACAACAGTGCTGTGAATGCATGTGTCTTAATCGGTGTGGGTTGTTATTACGCACTACGGTAGACCAGGTGGCTCATCAACAACTGAAACGTATTTTTCATTGTTCTGGAGTTAGGGAAGTCAGAGACCAAGAGGCAGCCAGATTTAGGGTCTGGTGAAGGTCAAGTTCCTGGTTTATAGCATGTCATCTTCTCATTATGTCTTCATACAAAAAAAAAGTCAAGGAAGTTCTGAGGGGTCCTTTTATATAAACAAGGATGCCATTCCTAGCACTTAGCCCTCATGAATTAGTCATGTACCAAAGGGCTCACCAACTTATGTCATCATATAGGAGATTTGGCTTTCAACATTCAATTTCTTGTCAAAGACACCATTCAGTGTGTGCCTGTGTGCTTTCATTTTTAATTTTGTATTTCAACTGAATATCCCACAACTACTCGGAACTTTTGGTGCGGTGCTAATTTTTAATTGAACTAGTATCCAATGAATTTTTAGATTGGGTTGGACACTTTGAATCTTTGCAAATAATACTATTTTTCAAGTTGCATAGTGGTTAAAATGGACGGATTTTAGGCCTGGTGCAGTGGCCTAGCGGGTAAAGTCCTCGCCTTGAATGTGCTAGAATCCCATATGGGCACCAGTTCTAATCCTGGCTGTCCCACTTCCCATCCAGCTCCTGCTTGTAGCCTGGAAAAGCAGTCGAGGACGGCCCAAAGCCTTGGGACCCTGCACCTGCTTGAGAGGCCCGCAAGAAGCACCAGGCTTCTGGCTTTGGATTGGCTCAGCACTGGCCATTGCGGTCACTTGGGGAGTGAATCATTGGATGGAAGATCTTCCACTCTGTCTCTCCTCCTCTCTGTATATCTGACTTTGCAAAAAATAAATAAATCTTTTTTAAAAAGACGGATTTTAGGTTCAGATTCATTTGTGTCTGATAGCTGTTTCTGTCAGTTATAAGTTCTCTAATTTTTATTTGGTTTTCAATTGTCTAAGCATGATTTAACCAATTGTGGAAATGGAATAATAATAATACCTCTTTCACAGGACCTTTGAGAGGATTGGCATTAAAATGTAGAGCAGCCAGGTTGCTAGCGTCATGAAAGTTTCGTGCAAGGCTGAGGCAGGGAGAGGAAGGTGGTGCCCAAGGAGTCAGTGCAGGGGCACCAGAGGGCACTTGGAGACTGGTTGAGTCTGGATGGCTACAGCTTTGAGATTTCATTCAACTAGAGTGCAAGCAGAGTAGTATCACTAGGAAGGCCTGGATCACATGCAGAACAAAGTGGGCATGCGAAGCAATGATGCCGAGAGCAGCTGAAGATTCAGAGAGAACTGAGTGTGCAGTGTGACTCCCCACACAGAGAGGAAACCTCACCTCCAGCTCTGAACAGGTGGTGTGACTGTATTGTCAAGCACTAGCTAGAATGAAGGAAGCTCCTTTAAGGCACTGCAAAGACCAGACCAGCACTACTGCCAAACACCTTAGATTCGACTTGGAGAAGCTCCAGGGACATCTGCAAGCTTTATCCTTCGCAGGACCATGTGCATGAAACAACGGACTAAATGGGTACCAGAGGAGAAAAAAAATTATCCTGTTTGATCAATGGCTCTACAAAGGCTTTTTGTACTCAGCCAATCCAAATTTTGCCACCTCCTTCTCTTATCGCAATACATTAGTTTTATTATCTTTATATTGCTTGTTTATATTTGCTGTACGTACTTTTGTTTGTGTGGTTTTTGCTAGTGTCACTTTCAAATAAAATTTATAAGCTCTGTTTGAGTAAATCTTTAGAGACTTTGCAATATGGTTCCCATGGCCTAGAACAGGGCCTCATCTACAGTGTTTTTGCAGTATGGTATTCGTTGAATGAGTTACAAAATTCCCTTTCTTCTCTGTCACATTTCCATGTCTTGTTTCTATTTGTTTCCTTTTACCTCTCTCATATTTTTTTGTGTGTATATTTTCAATTCTTGAAATCCCATCTCATATCTCATTTTCCCCTAAATCTTTCTGCAGTCCCCAAACAAAAATATTTAGTAACCCTAATCTGCCATTTATATTTTTGGAAAAGTCATATTTGATCTAAGATAGCAGGTAGGAATAAACCTGATAATCATTTCTTGCTATCATTACATTTTTCTCTTACTTACAAATATTGATGCCAAAATATCTTGTAAGATGCCAGAATCAGAGTTCTTGGAGAGAAACGTGACATCATGCTATCTTTTGCAGCACTTAGAACATTGTGTGTTCAAAGGAGGCAATAGATTGTGCCGTTAAGAATTTATTCATGGGCCAGGCATGCTGGCCTAGTGGCTAAATCCTTACCTTGCACATGCCAGGATCTCAAATGGGCACCGGTAAATGTCCTGGCAGCTCCACTTCCCATACTGCTCCCTGCTTGTGGCCTGGACAAGCAGTAGAGAATGTCCCACAGTCTTGGGATCCTGCCACCCGCATGGGAGATCCAAAAGAAGCTCCAGACTCCTGGCTTTGAATCAGCTCAGTTCCAGTCATTGCTGCCACTTGGGGAATGAACCAGCAGATGGGAGATCTATCTCTTTGTATCTCCTTCCCTGTAAATCTGCTTGTCCAAGAAAAAAAATAAAAATAAGTTTAAAAATGAAATTAAAAGTTCAAAAAAAGAATTCATTTATGGAGTCAAACTTTATTTGGTAGCTATATAATTTTCCATAAAAGATTTAGCCTCAGTTTCCTCTGTTATAGAATGAGGACAAGTCTCAGTATGGTATCATGAACACAAATTTATTCATGCAATGGAAGCATTTAGCTTGCTGTATTTTATGAGAATTAATACTGCATAAATTCTAGCTATCACTGTCATAATCATCATTATTAGTAATGTTATTAGAGACTCAAATATTCATTCAAATTTATTTTGATGTTGTGAAATAAGATTACAAATTATCCATTTTGTTTCAATGCAAATACAAAATTCAGTCTTTAACCTGAATGTTTACATAATTACTTGTTATAGTTGAAAAAGCTTTATCACCTAGGCAACATCCAGATGCTTCTAACAAGTCATTAACAGAGCTAACATAAAAAGGGAGAGTTAATAAAAAATTGACATCTCTAGGGACAGAATTTTTAAAAAAGATTTATTTGTTTATTGGAAAGGCAGATACACAGGTAGAAGGAGATACAGAGAGAGCTCTTTTGTTTGCTGGTCACTCCTCAAGTGGCCGCAACTGCCTGAGCAGAGCTGATCCAAAGCCAGGAGCTCCTTTTGGTTGTCCCATGCAGGCACAAGGTCCCAAGGCTTTGGTTCGTCCTCTACTGCTTTCCCAGATCACAAGAAGGTAGCTGGATGTGAAGTGGAGCAGTCCAGATCATAACCAATGCCCAGAAGGGATCCCAGTAGTTGAGAGGCAAAGATTTAGCCAAGAGGCCCCCTGGTGCTGTTGATAAAACTGCCTCATGCCTCACTGGAGTTAGGTGGTACCTCAACGTGGTTTCATTTGTATCTCTCTTATGGCTAGGGAGCCTGAGCGTCTTTTCATATGTCAGCCACTTGTATCTGTTCTTTTGAGAAATGTCTGTTCATTTCTTTTGCCCATTTTGTTACAGGTTTTTTTTTCCTCAGTCCCTGGGTTTTTGAAGCTCTTTGTAAATCCTGGATATTAGTCCCCTATCACTTGTGTAGTATGTAAAAATTTTCTCCCATTCTGTTGGTTGCTTCTTCACTTTGTTAATTATTTCCTTTGCTGTACAGAAGCTTTTTAGTTTGATGTAGTCCCATTTGTTTATTTTGGATTTGACTGCCTGTGCTTTTGGAGTCTTTTGTAAAAGTCTTTCCTTGTTCCTGTATCTTGGAGTGTGCTTCCTATGTTTTCCTTTAATAGTTTGATGGTTTCTGGGTGTAGATTTAGGTCCTTGGTCCATTTAGAGCTAAGTTTTGTATAATGTGACAGGTGTGGGTCTTGCTTCTTAATTTTGCACTCTGCTATCCAGTTGTCCCAACAGCATTTATTGAATAGACCAGGATTTTTGCCTGGATTGTTTTCAGTTTTCTTGTCAAAGATTAGTTGACTATACATGTGTGGGCTTCCTTCTGGTGTTTCTATTCTGTTCCACTTATCTTCTCTGTTTCTTTACCAGTACCAAACTGTTTGGATAACCACTGCTCTGTAGTATGTCTTGAGGTCTGGAATTGTGATTCCTCCAGCTTGATTTCTATTTTTCAGGATAGCTTTAGCTATTCGTGGTCTTTCTTTTTTTTACATTTTATAATAATAATAATATATCATAATTATATTATAGATTATATTATAATACACATTATAATATAATCTATAATATAATTATAATATAATATAATATATAATTATAGTATATTATTGTTATTATTATGATGATGATGATGATACAGTTCCATAGGCTCCTGGCATTTCCCTTGTCCCCTCCCCAATTTCTTCCCCCCACCTAGTTCCTCTATATCATTACTAAAATATAGTTCTTCATACACAGTCATATGTCCATCATTGTGGGCATGGGCAATGGCAGAGAGTCCAGCATCCTATTGTCAAGATATAGTGAACAGTTTCATTGTAAGTCCATCTTTGTCTGGAAGCAGAAACACATACTACATTGTATCCTCACATCTGGATATGCTAGTCTCCATTTCACAGCTACTGTACATCCCCTTAAATAAAAAGTCATGATACAAAATCAACAATAGAAAGAAAAATAGAAATTTACAATGCCATGAAGTTAAATGACATGTCACTAGATATGACAGTCTCCATTGCACAGCTACTATACATCTCCTTCAGTGAAGAGCCACAAAACAAAATCAACGTCAGGGAGAAAAAAGAAATTAACAACACCAAGAAGTTAAATAACATGCTACTAAATGACTAATGTGTCGCTGAAGAAATGAAAACCAAGAACCTTTTTGAACAAAATGATGCTACTCTATGATCTATGAGTCATTGAATGATTTAATCAGAAGAAAGTGTTTTGAAGAGATGAAACTAACAGAAAACAACAAAACCCATGCAATAGAGTTTCCACTGATTTTTGCTGGTGAAATGTGTCTCTTATAGACAACAAATAGATGGGTTTTGTTTTTTTAATCCAGTCTACTAATCTATGACGTTTGACTGAGCTTAAGCCATTTACATTCAGAGTTTAATATGTATGGGTGGTACTTTGGTCCTGTTGTTTTATGAATGGGTTGTTCACTGGTTTAGTCTTCTGTTGTCATTTTACTGGGATGTTCTTCCCATTTGCCTTTGGTTTTGGTAGGTGCTATTCCTCTTGTCTGGCAAGGGAACATCTTGAAGTATCATTTATAGGGCAGTTTGGAAGAGGCAAATTCTTTTAACTTTTCTTTACTGTGGAAGAATTTTATTTCATTTTCAAAGATGAAAGAAAGCTTTGTTGGATATATTATCCTGGGCTGACAATTTTTTTCTTTTAGAATCTGGAATATGTCACTCCATTCTCTTCTTGCCTGTAGAGTTTCCTGTGAGAGATCTCCTGCGAGTTTAATTGGCATTCCTTTATATGTCAATTGATTTTTTTCACATGCACATTTAAGGATCTTTTCCATATGTCCAATTGAAGAGAGCTTAATGATCATGTGTCTTGGTGAAGATCGCATTTGATCAAGCCTGTTGGCAGTTCTGTGCCCCTCCTGGATCTTGTTTCTCAATTCTTTCTCCAAATTAGGGAAGTTTTCCTTTATCATTTCATTAAATATATTTATAAAACCAGTTTCTCTTTCTGCACCTTCTGGGACTCCCACAACTCTTATATTAGGCCTCTAAATAGTGTCTTTCAAATCTTGAATACTTTTTTTTTGGCCTGATCCAGCTCTACTTCCAGCTTTTTGTTTGCTTCCCCCTGAAATATCTTCCAATTCTGAGATTCTTTCTTCTGCTTGCTTCATTCTATTTAGGAGACTTTCCATTGTACTTTTAATTTGCTCTACTGTGTTCTCCATTTCTGAGATATCAGCCTTAATTTGCTCTATTGCTTCCTTAAATTCTTTGAACTTTTGTATGTGCTTCTCATTGTTGATCAGAAGCTTTAAAATGAGTTTTATGAATTCTGTGTGCCTCATTTTCTGAATGTCTTCCTCAGTGAACACTGAGGTTGGCGGTTTTGCTTCTTTGCAGGGGAGTTTTCGGTGATGTTCATTGTGCCTTTGTGTCTTCTGCTCTTGATCATTGTACTTCTGGTTAGCAGAGTCTTCTCCTTGGGGCAGGTTTCTAAGCTGTGTCACCCACAGGTCTACAGTTTGATTTTACTTATTACCATTGGCACCCAGCTCTTTGCTTACAGTCACTTTTGCCACTCCTTCCTGCGAATTCCGTCTGACTTTTTATGTTAGATTTCCACCGTGGCCTCCACAGCCCCAGTTCCTGGCTCACCAGTCTCAACCTCCTGTGATACCGTGCTGAGGCTGCACTATTGTCTCTGCAACCTTTCTCCCCCTTCCAGTTGGCGCAGGTCCCAGGATTAGAGAGACACCACGTGTCCTATATAGTTAGAGTTTTGGTGGTGCTGATCTTGCCAGAACCTGTTGGCTGTTAGGTCTGAGGGCCATACGGACCTATTTTGACCCATACAGTGCCACAGTTGGTATTATTTTCCTGCGAGACCAGTGTAATTTACCGAACTCAGTGAGTTCTCATGAGCTCAGCACATGCACAGTTCACTGTTGTCCGCTGCAGTCTTAAAGCATTTGCCACAGTGTGCAAAATGGTGGCTTATGTACTACTACTACAGTTCTTGATCTGCTGGCCGTCAGATCTAAGGGCTACCTAGACTTGTCTTGGGTGGAACCTGTAGAATGCCACGTTGTTTCAGTTCACTGAGTCAGAAATGAGTTCACTCCCAGCTCAGCATATGCTCAGTCCTTTCCCTTGCCTTTGCCTCCTTATGCAAAATGGTGCCCATTTCAGCTCTGTGGGGCTGGCTGGGCTGTGAAATCCACCCTGTTCTCGCACTGTCCATCTGGGATCTGCTGCTCTGTCTCTGCTCCTGGTCAAATCAAACGGAGCAGCAGGACGGACAGTTCTTTGTCTGGACTCACCTCCCAAGCTCCCCATGAAAGTCCCTTCCCACCTGTTTGCTGGTGGAGTTCTGGCTGCTGGTGGAGTTCAGATTGTGGTTACCTGAATGCCACTGGAATATCAGCCATTGCAACACCACACCATTGTGTCCACTGCTTTCCTGTGTCTGTCAGTCTCCAGGTACTCCTCCACTGTTGTTCTGTCCTTTCCTCTTTTCCTGGAATGTGTCCTCTCTGCTTCATCCTGATTATATGTTTCTCTATCTTTTAAACATGTTCCTTACCCTATTCTGCCATCTTGATTCTCCTATCAGTCTTTCTGTTTCTGAGAAGAATGGTGTTGGGATTTTGATTGGGATTGCATTGAATTTGTATATTGCTTTTGGTAATATGGTCATTGGGATAATTAGTAGATATTAAAAAGCTTATTCCTCCAGTTTGACTGAAACTTTATATCCTTTGACCAACATCTTTTCATTTCCTCCAGGCCTCAGCATATTTAACCACCATTCTACTCTCTGCTTACAAAAGTTTGTTTTGAATTCCACATACAAGGGAGATCATGTAGTATTTGTCTTTTTGAACTGGATTCAATTCACTTAACACAATGCCCTTGAGGTTCACTTATGTTGTTGTAGATGGAGAAATCTCCTTCCTTTATTGAGAATGAGATTTCAAGTGTATCTGCACAACCTTATGTTTAGCTGTTAATCAACTGATGGCCATTTATGTTGATTTAACATCTTGAATACTGTGAATAGTTCTGCTATGAAGGTGAGACTGCAGACATTTCTTCAATACACTACTTTCAGATTGAATATATTCCTTGTAGTAAGATTATTGAATCATACAGCGATTTTGCCTTTTTAATGATTTATATATTATTTGGAAGGTGGAGTTACTGAGATGACAGGAAAAAGAGTGGCAGAGAGAGAAAGAGATTTCCACCCACTAGTTTACTTCCCAGATGGCCACAACAGCCAGCACTGGCTTTCGCTACATGCAGGCCCAAACCAGGAGTTTCTTTTGGTCTCTCAAATGGACGGCAGAGGCTCAAACACTTGGGTATGCTGTTGCTCATCACAGGCATTTAGCAGTGAACTGATTTAGAAATGAAGCATCTGAGAATCAAACTTGTGTCCATATGGGATGCCAACACTGCAGGATATGGCTTCACCTGATAGATCATAACACTGGCCCCACTACTTTAGTTTTTGGAGAAGCCTCCATACAGTTTTCCACAATGGTGGTAATCAAAGGTTGCTTCATCTCCACGTCCTCACCAACACTTATTACTGTTTCACATTTGGTACCAACTGTTTTAACAAGTGTGGGGTGTTATCTCATGGTAGTGTCATTTTTTATTTCTATGAAAGTTAGTAATGTTGAACTTTTTCATATTTCTGCTGGCCAATTATTTGCCTTTTCTTAGTGACCAAATCGATATTTATATCCATCATAACATCATTTTCAATATTTACATATTTCAAAGCATAACAATTGTACATGCTTATGGGTACTAGGAGATGTCTCCATACAGGTGTGCTTTGTATAATATCCAGTCAAGCTAAAGATACATTATCTCTTAAACTATTTCACATTTCTTTATGGTAAAAACATTAAAAATCCTGTCTTTGGATTTTTGGGGGAGGGTGGAGGAGAAATGTACACCACAGAAACATTCTCTGTATTCACTCTACTATGCACAGAATCCCAGAAGGTCTTCCTCCTGTATATCTGGACATGTCCATCCAAATCCTTTGCCGATTTATTTTTTTTAAGATTTATTTTTATTTTTATTGGAAAGTCAGATATACAGAAAGGAGGAGAGACAGCAGAAGATCTTCTGTCTGATGATTCACTTCCCAAGTGACTACAATTGCCTGTGCTGAGCCAATCCAAAGCCAGGAACCAGGAGCTTCTTCTGGGTCTCCCAAGTGAGTATAGGATCCCAAGGCTTTGGACTGTCTTCAGTTGCTTTCCCAGGCCACAGCAGGGAGTGGGATGCGAAGCAGGGCTGTTGGGATTACAACTGGCACCCATATGTGATTCCAGCACATTCAAGGCAAGGACTTTAGCTGCTAGGCAACCTCCCCGGACCCTTGCCGATTTATTAATTTTGCTTTTTATTCCTTGTTTGATTTCCTCATATATTTTGAATAGCCACCCATTATTGTGTGTAGGTCTTGGTAAGTATTTGCCTCAGCCTGTTATTTTTCTCCTTTTTCTCCATTATTTATTTTGTTAGGCAAAAGGCTTTTTTGTTTGTTAAATTCAATGTAATCTCATTTGTCTACTTTTTATTTCATTATTTTTTCTTTAGAGTTAAAACACAAAATGAGCTTCTTAGATGAACACTATGTAATTTTTCTCCCATTTTTTCCAAAGCACTTTCACAATTTTAGGTTTTACGTATAAATCTTTTATTATATTTTTAATTGTTTTATTTTGTATATGGTGTGAGAAAAAATGGAAAATTTCATTTTCCACATGTATACAGTATTGACAATGCTTTTTCTTTTGATATTGTCATGTTTTAGCTGCATGTTCTTGGCATCTTTGTAAACAACAAACTGACCACTAATATGTGGGTAGTTTTATGGACTTTCTATTATGTTCCATCGAATGACTTGTCTAATTTTGTTCCAGGAGCCTGGTGTTTTCACTATTACAGCTTTTGTTAGTTATTTAAAACAGTTTAGAGATCAGTTCTTAGGATATTACTATATTATTATGCGCAGCTAATTCCTGCAAACTGGTTCTTTACTGTGAGCTGAAAACACCAGATGAAAAGAAGTATCTTAGGAGGTTTATTCCAGCTAGGAGGTTTATTCCAGTGGGGCAGGAACAGGGTGGAGGGGAAGGGGAAGGGGAAAAGGAGGGGAGAAGGGAAGCTGGAAGAAGAAGAGGGGGAGATCAAAGAAGAGAGAGGGAGCAGCACCTGGGGGCCTTTTTGTCTGCCAGGTGTGGGGGGTGGGGATTGGGAGGGATTGAGGGCTGGCCCCAGGGGATTGGCAACTGCAGGTGAATGCCTAGGGATGATTGGTGAGTGGGCGGGATTGGGGAAGGGGCTGGAAGATTGGGGGGTGGGATTCTCAGGTGGAATGCCAGGTTACATCTGATTGGTGGTTGGCTAGACTGGCACGAATTTCATGAGCTGTGAGGAAGAAGAAATGGCGAGGGGTCCAGGGTGGGATATTTGAATAACTCCTTACAGCTTTTATATTTTTTTGTCTCCTAGATTAAATGTATTTCTATGTACTCTACACTTTTGTAGCTAAAGATGACTGTTCCTTAGTTGATTTTTTAGAAAATTTATCCTTAATGTATAAAAATATTATTGACTTCTGTATATTGATTTGATATGCTACAAATTTACAGATTTTGTTCTCATGTTCTGATAATTTCTACATAGGAGATGATGTCATCAGCCAATAGACACAATCTCAGTTTTTCTTTTCATACCTGAGTGCATGTTATTTATTTCCCATTTTTATTTCTTCTGGCAGGGGCAGTCAGTACTGTTCTAATTATAAATGTCAATAGTGAGCATCCTTGTCTTGCTCCTAGCTTAGAAGAGATGCTTCAGCTTCAGAAGAGATGCTTCAGCTTTTCATGTTGAATATGATGTTATCTCTGGGCTTGTGATAGATTATTGTGCTTCAGTGTATTATTTCTACATGTAGAACTTGTTGAACATTTTTATCATGAAATGAGATTGGATTTTATGCAATGTTTTTCTGTATCTATTGGAAGAATCTTACGATTTTGTTCTGTGTTCTGTTAATGAGGTATCAGATTTTGTGATTTACATATGTTAAAATACAGTTGTCGTTCAGATACTTACCAGTGTCAAATTGTATGTAAGAAAAACTTACATTAGATTAACAGAAAATGTTGCAATAGAAAGTTTCCAAGCCAGGGAAGAATTAATATTCATAGACATGCGAACACAATTGTCAGTGAATAATGCCATAGTAGCAAGGAAGTCTTTCAGAAATGAAATACGATTAAAATATTTCCTAGAATTGTAAAAGCTGAAAGAATTCACCAACATTAGATTTGTGTTGCAAGAAGGGCTTAATGGAGTTAGTTAAGAAGAAACAAAAGAATGGTGATTATTAGCATGAAAGCATAGGAATGTATAAATTCACAAGGATGAATATATAGTCAAATGCAGCATACTCACACTGTTATAGTGCCCCATGTGTCATACATAAATATAAATATATTATGAAGTTTAAAAGACAAACCTAGTAGAAAATAACAGCTACAATAAGGTATAATGTATATGAGATGAAAATATGTATTGTGACATCAAAGACATAAACAGTGGTGGGAACATGAAAGTGTAGAATTTTTATTTGACCAACATTTAAGTTCTCACTGTAAAATAGTCTATTGCGAGTTTTGAGTGTTAAGATATGTATAAAGCCTTACAAAAGACATGAAGCAGGGCCCAGAGTGATGGCTCAATTTGCTAATCCTCTACCTTCAAGTACAGGATCCCATATGGGTGCTGGGTCATGTCCCAGGTGCTCCATTTCCCTTCCAGTTCCCTGCTTGCAGCCTGGGAAAGCAGTGGAGGGTGATGCAAGTCATTGGGACCCTGCACCTACATGGGAGACCCAGAAGGAGCTCCTGGATCCTGGCTTCGGATCAGTTGTTACAGCCATTGCGGCCCTTTGGGGAGTGAATCAGCAGAAGGGAGATATTCCTCTCTATCTCTCATTTTTTCTGCAAATCTGCCTTTCTAATAAAAATAAATAAATCTTACATAAAAAAGAAAGCACAAAGTAAAAATTCTATAACCTATACACAAATGAAGAGAAAGGAGACAAAACTAACACTACCAGAAGAAAAAAAAAATCACCAAATTCCTAAGACAAGCACCAAGAGAGGAAGAAAATGACTAAAGATTTACAAAACAACCAGAGAACAGTGAGCAAATGGCAGTAGTAAGTTCGTGCCTACTAATAATTACTTAAAATGTCAATGGATCAAACAATGAGCAGAGGTATAAAAACAAGAGCGAGTTGTGTGATGACTCAAAGTAACTTTAGCCATAAGGATGCACATAGACTGAAAGTTAAGGAATGAAAGAAAATATTCTATTGCATATGATAACCAAGGGGATCAAATGTTTTAACAATTTTAGCTCCCATATACATGGGAGAATATGAAGATTTGCCTTACTGTGGTTAGCTTACTTCTTTTTTGAAACACTACTTCTTTTTATTATTATTATTTTATGATACAGTTTCATAGGTCCTGGGATTTCCGTTATCCCCTCCCCAATTCCCTCCCTCCTCACTGTATCATTGCATATATTTTATACATATATATCATATATATATAATTATCCCCTTATATTATTACAATAGTATAGTTCTTCATACACAGTCATATGTCCATCATTGCGGGCATGGGCAATGGCAGAGAGTCCAGCATCCTATTGTCAAGATATAGTGAACAGTTTCATTGAGAGTCCATCTTTGGTCTGGAAGTAGAGATGTAGGCTGCATTGTATCCTCACATCTGGATATGGTAGCCTTCATTACACAGTTACTATACCTCCCCTTAAATGAAAAGCCACAATACAAAATGAACAACAGGAAGAAAAATAGAAATTTACAATACCATGAAGTTGAATAACATACTGCTAGATATGATATTCTCCATTACAGTTACTATACATCCCCTTACATGAAAAGCCACACACAAAAAAATCAATACTAATAAAACAAATCAAAAGCCACGAGATACAGTTTCCACTGATGTTTGTTGGTGAAATGTGTCTCCTGTAGGCAACAAATAGATGGGTTTTGTTTTTTAATCCAGTTTACTAATCTATAACGTTTGATTGATGAGTTTAAGCCGTTTACATTAAGGTTTAATACAAATAGGTGGTAATTTGGTCCTATCATTTTAGCAATGGGTTGTTCATTGATTCAGTCTTCATTGTTATTTTACTGGGATGTTCCTTGCATTTGCCTTTGGTTTTGGTGGGCACTATTCCTTTTCTCTGTCAAGAAAACATCTTTATCCTTTGTAGGGCAGGTTTGGAAGAGGCATATTCTTTTAACTTTTCTTTACTCAGTTCTTCCAGAGAGGTATTCCTGAATTTCTAAGGTTCAGTTAGCAATTAGGCTGAAAGTTGTCAAATGTAAGCAATAAAGACAAATAGTGTTACTATTATTTAGCCAGTGATGATATTGTTTGTGGTTATTTAGAAATTAATTTAAAGATCATTTTCTGATGTGAAACTTGAGAAAATAACTTTGAGTGAAGTAAGTGTCAAAGTTGGATTCCAGGCTAGGAACTAGCTTGGCTATCCTATCTTCCTATTGACTCTCCAGGAGCCAGATGATCCTTTCAGCACATTTTTCTGTCAGACATTCTCTGTGACCTCTAGGTTGATCTATTCTGAAAAGGAGTGATTTTCTGTATCAATAGAGGATTAAAATGGATATCTTGAAAGAAAAATAAATAAGTACTTTCTTGGTTACAGTGGAGTTTGCTTTTACCCTGCAAATTCTCCAGTTTACTTCTCATATGGGGAAAATAATCTTTATTTTTTCTCTTTTTAACAAAAGCTATCATGTTTACTGCAAATAATAATTCTGTGGCTTAAAAACTCAGGAGAATTCCAAGAAAAGAGAATTATGTTCTTTGCGGTGATCTGAAAATTATTCTAAGCAAAAGCTACTTATAACAAGATAGTGACTTCTCATTGTTTAAAAAGACATGATTTGAGAATTCTACCTCATAATACATATACTTTGCTTTACATACAAATTAGTTTCCACTTTAAACCTTCAGATTAATGAGATATTCTAGAAGATAGCTCATAGCTATCTTTGATGGTTATGCCTAGGGATATAAATGTGAGAGAGGCCTGGTTTTCATGTTTTATTATTAAGGGTTTATGCAAAAAAAGAAAGGGGCTATGCATAATTACCTTAAGATGGATTTGAGCAAATGATCTGTTTAAACATGTGCAGCATTTTTCTTATTTATCCATTTTGTCATTTAATTTGAACATTTAGATAGTTCTCTTGCCCTCAATAGAGGAACAAAAACCATGATGCTAAGGTTATTTGTGTTATTATATGAAAAATCCTGAATTTTTTTCCAAGTCTGATTTTGTAACTGATTTTATGATCCATAAGATCAATACGAACTTTTAATTTTGGGGGTTAGGATTCTGACTGTTGAACTTTTAAATGCAGTCTGACATTGGCTGTGGTAGAGAGCATTGGGTGGCATTTTCTTAATGTGTCCGACTTTTGCAAAGACCTACCCTCAGCAATGCCCTGAGTGTTTGGACAGAGATGTTTGGAGAAACAATTTCCAAGTCACAAGGTCTCAAAAAACAGCTGTTGACATTTGCTACACCAAGACTTTCTATTGATCTTCCAATAAAACAAGCACCAACAATTCACCTTTTAAATTTTGTTTCCTTGCCTTTTCAGTGAAATACTTATGTTAGATGTTTAAAACAGTATAACAAACTCAATAGGTTAGTTTTAATGAAGAACTGAAATGAGGCTTCACCTTTTCCCGTAAGCCGTGGTTCAAAGCAGTCCCCTAAATTTCAATCCTTATATCCGTGTGTTAATGATACTCTAGAGATGAGACCTTTGGGAGACGATTGGATCATGAGGGTTTTGCTTCTCAAATGGATTGATCTGTTCATGGATCAAAGGACTATTGATTAATGGGCTATTGAGGAAGTAGAGTTTCACTAAAAGTTAAAGCTTTCTGTCTAGCTTGCTCCACTTCATTAATTGCTGCCTTATCCTGCGTCAGCATCTGCAGGCGATTTCCATCAGCAAGAACGATCACATTAGGTGTGACTGCATGATCTTGAAATCTCCAGGCTCTTCCGTAAATTAATTATTTTTTATTTTATGATATAGTTCCATAGGCTCTAGAATTTCCCCTTCCAAACTGTCCACATCCCCTCTCCACACTGATTTCCCTTATATTATCTATAAGCCCAGATAAACCACTTTTCTTTATGTATATAGAGTGCATATATATATATATAGTGCATACTTTATATACATAGTATATACACTGTAACTAATTACAGTACCAGAAAATAGTGTAAGACACCCTTGATATTGATGCCTGACACTTAGAATGTAGGATCAAAGGAAAAGGTCATGTTAGGTCACATGACTTTTTTCTGACTTTCTTTTTTGAGTCTTTTCCTAGATCACCAAGTCATTCTGTTTTCAGTGTTGGAGAAGCATGGCCTATGTTTGACGCTGCTATCAAATAATAGTTGAAGATTTCAGGAAAACAATTATTTTCTCTGTCACAATTTATCATAACAAGAATGTATGCAATGACTATAATAGGACAAAAAATGGTCAGATCAGCTTTGGTTATGCTGGTGGCCTGCATGCACAACTAATTTTAGAGATGAGTACATCTTCCCAGTCTGATCATTAGCTCTCTTCCCCTTTCATTGCAGACAAAGTCAGGATGAAAAACAATACAAAGTCACCAAGGAGAAATAAACAGATGTAAGAGCTACTATTGCACTGAGGACTATTGATGAAATAGGATTACAGTTTCTGGAAAATGATGTCGACCTTTAAATCTTAGAAGAAAATATAAACCAAATAGCTAATGTGCAAAACAATCTAGTAAGAGATAATTTAGCATTTGAATACTCTCTTGGGTGCTAGAAAATCTCTGAGGAAAATCTTTACCACTGTTTATTACTGATGACAAATGTATGGTACCAAAACTCCTGAAAACACCGAGACCAAAGACAGTTTTATGTTTTTGTAGTCGATGAATTATTCATCATTAGGGAGCATTTAGGGAAAAGAACCCAAACCCAGATTATTGGTCATGCCTGCGTTGTTAATTGTCAAACACTTTCATGAGAAATGAATTTAATAAATGAAGGAATATTACTTTTTCTAGAAAATATTTTGATTTTGTTTAATTTGAAAGACAGAGTAAAGGCAGAGAGAAAGGTGTATCGAGAAACAGAGATCATCTCTCTCTATTAGTTCATTCTCCAAAAGGCCACAATAGCCAGACCTAAGCAATGTTGAAGCCAAGAGCCAGGTAATCCGTATAAGGTCTCACCTTAATGACTGAGACTTAAGTGCTTGGGACATCTTCCTTTGCATTTCCAAGAGCATTAACAAGAAACTGGAGCTGTAGTGGAGTACTGGGAGTCAAACTGGTATTCCTATATAGGAGATCAGTATAACATGTGGAAGCTCAACCTTCTATGCCACAGATATGATCCCAAATACAGTTGTTTCTGATGTAGAACTCTAAGAGGTTTGAGGGAGGGTGGCTTGTTTTGATTTTGTTTTATTTGTTTGAAAGGCGGAGTTACAGGGATAGAGGAAGGGAAGGAAAGACAGAGACAGCGATACAAAACTTCTATCTACTAGTTCACTGCCTAATGGCTGCAATGACTAGGGCTGAACAATATTAAAGCTAGGAGCCAGGGAATTCATCTGGGTCTCCCAAGTGGGTGAATGGCTTGAGCACTTGGGCCATTTCTATTGTTTTCCCAGGTGCATTAGCAGGTTGCTGGATTGAAAGTAGTGCAGCCAGAACATGAGCTGGTACTCATATAGGTTGCAAGTAGCAGCTTAGCCTACTGTTTCACAATGCCAACTGCTGTTTTTGTTTTTGTTTTTTTTTCCTTTAGGAAGTGAAGGTGGAAACAGTCAACTTAACATTTACAACAGAGTTACATTTTGGTTCAAAATAAGTTTTCACAGATGTTTGAAATATAAGCATATTTATCATAGCAAATTAATGGGCAATTGTTTGAACTATGGAGGTTTTTTTTTTTTTTTTTTTTTTTTTTTTGCTTTTGACATGATTCTCTTCGGAAACAAGAAGCAATTCTTATGATATAAAATTCATATTAATCCTTTGTAGTTATGATAGCTATTGTTAATATACCCATTGTATATATGAAGAAGCTGATGTTTGGAGAACGCAAGTTATTTGCTCAAGTCTCGTAGTTCTTTTATTGAGCAGGCATCTTTGAACCCTCTATATGTGCAAGAAGCTCATATAAAACCTGAAGATTCTGCAAAATGGCTACACAAAACTTTTTACTGAGAAAAGCAAGTAAGTAGAAAAAAATGTTGCAATTCTGTAGTTAGTATAAAGGACACATAATATAGAGTAAATAAGGAGAAGTGGGGTGCCCAATTCTGCATTTAGAGGAAAGTGCAGAGGGGAGACTAAAAAATGACTTCATGGAAGAAATGACTGCTGAGCTAAATTATACAGAATAACAAGGCAGTTGTTAGGAAAGCATAGTAGAAAAAGGCATTCTAGATGGAAACTCCCTAGAGATATGCCCTTTTTACATTTTAATGTGTAGTGTTATTTAAGCATGCATTATAAGTAGAAAAGGCTTAAAATGGACAGAAGTATTAATATGCATATAAACCACCTGTGGATTTTAATAAATGGTTGACTCTGAGTCAGTATAACTGATGTGTGGCCAGAGATTGTGGATTTCTAAGAGCCTGGGTAATGCTGTTGCTGTCTGTCTTGGGAATCTACTTGGAACAGAAATGAAAGTACAGACTTAGACTTGAAAGGTTCTCATCAAGTTTTAGCCTGAGGCCCATCAGTATTTGACCTCTGAACAAGGACAGTAGTCCAGACAAAACTGAAATATCATGTTTTTGAGGAGGGAAAGGACAATAACAAACAGGGAAACTGAAATAGAATAGCTTTTTCGAATTTCAAAGCAGAGAGTGCTAAGATGGAAAAGGGAAATTATTTTAACTGTTATAGAAAGTTTGCTTTCATAATGAGTTAAAATATTCACTGCATTTAGCTTGTAATTAATCAGTTATTTACATCAGACAGTTTCTGAGCAATGCTCTTATGCTGTATTTTCTGGAGGATAATGATCAGCCACGGCACTCTTGAGTACCTAAAATGTGGCTAGTATGAATTGAGTGAGCTGCAACTACAACACACTTGATTTTGAAGTCTTAGTACACACACAAAAGAATATACATTTTATCTTGGTACTTTATATACTGACTTGGTATTTGCATTAATTCGGTACTGAAATTATAATATTTTAGAAAAATTGAACCAAATATATTATTGATGCTAGTTGTGTACCTCTTCTTCTTATGTGGAATTTCACAAATAAGTGTATGACTTACATCATACTTTTCCTGGAAAATGTTTATCTAGATTGGGAAAAATTGGACCAAAGGTGAAAGGAAGCCGGGATACAAGGATGTCGATACAACAAGTATAGGGAAATGTAGGATCACGGCAAAACATCATGTTTGGATGAAATCTGACTTTTTGACATATCGAAATTTCTAGGAAAATTATTTAAACTTGTGAGTTGTCTCCTAAATAGATCTTTGTTTGCAGCTTAAATGTCTTAGTGTAGTCATATCGTTACTTGCCAAATAGCTTGTACCAGATTTTCTTTGTCTAAGAACTTTTGCAGAAGGGTGATTGAGCACTTTTTTTCCATGCAATTTAAATATGCTGTTTGTGGGTCAGTGTAGTGGCACCACAGGCTAATCCTCCACCCTGCAGCATCAGCATCCCAAATGGGCACTGGTACATGTCCTGGAAGCTACACTTTTGATCTGGTTCTCTGCTTATTGTCTGGACAAGCAGTGAAGAATGGTCCAAGGCCATGCATCCATGTTGGGAGGCTCCTGACTCCTGGCTTAGAATTAGCTCAGTTCTGGCCTTTGCGGCCGTTTGGTTAGCGAACCAATGGATGAAAGCCCTTCTCTGTGTTTCCACCTCTCTCTGTAAAATCAGCCTTTCAACTGAAAACAAAATTAGAAATGCAGTTTGTAGTATAACTACTTTTATATATTCATTTTTCTTAGATCTTTTTTATTAATATTTAAAATATTCAAAAACTGAAAACTCAGTTTAGAGTAAAAATCAAGATGTTCTTAAGTTTATCTTTCAATTCTTCAATTGCTTTTGGATAGTTGTATTGCCTGTCTTAGAGTTTCAAAGGATTGTCAATTGCTGCCAGTGTAAAAATATCAGCAATCATGAATCATGTTTTTTATCTTCCTAAACACGTGTTTTTGCTCTCGTATAGTAATCCTGTCTTATTTTGTATTCATTTATTTAAATGCAATTAAAAATAAAATTCCAAATTAAACTGCCGTGTTTAATAACTCAGAGCTCTCTTAACTTGGTAAGTATATAGAATGAACATTAAATGAAAGGAATAAATAATAGAACACGATGTTGACCAGGAGGAAGGAAGAGGCGTTGGATTTGCTTATAAAAATAGAAAGAGTTAAATTAGTAAATTAACTGTTTAGATCAGCTAATCCTTTTGAAGCAACAGAAATAACCTCAGGGAAGAAACAACCCACAGGCTGAACACAGCTGAGGAATGAGTTGTGCTCTTGCAATGACAGGCATGTTGGCGACCAAGAGCAGCATAAGTATTTGAGAGTGAAATTAATGGTGTTGGACAAAACTATACTGATTGTAGTCTATTCTGAGTTGCTTCAGCAACAAGTCTTTCTATTTGCACTAATAACATCAAAATGGAAATATATATGTAAATAATTGGGGTGGGCTGACAAATAGCAGTATTTTATTAAGTTTCTACTTGAATGAAGTTCTGGAAAGAAGTTTGCGCGAGGTATAGTTTGCAAGAAAGTGGTGCTGTACAGGGAGACACTGAACTGATTATTTACACTGAACTTTGTGCTCATAATAGGCTTCTCAGATTCTCTGCCTGGTTTTAGTGGAATTAGTATTAGGTAAAATCTCCACTCTAGCATCACTTCCTGGAATGATATTCTGCAGGTCAGGGAACTTGGACTGGAAAAAGAGGTACTCATTTTCCTAACATATTTCCTAAGGTTCATAATAATCTAGAAAACCAATTGCTTGTATTGCCTTTCATAAATACTATCATGCAGTTAGGTGGACAGGAGGTAGAAACAGAAAATTTACACTCCTTTCATCTGCTCTGTATAGAACAGCATTCCATGGATAAATAAAACCAATATACAAGTTAAGCTACTATAGACAGAATATATCACTTCACAAAAAATAATCTATTAAATACTTCATAATATTTTGTTAGGTCAAAGCCTTTTGATTGGCTGACAGTGAATAATCCTTAAAAATGTTTTTAAAAACCCTATTGATATGTACTATTATTATTGTTAATTAGAAAATTAAGCTTTCTTATATGGTACAATTGATACTGTTCTGTATTTATATGATCACACTGTTATGTGAGTTGAGTCTTTAATACTTTGATATCTTTTCTGCGTATTTTATTTAAACATTTATATGATGCTGATCCAATTTCATAATTCAGAGACCCAACTGCAGCACTGCTGAAGGAAGTACATGACATACTAGCTTACCTAAATACAAAAACGCATTGAAAATAATCAGGTTGCATATTTCATACAAGCAGTGCAATGGCTATGATAAGTTATAAAAATACTTATCAACCAAATGCATATTCCTAATTTATTCTTTTTTAAAAGATTTATTATTTTTTTTATTGCAAAGTCAGATATACAGAGGAGGAGAGACAGAGAGGAAGATCTTCCATCTTTTCCATCCCAAGTGACTGCAACAGCACGTGCTAAGCCAATCCGAAGCCAGGACCCAGGAACTTCCTCCAGGTCTCCCAGGCGGATGCAGTGTCCCAAGGTGTTAGGCTGTCCTCAACGGCTTTCCCAGGTCACAAGCAGGGAGCTCGATGGGAAGTGGAGCTGCCGGGATTAGAACCGGCACCCGTATGGGATCCTGGGGTGTTGAGGTCAAGGACTTTAGTGGCTACACCACCGTGCCCGGCCCCTAATTTATTCTTAATGATATGCTAGTGCTTTTTTGGATAAAATTTACAAAGAAAATCATATGTGCAATTTTAAACATATCAACAGCAGAATTTTTCATTGCAATTTTTGTAACTTATATTTGTTTACTAATTGCTCTCCATCTCCAGGAATTAAACCCTGTGTTCATTGAGTACAGAGACTTTCTTTACCAGATGTGCAGCAGAACAATCTTCAAATTTATCCAACTATGAATTTGACAAATATAGCAGTTGGAGATTTCTGGAATGTAAATGACAAAGACTTAGGATTTAGGGTCCTAGGTTTATAGTACTACATAGTTGAACCATGGTAGGGCCATTTCTAAGAAGGTCAATTGGGTGTTAGAAAATTACTATAAATGTTGATAAACTGTGTCTTTCAAGTATTGTCTAAAAATTTTCAGGGCGATTAGCTTAAAGAAAATTATAAATTCCAAGATTTAATTTAAAAAGTCACTACTGAGCACCACCAAGTACCAAAAACTATTTTAAATATCAGTGGTGGGATGGGGATTCTTCTATCACCCAGTACCTTGTAACTTCCTAGGAAAGAAAGATGAACAATGACATAGCCAATGGAATGAAGAGCAATAAGCACTAGACTTATACAAAACAAGAGGAGAGGGTACTTAGTGTGATGGAGCTTGATAGAAAATGTGAATATTGAAGAGAAGACAAGAAACCACCATGGAGAATTGATAATGACAAATATTTCAGGCAAAGAGTACATGCTGTTATAATGGAATTCTTTGTGATTAATGCAATAGTTAAGTACTTTTCCATTGAAATGAGAAAAAATTAAAATACTGTGCATTTAGGGATTTTTCTCTTCATGGTCTTACTTTTCAATAAACTAACATGGCTGTTGCTAGCAATCACAATCTGGTAATACTGTCTGTGGGATGGTAGTTAGAGGGCAATAGTATTGGTACCACATGCTTGGTTAGTTTCATCTCAAACTATGAACCAAATCTCAGCTATGAAGGCTGGAATAGACTAAATGAGGCAGATATTTTACTGGCTTCTGCTCATTTGAATCTGTTCCATGCAGAAGGGAGTTGTTGTTTTCTTCAAATTATTTAAGTACCAGCATTTTCACTCCTGTAATTCACTTACCACATCAGAAATGCAATTACTTTAACTGCAAGGCACTTACATCTTAGTCAGTTCCACTGTCTAAAAATATGTCTGCTTTTATTTGAAGAGCTAAGATTGAAACTGTCACTTGGGACCATTCCAAAACTTTGCTAATTGTGCATCTCAAGTAGAGCAATACTTGAATTAATTTTCATCCTGGAATCTTAAGAAAAAATTATTATTCCTATGATTTTTTCATTTATTACTTTGCAGTATGCTTTCTAAAGTATTTATTTATTCATTTAGAATTTGAGAATTAGAGAGAGAGAAAGAGAACGAGAGAGAGAGATCTGCCATCTGGTAGTTAGCTCATTAGATGGCCACAATGTACCAAACTGGTCAAGCTGAAGCCAGGAACCAGGAGCTTCATTTGGGTCTCCCATGTTGCTGGCAGTGGTCAAAACACTTGCATCATCCTTTGCTGCTCTCTGAGGCCATTAGCAAGGACTGGATTTGAAGAAGGACTATTGAGAAATGAACCTGTGCAGCCAGCCACTACAATATGGTTTAAGAATCAGAGTTGAGAGTTAATTTGTCTCAAAGGCTACATAGCTCATTCTGCTGTTGGGCCTCAACTTATAACTTCTACTTAAAAGGTGTCTTTTGTTGTTGTTGTAGTAGTTTTGTGTTTATTTATTCATTAATTTGAGAGGCATATGGAAGACAGAGAGAGAGAGCCCATTCTCTTACTTACTCTCCAAATGTCCATATTAGCTGAGGCAGGGCTGGACTGAAACCAGAAACCAGGAGCCCAGCCAAGGTCTCCTACATGGGCCATAGGGACTCTACGACTTGTGTCATCACCACTGCCTCTCAGGGTGCAGGAAAATAATATCTGCACAGAATTTTGGGAAATGGCATATTTTAATATATGTGTACAATCATTACTGATAAAATCAGGGTAATTGATATTTGCATCTTTTACTATACTTCACAGATTTTTTTTTAAATCAATTGTTTGTCTCTGCATTAGAGAAGTCTGTCAGCATAAGTTTTCCAACAGCAAATGCTCCCTTTATAACTCTGAATCTATTTTGATAATTCTCATAATATGTAAAATTTTTCAAATTACCATTTAATTTATTATGGTGATATGTGATTAGTGATCTTAGATGTTGGAGGATGCAATAAATTGACCAATGTAAGATGATGAACTTAACTGATAAATGTGCATTCTGACTGCTCCAGCGAAGGCACATTAGTTCATCTCACATGTTGCTTGGGTTTCTCTATTCTCCTTAATACTGCAACATTGAAATTGGGACAGTTAATAACACCTTCAAGTGAAAGGAAGAAAACATGTTGAAAGTTGAGATAGGCTGAAGAGTAGTCACACTGTATCATACAGGCAAAGCAATAACTTGTAGAAATTGCAAAGTGCTGCTGTAATGAACACATATATGATAGAAATTGAAATGGCCTTATTGCTACTATGGAAGAAGTTTTAGTGGTTTGAATAGAAGATGAAATTAGACATAGTATTTCCTTCAGCCAACCTAATCCATGGCAGTCCCTAAATGTACTCAATTCTATGAAGTCTGAGAGAGGTATAGAAGTGCATAAAAAAAAAAAGTACAGTTTGGTTCATGAGGCGTCAAGAAAGAAGCAATCTTTATAACATAAAAGAACAAGACATAGCAATTGCAGCGAGATTTCCAGAAGCTGCAGCTAATAAGATGGTTGGCAAATGTGGTTCCACCAAACAAAAGGCTTTCAATGTAGATGCAACAACCTTGCATATTAAAAAAAATATGACATCTAAGACCTTCACAGCTAGAGAGCAAAAGCCAACACTTGTTAGGGGTGAACGAAGCTGTGGACGTGAAGAGAAAGCCAAAGTTCATTTGCCTTCTGAAAATCCCAGGAATTTTAATGATTATGCTAGCATGCCTGCACTCCACAAATTGAATCACAAAGTCAGGACAACAAATCTGTTTTCTATATGGTTTATTGAATATTTTATCCCTCTTTTGAGATCTATGATACTGAAAAAAAGATTTCTTACAAAAGATGATTGTACAATTACCAATGCACATGATTGGGTCCGGAACAATGGCTCAGTGGCTAAATCCTCACCTTGCGCATTGCTGGATCCCATATGGGTGCTGGTTCATTTCCCAGATAGTCCACTTCCAATCAGCTCTCTGTTTGTGGCTTAGGAAAACAGTAGAAGATAGCTCAAAGCTTTGGGAAGCTGCACCTGTATGGGAGACCTAGAAGAAGCTCCTGGCTGCTGGGTTATTTGGTCACTGCAACAGTGCCCTGTTGTATCCTTTAAAAAAATTGTAAAACTGCACATGATTGGGCCCAGCGTGGCAACATAAAGCCTAAAGTCCTCGCCTTGCACGCACCAGGATCCCATATTGGCACTGATTTTAACCCTGGTCGCCCTGCTTCCCACCCAGTCCCCCACTTGTGGCCTGAGAGAGTAGTCAAGGAATGTCCAAAGCAATGGGACCCTGCACCCACGTGGGAGACCAGGAGGAGGATTCTGTCTCCCAGCTTTGGACTGGCACAGCTCCAGCTGTTTCAGCCACTTGGAGAGTGAATCAGTGGAGGGAAGAGTTTTCTCTCTGTCTCTCCTCTTTGTATATCTGACTTTCCAATAAATATAAAATACTTTTTAAAAATGCACATGATCACTTAAGAGCTCTGATGGAAATAGATAACATGAAGGCAAGACATCTATCAACAAAGATTATGATTTAGTCAAGACTTAGATGATTGTTAGTATTTTGGACAATTATCTTGAAATTAAAGTGCATGTTATTTTTTAGGTATGATGGTTTACACACTTTATGAACTACAATAAAATATAAACATGTATTTTAAAAGCTGTGGAAAGGCAAAAATTCATTTATTAACTTTTGTGCTGGTTGAGAACTGAACAAGCCAGATCTCCAAAGCTTGCTCATATATATCCTCAAGTGACTGTAGCTAATAACAATAGATGCACAGAGAGACAAATTGTGTACTCTAAGAGGGACTTGGAAAAATAATTTATTTTTGTCAAGTGTTGAAGGCAGCATGCATAGAATCCAGGAGGTAAGAAATGAAAGGATTTTTTGTAGATCAATGCATGGAAAAGCTTACCTGAAATGTAGGTGTTTTAAGGAGTGCATCTGAGTTCTGGTCAACATCTGTGCAGTGCCTAGCTCATGACAGTCACTCTGGCATAACTAGTGAATAATATTATTAGCTAATATTTTTATCGTTACTAAGGGTCTGTCACCTCCAAGAACTGATAGATAGAGGAATCATATCAGTAAATAACAGGAACAATTTCTCAAGGTAAGCATAATATAAGCAATTGCAGAAGAATATTGTGTGATTGAGTGTATGCCAGGGGATATATAGGCTTCAAGGTTGTTATAGGACAACTGAGCAAGGTGTTAAAGGAAAGACTCTAACCACATAAACACTATGTGGACATAGGAATAAAGGTTTCCAACAGCATGTAAAGTATGGAAAAGCATCATCGGATGAGTATTACTCCAGCAAAAGGGTACAGTCATAGATGAGGTAGAGAAATTGGAATTCAGCACTGGAAGGGCTTGTAAGCTGCCTTAAGCAATTTGGACCCAAACCTAAGAGTGAGGAGAAATTGAAAGTTTCAAAGAAGAAAAGTGAAGTGGCAAGATTTGAATTTTAAGATGATCTCTTCAGATACAATATAAAGCAGTGGCTCTTGAGTTTATATTTATTTTTGGAGTAACATGGGAAACTTATAAAGTTCAACTTCTTTGAGCTTACTTTCAGAGGAAAACTCATGTACATGCACATTTATAACTCAATAGACATTTTATTTACACTGGTCTTCAGACGGAATTGGGGGGGTGATAAGAGTGAGGGGGTGATTTCATAGTTGTGGGACCAGGATGATAGTTCTGCAAGAGTTAAGATAATAAATTCCAGATTGGGAGATTAGGCTTTGTTTCCAGTCATTAAATAGCATAGATGGCTCTGAGAGAACTAGAATATTTGATATTCTATATACCTTATTATATATGTCCAAGCGAAAAAAAATTCTCATTATGAAAGTTGGCTAGGGAACCAGGTTAGGGGCATACTCACAAATGAGGTGTCTTCCTGAGAGGTCCGAGTGCTGTTTACATTCTCTTACATGAAGTCAGCTGTAGTTTGCAATGGCTGGTCTGTAACTGGAGAAGCTGTTGTCCTCAGGTGTTAGAAGAGGGTTTCAAATCAAGGAGTCAGACAAGGCTATTTAGAGAGGGTTGAAAGAGTTGCCAAGCAGAGATAGAGGCTTGACTGTGGAGCTGATTCAACAGCGGGAATTTTCAACTGTTTCCAACCATTAAATATTCTTTCTTCAGGAGAAAAAGTTATTAAGCACAATACACCAAGTTAATTTACCATGCTTCATTCATTTAATAGGTCAACACTTTAATTGACTGCATTAATAATGACAATAAACATGTCAGGTGTATCACACAATGCTGTTGAACTTGTTGCAAAAAAGAGAAGGGAGAGAATTTAGGGCACATTTATTCATAGGGTCATAGTCTGTTGCCCTCAAATCTGTTTCTCATAGATACTGCTGCAACAAAACCTTTGACATGTGTCCTTTACCCATGATCTAGAGAAAACTTTAATAAAATTTGTAGCTTAAAAATATCAGAGTTTCAACAGAAGTTGATGTCACTGTGGCTTCTTTTACTGCATAAATGTAGCTATTGCAGCATCACACAAGATAAATGAATCATCCATATCTCTCTGCCACAAAAAAATTGGTACATTTTCTCTTGGCATGTGCAATCTTCATTTTTGTCTACTGGTGCATTATTGTGGATTAAACATTTTGAGTTCTGAATTCTGCCTCTATTAATTTTCTAGGGCTGCTTTATAAAACTTTTGAATAGGGTGGCTCAATCAGAGATTTGATTTCTCAAAATCCTGAAGGATAAGACTATAAGATGATGTTAGCATATTTGATTTCTTTTGAAGCTCCTTGACTTGTACAATCTTTGGCTTGTACTTGTCTGTCTTCTTACTGCATTATGATGTGGCTATTCCTATGTATACAGATATGTCCATGTTTCTCTGTGCCCAAATTCCATCTTGTCTAGGAACAACAGTTATACGTATTAGAATCCCCCTCTTAAGATATCATTTGCCTCAATAACCGTCTTAAAGACCCTATCTCCAAGTTATTACGTTCTGAGCTACTAGGGTTTAAACATCAAGATACAAAGTAAGAGAGCAGTGCATGTCAGCCTGTAACTGTCTCTTCAATTTTTTGGCATTTCTTTTTTTTTTTTTAAGGTTATTTTGAGAGAAGGGGTGAAGGAAAGGAAGAGGGACTTGGAGAAGGAAACAAAGAAGGAGAGCTAGAGATGCTTTCATGCACTGGCTCACTAGTCAAACATTGTCTAGGCTTGAGGCTGGACAGTCCAAAGCCCAAAGCTGGAAATTAAATTCATGGTTAGCAGGAACCCAATTACTTAAGTCATTAATGCTGTCTCCTTAGGGGTGCATTAGCAAGAAGCTGCTGTCAGGATTTGGATTTTGAACAAGCTATTTAACCTAGGTACACTGACATTGGCATGAGCATCTTCACCACAATGCCAAATCTTTCTGTCTCTTTTAGTACCACCTCTGCAGGAAGCACATTTGGTAAGTAACAGAATGCTTCATCAGATTGTTACACCAGAATGTGCTCAACAACTTCTCTCTTGTTAGACATTATATGTTATTTCCAGTGTTGCTGCTATTATAGATAATGCTTCCCTGAGCGTCTTTGTGCGCATGGCTTTTTGCATCTTCTCAATTATTTCTTTAGGATAAATCCTCAAAAGTGGGATTACAGGGCTATTTTTATGACTCTTAATACATGTTATCACATTGTTTTGCAAATGGGCTATGCCAATTTATACAGCTACTAGCAATATATGAGGATGTAGCTTTTCTACAATACCAGCCTTTCTTGTTATGGCTTAAATTTGTAAATTTAATGCATGTAAAATATTATACCATTGCTATTTCGGTTTGCCATCCTTAAATTATTACTGATATTGTACATTGTTTTGTCACAAATTAAAATGGCTCATAGGAAGATTCAGAAAACATTCATCCAACCTTAATATCAAAGAGCCAATTAAAGTCACCAAAATTATTTCAAAACACTTCATTTTCATTTTTATTGTTTATTTTATTTGAAAGGCAGATCTGCAAAGAGGGGAAATAGAAAAAGAGACTCTATCCACTGGTTCACTCCCCAAATTTCAAAACACTTTTGATAAGCACCAACTCTGTGCCAAATACAGTATTACAGGTAAAAACAAAACAAACAAATTAAAAAAAAAAAAAGAAAGAAAATGGAGGCGAATGGAACTGTTGAGTCTAGGTCTGGAATTCCATTATGGTTTTCCGTATCACTTTAATTTTTTGTTAAAGAGAAGTTTAAAAAAATGACACTGACACAGTTAAATATATCATCTCCCTATGTCAGGATCTCACTATGAAAAGACAGCATATTTCAAAGTAGCATTTGAAGCAAGTTTAACAAACGAATTTTTTGAAGGTAGGGTAAATATTAAATAAAATTAGCCAGAGTGAAATCCTTGAAACGCATCAACAACTCCTAAGAACACTGAGAAGGAAACATTATGAAGCCAAGTGAGAATTGCAAAGAGAGGCCACATAGAGCCTTAGCTGTAGAGGAATGCAGCCACAGCCTCCTGCCAGTTGTCCAGTTATTTACTAGGGCTTGGCATGGGCTGAACCCAAATAGAAACCAGAGGCTAAGAGTCTGAACCAACTGTCCAATGAGTCAGTGTGCCAGATCCAAAAACAAGATAGAGAAGGGTAGAGAACGGATCCAGATGGCTCACTGCAAATGGAGACTATTAAGCACAACTTTACTCTTTCTTCACCCTTAAAAGGAATAACACCATTTCATATCCAAACAGATAAATTCATATAAAGGCCTAAAACAATTTGAGATTAATGATACACAGCATTACCCAGGACACATTTCTTTAATGCTGAAGTTTGCTGTTGTTGAATAAATGGTCAAGTTTGGCAAGAATGGGTCTGGCAGGAGGGATGAAACTTTTCCCAATTAATTTATTTTATTATTTGATAGTACAGTTCCATAGACTTTGGAATTTCTCTTCACTCCCTCCCAAAGCCTCCATCCCAACTAATATTATTGCAATAGCATGGTCTTTCATAAGCAGCCATAAGCCCATCATTCTTCTATATAAGTGTATCCTGACATTGTAGAACAATGGCAAAGAGTCCAGCATCCTATTGTCACAATATATTTAACAGTTTCACTGGAAGTCCATCTTTGATTTGGAACTAGAGATGCATACTACATTGCATCTTCATATCTGGATATGCTAGTCTCTATTACACAGTTACTATATATCCCTTTAAATGAAAAGCCATAAAACAAAATCAAAAACAAGAAGAAAAAATAGAAAATCCACAACATGGAGTTAAATCACATGCTAGTAGTTGACCAATGTGTTGCTGAAGAAATGAAAAAGAAATTTAAAAACCTTCTGATAATAATCTATCAACCATTAATACAAGATTTTGGTGAGCAAGACTTTAACAGTGCATCTTTGGGGTGCACAGAAATACTATTCAAACTGACAACCATATAATGTCAGCTTGAGATGATTCAGTTCTTTTAATTAGAAAATGACAATCTCACATAAGCTGTTCTTTACCAGAAAGTTATTGTAATTCACTATTGTCACTCTGCTTTGCTGCTATTGTTATTCTGGACCACCAAAGTGCCACTACTGGTGCAGGCTTCTTTGTCTGGCATTTTTTATTCTGTTTATTCACTTTTAGTACTTTTTTGGTATTTAAAAATAAATGAATCAATATATGTATTTTAAAAGAACAGATGTCATGTATTTCATGTATACAGTTTTAAAAACCTATGGCACTTCCCACCATCCCTCCCTCCCACCGTCCCTCTTCTGTCATTTCTCATCTTACTTTCAATTTTTGAGATATTTTCAATTTACTGTATAATCACAAGCTTAACCCTCCACTAAATAAAGAATTCAACAAAGAGTAAGCGGAATGACTGTTGTTCCTCAGCAGTGTCCACAAGGGCTGAATATTTGTTCCTTCCCCACGTTACATGTTGAAACCTAACCACTGTGAGACTTTTCAAAGAAGATCGAGTCATGAGGTCAGAGCCCTCATTTGTGAAAGGCAATTGTAAGAGAAACCTGAAAGAGCTGCAGCAAGAAGGTGTATTCTTAGAGAATAGAATTCTCACTAGACATTGAATCTGTCAGCATCTTGGTGTTGGCTTTCCTAGCTTCCAGAACTCTGAACAATAAATTTCTTTTGTTATAAGCCAATTAGTTTGTGGGTTTTTTTGTTGTTGTTATAGTAACCTAAAGAGATTAAAACAGCTATCAATAGGAAGGATTTATTATTATTACTGTGAATAGCCTTTCATAATGATTGTGGATTGAAGATCAGCTTGAAATTGCCAGCAGTTCTGAGGACCAGAAGCAGAGAAACTACGTGATAACAAAATTAAAGAATAGTCAAAGAAATGAGTAGGGAATGAATTATACAATCTTTAGTCTGATGATTTTGTGATTATTTATGGTTTTAAAGGACATGAAGAATTTCCGCCAAGGAAATAAGGATTAGTTGCTTTCATTGCAGCAGAACATAATAATACAAGGAATTGTATTTATGTAAAACCAGAAAAGATGTTGCTTTAATCACAGGAGAGAAATGCTTATTATTGTGATAAATTATCTGAATCCATAGCTGATGTTTATGTGGAATAACTTTCTTGCTTTTTAACATGTATTTATTTTTTATTGGAAAGTCAGATATACAGAGAGGATGAACGGAGAGAAAGAGAGGAAACTCTGTTCTCTGATTCATTCCCCAAGTGGCTGCAATGGCCAGAGCTGAGCCAATCTGAAGCCAGGAGCATGGAGCTTCCTGCAGCTCTCTTACATGGGTGCAAGGTCCCAAGGCTTTGGGCCATCCTCCACTGCTTTCCCAAGCCACAGGTAAGGAGCTGAATGGGAAGCAAAGTTGCCGGGATTAGAACCGGCACCCATATGAAATCCCTGCGCACTCAAGGTGAAGATTTTAGCCACTAGGCACTGCGCTGGGCCCTGGCATAACTTTCTTACAGAGCCATAGAAACAAGGAATTAACCACTG
Source organism: Ochotona princeps (assembly GCF_030435755.1). Classification (NCBI taxonomy): domain Eukaryota; kingdom Metazoa; phylum Chordata; class Mammalia; order Lagomorpha; family Ochotonidae; genus Ochotona; species Ochotona princeps. The sequence goes on from NC_080865.1 coordinate 98,159,699, forward strand.
CTCCTTCCTGTATCCTACGTTGTAGCATAGTTGAGGAAACCAGGTAATGACAAGTTTTTTGTAGCTCTTCAATTAAGCTATTTATGAGATGACATCTCAATGCTGCTCTATTAGTAGTGGATATGACAGAAAATGTTACCTGCAAATAAAGACATCGGAGGCCATTTTCAGAGCTTTGCTGTTTAGCTGTATCTCAAGTCAAGTAAATACTGATTCAATGAACATAATATGTAACCACTTATTTGTACTCTGCATAAAAATTAAAAGTATTTTCACATTGCATCTATGACATTTTAGGGGCTTAATTGAAAGTTTCAACGAATCATAGCACTTTTTGAAAATAGGTTTCAATCTTTCGGACTGTAACAACTATTCATAGCAAGGGGGATTGTAACAGTGGAGATATTGGTTTAATAATTTGCAAATTTAATATTTACAAAGACTCAAATTTCATGGAGTCTCTCTTTCTCTAACTCCCCACAGTCACAAAATTATTTTAAGAAAGGAATGGAGATATAAAGAAATTGAAATAATCCAGGGATGAAATGCAGAAATATAACTGTGGGTTGGCCTTGAGTTGGATTCTCTACTACATTCTATCTCAAAGCAATACATAATTAATTGATTAATTTAGTAAAAAGCATTGCATTTGAGGAGGAATTGACTGCCTATTCCCTTCGTTCAATGTCTTTCAAAATCTCTCATCAGAACAAAATATTTGATCTATGAAACAACAACTTACTGTTATTTGAAGGAGCCTGTCATTCTTAAAATAAATAGAAAAATGGTAAAGCCTAACAACAACAACAAAACGCCTTTGAAGTGGCAATATCATGATCCTTTAGAAAGGGAGTATTTGGTAGAGCACAGTTAGACTGTGACATCCTCAAGGAGAGAGGATTTGTTTGATTTCCTCATCCGGAGATTATGAGAAAGCTCTGTCATGCTTAAATTACAGCCTGAACTCAGCCTGATTTGTGGGCTAAGATTGTAGCAAATTAGGATATGTAAGTGTTCTCCACATTGCAGTACTTTCATTCACCTGTCATTCGCTATCACCTATTCCTGTGCTGGGCAGTGCGCTAAGATTACGTCCTAAGTCAAACAATGTTCCTATGTTGGAAGGAGTCACAGACACGCAGGAAAAAGCGAGGGATTAAACAGTAAGTAGACTGCCAAAACACGGCTAGTTGGTTGCTGTGAGAATGAGAACTGCTGGGACAGGGGAATGGAGTGCAGGCAGGGAGTAGGCATTCTTTTTTGTTTGTGTTTGTTTTTGTTTTTCTTTCTTTTTTGGATACTTCATGGACAAGCAATGTTAAAATGACTAAGACTGTTAAACACATTTTAATTTTCTTTTATGTTCCATTTTTTCTTGTATTTAAGTTAAAAATCATACTTCACAATGCACCATTGCTGGAAAAAATGTTAAGTTTCTGAAACTCCTTATTTAATAGGTAATTTCCTACACGAATGAAGTAATGTCAAATAGAATACATTTGTTCACCCAAAAAAGTACATGTTAATGCCTCAAGGAGCATTCAAGCAAGAATTCACCAGATGGAACTTACAAAATACTCCACTGAGGCTCACTGAACTGCCCTTGCCAAGCAGAGGACAAGTGATTTGCTGTGACTAATTGAAAAGCAGAAAGAACATTAATAAGAAAAATGAAAGCACAATCCCTGGTATAAAAGGCAGTGAAAGCATTCACATAATTGATTACTCTTCAAGGCAACATGTGCCTTTCTTCCTTTCAGGAATCCTTTTCCCTCTAGCCCAGTCTCTGAAAAAGCTGCGAAGTGAAATCACTGGGAAGGTCATGCTTGTGGCTGCTTATCCCAGTGTTCCAGTTAGTGGCCCGAGGATGCTCATAATTAAATAAATCTTTAATTTGGGAAAGGGATACTTAAATAAAAATTTTAAGACACAATGTTAAGAAACAATAATTGTGGTTATGCAACAAGGTGGAGGAATCCACCATGGTGGGAGGGTTTGGGGAGGGGTGGGGAGAACCCAAGTATCTATGTAATTGTGTCACATAATACAATGTAATTACTGAAGTTAAATAATAAAAAAAAAAAGAAACAATAATTGTATCATTAATGACTCTTCATTGGAAGATTAGTAGCAAACTATGAAAGGGCCCTAAGTTTAATCTCAGCTCTACAACATTCTATCTATGTGAACTTGGAAAAGCAACTTAAATCCAGGTGATTTCCCATTTCTTCATTAGTATCATGGGGATAATAGAGACTCTTTGTTTCTCTTGCAATTTTGTGAAAAGCAAAGCCCTAGTTAAATAATACTGATGATCATAAATAATAAAGTATTTTTACCCTGTCCCTGAATACTTTCTTTGTTGTTGATATAGGTCATGGTAACTTACTCAAATAATAATGTTGCATACACTTTTATCTGCACTTTGGAACAGAATGCAGCAAACTGTGTCATGTTGGAGAAACATTTGACCTAAATATAGCCGATTCATGGAAATGTTAAATGTACTCTGGGAACTTATGGAACGCTGATTTCTCCCTTTTTCTCTCCCCTTGCCTTTGAGTGATAAAAAAGTAGGAGTGGACAAAGGACTGAGAGGCTGTGTGCTGACATGCCAGGGTTAGTTATTGGCTTTTACCAATACTTCCCGGGGAGACTGACAACACATTAGTGACTGATCAGTGTCCTTAAACTCACACTGTTCAACCATGTGTTTATGATTTCCTTGAATATTTGGAAGGTGATGTTCCTATTGGTTAACAGAAAGATATTTGAGCACAGGTAAATCTGGAATTTAGAATTTTCATTTATTAGAGTGAGGAGAGAGAGAGAGAATGAGAGAGAGAATGGGCCTGAAACTGAGCCAGGACTAAAACAGAATCCAGGTACTCAACCCAGGTCTCCTGCCTGGGTGGCAGGAACCCAAGCACTTGAACCATCACTAGTGCCTCCAAGTATCAATGCTAGGAGACAGCAGTGGTCAGAAACTCGAGCCTGGTATTGAACCCAGGTACTCCGATGTAGGAAATTAAGCTCTAAGCTGAATATCCACACCTAAACTTGAATGTAGTATTGGCTCTACCATGTAACAGCTGGGTTATGTGCACATCTTTTTGGCCTGAATTTCTACACCAATAAAGCAAATAATAACGCACAACTCATTAAAGACTGGGGTGAGAATGTATTGTGTTAAAATAGATGAAAAGCCTGAAAATTTTGTTGTTCAACAAATAGTATTCCAATTTATCAGTCAACCTTTTAGAGCTGGAAGGGAAGGTAACTATAGGAGGTTGCTTTAGGTGAGAACTATTATGAAGCACTTTGGAGATAAGAGTAATGGAGACACCAGGAGTCATAGAAACAGTTGATTTAAAAAAATAGGTCTGGAATAGTGGAGTCTAGTGTAGGAGTTCAGCTTCTTCAACACTACATGACCTCAGAAAAGTCAGCTACTTCCTCATACTTCGCACTGAAGCATGGTCATCGTATTATGTACTATTTCATAGGGTTATTTTGAGGAATCAGTGGTGTGAGGAATATGAAATGAAAAAGAGGATTGTGCCCATCATATATTCAAGTAATAATATCCTAAGTAATTTTAGATCCTTTCACTCTCCAGCATCCATTGGAAGAATGCTGAAGGCTTAGTCATGTGTAGAGTTGAGGCCCACTGAGCTGGAATTAAGGCAAATGGGCATGTAAGCTTTGCTCCTGCACTATCTTTAACTAGGTCCACTTACAAGGACTCCACCCATGTTAGTCAACTTAAAATGTGCTAAAGCAATTAGGTGGAAGAAAAGATGTTTTTTTAAATAGATATCTAGGTTAATAAGTTTACTCTGGTAATCTCATAAAAACAAACAAACAAACAAACAAACAGTGTAATGGAGACCAGCGTATTGAGAAGCAAAGAACACCTAGAGCATGCATCTCTGGTCCCAAATAAAAGAAGGCCCTAATAGAAGGATTAAGTAAAACTTGACAGCGAAATACTAGACTCTACCATTGCTAGTAGTCATGAGACATGTATAGAGCAGAAAGCTAGAGTCAGAACTATGGCTGAAGCGCTATGTTACTACAAAACACAGAGGATAATGCGGAAAGGAGAAGGAAAACAGGGGAAGCCCTATAACTACAAAACTGCATTATGGAAAATAAAAATTAACAAAAAATGAAAAGATACTGATTTCAACAAATTATGCTGAATCAACTGTGTGTCACACAGGAAAGCAGTCATGAGTTTTATTAAAATTTCATTTATGTTCATTTGAAAGGCACAGTGGCAAAAAAAGACAGAAAAGCAGAGAACAGAGATTTCAGTTTGCTGGTTCACTTCCTAAATGAGCACAATGGCTGGCATTAAGCTAGACCAAAGCCAGAAGCCAGAACTCTGACCACCTCCCAGGCTCATTTAGCAGGATGCTGGATAGGAAGTGTGGAGTAGCTAGTACTCAAATTAGCATGCCAGTATGGGGTGCAGGTATCCCACCTGGTGGTTTAACCTGCTTTGCCACAACGCTAACCCTGATCATCAAATATAAACTTACACTGAATGTAAATGTCACCTCAAAAATAAGTAAAAATGCATTCTCAACATATCTAACTATGAAACCACAAACATCTGGAAGTAAAGAAAGATCCTGTTGATATAATGGAATACTAGACTGAGACATGAGCAGCACTTACATTAGAGAAAATGTACAGATGCTTCTTCCAATTAACTGATGAGAAAACCAATGAAATTAAGCCAAGAATTTGAACTGAGGTTTCACATAAAAATAAATAGATAGAGAGATAGAACATGATACATAGATAGATTCGAAGCTGAAGCGGCACAGTCTGAATTCCAGAGTGGTCTAAACTGCGCTGTTGAGAGCATAGGACGAGAGACAAGACAACCGTGTTTCTTCTCACTGTTGCTTTCTGTGTAGCCATTCTCTCTTCTCCTTTTGCTTTTCTTTCCTCCATTTTCCCATGGTGGAAAAGCTGTGAACAACTTACATCCAGTGGGCTTTTGGTTGTCTCAAGGTCATACAGACAATTCCATGCAGAAGTCAACAGTCAGTCTCCTTACTCTGAGGATGCAAACCCCTGTACTAGACTGTGCAAGCCAACCAATTAGTGGACTTTGGGACCTGGGAAAGAAGGTACCTGGTGGATTTCCTTCTCTTGAAATTTCAAGATCAAGATTGTGTGATTTTTAAAATGGGAAGCCAAGCAGAAGCAGAACCATATTTGTTTTCGGGATTGGCTTTCAAAGCAGGTTTGCAATGTTATTAGATGAAATCTGCTAGGTGTTTGCATTTCACCTTGAGTGGCCAATTTACAGCTCAGCACTTTGGGTGTAGAAGGGTAATCAGCATTGTCTTTTGGCTTCCACAATCAAGGTATGAATTTATGTTGCTAGAACACAATTGTACTTTCCAGCTGATGTTCTCAGTTATTTTTAAAGTTTTCTGAAAGTTCTTTTCTTGTGACTTTGGGAAAAAATTGTGTCTCCAAAGAACTGTCCAGAATCATCTGCTGCCCGCCAGCTGTGTGGCTGTGTGACCCTGGACAGTCACAGCCCTCTCTGGGCGTTGCACTGCTCACGAGTAAAACTAGAGACTGAACTGGTTGATCTCTGAGGATCCTTCAGTTTTGAAACTTTCTACGTTTTCTGATTCTATGATTTTATCCTCTGCCTTACTATTGAGATGCTGCCAATATATATTTAGATACTTTTTTTTTTTTTGCTGTTGATTTGTAGTCTCTGGGATTCCTGTCCTTTGTTTATTGCCTCTTTTGAGCTGCCTTGTTGGTTTTAGCTTGAGACGGTATGTCTCATGCATAATTTGCCTCCTTATGATCTCGCAGATGGTGTCATGTTTAAAAGGTTAAGGCACGAGCATTCAGTGCAGAAGCAGCGGTACAGATGCAGCCCTCTCCCTTGCTGACACGCAAGCGACATGTACCTCCAGTTCCTCATCCTCGGTCTCTCTTCCAGTTTGTTTCACTGCTGGCAGGCACAGATGCTTTTCTCACTCAATGGTATGGTTAATGGGGAAATGGATTTTTCCACCAGATGCTCGCATGTGGGTGCTATCTTTTTTCTCTCCTGACACATTTTCTACACAAACAGCAGATTGTGTATCTGGTATGCGTTGAGCCCAGCAAAAGAATTCGAGTTCAACAACACTGGGCTGATTTTTAAGTTCTTTAAAAATAACATAGGCATTAAAGTAGACAAACCCTTCGCAGGACTCCTGTGGCCACGATCCAGACCTGCATCGGCAGACGTCGCTAAATTTACTCAGGAAGCTCAGAGTAAACCCTGATCTTGCCCTCATCTTAGGAAGGGCTACTGCGTAAAGCAGAAACATTAGATTCAGCTTTACAAGAGCAGGACTCAAGTACTCCACCGTCTTAGGTCCTGAGACCCTAGGTATATAATTTAATCTCTGTTTCTTCATCTGTGAGAAGTTCTAATGAAAAGCTGGTGAGAATCATCGACATAATTAGCAGGAAACAGAGGTCCCTGCTTAATCCACATCACTATTGTGCAAATACGGCTCACTGAGCTGACTGCCCGGAAGTCAATTTTCACGAGGAACTGAGAAAATTCTAGGGAGGGAGTTTGAATTGTGGAATTGTTGGAAGCATGGGTTACAGCCCAGCGTTTCACAACTGTGGCACTATTTAAATTGTGGATCCGGATAATTGTTTCTTGTGGGGCCTGTGCAGTGTGGCATGTTGAGCTGCATCCCTGATCTTAATCCACTAGATGTCAGTAGCGCACCCCTTCAATTGCAACAATCAGAAGTGCCTGCAAATACTGGTAAATGTGCCTGAAGGCAGAGGTGCAGGCAGGGTGGGGGGGTAGGATGTGGCAGAGGGAATGGGGAAGAAAACTCTCTAAGCCTTGATTTCAGATTCAAGCTCTACTACTTACCCAAGGTCAAGCAGCTAGTAACTATTGTCTGTTCAATTTCTATAAAATGGGACTCCTAACTACCATAACTGATCATCTCACTAATGTCTGTTCCATCAAGCGTCTAAATCTCAGGATGGCAGGTACCGTGTCTGTCTTGCTCTCTGCTGCATTGCCAGAACTCAGAAAAATGCCTGGAACAGAATACATCTTCAGTAAAAACTAATAAAGGGAAAGGATGAAGGAAGCAATGAAGACATTTACACAAAGTTACAAATCCTGTTGCAATCTCTTCCTCTAAGGAAGAGATCTCATTTTTTAACCTTAGCTTGATAAAAAGGATGCACTGGCGAGAAAAGAAACAGTGGCTTTGAGGACAACGTGTCATTAAAAATTTTCTTCTGTGTAGCCCTTCCAGACTTTATGGGATTTTGTTGGCCCAAGAAGTAGTAACTTTCATTTTCACCTGAGTTTGGAATTTATAGAGTTAAACAATTGAAGATCAACAATGACATCTTTGCTATTAAAAACACCAGAGTTTAGAGAACACATTTTACACATGCAGCCAAAATTTACTCCCTACTGCTGCACCCTGGGATTAGCTGGTCCCACTGAACAAATGTATCTAACCAACTTTAATGGGAACCTGCCTCTGTGAAAGTCGTGTGCAGAGCTAAGATTGTGTGCTTCTCACGTCAGCATTGGTCCCAAAGGGACCAGTCATAGACACAGGGCTCCTCTGGTGGAGACAGGCTGAGACTGCTCACTCACTGCAGTGTCCTCGCTTTAGGAATGTGACACCATGTGAAAGAATGTCATCTCACCCCCTTTCCTGCCAATAGCTTCAGTCTGAGTCCAAATAAAACAGAAATCTGTAAATGTAAGCTGGTACAGATAATTCGCAGAAGAGCCTGTACTATATTGGAATCCATGTTACATTGCTGCGGGACTTGGCTTATGGTCCTGACGAGAAAGGTGATCTCCCTCATTTCCTTCCTCAAAACTGTAGCTTTAGTACTTTGAGGATTCTGATGCAATGATCCCAATTGGCATTTCTGGAGGAGAGAGTAGTTCTCATGGAAATGGTGGTAGTGCTCACTGGGCCTGGGCAAGTTCAGGTTGAAGCAGCACTCAGTTGCAGGCCATCAACATCACAAGATCATGTTTAGTTGGCTGGCTGTAGAAGATGGTAGTCTTAAGACCAAAGAAAAGTTGGGGGTTATATATTGTAAACTTTGGCATATGATAATCCTGGCAAATTCTGTGGGTGAGAAAAAACTTTGTAACCTGAAAGTCTATTTTAATTTAAAGGACTATTGAAAAATTTCCCTTATGGTCTCATCTTGTATTTCCAACTTAAAATATTTTTGGAACTTCAAATGATCATGTTACTCTGACTCATTTTCTGTGGAATGGCTACTTTCAGGCTTCAAATGGATGGGCACTTGGTACAGTGGCTTCAGGATAAAATAGAATGATTGATGTCAGTACCTCTGCTGACCTTGGTGGCCATTTGGGGAGTGAACCTGCAGAGGGAAGATCTTTCTCCCTGTCTCTCCTTCTGCCTGTAAATCTGTCTTTCCAGTAAGAATTCTAAAACAAACAAAACCCACACCTGTACTAGTTAGTTGTTGTACAAGAGATTTCCAATTGATTTCAAGGACCTTTAGAGTATTAGAGATGTGAATCATTAGTTTGCTATATCATTTTTGTTTTTTATTTTGATTAATATAAGCAGAACAGATTACATGTATTTCGTAGATAAAACTTTAGGACGAGAACCATATTCAAATCTCTCCTCTCACTGCCCCAACCTCCTTATTTATTTCTTCTCTTTTTTTCCTTCAAGTTTTGCAACAGCATGATTTCAACTTACTTTACAACCAAATGCTTAATGAACCACTAATCATAATTCAATAATTAAAAGACAGAAGGATCACTATTCCACAATAATATAGACAAGGGCTAAAAGCTATAACCAGATAATAAGATTTTATATATTCTGTTTTAACTACCATATATTAGAGAAAACTTATGGTATTGGCATTTTGTAAACTGGATTATTTCATGAAGCATAATTATTCCCAATAGCATCTGTTTTGTGGCAGTCAGGAATCCGTTATTTTTTTATGGTTGAGTAGTATTTCATTAGACATATATACCACATTTTCTTTGCCCATTCATCAGTTGATGGACATCTAGTTGATTCTACTTTTTTGCTATTATAAATTGAGCTGCTATAAACATGGTACAGGCATTCTTTTATATACTGATTTTATTATATTTGGGTAAATAAATGCGAGTGGGATGGCTGGGTCATATGCTTACATGTATTTTCAGATTTCTGAGGTATCTTCAGAATGTGTTCCATAAACGTTATACTACTTGACATTCCCAACAACAGTGTTATTATGGGAGCTTTCTCTCCACACCCTTGCCAACATTTAAGTATGTTTTGATTTCTGGATGATAGGCATTCTAATTGGGGTGAAGTGAAACCTCATGATGATTTGCATTTCCACTTTCCTGACAGCTAGTGATCCTGAATAGTTTTTAATGTTTACATTGGACATTTACCTTTCATCCTTTGAAAAATGTTTTTGATAGTGTTTTAATACTGCTTTCTACTTTTTAAATTATTTTGATTTTTTTCTATGTCCTATAATTTGATGCTCATGTGCTTTTCTTACGGGTGTCAACACTGATTATGTCACATAAGTGTCTTGTGCAATTGAGTTAACTCTTCTTAGACCTGGAAGGAGCCCCCAGAAAAGGCCAAAATGATTGTCATGTTAACTTAATAATATCGCTTATCTCACACCATTTTAAATGTACTGTGTAATGTTTTTCTCAAAGCTCAATCGAAACAACAGAAATTATATTTATGAATATATTATACTTTCATAGTATTCCTTTCTAAAGATTATGATAAGTCTATTTATTCAGCTCTCTTCATGTGGTTTCAATAAATTCTCATATAATTTTCCATTAAATTATATATACTCATTTGCATTTTATGGTTTCTTGTGAAAGACTGTGAGTATACTTTATTTTGGTTTCATTTAAATTTCTTATTGCATACTGCCATTATAAAAGAAATCTCATCTTGCTTCTAAATCTTACTAAAATTTGTTTAATTGATTATGTTAACAAAAGTATTTTAAGGTCCTCAAATTATATGACCTTTGTTTCACACTCTAAAATGTATTTCACATAGTTTTGCTGTCTTCTTACGACAATTATTAATGCAAATTATAATAAAAAGCTAGAGGAAGATTTTTTGTACATGAATGTACAAGTGATAAAGAAAACTTGAACAATATGTCACCGACAATGGTTACTGAGAAAATTGAATAACGAGGAAAATTCTCCTTGTGAATTACTTTTAAAATGATACAAAATTGCTCCTTCTGTTTGATCTAATTTTAAACACACACTCATATACATTCGGGAATAAGATATAGAAATTCTCTTATCACTAAATTATAGAATTTTCACTTTTATTAATATTTAGGTGGTTTTAAAATTTCCTTCATACTCATGTATAATGCTGGTAACCAAAATGAAGCAATAAATACTATTGAATATAAGATAGCAATTTCTAGGGGAAGTGCTTTCAGAGTGTGGTATGGGGCTTTTTTGCTGGTCTACAAGATCTAGCAATTAAGCTCCAAAATATTCAATGCAGACTTTAAAAAGTATAATGGCCGTTTTTCAAAATTCTCTCTTTACATTTCTGTGAGTCTAGTTGCTATCTCCGCAGATTTGTGGAATTCTGGCACAGCAATGCTTATCAGAACTGCCAATGCCATCTGCATTATATATCTGTAGCAAAGTGTATTTGCAAACTGGTTGTCTTGTTGGCTGTAGATAGGGGAAAAGAACAATTTCTGCTGAGTACTGTCTAGAAAACTCACCTGCCATTACTTAGAGTCTCTTTTCATATTACAGATCAATTTTTTTTCTTTCCCAACCATTATTCATCATCTTTGCTGATGCCATTGCAGTTAAAATTTGCCCTTTTGCAGGTTGGCTGGAGCTTTATTCCATTTCATGGAGGTTCTGAAAGTGATTGTAACTTTTGTACTGCAATGGAATTAAAGAGCCTTCAGCCTAACCTTTTATGGCCTCTACTCTGTTTGCCTACAGCAATTGCTTTTAGAGACAAGTTCTCCTGAATTTGCTATTAGCTAATTCACGATAAGGCACAGGAATATGTTAAATCCCGAGCGTGGGGAATCCTTAGATTCTTGTCTGTGACATTAGACTTCTTTTACTTCTATTGGGAATATAGTGAAGAGAACTGGAAGTTGAGCAGAGGTATCCCAAAGACCATTAAGTCAAACGTTAGAGAACTTTATATGTATAAAATCTCCTTCAACCACTTACAATGTGCATACATCCCTTAAACCATTTAACTATGTGTTAGAATATCCAAATTGATAAGAATTTCCAGAATAAAATGTAATTACATCAAACTGAGAAGTTTCTGCACTGTAGAGAATATGCTCCACAAAGTGAAGAAGCAATGGACAGATTGGGAGAAAATATTTGCCAAACTATGCAAATGATAAAGGATTGATATCCAGGATCTATAAAGAGCTCAAGAAACTCAACACAACAAAACAAACAATACAGCTAAGGAATGGGACTAAGCACATAAAAGACATTGTTCTAGGGATGAAATTCAAGTGGCCAACAGACACAAAAATATTCTCGGTATCAGTAAACATCAGGGAAATGGAAATAAAAATCACAGTGTGGTTTCACCTCACCTCAACTAGAATCGCTGTCATCTGTAAACCAAATTATTATTAATAATAACAATAATAATAAATATTTGAGAGGATGTGTGGGGAAAAAAGCACTCTAATACACTATCAATGGAAATGTAAACTACTACAATCAATGTGGATGACACTCTGGGGATTTCTCAGTCTTCAGACCAGAGAGGGTATACCTAAGAAGCCGTTGAACTTGACTGGACAATGGGATGCTGGACTCTATGTTTGGTATACGCTTGCAATAGGGGAATCTCAACTGAACTTGAGCTGTGGTTATGCAACTAGGTGGAGGAATCCACCATGGTGGGGGGGTTTGGGGAGGGGTGGGGAGAACCCAAGTATCTATGTAATTGTGTCACATAATACAATGTAATTACTGAAGTTAAATAATAAAAAATTAAAAAAAAAAAAAAAAGAAATCTGAAAATACATCCACCACATGATCCAGCCATCCTACTCCTGGGAATTTAACCAAATGAAATGAAATCAATATATCAAAGTGTCATTTGCACCCTCCATGTTTATAGCATGTATATAGTATATATGTACACACACACAAACTATGGAATACTACTCAACCATAAAAATAATGGATTCCTGTCTTTTGCACCAAAATGGGTGTAACTGGAAAATATTATGCTCAATGAAATAAACCAGTCTTCCAAAGACCTATGTCATATGTTTTCTCTGATATGTGGTATATAATACAGAATACAAAAAAATGTAAAAGAATAAACTGACATGATTTGTTTATTATTTTTAGCCCTTGTTTATACTCATGTGGAACTTTAGTCTTTCTACTTTTTGTTTGCTGAGTATTACCATTAGTGATGGATTAGTTCTGTGATTGTAGAGTAGATTCAAAGTATATATTTGAAGAAAAAAACTAAAGAAAAAAGAAAGGAGAGGATTGAGGCAGGAAAAGTAGGAGGAAGGGAACTATGATAAATTTTCTTATCTACCTATGGGGCCCAGCGTGATGGTTCAATGGTTAACCCTCACCTTCCAAGTGCAGGGCATCGATTTGTGTCACATCTGCTCAACTTCCCATCCAGCTTCCTGTTTATGACCTGGGGAAGCAATAGAGCACAGCCCAAAGCTTTGGAACCCTGTATCCATGTGGAAGACCCGGAAGAAGCCCCTGGCTCCTGGCTTTGAATTGACTTAGCTCCAGCCTTTGTGGCCATATGGGAGAGTGAAGCAGGAGATGGAAGATCTTTCTGTCTCTCCTTCCCTCTGTGAATCTTATCTGCCTTTCCAAATAAAATAAATAAATCATGAAAACACAACTGCATCTATGAAATCTCTCTTTATAATTAAAAAATTAAAAATGTAAGAAATTCTTTAACTACATTATTATATACTGAATGTGTCCTTAGCTTAAGAAAATCACAAAGATAAAAATCATTTCGATCACTGCCTGTCTAAGAGTTTGGACAATGTTTTCGTCCTTTTTTTTGTTTTAAATTTCCTAACAAAATGCCACTATCAAAAAGCAAACTGTTGCTTTTTCAAAGCCCATATTCTGTTTATACAGACTCTAGTAAAACATTATGCTACTAATCAAAGGTGATAGATACAAAGCATTGTTTTGTCTTCTGACATTATGGATTATGCTAATGGCCATCTGCCCATAATTGACGTTTTGATTTTCAGTCATAGATAAATAAACATAATCAACTATAAAAGACAACTATTTTATTGTGATGGATGTTTATGCAGTCGTCTTTTATTCTCTATTATGCTTTTCATAATTTCTTAGTTAATTATTTAGTAGTATAATACTTTTATGACACTGGGACTCTCACTGAATTTCAATTGGGGATCTGAAATATGCTGTGTTTACAGAAAGATATCATCTCTAACGTATCCACATATCTACTGTGCAGCTGGGAAAGAGCAATTAAGCCAATAACTCTTAGGATATTTTGAAGCTAGTTGTGTTGTTGCTTTTAGTTTTCACACTTGCTTGAGGGTAACTCACACTATAGTTTTCCGTAGATTAAGGAGTATAATAAAACTCAACTCAGTTCAATAGAATACAAGCTTAATGGTTGCAGTGCAAAATCAATTAAGCCAATGTCTCTTCAGACTTCTGGCATAGTCCTGAATTAAATGGAAAACCATTTTTATATGAAGTCTTCATTTGTAATTGCTTATCCATTACAATCAAAATTTCAGTTTTGCAAGTGTGTTTGCAGTACATGTGAATATGTAGAGCCCAAAACTAAGCATGGTGTGTGTGGAGATAACTCTACTAAATCACTAGGAAAAAATATAGAATTAGCCAAAGATCTGGTTGCTGCCCTCGAAGAATTTAGAATCCATTTAGGAGCCATAGTCTACATTTTAGGAACATTTGTAAATAAGATATCCAGGAGAGACTGATAGAGGCTTTAAGAATTGGAGAGCAAAAACTCATGCAGTGGAGTTTCTCACTATTTTAGAATACTTGAAAGTTACTAAGAAGACAATTTAAATTCGTTCTGAGATCTCTGGACTCTGTATGAACTGAGTAAATAAATGTCATTTGAGTGTCACAGTACGATCCTTTGGTAATGAAAATGCCCTGCACTGATAGATGAAACAGCATCACTGCCGACTCATGTCTTTGAACTAAGCAATCCCTTTTCTGTGAATCAGGTATAATCAGTATCTGAAGAAGGCTAGGAGATGTGATTCAGTTGCCATAGTGAATACTGCACATGTATGTCTATATACAGTTTCTGATTACAATAATTACACTCTTCTAAACCTTCAAGGGAAGGAGTGTATACAAGACTCTTGATTGCTTTTGATTGAATTATTCTTGTTGATTCTTACATTGTATATTTCATGTTGACTACAGGCCTGTTCATCTGTATGGCAAATACTTGCTTGCATTTATATTTCTGCTGTTGTTACCTTATTATGGCACTTTTCGCCTTACGTAAGTTTTACATTGTAGGTTGTAATAACATTTTGCTTATGTTTGATGCGTTTGGTTCAATATTTAGGAAAGTGTTACCTCCTCAGAGCATTTGTATATAGTTACCTTTGATTTCTTCCATTACTTTTGTAGTTTCAATTTTCATATTAACATGCCAGTTTACATGGAAATTTTCCTGATGTATGACGTGTCATATTCTGTTCTACACTCACCAGATATGTTCCCTGTTGTCAGTCAATGCTTTTTTTTTTTAAGACATACAGAGAGGAGGAGAGACAGAGAGGAAGATCTGTCTGCTTATTCACTCCCCTAGTGGCTGCAACACCCGGAGCTGAGCTGATCTGAAGGCAGGAGCCAGGAGCTTCTTCTGGCTTTCTTACGTGAGTGCAGGGTCCCAAGGCTTGGGACAGTGTAAAGGGCACTGTTCCACAGAAATATACATAATGGGTATAACAATAATCAAATAATATGATGCTAGTTTCATTCTTACACATTTTTGTGTTCTATATTACCTGCCACATTTAAGAGAACACATATGATGTTGATTTTTGGGAGACTGGCTTCTTTCGCTAAGCATAATGGTCTCTTGTTAGTTCTATTTTGCCACAAATGACAGGATTGAATTCATTTTATGTCTGGCTAGTATTCTATTATGTTATATATATGTCATGGTTACTTTATCTAGTCATCTTGATAAACATTTCACTTCAGTCCATATACACCTTGGTTTACTGTATCTTAGCTATTGTCAATTGTGATGGTATAAATGCGAAGGTACAGATAACTTTTTTAAAGATTTTTTTTTTGAAATCAGATATACAGAGAGAAAAAAACAAGAGGAAGATCTTCTGTCTGTTGATTCACTCCCCAAGTGACTACAGAGCCTGAAGCTGAGCCGATCCAAAGACAGGAGCCAGGAGCTTCCTCCGGGTCTCCACATGGGTGCAGGGTCCCAAATCTTTGTGCCTTCCTTGAATGTCTTCCCAAGCCATGAGCAGGGAGCTGGATGGAAATCAGGCCTGCCGGGATTATCATCGGCCCTTACGGGATCCCAGCGTGTGCAAGGAAAGGACTTTAGCTGATGGTCTACTGCACTGGGCACAGTACAAATAGCTTTTATATGTTGATTTCATTCCATTTAGTTAAATTCCTTGGGGAAGAATGATTATGTCTCATTACGCTTCTAGTTTTAAAGTTTTGAGGAATCTACATGCTGTCTCTCATAATGGTTGTACTGGTTTATATTGCCACCAATAGTGTAGTAGGGTATCTTTTTCTCCAGATACTCTACAGCATTTATTATTTTTTTTTAATTTATAGATAATAGTCATTGCAGTTGAGATGACATGAAATCTCACTGTGATTTTTATTTGCATTTCTCTGATGGCTGGTGAGCCTGAAAATTTTTTCATTTGTCTTTTCTATATCCCTATTTCTTCCTTTGAAAAAATCCTCTCCATTTGTTGCCATTGAATCTCCTTATTTATCCTGAATATTGGTCATTTATAGTTTCCATAATTTGCAAAATATTTTCTTGAATTCTCTCTGTTGTCTATTGAATTTGTTGAGTGTTTTCTTTGCTGTGAGGAAACTTCTTAGTTTGGTGTAATCCATTTGTCTGTTTTGGCTTTCATTGCCTGTACTTCTGGAGTCTCATCCAAGAAGTTAAAAGTGTATTACACAAGTGAATGTAAAGTTAATTTTAACCATTTTGTGTTTGTTTATTTCTGTTTTCAATTTATTCTCATCTCATTGACTATACTCAAGGGAAAATGTTAAAGCTCTGAATGACAACCAATGCTCAGGACACAACCCCTATGATTATTTATTATTAGGAGTCACATGAGTTAGTACCTTGATTACAGGAATTGGGAATGTGTGTGTGTGTGTGTGTGTGTGTGTGTGTATATATATATATATATATCAAAAGTATCTAGTCCTGTCAGGGAATTTCATTTTGAGATACAGAACTAAGTAAATTATTTATTATTGAGCAGAAACGGAATGAAATAAAAATGATATGGAAGAATGATAGAGTAGAATCCATAATTATTCAGAAGCCGTAAGTTAAGAGATAACAATATTAAATGGCAGTGCATATAACTGAACTGGAACAAACGGAAACAGAGAGGTTCTATCAGGATCATGGTAGTTCCAAATAGGGAGTAATAAAAATCTTTTAGTAAGGGTATCGACAGAAGATTGGGTTCCTGCTTCTTTCCAAGAGCGTTTATTGAGATTCTCTCCTGCCACTACTTCTCTGCATTCCTGAAATTAATACTTTTGAACTTAGTAACCTGAACAAACCTGTTTCTTGCAAAGTGAAAGATTCTGAGAGCAGAAAGTTTTGTTTGAATTTGAGAATCTCCTTCTGAATTACATTTCA
Organism: Ochotona princeps; assembly: GCF_030435755.1. NCBI lineage: Eukaryota > Metazoa > Chordata > Mammalia > Lagomorpha > Ochotonidae > Ochotona > Ochotona princeps. The sequence goes on from NC_080865.1 coordinate 98,176,708, forward strand.
AATGATTTCTCCTCGATTTCCTCTCTCCTGTACAAAAGCAGTTCCAGCATAGCTTTATGTCTTTGTGTTCATAACTATAGAATAATAATGTGTACATTTGGGAGAGATGCCTTGAGGAACTGGTTTTTAGGATTTTCTTACTTAGCGTTGCCAATCGCCCCCTGCCCCCGTTCTGTTAATTCCTAAATTCACACTATTTTGTAGTTTTAATTCTCCTATTTCACCACAACTCCTTTTGTGTAAGCCAGTAATCATCACTATATCCAATGAACTATTCAGTCATCTGTCTTCATTTAAACAGTTTAGCAGCAAGTGAAACAGAGGTGACTTGTTCTTTCTTGAAACACTTCCTTTATTTGATTCAAATATCAAATTCCTAATTTTTCTCCTACTCAATTGATCATATATTCTTAATCTACATTGTAGTTCATCTTTACCTTCCCGCACTCAATGCTGCAGTGCCATATTGCTCAGTCTTCAAACATTTTCTCTATGTACACTCCACTTTCTAGATCTTTTGCAGCTTCGGGCCTTTGTATGCCATCTGTCACTTGATGATTGTCAAATTTACTACACTCCTTCCAAGCTGTTCACTAAATTTTGGACTCATATATCCAATTGTCTAATCAATAAAAATTATGTTCCCATCTGAACTCCTGATCTTCTTTCTTCTATAAACCTGTTGTTACCTTAAGCATTTCCGTTTTAGTAATTGTGCGCAATTTTTCTAGTCACCCAGCTCAAAATTCTTAGAGTTGTTTTTTTTTTTCCCTTACATTCTTGACACATTCCTGGAAATGGTCTGAGTAATATGTTTAGTTAAAACCTCAATCTGTCCCTTTCTCACCACTTTGATGCTGTAAACATGATCCAAGACACATCTTCTCTCATCTTTTTATTCTTACAGATTCCTTGTTTCCAAATTTGACTGCAGAATTCTATTCTTGATATATATTCCAGATGTATCTTGCTGAAAAGATTTTTATGTTGGTATTTCTCCTCTCAAACAAGCATAATTTTTAGATTTATATTTCATTCAGATTAAAAGCATTTAATTTTTGCAAACCTCTGACCTTTGGTCTGTGTTTAACACTCCCTATTCCCCTCCCCAGTTTTTCGTCTGCTCTGTAATACTTCCAACCTTCTAAAGTCCTATCCAGTTCACTTATTTATAGAAGGTTTTGCCTCTGTTTGTGAGTCTGTGTAAGGTTTTTTTTTTCCCATGTTCATTATTCCAATATTTGGAGTAGTACCTCAAACATAGTAGGCACTCAATATTTGCCAAATATATTAAACAGTTGATCTTCACTAACGATATGACAAAAGGGAAGTCACCTGAATACAAATAAAGGGGCTCAAATGTTAAATAACTTTTCTTATACCCTGTCACATTCTTCCTAAATGTCTATTAGCTGTCCCTGAAGTGTAGTCCCACAGCAATCTGTAATTATCGTATTAGAACCTTTTTTTGTGCTGTGTGTGATTATTTGCTTATTAGTCTTCCACATTACTTTGTTATCTCCCATGTGGCATCTCTGACTTTTTCCTATATCTTGCATTGGTTGAGCATAAAACCTTTTAATGCAGGTAACAAGTAAAGTTTGGTGGATATACGACAAGTCCATTAATACAGATTTTTTAAAGATGCATTTATTCATATAAAGTGAACAAATTCCACATATTTGACAATACAGATTCAGGAATATAGGGGTGCTTCCCACTCTACCCTCCCTCCTGTTTACATTCTTCAACCATCCTCCTTCTTCCTTATTTATTTATTTTTTAATTTTTAAAAGGGTATGTTTTCATTTCACTATACAACTACGGCTTATCACTCCAATAGGTAAAGATATTAACACATAGCAAGTAGAAAAAAAGTTACAAAAGTTACAAAAAGTTACTTCCTCAGAAGTATAGAAAAAGCCTGTAAAAATAATCAAGTTCCAGAGTGTCAATCTCGCCAATATAGATTTTATTTTTTGTAATCGCTGTATTAGTTAACACAGATCAGGGAAATAATATGATATTTGTCATTTTTGTACTGGCTTTTTTCACTAGAGTATAATGGACTAGAGTTACACTCATTTGGTTGCAGATGACAACATCTCAACATTTTGTTCATTTTTATGGCAGAGTACTACCAATAAACATAGAACAGACTTGATGTAGCTTATAGAAACAACTATAAGAATATAGTGATGCTCCTCTCTCTGTATTTTTCTTTTTTGTAATATTTTGAGAGAACATTTTTACTTTGTATTATATTTAAAGTTGAATTCTGTTAAGGAGTTTAGAAAGTGATTTTTAAAAGACCGTATGTCAGAAAGTGTATAAGCAAAAGGTATAAACAATAATCAAGGAAAAAGATGCCAATTTCATTCACCTATGCAATATTTTAAAATAATCACATATCATTAAAATCTAGTAATATATTATTCTTAACAATTTGACAAACATAGAAAACTTCTTCTTTTTTACTCAAAATGCAGCAATATGCAGAGAAAAGCCAACACAAAGAGATCTTCCGTCCATTGGTTCACTCCCTTATGGCCGCAACGCCCAGAGCTGAGCCAGGAACCAGAAGTTTCTTCCGGGTCACCCATGTGGATGCAGGGCCTAAACTTGAGTCATCTTCCACTACCTTCCAGGGTCATAAGAAGGATGCTTTGTCATATATAGCCTTCATAAAATGTTGATGTGTGTTCATTTTACACCTAATTTTTAAAGTATTTTTTCTCATGAAGAGATGTTTCATTTGATAAAGTTCCTTCTTCACATTTATTGAGATAACCATATGATTTTTGTTCTTGATTCTGTTGATGCGATTTACATTTACTGGTTTTTGAATGTTGAACCACCCTTGCATCTCTGGTATAAATATCACTTCACTATGTTGTGTGAGTCTTTGATTTGGTTTTGGTTTGCTTGTATTTTGTTGAGAATCATTGCATCTATGTTCATCAAGAATGGAGGTCTGGGGCCCAGTGACTAAAGTCCTCACTTTGAACGTGCTGGGATCCCATATGGGCGCCACTTCTAATCCCGGCTGCACTACTCCCCATCCAGCTCCCTGCTTGTGGCCTGGGAAAGCAGTCGAGGACGGCCCAATGCATTGGGACCCTGCACCCGCGTGGGAGACCTGGAAAAGGCCCCTGGCTTCTGGCTTCAAATTGGCTCAGCTCCAGCCATTGAAGCCACTAGGGGAGTGAACTATCAGACAAAAGTTTCCTCTCTGTCTCTCCTCCTCTCTGTATATCTGCCTTTCAATAAAAATAAATAAAATCTTTTTTTTTTTTTTAAGAATGCAGGTCTGCAGTTTTTCATTACATGTTGTTACTTTGATTTTGGCTATAAGAGTGCTGTTGGCCGTTTAAAATTAAAAACGTTTGAAAGAACTCTGTCTTGTTCAGTATTTCGTAATAGTTTGAAAAGTAATCAAGCTAGTTCTTCTTTAAATATTTTTGTGGAGCTCAGGCATAAAATAATCAGACCCTGGATTTTCCCTAATGGGGCATTTTGATTGCTGCTTTAACACCATCCCTTTTTACGGATCTGTGTAGATTTTTTTTTATGTCTTCTGATTAGGTCTTGGTAGGTTATATGACCCACGAATTTCTTTTCTTTGAGGCGTATCAGTTTGTTAGTGTTTAGTTGTTCATAGTAATTTCCCACGATACATTTTATTTTTAGTGATTTTTGTTGTATTATCGCCTTTCCCATCTCTGGTTTTATTTGAGTTTTGAATGCCCTTTCTTTGTTATTTTGGTTAAGGATTTGTCTATTTTGTTTATCTTCTCCAAAAATACAAGCTTTTGTTTGTGGACCTTTGTATGTTTTAGTTTCAACTTCACTTATTTTTACTCTAATCCTTATTGTTTCTCACATTCTGGTAATTTGAGGTTTGCTTTGTTCTTATTTTCATATTTATTTGAAATGCATCACTAGATCATCCATTTGCAACCTTCTTTTTGAATGTAAGCACTTAATGCTGTAAACTGACCTCTTAATATTGTTTTTGCTATATCCCACAGATTTGAAATGGTTCTGGTTTTTAATTTTCCTTTAATTCTAAAAAAAGTTTTATTTATTTCATTTTTGGCATCTTCAGTGAGAACCCGACGCAGTGGCCTAATGACTGAAGTCCTCACCTTGAACGCGCTGGGATCCCATATGGGTGCTGGTTCTAATCCCAGCAGCTCCACATTCCACCCAGCTCTCTGCTTGTAGTCTGGGAAAGCAGTCAAGGATGGCCCAAAGCCTTGGGAATCCTGTACCTGTGTGGGAGACCCTGAAGAGGCTCCGGGCTTCGGATTGGCTCAGCACTGGCCGTTGCAGTCATTTGTGGAGTGAATCATCAGATGGAAGATCTTTCTCTCTCTCTCCTCCTCTCAGTATATCTGACTTTGCAATAAAAACAAAATAAATCTTTAAAAAGTGTCTTCAGTGACTCATTGATTGTTTAGTAGTTTATTGTTTAATTTCTATATATTTATAAGTGCTCCATTGTTTTCTTGTTGATTTCTAGTTTTATTTCTTTGTGGCCTGACAAAATCATATTATTCCAATCTTTTTAAAAAGGATTTATTTATTTTTATTGGAAAGGCAAAATCACAGAAAGGACAAACAAGGTGGGGGAGGAGAAGGAAATGACTGAGAGAGAGAGAGAGAGAGAGAGAGAGAGAGAGATTGATTTTCTATCTGCTGTCCCATTCCCCAAATGTCCGCAAAGGCCAAAGGCCAAAGCTGAGCCTAACTGAAGCCAGGAGACAAAGGTTTCTTCCAGGTTTCCAATTTGGGTGCAGTGTTCCAAGGCTTTGAGTCAACTTCTGTTAGTTTCTTTTTTTTAATTATTTTTATTATTATTATTATTTATTATTATCATTTTATAACATCGTTTCATAGGCTCTGAGGTTCCCCCAACCCAGTATTACAGTTCAAATCCAGTCTTGTTTCTTTCATTGCAAGCATGTACCACGCATAGAGTCCAGCATCTATTGTCCAGATCAATTCAATAGTTTCTTGGGGAGACCAGACTGTAAGCAGGGCGCTGGATGGGAATTGGAGCAGCTGGGACACGAACCAGGGGCCCATCAGGATGCTGGTGCTTGCAAGTGGAGGATTGATTAGTCACAAAGTGTGCACATGTATTATTTCAATCTTTTTAAATTTGTTGAGGCTTTTTTTGGGTTCCCTAATATATGATTTATCTTAGAAAATATTCCTTGTTCTGATGAATGGGGTCTGCATCGGATTGGACGTTAAGGTAAATATTTTGTAATTGTTTGTTCAGTACATTTATTCAATAGTATGATTCAACACTAATGTATCTATATGGATTGTCTCTCTAGATGATGTGTCCATTGATGTGAATGGTTTGTTGATCTCCCACTAGTATTGTGTTAGAGTCTGGCTCTCCTTCTAGGTTTAATATTATTTACTGTATATATCTGAGTGTCTTGTGTCAGGTACATACATGTTTATGACTGTTACATATTCTCATTGGATTGACCCATTTGTTGTTATTCTTTGCCTCTTCTTACTGTTTTTGATTTAATGTCTAATATGAATATAGCTATACTCATGGTTTCATTCACTTGTTATATCTTTTACCAGACCTTCACTTTCAGTCTACATGTGTCTCTGCGAAGGGAGTTTCTTGTAGGCAGCTTACAGTCTTTTATCTATTCAGCAAAACTGAAGCTTTTGAGAGGAGAATTAAATCCAATCACATTCAAGGTTGATGTTGATACATAAGAACTAACATTTGTCATTTTGTTGATTCGTTATTGATTACACGTCTGAGTTATTGCACTTAATAGCATCATGTGTTTTCTATATGTTTGCTTCTAATGTATAACTTCCTTCAGAATTTCTTGTAAGATTGATCTGATGGTGGTGAATTACCTCAGATTTTGCTTATATGGAAAATACCTTATTTCCCCTTGTTTTCTAAAGGATGGCTTCACTACATATGGTATTCTTGGCTGGAAATTCTTTTATGACCTTAAATATAGCTTCCCACTCTCCCTGGCCTGTAGGATTTTTGCTGGGAAATCTGCTGTCAGTCTGTTTTGTTTGTTCGTTTTTGCTTTGTTTTCCCGTTTAGCTTAGGTTGATACTTTTTTCTCCTTCTTCAACAGTCACCTTGTGCTTAGGTTTGGACAGCTTGATTATAATTTGCTTTTCAGATCTTTGTTGATTGAATCTGCTTGGGGTCCTTTGAGCTTCCTGCATCTGCATGCCATGACCTTTTAAAGATTTGGGAGGTCTTGAAGTATCATTTAATTTAGCATGTTCTCAATGCTTTTCCTTTCCGTGTTCCTTCAGTGATGCTTATATTATGAATATTTGGTCACTAATGGTATCTCATATATCATGGAGGCTTTCTTCATTGTTTTTCATTCTTTCATCTTTTCTGTATTATTTCAAAAATCATGTCTTTCAGATTAAAGATTCTGTCCTCCACTTGATCCATTGCTCTTTTGAAGTTCAAAAGCATATTTTTTATTTCATTGATTGAAGATTTCACCTCCAGAAATTCTGTTTGGTTCTTCCTAATGATTTGTTCTCCTTTGTGAATACTTCATTCATGTTAGCCATGGTTTTCCTCATTTATTTAAGCTGTCTAACTGTATACACTTGCATCACATTTAGTTTCCTTACAATCAATATTTCAAACTCCAATTCTGGCATTTAGTAGATCTTCATATTAATAAGTAATTCTATAGAACTGTTGTGTTCTTTTGGAAGCATCATGCCACCTTGCTTCTTTGTGTTTTCCGTGTCCTTACACTTGTGTTTGCTGTAATAGTCCCTTTTTCTTTTTGGAGTAGGTTTTTTTGGAAAAAGAATTATTGCTCAGATGGAATGTGGGGTATCACTTGACTTGTTGTTTTGTCTTTGATTCTAGGTGAGCCTAAAAGTGTAAATTCTGAGTGATTTGTTACATCAGTTCTCTCTGCAAGTTACACACTGTATAGTGATTTGTTTTGTTACATCAGTTCTCTCTGCAAGTTACACACTGTATCAGTTTGTATGAGTAGAATTGTGACTCTGAGCTTAATGTCGTCTTCCTAGGGTGTGTACATTCAGTACCCTGCATTGGGAGGCAGTTATATTGGGAATTGTGAGAGGTGGGACCTTGGTAATGAAAGACACAAAGTATGCTGCCAGTCTGTTCCACTGAAAATACAGTGTGACTGCTTCTTGGGTTGATAGCAAAATCCTTAGTTCCAGGACTAGGGGATGTGAACTGAACCATGATAAAATCCTACAGGGAGATTATGTGGGTACAGAATAAAAAGATTTTTCGCTGAAGGTATGTGTCCAGAGAAGTTCAACAAAGGCAAATTTCTTCCTAGATCCCACTAGGTAGATTCCAATAGGTTTAAGGAAATTATTACTGATATTACAATGGAGTCATTATGTAGATCTCCCAGAGTGGGAGTCAAATTTGGGCGATTTTAATAGCCACCTGCTGAAGTAGGGTGATACAAATAAACACTTTGATATGTCAAAAGAGTATGAGTTACTCCAAAAGTTCTAACACTAATATCAGCAGTCCCAGTTTTGCAAAGCTCAGGTGGAAGTACCTCCAGTTGTCATGTAGCCTGCAAGGATAATGTTAGGTTTTATACCCGGTGCTCCTAGCAACATAAACTATGATGTGTGGAGGGGGCTTCCTCAGATTACATCTGGATGTTTTATGAGCTGCTGCTAGTGTTAGACCCAATAAACTCAGGGAAATCCAGCCGGATTACATAGAGTGCTGCTCGTGCTAGACTCAATAAACTGAGGGAAATCCAGCTGGATTACATGGAGTGAATAAGCAAAGCTCCCGGGTTTACATCCAAAACTCCCGTGGTTAAAGGATGCAACGAGTGTGCTCTCTGCCTTACCAAGTGCCATGACTCTGGCTGTGGGCACTTCGTGTAGCAGTGTAATTGTCTGCTGTCTGCTTCATCAGAGAAAATTCAGTCAGGCGTCTGTCACACCCAATGGAGACTGGTTCTTTGGGAGAATGAGGAAAGTCAGAGAGGCAGTGTGACTGTTTTTCTCAGCAAAGTGAACACTCCAATCCCTGTCAGATCTTCGGGCAAACTTGCAGTCAGAAGGGGACTGTGGAATTCTGCCTCAGCTAAAGCCGCCAGTGTCTGGAAGGCACAGCAACTTTTCCTACATTGTCTGAGGGAAGATGGCATTTCACAGGAGGCAGCCACCTGTGCAGATGCAAGGTTGGCTGGCGGCATGGTCAGCACTTTGGCATATTGGTCCTCTTTCCTTGCTGTCCCGCAGAGACTCATTTCCATTCTGTCACTTCTCCACTGATTTTCTGTCAGTCCATCCCCTGGGAAATTGGTCCTTCCTTTGTTTTTGTGTTATGGTTCGGCAGCTGAAGTCACTGGGGCTTCTCACTATTCAGCCCTCTGGGATCGTCCAAATAGATATTCTTAACAGTCATGGAGCCTGGCTAACCACAACCACGGACAACGTAGACTACTATCTTCTTCCTGGAAAAAAAAAATAGAAATCTTTCTTAGTATTGTTCTTGCCAAAAGTAGATTCGCAGCTCAGATGCCCCCACTGGAACTTATATTGGGTACCTCCAAACAGATAGAGCAAAGAAGGCTGACAAAGCCACAGTGAATGATGGATCACATCTTTTGAAAAGATACACAAATAAAGCTTCAAAATCTTTTCCCAGAAGGGCTGCCACTTCAGGAATTGAGCAGCTGTTGACTGCAAAAATGGTATCTCCAGTCTCAGCACACAAAATCCTCCTCTTTGTGGCATTATCTGGCACTTCAGAAGAAGGGTCAAGAGACATAACATTTCTGTTTACATATTATGGCTTTTCTTGGGTAAGTGTAATTTCAGCTCTGAAACAGAAGCTATTTCCAATCATCCTTTAAATATAGCTACTGCCCTGTCCCTTGAAGTCTTTCTCCTACCTCAGAAGTTACGCTCTGTTGTGATGGCTCACACATAGTTAGATAAAACAGTATAAAATCTGTTTTGCTTTTAAGCTGATTTTAAAAACATACCTTCTTTGGCTGTAATGGCATCCTTAAAGTATTCCTGTTAATCACTTAACTGAATTACCTCAGTAACTGATGCCAGGGAATATGATGTTTTATGCTTTTTGTTTCCCTTCATGTTTGCTTTATAGCTAAATACACTTCTTCCAGGACAATGTTTACTACAATCCTTCCCTTCTCGCTTTCAGTAGCTTTTAAATTAAATGTGCCAAGGAAGCTGCAGTGTGAAAGCAATAGGAACTGTTAGATGATGACCACTGATCGTCCGCCCGCTGGTGGAATAATATGGGCAAGTTGTTCAGTTATAATGGAAGCTTTATTGGAAAATCTGCTCCTGGGACCCCTTCGCACAGAGGGGAAGGAAGAGGGAGGCGAAAAGGGCAGCTGAGATACGTGTTGAGCAGTTTTATACTCCTGTAGACACGTGGGCAGGCAAAGGGGCTGTCTGTGCCCCAACTATGTAAGGAATGAATGTCCACTCAGGTGTGCCACTGGTCAATTGGAATCCCACCAGGTCGGTGATGTAACTGGCTCCTGTGGCCCCTCCTGTTCCAGGTTGAAGCCTGGGAGACATGCTGGTCCGGAGCAGACCAGCCCCTTGTCTCCAGTGCACTGGGCAGCCATCAGGAACAAGGCTGACATCCGCTCATCTCTCATGTGAAGTGTTGTCTCCACTTTCTAGTATAAACAATGAGAGCGTAGTAAGGGTGCAACAGTGTATCTGTAGATTCAAGCAACTATGGGTGAAAAACAGTCAGAAAAAGGTGTCTGCACTTAACATGTACATTATCTTTCCATTATTCACTAAACAATAAAATATAACAGTTATTTACAAAACATTCACATCTTGGTGGTTTTAAAATCTCATCAATAGAAGATTAAAAGTATGCAAGAACATATGCATAGGTTATGTGTATTTGTATGGGGGGCTCAAGGGCAAACAGTTCACTAAGTCACAAGATGGCAGCTAATGGAAGAGCCCTGGGTGGGGATCAGTGTCATTAGGTTACACTGGTGAACAAGATGGCAATCAACGGAAGAGTCCTGGGCGTGAACAAGGGCTGGAATCAAGTTGTTTTAAAGAAACACTGATTGGCTAGGGGCCATTTCCATGCTCAGGAACACTGCATGCTCACCTGCCCCTGGCCTATGGGAGGTGGCTTCTGCAGTCATGATGATGACGATTGGCTCATAGTTCTCCTCCTCTCCTGGAATTCCTGGCCTGAGGCTGTTCACTGTTCCATATAAGAGTGTGTATTTCCCAAATAAGCCAGAACTGCTTGGACAGAACCGCTGCGGTGTCTGCCTGTCTCTCTCACACTGGGAGGCTGAGATGGTGGGCAGCTGGCTCACCCCCTCCGACAACGGGGCAATAGTGGATCAAATCTGTGGGGGAGGGAGTCCCGCAAATATACACAATCTGTGAGTATTCAAAGATTTTTAGATTTGTTAGAATCCTGAAATCAGTTCCCTGCAGATACCAAAGGATGATTGTTTTCATACATAGTGCACTATGCCTCTCTACATCCAGATCAAAGATGAAATCCCAGTGAAAATGTTGAATATATCCTGAGAGTAGGAAGCAGGACTTTCTGTCATTGTCCACACCTACAATGTCAGGAAACACTTCAACAGCGGAATGATGGACTTGCAACTGACTGTTCATGAAGGATCACCCATTATAATGCTACAGGTGAAATCAATGGGGGGAGGGAACTTGAGGTGGGAGAGGGAAATCTCAAAACCTATGGTACTGCATCATAAAATAATAAGAAGAAATGAAAAATAAAAAGGGAAAAATTCTATTACCCCAAATCCCTTATTTATCAATTAATATTTTATTTGTTATCCTTCATGAATAATACCATGTTATTATGTAACTTTTGACAGGTATCATGTGACAGCAAGGATTGTCTCTGTGGGTCCAGTATAGTAGCCTAGAGGCTAAAGTCCTCACCTTGCAGGTACCAGGATTCCATATGGCTTCCAATTCTAATCCTGGCAGCCCCATTTCCCATCCATCTCCCTGCTTGTGGCCTGGGAAAGCAGTCAAGGATGACCCAAAGCCATGGGACCCTGCACCTGTGTGGGAGACCCAGAGGAAGCTCCTGGTTCCAGATCTGCACAGCTTCAGCTTTTGCGGCTGCTGGGGAGGGAATCAGCAGACGGAAAATCTTTCTATCTCTCTTCCTCTCTGTATATCTGACTTTCCAATAAAAAAAATCGTAAAAAAAAAATTCTCTGTAATGCTGCCTGCAACAAAACAAGTACTTTTTTCCTTAGTGTAATCACATATTTTGCAGTTGTGAGAAAATTAAGCAGCTTGTGAGATTAAACTTATTTTTCTTGATCTCAATTTCTGTTGAAAATCTCAGAACATAGTAAGCATTCAATAAGTGTTTTGTGATTCAAGTTTCAGCCCATATTCATATTTTGTAGCATCTCACTTAATTTATGTATAAAGAAATGAAGACCCCCAAAATGGCCAGTCAACTCGGTCAGGTTGCTCCATCCTATACAGTCTTTTTTCCAATAAGTAGCCTCCCTACCGCCCCATCATGATGTTGTATCAAGATGTTGGAAGTAATTTCAGTAGTAAGTTTTTACTTTATAAGGAACAGCATGTGAATATAAATTAGTTATTGGAGAGAAATTCAAGAGAGCAATCATCTACTATATGGTTAAAATGCTAGACAATTTTATGTCAAATTAAGTATTATTATACTCTTTTACATTCATTTGGAAATGATTATTTATTTCAAAGTGTGTTGGGGCTGGGTAATGGGTGGTCCGAAGAGGGAGAGAGAGCTCTTGCAGCTGTTGCTGCGCTACTCAAATGGCCTCAATGGTCTGTATATTAGGCCAGACAAAAGGGAGAACCTTAGAACTCTATCGCTTCAATATAGTTCCAATTTTAGTGTATGTGCTGCTGAAGAGAACACAAACCTTGGAACTCTATCTGGACCTTTCATGCAGGATGCAGGAGCCCAAGCACCTGACTTTCATCCCATGTTCTGTTGGACACATTTAGTGTGAGCTGCATCAGAAGAGAAGCTGAGACAAGAACTAGAACTCTGATTTGGAATGCAGTCATTGCAAGTGACTGCTTAACCTGTCAGCTCCGGTTCCTAAAATCATTTTTCTACTAGCACTACTTTCATGTCTTGTGAGCTACTAACAAAATATGGACAACATTTCAGTTTTATACAGTTTTATACAGATACCAAGAGAATCACTCTCTATTACATCAATCAGTTATCTCATATTAACATAATAATTAACTTAATGATATCAGAGGGCCACACACAAACACAGGGCACATACATGCACAATTTAAGATTACTCAGTAAATCAAGGAAACCGTTAGTTTATTTCATAGTAAGATCTCTAGAAAATATTAAAAATATATCTTAACAATGGGAGGCAGGATTTTCTAACATTGTGTATACCTACAATGTGAGGATATACTTAAACAGCAGAATGATGGATTTGTAACTATTGCTGAAGGGCTATACTTCTCTAATCATATAGGGGAAAGCAGTTGGAATAGAGCGGATTGAGGAAAGTGGATGGGAAGTCCCTGAGCCTATGGAACTGTAGCATGAAAAATTTTAAAAATAAAATAAAATAAATAAATAAAACCTACTACAAACCCACAAAATACATATTGAGAAGAAACAGGCCAAGATGATTAATAATTAGTAGATATTCTTTCAGTCATGTCGTGGGTCAAGACAGAGTCTAGATATTTCGTTATTTCAGCTTTACTATTCGATTTTCCACCATGACAATGTGCCTTGAAACCACTAGTCCTCTACTCAGGATGAAATGTTAATTAATACACGGAGATCCAGATTTACAGAGTTCATTTCCCCATATTGTTTCCCAGGGTATTCTGCTCTACTACCTGCTACTTGTCCATTTCCAACCCTTTTTCCCAACTCCTGAACTCTTTTGATTGTGCCCTTAGGAAATCACCACCTGCATCAATACCATCACTCAATTTGTCAAATACTTCTCATTCCTATCTCATTCTAACTAAAACCTAACTCTTTCCTGGGGACATTGCTTTATCTACACTCCTCTTTCACTATGACTCATTTTTCTCCCATGAACTCCTTCACCTCTTCACTTGGAGATCACACAGGTGCCCACTTTAATTCCTGATTACTGTTTCTACATCATCTTCCTGTCTTCCTTCTTTAAACTGTTGAACTTTGACTCTCATGTTAACAAGATAATTTATTCGTTGTGGCTTACTGCCACAGTTAATGGCCTTAGGTTGTCCAAAGATTTTATCTCCTGTTTGGTTCTCTGGTATTTTTAGAATTATTTATTTATTTATTTATTTAAAAGAAAGAAAGAGAGGAGGGGGGATATTTTTCCATCTGCTGGTTCACTTTATAGATAGCCATAGAGCCACAGCTGAACCAGGCCTAAGTTAGGAGTCAAGAACTTCATTCAGATTTCACACATGGGTGGCATGGGCCCAAACACTTGCACCATCAGCACTACTTTTTTTTTTTTTTTTGAGGCCATTAGCAAGGAGGTCGATCAAAAATGGAAGTTCTGAGGCTCGAATCTGTGCCCATATGCAGTGACACTGTTTCAGACATCGAGTTTACCTGTTAGCTCACGTTCTTTTTTACTATTTCTGTGCTAATTCTTAGTACTTTGATGACAAATATAATTGATATAAGAACATTCTAATGTCTCAGTTTGTTGAATCTTCCCCCTCCCATGATTTTGTGTTCACTTTCCTTTAAACAGTGACTGCAATGGATATACCATTGACCTTTTCTCAACCAATGCTCAATCCTGCCATAGTATGTGTTATCATACTCTGTGCACTGCTTCCTGTCTATTTAACTAATTCCTTCTATCACAATTCAAACAATCCTTCATTACATCCGGATTCCTAATCTGTTGATTCTGTCACTCTGTCACTGCTTTTAGTCATCAAATCTTTTCTGCCCTCCTAGATAAGATTTTCAGTGTCACATATCAAAATCTCTCTTTTGCAAATAACATTATAATTTTGCCCTCCACTTCATTATATTCTCTTGGTAAAACAATAAGCTGATTAAATTCGATTCTTCACTACTGTGCACTAGCACCAATGCAGCTGAATATGATTGGATAGCAGTACTGCAGTACTTACTGGAACCATTTTAAATTCATTTTGAGTAATTGCAAATGGATATTTACTGTAACCCATGAAATCTCTATCCCTCCCAAATTCTCACTTTATAGTCTATCCTCTCTCTCAATCTTCTGAATCTGCCTATCCCACCTTTCCAGTGAGTAACTTTCTTATTCTGTCACTGAGGAACTTGACGTGGTCAGAAGAGAATGTTCAGGGTCATATCGCCACATACACATCTACCTGTGTCTGTCCTCTCTGACTCTGCTTTCTCACCTGTTATGCAGGTTTCTGTCTCAACCCACTCCCTCTGATTAATGCATTAGTTCCCTTCTCTCACTTGATGTGGATATTGCTCTAGTCATTCTCTTTACTCTTTCCTACATCATCATTTTTCCTTCTCTATTAGATTATGCTCATTTGCATGCAAACATGATTCCATTCCTTCATCTTTAAAGATGATTTTGGCTGCACTTCTACAGAAAGCAACCCATTTTTTTTGCTATGCTTTCTGGCAAAATTCCTTGAATTTTCTGTAATTGTTCTGTCTAATTCCCTTTATTCTATACACTTCATTCTTTTAAAATCAGGTTTTCATCATGCTCTGCCCCTACACATCATCCCAAACTACTCTTCTTAAGGTCATCAAAGATGACCACATCAGCACAGCCAATAGCAAATAGTGTTTGGCATGATGTTCCTTAAACATTTTCTAGTGTCTGATATCCATTGCGCTTAGTGAATTAAGCCAGTTTCAAAAGGAGAAATATATGCTGTCTCTGATATAAGACAATCAATACACAGTACTACACACACACACACACACACACACACACACACACACAGAGTAGTATATAGGGAAGTAAAGATACTACTCTACTCCCCCAAAAAGGGTCACCAATGTAACTTACGAATATATATTTACATTGTGATATTGTATTTTCTACTTTTTCCTATATTTACCATGTCATGATACATTTAGATATAAGAAAGTTAAGGTGTAACTGTGAACTGATGGACTGTTTTTCAGATAACATGGGGACAGATAGTGAGGGGAAAAGAATGAAGGGGACAGGAATAGGAAGGATGGACCCCTATGCCTATAAATAATAAAAATAAACTGGAAAATAATAAAAATAAACTGGCCTCTTTTTTCCAGTCTTTTGCCTTTTATTATGTGCATCTTTCCTTCTCAGTATCACTTGTCATCAACTGATTTTTCTTTTCAACACAATACAGGAATGCCCAGAGAGATCATCACTCATAACTCTTCCATTTAAAACATACTGACTTCCTTGGCGATTTCACCCAATTTTATGTCTTTTTGTGCACCTTTTATATGCTAATGATTTCAGAAATTATGCTTCCAGGCTAGACCTCTCTTCTAAATTTCAGGCTTGTGTATGCAGCTGTCCACTTTGATGTCTGATGGATGTCTCTGATTTAGGCATTCATAAGAGCTCCTACTATTCCCACACATAAACCTGCACCAGATATATTCTTGTCCATGCAATTTAATGTCAGAGTCTTTGGCTCCACTTTAATAAACACCTAGAAAACGCCTGTTTTGGACTTCCTCAATCAGTGCCACTGTTAGACCTACACAAGTGGCGCCTTTTCTCTAGGATCCTTTCTTTAGAGGAGCCTTGAATAGGCACAAATGTACAAAAAAATAATTTAAAACACCTGGACACATTTGTATCCTGGGGACAAGCATTCAGCACTGGCAAAATATGATCTGCATTCATTCTCCTTATGAGTACTTTTCAGTCCTCAGAAAAACACTTATTGCCTGCTGCACACACTTGAACAAGTCAATGACTGTGTCCAAATGCTCTGAAGGGTCACAGTCTGTATGGCTGCCAAAACTGAAGATGCACACTGCTTTGGATTATGGGAAGGATTTGAAAGGTAATAACTCCTAAAGAATGGACAGAAATTAACTTACAAAACTCTCCTTTTTAAGTAGCATTAATGTACTACCGTCTTGAATAATAAAATATAATTTGTAGTAAGAAAAGCAAAAGGATAATTATCTTAAATGTCAAGGCAGTTACCTCTGGGGACTATCATACTGGAGGCTCCAAAATTCTGGAAATGTTCCATCTCTTGCCCTGCTTTGAGGTTACATAATTGCCAGTTTTATTATTATTCATTAAATTTAACATGCATGTATGTGTATGTATGTGTTCATTGATTCTTATATATCTATATTTTTACATAGTAATTTAAAAAATTCACAGTGAAATAAAATCAGGGAAAATGGAATGAAAACAACATTTGCGCTGAGTAGCAAGTATGCATTTTCTTGCTTCCTTCTGTGTCCCAATTTGTGGTTCTGGTAAGAATCACAGCTTAGTTCAGCTTCACAAAAGTTAGACCTACTTGAAGAATATTTGTCATACTGAGCGTTTCCTATTAATTTACATTAAAATATAATTTTTTATATCACATCAGAAAAATAGATCATCAAGTCTTGTGTAAGCATCAGTGAATTACTTTTAAGTCTTCTTGGAAATCATACATGTCATGGAGAGTTAAATAACATATCATTCACTCATTACAATGTTAATTAACCCCATAATGTTGGAAACTGTTGTTGATGTTATGTTATGGCATTTAATTGGACGGAATGATATTCTGCCAGCTATGTCTTCAGACCAGAGTTGGTCTCCCCAAGAAACTGTTGGATTGAGCTGGACAATAAGACACTGGACTCTATGCATGGCACATGCTTGCAATGAAAGAAACAAGACTGGATTTGAACTGTAATACTGCAACAAGGTGGAGCAATCCACCATGGGGGGGAGGGCGCAGGGAGGGGATGGGGGAAGAACATCAGAGCCTATGAAACGATGCTATAAAATGAAATGCAATAAAAATATATGTTTATACAAAAAGAAATTTAAATATGCTGCATTATATTTTAAAATAATGAAAACTGAGCAATCGTATTGGTTAGGCTATTTGATTGTAAGGAAATTATAAGGAAAACTTGTGGTTCACTTCCAAATCTAAATACTGTTTTAACAATTTTTATTAGCAATTCCAATGGCTATTATTTCTACTGAAAATGCAGACTATCATAGACAGACCAAAAAGTACCTCATTTTTCTCTATGCTTGTCATGACCAACCACGCATTCCATATTCTTTCTTCCAGGAAAATCGCTACTCACCATTGCAGTCAGGAAATTCTTAAGGAAAGCTTCCTGCTTGTAACACAGTATCCTTGGAGCAGGTCACAATTTCAAATCGGAAAAAAGCATGAATTATTTATAAGCATTAAAAATCATGAATGCTATTAATAAGGATGAAATATGAGACATGTATCTTATTTCCAAAAAAATAATTATTTAAGTAAATCTAACAACTCTTAGCTGAATAAATAGCATATGGATTGTGTATGAATAGCCTGCTTACTGATTCTAAATAGTTTATCCATCCCACATCTGTACTCATTCTATTTTTACTACAGCTCATATACATAGAAGAATATCACACAAATGAGTTGGAAAAACACTCTTGAAATGCTTGGCAGACCAAAGGTGCCTAATATTTGAAAGAAAATGCCATGTTGTATTCGCCTGGGTGCATTTTTATGTCTTTTTTTTCTTTTGTAACCAGAGACTGTGGACTCTACCTGTCTTCAGTACTGTTTGAAGAGTTTAAGACAGGGTGAAACATCACTAGATCTTTGTTACATCAGACAACCTAGGGAATTCATTGAGACAGGCAAGCTGAAGTGTGTGCTGAAAGGTATTCACTAGAGGATAGATGGGAGTGGATTTCAGAAAACAGATGATCTTGACAGTCAGTCTTTCTTCTAGAGAAATCATTCATTGGGGGTTCCTTGGAGAAGACAATAATTTTCTATGTAACTAGAGAGCTTTAAAAAATCTTAAAATAGTGGTGGGAGAGAGAGCTCTGGCTTTTTCAGAGGTGATTGCTGTCTATACAAGCTATACAAGCTATAGAATAAAACACAGACAAGCATACAGTTGCCTTTATGGCTTAGCTACTTGCCTTTTATTTTTGCATGTGTGTGTGTAACACATACTTCTGTAAAATGTCTTCTCTGCACAGCTGAACTACAAAGAATAAATATGGCTCTAAAAATGGTGGGGAGAACCCAAGTATCTATGTAACTGTGTCACATAATACAATGTAATTACTGAAGTTAAATAATAAATAATTAAAAAAAAATAAAAATAAAAATGGACCAACTAAAAATTTGCTGTTTCCTAGGCTATGGTGCTAATTTTATTTGTATCCTTATTTATGTTTCTCTCACACTCCATCCAGCCCTAGAGAAACTGGGGGAATTAGTCTGTAGCACAGATCTGATTATGATATTCTAGTATCTAAATTCCTTCAATGGTTCTTTATTGGGAAGTGAACCAAAATTCAGTATGGCATAAGCGACTATCATTATTGGCATGCTTATAGCTTCTGATTCATGCTTCATAAGATCAAAACATAAACTGCACTGGACTATTCCCAGAAAATAGCATAAGCCATTTAATTTTATTCTTTTGAGAATTCTATTCCTTTTGCCAGGAATGGACTGCAATGCATTCAATCAAGTTTAATTTCATGTTTTAGATTTTTTGTTTTGTTTTGCTTTGCTTTGCTGCAAGAGAGACAAAGAAAGGAGAGGAATGTTGAGTGAAGGAGGAAGAGAGAGAAAAAAAGAGAGAAGAGTCTAAGAGACAGACACCTAGCATTCTCTGGTTCACTCCCTAAATGTTCAGAATTTACAGGACCTGGTCAAGTTGAAGCCAGGAATTTGAAACTTAATCTGGGAAACCTGTATGTGAAAGGAACCCAACTACTTGACGTATCACTGCTCCCTAGAATCTGCATTAACAGGAAGCTAAATTGGAAGCAGAGACTGAAGTTCAAATCAGGCACTTTGAAATGCGACATGGGCATGTCAAGCAACGTTCTAACCTCTATATCATATGTCCACCTCTAAGTCCAGTTTTAACCAGTGTAAGTCTTTCATCTGCTGTGGAAGATAGGCAACCCAAACTGACAGTCTTCCAGAGCAAAATGATACATAAAATTAAAAATCTAAAGCAAACATCTAATAATGCAGAATTAGATACAATAAAATTATTACATATACATAATCAAGATAATAGTTTCTTTCAAAAACAAAAGGGAACCTGAAGAAAAAAGAAATCAAGACATACAAATGTTATCATTACTAGAATATTAAGAATGGTTGTGAATATCAGAAATATAATGGTTGAATATTTGAACAATTCATTTCCTTATTCTCATTATCTGAATGGTGGAAGAAGACAGGAAAGATCTCCATGGGTTTAGTCTTCAAACATCTGCAACAGCCAGGGTCGAACATGGCCAAAAACAGTAGTGTGAAATCAATAGATTTCCCACATCAATGACACAGAGCCTAGTACTTGAGTCATCTCTTGCTTTTTCCCAGAGTGCATTAACAGGAGTGTGAAATTGAAAACAGAGCTGGGACACTAGCCTGGGTAACCAATAAGGCATTCAGGTGTCATATGAAACAGCTAGTTCTCTAACTTAAATCAAACGGTTACCATTCCTAGTGTTCTTATATTTGCCTTCCTTTGTAACCTCTTCCAAGTTACTGCGGAGAGAGACTTCTGAAGCAGTTTTTAAGAAGCTCATGGGAAAGGTTATGAGGATGGGCCCTCTTCTTTCACTGAGTTTTGGCCTTCCCCCTGGCATTTCTCTCTTATTCCCATTTCTAGTATACCTCATCTCAAAAGAAGGCTGTACTCACTTTCTTCCCAGCCAGCGAACAAAGAATAAGAAACAAGAAAAACAGCACAAAAATTCTTTTGGCCAAGGTGTGTAATTCGACATTTTCAAAATAAATAATTGTGCATTAAAGCTAGAGGCAAGAAAATTGAGAGCAAGCTAAAAGAACAAAAAAAATCATATCTCAATTGCAGTTTTCTAACTCAAATAGGTAGAGATAACAAGAACATCCACATGTAATATAAGAACTCTGATTACAAAATCTGTGATTTCATGATTAAGGTTCCTTATAATTAAAAAAAATATTTATTTGTTTGAAAATCAGAAGGACACAGAGATAAGGAGATACAGGAAGGAGGGAGAGGGCAAGCTAGGAGGGAGGGGTAAATTCAGTCCTCAGGATTCCATCTCCAAATGGCCACTACAGCTATACCTGAGTCATGCTGAAACTAGGAGTCTAGAATTCCATACAGGTCTCCCACGTTGGTGACAGGAGCCCAAACACCTGGGCTGTCCTCCCCTGCCTTCCAAGGACATTAGCAAGGAGCAAGATTTGAAGAAAAGAAGCTTGGACTTGAACACATGTGTGGATATGGGATGATAATGTTGTAAGCAGTGAGTTAACAATTTGTTAATATAAATACTGAAAGATTCTCTCCCAGGTCTAAATCTACAGGCATCCATGAGAGGTTGTGATGCATTTCCAAATCATTTGAATTCCTGAGATTACTCCTTCATTAAAACTCTGATGACATAGGGTGCTAAATTAAATGACTTTTTTCGTAGTTTTTTGGAATGTTCCAGTGTAGTCATAAAGATTCTTTTCGCTATTGAGCTGCTCTAATAAGATAACAAGTCTCATGACAACAGTAGCAATATCCAGGTTTTGTCTTGAAACTGTCCATCAAAAATGGGCTTCAACAGAGTGTTATTGTGCTTTCAAGGGTAGGTAGCTGAATTGATTAATAAAAGGTTAATGATGATACAAACTTTAATTTTACCTTCAATTTTATCCACCCTATTCTCTCTGGAAGCTAAGGACCTGCAGTTTTCAAGATTGTAAATTATCAATTGTCTGCAGTAATTCCCTCTGAATTTTCTGATAGAGTTAGTGGTTTTTTTTTTTTTTTGTAATTGTTGTCAATTTCTACAACTGTTTTTTTGTTTGTAATGAACTCATTTGAAAAAAAATTAAAGCAATCTGTGTATCTGCTTAAAGTTGTTAGATGAGCAATTAGTGCTAAGTTTTCAACGCTGAAATTTTGTTTTACTTTGTTCATAAAATGGGAACAACAAACTCAATTGTTTTACCATCATTCTTTTTGCAAACGTAAGAACATTGTATTTTTAGAAACAGAGAAACTGAATGCTCTCAGTTTTCTTTTGATTGATTCTGCTTCTAAACTGTGATTTTCTATCATTTATGAGGCCAAACAAAATAGCAACTCTTAAATGAAAGGAGAAACCATTACTCATAGGGGATTAACGTCAAGCCTCGTGCATGCTCTTCCTTTTCCTTCCCATCTAAGGCTTGTGTTGATCACTCTGACTCACAACTAGGCTGACAAAATAAATCTGCCCACAAGTATAAAAAAATTCCTAGATTTCCATTGGTGTGAGAAGCTACAGGTGTGAATTCTCAGGACAAAGTCTAAATCTCTTAGTGAAGAGTAATAGATACAAAAATCATAACCTCAAATAAAATACCATTAGAATGGGAGATCTCCTAAGGCTGAGTGGAAGAAAAATGATATACAAAAAGTATTCTGGATAACACATTTAAATCAATAAAATAATATGTACTGTTTTCAAATTGTTCTCCTGATATTCAACGATTATAGAATACCTTTTTTAACCCTTCTGAGAACTTTAACTAAACAAAATGTACCTCAAAATTTACCTTTGAAAAGTAGACAGCTATTGCAGCTGACTCTGGCAACTACAGCTAGGTCGGTTCTGAGCTAAACTTCCCATCCTTATTCCTGTTTCTCTGGATAAGGACACTTCATGTACCATGATGGCTAAATCTGAAATGATGTCTGTTCTCACCAATCTACTGCACAAAGCCACAAGGGATAAAGCCCCAAATTAAGTTGAGTTATCATACTAAAACATACTTTTTGCAGTGATTGTCCAAAGGGCATATTGTTAGAGAATTGCCAGTCAGACTCCATTTCAAGAATCCTTTTGAAAAGTTTTCTGTTGGAGTTATTTAACTGGAAACATGTAAGCCTAAAATTGGTGCCAGCAACTTTATAGTGTTGTGGGAAAATCTCTGTAAACTGGAGAAAAGAAGGCCAGGACATAGTCAGAGTGAAAAGATGTAATGGGTAGTGCGAGAAGTCAAATTAAGTACTCCTACAGTTATGCACATTACAACCATTCCTTTTACAGTGAGGTCTTCTCTCCCACTCAAGTGTTTCCATATGAAAAATGTGCAAAATAATATTAACAGTGCTAAGTTGTTGCAGTAAATGACAGAAACATGAAAAGCGCAATGTAGGTGCTCATAAAATGTTAGTTCCTCAAAGATATAGTGGTCGTGTAGTTGAGTTGAGTATCAATTCAACACTATGGATATTTTTACTTTGTGAAATAAATGTCTCTTGATAGTTATAGTAAGTTATTAATCAACAGCTTAGCCAGGTTGGGAATATTGCCTATAGAACCAAACTCCAAATTATGTAGCAAGAAACAGAAAAGCATAGAAATGATTTGAAGGAGAGTGGGAGTGACAAAATGTAATTTAAGGGAGTAGCTAAATTGTAAATTGTTGATCTGAGAGGCTATTGAGACAAGACAAAATCTGGCAGATATGTAAGATTCCTATGTGAGAAAATTGCATGTAGATTGATGGCAACATGGGAAAGCTAAGATTTCACCGAGTAGTAGACCTGCATTACAGTTGCAATCACACCTACATGTGTTATAGAGTAAATCGTTTGTTATAGCTTATGTTTCTTCCATGTTCTTGTAGGATCTGGTGAAGCAATTTGTATTTGCTACTACTTTTGAGTCTTGTGTGTTCCCTGACTATTGCAGAGTAGGTAGTCAAGGAGCAAAGATGCATGCAAAATGAAGCACAGGGAGGACAAACAGGAATCCACAAGAACGAGCTGTAACACACCACAGCTTTCTACAACATCTGAATCTTTGATGTTGATGATGCAGGTGAATTGTAAGAGAAGCCAATGTCCTTTATCAGGAAACTAAACACACATTTGACCCGCAGGTCAGAGTTGATGAAGCAGAAGATCCGTCATGAACTGAAGGAGCAACTAGCCTGACTGTACTAACTACAGTGAGGTGAGGTGTAAGTCAGTGAGGATGGGCATTGATTGCCGAAGTGCATAGCCCTGCACGGAATTTCTCAGTGCGAACAAAGGTGCTGCTGTGTTGGTGTGGGAACTTTATGGAGGTTATTTCTATATCACATTAGTTTTCATGGATGTTTGTTTCTTTCGTTCTTTTGTGTTTTGCATTGCATTACTCTAAAAGAAAGTCCACACTGCTGGCACAGGCGCATAACAATCTAATCCTCCGACTGTGTGCTGGGATCCCATCATGGTGGCAGTTTGAATCCTGGCTGCTACATTTCCAATCCTGACCCCTGATAATGGCCAGAGAAATCTGAAGAGAACAGTCCAAGGCCTTGGGTCCCTGCATCCATGCAGAAGACTTGGAAGAAGCTCCTGGATCCCAGGTTCACACTGGCCTGACGCTGGTTCTTGTGGCCATTTCGAGAGTGAACCAGCAGATGGAAGATATAGCTCTTGCTCTATATCTCTATCTCTGTAACTGTTTCAAGTAAAAAGAAATTTTTTTTAGAAAGGAAGCTTGAGATCCCTTAGTCTTTTAGCAACAACATCCCCCTGAACTCCCCAGAACTAAAAGCAGCTAATAATTTTGGGGGGAAATATACCCGAAATGCATCCAGGTGTCATGTCAGTATTGGTCCCATTCTATTGTAGAACATATTCACTTGTACAGGCCTATCTTCCCCCCCCTTTTTTTTACAAAGCAGCTTATGGAAATTTGAATTAAATCCCACTTTTTTGCTATTATAAATAATACTATTATGGACTATGGTGCACATGATGTCATGTTGACTTCTATTATCATTTCTCATGGGCTATAAACAAAAACACTGTTACAGCACTAAGGTGGTGGCCAGAACTCTTTAGCAGCTGTGCTATTTTCTATTCCCACAATAAATGAATGGGGCTTTTGATTTAAAAAAAAAAGATTTTATTTTACTTCAAAACAGAGTTACAGTGAGAGTATTAAAATGACACACATGCACAGAGAAAGAAGGGGGGGAAGAAGAGAGAGAGAGAGAGAGAGAGAGAGAGAGAGAGAGAATTCAAATGGTCATAAGATCAGCAGTCAAAGCTGGCCCAGGTTGAAGTTTGGAGCCTGGAAGCACATCTGCATCTCCCACGTGACTGCAGAAGCCCCTAAATGTGAGCCGTGTTCCGCTGCTTTCCCACGTGCATTAGCAGGGAGGTTGATTGAAACTGAAGTAGCTGGGATAGTAGCTTGGGCTGTTGTGCCACAATGCCAGCTACATCTTCTACATTTTGATAGACTTACTTTGTAGGACAGGGTAATTGTTTTTAGCAAATGGCCACCAAAATAATAGGATAGTGAACCTTTCTGTTTGCAACTCTTTTTTAAAATATTTTTTCATAATCTAGTTCCATAAACTCAGGAATTTCATCTTCTACTCTTCCCTCTTCCCCTCTGCCCTCAGTGTTTTCCTTTTTGTTATTAAGATAGCACAGTCCTTAAGCAAGTCACAAGTTAATCATTCTGCTATTTAAGCATATCATGGCATTACAGGCACAGACATGTTTTCATGCCTAAGAAAAAAATATGTAAAAAGCACACACACATCCTGACATTGCAGAGAAAGAGAAGTCTAAAATAGTAAAATGTTAATGTTAATAAGTGGTTTGTTTGGAGGAAGGATATACTCAGATTTGAAAGAATTCTTACAAGTTTTTTAAACAAGTTTGAAAGCATTTTAAAACCATTTTTAAAATATATAATGCATATTAAAAGGCAGCATGTAAAAAGCATGTTACACTTTAAAACTTATTGTAATAATTATTGCCTTATTTGAACTTAACTAATCACGTCCAGATAATTTTTACCCACTTTTTCCAAATAAAGAAAAATAAGAAAAATTCGGATTCATGCAAGTTCAAAAGTTTTCCAGGAAACATGATGTCATCTTTGAAATGGTGTAAGATATTAATGTATGCCCAGTGTTCTTTTTACAATTCCATGCTGCTTTTGAAAACATTTTTTTTGCACAGAGTAGTTTAGAATTACAGAATTTATTAAAATAATTTTATGGATTGGTAGGAACAGCAAAGAGACAAGGAACTGAAAGGCAAGTCATGTAAAATCCCTGTAAAAACAGCAAAAATCTATGCATTCATTAACTCGCCACTAAAATCTCAGGAAAGGCAAAATTCCCAACCTACAAAACAATTGGCAATTTCTATTTATTAAAATTGTGAATTTTGCATTTTGCAACTTCTAAATCAAGAAAAAAAATTCCTTTTGAATGTTTTATAATTTTTTTCTATTTGCTATCTGTTGATATCTTTACCTAATGGAATGTTAACTCTGTGACTGAAATTATAAAAATTAAAGGGAAAAAAAGAAATGAGGAAGGAGCAGGAATGGGAGCGGGAAATGATAGGCTGGAACACACAGCCCTGCGGCTAAAGCTGTATCGTGAAATATGTGAAACTTGTTTTCTTAATAAAAGATTTTAAAAATCAGGTTAAGTTCACATAAAGAAGACTTCTGACCTTTTTTGTAGAACTTAAGCACTGGTAAATGTGGAACTCATACAGCTTATTTTCTTCTAGAGCAATTAGAGATGAATTATTTTCATATCCGTATCTTCCAAAGACAAGGAAACAAAAGGTGGGTCCAGTGTGATGGTTCCCAGGCTACTCTCCCAGGTTGCAATGCCAGCATCCCACATGGGCAGCAGTTCTAGTCAGGGCTGTTCCACTTCTTTTCTAGCTCCTTGTTTACGGCCTGGGAAAGCAGCAAAAACACAACTCCTTGCGACCCAGCATCCAGGTGGGAGACCCGGAAGTAGCTCCTGGTTCCTACCTCCTGATTCCTGACTCCAGGCTTCTAGCTTCAGATGAACCATGGCAGTCATGAGAGAACCAGCAGATGGTAGATTTCTCTCTTGCTAGCTCACTCTCTCTGTCTCTCCTTCTTTTTGTAAATCTTTCAAAGAAAAGACAAATAAATTCTTTTTAAAAAAGAAATGATGTGCCAATACATGACAAGAAAAATAGGAGAAAGAAATCATGATTATGAAAATAAAGTGCATTCTTTGTATCTAAAAAAATCCCCAAAAAACAATTGGCAATTTCTGATTATCAAAATTGTGAATTTTGCATTTTATAATTTATCAATAAATATAAATTTCCTTTCAAATATTTTGTAACATACGTATAAAACAAGATAGAAAATATTTTATGCACTTGTCATGATGGTTATAAACATTTTCTTATGTATTTTTCTTAAGCAATAGGGCGGTTATGGCACATATATAACATGAAGCTAATGAGATAATAAAGAATAGACAACTATGTCAGTTATTCAGTAACCTACAAGTAATATTCCCATGTATCCATGCTAAAATTTATGTAAAGCTTTCAGAAAAATCTTCAATATTATAAATGTAATAAGAAATATGTCCAGTAAAGAATAACACTGAGAAACAAGATTTTAAAAGTCATTTTTTCAGCTGATCTATTATTGTATTTTAACTAACTTTTCTGAAGCTTGTTCAAAGCAAGAGTTACTCATAAATGTTACACATTTATTATTTAATATATTTAGTTCCTTTCTTTTCAAAAATCTTAGAAAAACATCTGAAATGTCCAGTTATAGCATACTTGACATTGAACTGGAGCAAGTACTGCTATTATTTTTGACACCAAGTATCTGAAGCATTTCATGTGCTGAAAAGGTATTCAAAGAACTAAAATAAATCTTTAAAAACTGGTATAACAGATACTGTGACTAACTGAAAAAAATAATGGCATGCTTAATGGAAAGAGAAAGGAGAAGGAAGTGGCACATTAAATCAAACCTAGTTGAATCAGCGAATGTCTGCTGTGTAAATAAGCAAAGTGAACATGGTTTCCAGGTGAGACACGATGAGGTAAAGGAGCAAGATGACAAACTGGGATTCCTCTCCCATTTGTATCTAGGCTGATCTGGCACATACTGGTCCTGCCCTTTGTACCTTGTCTTTTTCATCCCTGAAGTATTTTCATTAGCTAAGTGCTCTGCAGGCAATTCTCCTACTTAGCAACCGTCCCCTCTAATTGTGAACTTTTCCATGATTTTGCAATCAGTGGCTTACTGATAGGAGCATGCAAGCTATTTGAAATAGAAACTATTTATTCTTGTACCTGTACAGTACAGCACAGCATTTCTCATTTCTTTAAGACGATTTAAATTCCCAAGAAATATCTTTCATACTGCACAAGAGTTGTTGAGTTTCAAAGGCTAGTAAAAAAGCTAAGACAAAGTGAGAAGACAGGATGCTGGGATTCAACTGAGTATAGACCAGAGGAGTTCCTGGCTTCCCCTGTCTCAAACACTTCAGGGCCTATAGGCCTTTCCCAGAAAGACTGTGTTGGCACACAGGATCTTCCAAGACTGATAAATGCAAGAGTTGCTGAGAATAGAAACTGTTACAAAGCTGTCTTTGGAATGTGATCATGGGAACCCCCACCCCACTGAATTGTGTGTATCTCATCATTATGGCAGTGGTGTTTTTTGAACTGGACAGAAAATGAAAACTCAAATGAAACCCAAAATATCTTATTGTCTTCTTTCATTTACTTATTAAAATAATCATATTTTTATTTTAAAATTCATAAATAAATCCACTGATATGAGGATAAAATAAGATAGACACACTGACTGTATATTAAATTTAAAATGCAAGGACTTGGCATTTGGCCTCATTGTTAAAGCACCAGTTTGGAGGCTCACATTCTGTGTTGCAGTGCCTGGGTTCAAGTCCTGGTTGTTGGCTTTAGGCTGATCCAGACCTGCCTAGCTGTTGCTGGCATTTGGAAAGTGGACCAATGAATCTGAGTTCTCTCTCTTATAAACAAAGAAAAATGTTTAAAATGCAAATAATACGGTCATTGCAAGACAGTAAAGCACAAGTTACCAGTGAATAAAAATACAAAGTTTTTGCAAAGCACTTTGTGATTTGCTGGATACTTCTATACTGTATAATATTATCTTCACTGCAAGCTATGGTTTATAAGGAGACCAAGGCTCAGAAGAATTAAGCAGCTTGCCCCATGATAAGCAAGAGCAAGAGGACTTGATCTCAGATTCCTTTTAACAGAAGTCCTGTTCTTTCTAGTATGCTGCCAATCAATGTGTTTTACTGTGTTTCCGTAGTCATATATATTTCTTTTGAGAAAACACGCTTGATTTTGAATCTGTATTTGTTCTACTGTCATGCTGCCAGTTCTCACTATGAGTGGCAGTCTTCATTGTACAGGGAAGCAGCCAGATGTTCAAAGCCACAAATGCACACAGCACCTGTAGAGTCCTCCTAGAAGAGAATTGCTCTGCATTTGTCTCGTTGTACCCACAAGATTCTAGTTTATGGCAGTAAATGGACCCTGAGAGCTTGTCTGGAGATTCTAGCAGGGGAGCACAGCTACTCGTATATCCTTGACTGAAGACCAGTCCTCCTCTAGCGGGGATGGTCCTCCTCTTCGACTGGTCCTCCTCTAGTGGGGATGGTCGTCTTCTTCGACCAAGTGCGCAACTTCGGGAGGGACGCACATGGAGCCGTGAGGGAGGAAGGGGGCACCTGCCTAGCCAGCCAGATCAGCCGAATCAACCCTGATGATCAATGGGGTGACAGATGTCGCAGCCAGATTGCCCTCACATCCATATGGCAGTAAATGACTGATGACACAGAGAGGCCATTCCACTGAAGTATTTTTAATACTTTTGTTTCTCCAGTGGTGGAAATATGCCACACAAAGCAGGACCATGTGGAGGAAGTATCAAATTTTGCTCACATGGCAGAAAGAAATAAGGAAACCAAAGTCCACAGGTAATCTGTGTGAAAGACAAGTGAGGGCAAGATAAACAGTTTAGGGCCGATTAAAGAACTCTAGCAGTCTTGAAGGAGTAAGTGCAGCCCCTAGTTTTCTGGTACCTGGCCCTGGGTTGATTTTTGAGCAGGAGAAATATTGGCTTGGGATGTGAATTTAGACAGAGGAATGGATTTCTGAATATAACCTCTTAATTGTGGGGGAGATGTAATCAAGCATGGCCTTTAGTTTGGCCCTGTAATTAAAAGATATCAAATAGAGAAAAGCACAATCTAGCAATGCAGAAAAGAGTATTAGATTCATAATATCATGTTATTTCTTCTTTATAAGGATCTAATCTTTTATTTGTACCTTATTCTGTTTTCCAATGTTTCAGTTTTCTAGTGTCTTGTAACAAACCATCTCAAAACATTGGATTAAATCAAGTGTCATTTTATTTGCATAAGATTCCATGAATGAGAAATTCACTCAGGATCTAGCTGTTGATTTTTTTGCTGTACATGAAGTCAGCTGGAGTCATTCATTCAGCTACACTCAGGTGGCAGCTGTGCTGGACAGAGAAATCCCAGAAGGGAACTTCAGTCTCTGTCTGATTTGCGGGCATGCTGCCCCTTGCTGTTGCCTCTCTTCCTCTAGGTGTCTAATTTGAACCTCCTCAATGCATGGTGAGCTCAGGGTGATTTAACTGCTTACAGGGTGGCTGGTTCCCAATATGGAACACACTAGGTGATGAAGACAGAATCCTCAAGGTTGATAAGATCTTGTCTCAAATTTTAAGTCATTGCATTGCATTTTTACTCATCAAGTCACAGGACTAGTGCAGATTTGTGCTTATTTTCAATTGAATATGTCATTCTCTGTCGGAGAAACCTGAGTGTAGATCAATGTAGCCAATTTAAACCAGAGGCTTGATTAAATGTTTAAAACAAAACAAGTAAGCAGAAATCATGCTATGTCACCTTTTTAATCTCTGTAAGAACAGATTTAACAGAATGCCAGATAGTTTCTAAAATATATTATAAAGTTAGCAAAGAAAGTATATAAGATTTATATTAAGAATGTAGCTAGTTAGGTTAAAATAACCAGGTAAAATCATAAAAAAGGAGAACACTCTAGTGCCATATGTTCTAGGCATAAAATTCTGTATTATGGCAGTACAAAAATATATCTGAAGAACACAAAGTACTCCATAGAAGTTACTGGTAAAAATAATTATTCAGTGGTAGAAATCTGATTTTTCAGGAGCCAGCCTTGTGCATAGTGAATAAAGCAACTGCTAGCTCCACTGATCATCCACAAAGACTTCGAGTCCTGGCTGCTCTGCTTCGAATCCAGCTGCCTGTTAGTGCACCCGAGGAAGCAGAAGATGGCCCACTACTTGGCCCTTTGGTACTTGCATGGATCACCCAGACAGAGTTCCTGGATATCGCCTTCAGCTATTTCTGCATTGGAACAGTGTAGGGAAGCTCTCTCTCTGCTTCTTCATCTCTGTCACTCAACCTTTTAAATAGGTCAATAAATTCCGAAAGGAATACATCCATTTTTCAGTTGTTTAGATTTGGAAGTACAAATTTATTTGGCATTATGCTTCTTTCTGTATAATCTGAGGGGAAAATGCTGGATCATCTTAGTCCCAGGGCAGGAACACACCTGAACAGTTCAGGTGGAGTATCACACGATCATTTCGAAGAAACCAGCTGAGCTGCTTGATCCTGGCCGAGGGTTAAGGTGCAGATTCTCAGTTTGTGATGAACTTGTGTAGTGATACTTCGTGGGCTAAAAGAAAGATATTGGGAATTCCAGGTTTTTATTTTAGCACATCAATGTCACTTTCTTAGAATTTCTTTTCACTCTGAGAAAATGTTATTTTTATAATAAATAGAAACAGAAGAGGTTCTGGGTATTTTGTTCAGCTGGTGATAATGAGGGCCAGAGGGTGGAAGCTGTGCCTGTTCAGTCCTCTTTCTAAGTAGGGCAGAGGGCTTCACAATCCTCCAGGTGCAGTTCTTTTTTTTTTTTTACATATTATGCATTTTATTTTTTATTATTATTAATAACATTGCATTATGTGACACAGTTTTATAGGTACTGGGATTCCCCTCACCACTCCCCAAACCTTCCCCCCATGGTGGATTCCTCCACCTGTTGCATTACCGCAGTTCAAGTTCAGTTGAGATTCTTTCATTGCAGGCATGGAGTCCAGCATCTTATTGTTCAGATAAGTTCAACAGTTTCTTGGGGAGACCATCTCTGGTCTGAAGGTAGAGTCGGCAGAGTATCACCCCGATCAATTAAAAGCCCCAACATAACATCAGCAACAATTTATAACATTATAGAATTAATTGACATAGTATTGAGTAACCAATATATTAAAAAAATGCAAGTTTTTAACCACATCCTGTGACTTCTTCATTGACACAGGTGCAGTTCTTGAAAAAAGCAGTCTTAGGGACACGTGAGTACGATAAGGTTGTTGGAAAGACTACTGCCAGGTGGCTTAGTCTATATACCACCCTCTGGTGACAGACGAAACCAGGAACATTTTCATGTCATCTGAAAAGTGAAATGCGTAGTCCAGCTGCAACGTGTGTACATGCTGAAGAGTTGCAGCCAGAAGTGCCAGGGATCAATAATTCCCCAGGCCTTGGGCCTCAGTTCCTGCCGCCTGGTGGCTTCAGAGGTGCTTTGTGGCCCTCTCAAGTCACAGCTTCTCTGAAGAAGTGTCCACGCCTGACACAAACCAGAGGGAGCTGTTGATTCTGCCCCGTGAATATTCATCTAAGTCTTGGAGGGCTCTTGAGAGGGGTCACAGGGACCAGGAATGAGGAAGAAAACATGAAGCTCCTGAGCCCTGAGTGAGGGGAACAGGGAAGGAAGGGTTCACAGACCTTGGCACTGGTGGGATAGTCTAATGGGCATGTGGTTAACGGGAACATTGGGATCCTACATATTTTGTCTACTGATTCTATTCTACTCTTCCCAGTTGTTCCCTGTGAGTTGATACCAAGTTGTCTGTTCATTCCATCCCTTCAAGTTCAGTGGTAGCTCCCCAAGTTACTATTCAATTCTGCTCACAGTACTGACCAGAAAATTTCACATTTTCCGGACCTCAGAGCTCTCTGAGAGAGACCAATAGTGGTTGCTTCATCTGATTTTCTCTCC
Source organism: Ochotona princeps (assembly GCF_030435755.1). NCBI lineage: Eukaryota > Metazoa > Chordata > Mammalia > Lagomorpha > Ochotonidae > Ochotona > Ochotona princeps. Next base: position 98,208,950 of record NC_080865.1, read on the forward strand.
GACTCCCTCTGCTTTAAGATTGTAGGAAGAGGACTAGCAAATCACTTCATTATCTTTGGATCCACATCAGATTTGCCTGCACCCAATGAACTCACGGGAGTTCAGGCACATTAATGTTTTTCAGCAGAAGAACATCTGTTTTCAAGTCATAGTCTCAGTGGTATGACTCCACCAACCAATGACTCTTCTGGGTTCAGACAAACTAATTCTAAACACTCAGTCTCCAAAGTGACCGTTCCCACACGCAGCTCTTTGTACATGGGTCAATGAGATAGCAATGCCCATCATCTGGCCAGTGTTACCACAGGAAGGGAGCTCCTAGCAATAGAACTCAGTGCCTGGCTGTTCAGGGAAGAGCCGGATACTATCATCTCTGCCCTAGCCAAACCCATCCTGCAGACTGAGCTGGGAATGTGCATGATGGCTGGAAATGCACTGGCGTGTCCCCACAGCTCCCCTTGGGTTTATCCACTGCACATTTCCGAGGTATCTAAGAAACTCTAGCAAATATCAAAGATACAAGTTTGAGTGAGTGCTGACCGTTGTCTGCTGCCAAGGAGCTTCTCATCTATTGGATGAGCTCATGGTGCAGCTGCGAGCGAGCTCCTTGGAGAATACAAGCTTTCATAGCTCTATTCCCCCCCTTTCCCTACTCTTCCTGCTGGCCAGTGTATTGCCTCATCTTCTTTCTACTTGGATCTTTTCCCTGGTTCTCTCTCGCAGCCTCCCACTTGCACAGATGATTTGTCAGTGAAATAACTGAACGGGATTTCCTTTAAAATCCATTTTGTAGTTTATATGTCTAATTGATCATCAGATATGCCAAGTAATTTGAAAGACAATTTTGGAAACTTTATTCAGTCACCTCCTTTTTGATTTTTATCTCAACTTTGGCATTTTGTGATGCTTTCATTCACCAAGTACTCATGAAACCACTTCTCTGGGCCTGGCATTAAGGAGACAGCAAGTAAGAAACAATGCTTGTCTTTGCACTGCACTTACAGTCCACAATGGGGGCAAAAAATGAACAAACGGCTCTATAATGTGGTGGCTGGGAGTTTGATAAATCCTGTCTATAAGCATACTAAGGTAAGGGGTTACAGATTGCTGACAGCAAACACGGAGCTCAGAAACATGGTGTGGTCAGAAGAGCCCTGCGTGAACGTCCTGGGAGGCACCAGGTGAGTCAGAAGGAGTAGAAGACACAAAGACCTGGAAGCTGGAATTATTCGATCTTTGTGGGAAAAATCAGGGAGGATGATGTGATTAGGCACAGCGGGGCATGAAAACATACAGAGACTAGGCAGGGCTTTATAGGCTAAGGGTAAGACTTCGCTTTTTCTTCTTAGAAAAGTTTTATTGTTAAGTCGATCTTGACACTAGAATGCTGGGCTTTATATCACTGTCTATGCTTACAATGTCAGGATGCACTTAAATAACAGAATGATGGACTTGTGGGGAAAACAGTGGGGGTGGAGGTGGAAGAAGCTGTAGGGGAAACTTCTGAATCTAAGAAACTGTATCATGAAAAATAAAGAACTAAAAAAAAGGAAATAGCCACAAATGGCTGGACCTGAGGTAGTCCAAAGCCAGGAGCCAGGGGCTTCTTCCAAGTCTCCCACGTGCACGCAGTGATAAAGCCCTTGGGCCACTTCCAATGCTTTCCCCTAGCCACTAGCATGAAGCTAGATCAAAAATGGAGCAGCCAGGACGCCTGTATGGGATGCAGGGATGCAGTGATGCGATACAGGTAGAGGCCTTATCAACTATGTCACAGCACCAGCCGTGTTGCTTTTTATTCTAAGTGATAGGTGAGATTATTGGAGGGTGTTAAGCAAAGGAGTGACTGGGATCTAACTGCTGTGGTAAAGCACTGTGGTTGCTACTCTAAGCGGAATAAAGGGCAGGAAGAACAAAAGAAAAGCTAAGTGATTATCTTTAGCGATCTGGCATCAGGCTCCTAATGGTAGGACAAGAATGACTGCATTTACTTTCAACAACCATTTGAATAATCACAAATTTAAAAAAGAAAAACACAGCCACTAAAGAACAGAAAGGTCTTAACGGTTTACTCATTGCTAAGTAAACAAAGCCATTACCAAATGCTCCAATAGCAGGACTTTAAAGACTCGATTTTTAAATAGAGTCCAAGATGAGAACAACATCTTCAGCGGTGACCAGATGCTTATTTTGCAAGACTTTGTAAGTTGGTGTTCAGGACTTTTTAAAGGGATATCTACTAAAGAAAAGTCCCGTTTCAAATATGGCTTTGGGATAAAAGACCTCCTCAGGTCTTCATGACTCAAGGATGGATGTTTCTTGTAGGACAGTCAGGTCATCTGTAGTTAGCACTTTTCGGGTGGTGCTAAAGTAAGCAACACGTTATATTAACAAAACATCACACAGATCGAAGTAGTGCCAGCAGATCAGCGAAAGGACAGTGAATTGCAAGTCCCCTAGGGAGAACGGTAGTTAATTCTTTCAACTTGTCCAGTATGGCTGTTCCGGAGCCAAGGGTCTCCAGCAGTCGCTGGGCCTTGATGTTAAGCAGCTGCCACTAACGGGGTCTGGCTCTCCTGTAGCGCCGTCACCGGCCTGCTGCTCTGCGACTCTGTGCTGGGCAGCGCGCCCTTCCCCGGCCACTCCCTCCCTGGACCGATCCCTGCCAACCGTCGGGGCACCCTGGCCACGCCTCCGCTATGTCCTGGCCTCTTCGCCATTCCCTGCCGTCCCCGCCTAGACGCGCCGGCGCACCGGCTGCCAGAGTGTCCTCGTGGGCGGAGTTTGCGCAGTCGCCCCTAACTCAGCGGTCTCCTTCCCCACCCCTGACCACGGCATTTGAGCCAACACGCACTTCCTGCAAGGCCTCTTGCGAGCACCTTGGCCGAGCCGACCGGATTCGAGCGCGCCCAGCTCTTTGCACATAGTCGCGATGGTGGACGAGCTTGTGCTGCTGCTGCACGCACTCCTGGTGCGGCACCGCGCTCTGAGCATCGAGAACAGCCAGCTGATGGAACAGCTGCGGATGCTGGTGTGCGAGAGGGCCTGCCTGCTGCGCCAGGTACGTCCGCCGAGCTGCCCGATTCCCTTCCCTGGAACGTTTAACGGCGAGAGCTCCCGGCTCCCTGAGTTTATCGTGCAGACGGCCTCTTACATGCTCGTGAACGAGAACCGATTCTGCAACGATGCCATGAAGGTGGCGTTCCTCATCAGTCTGCTCACCGGGGAAGCGGAGGAGTGGGTGGTGCCCTACATCGAGATGGATAGCCCCATTCTAGGAAATTACCGGGCCTTCCTGGATGAGATGAAGCAGTGTTTCGGCTGGGATGACGACGAAGATGACTTCGACGACGATGACGAGGATGATTACTAGGCCCGGAGCCCCCGAGGCCCCCGGAGGGGGAGGGGGAGCCATGCACGCAGCCACCCCCCCTCGCCACCCCCACCCCTCGCTCGCTCCCCACACCTGGAGCTGCTGCTGCTGCACTCCCCCTCAACCTCTTGTTCACTCCTTTATTCTCTGCTCTCCATTTCCTCCCCGCCACGCCGCGCCACCACCCCCTCCAGGCCCCGTAGTGCTTTTGCCTTTGTTCCAGGGGTATAGCTACAGTTTCCTGCTGCTGAGGCTGGGTAGGAGCCTCCTCCTGAAGCCTGTAGTCATCTACTTTGCCTAGTCACAGGTCGGCTCCCCTACTAATCCAGGCTGTGTCCTGAGCTGCAGCTCTCAGCCACCAGGCCCCTATTCCCAACTGCTCAGATGGCCCTGCCGCTGCCACCTGCCTTGCTGCCAGGCCTGCATCTGCAGAGACTTCACGCTGCCACTTCACTACCACCCACGGCGACCCACCGCCTGGAAGAGACTCTGACCAGCACAGAACACTTTTCACTCGCTGCATCTTTAGGACATTGATTTGGACAGCTCACCAACCCCTGATGGGGCCATTCTTTAAGCTTGCTTAGTTACCTACTTTCCAGGGGGCCTCCTCTGCCTGGCCGGAGTGCTGCAGGGGCCTGGTATGCCTGGCAGCCAAATTATTGACATTTCTTTTCTCTTATGCACAGCTGTCATTTTTCTTTCATAATTACAGCAGTCCCTCAAATGTGTGCAGTGAAACCAATGATTCTGACAAACAACTAAGCAAGAATGTACTCAGCCCAGATCCTTGATACTACCTGGAAAAAACATTGGCATTATTTTCAATAAATATCAAGCACTACAGAAATGGAAAAAAAAATGATTGTCTTTTAATGATTAAGTGCTATCTTTGGGGGCTGCCGCTTACACACTGACGCCTGTTCCCCATCAGGTTGGCGGCGGGGGCAATGCTATCTCATTATTGCCTAACGTCGTCTTTGGCCTGCAGACAACAGCGTCCAGAGGGTTTGCAAAAACATTCCAGTACTTTACTTACCAAAGCCAAAAGGGATGTCTTCTGGGGCCTCCGGGGTGGCATTGATAAGGGGTGGGTAGCCATGTGGCTTGTCGTCCCAAACCAGGACACTTGCCAGTGGAAAGGGCCACTGTTCATAATTAGGGGGACAGTGGAAAGGGATATTAATAATTATGGGGACACAGCAGGTAGAAACCTGAACGTGAGAGGGCTGCCTAAATTTCAGGGGAAAGCACGTTTTCTGTGAACTTTGCGAGGCCCCTACATGCAACACTGAACTTTGGGTCCCCTTAGCTCTGCAGGGAAGCTGTCCCTGGACTTTCAGTGCCTATGCCGCTGTGGACTGCAGCTTCTGACGAATGAGAGCTCACACTGGTTTTGAAAATGGATTCATTTATATTTTTATTCTTATCTTAATGTATGTAAAATGAGTAGAGTTCACATTTTTCACAATACAGATTGAAAAACATAGGGATTCCACCCACTCCTCTTCCCTTCCTCCTGTGCCTATTTTTCACAAATTACTACAGTAGCATGCTTATTTACAGTAACAAGCTTAACTTTTTGATATTTAAACGTATCATGACATGGCAAGTAGAAGCAGAAAAAAGAAAACAAAACCCAATTCATATAGTAAAAATACACAAGTGAAAGTGGACATCCCTCTAAACATAATCTAGGAGTGAGGTTAGCACACTAGGAATGAGGTGATATATATAGCTGTAGACTCACACTGTTTTAATACTGCTTTCAGGCACTTGGAGGTACTTAAATGCTATATCCTGGGTAAGTAAACCATAATCAGTATAGTTTGATTTTAGCATTTCATCCTCCTTGGGCAAGTATTGCCAGGTTTCCTCCCATACAAGTGCCCAACATCCATGTTTATGCAAATTGGCAAGACACTTGATTATCAAATGAACCAGATACTGTACTGAAGGTTCCCAGGGCTCAGGTGGGTGTGTGCTGAGAAGAATGTCAATAGCTTTTGGAAGCCATTTTCCTAGCTTAAGTCACTGCAATGTTAACACAGAGGTGCTTGGCTGTATGGCTTGTGAGGGCTACCTCTCGAAGCCAGGAAGAATTCAGGAGGACTTCAGGGGTTCAGAGTTTTTATTCTTCTTTATGTCTGTCCAAAATGTCACCATTATGCTAGGCCTGGAGCCACTCTGACCTCAGAACTTCTAATTAATTCAGATTGTGTGTGTGTGTATATATACATGCTTGTATATATATATAAATAAATGTGTATATAAACATTTTATGTGTGTATGTACATATATGTGTGTAAACACACACATATAACGTTATATAGAGAGACTGCTGTAGGCTTTAGACACAGGCTCCTATTCTTTATATGTGCTGGTAAACCTCAGAGTATGGATTAGATGGTCATCTTGTCGGTCACCTCCGAGATATAAATTTAGACCCTGCCCCTGGGGTCTGCCATCTCGTGAGCCCGAGGAGCAAAGTCTTAGGCAGCAGGTCTCTGGCTACCAATTTGGCTTTCATAGAAAACTGTCAGGAGAGCACAGGACTGCAGCAGTTCCGAGAGAATGAACATGAGATCCTCACCAGACTCTGCTTCCTCTTCGGCATCTGATAAAGGCAAAAATCAGTTTCACTTGGTGAACAAACAGAAGTCCAGTCAGGAGTCATTTCTTGTACCTAGGACAACTCTTTTGGCATGGTGGGGGCAGGAAGATATATGACTTGACAAAGGAAGCTAAGGCCTGGGTAGACATGAAATCTAGGGCTCTTTAGATAACTGCTCGCTCCAAACCTGAATAAAAGTGTGTGCTAATCTCCCCATCTCCAAAGGAAGCATACAGAGACGTGTGGATGAGAGACAGATTAAGCCTCAGGTATGATACGTGTGAATTCAGATAGTCAGGCTCCTTCTAACTAGAAGAACTGGGACTGTGGTTGTATGTAGGGTACGTGGTGGGTGGCCAACAGCTGAAAGCCAGGTAATAGGAGCTGTGCAGATCAAAGGTTGGCCATTTAATTCATTTTCCCTCCCCCCCCATGGGAAAACTATTGTGGAGAGAGGCTAGAGAGATTTAGTGAGTGTAATATGGCACTTGCCTGCCCAGTGGCTCAGATCTGTTTATTGTGTCTGTGGTGAAAACTAGGTGATAACTAGTTACAGGTTAGTGCCAGGCTGTGATTAGATCTGTGAGTGATCCTTCTAGTATAATAGTTGACAAGAATAGGTGGCATATACTACTTATCATGAAGCCAAGCAAATACATACTCTGTAAAAAAGACGGGCCCCCCATCAGTTGAGGATGTCATGGAAACAGCATCTGGGTAGTGTCCAGGAGAAATAGGCGAAGGAGCTCAGCGATCTGCAATGTTTGCTGAGCGTGAGTGCATGTACACATGGGCTTATGGGATGAGTGTGTTAGCTGATGTACTTTATCACCATGGAAGAGCAGATCATTCTCTGAGATGTAGGGAAGGCAAATAGCACAGTCATTTCCTTAGAGGCAGATTTCACAATAAAAGCACACATAATGGAGAAAGACTGTCATTGAAAAAGCAATTGGTGATAATGGTATAAGCATTGCAAAAGACAAGTCAGAAGGAGATAACCATGTCTAAAATAAAAATAGCACTATACTTTGATCAGCACACGATGTGTGCATGATCGAAACATCATAATGCAGTCCTTAAGTAAGTACAATTATCATTTTTTTAACAACACTTGGCCAATAATGCTAACCCCAAATCTCTCAACGAAAAATCTAATCATCAACCTTAGGTTTTCTTTCTTTTGCCTGGAATAGCTGTAAGGATTTATTCTTTTGTCCTCAAATATTATAGTTTCTAGTTTTATTTTTTTATAACCTCAAGATGAGTGTTATCTTGCTTGAAAGAATTAGTAACACTGTGGCCAAATTTGTACACAGAACAGAAGCTCTCTGTATGTGGAGGGTTTGGGAGACAGGAGGCATGGGTGTGAGGTGCTGCAAATGATAGAATAGCCACACCCAGCACGACACACGTTGTGATGCAGCAACTTAAACCCCACTTGTGATGTTAGCATCCGTTGTTGGAGTGCCAGCTGCTCTGCTTCGGATCCAGCCCCTAGACAATCGTCCTGACAAAGAGGAAAAAGGCATGAGCTAGGGTACTCTCTTTCTCCCTTTCTTGGTCACTTTGTCTCTTAAACAAACACCTTTTTGCAAGTGTAGTCTGATGGGGAGCATTTGCGCATCTCTGTTTCTATCCTGCGAGGCTGATATCTCTGTTATGACTCTAAACAAATGTGTTTCTGCATTGATTGTATGCATAACCCTTGCGTATCATGCCCTTTCTCTAAATGAACAATAATGTTACCTACACATTTATGTCATATATTTATATTTTAGTTAATGTTCTTGTTTAGTCAGTGTTTTATTTGTTTACAAGAAAACAATTCCTGTTCTTCTTTAAGGCAGACTGACAGTGGGGCTGGGGACAGAGAGTAAGATCATTTATAAGATTCATCGAGTCACTACCCCAAATGGTCACCAATAGGCCACGGCAAAACCAGGAGCCGGGAGCTCCATTTTGAACTCCCTAGTGGATATCAGGGGCCAAATATTTGGGCCACTTTTCTCTGTTTTGTCAGGCACACTATCAGAAGAGAGCTGAATCAGAAGGGGAGTAGCTGAGACTGGAGCTGGATTGTTTCAAATGGTGCCTAACCTGCTATGCCACAAATGCTGGCTCTTTTATGGTCAGTGTAATTAAATCTACTAGGCAATTTATAATCAATCAACTGAGGATTCAAAGCTGTTAATCAAGTGTTTATATACCTCGTTTAGAAAAACAATTTTAAAATAATAGCAGTGAAAGAAAGCAAATTATGTCTCAATGATAGCTAAAGCAATTTTGACATTTCTGATTTATCTGTTTTCTAGACATAATTTGCACTACTGTTTAGGACTTTCAGAAGCTGTTCAATCGAATGTACACAGAAATATTCCTTCCATAAACAAATGTAGAGATAATGGTGGGAAAATTAACCCCATCGACTCACCTTCTGAATCCATCAACCCTGTTTCTTTTTTAAAATTTTTGTGGGATAGTTAAAAACAAGTCTCAGAAATTACATCAATTTGCTTTTCAATAATTCAGTACATTGTTCAACAAATAAGGCCTTCAAAAACATTATTCACAATACTGTCCACACACTTATTAAATTAAGAGTGACTCCTTAACATTCCATATTCAATCCAATTGCAATTGTCTCTAGGGTTGTACAAGGGACATTTTAATTGTTTGGATTAAATTTCTAGAAAGTCAACACATCATTACATTTTTTAATTGATAAAAGTTCATTTCTACCTTTTTTGTCACCACGATTTATTTCTAGAAGAAATGAAATCATTTTTCCTATGATTTTTTTCTACAGTCAGGAATTGCTTCATTTCTATCATATACTTGTCCAATTCTGTCATTGTTAGTGTTTCCCTCTCAAGATCTTAGAAGATCTTATTGTGGAATTATGAAATGTTTTAAATATGTATGAACATTTGCTATTTGCTTCTTTATATTCTTTGTGAAATTTCATGCAGTTGTAAAAGCACTTTACATATTTCTTGGCTTTCTAGATTCTCCTGTCCTCTTGATGCTCCACAATTCACTTACACTATTTCTCTTAAGGTTTGTACGTTCATACAAATACACTTCTCTTAGTTCTCAGCTGCAGTGGCTGGAGCTGAGCTGATCCAAAGCCAGGAGCCTCTTCCAGGTCTCCCACGTGGGTGCAGGGTCCCAAGACTTTGAGCTATCCTCCACTACTTTCCCAGGCCACAAACAGGAGCTGGAAGGAAAGTGGAGCAGCCAGGATTTGAGCCAGCACCCATATGGAATCTCAGCGGTGGATGCAAGGTAAGGACTTTAGCTACTAAGCTACAGTGTCAAGCCCTATTTGTTATTCTTTATATTGCTTCCCATTTGGCTTTCATTTCTGGGAGTTTTGCTTTTCTTCTACCTGTTCTTGTTTTAAAGGTTTATTTTTATTGCAAAGTCAGATATACAGAGAGGAGGAGAGACCGAGAGGAAGATCTTCCCTCCGATGATTCACTTCCCAAGTGGCTGCAATAGCTGGAACTGAGCCAATTTGAAGCCAGGAGCTCAGAACTTCTTCCAGGTCTCCCACGCGGGCTCAGGGTCCAAAGGCTTTGGGCTGTCCTCTACTGCTTTCCCAGGCCACAAGCAGGGGGCTGGATGGGAAGCAAGCTGCCAAGATTATAACTGGCGCTCATACGGGAGCCCAGCGCCTGAGAGGCAAGAACTTTAGCCACTAGGCTACCATGCTGGGTCCTCTGCTTGTTTGGTGAGTGCTGTGTGCTCATGTTTTGCTTCTATTCACTCCTTGCACATTTGTGTATCTCATGTCTGATTTTTTTCTTGTTGTTTAATTGGAATTTTTCATAGTAAAAATGATGGTTATATTGATACATGAAATACAATGATGATACAAGTCACATATGTTTATTGGAAGCATTTTTGTAGAAAATGTTTGCCATTTTTTCTTGGTCTCTTTCTCTGTAGAAGAGTGTTCTGCACATCTTTTAAGGGTATTATTGATTTAGTTCCCACGGAATCAAGGAACACAGGATTTTGGGAGAGATTATACCTCCAAGCTAATATCCAAACCACAGCAATATTCATGTCATTCTCTTCTCCTGAAAGACAGTTATAAAAGAGCCTTTTTATGCCAGTCCAGTCCCCAACAGTATTTGCTCTGGTAGATACAACTCATTGTTGGTAGTTTGTGTGTTCCACATTTTCTGTTTGGTAGAGATGAGGAATGTCTTGCAGCAGCACCCCCACAACCCACTTCCCCTGGGGTCCTGCTGTTTAACATGTAAAGTTCAATGGCACCCTTTAGTTTTCATTGTGTCTGGATGTACCTAGATAATATATTACATTATTTTTGGAGGCAACAATCTGTACTTAGTGTTCTTGTTTCCAGCAGCTCAGTAGTTTTAATGTCTAGATCACTTGAGGCAGTCGAGCTAACTTTTGAAATGGAACGATAATGGATCAACTATAAACAAGCTCTGGGAGTGGAAAAACCTGAAAGATAAATATCAGTGCGTTGCCTTGCATGCATGCGTGCGTGCGTGTGTGTTTGTGTGGTATGTTTATGTGTATTTTTTCAACAATGAGATAAACAATATCGTTGTTAATTTTTGGAATAAATTGTATCACCCTATGTAGCAAGAAGGAAGAGGGATGGTGTGAGCCATCTGTAGAGAAATTTAAGTGCATGTATAGGAGACTTGAAAAATACGTATGTGTGAACAAGACAGAAAATTTTTATTGAACTGAATAATGTAGGAATGAAGTTTACAGCAGAAAATGGCCTTAAAAGAAATAAAAGTATGTGCAAAGTTTGGTTTGTTGTGAAATGAGAGTGGTTTCTTCCTTGCATAAAATCTGAGGGCAATTAGAAGAGGTTGGTGATCAGAAAGACATTGATTGCTGTTCTGGATTTGCTACAGACTCACTCCAGCTACTCCTGATAGCTTAATCGACTTCTTTGGTTATACATTTCTTCACTTATGTCATGGCAGTAACTAACTCAGGACTAATACAAGAAAAAATCCCTCTCTTCTATCCTGTCTGACATCAATAAATGTTTGCTCCATTTTTTTTCAATGTATATTATTTAGCTTTATATGGATATAAGATTTACTGTGATGACAGACTTGAGTGTCCTGGTTGAATGCTCGTAATACTGGGGGTTTAGACTGTGACAGGAAAACGTGCTCCAAATGCTAACATCAACTTTATACTATTAGAAGGAAATTCACTGGAATATATATCAAGAATTAATTAATGTATGAAGAGTGTTGATACATAACTTACATTCATGTTCAATTTCTTACTTGCAATAACCTGGTGAAGAGGTATTTTCACTTCACTTTTACAGGTTGGGTTGTTGAGACCCATTTGCTTACTGAGGGCTCGTCACTGTCAGAAAATGTCAAATTCTGCACTAAAAATTCCAAATCTAAATGCCTTGCTAATTTTACAGTTTCATGTTGCTTTTGAGAACAAAGCCTTGTGGAAGTTCCTTCTCTCTTCCAGGCTTTCATTTTCTCATTTGTATTCTGAAATAGTTTCCCTTAACACTTTACTGCAGGTTTTCTTTGGTGCAACAGGGTTGTAGCCTCTAAACTGAGCATCCGGCACTGATCCTCACCTCTGCATCTTCTGCATTCCCACAGTCATTTTCCCTAACCTCTGCTCTACTGATTGGGGCCAGTGTAAGATTTGAGAAATAAAGTCTTGTTCCTTGTTCTTCTTTTCAATAAACATGAATTTAGACACAATTTGCTTACCATACAATTTATTATTTTATATACACAATTCAGAATTTGTAGCATATTTTCAAGGTTGTACAAATATCAACTTTACCTAACTCCAGTAATTTTTCATCATTCCAGAAACCATCTCTGTAATCATTAATTGGTCTTTGTTGTTTCACTTACCTCTCTCCCCCAATCCTATCTAGTCCAAGCAAATGACCTACCTAATATCTATCTGTAGAAGTGGCTTATTTTGGTCATTTCATACTAACAGAATGTGACGATACATGCTTCTTTGCAATAGTACTTCTTTCAAGCTTCAAGCATGTTTTTGTGTGTATCAGGACTTCATTCATTTTAATGAAGGAATAAAATTCCTTATATTTTATATTTACATTTTATTACAGTTTATCCATTGATGGATGTTTGGGACATTTAAAGTACATTCAGCTCGTATGATGCTTCTGCCTTGAAAATCCACGTACACATTTTTGATTCCACATTTGTTTTCAATTCTGTTGGCCATATATCTAAGAATGAAATAAATCAGTGGTTCATATGTAATTTTGGAGGAACTGCCAGATGGTTCTCCAAAGTGATTGCACAATTTACATTGCTGCTAGTAGCTCATAGGTTTCCAACTTTTCCACAATCTCAGGAATAGTTTTATTTTACTTAATTTTTTATTATAATCATTTCAGTTGGTGTGAAGTGGTATACATCACAATTTTGATTTGTATTTTTCTAATGATGTATGAGGTTGAGCACTTTTTCATGTGCTTGTTGACAATTTGCATATATTGTCATAGAGAAACTTCTATTAAAAGTTGGGATGCCATCTTACTGTTAAGGTTTAAAAGCTACATCTTCAGGAATTCACATATTCGTTGAGATTTATGATCTAAAAGTATTTTCTTTCATTCAAAAGATTGTCTTTTTAATCTACTGATTCTGTCCTCTGATGCAAACAAACTTTTAATAATTTTGATAGAGTTCAATGTGCTATTTTTCTTTGATTGCCCATGCATTTATCCTCACACGTCAGAAATCACAAAAGTAACATCTATGTTTTTATAGTTTTTGTTCATAAAAAGTATTTAGTGAACTCATTTGAAATGTAGAAAGAAGAAAAAATAATGGTTCAACTTCATTCTGTGGCGTGTGGATATTGAGTTGACCTGGCACCAATTGTTGAAAGGACTACTCTTTTTTTTTACTGAATTCTCTCAGCATTATTACAAAAATTAATTGATCATGGATGTATGAGATTATTTATAGAACTCTCAATTACATTATTTTGATCATTCCTGTACCACTATCTTTATTACAGTAAGTTTGTGGAAACTTTTGAAGTTGTGGAGTGTAACTATTCCAACTTCCTCCTTCCAGAATGAATTTGGTTGCTTGGGATCCCATACGTTTTCAAGTGAATGTAACAACCAGACTATCAATTCCTTCAAAAACTGTACCTGCCTTTTAATTGAGGATTGCACTGGATTTTTAGACCAATTTCAGAAGTATTGTGAATGACACTGTTTCCCAAATGATGAACTTTTTTTTTTTACTTAAAGTTTTAGATGATTTATTCTCCTAAGTTTGTAAGTATGTTATGTTATATTTTAAGTTGTTAGACTTATCCCAAATTCAAGTTATAAATAAATACTTCCATTTTGTTTTTCATTTTGAAGTTTATTCCGGTGTATAGGTTTTTGCCCTTCAAACCTCTGTAGAGGTGTCACATGCCGGTTAAGAGTTTCATCTTGGGCGAGTGGGGTGAGTGGTGGAGGTGAGTGCTTGAGTTCTGGCTGCTCTCAAGTAAGTGATGGCAAGGCAGTAATGGAGCTGAGGCTGAAAGAGCTCCAGTAGCACTGGTTTTAGTGAAAGTTAGGCTGTGGTGCCCTGGGGAGTTTCGGAAGGCGGTGTGGGGGCGGAGCGCTGCTTGCTGAGCCCTGCTGGGGACTGCTGTGCAGCTGCTTGTGAAACTTGCTGACGTGGCACTCTCACACAGATTTTAATGGCTTTTCCATATTTGATTCAATTCCAAGGGTTTGTCAAAATTCCCCAGAATGATCACTTCTGAGTGCACAACTTTAACTTCTCTTTGTGGAATGTAGATAAATACAACCCTCGCGACAGTGTTGTCTGTATGGAACATTTTCCTGCTTTGGGGTCTTCCGCCTGAATAGCCTAGAGGTTTCTTCAAGATAAAATCGTGGTATGGCCCGGAAAAAAAAAAAAAAAGACTTAAAGCAAATGCCACAGGAAGAAGAACTGAGGCAAAGAAAGAATCCCACAAAAGCAGCACAAAACTTGTCAAGATGCTGCGGCCAGGAATGAATGACTATGGTATTAAAATAAGTTGGGGACAAACAATAGGAGGGGAATATATACAGAAAGGAGAGGGAAGGGAGAAGGAGAGATGATTCCCTATGCTTATAAATCTGTGTCTTGAAAAGAAAATAAATTATAGCAAAAAAGTGCAGGTTAAGAAAGCATCTAAAACCAGTGCAGACTGTGAGAGACAAAGGTGAAGCTTCATGAATCCCAGGAACAGAATTCCAAAGCCACTTTGCAGTCTCTCCTTGCAGACATGTAAGGCCAGGATCATTCACTCACAGGCACCGAAGTCCTGCAAGAAACCTGAGCTGTTTGCTTCAGAAAGACAGTATCCATCAAGGAGATAAGGACCCTTGGTACTGATTCTGCAGCAGGTAGGCAATCTGAATCCTAATGACTTCTCATATAATTAAAGGGTTATGATTTTAAAGAACCCCCAAGGAACTGGCCTGGATACATTAAAAATCAATGGCCACTGGAGTCTGTGCTCTACAAAAGACTAAATCCATCTCAGATTGCTGCTTGCATCAGCTATTCAACACCTCTTGTATGTTCTACCAGAAGCCCTGCCTCTCCTCAAAACCAGCTCTTGATTCAGATGTCATGAACCTTTACATGACTTTTTAAAAAAAGACACTTGAATAACTCATCTGACAGAGCATTAAACAGTTGCCTGAATCCTCCTGTTGAAAAATTTGCTAGCTTCCTGCCACCCTCTGCAAATGTCTCCTCCCCCACCTCCCACTGCTGCCTTTAACTCACCTACTTATCTCAAATTCTTACTATGATAAGGACTGGGAAGAAAGCTAACTTGGGATTTGCTGAGCTGGAGAAACCAGCAAGGCACCATCCCCCTGCTTTACTTCACATGTAATTCTATTCGAATACTTAGCAATCAAAATGCCCCCTTTCCTGGGATGCAAATGTTTCATCCAGGAACTGTGGGAAACACACCACTGGAAACATGAATATTAAGTTCCATGTGGCATTCTTGGACTTGCAATAAAACCTCAGGCAGCTTCATGTTTGTAGAGGCATCTCCACCTCATAAAATGGGCACACTGGGAGGTGTTCTCTGTCTTCCCACTTCAGACTACTACAGGAGGATATGTGGAGGTGCTCTGATTCCCCTCCCCCATTTACCCTCTAGCTCACTGTTCACTTGTCTGTGTGCTTGTTTTGTCACCTTTTAAATAAAATTTACTTGACACATGTCAACTCTAAAATGCTTCTCTTTGCATATGAGGAGAGCTTGGGATAAACTTTAATATCCCACTCCTCCACTTCAGAAAGTCAAATAAAAGCAAGAGTGTCAGAATATTCAAGAAATCTTATGAGAGTATTGACAAACCAAACTATCTAATCCCTATTGCCATAAAAAAAAGCGCAGGTTTGAATATCTTCAAAACAAGCTGGCTCATCTTAAAAGATGGTGTACTTGACCAACAGTAAGCATTTAGGACATTAACAGTGCTTGGATCAGAGGACATGAAAAAAAAAAAGTAAACTTGTTCATTTAAAATTCCGAAGAGTTGCTCTAGATTCTTGTAGGACAAAGTTTTGCGTGTTGAAGATTCCAGTATTTGTGAACTAGGATTAATTTCTTTTCATTTTGCTTTTCTTTCCTGCATTTTGAATTTGCCCTTCCTGATTTTTCTCCTCTCAAGATTTTATTTATTTAGATAGTGGAGATACAGTTTCAACTTCAAATCATTCTTCACTTAAAAACTCATGTTTGTTACTGGAAATGATATTTTAGATATTGGGAATCCAATGTCCACACATCAATTCTATGTGCACTAAAAAAGCAATAATGTGCATAGTGAAATGCTGTTGGGTAAACACAAGCTTATTTCCAGCCTTTATTACTTCAAATTCAGACCCTTTATCTAAATGGCAGCATATTTAGAAATTTCCAAAAATACAAAACCATTTTTGAGGGTTACAAAACAGAAAGGTGCTTGAATATGTGTATAGATTTCCATACACAAGCATACACAACCTGACTTGAGGTAACATATTTAATCTTTGCTACAAGGTAAGCCCCATTGCAATGGCTGCCTTAGAGTGGTTGGTAGTTGTGCATATGCTGTGATTACTCATTGGTTACCACTTGATTGGAGCAATAGAAAGAACACTGTGGTCTACCAGCATCTGAAAGCATGCTGAACCCATTTGTGTGTAGAGGTGGTATAGGAGTGCCCTTGCAAGAAGGCAAAAAGTATCTACTTTCTCTGTTTAGGCTGAGTGCTCAGGTGAAACAAATGACTGTTGTTACTGTAGGGTTGTTATTTTCCTGTCTGCTTTCTACTTCTGTAGTAGAAGATAAATATATTTGCATTTCAACAGTTTGTCCATTTTATTAATGATGGACTAACTTGAAACATCTATAGCTTTTGAGAAAATTATAAAATTAAATTTGTAGGTAGCCTATTCATACACTGTCATATATTATAATTTTGAAGAGAGATATGCAAAGAAGCTATCACCTACAGAAAATATATAATTGAAGATGTCTTTTTAGTCCAGGTGCCAGGAATATAGAAAGAGCAGATATGGGCCCGGCACGATGGCGTAGTGGTTAAGGTCCTCGCCTTGCACGCACCAGGGGCCCGTATGGGTGCTGGTTCTAATCCCGGCAGCTCCACTTCCCATCCAGCTCCCTGCCTGTGGCCTGGGAAAGCAGTCGAGGAAGGCCCAAAGCTTTGGGACCTTGCACCCGTGTGGGAGACCCAGAAGAGGCTCCTGGTTCCCCGCTTCGGATTGGCTCAGCTCCAGCCGTTGCGGCCTCTTGGGGAGTGAATCATCGGACGGAAGATCTTCTCTCTGTTTCTCCTCTCTATATTTCCACTTTTCCAATAAAAATAAAAATAAATCTTAAAGAAATGAAAGAGCAGACATACTGAAATGTAGTGTACTATGCTGTGATTCATCAAATAGCAAAATTTCCTTTCATGGAGTTGATCTATTGGTGCTGATTTAAACTATCACTTGTTTTATCATTTGGGAACATAAGCTATGTTGTCAAATATATAAGGATTTTAAACTAATATTCGAGTTGTGTTTTCTTATCCTTTTGTCTTTTCATAGCTCTGCCAATGAAAGAAGAAACATTATGTTTACATGCCTGTTTCGAAACGTTGTGATTTTTGTAATCTATTTAATAAAGACACATATCTCCAGCAAAGCAAAATTAACTTTTTTCCTGAGGGATGTGATGTGATTATGATAGATATCATGTATCCTTATGTCTATTTGTGGACTTCATCCAATTAATTTAGACTGAAGGTCTTATTCATCTGCTATGACTGCTACGGGATAAGCAGGCAACTAATTTCGAATCACTGAGCTGGGAGTCACAAGTCACACTCCACGGAATAATTCTAGTCTCCTACATGCCAAGCAAAATATCTGCTTTCCTGGGATTTATCTGCTTCATCTGGGACTTCAGTGAGGTAGGGGAAGGGGAGATGCATGAAGCTATGCATATTGAGTCCTGTGTGAAATTTTATGGTGATACCATAAAACTTCTGGGTGTATTTGTGCTTATAGAGCCCTCTCCCAATCCCCAAATGGCCTCATAAACAAGCTAACTGATGGGGGAAGCTCTCTTTTCTGCTGGAGCTCACTGCTGGGGGAGATGCTGCAGTACTCTTTGTTGCCCCACACCCACCTCTTTATCTTTATGGGCCCACTGCCCACTCCTACACAGGTATCCCTCTATGTAGGGCAACCTATGTTCGTGTGTGTTGTGTTGTGTTCATTTTCTCTCCTTTTAATTACAATTTACTTTATGTATGTCAGCATTAGGAATGCTTTTGTTTGTACATGGCAAGAACCTGGAATAAAAATAAATACTCTCAACTGCCCCACTGCATTATCACTCAATCTAGAACCTTAAACTTGACTACCTATATTGAGGTAAGTATAAATTGGAAAGCAATTTCAAAACAATCAAGCTGCTAGACACCTATAGACATAGCCCATGAGTTGATGTTTTTCAAATCATATTATCTTTCTTTCTCTGAAACTATCCTTTCATCTCAAACTTGAATTGGTGGCATTCCCTAATTTCCCTGGGGAGACACCATGGAGACAATGTTTTCCAGGATAACACTTTTTAAACATCTTTATATTTCCGGCACAGTGTAAGTCAGTTTAGTCCAATTTTTTTTCCTGTGTACTCCTTTAACAGTTAAAATGAATTAATAAAAACAAGTTTAAGGGGAAATGTTTTAAATTGTTTTATATAAATCAACATATTACTAGGAAGAGAGAAGGAGAGCTTCATTTTGAGCTTTCTAGACTAATATCAGTCCCAGAAACCTTTATCTGAGAAGACAGGAGATCACAGGCATGTGGTTTTGTGTCTTCCATAGTGCTGGACAATTCCCTGCCCTCCTTGGTAGTCATCTCACTGAATAATATCTCAATAACATGTTATCTCAAGGCATTGCCAGGTGAGGATTGAAAAATGCCTGTAGAAGGTACACTAAAACTCATTGAAGAAACATTGCTGTCAAATATGATTTCTGATCAATTCTTCAAAATAGCTGCAAGCAGGAGTGGAGAATACAAAGTTAGTATAAGAGAGATCTTCCTTCCACTCCTTAAGTGGCAAAAGTTGTTGGACTCAGGCCAGGACAAAATTCATGTATTCTATGAGGGTTCAGGGGTCCCAGAACTTGGACCATCATCTGCTATTGTCTCTAGAACATTAGCAGGGAGCTGATCAGAAATGGAACAGCCGGAACTGATGCCCATATGGGATGTTGGTGTTACAGGTGGCAAATTATGCCCAAATTTCACTTGTACAAGGACACTTTTGCTACTGTATTTAGGGTTCATCTGGATAATCTAGTATAATCTTACCTCAACACTTTTATCTTAACTACATCTTACAGTAACATCAATAGATTGTATAATGATACAAGAATTTTGGGGGTGGGGGATGGGGAGTAATGGGCTTCTATGGTTAGACTGAATTGGACTAGTATCTTTGCCTCCTTTCATGCAATTATGGTCTAAGGAATGAATAGGTCTGATAGAAAGTTGAAGGGTGTAAAGGCGCATTGAAGCAATGTACCAGACTTATTCCTGTGGACTTAGGCCAGTAAGATGAAATCTTTTATAGGAAAGTTGAAAATTCTCTGTAATATGTTAATTTTACAATATATGTTCCATGTAGATCCTGTTTTCTAAGAACATAATCCTAAACAGCATGGCAGTTTGTTGAATAAAATTATGCTTTTACATGGGCTTATCATAAATTCCATCATATTTTCCTGCATTGTTAAAAAATACATTTTTCAGTCTGTCTAGTATTACGATAGAAATAATGAAATTCTGTCTTTTGCAACGAAATGAATGCAGAGATCATTATGCTTAGTGAAATAAGCCAGTTTTCCAAAAGACAAAATCATGTTTTCTTGATTTGTGATAACTAATATAGAGCACAAAAATGTACTGCATATGAGTGAAACTGAGATCTTGAGATCTGATTATTGTTTATAGCCCTTGGATATGCTCCTGAAAAACAATGGTCAATCTTTTTAAATGGCGTGTTTATTTATTTGAAAGTGACAGACACAGAGAGAAGCAAACTGCTTCTAGGTGTTAAATGAGATTTTTCTATTCACTGGTTCACTCCCTAGTGGCCACAATAGTCAGAGCTGGGCCAGACTGAAGCCAGGAGTAGGGGATTTCTTTTGGGTATCCCATGTGGGTTTAGAGGCTCAAACACTTGGACCATTTTCTGCCTCTGTTTCCAGACCATTAGTAGTGAGCTGCATTGCAAGTGAAGCAACTGAGATACAACTGAAACTTGTATGGGATGTTGTTTTTTTAGGTTGCAGCTGGCCCCAGAGCAGTAGTCTTACTACTACTCATTGGATTCTTTACTTAGTGGAGAACTAAGCTTGTGATTGTAAAGTAAACAGAAAGTATGCTGTTGTAAAAACCAAAAGAAAAATAAGAAATGAAGTAGGATGGAGTGTGGGAGCAACAGAAGGAAGGAGGGTAGAGTGGGGAGTATCATTAGGTTCTTAAAACTATACATAGATACATGAAATCTCTCCCCATTATACTATACATATTTTTCCCTACACTTTTACCAATAATTATTATTATAGCCTTTTGAGCTATTTTCAAATAAGTTTGACAGATAAAAAGATATGAAAAAGTGCTTAAGGTAATGATTAAGAGCAGGAGCTGGAATCAGACTGCATGGCCTGAGCAATTGGCTTTTCCACTTACTAGTCATCTGACTTCAGCTACAATGATGTTCCGACTCCAGAACATTTTGGCAACTACAGAAATATAACAAGAAAATTCTTGTAAAAAAAGTTTGTTACTTGTCAGTCTTTTTAAATGTATCATTTTTAGTTATAATATATTGTAATATTTCTATTCTAAAGTTAAAAAGTTAACAATCGTTGGTAGTGCTGTTAACATTTCAATAAATGCATACTTTACTTCCATCAAATATTTTCTCAATATTCTCTTATTAATTGAATAGGATTTCTTCATTTTACTTTATTTTGCTTATTTAATTAGCACCAAAATTAATCTGTGACAAACATACTCAGCTCTTTGGAAAGATTACCAGCAGCGAAGCCATTTCATCCAGCTCTTGATGTATATTGCCATTTTTCTGAAGGATTTGTGGATTTACATTCCAAGTGGCATTTGTACTGTCCATTGTCTAGTCGGAAAAGTGCAAAGCAAGTTACAGGATCTCATAGTCATTCACATTACCTTTATGAGAAGCTGAGGGTAATTATGTCTGGAGAGACCAATCAAATAATAGAAACTATTAATGATTTTTCTGACAACAAACTGGTATTTTGCATTTTAAAGATTAATTTATTTTACAATTTTGAATTGTTTCTTAAAGTTTGAGTTGAACGGGCCACCCATATTTTATTATGTTTGATGTGAAATTTACAATACATTTTACAATACATTTCTGTCTATCCCTCTCTCCCTCTGTAAATCTGATCTGCATTAAAAACAAAACACATAAAAAATTTATTATACCATGCAATTAGCAAGCCCCTTCACGTCTATGATTTTAGTTTCCTCACTGGTGAAGTGTTTCTATTGTATTTACTAGGTAACACTGTGACGACTGAGAAATTATATGTAAAGCACTTACTATATAATACCTGTTGTGCAGAATTACTAGGAATTATGTGGTTAGAAATTTAATTAAGTAACATAATTCCATAATATTAATTTTCTCCTTTACTTCATTATGAAGTTTTCTTATTTAAATAATTGTGTTTAATCGTTCTAGATAAAATTTGATGTTTAACTCAGTATTTAAGATAACTTTTAAACCTTCATTTGATACTTTAAACCATGTTTTACTAAATATATGCATAGAAACTAATGCATAAGGAATATATGGATATATGCGTTTATATGTTTGCGTATCAGGACAGAAACAAATAAAAACAGATCTGAAAAGAGTCACTGATAGTAAATTGTTTATGCTGTCTGTTTATAATATATCTATTCTTCTTTCTCCTCATAGACTTAAAGAAATTAACAAAGTAGCCAAAATGAAATACTACTCCCTTTGTATGTTTACCTTTATATTGAGGAGACTCAAATGATTGATTTCTATATACATGTAGGAATTAGTGATTCTGTATGTTATAAGGTATGAGAGCTGCAAGCTTGGGGTTTGACAGACACGTTGGATAAGCTATATTTAGGCCTTATTTTTTTCCCCTCTGATCTGAAGAGGTAACGCCTACTTATTATTAACCTTAAATATTGCTCCACATTTGCTGAATGCTTCTTTGCATTGGACATTGTATTAGGTACTCAATAATCTCATTTAATCCTTCCAACAACATCTTCTGAGAAAAACTATTCTTACTTACATACTTAGATGAGGGAGTTGAGATTCTGAGAAGTAATGTTGCTTAACCAAAAGGCACAAAGTTGATGAATGACTGAAGCTGATTGAATCCTCACGTTGTCTAATTTTGTAGAACAATTTTTAAGGCTATGGTGAAATTCCTCTCATGGTTCAAAGGAAACGGGAATAATAGTTTATGAGCATAACTAAGAGTGATGGAATGATGTCTGGGAAAAGTAAGGCATATCCAATAAGGCATTCTTTCTGAGTAATTCTAAAACAGAAGGTACAACTTCAAGTATGTGTTCTTCAGTGTTATTGTTTTAGAAATAAAGTTGTAATCTGCCCATTTCCGTTAATGCTGTCAGTGTCTGCCAAATTTATATTATCACCTTTCTTCCACTTGAAAACTTCAAAGTAGAAACAGATTTTTAATTCTTTTATTTTGGTAATCTTTACATAGTTGATTAAGGCACAAAGGGTCAAGGGCTACAGGAAAGTAAGACCATTGTTTCCACATTAATATTTTTTTCTTTCTGTATCCCGAGTAAGGGAAGAAATAAAGGGAGACGGTCCACCCAGCCTCCCACCCATCCCAGGCCCACGATGTGGGGCATGCTCCAAAGGTCCTGCTCATGCAGTTTTGATAGTTCAACAGTTCTGAATTGCTGACAATCTCGCCGCTCCAAACACGATAAACTCTCCTCAGAATCCATTGGCTGATGTAGTCGCTTCATGGTTGGTGTTCTGAGATCAGCAGTTCAGCAAAGTAGACACATTTTGTAATGAATTGTTTAATTTTTGCAATAGAAATGTAATGGCTATCATGGATATTGACACTCAAATACTGCAGCGAAAAGAGGTTCAGAGTGAGAACACCAGCAATGATCAATGTCAAATGTTATATGACAAAGGCGCAAGATATCAGAGTAAAAAATTACGGACTTCCAGGAGTTTAGACACTTGGTTCAATAAATCCTCTTGCTTGTATATATACTTGCGGCATTTACATTTGCATCTCGTAAAGTTTGTTTCTTCTGTCAGTCCCATGAAGCACTCGAGGCAGGGGATTTATTTTTGTTGTTACTGTTGTTTATCCCCTTTGCAATTTCTTTCCACATTCTCCTCTTTTGGAGGAACACACACCGTCCTTTGCCTGAAAAGGGGTGAAGGATACTGTGATGGACTTCTCACAGGAACCATAACACTGCTCGTAGAAGAGCATAAATGCATAAGAAGTGATGTTTAGACACACGTTGATTCGAAGACTTTATTTGCATCCCTGTTTTCAGTTTTGCCTGAAGTCTCACTTCCACTTCTTTTTAACATGAAGAGTTTCCTTTATTACTCAATTAGTTTAATTGGGTTTCTATTCCTTCCAGCACAGCAAATTAAGAATAAATAACTCTTACTTGTACATAAAAGGAAACTGTGAATCAGCAGTTAAGTGTACTTCTCAAGGTCAAATACCTACTGGGCAGAGTTACAACCCAAATCCAGGCTTCTTGTCTCAAAGGTTGTTTTCTTAACATACAAACATTTTGTAGCCTTGCTCTACCCCTTAAATGGCTGTCGAGCTTTGAACAAAATGATTAACAACTGTCAGCCTCAGCTCTCTTCATCTGCAAAATGTGCTAGCTGGATGATTGATCTCTACGTGTGCAAGGCCCTCGTTTCCCCCTTGTTTTTCAAGTTAAATATTTCTTACAATTAAACAAATGAACATGAAAAGTTCTAAAAATTCTGAGCACTAAATGTGAACTTCTGGCTCATTGCTGAACTAGTATCTACTTCCCTTTCCCAACCAGTTACTGTTTATCCTTCAGGAATTTGTTTTATTTAATTTGTTTTGTTTCTTTGTTAACTTCTTACACAAAGTTTTTTATGTAGATATTGCATAGCATAATGCTACATTTTACTCCTTGTTTTGCAGATCTCCACAGGCAGTGCACACGGGTCTGGTTTATTCTTTAAACTGTCTCATGACAATAGTCTGGCATATTTTGGTTATCTATAATCTGTTGACTGCTCTGTAGATGGTTTGAACTTTATTATGACAAATTATGCTGCTGTGGACATCCCCATATGTAACTGTCTTGTGTGAGTGTTCTGGACATCAAGGAATAACAACTTGTATTATTCCCGTATTTAGTGTATTGGATTTCTATTCCTCAGCATCTCTGCCAGATTTTGACATCATAAAAATGTTACAGACAGTACAAATTAAAGTTTTAGTTAAATATGTGTTCCTCTGATCCAGGCAAGCATTTGGGACCTTTTTGTTGTTCCTTGTGGATTGTCACATTTCCATTTGTGAGCATCTGGTTCTGTAGTTCATCTAGTTACTTATACTCAAGATGCTGCATTGCAGAGTGCTAAGGATGGTGAGATAATGACAATCTTCCCCCAGACAATTTTTTTAAGATTTATTTTTTTATTTTTATTGGAAAGTCAGATATACAGAGAGGAGGAGAGACAGAAAGATCTTCCGCCTGAGGATTCACTCCCCAAGTGAGCGCAACAGCCGGTGCTGCGCTGGTCCGAAGCCAGGCAGCAGTCAGTAACTTCTTCCAGGTCTCCCACATGGGTACAGTCATAAGGGTTTGGGCCGTCCTCGACTGCTTTCCCAGGCCACAAGCAGGGAATTGGATGGGAAGAGGAGCTGCGGGATTAGAACCGACGCCCATATGGGATCCCGAGGCGTTCAAAGTGAGAAGTTTAGCCGCTAGGCTATGCTGCCGGGCCCTCCCCAGCAGCATGACACAGGAGTTTACTTGACTGATTTGATCGCCAAAATGTGATTGGAGAACTGATACTGAATAACAGAACCTGATGCCAGGAAAGGACTGAATTTCAGTTATCATTTAGCCCTACCCAACTATCCGACACGTAAACCTTGTCATCAATATCCTAGTCAAGCAAACAAGCATTCAACTAGTTCTTGAAGTTTGAACTCTCTGCCTCCTGAGGCAGCCCACTCCATCTGTGGACAGTTCTCTTGATTATTAAGCTCAACCACATCTCCCTGTAATTTTTACCCACTCTCTCAAACATTAGAGAACAAGTCTGCCTGCCTTTTCCACATGACAGCCTTTTTGATATATAGTGACAATTTATCTAATATATCAAGTTATCTTTCCTCTACATTAAATATAATCCTCCCCATAAGTGATCTTTATTAGATGTGATTTTAACATTCATTTGTTTTTATAATTTTCATCCTCATGGTCATTTTCTACTGTATAATTACCAATTTATATATGTTCTTTAAAAAAATGCATCCGTAGAGGCCAGTGCCCTGGTATGGTGGACTAGGCCTCTGACTGTGGTGCTGGCATCTTATATTCATGTCTTGGCTGCTGCACTTCCGATTCAACTCCCTGCTTATGCTTACTGAGCAAACAGTAAAGGATGGCTCAAGTATTTAAGCCCCAGCACCCACGTGGGAGATCTGGAAGATGCTCCAGGCTCCTGGCTTCAAATTGGCTCAGCTCCAGCTGCTGCAGCCATTAGGGAAGTGAACCGGGGGTTGGAAGATCTCTCTCTCTCTCTGTCCCTCCTTCTTTCTCTAACTTGGCCTTTCAAATAAAAATAAACTAAATGCATCCCTGAATTTAACACCTTTGAATGACTGAATATTAGAGCTGATTAAATTACAATGAATAATAATGATGCTTATATAGAAACCAGGTGCTTTTACTGAAAACTAGGTACCGTGTCATTTTACATGTATGAATTCATTTTGTTCTTATATTACTAGGAATTAGATATTTTTATTCCCACTTAGGCAATGAGGAAATTAAAGCACATGGTAATCGAATATTTTACCTAAGATTATACCATGTAGAGTTGAGTTGCAATTTTTGATATGGACATAATATCTCAATATATGGGTGTCCAAAGTCTCATAAGGATTAAACATTTTAAAAGATGTGTGTTTTTCTTGAGAGACAGAAGACAGCAGAAAAGAAAGCTCCATGGCTGATTCCTCCCTGAACATGCACAATGAGTGGGAATGTGTGGGGCCAAAATGAAGAGTTGGAGATTCAGTGTATCCAACATGGGTGGCTGCATCAGCATTACTTCCCAGCAACTGCACTTGCATGAGGCTTGAGTCAGATGCCAGCGCTGAGATTGAAAGCCAAGCAAGACATATCAATGTGGGATGCAGACATCTTAATCGATAAGCTAAATGCTTGATTCCAAGTAACCTTTTAAAATTACTAAGTTACCTATCAACTCAAGTCTCGAAGTACTACTCAGATGAACTACTGGTGAGTCACTGCTTCTCATTTTGCATACTTGTGTTTGGAAGTAAAGTCCAGAACCTCTGAAATTGCATGTAGCCTTACCCGGTCTATCTATACTGGCAGCCAGCCGTGCTACCAGCACATCTCACTCGTATTTCTTCCCTGAGAGAGGCAGCTGCCTTCCGTAGTGTTTGACTTTACACTTGGCACGCTGAGCAGGCAGTGCCGTATACTACATATTTTCAGCGTAGCTATACATGAATGAGTTGCTAAATTTGAATAGAGAAAGCAACTTCCCAGGATGGAGAGGAGAGGATTCTGTTACACAGTTTTGTGGAGGTCATTTTGGCTTCCCTTTGCAAGGACTGTATTTACCGACATGACATATGCTTTGTGTAACAGTTGGCACTGTGTATACTTGATTCAATTTTGTTTCCTCTAGGAATACTCTTGAAAATGATACTGTATAGGGGACTTAGCCTGATTTCTGCCTTTCTACTTAAGAACAAATTGTTTTAATTTATTTGTTATGGAACATAGTGCTTCATCTTATTTCTGTAGGTTTAAAAGAAATTATTAATTCAAAAAAAGAAAATATCTTGAAAAAGCATCAGGGTTTAATTTTAATCTTTGAACTTAAAAGTAGGCTGTGTGCTAAAGTGGAAAGATGAAGCTGTGGCAAATGGAGGAGCCATGGTCTCTAGTGTAAGTGCTTTCACTTCCACAATGTGAATTTCCAGAAGTCATTTTCCTGCTCTGGAAAAAAAAAATATCTAAAATGCTGAAACTGGCATAAAATAAAGTAAGACCCTTTGATACTTAAAATTATGCTGAATTCAATATAATTGTCATAACTCACACTCTTCTAAATATTGAAATTGCATTGTGTGGTTGCTTTGTTAACACATACACGCACACGCACACATACAAATACACAGCTTCATGGATTTTGTTCAGAAGAACAATTGCATATTAAAATGTAGATAAGGAAAGATTCTGAACATTATTTAGTGCTATTGCAAAATAGCAATCACGGATGGATAATTTTACTTTATAACTGAAGTCCTTATGTTGATGGCTGTAGGTAATCAGAGTTGTTTTCATGTTGTTGGTATTGAAAAGGGAGTCTCAGGCCCAACCACGTATTTTGTACCCACGTTGTATCCCCTCGAGCCCTGTTGAAATACTGAGAGTATCTTGACATTCATTCACAAGCCTGCCAAATTAGCTATCAAGTTGCTTAAAAACACACATTCTATGTAAATTCTCATTTGCTATCTGCATCTGAGAAAAATACCTAAAAACACATCTGGGAAACATCTTCAAATTTATTTGCAAATATAGTTATGAAGCTTTTTTTTTAAAGACAAACTAAACTATATACTTGTATATCTCTGTGTGTGTATGTTTAATGTAATGTAGATGTTGAAATGAATCACAGGGAAAACTAACTTAAATGGATTTTTAAATTACCACCTTCCTGAGGTTGTTTTGGCTGTTTTCATTATCTATTTATGCTTAGAATATATTTTATTTAGGGAAAATTTCTTTCTTAACTTTTAGTTCACTGCATTTAGTCCTTGAATATATTTATTAGTTAAATATAGCAACTTCACAATTAAAAGTTACAGACATTTACAAATATACCTGCAGATCTTTTTTTAAAAAAAATTAGGGTTTCTTGTTATTTGTTTAAAATATAGAAAGAGAGGGAGAAGCAGAGACAAAGACATCCACTGATTTGCTTCCTAAATTTCTGCAATTGGGCTGCTGCAAGACCATGTGGAAGACAGGAGCCTGCAACTCGATCTGGGTCTCCCTGTGGATTACAGTGATCCAAGAACTAGTATCATCACATGGTGCTTCCAAGATTGTGTATTCTCGGGAAGTGGGGATTGGAAACAGATGCAGGAGCCCAACTTAGACGCTGAAATGTGGGATGCAGTTACATGGGGTGGTGTCTTCAGCACACTATGGACACGTACACCCCTCAATAGTTTTTCTAAGAGAATACAATCAATACAAAAATGAACAAATCAGTGTTTACTTGTTCCTATTATTTGAGGAACGAACGTTTATATAGAGAATGAAATGATATAAGCTATCTTTTAAAAAGTTCACAGAAATGCATATTATGAGAAAACTGCAAGGATTTCAAATATTTTGCACTGAAATAAATTGTTTTCGGATTACATATTTTTGATGCATATTTTTGATTATATATTTCTATGAACTTTCTGAAATAGCAATATATGTGTGTATGTATATATATATTATGTATACATATATATTTCTGCTGAATTTAAGTTCAATTTTAATGCATTTACTCTAATTCTATATAAAGTAATCCAGTATTCTCAGAAAAAGCTTACACTTAATTCAATTATTGAGACTGAGTTTGTTATGTGTCAGTTTTACCAAGGAATTTCAAAATGTTTGTGGAAAATGGAGTTAAAATACAGGTTTTTTTTGAAGAAAATTGAAATACATGCAAATACATTAATAATATATATTTCCATAAGCTTTTTAAGACCTCTCATGTGTGCTTGTGTATCATATGAGTATATGTGTGTATATATGTATATACACAGATGAATATGAAAATAAACAGCCAGATATCCAACTATCGCATATACTGGGAATATAAATGTAAACTGATGAGGAATGGTGAAATCGAGTATTATCAAAGCATAAATTAAGATACTATTAATAATAAGTATAGACAAGTTTCTATGTATGCAATATATCTAATTATTCATCACATTCATATTTATCATTCTTTATTTTTTCAGTTTAGGTTGATTAATTTGAAAGACTAAATGACTAAGAAAGACAAAGAAAGAGATATCCCATTAGCTGGCCCACTCCTCTAAGGGGTGCAATAGCCAGAGCTGGACCAGGCTGCAGCCAGGAGCCAGGAACTCAATCCATGCCTCACACACAGGTTAACTATTATATATATATTATATATAATATTATTATAATATTTTAATAATATTATATAATATTATATTATTAATAACATAATATATATTATATATATAATGCAGATTGCCTTATACCAGAGACAATATTTGTTAAATATATCTTAACAACAGATGCTGGAGTTTCTACCATTGTATATACCTATAATGCCATCATACACTTAAAAGGCAGAATGATGGGTTTGTAAATGTTGCTTAAGAACTATACTACTGTAAACAGTATGGGGGAAACAGTGGGGGAGGAGCAATGGACAAAGGTGAGAGGGGAAATCACTGAGTTTATGGAACTGCATCATTAAAAACAAAAATTTTAAGGAGATACCAATCACAATATTACTACTCATCCTTCCTAACAACATTCTGTTCAGAAGAATGTTTTTATCCTTAAGATTTCTCCAAAATTATATGATGGAAGCCCAGATGTGCTAAAAATTGTTTTTAACATTTTTATGGATCTGAAAGGTGGAGAGAGAGAGAGAGGAAAGAGAGAGAGACAGAGAGAGAGAGAGAATGAGAATCACTTGCAAAACATCTGCAATTGCTAGCCTGAGTCAGTGTCAGGAAATGGGAAATTAATCCAAGTTTCCCACATGAGTAGCAGGTACTCAACAACTAGAGCATTCATTGCTATATCTCAAAATTTGCTTTAGCAGGAAACTGGTACCAGAAATCCAACCAAGGTAACTTAGCATGAGATGCAGGTCTTACTGATATCTTAACCACTAGGCCAAATATTTCTTCCAAGAAGCTCTTTCTATTATCTTCTTTCTGAGCTGCCCTACAATTCCCTATGGTGTATATCCTGTCTCACTGCGATGTATATATATATATATATTTCAGAAAATTTATGCAATATGAAATTTGGGGTTCAAATTTTTCTTGCATCAAAATTTTGAAACATGAGAAATGTTTTATAATATGTACTTCCACAAGTTGTAAGCCACTCTACTCTGTAAACCTGAACTGCTAAGTGACAGTTGTTCCTGATAGTTTTGGATAGAGGGCTTTGGAAAAACGGTATAAAAAGAAGTATGATTATAGTCAGAGTGACTTTTAAAATTTTATTATGTATTTACTCAGAATAATTGACAAATAAAGCTAAATGTATTTATTATACAGAGGACATTTTGTTTGGAGAAGCAAGGATGTGATGTCGTTAACTTGGCATTTGGGGCACTTGCATCAGGTGTTGGAGTGTCTGATTCCAGTTCTGGCTACTTCACTTCCAACGCAACTTCCTGCTAATATACACACTGGGAGGCAGTGTTTGATGGCTGAACTACTTGGGTCTCTGCCAACCACATGGGAGATCTGGACTGAGTTCCAAATTCCTGGCTTCAGTTTGGCATGCAGCTGCCTGTTCTGGGCATTTGGATGAAGAACCAGTGGATGGAAGATCTTTTTCCACACATCTGTCTGTCTGTCTCTCTACTTATGTCTCTGTCTTTAAAAAAGAAAATAATTAAAAACTTTTAAAAAAGTATCCTTTTTAGATGTATGAACATTGTGGAATGACTAGATTGAACCATCTATCCTGTGTATCACATCACAAATGCATCATTTCTTAGTGGCTAATACACTTAAAATCTATTCAGCAATTTGCAAGAATATTACATTCTTATCAATAATAGTATCCTTTCTAAGCGATAAACCTTTTGAACTTATTCTTCCTGTCTGGTATTTTGTATTCATGGACCAACATCTCCTCCACTGTTGCTTTTATTAGAACAGATGGTTTCCAGTATCGTGAAATCCTAATTTGTTTCACTGTCTCACCATGTGTGGGTCATTTAATAGTTTGAACTTTGAGATATATAGCATAAGTGAAGGTAAATATTAAGTGTCTGTGAGTCAGTAGGGAGACTGTTGCAAGAACACTGCATTTGATCTGAAAAAACTTCAATTTGAGGCATGCTTGCAGGATGATTTTGGAAAAACTTGTTAATCTGTTTCAGTTTTGGCTTCCTTAAGTATAAATAGGGATGACTCTTATTTTAGAGAACTGTTGGGAGAATAAAATGGTATGTATGGAGCTTTTTAAAGATAGAACTTATTTTGCAGCTGTGAAGGACTTTAAGAAATAGTGTTAGAAGTGAAAGGAAACTGAGTGAATGTACACAAACTTTCATCACCCCACATCATTCTTGGGAAAAGAAATCACAGAGGATTAGCTTACTTTACGTTGAGATTAGATTTTAGAGGATATGATTTTCATTCTAGCATCACTTCTACTTTGGAATATCACCATTCTTCATTTTTTGCTTGTCTATGATAAAAATTGATTTTTTTTGAGATACATAACGCCGTTTTTTAGATATTAAGTCTTCGGAATAATACCCACTGCCCCGGTCACAGCATTAAGGCTTTGTGAATATGTATGAGCTCATGATTAATTTACAAAAGTGCATTTAAAAATTAGTTGCCAGGCTTTTTGTATCCAAATTATTCTTATAGGGTTACTTCTTTCTTTCTTTCTTTCTTTCTTTCTTCCTTTCTTTCTTTCTTTCTTTCTTTCTTTCTTTCCTTCCTTCCTTCCTTCCTTCCTTCCTTCCTTCCTTCCTTCTTTCTTTCTTCTCATGTGTATATCTGTTGATCCTCTTTATTTATAACCAAATTCTGGGTCTTATTTCACGGTGGTTTCACTTGGTTTTAGTTGACTGTTATGCAATCGTGTTTGATCTGCCCTATGGTACAGGGATTAAAGAAGAGGAAAAAAAAAGTAATCTTGGAGCCTGAGGAAAGTATTCACTTCTCTGATTACAAGTTGTTATGCGTTTGCTGGTCAGCACTTTATTCTACTTACTTATTCCTTCTGATGTGCTTGACTGCACAAATCACAAAGCAGAAGGATAAAAAAATCTTTTGGAATCTGTATTTATTGTGTTGGAAGCTCAGTAACCTCATGGAACACAAAAGCCCAGGGAATTAAATATGAAACAGCATTTCGTTATTTTGCTTTCTCCCTTAGCATTTTCAATGTGTCTTTTCATCACTGTTGAGGTTCAGTTAAGGGGCACCAAAGTTGTTGTGAAAACAAAAATTTTATGCTAAAGGCAAAAATGATGATGCAGGCATTGTACGTAATTGGGACTTTGCTGTCAGTTTCCTAAATATTGCTTGGGAATTGCTGACTAAACAAATCTATTTATTATTTTTCTTCTTTCTTATCAGAATCAATGCTTACTATTTTCTTCCTCAAAAAGGTATTAATTGTGTTAACTGATTTGCAAAGACATGAAAGATCAGGCAAATGTTGCAATGAGCCTTTCATTCAACCATTCTGTCATTTACTTTCTGCATTTTTTGAGACACATTTAGTGCTGCACTTTTTTCCTGGCACGAGATTCCAGAGTGAATAAGACATAGCCCTACATACTTAGCAAAGCTTCCTTAGGAAGCCAGAATCATAAAACACTGGAAAGACTCAAAGTGATGCCTCTTGATAGTGGCAGTTCAATAACTGGTCAGCTTTGTAGAGTAATTGTCTTCCAACAAGTACAACATTATATAGTGAGGTTCCTTAGCTGTTTACCTGTTTTTTGTGTTCCACTGATAAGATCTCAAGGAATGCAAACCAACTTGAATATAATTGTGGATTCATTCTTAATACATTTATCTATTTATTTTTTATTACAAACTTACATCTACAGAGAGAGAAGAGACAGAGCCAAAGATGTTTCATCCATTGGCTCACTCCAAGTGGCCACAATGGCTGGAACTAAGCTGATCTGAAGCCAGAAGCTTCTTCCGGGTCTCCCACGTGGGTGCAGGGTCTCAAGGCTTTTGCCCTTCCTCAACTGCTTTCCCAGGCCACAAGCAGGGAGCTGGATGGGAAGTGAAGCAGCTGGCACACAAATCAGCACCAATATGGGATTCCAGAGCAGACAGACAAGGACTTCAGCTACTAGCTACTGCGCTGGGCACTGTGTGGATTCATTTCTAGGAATACATATCTGTTTATTATTGTTACTATTATGACATCTTAGTATCAAATAAATGTGAGTTTATCTGGAACTGAACATAGGCAGGGATATCAGATAATATTTCAAAATACTTTATAGTGAAGTGGAGCTACACACGACTTTATTTTGGTATTGAGTTAAATCCCTGCAGTATTTTTCTTAAGAGACATTTGCCATGAACTATTAGAAGAAGCTGCATATGAATATATTTTGAAAATTTCTTCAGCAAAATCAACTCATGATCAGTTCAATTTTTCCACAAATGTTTTGAGGTTCTGTTGTATTTATAGGATACCTGCACACACACATTGTTATATTTAATTTTTTTGTATGTGTATATCTGTGCTCTTTGCTTCTCAGGGTCTGCAGAATCATGATTGGCAAATGACCCAGATCAGAGAGCAAAGAGACTGATTCTGTTTTATCATCAGCCAGAAAAGAGAAGATTCCTTCAGGCGTTTTAAGCATAAGGGAAGATGAACAGGGTGCTAATTAGCTCTCTGTCTGTCAGCCTTCTGTCCTTTGTTGGAGTCCAAAAACGAAGTGGATTAGATTACACACAACAATATGGTCAACTGGCCTAACTGCAAGGCTCCAAGAAGGTTTTTGCAGCAGGAGCATATGGACATTTTGCAATACTTACATGGGAAAATGTATACAGATTTGCATTCAGGTTGCAAATGGCTTCATGTCAGAAACTTCTCCAATTTTCTTCCCATAAGCATTTCTACTCACCCTGCTATTAAATATATATTTCACAAAAGATATTTCCCTCAAACTTAACCTTAACCTTATTTTTCCAGAAGAAAAATGTTTTACAATATGATTGGATAAATAGCTTAATAGAAATAACATTGACCTAGGAGTCAGAAATTTTGAGGTTGAATTCTGTTTCTGTTCTGCGCATTAATAACTCCATCCCCATAACTAGAATATCAAACTATCAGGCATCTTGGCTTCACTTTAAAGTGAATTTCCTCTTAAGCATATGATATTGAAGCTGGTATTAGGTTTCTTCTTTTTCCTCAAAAACTTAATTCATTTTATTTTCCTTGTGTAGAGAACCAGGCTGTAACCACAGCTGGGGCCTGGGGCCTCTGCTCTGACACACAGGTGTGGGTCTTCACTAGCTGCTCTGTTAATTCCTGATAGGGAGATTTGGCGAATAGAGTCTCCTTCCAGAAATCAGGGATCAGCTAGCTATACAGCATGGAGATGGCACCAAGATGCATTGGGTTTCTACACTTCCTGGAATTTCAACCGTTCCACTAATAGCATGTTCATTTTTCTACTTTCTGAGGCCTCATTTATACTTTTACTCTTCACAGACTTAATGTATCTGCTTATCCCATCCCTTAATTTCAGTGAAGAAACTCTTTTTTTAAAGAACTGTTGGTACTCACTATTTCTTCTTGCCATATTGCTATCTATCCTTAAAGTGCTCCAGAGTTCAATCTGTCCACTCCACTGGTCTTGCCTATGTCAAGTTCATCAGTGAACTCTGTGTTCTTAATTTAATCGACACACATCAAACTTCATCTTACATTGTTGACAACTTCTTTTTTCTCTGAACATCACCTTCCC
This sequence comes from Ochotona princeps, assembly GCF_030435755.1. Taxonomy (NCBI): domain Eukaryota; kingdom Metazoa; phylum Chordata; class Mammalia; order Lagomorpha; family Ochotonidae; genus Ochotona; species Ochotona princeps. Next base: position 98,243,644 of record NC_080865.1, read on the forward strand.
TAGTCTGCTGTACCTTTACATTTACCCTGTCTTTCCTTTTACCTCATTGATTTATCTTTCTCACTCTGTTTTTAATAGCTCTTAATTTATCCACCTTCAGAATAGCCATTAAGCTCTCCATTATTTTCCTGTACTCCAAAGTTCCTATCACACATTTGCTTTCCATTTTTTCCTATGCACGTACTATTTTTATTCCTTCAACATACAACACTAAGTAAAACATGTTCAGAAACAGCTTGCAAAGGAATGTAAGAGTGGATTAGAACGGAAAGGCAGGTTTTGATAAATTTTCAGGTCCCTGAAAAATCAGGCTTGAAGCATCAGAAATAATTTTAAAGCAAGTTAAGTTTACGAAAATAGGAAAAATGGGAAACAAAGAGTCCAAGTGTATCATTTAAAGGTTGGGCATGATCACTTTTTAACATAATTTTAACAAGACATGTATTAGAATGTGTTGCATCTGGAAATGTACCAAATAGATAAAGACATTAAACATGTTTTGTAGGTGTTGATCAGTGAAAGAACATGAGGGCTGAAAAGCAGAATAATGCCTTCCAAGCATTCTTAGTTCAAATGCCTTGTAGGTGAAGTGTTAATACTGGTGATGAACATTTCTCTTGTCACAATTGACTCCAAGGTTGGAGCTATATGTACTTCCATGGCTCTACTTTAATTGACATGATGATATACTGGCCTGATTAATTTTATGAAATCCGTTCAAAAAACGTGAACTGTCATGTATTCAGGCTCACTGTTTTTTTTCTGTTTTAATTTTTCTGCTGTTGCTAAAGAATGCTTTGTGATTTTTCTTTGTTTTTGGCCAAAGGCTATTGCAAAAGCAATGAAGCTATGACCTAGTTCTGTAGACAGAAAAAGAAAGGTCTAGAGGGAAAACTGACTTGGAAAAGCAGATGTTGCTTCAGACATGTTAGGTTTAAGATGATGTCAATACATTGTTCTGGAAATGGCAGTTGCAGCTTAAGGTCAGAGAACACTCCAAATGAGGTATGGAGACAGACAGTCATTCACCAAGATGTAATGGCTTGGAAAGAACTAGATGGGAGCAGAGTTTTAGGATTAAGGTTGGGGGTTACATTTCACAGCAAGCAGAAGAAATTATGTCAGTTCCAAGGCCAACTGAGATGCAGGCAGAGGGAGAAAAAAGGGCGGTGGTACTGAAAAGTCAAGGGGGATGTTTTACGAAGTGGAGATAAGTTAACCATGTGAACGCTGTGGCCTAATTGTCAAAGGAAAAACCAACTGAGCATCCAGTGGTGATAAGAGTTGCTCTTGCCCAACACATTATTAGTTGTGTGATATGGTGGGATTTTGTTGGAAAAGAGATGAATCTGTAACGGAAAAAAAATGAACAAAAGTGGAGTGGAGTAATTCTAGGTGGTCATATTTTGCAGAAAAAAAAGATTTTAGTTTTAATCTATTTATTTGTTTTGGAAAGTCAGATTTTTCGAGAGAGAGAAGGATTGGTCCACTGATTCACTCCCCAAGTGACCACAGAGCTTCTTCCCAGTCTCTCACCTGGGTACAATGTTGCAAGGCTTTGGGTCTTCCTTGGCTGCTTTCCCAGAACACAAGCAGGGAGGGAGCTGGATGGGAAGTGGAGCAGCCGGGATACAAACTAGCACCTATATAGGATCCTGGCATACGCAAAGCAAGGACTTCAATCACTAGGCTACCACACCAGGCTCTGGAAAGTATTTTTAATAGTTCTAACATGCTATTGTTTTATTAGGTGGGAAAATAATGCATAAGTATCTTAAGATCAGGAATACAAACAGCACAAAGAAAGCTTAAAAACTTTTAAATGCAATACAAAAAAATCGATTGTTGATTTTTTAAAACGAATTTTGATTGATGTATAATACTTGTACAGCTTTATGGGACATAATGTGGTATTTCAACAAATGCATACAGTGTAATTTGATCCTATCAAGCATCCCAGTCTTTCTACACATTTGGAGTCCATCAGCTGTATCTTCTAGTTCCTTACCCAGTACATGATGCATCTAGTGTTGCTTATAGTGTTGTAATCTACCATTATCTCACTGTGCTGTGCAATAGTTGACTGTCCTTAAGTACTTGGCTCTGGGTGCCCTTTATCCATACTTTCTCAACATCCTTTGTCCTACCATTCCCAGTCCTTGGTAATCACTGTTTCAAATTCAGATAATTTTTCATTATGTTAAGTAAAATAAATCAGAAACAGATACTGTAGGAGTACTACTCTGATTCTGAAGACATGACCCACAAAATTTCTAGTATTAACTATACAGACTTCACAGGAAAGGACTACTGATCCCTAATATTATTTTTGTCTGTGTCAGATCTTCATATATCAAAAGTATAAGTCACAATTTTCATGGAGAATGATATTAAAAGATAACTATTTCAGTGCAAACTTTTTTAAAAGTGTAATGATTGCATATAACAAGAATTTTCCATGAGTTTTTTAAAGATCTAGCACACATGCAATTTCAAAAATTTTGCAGCAAATTAAAAATTATTTAACTTCATTTATAACTAGCATTTTGAAAAAATCTACAGTATGCAACCTTTAAGAGCTTCTATTTTTATCTTTAAAAATATTTATTACTATAAGGAGAATAGGTTTCATTCTAATAACATAACTATACTTCCCTCCCTCACACACTCCCTCTTCCTTTCTTTTATTTCCTTTAATTTTTGCAATAACAACTTGGTGCTTTTCCTTTTCAACATTATATTTGTATGATTCCTCCACAGTAAACTGATTTCTTCTAATTCTAGAAGCCCTTTCAGGGATCATGTTGACATTAATTGCAGAGATAATAAATAGGCATTGACATATTTAAAATTTCAGTTGTTCATCAAGGTTAATTTTCTTCTGAGTTTTTAGCATTGCAATTAATTGGGCAAATAATTGATTAAAATCAATATATGAAAATCATTGGAAAAACAATTGAAAATCATAAATGTTGCCAGTTAATGAAAATATGTTTTGTAACGAGGAGCATGGAATTGCTTTCTGCCTCTTTCCTATTCATTGGTGTAAAATATAGATTATCACAAACTTAAAAATATGAGATGAAATTCTTTATCAATTCCATTTTGCTTTTTATGGGTGTAAGTACATAGGGATTTTGTTGCTATAAATAACTGTCTGTGAATAGAGAATTTTTTTCTTTTACATGAACTTCACTCAATTCTTAAAAGCCTTGCCGATTACATATCCTTAAACTACATACTTGATGACTGTCATTTAATCTTGTGGACAAATGAAGCACTTGACTTGCAAAAGGATTTGTTGCTGAGTTATTTGAATCATTCACGTTCTCAAGCAAGCAACCCAGCTTTGTAATCATCCTGTTGACAATGAAATTTCTTATTTTCTTGAGACATTCTTTCTTAAAGGGTTAATGATCCACTAAATAATGAGTTACACAAGTTAGAAGATCATAGTTAGACAAGAATATAGGTAGGGGACATAAACAATAATCAATTGAAAAATTCCATGTCACCCACATGTAGTAAATTTAAAAATAATCACAGAACACTGAAACTGTAAAAATAATTTGAATCATTGATTTGACAAAGACATCAAACTATTTTTTTCAAAGCCATATTTCAAACAATACTGGTATGAATGGCATTTCTTTCTTTCTGTTATTACTTTTTATTTTTTCATTTTATATTTTAACGCCCAAATATAATTAAGGACATGTGGCATTCGGTTTTCTTTGTCCGAGTTACTTCATGCAGCATGAAGTCCTTCTGTTTCAACCATTTTGGTGAAAATGATAGAATTTCCTTTCCTATACGTGAATAATATTTCATTGTATATATACCATATTTTCTTCACCCATTCTCCTGATGATGGACACCTTAGTTGATTCCATATTTTGGCTACTGTGAATAGTGTTACTACACATATGATGGTTGAGGCATCTCTTTGACATAATATGCTCATGTCTTTTGGGCATATATCTTATATAGATTATTGGTGGACACGAAAATTAGGGCAGCCGCTAGAGATTTCTTGAAAAACTAGAAATAGACTAGAAATGGACTTCTCATGTGACCCAATAATTTCTCATTTTAAATCTTTTATTTAAAAATAAAAGTCAGTGAGTGAGAAAATGCACAAAAAAGTGTATCATTTTATCTCTAAAACCCAGATTTCCAGCAATAGAACAACTGTTGTGTTTTATGGCTAGTGGTATATTAAGCCTATGTCTATAGTGTGGACTGAAGATTTTATTTTTCTTTCCTGACACTTTTTCCTTCTCCTTTTTAAAAAAAAATTTAAGTTTTATATTTTTACATATTTTGGAGGAATGCATGTCCATGTGGTCCTCTGATTAGGGTGGGGAGGGTCAGTGACAAAGGAAGGTGGATGGGATATATGCTTCAGTCTTTTCCCCCCCTCTCCTTGTCTGCAGGGGTAAAGAGGGAGAGAGTCACTCCTTGCTGCCAAACTATATCAGCACCAGGGGGTGGGGGTGGTCCTTTAATGATGCCCTGGAGACCTCCATATGTGGGGAAGAGTGTTCTGAGTGTTCCTAGTGTTCTGAAGTGTTACTTGAGTGGCTTCAATAGCCCTGAAATGTTGTTGGTTTCATTGTTTCAGGGTTGAGAAAATCATTTCAAGATCTACTAGTTGACAATATTCACCTTAGTGCATCCACAGACCCAGGGACATGCTGCAAAGCTTGGCAAGGAGACTGGTCCAATTTATTCTGCTTTCCATCCTCTGACTAGGCAGCTGATGTCCACTGTTGTCCTAGATGAATTAACCATCATGTTCTCCATGTGCAATTGGACATGGCTGTCTACTGCACAGGCATCAGTAACTGAGGAGGCCCAGTCCACATATATGTACTCCAAAGCCAGACTACACATGTTGGCAGTTTCCCTCTGGCTCATGTCTGGTCCAGCAATGTATTCAGTGAGTCCTCCAAGTAACCTTGCCTGGGGTGATATCAGACTTGACCCTATATGCGTCAGCCAGTGCAAAGTCAGGTTCAGTCTGTCACTTGCACTAGCCAGCGCACATACCACATACCAAGAGTGCATCTTGGTCAGCTCAGCCTCAGCTCCATATCTCACACTTACACAAAGGACGCTGAGGCTGAGTCCAGCCACCAGCCACAGACTTGGTCTTCATACATACCAGCAGGGTTCTGCGGCCTAGTCAGGGTGAACCCCAGTAACCACCCACCAGGCCTGCCCCCAGCCCAAGTTTTCACACATGTCACCATCTCTGGCGGCCTAACTTAGCCTAGCACACATCCTATCAGTCTCTTGTGCTCATCCAGGGACACTGCAGCTCACCTCAGGCAGACCTGTCCCAATACACACATATTCCAAAAGATACCGTCACCTTATCCAGCCTGCCTTGTCCCCAGCCCTCCTTGTTATACTCACCAGCAGTAGGTACAGCCTAGCAGGGTGTTCGCCATAGTTTCTCTCCCAGGCATGCTCCAAGACACAGATATTTTACCTGCCAGAATATACTGCGGTTCAGCCTGACATGATTGGCATACAGCCATTACACTTGACAGGTAGTGAAACGGCCTAGCCAGGCTGGCCTGCACCCATTCTGGCTCTCACAACAGCAGGTACGTCAGCCTAGCTCAGTCTGATTGGCCCTAACTCCCAGCTTTCATGCTCATCTGTAAGAGCAGGAGTGCTAGAAGGGGAGTCCTGGAGGTTCCCTTATTTAGGCCTGCTCCCAGCCCTGGGTCTTATGCATTCCAGCAGGTACTGCAACCCAGTCTAACATGGGCTAACACCAGTCTCAGCATTCACCAGGACATGCTACAGCTTGGCTCAGCCTAGCCTGTTCCCAGTCCAGCTCTTGCCAGCAGGTGCTACAGCCTAGACCAGCCTGGCACACTCCCAGTCACAGCCCACATGTGAACTGGCAGTTGTTGCAGTCTAATTAGACCTGGTCTGCACCCTGAACTAACTCTCAGCTGTGCCAGTGTGTGCTATGGATTGACCTTGAAAGGCCTGTCACCAGACATTGCCCACATGTATTCTAACAGGTGCTACAGCCCAGCCTAGTCTGACCTGCTCCCAGCCTTAGCTCTTGCACTCACCAGCAGGAACTGTAACCTAGCAGGGAATTCCCCGAGTTTTCCTACCTGTCTTGCTCCCAGCAATGGATCTCTTGTGTGCTGGCAGATGCTGAGGCCAGACTGACATGGCTGGTCTCTAGTCCTAGCAATCACTGACAGGTACTGCATCCTAGCCTGACTGACCCATACTCAGTCTAGCTCTTACCAATGGGTGTTACAGCATATCCCAGAATGGCCTACCCCCAGACCTGAGTCTCATGTGACCTTGAGGGTACCACAGCCTAGCCTGTCTGGTCCCATAGCCATGTTGCCTCTCGCATTTGCCAGCAGGTGCTGAGCGAAGCCCAACTTGGCCCACCCCAGATCCAGCCTACATGCATGCCAATGGGTGCTATAGCCTTGCCCATCCTGGTCTGTCCATAGCCCTGATTTTGCATTCACCAGTGGATGCTTGAGCCCAGCAGTAGAGTACCAGAGTTCCACCACCAGGCCCACTCTTGTGTGTGCTGATGGGTCCTTCCACCCAGCTGGGCATGGCCTGCAGTATCAGCTCTCATTGGTGTTGTTGCAGCCTAGGCCAACCAGGTGTGGCCCACACCCTGTTCTAGCTCTTATATGTGCCAGTAGGTGCTGTAGACTTGCCTGGCTTGGTCTGTCCCCCGGCCCTGGCTCTTGTACTCCCCAGTGGGAGCTGTTGCCTAGTAGGGGAATTCTCCAAGGTCCCCTACAAACCTTCTTCCTGCCCCGAATCTCACATATTCTGGCAGGTGCAACAGCCCTGCTTGGCATGATCTGCCTGCACTTCCGGCCCTTGCATGTGCCGGTGGGTGTGTGGCTTGGCCCCACCTGTCTTTCCCTTAGTCCCAGGTCCTGGGAGTGACAGGCGGGTTCGTGTAAAGTGAGTCCTTTGGTCCAGACTGGATTGGCCCATCAAACCCCGCAGCTTTCCATGTAAAATTGTGGGTGCTGTGGTACCACAGAGGTGAGCTGACAGTTCCCCTACAGAATCTGCCCCGAGATGTGGTTCATTCATGCTCTGATGGATGCTGCATCCCAGCCTGATGTGACCTACCCCCTGCTTTTACAACTTTGCTGTGGCTTGGCTCAGCCAGGCACACCCTCAGCCCCAGGTATTGCGAGAACCAGCAGGTGGCAGGTGATACATTTAGCCCAGTCCAGGCCTCTCATTTGAGTGGCTACCTTGGCCTGACCCAGAAGTATCCTCTAAACCACTCCGTCTCAGCTCTCTCACCTGCCTGAGAGTGTAGTGGCTCAGTCTATGGAAGACTCCAGAAGTTATTCCTTCTCTGTCAAACACTCCCACCACTCCAATAGGTCCCCAGACCCCCTTCCCAGGACAATCTGCAGTCTCCCTCAAGGTGGGACTGGTGGAGGGGGAGGGTTGAAGTGGCATGTCTCTGCCCAGAGTTCCCCACCTTCCCCATTTATCTTTCAAAAAAGAAAAGAAAAGAAAAGAAAAGAAAAGAAAAGAAAAGAAGAGAAAAGAAAAGAAAAGAAAGAAAGAGAGAAAGAAAGAAAAGAATAGGCAACTATGCTGCTACACTGGTATAGTTAACATACATTTGGCATTAACTAGGCGCAGAATACCCACCAACCACTGGCTGTTTTTCTCCCAGCAGTGTAACACTTGCCTAGGTACAAGTTAACCTAGGCAGTTGCCTGTAACTTGGATATGCAAGGACTTGAAAAAGTCAGGAAGGAAGAAAAACAGATTAATTTGACATCATTGACACTCACTTGTCTTGGAAGGTGATGTTTCCCTAACTGTGAAGAGACGTTAAAGAGCAAATTTCATTCAACCAATCACCTAAAGATTTATTAAGCTGCTGTTAATTGATATAATACAGTAGAAACTGCCAGACAACCTAAAGCGGAAAACAAGTTGTACTCATGCCATCCTGCTAGATATATGGCAATCTTTTCAAATGGTAATGAGATGAGGTCATAGGATTCATTCAAATCTATCTAGGGCAGAGTGGATTTGACATTGGAGAAGTGCAAACCAGATTTCAAAAACCACAGTGAAGAAATCCTTAAGGAACTAATACATTTTCTTTGTAGGACTGAAGTATTTTATCCAAAGCTAAACTTGAAATGTTCATAGCAAACATCACAGTGAATCTTATTGATTCCATTTTAAAAATTGCACCTGCTATGGAGTCATGCCAAAACACACATATGAAATTAAAGCATGAAAATGGATAAAACATAGCAGGAGCTGAAAGCTGCAAATTCAATTGCTTATTAAAAAACCATTAGCCTTAAAATGTTAGATTGTCAGAAAACAATTTCTTTCTTCTAATTTCAGCTTTGAAGGTCAACTAATTGGAAATATATATAAGTAGGACAGGCAGGGAATTCAATAAAATAAGCCTTTCAGTAGAAGGAACTGCTGCAGGCCCATGCTGGTGAAATTAGAAAGTCATCATCAGACACAAAAGCTCGAAGTTCACAGATTTCATTCAGCACTAACAATTGTGATATTTAGACACCAGCTGTAATAACCTCAATCATTTAAACATATACTGTTTAGTATAGTGTTTTAATATGTGTTTAAGTGTTTTAAAACATAAGGGTATTCAAATATTTGAGAAATAAAAGTATCCAAATGTGCCAGCCAGTAAGATTCTTTTCTGTTTTCCTTTCTTTCAACAGTGAACATCTGTTTTTTTCCCTTTCACTTTTTTTCCTCTTTCTTTGAAAAATTAATCTGTGTTTTTGATTTCAGATTTATAGAGTGAGGTGTGATTGCTGAGGTCTTAATCAACATTCAGTCTGACAGGAAAGACTTGAGCCTGCTATTATCTTTTGTGCTGAGAAAGGTGTTTATTGTAAATGCTCTGGGCCCTCTGAAGCCTTGGGAGAAGAGGCTTTTGAAGTTGGTGCCACTGGCGGAGTATTGTTTAAGATCCCAGTGGCAGGGAGAACTGCAAAGGTGACTTGAGGGAGAGTTATTTATAAGATCATTGAATAGAACATGAAAGGAAAACTATTTTACTTCAGATATGATAATTGTATTCCAACGAATTAAATCATGAAATATGCATTACAAGAAATTTTATAAACCATCCAGTCTGGTGACTTCCAAATGCTAATTTTCAGAATGGCACAGATTGGAATGGTATTTTCACCCATTTATGACAGAATTGGAAGTAAAGGAAGAAAACTGTGTAAGCAAGCTTCCAATATGCTATATGTATTATTTGTTTTTTTATTCTTAGATTTTGGTCATAAAACATTTTTTATTGGATGCGCAAAAGCACTTGAAGAATTTCAGAGAAGTCAACAGATACATAGGTAAGCAAGTATATACATATATTTATTCAGAAGATCTGTATAATGGAGGCTAGTGTACAATGACGTGGAGATACATTTCAGTATGCATCTCCACTTCTGAATAGAAGATGGACTTCCAATGAAGCTACTAAGTATATCTTGACAATATGATGCTGGACTTTATAACATTCTCTATATCAACAATATGAGGACACACATAGCAGAGTGATGGTGTTATGACTGCTGTTGAGGGCCTAAACTATTGTTACAATATAGAGGAGAAAAGTGAAGGGCACAGGGTGGGGAGAGTGGAAGGTAAATTCCCTGAGCCTAAGGAACTGTATCAAGAGAAATAAAGAATTAAAAAGCAAGTTCTACTTAAACCAATGGCTTCTTTATTTTGTTTGTTCAACTTCTCAGCATTATTTGCACACACATTACAGCAGCTCCAACTTCTGCACACACAGAAATGAAAAGGTATATAAAAAGTTCATGTAAAATGGGAATCTCAACTGAACTTGAACTGTGGTTATGCAACAAGGTGGAGGAATCCACCATGGTGGGAGGGTTTGGGGAGGGGTGGGGAGAATCCCAGTACCTATGAAACTGTGTCACATAATACAATGTAATCAATGAATTTAAAATAAAATAAAAAAAAAAATAAATAAACACATTTCATTTTCCATGACTTTTTAAAAAAGATTTACTTATTTTTATTACAAAGTCAGATATACAGAGAGGAGAGACAGAGAAGAAGATCTTCCGTCCGATAATTCACTCCCCAAGTGACCGCAACGGCCGGTGCTGCATCGATCCAAAGCCAGGAACCTGGAACCTCTTCCGGGTCTCCCACGCGGGTGCAGGGTTACAAAGCTTTGGGCCATCCTCGACTGCTTCTCAGGCCACAAGCAGGGAGCTGGATGGGAAGTGGAGCTGCCGGGGTTAGAATCAGCGCCCATATGGGATCCCGGGGCTTTCAAGGCCAGGACTTTAGCCGCTAGGCTACGCCGGCGGGCCCCCATGAATTTTTTAATGTTTTTTATTTATTATTTTTTAATAATCTTACTTAGTTGATTAGGGTACAAAGGGTCAAGGGCTACAGGGTGAAAGTGGGTAATACCATTGTTTCCACACTAATATGATCATTTTTCCCTGTATCTAGGGTCAGGGGAGAAATAAAGGGAAAAGCCCCACCCAACCTCCCACCCATCCCAGATCCCCAATGGGAGGCACGCTCCGAGGGTCCTGATTAAACAGTTTTGATAGTTCATCAGTTCTGGACTGCTGCCAATCTCACAATTCCAATTGCAATGAAACCTATTCAGAGTTCATTGGCTGACAGTCTCTTCATGGTTGGGGTTCTTATTTTTTTATAGCTTTTTTTTTTTCAAAATAGGCATTTTTTTATTGTATTGTTGTTGACAATCTTTACATAGTCAATTACGGTTAAAAAAAAAAAGGTTCAGGGGGATAGGGAAGTGGGTAATACTATTATGTCCATATTGTTTCCATCATGTATCTGAGGTAAAGGGGGATATTGAGGGAGAAGCCCCACCCGCTTTCCCACCCACCCCAGGTCCCGGATGTGGGGCATGCTCTGAGATATTTGCTCAAGTGGTTTTAATAGTTCTCCAGTCATGAATCGCTGCCAGTTTCGCTCGATGAGGTCGTCCACTGATTGACACAGTTCATCATAGGGTCTCCGTTTGCCCCATATTTCGCTGCCAACATATAGCTGAGATGAATGATTGACCTGTTTTGCCTTCTGTCTTTTCTTGGTTAGAGTTCTGAGTCCAGCAGTTCGATTGGGGAGATCTCCAAAGAAACTTTGAGGTATTCCCAGACTAGTTTCTTGTATGTTCTAGCAAGCACAGGGCCCGGCACAGTCCATCACCACGATCAGCTGGTGGTTGCAATTGCTGGGTTGGTTCTGTTTTCAGTTCCGAGTTGCACTGGAACCAATGGGTGTTGCAGTCCAGTCTGGTTCTGCCCAGCACATACTCGACCCTTACATCAACCAGTGGGAGCTGCAGCCTAGTTGGGGTGACCCACAATAATCCCCACCAGGCCCGCCCCCTACCCTGGTTTGCCAGTATGTGTAGCAGAAGACCAGTCTGTCCCACATCCCATTTGGCTCTTGTACTTGTCAATGGGCATTAAAGCTTAGTTCCATCTAACCAGCTCAACCATTCAGCCCTCACAGGTGTTGTTGAGTGCCTCTCTGTCTAGCCACCCCAACCCCCGTCCTAGTTTTCATGCCCTCCCGCGGGACTAATGACCCAAGAAGGGGGAACCCACTTTTTTCCTCCCAGGTCTCTCTGTCCCAGTTTATGCACTCTTTAGGTGGTTCTGTGATTTGACTTGACAGAATTAGTCCCCAGTTCCAGCTTCTGCCAGCTGTCTGCAGCTAAGCCCAAACATCCCTCACCCACTCTAATTTATGCGTGCACCCGCAGGAATAATCAGTCCAGCCTGGCTTTTCCCTGATCTAGCCCACATGCAGCGCACAGGTGTTGCTGCCTTGCTTAGTCTGGTCTGTCCCCATCCCAGCCCACGATCTCCGGTGGGAGTAGCTGTCCGGCGAGGGGACCAGCCCCTTAATCCCCCTGCCAGTTCTGCCCCTCCCTTCCTGGATCTCACGTGTGCTGGTTGGGTGTTGCAGTCAAATCCAGTACAGGCAACCACGCCCTGGCATTCCATAATGTGTACTGGTTTTGTCGCAACCAAACCTGGCTCAACCCACACTCTGTTCTGGTGATCAGATTTGCCAGTGGATGACATGAACTGATTCAGCCTGGTCTGCCCCTGACCCATGCTGAATGTGTGCCAGTGGGAAACTTTCCATGGCCTATTCTGGGCTGTTTCCTATCATGTTTCTTGTGCTTACCTGCAGGGACCGTGTCCTGCCAGAGGAGTTGCCCAGGCTCCTCCATCAGAACCTCTCCCAATGCCAGATTTTGCGCATACCAGGGGGTCCTTGAGCCAACCCTACTCAGTTCACCTCCTGTCCTAGCAGGAACAGTGGCTTTTTCTGGCTGGCTTTCACCCCGTTCTGATTCTTGTTGTTGGATGTTTCAGCCCAGCCATGGCTCGTCCATACCCACATACAGCTCACACATGGCTCAGTAAGGGGTTGAGACCCAGCCTAGTCATTCCCACATCTACCCTGGTTCTCCATGACACCAGATGGTGTTGGGGTCTGAACTGGCCTGGTGCATCCAATCCCAGCCCACACTAGCGCCTCGGGTGACTACAACTGTTTCCTAGATAGAACGCAGCCCCCATTCCAGCCCACGCGCCCCTTGGTGGGAACCTCAACCAGTTAGGGTATCCCCTTACCTCCCTGATGGGCCTGTTCCTAGCCATAAATCATACACCTGCCCGTGGTTGCTCTGAGGACCAGTAGGTGCAAGAGCCTAGCACGGTATGACCTGTGCTCCATGCTGGTTTCTAGTTTTGCTTGTAGCCTAAGGCTTGCTCAGTCCTGCCCAGTACATTCCTTTCCATTACCAATTTACACATTTTGGAGCTACTATGCCCTGCTTGTCCGACCCCCCGATCTGGACCACGTGTTCACCAGCGAGAGGTATGACTCTCCAGGGGAGTTTCCCAAGTTTCTCCACTTGATCCACTCCCAGACCCAGTTTACATACATGTCATTGGGTTTTAGGCCAGTGCCCGGTGTAATCTGGCCTCCCACTTAGCCTTGTATGAGCTGGTGAATGTTGCAGCCCGGCCCACCCCACACCCTATTCAGGATGCACATTTGGGTGCTGCTGCCTTGCCCAGTCCAGACTGTTGCGGGTCCCTTTACCTGTGACTGATGGCAGGCTCCTTGGTCACACCTAGCTTAGTCCATAACCACCCAAACTTTTAGGTTTACCAGTGGGGCTAAACTTTCTACAGGGTGTGGCCCACACATCCTGCACAGAATCCACCCCAGGATAAGGTTCTAGAGTGCTAGTTAATATTATGGCCCTGCCTAATGTGACCAGTCTCCTGAGCCATCATCATGTCAGGCAAAACAATATCCTGCTAGACAAGCCTGAGCTTATCTTTTGCATGATAGGTGTTCAAAGCTCAGCATTATTAAGTGATTAGAAGTTCTTCAAAGGAAGAGTTACTGGCATTGGGAATCTTTAGGATTGATTCAGATCCCAGAAACAGTGGGGTCAGCCTGGAGCTACCTAACCAGCGATTTGGACAACCAATTCCCCAGAGCTCCCCACCCGGGTGGCCAGCAGGCACAGGCCGCCCGGGCCCAGCTCACCATGAGCACATGGTGGCTGGGATCAGGATCCGAGCAAGACGCTCCCTCCTGCAGCCCCCAGCAGCCTCCCAGCTGCTGAAGTTTAAACCCACAGGCCCAAGGTTGCGCCCCACCCCAATCCCGTCCACCGCCCAATGAGGGCAGTGGGTGGCCCCGGACCCACCCAGTCCCAGAGACTCCCACCCTCGGTGTACTCACCCAAAAGGAAGCAGCCCCCGAATCCAGGTGGGCCCGGGCCCAGCTCACCATGGGCACATGGTGGCTGGGATCGAGATCCGAGCAAGATGCTCCCTCCTGCAGCCCCCATGGTTGGGGTTCTAAGATCAGCAGTTCAGTTGGAGGGATCTCCAAAGAAACTTCATCTGAGATGATCCCAGACCTGATTCTTGTGTGAGTTTGCTAGTACAGAGTCCAACACCATCTGTCACACCAATCAGCTTATGCACATGCTGGTTGTTGCGATTGCTGGGTCTGTTGTTTCCATGAATTTTTGAAGATCCTGTGTGTGTATGCATCCTAAAATGTTTGACACCAAAATATCACAATAATTTTAATTTCCATAAGACTTTTAAAATTATTTACTTATTTTAAAGAGTTATGCAGAGGGTGGGAGGGAGAGAGAGAAAGAACGCACACAAATGCTACTTGCTGTTTCATTCCGCAGATAGCCTCAATGGGCTGGCCTGGGCCAGGCTGAAGCTGAGAGATTCATCTTTATCTCCCATGTGGTGGGCCAGGGTTCAAATACTTGGGTCATCTTCTGCTGATGTTTTACTAGGAGTGTTAGCTGGGAGCCAGATAGGAAGCAGAGCAACTGGGAGTTGAACCACTTGAACCAGAGGTCATATAAGATGTCAGCATGGCAGCTTCATCTGTTTCCCCCACGATACCTCCAAATTTGTTCCAATTCAGGAGCTTTGCAGTTGTTTTTCCTTCTTTTCTGGTATTTTCTTCTTTGGAACATCTTCAGTCTTTTAAAATAAGATTTTGTTGAAGAGAACTTCACTTAGTAGCCAATGTAATGTTGTTTTGTCTGTCACTCTAATACCTATCGCTTCCTTCTGCTCTTTCGGCATGCTGAAATCTCCTTCATGCTACTTACAACTGATTGTTATTTTCTGCCTTTTATTCACTTAGTATCTATCTCTCCCAGTACCTGAAACTTATCAGGACGCCTTACTGCTGCATGCATTACCACAACTCTAGAATTCAGGGCAGTGTTTAATCACAGTAGTTATTTCATAAAGTCCTGCTCAGTGATATGCTGCACAGATGGATTCTAATGGTATCATGGTCCTTATGAGTTTCACCTTGAAAATTTAGACAAAAGTCTATGGAGTCTTATCTCTGCAATAATTGAAGCATCTGTCTTTTTCCTTTCAAACCTGAGGTCTTTGTTTGGCCAAGCTTTACTTTACCATTTAATAAAACTGAAATCTTGCCACAGTTCTTGCTGGCCTTCAGTTCTGCCTATATTTGTAAGTTAACCTTATAACATTTCTGAAGTTACAATGTAAAAAGTAGAACAAACAAATCCACAATGGTGCCCATTCATATAGAATTTATTCTAAATTTTCCATATTATTACTTATGTGCTTCAAAGATCTGACTCAAATTAACCTCAACTATAAGTGTTTGTGACATTCCAGGTATTTTCTAGTTTTAAAAAAATACTTGTCTAACTATTTTTATTTTTCTTTGAAAGGCAGAAAGCAGATAAAATATTCTATCTACTGATTGACTCCCCAGATGTTCTCCACAGACAGGGCTTCCTCTGCCTGAAATCTGATCAATTAGGATCTGTGGATGAGAGGGACCCAAGCTCTTTAGGATTGCCATTCCGATGTAAATTTTTAAGTAGTAAAATAATTGATTCTGTTTATCAAGAGCTTTTGGTTTCATTTTCCTTTCTTTTTGCTTTGAAGCTGTATGTTTTAAATCTGAGAATTCCACGTTCAGCACCAGCATTGAATGCCAATGCACACTGGAGAACACTAATTAGTATTCCATTGAGAACCAGCTGTTTCAGCTATATTTTGTAAGAATTAGGAGAGGGTTGACACACTGTGTGTAATCTCTATCAATCATGGTGAAGTCTTTGAGTAAACAAAGTGTATGAGTGACAATTGAGACACTTCAGGCTTCATCCCTGGATATCTTCTTATCTCCTATTTCTATTTTCTTCCACGCCTGACTCCCCTTCCAGCTTATGATCCAATCACACTGAATTATGTTTCAATTCCCTGAAGTCCAATAATGCACAGACTTTTATGTCTCTAGAATTTTGAAACTGCTGCTTCCTTGGTTTGAATTCCATTCCCTTATTTCCAGGCTAAGTTTTTTCTATCCATTTTCCTTATTAAGACTCTCAGTGGTGTACCTCCTATTTGCAAGCAGAATAGGCAAATAACCTTGTCTATGCAGTTGAATTGTATGCATGTTTGTTGGACAAGCTATAGGATTTTTTCATTAGATGGTCCTAAATGGTCTGTAACTTTATGTAAATTAATATTCATTTTTAAAATATAGTCTTCCTTTTATATCATTTTTATTTTGAGCTGAGACTTTATGTAAGGGACATTTATTCATTTTTTATTCCAGAGATTACTGCAAATAAATTCTTTAGTATTTCACTGGGGATAATGTTGAAGCTCAAGTTACCTGGAATTTAGAGATTTTCATATACTGACATTCTAGAGGAAATACTACTTATGTTTTCCAACAACGGCCCACATAATTTTCCATTATTCAGGTCATATTTAATGTGAACACCAAAAAACACATGGTTTCTTCCCAATTAAGTATGAAAATTTTGAGTTATGATAGATTGAATCCAAGGTATGTAAATACATTTGTGTATATAAACAGAATCAGTGTAATACTTATCCAAAAAGATGATATCCAATGTTTTAATTATATTAGTTCCCAAAAGAAAATAGATAAATGATGGAGAAAAATTGCCAGCACATTTCAAGGAAAAAAACCTCTCAGAAGCGAAGGAAGATTAATCACACATCATAAATCTAACATCCGAAAAAATCAGTATGAATAGACTCTTCTCAAGCGACATCATCAAAAAATTTCAAAAAGCTGGAGACAAAGAAAGCCTGTGCATGCTTCCAGAGCGAAAAATATAGGTTAAGTATAAATTTTGAGGAACAAAATACCTTTATAACTTTCAACACTATTACTATAAATCAGAAAGTAATGGAGCCATACTTTGAAACTCTTGTGGGAAAATTGTTTCTGACATATGTTGCTACTCTCAGATGAACTAACAACAAATTGAGGATAAAAAAATTATTTGCTGACCTATTAGAGCTTAGATATTATTACTTTCTGTTTTCTCAGGAAGTTACTATTTTTCTGTACCAATCAAATAAGTAAGCCAAGAAAGACAAAGATATCACATGAAGAAAATGGTAGGCAAAGGCCTGGCGTGGTAGCCTGCCAGCTAAAGTCCTTGCCTTGCACACACTGGGATCCCATATGGGCGCCGGTTCTAATCCCGGCAGCTCCACTTCCCATCCAGCTCCCTGCTTGTGGCCTGGGAAAGCAGTCGAGGACGGCCCAAAGCCTGTGACCCTGCACCCACATGGGAGACCTGGAAGAGGCTCCTGCATCCTGGTTTCGAATCAGCACAGCACCGGCCGTTGTGATCACTTGGGGAGTGAATCATAGGACGGGAGATCTTTTTCTGTCTCTTCTCCTCTCTGTATATCTGACTTTACAGTAAAATGAAATAAATCTTACAAAAAAAGAAAATGGTAGGCAAGGCACAGGAGAGGGGTAAACTAAATGACTAGAACAACAATGAAAGAAGACTCTAGAATGATAAATATGAGCCAGTCATAGAGTGCAACATAGATATTGGTGACATTGTTGATGTTTCTGTTGTAGCCTTTAACAATGAGTGTTCTTCATATGAGGTTTTTCCTGTTGCATTTCTTTTTGCTGCTCAATACCCTCCACTCGATAGAATTGATAGAATTGAGACTGTTCCTACACTTTATTCCTATATACCGTTCCTATACACTTTGTTTATACACGTATATTTGAATGCAAAAAATATTTTCCTGTGCCAAATATTGCTAACAACCTGTCGGAAGAGGGAAGGTGTGGTGCATTGCTTGTTGCTTGTTGGCATTTTTTCTTAACATTCAGAGTTTTCCAGGTGTACTAATTTGTTTTGAAATATGCGAATTATATGTTAATGGAGATATAAGACTCTCTAGGACCTTTAAAATGGAGACTGTTTCTCCCTTTTTACAAGAGTGGGTGCAGGAAGTTTGAGAGGTGATTATTGGATATTTGAGATATTTGAGTTCAGGAGCTGGGAAAGTGAGACAGAGACAGATGAACGCAGCGTATGTGGTTGAGCGGGCTGTATGTGTAGACAACTGGGAGTCAGTTCCAACACGGACTTTTAGAGGAACTGGTTTGAACAAGCATCAAAATTGCTGCTCTGAAGATAGGATTGTTAGGGAAATGACTTTCTAACTGCCTTCTAGCTTTCTTGGAACGTTGACCATTTATGGATACATGGATTCCTAAGTTTCTGAGTTGCAAAGGTACACCAAATGAATGGATTCTTTTAAATGCAGAAAAAGATACATATTTAAGAAAAGCTTCTTCTGTTCTTCAGCTACATATGTGACAGACACATAATTATGTGTTGTGGCTTTGTTCAATGGTTTCTGGTTCTATGTGTACGACGTATATTTTGTTATAACGTCTTCATATTCATGAATTGTTTCTTCCGTGCGGTTTAATTTTTATTTCATTTTATCCAGTAAAAATTTCACTTTTAATATTCCATTGTTTAAAAGTTTTATTTAAAAATATTTCCCATTTCTGTCCAAATTTTATTCAGATCTTCGCTTAAATTCTTGAATATCACAATAGCAGCTATTTCGGATTTATGTTAGATAAATCAAGTGTCACTATCATTTTGGAATTTCTTTTTCTAGCTGCGGGGTCTCCCCCACAGATTCCTCTAGTACCCCGTTGCAGAGGGGATGAACCTGGTGCCCTCCACCCAGCCTCCCGGCCCGCGAGAAACAAACAGACAGACAGGGGTTCTGTTTAAGCAGTTCCGATTTATTGGGGAAATTCAATTTCTTTTATAGGGTAAGGGATAGCCTCAGGCCAGGAATTTCAGGAATTCCAGGAGGGAAGAAACCAGGAGCCAATTACTAGGAGCATGACTGCGGAAGCCACCTCCCATAGGCCAGGGGTAGGTGGGCGAAATGGCCCTGGTTAATCAGTATTTCCTGCCCTGGTTCACATCCAGGGCTCTGTCCTTGACCGCCATCTTGCCCATCAGTGACCTGGACTGTTAGTCGCCATCTTATTGACTTAGTGACCTCTTTGCCCCTGAACCCCACACCAGCTACTGGCTTTTCTTTTATTTAAGAATTACATTTTTTGGTACATTGTAATAATTTTATTTCAGTGCTGGGCATGGTTATTGTGACTATCATTGTGATTTTGTATTTTATTCTTTGCCTATAAACAGTTGAATTACTGGAAAAGCATAAAGGCACAGTGAACACTTGAGAAGAGTTGCAAAATCAGAATTACGAAATTAATAGAATTGATCCTTAAAATGTTTTATGATTGAGACTCTTTGATTTTAAGCTGCAATGCAAAGAATACAGGGCCAATTTTACTAAATCGTGTCAAAGAGATTCAGTCATTGATTTGCTTCATTTCTCCATGGTATGATGAACCAGGAGCTGAAAAACAATTATCCTCTGTGCATATGCATATTTAGTCAAGTTGTTGGCTTGGGCTTAGGTAATTAAATTTATGTTTCCTCCTTTACCTGGATTCAGATTTCAATCCACTAATTCAACGTGATAGAAAAACTATGAGTATTGGATGAGCAAATAAAGCTTAAAGTAAACTGAAAAAGTAAGTAGGAAGGAAATTCCTTTTTAAAAATGTAAGCATAATAACTGTTTTTGCATTTTATTTTTCAGTATTTGACATACATTTTTAAAAAATTTTATGTAGCAGTTATTACACTATATGTGTAATGTGAACTAGATTTTTCATTTAATATATGTGTTTTCTATGTTTTCATGCCGAAAATGACAATTTTGTAAGGCTGTACACATTTTTTTGTGGATTCCCTGCTATTTTGACAAATATATTGAATGTTGTGTTTATATCCATCATACATTTTTGTGCCATTTTCCTTAGGTGAGTAGAAATGCATTATTTTGTGTTTTTTATATATTCTGAATATTAATCCTTTACTAAATGCATGTTTTGTGAATAGTTTCTTCTAGTCTACTGGTCATAGCTTTGATATATTATTAGTTTCCTTAATACTCAGAAGCTTCTTTGTTCTCTATAATGACATTTGTCTGGTTTTACTTTTGCTGTCCATGCTTTTAAAATACTAACCAAAATGTCATCACCTGTGCTATTATCTTGTAGTTGCTTTAGGTTTTCTCATAATAGTTTTTTAGTTTCAAATCTCATTTTCCTATCTTTGGTATGTTTTACATAATTTTTTATATAGAATGAGGGGTATCTTATGTTAATTGAAATCATGGTGATATTCAATTTTCCTAGCATCAATTGTTTAGATAAATAATTTTTAGAGATTAACAGGGTATGTTGACAGCTTCACTACCAAATACACCTTTGCCAAAGATTTGAAGATTTCTATTGTATCCTTGGTATATATGTCCGTTCATATGTCGGTACCAAGCTATTTTAGCTATAATTGCTCAGTATTGCATCTTGAAATCTGGTATTGTGGTGCTCTACACCACCTGTTTTCGGTTCAAGATTTCTTCCTCTATTTGGGAACTTTCATTTTTCCATATGAATCCTAGGGTTGTTTCAACGATTATGTGAAGAATGTCATTAGTTTTTTGGTGACAATGATACTGAATCAGAAAATCACTTTGGGTAATGTAGACATTTTAATAACACTAATTCTTCTAATTCATGACTTTGGGAGATTTTTCCATATTTGCATTTCTTCAATTTACCTCTCTAGTACTTTTTTATTTTCATCTTTTGAATACAAAAAGAATCTGCTCCTTGCTGAGTAGCAGGTACAGTTACTAAAATCTTCCATTTTATAGCGAGAGTCCTCTTCTAACTTTAGTTTCATGACATGGTGTTTCTGATCCTCTTTCATGCGGGTTACATTTCTTTCAGTACAGAAGGAAGGGTAAAGTGAGTTAATTTTTGCTGACCTGTGACTTTAGCTCCCCCTTACTCATTGTAGTGGGCTTAGCTGTGTCTTCTAAAATTACACATGTGTAATGTTTGCCTTAATTTAAGAAGATATGATGTTATGCATAACATGTTATGTTATGGATGTTATGTCATATGTAGTATATAAACTAAAATGGAAATGTGAATGGGGTGGTCACAGAATGGGGTTAAGAAATTGCATTTATTTTTAACATGTTGGCTGCTCAATACTATGTCAATTAATTCCATAACGATGTTAATTGTTGCTGATAATATGTTAGTGCTTTTATTTGATCGGGATGATACTCTGCTGGCTCTGCCCTCAGACCAGAGGGGGTCTCCCCAATAAGTAGTTGAACTTGACTGGACTATCAGATGTTGGACTCTATACTTGGCATATGCTTGCTAAGAGGGAATCTCAACTGAACTTGAACTATGGTTACACAACAAGGTGGAGGAACCCACCATGGGGGGAGGGTGTGGGGAAGTGTGGGGAAAATCCCAGTTCCTATGAAATTACAACACAATGTAATTAATGAATAAATTTAATAAAAAATAAAAAATGTAAAAAAAAAATAACAAAAAAAATGTGATTGAATCTAAAAAAAAATTACACATGTGTAAACCCTAGCTCTCAATACCTCAGGATGTGACCGTCTTTGAATATACAAGCACAGATGAAAGGCCATGCGAAGAGCTTGGTAATCTATAAGCCAAGGAGACAGTGCTAAGAAGAAACCAATACCCTGACAACCTGATGTTTTTTAAGATTTATTTTTTGTTATTGTAAGTCAGATTTACAGAGAGAGGAAGAGATGGAGAGAAATATCTGCCCTCTGCTGTTTCAGCTCCCAAGTGGCTGCAAAGGCAGAGCTGAGCTGATCTGAAGCCAGAAGCCAGGTGCTTCTTCCTCTGGGTCTCCCACACAGGTTCAGAGTCCCAAGTTCTAGGCTGTATTTTACTGCTTTCTCAGGCCACAAGCAGGGAGCTGCATGCGGAGTGTAGCAGCCAGGACATGAACCCCAGAGCCCATATGGGACCCTGGCGCATGCAAGGCTGAGGACTTTAGCCAGTAGCCTACCGCACTTGACCCACCTGACACCTTGTTCTTAATTTTCCATTCTCCAAGACTATGAGTAAATAAGTAGCTATCATTTTGCCTTCTTCTCCTCTCCCAGTCTATGGCACTTTGACAGCCCTATCAAACTAACACTCACACTAAAACACTCGCAGAGATGAAACTAACAAAAAAAAAAATTAAAGTCCATGAGATAGTTTCCGCTGATCCTTCTTGGTAAAATGTGTGTCCTGTAGGCAACAAATAGATGGGTTTTGTTTTTTAATCCAGTCTACTAATCTATGATGCTTGATTGATGAATTTAAGCCATTTACATTCAGAGTTAATATGAATGGTTGGCAATTTATTCCTGTCATTTTAGCAGTGGGTTGTTCATTGATTTAGTCTTCTGTTGTTATTTTACTGGGATGTTCTTCCCACATGCCTTTCGTTTGTGTGGGTGCTATTACTTTTCTCTGTCAAGAAAACATCTTTAAATATCATTTGTAGGGCAGGTTTGGAAGAGGCATATTCAGTCAACCTTTTTTTTTTTTTTTTTTTTTTTTACTGTGGAAGAATTTTATTCCATTTTCAAAGACAAAGGAAAATTTTGCTGGGTACATTATCCTGGGCTGACAATTTTTGCTCTTAAAATCTGGAATATGTCATCCTTCGATGACTCATAGATCATACAGTAGCATCATTTTCTTCAAGAAGGTTCTTGATTTTCTTTTTCTTTTCTTCAGCGACAGATTAGTCATTCAGTAACATGTTATTTAACTTCATGGTGTTGCTAATTTCTTTTTATTTCTTCCTGTTGTTGATTTTGTATTGTGACTTTTCATTTAAGGGGATGTATAGTAACTGTGTAATGGAGACTATCATATCCAGATGTGAGGATACAAGGCAGTATGCATATCTACTTCTAGACAAAGATGGACTCCCAATAAAACTGTTTACTGTATCTTGACAATAGGATGTTGGATGCTCTGCCACTGTCCATGCCAACAATGATGCACATGTAACTGTGTATAAAGAACTATACTATAGTAATGATATAGGGGAACTCAGTGAGAGGGGAGGGAATTGGAGAAGGAATAAGGGAAATCCCAGGGCATATGGAACTGCATAATAAAATGATAATAGTAAAAAGAAGTAAAATAAAAACATAAAGAGAAAAAAAAAACTTGCTCGCTCTTTATTTTGAGTCTATTTAATTTTTAGTGCATACAGTTGTTTAATATATATTTTAAAATCCAGTCATGTCTTTTCATTTAAAATGCTGTCATTTCTGTGTGTTTAAGAGAGTGGAGTGAACAGCTTTGAACTTGAACTCTCAGACTATCTTTACAGAATTTCAGGCTCTATTCCTTGCCTAACTTTAGTTCTGGATATTTAATGTAATATCCAAACAAAGTGATAGGGTTGAAATGCATTTTGTATTTAGGTAACATGACTAATTTTTCTTTTTATCTCTCACATACAATACTTGACTTAATCTTCATTCTTCTTGATGAATATCCTAGCAGAAAGAACAGTAAAGATTTGCATTGGGCGGGGATTAAAACTGCACTTGTGATGGCTGCATGCCCTATCAGAGTGTCTAGATTTGTGTTCAAGCTTTGCTTCTGATTCCAGTTTTTGGTAATGGACAGCTACGGAGGCAGTAGATAATGGTCCAAATAGTTGATTTGCTGCTGCCCCACCATCCATGCTCCCCATGTGGGAGACCTGGATTGGGTTTCCTACTCCCAGATTTGGTCTGGGTATATCAGGGGAAGAATCACAGATGGGAACACATTTATCTCTCTTTAAAATAAAATGAAAATAGATCAATTTGAATTTGAATTCAATAGCCAGTATAAGCACATAATAATAACAGTCTAAATCTTACACTATTCCTTTATTTACTAAACACATCTTACTTAATAAGGTATGTAGAGATAGTAGAAAAATCAGATAACCTACAAGAATTAGAATGCCCTCAACCCTTGAATACCTGTATAGATGGAGCAGCAGTCATAGCTATACTTGAGCTGCCTGGGACTAGTAATCCAGAAATTAATATTTCACTTACTGTTTTTTTATTTTTAATTCATTAATTACATTGTATTATGTGACATAGTTTCATAGGTACTTGGATTCTCCCCACCCCTCCCCAAACCCTCCCACCATGGTGGATTCCTCCACCTTGTTGCATAACCACAGTTCAAGTTCAGTTGAGATTCCCTCATTGCAAGCATATACCAAACATAGAGTCCAGCATCTTATTGTCCAGTCAAGTTCAACGGCTTCTTAGGTATACCCTCTCTGGTCTGAAGTCACTCTGGTCTGGTCACTTACTGTTTTAAAACCATCATTGTTTGATAATCACCAACTGGTGTCTTTCAGTTTTGCATCCTCAATATAAGACTGTAATGCTAGCTCAAATAATGGAACAATGCCATTCTTCAAGAAAAAGATTCTATAAAATGCTTAGAGATACTGGTCTTAAAATTTTAATAGATTTCATTGTATGCCTGGTCTTATGAAGTATTCCATGGCATATATTGATTTTGAAAAAGTGTAACTGAATTCCAACAATGTTAGAAGCAAATGTGAGATTTGAATATTTCGATTAAGATAAGTATTATTAAGTAAGTGCCTTATTTTAATGTGTGCCAAGAAATTCCTGCTTTATCTAGAGGCTCTGTCTTTAACAGAGCTCAATTAAAACTCCCAAATCCGTACAGCTTAAGTGTCAGAAATGGCTGCAGCTGAAAGTCTCTTCTTAGAATTAAGGGATATTTTAGCTCCTTTTAAATCAGGCTTAATATTTTTAAGTGCTTAATATTAATAATTAAACTTTAAAAAGGATCTTGTTTAGTTAACTTTGCTACAATTCAGGAGCTTTAGATAACTTTGGAAAAAAGGAGCTTATCCACTCTGATTTTTTTTTAAGATTTATTTATTTTTATTGGAAAGGTGGATATACAGAGAGGAGGAGAGACAGAGAAAAAGATCTTCCATCCAATGGTTCACTCCCCAAGTGACCGCAACGGCTGAAGCTGAGCCAATCCGAAGCCAGGAGCCAGGAGCTCTTCCGGGTCTCCCACATCGGTGCAGAGTCCCAAGGCTTTGGTCTGTCCGCAACTGCTGTCCCAGGCCACAAGCAGGGAGCTGTATGGGAAGCAGGGCCACCAGGATTAGAACCAATGAAAATATGGGATCCTGGTACGTGCAATGCAAGGACTTTAACCACTACACTATCGTGCTGGGTCCCACTCTGATATTTTATCTACTAATATCCAACTGTGAAGTTGGTAGGATAGTAGGGGAAGGTCTTTGGTAGAGTAGTTAAGACTCTGCTGGGGATGGCTGCATTCCCTTTTGGAGTACCCAGATTCAAATTTTGGTTTCACTTCAGATTTCAAATTCCCAATGATGTGTATCCTTGGAAGCAGAAGGTGGTACTCAAATGGTTAAATACTTGCTACCAATGTGAGAAACCTGGATAGAGTCAATGTCTGCTAGTTTAAGACTGGGCCAATCTGGCTGTTGGGAACATTTGGGGATGAAACAAGTGTATGGAAGATTTGTCACGTTGTGTGTGTCTTTTTTAAAAAATAAATAAATAATAAGAAGCATGAAAACAAACTATAAACAGAATTTGGACAAGCATATTAGGTGGATTCCTTTCTAATTTAAAAGCTACAAGTAAATGTCTGAGGAAAATCTCCCTAAAATTGCTTTTGGGAAAGTATAGAATATCTATTCTTGACTATGATGGTTATCACTACATAGGTAGTATACAAGTGAGCTTAGATTATGAGTTTAGCCCAAGGTTAGTGAAGGCCTATAAGAATGTAACATGCTTGAAATGGGAGAAAATTTCAAGGAAAGATGATCTCTAAGAAAAAGATATCTCGGATACCGCATACCACTCAACAAAGGGCAAATCCTCATTACATGAAATTTCCACTGTTAAAAATCAGTTATTTGGCTTGATTTATTTTTTATATCCAAAAATATTGATTGAATGTCAAGTATAAGCACTACACTGGGCATATTAAGAATGCAACATAAAGAAAAAATGAACTAGAATCCTTGCTATCATAGACAGGCATAGACAATCAAACAGAAGACATGTAAGTCAAATTTAGAAAAAAAAAAAAAGGCCTCCAGAAACAATTGTGTAAGTATTATAAGGTGTTTTATTTGGTGGCAAATGAAACCTAACTGCTGTATTTAAGTAAATGAAGGAAATCAGGAAGTGATTTATACAAAGATTTGAAAAAAAAATATCGTTTGAGTCTGATGGAATGGTAAGTCCAAGCACTCTGAAGTATTCAGGAGCAAGCCTGATGTTTCGCACAAATGGCTAGGAGGCTACAATGGCTGAATCAGAATGACCAAGAGGAATGATGAGTACTTTCAGAAAGATACAAAGGAAAATCATGTAGGGCTTTATAGACCAGTGCAGGAACCCTGGCCTTTGCTATGAATGAGATGGATGTCTTCCCAAAAGTTTGATGCAGGAGCTGAAAGTGTGGAAGCAAGGGGTCAAGTCAGTATACAATTTTCACATTCCAGGAGAAAGGTGATGATGTTTCAGGCAATAATCTTAGTAGTGGAGTTGTGTAGAAGATAACAGATGCTGGATACATTTCCAAGTTAGAGCCAGCAGGATTTGTTGATGGAGCAAGGTGTGTTTTTCATGAGCGGTGGGGGAGGTAATGATGACTTCCATATTTTTGCCTAAGCAGTAAGAACTGCCATTTATTCAGAAACGGAAAATTCTGGAGGAAGAAATTTGTTGTGGAAGGGGACAAAATCTCAGCTGGGACAGAAGTTTGAAATGCCCATGAGCTACAAAACCTGAATGCATATAGTGATAAGCAGTAATTCTGGAGTCAGTTGCCTAATTCAAATTCTCACTCAATCACTCAGAATATGTGTGACTTTGAGTAAACTTCTTAAGTTGTGCCTGTCTCTGGTAACAATAATACAAACTTTGTAAGATTGCTGTAAGGGTTGATGCATTTTACATATATGGGTTACATTAATGAGTTATGAAATGGAAAAGTTCTTAAAATGAGTCTAGGAAATAGTAAGCATAAATCTTAGTTTTGGACACTGCACTGAATTACCATACGTGGATGCCTCACAGATAATACAAATTTATTTATCACATCTGGAAGCTGGAAATCCAAGATCAGGGGTGCCAGCATGGTCAGATTCTGGTAAGAGAATTTCTCATTAGGGAATATTATTTCATTCCATTAATTCAATAATTTGAAAAGTTTTAGTTTTGAATGGTGTCCAACTGAGAAAAAACTCTTTAAATGCTTCAAGGTGTTATTTTCAGTGCCTTGTCATTTACGCCATATGATCCAGTAGATCCAAGCTGCCTAATGTGTTAGTGACAGATAGGAATACTGTTTGGAGCCTTTGAAAGATGCCTATAGGTGAATTCCCAGACATACCCTTGAAATTTTGGAGCAATGTCCTATTGTCTACTGTAGGTAATAATTCTTCCTTAGCGAATCCACGTTAGTAGAGTAGCTGGCTTAGTAAAATCTAAAACTTAATTACCGTGTGACTTTAGTTTCCCAAAGGGAATGGAGTGTTTACCTAACTCATCAAATCATAAAGTTGGGCTTGTATAGCACCACTCTATGATCAAATGGCAGTGGTGTGATTGTTATAGGATCTGAACAGATCTGGGAGACGATATAAACTACATAAAAATGGGGCTCAAATGTTCATGGTCCTTGCTCCTACTACACTGCCATGTCTCTCGCATATTGTATCTATATATTTATGGGGAATTCCCCCAAAATGGTTGACAGTGCAAGAGAAAACTGTGGCCTAGTTTATAGATAAGTTTGCATGATATACAGACACCACTCAAGACTGGTTAGATGCAACAATATAATCATTCCTGAGGTCATCCCTGAAAGACAGTAATGAAACAAAATCCTCCGAATTCACAAAATATATGGTAATGCATTTTGTTATGAACTTTACTTGGAAGGAAAACTGGCCAGATATGCAATTATACAGTCATGAGTTGTATCCAATTATTACTTAGATGGTCAGGAGTCAGAAACAAAATGACCAGAATATCACAGACAAGGAAATACCAGAAACAGGAATGAGGATGGACTACTCAGAATGGCAAAATATGTGAAGACACCTCCATCTCACATAAATACTTATCAAAGGTGACCTTGCTTTAATTACCAAATGGCTGTGATGCTGCATTCTGTGGATACCAGCTAGCCTCTTTCCTCAGCAATCCCATATAAGCCAATAGATTTTAAAAAATAGACGTGGTGTCAGGGATGAAAGCAATCCAAATTTAAAGGGTAACATGACTATAGTCACTGATAAGTGCCCAGCTGACTAGCTGCAAAGGCCAACATTGAACCTTTGGTATCATATTGTTTATCAGCCAGCTAAGGGGTAGCAATGCACTTACATTAGTTTGCGTTGCAAAAGGGACAGTGTTTTTTAATCTTTCTGGAATACAAATTTACTCTGAATTCAAATTTGCCTTCACTGTGTTCAATGCTTCTGTCAAAATTAACATCTGTAGACTCACAGCATGCCTATCCAATGTTACACTATTGCAAAAAGCATTGTTTTTTGAATACTGAGTTCACTTGCAGTCTAAGAAGTAAGCCAGTGCACTTATGTTCACGGTCTTATAATATTCCACCGCATCTTGAAGAATCCAAGCAACTGGCTTGGTTGACAGATGAACTGGCCTTTTGAGACTCATTTATTTAAAGTGTCAATTAGGTGGCATTATCTTGGAGGCCTAGGATGAGATTATTTAGAAAATCGCATATACTCTCTTCAAGAGGTTCACGGAAAATTGAATGAAAAGTTTATTTTGGTGCATTTTTTTGAAATACATGTTTCACAATATCCATCATGCACAAAATTTTAAAGCCCTTTCATTCGTAGTATCTATACTAACTTATTTTTTTATTTATATATGAGATACAGAGATAAATCGTACTTGTCCATCTCACAGCAAGATATTTAGCAGACACAGATAGTCTATTTTTTCCTGTTGTATGAACTATGTTGTATTCCCCCCAAAGTAACATTTTAATGGGAATAATAGATTTTCTTTATTTAAATTAAAAGTGTTAATCTTAAAGATTTAAATTAAATATCCTAAGTTATTTTGATCTGAATTATTTAGATGTTTAAAATGAGAGTTTTAATTTCATGTACTTAAACCCATTTCTGAGTTGTTTTCCTATACAAAGCCAATTTGTTAGTTTTATAGTGTAAAATTAGAAATGTTCCATGATGTTGTTATTAAACAGAGAAATTAAATCAGTTTTCCCGCTTCATTTCTGTGCCTTTACAATTTCCATCAAACATAGTCACAATTTTCCAGTGTTTTGTTGAGAAAATCAGGCTAATTAAGAACTACCATAAGAAACGCATTAGTTTTATGTTACTCATTGCTTTTTATGTTATTGCGTGTTAAATAATATCAAATTTTCTTATTAGTAAAGTAATATATATTAATTGCTCTAAATGTGGCAAGCACAGGAGACTACAAAGAAGAGAAATACTAATCCCATTTCTGGGGATGAAAACTGTGACAATCTAATATACAACTTACTAGCTATTTTTGTTTGTGTGTGCTTAAAATATAGCTACAATTTAATAGAATATCATTCAATTCTATGATGCTGTTTAGTGGTTGCATTTTGTATATATCATAAAATTTTGCTTCAATAATTCAAAAATCTTTTAGCATAACTTTAATGGTTTCATCCTTTTCCATGTACTAATGTTTAAAGCTTAGGCCCAAGAATATCACAGCAAACTTGAGGAATACTGGAAATTATATTTCTGGGCATCTACTATTTGGAAGTACAAGTTTTATTAGGCTACAGGTAATAGAAGGGCAGATAGACAAGATACGTTTAGGTGAAAGAGCAGTTTCTGACTGTCAGCTTTTTGTTTATTTTGGAAGGCATGCTAAGGTGATGACAGATTGAAGAATTTGTTAGATCCATGCAGTCCTGTGCAAAAGAGCATCTAAGCTTTCATGTTTACCTCTACCAGGAGGGACACAATAGTGCTCAAAGCATCATGTACAAATTAAAAACATAATTTTACTATTCAAGAAATGCCATTAGTAAGAATTAATTTTAAAGTTCCAGCACCTGAAACAATTTCTGTTAGGTTATTATTATTATTATTGTAATTATTATTATTTATTTCATTTTATGACTCAGTTCCATAAGTTCTAGGATTCCTCCAGCTCCTCCCCAAGCCCTCCTCCATATTGATTTCCTCCATATTATTACAGTAGTACAGTTCATAACCAGTCATAATTCAATCATTGCATGTATCATGCAGAGAGTCCAGCATCTTATTGTCAAGATAATTTAACAGTTTCATGGGAGACCATCCTTAATCTGAAAGTAGAGCTGGCAGAATATCATCCCCTCCAATGAAAAGCCACAACACAAATTCAACAACAGGAGGAAACATGGAAACTTACAATATCATAAAGTTAATTGACATGCTACTAAATGACCAATGTGTTAGAAAATGCAAGTTCTTAACCACATCCTATAACTACTTCATTGACATCTCAATTTTAGTTTATACATAACCGACTGCTGTAAACCTTAAAATGGTTATAGGGTATTATTCAGCTGTCTCATGTCTAAAACTGTTCTAATGCTCAATCGTTAATACATGGCTTGTTAGAGGTATAAGCCTGTTTGGATTATCCTAAAATTCATGAAGTTCAATAAAATCATGCTTGAATACTATAACCTGATAAATACAAATATGAAAAAAAGACATGAGACAGCTGTTAGGTTTTTATTCACAGTTATGATATTTTTCTTTCCCTGGCTGGTGCTTTAGATAACTCAATATCTTTTTATTTATGCCTATGCAAGGAGTAATGATGGTTTCGTTTATGTACAAGGAACTCTACCTGTGGAATACATAAAATCTGATCTCTTTATATTAATAAAAAATAAAAGTAAGCAGTGATAGAGTGAGTATTTTGTTAAAATATATTAATGTGAAAATGTGACTTTCCCTAGAAAAAATACCTAAAGAAGTTGATGAGTTAAATCATTTGTTTGACACATTCTGTTAAGTAACCTAATAATAATTTCTGTTAATATTCATGTGTACTCTCAAATTTTGGTGTGCTTTTAATTCCTTGAAAATAAAGCATATCTTTTGTTGACTGCCAGCAAAACTTATCCCTTTTATTTTTTTTTTTAATTTGAAAGCAGAAAGACACAGAGACAGCTGACCCTCTGGCCAACTCCCCAAAGTCTAGAACATCCAGGAGTGGAGCAGGGCAAAATCAGAAACCAGGAACTCAACCCAGATATCTCATGAAGAAACCAGTTGCTAGAGCCATTACTGCTGATTCTCAGGGACTGCATTAGTGGGAAGTTGGAGTCAGGACCTGGAGTCACATATTAAACTCAAGCTTTTGCATACAGGTTAAGCAGTTCCTTAAAGGCTGGGCTGAATAACTCTCAAGCATACTGGTTGTAAGTATAAGCAAAGACATAGTGGATTATGTCAGTTTAAAATTTATTTGCTAATACTATCAATAAGTGAGAATAGTGAATTGAAATCCCCTAGTATATCTCTTTTACATATATGTTTTCCGCAGTTTTGTCAGCTATTTTATATATCAGAGCTGTGTTAAAAAATGTGTAAATCTCATTGTCAATATGTGTTGTCCTTCATCTCTTCACCTTACTGGTATATCTCATCTTTCTTAAATGAAAGAGTTAACTTCTGTTTTCTATTGGTTCACATTTCTCACTTTGCATTTTTGTGCCTCTTTAGTTTGATCACTCCATTCTTATATTTCAAATGTGCTGCTTGCTCCAGGCAATATCTATCTGGATATGTGTTTTTTAAATTAACCCTCTTATCGAACCTCTTTTTATGGATCTAGAACAGATGTTGCAAGCTTTGTCAGTACATGGTCAGACAGTAAATATTTCAAACTTTGTAGGCCATATGGCACCTTTCACCACTATTCAGTTATGCTATTGGAGGATAAAAACATCCATAGGCAGTATTTGAACAGGTGGTGCTTCTATAAAACTGTATGTTCAGATCGGCCCTCAGGCCACAGTTTGCTGAACCTGGATCTAGACTTTAATTTGTTTACATTTATTGTAATGACTATCACATTGGAAGATATTTCTCACATCATTTCCCATGTTTTCTATTTACTGTACTTTTTTTTTGTCTCCTTTTTCCTTTTCCTGCCCTTCACTTGATTTTAAATTTGAATGATGCTACTATGACCACTTTTTTCTCAATTTTCTAAGACTTATTTCTACATTATGGTCAGATGTTTCTAATTGTGTATCTTTCCTCCATGATGATATGCTTATGTTTATAGTTTCTCTGGCATATTCCATTTGAATTTACATATACATGCAGCACTTCTTGCCGTCTTTGCTTCTTTGCTTTCATCATTGTTGCCTCTCTTATGGCTTCTGTTATGATTTATCAGATGTTTAATTGTAGCTTATTAGTCCTTTCTTTTAAAAAAGTTACTGATAGTCGGGATAATTTATATCTCTTCTGGATCCTGGGGGCAATCTTTTAATACTTTACAGAATGACTTCAAGTTTTGTTAACCTATTCATACTTTCACTCATCCTTCTCCAGCAGCTTCATTTCACTTTTATTCTTATTTAGTCAATGGAACATCTTAAATGAATATCTATTTACCTTTGCTTCCTTTTTTTAAACATGTATCTGCTTTTATTGGAAATTCAGATGTACAAGGAGAAGGAGATAGAGAAAGAAAGATTTTCTGTCCACTGATTCATTCTGTAATGCCTGGAGCTGAGCTGATGCGAAGCTAGGAGCCAGGAACTTCCTCTGGGTCTCCCACAGGAGTGTGGCTCTCAGGGGTTGGGACCATACTCCCCTGCTTTCCCAGGCCATAAACAGGGAGCTGGATGGGGAGCAGAGCAGCTGGGACACTAACTGGTGCCCATATGGAATCCCAGTGCATACGAGGCAAGGATTTAGCCCTTGGTTATCGCGCCACTCTCTATCTTTGTTTTCTCATGGATGTTTACTCTCAAAGCTTAGATTTAGGTTATCTTAACACAAGTAATCTTTTCTGTCAAGTGGAGTGGAAGTTTCCGTCTCTTTGAAAGGTTATGAGGGCCCTTAAGGGTACAGACAGATTTTTTTTTTTTTTTTTTGCTAGCTTCCTCAGCAGAAGAAAAAAAAAAAGAACAAAAAAAGAAAGAAAAAACCCAACCAAACAAAAACAACAAGCAATCTGATTTATTTGGTTTTGGTAAGAGTTGAAGAAACTTACAAATTCCTCTGTAACAAAGCGGAAGGAAGAAAAACCACTGTCCATTTTGTAGGAGGTCTTACAATCAGTGGCTAAGCTCCTACTGGCATTCTTCAATCCTGAATTCTGCAGAAGATCATCAACTTCTAAGATGAACCAGAGTATAGAAAAGTCATCTAATTTTGGCTGGGGATTCCAACACAATTGGAGCTGAGTTTTACACAGAATCATAGGTCTTTGTGCTTGAGTCACAGTCTTGTAAGCTGTGTAGTTCTGTCACTGGACTGCAATTGGAGGTAAGTGAAACAGAAATAAATGTCAAATGGCATCTCCCCACAAGCTTCAGCCCATTTCCTTTCATAATTCCTCATATAATCTGCTGTTTATAAATGAGCTCAAGTAGTTGGTGAGCATTTGTTGAAATTACAAAGAGGACTGCAAAGCCCATGAGAGATTTCTGAGCCAAGTCTTACCTTTATGATCGTAAACATGAAGATATCAGAAGATATCACAACTTGAAAGTAATTTTCTGAGAATGCAAAATGTCTTATATATCCTTCAACACATGTTGCTTTTTGTAATTGTCAATCAAATTGCTATTAAGATTTCGCTATTTATGTTTTTAGTAGTTAGAGCAAGATTTTTTAATATTGCAAGTAAACTAAAGGTAAAGTATTTGTTTTTTACTAAAGACTGAAAATTAAGGTTTTTTAAAAAAAACATTTCAAGAAAATTACTTAATATTCAAGTGGCAATGTATGAATCAAGACACATAAGGAATATTGAGGAATACCACATTATTCCACAGCTTTTGTTCTTTAGAGGGAAGAATGACTCATCCTTAAGAAATGGTATTTAACTGCTTTGCAAATAATCGCTTTTCCTGGAGCTACTGTGATTTGCTTTTTCCTGGAATCTAATTTTTTTAATGTTATTCCACTGATTTTCAGTTATTGTGAGTATATTTTGAATTTTCTAGGAAGCTCTGATTTGAGAGTCTGTGATATTATCCAGTCATATTTTGTATAACGGAGCTGAGAAATATGAGTTGTATGCTTCATTTAAATTTTGTGGCAAAATTTCTCCAAGGTTACTGAGGATGAATATCTATTAACTAGGTGATGAACAGGTAATGGATTTTGAACTGCTGGCCTGCTTAGAGATTTCTTGCACATAAAATGTGTTACTGGGCC
The DNA here is from genome assembly GCF_030435755.1 of Ochotona princeps. NCBI lineage: Eukaryota > Metazoa > Chordata > Mammalia > Lagomorpha > Ochotonidae > Ochotona > Ochotona princeps. Next base: position 98,278,094 of record NC_080865.1, read on the forward strand.
CAGTGTTGTAGCCTAACAGCTAAAGTCCTCGTCTTTCACATGCTGGGATCCCATAAGGATACCAGTTCTAATCCCCATTTCCCATCCAGCTCTCTGATTGTGGCCTGAGAAAGCAGTCGAGAATGGCCCAAAGCCTTGGGACCCTCCACCCCTGCACCTGCATGGGAGACCTGGAAGAGGCTCTGGGCTCCTGGCTTCGGATTGGCCTAGCTCCAGCCATTGCGGCCACTTGGGGAGTGAATCAACAGACATAAAGTTCTTCCTCTCTCTCTCCTCCTCTGTTTATCTGACTTTCCAATAAAAAATAAAATAAATAGTTTAAAAATATTCTTCTTTTCATGAAAAAATGTCTTGACAGTGATTAAAAAACTCCCTAATTTAAATGGACAGTTTAGTTCCTAATGCATTTCCTGAAAAGTAACTCCATTCCTGTTGTTATCTGTTCTGACTAGCCACTGTGAAAATAATATTTAATCCCAATTCAAAAGACCTGGAATTTAAGTGATGATCAGAAATCATTAAAAAATTTAATGATCTTTGTGCTTGTTTTCATTTAATGTTTTCAATGAACTAGTGTGTTCAGTCATGCCACAGCCTAGGAGAAAAAGAATTTCATAATAATCATAATAATCTGAGAAATAATCTTCCAGTTTCATAATTTATTGGATTATTGAATGCAATATGGTTTGTTTGCATTTTAATTACTTTTCCAGAAATGCTTTAGGCCCAAGTCTCCCTAGTATGTGATGTGTGGGGCTACGCTGTTCATCACAGTAAAGACAGCCCACATGTGGCTCTTATGCATTTGGCATGAGGCCAACTCAAATAGAAAGTTTGTAAGCAAACAAAGCATGCCAAATTTTGAAAGCTTAGTCAAAATATGATGATTTACCATGTTTTATTAGTAAATTTTCATAGCAGTTATGCATTGAAGTAATAATATATAAGATAAATAGGGTTTACTATGTTAAGATGAATTATTACTGTTTCTTATTTCATCATCACTATTTGAACATTTTAAGTGATATAATTCTCTTATATTACATTTTATTCATTTATATTTATATAAAGAAAAGAGTTTGAACTAGACAGGGATGTCCACTCTCACCGCTACTCTTCAATATAGTTTTGGAAGTCCTTGCCAGAGCTATTAGACAAGAAAAAGCAATTAAAGGAATACAAATTGGAAATGAGGAATTGAAATTATTGCTATTCACAGATGACATGATTCTCTACATAGGAGAACCAAAAGACTCAGTCAAAAGACTATTGGAACTCATAAGAGACTTGGGCAAAGTAGCAGGATGCAAAATTAATGAACACAAATCAATGGCACTAGTGTATACAAATAATTCCACCGCTGAGAAAGAAATTGTAAGTACAGTTCCCTTTAAAATAGAAGAAAGGAATCTTAAATACCTAGGAATTAAGTTAACTAAAGATGTGAAAGACCTCTATGATGAAAACTATAAATCATTTAAAAAAGAAATAGAAGAAGACCTTAAAAAATGGAGAACCTTACCATGTTCTTGGATTGGCAGGACCAACATTATCAAAATGGCCATATTACTGAAAGCAATATATAGATTCAACGCAATCCCAATCAAAATCCCAGCAACATTCTTCTCAGAAATAGAAAAGATGATACAGAAGTTCATCTGGAATCACAAAAGACCACGAATAGCTAAAGCTGTCTTGAAAAATAGAAATCAAACCGGAGGAATCACAATTCCAGACCTCAAGACATACTATAGAGCAGTGGTTATCAAAACAGTCTGGTACTGGTACAGAAACAGAGAAGAAGATCAGTGGAACAGAATAGAAACACCAGAAGGGAATTCACGCATGAATAGTCAACTAATCTTTGACAAGAAAACAGAAAACAATCCAGGTAAAAAACCTGGTCTATTCAATAAAAGCTGTTGGGACAACTGGATAGCAGCTTGCAGAATAAAGAAGCAGGACCCGCACCTGTCGCACTATACAAAAATCAGCTCTAATTGGCTCAAGGACCTAAACCTACACCCAGAAACCATTAAACTACTAAAGGAAAACATAGGAAGCACACTCCAAGATATAGGAACAGGGAAAGACTTTTTAGAAAAGACACCTCAAGCAACGGTGATCAAATCCAAAATGAACAAATGGGACTATATCAAACTAAAAAGTTTCTGTACAGCAAAGGAAACAATTAAAAAAGTGAAGAAACAACCAAAAGAATGGGAGAAAATTTTTGCATTCTACACAAGTGACAGGGGACTAATATCTAGCAAAGAGCTTCAGAAACCCAGGGATAGTGAAAAAACAAACCCTGTAGCAAAATGGGCAAAGGAAATGAACAGACATTTCTCAAAAGAACAGATTCAAATGGCTAACAAACATATGAAAAGATGCTCAGGCTCTCTAGCTGTCAGAGAGACACAAATGAAAACCACCTTGAGGTACCACCTAACTCCTGTGAGACTGGCCTACATTCAGAATTCGAAAAACAACACATGCTGGCATGGATGTGGGGAGAAAGGTACCCTCCTTCACTGCTGGTGGGAGTGTAGGCTAGTACAATCATTGTGGAAATCCATATGGAGAGTGCTTGGAAAATTGCAAATAAACCTGCCATATGACCCAGCAATCCCGCTCTTAGGAATATACCCAACAGAAGCAAAATCTGCATATGAGAAGGGAATCTGTAATCCTATATTTACAGCAGCACAATCTACAAATAGCAATGACATGGAAACAAACCAGATGTGTGTCTAAGGAAGAATGGTTAAAAAAACTATGGGTCATCTACTCAATGGAATATTATTCAGCTGTCAAGAAGAACGATATTATTCTATTTAAAACCAGGTGGTCCCAACTAGAAACCATTATGCTCAGCGAAATGAGTCAATCACAAAAGAATAAATACCATATATTCTCTCTCATATAGGGAAGCCAACATGGAAAGGGTAACTTCAATAGTCCAATCTATACTGTTTTTTTGAGCGTCTGTTGGCTGTTTTGGCTGTGTCTCAGATGTTTTGATGTTTTTATGTCGGTTTGTTTGCTTCCAAATAATTTCTTTTCTCTAGTGGAGTTCATCAAGTGCCCATGGAGTATGCGATGGCAACATAGTTCCTAAGAGACTTCTGTGTTTCCTTTTAGTTAAGCATGTGCTGCCTGCTCAGTGGCACATTACTTAATCAAGGTGCTACAATTTGTTGTTGACGTTGTTGCTGTTGTTATTCATGCTGTGATTGATGTGGCTGTTATGAAATGATGTCAATCCGAAAAACAGTTAAAAAAATGTTCTAGATATGAGAAAAAAATGTCTTTGGTATTTTGAGATTGCAATAAGCTTGCAAATTGCTTTAAGTACGATGGGTATTTTGATGATATTAATACTTTCAATATATAGGAATTTGATTTTAACAGATAATTTTGTACTATGAATGTTTACTGTTAGTACCAGGTGTGAAATATGGCTTTTTGTTATTGTTATACTTTTGTTTTCAAAAGATTAATTTTTCTGGCCTAAAGTCTTAATTATTTTAGAGGTAATCTGTGACTACTTTGCCATGTGTGTGTTTTTCCTTTCTTCCTGCGTGTTCCATGAGGAATATATTCTGACTTTGTAGATGAAACATGCTTATGCTTTATTGTACAAGAAGTCTTATGTTTTTAAAGCAAATAAAGGTGTTTAAAAAAAAAGAGAAAAGAGTTTGAAAGCCCTAAAGGAGAAATTGTGAATCAGCTTTCTAGTATTGTTAACCTGGCTGTAAGGAATTTCATTGAGGACGTGGAATACTCCAGAAAGGCTAGTCTGGCTGCTCCTTCTGCAGCAAGAAAAACAACAGTGACACTATTCTTGGATAGGTTTCGAAGTGACACTGTTCTCTCTTAGCTCCCAAAGCTACGTTTTCCTTTTTTTTTTTTTTTTGCATTTGCACCATATTTGTTGCTCCATAGATGCTTAAGAAAGGACAATAATTTACTGTTGCATTCCGTTGATTTGGGAAGCAGAAATTTTGAGTTTTGTTTCCAGGTCAGCCCCAAAAGTTCTCGGACCTTGTGCAGATCACGTCCTCTTCCCTCATATCAGTTTGTAAAATGAGGATTTTTAAAACGAGGACCGGGGAAAAGTTTGCCTCACACAAAAGTTTGTGGCTCTATTATGTGATTCTGTTTCACTAGTCTATTAGCTGTTTGGAATTCCAATTTGCAAAGTGGCACACATATTACTGCTTTTGTCAAGAAGAGTTTAGTTTGTGTATACCTGTCCTCGATATTACTCATTCCTTTTTCTTGAGTATATTAACACAATTTAATTTATCGAATCTGCAGGAAATCTCCCTTCTGTGATCCTTATCATAAGTACAATACTTCCACTCTCATCTCCCTCTCTTCTATGAAGTTTAATAGCTTGATTATCCCCCTAGTTGGAATTTTAACTTGAATTTTTGTATTATAATATGCCTTGTATAACAGAGGCAGAGTCAATGATCCATGCCAGTGAGTGATTAGAGGCTTCAGTCTTACGGTTAGCCGACCAGATGATGTAGAGAATCTGTCACCATTTTATGTCTTCAATTACAAACCAATAGATTCTTTTTAATAATACCTTATAGGTTCCTACTGAGCTCTTAATGAGAGATTAAAAAGAGCTAGTGTGCACTGTACATGCCAAGAAAAGGGTCTATAGAAGACCTCATTTAACTATCTTATTCTGCTCCATTGATGCTTCAAGTCTTACTATGCTTATTGTTTTGTGTATATCCTGCAAAGTCCTGTTCTCACATCTCTTTTACCTACCAGAGGAAAGGGCTGGAAACACTGCTGGGAACACTGAGCACTTCAAGGAATATCAAATCCTGATTTCCATATACTCATTCAAACTTTGTATTTGTCAGACTTGAATATCCTTTCACCAAAAAGCAAACAGTCTAGTAACAAGTGTCTTATATAGATGCAAGTCACTGCAAAACACGAAACATACAAGATATGGGCCATTGCCATTCAGAGAATACAGGCATAAGGCATTTGTGGAGGCTTTAAGGCAAGAGTTATGGACGTTATTTCATAGGCAGCAAGGGGAAATAAAGTGATTTTGAGCAAAGTAATGACATTAATAGAGAGTGGACTGAAAATCCCACATATGGGGCCCTGGCAAGATGGCGCATTGGCTAAATCCTCACCTTGCAAGCACCACGATCCACATGGGAGTTTGTGTCCTGGCTGCTCCACTTCCCATCCAGTTCCCTGCTTGTGGCCTGGGAAAGCGGCACAGGATGACCCAAAGTCTTGGTATCTTGTACCCATATTGGAGATCCAGAAGAAACTCATGGCTTCTGGTTTTGGATTGGTTCAGCGCCAGCCATTGCAGCAATTTGGGGAGTGAGCTAATAGTTGGAAGATCTTTCTGTCACTCTCTCCATAATTCCGCCTTTCCAATAAAATAAATACATCTTAAAAATGAAAATCTCAGGCCCGGCCCAGTGGTCTAGTGTTCCAATCCTGGTGGCCCCACTTCCCATCCAGCTCCATGCCTGTGAACTGGGAAAACAGTTGAGGACGGCCCAAGACCTTGGGACCCTGCACCTGCGTGGCAGACCTGGAGGAGGTTCCTGTCTCCTGGCTTCAGATCAGCGCAGTACCGGCCATTCCAGTCCCTTGGGGATTGAATCGTCAGACAGAGTATCTTCCTCCATGTCTGTCTTCCTCTCTGTATATCTGATTTTGCAATAAAAAATAAAACAAATCTTTTTTTAAAAAAGAAAATCTCACATATGGAGGTCCATTAATATGAATATTTTGAGTGCCAAATGAGAAATTCAGTATTAGACAAGAAATACAGAGAGACTTCTGCCTGCTAGCTCACCACCCCCCCAATGGCCCAACTTACAGATCTGAGCCAGGTCAACGTCAGAAGCCTGGAGTTCTATCTGGGTTTCCCAAGCGGGTGACAGAGCCTTACGTTTTTGGATTGCCTTCCACTGTTTTCCCAGATGCATTTGCACAGAGCTGTATCAACTGGAACTCAAACCAATGCTTCAATATGTGCTGCTGGAGTTGCAAATGGTTGCTTAACCTACTGAGCAACAGTGCCTGCATCATACTATTAAATTTAAGGTGACACTTCTACATGTCTCTGTCTCATTGTCTCTTCTCAACAAAATACAATGAAGTTTCAGAAATGAGGCTGGATTTAATAACACAATCAAGTTACACCTAACGCCCCACCTATTGTCAAATGATGCAGAAGATAATAGGACTTTCTACCTGTACCACTTAAAACACTCTATTGTCAGCCGACTTGGGTCATTTATTGCTGCTTGAGAAATCCACCAGCCTGAAAAAGTGTTTATCCTCCTCTCATTGTCTAGTCTCAACTTCTCCAAAGGCCTTATTAAACAGTCATTAGACTGGGAAATTGTCTCTATAGATTCTGAAATTGAATTCAGAAGATTCTAAGGCAATAAAACTTCACTCTGGCTCAATCCCCCTTTCTCCAATGAAAGGATAATATGCAGTTAAACATCTATTTACACATCTGCTGTAGGACCATGATCCCTGAAAGGCAAGAAGAAGGTCAGGTATTATAGTGGAACGAATATCAATTATGTACTAGCCATAATAATGTTGTGTAACAAGTCATTCTAAAAAGCAGCAGCAAGCAACAATTAACAACAAATAGCAAAAACATCTTTCTTATGCTTCTGTGAGGTTCATGTGAGCTAGCTTGTAACCGCCTGAACTTCCTCCCACACATGATGTGTGTCTCGCTAAATTTGTTGCTCATTTTTCTGTTGAGACCATGTGCCCATATAGGCATGCTTTTAAGGTAACAACAGAGGGCAAGAGCAAGCAAGTTGCATCCAATGTCCTGAAACTTTAGCTTGGAATTTGTATTATAATTTCTTTGCATGCCATTGGTCAAAGCAAATTATAAGGTCACAAGTTAGTCATAGAGAAATAGACTTCGACACTGTAGCAGAAAAAAAATCTGTAAAACAAAAATATAAAAAGAGTAGATTTAGGAAGGGGTAAAATATGTGGCATTCCTTCCTCTTTGTCATCGTAATGAACTGTAGGAACACTCACTATTGCCTTGCTTAGAAGGATAGAAAGTTTGTAGGGGGCTCAAGGAAGAAATGTGTTGCACATTCCCTACTACCTTTTAAAAATTTTATGCGTCCATTAAAAATGCTTTTTTTTACGTTTGACAAATGCCTATTGTGGAAATGGTTAAAGGATTTCCCTATTTTGTGATTAACATGTCTTTTTCCCAGCAGTTTATTTTTTATAACACTAAATAAATGCTAATATGTGTTTATTGGCATTAGTATTTGTCAGAAATAGAGTAGGCTGTGCTGAATCAACAATAACCACAAGCAAAGAAAATCTCATGGCTTAATGTAGCAAAGGTTTGTTTCTTCATCAAGTGCAATCTGAATGAATATAAGCTCTTCCCAGCCCAGGGTCTCTGGGACCCCATAGCACCTCCATCTTGTTTTCTTCTTTGGGAGCACATGGTTTCCAAGATCATTGTGACAGAAGAGAGATCAAAGAGTCACAAGAGGATAGAATTGCTTTAAATTTGAAGTTACATAGGTACTTTCTGCTCTTAATTCATTGCCAAGAGCTGCTCGTAGTCCTGAGCTCATGCCAGTCTGATTACGAGAAGCACTGTAGAATGTGGGGAAACAGAATTCCGATGAGCATTCCTCATGATGGATTTCTTGCATCTCCATGTGCCTATGTCATTGCCTATGATGGTTATCATGTTACAAAACTTTAATATCTTATGCTGTGATTTATTTTCATTAATCTGAACTTAATGTTGGCAGTTATTCGATTTTTAAAAGGTACTTTCAATGGTATTAACACTTTGCATTTCCACTAACCTTTTACAGTTGGTCCATTTTCTCTTAAATTCTTAATATATTTTTGACATGCTAAGATAAATCATTTTATTTAGCCAGATGTATTAGTCCTTCTCATTAAGGTTTCTCTCCTTCTTGTTGTATTTAGTTTTTGAGTTCAAGTGTATATGAATGTTCACCAATATTTTCTTATTTTTATAATTTTATTTTTATAAGAATTATTTCTTTGTTTCTTTTGTGTATGATGTGACATGCAATGAATCTGTATTTATTTCCAAGTGGGTTATTATTTTACTCAACACACTGAATAATTCATGTCCTGATGTCAGTTGAGATTCCTATAGAGTTCATGTTTATGTATCATATTATCTATTGGTTTGAAATAGTCTTCTCTGAGTAACCATGCATCTAGTTCTAATTTACTGTTTAAGCATTAATTTATGATTTGTCAAATGCATTGATATTAGCAGTAATATAGTCATAGTATTTGCCAGCTACTGCTGTTTTAATTATGTTTTGCTGCAAAATTACCCCAATATGAAAGTTTAAGCTAAAGTTGTGATGCTTTGTTTTCTGAACATCAGTAGTCCGGGAATGGCTCAAGTGAATCTGCTGATTTTGAGGCTCTGATATGATGGAGTCAGGGTTGCAGTCATCTTAAAACTGAACGAGAGGGGAGCTAATCCTTTGCTTATTGGCAGGATTCATTTACTTATTGTCTATTTTATTGAGAGATGCTGTTTTTTTTCCTTTGACTATTGACTGAAGGCCACCTTGGCATATAGACTTCTTCAGGAGTTAGCTCACAACATGCCTGTTGGCTTCAATAGTGTAAGCAAGTCAGAAAGCAAGGGGAGGGTTACTGGGGGAAATGTAAGGCATGACACCAAGTCTTTTGTCACCTGATCTAGAAACTGACATTCTATTGAACTTACTGCATTACACTCTTTTTTTTTTTAGCTACTAGGCTATCATGCTGGGCCTGAACTTTATTTATTCTTTTTTTCCCTAATTTGATTTTTTATTATATTTTTGACAATCTTTACATAGTTAATTAGAGTAAAAAGGTTCAAGGGCTACAGGAAAGTGGGTAAGACTATTATTTCCATATTGTTTCCTTCATGTATCTGAGGTAAATGGGGATATTGAGTGAGAAGCCCCACCCAGTTTCCCACCCACCCCAAGTCCCGGATGTGGAGCATGCTCTGAGATCCTTGCTCAGGTGGTTTTGGTAGTTCAACCGTTATGAATCACTGCCAATCTTGCCACTCCAAACACGATGAGGTCATTGAAGAATCCACTGATTGACATAGTCCATCATAGAGTCTCCATTTGCCCAGTATTTCGCTGCTAACATATAACTGAGGTGGTTGATTGACTTGTTCTGTCCTCTGTCTTTTCTTGGCTAGGGTTCTGAGTCCGGCATTTTGATTGGGGAGATCCCCAAAGAAACTTTGTCTGAGGTGTTCCCAGACTAGATTCTTGTATGTTCTAGCAAGCACAGGGCCCAGCACAGTCCATCACCACAATCAGCTGGTGGTTGCAATTGCTGGGTTGGTTCTGTTTTCAGTTCCGAGTTGCACTGGAACCAATGGGTGTTGCAGTCCAGTCTGGTTCTGCCCAGCACATACTTGGCCCTAGCATAAACCAGTGGGAGCTGCAGCCTAGTCAGAGCGACCCACAATAATCCCCACCAGGCCTGCCCCCTACCCTGGTTTGTCAGTATGTGTAACCGACTAGTGCAGTCTGTCCCACATCCCATTTGGCTCTCGTACATGTCAGTGGGTATTGAAGCTTAGTTCCATCTAACCAGCTCAACTATCCAGCCCTCATGGCTGTTGTTGAGTGCCTCTCTGTCTAGCCACCTCAGCCGCCCCACCCCCATCCTAGTTTTCATGCCCTCCCGTGTGGGAGTGGTAACCCAAGAAGGGGGAGCCCACTATTTCCCTCCCAGGTCTCTCCCACTCCCGGATTATGCACTCTCCAGGTGGTTCTGTGGTTTGACTTGACAAAATTAGCCCCCAGTGCCAGCTTCTGCCAGCTGTTGCTGCGGATAAGCCCAAACAACCCTCACCCTCTCTAATTTTTGTTTGCACCAGTGAGAACAATCAGCCCAGCCTGGCTTTTCCCTGATCTAGGCCACATGAGGCGCACAGGTGTCTTAGCCCTGCTTAGTTACATTATACTCTTTAAAAGGAAATCCATATTTTCAGTTGTTCATATAGAAAGCGAGATAGCTTAGTCAGGTTTTTGGAGAGAATTTGAATTACTAGGCTAGATAGATGAGTAGATAGGAACATAATTGATGAATTTATTTTTTAATATTTATTTGTTTATTTTTGGGAGGCGTACAGAGCCTGGTTTGTTATTAGGGGTCAAGGCAGCGCAGGTACAGACAGGATGGGGTGCCTTGGTGCCTCCCATCCCATGGACTGGGGAAGGAGGCTCACTGGGAACATGGCCCAGACCCCCTTCTTTTGCTCTCCTCCCTTTAGGATGCCACGTTTCCGGAGGTGTTGGCTGCCCCCTTTTCCCTTTTTATGGCTGAGGCCTGCGCCAGCGCCAACCTCTTGGGGAGGCTGTTAGGCTTCAGCACCACTTTTCGTTCTTCTGGATCCCCACTTCGAGGTCCTTCCTTAGCTTCCGTTGGCTGCATGATTCGAACTTTCAGTGCGGCGATGGCATGGCATGACTGCCCTTTCTTTGCTCCCGGCTGCTTGCCGCCAGTCGCTGCGTCTGAAATTTGCACTGTCCCCGCTTCATGATGGGGTATACTCTGCAAGGGGCAAGTGATAGATTCATTATGCAAATTGATTCATGCCGTTATGGGGCAAAGAATTCACACCATCCGTGCTACACAAAATTAGGAAACCTGGAAAATCAGAATTTAGTTTGAATCGAAAGTTCTGAGACCATGGAATTTTCACAGTGTAATTCTGAGTGTACCTGTAAAGACCAGAAACACAGGAGATAATGTGTTCAATGGCTCAATGGAGGGAGAAAGTGAATGTTCCAGCAAAAGAAGAAGGAGATAAACATTTTATCTTTCCTCTACCTTTTAATTCTATGTCTATTTTTTTTTAAACAAGTTAGATGATATCCCTTTACCTTAATGAGGGCACATCTTCTTTATTCTGTTGATACAAATGCTAATCATGTCTGAAAACACTCTTACAGCTATGCCCAGAAGTAATATTTTTATAATTTTTCCTTTGGTCAATCAGACTGACACGCAAAATTAATCACTGACATTGGGGGTGGGAGTGGGGAGCAGTGGCGGAATTGTACTGGAACATGAATAATTACACGTTAATCATTGGGAGATATTTAGAAACATCCAGAGGCAAATGATTATGATGTTATTTTAAAGTTTGAAATACAGAATGATTATTTCATCATCGAAACAAACAGTACATAGTTGTAGTGTATTAACTGCAAACAATAGTGTTGAACTTAGTGTAGTAATACTAAGTAATACTTCTTTTCTGCCCCCTGGATAGAGAAAAGAACGTATTAAAGAAGAGAACTAGGGACATTAGTGGTAGAGCTGAGATTAAGGGCATCTTAGTGCTCTTATCCTGCCCCACCTCAACTGTCTGACCTACAGAGACAATGAATAGGTCAGGGAAACAAGGTTTCCCTGCTGTGAAGTCAAGCCCTGGCCAAGGAACCAGAAGTTAAACACATCATGTAAAATATTTTATGTAAGATCATTTAACACAAGCTGACAATAAGAAAGAGCTTATTCCGTCTAGAGAGGCTACAGACTACATAGAGTCCACACCGAGTAGAAAATGGGATGAAAGAATTCGAATTCAGTATTCATATGGACCTGAGTTTGCAACCTGGAGTTACTTTCACTAGCTGCATGACTTTAGGCAAACCACTTGACTTCGAGGGCTTAATTCCCTCATTTGTGAATCATGGATAATAATTCATAGAGATAGCTTGGGGATTAAAAAGGATAATTCTTATAAAGCTATAGTCACCTTGGGTTGCAGTAAGTGCTTAAAAATGATAACCTGCTTATTTGGCTGACTTGCTATTTTAAATTTCCTGTGACATTAATTTATTTTGTTTATTTTCTGCTTGCTCTTTTTTAAATTTTTCCACACATATCTCCAATCTCAGGACACAGTAAATAACAGAAAATTAGGATTTTGCAAATTAGACAGAAAATTATATAGCAAATAATTAACTGAAGAGAATATTGATATGGCAATACTGAAATGTTTTTCATTTTTTTCCCAAAAAGCTCTGATTTTTTCATTACCACAATAATTAGAAGCTTTTATGAGTAGCAACAGAAGTCTTTAAGGGTAGAATTTTACAGACAATAAGTACTAAATTATGAGTTTGGTACATGCTTCAAAGCTAGCTTCACTTTAAACAACTTTCCTTTTGCTCTTCTTTTTCTAGTTAGAATCGTGTTTCCATTAATCAAAGGTGCTAATTTTCTTTGTGTAAAGCCTTCATTCTCCCTGAGACACTTCTTTTCTGGATTCATATATCCTTTTTCTTATTGAAAAGTACAAAAATGTTGACTACTATGAAATTCTGTGATTGTGTTTGCTCAATTAAGAACTTAAGGATTTTTTTTTGTTGGATCTTGTCCTGTTGTTTTATTTAGCTACATGTCATATAAAATGCATTATTTTCATCATCACCCTAGCTTATATATCAATGTATGGAGCAATTAAATTTTATTCTCACCTCCAACTATAGATGTAATACAAAATATAATTTTAAATTAGCTTCTTAAAACAACAGTTTGTGTTTAAGCTTACAGCTTTTGTTTTTAATTTGATTTTGTTTATTTGGAAAATATGTATGAGAGAGACAGAGACAGAGACAAAAAGATTTCATGCTGGAAATCATATTTTTTGCATCCTTAATGATCCAAAACAGGATAGATATTCTTTGATCATAGATTGGAAGAGTTGATATCATCAGATGTCCATACCACCCAAGGCAACCTAAAGAATCAATGCAATCCCTATTAAAAGATCAATATTTAGAAATATCTATAGAACTTTCATTTGTTCCCATAAAGAAATGATCAATATAGAACTTTCTCCCCCAATGTAAACTACAAACTGCTTTGGGAACAGTCTTTTCTTTGTGGTTATTCATGAAGAACTTGCAGTTATTATTAAAAGAAGAAAAGAAAAATAAACTGAGCTCTATAATTAGTATCAGAAAGCAATTTTTAAAACTGTGACAAAGGACCCCAGTAGTATACTATTGGTTCAGTCAATTGAAGATGTAGAAATATGAATTCATGTATTGAAATAATTGGATTTGTATAGCAGAATAATGGAGAAAAGGGAGTTATACAGAAAAGGAGAATTCTAGAAATCTTCATGGGGCATTTTGAATTTTAGACTGATTACTAATCAACACATAATAGGTGAGTTTCAGGAAGCAAGATGAACAATGATTGCTAGTGAGTCATCATTTGAAAAAAATGTCTGGATCTCACTGTTTGCCTTCCAGGAGCACACTTGCCATTAAAGATGTGGGGTTTACTACTAATTACAGTTAGAGAATGAATACTAGGCCTTTCACTTTTTTTTTTTTTGACAGTCACAGTGTCCGATGAATGTACTGACTAATGAGAAAAGACTGCTTTTCATACTTTTTTTGCTTTATCTTTTTTTCTTGTTTTCTAGTAGCTTATCTTGAGAGGGAAAGTGCTGTAACCCTAGGGAAACTAAGAGGGTGTTAGAATAAATCTATTCTTGGGCTTGGGTTTTGGCTGCATGCTATTTAAGGTATCAGGAAGTGAGGATTTTAGATTGAGTACAGCAACAAATCTATGGGTGTGTAAGTCAATAGTAGATTTGCCTTACATATTGTAGATTCCTTAGAAGAACGGCTGATTTAAGGGTTGGCTTTGTCATACCTGCAGGTTAAGCCAGTGCTGGTGATGATACTGGTTCGTATCAGAGCACCACTTTGAGTGCTGTCTGCTTTGCTTCTACTCTAGCTCTTTGCTAATAATGTGCCCTGGAAAACAGTAGAAGATGGACCAAGTGACTGAGTCCCTGCCACCCATGTGAAGGGCCAGACTGATTTTCTAAGCTCCTAGTTTCAAACTGGACCAGCCGCTGCCCTGGTAGCCATTTGGAGAGCGAGCCTTAAGATGGAAACTCGATCGATCTCTCTTTCTCCCTCTCCCTCCCTCCTTCTCTCCCTTTGCTCTCTCTTCATATCTCTCTCTCTGTCATTCTGCTTTTCATATAAATAAAATAAATATTAGAAAAAGGGAGGAGTCAAAACAAACAAGCAAATAAACAAAAACTAGAATAGATAGAGAACAACAAGGAAAGCTTAGAACCAGACAGGAAACGGTCAGCGGGGATGCACTTATACCTCATTGGGTGGGACACAAAGATTAGTTACTCCTCACTGGGGTATTGAAAATTTCTCTGCACACCCCTCCTAAAAATGTTCACCTAAACTGTTGACATATGTCTTGTTGGAATTATAGAGTTAGACTACCCGAAAAACAGCCAGGTTCAGCAAAATCATGCTTCAACACTATAAACTGCTAAATACTAAAATTAAAATAGACATGAGATGTGGTTCAGAACTTGCATTCTTTTTTTTTTTTTCTCTTTTAACATATTGGTTACTCAACACCATGTCAACTAATTCCATAACGTTATAAATTGTTATCGATGTAATGTCGGGGCTTTTAATTGATTGGGATGATACTCTGCTGGCTCTACCTTCAGACCAGAGATGGTCTCCCCAAGAAACTGTTGAAGTTATCTGGACAATAAGATGCTGGACTTTATGCTTGGTATATGCTTGCAATGAAAGAATCTCAACTGAATTTGAACTGTGGTAATGCAACAAGGTGGAGGAATCCACCACGGGGGTGGGGGAGGCTTGGGGAGGGGTTGGGGGAATCCCAGTGCCTATGAAACTGTGTCACATAATGCAATGTAATCAATAAAATATATATATATATGTATATATATATGTATGTATATATATATATATAAAAGAAAAAGGGAGGAGGACAAACTACTGCAAATATAAAGCTGTAAAATTGGAAAAGTATGCAACATTTAATCATATTAGCAGGGTAAGGAGGATATTTTATGGTTTTTTGAATTGCACAGTGAACTCACTTTTGCATGTGCTTTGAGAAAATTATGAAATGGCTTTGTTTTATCATACTCTTTCATGGTCTGGAATGGGTATGCAGTGAGATTGTTTATGGTCTGAATGCGGCTAAGCAGTAAGCGCCAGCCCAGCTGCTAACAGCGCCGAAGCTTAACTGTAAGTATCTGACCAGTTCCCAGCTGTCCGTTACTTATTTTTAAAATTTCCCACCACGTATGGCTTAAACATCTTTAACATTCTACCAGTGAAGTGGAAAAACTCACATTACATTATGTTCCAAGGAGTCAGCAGACACTAGAAAGCTAAACGAGTTCAAAAATAAAACCTACCCTAGACATACTCTAGGAAAAGCTTAAAAACAAAACTTCATTCCAATATTCAAAAAATGAGCTGACTTTTAATTACCTGTCTAGCAAAACCAACTGAACAGCAAATTGTGACCCATAAGCAGGAGCAAATCAGATAGTGGAGTTAACCAGCAAGCACATTAAGTTGTTACTGAAAACACTGTACCCTGTCTTGATTCTTCTGCATCGCATACAAACATCCAGCTGTACATTTTAAATACATTCAAGAATAGCATGAACATAGTAAGGAGAAAGAAGACAAAACTTGAGGTTTTGGGGATACAATAGGTACTGACATTTTTTTAAAAAAGCTACGTGGATAACATTACCATCACATTAGACATTACTAAATAAAGGAAATAAGTGCTTACAACTAAAACAGATAATTGTGACCATGAAAACAGATTATGAATGTGCTAAAAAAGTATTAAATTATGTTCCTGAAGAAAGTGATGAGAAAGATGAACTGAAAGGTGTTTACAATAATAAAGGTAAAATGAATTCACATAAACACTGTAACATATTAGGCAGCGATGTTTTCTATGGAATACGATTTAACCGTTGCCTACCCAGGGTGTATTATTGCTAGAACAGAACAAGTAACCAACTATATGATGAATTGTGGGAGGTCAATTTCATATTGTTGGAATGGGAAATCCTAGACAAGAAATGCAGAGCCCTGGAATGATACATGTGGTAATGGATTCAAATTGAAGACATCAGCATTAACTCATCCTTAACTTAATATAGAAACAGGTGTTTACATACAAATGAAATTTTCATATATGCACATATATACAAAAATGTGTGTGTATATACATATATTTTCTTTTTGTGCCAAATGAGGTCCTAAAATGATTGTACTTTAATAGTAACTAGAAAACCTAGCACCAAGATTTTGGTTTCAAATATTTTGTCATTAAAAAAATCAGGAAAACCTGAAAAAAAGATTGATTCAAAGACTAAGATAGAAAATATGCAATGTTGGCCAGGGAACATCTTGTCATTTCTGAAAATAAGAAAATCTGAAGAACAGAAAGTGAGAGCATTTTAAAAAGACATAAGAGCCAAGTGGAAGCGCTCAATGGCTACATTTTAAAGCGATTTGAACAGTGAAATTAGTTAATAAATTGGGATTAAATTTATAATAAATACGTGGGATTCCACAGCAATAAAAATTATTAGTAAATAAAAATGAGGGAGAATAAGCAAGTCTGTATCAAATAATTTCAAATAATTTGCATTATAGTCATTAATTTGAAAAGTGGTGCTTAATTCTCCACTGTGTTGGGTGTTGGTCACATTTAATAACTTGTTTGATCACAGAAAGAAGAAACAATATGATATCAAAGAAACATGATCCATGCTAATCTCACCAGGTGCTTAAGACAAATGTCATTAGTGATACAATCTGATGAAAAAATTGCTCACAACCGAGCTATTCTCCAAAATTCATAACCTTAGTTTAGTAAAAAAAAAAATTGCATTATATAGATCCCAATTGAGGACTATTCTACAAAACATCTTACCATGGCTTCACATGGCTCTCAAATTTATCAAAGAAAGACAATCTAAGATACTGTCACAGTTGATAGGGGTCAAAGATGACATGATAACTACATATGACATGGTATCCTACATGGGACAATGGAACCAAAGAAGGACATGAAGTGAAACTTAAGTACTACTCCGTAAATGCATGAATGGGGTTAATACTGCTCTATCTGTATTGCCTTATTGGTCTTGAGAACTACACTATAGTGGTGTAAAATGTTAACTACAGGACAAGTAAGGCTTGAGATTTTATTACCTGAGGACTTACTATATTACATTTACATTTTTTTTAATAAAATCTTTCATATGTTGGTTCACTTCCCAAGTGGCTGCAACAGCCAGAGCTGATCCTGTCTGAAGCCAGGAGCCAGGAACTTCTTTCAGGTCTCCCACGTAGGTGCAGGTTCCCAAGGCTTTGGGCCATATCCTCCACTTCTCTTGCAGGCCACAAGCAGGGAGCTGGAAAGGAAGTGGAGCAGCCGTGGTACGAACTGGCGCCCATATGGGATCCCGGTGCATGTAAGACAAGGACTTTAGCTGCTAAGCTATTGTTCTGAGCCCACATTTACTTATTTTTAGTAAATTTAAAATCATTCCAAAAATACGTATTATTATAAATGGAAGAACTCACATAAAGAGAGAGCACACTGCATCATTCTATGTGTGGGATTCTAGAAGAGTTAGATGAATCTAATTGAGAAAAGGTGGAACACAGATTGCTTCTAACTGAATTTAGGATTTCTTGTAAAGCAGCACAAGAAAAGATTTTCAGTATTGTCATTCTTATGGTTAATACCTGACTATATATAAATACATTTGGCAAATGTACACTTAAGTGTGCAAATTATAAATTTAGATACCTGCATTTTATTGAGTGAAAAGTGCAACGCCATAAAACTTTCTAATATGCACACATGTAATTTGCAAGTATATTGGCATGTGCTTCTAAAAGGTTCTGTGTATGCTGGAAGGATACACATCAGGTTATTATAATTGGGTGTTTAGGCTGAAGAAATGAGAATCAAGAAATTTAATTTTTTAAAATGTCTTTCTTTAGTAAGAAAGAAAGAAAAGAAAAGAAAAAAGAAAAGGAAAGAAATAAAAACGCAGGTTCTATACATACATTTGTTTTCCATATCCAGGCTTTCTGATTTGCACAGACTTGGTAATGCAAGTTTTTAGTTATTTTTGAATTTTTGAATAATTGAATCTTTTAAATGATTGAAAAAATACATCAGGTATTCTATATTTTCGAAAACCCCAAATCATCTTAAACCTTACCCTATTTGAGGTTCTCATTATGCTTAATAGTAGTGCCATAATTCCCGCTCTCTGAGCTCCGAATTCTGCTGCAAATTTGTATTTCCCTTAGCTGACAAATTGTTTATTGCTTTCTGCTCCATTTTGCATCTATATTTTGAAACTATGCCTATTCTGTAACACATCTTACCTGTAACACATTCTCTTCTTACGTACTTCAAAGTCTTAGCTTGATTTACCAGTACTTTATAGTATTCTGTACATGAAATAAATACAGGGAATAAAATGCGTTACAGTGAAAGTAACATTTGGACTTAGAATGTAAAAGCTAGCATTCCTATTCCAGCCCCGATATTTACTAGATCTTTGATTTTGCTACATGGTCCTCAGTCTTCACATTGAAAACAACGGCAATAATTATTCTTTGGCGTTGAAGACCTGATTGGTTAAGATGTGGAAAAATGTATAACAAACAACATGTAGTAGACTAGACAAATACTTGCTAGAATGTGAACCCCTATCTTGTACTAGAATGAAAGTCACTTAGGGCCCAGCATGGTGGCCTAGTGGTTAAAGTCCTCGCCTTGCACGTGCTGGGATCCCATATGGTCACCGGTTCCAATCCCGGCAGCTCCACTTCCCATCCAGCTCCCTGCTTGTGGCCTAAGAAAGCAGTTGAGGACGGCCCAATGCCTTGGGACCCTGCACCCATGTGGGAGACCCAGAAGAGGCTCCTGGCTTTGGATCAGCGCATCACCAGCCGTTGTGGTCACTTGGGGAGTAAATCATAGGACGAAAGATCTTCCTCTCTGTCTCTCCTCCTATCTGTACATCTGCCTTTCCAATATAAATAAATAAATGTTAAAAAAGAACGTCATTTAATAGCTAGTGTTTGTCTTAATATTGTCTGCAGAAACCCCTCTAGACCTGATAGCACATTACCTAGTTTGTGTAAAGTACTCATTCAATGTGAAATGAATCAAATTCTAAAAACCAGGGTTAAAAACAGTCTATTGTTCAGTACTGAAAACTGTTGTGAGGCTTGTTCCTAAGTATCCACTTTACCTCAGCAGAATCAGGTGGTTCATCACATGAAATTCTTTCACTTGGGATGTGAAAGATGCATATTCTAGGAAGTGATTTTATTAACTTTTCTCATATGATCATGCCATGTGATGGCAATACAGCTCATGTGTTGAAATATTCTGGGCAGGACCCCATACTCTTCGATGACACACTGTAGAGTTTCCATTTACATTATTGATCCTAGAGCTGCCGTGAAGCAAACAGCAATGTAACAGGATGACAAAGTAGAAATAAATTTTATTTTGCATGTCAGTTAGTTAATTCCTTAACTCAACTTTTTTCCTCCTCTGTTATTAATGTATTCTCATTTAAAATACGGAAAATTTACAAATCATACTTTTCTACCTGAAGAAGACTGAAATGAAGGAGTAATGCAAAAAAGATGTAATTATAATGTACCAAAATAGGATCATTGCAAATTGTTATCTTTTTAAGAATTTATTTTGGATGACATTTAAATTAAACTGAAGTTTAATTCAAATATAAAGTAAACCCACATTAGTAGCTAACTTTGCCAATCAACCTGTCAATAAACTAATTATCAAAATCTTAAGAAGACAGAATTTTGCCTTTGCAATTCTTATATCCAAGCCCCAGACACAATAGCAGTTACTTTGTTCAAATTGTCACCTCATGACGTTAGCTTAAAGGTATGCTTCCCCACAGTGCTAACAGGTGAAAGAATTTGGGATTTTGGGAGCTAGAAAAATAACAGTATTTTGTAAAAATCTACAACATGTGCAAATACACTAAGGGAACAAAAATGTACATTCCCAAACCAGACTTTTATATTATTATAGGCAAAAATACTCATATAAAACTAATAATGAAATCTGCCACTTAATGCATTACTAGTTTTTAATGGAATATTTCATTTTAAAAACTCTTAGAATTATGACCAATTCAATAAATAGGAATGAGACATTCAGAAAAGTCGAGTAAATCAAAGATGTACAATTCAAAAGTGCAGAGCTGATCTCTGTTGATGGCTCGGGAGGCAGTGGAAAACAGCTCAAGTGCTTGCGCTCCTATTCCCTTGTGGGAGACCCAGAAGAGGCTCCTGGCTCCTGGCTTTGGCTATTGCAAACATTTGCGGATGGAAGATGACTCTGTCTTCCCTTTTCTCTGTGAATCTGCCCTTCAAATAAAATATTTATTTAAAAGAAAGTGCATAATTGAATCTGCTTTTTCTGAAAAAAAAAAAAAAAGCCAAAATCAAAATCAAACCATTCTAGATTTCAGGAAAGCCCGAAATCCAAGTGTGCCAAGTCCTGTCCTTCAAGGGCATATTTACCTACATAACCTCGGGAAGTAGTGTTAGTACAGTTCTTTCTCTTTAACAGCTCTTCAGCACAAGGAATCCTCTGCATGACCTTGGGGAAGCCAGGGCTATGATGTATCATCTTGTTCTCAGAAGAAAATTTGTTTCAGGGTGAAAATATCACCACTTTCCCATGTTTCATGTATCTTATTCTTTACTTTTCACTTAGCATTAATCCCCATCTTTACAATTATAAAATACCCAATTGTTTTATTATGGACTGCTGTATTTTCCAAAACTAATAGTGCAAAACCTTAGGAATTTTCTCTTGCTTTTTATAAATCTAAATTGATAGAAAGCTTCACAGGTTTTTCTATTGACATATATTTTTAGAAGTTGTCAGGAATTCATTTAGCTAAGAGTTTCTTAAAACCATTTGAACAACTGGAAAATATTTCTAAACATAATAATGATGATGGATAATTTCATCTATGCCAATATCCCACAGTATACTTTATAGCTGACCATGATTTCCTTTGATGAAAACCCCAAGGTCTTTTCTATCTTGATTAGAATAAAATCCAAATTCCTAATAAAGAGCCACACGATTTTATCGTCTTTTACTAGGGCTTGCTTATTCTTCTGCTGGATTGTATGGTTTCATGAGTAACACTGCATCATTATTTTTAAGGTAACCCACTACCCACCTCAGGGCTTTTGGATTCTTTTGCCTGGACGGTTGTATAGTTGTGTAGCTCCATTCCCTTCAAGTGTGTACTCAGAAGCTACTTCATTGGCTAAAACACCTTCAACTTAACATGAGGACATTAAATAGGATATGTACATTCTCTGAAAAAAAGAAATGTGGTCATTTTAACCAGTACTTTCTCAGTATGTGCCTGGAACATTTAACCACATATGTGATAAATTCATTTTAATCTGAATTTAGCATCTGAGCTTCTGCCATTAGAAAACATTTGTAGGAGCCTAATTTATGGTGTGTCACATTAAGACATTGCCTGTAATGCTACCATCCCATATGGTCTCTGGTTTGAGTACGGGCTGGCTTTCCCGCTTCTGACCCAGCTCCCTGCTAATATGTCTGCAAAAACAGTTGGAGACGGCCCATGAGAGTCCTGGAAGATCCTCCTGGCACCAGGCTTCAGATTAGCTCAGCTCTGCCCATTGTTGCCATTGGGGGATTAAACTAGATGAAAGGTTCTCTCCCTCTCCCTCTCCCTGTCTCTTTCCCTCCTTCTGTACAACTCTGACTTTCAGTAAAATAAACAGACCTTTTAAAAAGTGAAAATGGCTAAGAACATTAAACAGAAATCTAGGTCTTCACATTTGAAAATATGTTAGACTGTTCCTTCTGGAAGCTTTACACTAGGCATGACATAGCTTCTGTAATGAGTGGCGGTACCAAGGTGTTGAAAACCGGGGCCTAGGACAGCACAATAGTATCTATTAGATTCGTTGACAGATTCCTCCAAAATATATTTAAATAAGAACCATGAGATCTCAATGTAAATTTAGTTCTGGCCAGGTCCTTGAGCCCTTTTTCTCTGTTGTTCAAAACCATTGCTGGTGCCAAAATCTCAATATCAATTTTCTACAACTGTTTGCATTGAGGTCACTGGTGTACAGATTTCAATATAATTTCAAGAGTAAAGGTTTGAATAATTTTTATAGTTTATGGATCTCACAAGTTTTTGAAAAATCAATTAGAAATGAAATGCTTGCATGCATGGTTTTAAGTGGGGAAACAGTGTCAGAAGCATGGGCTGTTTTACATGCGGTTTCCTTCTGTAACTTACAGTGAGATTGCAGCTTGGATGAACAAACTTTCCAATTCAAAAGTCAGGTCTCTTGAGAAAGAAGCTTAGATCTTACTATCAGTTCATCCCAGTGATCGGAGTTAGCAAATACATATACATTGGTGTTTATAACAAGGACTTTTTCTTCTACCATTATACCTAGTTGATGGAATGACTAGTTCCTGTTGCTACTATGATGGAAGTAGCTGCTCTGGTTCCCTGCAGAGATGAGCTGTAATTTACTCAGCGGAGCAGCTTTCCAATACCTATCAGTCCTACCAAAGCTGCCTTCTTACACTCCGTGGGAATAGCTTTTCTTTGTGAAATCTCACTGAATAGATGCCATGTGTGGTCTTTTCCATTACACTACACAGTAATATTAATTGTATGTAAAATCAGAATTTTTACTCTCAGTGGCAATTTTTTTTCCTGGTACTTTAACAGCTTATTCATTTGTATTTTGATCACGGAACTCATGAGTTATCCCTGACCCAAAATGGGAGTCCAGGAAAGGCTTTTCAGAGGCAGTGACAATTATTGTTGACTAAGTGGGTTGTTTGTAGACTAACAGGGGCGAGAACATGCCCTGCACATGCACAGTGCCTGAGAAGCAGAGAGATAAATGAGGGAACACTCTTTCAGGGAACCGTGAAGTTCATTATTTGTATAGACTTGAGGTCTAGGTGACAAGGTTTGCACTGGGGCTAGATCTTGGAGCACTTTGCAAATGTTAAAGAAATCTGAATGACCCACTACAGTTTTTCAAATAATTGGTAAATGTATGGGGCACTGAATGAATTTCTATCAGAGAACAGTCAGGAGAAAGGTATGTGAAAATATGGGGGGTGATTGTAAACTTGTTTTGTATTTTTAAAATTTGTATAGTGGGCCAAACTGCAGCTAGCAACACTGGCATCATATACTGGTTCCAGTTCAAGTCACCACTGACCCAGCTCTCTGCTAAGGATGATCCAGCAGCGAAGGATGACCAAGTGCCTGGGCCCTGGACCTGTGTGGGAGATCTGGGGGAGCTCTTGATCCCTGACTTCCGCCGGGCTGAGCCATGGGCATTGCAGCCTTTTGTGGAGGGAATCAGTGGAGAGAAGCTCTCTCTCGTTCACTCACTCGCTTACTTGCTCTTGCTCTCTGTAGATTTGCCTTTTGTTTGGAATAAATACATCTTAAAAAAAAAACACACCCTAAAAAATAGAACGTGGCCTCTTACAATTAAAGGACCTTGCCAAAGTCAAATGAATTAAAATGTTTAATTTTCTATCCCCAAACGGTAACTTTAGGGATGGTAGAAGATTCATTCATTAAAAACAGCTACAG
Organism: Ochotona princeps; assembly: GCF_030435755.1. Taxonomy (NCBI): domain Eukaryota; kingdom Metazoa; phylum Chordata; class Mammalia; order Lagomorpha; family Ochotonidae; genus Ochotona; species Ochotona princeps. The sequence continues at coordinate 98,301,750 of NC_080865.1, forward strand.
AAATTCGTATTTCTGTTTTACTTTTTCATATGAGTGCTGTCGACTCTTTGAAGCATCTGTCATACCTTGCAATTCAATTTTCTTCAGGGGTTTTGTTCGTTTGTTCGTTGGTTTGGCCTCAGCTCAGGCTGTGAGCCTTCAGCACTATTGATATACATGCTTTCATTCCGTAATCCAGAAGCAATTCGCAAATTCTCCATCACTCCAGAATAAGAAAATTATCCTGTGTAATTAAACAAGGAAACCATTTTCTTTGCTGTTGTTTTCTAGCCAAAAGAGACTGAGAGATCAGGAATTTTAAATAATGGCAATTTAGGTGCTTTGTTGCTGCTAAGACCAACTGGATGCTTCTTAATGTAAAAATAATCTCAGAAGACATTTTCCATCAAAATAGATCAGTGAATACATTTCTCAGTACAGTCCATAGTATCACCTAACTCTTTCATGTCTTTTGAATAGCTGCTTGAACAATTCTCCCAAGGGCAGACATTTGAAATCAGAATAAAGCCTTGGTTTGGTAGCGCACTCTATTATTTAAATGAAAAGTGATTTGATGATGAGATCAAGATGTATAGCATATTAACTTGGTTTCAGTATAAGGTTATGATATGACTCAATATTTCAATTTTGTTTCATGAACTTTGTTTATTAAACATAATAACATAACATATATAACAAACTATGTTAAAGAATTTGTCACCAAGTGTAAAACTGATATTAGATGTAGTAATGGAGGAAGTTAATTAATATATCAAATCTATGTCTTCATTTCAGGCTAAAAATTCATTTATAGAGATTCACCCTACCTTTAGCATAACTTGTACAAAATTATGCATTTTTGAGTGCATTCTTAAGTACTTACTAATTCTTTCAACAACTTTTATTGGTTATTCAGAATGGTACAAAATGTTATGATATTGAACAAAGTAGATATGACTGTCAAGGAGTTTATGTTTTTATAGATAAAACAAATGTAAAAGACATTCATATAAATAAATATATCATTCTGATCTAAGATAAATTTAGTTAAGGTCAAGAACATCACAGAGTACCTTACAAATATATACAGTTTTATATGTACTTAAAAATTAATGGACAGATATTTGGCACAGATTAAATTGCTGTTTGAGACATCTGCATCCCACATAGGAATGGCTACTCTATTTCTGAGCTATCTGCCTGTTAATATACATGCCTGGAAGCAGAAAATGATGGCTTAAGATCTTGGGTTCCAGACACCTATGTGGGAGATCTGAGTGAAGTTCTTGGCTGCAGATTTATTTCTGGCTGATCCTTACTGTCAAGGATTTTTGGAGAGTAAATTGGGGAATGATAGATCTCACACTCTCTTTTTTCCCTTTGTCTCTTTGTTTTCTTAAATGCAGTGAAAAAATAAACAAAAATAAAAATAAATTTAAAACATTGAGAAACCTTTTAAATAAATAAAGCATGTTTTGTAAAATATGGATGTTAAAAAGGAGCCCAAGCTAGACTGGGTAGAAGTCTGGAGAAAGGAAAGTTTTTGAAAAAAAAATGTTATTTGTGGTGAAACAATATTGGTAGGCCTTAACTGGGTAAGGGACAAGGATGTAAGAGTATTTTATGTAAAGGAAGCAACATGTATAATAAACCCATGACAGGAAAGAATGCTATGTTAATGGTCCTGACCTCAGGCTGCAGTAATGGGAGTGTATTGTATGAGGAGAACCATGCTCATAAAGAGAAGAGAGAGAGAGAGAGAGAGAGAGAGAGAGAGAGAGAGAGAGAGAGAGAGAGAGAGAGAGGCTCGGGGAAGGGCCATACTAGACAGCCCCTTGTGGGTCATAAAAAATTAAAATTTTGATCTTGTCTAATGGAGATGAACCACTGATGACTTTTTTTTTGCAAGATTGATTTATTTTTATTAGGCAGACATACAGAGAGGAGGAGAGACAGAGAGGAAGATCCTCTGTCCACGGACTCACTCCCCAAGCGGCCACAAAGGCTGGAGCTGAGCCCATCCTAAGACAGGAGCCAGGAAGTTCTTCTGGGTCTCCCATGCAGGTGCTGGATGGGAAGTGAGACAGCCGGGATTAGAACCAGTGCCCATATGGGATCCCAGTGCATGCGAGGCGAGGACTTTAGCCACTAGGCTACTGCGCCAGGCCCCACTGATGACTTTCAAACATATTGTTGGTCTGTTCAGGCTTGCATTTTGTAGTAACAAAAACAGGTAGATGGATTCAGAGTAGAAACAAAGAGATCAATTAGAAGACTATTTAGGTTGACCAAGGGAAAAATAAAGTTAGGTTAGCTCAGACCTGTGAGAGTAGATGAAAAGAAAGATGGATTAAAGGCATTCAGGAAGCTACAATGTGCAAACTTGGAAATTAATTGGAAATGTATGGCAAAAAAAGATATTTGGAGTGACACTAAGCCTTTTGACTAGGACAGCAAAATGCCAATAATATGGACATTCTGAAGACTTCTGGATAAAACACCCTCATTAAGAAAGCATCAAGGTTGATTTGGAAATACTTACAATCTGTAAATCCACTCTATATGTTATAACTAAAACGTGAGTTATAACTTCCATGCATTGCAATCTGAATTGCATTCTTTTAGGTTCAAATGGTTCACTATTAGTAAATTATTCATCCATAAATCATATCAATTACTTCATATGAAACAACCTTTATATCTGACTACCTCCTTGCCTGCCTGCCCGTCTTCCTTCCTTCCTTCCTTCCTTGTCTCTCTCCATTCTCTATTTCTCTGGTTTTCTCTTTGTCTCCCCTCTCTCTGTATGTATAATCTTTGCTATATTTTCTCCATTCATCCATATCTCTTTGTGTATTTATAATGTACATGTTCTCTATTATGACACTAAGACTTTTCATAATCCCTTTATTAGAGACAATGTATTATACTAGACACAAGGGATAAAATATTAAAAAGCATACATTTACTATACTCAAGGAATTCAAAATCTAACAGGTCATACTTGAAAGGAAACACTAAGAAATATTTCATTACATCTGTGATAAACAGTGTAAAGAAAATGCATAGGGTTCCAAGAGAACTATGATGAGCATATTAGGCTTGATGAGTACCTACATGGTGAAGTAGCCATTGTCGTCTGAATTTTGTTATCTGGAGATAGAACAAGATATAATACCATCTTTAAAACAGGGCTTGAAATGAGAAATATATATTATCATATCTTCCTCTTTCGAGAATGAGTAATTACAAATGTGGACAAAAGCTAGGAGGTTTAAACTATGTTTGGCAATTGTTGAGATCTAGCATATTTAGCTGTCATAAATCCCTGAACAGTCACATAATTCAAGTGCTTGCATTTAGCAGAATTTGGAGATTATAATTACCTCTTTGTTTTTGATTACATTTTGCACTTTGAATGTATTGTATTGTTCATGTAGACATTTAAAATCATAATATTGCTCAATTCAATAAACCAAAACCTTTTAGATTTCTTTAAAATCTACTTCATCCATTCCTTTGTATATAATTGTTTTGTGTCATTTGCTAGCTTACATAGACTTTATGCAAGGATGCTTTGCTTCTGATGTAAGTAGGAAGACAGTAACTAAGAAACAGGACGAAATCAAAAAAGCTATTCAATAAACTTATCATCACCTGCCCCTTAGTGTCACATCTGTGTTGTGTGGTTTCCAAGCACTCAATAAAGCTATCTGTAGTGTTCGCCTGAGCTGAAGCCATTGCAAACTAGTCTCCACACATCAGTCACATCTGAACTCAGAAAGGATCTTCTGTCTCAACTGGGGAGGATAAAAGACACACAAATCCACAGGCAACTACTGCAATACCTTTGATGACCCTATTATAGACTCTGACTTAAACCCTAAGGGATTGGGGGCGAGAGACAGGAATGCTTGAATATCTGTGGATCACAGAGGAAGTAGAATATGAGAAATGGGGATTGCTGAGCTAAATCAGGTAAGAAGGCAGGGACAAGCTCACAAGAGTTATGCAGAACCATCTTGCCCTAATATGTTTGTTCCAGGAATGTGTTGTATAAAACCTTGTATAAATGACATATGGTGCAAAAGTCAGTATTTCAGGGCCTGGTGCGATTGCCTGGTGGCTAAATCCTCCCCTTTTAACAGCCAGGATCCCATATGGACACCAGTTCTAATCCTGGCTGCTCCACATTCTTTCCAGCTTCCTGCTTGTAGCCTGGGAAAACAGTTGAGGATTGCCCAAAGTCTTGTGACCCTGCACCCACGTGGGAGACCCAGAAGAAGCTCATGGCTCCTGGTTTTAGATCAACTCAGCTCTGGCTGTCATGGCTGCTTGGGGAGTGAATCAGCAGATGGAAGATCTTTCTCTTTGTCCTTCACTCTGTAAATCTGCCTTTCCAATTAAAAAATGAATTAGTCTTTTTTTTAAAGAATACATATGCTTTTTTTCAAGTCACCACCTTAATCTAGCCTCTGTTATTATGTTTGAATACCACAGACTGAAAAATGTATACAAATAGACTTGAATCATCTCATGGCTCTGGAGGACGGGAAGCCCAGGGTGGAGTAACCAGGACTACATCTAGCGAGTGTCTTCTTGTTGGACGGCACTCTGTGCAAAATCCAAATGCACCATATGGTAAAAGAGGTGTATTTCAGAGACAGAACCAAATTAGTTTTTATAGCAGATCCAATTTTGAAATAACATGCTAGTCCGTTAAGTCGCTAACCACTTAATGGATTATTATATTAATGAGGTAGAGTCCTCATGACATAATCATCTGTTAAAGATTCCACCTGGTTTTGTTTCTCGGTATTGCACAAACAAGCTGAATTTCACCATGAGTTTTGATGGAGACAAACTACATCCAAATTACAGGAGTAGCCAATGAGGGGCCCAAATTACCATCTTAGCCCCAGTTCTAACTGCTGTAGACACATTCTCTAGTTGTGACTGCTTTTTAAATGTTGGCTCTGTGGGCCCCAGTGCAGTTTATTTTTTAGTGTCCTTGGAGTACAAATTAACGCCAACTCTTTCCTTAATTACAGCACCTACTGGCCTGAGCTGTTTCTTTGTCCATTGATCCTATAACTCCATTGCCCACTCTGCCTCCACAGTCCTGAACCACCTGTTCAGTTTTGGCTTGCTTGCAAATCACAATTGGCTACAGATCCACAGATCTGGCACTGGACACTCCAAGGGAGGAAAGGAACATACACATATTTCTGAAGTCAAGAGGAAAGAAAAAGACCAAGAATTTATTTTTTATTACAATTTTGATTACTGTGCTGATGTTTCCTTGAATGCAATCTGCTGTGGAGCTAAAACTTGCAGCCATAGCCAACAGTAGGTCTTTGTGTGTAACAGACTTAATTTCCCAGGCAGAGATGGAATAACACTAACTTAGGGAAGGAATTTTGTTCATTTTATGCTGTGTGCTTGTTTCACAGCCCTGAAACGTTTCCTGCTCTGTTAATAACTCTCCTTGTAGTCACTTGAAGGGAATAAGATGATTCTAGGAAAATATCTTGAATCACATGTGGAGTACTTCCTTCTCTGTTGCTAATCTGCTCTTTTTTTTTTCCATAGTTGTTTGTAAAGTTGTGACTAGATAACTGACTGAATTTCTGGCAAAGCCTTTGAATTTCATTATAGGTTAAAAAAAAACTTGTTGAACTTTACATTATGAACATAAAATCCCTTAAATGACAATTCTTTTTCCATAGACAGCAGTGATTTTTCACAGATAAACTACCCAATTCGAAGAGATTAAAAACCCTGTTAACATTCCATAAAAATACTCAGTTCTTCAAATTGCGCTACAGCATTTGACTATACAAATACAAATGCCAAGGACAAGGACAGTTGAGATGAAGCAAGAATGAAAATAACAACGGCGCTTCTCTAGGCAGCCTGGTGTTAGGTAATCATTAATACAGATGCTGGGTGATACATTGCCATGAGATTCAAAAGCACCAATATTCCAAATTTTTAATTCACATTTTTTTCAAGAAGGGAGGGATTTCAAGATTTTGCTTTATTTTATAATCTTTACTTCCATTTCTGCATTTGTGCAGCAACCCTTGAGACATGTGCTGTGCCTTGACGCTCGCAGTGGCTCTGCTGGTCAACACTGCACTCCGTCCTGTCACAAAGCTGTTTGTCCAGAGCAGCTCCTTTGCTCCTATATTCATTTCAGCTCCAAGGTGTGCTGCAAGTCACATTTTAAATCTCTGCTTTAGCTCAGGCAGGCACCACACACTAATATTTACCTTTAAAAAATTCAGCTCAGTGTAGAATTACTACTAGAGAGTTTATATTCTAGCAAATAACATTTTTATGTTACCGACCTAATCAGAAAATCCCAGTTCAATCAGACTTTTTCAGAGCTGAGCTACAAAATGTCCTCCTATTCCAATTTTTAATATCCGCCTTGAGAGGAACATGCAGAAAGACTCTATAGGTGGCAGTTAATCTGACAGTAATTTCTTCACATCAAAATTGAGTTTCTAAAAATTATTTCTAAATTAAAAATATTTACCTCAAAGATTAAAACACAGTAGATTTTGAAGACAGGCTTTAGCATTAAAAAAAAAGGCTTTTCAGATCACATATTGCTTTTAGAAGGAAGAAGAGAAAGAAGGAAGGAAACTGGCATGTACCAAGCTGTTACTGTACAACAACAAATATGCAGGATGTTTTTACTCAAACAAAACTTGTATCATTTGATTTTCATAGAAATCCCTCGAGGTGGTTATCATGCCCCACTTTTATATGGAAATACACAGACTCTGCGAAGTTCAGTGTCCTCCCAAGGTCACACAGGTTGTAAGACACATGCTTGTGTTTTTTTTTTTTTTTCTGTCTGTGATTACAGAGCCTGTACTCTTTCCACTGCTGTCGCCTTAGTTCTTAGTTCTTTCCAGTTTCTCATTAACTTTATAGTTTCTCAGCTTTCAAGACATTCTTTGTTTCTCTCTCGGATCATTGTTAGGATTGTTGTTCAGTTTCGATCTACCTTTAGTAGTGCAATGCAGGTAGATTAAAGTTAGGTACACCAACGTCAATTGATTACTTGTGATTCATTGTAGCTTATGTTTTTGTTAGCACAGGAAGCAACTCTAAAGAAGGTGGGTTATCATGAAAAATTCTTTTCTGCTCCTCAGTTTCACAAGAAGTTGGGAAAGAATTGTCAGTTGAAGAGATTCAACAAAACTACAGAAGATCCATTCTTATTAAATCTCTCCTTAAATAGCTCAGACAGGAATAATTAAGTAGAGGAGCACAGAGACACACTTTCTTGAAACTGGAAGCATTTCAGAGCTCACTTCCAATGAAGAGGAACAACTTCCAACTTGATGCACTGACTCTATGGCTGTGGAAGTGGCCTCCTGGTTGGCTGTAGGATTATGAAGCAGTTTTCTTTTTCTTTTTCTTTCTCTCTCTCTTCCTTCCTTCCTTCTATTTTCTTTTCTTTTTTTTTTTTTGTGAGGCTCACAAAATGCAAAAATGGGCCTTGGATGGTTGAGACTCTACTGCAAGAATGTTGTCTCCAAGTACACCACTTCTCAATGTATTTCAATCCATTTCAATTTTAGCATACGTGAATTGAGACCTTGTGAGGGGAACTTGCTTATTAAAGATTCCACAGATAATTGGTGTCTGTGTCAGAACTAGACCCCAGGCCTCCTGCTTCACAGCCTCATGCGTTTCCTACTTTACTGTCCTGTCTCCAGTCAAACTCACCCCTATTTAGACTGTAAATGCAAGTCTATTGGCTTATTTATTTATCATTTTGAAGAAGTTTACTGCCAAAAATTCCCCCCCCCCGATTCCTCCATGTGCAGAGGAATAGTTGAGGTTTGTTTGATTGACCACACCAGAGAGGTCCATATTCTTGTAAAAATACATGTATTTTTCAGCTTGAGATACCGTGTCTCCTTCAGGAGATGGATTCAATGTGAATGCATTCTTACCATAGCATCTCTCAGGATTATCTGTCATGTAATCTCACTGCCTCTAATCTCAGTGCCTTTTTAAAAAACTAATATAGGGCCCGGCGGCGTGGTCTAGCGGCTAAAGTCCTCGCCTTGAAAGCCCCGGGATCCCATATGGGCGCCGGTTCTAATCCCGGCAGCTCCACTTCCCATCCAGCTCCCTGCTTGTGGCCTGGGAAAGCAGTTGAGGACGGCCCAATGCATTGGGACACTGCACCCGCGTGGGAGACCCGGAGGGAGTTCCTGGTTCCCGGCTTCGGATCGGCGCGCATCGGCCCGTTGCGGCTCACTTGGGGAGTGAAACATCGGATGGAAGATCTTCCTCTCTGTCTCTCCTCCTCTGTGTATATCTGGCTGTAATAAAAATGAATAAATCTTTAAAAAAAAAACTAATATAGAAAAATTAAAAAGGACTTCATTTTAGGTACTTTGATATGAAATGTTGGCATTCCAAGTGGGAATTTAATTGCTGTGCCAAATGCCCACCTATCCTAATTTTTAAAAAAGATTTATTTATTTTTATTGCAAAGTCAGATATACAGAGAGGAGGAGAGACAGAGAGGAAGATTTTCCGTCTGATGGTTGACTCCCCAAGTGACTAAAATGGCCGCAGCTGAGCCGATCCAAAGCCAGGAGCCAGCAGCCTCCTCCAAGTCTCCCATGCAGGTGCAGGGTCCCAAGGCTTTGGGCCATCCTCGACTGCTTTCCCAGGCCACAAGCAGGGAACTGGATGGGAAGTGGGATCCTGGCGAGTTCAAGGAGAGGACTTTTAGCCACTAGGCCACTGCGCTGGGCCCTCCATTTTTATTTTGAAGTTCTCTCCCTCTCTCTGCCTCTATCGCCCTTTCTCTGTTTGTTTGTGCATATGTAAAGTTACTGTAAAATTGTTTGCTCTGTAATGTCAGCAGCAGTTTCACATACATCATGTTTACGCTGTGTAGCACAACACTTGATCACCTTGTGTAGAGTGCATGTGTGTGCTTGTTGCGTTTTTGTCTTTTTGTAAGTGTATTCTGTGATCATCACAAAATGCTAAAATTGCCTAAAGAAACATTTTTCAGTATGTCTCCCATCATTAAGGGGCATATGCCACTATGTTACAGTCAGTACAGAAGTTCTTAACCACAGAGTTCATTTTTATTTTGTTGGAAAATTCTCCACCAAAGGGTTATGTAGGATAAATTAAATAAAGACTTACCTTATTGTCTTTTCACAGTTTTATTGTCAGTTTTGATCAAAATAGTATGCTTAGTTTTTGCTCAGGACTTGTTATGAAAAAATGTATATATTATCATCTTTATTTTTTTCTACCCACTCTATCCTTCAGAATATAGGATTAAACTTGTTTTAATTTTTTATGTCTTTAAAAAATTTCTACAAACTCAGTATCTTAAAATAATATAGTGCATGTGTTACTTTACAACTGTGTTGGTCAGAAATCCAAGGCAGGTGTCAATTGGGCTGAAATCAACAATTGTGCACCCTATGTTCCTTTCAGGAGGCCTTAAGTTTCTGTTTTCTTAAGAATCCTTTTTTCTTCCCAGTTTACACCTTCTTGAATTTCTCAAACTACTTCGCCCACGACTTGCTTTTATATTTTAAGGCAACAATCACTGGTGTAGATGTCTGATAACATCTCTTTGATTCTCTTTCCTGTTTAACTCTCATTTAAGAGCCCTGTTTCCACCAGGTAATCTTTAGATCCTTAATCATACTACAAAGTTTTTTCTTTTACTTAAAAAAAGATTTATTTGGGCCCGGCGGCGTGGCCTAGCAGCATGGCCTAGCGGCTTAAGTCCTCCCCTTGAACGCCCCGGGATCCCATATGGGCGCTGGTTCTAATCCTGGCAGCTCCACTTCCCATCCAGCTCCCTGCTTGTGGCCTGGGAAAGCAGGAGAGGACGGCCCAATGCGTTGGGATACTGCACCCGCGTGGGAGACCTGGAGGAGGTTCCTGGCTCCTGGCTTTGGATCGGTGCGCACCGGCCCGTTGCAGCTCACTTGGGGAGTGAATCATCGGACGGAAGATCTTCCTCTCTGTCTCTCCTCTCTATATATCTGACTTTGTAATAAACATAAATCTTAAAAAAAAGAGATTTATTTAATTTTATTGGAAATCAGAGCCACAGAGAGAAGAAAAAGAGAGAAAGAGCTTCCATCCACTGGTGGTTGCAAAGGCTGGAGCTGAGCCAATTTGAAGGCAGGAGTCATGTAGGTACAGGGTCCCAAGGCTTTGGGCCGTCCACTTCTGCCTTCCCAGGCCACAACAGGGAGCTGGAAGGACAGTAAAAGAGCTGAAATACAAACCGGCACCCATATGGAATCCCAACGCTTGTAAGGTGAGGACTTTAGCCACTAGGCTACCGTGCCAGGCCTTACATTTACTCTTTCTAAGAATTAAAACAGAGAGATCTTTGGACATGTATGATTCTTTATACCACAGTAATCAGATAAATATCAGAATAAGGTGCCTGTGAAGATAAGTAGCAGTTTCTCTGACTTTGGAGAAAATGTGGTTAAGCACAAATAAATTGCGAATAGACATAAAATTTCAAGAAACCCACCTACATATTCACACAAAGACAGGCTTAATTGACTGCACATTTAATTATCTTCAGTGAAAAGAATTTTTTTCAACTGAAACACATGCATCGTCTCTTTTAACTTTAGCACTAAGTAATATCATTCAAAGCTTGGCAAAAAAAAGTACTTTTCAATGACATTGGAAAAATTACTTCCTACCAGCTTGCTTTAGGCATGTCATTGTGCCAATGAACACATTAAATGTGATTAATCTCATTGGAGATGGAAATTGGAATTTCTTATCAGGACAGCCTGAATAAAAGAAATATTGATCATAACATTACTCTATTAATTGATTTTATCATAGAGAGTAATTACATTTAACCTTATCTGTAAATGCTTTGCAATCTGGCTTTATTTCATTAAATTACTATGTGTTTTGGTGCCAAAACTACATTCTAATAAATAATTTATAAATTTATCTTAGAATGTATTTTATGAAACCTAATGCCTCTATAAGGCATTCATCTTATTCTAGAACTTACAGGTAAGTTTGTGAATCACACTTTTGCCACAATGACTATACCAAAGTCAACATAGTCAATAATTACAGATAACTTGCTTGCCTGATTAAGTCACTTATTCAGTATTGCTGTTGTGAGGCATTTCCATGAGAAAAGATGAGGATGATCACTGTTCTTAAGTGAAAATAAAGATTTATTAAACATACTAACGATGAAAACCTCCTACACTGCATCAAAAGGGGGTTTCAAGAGAGAAAAACCAAAGAAAATGGTCTAACACACATTTTTGAGACAGAAGAAGGTAGAACACTAGTTAATAATCACAGTGTGGAATTCCAGCCCTATCCAGCTGCTCAGAACAAGAAGGCTGTTAGAAGGGCGTGACTGACAGCCGCGTTCCCAATCTCATAACAAGCTGAAGGCTCAGGCACCAACTCCTTGCTTCCTCATGACAAAACTCAGAGATGGAGGATGACACTTTTTGTCCAAGAGCTTTTGGGGAGGTCCTTTGCATTCCCGCAAAGGGACTTTTTGACTTAGAATTCATGAAGCTGGAATTCACATTTCAAAAAGGCTCCACCTCACAAGGAGCCAGGAGGGACATGCCTTTCCTAAAGGATGATGTGGAGGAGAAGCAAGATGTTATATTTTCCAGGGAAATTCCACCAGCAAGCAGGCCCTGGCTGTCCTTAGATATCTACTGGCTATGAAGTAACCGTCAACAGTATCAAATGGAGAAGAAAAGAGATCAATGACATAATTCTTGTTTAATTTTTTTTGAGACTTGCAATCTTTCAAGAACTACATTCTTGCAATTTTATTGGTGATGTTTCTAATTGTCAAAATGTCCTGAGATTAGGCAGGACATTTTGGCCCATCCATTGATTGTCCATTCAAAACCCAGTCACATCGCTCATGGTATTTTTCATGTGGTTAGCCTATTTTTGAAATTAAACCATATTTGGCTACAAATATGACAAATCTATCCCATCTATTTTATCTTGGGGAGTGATTGCTTTAATTTTTACTGCAAGAGAAAAAAATTTCAAGGATACCTTAATATGTTGGTAAACCAAATCAAAGATATTAAGGGAGAAAGCTGGTGGTGCTAGCCACTTCAGTATGGTTATGGAGCTCTTCCAAACGCTCTTCCTTAATAGAGGTTAATTTCAGAAGTAAAAGCCTTCTGATTCTGGAGTGGGGAAAGCTGAAACCTTGATTTTATTCAGGCAAAGTTATTTTAGGTTCTCTTTTTCCATAGCAAGTTTCTTTGACGTTTTTCAGTCACTAATTCTGAAAAAAAAAAAAAAACCCACAGGCTTCCTTGTCAGTTTCATCCTCTTTTAGTTTATTCCATCTGTGTCTGTTGGAGTGTTATCTTCTGGCCAGTAGTTTCAGAAGCAGAGCATCCCACTGATAGGCACTGATTTACCAGTCCTACTGATTGTTTTCAAAAAACCGTAAATGACTTGAAGAGGAAAATTAAGAGGTTTTTGGTTAGATCCCTCCGGAAAGAAAAGTATTATACGACCAATTATCTTATGAAAAAAGTTATAATTTTACCAGTTTTATGGGATTAATGAATGACGTAATTATATGGTATATATTTTCAATGCTTTTGACACTTAGTAAAAAAAAAGAGTGTGAAAAGTTTCTATAAAACAGGTGCATATTGTATACCTACTTTTTGCTAGACACAGTACAATAATAATTCCCCAGGAATGTTAGCTAAGACTTTGTTCTTAATATCTCAGTTTATATTTGTATAGGTGCATGCAAGCAACTTTTTAATGTTTTACCAATTCCAAACCTTACAAGCAGTAGACACACAAAAAACACAGAAGTTTCAAGTGCTCCAGAGTCAGCCTTAACGAGCTTTTGGTTTAGTTTTGGATGCAAAGTCACAAACTGAAATGCAAACCAAGGTCATTCAGTTTATACAAGAACATGAAGCTGTCAGGTGATGAATTGGAATGTGCATGGCCTCTATGATGTCAGCAGTTGCTATTGGCTCCAAGAGATTTTTTTTTTTCATTTCAAGGACTGTAGACTTGTATTATCAGATACTGGGGGAGACGAACAAATAGTAACTCCAGAAGTGGCCACAACAGCAGGAAATAAGCCGATCTGAATTCAGGAGCCAGGAGCCTCCTCTGGGTCTCCCACGTGGGTCCAGAGTTCCAAGGTCATCCTTTACTGCTTTCCCAGGCATAAGCAGGGAGCTGGAAGGAAAGTGGGGCCACCAGGATTAGAACTATGCCCATATGGGATCCTGGTGTGTGCAATGTGAGGACTTCAGCTACTAGGCTATCACGCTGGGTACAGTGAAGTTCATCTTAAAAGGTTTATTTAATTCATGATTTTGGAGGTTTTCAACTATTATTGCATGATCCATTTGGTTTGGGTGCCAGTGGTGTAGTACGATGCACAAGCAATAAAAGATCAAATTTTGATCCAGGAAGCAAAAAAGGAAAGGTAGAGCCCTGTTCAGACTTTATAATTAACCCTTTCGGAAGAACAAGCTTCTGAGGGCATGGCCTGAATAGCCTAACAACCTCTTACTAGGCCTACTTCCTAAACACTGTGCTTAGGTTGTTATTATAAAATATTACCATTAACTTATTAGTTTGGCTTCTTCAATGTCTGCAGAAGCTCAGAAACCAAATCATGTTCCAATATAGAATGTTGTAAAACTTAAATATGGCTTATAGTTCAGCACTTGGCTTGAAGAGTTAAAGCTTGCAACCTTACAGTCTAGGCTTATGAAAGAATGAAGATTTGTCTACCTCTTATGCAGGAGATGTTTGCAGGCTGTGTGGTTTATTTATATTTTTAAAGATTTATTATTTGTATATTTATTTGTGTATTTGAAAGTCAAAATTATAGAAAGAGGGAGAGATAGAGAGCTAGATGGTTCTTCCATCTGTTGGCTCCAGTTTCCAAGTGGCTGCAATGGCCAGGGCTTGGCCAGCCATAAACTGGGAACCAGGAGCTTCATCCAGATCTCCGGTAATAGCCTAACTCATTGTACAATGTTCTGCTGCTTTCCCAAGTGCGTTAGTAAGGAGCTGGATTGGAAGTGCAGCATCCAGGAAGTGAACTTGTGTGTCTATATGGGGATGCAGAAATTGTAGGCAAGGGCTCAATGCACTATGCCACAATGCCACACCATATTGTGTGATTAAAAACTCTTGAAGAAAGGAGTTCAAACCAGGAAGGTTGGCATACTCAAATTAGAAGAAAATTAAAGGAATAGTGAACTATAGTGATATCAGAGATTTATTATGACTTCAAAAGTGTGTGAAGGTGTGTGGCAGCATCTTGGGTACCAACGACTAGAGAAGATGGACCTTTAGTGCTGTGATTTGGAGAAGTGTTGCCTTACTACTGACATTATCACTGGGAAGATGTCTAGCCAAATAGAATTCCAGTTCCTGAGAAGTCATGCACAATCATAATTTAACAGTGTCGATAAGCAGCAGGAAAATGAATGCCATTTATCAAATTAACCTCATGATCCAAACAGACGTCCTTTGCTTTTCCCAAATTCCTGTGTCTAAGATTCTGGATTTCACTTTATTAAGAAGAAGAAGCAGAAGAAGGAGAAGAGGAAGAAGTTTTAACTGGGTGGTGTATCCGCCTACTCCTCCACTTGATAGGCATCCCATATGTGAGTATGTTTGAGGCCTGGTGTTCCTGGGAAAACAGCAGAAGACGGCTCAAGTGCTTGGGTCCCTGTACCCACATGGGAGACCTGAAAGAAGCTCCTAGCTCTTGACTTCTGATCAACTCAGCTCTTGCCCTTGTGGGCATCTGGGAGTGAATTAGTGGATGGAAGTGCTTAGAACAGTATCTGGCACATGATAAAGGCTTGACAAATGTTGGCTTTAATTATGTCATTACTGATAAATATGAAGAAAGTATTCAAGGTTATGGAATTGGGCTGAAGCAAGATGAGGTGACCTTGAGAACTTTGAGACAGAAGTTATCAACATGGTAGCAATGCCGGCATGGCACAGTAAAAGATTAGATGAGAGTCACTGCAGCTACAACAAAGTCAAGGAAAGAGGATGATGCCTCTGATTTCAAGAGTGTGACTCTACTGAATTACTGTGGGATATATGAGGATTGGATACAACTAATGTTAGCAGATCACAGTGAATTGATGAAACCTTCACTTCAGAGGGATAATATTGAGGACCTTCAGCTCAGCTTGTTCTCTGAAGTAGTATCATGACGTTTGTTCTGAGGATTAAAATCCTCACACCTGACTGTTACCTGCTTGTGCTTTCACATATTTGACACGTGCTGTTGTTTTGAGAAGGGTCTTATTATAAGGACTACGGTTTCTTGTAAACAGACTTTAACATATGTTTTGTTTTTGTTAATGCATCTGTTAAGTTAGTTTAAAACAGTTAAAATTTCAGAGCTATAATATAATTTTGGAAGTTGTATATGAAATCTGAGACTTTTATTGCCAGTTCATATGCTTAATTTCCAAATAGAGTTGTAACATACAAAATATATTTTATTCAACTGCAGAATGATTGAAGCTTGATTACAAAAGTACATATGGTTATCTTTAAATTCAGTGAATGTATTCCTAGTTTATAAAATGGGATTTGGAATGTTTCATGGACTTGAAAAAAAAGTCACACATCTGGATGGATGATATATAGCTGTGGCAAAATTGCTCTTCTTTTTAATCCCTGAAGCAAATAATATGATTTGTTCCAGCAGGGCTTTGCGTGAGGTTTCATCTCACTTTACTTATATTTAAAGTAACTGAGTACTGATTTATAAGCATCTTGGCACATTATAGATAGAAGGTTTTATAATAGCAATATCTTAAATTAACTGGTAATGTTTTCTATTCTAATGTTGGTAAGCTGTTTTCGTTAAACCACATTTATTCCACTGGCTTTCCAATGAAGGTTTCTTTTACTTTTAGCCAGATGTATCAGTGACTTATGAAAACAGAATTCCTTTATTGGTGACCTCATTTTTTTCTAAAACATTATCTTATTTATTTGAATGATAAAATTAGAGAGAGAGAGAAAAAGAAGGAGGATGAGGAGGAGGAGGGATGGAGGGAGGGATAGAGAGGGAAGAGAGAGAGAGAGAGAGAGAGAGAGAGAGAGAGAGAGAGAGAGAGAGAGAGAAATAGGTCTTTAGTTCACTTCCAAAATGAATAAAACTGAAGGAATTGGGCTAGTTGAAGCCAGGAGCCTAGAATTCTGCCTGAGTCTCCCAGATAGGTAACAGGGGTCCAAGTGTTTACACCATCATCCATGTTTTCCCAGGCACATTATCATCCCCCAAATCAGTAACTTCTATCCCTAATCAAGTTACTTGTGGAGGACAGACAATTAGAATAAAGATGTGGGCTTTTGAAATAATTGTCATTTGGGCAGCTGATGATATTCAAGTAAAAAAAACATGTATGAAAGTAATTTCTAGGGAAATTTGACATTAAAACAAAAGTGACAAGGGACTGGGCATCATGGCATAGTCAGTAGGGCAAGGTCCACATACCAGATGGGTGCCAGTTTGTGTCGTGGCTGCTCTACTCATGATGCAGTTCCCTGCTAGTGATGTGCCAAAGCAGTGGAAGCTAGCCCAGGTGCTTGGGCACCTGTGTGTGCGGCCCGGAGAAGGCTCCTTGTTCCTGGCATTGGTCTGGTCCAGCCTTGGCCATTGCAGCCATTGGGAAGTGAGCCAGGAGATGGAAACTATCTCTATCTTTCCCTATCTTTTTCTTAGTAATTTTGTCTCTCAAACATGTAAAATAAATATTTTAAAAACAGTAAGTGTCACCACATATTGGAAAGATCTTTCAAGAGAAATAGAACTTGTGGAAAGTTGGTACAAGGTAGGGAGGAACCAATTTTTACTTTGAATTATTATATGCCAGTCATTTTATTGGCCCTGTTACATACCTTGCTTGACTTACTGCTAAGAGTAATTATGTGCGGCAAATGCTATTGCCTCTAGCATATAAATAAGGGAGGTGAATATGTTCAAAGACATGTGTTAGTGATTGTAGATCCATGGTTGTCTGACTTCACAGATCATTGTCCCAATCATTAGGATTTATTAGTCACATTTAATTATTTACTAATCAACTGATCACTTGATCACTTGCTATAGATTGATTTGAATCAGAGTACATTGTTCAAAAATATATAGTAAATCATGGAACAATAAAAATAGTAGCTGTCACCTACCACATGCTTTTTAAAATAACCTCATTAAAATATAATTAAAAACCATGCAATTCACATATTTGTAATGAGCAATTACAATTTTAGTCTTTTGATAGATATATGCAACCAACAAGACAGTCCATTTTAAAACATTTCTATGACCACAAAAATGGACATCTTATCCTTAATCATACTATGACACCATCTACCACCCTTAGCATTAAGCAGCTATTAAACTACTTTTTATTGATTTTTCCATCCTGGACTTTTCAAGTGGCTGTGTTCTTGTGATTGGGGGAGGGGAGGCAACAGCAAGCTGCTTACATGCTAAGCCGGAGAGAACTCAATTCCAGCTCAACACAATGCACTGCTCCCACCTGGAGAATAATACCCACTTGGCATCACAAGGGTTCCATCTTAAATGGGTCTAGGTTGCCCCCAGATCTAACTGTCAGCAGGTTTTGGCAAGGAGAGGAAAGGAAAAAAATCATATTACAGGTGCTGCTTACAGCCATCTGAACTAATTTAAAGTCACAGCTGGTGTCTCTCTAATCCCAGGTACTGCTGGAAGCATGAGGGAGAAAGGCCGAGCAGACAACGGTATGGCTGATCAAAGAGGGCAGAGAGTGGTAACCCAGGAGCCCCACCTGTGGAGGCCATTGCAGAAGCATAGTATGGAAGCCCACAACTGAAACTTGTTGGAGGGAGTGGTGTGAGTGACACAAAGAATTTGAAACTGAATGTGATTAGTAAAGCTGATTTATGAACCTGTGGATGACACCGTTTCAAAATAAACCCTGGGGCCCAGCGCGGTAGCCTAGCAGCTGAAGTCCTCTCATTGAACATTCTGGAATCCCATATGGTGCTGATTCTAATCCTGGCTGCCCAGCTACTCATTCAGCTCCCTGCCTGTGGCCTGGCAAAGCGGTAGAGGACGGCCCTAAGCCTTGGGACCCTGCACCTCTGTGGGAGACCTGGAAGAGGCTCCAGGCTCCTGGGTTCGGATTGGCTCAGCTCCAGCCAATGTATGGAAGATCTTCCTCTCCGTCTCTCCTCCTGTCTATATATCTGACTTTGCAATAAAAATAAATAAATAGATCTTTAAAAATCCTGAGGAGAGGAATCTACTAATTTGAGTTGCAGTGGCAAGGGCAGAAGAGGAGGCACAGACAGAATGAATGAGGCTACCAATTCCTCCCCCGCAAAGGAGTAAGATACTATTTCAATCTTAGAATTAGCTTATGAAGACATCAAAGAACCACAGGTAGAGTTTTAAAGAGCTTTATGAAACTCTTCAAACACAACGAGAAGCACATACAGGAGTTCAAGGGCTACGTTAAACGGGAAATAGCAACATTGAAACAAAATCAAATTAAATTGTTGGAAATGAAGAACACAATACAGCAAATTAAAAATACAATGAAATGTGGAAATAATAGAATGCATGAGGCAGAAGCAAGAATTTCAGAGTTGGAAGATACCAAAAATAAAAACTGTCCAAATAATCAGAATGTGGAAGAGGAACTAAGTAAAGCTAAGAAAACCATACAAATATTAAGCAACATCATCAAAAGGCTGAATATAAGGGTCATGGGGGTTCTGGAAGATGTGGAAAGAGAAGCTGGATTGCAAGATTTATTCAATGTATTAATGAGAATTTCCCCAAGATGCAGAAAGAAAGAAGGGTGCAAGTACAGGAAGGGCAGAGAATTCAGACTAGAAGCTCTCTTCACCACAGCACATCAGGATCAAGCTCATTCGGTTGAACATAAAGAAATACTAGTTAAATATGCACACAAGAAATGTCAGATAACTTAGGGAGGAACTCAATGATACTCAAGGCTGATGGCTCAGGGTTATTATGGCATTGTGACGTGATTTTGTCAGTTTTTTGATGGCTACAGCTTTGTTTTTATTTTACTCAGGCTTTCTTCAGCACTTCTGGGTGTTTGTAGTTCCATGAAAGTTTTAGCTTATCTATTTCTATGAAGAGCGTAATTGATATTTTGATGTGGATTACACTGAATCTGCAGACAGCTTTGAGTATTTTGATTTACATTTTCGTTATGACAAATGATGTCAAGTATGTTCCTTCATGCTCCTTGGCCGTAGAAGGAAGGGGACTGATGTGGCACAGTGAGTTAAGCTACTATCTACAACATTTGAGGCCCTGTTGTCCTATTACAGATTCTGCTTTCTGTTAATGCATCAGGGAAGGCTGTGGATGAAGGTTCAACTGTCTGGGACTGTAACATCCATGTGGGAGATCTGGAGAGAATTCTTTTGGCTGGACATGACTTTAAGCAGCCAGCCACATGGACAGTGAACCAGCAGATAGCAGATGTATTTTTCTTCGTGTTTTCCTCTGTCACTCTGGCTTTCAAATAAATAGATAAATAATTTGAAAAGTCTTTTTAGAGTCTTTGCCAATGTTAATTGTCATTCATATTTTAATTAAGTTCTTAGTGTATTTTACACACTTAGTGTAGCCTGAAAACAAATATCGTATCAAACATGTGACGTAAAAAAAATTCTCTACTTATGTGTGGTTTTCTGTTGTGCTATCACAACCAATGTTTAATTTAGTTTTTACAAAAGCTGTATGAGGAATTATTCACAACCTTTCCCCCATTTTTTTAGACTTAGAAAATAGATTCAGAGTTTGGAGAGGACTTACTCCAAATCACAATAAAGAATGATTCTAGAAATTGAGCTCCAACTTCCATTGGTAATCGTATTAAATTTCTCCATCTTCTGCTTAGATGCAAGCATTTGGTGAAAGAATGTGAACTGGGGGAATGTGTGGCCCTGTCTGGATTTCTCTGCTAGACATTCCAGTGGTTAAACACTGCAAATCCAAACACTGTGGCAAAACCTCCTCAAATTGATCCTCTGGGGACAGTACTGATCCCCTGCGGGACATACAGCCACGAGGTGCCTGAGGCATGTTGAATTAATGTTCTCAGTCAGAATTTTTAAGTGTGGAAAATTGTTCTCTTAAAAGACAATGCCAAACAGAGACCTTTTTTATGTGAGCCAGATGCAGCAATAATTGTGATTCAATGTTTGCTAGCAACCATACTTAGATGAAAACATCTGCCCTGTGATGAGCTCCCTGGAGTTTTAGCAGGTGAATTTATGTAGGAAATACAACTCCAAGTGCTTCTTCCTAAGGAGAAAAATAGGGTAAGAATGCTCACTTACTGTTTTCATACATTTTATTTTCCTATTTGTCATTCTGGGGGCCTAAATAAATATATTATTACATTGAGATACTACCGCTTCTCATTGGCTTCCCTGTTGCCCAGTTTGGGCTTTGCAAGTTTCCAGTTAGTATTTTTCTCTATGTATGCAACTTGTTTGACCATTTGAAAATAGTGTACATGTTCATATGCCTTTAATGGAAACTCTCTGTTGAACTTTTTATACATACTCCCAAGTCACATGCCTTTCTCCTTACGAATCTGTCTTCTTCATTTTTTTTTTTTTTGGAAGCCTGAATCATCATGCAGATATTTGCAAGAAATGTTTCAGTTGGCCCTTCTAGATATTTCTGGGCTCTTGGCCAGTCTCAGTTGAGCAGCCTGATAGCAGGGGGGCTGTAATCACAAAGCAGACTATCATAGTGCTACAAAGCTCAGAAGAGGCCATTCCTTCCTAAACGGCAGCGACGTCCAGGTCTGAGCCATGCAGAAGCCAAGAGCGAGGAACTCCATATTTTTCTTTCAAATGAGTGGCAGGTTCTGGGTACTTGGGCCATTTTTCACTGCTTTCCCAAATGCATTAACAGAAAGCTGATTCAGAAGCGAAGAAGCCAGAGCATGAATCAGTGCTCTGATTTGGGGTGCTGGCAGCGAAAGCAGCTTCACCTGCTGCACCTCTACGCCGTAGTCACTATTTTATGTTTCTGATGAATACCCTGAGCTGTAATTTAAGCTGGTTGCTGTCTTCATAGAATGTTAGGATTGCTTCCATCCTATCTTACCACTTTTACTGAAGTCACCATCCTACAGGTTACATATCATTCTTGGATTTTTACACACCCATTTTTATACCCTTAACAAAACAGAACCCAATTGTCTTCATGAGCACCTTTCTCTGCGCTCCGAAATTCATAGCCTAGAATCAGCAAACTCCCTTATAGCCTTGATATTTTTAAGTCTTGTAATAGCTGAAGTGAACCGTCCTGAAAACATCATTTCCCCTGTGGCCCTTTCATTGAACTCTAGCATTCCTCATATTCTCCTCTGATTACAGATGAAGAAAGCGGAAGTTGTGCTCTTCACTCCCTGTCACTTTAAAATCGCTTTTTTTCCCCTTCCTCAAAACCCAGAGCTCTTTTGAAGTCCATGTTGTTAGGAATACAACAACTACTACTCTTAGTTATCTCTACTATATTGGCCTTTTTGTTACCCTCATTCACTAAATTTTTCTCCGGAGTCACTCTTTTCTCCATTACATTTATGCCTTTTGCCGTTTGTTCGCAATTCAATATCTGTGTGGATTTTTATCTAACATTTGTCATTTTTCCGAATCTTTCACACCCTTATCTCCAATGCCTTAACACTTAAGCAATCCGTTTTTTAAAAGATTTATTTATTTTTATTGTAAAGTCAGATATAGAGAGGTGGAGAGACAGAGTGGAAGATCTTTCATTCATTGATGAACTCCCCAAGTGGCCGCAAGGACTGGAGCTGAGCCAATCCAAACTCAGGAGCCTGGAGCCTCTTCCAGGTCTCCCTCACAGGTCTCATATGGGATCCCAGCCCATGCAAGATGAGCACTTTAGCTGCTAGGCTACTGAAGCTGGTTAAGCAATTAATTTTAATGCTCATGTTCCAGACATTGTTATTTTCTTTTTTTAAAATATATTTTTATTTTGAATTTTTAATTGTGAGGTACAATTTTGTGTAGGCTGGGATTCCCCCCCCCAAACTCCCACCCCCTGTCAGATTTTTCTCATTTCGTTACAATAGTGCAGCCCTTCATTAGGAATCATAATTCTATCAGTCTCTTATTTAAGTGTACCCCGACATTGTTGGTATAGACAATGTAAAAACAGTCCAGCATACCATTGTCTACACATGTCCAACAGTTTCATTGGGATTCCATCTTTCGTTTGGATGCAAGGCTGCGTGTTCCGTTATATCCCGCATCTGTATATGATAGACCCCAATACTCCATCACTATAGTCTACACAAGGTCTACAACTGGTATGAGTTAGAACAGCCACAACAACATCAACAATAAATTACAGTACCATGAAAAACAAACAAAAACAACAAAAAAATGTGCCACTCACTAACCAACACATGAGTGACAAAAAGGGAACACACAAGTCTCTTGGGAAAAATGATGCCATCACATAATTCATGAGCCCGTGATGAATTGGACTAGAGAAAAGAGATTATTTGGAAGGAACCGAACTAAAATAAAAAAATATCAAAAACTATATTCATTTGGTATCCTGATTTAAAACACAGTTTTACTTGATTATCTCTAGCTCCTACCTAAACAAACCCCATCAGACACTTCCAGATGCATACACTTCAAGTGTAACATTTCTTCAGTTTTGAGACTTAATTTCCCCAGGTTTCACCATGAATCACTTCTTTTGGCCCATCTTCTCATTTCTTGGGAGTTAAGCATTCATTGTGTATCATCAATAGCAATCACTTTGTCTTACTTTTATTTTCTTTTCACTTTCTCACCCTAGTACTTTCTTTAAAAAAACTTTAACTGTTGTCTATTTTGTTCATGCAAAAAAGCAACAGATGTTATTATACAAATTAAGAAGTTTGAACTGATGTATCCCACCTTAAATTCTTGACAACATAACTCAAAATAGAAATAGTTCTATATTGGATGCCCCTTTCTGCTTTTACAAACAATTATTAAGCTGGTTAATGCTTGTGTTGCTGGTAACCTGCTTGGGCAATGGTTTGAGTCCCAGTTGTTCCATTTATAACTCAGCTTTCTGCTGATTTACCTGGGGAAACAGAAAAGAATGGCCCAAATGCTTGGGGCCCTGTACCCAAAAGGACGATCCTAAAGAAACTCCTTGCTTCAATCCTACACTAGCCTGGTTCTAGATGTTGCAGCCTGTTAGGGAGTGAACCAGAAGATGAGAATTCTCTCTTTCTCTGTCTCTTTTCCTCTCTCTCTCCTTCTCTCTCTCTCTCTCTCTCTCTCTCTCTCTCTCTGTGCACTCTATAACTCTGCCTTTCAATAAATAAATAAATCTTTAAAAAGGCATCTTATCCTCTCCTCAGTTATTCAAAACCTCACCTATTCTTTCCTATAGTTTAATGACTTAATCATCCTCATCATTGAGAAAGTTAGAACAAATTGTCCTTAAACCTCTACATCAAACCCACCATGTTATCTGCTCTGCAACCACATCTTTTTCTCTTTTCTTACTGTTCTAAGATATAAACATAGCATGTTCTAAGGTTAAGAGCAATCCTACAATTTATTATGCATTCATTAAATTTCTCTGATTACCCCACTTATTTTCATAATACTTCATCTTCTGCTGTTATATTCTTTTATAATAATCAGTTTCATTGATACATTCATGTCAGCAAACAGATGTGCTCTAAAACTACAGTCTTAAGAACAAAATTTTTGACACCAAATTCTCCTTCAGCTATTGTCCCAAATTTCTCCTCCTCTTAGGAGCCAACCCCTTCACAAGAAATTTTCTGGGACCAGAATTGTGGTACAGTGGGTTAAGCAACAACATCACTTATCAGAGTGCTGGGTCAAGTATCAGCTACTTTCACTTCCAATCCAGCTCCTTGCTAACGCACATGGGATGGAATAGCAATGGAGGTTATCCCAGAGCTTTGGCTCCTGTCACTGATGTGGCAGACCAAGCAGGGGTTTCTGACTCTTGACTTCAACCTGACCCTTGTTGGGCTGTTGTGGCTCTTTGGAGAATGAATCAGTGGATGGGAATAGAAGACCCACTCTCTTTGTCTTTCAAATAAAAATGTCTTAGAAAAAAAAATTTTTTTACCCATCCCACTGGCTTATCTCAAATTTTCTCTATACATACAAATTATTTAAGTTTTCAAATGAATTATTTTAGTTCTCCTAGTTCCATATATTCAGAATTACTAATTGTTCATAGACTACTATGTTCAATATTGCTTTTTTATGTTCCTATATATTTTGAAATGCCTTTTGTGATGCTCTATTCAACTGTTTCCTTTTTTATTTTTATTTTTTATTTGAAAGGCAGAGTGACACAGAGAGGGTGAAGGGAGGCAAAAAGAGAAGCAGAGGAATCTTTCATCTGCAGATTCACTCCTCAAATGTGTGCCGCAGCCAGGACTGGACCAGTCAGAAGCCAGAGGCTTAGAATTACATCCAAATCATCCACATGAGTGACAGGGGCCCACGTATTTATCATTCACTAACTTCCAAGGCAGCATTTGCAGGAAACTGGATTGGAAGCAGAGCAACCGAGACTTAAATTGGCATTGCAAGCCAAGGCTTAACCTGTGGTGCCACAACATTGGTGGTCTCTCTGTTCCCAATTCTTTACACACTTATGGGGAAAGATAATTATTGAATAATGTAGGACTATGTTTAACTTGTAGGAAAATTGCCAAACTTCTTTCTAGAGGGCTGTACCACTTAAAATTCTCTCCAGAATTGTATAAGGGTTCCAATTTTATATTTCCTTTTTCTTTAAAAAAATGAAATTTGAGTTAAGAGAGAAAGAGGAGGAGGAGAGAAAAATAGACATATAGGGAGAAGGAGAGGGAGGGAAAGGAAAGCACGAGAGGGAAGTGGAGAGGAAGAAAAAGGGATAGGATAGAAGAAGAAAGGAGAGGAGAGGAGGGGAGAGGAGAGGAGAGGAGGGGAGAGGAGGGGAGAGGAGAGGAGGGGAGAGGAGGGGAGAGGAGGGGAGGGGAGAGGAGGGGAGGGGAGAGGAGGGGAGAGGAGAGGAGAGGAGGGGAGGGGAGAGGAGAGGAGGGGAGGGGAGAGGAGAGGAGAGGAGGGGAGGGGAGAGGAGAGGAGGGGAGGGGAGAGGAGAGGAGGGGAGGGGAGGGGAGAGGAGGGGAGGGGAGGGGAGGAGGGGAGGGGAGAGGAGGGGAGGGGAGATGAGAGAAGGGGAGGGGAGATGAGATGAGGGGAGAGGAGAGGAGAAAGGAAGGGCTGGGAGGGGAATGAAGGGGAGGGAAGAAGAGAGAAGAGAAAGAAAGAGAATCTTCTATCTGTTGGTTCATGTCCCCAAATACCTGCAATTGTCAGAACTGTGCCAGGCCAAAATCAGGAAACTGGAATTCAGTCTGGGTGTTCCATTTGGACTATGGGGAGCCAAGTGTTTGAGCTGTTATCTTTTCTTTGCCAGGATGTTCACTTACAAAAAGCAAGAATTAAAAGCAAAGTTGGGACTTAAACAGAGGCACACTGATGTGGCATGCATTTCCAAATACCTGAATCATGCATAACTGAGATACAAAATGTCAGATTAATTCATTTCATGGAAATATTTGTGATCATTTACTGGATATCCAGTCCTACTCTAAACCCTGGGCACAAAATGATGTATAGAACTACATGGTGCAGATTGCCAACTGATTTCAAATGTTGAAACTCTTATTCTGGGCAGATTCTGTTTTGAAAATATCTTTCCCCAAATGTGGTTATATTCAGAGGTGGAGCCTTTAAGAAGTGATTAGGACATTAGGATTTATTTCTTGTGAATTGGGTCAAAGCTTTCATAAAACAGGTTTCATGGAGCATTCAAGTGGCTTGTCATTGTGTCTTGTGAGGTCACAACACTTAATTTCCTCTGGAATGCAGAAAACAAACCAATAAAACAAACAAAACATCTTGTAAACAGCACAGCCCTCATCAAACAGTCAGACCTGCCATTGTCTTCATCTTGGACATTTTAGAGTCAAGAACTATCTGTTATTGACAAACAACTCCATTTTAAACAGTGTAAATGGACTAGGTCAATTTTTTTACATAATTCCTATACATGATTAGTGGTCGATGAGTTGAATCTTCTCTAATTATTACTATGTTTTTTTCTAAGCTACATTACTCATCTTTGTTAGGAAAAATATAAATACTATGCATATTTAATCAGAGAGGGCAGCTGGATAGTACACTCTTGTGTTAGATGGAGTGTCAAACCTGATATGGAGAACAGTCTATTTTCTGTACAGTTTTTCTGTTTATGAAACAAGGGAATTCTAGGTTATCTTACATTATTTAATCCAACATAATTGCAGAAATGAAAATCTAGTAGAATGTAGCTTAAAATAAAAAAGCAGCTGAAGGGAATGATTATAATTGGTATAAAAATGTAAATGTACCTGGAAGTGTACCATTCTTATGTGTAGCTCATAAACAAACCCAGAGGCTCCGTTTTTGAAGACTAGAATGAAGTTCCAGCCACTAAAGATTCAGCTTGTATATGAAAGCATTTACCCCAACTTCATCACCTACTTACAAAGCCAGGTTAATACGCTTTCTCTGTTCCTATAATTCCTTCTTGGCCCTGCTTGGAAGCTTTTCCTTTTTTCCTTCTCTTGTTTTAGGTATCATCAGTTTTGATATCCAAGATAAATTTGGGGCGTAGAGTTTATTATGTCTCTGTGGAGTAATCACAGTTAACTCTGTGTGCACTGTCCCTGCTACCAGGAATTTCATTTTCTTTGCTTTAGCTTTCTATCAGGCACTATTGCCTGTAGGTGAGAGTGCAGTTCAAACACTGCCTGCTGGATAGATTGTACTTTGAACTTTGTTGATGTTTGGTGTAGTGGTGAAGTCCTGCCAAACCTCTACTGAAGATTTAATCGACAGGTGTTTTGAGAAATAAAAATCTATTTTAAGAAACAGATGCCTAGTGACAAAAGCCTCTTCTTAAAGCAGCCCTGGATCTTGATTCCCAGTTTAGCCCTGTAGTGAATAACTATTTCCTTTTAACCATTGGTTGTGTCTCAAAGAGTTGTTAGTCTCCTTTACAGAAAGCTCAGGAGAAAGACAGATAGTTTGTCAAATTACAAGCCCACTGGGAGATTGCTCATGTGGAGGTAGAGTAGTTGGTATATAAAACCCTGAGGTGACACTTCTAAAAGTAGATAGCTATGAACTTTAAAAGATGCTTCTTCTGATACCATATTGTCCTCTGTCACACGAAAAAATATTCTGTTATTCTCAATTATAGAGAGAAGCAACCATGACACCCTTGTGGCAAAGCCAAGGAATTCATTCAAACATTTCAATGGGAAGAGATATAAAAATCTGATGCTGTTGTTCTTATAAGATATTCTTTGGGGGACAAGCTTGCAAATATAAATGAAATAGAAAGGAAAATATATAAAATATATCCAGTTACTACACACACACACACACACACTCTCACACACACTCACACACACAAAACACACACACACACACAGAGAAAGAGGGAGAGAGAGAGAGAAAGCTGGTAACTTGGAAGAGACAAATCTTTGAGGACAAATACATTGCCAAGGTGACTGAGAAACCAGAGAATTCTAACTGAACTTCAGAGAAATCAAAGACAAACAGAAGGCAAAAAAGCCCAAACATTAAAGGGAAAAAAATAAGAGGGACCTTCTCTACTAATCAAAGAACAATAAAGGTGACATTATCAGACTACTCTATCTGTGTGTTTCTTCTTTTCCATCAATATCCAACCAGAGACTGCTGCCTTGTTTTAACCTGACACTAAAAATGTTCTCACTCCTAACCGATTATCTCAAAGTCCACAATTTCCACGAATTCCGTATTATTTTCCCTAACCAATGGTTTTCTCTGTGACCTTGTTTCCTTTTAAGGAAGACAGTCAAGAGATAAAGTCATCCCTTAAGTTGAGTTTAAATAATTGGTTTGGGAAAAAATGACAGTATTACTTTGCTATCAAGAATAGGGTTTTTTTTTAAGGCCCCAAGTAATCTCACTAAGGAGGAAGATAGCCTAAAGACCAAGATTCTGTGAGCTTGGATGGATTCTGTGAGCTTGCAAGGATGTTCTCTTGTTCAGAGATCACATATTACATCAAAAAGGAACCTGCATATTGATTATTGCAATATAATCACAAGACTTTTGAATGGAGTCTGGATTACTTTGTGGTGTCCATACCAATATTATGAACATTAATGACTCCATTTGATAAATACTTCAAAGTCATATCAAAGTATTTGGTGAATTTATTTTATTCAGTGCCCATTTCAACAACCTTTCAGTTCCAGTATCCTCAACTGGAAACTTACAAGTGGGCATGACAGATTTTTTTTGCCTGAATATTCATTCAACGAGATGAATTTTTATTTTCAGTATCTCACATATATTTTGCCAGCAAGATATTAAATGCATCTATTCTTTTTCAGATTCTGGGGTAGACACCACATTGGTGACCATTTCTTCTAAAAAGAGTCACATGACACAACTATTCAAGACATGAAATATTTACAAGAGAGCTCAGAAGTAGAGAATTATTCATTGTTTCTACCCATTGGAAAATGCCTCACTACTAGTTAAATTTTGAAAATTATTTCATCAGAAAAGGATTTCATAAGTCTTGATAGTGTCAGTAAACATTTTTAGCTTTCTATCACCTATATTATTAGAATTAACCCAATATCATTTAGGTATATTTTATGGGGGAAATATTGCGCTTATACAGATTTTATTTCAGTTCATTCATTTTTTTTAACTTGAGAAATGGCCCTCTTTGAATGGGCTGCCTGAAATGAAAGTGGCAAGAAGATGCTGGAATTCATGTATGTCAGGTCTTGCTAGAATATCTCCCCAACAAGACTCTCCTACTATAGAGGCTTTAGCTAGCTCCTTGCACACTTTTTGAAGTCACTAGATCATTTATGATCACCATTATTTGCCTAAGAACTTCTGATTTTAGGAAGTGGCCTGCTTGGAATTATTAGTGTGACAGTTCGTGACCACAAACTTGGTTTCCCTGTAAATTAAAGCTCTCTTAGGCCATGGACTTGTGACTTTGTATGTCCAGTAAGATGCTATTCCTGGCTAGTGGGGCAGTACCCTAAAAACTCAGAATGGTTAGTAAATACTCCTTATTATAGGATGGAGCCAAACCTGAGTCCTCTGTTTATCCTACCTGAAATATATGCTTGTTTTTTCTGTTTTCAGTCCCTCATGGATGCTATCTCTCTCCAAAACTGCTGGAATAACTGGGGAGACTCTTAGCGTCAACAGAGTGAATACTAAAGGCTTGTATTCACTTTTACCAATGTTATTACCATCATCATATTTAATGGGACTTTAATTAGAGACACCCTTTTTTGAGTTATTGTTATTATTTATTATTATTATTTTAGATGATGTTTACATAGTTGATCAGGGTGGGAAGGATCTGAGGTTAGGGAGAAGTAGGTGTGATAATTGTTTCTAAGCTTTCTATTTTTTCTTCCCGATTTTGGGAGGAGGGGAGAGATAGAGGGATGGCTATATCTAGCCAGCTAACCATCCCAGTATGCGAGGATGGGGACAGGCCACCTGATATCAACCTAGTGATACAACATGGCACATGCTCTGAAGATTCTCCCCAGATGGGCGCAATAGTTCTGAAATGTTGTTGATCTCACTGATCTATGGATGAGGAATCCCTTCCAATGCCCATTGGCTGACACAGTCAATCTTATAGTCTCCATTCACTCAGATATTTGCTGTCATTCCATAGTCAGTACTTGAATGATGAAAGGAATTTACAATCTCTGGGTTTACTTTTTGCAATCATCTTAGCATTGGGTACCTTGATCAATAATTATTCTCATCTTCATAATGGTCTTAACAATGGTCTGTCCAAATGGTCTTACGAGCAAAAGGCATTTCCATTTGGGATATTCAAAATCATCTTGGATTCTCTTGTTCACAGAAAGTCATGGCAAACGAAGGTCATGCCTTTCTGTGCATATGGTATAGCTGCAACACATAGTCTTATAAAAGAATTCTGTTATGGGGCCTGGTGCAATAGTGGCTCGGGTCCTCAGCCTGAACATGTCAGGATCCCATATGGACGTTTGTTCTAATCCTGGTTGTCTAACTTCCCATCCAGCTCTCTGCTTGTGGCCTGGGAAAGCAGTCGAGGGCGGCCAAAATACTCAGGACCCTGCACCCATGTGGGAGACCTGGAAGAAGCCCTGGGCTCCTGACTTCAGATCGGCTTAGCTCTGGCTGTTGCAGCTGCTTGGGGAATGAACCATTGGACTAAAGATCTTCCTTTCTGTCTCTCCTCCTCTATATATATCTACCTTTCCAATAACAATAAATAAATCTTTTAAAAAATCCCTTTGTGTGTGGAGTTATGGGCTTTGAAATTATAGACAATATTGATAATGACAAAGGTAATCATTTCAAGTATAGAAGCAGACAATACCAGCAGTGGAGTAGGGTTCCCTTTTCCCTGCAACCTCGCCAACAAGTGTTGTTGGTGCTTTTATTCATGTGGGCCAGTCTTACTGGCGTTAGGTGGTACCACATGGATGTTTTAATTTGGATTTCCCTTATTGCCAGGGAACTTGAGCATTTTTTCATATGTTTATTTGCCATTTGGGTTTGTTCCTTTGTGAAGTGTTTGCCCATTTCCCGTGCCCATTTCTTGAGTGGCTTGTTTGTTTTGACATTTTGGTTGTTTTGTAGCTCTTTGTATATTCTGGAGATTAACCCTCTATCACCTATGTCGTGCGCGAAGATCTTCTCCCATTCTGTGGGTTGCCTTTTTACTTTGTTGATTGTTTCTCTAGCTGTACAGAAGCTTCTTAGTTTGATGAGGTCCCAATTGTTTATTTTGGCCCAGGCTGGTACAGCCTCTATGGAAATCAGTATGGAGAATATTCAAACAACTCAAAATCAACATACCGTATGATCCAGCAATAGCACTCCTAGGAATATATCCAGAACACCTGTTGTATGAAAAACCAACATGCACTCCTATACTCATAGCAGCACAATCAATAATTGCAAAAACATGGAAGCAGCCAAAATGCCCATCAACAGAGGATTGGATAAGAAAGCTATGGTTCATCTACTCCATGGAATACTACTCAGCTATTTAAAAAAACAAAATGCAGTTCTTTGTGGCCAAATGGGCCAAACTGGAAACCATAATGCTAAGGGAAATGAGCCAATCCCAAAAGGTTAAATACCACATGTTTGCCTTAATTTAAGAGGATATGATGTTATGTATAACATGTTATGTTTTGAATGTTATATGTTGTGTATAAACTGAAATTGAAGTATAGGTGAGGTGGTCACAGAAGGTGGCTAGGGACTTGCATTTACTTTTAACGTATTGGTTACTCATTACTATGTCAATTAATTCCATAAGGATGTAAATTTTTGCTGATGGTATGTTGGAGTTTTAATTGACTGGGATGATACTCTGCTGGCTCTGTCTTCAGACCAGAAAGGGTATACCTAAGAAGCTGTTGAACTTGACTGGACAATAAGATGCTGGACTCTATGTTTGGTATACGCTTGCAATGGGGGAATCTCAACTGAACTTGAACTGTGGTTATGCAACAAGGTGGAGGAATCCACCATGGTGGGAGGGTTTGGAGAGGGGTGGGGAGAACCCAAGTACCTATGAAACTGTGTCACATAATACAATGTAATTAATGAATTAAAAATAATAAATAATTTACAAAAAAGCAGACAATACTTGACTCTTGGACAAGGCAGTGGAATTTTTCCAAAGTCCCAAGCTTCAGACCTCATAGAGTGCTAGAATAGCTTGCTTAAACCAGTTCAAAATAAACAGATTATGGTGAACTTCAGTAATAAGTGAAGTGTAACGCACGAATTGTAATGAAATCTCCTTCTTTCTGAAGGTTGTATCATTATATATGTGACAATTCCTTTCATATTCTCTTGGTGCATGTGTAACCTCCTCAGTCTCAGCATTCAAATCAAGCTTGACACATGGGAAGTGTATATCTAATGTGTTCAACACAAGTTCATATATATGGGCATCTAAAAATGCTTACAAACATTGAATCTCTTTTTTGTGGTGCAAAAGTTGAAATTCATGCATGTAAGTGGATTTTCAAAACTTTGTGGAAAAGGCATATTGCAAAAAAAATGTGAATTTCACCAATGCTGTGTCCAAACAAGGTTATTTTCTAGTTGGTTTTCCATGATCTTTTTGAAATACCTTCAAGTGTGCCTGAGAGAGAAAGAGAGAGAGAGAGAATTAACACAAGTATGATATTTTGAACAGATATTAATATTTCAGGAAACAAATGTGTTGTGAAATTCCTAGCATATGTCGGATGTCAGATGCTTTTCTACACTCTGGGATTATAACAAAGAACATAAAATCTAGACAAATGCAATTTGCATTCACATGGGTGAAAGGGGATAGGAGGTTAGTGTGAGGATAGCACTTTTAACTAGGGTATATGTATGGAAATATTTTCTGAGCAATTGATGTTTTAACGAAGACCTGAACAATGAGATAGAGTCATCTGGATGAAGAATTTAAAGGCATTTTGAATATTTTCAAATGCTTTGTGTTTATTTAAGATGTACACAAACACACACATACAAGTATTTCCCATTCACTGTGTTCGGTCATTAAATGTCTGCAATAGTTGGCCCTCAGGCCATGTATCTATGTTGGCAGCAGGGATCTAATTATTGGAGCCATAGTCTACTGCATTAGCAGGAAGCCATAATCTGGGCCAGAATGAGCATTTCCGCCTAGACACTCCAATATGGGATTGGGGAGTCTCAAGTAGCATTTCAATCACTATCTAAATATCCATGCTGAGAAAAAACATTTTAGATAGAAAGAATTGTGATTTATAATGTGATGAAGTATGACGGCCCATCCAAAGGTGCATGGGAAAGTTGACTTAAGACATAGGTGTGTATTGACACACTATTTTTTTCAAAGCCAGGTGTAGTTTTTCATGTCATCCAACTCCATGAGTTAAAACATTATTGTGTTAGGATAATTTTCTATATATAAGGGCAACTATAATATTTCAATACATGTATACATGTATGCTGATCTAATCAAGGTAACCAAAATTTTCATTTCTTTGACATTACTCTGTGATTTGAGGTTTAGAGCTCCTTTCATCTATTTTTTTTTCACATAGTAAACATTGGCTGATTGTGAATTCCAGTCTACTCATTAGGTTCTGCAATACCTGACACTTACTTATTTGATCTATTTCATTTGGTACACATTATCCAAAATCCTTATATCCCTTCTATCTCTCTCAGACTCTTAGTAATCACTATTCTGTATTCAGATTGTATTTTTTAGATTTGCATTTTTTAGGAAGAACATTCAGCATTTGTAATTCTGTGACTTGCTTCTTTCTTTTAATGTCTTATGGTTCCATATATTTTCCTGCAGATAATGGTATTTCATGTTTTGAGGGCTGAAGACTATTCTGTTGTGTTTATATACAGCATTTTCTTTATCTTCAGAAATCCTTTATAAGAACAAAACTAATATACTGAGGAACAGTGCGAGAGGCTAGTAAAATGAGTGGAGTCAGAAAGAGAAGAACAAAGATAGACAATGGATGTTGGAGAAGCTGACAGATGAGGCAGTTTAGGAATTTGCATAGGGCTGACCTTATATTTATTTTATGAGCATTAAAATCCTTTTGTTGTGGTGCATGAGAGTGATGTGGCTTTACTGAAGCTTTAAAAATATCTGTAAATGGCAAATGTTGTGGTGTAGCACGTAAAGCTGCTACCTGTGATGCCAGCATCCCGTTTGACTTTGTGCCCAGGTTGCTCCACTTTTGATTCATCTCCCTGCTACTGTACTGGGGAAACAAGCAGAGAACCGCCCAAGTGTTTGGAATCCTGCATCCTTGTGGGAGATTTGGATGAAGCTCCTGGCTCCTAATTTAAGCTTAGCTTTACTTTAGCCATAGTAGCCACCTGGGGTGTGAATCTGTGGATGGAAGATGTCTCAGATTGCCTCTCTCTTTCTCTGTAACTCTGCCTCTCCAATACATAAATATATGTATGAGAAAAAGGAAAAAAAGGCTATTATGCATTTTGTCCACATAGCACAAGATGCAAAACAGGTGGCAGGCTGCTGCTGCAACAAGGCAGATGTGAGATAATAATGGCTAAGACTAGGCTTACTGCAGTGAAATATAATTTAGTGCCCATCATTATTAGTATAGTAGTTTGGAGCAAAAGCCTTGAAATTCCATTTCAACTTAAAGAGTCACTCCTGAAAATTATTTTATCTTGAGCAACTTAATTTCTGTAAGGCTTAACTTCCTTGTTTGTAATATGATAGCAATAATGGCATGGATTTATGCTCTACCCTCATTCTAGAATTAGGTAATTAA
The DNA here is from genome assembly GCF_030435755.1 of Ochotona princeps. Classification (NCBI taxonomy): domain Eukaryota; kingdom Metazoa; phylum Chordata; class Mammalia; order Lagomorpha; family Ochotonidae; genus Ochotona; species Ochotona princeps. The sequence goes on from NC_080865.1 coordinate 98,336,339, forward strand.
TGCAAGCTATCTGGAAATACACTGAAGAGTTAATAGACATTTGGTCAAATAACTAACATGACTGTCATTGATAATATAAATATGTAGCTAAAATAAGTTCCTTCTTGTTTATTTTTCCTTTATTTTCGAAGATCTAGTATGGATGTAGCATAGTATCTGTGGTTTTTTTTGAGGATCTATGTATCTTTGAGTGATTGTGTTCGACAGTCATTCTGTTACCCTTAGATAGTTCATAACACTTGTAATTGGCTGTATGGAGCTTATGATTAATTTATAAATGAAATGGTGATAGTGGCTTATTTCTAACTTGCTCTATTTCAACATAATTAATCATCACTTGAACACCTCTTGTCTCCTCTTCAATTTGCTTCCATAAGAGCCTACATGATCAGCAACTCAGATGTCTAAGCTAACCGCAAACATGACCTGCTGAGATTAATCTGATTGTTTTGGCAATTATTTCCTTTCATTAAATGAAAAATTGATTGATTCTACTCTCAAAAAAATCCATTTACATATTTCAAAGCTGATTCTCATCTTATTTCTTTATCATCTTCCGAAACCCTTGATGTTTTCATTTTGTTTTTGATATCTGCAGTATGTGTTCACCTTTCCACATTATCACCATTTAGAACTATAATTACCTCAGTGTTTACTCTTTCTTCTACATACTTCATGAACAAGTCAAATATGGCTAGATGTCATTCCTTCTTATTTGACAGAAATTCCTTCCTTATTTGGTGAGTGATGAAAGTCTACTCATGCTTCAAAGTTAAGGTCAACTGTTCTCCTCTTCAGAGTTTCCCAAACCACCAATCCTAGCGGAGTTGGTTACTACTATAGCCCTACTCATACTTGTACTAGAGATTTGTCATGTTTTATTCAAATTGTGCAGTTACATATTTGTCTTTCTCAACACAGTGCACAAAAATTGAATGTTTCATTTATCTTTGTAATCTTAAACACCCCAACCACCTCCACAAGTCTAATACAACATCATGGTGGCTGCTCAATGCATGCTATGCATGAAAGAAAGTTTGAACAATACATTTTACACATGATTAGATAGTTTTCTTAACTTGCTCTGCAATGCTTTATTTAGGAATTCTTAAAATTTTATACCATCACACACTTTTATCCTAAGTATAAGGGAGGACGTTTTAAAAATATCTCAAACCATGAATATCCCAAACACTCTGCTCTACGCAGTTTTGATCTCTAATTTTCCATACATGGTTATACACATATTCACTTAAAACATTTTGTTTGTAATTTGATATGATTAGAATTGTTTAAGGTGGAGAAATCCTTTTATTCTCTAGGAAAACACATTTTAACCCATTATCTAGTGTATCTCTTTCCTTATAGCTACTTTTATTCATGCAACAATGTAATTTATAAATACATGAATACAAGTCTATAGGGGTAATATTTTACTCTTTAGTGTATCATGTGTCTCAATTTACTCATTTTGAAACACAGCATTAAAAAAAAAACTTTTCCCTTCATCTGGTATAGAATGAATGCACTTTTTAAAAGTTGTCATGGAAAATGTGGTGGTTTGGATGAAAGCTTAATAAACACTCACTTATTGAGGACATTCAAACTGCAGGGTTTTTTTATACTATTATAAGCAACATGATAAGCTTAGAATGCACAGCTTAAACAGCAGAACGTTCTTGTCATACAGAGCTAGAACCTCGAGGTTCCATTGCAAGGTGCGAGTAGGTGAATTCTGGTGATGTTGTCCTTCTAGACTAAAACAGGGTCTTTTCTGCTGTGGACACACATAAAGAGAGAACAAAAATTCTCTGATGTCTCTTGTAAGGATATAAATTGTATCAGAAATGTGTCCTCCTGTCCCTCAATGCCTGGCAATGTCATTTAAACTTAATTACTTCCTTAGAGGCTCTATCTCCAAGGCTCCGTCTCCAAATACAACGATAGTGGTGAGAGTTTCAGCGTATGACTTTTCTGAAGACATAAACATGCACACACATATGTATAGATGGATACATATATATATATATGTGTGTATAGATACATACACAAAATAAAGGTACAAGCAGAAACAATCTAATAAAGAATAAGCAAAAGTTATAAAATGGAACTCAGAGGAAGTATACAAATAGTGAATATAAGAAGGTTAATCGTATTTGTATTCTGGGTAATGCAAATATTCTCTTATTTATGTTATCTATTGCATAAATTTTGTTTATGCAAAAAATATAAATGGTAAATGACTTTCCTGGCTTGTTTGCTTTTTAATTTCAAATGATTTTACCTGAATTATTCCATGTTATTTTGAAACAGCATTGTGCGATATTTATTATCATTAAACTTCAGATAGGAAACCTGAAACCCAGGAACCTGAGGTGAATTTCAGATCATATTGGTTACAAAGGCTAAATCGAAGCCAGAACTTCTACCTAGATTGCTCATTTCTGTGGCCTCAATAGTTACAGTAACAATGAACACTCTTATCAGATAGCAGACACTATTCTAAGCACTTGACACGAATTAATACATTTAATGTATGACCTTATAAAATAGTTATTTTGTAACTGTTAGCTCTGTTCTGCAAATTAGAAAATTGAGTACAAATACCCACTGTTGGAGGCAAAATTTAAATGTTGGAAGATTGACTCTAAAAACTCATAGCTCTAAGCTACACTGTAATGCTAAAAAGTTAAGTTCTATTGCTTGCAAAGACTTAAAGTTTGAAATAAAGCCTTACCTTTGGCCTCTAGCAACATCACAGCTGTGCATGTTGCCCGGAATTTCACAGAATGAAAGGTATTATTTCTGGGGTGAAAGAATGTTTCTCACTGAGATGATTAAAAAGAAACTACCCCACTGTAAGGAAATATCAGAAACTGTTAATAAAGAGAATAATTTTTTTAGGTTATGAATCAAAGAAAAGTGAAAATTCACCATTTTCATTGCAACTAAACTATCCTTCATGACGTCCCTGCTACTTTCTGAATTAGTTCAGCTATTGTAAACAGTGTCCTAGCTACTGCCCCAAATTCATATAGTGTTCTAATCAAAGCAACACAGCGTCCTCACCTATGTATGGCACAAATTGGCTACATTTATTTAAACCTTCTAATATTTGTGCTTGGTAATCAGTTGTGAATGAAGTTAATTTGGGACCTTTTGGAATGTGAAGCCAGATTTTTGCCAAACAGCCATTCCAACAAGCACCACCCTTTTGCCGCTGTCAGAGAAGTTTAAAAATTCCATCAAGTCCCAGTTTCTCAGCAGTTGATAAAGGTTAGTAAAACAAGGTTTTTAGGGAAGTGGCATTTCTATAATTTTTTATGCTTTTTAAGGATCCTATTGCTAGTTCCTCATGGCTGAGCCCCCGCACTCTTCTCACATCCCAACTATAGCCGCCCTACTTCTGCTTTGCTTTGACCAATATGCAAGATAGCAGTCTCAGTTCTGATGGTTGATGCGAGAGGCTGCCCTTTAAAAATTCTGAGCTGGTGACAGTAAATATCAAGAGGATTTGCACTGAAGTCTCATGAGAAGAGAGCATCTGCTTCAAGGAATTTTAAGTATTACATCGGAATGGGCTTTAGATTACCTGCTAGAACTCCTGACGTCATTGGGTAGTGATTTTGCTCATTTTTTAATGGACTTCTACAAATGTCAGGGGATTTCTTTAGGTTGAGGCAATCATATCTGTTCCTTCCTCCTGCAATATATTTCATGCAGCTATACTTCCATAGTTTAGTATTTAAATCTAGACAGCACAGCTATTTCAGGAAATATTATTTTCAAATTATTTTAGAGTATGCAGATTTGAAGATATTATTGCTTTAACAGTATAAATGTAACCATAGCTTATATACCATGGAAACTGTAATTTTGCAGTAATGTCATTTCAGAGTAATCATGGCTTGTTCTTCATTTTTATGAATTTTGGGTTTTTTTAAATTGAAAATTTGAATACATGGTTATCTTTCAGGTTTTAGGCAACATCAATGGAAACATTTCATGTAAAATGCCTAAGATAACATAAAGCACATAGTAAGAATTGAATACCTATAAATATTATGAGAAATCTTTTACCATTACTAGATTTTTCAATAGCCTTTTAGATGAGATTTATGCAGCAAACAAAATACATATGGATTTTAGCATACTACTTAAAACAAATTTCTAGCATGATCTTTGCAGAGCACATAAAGAAATATAGCTATGCCTGGATTTCTAAATGGTTGAATACCTGATTTTACTGTACCATCCCTGAAAAGAGATTTTTAAATTATAGGTCACAGGACTCTAGCCCAAATCCTTTGGTAGTTATCAATTGCTACTAGTGACTTAGATAACGTACTTAGCTATTTGCTCACCAAATTTGTGGGTAGTGGGAAGTTGTAACGGAGACTAGGTCATTCCTACAAATGAATCAAAGCCCCCAAATATATTGACATGTTGAGGTAGGGGACAGAGTATTTCAAAATGAGATTTAATGGAAACTGATGTAGATTTACATCCTTGGGATCAAACCTCAATACACATCCATAATGAGAGGCAGCAGTTGGAAGCAGTGCTTGTAGTAGAAGACATCTGGCTTAAATGCCAATGGCAAACTCAGGATGAGTCACAGTATAATTTATGTCATTTCTCAAAAAAAATTCCTATTTTTGGCTGCACAGATAAGAGTATGGTGCTAAAATGAGAGACACTGTCCTCATTTTGCTTGATGGTAATTAACAATCTACTCAGTACTGAGAGGTAAACACATCTAAAAAGAATTTAGAACCCTGAAGATTATTCAGAGTGGAATGATTGTTTGAAATAATGGAAGAAATTGAGGCTGCCTGCTTGGAGAGGAAGGACTGAGAATGGATGAAGCACTTGTCCGCACAAGCTCAAGGACATGAGATTTAATACTAAGCAATGATAGTCGCCTTTCAGCTAACTTCCATGCAGAAGGGAAAAAAATTAAAATGATAATTTTTTTAAAAAATCTTAAAAAATGAGTGCTACAAGGACCAAACAGAATGGTACAGGTTAAATGTGTTCATACTTTATTTTAGGTGGTCAGAGGAGATTTGGGATGGTAAGTTTTGACTTAACAAATATAGAATGATGGAGAAGGTGGATGGACAGCTATTTCAGGAAGCAAGAACTATAATAAGAAAAACAATTTTAATGACGTGTTCAAGAAATAAAATGTAGCACAATGTGAATAATGTTTACGGAGAGGGTTTTATATGTACACAGTTGACCCTGCAAAGCTATGGGTTCTGCATCCATCGACTCAGCCAATCTGGGATTAGAAATATTCAGACAAGGGGTAAGTGGCATGTCATAACAAGCTAATCCTCAACCTACTGGAGCTGGCATCCCATATAGGCACTACTTGTTGTCCCAGTTGTTCCACAACCCAATCCAGCTGCTTGCCTATGGCCTGGAAAAGCAACATAGGATGGCCCAAGTCCTGTGTCCCTACATTCATGTGGGAGACGTAGAAGTAGCTCAGTTCTGGCCATTGTAGTCATTTGGAGAGTGAACCAGTGGATGGAAGATCTCAGTCCGTGTCACTGTCTGCCTTTCTGTCTCTCTCTCTGATTTTCTGAGTAAAATACTTAACTTTCAAAAAGAAATACTTAGAAAAAAAATCATCCATAATGAACATGTACAGACTTTTTTTCCTTATTATTGTCTTATAAACATACAGTGTTACACTGTTTACATAACACTTGCATAACATTTAACATGTTAGGTATATATGTAATCTAGAGTAATTTCAATATATTGGAAGGGGGTTGGCACAATGGTGCAGCAGACACTGGCATCCCATAAGGAGACCAGTTCTGATACCAGTTGCTCCATATCATCCGGCTCCCAGCTTGTGGTCCGGGAAAGCAGTGTATGTTAGCCCAAGACCTTGGGTCCTTTCACCCATGTGAGAAATGCAGAAACAGTTCCTGGTTCCCATCTTCATACCTGCTCAGTAATAAAGACATGTTAGTCATCAGATTAGTCTAGGTGTGTGAACATGTCTATAGTTTTGTGAAGTTTTTACAGTATTCCTTGTTCTGATTCCATTTCAAAACCACACTAGACTTTAAATGTAGTGTAGCATTGTCATTTCTGTTGCTGAGATTTCATGGGTAGACCCACGAACTATCCCAAGGAGATATTGGGGACAGGGAAATGCTAGTTTTGGAATCAGGACAGCCCCACTAAACTGTAGCAAGTTGGTCACACTATCTATAGATATGTGTATGTTTATATACATATGCATATCTCATTATTTAGGTGCTATATTAAGGCTAGCATTCAGTTTTGTTAATCTCATCATAAACATTTTCCTTTATATCCTACAATCTCTGGAAATACCAACTACTTCTGAAAAATTTTTCTTTACATGAATATTCATAAACCATTATTTAAAATTTTAACCATGTATGGTCATATCACTACATCATATTTAGTTTTCACTTCTCAAGGTCAACTGCGTAAGAATATTTTTTAAAAAAATATTTGAAAGACATAATGAGACACAGAGAAAGAAAGAGAGAGAAAGAAAATGAAAATCTACATGCTGGTTCATCCCTCAAATGGATACAATGGTCAGGATTAAGCCAGGTCTACCCAGAAGCCAGGTGTTCCATCCAGGTCTCCCACATGGGTGAGAGAGTCTAAGCCCTTGAGTCATCCTCCACTGCCTTCTCAGGTATACTAGCAGGGAGTTGGATCAGAATGGGAGCAACTAGGAGTTGAACAGGTTGCTCACACTAGGTGCTAGGGTTGCAGGTGATAGCTGAACCCGTTATACCACAACACCAGGCTCATGCATGAAAATCTTGAACAGCCACAAATCTAATCCATTTTGCGGAGCTCATTAGAATAAATGTTGATTGTTCTTATATTTTTTTCCCTATAAAAGAAAGTGAGTATAGACATGCTGCTTAAAATAGAACAAATTATTTTTTATTAGGGTTGGGTAATTATTTTTGTCATATTGCATACACAGCAACTTTGAAAGCTCTGAACTTTTACTCACTTTAATCATTTGTACAAACTTTAGTTATTCTCCTACATGGCTGGGAGACACTCCAGTGGAAGCATGATGGACTTGGGAAAATTCACTATGAACACACATTATGAACCTAGAGGGGAGAACAGAGGGGAGGGGAGAGCCCACAGCCAACTAAACTGTATCAAACAACAATAAAAAAAAAGCTGTTTTAAAACATAGGACCACTTCATCATTTTCATTAATCAATGCTGCTACCTTTACTTAAAGACTTGGCCCATTAACTTGAGCTCATTATGATTAATCTTGAGTCTCCCGAAAAGAAACTATGTTTTGGAATATTAAAAATTAACCTTCCCTGCATTTTAACTAACACATATTTGAATGAGCTTTACTATTACATATAGACATCTGAATTATCCATTTTTGAAAGTGATTTTATATTTTTTATTTGGAACTTATGAATACAGTGCGCAGAAATAAACAGTAATAGACTAATTCTTATATAATACATTTATTACTTTTTTCAGTTTTCTTTATATTTTATATGTTCACTTGCACCCTGTCCTTGATGTGAATGCTACCATTTGAAAACTGCAAGCTTCTTGAAGGTAGATAGACAATCTATTAGTGTGGTGCTTGGGGAAGGAAGACATTCAAGATGTGTTACCACAAATGAAGAAAATGGACATGAGAATGAGTTCTCAAGAATTTCTTAATTTTGTACCTAAATTTGTTTCTTCTCTCAAGCACATTACATATTTTTGTCTTCTGAGCCCCACTTTTATCACTTTAAATGTAAAAATTGGTAAATAAGTGCAAATATTCCAAAGTAAGCGCCCTGTCTAGATGTTTAAAGATAATTAATAGTCCCCATCAAATCTTCATGCAGTCTTATTTTAACTTAAATTCCATAAGCTCAGGCATCATGTCTGCCTTGTTCTTGGCTATGAGTTATAGGTACAGGTACTGGTTCATAGACATTTTCAGTAAATGTTTATTCGGGGCTTAAATTTCTATAATCTCCTCCCCGTTTTTACTGTAAAACATTTATATCAAAAGAACACATTTTATGTATTCCTTGTACACAGTGTTAAGAATTTCCACCCTATGCTCTTTCTCTCTCTCATTCTCACTTTCCCTCCTCCTTTCTTTTCTTATTTTTTGTCTGACAATGAAGAATTTTTAATTTATTTTGTTTGCAAATTTATCCCTCCACTAAATAAAGAATTCAACAATTATTAAGACCAAAATTACTGGCCCTCAAAGGTATAGACATGGCTATAAAAATAATCAAATGTCAAAATGTCAAATTTGCTCATATACATTTCTTTTTTATACTCTATGTATTACTTAATACATATCAGGGAAAACACAGGATACTTATGGATTTTGGGGGGAACGGGATTATTGCACTAAGCATAATGATCCCCAACTGCATACATTTTGTTGTGAAAGGAAAGGCTTTCATCCTTTTTATGGAGAAGTAGTATTGTATCATGTGTTTATATCACGCTTCTTTATCCTGTTTTCAGTTGATGGATTGCTGGATTGATTCCATATTACGAGTTGAACTGCCGTAACATGGAGTTACACATAACTGTCATATGCTGATTTCAGTTTCTTTGGGTAAATTTCTAGCAGTGGAATGATTGGGTCACATGGTAGATATATTTTCAGATTACTAAAGAATCAACATAATGTCTTCCACAGTTGTTGCACTACTAGTTTAAATTCCCACCAAAGTTGTGTTAGAGTATCCTATTGACCCTATGTTCTCACCAGAACCTTTTTTTAAAAGCATTGTTTATGTTTAATAGAAAGGCAGATTTACAGAGAAGGAGAGATAAAGAGGAGGTCTTTTACCCACTGGTTCACTGCACAAATGGCCTCAAAAGCTGGGACTGAGACAATCCAAAGCAAGGAGCTAAGAGCTTCTTCTGGGTCTCCTACATGGTGCAAGGTCCCAAGGCTTTGGGTCATCCTTTGTTGCTTTCCCAGGCTTAAGAAGGGAACAGAAGGGTAATTGGAGTAGCTGGGACTAGAACCAGATTCTAGTACTTGCAGCTGGAGAATCGGCCTGTTGAGCCATTGTTATGCCACCCACCCCCCACTAGTGGTTATTTTTTGATTTTTGGATGATGGTCATTCTAACTGTGGTAGAATAAACCTCACTGTGATTTTTACTTACATTTCCATGACAATTAGTGATCCTGAACATTCTTTAATATGTCCAATGGCTGCCTATTTTTATTAAATCTTTTGAAAATGGCTATTCATATTCTGAGCCATTTCTTTTCTGGATTGTTTCTTTTGTTGTTATTGAGTTTCTTGAGCTCTTTATAGAAACTGGGTATTAACCTTTTATCAGATGTTTAATTTACAAAGTTTTTCTCCCATTCTGTTGATCAGATTTTTACTTTTGAGTGTTTCTTTTGCTGTCTAGATGCTTCTTAGCTTGATGTAATCCTATTTGTTTGGTTTTGCTTTATTGCCTGTGCTTCTAGAGTCTCAGCCAAGATGTCTTTGCCTGTGCCAATATCTTACCATTTTGCCCCTGTTTTCTTCTAGTAATCTTATGGTATCACATCTTAGATTTGGGTTCCTAATCTATTGTGACTTGATTTCTACATACAATGAAAGGTGGAGTTCTTATTTCATATTCTGCATATAGGGATCCAATTTTTCCTACACCATTTGTTGAAGAGATTGTCTTTTCTCCAGAGAGTGATTTTAACTCATTTGTCAAAGATTAGTTGGCTGTAAATATGTGAATTAATTTCTGGGATCTTCAATCTGTTCCATTGTTCCACATGTCTATTCATGTGTCAGTGATTGGCTGTTTTGATTATACCTGCCTTGTAATATTTCTTGAAATTTGGTATTGTGATGGGTTCAGGTTTATTTTTAATGTTTGATATTGTTTTAGCTATCTGAATTCTCTTGTGTTTTCATATGAACTTTAGAGCAATTTTTCAAGCAATCAGTACTTCCAAAGAGTTCGCCATCTATTATAATTGGTCTTTACCGCAGAGCCGTAAAATATTGAGAACACATAACTAAATACCTTCTGATTTAAAATAATGTTTAACATATTTCAGCTTATAAATACTTTAAATGTTTATTTTGTTACTTTTTACCTAAAAAAGTGACAGACAGACAGATGGGCAGAGATCTTCTGTCTGCAGAATCACACCCTAAATTCCTGCAAGATCAAGGGTTGGTCAGGTCTAAGCTAGAAGCTAGGGATTCACTACAGCTCTCAGAGATTGGTGGCCGGAATCTGAGTGTTTGCTGCATCATCTGGTGTCTCCTGGGGTTTTCCTTAGCATGAAGCTGCAATCAACAGTGAAACGGGGCTTGACCCCATATAGGTTGTATGCGACGTAGATGCAGATGTACCAATTAGCTTCTCAACTGCTATTCCAAAAACCTTCCCTAAGCCAGTATTTTCAAAAAGACATTTTATTTCTGAAGAAGATAAATAAATAAATGCCTATTTGCTGATTGACCTCTCCAATGCCCATCATGGCTGGGGCTGAGCCCACTCTACAGCAAGGATCCACAATTTTCAGGGCTAGACCTGGCCAGAAACAAGAGCTAGGGGCTTCATTCAGGTCACCCATATGGATTCAGGAGCCCAAGACCTTGCGCCACCTTTCACGGTTTTCCTAGGTGCATTAGCAAGGAACAGGATAGGACTCAACTAGTGCTTGTATGGGATGCTGGCTTCCCAGGCAGCAACTCAACCAGTCATGCTGAGATCCAGGCTCTCCTTGTAAGGAAATCTAATGGCTTTGCCTCCAATGAGTTTGTGGGTCACTCTAGAGAAATAATAATATTAATGGCAATCATGACTATCATAATACTTAAGAATAATTTTAATTGGACTCCCAATCAAACTCTTAAATATACATTGACAACAGTATACTAGACTTTCTATTATTGTCTATACCCACAATGCCATTATACCCTTAGATAGCAGAATGTTGGACTTGAAACTGTTGTTGAAGTACTATACTGTTCTAATAATATGCGGGAAAATAGTGCATGGAGGAATGGGGATGGTGGCTGGGGAAATCCCTGTGCCTATGGAACTGTATCACAAAAAGTAGAAAAAAATAAATTCTTCCAAAAGTTAAATTTAAATACATTCTACAGGTGATAAAACTGAAATACAGGTGGTTTAAGTCATTTACTCAATTCACATAAATGGAGATTAAATAATTATGGTAACTATTTTTATCTTATTTATTTATTTATTTATTTGAAAGGCAGAGTGGCAGAGAGAATGAGAGACACGGAAAGGAGATGCAGGAAAAAAGAGAGAGAGAGAGAGAGAGAGAGAGAGATCTCCAAGCCACTGGTCCACTTTTCAAATGACCACAAATGCCAGAGCTAAACCAAAACAAGACCAGGAACTGTGATCTCCATTTGGGTCTCCATGTGGTTGGTGGAGTCTCAAGTATTTGGACAATCAGCTGCTGCATTGGAATCAAAGAAAAGGGGACTAGGAATGATGCTCTGATATGGTATGCTGGTGTTAGAAGTAGGTGACTTAATCAGTTACGCCACAGCAATGGTGGTGCTATTGGTTGATTACAAATCCTATGATAACAGTTCATATGCCATTCTTCATTGAGGAGACACATTTGTTCCTACATAAGTTGATGAGATGTAAAAGAAGTCTAGTTGGATTCCAGGACACTTACAATTTATAGCTCAGAAGTTACCATACTGTGTATCTTCTAGGCAGGGGTTTTCTGTAGGCAGGCAGGTTAATCAGACATTCTCTGGAAATCAGCCTCTTGGTTAAGTGGTCTGACAACAGGCCACTACTAATCTAAAGCATGGAAGCAAGCAACAAGCACTGCATTATCACTGCAATGCCTTTCATGGGAGAAATTTAGAATAGAAGTTCATTTGAAAAAAAAAACATAGAAAAGAAAAAATATGTCACTAGTCTGTTATTGCCATAGTGTATATATTTGAGGTATTCAAATATGGTTTTGATTTAGTATAAATGAAGTATTTGTACAAATAAGCATGTGCTTTTCCCCAAATCTGTGAGATTGAATTCTTGTACTTTAACTGACCAAAAGGTGCTCCCAGAATTGTTTAAGCTGTCTTCATTTAAAGTCAATAGATTGAAACCTTTGCTTGCTTTTTATAAAAATATTTAATAGGAATTCTCAAATATCTTCCTGGAATCTGAGTGCCTAATAATGGAAGAAACTGAAATTCCAGATAAGTACACAGGATGACCACTACAATATAGTTAATGACGACTAAATGTGAATGGCTCTGAGTTCGCTGTCCTGAAACCGTGGTGAGCTTTCCTTTGATTAATTGTTGTGTTCTGCGTTCTATCCCCCACCCCACCACCACCATGCCCCAGCCATCAGGCAACCAGACTTTTTTATGCCTCACACATATGGTATAATTTCTCATTCTCTGGACATTTTTCTGCCTCTTTGTTTTTGTTTGCTGAAGGCAGCATATTTTGTTTCTCCTGATAAATGCTTACTCATTCATCAAGACTCCAATTCAAATGTCACACCCTTTGGGACATCCCTCAGAAATGATCCTTAATTTCAAAGTGAGTTAGTCCTCCTTCCAAAGCTTCAAACACAACCACAAATGCAATATGTATTACTTTCTGCTCTAAGACGTCTGTCTCCCTGAAAATCATCTACAAGAGTAAAATTGGCTTATATGTGTATACATGCATTTACAGACTAAACAACTTCCTTAGTTTTAATGCTGGACCTTATTCCATCATGGATTTAAACCGATCAAAAGGCTGTGCAATAAAATAGCAATAAATTACTGAAATAAAAGTGGAAATCATGTAATACAGAACCCAAAATAGAATTATGGAAGAGACAGATAACATCTAGGATGAGGTTTTAAGCAAATTCACATTATGTAATCCAGTAACTTAAAGACCATTTGTATCAGCAACATGCATAATTTAAGTGGACATGCTCATTTAATTGTTTAATGATTATTATTTCCCTTCAATTCAGAAAGCATGTCATTAACGTTGTAAAAATTCTACCATTTGTAGACCAACCCCTCTGCCACCCACACCATGATATAAATTATGAAGCATAGAAATTCATCATTTCACTTCTTTGAAGAGTTCTCCCCAGTATGGATGTGCAATCTAGGGCCTAGAGAAATTGTTATTTGATCAAACTCACACCCCTCAAACATTGGTAAAATCACCTTTCAGGACCTTATCTGCAAAATGACAAAAATGAAAGGGAAGTCAGCATAAATTTAGCCCACTCATTCACAATGTATGATTGTAATGTAATTTTAAATGCAATATGTTAAATTCATATCTCATTTTCAGCATTTTAATTCCTTGATGTTCTTTTTTCATTTTAGTTTCCTCATAACTGATCCACTTTCTCTTGAAATTTCATGAATTATTAAAAGATTTGATTTGTCCTGCCTCTAATAATGAGGAACATTGTGTCTTGAAGGTGCTTACTTGCAAATTATTAACTTGTGTCTTCTCATGTGGACTTATCTCTGAAATAAATGAGTCAAACAAGTCCAGTGGCTGAATGTGGAATGTCTACATTGCATGATCCCTTATTGTGCTTCAGAGCATGTTCATCTGATCTACACCAGAAAACTGGTCATTTTCCCCAATATTCACGTAATTCTTATAGATACGAGAAAATAGGTAGTATGTAGAATGAAGTGCAAGAAGAACTAACACAAACTGTTGTGATGGTAGAAGGGCCACAGAGATTGCTTAGGAGAAAACAGGCATGAATTTGGACACAATAATAAAATCACAGCTATCAAAAGTTCAGCTGAAAAGTTACATGGACACCAGCCTCCAAGTGCTCTGTAACACATTGATTAGGATTTGAAAATGTAAGGGAAGGCATATGGAGATTAATTCCTACAATTGTTACCCATAATCCGTTCGCCCAGATGAATGAAGATTAGATTCTGAGTGCTTGGATAAAAAAGTATGCTTATCAGAGGAAATAATTCAGCATTTCCACAATCTCCCCATTTTCTTTTCATAGAAGAGTTGGTCCTCAAAATGCACAAGAGAATTGTGCTTGAATAACTTACATACAGATGAGAACTCTTTTTTAACCATGCTTACTGTGAAATCTTATAAGTTTACATCTCCCTTACTCTGTACAGTTATAATCCTAGGTTGGATTATTATTTTGCTACTCCTTAATAAAAATCACTAGTATCTGTAGCATAATTGATAGTTAAAATGAAGGAAAAACATAATATTAAGTGAAAATTGTCAGTCACAGGAAGCAAATGCTGCGCTATTCTGTCCATATACATAATCTAAAATAATTGAAATTATAGAAACAGATGCTAGGATGGTGATTGTTAGGGGCTTAGTGAATCAGTGAGGAACATGGAAAAGAAAGAGTGGGTAAAGCATAAATGGTTTATACAAAAAAAAAAAAATGAAGGGGCTAGCGCTGTAGCGCAGCAGATTTCTGTGACACCAGCATCCCACAAAGGGCGCCGGTTCCAGTTTGGCTACTCCATTTCTGACCCAGGCTGATGTGCCTGGGAGAGTCATGGAAGATGGCTTATATGCTTGAACTCATACCATCCATCCTGTGGAGCTCAAACCTGCCTGCTGTGGTCATTTGGGGAATGTACCAGTGGGTGGAAAGATATGTCTCTTTCTCTCTCTCTCTCTCCCTCTCTCTCTCTCTCTCTCTTTTTTTCTCCCTCTGTAACTCTTTGAAATAAATAACCAGATAAGTCTCACCTTTTTTTTGGCTCTTTTCCATTTTGTTTTAAACAAGAAAGTAGAGAAGTTAAAGCAAAAATAAAGCAGAACAAAAAGCTCCTGTCAGCCAGGGCGAGGTCCCTGAAGGAGAGAGCCCTTTGAAGGCTGAGTGTGTAAGGTTTTAAGAGGCTGTAAGCAGGGGAAATTCTTATGATTGGTCTAGATGGTGTTGATTGGTATTTTGGAGTCAATTGGGTGCGTGTTCCAATCAAAACTCTACATAGAACAGGTGGAATTTTCCTCTAAGCCTCAAAGAATTTTTGCTATGTAAACAGCTACAATATCACAGAAAAACTTTGATTACAAGGATTAGCACATGACAGCAACACCCTTCACAGAAACTAATTACTTGGCTTTTCTCAATCCTTTGAGTCTCATCTTTAGATGATCTAGAGGGGCATGCTGGTCGCTGCCTACCCAGACAAAATTCTATGGAAACCTATGTAATATGTAAATGCTATGGTTTAGATATTAGCTTGAGTATCTCAAAGCTCCATCTGTTAAAAGCTTGGTCTCTAAAGTCTTATATTGATGGTTAAGGGGCTAATTTTAATTGTTGATAAATTAAGAGTGACAAAAAATAACCCACTACTGTTCTAAAGGTAAGTCCTGTATAATTTTTGTGTAGGTTATGAATATACATCCACTCATTTCTTTCATCCCAATTTGTAAACTACTTACTTTATATCATATAGGGGTTCATTCTAAGTTTATAATGATCAGCAAATTGCACGTGGTATGTCAGTGAAGGTGTTTGTAGAAACACTGCTTGCTCTTTACTTCCAATTCTAACATCTTTCTAATACCCACACTGCGAAGCAGCAGACAATGGCTCAAGTAGTTGGGTCCCTGATACTTGCATAAATAATACTGAAACATAGTACAGTGATTGAGGGTTAGAAGAAACAGGGCAAGTGACTTATATTGATGGGCAGTGAAGGGCTCCTAGAAGAGGTAGCACTGAAGCCAGTATTAGAAAGGTGAGAAGGAACTGACCATTTAAAACTCAGTGGTGAGAGTATCCTCTGCAACGAAAACTATGTGTGAATATGCCCCAAGGTAAAAAGAGATCAGTAGGTATTAGGAATCAAAAAGGTCAAAATAAAAAAACAATGTAAGTTGTTTGAAATGAGGCTGGGAGCAGGAACATAACACAACTCATGTAAATACATTGGGTTTGGGATGTTGCGATTGAATTATATTGAAAGCTTTTATACGGAAGTATGTCATGATATGGTTTCACTCAATATTATTTGGAATAGTATAAAAGAACTGAGAGAGGAAGGCATTGGAGAGGAAGACATTTTTATTAAAAAATTATACTTCATTTACTTAAACAAGGAATGGGTAAGTAGTTTAGAGTAGTGGCCACAGAAATAAAATTTATCTTTTTTACCTTTAAGAATGATGTTCTGCCTTCTTCCATGAGGCAGACTCTATACCCTCCCTTTTCGTCTGTATATTCTCACTCCCTGCTGGGCATAGTTGATCACAGTTACCTGGTGCATGGAAGGCACTCATTAAATCTTCAAGTTTACTCTCTGTTATTCAGAATAGAATATTTCTTGTTCTGTCCTGTTCATACTTCAAAGAATGTTGCCCATATTGATTTACTACAATGTGGTATATATAGCCACATCATTTTCTGCTACCTCCTTCCAAGATTTTACAAATGTAAGTGACATACTTTTAGCTATATTTTGATTCTTTTCTCTTATAGGAATCTTCCTTTTCACTGATCACTTCTGTAGCTTCCCTCTGGTTTTACTTTAGCTCTTTCATATTTTGTTGGAGATGCGATAACATTATACTCCTGGTGTGAACACGAAGTAATCCTGTATGTTGTTTGAATGTTGCATTTTTTTACAATACATTTCCTAATAAAACATAATGTGTGTAAGATATTTTCTGGTTCTAATGAGCAGACCCCAAAGTTCCATATCTTCTGAAATGTGGTAACTTATAGCTTGAAAAAAAGTAGTATGAATTATGCTTTTTACCCTTCTTCATGGTGAAACTAATCTATAATTTTCTTCCCTTTTATGTAGCTTCATGTAATTTTCTCACATTTTGTCCCTAGCAATTTGGCATCTTACTGGCTCTGGAGAAGCTTAGTGCCAATTACATTCTTTCTTTCAAATCAGTTATAAAAATTGTCAGATTACACTGACCTTTGGGAAATTTCTCCATTTATAGCTTGTGTCCACAGCAATTTTTCTCTGTACTTTTGGTACTTTACTTCATGTCTCTAAGGAAATTCTTCATTCATGACCAAAAAAAATATCTGCTTAGATTCATGATAACTTTAAAGATCCTGTAAAGGTGTCTTGAAAATGAAAACAACATACCTGCTATTCTGCTATTCCTATTTTGCTCATGGTGCTAGTTATATAAGAAGATTTCTAACTGATTAGCTGAACATGATTGCCATTTCAGAACCATGTCCCCTTGTGATGAATACGCTATGTTGTTGTTGTTGTTGCTGTGAATAATGCAGTTACACTACACATCTATTTCCCACTGATATGCAGACAGAATTTGTGAGTCTTTAGCTTTACAACCCCAGTGAAATTTCTTTCATGAAAGCCAATTGCCAAGCATTTGAATGACTATTTATACTTTTGGCTAATATCTCCATAATTTCCTTCCTACTTTTAAAAATAAAATTTGATTGTATTTACACTAATTTATCAAAAATTCTACAATGGCCCATAGTTTTAGTGTAAGGTGCAATTCCTTTGTGGTAATTAGATACATTTTTCAACATTTTGAGGCTTTTCTTAATTCACTAGATTACCATTTATCTAATAGCTGTTAGATGCCAAATATTGGCAGCACAACAGTAAACAAAGTAGGTGAAAACTCTGTGTTTTCATGAAGTTTATGATTTTTCAGTGCTGACAATAAGTAAGTAAATAAGTAAATAGATGTAAGATAGATAGATAGATAGATAAAACTTTGGATGATTTCAAATTCCAAACAAAACAAAACCTAAAGACATTTAAGGGGATAGGCAATTGTAGATGTTATATTATTATCAAATGATTAGAAAAGACTCTTTTGAAAATGATATTGGGGGACTGAATGAAATGACCAGGCCATTTAATTAGCTGGACAAAGGCAATTCCAGGTAGTAGGGACAATAAGTGCATAGGTTCTGTGACAGGCATGCTTTTGGCTAAGGAATAAATAACAAGGAGTACAGTGCTCCAGGAACAAAGTGAGTGAGGAGGAAAGAGGTTGTAGATGGGGACTATGTATTTAGCATGGGTTTGCATTATGGGGGACGTACTGACCAGAATGAGGACTTCGAAATTCATTCCTTTTAAGATAGAAGTCATGATGCAAAAGAGCCCCTTAGGTCACAGTGAGCATTAATAATGTCTTATATGTTTTAACAGATCTACAATGACTTCAGTAGTGTGCTCTAGTTTCTAGGACTCTAGGCAATCTGGAAAATGTGTTTTGGGGTTTGGACATTGCCAGCAAAACCACTCTTCATATGCTCAAAAATGACATATGGACTAAAATTCAGACACTATATCCAACGTTAGAAAGGCTGACAATTGTTGCAACAATTATTACAATTATTTTATCTTGAGGGGTATGAGCAAGATTATCAGGTTTGCAAAAATTACTTCCCAGGAATTTGTGTGATTGGTTTTGTGGTAGACTGTGCAAATCATTCTCACTTCATGGAATACAGAGTTGAGCTTAATTTTTTAATAACTGATGAAGCATTATCCAATGTGCCTATCTTGGATAGTGAAATTGACAGAAGAGATGAGATCAGTGAATAACAGTTCTGTGAGATAATTTGGTTTTATGAACAAATCACCCTGAACTAGCTGAACGGCCAGCACATGGAAGTACTCATGTGTAGTATGTTCAAGAGGCAAGGCTACTGCTAGGGCTTCTGCTGGCTCTCCCGGTATACTGACCGATGTTTGCACCATGAAAATAATAGTATTTTACTTCCCTGCACTCATCCTGTTCTGAACTTGTCTAATAAAACAAAGAAAGCTCTCCAACCATGGCTGGTGTGAGAAGCCATGAGTCTCTGTCAGCTCTGCCATAGCCCAGTAGTGACACGTGCTCTTCTCCAAACTGTTGGGAAGAACCACTGCCCTGACACGCTGGTACAGGCCAGTAACCCGCGGAGGAAAGCTATGCACCGTTATGTAGGCACCCGAAAGAAAAGCAGGTCTCATCACTGCAGTTCATTTCAAAAGAAAATAATTCTATTTTTAAAAGAAACTGTGGTTATTATAATCGGTCTTCCCCCTAACTTTCTGAGTTCCAGATTTTCTTGGTCTAGAGATATCTATTCTTTTTTTTTTTTTTTGGTAAACTACTGAATGGCATTCAGATATTTTATAGAATAATGTGCCGGTACAATGAGAGGCCAGAGCTCAGCCATAGGGCCTTGCTCCTACTGAGAGGCAGGCTGGTGAGACACTCTCTCCTGAGTTCCTGTCTCTGTAACTACCTTGCAGTAGGAGGTATCACCTTGTCCACGGAGGGTAGGAAAGGGCAGAAGCCTGACCTAGCAGTCACAGCAGGTTTCCACTGTGGTGAGCAAGGGTCATCCCTCACCACCGCATGTGTGGACAGTGTGCACCATGGAGGTGTTGAGTTGTCATTACTATTTTTACTTCTAAGGTTACAAATTTCAGCCAGTTTTTGCTGTGAAATTTCATTTCTCTGTGCAGCAACTTCTCCATTTACAGTTGTAAAGTGACTTTTGCCTCATGACAGAGTTGAGAACATGTTACATAGCCACATACTACTGCAGGCTGTCTCAGCTTATTTTGCACAGATTCTCTGGAATATCTTTCTGAATAGGAGAACAAAGTGAATAGCCTATGAGTTTTGATTTCTGTGAGTTGAGGACTTAAAACATGCTGCATTGTAGTACATGCTTGATTGCAGGAAGGATGTATTCAGTAAGCCTTGAAATTTCCTCTTGAAGAGTTTAGTCCCTTTCCTGGGCAATTCATGAGCTGTGTTGCTTACATTGGTTTCTTATTATTGATTATCTTATTATTTTTGGTGTTGTTTAAAAAGCAGTATCTGCAGCTTTTTTGCTTGTTTGTTTGGAATGAAACTGCTGGCTTTTTTTTTTCCTTCCAGAAATTAGCGGTGGAAAGCACTGACACAGGCCTCTATGCGGGCTGCTCCCTTGCAGGCAGTGTAGAAAAGCAGTAGCATACTCCAGGCAGAAGGGGGTTGTTTGTAGACTTCCGAGTCTCTCAGTTTTCCTGACCTTAGTCTGTGTTCTCTTGTCACATAAGGGAAGAGAGAGCAGATTGCAGGGAGAGTGCCTGTATTCATTTTTCTTTTAATTAAAAGACTGAAATAGGTTTTGTGATAGTGATTTTTTTTTTTTTTGTAAATTATGGAACTGAATCCCATGGTTTCCTTCTTGTGCGAAGGTAGGGGGAAAAGTGGATAGCGCATCTTAGGGGTGAGAATGTTGTCATTCTGAAATTGGATTTCTTACTCTTTGTCGTCACTCCTGGCCTGTAGGGAAAGCCTGCTGTCATTGCCAGATGCCTAGTGCTGAGACTTGATGAAGCACAAGTGTCAGAAGGGTGTGCATGTCATTTATTACTAGGTATTAGGGGATTACCACTCAAGTGTTTGGAAAGGGATTAAAGCCTAAATGGGCCAATGTAGCTAAGGGAGAATGAATTAGGTGCTGGTGTGCTTTTCATTTCCTTTCATTAAAGGCTACCTATACTTCTTAATTCAAAGAGCTGAGAAGTATAATTACTTCAGAGTTGGTTTTCTTGCTTTTGTTTTTCTGATTTTCTCCTAATCACTTTGTGGCAAGCTAGAAAACTATGGATCTCTCATAGGTCAGCTTTCTGTGAAAGTAGTCTATCTTAGCCATCAGAGAAAGTGCAAATCACAAAATAAGGTACGTTTCCAATCTTTTTATTGCTCCAAAATAAGTTTGATACACATTTCGATATCTAGGAGAGGATTGTGGTCTATAATTTTACTTTGTAATGAAAGCTGCCAATAGGCAGATGACACTTAGCTCTCCTCTACTGTTAATGTATGAATAAGAAGAAAAGGTGGCTCTGGGATGAATATCATATACTCCACTTTTTGAAGGTGTCCAAAAGAGTCCTAGCAGCAATTTTAGAAAGAGTGACTGGTGAGGAAAGAAGACAGTTAAAAGAACTGTTACCGAAAAGAAAATGGACGGAATGATTTCTGGGAAAAGAAGGTCATCAGTTATATCAACTAATTTTGACAGTTAAATATGATGAAAAATGAAACTTGAGCACCGGATTTGACAAGAACAAGATGTTGATCACCTTGAGATCTGTGTATGTGGAATGATGCTAACCGAGCTCTGATTAAAATGGACTCAAACGATACAGACACAAAATGCAGATGACATTTTTTTCCGATTTTTTTCCCTAAAGAAAGATAGGCTTATAGTTACGTTCTTAGAATTACATCTATGAAATATATGAAATGTTATCTTTACATTAACAGACACACAAAAAAACTTTAAAAACTAGTTTGGATGGGGTTTTTGAGTTTAAAAAATTGTGCCTGAATATTTGAAGTTGAATACTCAAGAAAGGAATAATGGGCAAAGAGTGACGAGAATTAACAAATTGCTTGTTTCAGCATGGTTGGAGAATTGGTCGTGAAGTGTTTTTATCACTGCCACAGGTAATTGATATTCACCATATCCACCACATCCACCGTATCACTTAGGGTAGATGTATAACACTGTCATTTGAGTTGGAGAAATCAAAATAGATACTGGATTGTAGAGACATTTTCTAATACATGAATGCTGAGGTTAGCAAAAATTCTAACCAGGATACAAATTTCTAGGGTCGTATTTTTCAGTAAATGGTGGGAAAAAGTGGGTAAATTTTTATGAATAAGACAAAGATTCCAATATGATGGTGTATAATATCAAGTAAAGGAAATATATGACATGTATATACCATGTCCAACATATAAAAATACATATGATGTATCATATATATATGTGTATGTATGTATTTATATGTGTGTGTATTTTCAAGAGGGACTCTATGTATATACAGAGAAAGAGAGAGAGGAAGTACATCTCTTATCCACTCTCATCTTTTATCTTTCCAAATGCCTATGCTAGCCAAGGCTGAATCCAGTGGCTGGGAACTCAATCCATGTCTTCCATATGGGTGCCAGGAACACTTATTTCCTGGATGACATGATTATTGGACTGATTGCAATAGACAAATAGTTTATAAATGCCACTGAGGAATAGGGCAATTTTCATAATCTGTGAGCTCTCTAATATCAGCAGTGTGAATACAATTTTCACTTACAGAGGAAAGAGAAATAAGGATTCGTCCAAACCTGACTTACACTGTATAGGTAATATTCAAAGAGCAGAATACAGTAGATATTGTTCATGATGAACAGAGAGTTCCAGGTATACAGTGAACATATATGAGGATTCAGAGTAGTGTTGCTATGAAGGTTGATTTGATACCCTTGAGTTGTGCTGAAAACTTCAAAATATATTTTAATCAATGGTTATCTACTTCATAAAATTTGCTTTTAAATTAGTTTGTGTTAGATTTGGTGGTGTCTTAGAATAAGAAAAACACACTGAAGTCACTGAAATAAGTTTGAAATGGTTTATATCAGATGTCAGTAAGATATGACCTATTGGCAAAATTTAGCCTAGGGAGTGGTTTTATGTTTTTATTGTAATACAGCCAAAAATATTAATAAATTTGATCTAGGGTTGCTTTACATTATAGTAGCAGATGAATAGTTATTGCTTATTGCTATTGCCTATAAGCCTGGTAATACTCATTGTCTGTTCCTTTGTAGAAATTTTTGCTAGTTTCCAGTCTAGATCACTATCTATTAAATTTCAGAAATGGGATATTCTCCTTAAAATATGTAGATTTCATGAATATACCTCTACCAGAGATTTTTTTTTTAGTAAGTATGGAGTCCATTCTAGGGATTTATGTACTTCACAAATACTTATTTAGTCTCATACAGTCTGTTCATGGGCCAAAGTTAGAGGTATGCTGATATTGATCAGGCTTGTACAAATTTCCTTGTTGTTAGGAATATTTTGAAGTCATTGATAAATAGTTGGTTTTATAGACCCCCCTCATTAAGATCGTGATTTAATCATCTGTTGCATTGTGTATGTTTAGTAAATAATTTCAGATGATTCTTCAGAAAGGTTAGAAAATCTGGACTGGATAACTAGTCTGACCTATAGCTATACTTGTGATTCACGTGTCTGGTACTTGTATTAGCCAGATTTTCATAAAATAACTAAAAATACTCAACAAGAACTCCCTAGGAAAGAAAAAAAAAGTATTTCAGCTTGTATTTTTGAAAGTCAGCAGTCTGAGATCAGGTTGTTCCATTTAGTTTAACACCTTAGAGAGTGTGACAATGACAGAGCTTCTTCACAGGGAAGATAATACAATGAGAGAGAGAGAGAGAGAGAGAGAGAGAGAGAGAGAGAGAGAGAGGAGAGAGAGAACATGGTATGATTCTACAGTCAATATTCTCAGCAGAACTGCATTTCAAGGACATGCCCCAATGACCCAAAAACCTATCACACTTCTCCCCCACCTTAGACCTATCTTACGGTTGCCATTATTAGAAAAATTTTAGATGACTTTAAGATACATTTCCATTTGTGTCTAATAATCCTATATGGACAATGTATTTGTTGTCATTCTACTGATAATGAAACCAAGACCCAGAGAAAACACATAGCCCAAAGTCAAAACCCTCCTAGCACAATCTGTTTCTATTTCTGATAATAAGGACAAGGTAGCTGGCTCACTTTCGTGGTTTGCTTATTCTGCATTGTCTCCTCTGGTCTCTGGGAGCCTGCTTATTTGCTGTTCAACAAGGCTTCTGTAATTTCCATTTGCCTTCTCAGGCTGTTCCTGCTGTTTGAGAGCAGCAACGTCAAAACTCAGCTTGAATCCTGCCACTTTAGCTACAGAAATCTTTATCATTCTAACTACTCTACTTGTAGTTTTAACTATGCTGAAGCCCAATTCCTTGTCCGTGGAGGAAGTGCCCAAGCCAGAAGGAACCCCATGTGGTTCAGAAGGTTTAACTGAAAATAGCTCACACTCCTGATAGATGTGACCACTGTGTCCTAGTGAGAGAACCTTCCTGGCCAACTGCTATATGCTGCATCACTGCTTCTTAATCACACCTCTGCTGCCTTGCCATCAGTAGCTATGGTTGCTGCAAGAATTCCTTTGCAAATGTATTTTTTACATATAATTTAAAAAGCTAAATGATTCTGCCAGATTTTTTTTATGTAGGCTATCAGTCAAGATGCTTCCTTTATGATAATCTTTGAAAAAATTATTTACTTATTTATTTAAAACTCAGTGAGAGACACATACACACAGAGAAGAGCTTCCATCCATGATTCACTCCCCAGATGCCCACAGTACCAAGTGGCAGGCCAGGCTGAACCAGCAGTCAGGAGCTTCTTTGTCTCCCGCATGGGTGACAATCTTCTGTTGCTTTTCCTAGGCCATTAGTAAAGAGCTGTATCATAAGTGGAACAGACAAAACATGAAGTGGGGCCCATGGGGCCCATATACGATGCCAACATTGCAGACTTTACTTGATAGGCCACTGTACTGGCACCAATGATCATCTTTAAAAGAACAATGTAATTTAATTTTCAAACAAACAGATTAAGGTTTGCTTTATAATGTGCTTATCCATGTACTACAAGGAACAGAACCCTAGTGGTTCTAATCTGGCCTCACTCCAGAATTCTTTTTTATCCTCAAATCTATCTTTTGTCATTTATGCTTCAATAATTTCTTTTTCTGGTTCTCAATCTGGAAGCAAAAGCAACTGTGATTACCCAGGTGAACTTTGTGAAAACTGAATTAAAAAAAAAAAACAAACCTCAGACGTAAGGTTTTATTTCCATAGCTAGACACATTTCTGCTCTTTTCCCTTATGTGATTTCAATATAAGAGGAAATGCCTTCCTTGAACATTGGACTTCAAAGTTCAGTACTCATTCACCATTTTATTCCATCTATTACCTTCTGCACATAAATAACTAAAATAACATTGCAGAATAATCCACAGACTGTTATTGAACTCTCAAACATGGGTCTGCTTTCCCAAAGTACAGAAAGCCAATCACTGCTAATGAGGTTATAGAAGAATGTAGGTCGTCCTAGCAAAATACAGAGTAAGATGCTGGGCAGCCTTGCTTCATTTTTGAGTTCCCTGAAGAGTCAGGGGTGAAGGTTCTTGTGAAGTAAAATTTTGGCTGAACTACTTGATCAATTCTGTCCAATCTCCTGGTTAGTCAGGTGTTGTGTCCTTCTTGTGATTGGCGATGCCATGTTTTTTTATGGATTTGTTTTTTGTGTGTGGCCAAATGGGCTTAAATAGATTTGGAGTGGGGGAGGGTTACTCATTGGTGCTAATTACATTCTGCCCCCAGGTTTTAGATTTTCCTGTATGGATATGCACTTTCCCTAAACAAATCCCTCCAGGAAATGCTGGCTAGTGAAGTTTCTAGATTTTGAAGAAGGAAATGACTCCTAGACACTGGCAAACAGAATCCTGTAGGGCCAGCTGTGCCACTCTCTCAATTCAGCAATTTCCTTTAAGGAAGAACAAGCAAGCCTTGAGCTCAGAGTGGGAGGCTAGTTTCCAGTGATATCTTGTCTATGCTTTTAGAAACATCTGAACAGGGGTTTTGTAGACAGCAGGCAATGGCTGAAGTGCCTGGGCTCCTGGCACCTGCAAAAAAAAAAAAAAGCTGAATTGAGTTTCTGACTATTGGCTTTATTCTGGCTTAGCTCCATGTCCCACCATGTTCAGGCATTTGTATCTCTCTTCCTCAATTCCAACTTTGCTGTGAAGTAATAAAGTTTGAAAATTACAAGTTTCTGCCAGATAATGATTATACAATAAATGTGAGCTATATTTTCATTTCAGTGTATGATTTTATTAGATAGAGTCAAGCTTATGGACCTCCCAGGGCTACAATTAAAATTGGATTGTGTGCCCAGAATGCCTAGCACTGGGCTTGGTGTAGCCATTCAGTGAAGAGTTGAGCCATTCACCGCCAAATCCCATTTCCACCATTCCAGGCTTCCTTACCTATTTGAAGAACACTTTATCCTTCTGTATTTTTGTTTTTATATATTTTATATTTTAAATTATATGTACAAATGTATACTTAATAAATATATGTAATATTAACTATTATACCATGATTTTAGAACTAAATTTAATGCTGTAACTTTGAATGAATTCTAATAAAATTCAAGAAATGTAGAGAGAAATGTTCAAATATCAGCTGTGCTCTCAGGCAAAACACATCATTGAGGGACCTATTCTCCAGGAAGTTTTTTTTTTTTTAACTCTGCAGTGAAATGGACAGAGTAATTGTGCTTCCCTGCTGGCCATTAGACACCTGAGAACTGCCAGAGAAACTGAAACACTAGCTATTCTGCTCAAAGTCATTCTTCCTTAATTGTGTGAGGTCAAGTGTAAAGTGTAATTGCTTCTCTTATGTTTTCAAGTGGTGCCACTTTTTGTTCCCTCTTTTTCATAGTCTCATAGATTTCCAGGCCTGTGACAGGTCAGAAAATGTCATCTCCCTGAGCTGAAGTTCTAGCATTTGAACTTGTAGGTCATTCATACCAAGTAGTCATCTAGTCTCAATTGATGCCTTCCTGGAGCAGAAGCCCACAATCCCTAGAGAGCTGTGTAGCCCAGCTTAGAGAAACACAAGTTTGTAAGAAAATGTTGCTTTTAGTGAATGAGCATCTGGCTCCATTTCTTGTTTCCTAATGACCTGACTTTGCACCTTGAGGCCTCATTCTTCTTTCTTGGGCAATAACATCCAATCTGCTGCAAAAACATGTTTTTACACAACTCAGAGGTAAAATTACCAACCTAGGTAAAATTCTAACTTAATACAGGAAAGATGAGTTGAATTGTTGGGTAAAGTAAACCCCATGCTGCATTAGGTTGTTTGCTTATTGTGCCCTTAAGATAATTTCAGAATTATATCCTGTTGGATGATACCCGGTTTCACTTCATTTGAAGTTGGTACTTGTGTTAGTCTGTTCACACTGCTAGACAAAATATCAGGAATTATGTGACTTAAAAACTAATGAGATTTACTTATGTCAGAAGTTGGAAAGTCTAAGAAAAATGCTAATAATTTAGCTGTGTGGTGGATGAAGTGGCAAGGCAGTTTTGGGAGGCCTCTATAAGGGCACCGAACTCACTTTAATGGCCCCTTCTCTCAACATGGCCCACATTGGTGATTATGTTTTCACATTTGGATTTTGGTAGAACAAGGCTCATACAGATCACACTAATGTTAGAGAAGCATGGACAGCAGAGATAGGCATTTATTCTTTCAATTATTCACCCATTCATTTCTTCTAACTAGTAAAATTTGATATAATTTATGTCATTAAAGGAGGTTTTTGCAATACAACCAACTAAATACAACAATAATTTACTTTGAGGGAAATGTCATTGCTAAGAGGACATTTAAAAGATAGAAATGATAAATTTGACATTATAACGATTATACTTTGTTCTTTAAACTATGCTTTCCTTGCTGTACCATTGTGCTTTCTCTTGTCTTCCCTGAGCTCATAGTCTTCAACAATTTTCATGTGCATGAGACAGCTTGATTGTTGGTTCATTTCCTCATAAAATATGCCCATTGTATTACACCTTGGCTTAAATATTCACATTGGCCACTATCAAAAAGTTGAAAAATCATTTCAAAAAATTTAATATATTGTTCCAAATAACTTCCCATATTCCTGAGATGAGGAGGTACAGTCTCTGAGTCAGAAGGGTCCTAACAGTGCTTTTTAGGACTCTCCTGGTCTTATTTTTATTGGGGCAGATTTACAGAGAGGGAGAGACAGAGAGAAAGCTCTTTCATCCACTGGTTTACTCCCCAAGTGGTTGCAATGGTCAGAGCTGAGCTGATTCAAAGCCAGAAGCCAGGGGATTCTTACAGGTCTTCCACATAGGTGCAGAGCCCCATGGCTTTGGGCCATCCTCCACTGCTTTCCCAGGTCACACTCAAGAAGCTAAATGGGAAGTGGAGCGTCTGGGATTCAAATGGGTGCTCTGAAAGCAATTAGGCATCAAAGGTTGTGCCCATATGGGATCCAAGCACATGCAAGGCAAACTTTAACCACTAAGCTATCACACCAGGCTCAAAATTATATATATATAGATATATAGATATATAGATATAGATATATATATACACACACACACATACACACACATAAACACTCACACACACGTGTGTGTGTGTGTATATAAGGTTTGCTTTATTGCTTTGGAAAAGCGGAGTGACAGAGAGAGAGAAAGAAAGAGATCTTCCATCAGCTGATTCACTCTCCATATGGCTATGACCATCAGGATTGGGCTGGGCTGAATGCAGAAGCCAGGAATTCCATCCAGGTTTCTCCTATGGGTTACAAGTGCACAAATGCTTGGGGTTTATTCTGCTGTCTTCCCAAATACAATAGAATGGAACTGGATAAGAAGCAGAGCAGCAGAGCAGCCCAGACTTGAATGTGTGCTCCAAAGGGGATTAGACAAAAAATATTTTTTTTATTTGGAGAAGCTATAATAACCCTTATTTTTTAAAGAGTTATTTTATTTTTATTGCAAAGTCAGATATACAGAGAAGAGGAGAGACAGAGAGGAATATCTTCTGTCCGATGGTTCACTCCCCAAGAGGCCAATGGCTGGAGCTGAGCCAATCCAAAGTCAGGAGCCAGGAGCTTCTTCCAGGTCTCCCACACAGGTGCAGGGTCCCAAGGCTTTGGGCCGTCCTCAACTGCTTTCCCAGGCCACAAGCAGGGAGCTGGATGGGAAGCGGTGCTGCCGGGGTTAGAACCGGCGCCCATATCAAATTCTGGGTGTGCAAGTTGAGGACTTTAACCACTACATTATCGTGCCGGTCCCAATCCTTATGTTTTAAGCAGGAATGTAAAAGTTTTCATTCAATGGAATGCCTTGTGTGGCTACCATCAATGCTCTGTTGTCAAAGACCAGAAACTTACCTGCAGTTCATTTACTTGCATTTATTACTCGTTGCAGTAGGTATAGGGGATTGACACCATAAAGCATTGCAGAAAGATGTTAGATAAAATTTTGATTTATTATTATTATTTTTTAGAATTCACGCTCACACTAGTGGGTTTGGGAGTGAGTTTAAGGAAGTAGAACAGGGATTAAACAGATTTCGGTTATAATTCCGTATCTCGAATAATCTTATAGTAGAAGACAAAAAACTAGAGAGAGGAGAAAGCTGTAATTTTTGAACAAATAGTGATCATCCCCATCATCCATGATGGGAGATGCTTGGGAATTTCTGTGATTTGAACAGTGTTGGCATTTTGTCTGTATTCTGTTGTGATTATGGAATGGTCTGTCTATCCTGATCATCGTGTTTACAAAATGGCATGGCTTGAGGTTGATGTACTATGAAATTATCCATGTTATATAGAAGTACAAGAAGCTCTACTATGTGTACCAGACAAGCCGCTGGCAACATCCAGGCTAAGCTGACAAGGTCAGGTCCGCTCTCCAAAGAACAGAGCAGAAGGCTGCATAACTGCTCTTACTGGAAGAGGGGTATGGAACAAAACCTCAA
The DNA here is from genome assembly GCF_030435755.1 of Ochotona princeps. Taxonomy (NCBI): domain Eukaryota; kingdom Metazoa; phylum Chordata; class Mammalia; order Lagomorpha; family Ochotonidae; genus Ochotona; species Ochotona princeps. The sequence goes on from NC_080865.1 coordinate 98,365,852, forward strand.
GTTCAGCAAGTAAATGTAATAAATGGCATGAAAAGATATAATTTGAAATTGTTATGGGGACAAAAATCGTATTTCCAAATAGTGTTGTCAGTTCAGGCCTCAATGGGGAGGTAGCATTTGAACATCGCCTTAACATAGAGGAGAAAAAGTAAATAGGTGGGTCAATTTCCAAAGGAATCATTGTAAAAGTAAGCATGTGTTATTGACAACCATTTGACACACTCCAACATGCAACTGAGCTCAACTTGTGCTTTTTGTTTGATTTTCCATTTCTCCTGTGTTCTCTCCCAGGCTTTCCTGCCTTGTTCCATGGAGTAAGGTGTTTGGTAGAAGGCATGGGCAAGTTGGGCTATAATGTTATGATGCGCTTTCCCTCAGTGTTGCTGCCTTACAACTTGAAGGCAGGGAGTATCCACTGTCTCCAATTACATCTACAAAGACATTAATCTCATTAGTCTGCCCTCAGTGGAAGGCAGTGGCTACTCCTATTATGAGACTACTCTCATGGCCTTTCAGGGTGGCTCAATAGGCTAGTCCTATGCCTTGGAGTGCTGGCATAACTTATGGGTACTGGTTTTAGTTCTGCTCCACTTCCTTTCAAGCTCATTGCTTATGGCCTGGAAAGGCAGTGGAGGATGATTCAAGTCCTTGGGACCCTGTACTCACATTGGAGACTTGGACCAGATTCCTGGCTCCTGGCTTCAGATCTACTCAGTTCTAGCTGCTGTGGTCATTTGGATTACAGTGGACAAAAGACCACTCTTTCTGTCTCTGGTTCTCTGTAAACCTGCTTTAAAAGTAGAAATAGCTAAATCTTAAAAAATAACAACAAAAAAACCCACGCAAAAACAAAAAACTATTTAGTCCATCTTCATTTTAGCCAAGGTTCAACATTCCTTCTCCTGATGAAAACTCAGCACTCCAACTTCTATTTGTTCCATTAATATTAATATTAATAGGATTCTGAGCTGGACAAATCAGTCACACTTCTGGTGCACTTAGACAAAAATTCTGAAAGTATTTCTTCACAATACTCCTCAGTATTTGGCCCTATTCTTCTGTTTATCAGATTGTGATAGGTTAACTTCCAGCAGTTCTCACAGTATTGCTCCCAAAGTTTCTATCTAGTGGGTATCAAAGCATCCTCAGTTTAATGTTTCATGATTCATTTGGTTGTTTCACCATCTCTTTCTGTATCAATCACTCTGGCTAGCGGAATTGTAGGTTGACTTAGTCCCAAGTGAACTGCAAATGTTTAGTATACCATTACTAATCTCTATATGTAAATGTGCTCTCAAAAAGGTTTCTTCTAGTTATTTATGTAGTGAGATTATTCCATCATAATGATTAGCCTCAGTTCACATTCAGCTACACAGTATCTCATCTTTCTGCTTGATAATGTAATGGAATGGAATTTAGCACAAATGGATCAAAGAAAACTGTTAACATACCAACTAGATCACATTATTCATTGTAATTAAACATTTATGTGATAAATTCCTATATCAATGCCCTTGTTTTCAACAGCATCCTATTATCTTTGGCTACCAGAGGACATAGCTCTTTCTGACATATGGATAAACTTATCCCAAAGTGGGCTTAACCTTAATGGAGCAAAACTAAACAGAGGCAAAATCTATAGCTGGTGATAGACATCAGGTAAGAAGGTGACACCATATTCGGTTTAAGATCTTAGCTTTATAGTTTCCCAAAGTAGATGTGGCTGAATGTTGAGGACATTTGGGGGGGGGGATTAGAGCAAATAATTTGCCAGATTATGAATATATACTTTTCTTATTCTGAATACTCTGTGATGTTCTTTTTCATGCCTGTTAATTCCATCATATAAATGAAAACTCATCACATTTCTAAGCTTCTTCGTACCAGTATCATAACACAGCGAATTAAGCCAGTTCTTGTGATGCTGGCATCCCATATTAGCACCAGTTCAAGTCCCATTATCCTAATTTTGATTCAGTTACCTACTATTGCTCCCAGAAAATCAATAGCAGATCACCCAAGTACTTGGCCACTACCATCCATGTACCTGGATATAGTTTTGGCTTACTTCTCACTGTTGCAGTGATTTGAGGAATTGAACAACACAAGGAACATAACCTGTGAGAGAGAGAGAGAGAGAGAGAGACAGAGAGACAGAGAGAGAGAGAGTGTGTGTGTGTGTGTTTATAACTCTGTCTTTCAAATGAATAGAAAAATATTTTAAAAAAACAATTCCACACAGGACCACATCTGTCAGAATCTAATTGTATGATTAAAGTGGGATAAGTAACAACATTCAGTCTATCAGTTAATGAGCTGCTAGTGTTGTAGTTTGTGTATCAAGCAAATCAGGAAATTTAAAACAAAATGGCTAACATCCCTTTTGCCCTAAATTTAAGGTGTGTTTTAGCTGGTTTGGGGAGATAGATTAACAATTTATAATTACAATTTGAGACATGTGAAAGTATTTGAAAGTACAACTAGTCGCCAATACAAGATGCAGATAAATAGACGGTCAAGAAGGTTTACACTGTGGAAATGACTCATCTGGGACTCTAAGTAAGGGAGGATATTTGTGTAATAAAGAGAGACATAAAAAAGATACCAGAGGGCCTGGTGGGATAGCAGAATGGTTAAAGTCCTCACCTTGCACGTACCAGGATCCTATATGGTCGCCGCTTCTAATCCTGGTGGCCCTGCTTCCCTGCTTGTGGCCTGGGAAAACAGTCGAGGACGGACCAAGGCCTTGGGACCCTGCACCTGCATCGGAGACCTGGAAGAGCTCCTGGCTCCTGGCTTCGGATCAGCTCAGCTCCAGCCATTGTGGCCTCTTGTGGTGTGAACCATCGGACAGAAGAGCTTCTTCTCTGTCTCTTCTCCTCTCTGTATATCTGACTTTGTAATAAAAGTAAATAAATCTTTAAAAAAAGATGCCAGAGAAGTAGTAGGCAGCAGCTTGTTGTGCCTGGTGTGTGGATAGTTTCAAGGGAGAAAGTTAAAATAGATTAAGCCAGAATGGTGTGCTGGCACCAAGCCAGGAATGGTCTTAGAGGGTTGGAATTCTCTCACAGGTGATGGTGGTCCAGGTGACCAGGTGTGAAGAGTCAAAAGCATGGAGGGGATACAATCGGGCCTTTCACATAATTGCTAAACATAAATAGCAAGCAAATTGTAAGTTGGAGAATGGAAAACAATTTGTAACAGTTTGTAGCCTTGGTTTAGCAAAACCCAATGAACTGGAATCCAAACCAAAATTACGTGCACAAGTGATGTGTCGCCATATGTAGAGATGGTTGGTTGCAATTACTACATCTTCTGGTAAAGTATAGTATGCAGTTCCATAATACATCGTGGTAACCTTTTTCAGAGATGTTTCTATTGTCTGAGATAAGGATGACTTATTTTTGACTGAGTGTGTAAATTTGATGCCAGGTGCATAGCTGAGATCCATTGCTTGATTTATGTAATATTTAAAGATGGCATAGGAGACAATAAAGCTATGTTTCGCAATATACCAGAGTCTACCTTTGACAGGGACCATGGCATTCTTGCTGCAAAATTAGTAGACAGGTGGAAAAAAACAGTAACCAACAGAGCTTGTAATGCTTGAATAATTAAATCAGCTTAGATTAAACCCAAGAATCTATCTTATTCTGAATTCTATGTCATGACCAAATATTAACAAACATCAGATTTATATTCAAATTACGACCTTCTACGTTTTATTTAGAAAGTTTAGAGATTAGTATTCCAAAAACAATTTTGGGACTTGAATTTCTAGTACTATTGCAGACTAACAGAGTGCTGTATAAATCTTTCAGGTTTTTTAAAAAATTATTAACTTTACAGTTATAACTCTTAAGTGTTTACTCCAAACACAGTCGTTGTTCTCCTCCTTTTCAGCTCTTATAGCTGAGGGCAAAAATTCTGTTAATCACAAATTGAATTCTGCAAAAATGTTCAAAGGCAAAGGTTCATAGTGACTTTCAAAAATAACATTTGAAGCAAAACATGGGTATAGTTTCCTGTGTTTTGATACAAACACGAAATTAGGGCATAAAATTAAAACCGCTTACCATTTTTCTTGCCATTCATATATTAAATATGTTTGTACGTTAATATTCTTACTTTCATATCAGTCTAGAGAGAAAACAAACTGTTTCAAAACTGGGGACGCTGAACTCGAGTCATCCTTCTCAGGTTGTGTAAAAACAGGCTAACTGAATTCGATTATTCTCTCCAATGCAGAAAGAAGTCCATGAATGTACTTCCCTTCCACTTTATACGGCACAGAAATGATTTCTGCTCCTTCAGTGATGATATGAAATATATTTTTGGTCTCTGTTAGTTGACATGCAAATGTTCCCACTGTATCACAAGTGAAAACTCATTAAAGCCTCTGGAATGCAATTGTGTTATCTCCCAGGAACACAGAAAATGACATTAGTCATCACTCCAGTGCATTTTCATTTGCTCACACAGTGAAATCATTGCCCTACCCCCATACCCCCCAGGTTTCCACGGAAAATTTTCATATTTTATTCCAGTTCCATCAGACAAAAGCTCTCGGTATCTATTTATCATGAAGATTTTAAATTTACATTGCAAAATGCTGCCACATAATCTTATATACAACCATGGAAACTCTTGTTTCTGAATCTGTCAGGTAAGACAACTTCGCAGACACTGTTAAAAATACTCCAGAAAGAATGCTTGTATAAATCAGACAAAAGACAAAAATATAACTAAGGTGAAATATCATCTGAAAATATATCATTTCCTGCAATATTTTTCTTATGTTGGTAAAGTAGTTCCTTCTTCAAAGGAAAATTCTTGGTTTTGTTCATATTTTGTTAATGTGCGTATGATTCATATATGTTTGGGCATATCTTATTTCAATTTCCCTTAAAGAGTTTCCCTAATTCTATGTATTATCACCACCAAATCTTGAAGCTAGAACAAATCTAGTGTTGTTTCTATCAATTTGGCTTTTTTTTGTATAAGAACACACATCTTTTTATAGAAAAGTTTGTTGGTACTTTAAGGATATTAACACTTTGTTGTTTGTTTGACAGCTGTACTTCCATTTAGTTATCTTGCCATACTGTGATCTGTTTTCTTTCTTGTAATGACTATGTAAATTGAACTCTACTCTTTAACTTTCACTCTCCATGCTGAGTGGTGATTTTTCTGCCTGAAGATAATTAATAACTAAGTTATCCATTTTTATTTCTACTTTATGTTCATTTTAAAGTTTTAAATGATGAATTTGGTGCATTTTGTATTTATTGGAGTGAATTAGAAATCATCTTTTATTCACATCAACATGAGAATTTAGTAACTATAACTTTATCGAATAATTGCTTTTTTCTCTCTGTTTTTCAGGTTTTGTTAATTTATTTGAAAAGCTGGTTTTCATCTTCTGGTAGCTTTCCAAATACACCCAGCAACCTGATATGGGCCAGACTGAATCCATGGGCCAGAATTCCATCCAGATTTCCCATGTGGGTGGTAGAGATGTAATATTTGAGGCATCATCTTCTGTTTCTCAGGCTATGCGTTAACAGGAATCTGGAATTTAAAACACAGTTGGTAGATGAATCCAAGCACTCTGATATGGCTTGTGGGTGACACTAGCGACAGTCACATGCCAAATGCCCAACCCTTTTTGTTCAAGAGTGTCTTTCTTATTAGAGGTGTCATAGTCATTATCAGTTATTGTTCTGGATTATCTATGAATCATTAGGTTGTATTTAAATGGTATTTAAATTGAAATAAATTGAAACTTATATATGACACTCAGAGGAAATTTGAATTTTAACTTAGCTTATTTCTAAATGTATCTTGTTTTCCATGACAAATGTGTTTTCTTTACCATACTAAACCTTTATTTTTTTTTTCTGATTTGTGTGTTTTATTTTTTTTCTTCATTAATTACATTGTATTATGTGACACAGTTACATAGGTACTTGGGTTCTCCCCACCCCTCCCCAAACCCTCCCACCATGGTGGATTCCTCCACCTTGTTGCATAACCACAGCTCAAGTTCAGTTGAGATTCCCCCATTGCAAGCGTATACCAAACATAGAGTCCAGCATCTTATTGTCCAGTCAAGGTCAGTTCAACAGATAGAAAGCGAATTTTCTTGGATTTGAGGGGGATTATATAAAATACAATCTACAATTAATACTTTAAATATATGTATACATTACTGTTCTATGTCTGTGTGCATTCGTTTGTTAGTTTATTCTGTCATTCATTAGAGGCGGAACTTATGTATCTGATTATGGCCTCACTACTTCCCTGCTGTGTTATCTTACACCTTTTTCTCCTAAATTTCTCTGGAAATTGAGACACAATTACAGATCTCTTAGGGTGATTTGCCCTTCAAATGAGTTCATTCATGTACAGTGCTTAGAACAAAGCCTGTCATAGATAAGCAGTGTAAGGACTGCTTTGTTGCTGTCATCATCATCCCGTTTTGTTGGTTATAACTTCCAAAGTAAAGATAGATAGCAGTGGTTCAAGAGTTATTATATTTCTCTGTATCTTAGGAGTATATCCTTTAGAGATATTTTCTATATTAAACTTCATCTATGTATATGTATTTAGAAATATCTATCTCTGTAAAGATTATTGTATATAAATTTATATTTTATTAAATAATAAATATAATATAAATATATAATACACTATACATAAGTATATATTTTTTATTTTTTTATTTTTTAATTATTTATTATTTAACTTCATTAATTACATTGTATTATGAGACACAGTTACATAGATACTTGGGTTCTCCCCACCCCTCCCCAAACCCTCCCACCATGGTGGATTCCTCCACCTTGTTGCATAACCACAGCTCAAGTTCAGTTGAGATTCCCCCATTGCAAGCGTATACCAAACATAGAGTCCAGCATCTTATTGTCCAGTCAAGTTCAACAGCTTCTTAGGTATACCCTCTCTGGTCTGAAGACAGAGCCAGCAGAGTATCATCCCAGTCAATTGAAAGCTCCAACATACCATCAGCAAAAATTTACATCATTATGGAATTAATTGACATAGTAATGAGTAACCAATATGTTAAAGATAAATGCGAGTTCCCAGCCACCTTCTGTGACCACCTCACCTATACTTCAATTTTAGTTTATACACAACATATAACATTCAAAACATAACATGTTATACATAATATCATATCCTCTTAAATTAAGGCAAACATGTGGTATTTAACCTTTCGGGATTGGCTCATTTCCCTTAGCATTATGGTTTCCAGTTTGGCCCATTTGGCCACAAAGAACTGCATTTTGTTTTTTTTAATAGCTGAGTAGTATTCCATGGAGTAGATGAACCATAGCTTTCTTATCCAATCCTCTGTTGATAAGTATATATTTTTAAAGATTTTATATTCTAAAGAATATGTATATATATATTTCTAAAGATTATTTATTCATTGGGGAATCATAGTTAAAGAGAAGGAGAGTTAGCAGGCCGCCGGGTAAGTCGCAGAGCAACCTGGATATCAACTGGCATCCATGCGGGATGGTGGCATCACGTGCAGCACTCTCACCTGTTATGCTACAGTTACAGCCCCAATCTGTATTTTTATATTACTAAATATTTTAAAGAAAATCTTAAGCATTTGGAAATTTGTACTTTAAATTTGTATATATCTGCAAAAAGTATATTTTTCTACATCCTACAATATTATTAGAACAACTGTCAGAAATAATAATTCCTCATTGTCTTCTAAATCTTCTAAGCTCCTATTCATATTTAAATTTGGATGAAATATCTCTCTTTTTTCTGGCTGATATGTTAAAGCGTATGTCTCATCAAGGACCAGGCATTTAATTTAATTGTAATGTTTCTCTGGATTTAATCTAGAATCATTTCCATTTCTTCTTTTAATGCTATTGGAAAATAATGACCTACCTTGAGATTTTGTGTGATTATTTATTCGTGGTGTAATTTTACGTTATTCTGACACCCTTGCATTTTTCTGTAAGTGGTAGTTGAAGCTAAATACTTTATTGGATAAACATTTTTAGGAACAACACTTTAAGGAGCATTTTAATTTACTGCATTTTGTCTTATTTGTGGTCCTCTATGAAGCATATAATATGAAGCAGAAGTAGAATGGTAAAAAATTATTGAGCCATGCAGATTTTGTTGTATGTGATATAGTGTAATCCTATAAAGTCACTGGTTCAATTCCCAACTGCTCCAGTTCTGTTCCAGCTCCCTATTAATGGCCTGACAATGTGATGGAAAATGCCCAAGTGTTGGAAAATGGCCATTACACCCATATAAGAGACCTGGATTCTGGTTTCAGCTTGGCCCAGCCCTGGCCACTGTGGCCCTTTCAGGAGTGAACCTACACATGGTTCACTTTCTGTGGATCCCCCTATATCTTTGTAACTCTTCCTTTCAAATTAACAAATAAAATAAAATCTTAAAAAAGAATCTATTGGGTCGAATTTAAGTAGAGAGTAGAGGGGAGATGAGGCTAGAGAGGCCAAAGATACTCCAAGATCTGACTTTTTTAAAGAGAGAGAAAGCAGGATTGAGTAGCTGGACTTTTAGACTGTAGCGTAATTTGGAGAACAGATTGGCTAAGCCAGGTCAATATTTACTGGAAGGAGCCTAGGCAGATATGGATTCAGTTTGATGTTGTGTTGGATGCTTGAAATAATGACAGCTGGAGGCTGCGGCCCCCTCCAGTCCTCTCAGCAGGGTCTCTCTGGCAGGGCCATCTGAGCAGCACTCGCTGGCTACTACGCATCCTATCAGAAGGTGTATGCTACTTTTAACTGTTAGAAACACTCAGGTTATTTCCCTCAAATAGTCACAACTGCTGGGGTCTAACTGATCTAAAGCCAGAATCTTCCTCCGGGTCTCCCGTATGGGTGCAGGGGCCCAAACACTTGAGTCATCCTCCACTTCTTTCCCAGGCCCTAAGCAGGGAGCTGAATCAGAAGTGAAGCAGCTGGGACATAAATCAGCACCCATAAGTCTTATTACATGAGATAATACAGAAATATATGAATATGTAACAACAACAACAAAAAAGAAACACTCAGGTTAAAGATGTCCTGATATGATAATATATTTTACCTTAGATTAAAAAATAATATGAAGTATATGTGGGCAGCATAGCAAAGCCCAGTCCTCTATCAACTTTTCATTTTAAGGTTTTGTTATGTATTAATGATTGCTGCCTGAATTGGGGGCTGTAAGATGGTAATTTTCTACACCCACTCATTCCTCTCATTTTCCCAGATTACCTGTGCTATTGGCATTGATTTTATTTTCTGACAGAAATTTATGTGGAAAGTTCATGTATTTTGAAATGCTCAAACTGTTTTTTTGATATTTCTGTTCCATACAATCTCACAAATGTTTTGAATTCAATAGGTCCAAAATAAATACATCTTTTTCAAAATCTAACTTTGTTCTTCTGCATGTCTAACCTCAGGGAATAGCAAGCCCATCCATACAATTATCAAGCCTAGACCCAGGGCATTATCCATCATTCCTTGTTTCCCCTCATTCCCATATCCAATCAGCCACCAAGTTACACCAATGCAACATCTTGATGTTTCTCAAATACAACCCATACTCTATATCCTTATTGCCAGTGGCACAGTCATGATTCTGGCCTTCATAATTTCACTTCTGAGACTACAACATGTCTCTGAAGTGGTACCTTATGACTGTTCTTGTTTTCCTCTATCAAAACACCAGAGCAAACCCAGCAAAATTTGTCAATTTTGCCAGCCTGATCCTGTTATTTTTCTGTATAAATTCTTTCACTGAGTTTTCATGATTTTTAAGCACTTCCAGCACCTTTAATAATAATGTAATTTCCTCGGGGTCTGGCACGATGGCACAGTGGCTAAATCTTCACCCTGCATGTGCTGATGGGATCTCATATAGGAACTGGATTGTGTCCTGGCTGCTCCACTTCCCATTCAGCTTTCTGTTTGTGAAAAGTGGTAGGGGATGGCCCAAAACCTTGGGATGCCACACGTATGTGGGAGACCTGCAAGAAGCCCATGACTCCTAGCTTCAGATTAGCTAAACTCCGGCTGTTGGGGCCCCTTGGGGTGTGAATCAGTGGTCAGAAGATTTTTCTGTCTTTCCTTCTCTCTGTAAATGTAGTTTTCAAATAAAAATAAGTAAATATGTATGTATGTGTGTATGTATATAAATATATATGTATGTATGTAATTTACTTATCAGTGACACTGTTCTCCCATTTATAACTTCACTGGGTACTTTATCACCGTAGATTCCTGTTATTTAATATGTTTAAATTAGTTAAAATGGATGACTGTGCTGTATTCTTTGCAACTTCCACTATTTGCAGCTGCTTTTGGTCTCTTTGGTATATGCTTTGATTCTTGGTGAATTTGAACTCCTAGCTATACTAAGAAGATATCTTTATTACCATCTCCTATCAAAAATTCTCTTTGACTTAAGTGATGGCTGATTGAACCCTTTCTTCTCTATATTTTTGTAGATTTTCATGTGCATGCCAACAACATTGCTTATTCTGTGGCTGATCACAGGTTATTTGTGTAACTGTTTCTCCCACTTAACTGTGTCTCAGTACCCTCACACAAATTACACTCATGGTTGGGAGGGAAGACAATACACAAACTTTATAAATAAGTTGAATATGTATTTCAGGGAGGTAATAAAATATGATGGAGGGAAGAAGACAGACAGTGAGAGCTCAGGGAACGCTGAGGATGTGCTGCCGTACGTAAGGAGCTCAGGAAAGACTTCACTGGAGAGAAGTGTGGGGATATTGGGGCAGCAGGGAATGGGGATATTTGGGGAAAAAGTGATCTATATGTTTTGAGTGACACATTTTTAAGAGATCACTCTGGAATCTGTATAAAACAAGCTGTGTATATATATATATATACATATATGCATATATGTGTCACCACATATATATTTATTGTGGGTCTATTTCAATAATATAGGCTATTAACATTATTATTTGGGACAGAATTACAAAGATAAAAGTGAAAAGTAGGCAAGTTATTAAATATTGTGAAGTAGCACCCACAAGATTTGCTGATGCATTGGATTTGGAGCAAAATAAAAAGGAAAGGAATGAGTTATAGTAATGACTGATAAAAATGGCAGCTAATGTGTTTTGGATTCAGTGTATATCCAACATTGTTAAAGATTTCATGAGTTATCAGCTCATTTAATTCTCAGAAGAAAATGAGAAAACGGTTACTGAAACATATTTATTAATTAAGGCCCAGAGAGAAGTGACATGCCTGTGAAAAGTACGTAGGCGATCCAGGACTTAAGCAAAGCCTTTCTATAGAACATTAAAGAAATGCTATATGGCAGTTGCATGATTTGATTATACCACTGTGAGTCAAGTTCCATGGGGAAAAAGAGGGTAGTGTTTATGTGAGATTGGCAGTTAAAGTTGCCTGTGGCTACCGAGAGAGCAGCAGTGATGTACAAAGACGTCTTTGCTACTCCAGCCCATTTAATCTTTCCCCTCTGCAGGAGATAGGAAACCTCCAAACTTCACTGATGTTCCACACAGAAATATTCAGCAGACAGAATTAGACATAGGGATAAATACAAGCACTGTAGTTCACCCATCCTTAGACACATGCCTTATCTTTTTAAAGAGATGCTATAATTTGTCAAACCAAATGACTGAAGTGAGGAAATTTCATTGTTTATTGGATTATCACATTATGAAAATATTGTGTACCTCATATGAGCAGATAGATTAATTGGCAAACTTGGAGTGATCAGAGATGGTCAGTCAGCACATCTCTGAAGAGAGGAGAGACAGAGAGGAAGATCGTCTGTCCAATGGTTCACTCCCCAAGTGGCCACAATGGCTGGAGCTGAGCCATTCCGAAGCCAGGAGTCAGGAACCTCCTCCAGGTCACCCACGCCGGAGCAGGGTCCCAAGGCTTTGGGCCATCCTCGACTGCTTTCCTAGGCCTCAAACAGGGAGCAGGATGGGAAGCAGGACTGTCTGGATTAGAATTGACACTTATATGGGATCCTGGCATGTGCAAAGTGAGGACTTTAGTTACTAGGCTACCACCCCGGACCCAGATCCCTGAGGCTCTTTGCAGCTTTTCACATCTGTCACGTGGCCAACTACTCTAGGAAGCCACGATAATGCTTCGGTCTCCTCTCAACTACTTTCCTGAGCTGCAATCATTGATGAATGTCTGGGAACACGGCATCACTCACCTCTGGATATATGGGCGATTTACTGCCTTGAGTGGGAAGGGCCAAAAGCCTAGAATTTCCATATTGGGCTCTCCCTCACATCCCTGTTGTCTTCTATCTGTGATTCTCAGCTTGATGGCACATTTTTCACACCACCCAGAGAGGCAGTTGTCGAAGTTTGGAGACATTTGGATACTTATAAGTGGGGAGTTTGGGCTTCTGACATTAGTGAGTGGGAACTTGGTACAGCTGAATATGTTACAGTGTACACAGGTGCCCAAAAAAGTATTGGTCCTCAGATATCACTATATTTTAGTCTCCCCAAGAAACTGTTCAACCCATCTGAACAATAAGTAGCTGGACTCTATGCTTGGTATATGTTTGCAAAGAAAGAATCTTGATTGAATTTGAGCTGTAATACTGCATCAAGGTGGAGGAATCCACCAGGGGGGAGGGGCGTGGGGAGGGCTGGGGGGAATCCCAGAGCTTATGAAACTGTGTCACATAATGCAAAATAATTAATAAAAAAAGATATCACTATATTTTGAGGTTGCAACCTTTATGGGCATGGCTCAGGCTGGGCAAAGGGGTAGATTGCGTCTCTTAAGAAACTGAAGAACTAAAGAACCTGAGTTGACACTATTCTGCTGTTTTGATGAAGGAGTCAGCAGAATCAATTACATATTTTTGCCAGAGAAAATGAAATTGACAAAAGTAGTCTCTTTTTCCAATAGTGAACAGTGGCACACGGTTGCTCAGGAGGAAATGATCATAATATATTATAATGGAAATAGTATTTTTGAAAGGATGCTCAGAACTGTAGCCACTACTTTTAGCTTCTAACTCTGAAGTAAATAAGCATATGCCCTAAAGTTTCTCTTTCTCTCATTTCTCTCTGGCTCTTCCCCTGTTTGTTTCCCATTCTCCCTCCACCCCACCCCTCCAAAAAGTGAGTTTTAGTCATTTATGCATCTACCTATGACTGGCTTTATCAGAACAAATCTGAAAGGCATATTGGATATTTTGTATGTCACTTAAGGCAAGTTTCAATTAAATTGATTTAAGAACTGGTGGTAAGGAGAGATATGACCTAGTGGTCTACAGTTCCACTAAGGTGATTTTTTATGAGGGAAAAGTTGAATTGGAGGAACAGTGAGGGCTCTGTATTTTGGTGAGTCAGGAGGTAAAAATGTAGACAACTTGGTATAAAGTGTGCATGCTGGTTTTGCTACACAAAACAAGATCATTTGTAGGCCAACATGTTAAGCCCTTTGTTGCTCAGATAATTCCAAACAATTAATTTTGGTATGTTTCCCACAGTTATAGCAATTATGCTTTTTGTTACTAAGGACACATTAGTTCAAGAACACCAGGATGATAGGCACAGTGGGCAGTGCTGTACAAATTTAAAAAGCTACAGATTTGGGCCCGGTGTGATAGCGTAGCGGGCAAAGTACTCGCCTTGAATGCACAGGAATTCCATATGGGCGCCGGACGGAAGATCTTCCTCTCTGCTTCTCTCCCTCTCTGTATATACGCCTCTCCAATAAAAATAAATAAATCTTTAAAAAAAAACTACAGATTTACAAATTGGTGAGAATGTCAACTCAAATGCAGTTTACATCACATTCACACAGATTTCCTGCCGTACCAGTCAGTGCGAAAGGTCGAATATATCTAAAAGGTGAAAATAAGGTGATTCCCAGTTCCAACGAAACTGTATCACATAATACAATGTAATCAATGAATAAAAAAAAAAAAGAAAGAAAGAAAAGAAGTGGCCAGGCACCCTGATGCTTTTTTGTTTCTCACAAAAACCTAAAGTGTGATGTTCTTGTCTATTTGTAAACAGTATATGCTGCCAAGATCACCACAGCATCTAGAGTTGTGCCCTGCCTGTCATTCTGAAGAAGGTTTGAACCTTGCGACAGGGCAAAGAAGCACTCCAACACTCAGAAGTGGCAGGGTAGCGTAGGATCTCACCACACAGAGAAATCCTTCGGAGACTTCTGTTTCTCTTTTTCTCTATTCCACAGGTCTACTCAATGGTTTAATGCACTTGTCCCTTTCTAATTTAATTAGTAAAGGAAGATCATTCACACGACCTACTGAAAAATTCAATGAGAGCATTTCTTAAACATTTGCTATGACCCAGGTACTGGGATGAGCACATTAAAGCATCACAATAAGAATTCTCTGAGACATTTCTCTGTCAGTAAATGTCTCCTGAGACTAATTTATAACATTTAATAAGGTGATCTTTTTCCAGGAAAAAAATATGTTAAAGCATTGTATTCTGACAGTAACCCAAATACATCTCTCATAATTTAAGAGACTGGCTTTTGTCTGAAAATCTGTCAGCGAAGGGGTCATAGTTAATAATTCTCCCTGCACAGCATGAACTCATCTGCCATCCAGAACAGTGTATTGAAATGAAACAACCATAAAGTTAAGATGGAGCTCTAAACAGAGGCACCATTGGTGGGACAGCTGAACCCTACACTGCATTCTGTACTGTCCCTTAGAAAGCATTCTTGTAAGGGCTAAATATACAAGCTGTGAGCTAACTTCAGAAGGAGAGCAATGTTTTCTAAGAGAAGCACAGTACACGTTTGGTGAATATTGGAAAAGACGGTGCACATGTAATTGTCTTTGGATATCTGGAACACTTTCTCTGATAATACTTAATTGACAATTATTTTATTCAGTATTTAGAGAAAATGGATGCTATCACTAGTCACTTAACTGCTATGATGCTTTCAGTTGCCTAACTTTAGAAATCTTTCCTTTAAAGAAATATCAACCTAAAGGTGATATTGCCCCTAGTCAAGGGCATTTGGAAATATCTGAAGCTATTTCAGTTTTCCACAACTGATATGCAGATGTATTGAATAAAGGCAAGGGATGCTACTAAACTTGTTTCGATGCATTGGTTAACTCACCACAACAAAGAGTGATCAAACTCTAAGTATCAGTAGTGTAACAACTGAGAAACATTCCTGCAGACTGGGAGGTGCTACTTCACCAAGGAGATTTCTTTGTCTCACCTGCACATCTCAGTTCCATAGGTCAGAGCGATTCTGAAGCTAGATTCCTATGCCAAACATTGGGAAATACTGCTCCTGTGTAGTTTCCATTTTGTGCTCAGTTAGAATATACCTTACCTAGAGAACTCTGAGAAAAATGAAAATCATCCCTTTGTTTTATTGCATATCATGTAACTTACCCAAAAGAGATGCAATCTCCCACACTTACAAACCTATCAGTGCAATACATGGAATCTTGCAGACTCTGCTGTCTTAAGATAATGAATATGGCTTGCTGGTGTCAATGATAGATTACTTCCAAGTTTCAAACAGGAAAACATCAGTTCATCGTTTGGAGACCATATGTCAAATAGAGATTTTCAGGTACCATGACAAAGCTGAAAGCATTTTTTATTCTTTCAGCATTAAGAAAGATGAGCTGTAATAGATATTTTTGATGAAATGGGACGTTACTGACGTCACTTTGTGCCCCACTCACCCACCTTTTCCAGACCAAACTGAAAAATCAATGCGTTTAGTTTCCATTGAATCTAAGTGTCTTAAGAAATCCAAACTGCCATCTTAGTAATAATGGCTACACAATTGATAAGTATGTTGCCAATACAAATAAAACAAGCAACAGGTAAGAAGGACCTCCAGTAATCATTGTTTTGTTACTGCTCAGTGATTCCTGCACTGACTGCACTCTGATTCCAAACCACATGTTGCTGACTGCTCACAAAAAATGAATGAAACAAAACTATTCATTGACACAACTAAAAATAAACACTGTGGGATAAATAGCACAGGCTTTGGAATAACACAATACTGGATTCTTTATTATCTCAGCCATCTCAGGCTGAAAGTTTTCAAAACTTCAACTCTTTAACCTGTATGGTGGGAATAATAAAATTCATTTCATAGGCCTACTACAAAGTTAAACAATGAGAAAATGCACATGAAATGCTTAGTGTATAACAGATGAATGCAAATTGTAGCTGCTAACAAAAGCGTATTTATTTACTCTTTTTTTCCACTAATTAATCTTTAGGCTCTAATTTATAAATTCAAAATAAATTTCCACAGAATGCCATTATATTTAAGACTTTATGATTTACCTATTAGTTCTGTTATTATTATTCTGCAATTCTATCAGTGCTATTTTAACTTATTGAATTCTAGTGATTTAGAGAATAGATGACTATAAGTATCATAATTTTTATATTTGTAAAAGAGTGGTTATGGCAGGAGTTACGTACAAAAGGCAAGAAGTATAAATGGTCATTTTCAGCCTATTCACACTACCATCTTAGTGCATTTTTGCTGCTATGGTATAATGAGAATGGACACTTACTTTTCATGGTTTTAGAGTGTGAGAAGTTCAAGGACAACATTCTGGGTTCTTTTATGTCCTCCAGTTATGGAACGTGAAAAGACAAAAGGGACCAAACTCACTCTGTCAAAATCTATCACAAGGGTACCTAGCCTCATTGAGAAGGCAGAAGTCTTCATGGGCTATCTGTTGAAGAGCCCAACTTCTAATTCTACTAATTCTACATGCTACGTATTCGAATGTACATATTCTAATGTACATATTCTAATGCTACATATTCTAACGTACATATTCTAATTCTAATGCTACATATTTGTAGCATTTGAATTTGGGAGTGGACACATCCAAACCATAGCAGATAATGAAACATGAGTAGAAACCTGTCCCTAATTGGTAGAGCAAAAGAAAGCCAGCCAAAGTACATGATGTACGATTCTGTTTGTGTAAATTGCAAGAACAAGTAAAAATAAAATGAACTGTTGGAATCAGGAAAATGTCCCGGGATGTGTGTGTTTGTGTGACTGTGCATGTGCATGCCAGAGTGTGTTGCAGAGTGAAAGAGATCTCAAGGGAGCACAGAAGGGACCGGAGGTGGTGATGCTGAGATAATCATGTTTATGCATTTTCTGTTAGATGGAACTTTTTATTTAGTCTTTTACAATATCTGAATACATAATCATTAGAAAACAGATATTTTGGGCTTGGCGGCGTGGCCTAGTGGCTAAGGTCCTTGCCTTGATCCCATATGGCCGCTGGTTCTAATCCCAGCAGCTCCGCTTCCTCTCTGTCTCTCCTCCTCTCAGTGTATCTGACTTTGTAATAAAAATAAAATAATAAATCTTTAAAAAAAAAAGAAAACAGATATTTTTTATTAATAATTTATTGTCAGTAAGAAAGACTGGCTAATGGTAATTTTCAGTAAAAACCCTTACAAGACCATTGCATCACAAATATACAGACACTATAAAAACTGTGTCTTGGTGGTTTTGGTTCTACACAGAGATGCAGAAGGTCCCCTTTACACTTTCCAATAATGAAAAATGTTTATAATTCTAAAATAAAGCAACCCATTTAAGACATGTCCATGTATCAGATCTTTTCCCATCTAACGTACAGCTGGAAATAAATGACTATTGAAATGTAGTAATGAAATGTCATACATCAGTGGAAAACAACATATAATGAGGCCCTGGTTATATTTAAAAATCAGGGTGCTAGGTAATGATACTAACACCACCAAGATTCAGTTGGAAACAAATGCACAATGTATTTTTAAAAACCTAGTTCAAACTATGAAAAAAATCAAATCTGTACATAAAATTTACAAAAAAAGAAAAGACAGGAAAATTAAAGTAATCAAATCTATATAAATACATGAGTCATGCTAACAAGACAGTGGGACTGATTTTTTTTCCATTATTTGAACATGGACAGATGTAAATACAAAAGAAGACGTTTAGAAATGAAACAGCTAAGGACAGTCTCATCCAATTACAGTAGGTTAGGACACTGAAAATGGCTGACATGTCAAGTGGCGTGTGATTCAGTGCAGCCATGCCCATCCCTGTCTTTCCAAGAAACCTTTAGAGGAGAAGCCTTCGCAGCCATACAGCGCCCGCGAAAGCCTGTCTGAAGCGCAGTCTCTTAGCTCCTTTCAGTCTGAATCATGTGATGACAATGGGTATCACTGGGATACATCGGATTGGATGCCAAGCGTTCCTCTACCAGACATCCAGGAGTTCCCTAACTATGAGGTGATTGATGAGCAGACACCCCTGTACTCCACAGACCCGAATGCCATCGACACAGACTATTATCCCGGTGGTTATGACATCGAGAGTGATTTCCCACCGCCACCGGAAGACTTCCCTGCGCCTGATGAACTTCCCCCCTTACCTCCAGAGTTCAGCGATCAGTTTGAATCCATTCACCCTCAAAGAGACATGCCTGCTGCAGGTAGTAGCTTGGGCTCCTCACCGAGAAACCGGCAGAGGTTCCACCTGAATCAGTACCTGCCCAGTTTCTATCCCACCGATATGCCTGAACCTCAAAAAAAAGGCACTGGTGACAACAGTACTTGTCGAAAACAGATAATTTTGTATGTGTTACATATATTTTCTTTCACAAGTTTTAAAAGTTCTGTTGCATATAATTATGAACAAAAAATCAATTAAATTATATCACACATGCACACACACACAAACACACACACACACATCAGTTATAATCTTAAAAGTTACAAAAAAGAGGGCCCTGTGCGTTAGCTCAGCAGCTAAGGTCCCCGCCTTGCTTGCATCAAGAATCCATATTGGCGCTGGTTCTAGTCCTGGCGGCGGCCCCACTTCCCATCCAGTTCCCTGCTTATGACCTGGGAAAGCAGCAGAGGATGGCCCAAAGTCTTGGGACCCTGCACCTGTGTGGGAGACCTGGAAGAAGCTCCTGGCTCCTGGCTTCGGATCAGCCCAGCTGTAGCCGTTGAGGTCACTTGGAGAGTGAATCATCAGATGGAAGATCTTCCTCTCTGTCTCTCCTCCTCTCTGTATATCTGACTTTGCAATAAAAATAAAAATAAATCTTTTTTAAAAAGTTATAAAGA
The DNA here is from genome assembly GCF_030435755.1 of Ochotona princeps. Lineage (NCBI taxonomy): Eukaryota > Metazoa > Chordata > Mammalia > Lagomorpha > Ochotonidae > Ochotona > Ochotona princeps. The sequence goes on from NC_080865.1 coordinate 98,385,041, forward strand.
ATCTCATGTGAATTTGAACTGTGGTAATGCACCAAGGTGTAGGAATCCACCATGGGGTAGGGTTTGGGGAGGGGAGGAGGGAATCCCAGTACCTATAAAACTGTGTCACATAATGCAATTTAATTAATAAAAAACAAATAAATAAATAAATAAAAATAAATTTTTGAAAAATTATAACAAGGGAAACGTGTAAGTATGATTATTTATAATATGCTATTTAATATAGAAATGAAACTTGTCATTTAAGGTATAAAACAATGTGTGAAATAGAGCTGTTATAATATATTAATCTTACATTCAATATATGTGAGAGAAAGAGGCCAACAGAGAAACGCCGAAAAAAAGAGATGTCTTTTGTCTTCTGGTTCACTACCCAAATGCTGCCAGATGCTGTGGTTGGGATAGGTGGAAGCGAGGAACAGAAGTTCAAATTGAATCTAGCATGTGGGTGGCCAGAACCCAAATCATAACCTACTAACCCCTGCGGTGTTAGCAGGAAACTGGACTGTGGAGTGTAGTTAAGATTTGAACTCAGGCACTCAAATTTGGGAAGTTGGTATCCTGCAGGATATCTCAGGTGCTACGTGAATTACCCATTGTACTGACTGATTACTTAACGATTGTATTTTAGTGTTTGGTTGGTGGGGTTTTTTTAATTTTTATTTATTTTGAATATCAATACTTTCTCAGATGAAGACTTCACATTTTTTCCCATTCTTTCAGTTCTATACAATCTGTTGATAGAGTTTTGGACTGATTAGCGATAACCTACTCTTTCTAGGCTTATTCTGCTGTAGGAATGTAGAGACACATTTTTTTTATTACGGAAAGGTATTTTTCATCATTTTAAACCTCAGTATTATGTTTTTAATCACTTATACTAAATGTATACTCAATTTAAAAGCATACATTGCACATTAAATAAAATACATTTTAAACATCACTGAAACAATAATGTGATTCTTTTTGTCATTTTTAATACAGTGACATATTCTTCACTTCACATGTGTAATTGAATTTTCTCATCTTAAATGGACCTGATTCCCAGCTTTTTATTTCTGTAGTAATTTGAGGAAAGTTCTCGCAGAGCTTTTCTGTGGCAATTCTGACTCCTTGCCATGGCATGTGTGATGTAGAAGTGTTGTAACATGGTTATTGTTTTTCCAGGGGGAAGCTTAACTTTTCCGCAGAAGAATGTCCTTGAATGTGTTTTATAATCTGAGAATATAACTGAAATTGCTAATGATTAGTTGCATCTGAATGGCAGAACATTTACAAGAACAGCTATGACTGTTTTTGCATCTAGTGATGTCACACTGAAGTTAAACTGCTGGGGATATTTATAATTATGGAAATCTGAAAACGCTTCAAATCCTGACTTAATTTATTGTCTTATAGATACTCTAGATGTAAGATTGGAGAAGTGTTAACAATGAGGGTTAAACTTAAAGGAATGTTGTAACAGTACATATTAAATTGTGGGTAGTATAAAAACTTGAGGAAATAATCTAATATTTGAAAACTGCCAGGGTCCAAGTGAGGACGACATTTCCTTCATGATGAACTGCTGAAGTGTGGGCATTTGTCTTCATTATCTAACTTCACCTTATTTGAGATTATAAATAAAAGTATTAATGAACATTTGTGTTGGAATGAAACACATTCATCAACTTCAGCAAAAATTTGACTGTGGATACAAAATTTTTGTAAATATCAAGAAAAACACTTTAAAAAGAGTCAGCTCATTATATAGAATCCATTCAAATAATGTGTAAATGTTGAGCTCGTAATCCTTCAAACCAATTCAGTTTATAATAAATACAACCATGTGTGGGTGTATGTGTGGATTAACTCACATACCTTGTTCTGTAGAAGCAGTTGAGAGCATTTCCCAGACACTTCTGAAGTAGGACCTGCGGGGCATTGCATTCTGAATTTTCATCCCAGTGAGACAGAAAGGCTTTGATTGGATCTTAAGAAAGACAATTTAGTAGGATTTAACAGTATGACTGAAGATGATACACTGAGACTAGACTACAGGGGATGATAGTAGGAGTAGACAAACCATTGGATTGTTGACTTTGAAAAGTAAGAGCAGAATTGAAGAATACACAATGGTTGTTGTCCAGAGCAATAAGATAAGTGGAGTTTCCACCCACTGAGACAGCGAAAGCCACAGAAATAACGCTTGAGAAAATTGTCTGGAGCTCAATTTTGGATGCATTGATTTTTAGATGCTTGTTAAAATTTCACTTAGTCGTTTTTCATTAGACAGAATTGATTAACTATAAAACCCTGATGTTAGTCCAAATAAGATTAAGACAAAAGTACAAACTCTATCTAGCAATATGAGTGTCATTTGGTAACCAAAATCTTGTTTGAATAGTTGAAGAGAAAATGAGAAATGATAAATTTCTGACAAAAATGCAGACAGCTATTTCACATAGTTCTGCTGTAAAATGAAGAAAGTCTGGCAGAATTTTAAACTTTGAGAGCAGTATTGAAATGTTTGCTTGCCTAAGGCAGTGATCCAGGAAAGCGGGTGTAACTTGATGACACATGCGGGGTGCTGCTGAAGACAAAAGGGATGCGATCTGCACCGGTCCTAGAGAGCTTGTTCTTAACCAGAAGTATGGAAAGTCATCTGCAGTATTAAGAAACAAGAGGATGCATGGCCACAGACACACGGAAAGGTGTACATGAGAAAGAGGGAACTGGGCGCAGTTAGGACTGCTTCTGTATTCTGCAAAGTGTGAGAATGGGAAATAAAGAATTAGAAGCTGGATGAGGGGAGGTTAAGCAGGATATGGTCTTTTAAGAATGTAATAGAGAGATAAATGTGGTTGAATATCTGTCAAACAACTTCAGCCAGTATGCCATGAATTAAAAATCGACTTTTCTGCATCTGTATTTGTATTCAGTGCTGCTTAGTATCTAATATTATTGAGTCAAGCTCTTTGTTAAGTACTTTGTCATCATTATGTTACTTAATCATAAAAATAAATTTGTCGTGTAAAAACTGCTTTTCACATTTGCAAAAGAGGACACAGAGTCTGTGATGTACCTTTTCATAAGTTAGTAGAACTGTTAAACCGAAGAACCACTGTTAAATGATAATCAGAGGGCCCAGTGCGATCAGCTCAGCAGCTAAAATTCTCTCCTTGCATGCGCAGGGATCCCATATGGGTGCTAATTAATGTCCCGGCTGCTCCACTTCCCATCCAGCTCCCTATTTGTGGCCTGGAAAAGCAGTCGAGGTTGGCCCAAAGCTTTGGGACCCTGCATCCACATGGAAGACCCAGATGGAGTTCCTGGCCCTGGCTTTGGATCGGCGCAGCTCTGGATGTGCAGCCACTTGGGGAGTGACCCAGCAGGTAAAAGCTCTTTTCTCTCTGTCTCTCTGTAAATCTGCTTTTCCAATAAAAATAAGATAAATATGTAAATAAAAAAGGCAATTAAATAAAAAAAACAACAACCCCCTAGAAAAACCAGTTAGTGTATGTCCAAAGCGGTAGACTTTAACTTCACAGAGAGCATTATAGGGCTTTATCAGCACTTTCGATTTTAATCAACATGAGCTATATACTTTAAATTCCAATATTTCTGCAAAGGAGAGTTTGAGAGGACACATGTTGACAGATTAATGGTCCCCTGTCTATAGATGCCTTTGATCAAGGAGCTCAATCTGTGACTATGTTCCATTATATAGTGAAAACTATTAAGGTTACAGAGACTGTTGGATTATCACTCCTCCTACAGCCATGTCATTCTAGAAATAATTTAAGATTCCATTCTCACTCTGAGTATATTCAATGTTTCATCATATTTTGTAGGCTAATTTTTATTTATTTTACCATCTGACTCTTCCCTGGATATGTATAGTAATTAGCTTGTTTTTGTGCCATGTATAATTTATCTATAGTCCATGGTTGTACAAAGTAATCTGTCACCTTAATCTGCGTGCAATTGCCTGCAAGTCTATTTAGGATTGGAAGGCAATATTCTTGGTGAAAATCCTGAGAATGCAGAAAAAATTAATTTCTTATTTTCATGTGATACTTATTGCTTTACCGTAGCACAGTGCAGCGTCAGAGATAGGTAACTTTTCACAATCCCAGTGAAGGAGCAATACTCAACAACCAAATGAAAGCAGTTACCCAAAACTCTGACATAAATCCATGCTATATATATTTATCCATTTATCTCTTTTCGTTCTCATTTTAACTGACACACATACATGAACATATTTCTGGAGGGTTATTATGATATTTGAACACATGCATAGGTGTAATGCTCAAATCTTGGTAAAACTTTGTCCTCAAATATTCATAGTTTCTTTTTGGTGTATAAAGTTAAATTTTTTCTTCAAGTTTTAAGAAAAAGATACAATAATGTTATGTCTGATCATTTTTTTCATATAATGGAACACCAGAACTTATTTTTTCCAACTGTAACTGAATATCATTAACCAACTTGTTCCTATCCCTCCTGAACACCTACTCTCCTTAGACTCTGTTAACCACCATTCTATTTTTAATCTTATTGACCATAACTTATTTAGCTTCCACATATAAATTACATCATGTGGGCCCAGCGCGATAGCATAGTGGTTAAAGTCCTCGCCTTGCACACGCCGGGATCCCATGTGGGTGCAGGTTCTAATCCCGGCGGCCCTGCTTCTCATCCAGCTCCCTGCTTGTGGCCTGGGAAAGCAGTAGAGGGCAGCCCAAAGCCTTAGGACTCTGTACCCGCGTGGGAGACCCAGAAGAACTCCTGGCTCCTGGCTTTGGATTGGTTCAGCTCCAGCCATTGTGGCCCTTGGGGAGTGAATCATAGGACAGAAGATCTTCTTCTCTGTCTCTCCTCCTCTCTATATATCTGCCTTTCCAATAAAAATAAATAAATCTTAAAAAAATTTAAAAAATAAATTACATCATGTGATACTTTCTGTATTTCTGTGATTACATAACCTGGTGCTTTTTTATTTCTATCCACCTTTTTGTAAATGACAGCACTTGATCATTTTGGAGGCTAAATACTATGCCATTGCTTATGTGTACTCTATTTTGTTTATCCATTCATCCATTTACAGGAACTCACATTGTTTCCATTACTCAGTGATTGTAATTCATAGCTAAAATTTTCCCTTGGAAATACAGAATGAAGATTGCACTTAGTATAATGGTTTCTACCCTTAATTCTTATTCTGTGTCCTCAAAGGAACCTATTATACATGTTAGACTTCAGCTACATTATGTGTAATAATGAAGATACAAAGGACATCTTCTTAATGCTGGTTTACACACATGCTTCTGTGGTCTCATCCAATGCCCCACAAACAGCTAATAGAAGATCAGGCTACAGGTCTGTACTTTTGGTCTTCTATCTAAAAGCTAAAAAATCTTTTCAATATTTTCTAGGCTGATATATGGTCTCTGGATAACTCTGGATCTTAGAATTTTTGGAGGCAATATTCATTTTCCCCAGAGGACATCAGGAAACCCGGCTTGTAGTGGTGTATTTGCTGTTAATAATCTGTGTGACTTGGAAGCCATGTGCTTCCGCTAGGGCTCAGTTTTTCCCCTTCCTTAAGAATATTGGATTATTTCTACAAATCATTCTCCATGATAGTCTTTGCCAGTAATTGGAAATAATTTTCAGCAAAAGGCCAGACAGGGAATATTTCAGGCTTTGCAGGCTATAATGTCTTTGCCACGACTATTCATTTCTGTCTTCGAAGAACAAAAGCAGCTGTGGAAAATATGCAAAATATTGGCATTGCCTTCCTCACAAACTCAATTTACAAAATATGGTATGTCCTGAATTTGACTCATGAGAGTTAACTTGGTGATCCCTGATCTATGCAGCAGTAAATAATTTTGTTTCAACTCAGTACTTTTTAAATATAACAACATCTAATTTTGTATGTGACTAGCATTAAGATTTTTCTCTATTAACTCAGTTTACTTATGTGCTTCAGCTTATTCTTAAAAAAAAATCTGGATTGAGCAAGATGACTCAATTGGCTAATCCTCCCCTACAAGCACCAGGATCCCATTTAGGCTCCAGTTCTTACCCTGGCTGCCCCACTTCCTATCCAGCTCCCTGCTTGTGGCCTGGGAAAGCAGTCTAGGAAGGTCCAAAGTCTTGGGACCCTGAACTCATGTGGGAGACCCAGAAGAAAGTCTTAGCTTTGGATCTGGATTGGCTCTGCTCCAGCTGTTACAGCGATTTGAGGAATTAACCAGTGGTTGGAAAATCTTTCTCTCTGTCTCTCTTCTCTGTAAAACTGCCTTTCCAATAAAAATGAATAAATCTTTTTTTAAAAAAAAATCCAGTTTGAAGTGTCAGCATCATGACTTAATCTGAGATATCGACATTCCATATGGGCCATGGTTTAAGTCCTGGATGTTCCACTTCTGAACCAGCTCACTTCTAATGGCCTTGACAAAAGAAGCATTCGATAACCAAATGTTCAGATTGCTATCATCGATATGGGAGACACAGGTTAAGCTCTTGGCTCCTGATTTTTGCCTAGTCCAGCACTGGCTGTTGCTGCAATCTGGGGAGTGAAGCAGTGGATTTGCAGGCTCTCTCTATCTCTTTCTGTACTTCTCCCTCTCTCTGTAACTGAATTTCAAATACACATAAATCTTAAAATTAAAAAGAAAAACCTTCAAGACTGGATTAATACTTTGAAGACATGATTGAACTAGGTTTTGTCTTCATCATTTTAAACTTGTACTGGCTATGCATAAATGACATTCAAAGAAAGTTACTTAATAGTTAAAAGATAGAATAGATATATTATCATTTTATAGCATATGTATTTCAATTTTAATTCAAATTTCACATATGAATTAACTGTATCCATAATCCCATCCAATCCATCTGTAATCCCAGCAAATTACTTGTCCTGCATCAAAATCTGCATCAATTACATTTTAAGCTAAGAAAAATAACTTTCAGTAAATGCACAGAAATCTTCAGTTTGATTACTTAACTGTGAAAAATACTTTATAGGGACAGTAAACAGCAGGAATTAAGTGTTCTCGTTTACTTCTGCAGATGGTGAATTGGCAGATGGCCTTTTAGTGATATTTGATTAGGTTCCCAAAAAAGTTTAAAGAAAATCATGTTTAGCATGAGCATTTTAACTAAGAATTAACTTAGGGTCTCTGTGCTGTTACGTCTTCTTCATCTGTAACCTAGCCTTTTCTACCAACTGGAACACTGCTGTTCTAATTATTTTTGGCTGCTATTTAATTTTTTGACAACTCCCAGTGATGAAGATGACCTAGTGTCAGTGTATCGCGAAAGTTTCCATCATCATCAGTTCCCTCAAAAGCAAAAGAAAGCTTTGGGCACATTGTCAAATTGCCCTCAAAGCAAGATTGCAGTCTGGGCTTCTAAATCAGCAAATGTTTCAGATGTTTGTGTTCTCCTTATTTTGTAATCTCGTTCTTTCTTTCTATTTAGTTCTGCCTGCCACTTCACTTGCTCAGTGAGCCGTCATGGAAAATAGAGGGCGTAGGCAGATGATGAACTCACCAGGCACAATGACATTCTCTTTATGTATTGTTCCATCTAGAATTATAAAGAAGCAATCCCAGCTTGAATTTAAGTGTATTTTTCCTTGAAGAAAGAAACAGCAAAATGATTATAAATTTGAGAAGCCATCCATTTGATTTGTGAAATCTTTCTAATAAGATTCTAGCTGGACTCTGTCAATTTTTCACTTATCATAGTTATCATTTTTTTCAGTTCTGTATATCATTTTGTCATTATTGTTCTCTCATGACACTTTTGAGTTTATTTTCATCTAATCACCATTGCATGAATAATATAAATATGTATTTGTTATGTGAGCATATAAATTATTGCATTTATAATAGTATGATTCATTTTTGTAATTTTGCAGTTTGAAATGAAAGTTAATGTATGACACAAAATATTATATAGAGCTCCTGCATACATGTGTGTATAGCTGTATTTGTTTATAACCCTATACCTCACAAAAAGATCTTGGTCAATGCCAATGAGCTGCAGTATGCTCATTGCAATACATAAAGCAATGCTGGAGATGATTTTGGTTGTCATGACCTGGGTTGCAGTAGGACTGGGGAGGTTCCAGTAGCTTGCACTGGGTAGAGAACAACCTTGCTACTAACAAGCCTTTACTCTATAAATTATTCCCTCCCTGGTAAACAAAAAGAGATTTCCAATCAAAATTCTTAAGTACTGCTGAAGTTGCAAAATTTTGGTCTAGTTTAAAAGCATATTAAAATGTTCACATGAAAGTTGAGCAATTGTATATGAAATTCAAGATCATTAAAATAGCACAAATCCTTTTCTTTTTTTTTTATTAATTTCATTGCATTTTGTGACACATTTTTTTATGCACTGGGATCCCCCAAATCCTTTTCATATATATAAAACTTTATGAGAAAGTGCAAGAACCTTTTTGTAAAATGGTACAGAGAATCAGTTCATCTATTATCAACACTGTAAATCAGAGAACATTGTAGCTTTCCAAGTTAATCTGTATTTCCTTGGAAATGAGTGGGAAATTTTAGCTAAATATGTATTAATATTTTTGAAGAGTTTTGCTTTTAAATTTGTAAGGCAGAGTTATTGAGAGCGGGGGCAGTGAGAAGAATCTTCCACCCAGTGATTTACTTTCCAGATGGCTACAAAGGCCAGGGCTGTGCAAGGCTGCAGCCAGAAAGCAGGAGGGTTTTGGGGGGGTTTCCCAAGTGGGTGCAGGGACTTTAACACTTGGACCACCCTCCACTGCCTTACCAGGTCACCAACAGGGGATACGAAGCTGGATTAGAAGTGTAACAGCCAGGACTTGAATGAAGACACAAAGGCGGTACCAGTGTGAGAGGTGCTGGCATCCAAAATATGTATTTATCTTAAAATTTATCTTTATAGTCTTGTCTGTCCAGGCCTATTTTCTATTTACTGTCCTCTCTCTACCCTATCCTCACTCTCTTTTCTTGTGTTTCTGGATAATAAGCAACTGCTGTATTTACACATTTAGAGTCTGGCTCCTGGGAATTCAGAAGAAGACACTGGGGAATTAGAGTGATGTATCTGTTCCTTTTTCTGCAGTTGCTAAATCTATGCCTCAGAGATTTCTGAGGTTTTACTTTGTTACATTAATTGAAGGAGCACTGAAAACCTAAAGTGAGACAGAGATGAAGAGAAAGAAGGTATTTGCTGTTTTACTGTGCCCTATGCAAGCCCTATGACACTTTTCAACAGTAAAATTCAAAAAAGGAAAATTTAATTTTTACTGTTTCAAATGATTGATATTTTATTGAATAAGATGCTCTATGTTCTAACTTAATGGGGAAAAGATCAAGTTGTTTTAGTCATATAATTACAACCATGTGCACACACTCCATGTGTTTACAAAATTAAAGTCACAACATGTGTTATCTAACATCTGATTTTATTCACTCATCAATGCATTGTCAGTTACTTTTCTCATGACAACTGCGTATTCCTTGTAGTAAGTTTTGCCATACTTTTACTAAACCATACATTTCTTGATTGGCATTTAGATCGTTTGTTAACAGAATAACCTTGATTCAAAACAATGTATCAGTGAGCACTCATACATTCACCTTTTTGCATTTTGCTATCATCTCTGGAAATATTCCATGAAGATTGCTGAGCCAGAGAAAATTTAATTAAATATTTTGAGGGAAAATGCTAATTGTACTTCTAAAAATGTTGGAACATGTTACATTGCCACAGCACATAGCTTTGCCCACTATGAAAGTAGTCATGCTTTTACATTTTTTAATATATTTCCTTATCAGTAGGAAGGCTGAAAATATCTCACTTCAATCTAATGAAGGTGAACATCATTTCATTTTTAATGATCAATTTTAATATTTTTAATTGGCCTTTCATGATCTTTGCCCATTTTAAATAATATTACTCATGTTTTTAATTTTGATTTATATAAGCTTTTCAAAAATTAAGGAAATTAGCCTGTCAAATGCATTACGAATACTTCCTTTAAGAATACCCGTTAAGTTTCATTATGGTATTGCCAGCTAAAAAGAATTTTATGTTTTTATGCCATCATATTTGTTACATTTATAGCTTCTTGTTATACATGGGAGGCTTAAAAAGGGATGACCTATAGCAAGATCATAAAGGCATTCATACATAACTCCTTAGACTATAATTTAAACTTCTAAATATTTAATCCATTGGGGATTTATTTGAAGGTTTTTGTGTAAGGGAAGAGTCAAGCTCACCAGCTAATGCTTAGGATGGATGACAAGAAATACTTTTATTTAAGGTCTGACCCCTACCGACTAATAGACTCAGTGACCTTGAGAAAGTCACCACCCCTAAACCTGTTTCTTCATCTGTGGAAAGAGTAATTATACTCTAATTTCTAGGTTTGGGATGAAAAGGAAAGAATGTATTCAGGGAATTCCAAGGGAACCTTGGCAAGTATAAAATTAGTATTAGCTGTACTTGGCTTTATTCCAATTACTGCCCCAAGGAGATATCTAGTTTGTGCCAGATGAGTTATTGATCAATCCACCTGTTCACCATCGTTATACACTAAATTATAGTACATGCTTAGATAAGTGTCCATCTCCTCTATGTTGTCATATTGTTCTATGTAAATGTTCCCATGAAATCACTTTAATGACAACAATGTTGGATTAGCTTTCGATAGCTGGTGCATCAGGTCCTATGCCATTAGGTCATTTTATCAGGTTTTCCTCTGGCTATGCTTCCATGTTTTCCATCCAGATGATGTTTGGAATCTTTGTGTCAACGTTTACATGCATGTAAGCAATCCTACCCAATATTTTCAACTTAGTTTTGTTTGTGTGAGAGAAATTAACAATATGCATATTAAGGTTGCAATCAGTTCCCTTCATTTGTGATACATAAAAAATAAAAACTATGTTATGCTGTATTTTCCAAAAATGTAACATAGTATTCTCAAATGAATTTTAAATAGTAATAAGCACCTTTCTCTTGTTCCTGAAATTAACTTCAAAGATCAAGAAAAAATGTATTTTATGATTACATGGACCTTTAAGTCACGTATTTTAATTTGTTAAGAAAGGCTAATGCCCATCCAAGAATTTGGACCAGATTGCATTTGAAGTGCTCTGGATGAAAATACCTACATCCCACTCCTTTCTCACAGCCCTATCCTCATGGTCCTTAAAACTATTACTTTTCTTTGTTAATAATATGAAGGTTTAAACATATATCATTTGAAGCTATTTAATAAATGTGCAGAAAATTGATATATTTAGATATTTCCTTTGTTTTACTCCTCTACATTTCCCTTCAGGTCATTTTCTAGTAATCATTGAACAGTTTTTTTTTTAAAGATTTATTCATTTTTATTGGAAAGCCAGATATACAGAGAGGAGGAGAGAGAAAGGAAGATCCTCCGTCCGATGATTCACTCCCCAAGTGAGCGCAACAACCGGTGCTGTGCCGATCCGAAGCCGGGAACCTGGAACCTCTTCCAGGTCTCCCACGCGGGTGCAGGGTCCCAAAGCATTGGGCCGTCCTTGACTGCTTTCCCAGGCCACAAGCAGGGAGCTGGATGGGAAGTGGAGCGGCCGGGATAAGAACTGGCGCCCATATGGGATCCCGGGGCTTTCAAGGCGAGGACTTTAGCCGCTAGGCCACGCTACCGGGCCCTGAACAGTTTTATATTAGGGTTTTATTCATTTATTACTTATTTATTGCTTTTGAAATTTAGTATCCAGAGTTGGATGTCTACATATACCTGATGTGGTAGGTAGTTCTGTTCACCTACAATTTTTGCTCTTAGACCTCTAGGCCCATCACAGCACTGTCCTTTCCCCCCCCCCCTTGTGATTGAGTGAGATGATGTTATTTTTTTCTAGTCAGTAAGTCAAGTTTGAAGGTGACATATGGCTTTCTCAGCCCACGTTGCTAAATTTTTTCCTCTGAGACACTCAGAAGTTCCATTTCAATCACTCATGGCAATCTACAATTTTCCACAAAATGATTGTTGTGTATTTCTGAGTCCTGGAATAAAGATGATGTGTCATCTCCTCAATTATTATAGACACAGGTAAGATAAAACTGCATTATAAACTTCTGAGATAATTTTATCAAGCTTACTTTTAATCACAGCACAATTTGGACCATCCCAACGTTTCAATAAACAGTGTGAAACGTGTTTTATATTTTCTAAATATCTAGGTAAATTCAAACTAATTTTTTTATGGATTTCTACTATTTACATTTTCTCATGCAGTATTATTTTCTAAAGCTTATTCATGTGACATATGTGCCTTAAATTTGTTTTATTTATTTGAAAAGCAAATTTCAGAAAGAGGGAAGAAGATATAGAGATATCTTTTATTATCTGCTGATTCATCCCTGAATGGCTGCAACAGCAAGAGCTGGACCAGACTGAGGTCAGTATCTAGGAGCTTCTTCTGGGTCTCCCACAATAGCGCAGGGGCCCAAACACTTAGGTCATCATCTGCTGCTTTCCCATGGACATTAAAAGATTACTGGATAAGAAGTGGGGCAGCCAGGACTGGACCAACATTCATATGGGATTCTGGCATCACAGGCAGCAACACAGTGTCACAATGTCAGCTGTGCCCCAGTTCATTTTTCTTAAAGGTAGGTTGCTATTGTACATAATAGACAAGGATACATTTCATTATATTTCTATAAAGGGAAATTGATGTGTTTTGACAATTAGCTTATTTATTTGAGAGTGAGAGCAAAAGCGAGACTGAGAGAGAAAGAGAGATGAGAATCTCTTGGTTTACTTTTCAAATTCCTCTATGTCTGGAACTGGGGCAAGCTGAAGCCAAGGATCAGGAACTCAGTCTTCTTTCTTGTTGGTGGCAGGGATCCATTACTCATCATCCACTGCCACACTGCCACCTAGTGTTAGGGGGGAAATCAGCATAACAGTCGGAAGCAAAAAGGAATTTTCATGCAGACAATTTCAATGAGAAAACGATTTATGAAAGACTGAAACCTCCTACCACAGCATTAGAACCCGAGACAATGGTGGAAGTGATGTCTTTTAAGCACAATTCTGATGAACAGAGCAACAGCTAAGGTTCAACCAGAAGATGGGGCACAACTCAAAGCACTGAAATTCTAATCTTGTCTCAAAACGGGATCCTGGTTCAAAACAAAAAGTCATCAGTAGGGTGTGACTGCCAAGTTCTTTCTGTTCTCATGATGAAGTTAAACTACCTTTTTGCCATTCTCATGATAAGGAGACTCAGGAGTGACATGGGTATGCTGCCATTCTAAAGGCAGTTTTCACAGCAGAAGAAAGCATCTTGTACAGTTTCACAGAGACTCCACCTTAGTTGCAGGAAACTGGAGTCAGGACCTGGAGTCAGGGAACAAATCCAGCATCTGTGATATGGGACATATACACCCTAACCAGTGTTTTTAATCACTAGATGAAATGCATATCATTGTTTTATCTTTGATTTTGTACTGTTGAGAACAATACTACCTCATATTTTATTGAATACTGTCAATATTATAAGAGTGAAATTATTATAACAGGGAACATACATTTTAAAATGATTTGGTCTTATAAAAATCCTCCTTTATGAATATGGAAACTTGGAGTTCGGCTGGTAGTGTGTGAGGATTCTTTCATTTTATATTGTCAAACATTGTTATTTTTGTCACTCTTGGAATATCAATTTCATTTTCCTGATTTGCAGTGTAATTGAACACTATTTCATGTGAATAGTCTCCATTTTAGCTATCACTCATTTGCATATATTTTTATTCCTTTTATGGAGTCATTTATGTTGGATTTTAGTTATGTCTTTCTGGTTATGCACTACAAAATATTTTCTCTGGATTTTGGATTTGTCAGTTTGCTTGATTTATTTTATGTTTTGTCTCATGCAACTGAGACCATCCAAGCCCGCTGAAATCTTAGCCACACCTTCAAGTGGTGGCACAAGCATTGCCCACCCATTTCCTAACTAGTTAAGAGACCACCAATGGGGAACCTTTACCTATAGATTCCTGCCCAACAAGGAGGGTTCAGGGAACCCTTAAAGCCCAACACCCTTCCTCCTGAAAACTTTGATGTCTTTCTCTCTTCAAGAGGCAGCCCATCTCCTGACTCTCTCTAGGAGTTGCTTTCTCCTTCCTTCTTCTTCCTCCACTTATGTGGTCCCTTCACAAATAAAACTTCTCTGTCTGCAATTGGTTCCCAGCTTTTTATTTGTATATTAAGCTGAGGAAAGAACCCACTGAGTATTTGGAGAGAAAGAACATTCTAGCCCAATATCCAGGGTTCTGACTTGAGTAACGAGAACAATGTTGAAATTCACTGTACAGAATGAGAAACCAAATATAGAAGGAAACACAAACTCATGTTGAAAAGTCAAATTCAAAGTGTGAGATAATCTAGTGGATGTCTGCTAGGCAACTCAGGATCAGAGCAGGACATCTTAAAGAGAATGATCCAGGCCCAGCGTGGTGGTCTAATGCTTAAAGTCCTTGCCTTGAACGTGCCGGGATCTCATATGACCACTGGTTCTAATCTTGGCAGTCCTACTTGTCATCCAGCTTTCTGCTTGTGGCCTGGGAAAGCAGTTGAGGACGGCCCAAAGCTTTGGGGCCCTGCACCTGTGTGGGAGACCCAGAAGAGGCTCCTGACTCCTGGCTTTAGATTGGTTCAGCTCTGGCCATTGTGGTCACTTGGAGAGTGAATCATCAGATGGAAGATCTTCCTCTCTGTCTCTCCTCCTCTCTGTATGTCTGACTTTGTAATAAAAATAAATAAGTCTAAAAAAAAAAAAAGAAAGACAATTAAATCTGTGTGGTGATAGAAATTTGAGTGCTACCTTAGAGAATATTTAGATTTTCATGCATTGCAAACTCAAAATTCTTGCAATGCTTTCTTCCTCTTTCTTTTCTAGATATTTGATATTCAAGTGCTTTTAGTTTTTATTTTCAATCCTCTGTGCTAAACAATGTTTGCTCTCTGAAATATGTGTTTTCAAACAACACTTTCTTCACCATTATGAAAGTCTGGATATTCTGATATTTGAAGGAGTCTTACTGAAAAATTACTTAATTGAGGGTGATTCGATTCAGAGACACGGCTGAGTTTGCTTAGAACACAATGGGAAGTAGCCATAGATCAGAAACTTGTAAAATGTGAGAAAATGTTAATGATGCATTTATGAGAGTAGTCCCAAAGAACTGATAGAATCAGAATCCCAATTGCTGTGAGCCGTTGCCTGTGCAGCAATTTTCACCAAAGACAGAGGATAGATTTGGGATTTTAGCTGGTAGCAGAGGTTAATATGGAAAATATGTGAATATTTTTAAGCAAATGTGACAAATCAGTGACATAATTACATACAAAAAATCTGAATACTGAACAAGTTAACTCCCTAAGAAGATGGAAGACAATCATTGCATACTTAAAAGAAGCAGTCTTTCTATTATAACAAAGAAACAAGGAGAGAATATTTACTCCTGCACAAATTTACGCTTGTTCCTCTGCACTCATCCTAGATCTCTTTATGTTTTTAAGTTTTTTCTTTATAGAAAAGGAATGAACTTTACGTATATTACGGTTTGAACAGCATAAAGATATCTCCTACACTGCCCTTCTCTCC
The DNA here is from genome assembly GCF_030435755.1 of Ochotona princeps. Lineage (NCBI taxonomy): Eukaryota > Metazoa > Chordata > Mammalia > Lagomorpha > Ochotonidae > Ochotona > Ochotona princeps. Next base: position 98,400,712 of record NC_080865.1, read on the forward strand.
CCCTCCCTCTCACATTCACTCCTTTTATTTTTCTTTTAATTTTTACTATCACATAACTTCTCATTTTCTTTATAACTACAAACTTAAACCTCTACTAAACACAGAACACATGTATATTTTAAACCTGGGAGATATTGGCCAGTATTAAATCGGAATTATTTGCTGTTTGCTCATTTGTCAAGGGTGTGTGTGTGTGTGTGTGTGTGTGTGTGTGTAAGATAGAGAGAGTATCCATACCTCATAAGGACTAACTTCTCTATGGATAGATATACATTTTTTTTCTACACAATGACTTCTGACTTGGATTTAGCAATGTGAGTCAGAAACACTGCTGATGCATTTAGTCATGTAGTTGCTCCTCTACTCCTAGGTCCCCTGCAGAAAGCTGACATGAGAAAAATGAAAGCAAGGGTGTGAGGTATTATGGTTTGCTCTTGCCTTCAGTCCCCAGAGCCCCAAACTGAGAGCTAGCCATGGAAATGTGAAGGATTTCTTCTGCTTTACGTGCTGAATAAAATTATTGCATGGCACTCAAAACCTGAAAGCGGCTCCATCGTTATGCAAAGTTTTATTTATCTGAAGTCTGAATGTGTGGCTATCCTTGGATCTGTGGAGTTTTATTTGCCTTGTTTGTTTGGGTGGCTGTCAGGCATGTAATATTGTTGGTGCATCATTTATATCACTGGCTTTCTCAGAAATTCTATACAAGACTTTGAAATTCTGATTAGAATTTATTAGATCTCTGCTAAACAGTATATCTTCCAGCACCAGGATTCAGCTAGATATAAAAAGTATAGAATTCTATATATCATGATGTTGGAAATATAAGAAAATCCAATTAAATAGACATCGTTTTGAGATTGCATGCTGCTATGCCCTCTTATCTGTGCCTCCATGGCAACTTGGCAAGTTTCTGTGATACATATAGTCTCTGCTGATCAGTGAGCTCAGAAGACCTTATATATTTTGTGTTGATCAGCTGACCCAGAAGACCTGATACATTTCTGTTTGTCAGTGGGCCCAGCAATTGATGCACTGATTTTTGGGTTGAAGGCCACAATTATGTAGACCCTGGATAAAAAGAGCCAGTTCTTGTGAGCTGCTGCCTTTGTGTTGTGATCATATGTATTATTATTGTTACCACTGGCTGAATTAACAATGTGTCATCTATCTGCAGCTCCTTGAGTTTTCTTTTAGGTTCTGGCTGTATGCGACCAAGCTCAGATCTGACAATTATTGAGTCCAACATCAGGCACAGCTGTCAGGATTCAAGGGTGTCAATGGCCCCAATGACTCACCAGAGAACAACTGGCCTCCGACTAGGGCAGGGTTCCCCTGGTGGAGCTAACGATGTTTAGGGCTGCTCCAGAGGTGTAAGAAATAAGTAGATGGAAGTCCCCAAACCCTAGAAAGGACTTTGCATGTTTCTGGAAGATACGGCATTGGAGGACTATCTGGCTGGGGCTGGCCAAACATGATGAGTATTCTTTTTTGTTTGTTTGTTTTAAGATTTATTGTTTTTTATTGGAAAGTCAGATATACAGAGAGGAAGAGAGACAGAGAGGAAGATCTTCCATCCAATGGTTCACTCCCCAAGCGGCTGCAATGGCTGGAGCTGAGCCAATCCGAAGCCAGGAGCCAGAAGCTTCCTCCATGTCTCCCACATGGGTGCAGGGTCCAATAGCTTTGGGCCATCCTCAACTGCTTTTCCAGGGCACAAGAAGGGAGCTGGATGAGAAATTGGGCCACTGGGATTAGAACCAGCGCCTATATGGGACACCAGCATGGGCAAGGTGAGGACTTTAGCCACTAGGCTACAGCGCTGGGCCCGATGAATATTCTTCACAGTTGTAAAATGACCACATGAAGACATCCTTGCCAGTGACATCCAGGTATGAGAACATTGTCAGGTAGAGGAACAGCTGGAGGCCAGGTAATGGGCAAATACTCAGGTGCTTTAAGTAAGCTTCTTTCAGACCTGTACTAAATTTAGGAGTGGATGACCCCATGTATCTTGTGTTTTGTGGCTATGGGTTCCTGGGCTTGCACAGCCCAAACCCTAAATGGTGGAGTAGATGACTAACCCACTAGTGTAAAAAAGACATTGCCATGGACAAATAACTAAGGGCCTGGTTAATTGGGAGGAGCATCCTCTCCCACTGTTGTCTTGCTTCATTGTATTGGTGATGAAATACTGAATTCTGATTCCCTTGTAGATTCAGAAACTGCAGATGACATTATCAGAGCATGCTTGAAGTTGTGTAGATGGGTGATTGATGCCAGTAAGTGTAAGGATATGGGTTATTTATCAAGTTCCTGGGATTTGTTCTGTCTGGTAAGACTAAAGTCATATGAAGGAGCTGAGAGCATTCGTGTACAAGGGAGCTGGTCACAGGCCAGGAACACTTGGGTTTGTGACTGACATTGGAACACCAAGCAGCAGACTGAAATCCCTGGTGCTGTCCCTGTTTTGTGCTTCCCTCTGGTTACAAATAACAGAAGAGGGTATCTTTGGCCTTAAGAGTATACTTTCCTCTTTCCATTCATGAGTAACAAGTTACAAATAAGAGCATATCAAGATTCTGTGTTAACCTCTTCTCCCTTGTTATTGTTTTTCTTCATTTTGCTAGCATAAGAAAAAACTATTATAAGAATTGATAGCTTTGCATTAGATAAGAATTAATGAAAACTTTGTAAGACACCTGGGTTCTTTTGGGGTATAAAAGGTTGTGTAGTCTTAAACAAAAGTGCATCATCCTAAAAGTGTGGATGATGGCTGCAGCACAGATTAATAAAATAATTTCTCCATTAACCATCTTCTCATTGTCTGTTCAATTAATTCTGACAGTCATGCCTGCAGCTGTGATTGATAGGACACAAGTTTTTCCATGACCCTTTAACAATTGTAAGCTTTTGTAGGATTGCTGGGATATTGGCAAGTGGGCATTCCCCATTACACATAGATGCCTTGCCCACTATATCTTTCATGCTGTAAGGGAGCAATGTGAGATTGGAAACCTGAGACTCAGCAGGCCTTCCTAGCTCTCAAGCATGTAATCATGCAGGCAGAGGTACTATTGATGATGAATCCTACAATACCCTTCCATTAGATGTGGTTGTAACGTTGGTTTTGGGTGGAACAGACAGGAAAGAAATGAATTCCTATTGGAGTTTGACCTCAGGTGTGCAAGAAGGTTAACCTGTGCTAGTTCCTCATGTAGAAACTGTTGCAGCTTCGTGTACTGCTTTACAGGCCTGTGAGTCCATAATTGCCCAGGGAAAGATCCCATTAAGGTTATATATCCATTGAGCTGGTTAGATGAAACTAAGCTTCAATACCCATCGACATGTACAAGAGCCAAATAGGATGTGGGACAGACTGCACTAGTCTGCTACACATACTGGCAAACCAGGGTAGGGGGCAGGCCTGGTGGGGGTTATTGTGGGTCGCTCTGATTGGGCTGCAGCTCACACTGGTTTATGCGAGGGCCGAGTATGTGGGCAGAACCAGGCTAGACTACAACACCCGCTGGTTCAAGTGGAAGTCGGGGCTGAAAACAGAACCAACCCAGCAATTACAACCACCAGCTGATTGGGGCAATGGACTGTGCTGGGCCCTGTACTTGCTAGCACATACAAGAATCTGGTCTGGGAACACCTCAGACAAAGTTTCTTTGGGGATCTCCCCAATCAAAATGCTGGACTCAGAACCCTAGCCAAGAAAAGACAGAAGACAGAACAAGTCAATCAACCACCTCAGCTATATGTTGGCAGCGAAATACTGGGCAAATGGAGACTCTATGATGGACTAAGTCAATCAGTGGATTCTTCAACGACCTCATTGTGCTTGGAGTGGCCAGACTGGCAGCAATTCAGAACTGGTGAACTATCAAAACCACTTGAGCAAGGACCTCAGAGCATGCCCCACACCCGGGACTTGGGGTGGGTGGGAAACTGGGTGGGGCTTCTCCCTCAGTATCCCCATTTACCTCAGATACATGAAGGAAACAATATGGAAATAATAGTCTTACCCACTTTCCTGTAGCCCTTGAACCTTTTTACCCTAATTAACTATGTAAAGATTGTCAAAAATATAATAAAAATGGAAAAAAATGTTATATATATAATAGCTGGTTTGTTGTGATCTTGGGTGAAAGCAAGTAAGATGAGAGTGTCAAAGGCAACCACTTTAGCTAAATGGGGTGGGGGGTTGGGAAGCATACTTAGATCAGAGAAGACTATTAGTACTACTCCACTTTCTAGTAGTCCTCTTTCCCATGAATTACAGGCCTTATTGGGCCCAATAATATATGTTGTTTTGTTTGAAGAGAGCCTTTCAGGTGTCCCAGATGTTCACTATGAGATAAATCAACTTTTGCTATCTACAGCTTGATTTACTGACAGATTAACCAAGGCAGTCTGGCTACATGGACCATGGTGATTCTATGGACGGAAACTGATACCATTTCATTTGTACTGGACAATGTAAGCAATTGGCTGCTCTATGTGTATATGGTTGAGCCTTATGAATGAAAAGGGGACTTTGCATTTTGGTAGATATCTGGGCAATATTCTAAGGATTAACCTTATGCCTTCTCCAATGAGAGCAACAAAACTGGAATGTAATGCATCAGCCAACATAGGGACATGCAATGTGGAGGAATCTATTGGGTATAGGTTTCAAAAAGGAGATCACATTATTTCATTTAAGTGAGCATCATCCGTTATCAGCCTTAGAGAATGATGAAGCAGATGTACCAGCTCAGATGTGTAGTCTCCCAATGACTGGTATGGACAAGTCCAAATGATTGCCATGGAACCTGGGGACTGCTATCCCTCACATCATAACACATGTCTCCCAAAGTTGAGTATAGACATTATTCACAGTAAAGTAATATAAATAGTCAGGAGATGCACAGAGTGTGTACAAATCCACTCAGAAAGTTTGAGCTATGTACCACACCCGGTCCTGTGTTACATGGAGGAAAAAGCCTGAACTGCTGGTAAGTGTATTTTATAGGACCTCTACATGAGGAATAAAATATTAGGCATTTACTAACTGCTATAGACAGAGATATTCATCAACTGAGACTGGATAAAGGAAATGTGATACACATGCATTATGGAATACTACTCAGCTATAAAAAGGAATGGATCTCATCGTTAGCAACAAAATGCATGCCAAACCTAATGGCATGCTTATCAAAATAAGGCAGTCTCAAGAAGACAAATAGCATATACTTTCCCTGACTTGTGACAGCTGGTAAAGAAGGAAATGTATCATTTGGGATATGATTGTCTTTTTATGAATGCGTTTATGCTCAAATAGAAATATGGCATTCTGATCTTTTTACTTTTTTTAGTTGTGGAATATTATGATTAGTGGCAAATTATGCTTGTGAATAAAGTGGATCAGAATTATGGCCATACAAACATTATTGAGGAGAAGGAAGGCAGGGAGGACAATTGAGAAGAATGCAGGGGAGTTAAGGAAGTGTGACTATCTTCTTGAACTGCAGGTTTGAAATGCATATGATCTGTTCTTTATAGTAATACAAATAAAATGTAAATAAATATATGAGCAGCCAGGGGAAATGGTTTGAAGTAATATTCATGTAAGCACAGAAGATGAATTTCTGCATCTATCAAGTGGCCCAAATGGTGTTGTTTTATCACCAGTCTTCTGTTTTGGTAGAAAGAGAGGAGGCTAAATGGCAATGACCTTGGCTTATCATGACAAGTCTTAGGCTTTTGATATTGATAGTCTTGCTTACACCTTGAGAAGCAGGAATGAAGTTTCAGCTATGGGTGACACCCAAGGTACTTGCATGTTCAACTCCAGTAAAAGTGCAAGCCCCAAGTCAGTATGTGCTGTCCACATGGCCCGCTCCCTACTGTCTCTGATGTTACTGGCTAAGCATGAGGGAAGCAACGGAGTCCAGGTGTGGTGCCACTGGCCAGGGCATCCGTCTACACTCTTACCATGATATTAAGAGATCAAATTTTTGTATATTTCCTAAAGAACACAATTTTCCTAATGGTTTCTGTGTTACTTTTGTCCGAACTGGTTTAGGCTAACAGCACAGTGTTGTAGATTCCTGCTTGTGTCTAGGTGCAAAGCATATCACACTGCTGGGTGTGACTGAGTTCCCTGAAGGAGCAGCAGGATGATTTCCATGGTGCTTCCACCCAACTGCTAAAGAAAATTGAAACAGGCTGGTTCTTCAGAACCCCCTAATCCCAAAATGGGATGCCATGCATCAAGCAATCAAAAATCTATTATGATGGGATGTAAACATCTGCCACTTATTTGTTGGATATGCCACATAGAGTGGTTGCTTGGAGGATGTCAGAACTTATCTACACCTTGTAAACATCTGCCATTTATTCGTTGGATATGCCATATAGAGTGGTTGCTTGGGGGTGTCAGAACTTATATACACCTGCATAGAGCAGCAATGTCCCATTGAGAATGCATCACAGATGAGAAATGTCAAAATATTACCAGGGTTAGAAACTCGACCATTGGTAATATGGAGAGGAGTATATTGCTACTAAGCCTGTGGATAAGCTCCCTCTGACACCACTGGATTTGTGGATAGTACTGTTGGCTATAACTCCCAGTTAACTGGACTGGCAGATACATTTATGACAGCCTGGTATCCCACAATAGGGACAAGGTATACCACAAGGTATGTCCAAGGATGTACTGTACCATTTTTCATGTAGTATGCTATGCCATTATGCATGAAAATTGCAATAATGTCACACAGATACTCTCTGAGGTGGACACTAAGGTGCAAGCTGCGCTGCCTTTATTCTGTAACCCGTTAAGGTAGTGATCAAACAGTACATTCTCCATCTGGAGATGAATTTTAATTACTCTGTCCAGATAACTTGTACACTAATGATTTGTTTTTGCTCCCTATATTGCTGTTTGGACCTATGGAGTTTCCCTATGGACCCAAATAAATCAACCTTTTTAAGGGGAGGAATGTTGGAACTTAAGGGAAATCCAGGCAAATAGGCTGCAACTGCATGCTGCTATAACCTTTAATCTGCCTCTGAGGTAACTGGGCATATCCCAGTGATAAGAACATCTTCTGCTGCCCTGCAGGCCCAGAAGACCTGATATATTTTCTACAGACCAATGAGCCCAGCAATTGATATGGTGCCTTCTTGGCTGAAGGTCACTATTATGTAGATGCTGTATGAAAAGAGCCAGCTCTTTTGAGATGCTGGTGCCATGTTAGGGTCACCTATGCCATTCTTCTGCTAGCTTACTGAATACTGTCCCACCCACCTAAAATTCCATAAGCATTCTTTCAGTTACTGGCCTTGCATGGGCAAGCTTGGATCCAGTCTATGGATCTAACACAAGTTCGCAAGTTGAGACTCATTTAAGTAAATTACTACTTGGAGTCGAGGTCTCACATATGAATTGGGAAGCTAGATCACTCAGAATTCCGATTAGTTATTATTGTGTATAAGAGCAATCTTTATCAGACACTGAAAAAAATCATTCATAAATAAACTATCCAATATTTATATTAATCTAATATTGATAATTAATTATTTGTGAGGCATTTAACATGTTCTTCTCCCGATAGCTAAATGAATTATCATAAGAATGATAGAGCAGTATAAATCAGACTTGATCCAAATAGTCTCACTAGTTCAAGTATCAATTACCTTAATTCTTTCATAAACTTTGAGGAAATTTCTGTTATTGTCTTTGTTTAAAGGCAAAGAGACTGAGGTAATAAGATGGTAGGTAACTCATCCAGGGTTATAGTCAATGATCCCGATTTAAATCCAAGTCTCATGCCTTAGAACTCACAGGTTTAGTCATTACAGCAGCCTAGCAACCTGTGCCTTAGTCATAGTAGCAGTGTAAGCAGGGTTGATTATCAAGTTTTTCCTAATGTAAAAATTAATGTTTAGGAACGTAAGATAGTTGTCTAAAACAGCACTTTGGCATGCAAACTGATAAAGATGGGAATAAACTTCAGGTCTTGAGAGAAGCTCATGAATTTTTGTGTTTAATTACACTCTGTCCATGTCCTGACTTGTCACTTATCCACAGACTGGCACCCTGTTTCCTTAGTGAGAAAATTGCAGATACATAGTGCTATTACTTCCTGCATAGATTACTTGTGCATCTTAAGTTATATAATGATTTAAAATGTCTTGAATAACCTTTATTCCGAGCTAATATCCCACACACAGAGCACAGTTGCTTGAACCTTCTTATACCGATCATGTATCTTTTCTCTTGGTCTTTTATTTGACTTTCTTTCATGTCAGAGCAACTAACATCTGTGTCAACCTTCAGATATTTGGGCTGCTCCCTCAATCAGAGCTGTGTTCCTTAGCTTTCTTCTTTCACTGACTGCTGGGTTCAATCTCTTCCATGAAATCTGTCAGGCTGTGAAGAATAAAGCCTGGGATAAAACACTAAAAGAGAGACAAAGCTGGAGAGCCTGGAGGAAATAGTGTATTAATGACAGGAAGAATGAGGAATACTTGTAATAGTGAGCCAAATTCAGAGCCAAGGCAGATGCTAAGCAGGCTATACCATTTATATGATAAATGGTGCAGTAGGAACAAAAGCATCATCTTCTCCAAATTAATACATTCTACCCAAAACCCACACAGCAAAGATCACAAGTCCACTTTCCATGTTTATGCCTAAAGTTTGGGTAGGGCCTACAGTGGCTAAATTTATGTGTTTATACAACTGCATGCTAAGGTATTTAGTTAAAGATTATCTGAATACTTGAAGGTATTTTTGGACAAGGTTAATATTTAAATAGGTATACTAAATAAAGGGCTTTTAAATTATTTTCTGGCTTTTTTTTTCTGGAAGTGTGAGATCTTTGGGAGTGTAGCTATGAGAAACAATTATTGTTCTATAGCTAACATGGATATTTGATAAGGTAAATTCTTAGTGTTTTTACAATGGATACATAAGTAGCTATAATTAATGAGTGGACAGATAGATTCATGCTTCAATGCTTAAAAAGCAGCAAAGACTAGATGAGACTAAGGGTATAACTTAGAGGCAGTCAGGGAAATGAAGTCACTTGTTTTTTTCCAGGCAGTGTTCATAAAATCTGTTCTAGTTATCTAAAAATATCTTCATTTTTATTTATATAATAAAATACATAATAAAAAATAATAATCTCTCATGTTTATCACCTCATCCTTTTCAGAAATTTTGTTGAAGTGGTTTTAAAGAAATACAACTTTCACAAGACCCAAGGATGAAGAAATTGGGAAAAGTGGTAATGACAAAAATCATATTTAAACATTCATTTGTTTTCCAGGTTATTTGTCATGTGTATGTGCTATATGTCAGACACTGCCCTCAAAACTAGTGGTAAACCAGTGGGCAGAACAGAAAAAGCTCTCACCATCATGTAGCTGATATACTAGGGGAGTGTGTTTCTAAAATAAATCTGAAAGTGATGGAAGAGGGAAGGTGTGTTCAAGAAAGGAGAGAAAGCTATAACAAATACCATCATGGAGTAGACATACATGGAAGCATAGGAATTTGCCACGCAGAAACTGCAAAGATTCTGTCTTTGAGAACTCCCCTCATGGTATTGTAAGATATTCTGAATGCAGCAATGGGAAGCTGGAGTGATAACAGAAGGCAGCTTTGAAGATCCGTGTTTAGACCTTGCGGATACATAGGTCTCTACTTCCTCCTTCCACAGACAATACCAACCACCTGTTCCCCCCAAATAAGAGATGAAATTCTTTCTGAAAACTCAACTTCAAAACCCAGGATATATGACAGCTGAAACAGTGAAGTTCAGTGGCAGAGTACTGAGTGGGCAGCAAAAGCAGAGTGAAAAAGTACATATTGAGACACTGAGTCCTATCTTCCTTTCTGTCTGAATACCAAGTTATGTCTCTCCAATGTAGTCAACCGATCACTCCCTTGAGAAACTGATCATTTTCTTCAGATACTGATAGTCAGTGGTTTCTTTAAAGAAGAACTTATGTTTAAATGTAGATAGGCAACCCAAGGAGCAATAGACACATAAGGAATTGAGACAAAGAAATATTCAACAAGTAGAGAAAAAAAATGTAACACAAATTGTAGAAGAGATAGATAGTCTAGAAATAATGAGAGTAAAGTTGTGCTTTATGTCAAGTTTCCAAAATGCTTAAATGCTTTTTGTATAAACTTGAGCCTTTTAATGTAGAAAAACTTTCAGTTTTCAAAAAATGCCCTTGTCTCATGGAGATTTCATTGTGAAATATCAAAGCCACAAAGCATTGCTAAATCCTATTACAATTAATCGGCAGTATGGGAGAGATGAACTTCTAGATACATCTACTGAGAGTTACTTACATAAATTCCTGGAGCAAATGAGCCCCTTTGGGACTCCCACGTGGATGCAGCATCCCAAGGGTTTGGGCAACCTTCTGCCGCTTTCCCAGGCAACAGCAGGGAGCTGGATAGGAACCAGAGCAGCTGAAACATGACATGAACTGGCACCCATATGAGAAGCCTGCAGTTGCAAACAGAGAATTAGTTAATTAAGTATAGTCTAAGAGAGATCACAACTAAAGAATAGAAAAATAATTATTTATGATACATGGTTACAAGTCTCTGATTAATTTTTATTTTCATTTTTTGTTTTGAGCAAATTATTTAACTTCAACTCAGTTCCCCTATCTATAAAATGGAAATGATAACAACCTATACTTCATTAATTTGCATGTGTGTGGAATGAAAAAAATCAAATAATATACTAAACATCCTGTAATATCATAAGGTATAAGTATATTTTTAATTTATTCTGTCTCATTGCCAACCATCCCCAAACCCTACAATTGTTTGAGACCGTATGAAAACATGAACTGTTTCGTGAGGTTTTACTCCTTTCGTAAACGATTGACTTCAAGCAAATTTACATGATAACTAATATGATTTTCTCAAAATTCAAAAAAAATACGTTTACTAAACAATTTGGAATGATGACATACAGTGGCCTTGGATTTTGTTTTAAAGAGATTTGGCATATGTTATCAATAATACCATTTTATTTAAAAAGCTATTAAGCTTTATCCTGAGATATATTGGTTTAGGAGTAGCAGGTATATGACAATTTTTACACTCTGATGAATGGGATTATGCATCCTTCCCCAGCTCACATAACTCGGGTTTCCAGGATGACTTCTTCCAAATTGTTCTTTTTCTGATTAATGATGTGAAAAGCTTGGCTGTGGGCAGCATTCTCTTATCTAGCCATGCCACTGACTCACTTTCAGTTGACCTTCAGAGAGCATTAGGCAGAGTTTTAAACTTTCTTTAGTCAGGAATATTGGAAAAGGAATTCTGATGTGTGGTTCTTAAACACTTACATACTCATGTGGGAACTCTGGACTACCACCATGCACGTACTGATTTTCTTTTATTTATTTATTTCTTTGATTGGCATCACTTTTCTTGTAGCAAAACATCATTAACTACAAAAATAAACTAACTGGCAGAGTTCTCATTAAAAATAAATGTGAGTTCTGAAGACCATATGGAGAAATCATTCCCTGCCTCATTCAGATTGAAAGAAGCACTTAGACTCAGGAGGAAACAGTGAGAAATGTGTGTATTATTGAGTTATATGGTTTAATAACTTCACCTTATTCTATCAAGCCGGTAACCCCATTGGAATCATAAAAGGTTAATATTGAGATGAACTCTAAGAGTATAAATTAAGCATTGCCATTACCTTTCCCCAGATGAGCCTTAAGCTGTGTAATACTTGATCAGCAGGAATTTCCTTTATTATTAAATAAATGAAGATACACTGTGTTGAGTGATATCATTGAGAATGGCTACATTTTCTCATTATCTTACAAGTGCTTGAAATTGCTATTATAGATTTCTGTAGGCCAAATCACAGTTCCCAGTAGAATCATAAAGAAGAGTATGGAGTATTAGCAAGGAATAATATGATTCAAATCCCCACAAATATATATTTACATTGCAATGACTGGGCTCTTTCAGGAGAAAATGAAATATTTAATTTTCACTCCATCTATAAGGAAGTGTCAATATGAAATGGTTATATGTATATGAATATACATATAACCATTAACTGGTTTATTTTGTGACACAAGGATACAAACGCCATTTCATATATATATATATATACATATATATTTTTTCTAGAATAATGATGCTTGCCAAATGCAAAACTTAGTTTAAATGTGTCTATAAAAAAGGATTTATTTGTTTTTATTTTAAAAGCAGATCTACAGGTATCCTTTTAATAAGATGCCACCAGCAGCCTAGCCTTGAATTTAATCATCATTTCATATCTTGAAATGATTATCTATGATCCTAATATTTCAAACTTACCACCAGACTATTGGAAGGAACACAATGATTTAACTATGAAATAATCTATCTTGTCAAAATAAATATACTGAAAATAAATATTACCATTTTTGAAAACTGAATTCTAGTTTGTAAATTACTTCGTGATACAAAATGAGTAAGATAATTCTTATTACATAGTATGACTATATGGATGAATGATATAATAGATTTATGTACATATAACTTTATCTGTTATAGAAACTGGCACTCTACAAGAGCTAAACAAAATTTTTGGGAATGGGTTTCTCTTGTTTATTATGTGAAGATAATACAGTCAAAAATAAAAAAGCTTTGAAATAATAATAGTGTTCCATTAGAAGTATCACTGATTCAACTGAATTATTTTTAAAGATGAAGACTGAAATGTCTAGTTTTAGTTAACTTCTTATGGTATTGTTTTAATGGTGTAACTTGAAGTTATTAACTTATATTCAGAAAATAGCATAGGTAATGTAATCCAGAGAATAAGTAGATTAGAGCACATTTTGCTATAAATTTGTCATGGAATATCTTTAAATTACAAAATTCTATCACCAAGCACTCTAACATGAAGAGGGTAGAAATAACATGTCTGAAATAGCTGTAAGTGGGTATGGCACAAGAGTCTGGCGGCTAAATCCCTGCCTTGTATGAGCCAATATCCTATATGGGCACTGGCTCATGTCCTGGCTGTTTCACTTTCCATCCACCTTCCTACTTGTGGCCTGGGAAAATGGTAGAGCACTGCCCAAAACCTGGACCCTGCCTCCTCATGGGAAACCGGCTTTGGATCAGCTCATCTCTGGCCTTTGTGGCCACTTGGGGAATGAACCAGCAGACAGAAGATCGTTCTCTCTATATCCTCTTCTATCTGTAGATCTGACTTACACTAACCCCCAAATAAACAAACAAATAAATCTCTGAAAAAAATTAAATAAGATGGGCCCGGTGGCGTGGCCTAGCGGCTAAAGTCCTCGCCTTGAACGCCCCGGGATCCCATATGGGCGCCGGTTCTAATCCCGGCAGCTCCACTTCCCATCCAGCTCCCTGCTTGTGGCCTGGGAAAGCAGTCGAGGACGGCCCAAAGCCTTGGGACCCTGCACCCGCGTGGGAGACCTGGAAGAGGTTCCAGGTTTCCAGCTTCGGATCTGCGCGACACCGGCCTGTTGCAGCTCACTTGGGGAGTGAATCATTGGCTGGAAGATCTTCCTCTCTGTCTCTCCTCCTCTCTGTATATCTGGCTTTCCAATAAAAATGAATAAATCTTTAAAAAAATTAAATAAGAAATGGCTGCAATGTATCCATCCTTTGTTTCGTATCAAATATGTAAGGAATTTACATGAGTCATATCAGAAAATTCTCACAGCATTTTAGCAAGTCTATTCCCATTATTACCACCTGAGGCAAAAAACCGAAACAGTGATAGATTAAGTAACTTTGGTCAAGGTGATGGAATTCAGAAGTTGAAAAGAAGGAATTTTAACCTCAGAAGATTGGGTCTAGAGTCTACACTTTTTGGAGGGTTGGGGCAGAGGGGATTCATTTTATTGCAAAATCAGAGTCAGAGAGAGAGAGAGAAGAAGGAAGGAATAGAGATCTTCCATTCTCTGTTGGCTTAAGTGACCAGAGCTGACCACACTGAAGCCAGAAGACAGGATTTCCCAAGGGGTACAGGCCCATGTCCTTGGGACATCTCCTAGTATTTACCTAGACCATTAACAGGGAGCTGGACTGTAAACGCGGCAGTGGCCGGGAGAAAGAGGGAGAATACAAATTGGTGTCCATATGGTTCAAGACTATACTGTTAATCTTCATGCTTTACAACATCTGAGATAATTTGTAAGTACAAATGACCTTATTGAAATGCAGATTAATCCAAGGAAATCAAGAACATCACCTCTTGACTACTGGGAAGAATTAGAAAGAGGAAACAGTTCGGAAGGGTAAAGGAAGTATGAACAGACAGCAGAGTAATATAAGAATTTTCCAAAATGATCAGGAGTGAGAATTTAAGGCTGAAAAAATTGTAATCCCTATTGTGGAGACTTTATTTATATGTTTGTCAAGGGCTGAAGTGTATCCAGAGATTGATAGGCAGGACAGAACATTCTGAGGAGTTCTATTGTCTTCCAGTATGCATAGATTTGTCTTGTGACAGATCAGGCAGGGAAGCTGTGCAGACACAATGTAGTGAGCTGGAAAGGCAACTGAGATTGTGGGTTTAACAATGATACACTGAGAGTGCCACTGACGCAGGGACAAAATAGTAAGACTTTCCAGCTCATTCTTGTACTGCAATTGCACTTTTGAGTCTGCATCAGTAGGATTCTCAAGGTCTGAGGTAAAAAGCAAGATTTCATATAAGTGAGAATTTTCAGAGATGGGAAGCCTTGGAAAAACATAATGGGAAACAATCCAGTTCTGCTTTGAACTGAATATGTATTGTAATTCAGAACATACACACACCAACGCATCAATTAATTAATTAATTCAGAATGCTCATTCTGTGTCTTCCTTAGAGATTTTTGAAATTTGTTCACTGGTACATAAGTAATAAAATATATAAGCTCTTTTCAAAGCATTCAAGGGAAATGTATATTACAAAACAAACAAGAAAACAAATTTATATATACATATATATATGTATACACAAACATTTTTTTAAAATGCCGTCGTAGGAAATTTGTACTGATTTGTTTTGGCAGGCCCAAACAGGATATCACTTGAAACACTAAGAAAAAGATAATATATTAGTTTGAAAAGAGTCTCTAGTAAGCATGAATTTTGAAATACAAAAACATCAAATTTGCAAAAGTTTGCGTGGAAGAGTAAAAACAATATTGATGCTGTATTAAAATTTTCCCCTAAAATCAGTAGTTTACAAATGGATAACTAGCTTTAAAAATCAATCTGACAGTGTTGAATGCGAAGCTTCCAGTGGAAGATCATCCACATCAATTTGTAGGGAAAACAAATCTTGCTCATTTCCTATTGGAGAAAACTCAGAGTGAACGGAAGGGGACAACAACCAATACCATAAAAATATCATATAGTTAAACATATGATCCTAACAAAATCAAGTTGAGGAAACATTCAGCGTGATGGGTACCAAAACTCTTACACCCGGTTCAGACACAGACAAAAGGAAAGTTTTCAATGGGAATTGTAAACAAGTGAAATCAAAACCCTGAAGCAAATGCCCAAATAATTATAACAGGAAGTGAAACATGATTTTAGTAGTTCCTAAAGACAAGGGATGACCAAAGCAATGGTAACCAAGAGATGGCAATGATTCAAAGCAAAAACACACCATCAAGAGTAAGATCATGCAACTATTTTGTGATTTTCAAGGCAATTTTAAGCATGCATTTATTTTTATTTGGCATATTTACAGAGAGGACAGAGAGACATCCTCTATCCACTGGTTCACTTATCAAATGGCCATAATGGCCAGAGCTGAGGTGATCTGAAGTCAGCAGCCAGGAGCATCTTCCAGGTCTCCCACACTGGTGCAGGGTCCCAAGGCTTTGACTGCTTTCCTAGGCCACAAGCAGGGAGCTGGATGGGAAATGGAGCAGCCAGGATATGAACCGGTGCTCATATGGGATCCTGGCAGTAACAGATGGAGGTTCATCACCCTGTTCAGCCATAGTGCCAGCTCTTCAAGGCATTTTTCTAGTTGACATTCAGAAGGGCTAAAGACTGATGGTTTCAGTTATCAGACGATTATTTTGAATCTTAGTCAAAACTGTAGTAAAAGATATTTGAATATTCTCACCATAGAGTCCTTTCATGAGGACAGCATTCCTTTTCATGCCTCTCACCAGAAAAGGACAATTGGTTTAAAGATTTATTTATTTTGATTGGAAAGGCTTATATACAGAGAGGAGAAACAGAGAGGAAGATCTTCTGTCTGATGGCTCACTCTCCAGGCTGCCGCAACAGTCTTGGAGTTGAGCCAATCTGAAGCCAGGAGCCAGGAGCTTCTTCCAGGTCTCCCACATGGGTGCAGGGTCCCAAGGATTTGGGACGTCCTTGACTGCTTTCCCAGGCCACAAGCAGGGAACTGGATGGGAAGTGAGGCCACAGGGTTTACAACCGGTGCCCATATGGGGTCCCAGCAAGTTCAAGGCAGGGGATTTAACCACTCCACTATCGCGCTGGGCGAGAAGGGCAATTTTATGTGAAAATTTTTGTTGGCGGTCATTAGACATTCATGTAACTGTTTTGATTTGGCCCCTTCTGACTTTTTAGTAGGATTCATTTATTCATTCATTCAATCACTCATTTACTCACTCATTTATTTACATCTTGTGATGCACACCTCAAATGGCCACATGGACTGATTGTGGGGCAAACTGAATACAGGAACCCAGAACTCCATCTGGGTTTCTTGGGGGCATGACAGGTGTCCAAGGTTCTGATAACTTCCCTGACATTATCAGGGAGCCAAACTGGGAGCAATGTTTCTGAGACTCTAACTTCCAATATGAGTTGACAACAAGGTAGGTGTTTACATAACTCACTGTGCCATAATATCAACCCCCAATTTGTGATTTTTTTCTAGTTGTTACAAATTCTTTAAAGGAACCCAGTTTTGTTCAGATAATATTTTAATAGAGATGGCATTAGCATGTTTTAATTCCTAGAACCCGCTGTTCTTTATAGTTGGATTGAATGGTGGATATCAACTCGTACAAGCATTTCTGTTTTTTATATCTCAATAATTTGAATATGCAGTGTCATTATATCTTTTTCATATATTTTTGGTTAACAGGTTAAGAAAAATATATGCTATACTAGCAAGAGCATTAAACTGGGAACTGGTAATATGGGGTGATGTCTGTGAAACTGGTATTAACTTGCTGTGGAACTTTGATTTTTCATATCTGGTTTATTCACTGGAAATAACATAATTTTGAATCCAGTAACATTTATTTAAAAAATTATTTGTTTGATTTCAATCATTTGGCAAAAACAGAATGAGAGAACAAGAGAAATGCACACTAGCTCATTTCCCATACATCTTCCCACCCCTGTATGCCAGCAGTCAAGAAAAGTCTAAGATATGGCCTGGATGCCCAGACTCAACCCAGTTTCCCCACAAAGTTTGAAGGTACCCAACTCCTTGAATTATCATGTTGCCTCCCAAAAGTTGTATGATCAGAAAGCTAGAATAAGGAGAAGATTCAGTACTTGAACTCAAGTTTAACTGCTACCTCTGAAAGATGTTTTTTTGAACTTTTTACTGGAATAAATGCCTGGAGAGTGTTGGTTTTAGCTCTAAATCTTCAGCTTACTAGGAAACCCCTTGCCCTGGATTATAAAAAGTCCTTTATCCAAATATCACAGGGAGCAGATGAAGGAAAGGATAGTTAAAAAGCATTCTAGAAGACACTTAGTGGAATGATTTTTTAGTTGCTAAGTGAACAATGCATAGATTATCTGTGTTCCATGCTTGTCGTTGCTTCTCTTTTCTTCCTTCACTGTTGATTCTGCACCCATGATCTATGGCCACCAATGATGCCTCACTGTGAATGGTGCAAATAAATTGTGCAGATTATGCATGCTATAGTTATGAGTAGTAGCAGTCCCTGTTTCGTTTTGCCAGCAGATGAACTATTGTGTTTTATATCAAGTTAGCATTAGTTTACCTTTAAACATTATGAATAACGTTATGTTTTCCCACAGTTCTCATGAGGACAAAGATATGACTACAGTTGAAGTGCAGAATTTATTTGTACATGATTAAAAAGAAAATTAATCTACTACATAATTTTAATACAGACAGGAAGACTCCAACAAGATCCAGGAGATAATAACCAAAATAATGAGTACAGTACAGTATGCAGTTAAGTTGTTGTCAGGTGTGGTGGAAAATAGACTAGAAAAGCACAGACAATGAATGTCCATGTAGTTCTGGAGCAACACAAATGAAAACAGATTTTTCTCCACCCATAACACTAATATTCAATAAAAACAAAATAAACAGCAAAAAAGGCCACTGAATTGGCCTTGGCTCAGCCCATGAAGGAGTACTCATTATCATATTGCCATTCCTTTTATCCCTCTGATTATAGTTACTTTTACAGGTTAAATAGTTGCAACTAAAACATCTTACGAATGAATGAAGAAAGAGATTTGATAGTAGACTTAATTCCTCACAGTGGAGAGTAAAGTCTATTAGTTTGTACCAGTAAGCACTCTATCAACAGTATATTAATTTCTGCCTTCAATCATATTCCCAAGTCATCAATAGCTTTTAGGTACATTGAATTGTAATATGGAGTTTCTGCCTTGCTATTTACCATAAAGATATAAGTTGCCAACTTGTTATTTATGTGCATATATGACATACAAGATACATTTTAGCAAACTCCTTTCATTTTGTATGCTCTTGACCTAAGAAAATCAAAAGAACTTATTTAGTAAAAGTTCTGTAGACATTGTCCATGATACTGTTCAAAAGATGGCATTTAGTATTTCATAACAGATTCTGTTATTTTCAAATTGCAGAAGTACTTGAGTTGTTTGTACTTTATAGAAGTGGAAAGAAATAGCTTCCTTAGACCGTGGCCTACAAGATGATTCTCATAAATACTGGCTATAAAAAACATGTTAAAATATTGGTTTAATAAAAATCATATTTTAGAAGCTTACAGTTTTTGAGGTAACATTTTAATATGCATTATAATCACATGCTTAACAGCTTTGTAAATTAATGCAAAACAAAAAATCAAAACACCTCATGCAGCATGAAAATAGACAAGGATTATAACAATAATCAAATAAAAAGATGTTCAGATGAAATTTTTTTTCTTGCATTTACCAATCACAGGTTTTGTTATTTGCTGCTGAGAAGGAACCCAGGTGGCTTAGCCTTTGTCCCTCTGTGAACTTCTGTCACAACAGAAACCTTCAAAAGGGTGTCCAGATACCTCAGAACCTGTAAATGACAAAATTCAAGAGATGTCTACAAGTGCTGATGATGAAAGAAAATAAATATATCTACAATGCTTAGGATAGGAAAAACACAACGGAAGGACCACATTTCCAGCGGTTTGGAGAGAGAAATTTCTATTGAATAAATGGAAAAAAAGAGAGAGAGAAGATTCCCTGAATCAAAAGGAGTTAAGAAACGCACGTGGAGCAGCCAGCTGCCAGCAGTGAGATGCCATCATACCATGACAAGAGAGGATGTAAAACAGTGATCACACCAATGGATAAGATCATACCCTCCCACCTGCTGACAATAGAGAGCAACCACTCCCAAAGTGGCTGTCACTCTGGACCTTGTACCACACTTAAGCAATGACTGGAACTGCCTGACCTGACCCAGCACACACCTTTGTATGTTAAATGAAGTAGCAGACACTCCAGTAGGATCACATAGTCATATTTCATATTTCAGATAAAGGCCATTAGAAGAAAAACTAGCAAATGGTTCCACACACATGCCAATAAAACAAGTGTAGATACCTGAACAAAATGAACAGGAGAGGCAATGTGTCTGCTTCAAAGAAACACACGATTTCAATTGAGCAATGCCTGAAAATAAATTCAGTGATCCTGAGATTACTCAAAAACAAAGAGAAACAAATGCACGAATAAAGAAAACCCATGGATAAAACAATTTCTCACAATATTGAATATTAAAAATTAATAATTAATATGCCAATTGAACAAGACCTCAAAAGATGGAGTAATATCCCATGCTCCTGGATAGGTAAAATCAATATCATTAAAATGTCTATACTGCCAAAAGCAATATATACATTCAACGCAATCCCAATCAAATTGCCCAAAATATTCTTCATGGAACTGGAAACAATGATCCAAAGGTTCATCTGGAAGCACAAAAAACCACGGATAGCTAGAACTATCCTGAAGAACAGGAAGTTAGCAGGGGGAATCACAGTTCCGGACCTCTGGACATACTATAGGGCAGTGGTTATCAAAACAGCGTGGTACTGGCACAAAGATAGAGAGGAAGATCAATGGAGCAGAATAGAAACGCCAGAAGGAAACCCACACAGATACAGCCAAATAACCTTTGACAAAAAGACAAACGACAACCCAGGCAAATGGGAAGGTCTGTTCAATAAATGCTGCTGGGACAACTGGTTGATAGCCTGCAGAAACAAAAAAATAGATCCACATCTCTCACCATACACTAAGATCAGATCTAAATGGATAACAGATCTAAACCTACATCCAGAAACCTTCAAACTTTTGGAAGAAAATGTTGGAAACACACTGGAACACTTAGGGGTAGGCCCTCACTTCCTAAAAAAGACTCCAGATGCAGTAGAAATCAAGACCAAAATAAACAATTGGGACCTCATCAAACTAAGAAGCTTCTGTACAGCTAGAGAAACAATCAACAAAGTAAAAAGGCAACCCACAGAATGGGAGAAGATCTTCGCACACGACATAGGTGATAGAGGGCTAATATCCAGAATATACAAAGAGCTACAAAACAACCAAAATGTCAAAACAAACAACCCACTCAAGAAATGGGCACGGGAAATGGGCAGACACTTCACAAAGGAACAAACCCAAATGGCAAATAAACATATGAAAAAATGCTCAAGTTCCCTGGCAATAAGGGAAATCCAAATTAAAACATCAATGAGGTACCACCTAACGCCAGTAAGACTGGCCCACATGAATAAAAGCACCAACGACACTTGTTGGCGAGGTTGCGGGGAAAAGGGAACCCTACTCCACTGCTGGTGGGGCTGCAGGCTGGTACAGCCTCTATGGAAATCAGTATGGAGAATATTCAAACAACTCAAATTCAACATACCGTATGATCCAGCAATAGCACTCCTAGGAATATATCCAGAACACTTGTTCTATGAGAAACCAACATGTACTCCTATGTTCATAGCAGCACAATCAGTAATTGCAAAAACATGGAAACAACCAAAATGCCCATCAAAAGAGGATTGGATAAGAAAGCTATGGTTCATCTACTCCATGGAATACTACTCAGCTATTAAAAAAAACAAAATGCAGTTCTTTGTGGCCAAATGGGCCAAACTGGAAACCATAATGCTAAGGGAAATGAGCCAATCCCAAAAGGTTAAATACCACATGTTTGCCTTAATTTAAGATGATATGATGTTATGTATAACATGTTATGTTTTGAATGTTATATGTTGTGTATAAACTAAAATTGAAGTATAGGTGAGGTGGTCACAGAAGGTGGCTGGGAACCCACATTTACTTTTAACATATTGGTTACTCATTACTATGTCAATTAATTCCATAATGATGTAACTTTTTGCTGATGGTATGTTGGAGCTTTCAATTGACTGGGATGATACTCTGCTGGCTCTGTCATCAGACCAGAGAGGGTATACCTAAGAAACCGTTGAACTTGACGGGACAATAAGATGCTGGACTCTATGTTTGGTATACGCTTGCAATGGGGAAATCTCAACTGAACTTGAGCTGTGGTTATGCAATAAGGTGGAGGAATCCACCATGGTGGGAGGGTTTGGGGAGGGGTGGGGAGAACCCAAGTATCTATGTAACTGTGTCACATAATACAATGTAATTACTGAAGTTAAATAATAAATAATTAAAAAAAATGTAAAAAAAAAAAAAAACTTTAACAACAGACTTGGTGAGGCTAAAGAAAGAAATCTTGAAGCCAGAAGACAAATCTTTGAGACTATCCCATTTGGCAAAAAAAAAAAAGTATAAAAGAAAAAGAAAAAAGAAGAAAGGAAGGCTGTGGTTGAGGAACATGGACAAGAGGGAAGCTTGAGTGTGGATTATCATTATGCTCCTAAATCTATTTAAACAGAAACCAAAAGTAATGTTCAACTTCACTCATATAAAGTGCATTTTATTTTATTTAGTTTAGTTGGAAAGTCAGACTTGCAGAGAGGAGAGACAAGACAAAAAGATTTTCCATCCACTGGTTCGCTCCGTAAGTGGCTGCAGCGGCCAAAGCTTAAGCTGATTTAAAGCCAGGATCCCAGGAGCTTCTTCCAGGTCTCCCATGCGGGTGCAGGTCCCAAGGCTTTGGGCCATCCTTGACTGCTTTCCCAGGCCACAAGCAGGGAGCTGGATTGGAAGTGGGACCACTGGGATTAGAACCAACGCCCATATGGGATCCTGGCTCATGTAAGGCAAGGAGTTTAGTTAGTAGGCTACCAAGCCGGGTCCATACAGTGCATTTTAAAAGTCACAAAATCTTTTTTTTTTAAATTATTTATTATTTAACTTCAGTAATTACATTGTATTATGTGACACAGTTACATAGATGCTTGGGTTCTCCCCACCCCTCCCCAAACCCTCCCACCATGGTGGATTCCTCCACCTTGTTGCATAACCACAGCTCAAGTTCAGTTAAGATTTCCCCATTGCAAGCGTATACCAAACATAGAGTCCAGCATCTTATTGTCCCGTCAAGTTCAACGGCTTCTTAGGTATACCCTCTCTGGTCTGAAGACAGAGCCAGCAGAGTATCATCCCAGTCAATTGAAAGCTCCAACATACCATCAGCAAAAAGTTACATCATTATGGAATTAATTGACATAGTAATGAGTAACCAATATGTTAAAAGTAAATGCGAGTTCCCAGCCACCTTCTGTGACCACCTCACCTATACTTCAATTTTAGTTTATACACAACATATAACATTCAAAACATAACATGTTATACATAACATCATATCATCTTAAATTAAGGCAAACATGTGATATTTAACCTTTTGGGATTGGCTCATTTCCCTTAGCATTATGGTTTCCAGTTTGGCCCATTTGGCCACAAAGAACTGCATTTTGTTTTTTTTAATAGCTGAGTAGTATTCCATGGAGTAGATGAACCATAGCTTTCTTATCCAATCCTCTGTTGATGGGCATTTTGGTTGTTTCCATGTTTTTGCAATTACTGATTGTGCTGCTATGAACATAGGAGTGCATGTTGGTTTCTCATAAAACAATTTTTCTGGATATATTCCTAGGAGTGCTATTGCTGGATCATACGGTATGTTAATTTTGAGTTGTTTGAATATTCTCCATACTGATTTCCATAGAGGGTGTACCAGCCTGCAGCCCCACCAGCAGTGGAGTAGGGATCCCTTTTCCCCGCAACCTCACCAACAAGTGTCGTTGGTGCTTTTATTCATGTGGGCCAGTCTTACTGGCGTTAGGTGGTACCTCATTGATGTTTTAATGTGTAATTCCTATTGCTTTATTTGACAAAATTTTATAAGAAAATTTAATGTAACACTATCTATAGTAAAACTAATGTACAAAACATTCCTCCTTTTTTATTTTGTTTTTAAATTAGCACTCATTTATAAAGAGAACACATAGAAGTTGTCTTTCTGTGTCTAGATTGTCTCCCTTATATTTCTGGAGTGTTTTGTAAGAAAAAATGTTCTTCCCTAGCTTTAAGTGCATAAAGATTAAACATAGAGAAAAATGAGATAATACTGGCAGGTAATTATCCTAGTGTGTAAGTTAACATGTGTGCAGCCACCCCTAAAATATGAATACAATAGTTTGATACCAAGATCCAGATCATGACTTCAGCTTCCTGCTAATGTGCTCCCAAGGATAGCAAGTGCTATCTCAAGTAATCGGTGTCCTGCTCTCCATACAGCAGCTCTAGATAGTCACAGGTTCCCAGGTGCATACCTCACCATTGAAGCATTTGAGGATTGAATCAGAAGATGACAGTTGTGTAAGCCTCTTCCTCTCTCTCTCTCAAATGAGAAGAAAAGTTACTAAAATACCTATGTGTTATGCTTTCTTATAATAGTTTAGTGATGTCATAAATCATGCATTGAAATATGTGTGATAAATCTGCACAGGTTTAAACAAAAGTAGACTCAATTTTTGAAAATAAGATCATTGAAAATGCAAAATATGGTAAACAACAACAACAACAAAGCTGGTGGAGCCTCTTCAATTAACGTACAAAAACTGTGCACTATTTTGAATTAATTTCAGTTGCGTGAGTTTTAATTACTTCTGTGTTTTTGTTCATTATTTCCCTGAGAAAGTGATACTTGAGTTATGACAAATTACCATGTCCATTGAAGTGCTTAAAATATGGATATTTTATATCTGGATAACAAATATGATAAATTTATGCATATGGCGACTGTGATTGACCAATAGCTGATTTGCCGAAATAAGCTTGTGCATCTAGAGTAGATAAATATACATATTTTGGAAATATCTACTGTGTAAATGTGTATCACAAAAGCTTGTGCATATATTTCCAAATGCCCTTGACAAACTAAACTTGCTTTTAAATTCTGTATTCATAAATTTTCTGAGGTTCTGTTGCATGTGATAAACTTAGTAATTTATGCTCAAAATCTGAAGAAGTGCTCAATATTATGTATTTTCGCCTCAAACATTTTTGAGAAGATTTTTTAGTCTGTACGCAGTATGGTATGGGCTTGGTAACATGAGATTTGCAAGTCAAAATAATTGTATGTTTATTTTTATTCAGTTTACCACTATATAAAGAGGGAGTCCCTGACATTGTAAGCAACTTGGAAACACAGCATTGCAAATGAGAACACAAAGATTAAGGGCATCCTGGGACCAAGAGAGAAACGCCATTATTATTTTTACAATTACAGATACTGTTTACTTATTTTTCTAATATTTATTTACTTTAAAAAAAAACTTCTTCAAATGTGCTGCCACAAATCATGATAGGTAATGAAGTTACATATAATATCACACACCATATACATGTCACAAAACTTCATATTATGGCCCCAAAATGTATACACTCATTATGTTAAGGGAAACATAAATAAAAATAATAAAAGTAAAGGAATAATCACTAGCTGTACATGGCAATGTAGCAACAAAAATTAAGTATCCAATAGTGTAAAATAATTAACATAATTTCCAGATAAGATATAGTGTTAAATAAGTATATATTTACTTTTGCCTATACCTGCAATTTTAACTCCTATACATGACCACTAATTGCCACAACTTAAGTAGTCCAATTATTTTTGCTTATTTATAAATCTTTTCTAAGTTTCATTTTTGATGATTTTTACATAGTTCATTAGGGTGATAAGTGTCAAAGAATACAGGAAAGTGTCCACCCTAGAGTCTCCATTTGCCCAGAAATTCACTACCAATACTTGGCTGATGTAGTTGATCCATTTGCTCTGTCCTTCATCTTCTGTTGTGGTGTCAGGTGTTCTCTGCAGACTCCAGTGTACTGCCATGTCCTCCATGTGCACCTGGATATGCTGTCCACTGCTCCATCAAAGATACTGAGGAGGCCCAGCTCTGTCACATGCACTCCACGATCAGACCATGAAAGTTCAATTCTCTCCATGGTTGGGGTTCTGAGTCCAGTGATTCAGTTGGGGGATCCCCAAAGAAATTTCATCTGAAGTGATCCCAGATCTGATTCTTGTTCTTGCCTGCCAGTACTGTGTCCAACACAGTCTGTTGCCCCAATTAGCTTATGTACACGCTGGTGCTTGCAATTGCTGGGTCAGTTCTGCCTCCAGGCTTGTCTTCTACACAAACCGATGGGTGCTGCAGCCCAGCCCAATCCTGCCCACTACACACTTGGCCTTCACGTACACCAGTGGGAGTGTCTGCTTTGAAGGAGTGACCCACAATAACTCCCACCAGGCCTGCCCCCTGCACTGGTTCCTGTGCTTGCCAGTATGTAGAACAGACTAGTCTAGTCTGTCCCACATCCCATTCAGTTCTCATACATGTCAATGGACAATGAAGCCTAATTTAACCCAACCAACCCCACTATCCAGCTCATACAAGTGCCGTTGTTTGTCACTCTGCCCAGACTATTCTCGGTCCCTTTACACATGAGTGTGACAAGGTTCCATGGTCTAATCTAGCTTAGCCCATCGCCAACCCAATTCTTGATCTAACCAGCAGGACTTGTATTTCCACAGAGTTTTGCCCACATATCCCCCACAGAATCTACCCCTCCCAGACTTGGTTCTCTCGTACGCTGGTTGGTGACATGATCCTGCCTATAGTGATTCATCCCCTATTCCAACATCCAGTCTGTTACCGGGATATAGCCCTGATAGACAGGTCCCCAGCCTTAGCTATAGCATGGACTGGTGTGTGGTGGTCAGCAATATTTCATGCTAACAAGCCCTACTCAGGACTCCCCTGTGGGCTGGTGTGTCAGTCTGAGACCTATAAATCTTCCGCTCTCTCCTCCAGACCACCAGGTCTCAGTCCTCTCGCTTACCTACAAGTATAGTGACCTTGTCATTCAGAGTCCTTCAGGATTCATTCCTGAAGTACGCATATAGTGGCCTTATCCATCGATGTCCCTAGGCAGCAGTGGCTGGGGATAGAGCACCAAGCATTAAGTCCAGTCTGACTCATATGACCCCAGCAGCCACCATGCTACCGGGAGGTCCATCCATCCAAGCCCTCACTTTATAAAAATTAATTTGGAAAACAAAGTAATGGCTAAAGGGGATTTTTCAACTTCTGATTTAGTTCCCAAATGACCACCATACCTCAGGTGTGGTCAAGGCTGGAGTGGAAACGAAGAAAGCAAGACTACAACCAGTTACTACAACAAGAGCTTTGGGCATACCAAGCAGTGTCCCAACAATTCTGCTAAATACCCGGCCCAAAAGTTTAGTTTTTAGTATAAGTGTTACCATTCATGAACCATAAGTAAATATCATGGAATTAGATGTAATTCCTAAAAACACAGCTTTAATATTTTATCTTAGAGTAATAACATACAGATGTAAAATTGGTTATTATGGTCTGTATTCTGTCTGTGTGCATTTTTTTTGTTATGTCTATGTCTCAGATTTGTTCTCTAAAATGAAAAGCTGGAGATTTTGTGTGCCATTCAGCTCTCCAGTCTCCAGAGCACTCTCCGGGAAGACAAGCATGAATCTTTGGGAAGACAGTCTGTCCTATTTATCACAGGTGATTTTGACATTGATCAGAGGGAATTCTAAAGGAAAAAAAGTAGCTTTGTATTTCTAAAGAGTTTTAATATTCTGACATGATTACTTCCTGTCTTATAGACATACTTTAATTTTGTTGAGAGAAGACAGGACTTGTGACCCTTAACAGGACGTTAGGGAGCTACAGAGATGCATTACAGCAAAATGTTCAAGGTTGCCCTCACTAGGAACTGGTAAGTCCATCCCCCAGAGAGAAATATTCCTTATGGACAATTCCTAGATAACATAGCTAAAATTTCAGAGATATTTTAATAAATCCAATAAGTGAAAAACATCCCATTATGGACATTGTTTCAGGTGACATTTTTAGAAAGCTATTATAAACAAGATTTTACTTGAATCTAAATGTTGTGTTAACATAAAATTCTAAGCTATTGTAGTAATGCAAAGGAGGTTCAGTATGGTAGTAAGACTGTAGAAAAGGTTTGAAGGCAAGGTGAGGGGAAGAAGCACGCTATAGAACACTGTTTATGATGAAAATGAACTCAAACTATAAGCTGTTAGATGACAACGGTTATTTTTCCTCATGCTCCTCCCCCTTCACTTCTAAGATTTTTTTTTCATTGGAAAGACAGCTATACAGAGAGGAGGAGAGACAAAGAGGACAATATTTCATCTGTTGATTCACCTCCCAAGTGGCCACAATGTCTGGAGCTGCACCCAAACAAAGCCAGGAGCCAGGAACCTCCTCTAGGTCTCCCACGCTATGCAGAGTCCCAAGGATTTGGGCAGTCCTCAACTGCTTTCCCAGGCCACAAACAGGGAGCTGGATGGAAAGTGGGGATGCTGGGATTAGAACCAGCACCCATATGAAATTCCACTGTGTTAGCCACTAGGCTAACACTGTGGGCTCTTCTTTTTCAGATTTATTTATTTTTATTGGAAAGGGAGATTTACAGAGAACAGAAGAGGCAAATAGAAAGATCTGTCCACTGGTTCACTTCCCAAGTGGCTGCATCTGCTGGAGCTGAGCTGATCCAATGCCAGGAGCCAGGAGGTTCTTTTCAATCTCCCATGCAGGTGCAGGGTCCCAAGGCTTTGGGCCATCCTTGACTGCCTTCCCAGGCTACAAGCAGGGAGCAGGATGGGAAGTGGAGCAGCCAGGACACAAACTGGCATCCAAATGGGATCGTGACATGTGCAAAGTGAGGATTTAACCACTGAGCCATCGTGCTGGGCCTAACAGTGGTTCTAATACACTGATTCTCCCTTATTGATGAAATACAATGCAGTTTGTACAATTAAATCATCTCTATATTATCAACAGTGTTGCAGAGTGCAAAGTTAAATATCTAATACACAATAATTGAAAACAATAGTTAACTCATCCAACACCAATGCTCTTTCTGAAGTTCGTGCAAGCTGCAAAATATTTTCTAGTGATTGTTAGCCATTAATGTCATCCAACTGAAAAACTAAAATCCTGAAGTGCATTCATAAAGAAATGAATAACGAAGATTATTTGAAATCACATTAAAAATTGCAAGTTGAAATAAACCACTTCTTAGTTTTTATTTTAAAATTTAATTTACTTTTTACTATAATCATGAATTCTTAATTCCTATCAGAGAAAAGACAGAAAGAAAATCGGAATTGATATCCTAGGACTGAGGATTCAGCCAAAGCCAGTAATCTGCTGAGAGTCAGATCATTCAACTGCAGCCGGAGTGAGTCTTTAGGATCTGTTTTCTTCAGACACTTGAAATAACCAGTAAGTTAAAAGTGGTCTTTGGAATCATCCACTTTGCATTTTGAGACAGAGGATAAAACAGTACAGATTAAATATGTATACATATATTTTCTCTATTTTATTTGAGGAATGAAAAACATATAAAGCTAGTTAAAATATGTACCAAACATTTTCAATTAATTTCAAACTCTCTAAGTGCATTCATTTTTAAAAGAGTGATTGTCTTCAACATGTACTCCTTTGAACCAAAATATCCCTTCAGGCTGTTTTTGCTTGAAGCATCTTTTCCCAGTAGGGCAGCAAAATCAAATGGCTGTAGTTCATGATGTCTATATCTTAAGATTTCTTGCATGGGCCTGGCGTGAATATATGGTAGAATTACATTTTTTTAGTGTTTTCACCTACAGATTGATGAGATAAGCAAATCTACCAAAAAGAAATATCGTGTATTTGCTGATATAATTCAACCTTCATTCAAAATTCAAGATCAAGAGATGTATAGGTAAACATGTATACTCAGATATTCTCATTGAGGAACTGTATAATGGAGACTAGCATACCAAGATGTGAGAATACATTGTAGTAAGCATCTCTACTCCAGAATAAAAGAAGGACTCCCAAGGAAACTGTTAAACATACTTTAACAATAGGATACTAGACGTTATGCCATTGTGTATACCACCATGGCATGATATGCTTAAATAGCAGAATGATGGACTTGTGACTGTTGTTGAAGGCTGATACTATTGTAATATTTTAGGGGAAAACAGTGCAGGGAAGATAGAATGAGGACCGTGGAAGGGGAAATCACTGAATCTATGGAACTGTATCATGAAAGAATAAAAAAGAAAAATTAAAAACTGGAAAAAATGAATCTATAAGCAAATAAGTGTTTCTTGGTAGTCACTAATGTGTTTGCATGGTGTGAAAACACCCAGATGATCTTGCTGCACAAAAGCAGTTTATAAAACATGAGGTAGGTGCTCCTGCAATGTGTCTGGAACTTGCAGAGTAGGTTCAAAGAGCCCCTTGGTGATGCAGAATAATACGCGTATTTTACAACAAATTTTCCTGGGGTCATGCATGCGAGTTAGTTATGTGTCTCCCAGTGTAGCTCTTCCCCCCCAGCAACAGCAACTCTAAAAGTTTCTGAGTGTAGTCTAGCTTGTTTGTGAGTTGTTTTCTTCTCTCCTTTGTTGAATAAAATATGTCTGCCTCGTTTAAGAGCAGATATTGCTAGGAGTTAGTAGGCACTTGTATAGGGTCGGCTGCAATGAAAAGAGCAGACAGAATGTTAACTCACAGGAAAGAATTACCCATACCAGAAGAGGCATTTTAAGTACTCCATTTGTGCGTTGACTGATTTGCAGATGTGCTGAAAAACATTCTGTGCTTTCATTTTTAGCATCTGAATCAAGAAACCATTCTAATCATTTTAACAGCTTTTCATTTTATGTATATAAAAACTTGTAGAGGAAGCTGTGTGTTGTTAACAAGTATGGAATGTGGATTTCCCAGCAAATTTTTGAGTGGTTACTATGAAATTCTCATAGAAATCTGAACTATGTTGTACACTGACTCTCAAAGGGGTGATAAAAATGTAAATCATTTTAGGTAGGTCCCAGGTTATGAAGGACAATTTATGAAAATGTGGATTGAAAAACTCACTTGGCTTGGTATATTTTATGTCTAATGACCAATTTCATGTTTAAGAAAATCCAGCAAGAATTATAATGTAAATCCTAAAACAGGATCCTGCATCCCTGTCTTAGTTTTGCTTTAAGATTAGACTATGGTATTCTGGGACTCAGTTTTCTCATTTGTAAAATTCTGTCATTAAAAAGATTGTCCATGTGCTCTCTTGGACAGGACGTATCCATCCTAAATCATTATTCCCAAGCCATGACTCCACGTCTATGATATCCCAGAAATCTGCAGTTCTGTGACCGATTTTGTTAAATGTATTCTCTGGATGCATCTGACAGACCGTTGCTCTTAAACCCCACATTTAGGAACAATTGCTTGAAACTCCTATCTAGATGCTCAGTGTTTCCAAGACATAGATTGCTCAGATTCTGAAAACACAGATTTGTCTTTTCATGTGGCTGACTGGACCATTATTTTAGGTTTTTCTTATATGAATGTAATTGTGATTTATTGTGAAAAAGGATTCTCAGCTTTGCCTCCAACTTTCATATTTTCAGGTTAGATTTGTTTTCTAGATATGAAATTACTGCGTTAAAATCTTTGAACTTTGCCAGGTGAGCAGGATGTAAAAGCTCTACACACCTTGGGCGTGGATTCAAACAATATTCAAGCGCACTGTATTTGCAAATTGTAAAATTATTGTGAAAAGTCATGAAAAATGCAATAACATTTCAAATAAAGGATCTAATTTCTTCCCTTTGCCAGAGGCTGCAGTACGTCACCCAGGCCCTGCTGCCTGTATTCTTTGAGTATTGCCATCTCTGAAGACATTTAAAATTTGAAAGTTCAAAAATAGTATCTTAACTTAAATGTTATGATTTGCCTCAAATGCATTTTGCATTATATAAATTTCTAATGTCACAATGAAATGAAGTTACTTCTTCATTATATGTAACTATACCTACTATGAAAAAATACTCTGAATTACAAGCAGATAAAAAAGTATATGCTTTTCAGTTTGTAAGTATTTCTGATTTCATTTCACCTTGCTCAGTACTGTGGTATTTGATCCATATCAGTTCATGGTTATTTTTTTCTAAATGTATTATTTCTTTTACAATATAGAAACTCTATCTTTGTTCTTGTTAATAGTTTTCCATTTTCAATCCAATTTTTCTGAGTGTTAAAGCTGTTTTCATCTCTTCTGTTAGTAATTTCTTATATATTTAATGTTATTCTTTTAAAACTTCTGTGAGAGATTTTAAGAATTTTTTAAGGTTTATTTATTTTTATTGGAAACTCAAATATAGAGGAGAAGAGACAGAGGGAAAGATCTTCCATCTGCTGGTTCACTCCCCAAGTGGCCGCAAAGGCCAGTGCTGTGCCGATCTGAAGCCAGGAGCTTCGGTCTCCAATGCGGGTGCAGGGTCCCAAGGCTTTGGGCCACTCTCCACTGCTTTCCCAGGCCACAAGCAGGGAGCTGGATGGAAAGCAGGGCTACCAGGATTAGAACCGGTGTCTATATGGGATCCTGGCGCGTTTAAGGCAAGGACTTTAGCTGCTAGGCTACCTCTCTGGGCCCACACGAGTTTAACTTTGAAAGCAATGCACTGAGTGAAAGATGTGTAAAGCCGTATGTTGCATGATCGTATTCTATAAAATACCCTGAATCGGTGTATGTACAGAAACAGTGTGAGTTACTGATTCTCTAGTGCTGAGGAGAGAGGCAGGAAAGGGCTTCATTTAGGGGTGACAAAAGTATTGGAAATGTAAATGGCAATGGTTGCACAATTTCATAAATGCATTAAAAGAATGAATTGTAGCATTTTAAATGCTGGTTTTTATACTATTCTAAAGATACATCAATAAATCTTTCATTAAACATCTAAAATTTGTGAACACGCTTATCTTTCTGAGAAGACAGCTTGTTCTAATTTCCTTGCCATTTTGTTTTAGATTTTCAGATTTTAAGCGACTCTCTATCATGAATCAAGATTTTACTTTGTTATTTGTAATTTTTTAAAGAGGGTTCTTTCAGTTAGCAGGCTGTTGTTTTGTTTTGTTTAAAATACATGTGTCTCTCCATATTTGGAAGTGCCCTTGTTGGCTTTGTCAGCTATTTTAGCTTTCAGGACTACAGAGAGAGTCCCAGGTGCACTTTGAAGCTTGGTGTAACATAACCCTAATCACCATGTCTGTGCAGCTCAGGCGGGGTCGCCAAGGACATGACCATCTCAGCTCCTTTCTGCTGCCATGGTCAGGCTACTTTGGATGGACAGACATGCCTGCCCCTAAATACAAGCAGACAAAAAGCAGATGTAAGAGCAGATGCCTTCAGGAATGAAGCTAAGTTACGTTTCCAAACCCCTGAAGAGATGAGTTTACTCTCATACCGCAGTGCTTTAAAACCTTGGATCCCACTGCTTGCTTCTGAGTATAGCGTCCTATGATATCTTGCCGTCAGTTCTGCACCATGAGTTTCCCCTATGGTCCACACAGAGTCTATCCACTTATGACTGTAATGTGCTGATTCTTAAGTTTAAAAAGAGCCCACATTTTCCTATAATTGCAGTGAATATGCACACAATTATACAAATTCATTGAGTATGGGCCTGGTGCGATAGCCTAGTGCCTAATCCTCACCTTGCCTCTTTTGGGATCCCATGTGGGCGCAGGTCCATGTCCCAGCTACTCCACTTCTCATCCAGCTCCCTACTTGTGGCCTGGAAAAACAGTAGAAGATGGCACAAAGCATGGGCCCCTGCACCTGCGTGGGAGACCTGGAAGAAGCTCCTGGCTCCTGGCTTCAGATTAGCTCAGCTCCAGCCATTGTGGCCACTTCGGGGGCATGAAGCAGTGGACAAAAAATATTTCTCTCTGTATTTCCTTCTCTCTGTTATCTACATTCAAATAAATAAAGGAATAAATAGCTACTAAATAAATATTTTAAAAAAATCACTGAGTGCATGGAGTTACAATTTAGCTAACATTTGGGCACTTCAAAATGTTCATCGACATAGTTATTTATAACAGTCTTTGTTTCAAAATTTGAGATTTCCAAAACTACCAATGTTTTGTCTGCTTAAGGTTACGTTGTAGAGCTAAACTTTGAGTTATTTTGCAAGATTTAATTTCTTACTTTCATTTGTAATATTTTCATGGGAATCCTTAGTATGAAAATATTGCTTACAAACTGTTTCACTTGAAAGCCTGGTGTTCCTCATACTCTCACATTTGTGAGCTTGATAGCAGGTTCAGGTACAATGTTCTTATTGGAATTCATGCTTATATTTTGTTGTAAAATGTGTTTGATTTAATAAAATATTAAAATAGCTATGTAATATTGTTGGCAACGCCCGCGTCGCCACGTACCCCGAGCCGAGCAGAGGGACTAGGGTTACACAAAAGACAATACGCAGAGAGCCAACACAAGACAACATGCAGTACACAGAATGCCGATCGATGATAGATTGATCTTTATTGAAACTCCAGGCTTTCTTTTATACTCTGCTTAGCTCCTCCCAGTGTTTATCCAGTCCTCAAGTGGCCACCCTAAATCCTTCGAGTTCCTCCCAGTAGTGGCCACCCTAAATCCCTTGAGTTCCTCCCAGTGTTTATCCAATCCTCTAGTGGCCACCCTAAATCCCTTGAGTTCCTCCCAGTGTTTATCCAATCCCTTGACAGGTAACTTGACAAATAGGAAGCAGGAACTTGCGGTTAAGCCAGTGGCTAGATGTATCAGGCCAAAATTGCTCATCCTGTTACCCTCTGAGAAACAAGCTAAGCTGTGGAGTTAATCCTTGGGAGACCAGGGCCTGCATAATATCCCATGTAAATCTTCACAAATGGGGCCAGCAGTATGGTGTAGTTGGCTAACCTTTTACCTATGGCATCAACATCCAATATGGAAAAGAGTTTACGTTTCAATCCAGCTCCCTGCTTGTGGCCTGGAAATGCAACACAAATGGCTCAAATCTTTGGCCCTCTGCACGCACATGGGAGACCTGGAAAAAGCTCCAAGTTCTGGGCTTTGGATGATCTCAGCTCCGACTGCTCTGGTCGTTTGGGGAGTAACCAGCAGATGCAAGATCTCTCTTTCTGTCTTTATCTGTACATCTGCCTTTCAAATAAAAATTAAGTCTTTAGAAAAAGAAGTTCACAACCAGATGCATATCAGTTTAAAAGAATACACGATTTCAAAAATTTTTTGCAACAAATTGAATTTATTTTTACAAGTACCTTCACATGAAATAATAAGAAATGATATGCGTACGACAACTGTGACTTAGGTATTATCACAAATGGTGGAAATAAATATTTCACTGTACCTTAGCTAGCTGTTTATTATCATTAATGTTAATGAATTGGGTTTTCAAATCTTTTCTCTAATCAACTGTATTAAATTTTTTGCCTCAGTTCTTTACTTTTAATTATTTGTTCATTTTTAAAGATTTATTTATTATTACTGGAAAGTCAGATATACAGAGAGGAGGAGAGACAGCAAGGAAGATCTTCCGCCTGATGATTCACTCCCCAAGTGACTACAACTGTCGGAGTTGCATCGATCTCAAACCAGGAGCCAGGAGCCTCCTCACCGGGTCTCTCATGAGGGCGCCAAGCCCCAAGGCATTGGGCCACCGTCCACTGCTTTCTCAGGCCACATGCAGGAAGCTGGATGGGAAGCAGGGCCACTGGGATATGAATCGGCACCCATATGGGATCCTGGCGCATTCAAGGCAAAAACTTTAGCTGCTCTGCTACTGCGCCGGGCCCTTGCCTCACTTCTTAAGAGCAACAACTGTGGTTGCTCTTAATTTTGGTGCATTAGGAAGTTCAAAGTAGGTATTATTCAAGGAATGCTGCTATTTTCTTTTTTTATTAATTATTTTGCATTATGTGACAGTTTCATAGGCTCTGGGAATCCCCCCACCCCTCCTCACTCCCCTCCCCCCTGGTGGATTCCTCCACCTTGATGCAGTATTACAGTTCAAATTCAATCAAGATTCTTTCCTTGCACTTTGTGTAAAAAAAAGAAACACTTGGAAAAACTAACAAATTATCAGCATGTTTGAAACAGGTAACGAAGAACAGAATTTTAAAATTTTCATTGTTACTTTCACTAACATTATTTAACATCTTTCTCTTCGTTAGAAAGAAGCTTGATTAAAGCAAATACTGGTCCTTGTGCAAATGCATTTGCTATCAAATGCCACGCTTATTATGGTCATAAAAATTCTTTTTTTGAGATCTGTTGATTTTGATCTATGTCTTTAATTTTGAATTTGATTGTCAATTCTCAAGTATTTTCTTGTATATTTTCCATTTATATATCTTAGTGGACCCGCTATGGATAGACAGATAATGACCTTTCACTTGCATATTGAAAACATTCATATTAACACAAATTGTAGCTGAGAAGCAAAGAAATGATACTTAAGCCATGTCTGAAATGTGCTATATTAATATTTAAATTAAATATCTAATTGGAGACAAGTCCGGGCTGATTGACTTTTTTAAAAATATGCTTTCAATGGAAAGTTAATTGCTGTGCCTTTCTTCACTTGATAGTGTATAACTTTCTTTGTCATTATTTTGCCATTTAAAAAAATTTTTCTACATGCTTGTTATCATATAGAGCATATACCAAATTAATTATTATATCATTCAGAGACAAAAATCATTGGGCTGCAAGCCAGTTTTTCAACATCATCCCTCTAAATTGCATTAACACTGATAATAATAATACTAGTTCATTTTGCTAGTGTTTGCTTTCAATATGAATAAACTCTCTAAACCCATTTATCTAAATATCTTTCCCCCAAACCTTCCCAACAGCTTCCATTTTGGCGATAAGGCATGAAAGACTCTGAAGCAATAGGTGAGTTGTTCAAATCCAGGTAGTCAGGCTGTGTGTAATAGTCATTTGATCTAAGTCCACAGACTGTACATTATGAACCTCATATTTATTGATACAGGTTAATTACCTAAACAGCTCTACCTAAAACTTGTACACTGTAACAAACTGAACCCAAATAGGTATTATTTTTATATGTATCTTGTAATTACACATATTTCACTTTATTAGCAATATTCTTGCTACTGAACGTTTTAAGGTTTTATCCATTACCTCCTAAAATGAAAACAATGGTCACATGGAAGACATGTCAGAATCGCATTCCAGCTTAGGATTTGAATAAGAAATTTTAGAATTTTTGTTTTCATCTTTCCAACTCCCCACACTTTAGAGGTAGGGAAAATGGACAACATTTGGTTTGAAATTGCACAGTTTATGAACTGCAACACTGCGGATGGGCAATGAGTATCCTGAACTAGGGAACTACCCTTGTGTCGCAGGGACTCAGCACAACAGATGGAGGCAACCTCCATTCTGGCCTCACGTGAAACAAGAATTTTCATGTGGACAGATCAATGAACCAAATGCAGCATTTATTAAGTCAGAGAAACTTCCTACCACAGTGGTCAGGAGGGGGCTTTTCAAGAAAGATCAGAAAATCTGGTGGAATAATTTTGGGGGAGAAAGAAAATGGGCCAATAGCTAATTATTAGAATGTTGAGATAAATCTCAAAGGCCAGAATTGGCAATTTTGTCCAGCTTGCTCAAAAGAAAGTTTCAGAATCATGTCATTGGCAACGTCAACATTCTATTCTCATCATAAACTGAAAGTCCAGACACTGTCTCATTGCTTTCTCCAGATAAAACCGGAAACCAAAAGGAATAGAAATTTGCACTTTGATGTGGCCAAATGCCATCCATGAGGAGACAAACACTTTACATTCTCTGTAAGAAACTTCCTTGTTTCCATGCAATTTTGTGATAAAAGTGGAAACTCATGCAATTCCAAAAACTATCTATCAGCTGCTATCCCTGTGGTAACACTAGATACTTAGAATGGATTGTTCTTTGATCTTACCAAATGAAGATGTTGGGAAGAAACAAGATCTTATATACTTTTAAAGAAACCCTCCCTATTTTTATTCTACTAGGGACCTGGCCCTATATGCAATTTGGTCTATCTAACTCCTTACACTTTGTTTCACATTCTAGAGTATTTCCGTTTTCCTTAAGACATTCTTAAGAGTGCATGACAACTGAACATGAACTTCATAAATGTTGTTGTGCTGGCAACATGACATGTTAGCAAGGCATCTTTAGACTTGGTACTCAGCCTAAGGTTGGCCTACAACCCTGAGACCTGAGTAATCCTCAGGAGCCGTTGTGGCTCCAATCGCAAATGTTCTACCATTCACTTATTTTTCCACGCTGCTTTTCATTCTTGTGGCATTTTTCCTCCAAAATCAGCTGAAAATATTTCCGCTGGCTTGACACATCATCCTCAATGAGACAACTGGCTATTGGGATCAGAGGAATCCAGTATTGGACAAGGACAGGGTTTTAGGAATGACAACTTATACAGACGTCTTTCCATAAAGAAGGAATTTTGTTGCTTCCTGTTGAATTTTCCTGGCATGTGGTTAATACAAAATCTCAAATCATCAGATAACCAGATGTTCTGAACTGATCTGCCAATCTGAATATAACGCACAGTTCACATGCAGCATTGTTCTCTGAAAGGTAGAAATTAACTATATTGTTTGTAAGGATTTCGGGACAATTGAATCCAGCAAAATTTAAACAGCATTTAGACAAGGCGTTTCCTTTGCCATTGCGTCATTA
Source organism: Ochotona princeps (assembly GCF_030435755.1). Taxonomy (NCBI): domain Eukaryota; kingdom Metazoa; phylum Chordata; class Mammalia; order Lagomorpha; family Ochotonidae; genus Ochotona; species Ochotona princeps. The sequence continues at coordinate 98,439,107 of NC_080865.1, forward strand.
TTCACCATTCTTTCATATCCTAGCACTTTCAGTCAAAATGATTTTCCTTTTTGCAGAGGGATTGGAAAGACACTATTGCTGTGATAGAACATAGGGGATACCTGTTGCTTCAGACAGTTGTGAAAGCTCTATGAAAAAAACTTTCTTTTTAGAAAGGCAGATCAGATTTATGGAGAAAAGGAGACACAGAGAGAAAGATCTTCTGTCTGCTGATTCACTCCCCAAGTGACTGCAGTGGTCACAGCTGCGCTGATCTGGCCTGAAAAGAAGCATTTTGTTTTGGGGAAATTGACATGAAAGATGACAGAAATCTCAATCCTCATCTCACACAAAAGAAGTTTTATGTGAACAAATTCATTGCATGAAGAGACGTTTATTTCAGTGCGAAGGCTCTTGTCATAGTGACAGGAGGGGCTGCAAAGGAGGAAAGACCAAAGAAAATGGTGGAAGTCGTCTCAGGAGGCCACAGTTATAATTCTGTCCAGCTGGCTCTTGATAAAACAAAAAGGCCCAACAAGGATGTGGTTGGTAACTTCTTGCCATTTCTCATGATAAGCTAAAAACTCAGAATGGTGTGATGGAACTTAGTCTCATGGACAGAAGAAAGAATCCTACGAACTCTCCTTTTCTCATTTGTACAGAGAAGTGAACCTATCTACTAGCCCTTCTAATTGTCACAATTGGAGTTATAAATTTCCACTCATCTATATGAATAGGACATACAAAATAACATGGATTAGGAAGTTATTATAAACTGAAATATATAGAGGACATAAAATAAATTTTTTGAAGTTTCTTTTTCTGTTGATTTAAATTATCACATAGGGAAACACCTAGAACCTGCAATATTGCGATTTCTGTAAGACAATGTATCATGTATGACATGTCTCCCATGCACATTTCTAAAACTATGATAGTAAGCAAAAAGGATCATTAAACTAAATCAACTATAAGAGTGTTGTGAGAACATTTCATACAAAACGATGAAGGTGATCTCAGTTTTTGTCTAAAATAAAAGAAGTTTCATGAGGACAATGTCAGTAAGCAAAGCAAGGTTTATTAAAGGCATTAAGCATATAAACATCGTGCTTCAGCAGGGTGGGATGTTTCAAGGGGGAAAGACCAAGAAAATCATGACACTGGTGTCTTCCAAGCACAATTTTGGGAGACAGAGAAGCAAAACAAAACAAATCATAACAAAACGAAACATTACAAACCAAAACAAAACAGCAGTTGACAATCATAGGCTAGAATTCTAGCCCTGTCCAGCTGCTCAGAACAAGAAGGCTGTTAGAAGGGCGTGACTGACAGCCGCCTTCCCAATCTCATAACAAGCTGAAGGCTCAGGCACCAACTCCTTGCTTCCTAATGACAAAACTCAGAGATGGAGGGTGACACTTTGATCTGGTGAAATATATCTTTGGGTGGAGGGCCTTTACATTGCCTCAATGAGACTTCCTTACTTGCACAATTTCATGACAATACTGGAACCCAGAGAGGTAGAATTCATATTCCAGTAGGGGTTCCACCTAATAGCCTGATTGCTATCATGGTAAAGTAGAAGGCAGGAGCACCTTGTCTTTCTAAAGGAGGCAAACATGCAGAAGCAGCAAGATTTTCTATTTTCAAAGAAATCTTCACCAAGGACCATAAGACCAACTATCCTTACATTAGTTATTCTTACGTATGTTTTTTTTTCACATATGTTTTATCTTTCTCTAAAAAATGCATATGTACACACACGCATTCAAGAAAATGCATATAGTGAAGAAAAATGTTGAAAGATTAATGTCCTTTTATTCACAAAATATCTGAACCTCATTAAGGAAACTGTTTACACATATATGCTACATTCACTGGCACCTCAGAGAGATAGAGGCTTTCAGTCCAGGCAAAAGATTTTACTAGACAGGGGAGAGTCTGATGACCTGCTTCCTGATGGGAGACCATATAGGGACAACTTCCACATGATGGGGTGACCACATGAGGGAAATGGCTGCCCAGGGTATACAGCACTGGGCTTTTATACATCTTGGGCCCAGGGAATGGGAGAAGACAGCAGCTCCTTGGGTTGTGCATGTGAGAAGCGACCTGTTGCTCATGGTCTGAGGTAAGATGGGCTGAGACAAGGTCCAGGTGGTTCTTCTAGGGCATTCCAAATATCCTGAGGAGATAAGGCCTGGATGATCCATCGTGCGTTCACTCTTACTCTGCCACAGGCCAGCATCCCCTCTACCAAGCCTATCCAAACAGGAATAGATATTAACTTTGTGAATATTATGTCTGAATTCCTTAATTTTTTGGCAAGTCATTTTTGCTGTAAATTAGTGTGCTACATTAACACACTGTGGTTAGCATATAAAGGACATCTGTTAAATAATTTGAGTGACTGAGTATGGGCCTTGTTGCACTCGTGTGTTGTATTAGGAAATGTAACTAATAAAGAGCTGTCTAAAACACAAAATGTATTATCCAAAAGCTGGCCAGAAAATTGAGAAGGCTTCCAATGGGATTGTTACAGATGACTCACATTTTAAGAATTGTTCATGGCTTCGTATGGTAGATGCCTCAGAGGTCTTTTCTTCCATGGCAGTTGTTGAAGTGAAGAGATAGTTAAATTAATTTCTGCAAATATGCTCCTTCATAATTTGGCTGCTTGGCTTCATTAAAATAAAATTAACATATTTTGCCTAATTTCTATTAATTACCTCATAAACTCGAATTGCTTAAGGGCAAAAACAAAAAGAAAATTAATATTCTCTATCACTTCCTCCATCAAAGTTTGCACAGAAAATAACTATAAAGAGTTCATGAAGCTGAAGACCAATTATAGAATAACAAGCAGGGCATGTGTGCTTTTGAAGTTGACAACCAATAATCCAAAGGAATGTTGATTTTTTTTTATTGTTGTTTCCCTGTAAGTGGCATTTGAACCATATAAAGCTTTTTCTGTCTTCTGATCAAAATTTTTCAATTTCAGTTACCAATTAAGCCTCAGCAATATTTGTGCTTTTTGATTATTCATTTCCTTGATCAGAAAAATCATATAAGCTGCATACAACATGGATGCAAACAAGCTGTGAGCTAATTATCTTATTATATGCAATGTTATAACAATAAAACAAATTTCTAGGATGATTTACAAAGAAAGAAATCAAATAAGCCAAGGAAAAGTAATTTGCAAATAATGACCTGAGTCCTTCTCAAATGAATCCTTCTCAGATTTTTATTTTATGAAAATCTAAGAACCTGTGTATCCCAACCCTGGAGACTCCCGGATCCCCACCAAGGACTATCAGTATGGGCACAAAGGGCTATATTCCAACTCTCAAGGAGATCACCGGAAATTGGAGTACCCTCATACGCCGAGAATTCCGAGGTTAACCATTCCCTATTGGATCTCCCACATGGGATGGAAGAAGCCCAGATCCTTCCTCACAGGATCTAATGTCATCAGAACAACAGCTGGGAGCCCTGAGTGGTCCTCAGAAACAGAAGAACAGTAAACCTCCTTTGAGACTTGGGAGAGGAGCTTTCTCTGGTCCTTAGTTCCAACTTTGGCTCCCCACTCTCTCTTGCAATGACCATCAGGGTTGCTCCGGAGCACCCCCCCCCCAAATTAGATCAGATAGACAGAGACCAATAAGGAAAGCTTGGAACAGACAGGAAACAATCAGCTTGGACTCCCATATACCTTACTAGGTAGGACACAAAGTTACTCCACACTAAGGCACTTGAAGATTTCTCTTCACACCACTCCCTAAAACTCTTCTGCTCCTCAATCACTAACATGTGGCTTTTTAGAGTTATAAGCCTGTTTGGACTATCCTAAAATTCACGTAGTTCAGTAGAAATCATGCTTGAAGTCTAAGCTGCTAAATATAAAAATGAAAATAGATACGAGACAGCTGAATAGTACCCTATAACTATTTTAAGGTGTATAGCGGTTGGTTGTATATAAACTAAAATTGAAATGTCAATGAAGTAGCTACAGGATGTGGTTAAAAACTTGCATATTCTAACATATCGGTCACTCAATACCATGTCAATAACTTCATGATGTTGTAAATTGTTGTTGAAGTTGTATAGTGGCTTTTCATTGGAGGGGATGATATTCTGTCACCTCTACTTTCAGATCAAGGATGGACTCCCAATGAAATTGTTGAATGTATCTGGACAATAAGATGCTGGACTCTCTGTATGGTCCATGCCCGAAATGAAGGACTCATGATCGGTTATGATCTGTACTACTGTAACAATATGGAGGAATTCAGTATGGGGGGAGGGTTTGGGGAAGGGTAGAGGGAATCCCAGAGCCTATGAAACTGTCATAAAATGAAATTTTAAAAAATGGGATAAAAATAAATGGAAGGTATTTCCATTTTAGAGTGTAAATTTTTAAATATTTATAAATAACTTGTCTCTTACAAAGATAATTTAGGTAGTTAATCACAAAATCATCAACTCAAGAAATGCAAATTACATTTCATTAATAAATAAGGAGAAAATGATTTTTTAATATTTACATAGAATTGTTCATGAAGCTCAAAAACAAAGCCTAAGTTTTTAAAAACATTTATTTATTTTTATTGGAAAATCAGATATACAGAGGGGAGGAGATACAGAGAGGAAGATCTTCCATCCACTGATTTACTCCCCAAGTGTCCACAACAGCAAGAGTTGAACCAATCCAAAGCCAGGAGTGTGGAGTCTGCCCCAGGCCTTTGATGCGGGTGCAGGGTCCCAAGGCTTTGATCTGTCCTTGATTTCCTCCCCAGGCTATAAACAGGAAGCTGGATAGGAAGCTGCACCACTGGCATTAGAACCGGTGCCCATATTGGATCCTGGTGCGTGCAAGACTGGGACTTTAGCCACTAGCTACCGTAAAGGATCCAAAAAAACCCTATTTTTTTTTTTCATTTTCTAAATTATTGTTATTGTTTAATGATACAGTTCCATAAGCCCTGGGATTTCCCTTACCCCCTCCGCCAGTCCACCCCCCCCCAGATACACACTAAATTCTTCCATATCATTAATTCTTCCATACCATTACAATAGCAGAGTTCCTCATAAACAGTCATAAGTTCTTCATTGCGGGCGTGGACAATGACAGAAAGTCCAACATTCCACTGCCAAGACACACCCAGCAGTTTCACTGGGAGTCCATCCTCAATCCAGGAGTAGAGATGTAAACTGCACTGTATCCTCCCATCTGGATATTTCAGTCTCCACTACACAGTCTCCACTACACACTAGTGTAAATCCTCCCAAGTGAGAAGCCACAACAAAATCAACAACAGAAAGAAAAACAAATTTACAACACTATGAAGTTAAACAATATGCCACTGGCTGTGATAGTCTCCATTACACAGTTACTATACATCCTCTTAAATAAAAAGCCACAAAACAAAATTAACAACAGGAAGAAAAATAGAAATTTACAACCCATGAAGTAAAACAACATGCTACTGAATGACTAATGTGTCGTTGAAGAAATGAAAAAGATAATCAAGAACATTCTGGAAGAAAATACTATTACTGTATGACCTATGAGTCAGTGAAAAATGTAATTAGAAAAAAAAACTGCTTTAAAGAAATAAAATTAAAAACAAAAACATCAAAATTCATGAGATGCAGTTTCTGCTGATCCTTTTGGTGAAATGTGTCTCCTACAGGCAACAGATAGATGAACTTTGGTTTTTTTAATCCAGTCTACTAATCTATGACACTTGATTGATGGGTTTAAGCCATTTACATTCAGGGTTAATATGAATAGGTGGTAATTTGGTACTGTCACTTTAGTAATGGGTTGTTCATTGTTTGATTCAGGAGGGGCCAGAACTCCCAACAGGGTTGACCAAAAGAGTTCTTCACCATAACACATTATAAATGATTGGCATATACAGGAATGACAGTCAGACTCATAGCTGACATCTCACAGGAAATTACAGGCCAGAAGAGAATGGAATGCCATGTTCCAGAATCTAAAAGCAAAAAATTGTCAGCCCAGAATAATGCACCCGGGAAAGTTTTCCTTTGTCTTTGAAACTGAAAAAAACAATTCTTCCACAGTAAAGAAAAGCTCAAAGAATATGTCTTTTCCAGATCTGCCCTACAAATGATACTTAAAGATATTCCTTTGACAGGGAAAAATAATAGCACTCACTATAACAAAAGGCAAATGTGAGTTTGTTTTGGTTTAGAAAATACAATAGTGGCCTTGTTTCAAATGTCTGCACGTAGAAATCCAATTTTCCTCACACCATTTATTGGGTTCAGCTTGCATATTTTTAGATTTTATTTATTTTTGTTGGAAAAGCAAATTTACAGAGAGAAGGGGGAGACAAAAAGATATTCCATCCACTGGTTCACTCCCCAAACAGCTACAATGGCCACAGCTGAGCTGATCGAACTCCAGCAATCAGGTGCTTCATCCAGGTCTTCCATGTGGGTGCAATGTCCCAGGGCTTTGGGCTGTCTTCCATTGCTTTCCTCGGCCACAAGCAGGGATCTGTGTAGGAAGTGGAGCAGCCAGAACATGAGGCAGTAGCCATATGGGATCCTGGAACACGCAAAATGAGGATTTAGCCACAGAAGCATCACACTGGAGCCTGGTTTGTAAATATTTTTTTCAACCTATCTTGCATTTATTTTTGCCAAGAATATATTAGTCTGTATTTCTGTTGTTCATTTTATCCTTTTCTACTTTTGGATTTAAAGCAATTTAAATTTCATTGAATGAGTTTGGAATAATTTTTTCTTTCTTTCCTTCTTTCTTTTTAAAATAACAAATCCATTTTATTCTTGATGATGTTTATTCCATCGTTCAGAGGGTTGTACTCCCATGTGGACCACTGAATGAGGTGGTGATGCTTGAGGAGTGGGGGAAACTGGATGAGACAACTGCCCTTAATCTCCTTTTTAATTCCTGTATTTGGGGAAGTAGAGATAGAAGGGGAGAGGGCTGCTCCTAGCAGTCCAACCACATCAATACCCAGGAATGTGGAACAGCCACCCTATGTCATCCAAGGGTCCCTCATGTGGAGCATGTTCCAAGAATACTGTTCAAATGGTTTTGATAATTCTGAGGTGGTGTTGATTTCTTTGTTTCAAGACTGAGGAAATCCTTCCATTGTCCATGTTCTGACATAGACTACCTTAGAGTCTCAATTTGCCCAGATACTTTGACCAAATTGTTCTGTCCAAATTGTTCTGCCCTCCATGGTACTAGACATCCTCTGCAGGCCTCATTGAACTTAATTTCACATTCCCCTATGAGCATTTGGATATGCCATCCTCTGCACAGGCCTCAGCAACCGTGGAGACCCAGTTCTGACATATGTACTGCATGGTTAGGCCACTGATCCTGTAATTTTGTATACTGTGATTTGTATATTGCAAGTGTCATACTAGAAAAATAGTGAAATAGTTTCTTAGCTCTAGTTAGGGTCATAGTCTATATCAGCCAGAATTTTAGCATGAGGCAAATGACGTTTTCAAAATGTGCATTTCAGGATATTAGGATGAATGGTCTGTTTGTAAACATGAATAGAGTCAAGGAAAACCAATGAATAATGAAACATGCCTACTCAACTGAGAATGCTTTCTTTGATTTGATGCCTCTGGCTGAACTAAACATCATTCCCTATTTTGGTTAGGACTTAATATGTATTCACAAATCGCACAGCTGGAATGGTATTTGAAAACCAAGAGATCAGAGATCATCTGGCATATATTTTCTCAATAGTTACCTGTGAGATACATAGATCAGAAAAAGTCCTGGGGATTTCAGGATTTCATTATAAGAGTTTATGTTATAAAAAAAAAGACATCTTAAAAAAAAATCTCTTGTCTTTACTATAACTATTTATGTTTATCCATGCATTAATTCCTTTTTTAAACTATTCATTTTTATTTTAACAGGCCAGGATACAGAAGGTCCGGGATTGAGTATTCAATAGCTGTATGATTTTGTGTTCTTACTTAACAGTGTCTTTTCAACACTAATTTCTTTACAAAAGGAAGATGAAAACATCTCTTTCTAGGTCTGATTTGCTGTAATGATGAAGTGCAAAATTAAGTTAATTATATTTATTATTATGTTTTATTATGTTTATAGCTAGCAAATAAACATTAATATAGAACATTTCCTCATTAAGATTTTTATACATATTCCTTATGAAGTTCTCCTTTTTCATTCTTTTTAAAAATATCAGTCCAGGAGTTCCAAAATAAGTTTTCTAAGATGAGTCACTGATATAAACATCACATTATGATTTGTAAGTACTTTCTGTTTCACTTTAACTGTTAGTGTGAATATGAATGGTCAGAAGGCTGAATTTTTGATGGACAAATGAATCAACTTGTGCACACTGATCAGATTCTAGTAGCTGATATTGTTTGCCCACAGGAATTGGCCACACTGACTTTCCTTAGACCCTTTGGTTTTAAATGTATTCCTACCAATAATACCCAGATCTGGATTTGAAAAAGTGACATTCTTTGATATGTTGAAGCTAATATAGAGTACAAAACAAGGCATAGGAATGAAATGAACATCTTACGATATGGTTGTTGTTTTAACCCTTCATTATGCTCCTGTGAAATGGGGCCTTCCTGTTATGGTTTGTGGAGGATTAATCCTGTGAGTGTAGAGTGGACTAAAATTAAGTCTTTGAAAAAGTTAGTGAAAAGAAAGGCTGATATGAGTGGTATCAGGATAGGGAACACTGGAGGGCTGGGAAGGAGGTATAGCTGTTTTTCCAGAACTATAACTAGGAAATACCTGAAATTTGTTTTCTTTATATCAATAAAAATAAAGTAAGAAAAGTCCCCATTTGTAACTCAACAATCTATATGGATCATCATGAAAGCATCATAATTTTTGAAACATGTCACAGAATTGCTTGCTTAGTGATTTGTTTCTGATTTTGTTATATTGTGGATATTATATTTTCTTTAATAAAATGGAAAAAAAGACATGCTCAAATAACCAACGGAGAAGGCAGTGGAAATAGTCAAAACATTAGGAGCATATTCAATGTAAGCAATTAAAGAGAAATTAAGTGTGAATCAATGAGATATATTTCTGTCATTGAATTGGCAAATCTTTTAGAGAAAAGTAACTGGTAAATACAAAACCTGTTGCAATATTTGAATTTGTGAATACAATATGATAGAGTGATCAAAGCATGAAGAAATAATCATAAAATGCATAAGAAATGTCAGAAGTATAAGTCTGCAATGAAATTCAGTGTAAAGTTAATAGCAGTTATTTTGGAAATGAAGGTACAATTTAAAAAAAAAAATTTTAAATAGCTTTCTAAACTTTCTCCAACGATTATTCCTGTTACTGCTACTATCAGTAAAAATAAGAAACCATGTTTAGATGCACCTGTGTACAAGGATACATATTCAGATTGGTTTGTGCCTACTCCCATCAACCTGGAATAACAGTAACATTCTTTATTGAGCTCTTGTTAGAGCATGACCCCATCACACCCCCTTTTTTTCTGTTGCAAACCTATGCTTGTTTTTGAACTTCTGTATTGTAGATATTTGATATTATAGGTGCAGATGTTATAGATGTTTTGCACATTAGATGTCTTAAGTGACATAGTTTCAGTTTTTGTGGCTATATATTAGTTGAATCTTGATTATACTAATTTGGAACATAAAAAAGGATAGAGGTTGCTGATTTTGTGATTTAAATGTACAGAGCTTTCTTTTTTTTGTGGCAACAATCAAAACAGATTCAAACTGATATTTTCTCTGTGGAGCCAAGGGAGCATAATTTTATTATTTGTAGTGGATAATATCAAACAAGCTTGTATTTCATGACCACTTGCTGTGCCACAATGACTTTTAAGTAAATATCTCAAGTTTATGAATTTTAATGAAGTTTTTATGTTGGAATCAAAACTATCTCATCTCATAATGTGTTTGATACACCACACACTAAGAGTTGATTTAAAGTGCCCAGAACTGAATAGTTTTCTTTTTGATGAAACAAAGTATATACATAATGATGTGAGGGACTGAGGACAGGGTTCATACAGGGTAAGATTATGAGCGGATGTAGACTGTTGGGTCTCAGTGTCCTCATCCTTGAAATGTGTTAACAGCTCTTGTCTTGTTTACTTTTAGAGTTGTTTAGAGACTCAATAACATTTTGTATGCTCAGCTTGACCACACACTCAGCTCTTCGGTAATTAACTCAATTAAAGTGAACCAAAAAGGGACACATTTCTGATTTAATTTTTGCTAAAGTAATTATCTTCACACTGTGCCACAGCTTAATTTATTCTAGGTACCCTGTAAATATGTATGTCTATTGAAAGGATTAACTGAGGGTTGGGGGTAGCCGGATGCTAATCCATTTTAATTGCAGTAAAATAATCCCTACGCGCATCCTATTCATGCTTGTGAGGCAAGAGAGAAATTTTGTGTACAAACAGCATGTTTATAAGGTTGAATATGTAGGCAGAATTTAAAAGCATATAAAATAATACTTTTTCCCTGAAAGCTTTCCTATTCTTTTGGCATTTTCCTCTCTAACATTCAGTTTAGCTTCTACTCTACCTGTTTTGTTGCAAAGTCACCAAGGGCCCTATATATGTCCACTTTGTTTATTACTGAGTCTATTCTGTCTATTACATTTCTTGACATACAGCAGATGTTCAATAATCATAATGGTAATTGTATTTGTACACATAGATATAAACACATGAATGAATCTTCCAAAGTTTCATAGCAAGGTACATTATGAAAAACACTCATAATATCTGAAACTCTTTGCACCAAAAACTCATTTAGTTCCATTTTGCCATGAAATTTTTGAAACACCTTTGTGGGATGTGTGTGTTTCTCTGTGTGTGCTTGTGTGTGAAACATTTGAGTATAAAAATTATTGGTGACAGACTCATTAAGTTCCACTACTCACTTTTCCATTCTAAGCAGAGTAACACAATCATTACTTGGACAATAAAGAGTGACTATATGCTCTTCTTATTAGATAAGATGGGTAGCATGAACACAGTAGCCTGCAGCTTTATGGTAAATTGGAGCATTCATCTTTATATAACACTAAAATTTCCACAGTATTTTATCTATTTAGATACTCTCCTCAGTGGTTAGTAAATGCATGTACCTACATTCATTTTTCAGGGATTGAAAACTATCAATCCAAAGATGAATTCAAAGACAATAATTAAAGTTTTGGAGTAACTCAGTTTGGTGTAGGACTGGAAGTTCATTTAAATTGTCCAATTATCCTAGTTTAGAACTTCAGCCTTGTAACTTTTCCGAGGCTTCTGATTACTTTTCCTAATAGATACCCCAGTCTTGTTTATCAAACATGTTTTTAATATTAAATGTAAAACATCAGGAATTGAAGTTGCATTATTCTAGAAGTCGTCTGGAGTTACTCCCTATTACTGATTACTAACTTCAGATAATAAATTTCCTAGGATTATGGTATGCATACATCCGATTTATAATGTATTTAACAGTTTTAACTGAAAACAGAAAAAAAAATTTCTCCCGCTTTAGTAAGAGAGCATCAGCTTTGCTTTAATTTAGTGAGCTTTATATAAAAATGATTTGTGTATGTGCATAAATACAAGTTTACAAAATTATATTTACATATATGAGTTCATTCCCATATATAAGGGTTTTATCCATACCTTCTAAAGTAGAGTTAGCCATTTAGTATATTTCATCCCTTGTTTCACTCTATGTAAAGGTTCCCATTTTACTGACATAAAAAGTGACATTCAAATTCTCAGTACCTAAAAAGGTTACAGTTTTAAATAACTTCAAGGATATGTACTCATAAGTTTATCTAAAATGTTAGACAATTGACATTTCATTTCCTAATCTCTTTCAGACCAGAAAATCTGGATTGCAAACTAGAAGCCGGTGTCTGAATCTGTTCTGGATTTTATATACCTCAAAATGTCCCCCTGTGTGTGTCTGTATGTGGCAGAGCAGAGAGAAATTTTCCAATGTAGATCTTCCTCTTCACTGAGTGAACCTCATAAAGGGAAAAAATATATTTTCAAAGAATATTTGTTTTTCTTCTTCTTCTTTTCTTGTTTTTCTTCATTGTATTTTTTCACCTGTTGTTCGGAACACAATCAAACACACCTATTAGCATAATCCCTGGTGAATATAATGTTTAATATCTAAAAATGACAAAGTTTTAAACAACCACCAAAGTAGCCCTGAGCATCAGAATAGTTTTCTGCTACTTTGGGGAAAAGTAGTATGTTTGAAGGGCTTTGCCAGCACCATGCTGCTAAATGTTTAGCTGTGTGGCAGTTAAATGGGTCTCAGGTGAATTAACTTTTGCTGCCTCCAGAGATAGGACAATTGTAGGAATTTTCACTGCAGGCTTCACAATTTGCCCCATAATACTTCAACGCAGCGGAACTGTCACTCTGGAATGGGCTTGAGGAGCAGTCAAATGAAAGTTAAATCGCTTTACCTCAGATATGCTCATACAGCTTTGGAGAATGTTCCTGTATTTCTGTTTGGAATCCTGTGTGCAGTACTCGGATCTGAAGGAAGCCATGCCCTGGATGTTTTTGCTGAGGGCATGCTGACTTCATAACAGCCCTGTCTCTCAATAATATTTCCCCCCATGGGACTCAGTGGAAAAATTTCAAGTTCAATGTGAACTTCTCACCAAAGAAAAATTCTCTAAAGAATTTTACCTCTGATAGCTATTTTCACTTATTATTCACTATTCATTCACTCAGTAATTTCCTCCATCACACATTTTCTAATTATAGTCTACAGTCTAAACAAGATGCTTAAGATGCTACAAAATACCAAATCATTTCTGCATTTAGTGACCTCAAAATCTAGCTAAGGCAATGAAGCATCAATAACATCAACATAAAGTTATTATTAAAACATTATATAAAAAGCAACCTTAAAGAAGAACTATCCCCAGCAAAACCAAGGTCTGCCAGAGATAAATAGCTAAGAAAGATTCAAATTGTCACCTGGAGATGCTATAGAATGTTAAAAAAGGAAGTAGTTGGCTCTACTTTGCATGTTTAAGCTAGACATTCAGTGAGTAAAAGGAGTCACGCAAATGGAAAAGTGCCACGCTTAGTGTAGAGAAGGATTATATAGAAGTTTGAAGATGAGATTTATTTTGACATTGATCTATATTATAAGCATGACATGAATCTTTCTTCGCTTGGTAAGTATAAGCAATAAAATAGCACATTGTTTTCTTCCTAAGATGAAATGGACTACTCTCCAGTATGATTGTCATCTGCCTTTGCTAAATAGTTATTGCCACCCAGATGAGGAGCAAATGAGGCCATGACGTTAGGTTATATTATATGGCTTTGTTTTGTTCTGTGATCAGAAGTAGCAGAAATACTGCCTTCCCAGAAGCCTCTTGGAATTATCCCCCAGTCCCACAAACAAAAAGAACTTTCCGATCCCTTGCTGAATAAAATGGATTCTCTAAATCATGTGCAAGGTGTTAGTCCAGTGGGGTATTTGTTTACATTGGAATTCACATTTATTCCTAGGTTGTAACACAGTGCAGTGCTGTAGAACATAGGTGAATATATTTACCTTTACAATTCTTCAGTGAAAACAAATTAGTAGTCATTTAGTTCATCAGGACATTATTATATAAAGCCTTTTCTATTGTGATTATGGCTTGGTCTTCTACATAAATGCACATAGTATGCACTTGCTTCTTCTCAGATGCTCATGCCAGAGTACAATAAATTAAATGATCTTATTTCCTGTCGTCTTCAAGTGTCATCGTTTCTTGATTCTGGATATTTTAATCAAGAAAATATTTTAGCACGATGGTTTTTCTAAGTGCGGGCTGATAACATCTACCACTGGTGTCCTATTATGTTGCAGCCTCAGAAGTCACAGTCCAACCGACGAGCTCAGGCTGTACGGATAGGGCCCAGAGACCTGCATGCTTAGCTAGGTGTCTGGATGATCTTGTGTAAATCAAAATTTGAGAAGTACACTTGCAATGTAAAAGGGGAAGTGACTTGTGCAGATGGCAAAGCAAATTTCCCACAAAACTCAGACTTGCCTGGCTCTCGGATCTTAGTTCCGAGTTCTTGCTAGCACTGCAGAGGGTTTTCCCTCTTATCATATGGCTACTGTTTTACAAAATGTTCATGATGAAGAATTTTAGTCATCGGTTTTCAGTGCACACTTTTTAAAAATTTATTTATTTTTTATTAGAAAAGCAGATTATAAATAGAGAGGAAGATCTTCCCTCCGATGATTCACTCCCCAGGTGACTGCAATGGCCGGTGCTGTGCTGATCCAAAGCCAGGAGCCAGGAACTTCTTCCAGGTCTCCCACGCGGGTGCAGGGTCCCAGGGCTTTGGGCCGTCCTCGACTGCTTTCCCAGGGCACAAGCAGGGAGCTGGATGGGAAGCGGGGCCACTGGGATACAAACCAGTGCCCATATGGGATCCTGGTGCTGCTCGGCTACCAGGCCGGGCCCAGTACAGAAACACATTTTAACATACAAATCAAACATTTCAATGATTGCTTAAAATATACTTGCAGTATGGTTCCATGCAAATTTAAATTTATTTGAGAAGGTGGTGTCGATGTAGAGACTTTGCGTACAGAAAACATTAGGCAAGGATAACTGACACAGTTTCCGGTGTGGTTTCAATATCTGTGAGTGCTTCAAAAACTTCCTGGGATATGTTTATTTTGGGACAACACTGTACATGGGTTTCAAATTTTGTTTTCACTAAAACAAACGTGTTTTTCAATTCCATTTTTCCATGAGCTATTTGAAAAGCCCTCCAAAGATTTTAGACATGTGCCAAAACAAGTAGAACAAGATTGCAGGATATGATGCCAAGGACCAAATGCCATAGATTCATCAAGCTGGAGACATGAAGCTGGAGACGCCTGCCCACAATTTCTGCTCCTGTCTGCATGATTCTTGTCAGTTGCCGTGGGTTACTGAGCCTGATGCTAAAGTTCCTTGACTCTAACCATAGGAATGGCTCCACAAAGTCGGTGTTTAATTACATTGAAAATCAGCTGCAACAACTTACGGAGTGTCATGGCTTCAGTGAAAGTTATCAGTTGAAATGTGGCATTGCTTTTGAATCCTCAGAAGACAAACATGTTTTTTCACAGGTGCTGTCTACAAAGACAGCAAATTATAAATGTTGAAAATTCATATGTGGTTTTACCTCTGATCAAGGATTTTGGTTACTGAAAAAATTTTTTTGCTGAAATACATTGCAGTTTTCTAGAACAAAAAATATCTCATGGGTATATTGTTTAATTTAAAAAACTGTCTCCATAGAATCATAATACTCAGCCAGCTTGCTTAAGCTTTATTCAAGATCTATTTTTTTTGTTAAAATGACGAGGGTTTTCAATGTCAGAACACTTTGTTTTCATTGTTCCTACCAGTTCTTGTAGTTCTGTCCATGTATTCTGCATCTTATTGGATCTAGTAAAACACAACTCAGAGCCAAAAGATTTCATATGGAAGATTTCATATGGATTTTGGAAGTCTTGCTTGGTAACTCTGCAAATTAAACTCTTATATTTTGAGTTTTTGGACCACACTTCTGGCACTGGTATTGGGATAGAATATAACACTTCACCTCATGGGCTGATTATCTTAGATGATACTTATGAAGGGGTTTCAGTAACAAGTGTAATTCCTGGCTAATGATGTCAGCTATTTTATAGAGGACTTTCAAATCAACACTATTTTTTTTTTGAGAACACCCAGTCCATCATTTTTGATGTCCAGTTCTGTTTTTTCTTCAGCGTCTCCTCATTTTTGACGAATCTTTCTCATGTTCTAATTTTGTAATCTAAAATGTCGATAATCTCCAAGTTTGTATGGCTTCATCATGACTCTTTGTTTCATTTTCCTTTTATGAAATAAGGTGATGATTTACATCCAGGCTCAAACATAGTAATCAACCCTCTTTATTTCTTCAAGAAACGATTATGTAAGAATCAATTATTTACAAGTTCTCTTCCCATACTGTGTTTAGACCTCGGGCACATTTAATCTATCTTATCTATTTTCTAATAAGAGAGATAGCTAACATCTTGCTTTGGAAAAAGAGCTGATCTCCCACATTGTCAACTAAGAAGATGATTGGTTTTAAGCTATAATATGTTGCAACAAGGAAGGTTATTGTAAAAGTCCCTTTTTACAACAGACAATACTAAGTGTGAAGCGCTAAGAGTTATGTTGTGTCTTTGTTTTAAATATCCGTATATGGGCAGGCTTAAAAAAACCAAATATTTCTTAGTTGCAACTTTGTTTTTTAATCTCTTATTTTCAAGGAAAAACGTCAGAAATACACATAAAAAACAAAACCACATACTGGTACTATGGTTATCATCTATTTAATGGAAGCATTTGAAGAATATTTATCCTTGACATTTTCAAATGAAATTCAGCTAATTTTGCACAGGGAAAACCAAATAGATGCATTCATCCTGACTTGAATAAATGGCTCTAGCTTTGTTAAATACTCTTTGAAAACTAGATATTCTACTGCAGAAACTAAAATGCAATTGAATCATCATTTTTTTCCTAAATGTAGGACTTCAGACCTAACCATGAAATTCATCATAAAAAAATTAGAACATCAAGACATCAGTATATGTTTTAAAAAGCAATAATAAATAAAGCAGCTGGACAATGAATGCTGACCCTTGTTTGGAGTTTTAATTTGCCATATAATATTAGAATCACTTATGTCTTCTCATAGCATTTTCTTAATTAACAAATCATATTAGAGATTTTTTTAAAGAAGTTTATTTGTTCTACAGGGCTCTGAATTGTTATATAGATCGGATGAGGACACTTTAATTTTCTACTTTGTTATTAAACTATGTCCTTTGGGGTTTTCTAGTCTACTGGTGTATAACAGTGCTGACCAAAGATGGTAATGAATTGATTATCTTGCAGCTTGCCTTGCATCTGACACAGAAGTGCCCTGTGAGAAAAGAGAAGGGATTGGGGCATTTATTGGAATCATAATCTTGCAAGCAAGAGGGGTCTCAATAGAGATATCTCTCATCTCCTTTTATGGGATTTGTTTTTCTCAGTAGTATTAAAACATCTCGTTGAATTGAAATCTGGGTTGTTGTCTTTGTTGTATTATCAGTTAGTAAGTTATAGAAAATATTGACACACAAATCTACAAAAAGTTTAAATCTGTATTCTTGAATTTGTTATATCAAAGTCCAAAGTCAATGTGGCAAACAATCACATGGAATTGATGATTCATTGAAGGAAATTAATTTAAAAATGGATGTCATAATGATGCTGTCAATATGGTAAGAAATCAAGGAATAATTGTAATAAGAAACCAACACCAGACTAAAGGTAAAGTTAAAGAAAAGTGTTTAGAGTTATTACCTACTAGCAGGTCCGCAATCCTTGACATTTTTTAAGGGTTTATTTTTTTTTTTCAGATCGGACATCCAACCCTCAACTTTACTGTTGCATGTTTTAGAGTGATTGGCCCAGCCAAAGATATTACCCATCTTAGCAACAAGAATGTAGTTCTATAAAATTGTTATCCACGTCTTCAATTCAGAGCCTTGATGGAGGGAAGAGAAGTAATAGTGTTCTGCAACACCACTAGTTCCACGTAGCTGGCTTGTTGTTGTGATATTTACTAACTTTCGGTTTCAGCCTTTCAGTAGTCGAGTTTTCATTATTATGTGGTGAAAATTCTTACCTGGAAATAAAGGGCACTTGAGGAACCACAAAACATTTAGTGAAGCTCACTGTTGTCAGATTCAGATCCCCATTTTAAAAAATGCAAAAAATATTAAATTGATACATTATATATAATAGAAAAAAGAGGCTCTAAAATAAACATAGAAAGAAGGACAAGCCAACTAGAGTCTGAATCTGACTAAGCTAGGAAAGAATTCATTTTGTGTTAATGTTAGGAAGATAGCTACTCCTAAAGAGATAGCATTAAAAATTGAGCTATTCAGTGAGTGGAGTTTAATTGGTTAGGTTTGGCTGAGTAAAATACCTTTCTCCAAAAAATTTGTGGAAAGTTGTAGCTAAAAGATACAGTAATGTTTAAATCCATGTGTACTATTTTTCATTTAAAAAGATTTATTTATGTATTTGAAATACAGAGTTACGGAGAGAAGGACACACACACAAATAACACACACAGACACACACACGGGAAGGGATATATGGAGTTAAGACATTCCATCCCCTTATTCATTGCAAAAACAGCCACAATGGCTGAGATTTGAACAGACTAAACCTGCAACCAGATGCTCCATTAAGGTCTCCTACATAGATTCAAAGGCCCAAGCACCAGGCCGAACTGCTGCTTTTCTATCAAGCATTAAGCAAGCTACAGGTGGCTTTATGACACCTACAGGTGATAGCAGTGTCACTGGTGGTGTCTTTACACCCTATGCATTGTGCCAATTCCTAGATTTTTTTTTCATAATAAATATTCTTCATTGAAAATTTTTTATTGTTGGAAGCCAAAAAAATAGGCAGACTCTTAATCTGATGTCAATCTTCAGTCCTTGCCTTCTTATAGCTAATATTTATGTTTCTTATTTTTTTAAAAAAAAGATCTGTTTGTATTAGAAAGGCTTGTTTACAGAGAGAAGGAAAGACAGAAAGATCTTCCACCCACTGGTTCACTCCTTGACTGACCTTAACAGGGGGAGCTCAATTTATCAGAAATCAGGAGCCGGAAGATTCTTCCTGGTCTCCAATGTTGGTAAGGGTCCCAAGGCTTTGGGCCATGCTCTACTGCTTTCCAAGACCACAAGTAGAAAGCTGTAAGGGAAGTTGAGCAGCTGGGAGAAAAACAGGCACCCATATGGTATCCTGGCACTTGCACGGGGAAAATTAGCCGACTGAACCATTGTGCCAGGCCCATCTATATATTTCTTCTAAAATGAATATGGTCTCCTGGTTGAATATATCTTTTTACTTTACTTAATTAAAATTTTGACATAACAGAGATGAAAATATAGAATTGGTTCCTTGGGGTAGACAAGGTTGGTTTTGTTCCATTGGTAATATACCACAACTAGTTCTCTTCTGATTTCCTTTACTCACTCAGTTTCTCTTTTTGGTTCTCTGGTTTTTCCTCTGGTCTTATCCATGTTCTTAATTTTGCCATGATATCTTTATCCCTGACCCATACATTACTTTTGGACTCAGAATAATTTGCCATAAGTTTAGACTTTGCTTCTTGAGACCTATTCTGCATATTACTAAATAAAGTTGCTAACCAATGTTTCTTCATCCAACTGATAATCCGAGCTCTAGATATGCACCTTTCCATCCCACATTCACATCTATTAACTTTATTGAGTTCAAATGATTTCAAATAAATAATATCTTTAAATATATGACAAACATATTTAAATATCTTTAAATATATGACAAATCACAGTATTTCATGATGAATAACAAATAAGCAGTACAGACATCTACATGTCTAATTGATATCATATGGTAGCTTCATAGTCATTGAATTGTAGAGCTTTTGGAAGTTCGATCATTGTCAATACCCATTAGCGTACAATGGTCATTCAAAGCAACATGATAACTTACATCTCTGATTTTGCTTATTGCTTCTTGACTTCATTTTTTCTCTACATGGCTGAACATATGACTGCTAACATTTTCTGAGTTCTACAAGACCATACTCAAGAGACTGACTTGATTATTCCATTTCAAAGTCCAGATTGCACAAAGAATCTCAGATTGGCTCAGCTACCCATCCAAGACCAATCCTTTATGGCTGTGGATAGTAGGATTTTAGGCTTTTGTTATATAAAGTCACTACTGTCTCACTCTTCAGGGTTCAGATGTAAGAAAGGCCTCAGAAAAGTGGCTATTGATTAGGATGCTGTACACACAAAAATATTTCTAGCAATGAAGTATTCGCTACATTGTGAAGCAGTGGAGTAGTATCTATTTCCTTAGAGATATTGCTGTTAGAATTTTTGGTTTTTTCTTATATCTTAATTGATTTTGAGTCTTTATTGCCTATAAAGTTAAAAGAATGTCAAAATTAGGTGAAAAGCATAATATTGACATTGATGCTTCATAAAATCCCATTCTAACTAGTGTAAAGGTGGAACATAGAGTGAAGTTGCACCACCTCTTTCACAGACCGTGAAAATTATGTCTTAATATTTCTGTTGCTATTAAACAAGTATTCTTGACATGCCTGGGATAAGAAATAGTAACATAAGTTGTTGAATTGAAATTAATGATTAATTAATTTATTATTATTATTTATTAATGATTAATTTATTTATTTTAAAGATTATTTATTTTTGTTTGAAAGGCGGATATACATAGAGGAGGAGAAACAGAGAGGAAGATCTTCCATCTGATCATTCACACCCCAAGTGAGCGCAATGGCTGGAGCTGAGCCAATCTGAAGCCAGGAGCCAGGAGCTTCTTCCAGGTCTCCCACACGGGTGCAGGGTCCCAAGGCTTTTGGCCATCCTCAGCTGCTGTCCCAGGTCACAAGCAGGGAGCTGGATGGGAAGCAGGGCTGCTGGGGTTAGAACCAGCGACCATATGGGATCCTGGTGTGTGCAAGGAGAGGACTTTAACCACCATGCTATCGTGCTGGGCCCCAAACATATTTTATTTAAACATTAAGTTAATGAGAATAAGTAAGCTATGAGGATCACGGTAAATTTATGAGTTTCATGTCTAAATAATTTACAATAGTTTTCTTTTAAATATAAATAAACACCTGTAACAAATAATTATTCTCCAACATGCAATCAAAATGATTAAGACATATATCTCACAAATACTTTAAATCTGCTTGTTCATACAAGATTGTTTTGGATGGAATTCGCTTTCATCTTCAATCCTACTTTATTTTTCTGATTGCTTAAATGTATATTTTAATTTTAAACACCTGGAGAATAGTGTGCCAACTATTTATTAAAATATTCTTAAACTTATTTTTATTATAGAATAATTTGAAAATTGCATTAAGTATCTAATAACCTTTATGATTGAGCAACATAGATCACCTATGGTACTTGGAACAGATAAATGAGGCTAAAGTCTACTAACACATATAGAATTCAAAGTTTTACTATCACAGAGATAAAATCTAGCTTATAAATTTGTAAATGATTTAATTTTAATTGGAATTTTCAGATTTCAATTTAAGCTGGATAAATTCAATACTTAGAAAGGTTAGAGCATTTTTGTAATGTTATTTCATTTTTAAAAGATTCATATTTATTTGAAACAGTAACAGAGGGACAATCATACAGAAAGAGATTGAGAGAAAGAGAACTCCTTTTGCTGGTTTCTCCAATGTTTGCAGTGGTTGGGTTTGAGCTCAAATGAAGACAGAGCCAAGAACAATCCAGGTGCCTCATGCATGTGGCAGAAACCCAATTATTTGAACAATCTCTGCCTCCTCCTAGGGTCTGGAATGGGAGAAAGCATCAAACCAAGGTGTTCTAGAGTGTAACTTAGGTATCTAAATAAAGGGTCTTATTTTAAAATTCCAGATCAATCGTTTTCTATTGTTGGTTAGTTTTCTTGCATTTGTTTCATTTTTCTACGTGGTATTTTATTTTTTATTATTATAAAAACTATGAAAACTGTAAGAATTGAAGAATTTAGTCTATCCACTACCAAAGCCAACACTCCAACATTACTGCTTGCAGAAACAGCTTTTAGTCATGAGGATTAGTCACATTTTTATTATCACAGTGAAATCTAAGACTTCATCACGAGAAAAGCTTTGTTTAGCTCACAATTTTGGAAGTTTACTGCAAGATTATGTACCCCACTGTTTTGGCATCTGATGAGAGTGACGGATGGCTATGGCAGAGAACACATGCAAGAAGTATTATTTGACAATCCCTGGAAGACAGAAAGTGCATGGATTTGTGTAGGGTTTGTATAATATCCCTCTCCAAATAGCCACCTTCTCAAAGTGAGGATACTGAGTCCCCAGTAACTTAAAGACTTTATACTAGGTTCGCATCTTAATGGCCATAGTTGCATTATATTTCTATCCTGCTGCTTCCATTATTAATTTATGAGTTTGAGACTAATCTGCCTGCATGATTTGGAGAGCAATATGTAATTGAAGCATAGCAGTATGATTTTTCATTTATTTTCATGAAACCTGAGTAAAGGCAAGTTTGTTTCTGTTATGGAATTTAAATGGAGTATAATTCCATTTACCTGATAGTTCATTTTCATGACTGATACCAATTTTCCTGTTTGGTCAAACTTCAATCATTCATTTTTATTGGAAAGTCAATTGACACTAATCTTCACAGGACCATATCAGAGAAAATACCTGAGACTTACCAGTCTGTGTGCATTGACTATCTTTATTTTTAAATTTTCTTGAGAGTGAAATTATAAATGATAACAAATGATCAGTTTTCTCAACTAAGTTTGTGTTTTATATCATTTATTCATTAATGAATCAAGAATTGATGGTGAGTATAAACTGCTTAGAAACAGAATGATTCACCTCAGACACAGATTGTCACCTATTTTCTATTTGTATGCACATAGAAATTTGGTTAGTTTCTTCTTCCTCTTTTTTTAAAATAAATTTGGTTTATTCCAATGTATACTTTTTCTCCTTTCGTTTTTCTCCTACAGAAATGAATATCATAAGCCAACTGATTTTTTAAAGAAATAGCTAAAGATTATTTGAACTATAAATATGAATCTAAATGGCACTATAAATATGTAGAACAGAAAGTGTGAATTGCTTCTAAAGGAAAGAAATCTGCAAGTCCCTGTAGTTACTGCTTCTGTGCAATTGCCCATTTTATGATACTACCCTATGCTTATTACTGAGGCATATCACATTTTTACAAGTGTGACAAGCCAAAGAATCACCTTATAAAACATAGTTGTCTTTCTAATGCACAGCTCTTGATTCTTAAGCCAATGCAAATTTAATTCAGATATATATTAAGCATGTCTTATTACCAATTTTTCAAATATGATGCTGTTGAACACCCTTTGATTAATTTGATATGGGCTAGCAATTGTGACTAGATTAATTCTAGGTATTCACAACGTAGTTTGCACCTAATTTAAGCCACATAGAAAATAACTTGCATGATGGTAAGGAATTCCTATTACTGTTATTCTTATATAAATACATGCCCTATCTACTTAACAAGCTAAAATAAGTAAAAGTAATTGCTTTGGCAGGATTTTGAAATGTACCCTCAAGATCGCCGACCCTTGGCATACAGATGCTTTCTCCTTGTAGGAAATCTATTGCCAAGCTAAATGTTGCTAATAAAAAAATGTTTTTTCAAAGTTAATTAAAATTGCTAATCATTTTTGCTAAATAATTAAATTCTAGCTGCTCTTGCCAGAATGAAAGAGAAAAATGAGGTGCTGTGTAATATGATTAATATATAATTCGTTAAATTATATTAATCATCACATACATAATCATATTATGTAAACATATTCTATAACATAGTAACATAGTATGTAACATGATTTTACACAATTAAAATAACCAATAAAATAAATCAGTCAACCTTAAGATATAGAGAATATCTGTGTGAGCTTACTCTAATCAGGTGGGACTTTTTATCTGCCAATCACTCAAGATTTAATTCAATGACTACCTCTTACAAAAGAGGTGATCTAACGCAGTTTTTGTAAATTCATCCTGCTTTTGTTTCTGAGGTGAATCCTAGACCTCTCATGAGTTTTTCATGTTCTTCATTGTACTATTTTAGTGTGACCATTTGATATTGCTTACAAGGAGGGGATATCATTGTAGCACTTATAAAATTTTACACATTGAAGATTATTTGATTTGGCACAGATGAATAGATTAAGAAATTAGTGAATCCAGAAAGTTGATCTTTAACATTATAACAGCAACTTCAGTTTTTCTCACTTTTTCCATAGGCTTCTTTGATTATTTTCTTTCTTATCATCTCTGCATTTTCATCCTCAAATTATTTTCTGGCTAATCCAAAATTCTCCACTGATTTTGTATTATTTAAAAAAAATTTTGATTTTGTGTTGTTTGTAGACATCATGAACCTTAAAACATAAAAATACATTGCATGAGAAACTGTGATAATCTTATGTTTCATTGTTTTAAATGTTTCCTGGGAAAATTATTCAATAATTTCTGATAATTTAATTCTCATTCAATATTATTATTTAATTTTGAAATAACTATAAAAATAATTATTTGTTCCTTAATTATAACATCTTGTGTTTGTATTCATATAATGTAGATATTTTAAACATCCTATTAATTTTCTTATTCTCTAAAATCTACATAATACAAAATTTAAGTCAAAGACCTTGGTGACTAAACAAACAAGAGAATATTGATATAGTTTGAAGAGAATCCGTTCTCTGAGATGGATGAAGTGATTCAAATAATATGGTTGTATCTGGCACAATGTGGCTAGAATTATGAAAACAAATGGAAGTACATAAAGTTGAATAATGCTATAAGAAATTTATCAGGGCAGTTGTTATTTTAAAGCTAACAATAATAAGATGAATGCTTATATTGACCAGGATTATAATGAGTGGTTTCTAATTCAAATAATGGTGATGAATGTTGCTCAGAGTGGTGTGGTAATCCCATGGAACTCTGCATAGATCAGCACCTGCTTCTAATACTAAATTAGG
Organism: Ochotona princeps; assembly: GCF_030435755.1. Lineage (NCBI taxonomy): Eukaryota > Metazoa > Chordata > Mammalia > Lagomorpha > Ochotonidae > Ochotona > Ochotona princeps. The sequence continues at coordinate 98,463,816 of NC_080865.1, forward strand.
GATCTCGATGATTTAACGATGGTGTTTCAGTTAACTGTACTGAAGTATCTCCTTTTTTTTACATTGAAATCTTACCTATATAAAGTGCTTGTACTGATAACTTGGGCACATAAAGACTTGTTTCTCTGAACAAAATCATGCTCCTTACATTGTTCTACTTCACTTGTGGAGGGTCCTCTGCCCTTCCTCTGCCTCCTTTCCCCACCACTGCCCATAGTCAAATTCCCTTTCTTATTGATTCCTGTATATCTCTGTAAAGATGATGAAGACGAAGGAGGACAAGAAAAGGAGAAGAGGTGAAAGAGAGCAAGAAAAGGAAAAGGAAAATAAGGAGAGGATAAAAATGAAAGAAGAGAAAGAAAAAGAACAAACATGAGTTATTTAGAATTATACAAACTAAATGACGTGTGTGCGTCAGAAGGTGAGTATTGCTGTGTGAACGTGTACAGAAGTGCACATACTTATTTAAAACCTCTCAATCACAGTAGCAAAGAAACATGAAACAGTTTCAAATATCTGAGGGTCTGAAATCATAAAAGACTTTTTGGCCTAAATTATAATAAGGATGAGATTTGCCTATCCCAGAGTGTAAATATTCAGATACAGTATTATAGAAGTCTCTTATTTTACAGAAAAGTCAGTGGTGACCCCTGGGCTCCTTTCTTCGTCATTGTGGTGTTTTCTGTATTTTTATGATATAATCAGATACATTATTTGGTAATTGGTAATTGGTGCCCTGTATCACACAAAGATACGTTAGTGAGAAAAAGATGCACAAACCTCGTATCCTTACGGAGCTCCTGTCCTAACCAAAGGAGACAAGCAATAAATGAGAGAAATACATAGTGTGTCAAATAATGACAAGAGTTATGAGGAGAAATAAAACAGTGAATTGAGCCAGGGCACAGGTAGTAGAAGAGACACGGAATCAATGCCTTGGTCAAAGATGGCTTCAGCAATGAGATGAAGTGTTTTAGCAAATACCTGAAAGACAAAATAGATAACATCAACCCTATGCAAGTGATTGGAGATTTGTGCAGATCTGTAGGCAAAGAAACTTCTACAGCTAAGTTTGTATGATAGATTTATAATGGCAAGACTAGTTGATATAGACACTTCATTATAGACTGGAACTTTCCTGTCAGTTTAGAAATCAAAAGGAACATATTCAATCTGAATATCACGTATGTCATTGACATATCAGGATTATTTACAGAACTAATTTTAATATCTGGAGCCTATGGTCAGTAGACCACCACTGGAAACTAGTATATATTATACAATTGTGATCTGGAATTTAGGACACAACAATGTAGTCATGGGTTCCGTGGCTTTATTTGCCCTGTTAGTCTTGTTTCATTCTGGTGTAGCTGGGAAAGAATTTGCTTTCTCACTAACCCAAATTCTTTTTTAAGAGGACAGGCTTATCCTGTGTAACTTTCACACAACCCCTACTTTCCTTCAGCAGTCATATTCCTACATTCTCTGCAAGAGGGAAAACATTTTAAGACATTTAAAACATTTTAAGATTATTTTCTATGATATCTGAAAATAGCTGACTGTAAAGCCAGAAGAAAGCTTAGATTCACAATTCAGTTTAAAATGTCACTGCTACACTTGTGTTGATATACTGTGTTTTAAAAGCACTTTAGGTGGGACAAGCCTTACGGCATGGCAGATTGGGAACCACTTGTGATAGTACATCGGATTTTGATGTGCTAGTTTGAATCCCAGCGACTCCATTTTCCACCCAGCTTTCCACTAATGCATCCTGGGAGGTCATGGATGATAATTTAAGTGCTTAGGCACCTGGCATTACATGGGAGATACAGGTGAAATTCCTAACTCTTGACTTTAGCCTAGTGCAGTCCTGGCTATTATGGAATATTTGGGAGTAACCTATGGTTGGAAAATATTTCTGCTTTTCTATATATCTCCAGCTCGCTTCTGTTTCAGTAGGTGAAAATAAAAGAATAAAGCCTTTTAAAAAAAGACCAGCTTAGCTTTTAACAGCAATCAGCTTAGCTACCAATCAATTTAGTTTCTCATTTGTTATGAATTTGTAGTGTCTTGATTTTATCAGTGTTAAAAAAAAAATCTGCAGAATGAAAACAGCCTCATTAGGGTTTGATATATTCCCCTTCAAATATATGAGAAGTTGCTCATGTTGTCCAGTAATTCCATTTTCTGGCTTTCTAAGAAAAGTAGAAAGAAAGTTATTTTGTGCTACTATGCATTAATACATACAATCTCAGGAAGTGAAGATTTTAATTTATATTAAAATTCAAGCATCTTCTACTTGGTTTCCATTTTGTGTTCCATATTTTCATCTTCTGTTCCAGCTATTCTGTCTTTTCATATTTTGATAAGCAAGTGGAGAAAAAGCACTTTATTTGTATTTCGTTCAATTTTCCTAGACTTTTGAGAGGTTGTTTATTTATAGAACAGGAGAGATATAAGTACCGCATTATAGAAGCTGTGATAATTATCTTCTATACATTTCCAAATTCTTGATGAAGATATTTCCTTCCTTGTGATATCGCTACGAGACCTTTCAAGCCTGCTGAAATCTTAGCCACAGCTTCAAGTGAGTGGCATAAGCATGGCCCAGCCATTTCCTAACTGGTTAAGAGAACACCAATGGGGAACCTTTTACCAGATCCCAGCCCAACAAGGAGGGGTCAGGGGACTTTTAAAATCCCAAGACCCTTCCTCATATGGTTGGTTTCTCTCCCTCTCTCCTTTCAAGAGGCAACCATCTCCTGGCTTTCCCTCAGGAGGTGCTTTCCAAGTTCACCTGGTTCCTTCACAAATGAAACTTCTCTGTCTGAAACCAGCTCTGGCTTTTTATTTCTATATTAAGCTGAGGAAAGAACTCACCTAGCTAAATGTATACCTTTCTCCTTCATGGCATGAAAGATATCTCCAGAAATGTCACTGAGTTCATTTCAACGTGTTTTGGTAATAATATTTCGTAGGTGGTACCGAGGGTACCATATTTCATCAAAGCAAAGGTTAGAGAATGAGTGGTCTCATTTCAGTGAAGTTGACAATGATTTCAGAAGTATAATATGTTGTCTTCATAGTGAAATTTCACATCAAGTTGCTCTGCAATGATTTAACATTGGTTTATGAATCATATCATTTGCTGTTGCAAAATGATATTTTCTAATTTTATTATTTGCTCCATACTTATTAAACATTGTTCTGTGAAAAATGAGTTACCCTTATCAATTAGGATGATCTAGTTACTGTGAAATACAGGATAAATGTAGTTAGTATGGAATACAAGATAAATTGTGAGCTTTTTTTCGTTTTAATTGACAAATTCTAGAATTAGAAGCTGATGTGTAAGTGGGATCCGTTGGTGTCCATTGAGATTTTTTTTTTCATGAAATATGATCAGTGCTTAAATAAAGTAACAAGTAATACTCATTCTAGCAGGACTTTTTTTGTGAATGCGTAAACAAATGAAGGTCTTCAACAAATATTTTAATCCATTAATTGGGTGCAAATTATTGTTGTTTGCAGTGAGGAAAAAATATTTGTATGTTTGACCTGACTTTAAAAAAATTGGTTTACTAATCTGGAAGCATTTTAGGTAGATAAGTAGATTGACTAGAATATGGAAACAGTCTCTTGTACACACAATGAAGTTAATAGAAAATGAAAAAAATTATGACAGAAAGCAAGTGTAACTCTTTAGAAATGATATAAATAAATAATAAACAGTATCTAGGTAGTGATTGTTCTATTTATTTATTTTGTTATTTATTTGAGAGGCAGGCGGAGAGAGAAGAGAGGGAGAAACAGAGAGAGGGATTCCATCCACCAATTTTCCCACTCAATGCCTGCAATGTTTGTCGGTATGAGTGGTGAGAATAGGATGGTGAGCTCATCACTGCCTCTCAGATTTTGCATAGGCAAATTTCTGAAGTCAGAAGCTAGAGTCACTTTTTGGACCAAAGCACTTTGGTATGGAAAATGAGTACCTTAACCAATAACTCAACTACTAGCTAGAACACTGTTCCCAAAGTGCTTGATGTACAGAGAGCTTTAATGTAAGGGAAAGTTACCCGAGCAAGTGAACTCTCTGATGTCATTCATCCACCAGAAGAGATGTTCAGTAAGAAGCTGTGACAAGAGACTCACTGGAAAATTAAGACAAGAATATCAAGAGCACATGAGGAAGATTGTCTTTTGATGGGAATAAAATCTATCTATAAAAAGAGAAGAATCAGGTGCCTGGCACAGTAGTCTAGTGGCTCAAGTCCTCGCCTTACACACACAGGGATCCCATATGGACAATGATTCATGTCCGGGCCGCCCTGCTTCTCATCCAGCTCCCTGCTTGTGGCCTGGGAAAGCAGTCGAGAACAACCCAAAGCCTTGGGACTCTGTACCCGCGTGGGAGACCTGCAGGAGATTCCTGGCTCCTGGCTTCAGATCAGCTTAGCTGTAGCCATTGCGGCCATTCGGGGAGTGAAAGAACTGATGGAAGATCTTCCTCTCTGTTTCTCCTCCTCTCTGTGTATCTGCCTTTTCAATAAAAATAAATAATTCTTCTTTTTTTTTTAAAAAAAGAAAAAATCAGTAGTATATGGATAAACTATTTTACAGAAGTAAAAGAAACAGGATATTATATGGAAAATATTCTTAGAATAATAAGCATCTGAACTAGATCAGATGTATCAGAATTGAGAAAGTAAATGGTTACACACACAACTTGGGTTTTCGCATCAGAACCTAATGACTCATTAGACATTAGAAATAAGGGAGAGATTATAGACCTATGGTAGGTTGAAAATTGGCACATAAAAATATCTTTAAAAACTAAATAAGTTGGGCAAGAGAATTAACCTCACAGATTATTTTTAAAAATGTAAGACAACATTTAATAACCCAGTGGTAGGATAATTGAAATTGAGCAAAGTTTTTGACTTCTATTTTTTCTCAGTATATCTTGTTTGTGCTTGTTGAACATAGCAATTATAATCTATCTACAATTCCACACTATGATGCACAAGCCATTGAAAAGTGTAACATTTGGCCGTTAAAGAGTGTTTTTCTAACCCTTGTTTCCCAAAGATTTAACATAGTATGCTTATTGACCATTGTTAATTAAATAACCTGTGCATTATGCAGGTGTGACCCCACCCCCGAATTAAATTGGTTAATCAATTAATAATGATGAAGATGTGACTGGGTGTTCAAGAAAATCAGAACTTGATAAATAATCAATTTGCTCTATTTGACTTTTTAAAAAGTTACTTCTCTTTCCTATATTTTGCCATTGTTTTTCTAAAGACTTCAGAGCCTAGAAAAATTATTTCATTATGTCAACTCTCAGGAAATGTTTTGTTTGGCCCTGATAACCTTTGGTTTGGGCAGCAAAATGTCTTAGTTATAACATTTTCAATAGTGTTTATATCCAAGGGGAAATTGTGGGGTTTTTTTTTTTGGCAAAAGTCTTTAGCAGCTTACTCCTCACTAGTGTGTTTTCATGTCAACATGTGTCATTTAAACAACAGTACAATGATAAACTCCCAATGAACCTTAAGATCCTGGAGAACGAATGCATTCAGAGAAGACACACACTCAATTCTGAGTATACATTTGAGCGAAAATAATCAGCTTTATTGCGTAATATACCAAAAAGATCAGTGACTTGTTATACTGTAGTTAAATTATTTCTATGGTATATGTACTGTATCTTCATGAAGTTATTTATAAAGAGAACTTCTATCTGTTCCTGCCTTCATAACAACCGTCTTGCCAGATCTACACACATCTACTCCACTCTCTTCCTGTTAAAATGGATGAAACGTATTTATTACTACACCTTGTAACTGTACATTTAGCTCCATTTAAGGGCTTTGTTGTTGAAAGTAACCATTCTATTCAGCATTATTATTTTTGTCTTTGCCACAATTTTCTGTCAGTATAACAGTATGTAATCGCTGCCCTCTTCAAACAATCCTCTTCTAATCCTACTTCAATTTCTGGCTATAATCTCCTTTCTTCACACTGTCCATTTCTCTCACTGTCTTTCACACTCACTCGATAGCTCCTTTGTGATCCGCACTCATCAAAGCTGCTCTTATCAATGATATTCAGTGCCCCTTATTGTGAATCAAATCATTGTTAGTTGAGCTAGCAGCATTATTTGACAGACTTGGTTGTTTCCTGTTCTTTAAAATGTGCTCATTACTTGAGTTTCTGGATAATCCATTTTTGTTGTATCTTTGTGTGGCACTGAATCTTCCATCTCTGATTCTCCTCTGCCTAGCCTCTAAAGCTCACAGATAACCAAGGCTCAATCTCCTGATATTTTCTGCCACTGTACTCATGTCCTTGATCCCACTCAGTCTCACAGCTTTAAATGCCACTCTCATATTGATGGATTACTCCTTTACAAATGAAACTTCGATGTGTGTCCTTGAAACGATGTCATAAAATGAAATGCATTTAAAAAAAAGAAATGACCTATTTGGCATTTTCACTTACATGATTAAGAAGGTTCATGAGATTCTGTAAGACTAAACTCTAATCAGTGACCATCCCCCCCCCCACATGTTTTCCCTTCTAGATTTCCAATTGCTTCAGTTAACAGGAGAATGGATTTATCACTTACTCATTTGCTAGAATTTACTGTCAGTTACTCGTTTTCACTCACTTCCTATATCTACTCTGTTCCTAGTGTTGTTGAAAACATATCAAAAATTATAACGCAAATCTTATTTCCCATGATCTTTCACCACTGGCATCTTTGTTCAAGCCCACATCATCTCTGATAGACCTCTTCTCTTTGTTGTGCATAGACTTAACTATGTCTTCAATTCTAGATGGCAACTTTAACAGTTTTCCACTTAGATGTCAAAGCTATTCTTTTAAATCATAAAATGGTTAATTTTATTTCTGCACAAAGCATTCCTTTGGAGGTCTATCAAAACTAAGTAAAATCCAAAACTCTACCATGAGTCACAAAGTCACTCATGATCTGGCACCCACCCAAGCTTATTTCCTACCACTTTTCCTTTGTTTGCTCTGCTGTGGCTGTGAAGTTTGTCTTGTGTCTCTGTCTTTGAAAAGGCTAAGTTTATTCTTACACTAGTGTCATTTCACTTGCAGTCCACAGCATGGATTTCTCTTTCTCTACATCTTTGCACCCATTCCTTGAAACCATTTTTTACACTAATCAAATATCATTTGCTCAAAGACAACTTATTTTGATGATCATACCTGAAAAATCTTGGAGATGAATATCGGGAAATTAATGGGTTGTGGGCCTGGCAGCGCATTCTTAATAACTGGGCTTCCTTTACAGCCTTGGTTAAAATAGCTTGTTCAGACTGCCTACATAGTTTAGTGAAATACTCTGTGCCTGAGTACTGAACCTAAAGAAATTGCTGATGACTTTGGGGTAATCTTAACTGAAGGAAGTGATAGATGTAGAAGAAAAACAGTTATTTTTAAAAAGGTACTGTTCGGACGCTGGGCCAAACACCTAGGCCTGATAAATCTAAAGACTAGTGGAATGTTTATTGCTCAGGAAATCCAGTACCTGGGAACATTACAAATTGCAAAAATAGTGCACTGTAAACTTTGCCCTGAAGCCCTTCTGTACATACCCCACCCACTATGTCAGGGTCCCTGTGGTGCTCTGTACCTCCCCAATTCTCTGCATAAACAAACCAGACTGCCTGGATTCTGCCTGTTGCCCAAATGGAGTTAAGCCTAATGTCAACCCCCTTCTCTCTGTCCTAGCAGTCTCTACTCCCACTAAATTATTCTCTCACTGGTCATCTCTTTTTTTTTTCTTTGAATCCTAAACTTCAAAACCCTAGCAGGTGTAAAAATGGGACTCTGCCCAAGTACAGTGTTTACTTGCATTTAATTCCATTCCAACCTCTAGCATAAAAGCAACTGAAAAAGGTAAAGTGAGTGAGCAGAATATACACTTTGGAGTAAATTTCAGCTATGCAAATATGTGAGGATGCCTATCTTCTCTGTTTTAACTAGTTGCATCCTCTCCTTTGAACCCTAAAATCCTAAAATATAATCTAAAAACCTAACAGGTATTCAAGACTCTGGAAGCTCAGTTCAGGCAATCTGCAGGCTAATATAACAAAAGGGACAGCAGCAGAGGGAGACATGAGTTAGAAATCTACAGAGAAGGGACAGTAATTCCATCACTTAATTTGGGGCCAAGTACAACTAGTTTATGAATTTCAAAAACATACATGTTATGATGTATGTGGTCATGAGAAAGGAAATCAGTGTGAAAACACAAAATTCAAGAATTTTCTGAAACATCTAATTTATTTAGAAGTTTCTTTATACTTTATACTAGAGTAGAACTAATCCCAACACACACATATTGCCAAAGTGACAGAGGAGATCAAGATGGAGACTTTAACAATGAAAAGGCACTTATGTCTGTAGGTCATGTATGTTGCCTGTACCACCTTGAGGGAAGCAGTTACTGTACAAGTATTACATCCAAGCAACCTTCTTGAACCTGTACACAAGCATTCATAAAAATCCTACTGTGTTTTACAGAGTAGAGATGTTTTTCGTTGAGCTTAAGGCTATTTTAAGCATAAAATGTGCTTAAATATTTCTTTGAATTATTTTTCTTACAATGTAACCGCAGTAGAAAAAAGAGCTTTCAATCATTACACTCTAGCTTTTGTCAAAGACAAGGATGTGCAGAGCATTTAAAAGAGAGACCACTGAAGTGAGAAAAGAATTCCTGACCTGTAAGAGCACATTTTAAAACCTACTAATTAGCATTTCTTAGAATTAATAAGTGAATTATCTCTTGGAGTCTGAACCATTTCTGTCACAGGTTTGAAGCATTTTAAGTAACATACAACCAAGGAACTGAGAATAATTGATTAATTTCTGTTGTACCAAAACAAATTTGTGATAGTATCTTTTTGACAAGACAAATAGAACTGATAAAGAATTGCTTTATTAATGAGGCAATTTTTTAAGCTACAGAAATGAAAATCCTATCTCTAAATTAGACAACAGGAGTGAAATCATTCTATTGTTTACCTTCTCTTTGATTAATTTTTTTCTAAAAACAAAGCATTAAATTTTAAGCATGTTTTGTTATAAAATTCATCCCTGATTTTAACTTTGGCTCTGTATATAAGTAGAATTAGATCCTAACAGAAAGCGATGAAGGTGTTTGAACATGTCTGTGTGAGTTCATGTTGCATAGATGTTATTTCATTAAATTTTCTGACAGTCCTCTCTGGTATAGATATGATTATTCCCCCATTTTAGAGAGAGAAACTGAGCTACAATATGGCAACATACTACAACTACAGTCTTACAGCTAATAAATGACAGAGCTAGTTATCAAAATGAAAATCATGTGACTCAAATTTCGTAGTTCTTAACCATCAAGCAATATTGTGATTCAGCCTAAAGACACCTACAATGGTGTGCTGGTCAGATAGCTCTCTACACTGATGTCTGCTATAAACGGAGGTACCCCTAAAGTCTGATTTCTCCACCTGAATTATGGTGCCTGCTGCAATTTTCTAATAACAATAATAGAACACAAGTTCTGGATCTCAAAACAGCTCTGCTTTTCTGTAAATGTGTGAGATTTGCCAAGCTGGTTTAACAATTGCTAGTTTTTGTGGCTGACAGAATGCTGGTCCTCAAATATGCCCATTTATGATACCCTGGAAGCTGGGATTATTCTAACGCAGATGGAAAAGAGTCTCTGAAGATGTGCTTATGTTAAGGATTTTGAGATGTGGTGATTATCCTGGATTACTAAAATGGGTCCAGTGAATTAAAACAGAGCTTTCTAAGGGCGACAGGAAGGTCAGCGTCAGAGAAGTAGATATGAGTAAGATCTCAAAGGTCATTGTGATGAAAGAAACATCTAGAGGCAAGGAAATGACTTCCTCCTCCAGAACTTTAAGAAGTCACCCAGATCTGCTCACACCTTGATTTTAACCCAGTTGTGTAAGGAGTTAAATGAACTGGTAGGAAGCTAGGATCAGCCCCCTGTTGGAAGGAGAGCTAGCAGTTCCTTTGAAAGAATACAAGATGCTTGCTTCTCCCAGAAGCTGCCTTTGGAATGGAAAGTATCAGTCTCATTCCTCTGGGTTTCCAGTCGTAGCAGGAGAATAGCAAGGGAATAGCAATCACACCCTTCCAAGCTTTCAGTTTGTCCAAAGAAGCTACCTATGCCACCCCTCTGATTTGTTTGCTTTATCATGGGCAGGCTTGTCCTCTGATTATGTCCTTTTGATAGGTTTTGTCTCCACCTTCTGATTGTTAGCAACAGTTTAACTTCCCGCTTCGCCCCCCCTCCCAAATTGTAATTAAAAGATTCCATTTCCATGAGACTTTCCAGTCTTTCCCTTATAAATGCTCCCTTCTATCTGCTGGGTAGGAGGTTTCTCACTTTATAAATGCTGTTTTGCACACCGATCTGTCTGAACATTGATTTTTCTTTCATGTGAACCAAGAACTGAGGCAGCCTTGGTCTCTTTTGCTCCCTTTCCTCTGTGACAGTGGGGCTCACTTCAGTTTTTTGACCTTCAGAACTGCAAGGGAACATACATGTGTTGGCTTAAGCTTCTAAATTGGTGGTGATTTTTTAAAGCAACAGTAAGAAACAAAGGGGCCTGGCATGCTAATGTAGTGGCTAAAGTCTTCACTTTGCACACACTGGGATCCCATATGGGCACCAGCTCTAATCCTAGCAGTCCTCCTTCCCATCCAGCTCAATTTTTATGGGGTTAATTTTTTCTCCTGTTGATTATGATTGGTTTTAGAGTTATCTTTCTTGTATAACCAGTTGATAGAAATTATCTGTAATCTTATTTCTTTAGCTGTTGCTGTAGAGCATAGAAATGAATGCTATTTAGGTGACGTCACTTCCTGAATTACTGTTCTCCTGCCTCCTCCATCATTGCACATTTTAAAGATATGTCCCATGTTGTTAATATTGTTCTTTTTTTTTAATCAACTTTGCAGTGGAACCCAATTAGGGTGAAGGCATTATTTTTACTAATACCTATTGACCTGTATCGTAAATTCTGACTTGACTTCCCTTCTCCAATTTGTACAATGATACTTAAACATAGATCCATTGAGATAAAATAGCAATCCCCACTCCCAATCTAGAAACTCAATCTTCAGATTGAAGCTTTGAGAGTTGTCTTTTTAGACAACTTTCTCAATCTGGTGTGTATATCTGTATTTTTGAGTCAGTGTCTTGCAACATGTACTGAACAGCTTTTTGAGTTCATCCTTTTGGGAATAGGAGTCTTGAGGGAGAGGCAGTGAGAGATACCCAGGGCTGTGCACTGTTGTGTTCAGGGAATTTTTTGTTTGTTTTTGTTGACATTCCTGAGCTGCTCCATGTCAGGTGACAGACTCTCGCCTTTTGGTGTAAAATACCCTTTCTATGTTTCACTCTTTTCCCTCTCCATGTGACAAATCAGTTTTCATTAAAAACACTCCAGATTTGATGGGGTTTTGTTTTTTTGTGAACTTATATATTTTTCTTTTTCATAACACTCTTTGGGGCTCTAGTGTTGAGGATGGTAGTTCTATCTCACTGACATTCTAACTGGTGAGAAAGACAAAGGACTCTATAGAGGTTATCAGGTATATGGGTAGATAGTCTGCCCAGTGTTTAGCTTTACGGAATACTTGGGTACTTGCAGTGGAGAATTAGGTTTTGCATAGAGTTTTCATTTAGCTAAGGTATCACATATTCTAAAAATGAGCTTCTGCACTGCCATTTATGGATGCTAAAGCACAAAATTAATTTTTAGTTTTTTCTAGAACTCAGTTTTTTAAACTGTCAATGGCAATTAGCATAACTAATAGCATGTTATTTAATAAGGATTACATCCATGTAAATGTCAAGTATCTGGAAAAGTTCTTTCTAGATAATGAGCCCCCTAATTTTTTAGCAATTTACTAACCAATAGTGAGAAATAGCTCTTGAATTGGTAAAAATGCTGAATAGGTAAAGCTATAGCTGGAACATCCAAAGCGTCTTTGGTTAACTATTAAAATAAATCAGTAAGATCTTTGCTTCCTTTTCACTGCTGAAATTTTTAATATAAAATTTGCTTTTCTGGAAGTCGGGGCTATATTTTGCAATTTAGAGTTTTTAACAACATTCCTAGTCTCTAGCCACAATTAGCTCCAATAGCCCTACGATAACTCCAATCTCTAGCCCATACATACGTATGAGATCCATACATATATACAACCCACAAAATGCCCCCTAGGCAGTCATAGAAAACTGACCTTATTGGACTGTTACCTAGAGAAATGAGAACATTGTTTTAGACAAAGGTAGGGATTTAACTCTTAAGTTGTTCTTTGTAGCCTGTAGCTTTCCAACTTCAGTCCCTCTCATTCAGTGGGCTAGGGTTTCTTAGAGTGGTTTTCAGTGAAGACATGTTGGAGCACACAAAGCAACACAGAAGGATTTTTCTGCTTGTTAATTAAATGGAAAAGGCCTAGGATATAGAAAAATATTTTGCAAGAGTTATTAGGAATAAATGTAGGCTTTCTGTATTATTAAGAGCAAAAACTAATTTACCAGGCTAGTGGAAAAGCAAGGTAAGAGGATAATGCTGATGATAATTGCACTTCATTTAACTGTTAGAGCCCATGGAGGAGGTGACACTCCTGAAAAACGATGCCTTAACCCTCTACAAGAGTTTTCAGTGCCCCAAGTGAACAGTGTGCATTGGTGGCTTGATATTATTAAGTACCACAAAATGAAAAACTAATGGAAATGAAAAGGGTTGAGGTTTTGCACTAAGTTTGTCCCTTGTAGCTGACAGAACTGCTATTACTTGTCTCAAAGTTAACAGAATAATGAGTACTAAGACAAACACAAACACATGAAGTTCTAGGAAAGCTTAGAGATCCCTGAATTTGCTTCTGTCACCTTAACAGACTCATATTACAAGGTGAATTGTAGAAAACAATGATTTGCATATTTCTTGTTCCTCTGCGTTTGTGTACTGGGATGTGAATGAAATGTTTAAAATAGAAACTATGTGAGTAGCAGAGAACCAGGCATAAAAGCACAGTTCAATTAGACAGTTCAAGCATCATTTAACAATTGGCCTTCAGGTACACAAAGTCTTCAAAAATATTTTTGGAAAAGTAGTGTTATGAAAAGCTATCCAAGGTTAAAAAAAATCATTTCAGTGAGTTAAATTTTAATTTATTTTTTCATGAAAGTGGGATACAATTTAAGTCCCGCATATAAACCTGTCAAGTACCAAAGGGAAGTAACACATGCCTGCTGACTCCACGGGCTTCACATCCAAAAGGGTGCATCAATAATTACAAATATGTGAAAGGTGAATGTGCCTTGGATGACATGGAAATCTGAAAGAAGGTCACTCGAGTAGTATAGAAGAAAGTGGTCAGTTGTGTCCAGCTGCCTGAGTGAAGCTTCAAAAGCTATGCTCATTATATCCAACACACACCAAAGTAGAGCAAGAGCTGCTGGAACTGGATCCACTGTAGGAACCAAATGGTACTGCATTTGAAAAGTGCTGTTGATCTTGGCTTACACACATTTGGCACTTTAATCCATTGTAGTTGGGCATGCATTTTAAGAGCATTATCCCATGGTTTTAGGGGTAAATTGCTTGCTTTTCATTACTTTGTTTGAGAAGACTAGTGGCAAATCTATTTAGAAGCATTTCTTTTGACAACTTTACACAACTTCCCAACTTTCTGCATGTGTATAGCAGACCCATTAAGCTTAGTGGGATCAGAATTTTTACTTCTTTTCAATTAGCTGCAAAATCTGGTGGGGATACTGTCAGTCTCAAGAGCTGAAGCCAGCCGCGGTAACTGGCTGGCAGGAACAGCTTACCAAAATGAAGTGATTCTAACTTCCTGTGTTGGCTGCAAGCTCGTCATTGCTCTAAGCTGCAACAGTTCAGTTTCCTTCTTTAAAGCAGTCCTCTGACAACCTTATGTTGTTAGGCTAATTATATCTCCTCTTAGGATAGAATGGGTAATGAGTAGCTTGGGATATGCACCTAGAATTCATTATTCATTTGGCAAGACCATACTCCCTGGCCCTTGACAATTAGTAATAGGTTAATCATTCCAAGAGTGATCAGGCAGCCGTATTTATCATTTCCTTCTTGAGTCCTTTAGAGTCCAATGATCTGCTGCCTATGAATTATTTAGTGCCTTGTTGACTTTGTTACTGATTCGCAGTGATTGTTCTGGAAAAATAGTTTGATGTTTACCATCTGAATCTAAGTTTTCATAGCTCTGTGTCTTGTACAGGGTTTGACTGAATAATTAGATGATATTGATTGTGGGTAGAATTAAAACTACAATGCATAAAGCTCTGATATGAGTTCCTCAAGTACATGTGATTATAAAATTAATAATTTATAAATATATGCTGTATAAAACATTTCGATTCTGAAGAGAACTTAATGAACATTTTCTCTAATGACAGGGTAGGCATTAAATATTTCTTTTTTATCTGTAGGACTGATTAAGATATGTATAATATGTGTATATTATATATATATACACATATATATATTATCCATAGAAAGCAAGTATTTGTTCGTCATATCTTATCCACACCTTACTTTGTAAATATGAATTGCTTGCATTCATTTCTGATACTTGAAGTGGTTTCCTGAATTTAGAGTGTCTTTACAAACATCTTCTCCAGAGCATTAATTCACGTCCTTAACCCAGAGGTTCTCAGCACTTGGCAATATGTGTAAGCATTATTGGCTGTCACAGTGGGAAGGAGAACAACAGAGGCTGGTGTGGTTAGCTACCAGTGAAGGCCACGATGCTGCTTGGCATCAACAGAGAGGTATACTACCAGATTGTCAATGGTGTTACCGTTGAGAAAATCTGATTTAAATCCAAGGTATTCACAACTCTAAAAAGTTTAGCTTTTTATAAAGAAATAAAAATTTGCTGTACATGTTCATTTTTTAGAATGCACATTGTATAACATTTTATTTAAGCAATTTCATTGGCATTCCTGTCCCTATCTGCAAAATAACACTATAAATCTCTACCATTAAGTGACCTTTGGCCTCTGTGCCAAATTGGTATCTCAAGTATTGTCTATCGTAACTAGCTTTGGGTTTGTGAACTACTGAATAATATCAGGTCATAAAATCTCATAACACTCTCACTATAAAATGATTTAATTATAAGAATGTGTTATATAATACCTAAAATTATTTCAATAAAATATAATAGAGATAATTATATAATACTTATAATTTACGCAGCAAATTTTGTTCATATCTGTTTAAAAATATTGCATAAACTTAACATGATTGCTAATATCATCATTTTAAGAAGATTTATTCGAAAGTATTGTTTTCTTATAATTCCAAATGAAGGAGTACCTCTCCTTAACAAATCAGCATATTAATGATGCTAGTGCTCCAATTAGTATTTTCTTTTTCTCTTCAGCTACTCAGTATGAGCTCTCAAACAAAGTGATTCAATCTGTAGCCTGATTTAGTTGATGATTTTCACATCAAAAATAAAACAAAAGAATAACAACAAAAACAGCCCCGGTCAGTTAATATTTAAGGAAAAAAACCATTTTACCTAAGGGTCTTAAGAATGGACTTTGCTCCAGAAGCCATTCTGGATTTTCAATGTCTACTGCTCTACTGGTCAATTCACCTTAGTTGATTCATGTGTTGAATATTACATTTGTAAGTTTAAATAGAAAGACATAAGCAACCACATAAAATGCGAATTTCAGAATATAACAAGAAATAATTTCTTTTCCTTGCCTTAGTCTCTAGCTTCTGTCTAATTTGCTCCCACCTCCCTTTTTTCCCAGTATCTTTTGAGGCTGGAGCTTACTGTTTGTTTCTACTTACTCCTGTCTATTCAGTCTGATGATTTCTGACTTCTGTCTTTACTACCTAACTGCGACTGCACTTTGTAAGATCACTGAAGAACATCTTATTATCAAAGCCAAAAGCCTCCTTATGGGTTTTTCAGGACCTTAGACAAGTTTCATAATCTTGGAAAGTCCTCTCTTAACCCCTGGAGTTAATTCTCAAGACATTCTCAAACACATCACCATGCTTTATTTTTGTGATAGCCCTTAGTACCTAGAATCCATTTGGGGCTTTGTTTACATATTAATTTTCTTTTTACTCTAAGTGGAATATAAAGTTCCTGGCGAATCTGACTTGCCCTTTTTCGTTTATTTGTACCTGATTCCTACACTATGATTAGTACATATATAATTAAGCATTTGATAAAAATCTGTTTATTGAATGGGACTGACAGCTTTTCCCCTTGCATGACATTTTTGTAAGATATGCCACTGATTGCTATATCCTTCTTGAGTTGTGATTTAACACCATTTCTTTTCATTTTCCTTTGTTTACTTTCTAATGAGATGTGATCTCTTTGAGAATAGGTTTTGCTATCAATGCATTTGATAGTACATGAAGAACCATAGAAACACTGGGTCCGTTATGTTTGGATTTCGGCATGAAATATCTTTTTTTTTAAGTTTGCTTATTTTTATCTGAATGGCAGATTTTATAGGGAGAAAAAAGAGAGAAAGAGAGAGAGAGAGGTTTTCCATCTACTGTTTAAGTCCTCAAATGGCTGCCAGGAGCTTCTTCTGAAACTCTCACATGGGTGTAGAGACCGAAGGAATTGGCCCACGCTGTACTCCTTTTCCAGACCATAGACAGAGAGCTGGATCAAAAGTGAAGCAGCTGGGACACAAACAGGCAGGTACCTTTATATGAAGCTTGTACAACAAAGTGGAAAAATTAGCATGCTGAAACACCACACCTGCTCCTAGCATGAAATACCTTGAATATACACTGTGTTTAGGATGGTCTTAGTGAATCAGAGGAAAATTGTTTTTGTGGCCTACAATATGCCTAACTGTGCTAAATTCATATTCAATTATTGAACAGATGCTTGAAAACAAATGAATGTATGAATTGTTTAGTACCGTGGACTGTAGCTGCATTTTAGAGTTTGGCCTGATATCCAATGTCCTCTGACTTTAAGAGAAACACAATGATCTTAAGATGAATCAAATATTGGTAACTGGTCTGTCATGATGACTCCATGGCCAAATCCTCACCTTGCAAGCACCAGGATTTCATATCATATAGGGATCCTGTATCCACCTGGGTGACCCAGAAGGTACTCCGGGTTTTGGATCGGTTCAGCCTCAGCTCTTGTGGCCATGTGGAGAAAGAACCAGCAGATGTGAGATCTTTCTGTCGCTCCTTCTTTCCATGAATGTGATCTGTCTTTCCAATAAAATAAATCTTTAAATATCAGTAAACCACACAAATGTTTAACATATAAAAACATATTAAACATATAAAGGGTATATGTTTAATATTCATTGGATATTATGCATTCATTAAAATTATGCTGCAGTTATAATTATGAACATAAACAATTAAAATATTTGTTATAAGTGTATATGGCATGGCACATAAATGTATATGCACTATGAATAAATACTTGAAGAAACATAAATTACACGAAAAATAGCAAAGGACAAATAGAGATAGTAGTTACTGAGTCCTTTTATGGGCTTATAGGCGTTTTGTTCTTGGAATTTGTTTTCCAAATTCTCTGTAGCACTCTTAATTTTTACAATTTTTAGAAACAACGTTCCAATGCTGAATACACTTTCCATAACCTTTCTCCTTGGTGGGGATGTGCTTGTGATAGAAATGTCAGAAGAGATGTTAATAATGATGTCTTTGTTCAAGGAGGAAAAACATTGCCTGTTACTCATGGTCTTTGAGGTTTTCCTTTGTGTTTAATATATTCCATATCTATATTCTTCTCTCAAGGTATCACACCTCAGAAATATAAATAAAGACTCAAATTACTCCCATGAAAGTGACTTGTTCCAGCTTACACAGGGAATCACTAGCAGATCTGGAAATGAACCTTCTCAATTTACTCTCTCAGACTTCATAAACACCTTTCAATGCTTCCTCTTTTCTAGAGTGCTAACTATACAACGAAGTGTTCTTAATTTATTAGCCTGAAAGTCTTAAATTTTCCCTTTGATTGGTACTTCTCTAGGTATCGAAGAAAGTAATTCAAATTTCTCTTGTAAAAGCCAGATTGGTTTGACACATCTGTTGTGAAGTTTATCGAATTATTGCCTCTTTTCTCTCACTTATAATTTTGAGAGCATATCCATGTTCTTGAAATTTATTGCACCTGCATTTGTGGAGGCATAGAGAAATGTAGCAATTGACTTATGAATAGGCTTTATCATGTAAATGAGTGATGGCAACTGGCTGGCTGGCAAGACGGTAGAGCAGCAGCACAGCACACTTTATGTATTCAACGGTTTTAAAAGACTGTGGTTAGAGGAATATGGTTGAAGAAATTATCTGAGCCTGATGTGTGACTTCCTAGCTGCCGTAGGCTGTATGCCACCCCACAGGAGGCAAATCTTCAATCCAGGATATGGAAAGAGATAGATGGAAGGGAGGCCTCACACAGAAATGGCAAAATAAATATTTTATTATTTCGGGATAGCTATATATTTTTTGTGTTGGTTCTCACTTGGACAAATTTATCATCTGGACATTGTCCAATTAAAGCAAGACTGAGCAAAAGTAAAAAGTAATCCATTTTTAAAAAAATTCCTGAGATTCTGAGGACTCAGAAATGCAGATAGAGCAGAGAGCAAGAGTGCCATATGGAAATAAGTAAACAAAACAGAAAAGGTAAACAACTGAAAATGTAGGGAAAACTACAAAATTTTCAACTCTATCTCATTCAATACAAAGAATATTCCTCAAATAGGTATATATTTTTATAAAAATAAGAGGGCAAAATCCTGGGCCCGGTGAGATTCCCCATTGGCTGAGTCTTTATCTTACAAGCACTGGGATCCCACATGAGCACCAGTTTGTGTTCCAAAGGCTCCACTTCCCATCCAGCTCCCTGCGTGTGGCCTGGGAAAGCAGTAGAGGATGGCCAAAAGCCTTGGGATCCTGCAGGTGTGGGAGACCCGGAAGAATCTCTTGGTGGTCACTTGGGGAGTGAATCAGCAGATGGAAGATCTTTCTGTCTCTCCTTCTCTCTGTAAATCTGCCTTTCCAATAAAAGTAAAGAATTTTTTTTTAAGAGCAAAAGCTTGAATGCTATTTAGAAAAATCACCAGCATGTTTGGTACCCAACACAAAGCTACGGTTTAGAAGCATTGTCCACATATAAGAACTTCTTTCACTAAGTTTGGCTGTTATTAGTTAAATTATATATACTTTTACGATAGTGTATATATGATAAGTACCTATACATACAAAAGTGACTATATAACAAACATATATATATGCATATACAAGATACTATATAACATGTAGGTATAATTTTTTAAGAAGATATCTTCATAAATATTAGGACATGTGAAGTTATTTTTAAAAGCTCATGGAAAATATAGAAGATAAGTTTATTGTGGTGCAAAGCAATTATTATTATTATTTTTAAAATTCTGACACTGTTCTAAAGGCACAGGGATTCCAACTTGCACCCTGCCAGCCCCTCCATTGTTTTCCCCATATTATTATAATAACATAGTCCTTCAACAACACTCACAAATGCAACATTCTGTTATGATGAAAACTACAAAACGTTAAAAAAAAAGAAATAGAAGAAAACATTAAAGGATGGAGACATTTGCCATGTTTCTGGATTGGCAGTATCAACCTCATCAAAATACCAATATAACCAAAAGTAAAATACAGATTCAGTGCATTCCAAATTGAAACCTCAACAGCATCTTCTCAGCTCAAAAAGATGATACAAGAATTCAATCTGGAAACGCAAGTGCCCATCAATAGCCAAAGCCATCTTGAAGAATAAAGCTGGAGGAATCACAAACCCAGACCTCAAAAAAATACTAAAGGGCAGTGGTAATCAAAAAAATCTGGTACTGTTATGGAAATGGAGAAGATCAATAGAACAGAATAGAATCCCCAGAAGTGGACTCAAACATGAACAGTCAACTGATCTTCAACCAGAGAACTGAAAGTAACCAAGGGAATAAGGTTGGTATCTTCAAAAAATATTGTTGGGATAATTACATATCAGCCTGCAGAAGTAAGGAGCAAGATGCCCCACCTGTCACCTTATACAAAAATCAGCTCTAAATGAGTAAAAACTGCAATGTGCACCCAGAAACCCTCAGACCACTAGAGAAAAATAGAGGAAGCGCTCTGCAAGATATAGGAATGCAAAGACTTCTTAGAAAAGTCACCAAAAGCACAGGCAGTCAAAGCCAAAATAAACAAATGAGACTACATCAAACTAAGTAGCTTTTGCACAGCAAAGGGAACTAAAAACAAAGCAAATAATTAACCAAAGGAATAGGAGAATATCTTTGGATATTACACAGCCAATAGGGGACTAATATCCAGGATCTACAAAGAGCTTCAGAAACTTAATGACAGCAAATCAGACAACCCTGTGAAGAATTAGGCATAAACATTTTTCAAAAGAACAAATGCAAATGGCTAATATATATATATAAATAATATAATATACAATATAATATTATATATAATATAAAATTTATATATTGCTTAGGTTCTCTAGCTATCAGGAAAATGCAAACAAAAACCATATTGAGGTTTCACCTAATTACAGTGAGATTGGTCTACATTCTATACAGAACAGTTTTAAATGTCATGCATAATATTATCACAACATGTTTTCCATGAACTGTGGAAGATCTCCTCATATGACACTACTAGCACCTTGAAGGTTCTTTTTGTTTATTTATTTTCATTGGAAAGGCATATGTACAGAGAGGAGGAGAGCCAGAGAGGAAGATCTTCAGTGCGATCATTCACTCCCCAAGCGGCGACAATGGCGAGAGCTGTGCCGGTCCAAAGCTGGAGCCCCAACCTTCTTTCGGGTGTCACACGCGGGTGTGGGTCTCAAGGCTTTGGGCCATCCTTAACTGCAGGGTTGCCGGGATTAGTACCGGTGCCCATATGGGATCCCAGTACATGCAAGGCAATGACTTTAGCCACTAGGCTACCATGCTGGGCCCACACTGAAGGTTCTTTATGTGCCCTCCCCAATCGTATCCTGCTACTACTTTGAAGCATGATTCTTTAATTCTTCCCACTGAATTGTACTATATTAATATCTCTCAATATGTTTAATTCTCCATGATTTTGAACATTGTATATATTGAGTCACAGCATATTTATTTTTCTGATGTTTTTCCACTTAATATATTGTTTTTGAAAATCAGTAATGTAAGCGTAGATATATGCAACTATATTCAGTTTTACTGCTGTATACTAAACGTTTATATGAATGTACTTCTCTGTGTTTATAAATGTCTTTTAACTGGCATTTAGGTTGTTTTCTGGTAAATTCTTCCCCATTCTATTGTTTGAATAAATCATTATGGCTTGAGTGCTTGGGTCCGGCCACCACATAGGACCACTGACTGGAGCTCCGGCCTTCTGGTTCCAGTTAGGTCTAGAACCTTCCATTGCAGCCATTTATGGGAGTGAATCAGTAGACGGAGACCTCTCCCTCTCATATCTATATATATTATTCCCCACATGAGCACCAGTTTGTGTTCCAAAGGCTCCACTTCCCATCCAGCTCCCTGCATGTGGCCTGGGAAAGCAGTACAGGACAGCCCAAAGCCTTGGGACCATGCACCTGCATGGAATACCTAGAAGAAGCTCCTGGCTCCTGCTTCAGATTGGGTCAGCTCTGGCCAGTGCAGACACTTGTACAGTGAATAACAGGACAGAAGATCTTCCTCTTTGTCTCTCCTCCTCTCTGTACATCTACCTTTCCAATAATAAATAAATAAATAAATAATTGAAAAATCTTTGTGATAAAAAATTGGCTAGGAATTTTATTAGATGTGACATAAACCAATGACAGTATTTCAAAGCACAAGAGTCATCCTTTCAGGAAAGTTTTCATAATACTCACTAACATAATAGAACATGTTTTTTCCTCATTAGCTCACAGGACTTCATTTCAAACAATAATTGCTATTTTTTAAAACACTGCTAACATTTTCATCCATCCCAGGCCATAGAATACATTTATTGATGCAATATTCTGTTCAATGTTGTTTTCAAAGCAAAATATTCTGCAGCAGCATTTTGACTAACATCTAGAAATGGCAGTTTAAGGTTCTTTTATCATAGTTGGATTTAGGTAGGAATAATGTGAAGTGATGACTTGCTAAAATCTTGAAATTAATTTCCCCAGGTTTTGCCTCTAGTGATAAGAAGAGTTTGTAAATATACTGGTAATTTGATTTAGACACAGTAAAGAGCTAAATTAAACCGAAAACTGAAGTTCTTTTCTTTGCTATGTAAAACAGATTTTAGTTGGATATAATGATGGTTGTTGTGATAAATGAGAATAGATTTTATGATGATATAAGAAATCCTGAAATAAAAGGTTTTCATAGGCTTTGGTGTGAAGCTTATAATAAATTATTATTAGAATGTAATTTGTCAATATTAAACATGCACCTTTCTTACATACTGGACACTTACACATATTATCAATTCAATTTGTCATATTTGCTGGTAATTTACATACTGATAAAATTTAAGTTAAATGTACTCAATATCTCTGTACTGCCATTTAGTTTATATGAGCTAACTTTTAAATTATCAATAAATTTGCAGATTAGGCATATGGCTCTCATGAAATTAATATTGCATTTCATTGCTATATTACATTATTTTGAGAAGGAAATGGAATTAGTTACTACTTCATAGGCAGTTATTTTGTTACTGTAGTACTGAGTTTCATAGAAGAAAGGGATGAGCTATTTCATTAAAAGGCATTTATAGTCAAATCTATTTATGATCAAATCCTGACCCTGCCACTAACTAGCTGTATTACTAGGAAATTTTAATGTTCTTCAGCTTTCTCCACTGTAAAGTGGATATGATAATCTTATATAGTAGGGAAGTTAATGTAACTAAGTTAGATAACAAATTTAAGCAAAATGACAGTGTCTGTCATCATACCTTGAAAATTGCTTATATTTCGGTCATTATACTAGATGCTGAGAGAATTTCAGCTCCCAACACATCATAGGTAAGTGTTTTTCAACCTATTTGATTGCATTTGAACATTATTCTACTTTATATTCAGATTTATATTGCTTCATCAGTAGCCAGTTTCCAGGCATTTTTAAGTCAGCGTTGCTACTTGACCAGTATTTTCCTACGTGTGGTCTAGTTACATTCTGTTCTTCAAACTGATGGATTAATGCACTCATATATTCAGAAATCTACAGTGTCTTTATGTCATGCTTCATTACACATCTAAACTACAGGCTTGACAGGAAAATTGGGTGATGAGGACTAACAATAAGTGAGTGGCAACTATACGTGATTTCAGTATTTGGCCCTTCTGTCCCTCCTCCCCCCCCCCCACACATTCACTTTTTGAACAGTTTTGCATTCTTAAGGGTGTTGACAGGCCAATGACATGAAATTATTAAGGAGAATGTTGAGGCACGATGTCTAATTTGTTAGAAAGCTTGCAAAACCTCTCAACCATTAGACACACCTTTATTGATAGATAGAGATATGTAGATCATGTCTTCTGTAACATTTCTTCCTCACCACCTCTCATGACCATAATACTAATGATGACATCCTATTAATTTTTAAAATATATCATTTCTACTCTGACTGAACTATGTCTTAACATCATGGAAATGAATGTAATAATGATGTCGGAGAGTGAGAGTCTAGGTCTGTGCTACCTAAACTTTTTCACCAATTGTATATCTGATTGGACAGTTGTTCTCCTTTGGTGAGCTCTGCTGTTAATTTTTGACCAACTAGTCTTGTTGTCATGTTCAGTTCATCCTCTAAAATAGTTCATCCTTTAAAATAATCCTTCCCTCTGAGTTTAAGGAAAATTAGTTCTTTTTAAATTTTTGTATATATGGATTTTTTGAGAAGCAAATACATAGAAATATACAGATTTCATTTACTACTTCACTCCCCAAATGCCTTTAAAAACAAGGATTGGGTCTAGGCAAGCCAAGAGCGAGGCACTCAGTCTAACTAGTTATGCCACTTCATCCTGCCTCCCAGCAAAAACTACATTGGCAAAAACTGGAATCATATGGGACATTGGACCTCAAATACCAGCACTCCTACACGGGATGCAAACTTCTCAACTGACATCCTAACCACTGTGTCAAACACATACCCTTTAGTTCATTCTCATTAGCCAAATTCTTGAGCCTCGCTTTCCTCATACATAACATAATAATGATGATACCTGACTCAGGGATTAATGGAACTAAGTGGAGGAAGAAATAATAAAGAGTATTATATACACTATATTCTCAAACAAAATGGTTATTTGTTGTAAGTGAGAATACCTGAATAAAATCCAGATTACCCATATCCTGTACAAACTAAATTTTAGAGACACAGAATTTAGGAATAGGTAAATATATTAGGAGTCCTGCAGTGGTTCTTAACTGTGTTTTAATAAATTTGTGGATTGTGTTGTATTCAAGGATGCAGACCTGGATACATTGCTTCATCTATTTCAACCAAAGCAAGATAGTTGGATTTTATAGATTTCATTCATTTTGTAACTATGTTATCTTATGGGGCACTTCATCGGTTAGATTTATTTCATGCAGTTCTTGAGCTATCAAGCAATCTGAAAGAATCACTCCCTCTGATGTGACACCATCTAAATATGCTCCCAAGTCCCTGGATGGAGCCTCTTAGTCACTACTGCATTGGAGGCTTTTGAATGAACATGGGGTACTTCAGGGGAGACTTCATATTCTAACAAAATGGATATATAATGCTGATAAATAATTAACTAAATTAGAATAAAATATATAGCATTTGTAAAGTTTAAAAATAACTAGGAACTAAGCAACATGTTTTAAATAACCAGTGGACAAAATATAAATCAAAAGAACGAATTTACCAAGAAATATATTTACATGAAATAAAAATGAAGTCAAAACTTCCTATGGCAACACTTAAAGGAGAATACATTACTGTAATATTAGCAAACTATAAAAGACTCAAATTACTCAACCTAAGTTTCTACCTTAATGAACAGAAAAGGAACAAATAAACACAGCTGAATTCACAAATATAAATTCCTAAAAGGCAAAACATAGCATCAGTATAAAAATTCAATGAAACCAATTTTTTAAAAGAATAACTGCATTTAAACCTCCTACCTACATTAACCAACAAGTAAGAGAAAAGACACTCTCTAGTTGGAGTTGACCAGAGAAACAGAAAAACCAGTCTGTGTGTGTGTGTTCATAAGATAGAGAACAGAAGTAGAATTAGTGACCATAAAGTGATATTTGATAAATGTGGTAAAAAATAAATTATTATTTCAGTCTATGTGACCCTTCGGCTTTCTAATTTCATTTCTGTGCTACGTCCCTTACAAATTTTCACTGGAATCACCTATGAAAATTGCCTTGTCGGTTAATATTGGTTTGAGTTTCCCAAGACACTGAAGAGGTTTTGTAATTACAATGCATGAAGAAATGATGAAACAGAAGAGTTTCAATACTTGTTATGTGCTATATACATTGACATTCCTTTTGTATCATAAAACTAAATGGTAGAGTGTGTTTTTGGTATTCAAAAGGTTTTAAAACTGTAATCACTGTCTAATTCAAGAATATTTTAATTACATCAAAGAAAATTTTGTACCTCTTAACAAATAATTCTTTGTTTTCCCTTCATCCCTGGTTTGACAATTTCCAACCTAATGTTCAAAGATGTATCTATTTGAAAGCCAGAGTTACTGAGAGACAGATCATCCATCTCCTGATGGATGTTAAGCCAACTTTGAGTTCTTCAAGTACTTTTATTTTAATTTGTTTATTAGTATTTTTATGATTTTTGCATATATGTATTCATGTGATGTGTTTGACCAGTTTGCTTTTATTTATTACTGTCTCCATTGAATGATTTGGGTATTTCTTCTTTCTCTTCTACCTTTTGTAGATTCTCTAGAATTTTTTTTCTGGAATTATGTTTGTAATTCTCTGTTATGCATTTGATGGAATTAATCATTAATGTCAGTTGCATCTGATACTTTCCTTAATTTTAGTGCTGTTTTCATGCTAATTACAATGAGAACAAATTGAATGTAGTTTAAACATACATTTTTTTAAAGGTAGATTTACAGAGAGAAAGGGATACAAAGAGAGAGATCCAATATCCACTGGTTTACTCCCCAATGGGCTGTAATGGCCAGAGCTGAGCTGATCTAAAACCACGAGCCAGGAGCTTCTTCCGGGTCTCCCAAACAGGTTCAAGATCCCAAAGCTTTTAGCCATTCTCTATTGCTTTCCCAAGTCATAAGTAGGGAGCTGGATGAGAAGTGGAGCAGCCGGGACATGAACCAGTGCAAATATGGGATCCCAGTGCTTGCAGGGGGAGGATTAGACAATTGAGCCATCATGTCTAACCCTGTAGATATGATTCTAAGAGTATGATGGCATTCCCATCCTCCCCGACTCTTGTTCCTCTCTCTCTCTCTCTCTCTTTCTTGCTTTTCCTTTTCTTCTTTCTTTCCTTAGTTTTTGAAATAATGTGTTTTTAATTTACATTATAGTCAAATGTTTAATGTTCCACTTAGTGTATTGCTCTTTCCTATATTCCTACCGAACTAGGGTCTTCTTACTTCTTAATGACTAAAGAAGCTTAATTTGTCATAGATGTATACACATTTCCATGTTTTATTTATACATGCACGTTGGAGTATGCAGGATGCTAAACATTTTGAAGATAATAAAAAATTAAATGTTAATGTCTTGTCTAACTTATTCCAGATAGTAAATGGCAAATTTAGATTCTAGTCAATATGCCTTGAAAAAAACGTATCAAATCTCATCATAACACAGAACTTTCTGCAGACACTGGTTAGGATTATATATTCCTTTTAACATAGTTGTTGCATAGAGTTATAAAACTCCAAATCCTTTACAAAAATGCGAGTACTTTGAAATGAGTATCTATTGGAAAACTGTCATCTAGCCCAACCTTTGAGCGGATTGCAAACATAGTATTAAAAGATTTAATTGGACTCATTCTTTGCTGTCTGTCCTCTTCCTGGAAATTGTTTCTTTAATGTTTTCATGTTGGCTTTTATCTACAGATTTAATTCTAATTTTACATGGCAGGGACAAGCTTTGTTTTCCTTGTGCTGACGAAAATTGTATTTTCTGCTAAATGAATTACTCCCCTTTTCTATCAAGATCCATGTCTCTATATTTTTATTTTCTATGAAAAATCTGAAAATTCAGAGGCACTTTTCAGAAACAGGAAAGGAATGAAGAGAAAAATCATTCAGGTTATATTTTGTGGGTCTTTAGAGATTATGAGGTGATCAATTGAGAGCTAAGAGATGACGAGATAGGGGCCGATTTCATGGCATAGTAGGCTAATTGTCTCTACCTGTAGCATTGATGCCTCATATGAGTATTGGTTTGAGTCCTTACAGCTCTGCTTCTCATTCATTTCCCTGCTTATGGCCTAGGAAAGCAGTGGAGAGATAAGAGGGTAGGATATGAAATATCACTATACTCTTAAAAGCTTTTGTCTGAGGTACATAAACTGTGCTCCTTTTATATAGAAAAATGAAACTATAGTGGCTTTAAAATCTCATTTGCATAACACATATTTATTCACTTACTAACATATAATTATTTAAAACAATTGTGTGTTCCAATTTATCTGTTAAAGTATAGGCAACTCAAAAAGTCATGGTCTTTCATTTCAGAGTTTATAACCCATCAGGGGAGATTTATATTCAATGGTTACACAGAAAACCATGAATGATTATAATTTGCCATAAATTTCTCTGAAGTCACAGGAGATTATGAGAGAGAGCGTGTTAGATCTAATTTGACTGGATGGAACTGGTCAAAGCAAATCAACTCTGAGGCAGTGATTTACAAGTAAGATTTGAAGTGTTAGTACGAGTAGCTTTGATGAATGTTTCAGTTGGAATGTTGTGCATGTGAACAAGTCCAAGTCCAAAGCTGAGAAAATACTGGGCTCTTTTTTTTTTTAAGATTATTTATTTTACCTGAAAGTCACAGAGAGAGAGAAATCTTCCATTCTTTTGTTTATTCCCCTAAATGGCCACAACAGCTACAGCTGGGTTTGTCTGAAGCTGGGAGACAGGAGCCTCTTCCAATTCTCCCACATGGGTGCAGGGTCCCAAGGCTTTGGGCCATCCTCTGCTACCTTCGCAGGCCACAAGCAGGGAGCTGGATGGAAAGTGGAGCAGGCTAGACTCATACCAGCGCCCACATGGTATTAGGACTGCAGACAGAAGATTAGTCTGATATGATGCCATGCTGACCCTTGAGCTCTTTGGAGTAATAAAATGGGCCAGTGGGTGCCAATCTTGAGGTATAGCAGATAAAACCACTTTCTGCTGTGGCAGTATCCCACATGTGTACTTGTTCATGTCCTGGCTGTTTCACATCAATTCGACTTTCTGTTCATAGATTGGGAAAGTGGCCAAAGATTACCAAGTCAGTTGGTCCCTGACACCCATGTGGAAGATTTAGAAGAAGCTCCTGGATCCTGGCTTTGATTTGATTCAGCCCTCATCATTGCTGCTATTTGGGCAGTAAACCAAAAATATTCTCTTCCTCTCTTTCTGTAATCCTTTCAAATAAACAAATTAATCTTTTTCCTCCTTATAAAAAGGCACCAAGGACCAGACTATGCTGAAGAAGAAGGCTATGCAATTGAAGAAGTGGATAGGGGCAAGGTCACACAAATTACTCAACAACATCTGAAAACACTTTCTTTTGTGCATTCTATTTGGGAGCTCATTTTCTTCCCCTTTAGCCCATTGAGCTTGCTGGATATTCATGAATAGAGTGTGTGGTATTACAGAAGTCCAGGTTTAAAGAAAAATTGGGTTTTGAGGATTCTTGTTCTCAGGATCGTGTGTAATTTTGACAATCAAATCAATCTCCTGAATTTACAGTCTGCTAATTCAAAAGTACACAATTAAACATGGAATCACAGGTCAGTGGGCATAAGGCAGGATTTTATTTCTGGAGGCAGGGATATATTAGATACTTTTTCATTCTTGGAACTTTCTTCTTTTGTTTCAAAAGTTTATTTTAGCATTTTATTAAAATATAGTATGCATGCCACAAAAGTACCTAGGTATATGTACAAACTGAGTTTTTTTTTCACGAGTGCACATACATAACCAACACACAAATCCTGATAAAAAAATTACTAGTAGTACAAAAATGCTCACCACTCCACCAGTCTCAATTACTTTCTTTTAACATGCGAAATAAAAGTACAATGTCATCTATATGGTATAAATCAATGAATCAATCCTATATTTATGATTATCTGCAAAATGATTTATGTGCACAATTTTTGTGATTTCTCAATATATTAACTACCGCAACAGTAGAATGTGTGATTTGGTTTTCTTTTTTGGTTTAGCTTACTTAACTTGGCATAATGATCTCCAGTTGCATTCAGCTTGTTGTGCATGTCAGTATCTCATTCTTCATTACAGCTGAGCAATAGCGCACTGTGTATATGCACCACATTTTGTTTATCCAATCATCCAGCTTATTAACATCTAGGTTGATTCCATATGTTTCTTATTGTGAATTGAGCTGCTATCAACATGGGAGTGCAGGTGCTTTCATATGCTGATTCTATTTGCTGCAAGGATTCATTCTCAGGAGTGGGAGGCTTAGATCATATGGTAGATTCAGTTTTGATTTTATGAGAAATCTCCATACTCTTTCCCATAATAGTTGTTTCATTGATAGTGTAGCAGCATACATTTTTTTCCCCACATTCTCACTGGCATTTATTATCTTTTATTTTTTTTTCAGTGATAGCCATTTAAACCAGGATGAGGTGATACCATACTGTAATTTCTATTTGCATTTCCCTGAACACTAGTGATCCTGAGCATCTCTTCATGTGCCAGTGGCCATTTGTGCTTCAGTATTTCGAAAATGCCTTTCATACCTAATGCCAATTTCTTAAGTAGATTGTTTGCTGTGCTGTTACTGAGTTTCTTGAACAGCTTATATGTTCTGCATATTAATCTTTTTTGATGCATAGTTTGAAAATATTTCTCACATTCTCTCAGTTATTGCTTCACTTTTAAAATTGTTCTCTGTGCTGTGCAGAAATTTCTTGGCTTGATGTAATTTCATTTGTTTGTCTGTCTTTTGATTTTACTGTTGCAATTCAGTCATCTTATACAGGAAGTCTTTACCTAGGCAAAATTCCTTCAGCCTTTTCCCTGTGTTTTATTTGATGCTTTGACATCTTGGCTCTTTGACTCATTGCAATTTATTTTTTTTTATTATACAGTTTAAGGTATGGGTCTTGTTTCACGTTTCTACATGTGGAAATACAATTTTTACAACATCATTCTAGAGAATTATTTGTTTGCTAAAGATCAGCTGATTGTAGCTGTGTAGATTAATTTCCGGGGTGTCTATTCTGTTTCATTGGTCTACATGTTTATTTTTTGTGCCAGTACCAGGCTGTTTTGATTATAACTGGCCTGAAATAAGTTTTGAATTATGGTATTGTGATGCCTCTAGCTTCATTTTTATTGCTTAATATTTCTTGTGCTATGTGGGTCTTTGGTGTTTCCATACGAATTTTAAGATGTCTTGCTACATTTTATATCCTACAATTTTGCCATATTCCTTTATGAGTTCCAATAGTAGAATTTTTGCTTCACATATATAAAAGATCATGTCATCTCTAGATAGATATTTTCATTTCTTCTTTTCAAATTTGTGTCCTATTAATTTCTTTTTCTTGGATAATGGTTCTGACTAAAGCTACCAGAACTATACTGAATAGCAGTAGTGAGAGTAGGCATTCTTGTCTGGCTCCAGGTTTTAGCAGGAATCTTTTCACCCTTTCCTGTTCAATATGATGTTAGCTATGGACTTGCCATACATTGCCTTGGTTTGTTGGGATATGTTCCTTCTATACCAAATTTGCTTGAGGATTTTTTTTTACTACATAATTAAAGGATATTGCATTTTATCAAATGCTTCCTCTTCATCTCT
Organism: Ochotona princeps; assembly: GCF_030435755.1. Lineage (NCBI taxonomy): Eukaryota > Metazoa > Chordata > Mammalia > Lagomorpha > Ochotonidae > Ochotona > Ochotona princeps. The sequence continues at coordinate 98,494,987 of NC_080865.1, forward strand.
TGAGATGGTTTACTTTCATCAATTTGTCCATGTGATGCATTGCATTTATTTAATTGTGTATGTGTTACCATCCCTGCATTGTGACATAAATTTCATTTGGATCCATCAATAAGAAACATATTATTTCATTTTATTTTCAATTTTGGGGATTTTATTTATGTCCTAGTTTATGGTATGTCCTAGAAAGTGTTTTACACACTAATGAAAGGAATGTGCATTCTCTAGGTGTGAGTTGCAAAGTTCTGTGATATTTGGCCCATTTGGCCCATAGTATAGATCAGCTGTTTTGTTTCTATATTGATTTTTACTTTTTTGTATGTTTTTTTACCCACCAATAAAAATGGGGTGTTAAGGTACCCCACTCTTGTATTAGAACTAGGGTCCTCCTTTAGATCCATTAATCTCAATTGGGTTTCCTGGCACTGACTGCATAAGCATTTACTAGACTAAAATCCAAGATTATTATTCATAAGTAATGAACAGATCCTGCTATATTTCCATTTATAATCACCATGCTTGTTTAAAGTGTCCTTTGTTCTTTTACAGTAGATTTTGCGTCCTTCATATACTTTCATGCTGTTCGTTCTCTTCCTCTGATTCTAATTGCAGCGCATCCCAAAATGTCATTTTTAAGATGAGCTGAGTGATACATGCTTTTAAATTGTTCTTGTTTTGGAAGGTCTTTATTTCACCTTCATTTTTGATGAGAGAGATAGAATGAGGGGGTCAGTGAAATAGATCTTCCATCAAGTGATCTACTCCCCACATGACCACCATCTTCAAGGACTGTCATGGCCAAAACCAGGAGCCCGGATGTTTTCTGGGTGTCCCATATGGGCCCAGGGACACAAGAATATGGGCCCTCCTCTGTTGCCTTCCCAGGCACCTTCTCAGGGAGCTGGATTTAAGTGGCTTTTTCTGCTTTTCCACAGTGCCGGTCCACTATTTGACTTACTCAATACTTAACTTTTAATATTTCTGTTAGATTTTTCTTCAATGTCTCAATCTCTGCAGAATTTCTCATCCATGTCTTATATAATTTTCCTCATTTAATTGGGTTTTCTGTGTTCATATGTAGTCTTAGATTCATTTTAAATTCCTTTACAGAAATTTTATCAATTTCCTCTTCTTCTTCATAGTTCAATATTAGTATATTCATTATGTTCTTTTTATAGAGTCATATTGCTTTCCTTATTATGTTTCTCATGCTTCAATATTGATTTCCACGTGGGAGGATTTCTTTTTTTTTTTAATGGACAGATTTTTTTTCCCCACGGAAATATTTCCTCTTGACTTAATGGAGACCCTGACACTTACATTGAGTTCCAAAGTGTTTATGCTGGGTGGTGTTGGACACTGACCACTGTTTGTGGATAGGGCAGGTGGTCAGAGCTATACCCAAGTATAGCATGGTGAGGCACTTTCGGGTGAAGTCAGTATCTGTACAGGTGGGTGGATGGAAGGTGTTTCTGGCCTGTGTCTGTGCCAAGGTGATCCAGGCTGGTTCAACTTAGAGAGAGCTCATGGTGATTCCATGCCCCATCTATTCAGGCAATCTCATCTTCCACAACATTGACCCACTCTGCGTTGTGTTCCCAAACCCTCTGTGGCATCTCTCTTCAGAATACAGAGCTGTGAGTTTCCACAGTCAGACTGGGCAGGTGCACAGGAACTCAGTCCCAACCCAGGTCTCCTCAGATCCATGGATTATGCTCAAAACTGCTATAGTCACAGGGTACAGGGGCCCTGTTCGCAGCAGTAAAAACAGACTTATCTCTGGCGAGAGTTCCCAGTGTTCTCTGTGTTAGGCCAGATTTAGCTAGAGCTTTACCTCAGGAGTGTGAGACTAGCACTTTGTTGGAGAAACAGAAGGGAAGTACCACAGATTCCCTTTACAAAACAAAGACATCGCCCATGCTTTGCAATCTTCCCGGTTAGATTCAAATCTACAGAGACTATGAAATTCTTAGTCAAAGATGCATTGTCCTGAGAACATGGTGCTTCCTCATTAGGCGCCAGGACTCTATCAAAAGGACTTGCTGACATTAGGCTGACAGTGGCTGTGTTTGTCTTCTTTCCTTGCTGCTGCCAGGACTTTCTGTTCTGTTCTGTCTGTTCTCCATGGAAGATTTTATTCAATTGGTTTCCTGGCTCTGTGGCCTATCTTGGGTTTTTGTGGCTTCTTCCTGTAGTTGATGTCAATGCCACCCTGGATCTCTTGAATTGCATTTCAAAACAAAAGGTGTTCTTCCATTTTTTTCTGCCCACGTTTGTTCTTTGTAGAGAATTCTGGCTTGCTATATTCTCACGCTGTGTTCTCTCTTCATGCAGTGAGGAACAATGATCTCTGATTCTAGATGTAAAAGCTTAGATGGAGTGTTCTTATCATTGAGGGAATTAATTTAGTACCTCTTGATAAGAAGTTCTTACAAAGTTTTAGAATATCCTGTCATCCAGATATTGACAACTGATTCTTATTGATCTATTCATTTTCTCCAAATTTTCATTAAATGATAAAATAATGAACAGTATTTGGAAACAGAGATGGTACTCAAGAATATTCAGGTTATTTTTTTTACTATATATTTCAGAGCTATTGTTGAATTCTAACATCACCTTACAAAGTAAAATAAGGGGAAGGAGTTTGGCACAACAATGAAGGATGCAGTTAAATACACCTGTATCCCCATGTTAGCTATGCTTCTCATCCAGCTTTCTACTGATAAAGCACACTGAAAAACAGCAAGTGAAGGCCCTAGTGAGTAGGGTCCTTCTCATTCCTGTGGAAAACCCGGATGGAGTTTATTGCTCCTGTCTTCAGTCCGTCCCACACATTTACAATAAATACAAGCAAGTAAATAAATAAAAATCAAAGAATAAAATTTTATATTTTCAATATAAGCTTAAGTTTCTAACTGCAAGACAATGCCAAAATAGAATTAATTGTTTGGACTTTGGGCCTTTAAGAAACCCAATAGGATGCCTTCATCCCACATTGGATGAGCTAGGCTGCATACCTGGCTCTGGTTCCTTACTTCAGCTTAATGCTGATGTAAAACCTGGGACACAACAGCAATGGCAGAAGGTATTGAGTTGGTGCTACCCACATGGGGAGACACAGACTGAGTTTTCAGTTCCCAGTGTTAGCTATCCAAGGCCTTGTCATTTAACTTATAGATAGAACCACTTCTCTCTGTTTCTCCCTTTGTTTTTGCTAAGGAAAAAAAAATCCAATTCCCAATGGAAATATTCTTTATTTTGAAAGGAAGCTGTACGTAAGAGCCAGAGCCATGCCTGGTATACTTGATCCTGCCTGTCATTTAACTGCTTTTTGTTAAGCTCATAACGTGTGCCACGCAGAATGATTGATGCTGATAGCACCAATATGTGTGTATTGAAAGTAAATGAACCCCATATTTCATTTTGGTGAAAGTCTGAGAAAGCATTCCCTGATTGGAAAGCTAGCAACATGCCCAGCTCCTAATATATCGTGCTATTCATTATTTCAAGGAAGTTTAATTTTTAACCGCACACCTGGTACAGAATGCAGCTAGAAAGCCAAACTAAAGCTTCTGATTCTCATGCCTATTTAATAAATCAATAGCTAAACTGAGATTAGTTGTTTTAGGGTTTATTTTATTCTCTAGGATGTAATATAACGAGAAGTCTTAGTAGCACTGTTTTTGACTCATTCTCTTTCTAGGGTTTGCTTATTTTTCTATAAGCATTGGTTGGAATAAAATTAAAGAAGAAATTGAATGAAACTGCAAATAGTGCAAACTGCAAACAGCTACAGGAACATCAGTGGATGACTTTTAAATCTCATAGAGATGTCAGTATTGATCAGTCCTCAGCACAGCACAGCACTCCAGGGATGTTCAAATGGTCTGGGATGTGATAGGTGAACATAAGGCTTGGGCCTTTGCCTAGACTTTTTGAGATGTACCCATGACCTTGTGATCTTGTGGTTGGAAGAATCGTTTTTTTTTTGTTTTGTTTTGTTTTGTTTTTTGTTTTTTTAAGTTGGCTTTTTAATGGGAATCAAACAATCTACACATTATAATAGTAGGTGATGGAGCATTTCTTAAACACGGCTAATCATGAGCACAGGTAAGGCAAATTTCATGTTGCATAATTGAGAAGTTTTTCTAATTTCCACTGAGCATTTAAGAACTTTATTAACGGAACAGATATTGTGATGTGTTTCTATATGCCTCTCTGATTTTGAAATAAATAAATCATTTTAAAAATTCGTTATGTATTTTTTAAAATGAATCTGTGGCTGAGACAATGAGGCAGAGATTCCATTTCCTATCTCCTACTCATGTCACTTCACCCTGTTTCTTACTGACTTAACCAATGTGCCCTGCAGTGTTGCCAGTACTCTGATTGACTTACAGTTCATCTGATCATCTATACAATGGTTCATTTTCATTTCTATATACTTTAGTGCTTGTTTGCATATTTGCATAATGAGAATATATTATGCATTTTTGTCTACTGTGTAGGAGTGTTCTAGTAGCATTTGTGTTCCTAAAGGATATTCAGATATTCCACTATTACTTATTTTTTAGTGCTGCTGATTCAGTTCTGTTGGTTCATTTGGTAACCTTTTTATTATAGCCTTTTTATGTAGGCCCTCTTTATCCTATAAAATTTAAACATTGCTCTTATTAAACTTTTTTCCACTGAATTTCTCCAGCACTATTTTTGTTGATATGTTAGGTCATAAAATATATTGTTTATCTTACACTTCAAATTTCTTATTGCTTAAAGGCAATAAACATTATGTTTCTATGTTGATCTTATACCTAGAAAGCATATAGTTTCTGTAGTTTGAAAGGCAGATCTTTCATTCTTCTGGAGTTTCTTCACATCACTTAATCATTTCTTGATGATGGATATTTTGTATCTTAATTTATTATTTATTATAATTTGCATGACTTCACTATCTTTTAATGCATTATATGAAACAAAACAAAAATAGTGATATCAGGAACCCTCATTTATTTTCCACATTCAAAATAGAAACTTTTAGCCTTCCCTCAATAATTATGATGAGTTACTTAGACTTTCATTAGATATACTTTATGCTATTTGCTAACTAACATTCTAACAGAGTTCAGAGCTTTTTTAATAGTATCATTTTCAGGAAAATTTTAAATAAATTGTATATATGAAACAAACTCATTTATTTCTGTTGGTAGCATCTTGCCTTACTGTGGCATGACTGTTAAAACTAATGAAGCAATATTAATATATTGTATTAATAAATGCTCATGCTATATTCAGAATTCCTTGCTTTTCACTAACTTTCAACTCCTGGCTTTGTGTCTCTGAAGATACTCCATTACTTTCAGTAGACATATCTCCTGAAACTCTCTGTGCCAGTTTCTGTAAATGACTTTCCGTGATCTGGATTCCATTTACTTTCTTGGGAGATGGTTCTAAGTGGTCACTTGTCTGATGTTTTTCTCATGATTAAATGTGGATTATGGTTTGGAGAGAGGGAGATCAGAAGAGTAAAATGTCATTTGGATCATGAAATATTTGCAGTGCACACTTTGTTTTGCATACTCTGGTTTATTATTGAGGATGGTGTTAGATTAATCATGTGGCTGAAGTTGTGTTGTTAGGTTTCTTCACAGTAAACCAACTTTTTTTTCCTCCTGTGCCATACTGTAATATAAAAAAAGAATATGGTAACTCTATGACCTTGCAGCCATCATATGAGGATTCTAACTGATCACATGTACATCCACTCCACAAAAGGAAAACTCAGAATCCACTTTACCTGTTGTCAGCCCTGGGAGACTCTGAGATCATGGTGACATGTGTAATTACTGTGTAATTCCCTGACTTGTGGGTTACCAGTGCTTAGTTGAAAGTGCCAGGAATAAAGATATCAAGGCCTGGTCATGTGTGTTGAGGAGAACTTTGCACAAGGAAAAAGGGGGGTTGTGATAGCAGACAGAGAAGGACCTAAAGACACCTAGCCAATACTAGCCCTAAAGTAGAGGTGTCTTCCCTTTGCGCTTTACCATGAAGAGTCTCAGGAACAGGCACTTTATCTGAGAGAGGTATCTTAAGGGAGGAGGGGGCATGGATCAGATGATATCTAGAATAAATATGAAAAATTTCAGTAGGATTTGTGGTGTGTCTGACACCCTGTAACACAAGGCCCATAGAAATTATTCCTTCACTACACTCAGACCTGAAATACCTGAGTAGAGGTGGCAGGACATTATGTATGTACTTTGGCCTACCTTATTGGAGTTTGGGAGAGATAAGGATTCTTTTTAGGGTGAGGCCCAATGCTAGCAAAGGAACGAGACCCAGCCCAGGTCTAGTCAATGTTTTAATGTAAAGATTCTTTAGATGAGGGCGACCCCAGCCTCTCCCTGTCCTTAAATTTACCCTAAGACAGGGCCCTACGTATGTTGTTTCCTGATTAATATCCGGGAAGTCCTAAGTGTCATGGGCTAAGGAGTTGATTAGTGCTCATTAGGCTGAGCAGGAACCGGAAACGGGCAGGAACAGGAACTGGGCTTGTGGCTAAAAACACCTAGACTAATTCGACTCATCTGTATCCAATATCCTGGCTAAATTAGAATGTGTGTGCATGAAGGGAGAGTAAGGAGAGGTGAAGGAGCAATAGAGCGAGACTTTGCAGAGACTTCCACCATCACTGGTCTCCTGTCAGTGCTTCATCCCCAGACCCTCTCCCTGTCCACGTTACTGGCTCTGCTGGCCGGAGCAAATGGTGCTTAACGTGGGGCATGGCACAAGGGACACTCTGAGGAACCTATGAAGGTAAGTGTAGAATTTAAAAATTTTGCAGGGGCATAAGTGATTTCATCCCCAGACTCTCTCTCTGTTCTAGGGCACGAGGGACAATCTGAGGGACCCCTGGAACTCTGGAGGGACATTAATGATTTCATCCCCAGACCTTTTCCCCATCCTGGGGCATGAGGGACAATCTGAGCGACCCTGGAAATCCAGAGGCAGTTTAAAAATTTTGCAGGGGCATAAATAAAATTTATCATGGGGCAAGAACTCGCTAAAGTGCAGATGATTAAGGGAATCCGAAATCTGCTCCACTCACAAGGCACTGACACTAAGCTTAAGACCTTGCAGAAGTTCCTTGAAACTCTCTGTGATGTATCCCCATGGTTTGCTCTCCTTGTAGCCACCTTTTACCCCTGGCACTTGGTAAAAAATGCTTTGTCATCCCCTCAAGTGGTGGTGCAACCCTTCCTTGAAAGATTATCCATAAGAAGGGGAAGGGAATTGCAAGCCGGGATCGCAACAAAGAAAGAACCCCAAACCAGAGTAAGAAGACAGAGGGGACTCCAAACCAGGGTGAAAAAGGAAAAGGAACCCCAAATCAGACAAAATCTGGAGAAACTGCGCAAAGATTTTTGTCTCCTGTGATCTTTGTAAAAATGTGAAATTTTATCACAAATAACTTGGTATAGAATTGAACTCTAATGCACTATTAAATTATTTCAATGTATAAGTTAAATTAATGTGATATTCATTGTATACAGAACATTTTTATATGTTAACATGATTCTGATCTTTTTGGCTGGTTATCAAATATCTCACTGCTTTAAATTGGTAAAGGTTTTATATTTGTTTTATATTTGTTTTAAAGGGCAATATCTGAGTCTAATCTATAATGTGTTATGCTAATGTCAACAACAAAAAAATCTTGTTTCAGATGTTTTTAATCATCTTTAAAAAGGCATCCAAGAATTCAAGTTTTAAATTCTAGAGCTTCCCTTTGTATTCTTATGAGGCCTCAAGAATGCCAATGGATTAATCTCCCGTTTTGTGGAGACGTTAATCATGTTGAATGAATTATATTAAGATTATTGCCAAATGGACGTGAGACACATCCCAGAGTTTGGGACAAAAAATATGTGCATGTTACTGTCGGTGCTTGCTCTGGATTTATTCTAGCTTCTCCTCAGTCAGGTGAACAAGTCAGGCATGCTCTAGCCCATTGCAATGCATGTTTTTCTATCTCGGGAACTCCCATAGTTATTAAAACTGATAATGGCCCCTGCTATACCAGCAGTAAGTTTTGTGATCTTGCTGTGTCCCACCATATACAACTAATTGCAGGCATTCCTTATAAGCCTCAAGGACAAGGTATTGTGGAATGCACCAACCGTACTATTAAGGATTATCTTATTAAAACAAAAATGGGGGAGTATAGCACTCCCCAAGATCATTTGAATCTTGTATTATTTATCTTAAATTTTCTAACATTGGATGCTGAAGGACGGTCTGCTGCAGATCATCATTGGAATCCATCTCAGAAACAGAAGGGTTACATAATGTGGAAGGATCCTTTGGTCAGTGGCAAGGCCCAGATCCCGTCCTCATATGGGGGCAGGGATCAGTTTGTGTTTTCCCAGAAAACAAAAATGGCCCAAGGTGGATTCCTGAGAGGCTTGTCTGGCAAGCTCTTGCTGCGGAGTCTTGTGAAAGCTGGCCATGGTGATGGCATTTGAGTCAGAATATTGACAGGACAAGCAAGTATATTAGGCCTTTATACATTAGATAAGTATATTAGTACATTGTTAAGCACCTCCCTTTTTTTTTCTTCCTCTATGAGCACCAAGGTCCCGATATTTCCCACCTTTTCTAAGTGGCAGGTTTGTGGGGGATGGATATGCACTGCATTCCCCCACTTTTTTTCTTATTAAGGGAGACAATTACTCCTATGGAAATTCTTAGTTCAATCACTCCTTTGGATTTGAGGACTTGCTCATGTGGGTGAACCTTAGCTCCCTGAATTTTAAACCCGTGTCTGCTTGTGCTATCCCCCTGTTTTTCTCTTACATACAGAAAACGTCTCTAAAGTAATTGCACTGAGGTCAGCTGCACCCTAACAGCGTGTTGGAACGCAATGGTGATACTGCTGTTGTCATGCAGCTGCCCAGAATCCTGCCTGTGTCTGTTGGGGCTAACGGAGAGGCCTCTGTTGGCCTAATAAGGCATAAAAGAGACTTTGGCATGATATCGACCATCGTAGCCAGCATTGCTCTGGCGTCAGCAGCCACCACCACACAGCAGCAGCGGTGACCCTAGGATACCCTACAGTGACCACTGACACCATGAACAAGCTTGCAGAACTGACTGCCTGAGCTATGGAACAACAGAACTGTATTAATGAACATGTGTGTGTGGGCATGTTTACATTGTAACAGCGGGTTGATTTGTTGGCAGAGGAGTGGCACATGCTGTGGGATATGGTTAGGGCCTCTTGTTCTCCATCATGTCTTTATGTATGTAACACCTTTGCAAGTGCAAAACATTTCCCAAACCTGGGAACTGCTGTCGGCTCATTGCTAAAGATACTCCTAGCCATGGATCAGGGTTACCAGCCTCCCCAAGTATGGTTTGTGCAGCTGCAGCAGGCAACACGTTTTATGGCAGCCAGTGACGGGTAAGATGGACTGGGCACTGGCCAACCTAAGCCAGGGGCTCTGTCATGCTACGGAGATTCCCGAAGACAGGTAAGGCTAATGATCTGAGAGTCCACAACCTAAGACAGGTGCATTCAAGTCTGCTTTAAAACAAAAAAGGGGGACCTGTTGTGGGCTAAGGAGTTGATTAGTGCTCATTAGGCTGAGCAGGAACAGGAAATGGGCAGGAACAGGACTTGGACAGGAACAGGAACTGGGCTTGTGGCTAAAAACACCTAGACTAATTCGACTCATCTGTATCCAATATCCTGGCTAAATTAGAATGTGTGTGCATGAAGGGAGAGTAAGGAGAGGTGAAGGAGCAATAGAGCGAGACTTTGCAGAGACTTCCACCATCACTGGTCTCCTGTCAGTGCTTCATCCCCAGACCCTCTCCCTGTCCACGTTACTGGCTCTGCTGGCCGGAGCACCTAAGGAATTGCGTGTTCTTCTGAGGGTGTGTCTTTGAGTCAGCTGGAGGTAGAGTATCACACTTCAGGGGAATTTTTAATGGAGGATGCCAAAGAAGTTCTGAGAAAACTTCCTACCACAGATAGAGGAAGCCAAACTTTCAATCTTCTGCTTCCTCAGCCTTCATAAGCAAGGAAGTAGTGGTTGGATATGGTGCTCCTGTCCACCATTTTGGAAATGTGAAGGAAGAACACCATTGTCTCAGGGTGCCTAAATAAAATCAGCAAATGGACAAGATTCAGGCCCTGCTACGCTTTAAATTAGAATTCAAGAAAAACTGAGGTGATCTCTCACCTCAAAAAGTAGTGTGCACTAGATCTTTCTGCTTTTAACTGGCCATCTGGAGATGGAAGTCTTGTTCTGAGGAATTCACATATGGTTCTACAAAAGAGAGTGAGTCCAGTCTCTGATGGAGTCAGCTATGAATATCTGAAAGGGGACTGAGGGCCACACAACACAGTCTCTGCTTTCAGTTCTAGAAACCCAGCCAGCCAGGATTAGACTTGTATAATGGGAATGATTTCTTGTGTCTTCTGTCTTAGGAATGTCAGGGAATAAAGGGCTTTATTCTGAAGTTACCCAACTCAGTTCATAAGAGAGAGGACACCCAGGCTCTCTCGCATATCATGTTGAGGATTTTAAAGGAGTATCTAGAGCCACTTACCACACATACAGATTCCTCAGTACCTCTAAGTAGCTCTTGTCAGTCTTAGGAGGACTCAGAGAAGGTGGCTAGATGTAATATGTCCAGGTTTCCATCTTGAGAGACTGAAAAACTTGAGTCTGTAGTAGCACTGGCTTCAGATAATCAGAAGGAGTCTCAGATCAAAGCAGGAACCAAAGAAGAGACTGATAGGAAAGGCTGGGAGCTTCTCAACTCAGAGAAGCTCACCATTGCTCTCAGATCTGAAAGGGTTAGGAACAAATTTTAGTGAGGACTCTCACAACACTCTTTGAGATCTCAAGGAACTGGGGCTCTTGGCTTCAGGATTCCTCCTTCTCACAGCAACATAAGTAAGAAAGGTTTCCTAATAGTAATACTGGACATGATATTCAAAACAGGTATCTGTGTCTCATTGGAAGACATCTGGGATTTCAAGAGTTTGATGGAGGTATATTGTAGGAGTGATCACTTCATCTACAGGGAGGCTTGAAAGCTCATCACCAAATATTGAGTGCAGGAAAATTACCTGAAGTGGCAAGGGAACGGTGTGGTGATGTGGGAGAGCCCTACATCTTAGAGTCACTGTTGCGTCCTTTCAAGAAGTCCAGGGCAGACCTGATATGACAGTTTAGTGGATAAATCCTTGCCTTGCATGTGCCAGAATCCCATAGGAATGTTGGTTCTTATCCCTGCTTGTGGCATGAGAAAATAGTAAAAGATGGTCCAATGACTTGGGACCCTAAACCTGCCTGGGAGACCTGGAAGAAGCTCCTTGGCTCCTGGATCCAGATCGACTCAGCTCTGGCATTGGTAGCCATTTGGGGTGTGAACCAGCAGACTGAAGATCTTTTTGTCTCTCACTTTCTCTGTAAACATGTTTTCCTAATAAAAACAAATAAATCTGAAGAAGAAGAAGAAGAAGAAGAAGAAGAAGAAGAAGAAGAAGGAGGAGGAGGAGGAGGAGGAGGAGGAGGAGGAGGAGGAGGAGGAGGAGGAGGAGGAGGAGAAGGAGAAGGAGAAGGAGAAGGAGAAGGAGAAGGAGAAGGAGAAGGAGATGGAGATGATCATGGCTGGCCACATACATCATTCTGTGTGAGCTTCCTCTCAAGACCATTCTGCTGTCAAATACACCCTTGCAGCTGTCCCAGGCTAATGCAATGTCTGCTGTAGGCTAGCTTTTCCCCCTCTGCAGTAGACCTTTGCTTTTATTTTTTGAAAGAATTAGTTTTTGTTTGAAAGACAAATTTACAGAGAGAACAGACAAATCAAATTCTCTGGTGCACAACCTGGTTGGCCACAACAGCCAAAGGTGATACGTAGTTACAATCCAGGAGCTTCTTCTGGAGCTCCCATGTAGTATAGCATTCCAAAGATTTGAGCTATACTCTGCTCTTCCAGGCTATAAACCAGGAGCTGGGTTGGAAGTGTAGCAGCCAAGACACAAACCAGAGCTTATGTGGGATATTGGATTTGCAGGTTTGGGCTTAGCCTACTACTGCATGGAGTCGGCCCCTGCAGTGGACCCTCCAACAGGGGCTGTGGCTACATGAGTGCATGGTGATAAGGGTTGGGAATCAGCAGCTGGGGCAGCCAGGGATGGCAATTTGTAAAGGAGTATGCAGCAGCAAGATGAGCATAAAGAGCTGTCAGTCCACTGAAATTAATTAGTATTTGCTCTGATTCTGCATATAAATATTGGTGGATGCACATACCTTGAAAAATACTTGAGATTGTTCCCCCAAGTTAGTCTGCTTCTCCTGGACTCTGAGTATTGGCACTGCATAGGACATGTGTCCAGTGGCACTGATGGCTGGCTTATGATGACATTGGATATTGTCTGGATAGAGGGTTAGCTCAAGGTGCACACTTCCCTAGTAAACTAACAAGAATTCGTGGGGTTAAAGGCAAGAAGTAATATGTGTTCGGATGTTGAAGATTTTCCTCTGTGAAATAGTGTTTGGGACTAAGGATGACATGTCCATGACATAGCAATCAGAGCTTCCCCTTGGGAATTCTTTATTCAAGTGTGCAGTTACAGCGTTTTGATTGTCTTCTATGGAGAAGACGATCCCACAAAGGGCTGGCTTTTCCTTTTGTATTTCCTGTTGAATTGATTACTTTCTTTCATTCATACTTTCATTTAGGAAACATTACTCAAAGATATGCTGAGGAAAACAACCAAGGGAATACAATAAAAGACAACGCCTAAACACTGTAGATGGAATTAGGTGAGGAGTGAAGAGTTCTAAACCATGGTTGGAAGTTATAAATTCTAAATTGATGTTGGAGATTGGGTTGCAATATAATGATTCTGAGACTTAAATATTAACAACTAAGTTGAAGCTGTTGTTTGTAGTCAAGTTTCAGCATAAAGGAAGAGTTGATGCTAACTTGGGTTAGGGTAGAGTTGAAGGAGTGTTGGATGAAGCAAACATAACCCATCCACACTATGTGGCTAAGTTGGCTGTCTGGGGAAGCTGGTTGGCTAGACTGCACTAAGATATGTGGATTTGAATGTCAAGGGAGTCACGGACTAAAGATTCAACTAGGGTGCAGCGATAGTATGTTGTGCACAAAGAGGCCTACTTGCTACACAGTGCCACCCACCTCAAAAATCACATTCACCAAGAAGTGTAAACCATTCAAATGGTGCTTTGCTGGGGAGAAGCATTCATCCACAGAGTAAGTGTCACTGACTTTTCTGAAATCACATGCAGACACATATTACACAGCATGTTATTCACATCTGCTGGTTCAGGCCTTAAGGTTGGTACCAATGCCCAGATCTCGTCACCAAGTGTGTCTGTTGCAGACATCTGGGTAGTCTTCAATCAGTGAAGTGCTTGTGGCAAGCAGAGCAAGGGTCAACAAATAATCTGGGGCCCAGGTACATTCATTTTTTCCAATATTTTATTGATATAATATGAATTCATGGATATTATTTTTATGTATCAGGTTATAATCTATAATCTTTATTGTATTGTTCTTATTATTCTGTATTTGTCCATTATGAGTTTGTTCAGCTAATTCCAGTCTGCCTTTGACTACACATTATGAAAATTTTGTTTGGTTACTTCCTTTCTCTGTGACTTACAATGCACTCCAGGGTTATCCCTTGTATTCTCTGTCCCAATCAAAGAGTCAGCAATTTTTTAGAGAATCTGTGACTTATTTTGTTGGATGCTCATAGCACAGATCAATGCTATGCATACTCATTGCCATGTGATTCCATTGCTTCTGGGTCCTCCAATCTGACAGAACAAAGAAAGCAAGTTGTTATTATAGACAGTTTAATTCTATAGCCCTTGGCTGTTTTATAGTTTCTTCATTTTTCAAATTTAAGGCTACTCTGTATAATACCACCATAGGCATTCTTTGTAGATGTTTCAGTAAATACAGAAACTCAAGTATATATCTAAAAGAAATTACTAGGTGTTAACACATATATAACAGATAGTGCATTTACATTTTTCAAAATGCTTGTAGCAATTTGCATGAGTATTTGTACCAGTACCTTTTTGAAAAGCTCCTTTGCCCCATATCTGTTTTAAATTATTACCAGCACTAATATAAATTTCTTCCAAATAGAGTATGAATATAGGAACAGCACCCACTTATAAGTATGTACCTTCACACAATTTCTTTTTTTTCTTTTCTTTTTTTTTCTTTTTTTTGCAGACAGAAAAGTTAATTTGCGAAGGGACCAGGTGAGAGGGAGGGGGAAGCACCTCCGGAGAGAAAGCTGGGAAGTGGGGTGCCCCTCGAAAGAGGAGGGAGAGAGAGACACCCTCACACGATTTCTTGAAGTGAACAGAGACTTTCAGCCATACAAAGTTCAACATGTAAACCATGATCAGCATTCCCAAAACCCCTATTCTATTTCTTAGGCAACTTCTGCCACAGTAATTAATTGTGTTTATTTTTTCTTAAAATCATTTCAGTAAGAAATATGTAATGCACAGTATAATTGACCCATTTTTAAGTGTGTAGATCAAATAAAAAATATTACAAAAGCCAGGAAAGAAATTCCAGGCCCATAGACTTGAATGCTGAAATTTTATCCAGCATTATAAGGTGAGTTCATATTAAACTTAATACATAAAGCATAATGCATCATTCTGGACTCAGAGCCCCAACCATAAAGAGAATTGCAGGTTCCAGGGGCTGCCCATGAGTGCATGTGTCAAAGCTGAGCCTCCTCAGTGGCTCAGATAGAGCAGTAGACAGCATATCCAGGTGCACATGGAGGATATGGCGGTAGAGTGGAGCCTGCAGAGGACACCTGGTACCATGACAGAGGACAGAACAAATTGATCACCTACTCCAGCCAAGTGTTGACAGTAAAAATCTGGGCAAATGGAGACTCTAAGGTGGACTATGTCAGCCATTAGGTTCTGGAAAGATTTCATTATGCTTGGAATGGCAAGACTGGGAGCAATACAGAACTGTTGAACTACCAAAACCATTTGAACAGTACCCTCAAGAGCATGCGCCATATCGGGGACCCCGGGATGGCTGGGATCCTCAGTATGGCTTCTCCCTTTATTGCCTCCCTTCTCCCAGATACAGGAAGGAAAAAAGAGAATGTGGAAATAATGGTCTTTCATACTTTCCTATAGCCCTTGACCATTTGAGCCCTAATCAACAATGTAAAGATAATCAAGTAATAATAATAATAAATTCTATAAAAAACATAGTGTATTAATCAACATAACTAAGTCAGATTTATTCCAGGAATTAAAGGTTTTAGCATTTGAATTTCAATTACTTTAACACTACATTTGTCAAAACACATGATTATATATGATAATGATAATCTCAATGTCTGCATAGTAAATACATGTCAAAATCCAGTCTGAAGGAAGCTGGACACACAATTCCACCATCTGCCACACTAACTGTTTTTGAGTATGTAAGCTTGAAAGGTGAAGTAAGTTTCTGCCAGAAGCACCATCATGAGGTGGATATTGCATTGTCAAGAAGCCCAAGCTACAACCTCTTACCAGAAAAACTTGAATGGTGAATAAAAACAGCAAAGGATGTAGCTCAGTGGAAGAAGCAATGGAAAAGACCACTGCTGTTTTCACTCAGATCACATCTGCATTTGTATGGAGATGTCCTTATGCCAAGGCTGAAAAATACCCCATCATATAAACATGTGTGTTCTTCAAAGCAAATAATCAGTGGAGTGAACAGCTAATCTTTGGAGTAGGAAAAAGTGTTTTCAAGGCAAATGTATCTGAGAAGGCATTAATTTCTAAAACTTATGAAGATCTCCTTAACTCAATATCAAAAACAGATTAAAAAAATAAAATTAGGCAAGATTCAGAGCAGACATTTCCCCAAAGCAAGGAGCTATATGAAAAAAATTGTTTAATATCATTAAGGCTCATGCAAATGAAAACTACAGTGGGGTAATATTTCACCACTTCAGGATAAGCATGCTAGAAATTTACATAACAAACATCAGGAAGTATATGGAAAATTTAGATCCCCTGTACACTGCTGACGGAACAATGTAGTGACTACGGAAAACACTATGAAGATTCTTAAGACAGACTTTTCTTATGACAGCACCTTTGCTGGGCTCATGTTTTTTACATTTACTTGACATCATTTCCATTCTTGTAAGTATCTACTAAGACAAACCCTTGAATAAATCACTTTTAATATAGTCTCTATTTTAGAGTCTTCCTTTTGGAAACCAGACTTAATTAGAATATGAGTTAAGATACAGAGTAGAAGGAAAGGTTGAAAAGGTTTATTACAATTCATGGAACACAGCCCAAGCAGATAAAAAGGTAGAAACGGTGTCTCAAGCAAACTTAATATCTCACATACCTTATAAGAAGAAAAAAAATGTATGCCACTCATTATGTGAAAGTGAAATGATAAAGTCAATGAGAAATGTGAAAACACCACAAGGAAGAGGATTTGAGACTATATCCAGGAAAAGCTCCTCAGGCTTTTGGTATTTCATTTCCCAATGATTGCGTCTACTCCCTGTGCACACAGTTTAGACTTCAGACGTGATCATCAACAAGCAGAAAGTGATCTACCATAGCACAGGCTCATCTGTAGGACTGCTGTGCTAAGCTGTTCTGCTAAGTTTCATCATTGTGGTCATTTATCCCAGCAACATTATAGTGTTCCCTAATGCAATCAGCTTCTAGAAATGGACAACCCTAGACCATTTATTCTGTAAGCCATTGTAATAAAAAGATATCACCTCTATTTATAGAAAATAATTTACAATAAGTAACATTGGGCAAACAAAATATAAATGATTAACATATTCTACATATAATATATGTTTTGTATAAGTAGATATGTAACAGATACATGAACATATACACACAAGAGACTTTGAGAAGCTTATGAAAAATGACATTCAAAGACGAGTTTATTTTGGTGGAAAATATTTTGAAATCCATGTGTAGGTTTTCAAAATGTGAAATTTCCATTAACTCTTTAATGTAATCTGTTAATAAAATTCAAAAATTACGAAAATATCCTTATTCTAATACCATTTTCTACCAATTGTGTTGAATTACCCTTACGTGTCTATACATGTGACTGGGACCTTACCAGCATCCATTTACAGGCTTCCTGAATTTCTGAGCAAGAAAGATGCACATTTACTATATATCCAATTTATTGATAAAGGGAACAAGAAGTTTCATAGGAATTTCAGATTTAACAATAAATATCCTGGAATGTTATTTGAGATACCATTTAATCAAGAAAGCAATATTGAGTTTGACTGTTTTAATTTGTTTTGAAATTGCTTGCTTTTTGTGTTTTTGTTTGTGTTTTTATTTTTCATATCCTATGTATGAGGTCCTTAGATAAGTACAATCTCCAAAACGTCTCTTGGCATCACTGCTACTCATGGTTTAACTGAATGTTATTCATAGTTTACAGTTCTAACCTTAAATCTATGAAGTGATTTTCACTATGTTTCTTTTATGAATATGGCTCAAAAAAGTAACTTTCCCAAGGCAGCAACCAGGATTTAAAATAAGGATGGGATTGCAAACATATTGGCTTGGCCATTCCACTTGAGGCATCCTTTTCCATCATGAGGATTATTCCGATTTATCATGGCATCGATTTCATGTCATATTGTGTTTTTGCTGTCACAACTTATTCTGGTAAATGTCTTCAGTGAACAATTTCTCTTTCTATAGTCTGGTGGATGCACAGTGTTGAACTGCAAGGGCTATATAGATTCATTCATTATATCTTATGAAAATTAAAAAAGGAAACAAAACTCATCTAACTCAAATCCACCATAGGATAGCATATTCGCTTGGGAGTTGGAAATCTAGCAAACTCACAAACTATGATTTGTCAAGTGTCAGGTATCTTTCCCTAACTGTGTTTTTTAGCCAGATGCTGAGTATTGTGATTATGATATCTGTGACTCCTTAGCAGAAAGTGAAGAAATAATTGGTTTCACTTAGTGTCTTTAGAAAATGTTGAGAAAGGTTATATCTAATAATGTTTTTACTAATATTATCAAGTGCTATTTAATTTGATTTATGAGAAGCAAGTTTAAACAAGGTTACCTATGATATTTTCAAGGGGCTTGATATAGGCAGATATATTGTTTGATAACATATTTTTGATTGCATTGATCTTTTTTGAGAGAACCTTAGTCCCTAATTGCAATCCAAAGTCAAGATGCTTTGTATTGGGGCAAACTTTGTGGCATACCACGTTAAGACACCCCTATGGAGCCTCCGCATCCCATAAAGTAGTTTCAGTTTGAGTCCTAGCTTCTGTGTTTCTGACAAAGTTTCCTGATAATGTATCTTGGAAAGCAGTGTATGAGCCCATTAGCTATGGCCACTCACCTGGGAGTTCTTGGATCCTGGCTTGGCCTGACCTGCCCTGACTTTGTGGCCATTTACTGGTAGAGTGAACCAGTAGATGGAAGATTTTGTCTCTGGCACTTTATCCTTTCAAATAAGTAAAACAAATCTTCCAAAACAACACACCTGGATATTCTGTGTAGTCTGTTCAGTTATCACCCCACTTGACTTCAATAAAAATGGATATGTGTTTTTATTTTATAAAGCTGAATCCTCTTATTAAATACTGTATAACCATTTCCATAGACCACAAATGGAATAGAAAACAGCCTGCAGAGCTCTGGATGCAGACATAAGAGAATTCACCTTCCTGCTCACCTTGTCATTACCCTTCTATCATTAAAGTAGTTGATAAAAAAAAAAAACATAATGGCAATCTGCAGCTAGAAGTGTAATCGAAGGAAGCATATAACAGCACTATCAAAAGCTAGGACAATCCTCTGCCCAACAGACTAAGGCAAAAAGTTTGCCGCATTCTCAAATCTGCTGCATGATAGATCTATCATGTTGCCAACACCAGGCTTATTTCTGGAACTGCCCAAATTGCTCAAAATCCCATATGACTCAAAGAGAGAACAGATAGAGTTACACGGCAGATTTCAAAAAAAATATATACCATGAACCAGATACCGTGTGAGTGTGTGTGTGTACTCATTGGCATAACATATTTCTGCTGTGAAAATAATTGCAGAAGGTCTTTGTGTTAATGGCCTCTTTCAAAAAGCGAGAGAAAGTAATAAGAATACTGTGGTGAAAAATCGGTTTTATGTGTGATGTTTTATTTATAGAATATAGAATAATCCCAAACGAACTTTCTAACGAGAAAGCAAGAAATAAAAGGAAAACAAGAATAAAGAATTTGGGGGGCGGATAGTAGTGACAACTATAGAAGATACTGGGGTCTGGCGGCGTGGCTCAGTGGCTAAATCCTAGCCTTGCAGGTACTAGGATCCCATATGGGCACTAGTTTGAGTCCTGGCTGCTCTGCTTCCTATCCAGCTCCCTGCTTGTGCTGTGGGAATGCAGTACAGGATAGAAGCTTTGGGACCCCGCACTCACATGGGAGACCCAGAAATTCCTGGCTCCTGGCTTCAGATCGGTTCAGCTCTGGCTGTTGTGGTCACGTGGGGAGTGAACCAGTGGATGAAAGATTTTTCTCTGTAAATCTGCCTTTTCAATATAAATAATAAATCATAAAAAGGAGAAGATGAAGAGAAATAAAAAAGAAAGAAGAAAGAAGAAAGAAGAAAGAAGAAGAAGAAGAAGAAGAAGGAGAAGAAGGAGAAGAAGGAGGAGGAGGAGAAGGAACAGGAGGAGGAGAAGAAGAAGAAAAGATCCTGACCACCAGAATGCAAAAAAAGTCCTGCATGGACTCACAAATGCATGGATAACATGGTAGACAGCATTTCTTGCATAACTGTGGAAGTCTCAACATATAGCACAAGAGTCTTACACTTGACAGTGCATAATCTGATTCTCTTTTAAAACTGCATGACTTATGGGCCCGGCGGCGTGGCCTAGCGGCTAAAAGTCCTCGCCTTGAACACCCCGGGATCCCATATGGGCACCACTTCTAATCCCGGCAGCTCCACTTCCCATCCAGCTCCCTGCTTGTGGCCTGGGAAAGCAGTTGAGGACGGCCCAATGCATTGGGACACTGCACCCGCGTGGGAGACCCGGAAGAGGTTCCAGGTTCCCGGCTTCGGATCGGCGCGCATCGGCCCGTTGCGGCTCACTTGGGGAGTGAATCATCGGACGGAAGATCTTCCTCTCTGTCTCTCCTCTGTATATATCTGGCTGTAATAAAAATGAATAAATCTTTAAAAAAAAAAACTGCATGACTTAGAGTATTCAGCATGACTTAAGGTATTTAGCATTCAGAATAAATCACTTTTAATGACTCCTCCTCTGACAAATCACTTTTAATAATACATATACACAGGTTAACAATATTTTCTTGATTTGTCTTTTAGTATTAGACAAATTATTGACAGTTTAAAATGAATGCACTTCCATTTTTAGATGCTGCTCAATTATGGTAAATTCCTTCATTTGTGTCATAAACTGTGCACTTCCCACACAACCAAATGTTTGTACTTATGAGTACATGCTCTGTTTCACAACTTGGAAATTTCAACACAAAATCTCTTAAGTGGTCATGAGAAAGGATAATATTGAAATGATACAGGATCCATTTCTTGCATGTAAAATCATTATGGTGTAATTTTGAATTTACTTTTTAGACTTACAAACAAGAAGCACTATAGGAGTTGAAGACAGGAATAATCATTAACAATAAAAAATCCAGAAATTTTATCTAAGTATGAAATATCTGTGCATAGCTAAGACTGAGCCAATTGATGAAACAAACATATATGATAGGGACTTCTCTACAGTGACGTCCATGTAACATGCAATAGTTTCAAAAGAATGGGTAATAGTGGCTCGTGGTGTGGAATAGTGGGTTAAGCTACTACCTGCAATACTGGCATCCCATGTTTGTGCTCGTTTGAGTCCTGGATGCCCCAGGTCCAATTAACACCCTGACAATGCACCTGGGAAAGCAGCAAAAGATGAACCAAGTACTTCTGACCCTGTACCCTTGTGTGATATACTCTTGAAATTATTGTCTCCTGGCATCATTCTGGCCAGCTCTAGCTATTGTAGACATTTAGGGAGTAAACCAGTGGGTGAAAGATTTCTCTCTCTCTTCTTATCTCTTTCTTTGCCTCCCTCCCCCTTGCCTCTTTTTCTCTCTGTAAATCAGGTTCTGGCTTTCAAATACATGAATCTTTTAAAAATTATAGGTAACAAAAATACATACACATTATTAAGTACAGTGATACATTGCAGCAACTATTTAGAGTTTGGATCAAATCTTTCTCACTTCCCCAAGAAGAGTATTTTATTAGTGGTTTTCTTGAGACCTGCCAGTGCCTAATTATAGTGAAAAGCATCACCAGGTGTCAGGCAATTTTACTGATTTCAAAGTCTTTACAGAAAATGCTTCCCGTAGTCCCTGAGGCTTAAGGCAATCATTCCAACTGCTGCAACTTTCCCAAGTCCAGCAGTGTATATATTATCTTTCATTTATATATCTTTTGGACAATCCATCAAAAATATGTACGTTTTTGGAGAGATCTTCCCCTGCTCACTTGAGATTTACCAGTTTGGCCTCAGTGTGATACTCAGCATCCAAACATAATTTATAACTGTTCTCATTCACTCTTCTGGCTGTGATCAGCACCCATCTGGAGTTCATATTATCTATCTGAGATCTCATATACACCAGAAGCTGCTGGTAATATTTATCCAGAGGTTTCAAAACAGTCTTACAAAATGGGATTAAAACAAGAATTCCAACACTAGATTAATCAGTGTTTATATTCAGGAGCCTTATTACTACCCACTTTAGAAACCTGAGAAAATATCCAGTCAATGTTTTAGAGGTTTAGTTATTTTTATTTGAAAGTCACATTTACAGAAAGAAAGAGACACACAGAGAGATCTTCCATCCACTGTTTCACATTGCCAATGGTTGCCAATGGCTGAAGGTGAGTTGATCCAAAGTCAGGAGGCAGGGGTTTCTTTCAGATGTCTCCTGTGGGAGGACTTCAGTCATCTGCTGCTGCTTTCTCAGTCCCTAAGCGGAGGATTGAATTAGAAGTGAAGCAGCCTGGATAAGAACCTGAGCTTATATGGAATGCCAACTCTGACAGGCAGATGATTAGCCTCTTGAGCTACCCATGCTGGCCTCTAAGGTCTAATCTTGACACTTTCAGAAGGATTCTTCACAAGACTCAAGAAGGCCTTAAAGAGAAGAACAACACTTGAAAATAAGTCACAGATGTCAAAGGCAGTGTGTGCTTTGAAATATTAAGAATAGTCTTAAAAGATTGAGCAGATAATGTGTGAAACTTCCCGTTGGAATTATTGTTTAATTTTCATTAACCAGATTACTTTCATAAAACTGTTCTGATTTATGGGGGGCAGATAATGAACATATTTTATATTATCTAATGCAATAATCATGTGATACAGATATTAACAAACGTATCATTTTGGTAAATTACATAGTTTTTCTAACATATACACAGAGACATGGAAGACACAGAAGTCACTTATGATTTGTCAAAAAACCTCTCCAACATCAGCGAAACTACAGCTCACTTGATAGTCAGCGGAGGACCACAGTTATTATTCCTGAATGTATAGGTGAAGAAAGCCCACTTGAAATGTCACAAGCATGAGTTACCATCTCTCCACAAAATATACTCCATTTGCTCACTTTATTACATATGTCATGGATCCCACATCATATCCCTGTTTTCAAAGCAAATTAATATGCACTGGCATACATAAAACATCTACATATGAGATGAATATGACAGAATTATAAAATGATTGCATGTTAAAAAACAAATAAACTGATAATTGTAACTCTACAAACCGATGCCTGGAAAACTCCTGGAATTTGAGTACAAGACACAGTTGGGAGACTAGGTAAAAGAAAACGAACAACAGCACAGCATAACAGGACAGTCAACAACCCAGGAAATTAGCATTGCCATGAAGTTATTACTTCCTGCCAGGTTTTTCTGATGATGACCTTGTGCCCAAGAGCATCATCCATTTTAAGAAGCCTACGGTGAACCGTGAACAGACTGCATATCAGAACAAGCCATAAAGATCCTTCACTCGATCCACTCTCTGCCATTTCTACCGTGGTAATAACTTAAGTGTGCAAGATTTAGTGCGAAATGAAAAAGTGAGGCTTTTGGTCCAGAAAGTATTCCCAATTTCAAGTTCATGACAGCAGAGGTTAATACAAACTGCAATATATATATATATATATAAATGTATATATTCTTTCTGCAGCTGCAGAGCCTTGTGAAACTGTGTTAATCACACTCATGAAGCCTGTCCTGCTCCCACTGTGTTCTTACATAGTCATGTTCCAAATGCTTCATCTCCTCTAACAAACAGCTTTAAAAAATTAGCATCTCTGGAAGTTTGAAAAAGCAGGTGGAAATCAAACTTCATCCCTCCACATGGCACATTGTGCACTCCTCACATTGTTCTCCTTCAGGGCGGAACATGTCCAATGGGACCATATGGTCCTTGACATTTTTATAACCTGGAATTTGAAGCTATGTACAACTTTTTCCATGTACATATATTTACAGAAAAACAAATTCTCCAATAGCTTGAGAATCAATAATAACTCAGCACTGGGCATATACTGGACATCTAATTAAAGCTATATTGAATGCATGACTCTTCTGTCTTATAAACTCTACAACTTATAGTATTTCCACTGCTAGGAATCATTAAGCAGTACAACATATATAAAAATGATGGCCTATGAAGGCATTTATAAGAAAGGTGTTAACAATTGTACAAACCTGAAAATAACATAGTTTTAAATGACATGAGAAAACAATCTCTGTCACATTGACTTTAAAAAGATACTAAGCTAAATATGAAAGCAACAGGTTACAAATGAAAAGGATCAAAGCTAATGGAAGTATGCCAAAATGAGAACAACAGTTTGTCGCAAATGATGAATTATAGGCACCTCTTCCTACAAAATGTGTATATGAACCTAAGAATATGAGGTTTCAGTGACTGGCATTGGGTACAGTTGGTTAAGTTGCCACTTGTGATGCCAAATCCCATATCTGAATGCCAGGTCTACCATTAGCTGCTCCACTTCCAATCCAGGCTCCTGTAAATGCATCTGGGAAGATAATAGAAGATGACCTAACTTCCTGGGATCCTGTAATTCATTTGAGAGGCCCAGAAAGAAATTTACAACTTCTGCCTTCAACCTGGCCCAACCCTGGCTGTTGTAACAACTTTGGGAAATAAACCAGCTGATGAAATGAGTGCAGGATTTCATGCTCATTTTTTTGTTCTGCTTTTCCTCATAATATAAAGATGTGGTGCTGATTTTGTAAGTTCCTATCTCAAGTATTTTTTTTTCAAAACTCAGTACCAAAGTACCATATAGCTATGGCCATGTACAATTGCTTAAAAATCTAAATCCAATGAAGGTTTACATCTAAATCTAAATACAATGAAGGTTTTTCCCAAGTTGGGGAAAACAGAAAGAAAATTGAAAATTTTGGGTGAACAGGAGGTAAGGAGAAAGTTCTTTGCAATCTGAGAAAGACACAGCTATCTTTTTCATGAGGTAGCAGAGGCCTGAATCAGTAGTAGATAAGGACCCATGAGAAAATGGAGCCTTTAAGTGAAGGAATTTTCTGTCAACACACAGAGGAAAAAAATCTTGGACAAACACACACACACACACACATAAATGTAAATTATTGATACTTAACTTATTCTTACTCTACAGGTTTTCCAAAATGCATCAAGTGTGCATTCATTTATCATCAGAAACAATCAAATAACAGTACAAAGCCAAATAAGGTACTTCCAAACTAGTGTCAGGTTTCAAACTGAGGTTGGACTTCTAAGTGACCAAACAATTCCAACCAATGTAGAAATAACTTTAAAAACTCAAAGAATTTTCCAATATATGGTTTTCTCTGATGTCACAACAATTCCACAAATTCTACAGACTTGAACATTATTATCCCTTTGCTCTTCAGAGCAGGAAATAAGGATTCAGAGATTTAACACTGTATTGGTGACTTAGAATATTGACAGAGTCAAGACCCCAATCCAGTGAAGGGTTAATTTTATGTAGCGGTGAAAACAAAGTATGAGTTGCCTGAACTGCTTTGTATTTTGTAAACTGGTGTTAGTAGTTGTTTCATAGAATAAAAATGGAAAGAAGATGCATGATCGCATATTCAAGACATCCAGTGCACAATACCAATCCAGATAATCACTATCACCTCTACCCTTTTTGGGTGTTTTGATTCAATATTCTGACCTAGTTCGACTTTAGCTTTTCTCAAAGCATGCTCTATGAAACAATCGACTGGAACCTTTAATAAAATTTTTCTGGCCCTATTTTACTACTATTGAATCAAAATTTCGGTGGATATTTCATCAGATGTGGGCCTACTTTCAACTAAGCAACACTCAGGTATTGTTGTTTAACCAGTGACTCTCATGTCCTCTAGCTTGCGGTTTAGCGATATGGAAAAAATAAACTTTTAATCAGTTATTGAATGAAATAAAATTTCACCATTTTCTTGTTTAGTGTACTACTGAATAAAATGGAATATCTGTGGTGCAGATGGTGCAATTTAAACTGAAACACATTTTCTTGTTCATTTTGTTTTTCTCCAAGCTTGTCTCATTGAGTATATTTACATTGATTACTTTATCCTTTCAAATATAATTTATTAAAAATGTATTTGGGTAAGAGTATTGGGTTATAATCATGTGCATGCAGTAATGTGAAATTTCTGTTTTAAGGACCTCATTATTGTATAGGAAAAGGGAAAGAATTAAGTGGAAAAAAAACAACTAATAGAAAAAAGTGACAGATGGGGATGTTCTCAATTGACAACTGAGAAAAAGGCCATGGGAATGGCATTGTGTACCACAGTGCATCAAGTGGCTTGAAAGGTAGCAGAGAAAGCAGAGAAAGCAGAGATACAGGGAAGAGCACAGTCCATTCAGCACTAAGTGCTTTTCATTGTTGGTGCATAAAGTATACCAAGTCAATGAATGGTAAAAAATGAGACTGAAGGTAAATGTAGAAAGCACATGAAAAGTTGTTCATGTCCTGCTTAGAAACTTGCAAAGGCTCCAGGAGAGTACTATCTCACCTTGAGTCCTCAGATACCTTTGGGTACACAAGACATTTAAGGAGTCTAAAAAGCAATAACCATTCAGAATAATACATAGAAATTATTTGCTTTTTTCATTATGTTGGTGCTGATGGTAAGACTTCTGCCAACCAATTTCACTTTGAGACTATCATCAAAATGCCAAAGTATACTATACAACATACTACTCATTCTGTATTTTTCGCTGTCATACACTCAGTTGAAAAAATCCAGCTCATTTCACATAAGAATGCCTTCAATAAAGTAGTAAAGTACCATTAATTTTATCCCATCTTAACTCTTAACACATGCCTTTTTAATATCCTGTATGATGAACTGAAGGATACATAAATCACTTCTGTAGCAAACTGTAATGTGAGGTTGTCTCTGAGAAATGTATTTGTATTTTTGGATGGTGTTGGCTGAATGAGCAGCTTTTCTCCATGAATGCCAGTTTTTGCTTGAAAGAATGACTGACAGATAAACTGGTTGCTCAGGTTGAGTATTGTCAGATATTTTTTCATAAATGAATGTAGTAAGTCTGCCACATCAAGGAAAACAACTGAGAGCATCTGTCACCAACGACAAAATTCACATTCTCAGTGAAAATTTGCATTTTTGAAACATATATAGCACAGTAGCTTGACAGCATGCAATGCCCAAAAGCTTTTCTGATGAGAGTAGTAATTATATTAGCAAATGCAAAATTTTGATGTGTATAATGAAGCATGACACATTTGGAAGATCAGCATAGTTAAATGAACCAATACATTCAAAATGGCTAGTATTTAACATAAAAATATCACATATGGTTGCCCTCCATCCAATGGGTAAGGCTTTATTGGTGGCAGTGTACCAAAAGTTCAGTACCACAGGTGGACCCCGTGTCTACTATTGTTGTATTTAAGATCATTCAGAATTCTCTGCAGATGCTGCAAAAAAAAAAAAAAAATGCGCTTTAGTTTTCCAACAGCGTATCAGTGAGGCAAGATCCTTCTTTTCATGTGCTTCAACCCAATTGATGTGTTGGAAAACACTGAGCATAGGAGCATATATGAAACTCGAGCTGTTGCCTATTAAGTCAAACATTATGGAAATCTGAATAAAAACAAAAGAACTTCATCCTTTTTATTCATTTGTGTTACTATTGGGAAATACAGTTACTGTTAATAAAATACTTATCTCATGTCTTCATGTGTTTATTGGGGTTACTTCTTAAAATTGTATTTTAAATAAATGTTTATCTTTTTGAAAAGAAGGGTTACGAGGGGAAAGAGAGATATGGATCTTCCAACCAGTATTTGACACCCTAAATGTCTGCAATAGCTGAGGCTGGGCCAGGTCTAAACCAACAGCCAGGAGCTACATTTTTGCTTCCTCTAGAGGTAGTAAGACTTGGCCAGCTTCTGCTCTTTCTCAGGGTGTGAATTTGCAGGAAGACGGGTTGGAAACAGAGGCTATACTCAGTCCTAGGCATCCAAATTTGATTACTTACTGTAAATATAAGTATATGCAAAATATATACAAACCTGTCAATCCTTAATAGTCTCTAAGAGTGTAAAAAAGTTGTAAGGCCGAATAAATAAGTAATTACAATGAACTGCTGCCATATGTGACAGAACACTATAAAAAGGATTAATGGTTAGTGATGGACCTGGAAAAATTCACAAAAGACACACATTGTGAAATTGCAGGGGAGAACAGAAGGGAGGGGGGAACTTGGGAGAGAGGGAAGGGAGAGCCCAGTGCCAAATAAATCGTATTAAAAAAAGCAATAAAAAAGTTCCAAAATTAATGCTTAAATGTGTCACTGTGAGTGCACTACTGATGTAACAGCTAGGATGCTCAATATGCTTAAATTGCATATTTTATGGCCTGGATTTGGGTCCACTGAATTGGCTCCTGACTCTAGTTCCCTGCTGATTGTGTACCCTGGAAAGCAGCATTTGACAACTCAAGCAAATGGGTCCCTACCATCCACAAAGGAGAACTGGCTAGAGTTTCTGGCTTCAATTTGAACCAGCTCCGCTGTCGCAGGCATTTTGTAAATCAACCAGTGGATGAGCTCATTCAAATAAACATGCTAAACAAAGCATGACAAAATAGATACATTAATACAGATCATGGTCAATTTAAGAAAATTAGAAATCAGATTACTGTCCTTAGTTTACATGGCACATGGAAACACATGTGGCGGTGTGCCTGTCTATGTGCACAAATTCTCTCTCTCTCTCTTTCTCTCTCTCTCTCTCTCGCATACACACACATGCATTCACACATACGCATTCACACATACACACGCTAACATATATGTAAATGTACTTTTCTTAGATTTCAATTTGAACATCTGCTTTTCAATGTTATACAAATGATGGTGCAAGCTATGGTGAGTCTTTGTCATTTCTGATCTAGTACTACCTATAAATGCACACTTGTGTGACAAGAAATTGAACATTCTAAATTTTACTGAGGTTGAGTTATTAATACACAGTTCTTTGAATAGGTTGAGTGATGTAAGCTGCTTTCAGTATTCAGTTGAAGAGGGAACTATTCACATGAGCAAAATACATGAAGTTTTCCTTGATTTGATACATTGTCTGCTCCTTTCATCAGAAAGTTTTTCAAACCAGACATATCAGTGAAAGAGAACATACTTGAAAAAAATGAACCTGAAGCGTCTGCCCTTCATAGTCCTGTTCAATTCCCTTGGGCTAGCCTATAATGTTGAACAAGGTGCTGATTCGTTTCCAGAAAACCGAAAAAATATAACAAGCTTCTGGGTCTAACTCCATGTCTATTCATACTCAACTCATACCTAGACTGCACATATTCCTCAGTGATTATACAAATTGCTTTGTTTCAATTTTGTTGCAATTAAAATATCTAAAATAACTTGAATATATTAAATACCCTCATGATAGTCTACCAAATGCATTAGTGTATTTTGAAATCCCCAACATCTATCTCACTGGAATGTGGGTGGATATCTAAGTTGTTTTCATTGTTCCAATAATTATAGATAATACTCCAATGAGCCCATTGAATTAAGATTTTCTCCTCACTGTTAACAATTATTGGCTGTTGAGGGCTGTCTTGAGGATTGTAGAATGCTTATCATCAACTGATTAACTTCCCAAATGATCACAAGGGACAGAGGTGAGCCAGGTCAAAGCCAGAAGCCACATGTTTCAAATGAGTATGCCATGTGAATCACAAGGGCTCACTGACTTTGCCCATCTTCTACTGATTTCTAAAGTACATAAGCTGTGAGCTGTTACATAAATGGAATATCCGGGTGTTGAACGGTTACCCATATGGGATGCAAGCACTACAGGTAGTGGCATAATCCACTGTGTTACAGGTTGGGCTCCACCATCACACTTTTGGAATTAACACATTTGTGCATTGTATATGCGGTAAACAGAAAAATGTTTAAAGATGTACTATTCTGTCCACTTACTTTAAAACTGTCCTTCAGCCTTAACATCTCTCATTTTCCTCTCATTTACTAAAACAGTATGAGGGAAAATACTACATATTAATTTTCTTCAAAAAACATTGTGTCCTTTTGTTATAGTGTGTCTGTTGAAGATTTATTTTGAGGCGGTAAAAAGTCTTAGGTGTTAGTTTGAAAAAAGTCCCTACAAGAGCAACTTGAATTTATGTTAGAACGGAAAAAGAGCAAATATGAAATTTATGGTGAAACATAAATAATAAGTTTATGGGGGCAGTAGCACAAATAAATCATTAGTGTACAAATGCATGACTATTTCTAAAAGGGATGTCTTGATGTTGAAGGTCTGAGGTAGCAGACAATCTATATCAAGTTAGGAGTTTAAAAAAAAATCCTGGGTCTGGCGCTGTGGCCTACCACCTAAAGTCCTCACATTGAACGCACAGGGTTCCCATATGGATGCCGGTTCTAATCCTGGCAGCCCTGCTCCCCATCCAGCTCCCTCCTTGTGGCCTGTGAAAGCAGCTGAGGATGGCCCAAAGCCTTGGGACCCTGCACTCATGTGGGAGACCCACAAGAAACTCCTGGCTCCTGGCCTTGGCTTGGCTCAGCTCTGGCCGATACGGCCTCTTGGAGAGTAAGTCAGCAGATGCAAGATCTTCCACTCTGTCTCTCCTCCTCTCTGTATAACTGACTTTCCAATAAAAATAAATAAATCTTTTTAAAAAAATCCCAGGCCTGGTATAATAGCCTAGTAGCTAAAGTCCTCACCTTGCGTGCAATGGGATACCATATGGACACCAGTTCTAATCCTGGCAGCCCTGCTTTCCATTCAGCTCCTTGCTTGTGGCCTGGGAAAGCAGCTGAGGACATCCCAAAGCTTTGGGACCCGGCACCCATGTGGGAGACCTGGAAGAGCCTCCAGGCTCCTGGCTTCAGATCAACGCAGCTCTGGCTGTTGTGGCGGTTTGGGGAGTGAATCGGCGGATGGAAGATCTTCCTCTCTGTATATCTGACTTTGCAATAAAAACAAATAAATGTTTAACAAAAAAAATTCCTGTTAGTGCCCTATTTGAAGACAAATTATTCAGGAATAATATTCATGGATGTCTCACTTCATTCAGCTTGTACAATTTGTTTTACAGAAGTGAAGGAAAGTTTCTGCTCCATGGTTTCAAAAGAATTGTGTCCAGTTCAGCTGAAGATAGGAGATACAGCTTTCAGTGGAATTTTAAGTAAGTAGAATCAAGATGTTGACTATGTTCTTGGAAGAGTTGTGTTATGAGACGAAACATGGTTTTACCGCTACGTTTCTCAAAACAAAGCACAGTCAACGTGATGGCTAACACAATGTGGAAGCAGCCGCCTCAACGCAAAGGTAAAGGTCACACACGGCAACAGTGCTTTCTTTGCTGGCTCGCTGGATGACAAAAGAATCATGACATCTGCTCACTAAGGGAGGATTTTTAGAAAATTACCCAAAGCTTCAGAGGAAGAATGCCAAAAAAGCCCTGCTAGAGAATTCTTCACCACGACTGCAATTCTCTTGCTCATTCCTTCCTTTGAAAAATAGCTATTCTGCAGGAGTTTTGATGGAAAAGCTCCAGGCATCCATCTTAAAATCCTTATTTAGCTGATTTTGAGTTCCCTTTGTTTCTGAATCTTAAAACCTTTAAAGGGCACACATCATTCTTCAGATACTAAAGTAACGTAAAGACTGTATTGACATAGTTTAATACCAAGAGCCTTCAGTTCATGGGAAATGAATTAGATAGCTTGCAAATGTGTCTTGAGCATGATGGGGTTCATACAAGAGATGAAGGGTTTTTGTTTTGTTTTGTTTTGTTTTTGTTTTTTGTCTTTCGATTACATTTTTATGAATATTTAAAACTACCTCATTCAAATGCTCCTAGTCAATTCTTCTATGTCTAGTAGACACAACCAAGAAACACATATTCAATTTACATAGAATTTCAATAGGAATGGTGATCAACATTGAATTCAATCTTTTCTGAATCTTAACTTTCTCATCTATATGTTCAGAAATGCTGAAATGAGATCTCCAACTCCATAGTGGATGCAGAAAAGTGAGTGGGGAAACCACAGCACTTGGTCCTCCTTACCCCTGCAGTCTGTAACACTTGGGGTACTATACAGTGTGGAAGAAGTCAAACCGCACTTTAATAATGCAGACATCGAGTGTCTTCAGAAATCAACCACCAAGCTAAATTACTCCTCTACCAAGAAACATTTGTAAGGATAAGCTTTTAAAAAGCAGTATCTGCAGTATCTACCAGAATTAATGATATACAGAATACTTAAGTAATCCTTCAAGTTCTTGGAATTCCCTCTATATTTTTCATTAGTCAATTCCATTGATAATATGTAATAACGAATTTTATAATTTTTAGGTAAAAATTAGTCCTCAAAGGCTTATTTAACTTAAATATGAGTCGATTCTTTAACACAGCTCTAAGTTGCAGCTAGACATTTAAAGTATAGCATTTCATTTTCAGAATACAAAAGCATAATAAAATAGCCAGGCAATCTTGATAAATCTTAAGCTATGTTATTTCTGCTCAGAAATGATCATGCATCTTCATTTTGCCAAATTTATTACCCCAAAAGAATACCAAGAAAGCAGAAATTGTTACATCAACAATTGTTCTAACAGCTCTAATATATCCACTGCACTACTTTTGGAGTCATTACTCAAGGAAACAGTATCCTTTCATTGCCCTTATCTTTCATTATTTTCTAAAGGTGGGTTAGGTAATTTAATCATACATCCTATAGCTTTTTTTTTTTTTTTACCAGCAGATGAATAAAAATCTGGTACCCAGGACCCATGATCCTATGAAATTCTCTTAGCAATGTCTTTCACCATATCCATCCACAATCGCATCAGAATAGAAAGTCTTTAGAGAACACAGAGAGTAATGCAGGTAAAAATCCAAGAGGAAAAGGGACACATCGCCAGTGGAGGCACCTGCAAACAGTTAATGTTAGGAGAAAGGAAGCACTGATTGTTTTGTAGGATGATGTGAAAGATGACCTGCAAGAAAAGATAAGAGGCAATTTAATAGTTTTTATAAGCCCCCAATTTTATATAACACTAAGCTGTAGCACTTATAAGCAGCATTTCCCACTATTTTCCAGAAGTTGGAAATGTATGGTAAGCTGATCAAAACAAAACAAAACAAAACAAAACAAAACAAAACAAAACATGTGATATGCTCCAAAGGATCTCTATTGGAGGAATCGTTGGGGTACTGAAAAAGGCAATATGTCTTGGGGGCAATCATTCCACCTGTCTCCCACATTGTAGAATATTGTCGTGTATGGGCTCAGTTCTTTGCTCTGCTTCTTGATTCAAGTTTCGTAGTAACGCAGGCAAGCCATGGGCAGCTCAGTCTATACTGTGGTTAATCAAGTTCTTACCATCTACATGTTTTTCTGGCTTCTGTTCTGACTTAGCCCTGGTCATTGCAGACTTGTAGAAACTGAATCAATGGACAGAAGTTGTTTCTCTTTCTCTCTGTCCCTTTTACCTTCCTCTATTTCTGTGCGTCATAAATAAATAAATACATACATACATAAATGTTAAATTTCAATTACCTCTCTACAGAGAAATAGCAACTTCATTGATTAGATATCGAAACATACTTATTTTCTTAAAGTTCTACAATTAGGTTCATACAAACTGGGAAATTTTCTAAAGAACCAAATCCTGGGATCAAACTCCATTCTGCACCTGTGCAGGAGGGTGAATGCCCATGGGAGCCTGGAAGATGGTGTGGCATGGCATTCAGAAAGCTGAAGGCTCGGGAACAGGCCGGGGCATTGAGTTGGGGGATTTCCCCATGTCCTTGGTGCCAGGCAGGGGAGGAAAGAGACCTAGGATAGCATGCTGGCCTGGTATGCTCTGAACGGGCTTGTGGAACATTGATTGGACCTGGGTTTTAGGTATGTAAAGGGATAGGGTCCCAGGTCAGCAACTATGTCAGGAGCTCAGGACCCTGGTAGGTGGGCAGAGCTCACAGCCAGCACATCACCCCACCAGAAGATTGTGCTTATTGAAGGCTGAGATGGGGAAGCCAAGTGCTCCTGGGCACAAGGACCCTGGGTTGACTGAGTTAGGTTATGTTAACCATTCTGTGTTTTCAAACTAAGCTATGTGTTCCTATTGGTTTCATGGAATTTAGTGCAAAAGTAAACCAGGAAAATAAAGAATGCTGACAGGAACGTCCATGGATGAAGTGTAACAGAATAGCTTTCTCTGACTCCATTTTATGGAAAACATTACAGAGAATTCAAACAGAAACTTTGAGCCTTTCTTAATAGTTGGAGGGTTTTATTAATTGGAGTTCCTATCAGGGTTCTCATTTGTAGAAATTCAGATCCTTAAATAGTAATGTGCCCACGATTCAATCTACACTTTACGTTTGAGGAAAGTAGAACAGATTTTCATTTAAGTTCTAGATCTGCTGCTTAGTTACCATGTGATATCAAATCTTACGAATTCAAACATCAGTTCCCTTGTATGTAGAATGGAAAT
This sequence comes from Ochotona princeps, assembly GCF_030435755.1. Taxonomy (NCBI): domain Eukaryota; kingdom Metazoa; phylum Chordata; class Mammalia; order Lagomorpha; family Ochotonidae; genus Ochotona; species Ochotona princeps. The sequence goes on from NC_080865.1 coordinate 98,529,241, forward strand.
AATGACATAGAGTGAATCTCTACATGCCTTGTTACAACTCATGATAATAATTGTAAAGCAATAGCAACATTCTTGACATGTAAGAAAGTTTTGCCTAATAGTAGCTGAATGTTTAAACGCAACAATGACTCTGGGGGGCCTCTGAGAATTTTTACGTTACAGAGAGAAAAACACTTTCAGAGACCGCTTGTCCAAGGTCACATGATTTTTCAGGGCAATTTTCCTTTTTTTTTAATTACTTTTTAATAATCTTACTTAGTTGATTAGGGAACAAAGGGTCAAGGGCTACAGGGTGAAAGTGGGTAATACCATTGCTTCCACACCAATATCATTTTTCCCTGTATCTGGGGTCAGGGAAAAAAACAAAGGGAAAAGCCCCACCCAACCTCCCACCCATCCCAGATCCCCAATGGGAGGCACGCTCTGAGGGTCCTGTTCATACAGTTTTGATAGTTCATCAGTTCTGGATTGCTGCCAATCTCTCAGTTCCAATCGCAATGAACCCTATTCAGAATCCATTGGCTGACAGTCTCTTCATGGTTGGGGTTCTAAGATCAGCAGTTCAGTTGGAGGGATCTCCAAAGAAACTTCATCTGAGACGATTCCAGGCCTGATTCTTGCGCAAGTTTGCTAGTACAGAGTCCGACACCATCCGTCACACCAATCAGCTTATTCAGGGCAATTTTCAACGTTTGCACCTGATGTCTCTTTCTTCTTTCTCCTTCAAGTTGGCCTCTTTTTAGTATCCAAAACATTGGAAAGTTCTGCCATAACACTTGACCAAAAATCCTTCCAATTTGTAACAGTCTCTGCCACAACCATCCTTGTCCAAGTATCCACAGTTTTATGTCTTACTTGGCTTATTTTGACAGCCTTCAATCAAACTCTTATGTACTTTACCATCTTTTCTCAACATACCAGACAAAATGGCTTTCTAAAACCCTGAAGAAGAACAAGTCAACTCCCTAATACTTGACAGTGGTTCCCACTGTATATGTAATCAAAATCCAAATACCTTGGCATTGCCGTTAGGCCTCTGTCTCATGTGATCTCTGCCATGCCTCTTAATCAGTCTTGACCAAACTTCCCCTTGTTCATGTTTTCTACCATGCTGGCCTAATTGCAGTTCTTGTAGTCAAAGCAATTTGTTAACTTAGAATTTTTATACTTGCCTGTCCGAAGCTTGAAAGCATACCCACCAAAATCTCACAGAACTTCTCTCATCATTCAGGTGTCTGATCAAAATTCAGAGGCATTTTCTCACCAACTTTCCACAATGGAATTGCTTCCACACCCAGGCTTGAACTAAACATCTTCCTTTATTTTCTGTTTAGCCCTTACCATTGTTGAAAGATAATGCATTTGTATTTATTTCCTTCTTTTTTTATTTGGTTATTTTGTGTTAGACCTTCTTCCTAATGGCCACATCGTTTGATGAGAACAAACAAAAGGGAAAAAAAAAGCAGAATCAATGATTTCGATGGAAAGTGGACCCATTTAGAAATCTGTAGTTTTTAAAAACTTGACACACAAATCCTTTCATTCCATATCAATAGACAAATTCCTCACTGTAGACACATTTAAAGCAATCTAAAGCATCCAAACTCTCAGGATATCACTTAGACTTGATCTTAGCCAAAAGGCCGAGAAGTCATAGGATGCCATTTAGCAAACCAGATATCAGCCAACATTCGGGTCACCTGGGAATTAGGAGGAGGAATAGCTTGGATGCTTTCGTTTTATATCTGACATTAGTTATAAAAACTCCTCTACCAAGTATTTTGCAGAGTTATTAAGGAAGAAGCCAAACTGGCTAATTTGATCTTTCCCTTCTCTGTGTCCCTGAGCAGCACAAACTGTGTTACTGAACAACAAAGTGGTTCCACGTGTAATCACAAGAGGCCCAAAGAAGAACAGAACATAGATTTATGGTGATACTGCTTAATATTGTTTGCATTTCTCATTTGGTTTCTTGGCTAAGAATGTGAAGCTGTAAGCCCAATTTACTTACCATTGATTATGTGCTGAGAGGGAGGTAAGTTACCTGGCAAATGAGAATTAGCAGGAAATGGGCAAGTGGCTTAAAGCCAGCCCAGGTTCTCAGACTGCAAAGAAATATGAGTGTCAAAGTGCAGGATCAGCGTACATCATACATTAAGGCTCCATCCAAACCTTAATAAAGGGAAGATAAAAAAGATAAAAGTGTCTTACTGTAGTAAGTTCTTGCCTTATTGTTATTGTTGTGCACATATAAACTACTTAGGAAATGTTACAATTGATTTTCAAATGATTTATTTAGTTACTATTTCTAAATAAGATGAATGTAGCCAATGGCTGAATTTCCTCCCGCGAGCAGATGAATAACATTGGCAGAATGGCTACTGAGCAGAAAGAAACTTCACTTTCTGCTTCTATATTCTCTCCCAATTAAAGCTCTATTGTGAGGAGTGACTCAAACATCATCCCTGGAGACCCCCCGCCAGTTGGTTAGCTTCCTAGGTTGGCTTCTTTAAACTTTGCGTGCCTTTCATGTTCAAATTTTGTAGTCTACCAATCCGCTGTTAACTTTGTAACCCCGTTCCCACTGATCCACTGTAACCTCACTAGTGACGAGGCATACACACACAGATCTGGAAAACAGGAACCAGAACCGACCTTTATTGCTAAAAGCGGGCTGCTTATATACAGCTCTCCACCAATCACTTCTCCCCGTGGGTCCACTGGGTGCTACCTGATAGGTCAGTACCAATGGCATAATTGCAGCAAGGGCATCAGCCTATCCCTGTGACTTCTTGTTTGCCTACTGGCGGGACCAACCCCACCTCCTGGTCCTGGGCCAGCTGCCATCTTGAGACGGCCCTTCATAAGCATGGGGGCGACTCTGGTGCACAGCTCCCCACACCCACCCACCAATCCCTCACAGCCCCTCCCTCAATCCCGTTCACCTACCAATACCCTGAAGCTCCGACAATCTTATCCTCCGATCACTCACAGCCCCGTGAAGCCCACACCCGTCCACAAAAAAGAAAAAAAGACACACTCCGGCCTGTGTCCCTCCCTTGTTGTGCTGTCCCTTTCCTTGCCCTGCCCTTACCCCATCCTTCATCTTACCCCCTCCTCCTTCTCCTCTCTGGCAGCCCCCTCCTGACACCATGGCAGGAGATGGCCACTTCCCTCTCTCTCCCTGGGCTTCTGTTCCATTCCTGTCCTACTGGCATGAAAGACCCCCTATGTGCCTTGCTGCATCTGGTATTTTGGCTTATTGCTTGGACTTAGCTACACAAAAAAGGACTAACACCTGCACAAAAGAAGTAACACCTACATACAAGTCACAGTAGCCAGGGAGAACTGGCAGTACTCTGTGAGTCTGAGACTAGAGCTCTTGTGTAAGCCAATTCGTTTTGAGATGCCACTTGTAATAAACTCAAATATGCTGGACAATTGTGGAGATTGTTTTCGTTGATAAGGCTGTCTCCCTCAGATACACAAGAAAATGAGTGTGGCGTGTTTACTCATGAATAGCCTGCTGTTTGACTTTATCTAAGCATAGATTCTTGAACATGAGGCAAAACAATTTGGTCACCTTCTAATTCAAGACATTTGGTCACTCAGAGAGAACGTGATAGTAGGTTGGAGTCTGCTGTGTTGGCAAGAAAACCTAAGAGTCCCAGATTTTGTTCCCAGTGTGAGATTTATACTGCTTAGCAGCCACTGCAGTGTGCCTCTTTTTGCATTTCTGTTTAAACAAGTTGTTTGGATAAATGCTTTCATGTCACTGCTGAAAATAAAGACTGCCGCAAGATACAACCGCAAGGATTTGTTTAACATTCTGCGCACATACTCTGAAAGCAGCAAATTTCCAAAGTTATTTCATAGCACAAATCTTCATCATGAGAGAGTACTGTCTGTGGTCCTCCATACAAATTGGCTATTTCTAGAGCATTTCAGCTTGACCACTAATTTGTCATGTGACAGAGAATGTTGTGTCTTTACTTCAAATGTCAGTGTGCTCCCATGTCCCAGGTAGGTACATCTTTCTCATAATTAGAGTTTTTGTTCCGTGAGAGATTTCCCGTTCTCTCTGAGAACATATCTCCATTAACCAAGAATGGAGATAAGCTTTGAATGAATTTACACTTAATCACGTACTGGCAGGCATAGTCATAAGTACCTATTATTCTGGAGCTCCTACTCTATTCCAAGAGAAAAATACTGTCCACATAATTTGTAAGGACCAGTGTACAATTGCATTATGGAATTGGTAAAAATGTTAATTTCAACATGGTGACAGTAGAGCACTAAGTCAAATATGAAGCTCTTCTAAACAGAAGGCCGTTTGTGACAGCATAAATCAAGCATGTATCCATTAGCCATCCAATCAGGTAATTTATTTCTAATAGCCTTTGAGAGAAATCATAGTTATAGGTCTGGGACAATAGCTGGGGGGGGGGGTAATGTCCTCGCTTTTCACACACAGGGATCCCATATGGACGATGGTTGTAATCCTGATGGCCCTGCTTCCCATCCAGCTCCCTGTTTGTGGCCTGGGAAAGCAGCCGAGGATAGCCCAAGACCTTGGGACCCTGCACCTGCATGGGAGATCCAGAAGATGCTCCTGGCACCTGGCTTCAGATCAGCTAAACTCCGGCGACTGCAGCCACTTGGGGAGTGAATCATCAGATGGAAGATCTTCCTCTCTGTCTCTCCTCCATTCTGTATATCTGACTTTCCAATAAAAATAAATAAATCTTAGAAAAAGGAAATCATAGTTATTTTCATTTTTTCAAGGAAGTAAAAATAAAATAGTAATGTAAAGTAACTCAACAAAAATCACACAAGTAAGAAGTTGTAGAAGTAGGCCTACTTGACTCAAAAACCTGTCTTCTTTTCTTTACTCTAGAAGATGACGAATTAATAGAGTCTGCAGACCAAATCTAATCCACTGTGTAAAATGGATTTCACGTTTTTTGTTGTTTGGAAAAAAAAGAAAGAGAAAGATAAAACAAGTCATGATAATTGAAAATGACACTAAGTTAAGATTTAGTGTGCATCAGTAACATTTCATTGAATCACAATCATACTCAGGTATTATTTATTATTTATATCCTCATAGACCACTTCAGTATTTGTTACTGTAGGAATCCTAACCACATTTCTGTGAGGTTGGTCCATGTGTCCTGTGCCAAACTGCTCTGACCTGGCTTTGGGCCACCAAGGCAGTAGACGAACAGGAAGGATCTAAATTCAGGAGGTAGGCCTCAGTCCTGGTTTCACCCACTGCTGGACTGCTCAGGGGAATATTTTTACCAGTGATTACGTGAAGGACAAAACACACAGATGCCTCAGCCAGTAGACAAATCAACAGGTCAACCAGCGTTGGGGAAGATGCCAGAGATGGAACATTAAACAGCACATGAGTAAGGAGATAAAGACTACATGTGTTGAGAAAGGCTGGACTCACCATGAGCAGTGATGTCGAGAATGGACCTTCTTCAGAACAGCCTAGGACGATGAAAACTAATCAGGAACCCATCCAAGGGTAACCAGCTCACACACCTGTGGTTTCCATATGCTGGGCCCTCAGTGTGCCACTTTAAAAAAAAAAAAGGTAAAAAACAAGATAAAATCTGCATTGTAAAGCACAACATAGGAATAGATTTTTTATAGCTATTGCAAAATTCAGAGAGTGATTATGACCATAGAACTAAAAACTATTACCGTTATTGCCGGCTATTTCACAATAATTGCTTTAGTTTACAAGTTTAAGGGAAAAATGCTAATGCATTTGCTTTCTTCAGAAGTCATAAAGATATGTAAAATCTGCGCCAAGACTTCTAAGAAATGTTCATTAATTAAAAAAATATATGATTACGGTGCTAGCCAAGATACATGAATGGACTAAGGTTGTATATAATGTTTTTTTTTTTAAACAAAATTCAAAATAAAACTCAAGAAAGGCAATGTTTGTCTTTAATGACAATGTATTTAAAAGGGCTAAACTTTGTAAATCATTAAAAGCAAAATAAGACTGTAATCCATAAAGAATATTATTTATAAAATAAACATTTTTATGGAAGCTACTTTAAAAGGATAACTTTGATCTTCGCAGGACACCTGTCCCAGGGAAGAGGTGCAGGGACTCATCACAGATGTGCTGCCTGTATACAGCAGCACTGATCCCTCATGTACTTTTTCAGAGAAAGATGACTAGATGCACTTCACAACTGCTTTTTTGTTGGTGTTCCCAGCAAGCATAAATTTTTATCTGAGTCTTAAATATTTTCAGTCCTATGGTAAAGGTACAGAGATATGTTCCAGATGCATTTTCTAGATAGCTTATAATTATTTTCTACTTATATTTGTTCAGCTCCTCAAATTGCTAACAACTAGGTAGTAAGAAATCCTCTGAAGCAATACATAACTAGTCCTTGTTATTTTATTCCTGTAACCAAGTCAATACATGAATCGCATATATACTGTTCTTCTGAGTTTGCTCTTAATTGAGTTCTTGTAAAAGTCAGTTTAAATTTATAATGATGACTGACCTCCAGGGAATGCAACTATCAAGACACAAAGAAGGCTGTCTGGGGACTTTGAGATAGACAAGCCGTCATTATGCAAATATTGTGTTTTCCAGATATAGATGTTCTGTTATTCCTTTATTGTCCTAAAACACATAAATATTCTAGTTGCAGCTTTTAAACAGAAGAAACTCAAGAGCTTCTGTCCTGCTTGGTAAAAGCACCCTGAAGAATACTAAGCAGAAAAATACATGTGAGGAATAATACATATTAGAAATACTTTGCATTAGGCACAGGTTTTCCAGACTTCCAGTCTATGTTTCAATGCTCTAACAAGGGTCTTGAGAAAGTGTTAAAGATCAAGAAAACAGAGAATACCAGCTAAAAGCTTCAGGACACTGAAAGGCAAATTTTTCTCCAGAGTCTTTCAGAGTTTTGTGAAATTGATGACCTATTTAAAATCCACCTGCACACACACACAGATTTTCTGGGCCTATCTACTACTGCTTGGAAAGCTAACTCCAATCCTTGAGATCATGCTAAGCTGATGGAATAGCCTTTTAATTACAATAATGAGGTAAAATGCAACTAAGACACTCTAAATGATGACAACAAGAATCAGGAAGAAGGGAAGGATGAGACAGAGTGGGCAGTTATGGTTCCCAAATGTTTACTATTGCACCGTCTTAGGTGCCATAGTGATGTTATAAAAATATTTCTTACTTATTTATGTGTTTGAAAGAGAAGAAGAAAGAGAAAGAGAGAGTTATCTTCCATTTGCTGGTTTACTCTTCCAATGATTACAACAGACAGATATGTGCCAGACAGATGTTAGGGGCATATAACTTCATCCTGGTCTTAAATAAGGGTGGTAGGGACCCAAACACTTGTGTTGTTCATATGTTGAATTCCTAGACACATTATCATAAAGCTGAATTGAAAGTAGAACAGGTAGCAATTGAACTGACACTACTACATGGGATGCTGACATCCAAACCAACAGCTTAAGCCATGGTGCCACAACAGTGGCCCCCAGACTGGCTTTGGACTTCAACCTCAACATCAATTATCAAATTCATAATTTTGGAAAGTTAGACAATTTCTTTGCACGTCAAGTTCTATTCTGTAAGCTACTGTGTACTTTGCGGTATCCAGAATAATATCTCCCTAGATATGCCCATGTCCTAACTGCCTTTACATGAAATCATTGGCAGTGCAAATGCTCAGTCAGCTCCAGATGTTTCCATAAGAGTTGAGTATCCTTTCTGGTTGTGATTAGAATGAGAACCAAAGAGCATCGTGAGAATGACTTGGCTTACCACTGTTGGCTTCAAAATGGTGCTGGTGGGAGGGAGTGATAGAGAAGAGCTGTGAGTCATTACTAGAATCTAGAAAAGACAAAGAGATAGATTATTCCCTAGAGATTGCAGAAAGAAATCCAGTGCTGACATCTTGATGTAAAACAATGACATCCATTTGGTAGTTATATTAAAGTGTTATGGGAAATAAGAAGTCAGACTGACTAACCATGATAATAATGGGAAAAAAAAACTAAGCAAAGGATAGAATCTGGTCAGATTAAAGAAGAAAGTTGAAGCAGAGGCATCAATGGAATACAACACACATGGAAGTAGAAAAGCCAGGAACTAGTGTGGCTTCCCTCGTGCCCCATGAGTTTTTTCTCTGTTTTTCTTTCTTCTCCTGTCAAGAGGTGTGTAGAAAATAACAGAGTGCATATTGCTGTGCGGCTACATTTCAGCATTGCTTAACGGGAGCTGGAGCTTGTTCCAGGTTTCTTCTGAACTTTGTCCTGGGCACATTTTCCCTTCATTACTTTCATCTGTGTCATTTCATAGTCATAAACTACAACTCTGGCTAGAAAAGCTTCTGAATCATATGAGGCCCAACAAATCACCATGCCTGCGGGCAGTTTGGCAAAATTTCAACATAATTTCTTCAACTGTTAAAATCATAAGCAGGAAGAAAAAGAAACATTGGCCTGGCTATTAACATGCATGTCAAAATCAACCTTACAGGGTGAAATGCGTGCTTGTCTCTTTCAGTTCATGAAAAAATATGTCTCGATGTCTACTGTCTGTGCACGAGAACACAGGACTCAGATGAGTGCGTTCAGAGGGAGCATACCCCTTTCCTCCCTTGCCGTTCTACAGACATCTTTGTATCCCTTCCAGAAAGGGAGCAAATTATTCTTCAGTCTGAGGGACAGAAATAGCATATGATTTCTTCATTATTTTAGAAGGAAAAACACTGACTCCATGGAGGCTGAGATAGGAAAGTATGTGCTAATAGCACCTTACAATTGATGCTATATTCTGGCAACACTTGACGTTCTGAACTAGACACTTCAAGCTTGATTTGAGATGAATTGCATGACATGTAGTAGTATGGAAGTTTAAGCCTTCTGACTTTTATATGTATCTAGATCACTCTGTTATGTATTTCTGAAAGGCACAAACATTTGTATAAACTACAAACTCAACCCACTCCTTAAAGGTTTCTTTATAAAGAGAGGAAAGAACATTAAATGTATGTAACAATTACTGATTACACCAATACAAATAATTTTGCGAGTTTTGGGGAACTTTCTATGGATACATTTAGATCTCAGGTCAGTAATAGTTCATACTGTTCTGAGGCTCTTCCTTCTTCTAGCCAAGGAGTTTCCATCAAGCTAACCTGGTTGGGATTCTTCAAGGGTTCCTTTTCTCCCACCCTGTCATACTCAGCTAGGCATGCATGCACTTCAACAAACTAGGCAGATCCCATCCTAAGCAAAGCAGAGTGTCTCTGCTCCATGACTTTCACTAGGATTAGTGCAGATTTCTTTCTGTCTTTTCAGTAAGTCAGATTTATTCTCACTTCCACATTTTTGCTTGAAATTTTCTGAGTAAGCCAGGATTTCTACAGAGCTTGTCATGCCCCACGCTGCACACTCACACACACATATACATACACACACCCTTTGCTCCCCATCAAATCTGCCCTTCAAGCGTCAATTCACAAATAACAGCTCATGTGAAAATGTTTAGTATTTCAACCCTTAGTAATTTTTTGTACCTTGAACAGGCTGCAACACAATTTATTCATCCCTTCACACTGGCTTTTACACGTTCTGTTTTATCACTATTCTACTAATTAGTTCATCTTTTTTACTTCCAGTATTTTAATCAGTGGCCTCCTAAATAATCCTGCTGACCTCATACTATCCTTTGCTATAAGGTCCTTTTGGAGCTTTTGCCATAAGTTCCATTTTAGCATCTACCACTATGCTTTGTGACTATGTGCTCATTCTCCAAGTATCTTGGCGAACACGGTGCCATAGTTTCAGATTCGTTTGTTTTGAGTACATCAGAAATGTTTCCATTCTCACTAGATATATATTTTCATTGGTGACCAGTTGCCTGCTAGCCCTTGTTCAGGTAGTTCCAGGAAGAACCTGAAATCATCTCATCTCGCCATCTCCACTAGCTCCTACTAAATTATACCTGGAGGATATTACAGTTGTGGTATTGCACAGCTGTCAGTTAACTCAGGGTCTGCCAGCAAAGGGTCTGCCTCCTAAGTGCAAAGGCCCTATGCTGAGCTTCCTTCAGTGCCCTGCAGCCTCCCCACCCACTTTTTTTTTTAATTTTAAGAATTATCTATTTTTTAAATTGGAAATCAGATACACAGAGAGGAGGATAGACAGAGAGGAAGATACTCTGTCTACTGATTTACTCCCCCAGGTAGCCGGAATGGCCAGAGCTGAGCGAATCTAACGCCAGGAGCCAGACTTTCTGGGTTCCAAGACCTTGGACCATTCCTGAATGTCTTCCCAGGCCACAAGCAGAGAGCTGAATGGGAATCGGGGATGCCAGGAATAGAACCAGCACCCATATGGGATCCCCGCAAGTGCAAGATGAGGATTTTAGCCGCTACACTACCGCACCGGGCCCCTTTCCCAACCACATTTATTTCCATCTTCCTAACTGGCCCCAGATCTGGGTAAGCAATCCACAGCTTGAATGATCAGACTCTTCAAACAGAGAACTTAGATAGCTAAGAGAGAGGAACGGGGCAAGGAATACAAAATTCAAAGCAAAGCAAACTAGTTCTATGAAGCTCAATAATGTCTTCTTGAGAGGATTTTTTTTCAAAATTTCTTAGATTAGGCTTTTTACTAATTCTTGAAGAGAATTTTTTGCAGCCTTGATTGCTTAGAGGTGATTTTGATAAAGAAACCTTACTGGTATCTGCTGCATATGTACTCTAGGGAAGGTGTCCTAACTTCTTAGTGACCTGTTAAATAAAAGGCAAAAAGTGAACCATATGAGATTCCTTTCCTGATATACTCAGTACTCCTAACATCCCAATACACTTCCAGTTTCTGTATCTTTCACCTGTTTCCTCCCAACTCTAGGGCCTGAGCCTGGCTTTGGTTCTCCTGGTTCTGGGGAGTAACTTTTTTTATCACTGGTTTTTATGCTTCAAGTTATAATTAGATATATTTGCACCATTTACAGCTAGCTAGTTGTAGCTATAGATAGTTTGGAATAGTTTATTGTGCTTACATAGAATCATCCTCATAGTAGCTAAGCTCAGTATGATTAGTTACAGTTTTAGTCGTAGATTGTTGTAGCTATGGTTACACTCAGCAGCAGTTATAGTTTATGTTAATTGTCATATGGCTGTTTATTGGAAAGTTGCATTTTATTGTAGTCATTAATTATAGTCGTTATCAATCATAACTAATAGTTCAAGTTATACTTATTAGCGTATCACAACTACTATCTAGTTGAATTTATACAGTGATTTTTATTAATTGATGATTATTTGATGTGGTCACTAGCAAGTCAATTGTATATTCAGTTTATAGTCCTTGTTGATGTAGTGACTTGTTATTTGTGGTTGGCTATTATTCTTAATCAGTGTGTTTCTATTAGACTTAATTATAAACAAGTCATTATCATTACTTGGAAAGATTATTTTTGCTGGCTTCATGCCTGATTGCTGCAGTAAGCCATGAGCATTAATTGAATTCGCTACAAACCTGTGATTGCTAACTATAATGACTAAGCAACTATGTCAAATAGACTATGAACTAGTTATGTTGACTGGTTGTAGATTCAGATTGGAGTTGATAGTTACCAGTGCTTGCAAGTTAGGGCCATAAACTGCTGAATAAGTATCGTTAATAACTGGTTGTGCTCAGCAGCAATAACCACTAATATGTAGGTATCAGTTTTGTATGTTGATGGTGTGTGAATTATGACTGACTAGTTGTCATCGCTGGTTTTTGATATTAGATATGATTCAGAGTCAAATATCTTATCTATAATTATTAACTAGTTGTGGACACTACTTGTGGATGCAAATTATGACTGCAAAGTAGTTAGGCCACGTAAATGCAGTTACCAACTTACGATCCTAACAAATATGATCACTTTTAGTTGTGCTTGCTTACTAATTAGCGCTATTGACAAGTTTGAGAAACGGGTATGGTAGATTTACTTACGGTAAGTTACAGTGTGAGTATAATTGTTAGCGACTGTTAGCAAGCTGTGGTTGCTGCTTGTGTCTGTTAGCCATTTGTGATTACCTGTAAATTTTGAAGATTTTTATGGTTATTTATCGCTACTTATAATTATGTTCAGCTATAGGCAGATTTGGTTGGATTATTTATCCCTGCCTATGTCTGCATTTATTCTTGCATATATTTAATGCATGTAGTTATAGGTATAGTTTGCTACAAGCAGTTACAATTTTATGATGGGTTTAGAAAAACTCAGGGAAAACTTTCATTATCTTCTAATTTGTATTTCAAAAGCCTTTCTTTTTGTTAAAGTTAGATATACAGAGAGGAGGAGTGACAGAGAGGAAGATCTTCCATCTGATGATTCACTCCCCAAGTGACCACAATGACTGGAGGTTCGCTGAAGCTAAGCCAGGAGCCCGGAGCCTCTTTTAGTTCTCTGAAGCAGGTGCAGTGTCCCAAGGCTTTGGCCTGTCCTCGACTGCTTTCCCAGGCCACAGGCAGGGAGCTGGATGGGAAGTGGGGCTGACGGGATTAGAAGCGGTGAACATATGGGATCCTGGTGGTTTAAAGCGAGGACTTTAGTCACTAGGTTACCACGCTGGGCCCTCAAAAGCCTTTTGAAACCTCTGTGCAGTTGTAGATTGTTAGAATGTTTGAATTACGGAGAGTCAATTTGTAATCTCACAGAAATATCTTCAGGTATTCCACAGATTTCATGAAGAAAATCTGTACTATTTCACAGAATTCAGTTGACTCTTGATTCCAACTTCTTGCTAATGCAGATTCTGGGAGGGTGAGATGATGGTTGCTGAAGAATGTGAAGCCCTGCCTGCCACATGGATATATAAATGCACATAGTCTTCCAGCTTCAGCTCAGCCTCAAGCCCCAAGTGTTGGGGACATTTGGGGAGTGCAACAATGGATAGAAACTTTATGAATCTCAAGTTTATCTCTCTCTCCCTCTCATCTCTGTGTGTCTCTCTCACATACACACATGCAAACACACACATCTTACAAATTAAGAGGGTTATTTTGTGAATCTAGTCAAAATAGATTTCATAGGAAGAACTTCTCTGTTTCTCTTTTCTAGCTTGCTTATAAGGGCTTACATTATTTGCAGACGTTACACGTATAAAGTAGAAGTGATGATCTTTCTTGCCATGTGAGAGTCTAAGCTTGCCATCCAAAACATAGAAAACAATCACGTATGCTATGCTGATTTGTGAATTTAACAAATCAACACTTTCACCCTCACGTTAGCCACAATGCCCAGATAAAACTGCTACCAATATATTGAACTTATTTTCAACACAAATACTAGTATTGTCTGAAGTCGGCTTATTGTCTTTGCTTGTCACTCATTTTCTTTGTGTATTTCTGCATCCAGCTGTTGCAAGTCAAACTTTCAAGAAGAAAAACATCTAAAGTTGACTGCTGTGTAATTTATACTTCTCATTTTCAGGCCTCACAGCAACAGGCCCTGTTAAATAATATTATTGAAATATTTCTTCCAAGTTAATACCACTGTCTGCCTCCCAAGGAAGAGTGAGTCTCCATTCAAATAATAAGCATTGGCTGTCAAGCCTCCTCTCCAAGCCTTGTACATTTATAGACATTTCAAATTCAAGATTGTAGCAAACAGAAGCCTTGGATTACCCACTTTGTTCATCACCCTGTGAACAGCATAAAACACAGCACACACTAAATACATATCTGAAATAGTTCAATCTGATGACTGCACATTTTCTCACAGGATGAATATAGCATTTTCCATCATTTTTTTCTGATAAAATATACACTCAGCCCTCTATCTCAGTTTTTCTTTATTTTCCTCAGTATATTGTGTTATTTGTCTTGCATACTCTGTGCTTTTGTGGAGATTCGGCCTAGGGCCTGACTTTTAACTTCCTTGGGGTAGTGGTCTTGGTTGTCTATAACCTTCTCCCCAGTTCATTTTACCAAACATTTCGAAGTCACTATTTCAACGGAATTAATGGCTATTTTGTCTGCCATAAAAATGATTTACCTAGCTCTCAGGGGTCTGCACTGAGTCTAATAACTTAACACTCACTGAATAGAACATGAAGTATGTAGATACTTTAAATATTTTTGTTTAAAGAGGTTTAAAAAAGCTCATAGACATGTAACCACAGAATTAAAATCTTAAACCAAATCTGAGTGACAATAAAATTTGTTTTCTATCACTACACAGTTCTCCATTTATAAATGAGTGAGCACAATGCAAATAACCATGTCTTGTCTGACATGTGAGTGCATGCTTCTATTGCACAACTTAACAATATATGAAAGCACTGAGCAAGTGTCCCATATACACAGCTCGATTTGAAGCAGCCACTTCGAGATGGAAGCATTTGATATTTTCCCAAATAAATTGTATAAGAAAAATCAATCCATTTCTGCCACAAAATTAAAAAGAAAATATTGATATATAAAATAAAAGTCATAGTTGTGATACAGCTAGATAATTGCCTCACTTGCCCCTGAAAATGCACTATTGAAAAATGAAGTGAAGTAACTTCTTGAAAAATTCCTCGCTCATATGGAGACTGCTTTACTTAAAGGAAGAAAATTCCCAGGAAAATCATCTATAACTGTGAGTATCTTGAAACTGTACCAACATGATGAGTGGTAACGATGCTGAGTTTGAAAGTATCTCTATTTCAACACGATGCTCTAGAATCATTGTGTTCCACTGGAATGTGTCATACTGAAAACATGTAGTTTCTGTTCCTTTGATTTCCTTATAACTGTATTTCTCTTTCTTTTTTTTTCACTCCATATCACTACCTTTTTATGTGTCTGGTATATCATTAGCACACATTAAAACTTGGCAAAATGACAAATTCTGAGAAACATGAGAATAAATGAATTTTGGTAAATTTTCTACTATAAAAGTTAAAATAGGAGAAGGGTAGATTGGTAGGTGGAATGGTGAGGGTTTTCAAACTATAGAAATGAAAATGTCTATGTAAAAACAGCTTCTGACAATTTTCTACCTATTCATTCATGAATAATTTCATATTTAGTCTTGAAGAATAGAAGCCAATTAATTAAATATTTTCATCCAATTATTTTTAAGAGTCTCATTATATTCCATGTAGAGGTAGAATTTCTCAGGTTGCATAATTAGCAAGTGACAATGCCCAGATACTTTCTCTATTTGTACTACATTTTGTACGAAAACACATGGGAGGAAGGGTCTTATTTGGCATGAAAAGATTAAGCCACTCTCCAAGGAGAAGATAACATTTAACTAGCAAAGTATAAAAATGTATTTTCGAAGAGATCAGGTCAGGGAAAGATGGTTAAAATAGGTGTGTGTCAAAGCTAAATAGTGACAGTTTGGTATGGTCATTCCAGGATATCAAAGAGCAGATGTCATTGAATTCTACGTTGCACATGTGAAAGCTGTGCCTCACGGTGCTGTAGAGGCTGTTTTATATTCTGTTATGTTTGTGATCCCCAAAATGCATGTGCTGAAATCCTAATTTTCAAGTGTATGTGTGTGGAGAGAAGACTCTGAAAACACGAAAGTCCTAGGATGCACGCATGACACTTCCAAAATAATACAATGATTTCCAGAAACAGAGCTTGAGTGGAAGGAAATCTATAAAATGCATGAAAAATGATTAAGATAATGTGGGAGAGAAAACTCAGTGAAATGCAACAGAACAGCATAGACTGTGTCCTTGTTAAAGACGCCTAAGGAACTCCTTACCTTTCCCACCATGCAAGTATAGAGATGAAGAGTATGAACCAGAAGTGGGCCTTCACTGCCTCCACACATGCACATAGTAATTTGCTGGATGCTTGATCTTATGTGATGTAACTTATAGAACTATAGGAAATGTGTTAGTGTTATTTAGAACTTCCCCAGTTTATGGCTTTTTTAAGAGCACCTTGAATGGACTGAGACAATTTGAGAGGACTAAATTGCATAATACAAAGCCAAGTTAAGAGTTTAAATCTCCTTTGTAACAGGTATCCCTTGAAAGATTTTGATCAGGGAAGTGAAAGAATAAGGCTTATATTTTGGAGATATCTGGCTCCAATGTGGAGACTGAAAAAGAGGAAAGATGACCTAAAAAGCTACAGAAACAGAGCAGACAAAGGACAACTCAGCAGCGAAGTAAGGGCAGTAGTGGAGAGAAGCGAGAAAACTAAGAATTTGAAACACAGAATTAATAAGATGGGGTGAATGGATTTGTGAAAAAATATATAGGGGGAGTGTAATTGAGGGTAAATCAAGTTAAGATTGACAGGATCATCAGGGTGAGTATTGGCATCATTTGACAAGAAAAATAATACATAAATAGAAGTAGGTTCAGAGATGATGAGGGTGCAGTTTTGAGAGAAGAACCGCATCAAACTGAGGATCTGATTTTGTTTAAACCCAATTTTGGCCTTAGAACTTGGTCAAGTTATTCAGCCACCTTCAGCCTCTGGTTTTCATTTGTATTTCTTCTAATTATTACAGTTTCCTCCAAACATTGATAGAAGGTTTAAGTGAGGAAATATCTATTACATGTTTGTACAATATCTATTGCTTAGTAGAAGCTAAAAGTGTAAGTTGTATTCATTGCTGTTGAGATTTCAAGAACACATCAGACCAACAATTCTGCTGAAATCAGCCTCGCCCTGCTCTGGTGAGTTAGGCTTCCCTTTGAGCCTTGGAATACACAAAGATATTGAGTCATTGATTTGTTTTTAAATTATTTCTGTAAGATAAAATATTTTTCTTCATTAAAGCCAGAAAATAATTCATCCAAAATTTGAAAATCACTAAAAGAACAGAAGAATATAGTTGGAATTGCATGAATCTTCACTACATACATACCATAGCTAACATTTGGTGCTATTCCTTCCGCCCCCCAGTTTTAAATGGATGCTTTTATGTTAATCTGTGTCTGCATTCTCTTGATGGCTTCAGACTGCTTCTGTTAATTTAGGTGTTACAGAGATCCCTAATTTATTAATTCTCAAATACTTTCTGGTTTTCCAAATTTACTCAATCTTTTAGATGAACCTTTATATTTTAGTCAAATTATATAAATACACTTTCACTTTTTTTCCTGGAATAATATCAAAATTTCAAAAGTAATTTGTAAAGAATGGATATCTATGCAATACAGTCTAATAATCAAGGGCGATTATACATATTTTTTAAACAAAAATGCAAGACTTGGGTTATAACTGTAGTACATGATATGATATTCAGTTTCTCTAAAACTAAATTTCCTTAGCTGTGACACTGTATTTAACTCATCTGATTGCTGAGAGGATTGCATGAGTTTAAAAAGGTGGTTTAAAGATGTTCTTCTAAACTAATTGGAAACACATCTAGCTCACATTGAGAGTTCAAAAACTTTGTTGTCATTTTTACTTATTTCATTAAAAATATTTTCAACTGCAATCAAGGAATGAGATTCAGTAGTTCAATTATGAAAACAATACACTCAGAATATTTTCAGTTGAGATAACCATTTATTTTGTGTATAGTCTTCAGGAAAATTTTGTGACTGAAGTGTGGTGACAAGTTTGGACCAAACTTAATATAACATTCTCAATTGCCGAATGAATATGCCTAGTGTTTCATCATTACATGTACTGTGCCTATTGGATAAGAATATCCTTAGTTATGGGGGCAATAATTTGATTCACTTTATTCCTGATTTTATAAAAATGTTTAATAACTGGTTATCAATATGATCATATTTTCTAAACACCTGTTCATTCTCTGTCAGTTAACTCATATTATATGGCCATATATGTTCTTACTATAAAACCCCATTCTCTCTATCCTCTGTAGTCTGTCCACTTATCTAGCTAGCTTGGAAAAAGCCATCAGAAGGGTGTGACTGGTAAGTTTTTATTTTCATACTAAAACTCAAAAAGGTGGTATCATCACCTCCTTGCTATTTTTATGATAAAACTGCAAATCCATAGGAATGGAGATTGGCAGGTCTGGGGGAGAAAAAAAGCCTTTTCCACCTTCTAAAAAGACTTTACCATTTCCTTGCTGGTCTCCTGATAAAACTGGGAAGTTGCAGGCAGAAGCAAACATCTTACATGCTTCTGAAAGAACTCGCTGTTTCTCACCTCACCAGGAAGCCAGCCTTATCTACAAATCATTTTATATGCTGTGGTCTATGTTTGGGCATAATATTTCTTTCCTGACTCTTGTCTCTTTTTAAAGACATTTTAGGCACCAACATTGACAAGACTTAAGTGGCAATCTTTATTCAGAGGGTGAAGAGCACAAACATAGGTGGGTCATGGTCAAGGAGAGTGAGCCACGAAAGCAAGGAGTAAAGGAGTAAGATTGCTACTTTCTGTCCTCAGACTCTATTTGTCAGAAGTAAGAGAGCAGGGGGACACATGTGACAGTAAGAACGGGAGATGAAGAGCATCTTGGAGAGCTCAGGAGAGAGCAACAGAGCAGAACCCTCCCTCACAAGGGCTTTAAAGAGGCTTGGGAGGGTAGTGTTTAGACAGCAAAGCAACAGGTTCCAGGTAATAGTAGGTAAGCATCATCTGACTCAGGTGGGCAGAAAGGCTTACATAGGCAGGGGAGGTCTAGCTTTCACCTTGAACTAGCTTCCCGCCCAAGTCCATATCAGAACTCCGTGCTGTTACTAACTTCAGAAATTCATCTGGACTTCTTTTTGTCACTCCAGACTTTCACGGATAACCCAAAAGCTGCTTGCCTTTTTTTCCCCTTAGATTAAGTTGATAATAATACCAGGAGGCTAATAAACATAACCCTGTTGCTTGCTTCATCGGCACCTATACTAACACTGGAATGGTACAAAGAAGATCTGCATGGCCGTTGTGAAGGATGACACACACAAAAATGAGCTCAGGATTTAGGAAAATGGCCCATTGAGAAAAGGTCTGAAAGGCCCCGTGTTGGTGTGCAGGTGACTTTACAGAGAGCATTGAATCCGGAACTCTGGAGAAGCTTAGCATTCAGATTTCCAGGAGAGAAAGACAGAAGATAAATGCAATAATGGTTTTATTTAAGCCCATCAATTGGCTGACATAAGGCTTCATGAAGATGGCAGATGTAACTTGAGGGGGTGTGTATTTTTAGCACTGTACATGGTGCTTTCTATTTCCAGATGTAATCCAACTGGTCCGAAAATTTTTGACTGGAGAGGAATTCATATTTGGATGAGTTACACACAAAAATGAGGATTATTTTCACAAGTCTGAGCTATTATTATCTCGAGACTGAAACATTCCAGAAATATTTTACAGCATTTTCCTGTAATTCGATTTTTTCAGAAATACAGCATTATTGCAATGCTATTATTTGGCTAAAATTGATAGGATGTATTGAATAAAGAATAGTTACCATGTGAAAGGCAATCCTGTAAAAAAATGAGCTTAATTGTTTTTGTCAGCTTCCAGTTAAAGCAACAGTGATTCTTAGTGGACACGTAATCATTTAGCATCAGGAAATCTGATGCATCTACTTTTTCACACCGATAAATGCTTTGCTTGCCTGATTGTCTCACTGGATTTAGGAATGGTAACAGAATATGGAAGGAATTAGGTGTTAGCCTGCAGGGAAATGTTTCTGGAGTAGCTCAGGTATGGGACAAGCCAGAACTTCCTCTGGCTTCATTTTGGAACTTGCATTGAAATCAAGTTAATTCTTTTTTTTTTAATTGTACTTCTTTCTATTATTGTCATTTTATGATACAGTTCCATAGGCCCTTGGATTTCCCTTATCTCCTCCCTAATTCCCTCCCCCCCCCACTGAGTTCCCCTATATCATTAACTGTAGTATAGCTCTTCACACACAGTCATATGTCCATCATTGTGGCATGGACAATGGCAGAGGGTCCAGCATCCTGTTGTCAAGATATAGTAAACAGTTTCATTGTGAGTCCATCTTTGGTCTGGAAGTAGAGATGCATAGTGCATTGTATCCTCACATCTGGATATAATAGCCTTCATTACACAGTTACTATACCTCCTCTTAAATGAAAAGCCACAATACAAAATGAACAACAGGAAGAAAAATAGGAAATAAAATTCTTCCACAGTAAAGAAAAGTTAAAAGAATATCCCTCTTCCAAACCTGCCCTACAACTGATACTCAAAGATTTTAATCTTGAGAGAAGAGGAATAGTGCCTACCAAAACCAAAGGCAAATGTGAAGAACATCCCAGTAAAATAACAACGGAAGACTAAATCAATGAACAACCCATTCCTAAAATGACAGAACCAAATTACCACCCATTCATATCAACCCTGAATTTAAACTCATCAATCAAATGTCATAGATTTAGTAGACTGGATGAAAAAACCAAACCCATCTATTTGTTGCCTACAGGAGACACATTTCACCAACAAAGATCAGTAGAAAATACATCTCATGGATTTTTATTTTTATTTTTGTTAGCTTCAACTCTTCAAAACACTTTCTTCTCATTAAACTCCTCGGTCACTCATAGATCACATAGTAGCATCATTTTCTTCAAGAAAATTCTTGATTTTCTTTTTCATTTCTTCAGTGACGCTTTAGTAATTCAGTAGCATGTTATTTATCTTCATGGTGTTGTTAACTTCTACTTTTTTTCTTTCTGTTGTTGATTTTGTTTTGTTGCTTTTCATTTAACTGGATGTATAATAGCAGTGTAATGGAGACTATCATATATAGCAGCATATAATTTAACTTCATGGCATTGAAATCAAGGTAATTCTAAATAACTCATCTAATCCACCAATTATGCAACAGACAGGAGTAGAAGTGAATTTCAAAGTGAATATGTTTCAGAGAAGGAAGGGCTTTTGATTCCTTTTCTTATTGTTTCCAATATTACAGGCATGTTTTGTCACTTTTGTATTTCTTGGCCAGGTAGACAAACTTTAATGAAATTTAAAGCGAAATTCTGCTCTTTAACAATCACTCAGAAACTTGTCTTTCACAACCAGCTTTTTAGTCTACTGTTGTCAGTCAGGAGAAAAAAAATGCATTAATAATAAAAAACATGTATGGTTTTAATGATAGATTTGAAAAAGTATATTCCAGAAGATTTCACTAAAGGACAGTGTATCTGATATGTCAGATAACATAATTAACATAAGGACAGTCAAATCATATCATGCCTATTATAAAAATATTCCTTCTGTCTATCACCTTACATTTCTGCCTGCTCTTAGCTTCCGGTTGAATTACGTCCTCCTTTCTTTTTTCCCTGTTTCTGTTTGGCAAGTCTCATTTTAATTACATAGAGAAATCTCTATGCATTTTTTTTTCTCCCAGAAGTCTCTTAATTCTGAATACAAAATAAAATGTAAGCACTGATTCAAAATCAGTCCTAGCTCTGTTCCTCTGAGTTCTGTTTCTTCTTCAACTTCTATTTGTTTAGGACTTCACAATAAAATTTTATTTGCATGAAGTTTTTGAAAATAAAACAGTCCATGGACCTGTAATCAGAAAAGAACTGCACATCTTTTCCAAAATCACATATCCTAATTTACGGATGTGTAATGCTTTAGAGTTTACCTGGTGGAGTTTTAACAAAATTTCTGGAATATTAGTGCAGGCATTAGGGTCAACCTCCATTTTTCATTGGGAGAACTCTATAATAGTTTGAGAAGCCATTTTACACTAGAATTAAGGGAGGTAAGTGATTGGTTTTCTTTACAAATTAAGTGTGTGACTGAGCCAGGACTGGAACCAAAGACTCCTAGTTCCACAAACCTTCCTTTTTCATATTCCTTAAATGTTAAATAGTATAATTAGAGCAACATTTTATCAGTTCAATTATATAACTTAAGCAGTTCATGTTTTCAAAACACATCTTCTCTGCAGTTGTGAGCATTGTAAACAGATAACCAGAAAATCAGGACTTTCATACAGGTGGCATTTGAACCAGTGACAAGAAACACATCCAATGGACAATAAATACCTCTGCTTTAACTTCCTCTTTTGCTGTTGTTATTACATCCTGGAGAGAAATTAACATCATTGTGAACCTGATGATGGCAATAAGTGGAACGTAATATCAGATTTAAATGTAAACCAGAAACCTGGAGATGGATAACTCAACTGTGGGCCAACTGAAGATTGAAGAACATCTTGTTAGCTGCCATCGTGTAGCTACGGCAAACATTAAGCAGGAACTAATAAAAGGGGAAACAGTGAAAAAACACCTTCTACTCCCTAGGTTATTTTACTATTCTCTGTTTTCCACACAGAGGTGTTATTTGTCTTAAAAAGGAATGCAAATGTTTGAATGGCTGAGCTGTGAACTGAACGTGATTGTACAGCTAGAAAGCACAATGTTCTGTATGTACCGCGTGGACTCAGGAACAGACCTGGTTTTAAAGGCTGTCTGTATAATTTTAAATTTATGTAATTGTGGCTAAATCATTTACTTTTCTATGTCATTTTTTCCTTATCTCACAAATGTGTGTAATAAGGACTGAGTCAGAGATAACCTTTTAAAAGTTATTCTTTATTTTATATAATATATTTCACATTTTCCACATATACATTTAGAAACACAGAGGTTCAAGCCTCCACCTTTCAGCTCCTGCCTCCCTATCTCCCTGTTTTTTCCCAAATTATTACCATGGATTATTTATTCCAGGCACAGCAACAAACTTAATCGTCCAATATTTAAAGGTATCATGACATAGCAAATACGAAAAGGAGAAAGAAGTAAAACTAGATGTAATAAAAGTGAACTAAAATAAAAACAGAAATCCCACTATTACAGAGGTAATCTTTTTTTTTTTAAGATTTGTTTGCTTTTATTACAAAGTAAGATATACAGAGAGGAGAAGAGAAAGAGAGGAAGATCTTCCGTCTGCTGATTCACTCCCCAAGTGACCACAACCTCAGGAGCTGAGCCGATCCAAAGCCAGGAGCCAGGAACCAGAAGCCTCACCCAGGTCTCCCACGCAGATACAGAGTCCTAAGGCTTTTGGGCCATCCTCTGCTGCTTTCCCAGGCCACAAGCACGGAGCTGCCAGGATTAGAACCAGGATTAGGGAAGCAGGGCTGCAGGGGTTATAACCAGAGCCCATATGGGATCCTGGTGCTTGCAAGGCTAGAACTTTAGCCACTAGGCCACCGTGCGGGTCCCACAGAAAAAAATCATGTTTGTCTATGTCACTTTGACAGTCTTTCTGAGCTTTAATGTTTATGAATATGTTAAAAGCCGATCTTAACATGGGTGTGTGGTGCTGTTATTATTTATAATATCGATAAATACTGGTTGATTGCTATTACTTATTCATCAGTTGTCACATGTCAGGCAATATTCCAAGCTCTGTCTGCATTAAGTTCATTTATTCCTTAAAATATTTTCTACATAGCAATTTTACTGGTGAGAAAGTTGAGGCATGGAGATGTTAAATTACTTGTTCAAGTTAAGGAGCTATTAAATGATAGAGCAAGTTTTTAATCTCAGAAAACCTCTTTTTTAGTGGTTACTTATTTTTATTTACTTAAAACAAGAGAAATGAAAGATTATATGTGGATTTATTGAATTTTGCATGTATATTCTGATGTGACGGTAGAATGACTATACGAAGTTCACTGTTACATGTTTTTTTCACATCGTCTGTTGGTTTGATAGTACGACAATAGGGACCTCATAGAAAGAGTTTTGAATTGGTTATTCCTCTTCAATTTTCTGAAAGATGTAGTGACAAATTAGTCTGTTAAAATCTGCAGATTTTAAGCCCAGCGCAGTGGCCTTGAAAGCGCCAGTATTCCATATGGACAAGGGTTCTAATCCGAGCAGCCACACTTCCCATCCAGCTCCCTGCTTGTGGCCTGGGAAAGCAGTACAGGATGGCCCAAAGCCGCAGAGTTCCTGGCTTTGGATAGGCAGAGCAGGTCACTTGAGTGAATCAACAAATGGAAGATCTTCCTCTCTGTTGCTCCTCCTCTCTGTATATCTGACTTTGCAATAAAAATAAAATAAATCTTAAAAAAATTGCCGATTTTGATCCACTGTTTATCTATCTATCTATCTATCTATCTATCTATCTATCTATCTATCCGTCCATCTAAGAAGCAGAGGCAAAATGAGAGAGAGACAAACATGTAGGCAGACCATGAGAGAGAACACACGTATCCACTCATTCACTACATAGACAGCTGGACCTTGTGGCATAACTTCTAAGTTAAATGTTTGACCACATATGCTGTGTTTTAATTTTCACTTACTTTAACTGTTTTCTAATTTTGTTTGTGTTTCTTTTTGGAATGACTAATTTATTAAAAATACTTTATTTCCCAGCAATTGTGGATTTTATAGATATATCTTAGCAATCAATTTTGTATGGTTTTTATTCTTTTAAATCTATGAAACAGGTGTCTCTCTCTCCCTCCCCTTTTGAGAGGCACCCCACCTCCTGTCTTCCTTTCTGGAGGTGACTTCCCCTTCCCTCCCTTCCCTGCTCACCTGGCCCCTTTGCAAATAAACTTTTCTGTTTGCAAAAAAAATTATGAAACATTTTTATAGCCCAGCATATAATCTTTTGTGCTAATTATTCTCTATACACTTAAAAAGAATGGGCTCTGTATTTTTAGTGGTTATATTTTTCTGTAAAAATAGATTAGAGTTAATTCTTTGGTGATATTAGTTAAGTAATCTATAATCTTACTGCCATTCTGTATTTTTATCATTGGTGGTGAGAAGAACATTGGTTTTAAATAAATTTATGTATTTTTCCTTGAAGTTCTACCAGTTTGTGCTACATGTATGCTAATGTTCCATGATGCAGTGTATATGTATTTAGCATTTTAGTTGCTCTTAGTGGATTCCTCCCTGACTCATCATGAAATGCCTTTCTTTGTCCTTAGTGCATTTTTTCTCACATCAATTTGAGTAGTTCAGATTTCTTTTTGCACTATAACCTTGATAAATGTGTTCCAATTTTTTATTTTTAACATGTAAATGTCATAAGAAATGAATTGCATTTTTAGAAGCTGTGTACTTAATCTGTTTTTTAACTAGTGTGTACTCAAATGATTTTTAATTATGGTGTCTGGACAAACTACATTGTGTAAGATTTCATATGTTTATGGATTTTCTGTGGCCTGTTCTGACACATGTAATTTTTCAATGATGTTTTAATGAAACCAACAGTTGTTTTCCTTTCTGTAGATTAAGAATTTTGTTTGATAATAGAGGTGAAGGAAAAACATTGGGAGACAATCTGAAGGAGCTGAGTGCATCAGTGGACACCTGGGCTTGTGTCTAACCTTGGAACACCAAGTGGCAGTCCAAAATCCACAGGGCTATCTCTCCTTTGTGGTTAAAAATAGCAGAAGAGAGTGTCCTTGGCCTCAATGCTATCTCTTCTTATGCTTTCCTTGAGTTGTGATAACAGACCAAAGCATATCAAGACACCGTGTTAATATCTTCTCTTTTACTTTTTTTTTTAGTTTTGCTAACATAAGAATATTCATTTTAAGAATTGCTAGCTTCAAATAAGATATGAATTAATGAAAGTCTTTGTGTGATATTTGCGTTATTTTGAGGTATAAAAGGCTCTGCATTCTTAAATAAAATACATCATCCTGAAAGTGTGAATGATGGCTGCAGTATAGAATAATGAAATCGTTTCTCTGTTAAGCTGCTTCTAGTTGTCTGACAACAATCCCTGCCCTTGCGGGAGGACTGTTCTTTCCCCTGCACCTACTTTGCAGTAACTGTTTCTTAAGTCTTTTGCCAGTCTTTTGGTTTGGATCAATTGGATTGATGATGAACATAAAGTAAGAAAGATTAAAACGTTGCATCTTGCTGAGGCCTTCCATGTCCTCACTCATGGAAAGTGTATTATTTTTCACTTGTTTTCAAAGAGGCTGCAGATGTGTTGCTCTCCACTTTCAGAGCGCTGATTTCTGTTTCTCAGAAATCTCAGGATATCCAAAAGGAAATTCTCATTTAGATTATTTGTTTGGGATCTGAGGATCACATTATCTGTTTCTCAGGTTCTAGAATTTTCTCAAGGTTCTAGAATTTGGTTTCCTATTCCTCCAGTACTAAGAACAAAGGCTTCAGCTTAAGTGTTATTCCTGGAGTGAAGAGAGAACAGGATTTTTGTACATTTTCAAATAGATGCTGAGCTGTGTTGACCTGAATTGTCTCCACACAGTCATTTAAGGAAGTGCTTATGCTCTGTGAGCCAGGAAGGAGACCAGTGATGCTCTGGCACTGGCATGTTTGCCAGACAGAGTGTTTTCATACTGTATCCGAGGAGCCTGGCTTTCCTATACAGTGTTCCCAGATGTTGTAGGGGAAGGAGACACAGGGAAGTCTAGGAAGTCTGGGAAGTAGTTGTGTTGCTTGATCTATCCAGTAAAATCTTCCTTTATCTTTCTAGGGAAAACGAAAGCTTAGGAGGCAGCATCATGACAAATCGTGCTGAAATGTGGCCTGTGATGATGGAATCCCATGTGGAGGACAGTTCTAGCACCAGCTGTTCTGCTTCCTATCCAGCTCCCTGCTGATGACCTTGGAAGAGAACAGAGGATGGCCCATGTTCTCCAATACAGGCAGGAAACTTGGATGAATTTCCTGGCTTCTTGCTTTTGCCTGGCCCAATTCTAGATATTTTGACTACATGGGGCATGAACCAGTGGATGAATATCTCTTTCATTGCATCTCTTTGCCTATTTTTAACTCCTCTTTTCAAATAAATAAATAGAAAAATGGAAAGAAAAAGACTTGGCTGTATTTTAACATTTTCAATTGAGTAGAATATGAAGTAAGTTTGGGATTCACAGTCATTAGTCTAAAGCCAGTGAGACCCGGAGCGGCAATGTTTCGTGAAGACAGGTAAAGGGAGAGTGGTGATTGTTTCCTAAATGAAAGCGCAGTATTTCATTGCAGGTGCAGCGATCCTTCAAAGAATCGTAGTAAGCTATAGCTCATCTGGCTTCTCTGTATTGGCCAATGTGGAAGACAGAGTTTGTGGATTTTGATAGAAACAGGATGTAAGGAAAAGAACTGCTACTTATCACACTAGTCTACCCACTTCCATCTTGTTCTTTCTGTTTGTCTATCTTAGTTTCTTCTATTTTCTCTGCAAGCATGGTGGAATAGTATGTTGACCAGGTGGTAGGACTTTGTGGAACATTTAAAATGTAATTATGAGTGGTTTTTAAAGTATAAAATAATCCCATAAAAACCATATCTTTCATAACAGAGTTAAATAATTTTACTTTATCCTAAGTCTTATGAATCCATTTGGTCAATTCTGCTCTAGAAATATAAAGAACCAATTAATCAAATTATTTTCTTGGTAAGACTTTTATTCCAATAACAATATTTAAGGGAGCCTGAGGTGGAAAAGAACTTAGATCTAAATTTCTTCTTATCAGTTATCCTCAGTAGGTTGTTCGTGGTGGGCTTGACTAGGTCTCAATGGGTAATGTCAAATTCAGTTACAGGACAATCTGAAAACTATTGTATAATTCTCTTAGAGAGTCAAATTTCTATCTTTTGGACTTTCTCCCTTAAACATTTATGACAATAGAAAAATACCCTTTTCTACAAATCTTATGCAACTCTTGTCATTGTATTCAGTGTCAAGATATGTGTATTGCTGTACCTTTTCAAGATTGCTAGTCCAATCACCTATTAGTTCACCTAGAAATCTTGTAAATTGTTGGAAAATGCTAAACCAATATCATACTCCAATGTCCACTTTTACATTGTATATATTGATTAAGAGAAATGAGTGAGAGAGATGTGATAATAATATTTTCTAGATTTCTGGCTTAACTAGGTGAATAAATTGTGTTTCCATTTGTTGAGACAGAAAGCAGAGATGGGGATCTTGGCTTAGGACAAAGATATCCCTTCAGTTTTGACAGAACCAAGTCAGGTATGTCTCGTTACAATTAGCTTTCCAGCAGTATATTGTAGAGTATGGCAGGAGAACATGTTTCAATTGGTTTTTTAAAAGCAAGGGTCACAGAATCTTGCCAAGAGATATTGTACTTGGGTAAATATGTCATTGATTCTTTTATCCTCCACTAAGAGTTTCGATGTTGCTTTGGCTAGTATCACTGAATCCCTGGCTGCCTCTCTTTCTTGGCATAAGAAACTCTCAAAGCAAAACTACTAGCTCATGCAGCAAAATTCTAAAAATCAATCAATAATAACAAGCATCATACTATCTGAACAACACTTGGAAACAAAAATCAGGCAAAACTACTCTATTGGATGGAACACATTGTGCAACTACTTCAACACTTCAATATCACCAGAAAAAAGAATGCAAACTTAATAGCAATGGGAAATATTTGAATATATTTTTTACTAAAAGCAGAGTGGTACATAATCATTTTTGAATATTTGATGATTATAAAAAATTCTACTTTTCTAATAAAAGAATGATAGTCATTTTCAATGTATGAAATCAGGGAGATAGAACTCAAGAGTTTAAAGAAATGTATGTGAGAAATAACATCAAAACATCAAAAATGAGTTAATATCAGGATGTTGTCAGAATTATTTGCAAAAATAACATGGAATCTTTTAAAAATTACTTAAAATTAAAATAAAAAGACAAGTTAATATTTCCTTTTTCTTTTTTGGTAATAGGCTTACTACTTACTTCCTTTGACTTTTTCATTCGATTAATTCAGAAAATTTGTCAATAGGTCCTAAGGCTTATTTTCATGCTCTGTGGCTCAAGAAATGGAAAATCATGTAATTCTTTCATCTAAAATGATTACATGCAAATCACTGGAAAGATCTAGGTCTCTGTTTTAAGTCATAGATATTGTAGAATACATTGGTAAATAAAAATGGAGAGGGAGTCCTGAAATGAAACCTATACTGAGAAATCTAGTTGTTCTTTAGGATATAGAGTATAGGTAATTATTATTTGTGGCATATCATAGAATTGCAAACAGGGAAACATTTTATTTCTACTCAACCACACAAATGTATAAAACTTTAGGAATCCAAGATCTGTTACTTGAATTCAGAATGAATAGTTGACCTACTAATACTTACCATTCTCAACCTTTCCATCAAATATTTAATGAAATGGACTATGTTTATATTCACACTAGCTACTATTTCATCATTCACTGAAGTGTGTATATGGAATGGAAATTAAAATATAATTCAAACAACATAAGCCCCCTTTCCTCTAATATATACATACAGGGCATAATGTGTATGTCTTAACTTATTTAGATAAATGTTTCTTTAACTTCTCATGTACAAATATAAATTATTTTAATTTTTCGTATTGTCTTAAATTAATGTCCTCCAATGATGTCTATGACTCAGGTGTATCTACAGTGCCTCATCTAATTCACAGTCTGACTTTTTTTGCAAAATAACAAATGATTTACAGCTGCCTTGCATTTTGCTGAGAATAAATAGAATGCTTCTCCGAGAAACAAATCTCTGCTTTTCTTAAACTACCAAGGCATGCTGAAAATGAGAGATGAAATTTTCAGTACATGATAAAGTAGATCCTTGCCTACTTATCTTGGAGGTAATATCCAAATAAGCAAGAATATTATTCCAGAGTGAATCACATGGCCTTTTGTAGCTTTTCAGATTGAAGACGTATCTGATTAACTAAGCCTCCAGGAGAATCAGTCTAATGGTAGGCTGCTTCTCATATAAGTCTGAGGTATTCTTCACGAAATCCCACAGGATCCAGAAAATACTAAATATAAAACACATGTGTGATTTAATAACATAGACTACTTATAACCTACCTCTGTGTATTAAAGAGTATTTTTTAAAGTTTTAGTTGAGAATCAGAGTTACAGAGAGAAAGAGAGGAAGATACAGAGATAGAGAGATCTTCCATCTGCTGATTCACTCCCCAAATGGCCACAATGGCCAGAGCTGGACTGGTCCAAAGTTGGGAGCTAGGATCTTCTTCCATGTCTTTCATGTGGGTGCAGGGACCTAAGGCCTTGACCATCCTCTGCTGCTTTCCCAGGCATTAACAGAAAACTGAATAGGAAGTGGAGCAGCCAGAACTAGAACCTGCACTCTTATGGGATATCGGTAATGCAGACACATTAGCTTCTGCTACATGAGCATGTCGGCTCTCATATCCTACTTTTCCAGAACCATTTGAGTTACCCTTATAGAGTCTGCTCTTGGTGCATTTGAACTGCTCAAAAAGGAATGATCCTTTCTTAAAAGAAACAAGAAGACACAGATAAGTTGTTAGGAAGATCAGGTGCCCCATATGGCTGAGAAGGAGAAAACACATAGCCTTGAAATTAGTCTGGCTGGCAAGAGGTTTAATTCCAAAGAGAAAATCTGAGCAATTGGGCACTGGAGTTCCTATCTCAATTATGTCTCTCTGTGAATTTCTGTTTTATTCTGAAAGAATGCCAAAAAATGTAACAGAGTTTCTGACACTCTAATGGGAATAGGAATAGCTCCCCTTAGACAGTAAATGCAGAAACAACAAATAAGAGATGACCTACAGAACAAAGAACAAAGTTGTTATTGTATATTAAACATTGTTCAACCTCAAGTAAGGAAGTAACTGAATTTGGAATTACAATATGTAAGTCTTCCTTTATTAAATTTAGCAAAACATTAAAAAAAAAACCCAACATCTTTGTTACCTGAGGAAGGGGGTGAGATGAGGACACTTTCATGACTTGTGATGTGTATGTGGGACTGATATCTGCAAAAATGTATCAGAGTCCATAAAACATTCAGTTTTGGGGACTTGGAATTTAAGACTGGTTTAGCTGGAAAAAGTCACATATTAGGTGTGCTACTCATCAGCACACAAGAGGCTATCCCTAGCCAAGAGGCAGTGAAACCAGGTCCTGTCAGGATATCTGGATCACATTGCTTTCTGTGTCTGAAAGAATTCAGTGCTATTGCTGCTGCACTTAGGTTCCAAGGTATTTTTAGCTTTTGTTAAAAAAACATATTTTATTTTGTTTTATGATTTAGTTCCATAGACTCTGGGTGCCTTTAGCTTTGAAATATTATTTTAAAATCTGAAAGTGAGGGCCCTGCACAGTGGCCTAGCAGCTAAATTCCTCACCTTGAACAGGTCAGGATCCCATATGGGCGCTGGTTGTAATTTCGGCAGCCCTGCTTCCCATCCAGCTCCCTGCTTGTGGCCTGGGAAAGCAGTAGAGGACGGCCCAAAGCCTTGGGACTCTGACCCATGTGGGAGACCTGGGTGAGGCTCTGGGCTCCTGGTTTTGGATCAGCACAGTTCCAGCTGTTGCTACTGCTTGGGGAGTGAATCAGCAGATGAAAGATCTTCTTCTCTGTCTCTCCTCCTCTCTGCATAATGGACTTTGTAATAAAAATAAGTAAATCTTTAAAAAAATCTGAAAGTGAAATGAATAAAGCAATGCACAGATGAATAGTCCTTTAAGTTAAAACCCATTGACAATGCTTAGATCTGTTTTATCTCATAGAAAGTGAGTTCATTTAATTGAACTAAATCCCCAAAGATAAGATCAGTAAGGGTGCTTGATAACAAATGAAAAAGAAACTGTTTATCCCACAAACAGCATAGGACATATTAGAATAAATTGGGTTCACTTTAATCAAATAAGCAGTCTTGAGAGAATGGATTCTTGTCGGCAGCCTTAAAAATGTCAATAATGCAAATGCTTAGCAAGAAATGCATCCACACATTTCCTTGTGTGGCATCTAGGGTTGTTGTGAATGCTTTTTAGCTTGCTTCACTGCACATCAACAATTGAATTACATCTTTGAATCCTGTACGGGTTATCACTTGACTCTCTACAGGTGCTGAATTTAAAAGAAAATACAATGAACACAGCTAGAATGGTCATGGTAGAGATGATAATAACCTTTTAAAAATCCACCAAATGTATCGAAGGACTTAGAGAGCAATGAATCACATATGTTTACCCAATTGAAAAAAAAAAAAGAAGAAACCTGCAAAGCCACATTGTGGAAGCTCCTGAATAAAGTCTTGCATTCTCATTTCTGATTTAACACTAAATAATAGCTTGGGAAGAGTGACATGTGAATCAAAATGCCATGCTGCACTGCTACAAGAAAGGATAGGAGCTCTGGTTGTTACAATTCTGTCATTTGCCATCACAAGAAGCACCAGATATTTGGGAAACACATGTGCCTGACATGTCCAAACAGAGGAAAGGGAAACCATCTCCGTTAGAACAGGGTGCTTTGAAAAACAAGAGAATTTGGTGCTTTCTGATACATTGTGTTCTTGTGAGTATTTTTAAAAGACATAGTAAAAATTAGTCATTAACTGTTCATATGAGTGTATTTGGACAAAATAGAGCATTTCCAGAAAGCTGAAACTTGGGCAAATCCATGCATTTGTATTGTTGGACAGTTTCTTGAGTTTGTCGTATCTGAGTGAGATGGCATCTCATTTTTCTGTTAAATGGGGTATCACCCCAAGGAGATGCAGTTGTAATGTCAGACTGCCAGATGTGGAGACACTTGGATAACATGACCACAGTGATGCAACCTTTAGGAGAATTGCATGCACCTTGCATTCCTTTTAAAGTTGTAAAAAATCTTTTCATCTGTCTACTTAAAAACATTATCTAATTCAATAATATCAATTTCTTTTTTACATATGAAAACTAACCCCTGGAAAGGTCAACAACACCACATAGTGCTGCAGAACAGGAATTTTCGGGAAGGTTTACTGGATATTACAAAGTCTATGTAATTTTTTTTAAATATCATGACTTTAAGAACACTGGTTGTAAAAGTAGACTTTAGACTTTGGATCTATTGTTCAGCTATTATTGACCGAACGTACCACCTTAGGGAAACCAGCTCATTAATGATTGCTTGCTTTTCCTCCTCTCTACTTATTTTATAGGCCGCTTTTCACTACAGCCCATGGTGATCGTTGTTTTATAATTTCTCACTTTTCACCAGCATGATCCTTTAATAAATACTTTTGGAATCAGAATGAATAGGAGGTTGGATTAGCTCCCACAGGCTTCTCGGATAATTACACAAAGAATAGTTCCCCAGAGTGACATCAAGCAGGGTAAAAGCAAAGGAACAGAATTAGCTACCTTTGTTTTTCCTTCTTATGGTCATTGATTTGATTCTGACTCTATCATCATTTACAAGGTCTCTGTCACTTAGGCAGTGGAGAAGTGCAGAAAGCCCTAAAGAGATTATTTCATTAAATGTTTTATATCTGCTAATAGTCTTCGGCATTATCTAAGGTAATTGAAAGTCGACTGCAATAATAATGGGGTTAAGGCTGAAAATGGGTGAGTCCAATGTCACAAAGCAGAACAGGCAACATTACCAAAGATAGTAAGTTACTTTTTATCCAGTTCTTCCATGGAAAATGGCAAACAATGCAGTCCACCTTGTAGAAAATTAAGAAATAATTGCTCTCTGAAAAGTATATGAGTAATCTTCAAAATATTGCTTAATCTTTACTAACATTCATGTAACTAATATGTAGTATTGTCAACCACTGTCAACATGAGTACAGAGAAGCAAACCCGAGGTATAGTCTAGAGAGTGCTGTAGTTAGTACTAAATGTGCGGAAAGGCAGACACAGATTTTTTTCAAGCATCTTCAGATGCCAAAAGGAACCACCATAAAGTTGAATATGCACTTACAGTTCATTTAATTTGGATCCAAAAAGCAATATTGCATTCTTGGGCACATTTATGCTCACTGAGAAGCATAGAAGTTAGCAACTCGCCCAGAATACCACAGTTTGTATGGACAGAGCGCACAGAACTTCAGAATCCTTTGCTCTTGCACTACATAATTCTCTGACATCTGTGTTCTCTGCTGGCTCTCCTTAGCCTAGTGACTGAAGAGACACATTTAACAGATGGAGAGAAGTGCAGTTTATAGTTTTCAACAGAATTCAGTATTCCCCTATGTGTAGCCAACTTGTCATGTCCCTCATTACCACTAGAATCTAATCAACTAAACCACCTAACCCTGATTTAGAAGCAGAAAAAATCAAAGAGCTGCTTAGATGCTGGCACAACCTGATTAACCATGTAATTTAACTCCCTTACCAGTGCTTCAAAGAACAGAGTTACATTACCAACCTCTTGACAAATGAGCAAACTGAGCCAAAGAAACTTGAAATGATTCCTCTAGCATCACTAAGAACCTAAAGAACTGCAAGAACCTAAAGAACTGGCCTTTGAACTATTCTTTCAGCCCATTTAAAATAACATTTCAGGAGTGACATTCAGTGTAGTGGTTCAGTCTCCTCTAGAGATGACTGAATGTCCTGTCCAAGTGCCTGGTTTGAGTCCAGGCTTGTCCACTTCTATCTCAGCTTCCTGTTCATGTGTATCCAGGTAGCCATCAGGTGATGGCCTGAGTGTATAAGTCCTTGCCACCCATGAGGAAGATCTGTATAGAATTCTTGGCCAGTGTCTTCTCAGCAGACCAGACTGTGATAGTTCAGGTATTTGGAGAGTGAATCAGCAAACATATTACAACTCAGTCTAATTTAAAAATATATCAGAAGTTATATATTCTTAAAAAAAGGAACATTCCATACCAAATGCAAAACAATCTATAGAACCAGTTATAGAATCCACTTATTCCTGATAATTAGAAACAAAACCTATTTTTACAAAATGAACAAAAGATGATGATCTTCTGTAGCAATCCAGGCTTGCAGGAAGAGCTAACTTGTAGATACGACTGTGAACTTTAATTTAGTGGATTAGTGAGACTGTTCTACTAATGGTTTTTATCAAGAAGTGCCATACTGACTTTCAGCAGTTTAGAAGTGTTGTGCTTAGAATAAGTATTCTGTTTTTTCAGATCCAAAATGTGACTAATAAATAAAATGTCACGATAGAAAACCAAGCAACAAGCCAAATCACTTCTCCATAACCTTCAAAATAGGAATTTACAAGACACTGTGAGCCTAATTTTTTTTGTAATGCTATGTTGCCCCCTTACCATTTTTGGCTTTTTGGATCTAAATAAACATACCCGGAAGAAATTCTACTGTTTGCTACTTGCACAACATTCAATAATTCATGGAAGGAAGGATGATTTAGTTTGGGATATAATAGTGATGTTGTTGCTACAGTTATAAATGCTAAGGAACACTATGATAAACTATGCTTGACATACATCATTTCAATTCTCACAGGAAACTTCAGAAACAGATCCTAATACTGTGTTTCATGTCATTCATGTTTTGTCAATTTGAAAACTGAAGCAAAACTCATTGGCATATATCACAAACCTATGAGAGTCATACAGGAATATAAATTTAAGACTTTGATTCTGGTGTCTGAATTCTTAACTGATGTTCAATGTAATGCTTATGCCAAAAACACTATGCAAAGATGCAGAGCCAAAGTGTCTGCTGAATAAAGCAGTCCAAATCCCCAAGTGAAGATCAGACTTGGCTGCTAGCCAGTATACAGCATTATCCCTTATAGTCTGCAAAAAAAGACTATAAGCCATTGACGATCAGTCAACAGGCATTTATGTAGTGTATACTGCATTTAGAGCTTTAGACAAAAGACAACAAGAGTTATGAAGATTGGAAGAGAATAAAAATTGCAGCAAATTCATAGAGTTCTACAGTTTGACTTGCTGAAAGGAGGAATTCATCACAAAAAAGTATTCTCAAAATAAAATATGAATCTGTAGCTATCCAGAGCACACATCAGGAACTATAACTGCAGTCATTCCTGTATCCTAAAGATAGTAGTTGCATTTTTAAAAATCCAGTTAGAAACTGTACAGTAATTGTTTATTATTAATGGTATTTGCTTGACCAATTCCATCATTTTACCTCTGAAACATTGTATCTGAATGGGAGATGGAGACATTGACAAAATCACACCAAAGTGATTGATAAATGTCTATCATTTATATCTGTTGTTTCCTGAGTCTTATATGTTACACTTAGAAGTCATCTACATATTTGGTTTGGAAGTGAGTATAGGAGCTCCTTGGGACTGATGAAATATGGTACATAAGCCCCCAGCTTCCGTTATGTGCCCTTGCATTACCAGGGCATACAGAAAATAAATATATAAAACTGAAAGTAGCATATAAAAGAAAATTTATACAGTTGAGATAATCTGTAAAATTATTTTTAAAAGCTAAGTTTATCAATTTAGAGTTCACTAATATAAAATTACTCTTGGCATACAGTACTTGGTTATACAGCACTAAATGACTGAATAAATAAACAGGTTCAGGCCGCACTAACAAAAGTTGCCATTTGCAAAGGTCCAGTTTTCAGTAAATACATCACTCATGCCCACAATGGGTAAACTCTAATTTTAATTCATGTTTCATTAGTTCTAAATCGTGTTTTTTTTTTAGTTCCGTATGGGTGAAATGCATTTGATTTTTCTTCATAATCTATGATTACTGTGAAGCTGGAATAAAACCCAGCCTCATTGCTTAGAAATACAAATAAATTAATTTCAAATCTTGGAATAATATTTTTGGATTTTTAAATTATCTAAGCAAAAGTTTACAATTCATCTGTTATTTCTCACATTGCTAATTTCTGGAACACTCTAAACACATTTTTCTTTATTTGTCCTGGAGTTAGGAGCAGGCATTTGAAATAACAGTTAAAATACCATTCAGAACATCACAACCCATAGCAGAGATCCTGGGTTTGATTCCTGACTTTGCTTCCGATCCAAGCTGCTGGCTGATATGTGCACTGGGAGGCAACGGGCAATGATGTAGTGCTTGACTCACTGCCACTCATGTAGGAGACCTAAACTGAATTGCAGGGTCCTGATTTTGATGTGGTCCAAGCTTAGTTGTTGCAGCATTTAGGGAGTAAGCAAGAGGATTGAAGATCTCTCCCCATATTTCTCTCTGTCTCTCTCTTTCTCTCATTTCTCTCTGTCTGTTTCTCTCGCTCACAAGCACACATGCACACAAACAAATCACTAAAAATAAATTTTAACTAAATGAACTGTTCTGGTGTTGAGGAAGAAGAGAGAATTGTTTTTGTATTTTTATCTTCCCAAGTAACTAGTTGTAGTAATATCTGAAAATCGCTGATGCAGACAAATCAGAAACTTTGAGTGATCAAAAATTTCTTCAGATTTGCATACTTGTTTATTTGTGGAAAAGACATAACTAAGTAAGGATGACTCCTGGTTTTCAATTTGTCTCCCTATTTTTATAAGACATTTATTGGCCTTGGGAAATATTTATCTTCCTAAAATGTTAGTAGTTCTGGAACATCTGCTTTAATCCTTTGATCTTTCTATTTTCCAGAAGAGAAAACAAAATATTTCTAATGAAATGTTATGCATTATGGAAACATTGTATGCCATAAAACAATTGATATTCAGCTATCATTTACCTGCTAAGAAGAGTTGTTAAGAAATACAATTTAGAATTGGTGAATATTTCCACCATTTCTTATTTGCATAACCTTGTAAATACTTCTTTTGTGCAACACATTGGAAGTATCAGATACACAGAAAGAAATCAGACTTCGGTCTTCATGGTGTTCATGTTGTAGTTTGTGAGGGAGAGTGGACAGATAAACACATGATGTTTCAGACGATCATCAGTGCCATAGAAAGAGCAAATTGGAGTATTAGGAAGCAAGGGAAACAAACAATACTAGAAAGACTAGACTAGAAAGTCACTAAAGGGAAGTAATATTTGAGCTGAGAAAACATAAATCATGAAGAAAGGACAAAGTAGTGATTTAGGGAAAGAATTTTGCAAACAGAAGGTGAATGTAACATAAAGTCCCTACAGCAAGAATTAGTGTGTCATGTCAGGCTTGAGGAATACAGAGAAAGCCGAAGAGACTTGTGTGTTTTGGACAAGAAAGAGAGAGAGAGAGAGAGAGAGAGAGAGAGAGAGAGAAAATCATTCCCTATGGCCACATATTTGTGTGACAGAGCTTAGTCTCAGCAAGATGTATCTATTGGGCAGCAGACCTGTGGGATGGCTAATGTGACTGTGTTTCTGGTTGTGACATACAGATGGCTCCATTTTACATGATTGTCATCCTTCCATTGAGATTTGCAGCTAGGTCTATTTTCTTAGAGATGGCAGATTAATTGAATGCTGAACAGAAACAGATTAGGATTCTTAAATTTTGTGTGTGCATAATAGAACATTAGAACTACCTACAATACTTTGGCTACAGCAAGTGGCAATGCTTGATTAAAATCAGGAGATTGGGAAATATACTTCACCTATAAAAAGAACATGGTAAGGATGTGGATGCAAATATAGGTAAGAATTAACTCACTCTACCATAACATGAGTAAAGAATTAGAAGTTTATTCTAGTTGCAACAGTGTTGGAAAATTTTTAAAGTGGAGTGACATGATATGGTATTACATTTCAGAAGCAGCCCATAAGTTGCTGTGTAGAGAGCAGATAGTAGAGTGAGGTGGTAAAAGCACAAGGCCATTTCCATTGACTACATACAAGATGGTGTAGCTTTTATTAAAATATACTCCTGATGAATGTCATGAGAGGAACTTTGACCCAGGATGTGATTTAAACAGAAAATTTACAGGTTTGATGATGAATTGAGTAGGGAGCAGTAAAGGAAATGAAACTACTCAATGACTTCAGGTAATTCTTGAATTTCATTTGCCCAGATGTGGAAAGCTAGCAAAGGGGTCGGTTTCAAGTCACTGGGCAAAAGAGGGTTTCAGCTTTGGACATGTCAGGTTGTAAACAATGATTATACATGAAAATGGGCATATAAAACAAAGCTGAATATACAAAGGAGTCAAGCAGATATATCTGAGGCAAAAGTATATCTTTGGGAATGTATTAATTAGATTAACTTGATTCCACACTAAACTAGAAATTTAGACAAGAACTGCAGTAAATCAAATAAATCACATAGACATTCTTTTTGTTTTTCTGTTATCTCATATTCAGTGTACTACTTAATAGTGTTATAGTTAAAGAGGGCTACTGTAGCTACATAATTTTCACCCAACAATGAACATATTGAAGACAGAAGAAATTATTTCATAGAGGAGGGAAGAGACAAGCGTAAGTACATATTATCCCTTGTTCAAGCAAGATGGTGCCTGAAAACTGGAAATGCCATCTGAAGTCACAGAACTCACTGGTGACATGAAAAAAATTCAGTAGTTTCTGAAGAAAAATATCTCTAACGATAGCTCACGAAGATTTAGTGGAGAAGTAGAAGGTGACTCTTAAAAAGGGT
Organism: Ochotona princeps; assembly: GCF_030435755.1. Taxonomy (NCBI): domain Eukaryota; kingdom Metazoa; phylum Chordata; class Mammalia; order Lagomorpha; family Ochotonidae; genus Ochotona; species Ochotona princeps. The sequence continues at coordinate 98,568,497 of NC_080865.1, forward strand.
TCTGAAGAAAACGACCAACTTGTAAGCTAGTGTATACTTTAGAGAAAATGGTTAAATACGTATTGCTGGAACATAGTTATTAAAATCTTTGAGAGGAGGTATAAGAATGGATGCTTCAGAAATCATAATGACTTTTGAACCAAAAATGGAATTTCCTTTTCTCATCTGAAAAATAAAGAACTTAATGAAATGATCATTAATTATCTTTTGGCAGTATTATTGATAAGTCCTGTGTCCTTTTATGGATTGCCTGTAAATATTTGGAGTGTTTTCCATCTCTATTGTGGTGTGTTAATTTTCATTGCAGCCTGCGTCATTATTATGGTTTGAACACACCTTGGCTCCCTAAACCAGCACAAATGTTTGGATTTTTAAGTTTTGTTAACAATTAACTTGTTATTGACCATAGATTAGTTGATTCATAGCCAAACGTCACAAATGATCCATGTGCAATCATGACAAAACTTATTAGAACCTGTGCTTCAATACAATGGAAAGAGTATAACAGGAGATGCACCATCTACCGACTCAGTGATGGGAGCCTGGCAACAGTATTTATCAGATGAAGAGATATGGTTGGTTCACCCTTTGCACAAAGTTTTTTCACCTGCATCCAATCAGACATCTGGCTCATCATCCACCACACACATTATTGTGATTGAACCCAGTATGTTGTTCTGTGTAGATGCTGTTTCTTTTATTTTATTTCTTTTTATACACATAGTATAATTAAAATGGTGGTGCCGCTTATTATGTCTATGCCAGGAAGGTCACAGATCAGTCTTTTTGGACAATTTGGGCATTTGCCAAGGCATTAGGGAATCTGTTGCATTTAACTCCTAACTAGTTTGGGTCTGAAGATGGATAAATACCAGATAAGGGGACAGATATCTCCGGTTGGGAGATAGTTGATTTACTGACTCTAGTTTCTAACATATGTCAGATTGATTAATGTTAAGGGTTGGCAAGCTAACATGGAAACCTGATGCGAATATAACATCCTAAGCAGTGGGCCTGGAAGAAAGTCCTTTAGGTCATGGACACTTGTCCTCAGAGTGAATGTCACATGCAGCACTTGATACTGCACGTTCAGACCTGTTGTTCTGGATTTGCTTCTCACTGAACACAGCATCTTCATTCTGTATATGTTCTACTCTCATTGGATGCCAGATTAATGGGGCTGCATGATCATAAACTATGAAGACCCCCCAAAACTATAAGCAAAATAAAACTTCTTGCTTCCTAAAAGTTTCTGTAAGTATTTTAGTTAAAATAATGCAAAAGTGATAAATATAGGCATAGTGGCAGAGATAGTATAGAAAAACATGCAGAAAAGCCATTTGGTATGCTTAATTGTATTTATGCTTCATTTATTTTTAAAAAGATTTATTCATTCTTATTGAAATAAAGATTTATGGAGAGGAGGAAAGACAGGGAGAAAGATCTTCCATCACCTGGTTCACTCCCCAAGTGGCCTCAATTGGTAGCACTGCTCCAATCTGAAGCCAGGAACCAGGAAACAGGAACTCCTTCCACATCTCCCAGGGTCCTAAGTCATTGGGCCATCCTCTACTGCTCTCTCAGGCCATAAACAGGGAACTGGATGGGACGTAGAACAACTGGGACACAAACCAGCATCCATATGGAATCCTGGTGCTTAGAAGTGAAGCATTAGCCAATTGAGCCCTTGCGGCCGTGCCCTCTAAATTCAATTTTAAATTTATCAAAGAAAGATACAAGCATGGAATCATATTTTCTGTTAGTACAAGTACTTTTTTCATTGTATATATGTGTATATAAACATATATATTTGTGTGTGTCTGTTTGTCTGCCCTCCCATCTACCCGTGTGCATGTATGTGAGGCTCTGCCAAAAGCTTAGGAGTTTCCCAGAGTCCCTGCATTATGAAAATTAGATTTTCAGTAAGCCAAAAGTTTAGCGTCCCCCCCTATATTTTGTCAATGATATAACTGTCACCAGTAACACCTGTAAATGGAAAGTTTGTAGATGGACAAGGACATTCTCCACTGACATGATATCTCTTTTATATGGCTTACAAATAGAAACCTAAATGCACAGAGAAATCAATAGAATAAAAAAATCAATGCTCAGTTCATTCTTAAAGTTAGCAGACCAAACAATTTTAAAAGTATAGATGTGCAATGTGATTAGGAGACTTAAAGGTACACCCACTGTAAGTACAACATTAATTTTAAAGAAAGTTTTAAGGAGTGTGTGTGCATCCATGTGCACATCACACACATATACAAGTATATAAATTTGATTGTAAATTAAAAATAGTTTTCATTAAAGCCCCTGTTTGAATTCATCAGATTTAGAACAACAATAACGTTTCCCTTGGTATGCATCTGTTACAAAATTGTTTGCCAATATCTGTTACTTTTACAGGTTGAAAACCAATCCTTCTCTCACTAATATGTAGTTCAACCAACGACTAGTTGGGAAATTAGAAACTTTTCCTATCAAAGATTGTACCAACTCAACTTAAAATCATCCCCTATATGCAGCTTGAAAATTGTATTCAAATTCAAAGGCCTGGCATGTTTCCTTTATATGAGCTCTGTGGAATTGCTCTATCCCCAAAATTGTACTTGCCACTGGATATCACATTTTTAGAGTAATTTGGAAGAAGTTGCCAGTCTATTTGAATAGACATATTAACTGCGTTTCCCCCAGAGTGACATCTTGCATAGTCACTCACGCTGTATATAGAGGACAGAGGATTATTGTGTCAAAGCAAGGGACTATGAATTGAAAATTTTCTGGTGATGTTGAAACTGTGTGTTTCAGGGTTAAGAAACAAGAAACCAATCAAGCCATGAACTTCTCTTGCAGAGCAGTGTGAAATTCCATTGAGGTTCTTAGATAAAACTGGCTGAGACTAGTCAGATCCAAAGGCAGTAAGCAGCACTTGTGGTGCTGATTCCTGGATGCAGTTATGAAACTCAACCAAAATCTCAACCCACCAAGCACTCTAAGACTGACATTTTTGTGTGTGTTAGAATGTAGTGTATAAAGCAACATGTAGCTTACTGTGCACAGGGATATTGAGCTCCCCTGTTTTTGCTGATACATAAACTCCCACGCTCCATCTCCACCCTTCATTCCATTCCCAAAAAGTATCTTCTCTAAAACATACTCAGGGGTTTACATTTGATCTTTCCTAGCCAGCTACTAATGAACTTTCTGTTCACAAAACACTGTACCTTTGGTGTTTACCTTTCTGTTAAGTATGAGCAAAATGGACTCATTTTGGTTTGGTAACACTTTTGTACTTTCTTCTAAAGTATGGTATTCTGCCTCCCTTCTGTCCTTCTTTCCTGGATATTTTTATTTACTTATTTTATGTATTAAACTGTGAGAAAGTGTTAAAATTTTCATACTTATATACAGCTCTAGGGTAAATGGTGGACTTGTCATTTTTTTTAAATTTCTGGAACTTTAGTAAATTCAACATTTCTTCATTTGTAAAATAGAAATTGTAGTACATATGCACAATGAAATACTACTTAGCCATAAAAAAGAATTAAATCCTGTCTTGTGCAACAAAATGGATGCACCTAGAGATCAATGTATTTAACGAAATAAGCCAGTCTCAAAAGGGAAAAGTTTGATGTGCAGTAACGAATACACAGAATAAAAGATTATGCAATGTATGTGAGTAAAATTGATATTTTGAATTTTGATTATTTTATATTATTTTGTATTCTTTTTATATTATTTATAGTTCTTGTCTATACTCTTGAGAAAAAGAGGTTTTTTTCCTACTCACTATTTATGTTCTGTATTTAGTGAGAGAATATTATAGAAAAATTATATAAAAATAAGCAAAGATGAGAGGGTAAAAGTGAGGAAGATGGTGTAAACACAGTGGGAATTATTATGCTTTTAAAACTATGTATGCAGCACATGGAATTTTCTCTCTTTTTATAAATAAAAAGTAATAAAATAAAAACTAACCTCATACTTTTTGAAGAATATTTGAATAAAGCATGTAAAATGTGCAGTATTATTTGATAGCTTAGACAGGATCACAGACATTATCTTTTTTTTTTTCAAAAAAAAAAGCATTAGCAAATGGAATATTTTTTAAATTTTTTAAAAGATTTATTTTCTTTTTATTTGAAAGTCAGATATACAGAGAGGAGGAGAGACAGGGAGATCGTCTGTCCACTGATTCACTCCCCATGCAGCTACCACAGCTGGAGCCGAGCCAATCCGGAGCCAGGAGCCAGAAGATTCTTCCGGGTCTCCCACATGGGTGCAGGGTCCCAAGGCTTTGGGCCGTCCTCGACTACTTTCCCAGGCCACAAGCAGGGAGCTGAATGGGGAGTGGGGCTGCTGGATTAGAACCGGTGCCCATATGGGATCCTGGCTCGTTCAAGGCAAGAGCTTTAGCCATTGAGCTATCACGGTGGACCCGGAACACTATTTTTTAACAAGGCAGATTCAATGAAATATGTGTCAAATCCAATATCATGTTTCAAATATTAGACTTCCAGTTGAGCTAGTTTTTCAAGCAACATTTTGGCTTTAGAGATCTCGGGCTTTTGGCTTGCCAGCAGGCCCCAAGCTCATCAAAGGTGAGGCAGATGGTGGTCTTTGGCCGCAAGAACCACTGGAGACAAGCTGGTGAGGAATGTCTGCTTTATTACGCACAGGTTATAGATTTTAAAGCATAAGGAAGGGGAAGGCAGGAGGGAGCCCTCCGGCAGACCCCACGCCCACCAAAGATGCTGTAATTGGCTGTATGACAGGTCTATCTCCTTAGATCTTCTGGTTATGTCAGAGGTCATATTTCAGGTGTGCTTCCCTTGACCTTCTAGACGTGTTGGAGGTCACACTCCACATTTAGGCATGAAAGCTGTGTCTCAGGCAATGGGGAAGGTTAGGCTTAAACCACACCCACCAGGCAGCAGGGCAGGGGCCTAGGGCAATCACCCACATAGAGGCAAAATAATTGATTAATTAACACAATTATTACACTAGTTGATGTAACAAAAATCAAGCCAATTGGCAGAATAAAATGATTTTTTTTTTAGCTGAGAGAGAGCAAATTTGACAAATGGTATTTGTGAAGCAGTTGTAAAGCTGTACCATCCTGTGCTCTTTTGCGTGATGAATTGAAGGAGTACTTTTTATTGGAAATTGTTAACATGTGTTTTACAGTCTGTGATAACAATACAACGTATCATGGCTGGAGTGAGATTTCTGCTTGGAGACTTTTTCCAAGGGCTTTCAAAAACATTGGAGAGGTTATAGCAAGACAGAAAAAGTGCATTTCCACTTTTTATTATCTCAATGTCATAACTAAAAAAATAAATGTACATAGAAAAATGTCAAAAATGTTATGAAAGTTTGTATTTAGAGCCAAAATGCCGGCTTGGTTTTATTAGAAAATTCCAATTTATTATTTAGCTATTTAAAAGATTTATTTATTTGAAAGGCAGAACTACAGAGCAAAAGAGAGAATGAAACAGAGAGAAAAAGATTATCCATACATGATTCATACCCCAGACATCTGCAGTAGCTAGGGTCTGGCCAAACAGAAACTGCAAGCTAGGAGCCTCTTATAGGTCTCCCAGTTGAATTCAGGGTCCCTAGCACTTGGGCCATATTCTACTACTTTTCAGGAGTATTAGCAGAGAGTTGAGTAGAAATTAGAGCAGCCTGAATGCTAATTCATGCCCATGCGAGATGTCAAAATAGCAACTGGCAGCTTAACTCTCTATGCCCCAGTGAGGACTCTGATTGTTATTTTAAAAGAAGAGGTCCGGAGACAGGCTCTAGTTCACTCTCCAGATTCCAACAGCATAGGCATGGCCAAGCCAAAGTAAGAAGCCCAAAATGCAACCTGGCTTCTCTGCAAGGGTGGAAGGGATCCAAAAGCCTGTGCCATCAGCTACTGCCTCTAAAGATTCCCATTAGCAGGAAGCTGAGATCCTAAGTGAAGCCAGGACTCAGATTCCCAAATTCTGATGTGGAAAGAAGGAGTTTTAAGGAGTGTTCTCACTGCTGTATCAAATGCCAGCTCATCTAAAGCCTTTTACATGAATATTCATGGAAAAGGGGTTAGTTGCTTGATGCAATGGTTAAAGTGTTGGTTGAGTTGCCTAGTTTCATATTGGAGTGTTGGGTTTGATTCCTCCTTTGCCTTTGTTGATGCATACTCGAGAGTGCAGCAGGCGGTGGCCACAATGATGTGATCCCTGACACTGGAATGGGAGATCTGGATTGATTTCCTACTTGCTGGCTTCAGCCCAGCTCAGTCTGAGTAATTATGGTCAGTGAGGAAACGGAATCTTGCGTGTAAAGTCTCTGCCTTTCAAATAAAATTATTAAATAAGAATCGCTTTTTAAAATAGTGCTTTGGTGAAAAAAAGCATTCAAAAACCGCTTGAGTTTTGAAGAGCTACTCCAAAATATCTGCATAAAAGCCTCCAAGTCTTCTACTGCTCTGTAAATTCAATGAGAATTTTGTAAAAGTATCTGAAATCAATATTTTCAAATTTCTGGAAATTAGCAGAAAGACAGCAAAAATCCCAATGAATGTTTACTCAAGGAAAACGGCTGACTCTCTGGGAAAGAGCACAGTTTTTAATGTTTAAACTTGACCTTTTTCTATGTCCCTCTTCACATTATGCAATAATCTTAAAGATCACCAGCAATGAGAGCTGTGGACAACAGCATCCCAGAAGGCACTTAGCCCCTCTTAAAGAAATGATCTTTCTTGCAAATGACTCAGAGGATGACCTGTTAAAGCATCCTTCTACATAGTACAATTGTTAAAGACTGCCATACTTGTTTAACACTTAGCAGCTTTAGGGGGTGCTGTAGGTAATGCAGAGAAAGACCAAAAATAGAAATGAAATCTGGGAAATTAAACACTCAGGAGTCTTTGGAAAGCTCCAACATATTCCCGAGAATATGTATCTGGCACATGCAGGGCTATATCGTATGTAGGGAACAGAGAAGCTCCCTGTGAAATCTTACCACAGATGTATTATCTCCTATAAAAGTCGATCTCATGCCAGATCGTATTCACAGAGTGCTCAGACGAAGTTTGGGAGCCCTTTTGGTTCAAGATATTTAGGAAAGCTGTTTTCCTTCTGATTACTGAACCAAGAGAAAGAAAGGGATCCAGGTGACCTACACGACAAAATAATACTGAACTTGCAGAATTACCTTAGAAAGTAATTAAATAAACAAGAAATGTAATAAAAGAAAAAATAGCAGCAATCAATCACTTTTGGAATAGGATTTAATTATCAGAGTTCAAAAGCTAGTATATGTAAAATATTCAATTTCCACTAAATGTTAGGGGGTCATACAAATAGCAAAACATTCACAGCAACCTAAACATTCCAGAGCGTACATGTTAGATGATAGGCAAGGGCTCCAAAACAGCTGGAACAAAAGTGTTCTTTTAGAACTAAGGAAATTGTGTCAGCATTGTTGTTCAATCATTTCCTTTGTCTTGAATTTCATTATACACTTTTAAAGACAAAGCAAACTGAATGCTTCACATCTTAGATATCTCTTCGATCAAATATGCTTGGTCTTAATCAAGGTGTTACAATTTGTCGTTGACGTTGTTGCTGCTGTTATTCATGCTGTGATTGATGTGTTAAATTTGCATTAGTTAGTCATTTTCCTTGTAAAATGCTATGATTTATAGTTAGCTGAAAGAGCTGTGCATTTAGTTTAATCAGTATGTGTAAAAGTGCATATGCAGTGCTAAAGATGGGAATTATTGAAAAGATGGTTGATGTTACTGTTAAATTATTGTACTTCTTTATAATTAGTTCTGATCTAAATATAGATTGCTGCAAGTCAGGTCCCACGGCAAGAGATGGTGAAAATTCTCTGTTCTAGGCATGTAGGCATTCCATGGATGAAGTAACAGCAGAGTATATTTAGCATGTTGTGAACATGAATATGGCAAATTGGCAAATATACTTGGTCATCACTCTTAAATCCTGTCTTCCACAAATTCCTTGTGCATGGCAGAATTCAACCAGATTCTCTAGTACTTTATGATAACAGTGACTTTTACTTCAGTGGCCAATAACGTAGTCTTTATGTCTATCTGATGTATTATCTGAATTGCTTTTGCCATACATGTTTCTATAATCATTCTGATCATTGATAACTAAAGAATCTTTTAGAAGTTTAAAACTTTGCCTAAAGTTCTTCTCTTCTAAGCCCTCATCAGAAAGCATTTCCCTTTATACTACACTTAATGGCAATCTAGTTTTTCCTACCCAGTCCCATTAATGTACATAGTCAACTGTTAGACTAAGTGGTGATCCCCACTTCTTGTCTTAACTTTTTTAGTGCACTTGTGCTGTTAGGAAAATATATGAAAATACATAATTTATAAAGCAACTCTTTTATGCACATAATTTTAGAGGCTATTTAGTTGTGTCAGCAAGTACTCCAATGGCAATTAAATTTCAACATGAGCTTTGAACAACACAAAGCACATTTAATAGTCAGACTCACAGAAGTATAGTATGCAGTCATGCTTAGGAGTTATTGTCCGAGTTGATGTGGACTTTGGTTATTCTAAGTGAATATGTTCTACAGCTCTGCTAGATAATAAAGTAACTACAACTATCAATAATGTGTACTTCATAATTTAAGAGAATACACATCAAGTTCAAAGCTCTTAGTATAAACCAAGGAAAGAACACCGAAATGAAACACAAAAAACAATCACAAACACCAAAAATGAAACAAACACATAAAAAATTTTTATTCGTTGATGACATCACACTTGTCTCAACTAATTCAATGATACAGATGAAAAATGTGCATTTTTTCTATATCAATCTTGATCTCAAATAGCTGTTCAAAAAGTTGAAGCAAGTGAGACACTTCAGATTTTATAATGTTGAAACTTAAAAGGAAATTTATAATCAGACAGAAGTGTGGTACTAAAATAGGGATAAACATGTATACCGGTGGAAAATATTTTAGACTCTAGGTAGGAACCTAATGTTTATAGTCCACATTTTGTTTTTATTTTTATTGTAAGGACAATAAAATAAAAACAATACATTTTCAACAACTGATGATAGGAAGATTATATATTTATATGTAAAGAAAATTGGATCTTTCTTTACAACCACACAGAAATACTAACTCAAAAGGGAACAAAATGCAATTGTTACAAACAAAATTAGTAGAAAAAAGAAACAACATTTGTATATATGATACCAAAAATGTGCAAGCAAAAATAGAAAGGAATAAATTGATTGTGTTTAAAAGTTAAGATGCTTTATCTCAAAGAATACCATTAGGAAAGTGAAAAGACAACCATAAAAAGGAGAAAAACAGTTACCAAGTGTGTATTCAATAAGTATCTAATAATACAGAAAATATAAAGAGTTTCTACAAATTAAAATAAAAGGCACAGAACTAAAGTTACAATGGGCAAAATAGTGGGCCTGGCGTGGTAGCCCAGCAGCTAAAATCCTTACCGTGAGCATGCTGTTATCCCATATGGGCACCGGTTCTATTCACAGTGGCCCTACTTCCCATTTAGCTCCCTGCTTGTGGCCTGGGAAAGCAGCTGAGGATGGCGCGAAGCCTTGGGACCCTGCACCCACATGGGAGACCAAGAGGAGCTCCTGGCTCCTGGCTTCAGATCATCTAAGCTCCGGCCATTGTGGACACTTGGAGAGTGAACCATCGGACGGAAGATCTTTCTCTCTCTCTTCCTCTCTGTATATCTGACTTTCCAATAAAAATAAATAAATCTTTAAAAAATGAGCAAAATATTGAAATAGTCCATTCTGCAAAAATGTACAAATATCTAATAAGAACACACAGTTACTCGACATCACTAACCACTAGAGGGAGCAAAATAAAATCGCCACGAGTTACCACTTTATACCTACTAAGTTAGTTGTAATGTAGAAAAATAGACATAAAAAGCATTGGTTAGAAATTACAGCACTCACATATTGTTGATAAAATTATGAAATTGTGAAATTATTATACAATACAATCTGGTGGCTCTTTAAAAATAACTCAACACTGAGTTACCCTTTTACCTAAAAATCTCCTTTCAAGGTATATACTCAAAATATCAAAATGTCTGTATCACAGGTATGTTCATCATGGCAGCATTATTCATAATCATCCAAGTGCAGAATCAAATCCTGCCAAATGAGTAAAGGAATAAACAAAATGTGGCGTGTTTATACAGTAAAATCTTGATTGGCCATAAAAAAAAGTAGCAAGCTGATTCTTGTTACAGCGAGGTTGAAGTTTGAAGAAGTTATGCTAAGTGGAAGCAAGCAGATACAGATTATATTGGTCTGGCACAGTGGCATAACAGACTAATCCTCTCTCTCTGGTGATACCATCCCATAAGGGGTGCTAGTTTGTGTCCTGGCTGCCCTACTTCTGATCCAGCTCCCTGCTTATGGCCTGGGAAAGCAGCAAATCCTTGGGTCTGTGCACCCATGTGGGAGACACAGAGAGGATCTCCATGGTCTCCGAATCGGTTCAACTCTGGCCATTGTGGTCATGTGAAGAGTAAATCAGTGGATAGAAGATCTCTCTCTCTCTCTCGTTCGCTCTCTTTCTCTTTTCTCTCTCTCTCTCTTTCACTGTGTGTGTGTGTATGTGTATGTCCTTCTCTATGTAAATCTGCCTTTCAAATAAAAATAAGTAAATCTTTTTTAAAAGGCCACTTATCATGTGATTAAGCTTATATAAAATATCCAAAATAGACAAAGTTAAGTAAACACAAAGAAAAGTAGATTAGATCAGTGTTTGCTGAGGGCAATGTTTGCTAGAAAATGGTAGAGACATCTCCAAAATTCATGGTGGTGGTGCTTGCATAACTGTTAATGTAATAAAGCTCACTGAACTGTACATTTTCAAAAGATGAATTTGTGGTGAATGAATTGTATCTCTAAGCTATTTTTAAAATGTTTACGTTTACATGACATTTATAAGTAGATGCTGTTAAGATTAGACATTTCTTATTTGCCTTCCTCATTAAAAAAAAAGTACTTTAAAATAACTATAAAGTGAGTTTCAGTAGGACTTACTGAAAGAAGATTGTTTTGTACAAGCAGGTATCTGTTTCCAAAATCAGTTTGTTCTAACATAAGACAATCTAAACCTCGTCATCTGTGAAATAGAGATGAAACAGCTGTTATCAGGTTTGACTGAAATATGAGCACATAACACATTATTTGGTATTTGGGGCAAAGAACTTAGAACGGTCAAGTTCACTTTGAATGACAGCATTTACCACATATTTATTCTTTTAATGCTTCCTTCGGTAGAGTTTAACTTACCAGAATTAGAGCCACATACCTGTTTTTACCAATAAATTGTTATTTTCTGAGAGTTCTTATGGTCAGCAAACTTAAAATACTTGCTTTGTTCATTTTTCTTTTGGGGAAGATCATAATATTGTTTGTATTATTTACAGTAGATTTTTAAGAATAAAGATTTGTGTATAGGTACTATATACCAATGATAGAGAGAGCGTTTTATATCTGATTTTTTTATTTTTTTGCTAATTCTTGTTTTACGGATGATGTTCAGGAACAGTATGCCAAGAAACAGCAGAATATGTAAAACAAGTTAATTTTTTATATTCGTAACATAGTGATAATCTGTCTATTTAAAGCAACCTAACAATAAAATAGAAGTCAGGAACAAAAAGTTTCATGAGATCTTTTCCATAGTTGCTTTTGTGTTTCAGAGGGGTTTTTATTCCACAGAATCTGTTCTATATATTTCAGTTTAACAGCAATGATACAGGCTGTCAACTAATGTATGAAAACAGAGTTAAGCAGTATCATAATATTCAAATAAGTTTCAAAGTGTCTCTGATTTTCTCGCTAGAATCCCTCTGGGTTTTTAATATTCAAATTGTTGAACACATGTATTTGTCAGCTTATTTTTCTGGTGCTTACACGGGAAAAATATTCCAACACTCTAACCTTACTGCAATGTATCAAGAAAGCAACATACACAAATGTTTTAACTGTCTTTTTCAAAAAGAAATAAACTTTGTTTTAATTTTAAAGTCAAAATTGGATTGTCTTCTGCTGCAGTGCGAGACACATTAGCAGGGAACTGGCTCTCGGGGAATTTTCTGCCAGCAGGCGCTGAGAGCACCAAGGGGTGAGGTGACTGTGTTCTTCAGCTGCAAGAACCACCAGGGACAGTCCCTTTATTGTAAAGTGGGGTGTGTCCCTTTATTGTAAAGTGAAGACAGCCTTATATAGACTAGGAAAGGGAAAAGCAGAAGGACAGTCCCTGTCAGTCCTCCCACCCAACAATGACACTTTAATTGGCTAGAAGGCATGTCTATCCCTTAGACCCTCCAGTAATGTCACAGGTCATGTTCTGCATGCATGGCTGGAAGCTGTCATGAGCAGGTAGGCCATGGGTCATGTCCACCAGGTAGCTGACAGAGATCAAGGGGTGACTTCCCACAACTGGGAAGGGAACATACTGAACACAAAATGGTGCCCATACGATGGCTTAAGCCAATATACCACAAAGCCAGTTCCTTAACATTTGTTCTAACTATAAATAGCTGAATGTCAGATTTGTGTGCAAATGTTTTGAAAAGAATGTTGATTCTTCCCAATGGTCATGGGAACTACATAATATAGTACACCCAAAACAACGACATTGTTTTGTTGCTGCTGTTTATTGCGGTATGAGTTATGTGAAGTAAAATCCACAATTTGAACAAAAAGTTTTGAAAAGCTGGGACTGACATTGTGGTGCACTGGGTTCAGCTGCTACTTGAAAGGTCAGAACCCCTCATTGAAATGTTCATTGACACCGTGGCTGCTTTATTTTTAATCCAGCTTTGGATCGTGTCTGAGAATAAAGTAGAAAGTGGCTCCAGTTACTTGGGTCTCTGCAACCATGTAGCATTCCTGGCTCCTGGTTTCAGCCAGACCCGAATCTGGCTGATAGAGCCAGTTGTGTAGTGAATCAGTGTACAGAGGCTCTCTCTCTCTCTCTCTCTCTCTCTCTCTCCATCTCTGTTGCTTTGCCATAAAAATGCACATACACATACATGATTATTTACATATATTTTTCAAAAACATTGCACTGCTCTCCATGTTTTGACAAGCACACAGCCAGTACCATAATTAAGATGTAAACTGTTTCTAGCTCTCCAAAAATTCCTTGGTAGGGGCCAGCACAATGGCTCAGTTGAGTAATTCTTCGCTTAGAAGTGCCAGCAACCCCATAGAGATGCAAGTTCATATCCTGGATGCTCCTCTTCCCATTTGAGTCTCTGCTGTGGCATGGAAAAGTACTGGAGGATGGCCCAGAGCCTAGGGACCCTACATCCGCTTGGGAGATATTGAAGTGGCTCCTGGCTCTTAGCCTTGATTGGGCTCAACTCTGGTCATTGCAGCCATTTGGGGATTGAATCAGTGGATGGAAGATCTTTCTGTCTCTCCTTGTCTCTGTAAATCTTTCTTTCAAATAAAAATATGAGCAAACCTTTTTAAAAAATCCCTTCTAGTCTACTATTCATCACATAGTCATCTCTGCCTGTTTCTGATCTGTTTTCCAATTCCATAATTTCTCCTCTTTGGAATGATGGATTACTGATTTGTTCACCATACAGTGGTAATCTTTTCCTCCTTTTATATAGAAGAATCATGTTTAAGAGGTGGCACAATGGGGCCCGGCGGCATGGCCTAGCGGCTAAAGTCCTCGCCTTGAAAGCCCCAGGATCCCATATGGGCGCCGGTTCTAATCCCGGCAGCTCCACTTCCCATCCAGCTCCCTGCTTGTGGCCTGGGAAAGCAGTTGAGGACGGCCCAATGCATTGGGACACTGCACCTGCGTGGGAGACCTGGAAGAGGTTCCTGGTTCCTGGCTTCGGATCGGCGCAGCACTGGCCCGTTGCGGCTCACTTGGGGAGTGAAACATCGGATGGAAGATCTTCCTCTCTGTCTCTCCTCCTCTCTGTATATCTGGCTTTCTAATAATAATAAAATCTTTAAAAAAAATTTAAAAAAGAGGTGGCACAATGACAATAGCAACTTGCTCTTGGAGGAGAAAAAGGAAAACAAACATGAACACAATCATGATCACTGCAGTTCGTAAGAAAATATTATCTAAATGCGAACAGGTGGTAAGATCATGAGTAAAGGTAAGGAAGTTACTTGAGATTAGATAGTGAGAGAAAATCCTTGAAGAAGCAATGTTTGACATGAAACTGAATGTTAAGAGTTTCAGTTGTTTAAAGAATGGATCAACCAGAGTGACTGGAATGTACTGAAAGAGGAACACAATGTTCAAATGTAAAATCAGTGAACTAAGAGGGAACATAGAAAATTCAATACTATAAACATGGTTTTTGGAAAATAAATATGATGGGAAACCTTGGAAAGGTTTAAGACGGAAATTAACACAATTTGATTTGTATTTTTAACAATATCACCCTGTATTAGCTGGTGGTTCTTATGTTTGTTTTCATTTCTTTTTTAAAATATGTTTTTATTTTGAATTTTGAATTGTGTGGTACAATTTTGTGTAGGCTGGGATTTCCCCCCAAACTCCCACCCCCCCATCAGATTTTTTCCCATTTAGTTACAATAGTGTAGTCCTTCATAAGGAATCATGATTCTATCAGTCTCGATATTGTTGGTACAGACAATGTAAAACAGTCCAGCATCCCATTGTCTACACATGTCCAACAGTTTCATTGGGATTCCATCTTTCGTCTGGATGCAGGGATGCATGTTCCATTATATCCCCACATCTGTATATGATAGACCCGCGTACCCCATCACTAATATTTTCCATTTGTTTCCTTTTATACTGTTTTTGCTTCAGTCTTCAATTCTGGCACATTTTTTTCCACTTTCTTTTTGTTTCTTTTCTGGGTTTTGGTAGCTTGTTTCCTTTTTCTTTAATAATTTCAGTTTTGAGTTTTTAAAAACTGTATTTCATGTTTTTCTTTTATATTTTCAAAAGCTTTTTTGGAATGTTACTTCCACTATGTTTTATGAGTATTTTTGTTGTAACTTCACTATGTTAAGGACGCTATTCTGCTCTTCATTCTATTTTTTATTATAGCAAACTATAGGATTTCATGATACTTTATTTCTAAGAATCATTTCAGTTGAAGTGATTTACGACAAAGAACAGACAAAGAGATTTTCCAGCTACTGGTTCACTCCCCAAGTGGCCGCAGCATCCAGAGCTGAGCCAATCCGAAGCCAAGAGCCAGGAGCTCCTTCCAGGTCTCCCACACAGGACAGGGTCCCGAGGCTTCGGCCATCTTCTACTGCTTTTACAGACCACAAGCAAGGAGCTGGATGGGAATTGGAGCAGCTGGGACTGGTACAGCACTCATATGGGAGGGATCATGGAGTTTGCAAGTGGAGGATTAGCCAATTGTTCCATTGCACTGGGACCAATTTTGCATTGCTTTTGAAATGAGAGCTGGAAATAAGAAAAGTTTAATTAGACAACTCCATGGCCCCTTCCTTACAAACATAAAAAAGTCCTAAAATCATTGTCAAAGTTCTGGAAAAATGTTTATTTATCTACAGCAACCTGGAACATGCTAAATTCAGGAATCAAGAAAGCGGGTCTTTTTTCTTTTTTTTTCTTCAATATAATGTAAAATATCTGTAGCAGTTTAATTGGCCTTTATCCTATCCATCTTCTGATCTCCTTGATGACCTTGAAGCTAGCACTCCATATTCCAGTATGAGACTTTGTTTTTTGGTTCTAGTAGAGTGGAACAGCTTTCATTTACAACTAAATTTGTTCATCTGCTCTAACTCGTAGAGTGACAACTTGAAGGACTGATTCAAGATGCTTGTCTTTGTCTCGCTGAATTAAGAACTCACTCAGAGCAGAAAAGTACATTATTCAATCACACTTAAGACAAATGAGCAATATGGAAGAATACTAAAAGTCAGAAAGGAAATTTTTGGAGAGTGTTTCTTTGGCACAATCAGGCAATGAAAAGCATATTTGTGTAGACTACACATTTCAGAAGACTATGGCCAATCTGTATAAGTTGTGTAGGAGTATATCTAGATCAGCTTTATAAAGTCTTATCTCAGACCATTTGTGTTCTTTAAAATCTTACTTTGTCTATACTCACCTCATATTCAAAGAGAGATTTTGTTGAATGCCTGCAGAGTGATTAAGAAGGACGAGAGCACAAGATAGCAAGGGTAAGATCGAGAGAGAGAAATCAAAGGAAAAACAAAGCAATCACAAAATTTTTCGATTATCTGTGTAAAGTGACACTGTTTGGCATCAACGGCTGATTCGTTTGACTTTATCAACTGATCAAATGAGTCTAGTGAGCATTCTGATCATTACTGTTGGGTGATTGCGGTCATTATTCGGCTTGCACACAATTACTTCCATCACATAATTCTTTAACCAAGTGGTGGTCCTAATGTGAGCTTATTTGGGGTTTCAACATAAATATTGTCTTTTTCCTTGTGGATTTTCAACTTTTCTGTCCACATTACTCTACCTTATAGGGCAATTTCTTATGCACACAAGCATACATACACTCCATTTGTTCTGGCTGCTTTCCTAGAATGCTTTCTTCAATCAAATTTCTTCTGAATTGTTCCACCTAGGCCTTCGTGTCAAAGAAGGATCTAGATCGAGTACCAGTTAAACTCTAGGTTTGATGATTAGAAACAACAATTATAAAAACAAAATTTCCCTAATCATGTAAGTATTCTAGAAATTAAAGGATCTTGAAGGAAGCTGTGAACATTTTCTGGAATTGGATGCACATCTCTCCAACAGTCACCTCTATTTTTCCTTCATTTGGTTTGTTTTATATTTGCATAAAGGGCTTTGTAACTGATGACTAAACTTGGGAGTGATATTGAAATCTCAGTTAGGCATGAATTTGCAGCTCACTGAGATTCTCCCCCTTTAGCTTAATTCATGCCCCAGTAGTTTAGTTAGCATCATTTTTGTTCTTGAAACAGTGTCATGTATTTGAAACTATTGTTTTAGTCGTTCAGTGAGTTCTTGCCTGCATAATTTGACATACTCAGCAGCTCTGTTTAAAGAAAGAACTCTGCTTAAGGTCTTTTCTTCTTTGGAGGCATAATGTGTGTCAGAAAGGAATTAGGAAGGAATTACCATTGTTTAATGAATGCTAAAGTAAAAAAGGATTAAACATCTTTACAAATAGCTAGATCCCATGGGTCTCTTTACTTTAAAGATTGTGGAAGGTAATTAAATAGTATAATTAAATTATTTTAATTCAATTTCAAACTTTGTTTCATGGACAAGAAAAAAATTCCCTGTGATGAATAAGGAATACCTTTCTCTCAGCAAACTCCTCTTTTGGGATAGGAAGGAATTTGCCATTTAAATGTGAACAATAAGGGACAAAGTATATTTCAAAAAAACATCCCCCAAAAGATTCATCACTTTGATCTCTTTCATTTTTTTTTTACATTTAGGATTAAATTTAGCAACATCTGTAAGCATACTATTGTCATGAAAGATTATTAAATCTGTTACAACTTGGCTCAGCACAAATACTCAATCATTGTACTCTGAGGCATACATATACCCTATCTTGAGGTTTTCTTACCAGTTACTAAGTCTCTCTCAAGTCAGTATTAGGGTTTATGAAACAACTGAATTCATTACTTATCACTATATATATATATATATATATATATATATATATATATAATTGATCAGGTTAGACAGTGTTCTCATTTCTTTTTTGTTTGTTTTTAATTTATCTATTTTATATTATTAATTATTTTACATTATGTGACAAAGTTTCATAGGCTCTAAGATTCCCCCCACCCCTCCCCATGCCCTCCCCCATGGTGGATTCCTCCACCTTGTTGCAGTATTATAGTTCAAATTCAGTCAAGATTCTTTCATTGCAAGCATATACCAGGCAGAGTCCAGCATCTTATTGTCCAGATAAATTCAATGGTTTCTTGAGGAGACCATCTCTGGTCTGAAGGCAGGGCTGGCAGAATATCATCCCCAACAATTAAAGGCCACAACATAACATCAACAACAATTTACAACATTATGGAATTATTTGACATGGTATTGAGTAACCAATATGTTACAACATGCAAGTTCTTAACCACATCCTGTGACTACTTCATTGACATTTCAGTTTTAGTTTATATACAGTCGGCTTCTATACACTTAAAATGGCTATAGGGTACTATTCAGCTGTCTCATGTCTATTTTCGTTTTAGTATTTAGCAGTTTATAGTGTTGAAGGATAATTTTGCTGAACTTGGCAGATTTTCGGATAGTCTAAGCTGGCTTACAACTCTAATAAGGCTTATGTCAACAGTTGAAGTGCAGAACAATTTTAGGAGGCATGTGCAGAGAAATCCTCAATACCCTAGTGAGGAGTATCTAATCTTTGTGTCCTACCTAGTAAGCTATGCGTGAGTCCACGCTGACCGTTTCCTGTCTGGTTCTAAGCTTTCCTTGTTGTTCTGTGTATTTATTCTAATGTGTGTGTGTGTTTGTGTGTGTGTGTGTGTGTGTGTTTTGGGGTGGGGGGCTCTGGAGCGACCCTGATGGTCATTGCCAGAGAGAGTGGGGATTCAAATTTGAAACTAAGTAAGGACCAGAGAAAGCTCCTCATACTAGTCTGGAAGGAAGCTTTACTGTTCTTCTGTTTCTGCAGACCGCTCAGGGCTCCTGACTGTTGTTCCAATGACCTTGGATCCTGCGAGGAAGGATTTGGGCTTCTTGCATCCCATCTGGAGATCCAAAAGGGGATGGATGACCGAAGGCACTCCAATTTCCCATGGTCTCCTTGGCAGTTGTGATGTAGTCCTTGGTGCTCATACTGATAGTCCTCGGTGAGGATCCAGGAGTCTCCAGGGTTGGAATACAAGCCTCCTCCTGTCCACCTGCTCCACTCTGGGGTCCCCCCCCCTGCTCTGAGCACATGACCTCCTGTTAAGAGGTTGTAAGGATTGCTCCTGATTCCCCCCATATGTCTTTGTAGTTTTACTATTGTCTAATACTGATTCGAATCTGTTGTCTATGAGTTACCTGTTATGTTCCCGATAGGTTATACTTCACGTGTTCCTCACTCCTACTAAGGGGGTTGAAGATTTCTCTCTCTCTCTCTCTCTCTCTCTCTCTCTCTCTCTCTCTCTCTCTATACATATATATATATATATATATGTATATATATATACATATATATAATTGATCAAGTTAGACAGATAGTGTTCTCATTTCTTTATATTTTCTTTGTGTTGAAGCTTATCAGCCCATATTTTCTAATTCTTTATTCTGCAATTATGCATTATTGCGGTCTTTAGTCTCCACATTGTATTGTGGAACAGTAGAACTTAAAAATGTCAGATATTTTTTCATTTCAGATTTATTTATTTGAAGACATAGAGATACAGAGAATGAAGCATGGTGAGAGAGTGGGAATAAGGCAGGGAGGGAAGGAACGTAGTGTGGGAATCATTTTTATGCTCTTAAAAAGTGTCTATATAATATACATGAAATTTTTCCATTTATATAAATAAAAAATAAAATTAAAAAGATGTATCTGAAAAACAAAGTGTAGAAAATGTGGTAACAGTGAGAGAGAAAGAGAAATTTTCCATTCATTGGTTGAGTCCTCAAATGACCACAATGAGAGTTGGGCTACACCAAAACTAAGAGCATAGAACTCCATCTTGGCCTGGATGTGGGTAGCAGGGGACCAGTACTTGAACAATGGTCTCCTGCTTTCCCAGGTGGACTATCAGGTAGTTGAATCAGAAGCAGAGAAGCCAGGATTCAAACCAGCACTCTGATATGAGATGCTAACTTTGTAAGTGGTAATAACTTAGTGCAATGCAAGCCCCCTGGGTTTTTATACCATTATCTAATGTCCTTCTATCCATGAACACACAATCCTTTTTAAACCGTTGGAAATAAAAGTTCAGATCACCTCAGAGGAAAGATCAAGAACTTGATTTCAACTTGCAAACTTGAGATTCTTATCAAACATCAAAGTGGAGATGTCACATGGGCAAATGGATATGCAAAGCTGGTGTTTAGGCAGAGAGAATAGAGTTACATTATAGAAGTGAATGTATTCCCCTTATAAATTGCATCAAAATGCTTGCAACCAGACATGATCATCGAGAGAGTAAGTGTGGACAGACGAGATTGTGTGCTAGAGCTTCTCCAATATTTATTGTGTGAGGAAGATGAGGGCAAACTACCAAGAGTCTGAGAAGGGGATCGTAAGCTAGGAGAGCCATGTTAGCACAATCACACAGAGAACGTGGAGGAAGCAAATGAGCATTTCACTCAGAGATTTGATTGTGGCTCTTCTAGAGGAGGCTGTAGTCTGTAGGTCTACAAGAGCAAGAGGCTTGAACTGACCACTTACCAAATGGTTACCTTGAGCAAGTCACTGAGCTTTCATTTTTCTTAGGCAGTAAGCGACTAGGAAATATACCAAGTGTGGTTCCAAAGATCAGTGACATAATTCAGGCATACCACGGAACACACAATAAACACTTAGAAAACACTGACACTGCTTAATCTACTCAGTCATTATTATTACTGGTATAATCCTTTTTATTGACCTCCAAATAGCGAACATTTATTTTTCATACTGACATAGTGCCTGACACATATTAGGTTATCAAGACTATATGTGTACACATTTGTGCCTGTGAACACATGTATACACTCTTGTAAAACTTTTAAGGCAACATCCAGGCCTATAATAACTATGTAATAATTATAGTAAGAACTAGTAATTTAGTCATGTGATGTGCTACATGTCTTTCCAAATAATAAATATGTAAATACTACACTGATTATCATAAGCTTTTTCATGTATAAATAAGCTAAGGAAAACAGAGGTTAAATGAATTTCCCTATTTCCCCTAAATAGCAGGAGGGAAATCTGGCTCCAGCACCATACTTCTACTCTTCTAATTGTCCCTTAATTGTGATTTCAATGTTAACCAGACGTTGTAACTATCAAAACAATAATGGGTAAATTTCCAGATGTGGTTGGTAGTTTTGATTACGCCAGCCAGTGTACTCACTACTATAATGCTGTCTTTAGGGAAAAATCTGTCTTTTGTGCTTCAGTAATTTTTTTGTCCTTGAAATGCATTAATTATGAAAACAACTCTAAGCAGAGATTCCAGACCCTATAAGCCACTAATTCTTGTCTTAACATAAAAATTAGCACTCTGCTCATCACTTTAGTTCCTTACTTGATTTTTCACCGAGAACTCTGCCTCCTCAAGCCTAGATTTCAGATTTACAGCCATCTGCTTACATAGATAATGATTTCAAGAAACAACACATGTTTTGTCATGTAGTTTTGCTGGACGATTTTGGGATGAGT
Organism: Ochotona princeps; assembly: GCF_030435755.1. Classification (NCBI taxonomy): domain Eukaryota; kingdom Metazoa; phylum Chordata; class Mammalia; order Lagomorpha; family Ochotonidae; genus Ochotona; species Ochotona princeps. The sequence goes on from NC_080865.1 coordinate 98,589,909, forward strand.
GAGATCCTAGGTTTCTTTTGGATGTTTTATATTTTGAATTTCCTTTTAACTTACTATTGCCCTTCGCTTCACCCTTTTTTATTAGAATTATTTCAGTGTTTTAATTTATGCTTTCTGTTTCCCACATGCCTGACAAAAGATGGGTATTTTTTGGCTAATAATTAGCCTTTTGACAAGTAAAAGTATACATTTTAAAATCTTAATATTATGCTTTTGTAAATCAGAAAGAAAAATGGTCCACAAATCTATGATTCTACGTGAAAACGTTTAGTAATAATTCATGTTGAAGAATAAAAAAGGACAGTTCTGTGCTTTTTTCTATCAAAATATTATTAAAATGCTATCTAGGTTATGACAGATTCAAATGTGAATAGCCATTCAAAGATTTATTGAGAGAGGAACTATACTTAACCTATACTAACTATAAACTACTTGCTGCATTTGAAAAAAATACTGGACAATTCAGAATAAATGTAGATGGTCTTATTGAAATTTCTATTATAATCTATGTATTGTAACTATATCGTTTGTTTCTCCATTTCATACACAAATAAAACCTTGGCTTCTTCACTGAGGACTTGCAGTGTGTTCTTAATTAAAGCCTGTGACTTGTATCCTAAAGATTTGTTGAAGTTTATTGCAGTCTATGCTTGTGGAAAGACCTCATCACTAGGAGGACAGACAACTGGGCTTGTATCCTGACACTTTCTCTAATTGATTGAGCTATTGGAGTAACTCCCCTTGCTTCTGGTGACCTCAGTGTTCTCCTGTGGTAAAGGAGTCAATAATTAAAATTGGATTTGTGGTTTCAGAATATTTATTTTCTAGAGGGGACTGTTTGAATAAAAAAATTCCTACATTATAAAGAGCCAAAATTGCAATCTCTGAAGTGTGTTAACAATGAAATTTACTTATCCATTTAGTAAATAAATGCTCACTAAGCAAATACTGATCTACCATTGGCCAGACAGTCTCTAGTGTATGTACTGAAAAAGCAGTGGCAGGTTTGACTAAATATGTGCTTTCAGGAAGCTTATGTTGCATTTCAGAGCTGTCTTTCCCCAACCCTTCGTGTGGCCATGGCATGGCTCAGTGAACCAAACACTCATATTCCTGACAGCTCAGACCTTAATACTAGGACATCGACTGATTATCCCCACATTCTCTCTCCACACCCTTCCTTTTGTATCTCCAAGTTTTGGCATACTGGAAAGTTCATCATTCCTGGCACTGCTCAATGCATGAGAGTTTCTCACTTTTGCCATTTCTCAACTTATTTTATTTGTTTGGTAATATTCTACTCCCATATCTACCTCATAGCTTTCAGTTGTTCGAGTATCAGCAGAAACAGTATATGTTTCCTTCACGTGGAGTTTACTGATCCACATTTCTTAATTCCTACACTATGGCTGATTTATTTTTTTAATTCCATAACACATAGTAGCATGCTTCAATATTTTAGACACTTACATTTCGGTACTTGTCTATTTTATCTCATTTTGTCTATTTCTATATCAGAGACTTTAAGGATTGGAACCATGTGGTCATATATAAAAATCCAATATTTCACACACATCTTGTAATTGGAGTGCAATATCTAGAGAAATGAATAGCTCTATATACCTTTGAATTAATAAAAGGTAAAATAGCAAGTTAATGTTTTATGTTTATTAAAGATATTATGCTTACAACATGAAGAGTTAGACTAGAAATATTTATTTCATACTTTTATATGCTGCTCCCTGTTCTATATGTTTTAGATGTCTTTAAGGTCGTTGCAAGTGTTATCATTTGATATGTAAAAGAATTGAAACTTCACAACACACCAAAGGCTACACAGGTTGGAAAACAGTGAAGTTGGTATATATACACGAGCAATGTAGTTTCAGGTTCCATGTTCTTAGTATCTCTATTATTCTGTGAATCATTTTATATTATTCCCTTTTATTTCTGTATATGCTATTTTATTATCAATAAAAATTTACGAGCACTAACATCTCAATAACAAACATGCTAGAATGGAAGACACTTGTGTTTAATCACTACATCCTTGTAACAGCACAAAAAGAAATTATTTGATAGATAAGACCAGTTGTGTGTTTATAAAGAAAATGAGTTCTAAGATCCTTGGCAGTTTAACCCTTACCTTTCTCTAATGCGCAGGTGTGATAACTGCCATGGAAGAACCGATACTAATTAAACCTCACCATATCATGAGAAGAATTGATTCCAAGGTCTGTATTTGGTCCTGGTTGAAGAAGCAAAAGGTGCACTCAGTAGTCTAATATGTATAGATTATGTCATAGCATGTGTAACCTAACAATAGTGACAGTCTATTGAGGTTTTTATAGAAACACAGTATTTGAAAAGGAATAATCAAGTTCTCTGACTCATCCAAATATGTGACAGAGCTTGAGTAAAATTATACTGAAATGATGCTTAGATTCATCAAATCAGCATCAACTACCAGTGGAAACCCGTTCTACTACTGCTAGAGTTGCCATGGATGTTACTTACTAGCTGTAAAATTGTTCAGCTTGTGTCTCTGTAAAGTTGATACAATTAAAACTGACTTCAGAGGTCTGACTATGGTAAGATGGAGTATTTGTAAAGCATCAAAGGCAGTGCCTGGCATAGAGAAAGGGTTAAATGACATTGCTATAGCTATTATATAGGTAATTCTGATGTAAACTGGCACTGCAGCTGGCACACAAACACGATTCTGAGACAGCCAGACCGAAATTCAAGGACTATTGCAGCTTTGACACACTGTTAAGTTCCCTGTGCCTCACTTTTCTCACTTGTGAAATAGGTTAGGTGAACCTAGTCTTTAGAGGGGTTATTGTGAAGAGCAAATGAGATATGACACAGGAGTTACTTAGAAAAGTTTGAAACATCAAATAAGCACTCAATTTATGACATTATTATTGCTACAGTTATTGCTTGTTGTTGTCATTTGAAACTTTCAAAGTTGTGTTAAACACTGGAAGATCAAAGAGGAAAAAATCTGGAAGTGAAGGAATCTGATCCTTCAGTAATCCATTTTTTCCTCATTATAGCCAGAATAGTCTTCAAAAATAATGTCGTATCATCCAGTATTCCCAACACCCTTCAATGGAATCTCAACTGCATTAGATAAATTCTAAAGTTTTTCACACTTCCACGTAGCCAGCTGCCCATCTGTTATCTTCCACCTTCCACTATTCACTTTTAAGATATTTTCTCTAGTTCATTGAGATTCAGCCACACTGAAAACTCTGCTTTGTGACTGCATGTTAACACACGCTGTTACATCTCTCTAAAGCATCCTTCTTCTCACTCAACCTCCTGTTCCCATTGCCATTTCCCTAATTAAAAACTATTCGGTCTTTATAATTAGCTCAAGTATTTTTCTCTCAGGGAAGACTTCTTATCTCACTGTAGGTAAAATTTCCATGTTAGAAACTGTTACATAATAAGGTTTCCTTCAGAGGACTTGCCTTAGTTTATAATTATTCACCAAATCTTTAGTCCTAGACATGGTGCTTGGTACAGAGACATACTCAATAAATACATTTTAAATGATGAAGTTTTTACTGCGACACCTGATTGGGTTGGCACTGTGTACAGTATGTTAAACTCCCACTTGCATTGCTGATACCCCAAGTATCAGAGAGTTGGTTAAAATCTGGCTGTTCTACTTTCAGTTGATTCAGTTTTCTGTAAATGCACTTGGGAAAGCAGCAGATGATGGTCAAGTACTTTCACCCCTGCCACCCATGTGGCAAAGCAAAATGCAAGTTCTTGATTCTGGCTTTGGCGTGGTCCAGACTTGGCTGCTGCAGCCATCTGGGGCATGATCTAGTAGATGCAGCAAAATCTCTCTCTCTCTCTCTCTCTCTCTCTCTCTCTCTCTCTCTCTCTCCTTTCTTTTTCTATCCTACCTGTGTCTTTCAAGTTAATAAATCTTTTAAAACACAGTCCTACTTCCAGAACTCTGATTTTATCTTACGAAGAATACTCAGTAGCAGGTAAGACTTGGGAATACGTACTGGGCTAACAGCAAAGCTTTAAACTAAAATTCAATCATGCCTGGATTATAATGAAAGCTGTGCTAATTTTCTATCCGTATGATTTTGAATGTTCTGAGTCCCAGTATTATTGTACACAAGCTCCATGTCATTATGTACAAGTCACTTAAATCAAACCATAATTTTCTCTTTTTTTAAAAGACAGAATAGAATACCTGTCTTATCACTTTCATGGTGGTTGTTATTAGGGACATAGAGAACATTAGAGTTGATAAGGACCATGGAAATCATCTATCCCTATAATATGGGAGAGATTCAGAGATGTGAAGTGTATATATGTTGAGGAATTTCTTTGTTCCACATAAAAATATAAATGTATTACATGTAGTCAAAACTTTAAATAATGAACTACTATATTTTAAAAAAAGAAGCTGGCAAATGATTTAAATAAACATACAGAAGGATACATACAAAAAGATGTACAAAAAACTGTCCAACAGCCCTAATCATCAGGGAAATGCAAATTAAAACCACAGTATGGTATCAACTTACTCCACAGTTAGCTAGCTAGCTAGATAGGTCCAGTATGCTGACTCAACTGGCTAATCTTCCACCCTCAAGCACAACATTCCAAATAGGCATCAGTTCATGTCCCAGCTACTACAGATCCCATCCAGCTCCCTGCTTGCAATCTGGGAAAGCAGTAGAGGATGCCCCAAAGCCTTGGACTCTGCACTCATGTGGGCGACCGGAAGGAAACTCCTGGCTCCTGACATCAGATTGACTCAGCTCCGGTCATTGCAGCCATTTGGAGAATGAATCAGCAGATGGAAGATGTTTCTCTTTGTCTCTTCTCTCTCCGCAAATCTGCCTTTCCAATAAAAATAAATATTGTTTTAAAAGATAAACAGCAGCCACTATTGGTGCAGAAGTGAAGAAAGACAACCCTTAAATACAATTACAGTGGTAATAAATTAATACAATCATTTTGGAAAATAATAAGAGGACTCAAAAAAGTAGAATTCTAAAATAGAATTATCATAGGAGCCAGCATTCCTTCTCAGTGTATATCCAAAGGAATTGAAAATAATGGTTAATGAAGTATCTTCATTTTTCATGCTCAATTCAGCATTACTTACTTTATGAAAACAAAATATTGTGCATCAACTGATAAATGTATAAAAATACTAGTGCATATAGGCAATGGAATACTATATAGCCCTTTAAAAGAATGGATTTTTGTCATTTTCAATAGCACGAAAACAGATTGCGTTTTACTTAATGAAGTAAGTCAGGTATGGAAAAACAGTAGAGCATGATCTTATATGAGGCTTATATAAAGGTCAGTTTCACAAACACGAATAGTATAGAAGTGGCTACCAGAGGCTAGGAGTCGGGAGTGGATTGCAGGAAAAATGTGAAAAAGGAAGATGTTGGTTAATGGGTCCATATACTCAGTTGGACTTCAGCAGTGGGTTTTAGAGATATGTGGCACTGTGTAACAACTACAATCAGTAATAATGCATTGTGTACATATATGACAATAGTAATTGCTAAAATTACTTTTCTCATTGCTACCACAAAGGGGGATTAATGAGTGAGATGCATAAGTAAGCCTGAGTGATTCTTTCTGCAATACACAAACCCCAACTCCCTCTTGTAGTACATACATACATGTAATTATTTGTCATTTAAAAATAAACAGAACACAAAATTCTATTAAAACAACTTTCATATTTTATCCTAAAATGTTAATTCTATTTTCCTAGGAACAATGAGAAAATAGGTTAAGTGCAGTAGTCTTAGAATTAAAGTAAATATAATTGTAGTGGGAATAAAAAACAGCACAGATTTTAACTGAAGTGAAATTTCTATCTTGAAAGGTTCTCAGTATGTAATTTATACCTCGTATCCTCACTTACAATAGTGCCTTTGCTTTTCAGATAGAAACCTTGAACAGAAAAATCTTCCCAGTCTTGCTGCCATGGGAATATGAAGATAAGAAACCAGTTTCTGATTTGACATTTAGCTGTAGAAAAGCATTCCCCTTTGGACAGATATTTCAAATTTCCTGTTTAAACTGGTTTCCTTCAGGGCACTTTTGAGGTGAAAGCCCACCATGCTATCAAAATCCCAAAAGGATTTCCCTGGCACTTTGTTTGATTCTTGTATCACACAATAGAACAAAAATAAATTCTGACCAAAAACAAGTGTGTTTTCTTATGTCAAAGACTTTTATTTTCAATACTTACCAAATTAGTTCATAGCTTTAAAATGTATTTCTCCAATCATAAAGGCACCATCTTCCGTCAAGATAATCATAATTCCCTAGACACAGATGGAAAAAATGCCTGAAGTCATTTAGCAATGAAAGAAGCAAAGTATATCAGCTTCCTAATGAATATTTGCAAGTTTGTTGAAAATCACAGAGAGAGAAAATATCTATTCTGAACATTTTCAGTATTCAATCACAATCTTCTATTTTGTCACTAGAAAAATCTTTCTAATCAGAGACTTAATTTTACTTCTCCCTGGCTTTAAATCTGTCTGCTTTTCCTACTACTAGCAAGATGAAAGCAAAGCTTTTACGTGGGTGAACAAGCCATCTTCAATGGCTATCCATTTCTTTTCTTTTGCTTTATTTATGATTTATTTATTTTTACTGGAAAGTCAGATATATAGAGAGGAATATAGAGAGGAGGAGAGAGAGAGAAGATCTTCCATCTGCTGATCCACTCCCCAGGCAGCCACAATGGACGTAGCCTCGCCGATCTGAAGATCCAGATCTTCCACACAGCTACAGGGTCCCAAGGCTTTGGACCGTCCTCGATTGGTTTCCTAGCCTGCAAGCAGGGAGCTGGATGGGAAGCAGGGCTGCCGGGATTATAACTGGTACCCACATGGGATTCCAACATGTACAAGGCGAGGGCTTCAGCTGCTACACTACTGTGCTGGTCCTGGCTATCCATTTCTTACATCCTTCATTTGCCTCAATCCTCTGCTAGTCTCCACACAGAGACACTAGTTACACGGGCCTTATGGTTTTTATTATTTGTCTATTTTAGGTTGCATCACAGTCATGGTAATCTGGATTTCAATATCTCTGTGATAAGAATGAATATTCTGACTTAGCAAAGAGCTGAATCAATCTGTATCTCTACGTTTGGGTTGCATTTCCATAAAATATCTGCATTCCAGATTCCCTCCACATTTTTAAATAATCAGTATATACACAAAACAGACAAGGCAACGGGACAGAATATAGCATCCCTGTATAAACATATTTTTATATAAACAACTGTACTAACTATATGTTGAGATTTTTCGATTATGTTTAAAATATTTCAAAACTATAATGAAAAAATTTATCAATAAAATTAGTAGACATAACAATTTTTGAAGAGATTAAACCCCACTTCAGTACTCAAACTAAAATACAGCCAATAAAATAAAAAGCATAAATAACATAAGTTTTTAAATATAATGTTAATAATATTTCAAATACAACACATCAACAAACCTGAAGTTTAGTTGAGCTGATGAGATTCCCTCATCCCACGATGAAGTACTTGAGTTCAACTCCCTGCTCCCATTAGCTTGACTCCAGCTAGCTACTGCTGCTGCAGATGATTGAAAGCTTTGATGAGGGCTCAAGTAATTGAGTTTCTACCAACAACGTGGCAGCTGTGGGTTGCATCTTCAGATTCTAGCTCTGGCCCTGGCCTCACCCTGCCTATTAGGAGAATTTGAGGGTGGGGGAGTTGAACCAGAAGGTGAGAGTTCTCTCACTCTCTATTTCTCTCACTACCTCCCTGTCTCTCCCTGTCTCTCCAACTCGCACTCTTATTACCTCTAGCTCTAAAATAAAGTTCTATAAAAACTAAAACCAAACAGCCATGAAGTTATATTAACTCTGTCTTTATCTCTGTTATTAATCTGCGGTTTTCTGACCACCAGTATCAGTTGTACCCTGATCCAAACAGCCTTTTTATCTCTCAGATCTTAGATCATTCTATCCAAAATTATAATCTACCACAATTTGGTGGTATATTATATTTTCTTATGCTGATGTGTCATGTTCACATGACTTACCATTTTCTGAGTTTTTAAAGTTTGTTTTTTAAAGATTATTTTTATATTTCTTAGAAAGGCAAATTTACAGAGAATGAGATACAAAGAGAAAGATCTTCTGTCTGCTGGTTCATTCCCCAAGGGGCCACAAAGGCTGGAACTGAGCCTATTCAAAGCCAGGATCCAACAACTTCTTCCAGATCTTCCACTTTGGTCCAGGGTCTCAAGGCTCTGGGCCATCATCCACTGTTTTCCCAGGCCACCAGCAGGGAACTGGAAGAGGAGTGGAGCAGCTGAGACATGAACTGGAGCCCATATGGGATCATAACATGGAAGGGGAGGACTTCAGCTGCTAGGTTACTATCCCAGCATACCTATTATTCAGATGCACCCATGAGGCCAGAAATCTTGTCTATTTTATTCCATACCATATCCTTAATGCCCATTACATACTAAGTGCTCAAACAATTTGTATAAAATGAAATAATCAATAAAATAAGCCAACTACTGGAGTAAGATGCAAACAGTAAGTTATTTACTTTATAAATCAATAAACTTATTAAACAACGTTGATATTGATTTCATTCCATCACTGCATTTAAACCAAACTTTGACGTTGCTCTATCAGCAGGTGTGCATATTTTAATAACTGAAAAAAAATATTTTCTGATTCTAAAGAACATATTTTGATTCCATGGTCATATTCTTTGCCTTCTCTTTCTAATTCATACTCACCTAAAAACTTCTGAGTAGCAAAATAAAGGTATAACTGTGGTTATTAACATTGGGAGGCTCAGCTCATTTAATTCATTATGTAAATGAAATACAGTCTAATATCCAGAACATGGCACATAATCTTCTTAGTGCCAAAAATTCTGATATGAGACTATGGAAAGAATAGTGTCTAGATGATTTTAATAATCATAAGAAAATTATGAAAGGTATTTAAATGGACCATTATTAATTAATTTAATCCAAATAGCTCTTATCAGAAAAACTAAATATTGTATGATTTTACCTAAATATGCACCACCTTTTAATCACTGAATAATGTTGCAATGGGTGTCCAGCATCGATACCTTTCTTTGGAAATAGCTGTATTTTAAACACAAATTGTGATAGGAATAGGTGAAACAATGTGACATGGTTTAATTGCAAATAGATTAATATTTTAATAAATAATTATGATTGCCAGTCAATTCATGTTAGATAAGAGTAAAAAAAAGTAGTGTTTTTTTTAAGAAATAAAATTGCCTGTAATTTTTCCACTGACTTATTACTTATTTCATTTGGAGAATCCTAACCATCATGCAAATGAAGTTATTGCAAGCATACATGGTTTCATGAGTGTTCTCAGTATGTACTGAGAGGGGAATAAATGACCTGAGAGTCAGAACACATTACACAGTATTCTGTTACTCTGGGATTCTACTTCCTCATCCATAAAATGGGATAAACAATATTTTTCTTTGTTCCATTTAGTAGGTTTTAAAATTCATCCTTTAAGTTGATTTTCAATGAATATGTAATACTAGCGCACTGAACAGTCCAATGTTCAAACACAGCCAATCACAACCCATCATATCAGGCAACCAGACGTTCTCACTAATCTAGGATATGGGAGAATGTGTGTGTCTAAAACTGATATTATGGTTGAGTTTACCATTATATAATTACATAGATATTTCCCAGACAGCACTAATAAAAGAGTAGAAACTTAAAACACAGTAAACAGCTGCTTATCCTCATACTGCTTCATTAGTCCACCATTTGTTGACTTGTTCTTCACTCAATCACTGAATATTTATTCAATGACCTTCAGTTACGGAGAATAGAATCACTTTCACACTTTGAAATTTTATTGAAATTATAGTACACAGAAGCAAGCATGGTATAAACCACAAAGACAAAGAGAGTGGTACAAAAGACAACCGATAAAGATGTCACCACACTTTTCGAAGATGGATAACAGAGTTGTGTTTCAGCACAGACTAGCAAGCTGAAATTGAAATGTCTGCAGACCAAAGCACGGACAAGAAGGGAATCAATTTGCCCTGTAGAATCACGAGAGCTCTTTGCAGACACAAGGTAGAGCTGAAGGTGAGATAAGGAAGAGATGTGGAAGCATATAGCTATCCTAAAGCCTGAATGCAAAGGGATTAGACTTCTACTTCACCACCCTCATTCCCTGCATAGCTCCACACACTGTCTCTTGGGGGTCCCTCTAAACAAACAGCACGATTTCTGCAAAGTCCCTCTAGAACAAGATATACCTTTTAAAAAGCTTGTTCATGTCTACACAGTCCCCAATGCAGGTGTAACTAATTATTTTCAAATAAGGAAATCAGCAAAATCCCTCAAAAAATAGAAGAAAAAAAACTTCAAAATGTTTTAAAGAAAATACAATAATTTATTATTGCTGCCCTTGAATAAACTAGAAAGATATTGTAAAACTCATTCACAAACTTGAACAGAGTACTATGGAAACTATGAAAGAGCAAGAACAAAATTTTGAACATTTATTTATTTACCTGAAAGGCAGAATTTCAGATATGTGGTGACGAGAGAGATAGAGAGGGAGAATTAATCTTCCATCCATTGCTTCACTCAAAAAAAAAAAATAAATAAAACAAAAGGCTTGGGTCCGGCGGCGTGGCCTAGCGGCTAAAGTCCTCGCCTTGAACACCCCGGGATCCCATATGGGTGCCGGTTCTAATCCTGGCAGCTCCACTTCCCAGCCAGCTCCCTGCTTGTGGCCTGGGAAAGCAGTCAAGGACGGCCCAATGCATTGGGACACTGCACCCTCGTGGGAGACCCGGAAGAGGTTCCTGATTCCTGGCATTGGATCGGCACGCATCGGCCCGTTGCGGCTCACTTGGGGAGTGAAACATCGGATGGAAGATCTTCCTCTCTGTCTCTCCTCCTCTCTGTATATCTGGCTTTCCAATAATAGTAAAAAAAATCTTTAAAGGGAACCCGCATTTACTTTTAACATATTGGTTACTCATTACTATGTCAATTAATTCCATAATGATGTAAATTTTTGCTGATGGTATGTTGGAGCTTTCAATTGACTGGGATGATACTCTGCTGGCTCTGTCATCAGACCAGAGAGGGTATACCTAAGAAGCCGTTGAACTTGACGGGACAATAAGATGCTGGACTCTATGTTTGGTATACGCTTGCAATGGGGAAATCTCAACTGAACTTGAGCTGTGGTTATGCAACAAGGTGGAGGAATCCACCATGGTGGGAGGGTTTGGGGAGGGGTGGGGAGAACCCAAGTATCTATGTAACTGTGTCACATAATACAATGTAATTACTGAAGTTAAATAATAAATAATTAAAAAAAATAAAATAAAATAAAATAAAATAAAATAAAATAAAACAAAAGGCTCCAATCATCAGGGCCAGAACATGCCAAAACTAGGAGCCAACAGCTATATGTGCATCTTATACATGGAGACCAAGACTCAAGAACTGAACCATTTTGGTGCTTCCTTAACTGTATTATTAGCAACCTGAAATCAGAAATGAAGCAGCCAGAGCTTTAACTGAGTCTTACATACAATGCTGGCACTGTAGGTGGTAGCTTGGCACGCTATGTCGCAACCCTACCCCCCCCCCCGAAAGGATTCTTAGGGATGTGTGTGTGCTTTTTGGCATGCCTGCTTGTGCATGTATGACAGTGCCTGTATATCTAAACTTAAAAAAATAGAAAGAGAAGGGAGTGTAGTTTAAAGGTTTTGCCTAGAAAAGAAGAATAAAAAGGGAAGTATGGACAGTGAGGCTGCATGTCCACCTTCTCTTCTCCATCAGGCCTGATCAGGGTGATGACTTTGGCCACATCTGTGTCCTAGTGCTTCTTTATGACTTGTTTGAGCTGGTGCTTGTTGACCTTGACATTCACAATGAACATGAGTGTGTTGTTGTCTGCCATCTTCCTGATAACGGACTCTGTGATGGGGAAACTGGATGGCTGCGTAGTGGTCAAGCTTGTTTCTCCAGGAGGCGCTCTTCCGAGGGTATTTGGGCTGCTGGCACAGGTGCTGCATCTTGGGCCGCTGGTAGGTGGCTGAGGTGCTGATCTTGTGGTCGTGGATATCTCTCAGCACCGCCTCCGGCCTTCAGGACCTTTGCTTCAGCTTCGACTTTGGGAGGGGCAGGAGCCTCCTTCACCTGTGGCACCTTCTTGGTGAAAAGCGATATAACACTTTCGTAATCCATAGCTCCCAAAAATGTTTATGACGTTATCAGTGGAAACTTTTTACTCAAAATAAATAAATAAATAAATAAATAAAGGAAGAAAGAAAAGAGAAGGAAAAAAACAGTATGCAGTTTACAATGTAATAATCCACACAGTTGTATAAGAATATTTAAATCCAAAACTAATCTACAAACTGCACTGAAAATCAAACTTTTCCTCCATTTTTCTGCTAATGTGTATTGACCATAGTTTTTGAGAATCAAGAGGCCTAATTTATTTCATATTTACATGATTTCACTCTACATATTTTTTAAAAATTGATTTTTTAAAGATTTATTTATTTATTTATTTTTACAAATTCAGATATATAGAGAGGAGGAGAGAGAGAGAGAGAGAGAGAGAGAGAGAGGAAGATCTTCCATCTGATGATTCATTCCCCAAGTGAGCGCAATGGCCAGTGCTGTGCCGATCTGGAGCCAGCAGCCAGGAACTTCCTCCAGGTCTCCCACACGGGTGCAGGATCCCAAAGCATTGGGCCATCCTCAACTGCTTTCCTAGGCCTCAAACAGGGAGGTGGATGGGAAATGGAGCTGCTGGGATACGAACCGGCGCCCATACGGGATCCCGGCATGTGCAAGGCGAGGACTTTAGCAGGTAGGCCATGCCGCCGGGCCCTCAAAATTTGATTTATGCGCTAATTCTGAAAGTATTTTTGCATCTACTGATTACACAGGTTCTTCTAAATGTTAGGCTCAGGCCATTCACAATTACATAAAATTCTACTGTTGTGGTCCAGTGGGCTAAACTTAGTGCTAACATTGCACATCAGAGTATCAGTTCAAGTTCTGGCTGCTCCAATTCTGATCCAGATTCCCGCTAATGTACCTGGCCCAATTACTTGAGTGCTTGTCACCTGTATGGCAAACCCAGATGGAGTTCATGACTCCTGGGTTCAGCCACAGCTGTTGCATAAGTGAAGGCGTGATCCAGGAGATGAAAGATCTCTCTCTCTCTCTCTCTCTCTCTCTCCAATGTCTCTGCCACTCTGTCTTTCAAACATATGTGTGCGCACACACACATGCTCACACACATATGTAATCCCATTTATTTCATGTTAAGCAGCATGATGTAGATAGACACATACAGCATTTCAGTCATCCCTGCATATGGTCGAATGAAGTAATAGCTATTATCTCGCTGTTAAAGGGGTAAACATGAGATGCAAAGGAAATAGACAATGTGTAGTGCAACAAAGCTACTGGAAGATTTGAGATTTGCATCCAGACTGGATAACGAAATGTCAGAAACTGAATTACACTTATGCTTTTGCCTTTCAAAGCATTTCAGTGACTCTCCATTGCCAACATCTTCAAATACAAATTTTCCAAGACTCCATTGCCCTGTTTGATAGATAGGCAGATGGGATTTACAAAGAGAAAGTTGAGTGTGGTTTCTCCCCGCTAAACTAGATACCTACCTACCTCACCTCATTCTCCCCTAAGAGATTTCTGACTCTTAATCTAAAGGTTGCTGAAGGATGCAGAGTCATCACATAATCTGTAGTTACTTCCTGCTGTTCTGGGGCACAGGGCTTGCCTATTCTGGGTTGGGAAGTCTCCTGCTATCTTATCTAATAAATCCCTTTCACAAGCCATAAGAACTTCCATTCAGTACTGATAGCTATGTCCCATGTTTCTTCATCATTAGTCTGAAATGTTGCTGGCTTCTATGCATGAAGGCTGGTGATGTAGGTGCTCTAACCATCAACGTGTGTGTGGAGACCAGACCACATACCCATTGGTTCTGGTCCCTGAGATTGGAGATCTTGACATGTTTGAGACCAAAATGATGTGAAATGATGGATTGGTTGCTCTCTCTCACACACACACACACGAACACACAAAGCCATAAATATCAGGTACAGTGGCCTCGTCTGGGGAGCTAAGCTAGGCTCCTCCTGCCTGGCCCACCTACAACTTTTGCTCTTATGTGTGGTCTTTTCCTGATCACATGTATTCAATGTTAAATAAATGGCAGAATTTGAAAGTTGGAATTCATACTGTATGTGACCGCAATAAAATTCAAGAAAAACTCAAACACATTATGTGTTCAATGGGAACTCATTCAACTGAACTTTTCTACGGGTTAATAATTTGTTAAGATGATTAAGTCCAAAATAAGTGGATATAGTATCTTTTGTGTTTCATTCATTTTGGTCAACAAAATGCAAAAATTATATATTATGTGTATTTTGCTCCTTTATATCAAACATAATGCACATAATGATATGCATACATTTACATAGATATGCAATCTCTCATAAAAATGTTTGAATGATAAGTTTATTTTGGTGGTAACATTTGCAATACATGCATAACTTTTTCATACCATATGGTTTTCACAAACTTCTTGGTGATTGTTTATGTTCTTATAGATCAAAATGCTTCCACCAAGACAATTTTATTGTTAAATATTGTTTTCCCACAAACGTTTTTGAGGTACCATTATATATGTATGTTATGTAAAAAGAAGTCACATGAATAACTTTTGCAAGTTATTCGTAACATAGCAAGGCCCTTGAAATCATTGTAAACAATATAATTTAAAATTTGTGTGTTACAAGAGGTCATTTCCTTAGGCAGAATTCAAATTTCAAGAACATATTAGCATTCTAAAAGCAAAAACTCAGACCTGAGACCTGAAATAGGCTTCTGAATTTGTGAAGCCCACCTCCCTATCTTATGCTGAAATTCGAACCTTTTGACATCCTGCATGTGCTTAGCTAACAAGATCTTTTCTAGTGTCATGTTACATTGACATACGGCTCTAATTGCTAGCTTGAAGTATAAACAATTGGCCATTCTCTTAACAGGAGGTCATGTGCGTGGAGCAGGGGGGCACTCCAGAGTGGAGCAGGTGGAAAGGAGGAAGCTTGGATCCCAACCACGAAGACTCCCAGATCTTCAACACAAACTATTAATACGAGCAACAAGGACTATATCCCAACTGCCAAGGAGGCCACAGGGAATTGGATGCCCTCAGAGGCTGAGTACTCTGAGGTCACCCACCCCCAACCGGAGCTTCCGCAGGGGATGGAAGAAGTCCAAACACTACCGTGCAGAAACCAACGTCATCGGAACGACAACCAGAAACCCTGAGCGGTCCACAGAAACGGAACAATAAACGTCCTTCGGGACCAGGGAGGAGAGCTTTCTCTGGTCCTAGCCTGGCTCTGGCTCTGGACCCCAACCCTCCCTCGCAATGACCATCGGGATCGCTCCAGAAACCCCTCATAGCAAACAAACAATCATACAAACTAAAAAAACCTAAAATAAATAGACAAACAACAAAAAGTAGGGCTTGGAATCTGACAGAAAAGAGCTGGCATGGATTGGCTCATGCCTCGCTGGGTGGGACACAAAGATTAGTCACTCCTCACCATGGTATTGAAGATTTCTCTGCACACCCCTCCAAAAAAAAAGTTCTGCACCTTAATTGTCGACAAATGTCTTGTTAGAGTCATAAGCCAGTCTAGATTATTCTAAAATCTGCCAAGTTCAGCAAAATTATACTTCAACACAACAAACGGCTAAATACTAAAATGAAAATAGACACGAGACAGCTGAATAGTACCCTATAGCCATTTTAAGATGTATAGCAGCTGGTTCTGTATATAAACTAAAATTGAAATGTCAATGAGCTAATCATAGGATGTGGTTAAGAACTTGCATTTTTTTTTTTTTACATACTGGTTACTCAAAACCATGTCAATCCCATAATGTTGTAAATTGTTGTTGATGTTATGTTGGGACTCTTAATTGATTGGGATTATATTCTGCCAGCTCTAACTTCAGACCAGAAATAGTCTCCCCAAGAAACTGTTCAACCCATCTGGACAATAAGTAGCTGGACTCTATGCTTGGTATACGTTTGCAAGGAAAGAATGTTGATTGAATTTGAACTGTAATACTGCATCAAGGTGGAGGATTTCACCGGGGGGGGGGGGGGAGTGGAGAGGGGTGGGGGGATTCCCAGAGCCTATGAAACTGTCACATAATGTAAAATAATTAATAAACAAAAAATGTAAAATGAAGCAAACACTGAAATTTCAAAAAAAAAAAAAACTAATGGCCATTGTATTTCAATGTGACTCCAATGTTATTGCTTTTATATAGAGCCATTCTTGAAAACCAAGTGTTATTCCAGCTCTCACTCCCTGAAAATGATTGGCAGACTTGCATGCATGGTGATTTTGCAGAAGGCACTACTCATCATTGGTATTTCTTTTGCTCCAGGGTAGGCATATTTGTTTTAGGAAATGCTTCAGATGATACGATTAAGTTTAAGACAGAAGGTCCATTGGTTTTCCATATTGGAAAACAAAGCAAATGTAAGACAAAAAAATCATTCCAAATTTCTTTGCAACTGTGCTAATGAAAAATGACAAAGGCTGAAAGAAACGATAGAAAATAAACAATATTGGAGGACTAGTTCAACATCTGATAAAGTAGAATATTTGCTTTTCTGTTGGCTAAGTATTTTGAGATTACAGCTAAAATACAATTATTTCATATAATTGTGAGAAGGTCATTTGGCTAATTTTATTTCAATTATACGAAATAGAGAATATTTAACCTTCACTTGTTGATAAAATATTGCTTCATAAGATTGCTGAATGGAAAATTTTATCATGTGTATAGCATGGGGGGATCAAGCAAAAAAATTATCCCTGAAGTTTCATGTTATCTTCTTTTTGTCTGCTTCATAACCTAATATATGCCTTTATATTGCTGAAAAGATCATAAAGCAGTGACTAACAACAATACTTATCTATAGTATATACTAACACCCTTTAAGATTTATACAACTTTTTTAAAGTACAGCAGTGAACATTGTAATTGCACTGTAAATGTCATATGGAACAACTTATTGCTCAAATGATCAGTCTTGTCTTTCAATTATTTGCACAATACTACAAGATCTAAAAGAGTTATTTCATCACCTTAATTACACACAACATACAACTAGCCAACTATACAATTGCTATTTTGGGGTCAATTTTTTCATCAAATAGTCTGTTCGTAAGGTTATTTCCCTTTCCTATCATGTTTTATCTCAAAGTTTAATTATCTTTGGTTTCCCTGTAAATGTGAAATATTCAGCACTACTGGCTTAAAATGAAAAGCTAGGAAGCGTGAAGGTCTCTAGAACATACAGGAGAATTTTTTCTTGCTGTTTTTATGTCAAACGAGCTTCATGATCATCTACATAGAATATACACAATTATTATCAAGCAGGATAGTGTGTGACACATTGATCATTTAAATTCATCAAAGTATCAATTATGTTACATCAGTAAAGTACAACACCAATGTGTCACCTTTCCAAAAAAGATAGTATAGTACTCTTCTCCAAGGTAAAGTGCCATAAATCCTTGGACAATCAATGCTTTTACGAGTTCATCATGAAACATATAAACGAATCATGTGACATTCTGTAGACCTGGATGGTAATGCTATGTCAATCAACATCCCAGCCAAAGAAAAAAGTACAGAAATATGTAAAAAAAGATAATGAGTTAATTTAAAGAGGCCCCAGTGGGCACAAATGAAAGAACTGGAGGGGAGTAGTAAAGTAGTAGTGGGTGTTATTCAAAGTCTGTATTAAATAACTGAGTTAATTAATACTGATGGAAATGATCTAATAAAGATATGGAGGAGAAAAGACAACTTTTTGTAGAATTTTAAATAGTTCATATAAAACACACTCAAAAAGGAGGAGTATAATGCACCACTCCTTAACTATAGGGCAACCACAATAACTCGCTTTAAATAATGCAGTATGGAAAAGAGGAATGAAAGTGATTTTGGGGAGAAACATTTGGACTAGTAGCTCAGATGTGTTAGATGTTCATATCTCACATCAGAGGACTTGGGTTCAACTCCTGCCTTTCCTCATGATTCCAGCTTCCTGCTACTGTGGACATTGGGAAAGGGATGGGTACATTGATTACTGCCACTTCAACATGGGTGATGTAGATTGCCTGGCTGGCTCTAGGCTTCACTCTCATGGGGAATTCTGGGGAGTAAGAGGTAGGTAGGATAATTGTACATCCTGTTCCCTCATTCATGTTCTTGTCCTCTCAAAATGAAATTTTCAAAGTTGAAGGACGAAAGGAGTGAGCATACTGTGAAGAAACCTAACACTACTTTAAGTTTGTGTTGAAGCTCAGTCGGTTTGATAGTGCAACCTTGACATACAAATAAGAAGACAAATAGACTGGGCCCGGCATGGTAGCCTAGTGTATAAAGTCCTTGCCTTGCATGCACTGCCTGGATCCCATCTAGTCACTGGTTCTAATCCTGGCAGTCCTGTTTCCCTTGCAGCTTCCTGGCTGTGGCCTGGGAAAGCAGTTGAGGATGGCCCAAAGCCATGGGACCCTGCATCCACGTGAGAGACCTGGAAGAAGTTCCTGGATCCCCTGTTTGGATCGGCTCAGCTCCAGCCATAGCGACCACTTGGGGAGTGAAACAGTGGATGGAAGATCTTTCTCTCTGTGTTTCTTTCTCTCTGTAAATCTGAATTTCTAATAAACATAAATGAATTTTTAAAATATGAAGCCAAATATAGCAGAAACCCATTATATCTGTGATTTTGTATTTAGTGCACAGTAACGGTTTCCAGAAACACACATACACACTTTAAATAAAACAAAACATTATGGGTATATCAACTTACAGGCTTGGGACAAGCATTATCTGAAAATGAATATGTGCAAAACCTTTTATATTCTGTCTCCACAAATTTAACTTTTAAATAATTTAAATGGAACCAAGCTACATGTACTTCTTTGTAGCTTGTATTTTCTACCCCAATTTCATATATTTAGATATATCCACACAGATACAATACTACATTTTCATTGGATGCTATGTCATTTAATTATACTGCTTTGATCTGCTATGATAGCATAATTTATTTCTTCCATTATTGTTAGATCTTGCATATTCATTCTTTAAAAAAATATGAACTACAGTGGACAGAACATCCCTGTAGATATGTTTAGAGTACTTTTGTGATAAATTCTCTAAGGTATTCCGAAAGACCCAAGTGTTCATTAGAATACATTTAATTTCTCCAGATGTGCTAAAGTACTTCTGAAATTGTTTTTCCAAGTTATGTTTTTCCTAGTAATGGGTGACAGTCCACATTTCCCCACGTAATTTTTTTTTATAATATTAAGAATTGTTGATTGCTTACTTGTAGCTCTTCACCTTCTAGCCAAGCGGTGATATTGCATTCAACTATACCCTTTGAAATCAGGCTTAGTCATATGATTCTTGGGGGTAATGTGTCAGCCTTGGTGAATATGCTGATTCATGCTCCTCCACTCCCTTGGACCTCAATAAGGATGACACAGAGTAAAGTCTCTGTTGACTTGCAATAAATGCTACTGATCATATACGCATAAACAGTTGTGTTTTACATCCTGTGTCCACAAACTGTAGCCTGTTTGCCTGATCTGGTTCACTGCTGTTTGTAAAAATGTAATAAGAACGAAGCAATGTCTGTTTTTGTATTGCGTATGCTGAGTTGAATAGTTGAGACACACATTATGTGTCCCACAAACTTGAAAATATTTATGATTTGGATACAGTTTGGTCACATCTGTTAAAACTAATGAGATTGCTACAACAAGGCACAATTCTGACTGGTAAGCTAACTGTAGTGTTGCAATGTTTTGCTTTAACTCAGTGTCAATCTAATGGATATCAAAATATACCTTCTCAGCTAAGTAAGAATATCTTTTTTTTTTTTGTTTTTCAGTCCATAGAGATATCTCACTGGCTATCAGGAACTTTTAAAAATGCTATTGGAATGCTTTGAGAGCTATTTTAAGCAGAGTTGGAAGGCATAGAGATCTTCCATAAATTTTCTTTGACCTACCCATTTTATTATAACTTAAAATATCCACTTATTAGGTGGCAGCTTGTTACAATGCAAAAACGATCTAAATTTCTTTGCAACATGTAATCCTATTCTTTAGAAAAAAAACAACCAAAATTGCCCAGAATGTTACTTTAATCAATGCATTTAACACAAAATTTGACAGTCCCATTCCTTGGTGGTTAATTCTACATAACCAGACTTACTGTTAGGATATTATATATTCTTCATTAAATTTTAATAGTATAAACTTATTATAAACATTACAGTGTAAATTATTGAAGAGCCATCTATATTGTGCTATATAAACTGAAGAATCTGCTGCGGCCTCCAGACTTACCATTAAAGCATCTTAATAAGAGGAAAAAAAAAAGGAATAAAGTAGACCATAAGGTATGACAAAGGAAATGCAAACAAAACAACCCAATTTTATGAAAATTGATCTCTCTCTCTCTCCCATAGTTTAGATGAATAAGTTTATTTCATCATTTCTTGCTGATGCTTGTCAGATATGACTCAATACAGTATTTAACTGTATGAAGCATTAAGTTACAGAGGAAACAATTGAAATAGACAGTTAAGCAACTGAATCTGAATGCCCAGATGTAATGGCCCAACATATTCTTGCATCCTCAAAGTTTTTAACTCTCAAGAGAAAAATTATTTTGTACTGGTATTATTTTCTTCTCCACAATAAACTCTGTATAGCCCTCTGACACTAAAAAATGCAGGTCAGCATTTATTTCTCTTATTTGATTTTGTATGTTGACATTCCTGCTGTTTATGGACCATAGGCTGTATCAACAGCAATGGAGATGTTCTGATTCTACAGACTTGTGAAATCATATGTTATAATTCCACTAAGTAAAAAGTATCCATGAAATTTTAATTGATGTCAAGGCTACAGGGAATCTACAATGGTATGTGGTACAGTTTGGAAATCCCTGTACTATGTGTACCCTTCGGGTTTGAGCATCCATTTCATAATAACTACCTTTTTTGCTTTATTATTTTAATCAAGAAATTTATTTTATTTTTGATGATGCCCACACAACTGAGAAGGATGCATGCCCACATGAAACACCAATTACGGTGGGAAGCTTCCAGGAATGGGCAAAGTGGATGAAACAAGTGTTTCCGTTTTTTTTCTTCCTGTATCTGGGAAAAGTTGGGAAAAGAAGGGGAGAGGGCCACTCCCAGCAGCCCAATAGCATCAGTACCCTGGGATGTGGAACGAGCACTCAATCGAAGACTATAGTCTTTAGAATACACTCCTTTATCAGAGCAGATCAGATCAGATCATATTTTCTTGAGCTAGCCTGTTTGGATTTGAAACCTTCATTGCTAACCCCCAGTTACATGATCTTAGAAACCCATTGTAGTGATGCTGGGTTGGGAGAGCAGAGAAATCTTCCAGCTTCTTAGAGTGTGTGAGGAAGATGTAAAGTATAACCTATCAAGATTGTAACAGGTAACTTACAGACAGCTGAATTGAATCAGCATTAGACATTAGTAAAAACTATAAAGACATACAGTGGTATCCAAGAGTGATCCTGACAGCCTCTTAGCAGGAGGTCATATGCACAGAATAGCGGGGGGCATCCCAGAGTGGAACAGGAAGACAGGAGGAGGCTTGTATCGAACCCCAGAGACTCCAGGTACCTCACTAAGGACCATTGGTATGGGCACCAAGGATTGTATCCCAACTGCCAAGGAGATCACAAGGAATTGGAGTGCCTTCGGAGGCTGAGAACTCTGAGGTCAATCATTTCCTATCGTATCTCCCACGTGGGATGGAAAAAGCCCAGATCCTTCCTCACAGGATCTAATGTCATCAGAACAACTGCCAGGAGCCCTGAGCGATCCTCAGAAACAGAAGAACAGTAAACTTTCTTCAGGACTCGGGAGAGGAGCTTTCTCTGGTCCTTACTTAGTTCCAACTTTGGCTCCACACTCTCTCTTGTAATGAACATCAGGGTCACTCCAGAGCTCCCCCTGCCCCCAGTTAGATTAGCTAGACAGAGACCAATAAGGAAAGCTTAGAACACACAGGAAAAAGTCAGCTTGGACTCCCATATACCTTCCTAGGTAGGACACAAAGATTAGTTACTCCTCACTAAGGCACTGAAGATTTCTCTGCACACCACTCCCTAAAAGTGTTCTGCCCCTTAATTGTTAACATATGGCATGCTTGAGTTACAAGCCTCTTTGGACTAGCCTAAAATTCGAGAAGTTCAGTAAAAATCACACTTGAATACTATAAGCTGCTAAATATGAAAATGAAAATAGACACAAGACAGCTGAATAGTACTCTATAACCATTTTAAGGTGTATAGCAGCCGTTTGTGTATAAACTAAAATTGACATGTCAATGAAGTAGTTAAAGGATGTGGTTAAGAACTTGCATTTTCTGGCCTGGCACGATAGCATAGTGGTTAAAATCCTCGCCTTGCACACGCCGGGATCTCATATGGGCTCCGGTTCTAATCCTAGCAGCCCTGCTTCCCATCCAGCTCCCTGCTTGTAGCCTGGGAAAGCAGTCGAGGATGGCCCAAAGCTTTGGGACCCTGCACCTGTGTGGGAGACCCAGAAGAGCTCCTGTCTCCTGGCTTTGGATTGGCTGAGCTCCAGCCGATGCGACCACTTGGGGAGTGAATCAGCTCATAGAAGATTTTCCTCTCTGTGTCTCCTCCTCTCTGTATATCTGGCTTTCCAATAAAAATAAATAAATCTTAAAAAAAAAGAACTTGCATTTTCTAACATATTGGCCAATCAATACCGTGTCAATTAACTTCATGATGTTACAAATTGTTGTTGAAGCTGTGTAGTGGCTTTTCATTGGAGGAGATGATACTCTGCCAGCTCTGCTTTCAGACCAGGGATGGTCTCCCAATGAAACTGTTGAATTTATCTGGACAATAGGACGTTGGACTCTCTGTATGGTCCATGCCCTCAATGAAGGAACCAGGACTGGATATGAACTGTACCTACTGCACCAATATGGAGGAATTCAATATGGGGGGAGGGCAAGGGGAGGTGTTGGAGGAATCCCAGAGCCTATGAAACTGTGTCATAATATGAAATAAAAAATTATATAATCTTGGTGTACTACCTCAATTATGAGTGTAAATACTTTATGTAAACTATAAAATTTTCTTTCCAATTATCCTCATCTCTACAAATGCTACCCATTAGCCTCAGGGAATTACTGTTATGCTTTCTCTGATTAAAGATTACTTTTGGTTTTTCTAAAATTTCATTAAAATGAAATTATGAAAAATGAATTTATATATATAAACTCATTATATATATATATATATGTGAGTATATATATATATACTCATTGTAGTAACTCTTTGCAGGGTTTACATTTAAGGCCGAACGAGGTCTTACACATGTTTGGCAATATCCAGAATACAAATGTTTCGTACTTTCTTTCATTTGGTTAAAGAAGATAGCTGATAGAGAATCTGTCTGTCTTTGCTTTTCTCTATGCTTAGATTGGCAGATGTTTATGTAAAGTGCTTATACAGTAAATATTTTCAGTCATAAGGTCTCTGATGCTCTGATAATTCTGCTATTGTATGAAACAACACATAACAAAACGATTTGGCTGTATTCCAGCAAAACTGTATTTGTGGACAATGATTACTAAAATGTCTATAAATTTTGTTTGTCAAAACTAATTTTCTTTTGATTACTTCAACCACATAAAATGTAGAACCATTAATTGCTTCCTGGCAAAACAAAAATAGGTAGTGAGACATATTTGGTAAATGGGCTCTGACCACTGCCTTTAAGAAAGTCAATATTCATATTCTGTATTGTGAAGTGAAGAATTAATTTTATTACTTGTAGATTTGGAAAAGGTATGCTTTTTTTTTTTTGGAAAGGCTACACAACTTCTGATATCTGCTAATCTCAAAAAATAGAATTATGAAAACTTTACTGGTTTTCTGCCCTCTCAAAAGTCTTTATATTTAGCATCAATTTTTTTAAATTAGAGTTCTCTTTGCATTTCTCGGTGGCACGAGATGGAGTTTCAATGATATTGTTTTAATTTCCTAAAAACTTACAATAGTACTATTGTTTTCCAAGAAATTCTTGTTAAATGTTACTATGATGAAATTCTTTCCTATTGATCTTTACAATCATTAAGAATTTGTATGTGTGAATGATTTTTAATTTTTCCTGCTTGAAAGCAGAGAATTGATTCAGTGATTTCATTAATGCTGTATTGTATTAAAAATAGAATAGATTTAGTATCATCATCCAAACTGGCAAGTTATCTTTTAAAGGTTTTTAAATAGACATTTTAAAGGAAAAGACAATGAATATTTGGTCAACAGACCTGCATTTACATAGCAGCTCCATCACTGCTTGACTTGCACCAATATCCCAAATTCAATTACCTGCAAAATTGAGGTGATAATGAGATCCTATGAGGCTATGAGCTTCATGTGCATCTCAAATAACCCACTTCTTTAGAAGTGATCAAGAGTGTTTGACTTCAATATTACATTATTCTCACTTTCAAGAAATGTGGCCACCATCCAATGGCTGTAAGTGAGAAAGTACTCCGAAGATGATGACTGACTTCTCATTCACTGTTGGTAAGGGCATACCTTGCAAAAAAAATTGTAAACATATAGGTGGTTTTTCCAAGTAGCTCTCAATTTTTTTCATTTTCTCTTATTTTCTCTATACCATTTGTTCTCTTTTATAATCTGATCAGCATTTAATTAGAAAACGTTCTTTTCACATCTCAAAACTTTTATAGAAAATACCTAGCTAGGTGCATTATCAGCCATTTTAAAAGATTTCTGGAAACCTAAACTTTGAAATTTGAAATACTTAAAGATAATTGTTAGATTTTTCCATTTAAAAATGCAACATTTTCCTCATTGCTTAGCAAGGATGATCTGGATCCAAAGCTGAGCAACAAATTCTCTTGGCTGTCACATCCACATACTTTCTGTGCTCTCATTTTGGAGTATCCACCTTACGTCAAACAAAATATGTCACCTGCCCTTTGAATTAAATTTGTCATTGTCGTAGTGCATTTTAAATTATTTCAATAAAAATAAGTCATTAACTACAAATTTATGATTGACAATTCTACACTCATGGTCTATAATCAAGAATTTTTGTGAAATTACAATAATGACTGTTATTTCAAAATGATTAAAACTTACCTGTACTAGCAGGTAACACTTGTTGTGCAAACACTATGTGTCATGCATGTTGTTAAGCACTTCATATTATGTTATTGCAGTTCAATTTCAGATGAACAGCACCAGCTTACCACTACTTTATCTTCTTTGTCTAGAGGAAGAAAACTAGCTCTTAGTTGCACAGATGAGATATTCTTTCCCCAGAATGCATATTATTCTAAGGTTATGTTTTGTAGATGATAAGTTTGATTTTCCAATAGTCTTTATGATAATTTATGATTTTTTCAGTTAAGATGTCAAATATTACATAGCATTTTCAAGGCTTTAATGCTTATGTGCAGTTTCAATGTTCCTCAAGGAAAAAGAGTGACTTCACAGTCCCCAAGATTCCTGCCACACACATAAGGATGGGAGATTCAAACAGCCCAAGAAGGTATTTTTTTCAAAAGATTCAGGTGCATAAGCCTCCGAGCAACCTTGAATGAAACTTCTAATTTCATACTGTGATCCTATTTGGGATGAGAGATACCTACTGCATTTCTTGCACATAGTTTCAGTGCAGTAAAAATTGCAGAAATTGAGCAATGTTTGAACAGTAGACAGTTTGTTATTTTGGAAACACCAGAGGAATTATCCTAGACAGAAATAACCCCATTCTTGTGGAGGCACAGGTGGCAGAGGCCAGGGTGAAGTACTCCTTCTTGACTATCTGCTATCAATCAGAGCATCTTGATGGGAAGCCCTTGAGAGAATAATATGTAAGGCAGCTTTCTGGGAAAATCGAAAATTTATTTTAAAAATGTTTGGAACAGAGGTCCTGCATTAATCAAGCAAAATGTAAGTCAATAATATTGCATACTTCTTGTGACTGTGAGTTCATCTACATTCAAACAATGATGCAATGTTGAGGAGATTTCTATTGAGTAGAGCGGGATTTTAAGGAGTTCATTGAAATTATGCACACTTCACTTCAGTAAGTTACTTTACTTAAAAGCCTATTTTCTGACTTCTTCTGTAAATATTAAGTACTGCTTGTGCATTTATCTCTTATACAAAGAAAAAACCACATGTGTTTGCATCCTGCCAAGATAGCAGACAAATTGCTGATTTTTGCAGTGTCATATCTGCTGACTGTCTGGCAAAGGAGAACTGCTAACAGCCATCATAACAAACACCATCCTTACAAAGAACCAGGATATTTTTTTCCTCCAGATATTTTCCACTGGCAGCCAAATTCAACAACCCTTTTACTTCAATGAGTTGTTTGTAAGCCACACTGTTAAATAAGATTTTTTAATGCCTATGTCTTTTGAAGATATTATTGTATTCTTTAAGAACAGGTCAATGTTAATCAGAGTATTCATTACATATACGCATTTTATATCTCCTGTATGCTGGGGATTATGAAAAATATCAAGAAATAATACATAGGACCTTAAGTAGTTAAATCTAGTGCAGCGAATGTCAAATGTGTATGAAAATGACGTCAGCTCCCACTGGCAAATCTGAGAACCAGAATGGTGTGTGGGTCATGCTGGATCAGGTCATAATACCAGTCAGTTCACATTAGGACTCGGACTGGTGGATGGCTGGGATGGGCTAGACTGTAGCCCCCACCAGACTGACCTGGTGATATATATACCTGACAAATCCAATATATATGTACACACACACACTCAAACCTGATAGCACCAAATCTATACATGTGAGACCTGGGGGAAAGGGGATGAACCTGGTATGTGTGTGGGGGGGTGAGGGCTGCAGGGGGCTCCCCTGCTGGTCCACAACTCTCAACTTCCACTGGTGAGCATGAGACCTGGGATCAGTGTAGACCAGTCTGATCAGGGATGGAACACCTGTTGACCGGCATGTGAGCTGGATCATGGGAAAGCCAGGCTGCACTGACTGTACCTACTGGTACATGCATAAGCCAGAGTGGGTGTGTGTTGGTTGGGCTTTGCTGCAGAATCAGCTGACAGATGCTGACAGGAGGAAATTCGGTCAAGCTAAACTGCAGAACCACTTGGAGAGTGCAAGATACAGGAGTGAGAGTGGACCTATTAGGGAAATTTTTGGCAACTCCCTCTTGGGTTGCTTCTCCGTCTGGTACTGGTGAGCATGAGGACTAGGACTGGGGCAGGCATGGCTAGACAGACATTGGCACCCACAGGCAGGTTTGTGGGCTGGATAGTGGGGTCAGTTGAATTAAACTAGGCTTCACTGCCCATTGACATGTAGAAGAGACAAATGCAATATGGGACAGACTGGACCAGTCTGCTGTACATACTGGCAAGCACGAGAACTAGGGCAGGGTGTGGGTCTGCTGGGGATTATTGGGAGTCACTGCAACTATATTGCAGCTTCCACTGGTTTGTGTGAAGCCCAAGTGTGTGGTGGGCAGGATCAGGCTGTTTTGCAACATTCACTGATTTGTGTAGAAGGCAGAGCTGGAGACAGAACTGACCCAGCAATTGCAACTACCAATGAATGTATAAGCTAATTTGGGCTACAGACTGTACTCGACTATGTATTGACAAGCACACACAAGAATCTTGTCCATGATCACCACAGGTGAGGTTTCTTTGATGATTCCTCCAACTGAACCACTGGACTCAGAACTCCAACCGTGGAGAGAATTGCAGGTTTCATAGTCTGAGCATGGTATGCATGTGTCAGTGCTGAACTTCTTCACTGGCTTAGATAGAGCAATGGCCAGCATATTCAGATGCACATGGAAGATATTGGCAGTACATTGGAATCTGCAGAGGATATCTGGTACCATAACAGAGGATGGAGGACAGAACAAATCATTCAACTAACCAAGGCAAGCATTGGCTGTGAATACCTGGGCAAATGGAGACTCTAAGTTTGACTATGTCAGCCAGTGGATTCTGGAGATTTCATCATGGTTGGAGTGGTAAGATTGACAGAAATTCAAAACTGTCGAACTATCAGAAACCACTTGAGCTCCTAGGACCCTTGAAGAATGTCCCACATCAGGGACTCTAGGATGGCATCTGGTGGCTGTCTCTCATCTCAGGGTATGCAGGCAGTTGGGAGGTACAATGTGGCTTCTCCCCTTATCACCTCCATTCCCCCGCATACAGGAAGGGAAAAAGAGAATGTGGAAAGAATGGTCTCACCCACTTTCTGCTAGCCCTTGACCCTTCACACCCTTATCAACTATGTAAAAATCATCAAAAATAAAATTTAAAAAAATAGAAAATGACATCAGCCTGCCCTAACTATATACCCTCATGTTTTCTAAGGTATATAAATCACAAAGCTTTTGGGGGTCTACTTTTTCTACTGCATTCTTTCACAAAGAAAAGAGGTTTAGAATAATTTATTTGTTTCTTAAATGATTTAATCTATTTATTCCAGAGTCATTTATATGGGGAGGGACACCTTCTTTCTGTTACAGCAAGTCCCAAAGAATTGTAACGGGCTGGGGCTATAGGTCAAAGCCAGGAATCAGGACCTCAGCCTGGGTCTTCCTCATACCTATTGGGGACTCAAGCATGCAGGCCATCTTCAGTTGCTTTCTCAGGCGTATTAGCAGGGAGATGGATTTGAAACAGAGCAACACAGGTTCAAAGCACTCCTTTTATGGGATTTCTGTGATATGGACCCTGGAATAATTTTTTTAATGAGTTAGAGTGGCCTACACTTTAAGTATATAGGAATTTAATAAATGATTGTAGATTTCATGAAGTCTTTCTTTTTTCCTTTTTATTTAATGGAAGAGAGTAAATTTCTGTGCTACATAAAATCCATTTCACATTATAAACTAGCACACATAAACAGAAAGCAGTGAATAGAAGATCTCTCTCTCTTTTTCTCTGTCACTTTTTCTGTCAATATTTATATTCCATACATGAAAATAAAGCAACAAAATACATACATAATTGCCCCATATAGTATGTAATTTGTCATTTTCTATTATATTTACAGAGCAGTACAAATCAAACTCTAAAATTACCCTTTCAAACCACTAGTTAGTCACCACTCAAAGTTTGAAAATCACTTTTCAAGGATTTGATAATGAGTTGGAAGGCAGTGGTAAGGAAGAAAAGACAATGGAATGTATTACTGTATGATTATTATAAAATATTATACTTCAATAGTACTTACCATATTGGAGGCACATTTTAAAAATATTTTTCATGTATCATGTTGTTTGAATCTATCTAAAATGTCCTGAGATTTGCATAG
The DNA here is from genome assembly GCF_030435755.1 of Ochotona princeps. Lineage (NCBI taxonomy): Eukaryota > Metazoa > Chordata > Mammalia > Lagomorpha > Ochotonidae > Ochotona > Ochotona princeps. The sequence continues at coordinate 98,619,533 of NC_080865.1, forward strand.
TTGCAAGTAATAAGTCATGGAATTTGATTAGCATGTCTGGATAGTTAATGTTCATATTTATTTTTGTTGTCTTTCAAAGATTTTAATTTAGATTATCCCAAATATATAAGCCAGGCACCCATGAAATCTCAAACAACCGCACTATTACAAACGTAGCTGCTTCCTCTGGTTCCCCATGCATCTACTCTTAATGTGCAGGTGAGTAGGCTTAATAGTGTGAAAAAATAATCACACCAATTACCTATGTACTATAAAACATGTTCAGCATACAGAAACAGTGTAAGATGGAAGCTACTAAAAGTGTTTTGTAGGATAAGTCTTACTTCATTCAGGATGGAGTTCCTTCACTACAGTTTCTGAAAATCTGTGTTCGTGATTATAAATGTGTTGATATTTCTATGAACATTAGCTGCATCCTAAAAATGTTAACAGTAGTCTTTCATCAACTATAGGCAGTAACGTTCCTTTCAATCAGTATGTAAATGCGACATTCGAACTGATTATATATGTACTACATTAATTTTAATGGAATGACAAACAAGTTTATTACACTGAGTGATCCCTCTCTAAAAAAAAGTGAAAATACACATAGATACCTAGTCATTGGAATATTTCTGAAATGAAAGCCTATTGAGATAGAATATATAAAGGATTTTTTGCAATACATGAAATATTTTAATATAAACTATCAGTACATAAAAAAATATTTCTCCTAACCCCATAGAAGCATTACCTGCCAGTATTCTCTATTGTTGCTTTTGAAGGTAAACAATTACCAGTAAACATATAATTACTTAACAACTGCTCTATGCAGATTATAATAGTGCAAGACTCAATCATTTCCCCAAATTGAACATATCATAGGAAATGCTACAAAAATCCAAAGAAATATTTCTCTTTAGAGATAGTGTCAGTTATATGAGAACTGCTAGATGAATTCAAACCAAAGACGATAAACTCCATTCAAGTTCATTAGGATTTATTAGTCCTACCTTTCAATAATTAGAATAAACTTCTCTAGATGCTGCTAGAACCTCTGCATTTCATAATCAAAGAAAAGTTGTCACTGTACTGAATATATCATAATTGATTCACTTTGAGGATTGTTGTTGTGGTGTTTGTTGTTGTTACAGAAAGTTTCAAAAAGCTTCCTGGTTCTTGTCAATGAAAGTTATAGAAGCTTCATAATTCTCATTTTTCCTAACCTTAAGATCAATATAAATTATTGTTGATGTAAAGAATGCAAATATATGCATTCTTTAGTGGTACTAAATATGCACATCCTTCTTTTTTTGAGATTGATATGATAGGGCAGTGTGCTGCACTTCTTAAGAGTAGAATCCTTTGGGAAAAGTTTATTTTAAAAAATCAAAACTGTGCTTTATTTCAGCACAAATTGAATCAGCATCTATGGGAGATGGTTCTTGGATAATAACATTTCATAAAATCCCACTATAGGTTTTAAGAGTACCGAAATTTCAGCGCTCTCAAGCCAAGGGAAGGGGAGAACTTATGTCATTCGGTAACATTGTCAGAAACAGAATGCAAAGCTGCATGTTCCGAGTAGTTTGCTTCTCGTCCCTTTGCTTAAGGCAAATCCTAGATAACAAGTATGTGGGATTTACATGATTAGCTACACTCTGCTTTGGTACGCTCACACTTCAGATGGTTTTACACAAACCAAAGCGGTTTTCTCAGCATCTTAGCCCTTCTATCCATGCGATAGGTTTTACGCATTATAACCACTAAGTAGCATTCTCTGGTTCCCCAATAATGATGTTAATGCCCTGAAATGTACTTTAGAAACTGCATAGAGCAGTGTTAGAAGTATGAATTTCTTCATCTGGCATCCAAACTTCCAATATCTGTTCTTCCAGTATCTGCCCATATGACCTTATCAAGGTACATAATTTCCCTGAGTGTAATGTAGTAGAAGTTCAATGAATGTTACCTTTGTTACCATTCAGAATTAGGATCTTAGATGATTGCTACCAACAAGATAAAGCATGGTGTTAGATCTGCTGCAGGATGCCAGTAGTTTTATACTGAAAAAGGGAGTACATGAGTGGCAAATGCTTTACTTTTTAATAATTTTAAAAATTTTATCTGAGAGAGAAAGAGAAACTGACACTTTTTTTGCATGCTGGTCCATTCCCCAAATGCTTATAGCATATTAGACTGGGCAAGGAAGAAGCGAGGACCCAAGGACACAGTTGGGTATCTCTTACATTTAGCGGGGATGAAGCTACTTCAGCCACCACCTTATCCTCCACAGAATGTACAACAGCAAGATGCTGGAATCAGAAACGGAGCTGCAACTGAGATCCAGGCACTCTGCATGGAATACAGGAATCCCACATCGTATCTGAACCACTGCATCAAGCACCTATCTCGGTTTTTTTTTAAATGATTTTTAAATTTTATTTGAAAGTAGGGGATAGCAAATGACAAAGACAGGGGGAGAGAGGGAGAGAGAGAAAGAAAAGACAGTTATTCCATCTATTGTTTCACTTCCCAAATGGTTGCAACAGCCAGAGCTAGGCTGGTCCAAGGCTGTGAACTGGGACCTTCTTCTGGATCTCCTACATGGTTGCAGGGGCCAGGAAGTTGAGTCTTCTTGCACTGGTTTCACAAGCCATTACTAGGGATCTTGGTTGTGAGTAGAGCATCCAGGACTTGAGCCACTGTCCATAATGAATGCCAGCACCACACATGCAGGATTAGCTTACTACACCATGGTGCTGCCACATTTACCTCAATTAAAAAATAGCAAATTGATATTTCATTAAACTATGCCTAGCTATAGTTGACTTTCATTATGTGTGACCTACTCATTCACGGATTCAAGCAATCTTGGAGAAGCAATTTTTTAATTGCATCTATATTGAATTTGCACATTATTTTTATAACGTAACTTTTTAAAAAATGCATTAGATATTGTAAGAAATCTTGGTATTATTTCAAATATATAGAAGGGAGCTACATTAGGGTAATATACATTGTTCCTACCTATAAAATGAAGTAGTTCTAGGAAATAGTATGTTAGAAGTATTTGTTAGAAAAAGATTAATATTTGAATAGAATTATCAGATCATAGAGTTAAAAACAAAGTATTAAAGATGGAAAGCACTAGATGTGAGTGTATCTAGGTCTCTGGAAAAACAAGTTCTGTTGGGAAAATAATAGGAACAAAAGCAGGGTCAATGCAGTCCATGGAGAATCCAAATTCTTTGTTAAGAAGTTTGTAAATCCTTTTGTATCAAGTGGGCAGAGTTTCAGGAATATTAATCTGCACTGGTGAATAAGAACGACTTGAGGCTGGGAATAAGTGAATGAACCAGTTATGAAGCTATCATCACAGTTGATTGGACAGGATAACTAGATAAAATAGATTATTAAGATTGGAGGGTAGGGTACCAGGAGGGGAGTTAAGAAGGATCTCCAGTTGACAGAAAAACTTGATTTACATGTTCAGAAACATAACTCAGGGTGGGCATTTGTTACAGTGGTTAAAATACCCTAACCCTTGGGTGGGCATGATTAAGCTGCCACCTGCAACACAGGCATCCCATATGGGTGCTAATGCATGTTCTGGCAGCATCACTTCTAATTCAGTTCCCTTATGATGGCCTGAGAAAAGTAGTGGTAGATGACCTGAGTTCCTGCCATCCACATGGGAAACCCAGATGAAGCTACTGCCTGATGAATTTGGCCACTGACCACTGGTCATTTCAAACATCTGTGGACTTAGTCAGTACATGCACAGTACCTATGTATCTGAAACTCTTTCAAATGCATTAATCAGTCCTTGAAGAAGGAGAAGAAGAAGACGAGGAGGAGGAGGAAGAGGAAGAAGCAGCAGCAGCAGGAGGAGGAGGAGGAAGAGGAGGAGGAGGGAGGAGGAGTAAGAGGAGGGAAGGAGGAAGAGAGGAAGAGGAGGAGGAAAAGAGGAGAAAAAGTAGTTGAATCTCTGCCTCTCAGACAGATGAGCTGGATTGTTTCCTGGGCCGCTAATTTCAGTCTGGTCCACTCCTGATATTGCAAACAGTTGATAGGGAACTAAGAAGTGGAATATCTCTGCTTTGTCTCTCTACCTTTAAAATTAAAATACAGAGAAATGAGTAATGGAAAAATCAAGAGAAATCATGACAGAATTGTCAATATATGAATTTTGGAATTGTCTGCATAGAGTTGATAGACAAGTAAAAAATAATAGATTAAATTTGAAAAAAGAGGTAAGCAAATATCTGTGTTCAAACAGTTTATTAAAATGAAGGCAGAGTTGCTTAGCTAGACTTGGTGAATGCAATGACATGTAAATGCTTGACTTTAGAAATTTAGTTTCAAATTTGGCTAGATATTTTTCTTTCATGTGTTATTTGTAAAAGTTGATGGGAACAATACTTGATGGAGGCCAGAATGTTGTGATTTGAATAGGATTTTGCACCTACCTCAAGACGAAGATTAAATACAAAAGCTATAAATAAATGATAATAAGGGGAGAAAATATAATCAAAAGTTGCTTCTTGTGTGGATGGGCTTAGTTGGAGGTCATTGTGTCTTTTTTTGCAGATTTTTTTAAATTATTTTTTTCATTTTATGACACAGTTTCATAGGCTCTGGGATTCTCCCAACGCCTCCCCATGCCCTCCCCCCATATTGAATTCCTCCATATTGGTGCAGTAGGTACAGTTCATATCCAGTCATGATTCCTTCATTGCGGGCATGGACCATACAGAGAGTCCAGCATCTTATTGTTCAGATAAATTGAACAGTTTCATTGGGAGACCATCCTTGGTCTGAAAGTAGAGCTGGCAGAGTATCATCCCCTCCAATGAAAAGCCATTACACAGCTTCAACAACAATTTGTAACATCATGAAGTTAATTGACACGGTATTGATTGACCAATATGTTAGAAAATGCAAGTTCTTAACCACATCCTGTTACTACTTCCTTGACATCTTGATTTTAGTTTATACACAACCGGCTGCTATAAACCTTAAAATGGTTATAGAGTGCTATTCAGCTACCTCGTGTCTATTTTCGTTTTTATATTTAGCAGCTTATAGCTTTGGCAGCACATATATTAAAATTGGAGCAATACAGAGAAGTTTAACATGGCCCCAGCGCAAGGATGACACGCAAATTCGTGGAGGTCATTTTGTCTTAGAGGCCATGCCCTTAAAAGACAATTCTCATGAGATGGATGAAATTGCAAATGTGAGTTGAGCCCAGTTGCTATCTACTTCCAGCTCATCACATGATCCTTCATCTGCAGAGCCTGTCAGTGTCATCCTCCAGCATCATCATGAGGCCCATCTACTACTACAGTATGGAACTCAAAGCTGTGAGTCAAAATAATTCTTTTTATCTCATGATGAAGTTGTCTTCTGCAAGATATTTTGGTGTAGTGGGAACAAGTTGGTCAAATAATCTTACAAAGTTACTTTTATTTGGGCAGCCAACCGAAGGCAGTGGGGAAGTAGGAGAGGGAAGGAAGAAGGATTAGTAAAAGGTGCAATGATGAGGGGCCACCACTGTGAGCAATTAGCACTCTTGTCAAGGATTCTTTAAGAGATTGTGCAGATTGTGTCAAATAATTGTTTTACCAAGGATGGAGTAGTTGTAACATTTATATAAAGATCCTCTTTGCCTGATTTGTTCAAGATGGCTCTTGAGATGTTAATAACCTAACATTTGAAATTTTCCCCTGGCTGGGCAGGCAAAAGATGCTGTCAATTTGGGAAGCAGAAGCCATTTCCATTTACCAGAAATGTCTGAAAGAGATCCCAATGTAAGTCAAAGGGATAAAGATAAAGGGTCAACGACATTCGCTAGAGGTTTATTTGACATGCTACTAGAATGAGGTGATATTGACCCTTTTAGGCAACAAGAAACTTCATGTTTGGTTCAGATGCAGAAAAGAAAATGTCACTGCAATTTTTAGGATGTGTGTGTGTGTGTGTGTGTGTATCTGCAATGTAACAAATCGAACAATTAAATTCACAATGTAAACAAAATTTGCTGCAAAAATATTGCCCTTTGAAAATAAAAAGTGCATGTACATGTGTATAAAAGTATTACAGCATTGTGAATTCACATTTTCAAAACTTTCCTAGATAATGATTTTCTATTCTTACCAAAAGAAGCAGTATTTATAGATATAGAGAATAACAACTCTCATCTTGTTTTGACATGGCCTTATATTAGATATGTTGATAAAGAACAATCTTCACAGCAAGAGAACGTAATAGTCTCCTTCTCAACATCTGTTTATAATATTATGATTATAGCATGCACATGAGTATTAGTCACAAGGAATAAGGGTCTAGATATTAGGATTCTGGCAAGCCATCTATTTATATTAGTTCAGCCACAGTCATAAAGAAACAAACTATAATTCCTTTAATAGTTAGGTTTACAAGATGCTAGTCATTCCTGTCAAAGGAAAGACTGATTTCCACAAAGTGTGAAGAAATTTTTTTCATATGAAATGCAGCTTCAAACAGTGTAATCAATGTACAAAAAGTTGTGATTTCACTGAGATGAGAATGGACCAGAGTCACAGATCATAAGCTGTGTGTGTGTGTGTGTGCATTGATGTGGACCAGCTGGCAAAACACCCTACCAGTGATCGACTGGATGTGGAGATGATTATTATCTAAGGTTCAAACTGGCAGTATTGCTACAGTGATCAACTGGTACGCATGGAGCTCGCAGATGATGAATTGCAAAAGTCTTGTTCTACTAAGATATGCCTAATGGCCACATAACTTGATTTACTATTTTTTTCATCACATTGGATGATTTGAATTTCACATGTCTTGAAGAACAATATTCAGGAAGACTAAGGCAAAAAGAAATGGTAGTCAAAATTATATGGCACAGGAAAATTCATGCAGATATCATAACTAGTACATGAAAATCATTCTCTAACGGATGTTAATAGTATTGGGTCCTTCTTCATGAAGCAATGGTGACTACTATTCTACCAAATATTACTGAAAAATTGTCACAGAAGACAAATTTATGAACAGAAGTCACAGTTCACTCCTGTAAATTAGAAATGTGTTTTTTTTTTTTATCACAGGAGCTTCTAAAGAAAGTCATCAGTAAAACTGCATTCTCAGAAACAAAAATCAGAATTCATGTGTAAAAATCACATGAACAAAACAACAAGCTTATCTTGTCTCAGAGAAATTATCTGACATGTAAGTAGGACACACTAGTAAGTATACTCAAGTCACAAATAAATTTTACATTACGCACACACACATAGATAGATAGATAGATAGATAGAGAGATAGATAGATAGATTTTACTTCTGAACTCCCCATGATTAGCACTACCAGGTAAAATTATCACATTTACTGTTACGGTGCCCACATAGATATTTTGAGATGTTTTCCTAGTTCCAGTCAGTCTACCGATTCATTTTTCTTAGACTGGGTTTAAGCATCCAGCTGGCAGTATTATGGTTTTAGAATTGTAACAAAGTCAATGGTATAATATAATGTAATAGAATAGAATAGAATAGAATGTAATATAATATAATATAATCAATTCTAATTACAGTTGACTGAGCAAAAAGGATATTTCATGGAAGCAGCTTTTAATCATTCCATTGTTTGGAAGGTATTGTAAGGGGCTCAGCACAGTCATCTGTGAATGCAAATAATTTCATTTCTTGTTTATTATTGGAATGATTTAAGTCATCAGTATATAATCACCCGGGCTAGAAAATGTAGAGTCATATTATAAGGAATTTATGAAAGTGTTCATAGTTCTTTTAGTCCCAATCTTACAGAAAAGCACCTAGATGCTCATTATTAAGCATGGCATGAGCTGTGGAATTTCGTAAACATCCTTTGTTGTGCTGGGGAACTTCCCCCTGCGGTTAGTATATTAAGAACTTTTGATCATAAATGAATGTCGGACTTTACCAAATGTTGTTTCTACATCTATTAATATCATTATACAATTGAAATTAAGATATTCCAACGTTATGTGACTGGTATAAATCTCACTGGGTTAAACATGTAACCCTTCTAGTATGGACTTTGAAGTAGGTTACTGGTATTCTGAAACATTTTTCTTGTTCTCATCTTCTTGAAGGGCAGAGTGACTTTCATTAATAGTAATGTATTAATGTGGATTTATTAATTATGATAAATACACCATAAAAATAAAATGTTAGTAATATGACATATTTGGGATAGGTACATGGAACGTACTGCAATACGATACGACTTTTTGGTAAATTTAAAAGTATTTCAAAATTAAAACTCTATGTACTTAAAAAATGACAGCAGGAAAACCAAGGCAAGAATTAAATTCAAGGTATGATACTGCTGTCTGATCCACAAGACTATTTCAAGACCCCAAGCGAATTACTGGAACTGCACTTGGAATGGAACCCTAACAATACTGTGCATTTTCATAGATGTGCATAGCTATAAGAAAATGTATAAATTAGGCAGATAAAGCAATTATAGCATCACTGTAATAAAAATCCATGAATTCAAGAATTGCATAAACACAATTTGCAAAACTTTTTTTTAGATAAAAGTACCAGCAGCATCTTCAGGAGTAGAATCAGCCTCCGCAGTAATTCTTATGGCTTTCAATTCAAACCTATTCCAATTTTTACATAACCATTTCTTTCTTGAGGTAGTTATTCATTTCAGGGGACTCCATGCTGAAGTTTTTGTGTAATGTTCCCAAAAGCATTGACATCAATTAGAACACATTCCATTTGTCCATGTCTTAGACCTTAAAGTCTCTTCCACTTGCACTAAACACTCATCACACACTGTTACTATAACTTCTGTGTTTTGAAGCGAAACAGCAAAACTAGTGTGATTTTCTTCTGTTCTTCACAATCTCAAGCTTCATTCCTATTGTAGATATTAACAATCTCACCATGTGGGATTATTTTTCTTTCCTTTTGAAGTTCCCACTTTGCCATTTCAATTAAAGGAAGAAACTCATGGCTTGCTTGTCATATCCAAACGTCCACCATCAACACTGTTGTGCTTTTGGTGCCTTTATTAAGTTAAGTGATGTTTACCTGGACACAAACACTTGTAATATCATGACAGGATATTTGATAAATGAGGTAGCTACTAAATGATCAACAAGTGGGTAATATATATGGATATATTGGACAAAGCGATGATTCATGTTTGGGGCTGAACAGAACTGGGAAGAACAAGATTTCACCATGTAGTTGAGACTGCATTGTCCAAAACTTATAAATTATTTACCTCTGGAATGTTTCATTAACATTTTTAGACTGTGGTTAAGCACAGGTGACTGAACTCATGGGATAAAGTCCAAAAGAATGATAAAAGAGAAGCAAGCAAAGTTACAATTTTTCTTGAAGTTATTAACATTACATTGTGAATGATGAACAACATATTAAAAATTTGGAAGTATGTGGAAGAATCTCAAAAATTCTGTCAACCAAATTAACTCAATGAAATTTACAAAAAACATTCCAGAAATAAAATATACACTATGTCTATGTATGAGTGGCACACTTAAGAAGGTGGACTATATATAATATAATATAATATAATATAAATGTACATCATTTTTAAAAATTGAAATTATATAAAGTATGTTTTCTATAATGAATTAAAGAAGGAAAACAAAAATAGGTTTATTTAAAATCTTCATACAGTAGGGAAATTAGCCGCATATTTTATTAACCAATATCTCACATAAATTGAGAAATATAATAGAATATAGTCATTTGAAAGAAAATTACAATGCAACACATTAGATTTTGTGAGATTTAGCTAAAATTGCACTTATAAGGCAACGCATGTCATTAAATGCTGTGTCGGTAAGACAGGAAGGAGTATAATCAATAATCTAAGTTATCTAACTATAAAAAGGAAATTAAATTGAACCCATGGTAAGGAGAATGGTGTTAATATAGCTAACAAAAGAAGTCAATGAAATTGAAATTGGAAAACCAGTGACTATCAAAGTAAACAAAATTGTTTGTTGAAAAATATCAGAAAGCTGAAAGATCAGATATGAGTTTGTTTGATTAAGACCAGAACAAATATTACAGAGAAGAAATGGTGTGTGATACAGCTAGAAGTAGGAAACTGTACATGGAAGGAAAGGAATAATATTATTCAAAAAGTTTTAGGAAGCAAAACAGTGACAGACACACAATCAGACTCTTGGCAGTACAAATAAGCCAGACAGCAAAATTGAAATCCAATGTGGTGAATATCACAGGGTATAGAGGTGCCTGCGTATATAAAAAATCAACCTATTGCCACTGTGTTCAGGAGGAACCTAAATTGTGTGCCTGGATGTTAGCACCCATTTCTCAAAGGATGTGAAGAATCTAGGGTGCTAAGTGGGGCTTCCAATCCTCATCTTAATCAGCTGGTCCTGTCTGCTTCAAGTTCATGGATTTTATTTCTAATGAAGACTTTGGTTGGACTCAGAGGTCCCACTACCTAAATACAAATAATCACTGCCCACAAGTTTCATATGGTAAGCAACATGAAGTCATGGGTTCCAGGTATATGTGGCTAACATTGGTTGAAGACCCTTTACTGCTTGACAGTCTGACTGCAGAGTCTCTAAATGTCTACAACAGGCACATCAGATCAAAGGACTGTCTAAGTGTTAGTGCGTATAAGCTCAATCTTGGACAAAGAGTGACAATTTCTGAACCTTAAGACACTAAGACATGGAAAAGCAAATAAATGTGAGAGAGAAAACTCAGAGTAACACAATGTATCTATAATGTGAGAGAGAGAAAGAGAGAGAGAGGATGTGAGGTAATGAAGAGTGAAACTTTGATTTATAGATAAATGCTTCCTCATAGTAAAGTGTTACCTGGTGGGATTACGCTTTGCGTGAATGCAGCTGCTAACTATGTTTGCAGGAATGGAGATGTCACCGTGTAGCAGTCAGGCCTCTCTGTGCACAACACTTGATTGCTCTAGCCTGGCTGAAGCTTCAGCTGATGATCCTCTCCTGGAAACTGAACCCCCCACCCCCACTGCCCTGATCTTGACACCCACTGAACAGTTCCCCAACCCCAGGCAGCTGTCTTGACCGCACAGTTGGCATGGCCTAAATTCACTTCATTCAACATCTAATTCCTGAAGTCTACCATAACCCAAGTTGCTAGCTTTCCCCCTTTATCCTTACTCTGACCTGACATGGCTTCATCTACTTAACAAATCACCACCTCAGACCAAAGCTTGTCCCCTTTCTCAATGTTCATGGAGAGTCATGAGATGCCACTTTTAATTCCTATGACCCAAGATCTCAAGTGCTCTTACTGGGAGATAGGGCTGCACTCTGTGTGGTCACGTTTGTGACGCCAGAGAAGAAAGTTAAGGGATGGAAGAGATGGCGTCTCCTGACACCCCTGCATGAGCCTCTCAGAGGGCACACAAGAATAGTTATTTGTAAGGTGGCTTTTATCTGTGTTGAGGAGCTGTCTCTTGTTCTCCGTTATATCCTCACCTTGCAACCTGACAGCAGCTCAGATTTCTCACTTTACATTCCTGAAGCAAGAAAGGTAAAGGAAGCCTCACCGCCTTCAGGTTCAAGTTTACACTGACACTACTCAGGGCTTGCTTCCTGGACAGTCAAGTTGCACTCAATTTCTCTGGGATTAGAAATGTTCTCTTCAGCTTGATAACTGGCCAGGTTGAGGGCTCCTCTCAGTCAGGTTGAGGTGGGTGTGAGGTTTCAGTCTTCATTTTCCCTCACGGAGGGTAGAAAACACTGCCTTCTCTGTTACACTGTCTGCCATAAGAGGGTTGGCCTGGGATACATTCTCCAGCGAGAGATGTAGTTACCCTTTTTCATAAGCCACACTTGACACCTGACTCAGAAAAGCACTCCTCCACTTCCTTATTTTGGTCCACTGAAATGAAGCCAGTATTGCCTCAGAACTCCAGCATGGAATCCAGGATACATACTGGTTTCTGCTTGGTGATTGCAGAACTGCCAGAAACAAAGCAAAACTTCCTCAGCTATGTCAGCCCTGACTCAGTACGCACCATATCCACTATTAACATGGGAGTCATCCCTCAGTATGAACCTCATTATTCTCAAATACCAAAGATGGAAGTTAGGAAACTCCTCATCAAACCTTGCCAGCTATACTTAAGCTGACCAATGAGGGCATGACAGCATTGGGCATGCTCCAACTATAATGCAAGGAGCTTTTATTGCTTCCATCTACTGCTGAGCTAAAAACACATCCTTAAGAAAGTCTCACTTCCTTAAAAACTGAGATATCAGTCACATCTGTCCACCTCTACATAGATGTCTCAGGACATATTTTTGTATGTACTCAACAAGGAATAAGCCATGTTCCTTTGCTGGTTGGAAGAAGTCATCCTCAGGCCAAAGATCTTATTTCCCTCCCTGAGTTCTCTGAAGATGAATGAAGCCGCTTAGTTGATCTGCTTGATTGACCTTCCTGAGGCTTTCCATGTCTTGTCAGACAGGGTAGGAATTTTTAGGTCCCTTCATGTCGGAGGAAGGGTTCCCCACTAGTCTTTCTCCTTCTGTGACTTGCTGGTGATTCCACGAATAGCTTTGAGTATCCCTCTCTTCTCTGGATCTGAAGTGAAACAAGATGCTTCCACCCACTGACTGGCAGCAGAGCAGCTGCATCCTGTGAGCTCTCCTGTGTATAAGGTGGACATCTCTGTAGTCATCCTCGGGGTCTGTATCTGATGGCCATCTTGTCATGAAGCTCCCACTGCCTTCCAAACATTACAGTATGGCATAGGAAAAATTTGACTTACTATGAACACCAAAAACACAATTTCAACCAGATAATCATGTTATCTTGGTGATAGGTCATGCTGAGAGTAACTTCACAAGCATAATGTGATGAAAACAGCGTTTCACCTCTCTGGTCTGCAACCTAAAACACAACCCACATGTAATCACAGTCAGTTTGTCTAATGTGGTAAAATCTTAACCTGATTGGTACTGCCCCAAATTTTCAAGTTCATTAAAACCAATGAACTCAGAACCTGATACATCAAGGAGAGTCTAAATATTTGATCACTGAGAGTAGTGGATTATCTTCAAGGAAACAATGCACTGGAAAAATGAATTCTGTAGAAGACAAGGAAATGGAAATAGCATATGAGCATTTGTTAGTAACAATTAGTGTTGGTTTAATTATGTTTATGATAACACATTTTTGCAGGACATTAATTTTAGAGAAAAAGGTGGGTAGCATATTCAAACACATTAAACCTCTGATATAAATTTCCTAGAAATTAAAAATTATTCTAAAACTTATAGAATGAAAAAGTTACTATATCAGATAAAGACTGTGCTCAAAAACACAAGAAAATGATTGTGATTATTGTGCAACATGGTAAGCATTATGAAAGATAGCTACAAACAATTTGATGTTTTGTTGATTGTTTTAAAAGTACGTACATCAAAATTCACCAATGTTAAAATCATATTTAACACAAGTTCATAGAGTCCTCTCTGTACTACAAAACATCATGAAGAACAATTAAATCAGTCTAACATTTCCTAATGCATTCTTTCTGAAGTCTACACTGCCCCTGTGTCAAACTCTTCCAATGATGATTGGTGTCAAATTCAGAAGCCTCTGCACAATAAAGGAAACCATGAATACAGTGAAGAGACATTCAACAAAATGTGAAGATACCTGCAAGCTACATACACAGCAGAGGGTTTTAGTCTTCAGAAACTGAAAAAAAAAAAAAAATGAAAAGCAAACCAAAATTATGCAATCCATTTACAAAATGAGCAAAGGACCTGAATAAACTTTCTTAAAAGAAAGTATGCAAATGTCTAAGAAATATATGGAAAGTGCTAAATGTTGTTAGCAATCAGGGAAATGCACACAAAAACCACAATAAGCTTTCATCTCATCCTTGCAAGAATTGTTATAATTCAAAAGGTAATAGGTAATCCTGTTATTTTCAGTAAAATGGATGGAAGTCTAGAACATCAGGTTAGGTGAAGTAAAATAAAAACACAGAAAGGCAAATAACAAGTTGTTCCTCTGTATGGGAGCTAAAATAATCTCAATGTGAGTACCAAATTCTGGTACTCAGGCTTAGAGGGGAAGGTGGGTGGAATAAGAGAGAGTCTGCCTTAAAAATCAGGGAGCTTAGGTGTACTTCAGCAATGAAGTATGCTAATGCGTGATGTTGATAATAGAGGAAGTTGGGTTTGATTTATAATTTGTGACAAACATATTATTATACATTGCTACCAATTAGGGAAACTTAATATCAAGTGCACAGGAAGTCTGTAAACTTCACAAATTTATTTTGTAGAAATGAAAAAAAATTAAGAAAAAGAAAAAAGAAGCTCCTGTTCAGTAAATAAAATTCTCAACAACGAAAAAACAACTAACACAATGCGCAAAATATTTGCAAATTATTTCCTTCCTGATGAAGGAACTCACAAAACTCAGCAACAAAGAAAGAAATCTATGTAATACACCAAGCAGGAGAGCGTGAGCTCCTGTCTTCCCTCAGCTTCTAAAGATGTGATCATTTGTCGTGGTGAGGCCACTACATGGAAGGGTTCCACACGATCGCTGCTCTTGAAAACCGTTGCCAAAATGACAGAAGTGTACTGGAAATACACAGAAGGGTGCGGATGCGGCCCATGCTCTGGGTTGAGTCAGATTGGTGTGCACTCACAGTGGGAAGAAATGCTGCTGTGATGTGAACCACTCTGTGGGAGCTCCATTCGTACATTCCCCAATTTCCCCAAAGCTAGCCACAATCAGGGATAACTCATGTTGAAATCAGGAGCCACAACCTCCACCTATGCCTCCCAAATTAGTAGCAGTAACCTAAGCACTTGAACAATCATATGCCAGCTCCCAGATGCATAAGTGTGAAGATGGGTTGGAAGATGGAGCCACTCAAGCTGACATATGGGATGGTGAGTTCGAAGTGGTGGCTTACTTAACCTTATGTGCCAAAGGGCCCTCATTTTTAAAAATTTTATTTCACATGTCATGTTTCCATGCCTTTTAAAAAGTTTCATATATTTCATTTACTTGTAAACATAGCTAATTAAAAGCATTTATTTATAATTGGTGTGTATACATTCTAATATTTGATTTTTTCTCAGTAAATGTGGATTCTCTCATTAAATAGGTGTCATACTTCAAGTTTCTCTTCATGTCTGAAATGTTTGCTAAAAATTTCATATTTAGAATAACATGAAAAACTTGACAATTAGAATCTACACTCTGCATTATATATATATACATATATATATATATTTTACTGTTGTTTCTTTCCTTACTGATATTGCGGCACTCGTTTTGTGTATCTACTGTTTTTCAGGTGTGCCTTGGGCCCACTGCTCAGTTACCTCATGATCATCTACTGAATAAAAACAGACTTTCTTAAATCCTACAATCAATAATTCTCCCAGTGTTTGCTGAGCTGCTCTGCGTGCTTAATTAGTTACTCTTCACCATTTAGGCAGTTTCGAACTCTGCTTTCAGCTTGAATTCTTGCCCTCATTGAGTCTCGAAATGCCTGCCTGCATTGAGGTACATTCTGAGAAAGGATTAGTTCAATGAGAGGCAGGTGCATAGGATCAGCATAGATCAGGGGCTTCTTGGTTCCAGAGGTGATAGTTTTGGTTCTTCTCAAATTTCATTTACATATACCTCTCTGCTTGTATAGCAGCAAGAATTTCAAAAACATTTTGGAACATCCCAACACACTTATCTTTTAATCCCAGTTTTCAACTAGCATCTTAATTTCCCCTCGTATGTTATAACCTATTAAATTTTACATGTATTGTTTCCAAGCTATTTTTCGTTTTAACTTTCAAGGATAGCCTAATTTCTGCCCCAATTCTTATCCAATGAATGCCTGATAGTCACCTGCAATGAATGGTCTTAGAGGCTTTAGGGAAAAGACTATTTTCCATGTATTAAATGAGTCTAATCAAGCAAAATAAACCTCGGTGCAAACTACCCAAGGGAAATGCCACCGGTTTCCAATAATAATACATTTCTGGGAATGGATTGCTAAAGAGTTTCCAAACCTGGCCTTCCAACCCTCAGCAATATTCATGTTCAGTGTGCATACATTCAGTATCCATATTGCTGACTTTCATGATGCTTTCAAGTTGTGGATTTTCGTGGTTACTCTGATACTGTTCAAAAGGAGAGGATGGGAATGGGTCATATTAGAATTTCATTAAGCTCACACTTCTTACTTAGATTTGGACACATTTCCTTCATAAATCATCCCTGTAGTTTTGTAAGTTCTTGGTTAACGTATAAAGGAGCTGAAAATGTTGATTCTTCTCTTTTTTCACTAGTATTTTCATTGCTTTTATGGCTGAGAGCATTTCCAGTGATATTTGTTGCTTTATTTTACTCACGACTCTATGCTTCTATATTAAAAAAAAAACCAAAAAACTGGCAGCTTGCATTGAAGTATATTATTTCCTCAGAGCTGGAAATAGGTTGAAATCTGCCTATAGTTTTTTTTCTATTTTTTTATTTTTAATTAATTTATTATTTTTAATTCATTAATTACATTGTGTTATGTGACACAGTTTCATAGGTACTTGGATTCTCCCCACCCCTCCCCAAACCCTCCCACCATGGTGGATTGCACTTCAGAAATCACAAATCAAAACTATAGTTTTGATTTGTGATTTCTGAAGTGCAAACTCCTCGGATCAAAATATCTCCCTGCAAATAACAGTAACAGGAGCTATGCTATGTGAGACCAGAGAAAGAAAAAAATGACGAACTTGTTGCTTTCTTATGTCCTTACTCTTTTCTCTTTTTCTTAACTTAAACAAGAAATAATTCCCATCTACTTTCTGAGAGATGTATCTTACATTCACTGGATTCTCCCTCAAATATCCACAATATTCAAAGGTTGTCCAAGCTGAAGTCAGCAGCCAGAAACTTCCTCCAGGTCTCCCACACGGCTTGCACTTGAGCCATTATCTGCTTCCACCCAGGATGTATTAGCAGGTGGCTACATAGAACCTGAGCAGCTGGAACTATGTAGAGTTGGTATGTGAACAGTACAAGTGGCAATTTATGTGTGCCACAATGCCCTCCTCTCTTCTCCTCTCCCCTCCTCCCCTCCCCTCCCATCCCCTATTCTCTCCTACCCTCCTCTCTTCTCTTCTTCTCTTCTCCTCTTCCTTATTTTATTTATTTATTTTTATTTCCTTATATTCATTCTTTCGTTTCATTTTTTCATTTTTATAAAATTAAAACATTAGTATTGTAAACAGCATGCAAAGTATATAAGAACAGCAAGTAATATTAGGATCTCCTAATCCTGTGATGTATCACTTACTCAACACCTTTTGATTTTTCTGTGTTCACCATCAAGCTTTTTACTAGGTGTAAGATTATAATAGTCCATTTTGTCATTTTAAAAAATGAAAACTATTCAAAGTTTCAGCTTTGGTTCTTTTGGTATTACTACATAAAATCTGTCTCTTTGTATTTCTACATTTCTGTTTCTTATAATCAATTGTAACCTGAAAATACTGCATGGAAGTTTCTAGAAGTGCAATATTCATAAATTTTAAATTGTTTGCCATTCTGGAAAGCCTGATAAAATGTTTTATTGCACCACATCATCCTAACTGAAACATGCATGTTCCATTGATCTGTCACATGCCCATTGCAAATGCTTACCAAGCATTAGTTCCTTAGTAATGTTGATTATCAAATCAGCTGTCACAGTGTCACAGTGCTCGTGTTTCAGTGACCCTTTCATGTAATCTAATATTACTACACAAGGCCTAAGTCATTCAACTATTGTCATCTCACATATTAGCACTATATATCTCATGCTGTCACAAGAAAAAAAAATATGCTATGAGGTATTTTGGAGAGAATGAACATTAGAATACACACACAGAAACACACACACACACATATACAAACCATACATACATACATGGTCATAGTTTTGGAGTAGAGTGGGCCACAATAAGATAAAAGATTGAGGAAGAGTAGGTTGAAAGAGGGCCTCTTCGATACCTTTTTTAGTCCTGGACTCCAAGTAAGGAAGAAAAAGACCACTTCTAGTTATCGTCCTCTTTTATTCAGTCACAGGAGTGGCTACGTGGCATCTCCAGTTCCAGCTTCTGGGAAACGTGAGCGCATCCTATGGAGGAAGCCATTTGAAAGAGAGCTAGGTGAATAGTGTTATGTAAGCCAAGTGTTTACGGTTTATAGATCACAGAGTAAGCTAACTATTGTGTAACACGTGTATATAACTTGAAGAATCTTAGTATCAAAATCCCAACCATTTGCTCATGGCTCACTGCTACTAAGAAATTGTGTGAGCTTGCAGGCCAAATGGCCTATGAGACCTTTAGCACCAATGGGCCCCAATTCTTACAAATCAGGGTCTGCCTAACCCTGGTTATCTCACAGCTGGCTCCAAGTAATTAAGTGGGTTGCTGGAGGCATGGGTTGTCCAGCCAAGATAGGCAGGGAATGTGTGGTATTTCCTATCACGTTGCAGGCTACTGTGAATTGCCCCTTTCCAAGCTATTGTGGACTGTCCCTATAAAAACCCTATGAATGTGCTGTTCTGGGCCACACTCCAGTAAAGGGTGTTGGTCCTGGCCGGCTGGCTGACCAGTCCATCTGCTGGCTGCCTGCTCTCAACCAAGAACCTAAGCTCCAACATGCCAAGCTTGAATAAACTATCCTCGTGCACTTGCATTGACTTCAGACTCCTGGTGATTTCTGGGGATCTCAAAATCTGGGCACAATGATATATAAATATAACTTTTGATTCCTACTCACCAAGCAAACCAAGTCAGTTTCAACTAATTACAATAGAAATCTCAACATTTAGCCACAATGATCATGGTGGGGCTGTGGCTCCATTCATGACAGGTGACTTTCTGCTTAGGAAATTTTTGTCTTTGGGAAAGATGATATTTAAACTCTCATTTTTTTTTTAGTAAAAGCTTTACAATCAGAAAAGTCCAATACATTTCTAAAAAATACACATAAATTGTTGCAGACTACACAAAGGATAAAAACATCAGACAAAAATTACAAATGAGTAAAATATAAACTATTGAGAAGAAACAAGGAAGGGGGTTGAGTGTGACTTTGGATCTCTGAGCAGTGAAAAAACACAGGAAGACTTAGCTAAGCAGTACTTAAAGCCCCCTTTGCACAGATCTTATCTGTGTCATTCTGTCTTTATGCTTTGAAATGCTAATTAGAAGATTAAACACCTTTCATAACTCTTTAAGGACATTTCCTCCTTAACTTGAAGGTCTTTGTTCTGTGATATCTAAAAGCAAATCCATGACAGATTCAAAAACACTCTTTCTTCTCTTGTTTTGGGCCTTGAATTTATTTACACGAATTTTGGGGCAGATACGCTCCTAGATTTTAAAATAGTTGTCATCCCTTGCCCTGGGATGCTTTTCTAAGCTCTCAATGATTTGGCTGACTTTCACCTTCCGAACTCATGCTTGTGCTGTACCTGGTTATAATCTATTTAAAAATTATGTTTTTACATTTCAGTGTCAGCTGCTTGGTCAGAAAATTCTCTACAGCTGTGGTTATTTGGTCTTAATGTCTGTCATACTGTGTGAAGTCAGTAAATCAATCACTCTTTCACTGACTGGTCAGCTTAAGAAATGGACTTATGAAAGGCATGCCTATGACCTATGCATCTGAAATACCATTGACAAACTATGACCCATCTGCCTCCCAGCACTGAACGTTAATTAAAATCTACACCTGAGGTACATATCCTATGTGTGTTTGTTATTAAAAATGACAAAAATTCAAGTGTTGGAATTTAAAGCAAAGAGAAAGTAAAAGACATTTAGAGGTAAGATCATTGATCTTCTAATTGTAAACAAGTCTGAACTGGCTTTACATTAATGAGGCAGAGAAAGCGATAGAGAAAATGACTGAGACACATGGTGATGCCGCCCACATTTAGGAAGAATGGAAATAGGGCGATAATAATAGCTATATCTCTTGTAATTTTAATGGGTGTTGAAATACTCACTTTAAATGTGTTGAAACAACTAAAAAATCATTAACAGTTTAATCTTGGAAGTTACACAGCTTGGGCCGGGCGCGATACAATAGTGGTTAAAGTCCTTGCCTTGAACATGCCCGGGATCCCATATGGGCGTAAATTAAAATCCTGGCAGCCCAGCTTCCCATCCAGTTCCCTACCTGTGGCCTGGGAAAGCAGTCCAGGACCACCCAAAGCTTTGGCACCCTGCACCCAAGTGGGAAACCCGGAAGAAGCTCCTGGGTTCTGATTGGCTCAGCTCCAGCCATTGAGGCGCCTGGGGAGCGAATCATCATCATCATCGGAGGGAAGATCTTCCTCTCTGTCTCTCCTCCTCCTTTCTGTATATCTGACTTTCCAATAAAAATAAATAAATCTTAAGAAAAAAAGAAGTTACATAGCTTGCTGTTTGACAAAACTCTCGAAAATCTGGGACATCCTGAGAACTCGAAAAAAATATTCTTACATCTCTTAGTTGTGTCACATACATTGTATGGAGTTTCAAATTATATCATTGCTTTCTACTCTTAGTTATTCTAAAAATTAGAAGAATTTTTGACACTAAAATAAGATAAACAGCTGGTTTTCCATAAGAATGAAATTCTTCCTCAAGCCTAGTTTTGGTGTGTAAAGTCAAAGTATTGAGGCAGCTACATAAATATTAGCCTATGCATGTAAAAGATACCAAATAGAATGAGAAGAAAATAAATTTATATGCAATGAAACTAGAAAACAGATCCTGAAAGCAGGACCGATCTGTTTGTCTCCCCTAGTGCAATGTGTCCTTGCCTGCCCCTTACCAACAGGAATTTCCTGAACTGACGGAGCAGTGCAGCTGCTCCTACAAGGTCAGGATCACTGGGCTGAAGGAGTCATTTACTCCGCATCCAAAAATCCTCCACCCAGACTTTCCTAGAAGAAGGAGAAGGGGAGAAGAAATGGGAAACCCACACTCAACGTCTGTCAAGACCCCTGTCTGAATGCAGACTGGGTAATCAGTCCTTTACACTGGGATGCCCATTGTAGTATTTCTGTATCTTCACTTTTTCAAATAAACTCATTAAATTGTCTTCTCATCTACTTGTTCATAGACCGTATTCTTTGTCATCGATAGAACAAGTTTCTAAGGTTCAAACTAGGGACAACAATGTCTATTTGGGTCTGGAAGGGAAACATTTCCCTACCGATATTTATATGAAAGCCCTTCTATTTTGCATGATTTATTGTGGATGCAGAGTGTAAACTAGATGGAGATTGGCTTACGGGAAAAAAAAGTGTGAAATGCATTTGTCACATTGAAATACTGTGAGTTTGACAACAATAATACTTGTTAGTGAGACACAAACTAAATGTGCACTTATGGTGGCAATGAATGAAGAGAATAGAGAAGCAGTACCTCTAAACTTGATGTCAAAGTAGCAGAAGCACATAATTTATAACATTTTGTGTCTGCCTTCAATTTCATTACACTCATGGGTGAGATGATCTAATTACAAAAATGAAAATAAATAAGTGTAAGAATGATGCACACCAGTATGAAACTATAGGGTGCAATGTATGGTTAAAGCAGACAGGCGTTTCACATCCCCAGTGAGAGAAAGAGCATAATGAAAGACAAGATGTTGAACTTTAGACTAGGCAGCTTGTAGTGGCATTTTCATGACAGTTTTAGAAAATTTGAGTCTGTAGTGCAATATCAAAATAATTTTGTATTGGAGAATTTTTTCTTCTGGCTTCTAACAAGGAGATATAGAAAATTACATCTGAGCTTCTCACAGTCCTCTCAAAGATGCTGACTAGTGTTAGAAAGGAAGAACTTCACTTTTTAGAATCTGCAATATAAATATCTGGTTCCACCTAACTTAAAAAAAAAAGTGCCTATAGCTTGTGTTTCAGCACTTCCTGATAAACAACAAAAAGAAGCTTGCTGCTAACTGAATCTGTTCCTGCAATATATCTTCGGTGCCATGATCCTTCTTCTTAACGTACTTACAAAATTCCGAAATAGTTCATAGGCACTCCTTATACATCTAAATTATGTTACTTATTAGATGCTTTGGAAGGGCAATGAAGAAGCTTCTGGGGAGACCGCAATATGCTGTGTTTTAATATGCTTTTGGGTTACTTGATCATATTTGTTTTTGTGAAAAATCATTAAGATATCTACTCAGGGTTCATGTGTTCTAGTGAATGTAATTGATATTTCTATAAAAGCTTAAAAAGGAAAGTCTAGTAAGAAGAAAAGCAGTGAAACATAATTAACTGAATTCAGCCTTAGACCTCAGTTGTTGCTATATGAAGTTGGCAATCTTATGCTTCCTTTTTGGAAACTTCCAGGTGCAAAGTATCAGTCAGTCATAGAATAGCGTTTGAATCTCCGAAGAACCTGTTGTTCTTTGATCCCTTGATAAACTCTTTTTTTTTTTAAGATTTATTTATTTTTATTACAAAGTCAGATATACAGAGAGGAGAAGAGATGGAGAGGAAGATCTTCCGTCTGATGTTTCACTCCCCAAGTGAGCGCAACAGCCGGTGCTGTGCAGATCAGAAGCCCGGAACCTGGAACCTCCCAAACGGGTGCAGGGTCCCAAAGCTTTGGGCCGTCCTCGGCTGCTTTCCCAGGCCACAAGCAGGGAGCTGGATTGGAAGTGGAGCTGCCGGGATTAGAACCGGCGCCCATATGGGATCCTGGAGCTTTCAAGGCAAGAATTTTAGCCGCTAGGCCATGCCGCCGGACACTGATTCCTTGATAAACTCTTAGAGGATTCACTAATGGTTATTGATTGTCTCAACTTAGTGCAGACAGCATGCTCTTCCACAACATACACATAGAGTAATTATGCATTATGATTAATTCTTTCAGAGTTGAGAATTTTTTTCTTTTCCTTGTTAGCAACATGTTCTTCAGATCTGTCCTGGCCCCACCCCCTTACAGTTGTCCTTTACTCAATCCTACATTGAAAGCAAGAGGTCTCTTCCCTACACAAAAGCAATTTCTCTGTGATGCATTTCTTAACAGAGTTATAATCTGACTATTCTCAATTGTACCATTAGCTCAGAATAATTATTTTATATGAATTTGTGACATTTTACTTTCAGTTTGGGTAAGGCTAATCCTTTGGCAACACTTTTTATATCTGTTTTTCCTTTTACTGTTGAAGAACCTGGGCCTGTAAAGGTAATGTTTACCCACACGCAGGTGGATATTTGATGTTCTGATGCTCTTATGATTCCCTTTGCTTTTATTTTAATACATTTCAGTTTACATTAAACAGTAAATCATTCTTATAGCAGCTATAGAAGTGAAAGCAAAACTTAGGATTACTTGACACTTTCCCAAAGTTTTATATAGTCCTACTTAGAATTTGTAATTTGCACAAAGGCTGTTATTTCCTTCTCTGCCAGCACATTGCAACAGGTATATAGAAAACACTTAAGGAATGCTGGTAAAAAAAAAATTAAAAAGCTTGTTGAAATAATGGATGCTGCTCGTACAGCTTCTGTTCCACTTTCAAAATTCTAACTCATGCTTTGAAATATGGAAGTTAAGTGAGGAGCAGGCAACGTGGCATAGTGGATAAGGCTGCTGATTGTCTCATATGGGTTCTAGCTCATGCTCCAGCTGATCCACTTCCCATCCAACGTTCTGCTAATGGCCTGGGAAAAGAACAGACGCTCATGGGATATCAGGAAGAAGATCCAGTTTTCTGGTTTCTGCCTGTCCAGTCAAAGCTCTGGTGGCCATCTGGGGAGTGCTCCTGTGTATGGAAGATCTCTCTCTCTCTCTCTCCCTCTCTGTCTATCCCTCACAGTAACTGACTTGCAAACAAATCAACAAATCCTTTTCTAAGAAAATTGAGTAAACTTAGTCATCTGAGTGCAAATAATTCAGAATGTCACACTCTTATTGTTGGCAATCTCTGGGGAAAGAGCTCAGGTTAAGAGAGGCTAAGACAGAAGTCACAAAGGGTATTTCACTCCAACCAATCCTGATCTATTTTATCATTGCTGTTTTTCTTTGATTTCTGATAACTAGGTTGCCAATATAAATATACCCCCTACAGCTTGATATTCATATCTGAGATTTCATTTCATATTTTAATATAAAATATATTTATTTAAATATATAATTTCAAAAGCAGAACTATTGTAAACTAGAATTTTGTTGTTTTTATAAACATATTCTCTACAAGGTAGATTTGTGCATTTTAATGAGTTACTGAACATTTTTTTTTTTTTTGTAAAGAAAGACATTAGGGACAATCCTTGCATTTGGAAAAAATGCCTTCCAGTGTTGTTACACATTTCCTACTTCAGTTCCATCCTTACAGAGTTCAACTTTTTTGGAGCACTTTTTTTTTTTTTTTATCGTGAGTGGATTTGGCAATGAAATTTTCAAACATTATGAAATATTTCGTTCTGTTTTCCATCTTTCTACCTCAAATTTCTCTGAAAGTGTGATCCATTTCTTCTTTAATCTATAAAACCTGACCATTTCCTGAAATTGTGATTCTGTATTTCTCTTTTTATCTCTTTGGGAATCTGTGTGTTTTCTCACGTGTAGAATGGTGTTAATTTTGTGTTAATATTCCAGAAATTCATGTCTGGAGTGTTTCTCTTGATAAGCAGCAACTGTGGTTATGAACATGGAATGAAACCTGTGAGTTAAAAATCAGAGAATGAGCCAATTTCAGGTGTTGATACTGGGAGTGGATGAGTCGAAAAGTATTTTAATAGGGACTTTGGTGAAGAAGTAATCAAGATTAAGGCAATGAGGAAAAAATTATTCACTCTAATGCCATTTAAGATGATCACAGAGCCGATTTGCGATAATGTGCCAAATACTTCAACATCAACAAACTTCTGTAAAGGGACAGAAAGTAAATATATTAGTTCTTCTAACACATATATAAGTTATATGTACTATGTAAGTGATTTGACATCATTGTATTGTGATAATACTATTTCAAAAATAAAGCAGAATAATTTTGACCCATCAACTATAGCTTCCTGGTCCCTGGAATAATGGAATGGTTAACATGTTAGTTCATAGGATATTTTACATGCATATAGGGAAGTATTGATCTAAAAGTAGAATGAAGATGGTGTATTTTTACCTTGTAATCATTGGAAAACAGAATATGTGACTAGCAACTATTTAATTATTATTATTATTATTATTATCCATGATATTGTTTTGTAGGTATAGGGATTCCTCCCACCACTTTTTCATCCCTCCCCATTCTCCCTCTGTACTGCTGTTTTCCTCAATATTATTACTATAGTATAGTCCTTCAGCAGTAGTCACAAGTTCAACAATCTGCTGTTTAGGGTGTATCATGGTAGTGTAGGTATAGGCAATGGCAGAAAATAAAGCATTATATTGTCAAGTAATATTCAGTTGTTTCATTAAAGGATCTTCCTTTTATTTTAGAGTAAAGAAACCTACTGCCAATATATCTTCACTCTAGTTGAGACGATTTGTTGCAAATGGTAGAATTTCATTCTTTTTAATGGCTGAGTACGAGTTCATAGGGTAGATTTACCACAGTATCCTTATACAGTCTTCTTTCCACAGACATCTGAGTTGTCTCCTCTATGTCATCCACAGTTGTGGATTTTGCTGCTAAAATTACAGGCTTACAAGTTAGGTTCTTACATGCAGTTTTCACTTGCTTTGGATATATTCCCAGGAACGATGGTTGAATCAGACGATAGATTAAATTTCAGTTGTCTGAGCAATCTCCATACTGCCTTTTATAGTGACTGCACTAGCCTACACTCCTTCCAGTACTGGAGTAGTGTACCTCTCTCCCCACATCCGTGTCAGCAGGTGATGTTAGCAGATGTCCGGCTATAGGCCAGTCTCACTGGAGTTAGGTGGAACTGCAATGTGATTTTTATTAGTATTTTCCTAGTAGCTAGGGACCGTGAGCACTTTGTTTATTAGATATTTGAATTTATTCTTTTGAAAAAATGCCTGCTCATTTCCTTTGCTTTTTTGCTTGGTGAGTATCTGAAGTTCTTTATAAATCCTGGATATTAGTCTCAATCTCAATCTGTTTTGTAGTGTGCATAGATTTTCTCCCATACTGTTGGTTACTTCTTCACTTTGTTGATCATTTCCTTGCTATACAGAACTTTCTTATTTTAATGTAGTTCCATTTGTTTATTTTGGCTTTGTCTGTTTTTGTTGTTGTTGTTGTTATTGACTTTTCTAAGTCATTATCAATTCTTATGTCTAGTAGAGTGTTTCCTATGTTTTCCTCTAAGAGTTTGCTGATTTCTGGGTGCATTTAGGTCCTTGGTGGATTTAGAACATGGGAACACCAACTGTTTTACAAGGGCTTTAAGAGATGTAATGAATATTCATTGTCAGTAAAGATCGAAAAGATATTCTAATCAAAAGTTTGAAGATGTAGAATTGTAAGCCATAGAATGGAGCAATATGGATGTGGTTAAGATTTTATTTTTCATGGTTAAGATTTAACTGAGATCTTCTAAAGCAGAATTCAATATTATTTCCATTACTATGGAGGTGAAACACAACTTCTAATTTTTTGATAAATATATTTATTTGTTTATCAATTCATTAATTTTTTAAATTTATTTCAAGGCAGAATAAGATAGAGAATAAAAAAAAGGAGAGAAAGAGAGAAACAAAAACATATCTTTCATCCACTATGGACTTCTCAAATTTCCATAGTCAAATTTATGCCATGGGAAGCCAGGGGATAGGCACTCCAATCTGTTCGACCATCTACAAGCAGCAGCTTGACTTGTTTGGCTACAATGTCAGTTCTTTGAAAGGCATGCCTTCTTTTCATTACTTTTTGAATATAATTCAAGGTAAGGTAAAATCTGTTTCTAGTTTTTATTATTTTGTAGCTTTAAGGACTCATTATATTGAGGCTTGCATCAGGAGAAACTGTCATGTTTTGTTTAATGTACATATGTATATTCATTGACACAATGCATTCCCCGGATATCGGCCAAAATAAAAAATGTTGTGCACTGTTATAATTATACCGTATATAATGTAGGTTTATTTTAGAATGGATTTCAATTAATCTTCAAGTTCTTTGCTATTCAGTATGGTAAACAGAATAAAAAATGTAGCTTTGTACTTTTGGTAAGTTTCATAGTGACTTATTATTCAAAATTACAGAGGGGTAAATATTAGCTGTAAACTGTGACCTTTTTAACACCTATTTCCCGAAACACAGCCCAGTGCTGTTTGACTTCACAAAGTGATTCAATATTATAAATTGCAGCTACTGTTTTCAAATAAAAATGTATTGAACACTACTTTTTATTGTAAAACCAAAAAAAGCCAACTAATATTAAATATAAGCATGTATATTTGTACAAGCGCATGCCAAACTTCAATTGCACACATCACATACTCTGAGAATTCTTCCCTAAAAAAACAATTGTTGGGAGATGACTTATTTGACTGTGGGAATGATTTTTTAGAAACATTGTTTAAGACATGATTTATATCATCAGCAATTATGATGGAGAATCCTGTGCCATATTGCCATTTGTGTTTGGTGAGATGCTGTACTTTCACAACACTGTATTCAATTCCCTATAGATTATGTATAATTGGACGTTAGACATCGTTGATAGTAATATCTAAAATAGTTCACTACTTTTCAGTTTGTGAGGCACTGTGTAATGTGCTTCAATACACTACTTAATACAACCGTCACAACAGTTCCACCAGATATTCTGATTTTACAGATGGAGAAACTAAACACCACAAATAGCCAATGATCAGAAGAACTCAAATTTTCAACAATACTCTACATAGTATTAAAATAAATGTTATTTCTGCAACACTTTTTCTTCCATAGAAATACACATAATATTGTGGAATACATCCTATCTGTTATCTTAGTGGAAAGCTAGTAAAATTGGCTGCATACAAAATAATTGGTATAATGAAAAAAGTGCAAATCAGGTAAAAGAAAATAAATGTTGTCTGTAATCTCACTTCATTGAAATATCTTATAAAACACATATTGGAAAAAATACAAGTTCAAGAAAACTTCAAAAATAAAATTGAAAAATATCTTTGAAAATTGTGTATTTCGCATCTATTAAGTGAAAGATTCAATCTAAAAGTATGTTTTTAAGGACCATTTCATCAGTATACTTGTATTCCTTGCTTTTATAATTACAACACATGTTCAGACATGTTTTTGTACTGAAAATTAATAACTATACAATGAAGTTCATAGTTATACTTCATTAGGTCCTGCTCAGAATCAAAGCAACAGTTATAGCAGTTTCACACATATATTATCAAATTATACAAAACATCAGAACTTCTTGATCATATTATATTAGATTACAAATATATCTGAGTTTTATCTTATAATGAATATGCTATCATTTAATTAAAATCCATAGTTTCGCTTTTAACTTATTTTTTATTAGAAGAATCAAGATGGCAGAATAGGGTAAGGGCACATTTAAACATTAGGAGAAACATTAGCCAGTGTGAAGCAGAGAGGGCACATTCCAGGAAATAGGAGAGGACAGAATGACAGCAGAGGGGTACCTGCACATTGACAGACACGGGAAAGCAGCAGATGCAAAGGTGTGGTACTGTAGCGACCCACACCCCAGCAGCATTCAGCAAGCAGAGATCTGAACTGGACCAGCAGCTGGAACTCTATCAGCAACAAGGTGGGAAGGGACGTTCACTGGGAGCTCAGGAGTTAAATCCAGACAAAGAACTGCCCATCCTGATGGTCTGTTTGATTTGACCAGGAGCAGAGGGAACAGACTGCATTGCAGGAACAGGCTGGATTTCACAGCCCAGTCTGCCCCCTAGAGCAGAATTGTGTACCGTTTTGTGTAGGGAGACTAGTGCTACGAGACTGGACTGCATATCCTCTTAGCTGAGAGAATTCATTTCTGGCTCAGTGAACTGCAACAATGTGGCATCCTACAGGTTCCACCCAAGATAGGTTCTAGTAGCCCTCAGACCTGATGGCCAGCAGATCAAGAACTCTAGTAGTGGCACATCAGGCACTATTTTATATGATATGGCAAAGGCTTTAAGACTGCAGGGACAACAGTGAGCTGAGCATGCACTGAGCTGGGAGTGAAGTCACTGAGCTCAGTGCATTGCACTGGTCCCACAGGCAAAATAATATCGACTTTGATGTCCTATGGGTCAAAACAGGTCTTTGTGGCCCTCAGACCTAACGGCCAACAGTTTCCAACAAGATGAGCACCACCAACAACATAGGACACCTGGTGTTTCCCTAATCCTGGGACCTACTCCAACTGGAAGTGGGAGAAAGGTTGTACAGACAAAGATGCAGCCTCAGCATGGTATCACAGGAGGTGGAGACTGGTAAGCTAGGGTTATGGAGACCACGGTGGAGTTATAGCCTAAGAACTCAGACTTGGGTCCGACATGGTAGCCTAGTGGGTAAAGTCCTCACCGTGCACATGCTGGGATCCCATATGGGTGCCGGTTCTAATCCAGGTGGCCCTATCTCCCATCCAGTTCCCTTTGTGACCTGGGAAAGCAGTTGAGGATGGCCCAAAGCCTTGGGACCTTGTACCTGCATGGAAGACCCGGAAGAATCTCCTGGCTCCTAGCTTTGGATCAGTTCTGCTCTGGCCACTGAGATCACTTGAGGAGTGAATCATCAGACAGAAGCTCTTCCTCTCTGTATTTCTTCCTCTCTGTAATTCTCATTGCAATAAAAATAAATAAATATTTTTCAAAAAATTCTTCATGTCTGTTCCCGTGTGTGTGTACGTATGTTAAAAGCACTTAGCATGGTATTTATCATCTTAATCTTTTAAGTAAGCAATGCCTGTTGCTCACTATATTCAAATCTCTGCAATTAATCATTATGTAACTTGATACCATTTATACCATTAAGAAGCAACTGCACATATCCCTCTCCTCTCATATCCTAGTAAAAATTTTTTGGTAGCTTATTGTCATACTTTTTACCACTTTGGATGCATAAAAGAGGAACCAAATAGCATTTGTTCCTAATTGAGTGACTTATTAAAGTTATTATTATGTCTTCCAGATCAATCCATGTCGTCCACCAACAAATGAGTAAAAGAAAATGTTGTGTGTGTGTGTGTGTGTAATAAAGTATTATTCAGCGTTCAAGAAGAAAAATTCTATCATTTGCCTAAATTCTGTAGACAGATTTTTCTTTCTTGCGTGATCACAAACTAGGTCTGAATAAATCTAATTGCAATGAATGAGACAGGGTAAATGGAAAGGAAACAACTATATTTTGGAAATGATTAGAGTAAAACATGAATGATTCTTGGTAGGCTTGGAAGGTATAAATGTTCAACTGACATTCATAAAACAGGTGTTACTAAAGATGGAAGGTAGTCCTTCAGATTTATGGTTATGTCATAAAGTACTAGTTTTAGGTCAAAATTTTGAAGTACCAGTAGCATTTATTGATTTTATATGTAGACTACTTAAAATTTTGAGTTTCAGAAGTTTCATCTGTAATTGTAATTCAAGTTCACATATCTCTTAAGTTAGCGTGGAGGTGAAAATAAACACTATAAAAGTAAATAAGAATTACAAAATACCATCTGCTTGAGACTGTACAATACTTCTGTATTGTTTTGATATTAAAGCATCCACCTGACACAACAGTGAAAGACTCAGGATTACAGTCTCACAGTTTTAAAAATGTCTGAATCAAAATCATACTTTGAACTCAGAATCTCTACAAAGCCTGTGCTCTCAGCCATTCTCATAAAATATATCTCCAAATTATTTCCTTTAACTTGTTTGTAGAAACCATATTTTAAGAATGGAGCAAAAATAGATAAAAACAATCAGCAAGGTTGTTACAGAATTTGATCTTTTTATGCACCAAAGACTAAAAACATACTCATTTAGGGTCAGTCCTAGGATTGTTAAAAATCTTCCAAATCTAAGTAGAATTCATGTAACACAGACTCAAAGTTGAAATTGACATAGTTTTTGGAGTAATTCATATTCCTGTGACGTACTTTAGATGAGGCCAACATTGACACACTAGTTTCTTTTTCTTTAATTTAGTTTTATTTTTATTGGAAAGGAAGATTTACAGAGAAAAGGACAGAGATAAAGATCTTCTGTCCACTGATCCATTCCCAAAGTGGCCTCAACAGCTGGAGTGGCACTGATCCGAAGCCAGGAGGCAGGAAATTCCTCTGGATCTCCCACGTTGGTGCAGTGTCCCAAGGCTTTACTTTATCCTCTGCTTCTTTCCCTGGCCACAAGCAGGGAGGGAGCTGGCTGGGAAGTGCAAAAGCCAGGATAGAATCTGCACCCATATGGGATCCCAGTACCTACAAGGGGAGAATTTAGCTACTGAGTCATTGTGCCTGGCCCAACTGACTAACTTCTAATTGAATCAGGTTGATTCTCATGGGGGGAGGGGGCGAAGCTTTCAGAAAGCTCTTAATGCTTGATGAAGCAGAGTGTTTTGCACAACGTTGTTCAACTTCAATACATGATCATCTATTGAAGAGATTTTTCGGGCTTTTTTTTCTCAAATTCTGCACTCTAAGTAGTTAGTAGTCAATGAGTGATAAATATGTTTGAGCTGCCAAAAATTAAGTTATCTTTTATGCGAAGAATTAACTTCCCTTTAACTTAGATTACTAAGAATATATTTTAATGCACTTGGCTTTCAGAAAAATCTTATACAATTACAAAATTAAAATGTAAAATATAAAATAAAAGCTGAATACAAAAAGTCATTTAAAACTGAAACTTTAAATTTGAGGTAAACAGAAAAATCTGTTTGGACAAGCTTTCATTGTGTTTAACAAAATCAATCTAGATTAAGTAAATTAAAAGTGGTCACGTCTCAAAGCAGCTGATTTAGTATCACATTTAACTATAGATCTATAATTTTCTCGACATTAAGTAATCATAGCTGCTGTTATTACCATTTCCATTTGGCTTTTACTCTGGTTAAAAATATAGATCAATAATTGGTACCTGTTTTTATGAGTTGGACATTATTAGGCTTAAATCAGTTGCCTAGGAGACCTTATTTTAGACACAATCCAGCTAGGGAGGTAATAATTCTTGTACTATCATTTAAAATTGAGATATTTCCAAGTTAAAGATGCTTTATTTTCAGTTTAGTAGAACCACAGCTAAGCGAGTATAAGATTTTTGTCCTTTTTGTGGGAGTAATGTTACAGAAGGAATTGTGAATGAATCAGAATACGTAATTATCTGCATAAGATTTGGATTAGAGTTACCAGGAAGGCATTTTCTAAAAAACAAAACAAAATAAAACCTGAATCACTCTAATCAAAGGAAGCATTGTAATAATGGTAATAATGAGAATTTTTAATTTAGCTGCTGTGAAAAATTCCTACAGAATAGATTATGTGATATATACTTGTGGGAAGGCATTCTAATTTCTAAGGGCATTATTCACTACATCTAAAAAACTATTGCTGTTATTTCTTCGAAAGATAACATTAAACTATGCTGAAAGCAAGCACAAGATGCATGAAACTGTCTGTTTCTCTTTTGGTTTCTCATGCACACTGCTTCATTTCTGAAAGGAATATATTGGTATCTTGTAAAACTGGATTACAAAATTTTCCTAAGCAATTATTTTATGTTGCAGAACTATAATGCTTATCACATATCCGCACACAAAACTCAAATATGAACTGTGACATTTGTTCTCACATGCCAAAAATACCAAAATTATCTTTGTTGGATTTCAGATTTGTCAAAATACCTTATTGGAATTAGATCTGTTTCCTACTTGTGTGTCTGTTTGTTGCATCAAGTTGTAAAATATTCATTAGGAACATTACATATCATAGACATAAATGAAATCACATCTTGCCATAAGGAATGTAAAAATTTCATGTGCAAAAACCTCACAAAATAAACCAAACCATGCAGTTGGATCTGAGTACTATGGAAGCCTTTATACTTGGCCTCATCTGAAGGTGAATCAACGACACAGAATCTCCCCAAATACAAACACTATATGATCTTATTAACATAAAATCTATTTCAGGAAACTTGTCTGCTACAGCAGGTATGTGTTTTTCCCCAGCACAATTCTTTTCCTAGGTTTGAACCTAATGGCTGTTTCTTGAAAAATGTCCACTTCTAAATATGCTTGAATAAACTTTAGCAGTGTTTGCCAGTTCATGAATGAAGGTGTGTTATCTTCAATTACTTTCCTTACTGCTGGCAGCAGAAGTACTTGTGATTACCTGGGATACTCAGATGAATATTCTGATGCTGCAAAGGAGAAGAAAAAAATGGATCTGAATAAGCTCTTCACGTATTAAACTGGGAGTCATGAAAATGCTTGATATAGGATCCATTGGTTAGCAGGTGACTACCACTATAGTTAATCAATAGCTTCCTTGACTGACTGAAGTGTCCTAAGAATTCATCGTTTATTCTGTTTCTGGCTTATAGAAAATAACTGCAGGGAGCTCCAGTTGTGGTTTGGCAGTGCCGATACCCCATCTGGGTTGTGGTTTGTGTTATGGCTGCTGCATGTCGGGTCCAGCTTCTTGTTAACAGTGTAGGAAAAGCTGGAGGGAATGACCAGACACTTGGGTCACTTCCTGTCACCCATCTGTCTGGGTCATTTCCTGTCACCCATCTGGAAGACGCAGTTGAAGCTCCTGGCTTCTGGCTTCGGCACTTTCTATCTGTATTTGTGACTATTAAAATAAATCAGTAGAATACTACTCAGCCATTGAAAAAAAAAAAAAAAAACTCTACCATTTACAACCAAATCCCATTTGGAAACCATTATGCTCAGTGAAATAAATCAATCCCAAAAGGACAGACTTCATATGTTCTTTCTGAAATAAGGCAACCTTTATGCAAAATATAAGATCAATAGATACATAGGTAAGCATGTGTATGCCTATATTCATCTAGCGGAACTGTATAATGGAGACCTTAAAATGTGCATGCATATATTCATCTAGAGGAATTGTATAATGGAGATCTTAAAAGAAAAGATTTAGCTTCATTGCAAAGCCAGATACACAGTCAGGAGGAGAGACAGAGAGGAAGATCTTTGGTCCGTTGATTTACTCCACAAGTGGCCACAATGTCTGGAGCTGAACTGATCTGAAGTCATGAGCCAGAAAACTCTTCTGGGTCTCCCATGCGGACACAGGGTCCCAATGCTTTGGGCCGTCCTCAACTACTTTCCCAGGCCACAAGCAGGGAGCTGGAATGGAAACAGGGCTGCTGGGATTAGGATCAGAACCCATATGGGATCCCGGCACGTGCAAGCCAAGAATTTTAGCTGTTAGGCTTCTGAGCTAGGCCCAATGGAGACTTTTATAGAGAGTGAACTAGAGCTAGCATAAGGGAGCACACCTCAATTCCAAAATGAATGCAGAAGCCGTCTGCATCAGGCCAAAAGCAGAACTCAAGAACTTCATCCTGGGTTTCCCAAATGTGTGGCATCCTCAAGCATTGTCCAAGATAACGGACACCTTCCATTGCCTTCCCAGGTAGATTAGCAGAAAGTTTGAATGAAAGTGGAACATCTGGTACGTACTTGGATCCTAGAAACGGTGCTGATCTTGACTTAGGATCTCAGAGTCTTGGGCTGCCTAATCCCATTATATTGTCAGAGTAAATGCATCAATATCTCTCAATTTCAGTTTTTGCTAGTAGGTTAATTTCAGGCCAAACACTGGTACCCATTTCTTCTCTATTTTTCAGAGAATTAGTCAATAAACCTTTAAAAATTAATATAAGAAGAACAAGTTTCATATATTTCAAAGGTACAATTAGAAGAAAATGATGAAATTTTCTTGGCTGCCTCTTTCCCTCCCTCAAACACCTTCCTTACAATCTTCCTCCCTTTTTTCTTTAACTTTTGCAAAATGCAATTTCAGTTCACACTCTATAGTCACAGGCTTAATGCACCACTAACCCTAATATTCAATAAGTGAAAAATAGAAAGATCACAGTTCTGCATGAGTATAAACAAGGGCTAAAAAGAATGATCAAGTTCATATCATTGTTTTCAATGAACATTAAGTTATTTCTGAAGCTTTAACAGTATGATTAAAACCTTGGTACTCTATCAATCATAAGAATTGTAGATTTTGATTAGTAATCAAGATAGTTTATGGGCAGTGATTTCTTCATTCAATAATTTGCTGAAAAAAATATACGGTGAGCCCTTGTAACAGTGAAGGAAGACTCTTGGTAGCCCACATGGAAAGAGACATTCCCCTACTAGTGTCAGAGAGCCAATTCTTCACGCGTAAGGAAAAGAAGACAGCTATGCCTTTCTTAAAATGCTAAAACATAGATTTTCACACAGAAATTTCTACATTAAAATGTCTATATTTAAGTACAAGTAGAAATCAGTTCACTTCTGCTTTGACAAAGCTGTATATGAAAAGTCTGATATTCTACATTGATTTTGAGTATTTCTGTTGAAAATAAGGATCAGTAGATTTCCACTTGTAAAATTCACATTGCATATGACTTGTCTTGAGCTGAATCTGCATGATTATCTGCAAACAAAAAGGCTTGTTCGTGAACACTGATTTTTTTTCCTAAGTGATAAAAACAGATTTACATTTTCCTGTTGTATCCTGTTGGCTGGCTGAACACCTATGAAACTTGTTTCCATATATTGCCTCAATTCATGACTGCTTCAATGATATTAGCCTTAAATATAAGTTGTTTTGTTGTGCTTTTATTGTGTCTGATACACTGATTATATCCAAATATGTAATGGTACCTATTAAACAACTTCTCCATTTATTGGCTGGGTTTGGAGATTTTAGAAAGCATGTAGTCTGCAGATATGACAAATATGTCTGTTTACAAAATACTATCATTTTTGAATTTTGACTTATGGTGTTTATTTGATATACTTCGAGTATATAGTAAAAATTATGTTTTGAAATGAGTGAATTGAGACAAAGTTGGCAGAGTTTTATAACATTGATCGTGCTGGGCTACCAGATTTTTTTTTTCCTTACTGTGTAGTTATGTCACACCATCATATGTCATGTAACATCAAGGCAAAACTAGACCATGAACTTCTTGCCATAAACTTGCAATTAGTCTTGAGGAGAAAACTGAAGTCATTAGATACCAAATAATTTGCTCTAGGTCACAAAGCTGTAGACCAGCAGAACTGAAACTGGAACTCAAGCCATCATTCCCAAGGCTGCTGCTTTTTTCAATTTTATGTCATAAGGACCTCATTTTAAGGTGGCTTTATTTCACGGTGTGAATTTGGAAAATGATTTAAGAATTTAGATGAATTTATATGGTATATGTGTGTGTGTGCATGTGTGTGAATTCAGATGAATTTTACATGGGTTATATTTGTATGTTGTGTGTTTGATGAGACAGTTTTTCTTGAATAACTGTATGTACAACTATAGAATCAATTATAATGAGATTTGTACATGTAATTGACATGAATATTTGCTTTGGTTTTTCCAGATATTTAGATCATAAACATTCAGAATTGAGAAATAAGAACCTCTTTGAGTATCAGGAAAAAAGTATTTCTGTGAAAATTCATATGGCCAAACAGTTATATATTTTAGATTCAAGTATTCATATAGCCAGAATGACCAAAAATCAGTTCCTACTATTTTTTGCACTTTTATTATTATTATTTGTTAAATTTTTATTTTGAAGTTTTGAATTTTATGGTACAATTTCATAGAGACTGGGATTACTCCCCCCTAACTCCCACCCCCCCAAAAGATTTTCTCCATGCTGATACAATAGCATAGTCCTTCGTAAGGAATCATAATCCCATTAGTCTCTCAGTGTGCCTCGACACTGCTGGTACAGACGATGTCAGACAGTCCAGCATCCCATTGTCTACACATTTCCAATAGTTCCACTAGCAGTCCAACTTTGATTTGGAAGTAGGGATGCATATTGCATTGTATCCCCACATCTGGATATGGTAGTCTCTATAACTCCATCACTATACATTCCCATAAACAAGAAGCCACAAAATAAGGTCAACAACTTGTATGAATCAGAACAACAATGACAGCAAAATTATAGCATCATAAAAACA
This sequence comes from Ochotona princeps, assembly GCF_030435755.1. Classification (NCBI taxonomy): domain Eukaryota; kingdom Metazoa; phylum Chordata; class Mammalia; order Lagomorpha; family Ochotonidae; genus Ochotona; species Ochotona princeps. The sequence continues at coordinate 98,656,708 of NC_080865.1, forward strand.
AACAAACAAGCAAAAAACAAAACACGCACCACTGAGTAACCAATGTATGGGTGACAAAAAGAAAGCACATAAGTCTCTTGGGCAAAATGATACCACCATGTAAGCCATGAGCCAGCGATGAGAAAAGAAAATATTTGGAAGAAATGAAACTGAAATCAGAAGTATCAAAACACATGGAATGCAGCCAAAAAATAAAACAGTATCAAATGAGTTATTGAAGTTATACTTTGCATGATGATTTCCTTATATTAGAGAGAACATATGGTATTTGTTCTTTTGGACTTGACTGTTTCACTGAGCATAATGGTCTCTAGTTGGGACCATCTAGTTGCAAATGGGATAATTTCATTCTTCTTAATAGCTGAGTAATATTCTATGGAACAGATGTACTACACTTTCTTTAACCACTCTTCCTTGGCTGTGCATCTGGATTGTTTCCATGGCTTTACTCTTGTAGATTGTGCTGCTTCGTGACCCAGGTATCCTATTCCTAGGAATATACCCAAAAGAAATGAAGCCTGCATATGAGAGGGGGATCTGCAATCCTATATTTACAGTTCCTACTACTTTCTCAGACCAAACTCCATTTATTAAATTGCTTTGTCTTAAGAATATACCTTGCCTTATATGTCACCTGCTCTAACCCTTGTACTTTATACAGAAAAGATACAAAGATACATTTAGCAAAGGAGAAAAGCAGAGGTTTTGAAAGCCCATGTGCTCTCATTCATTCATTTTAAATTTCAGCATACTTTTATTTCTACTCAACAAATTACTTGAAATACTGTCGCCATCTTGCTTTGAAGATGGCATTTGTTTGTATTGGTATCTTATGTGGTTATGTAAGTGAAGTTGTGTTTTAATAGCAATGCAAACATGTTATTTTAGTCTGTACCTGTTCTACAAAAAGGGTTTATATACAAAATTCATCCCTAACAGGAGCTTGTTTCCTTCACAGATCAATATAGAGCCTGTTCGTGGCATGGAGTTGTTAGCACAGTTGTTACTGCTAGGTAGGTAGTCAGTAGCTGAGGTATCATTACTACGAAATGATTTTCAGTCTATTTATTTATTTATTATCTGTATGTTTGTTTCGGAAAGGCAGATTTAAACAGAGGAGAGACAGCGAAAGATTTCCCATCTGCTGGTTCACTCTCCAAGTAGACAAAACCTCCAGAGCTGAGCCAGTCTGAAGCCAGGAACTGGGGTCTTCTTCCAGGTCCCAAGGTTTTGGGCTATTCTCTACTGCTTTCCCTGGCCATAAGCAGGGAGCCAGATGGGAAGTGAAGCAGACAGGATACAAACCAGCATCCATATGGGATCTCAATGCATGCAAAATGAGGATTTAACTACTAGGTTATCAGGCTGGGACATGAAATGGCATTCTATATCATAATTTCATTGCTGTTGTTCTTACAAAAAAAAAGATAATTGGGAGTGATTTCAGTCTTTCAGTCTTCAGTGTCTGGCTTGATTATTATAAAATTAGTGTACATTTTAGATAGCACATTTAATTATCACAATTATCTGAATTACTTCCTATAAATGCAGCCAACTGTGTGTGTTCTACCATCAATCATTTGGTTTATTGATGCTGTGTATAGTTGTCCCTCACTTCATGTACATAAGAGCTTCACAAAAGCTTTCCTTGACACAGAAATCAGTAAAGCATCATTATCATTTAACTGGAGAGGAAGATACAACAGTTTCATTTATAACACAGCACAGCTAGCTCTTCCAAATGTGTTGTCTTTGGCAGGACTCCCTTGTTTGTTTACTTACTCATTTTGAAAGAGCAAGAGAACAAGAGCCAGAGCACGGGAGACCAAGAAAGAGAGAAGAGAGAGACAGAGAGAGAGAGAGTAAGGGAAAGAGAATCTTTCAATCTCCAGTTCACTCCCCAAACTCCTCCAACCCCAAATAGCAGCAATGGCCAGTGCTGGACCAGGCCAAAGTCAGGAGTTTCTTCCCAGTTCCTCACATGGGTGACAGGTGCCCAAACAAAGGGGCCATCTTTGGTGATATTCTAGGCAATTAGCAAGGGGTTAGATCAGAAGTAGTGTAACCAGAAAACAGAAATGGTGCTTATGTGGGATGCCGGCATCAAAGATGGTAGCTTCATCCAGCATGCAACACCAATCCATACAGCATAAAGTGGCAGATAAGAGAATAATGAGGATGTTTATCTGAGATTGGTCAGTGCGTGGGAGCACTTTAACACAGGGAAGTATACTCCAAGTGAAGCCCCAAAAGCCACATGGCTCTTTTGCCACCACGGGAAACTATACAGTCATTAAGCTTGCATGATACAAAGTAAAAACGCTACCAATTTTTAATGCTGATATTCGCATCTCTTCCCTAGCATAAAAAAAAAAAAAAACAAAACTCATGTGCAAAGATAAGACATCTCATTCAAGTCTCTTCAAAGTTGTGTCATTCTCCACTACTGGGTTAATAAGAGTACTTACATTTAAATTCTATTTCCACAAACATTCTGAAGCCACCTGATAAGATCGCTTAAGCAGAACTCTATATAACATGTGTTAAAAATGGAAGTTGCAGTTTACATGGGTCTCTCCTGCAAGAGTCGATTCTTTGTTACAGAAAAATGGAAGGGAGAGATGGAAATATCAGCATCAAAACCAAAAACATTATTTCATCCTGAAAACATAATTGCATATGCAGGTGTATTGCCTCTTGGATGTCAAACTGCCTTGTGACTTCATATCCTGTAGACCCAGAATGCATTACTGTCTCTTGGTTTAGCCTCGTATCGCTCCAGCATCTGAGCAGTGAAGCAGTACTTAAGAGATATCTGTTTGTCTCTGTTTCTTTGTGTGTTGACCATACAAATAAATAAATAAAATATTTTGAGACGGGAGGTTCTATAGAGCCCACAGTGCTTCTGGTGTTTTTCTTACCCCACTTGACCTAAGATCAGAAAAGATGCTTTGTTTGTCTTTGTTTAATTCTCTATGTTATAATTTTTATAAAAAGTAGTTATTGAAATCTTTTTTACATACCTCCAAACTCTAGAAAGGACATAAACAAATTGATTATCTTGCACTCATTAAGCTCTCTGAAATATTTTATTTTACCCTGATGAAAAATCATTGTCGTTAACGTCGCCACCACTTTTTAAAAAAACGACACAGTAATTAATACATGAAAGGTCAGCTAAAACGTTTAAAAATTGTATTTGTAAGTATATCATCTTCATTATTTTATTGCCTTAAAGTTGTCCACCATAATAATAGGCAGTCTTTCAAAAATAAGCATGGGTTAGGGACATCAAATTGGCTCAACTGGCTAATCCTTCTTGTTCAAATGACAGCATCCCATATGGGGTGCTGGTTTATATTCTGGCTGTTCCACTTCCTATCCAACTTCCAGCTTATGACCTGGGAAACAGCGAAGGATGGCTCAAGACGTTGGGACTAGGAAGAAGCTCAAGGCTCCTGGCTTTGGATCAGTTCAACACTGGTCTTTGCAGCTATTTGGTGAGAAAACCAATGGATCAAAATTTTTTTTTTTTCCTGTCTCAGCCGTCTCTCTGTAAACCTGCATTTCCAATGAAAATAAATAAAACTTTTTAAGAAGCCTTAATTTTATTCTACACAGGTTAGATTTTATCTTGCCTCAGGTAAGACGTAAGCTTCAGTATTTTTGGAAACTCCCCAGAATACTAAAATATATATACTGAATCAAGATTCACTCATATAAGCACTGAAATTGGTAATTAAACCAATGCAATTAGGACTAGACTTGTGATATTGCTAATTAAGCTACCATTTGCTGTATTAGCATCATCTATCACATTGAATCCCAGTTACTCCACTTGCAATCCATCTCTCAGCTAATGCACCCGAGAAAGCAGCAGATGATGGTACTAGTACTTAAGTTCATATATAGTAGACCAGATGAAGTTCCTGGATCCTGACTTTGGCTTAGTCCATCCCTGGCAGTTGGGACCATTTAGGGAGTAAGCCGGCAGAGGGAACATCTGTATTTCTCTGTGTATCCCTTCACTCCCTCTGCCACTTTACTTTTCAAGTAAATAAAGAACTAAATCTTTTTAAATTTTAGAAATGCATTCTTTAGTTGGCTTTCATTGGAAAAATATATAACCATTTTTTTCTTGGAATGTTTACTTGGATTTGCTACTTTTCAATTCTTGAATTCATTTTCTATACATCAAATACACATTATATATACATTATAGTACATGTTTTGATGTCAATTAGGTGACATTTGGTGGATTTGCTAACCATGCTGTAGACATTAACAACTAACTTAGATTTGAACATGTAACAGTTCTTTCTAATATCCCACTTGGCTTTGTCATTGCTACAAAAAAATAGAGTCTGCCCAGGGATCCTGTTTTACTTCAATTACTTACTGGAAATATACGTTACGGATTGTCATCAAGCAGCATAGCTCAACAGCAAAGAGTGTTTTGACGCTGTGTTCAACCATGCATATTTTCATAGCTCTAAGTTGGGGAAATACATTTATACATATATGTGGCTAATAAAACTATCTTCTATGGACATTTTTTCTTCTCAGAATTCTTTTTGCCATCCAGAGAATGATAACATGCAATTGTCAATGGCTTGTAAGGGAACTGACACAGAGCTGTGGTGAAACGCTGAATATCTCTTGCACATTAACACTACTTCCTTCATGATTGTGACATTTGTCTCTTTTTCTCCAGAAAGGTTGAGAACTGGTAGTGTCATCACATTTGTTTACTCCTTTCAATGAAAGATGGTAGTTTGGTGGAACCGGTGGAAACTACTAGAACATGGGGATGTCTCAGACAGAGATAAGAATTTGACAGCCAATAAAAATATTATAAGACCTCTTTGTCCCCAACAGAGAGCACATACTTCCCCATTTTTTGCAGCCTGTGAAAAAGGAAAACTGATCTATAAAATGAAATTGGATCTGTGCACCTCTGAGAGCCGTTTCTATTTGATTTATACCCTCTGTATAGACTAGATTATGGAAGTAAGATAAAAATTTGTCAGGTATTGTAATAAATTTCCCTTCTCATCATTTTAGACTAGTGCTGCTGCTGGGACAACACATTCTTTTAAAGGGCATCTAACTGTAATAATTTTCTGCATATCAGAAAGTATAATCCTAAGCTTTGTTAACATTTTCCAACCTCTGTGATAGTTCTCTGGAGGACTACAAAAGAAATGACAATTCTTTGCATAATATTTCTATGCAACATTTCATAATTTTCATAACATAAATCATAGTGTTAATTTAGCCAGATATTTTGGGACAAATTTATAATGGTGCCACATTGATTTTACATATTATATTTATAGAATATCTAAAGTCAGAAATATTACTGCCTGGAAATGATATGCACTTAGAATATAAAGAAATAATGAAAATATCATAATCTTGCCAATATACAGAACTTCAGGGTTTTTTTTTTTTTTTGAAGGTTGTTGCTTTCATTTCTTTATTTTTTAAGATAGAATGGGAAAGACACACAGGGAGAGTTCTTTTATTTGCTGGTTTACTTGACAATTGTCCAAATGGTTAGGATGGCACGCCAAAGCCAGGAGCCAGGAGCTTCACTTGGGCTTCTCACTTGGGCAACAGGAGCCAAAACACTTGGGCCATCGTCTGCTGCTTTTCCCAGGCCATTAGCAGGTGTCTGGATTGGAAGTGGAGCAGGTGATATATGAACTGCGATGCCAATAGGATGCCGATATCATAGGCAAAGACATTCACTCTGCTTACTCCATCAAGTAACATCTATGCTCACGACTATTCCAACATGCCTCAATTTGGGCGATATTCTGGGAGGAAACGCACATGGGACAGAACCCACTGCTGCCCACTAAATACTTGAAAGTCACAACAGGCAGGTCTGAGTAAGGGTAGCGTTGGATTGATTGCTGTTTGGTGGCACAGATAAGGTGGTTGAGACACAGGTGGTTGTGGACTTCACAACTCCATTTGGGAAGCAGTTAGGTTCCAGTGAGTGAGTGCTGTGGGAAGCGTGATGTCAGATCCCAGCTCTTGGCGGACAACGTAACTGCTCATTCCTGGCAGCTTCCAGATCCCAGAGCCAAAGTGAAAGCAGGAGGTAGCGGTTTACATGGGAAAAACATCCCATGTGGATAAAACACTGTCTCTAGAACTTCAGGGTTTATTAATCAGGTCTTTAAAAATAAAGTTAGACCTAGAAAGAAACAAAGAAAAATGTGAATAAAGCTATAGAAGTTGAAGGAAAGGATGGATGCGAGAGACACCTGGCAAAGAGACTGTTGGCATCCTTCTTTACTTGGATCTTTGCAGCGCAGTCTTTTCCTGCTATTTGTTCTGTTGTTACAAGTTGATGAAGAAATACTTGGAAGATTCTACTGAAAATTATTCCAGAGGAAACTACTGACACTAGTGAGTGTCAGTGCTTTTTGTTTTAATGAGTATCAAGATGATTAAATATGGAAACAGAAAGCAGCATTTTGTCTTTAGACAGGTCACTATATATATTTTTGCTGGTTTATTCTTAACTAAGTAAAAAAAGCAATCATGATTAGAAAAGTGGTGATAAAATGAGTATCCCAATGGATAGTCTCTGGAGAGTGCAACACATTTTGCTTGAAATGATATTTTGCCTTTACCATTAATTCTAGCATCCTAGAGAGTAAATTAGAGAAAATCATTTCATGTCTCATTTTAGCCAATATTAATAATACATGCATTTGTAGGACAAACCAATGAATTCCAGTGTCTGAAATTATTACTATAGAAATATAAACCTGAGAATATTCTCTATATCTATTTTTTAAATATAGCATTAATATCTGTTCATTATTATGAGTAAAATAATATTATAAATTGTTATTATTAATGTATTTTCACAGGAAAATGAAGAAGATACTTATGAGTTTCTTAGAAATATAGTGCAGAATAGATCTCCTTTGCCAGTATCAACACATCTATGCTGGTCAAATGTAGTACGTAAAATAGTTCCAATCTTAAAGTTATTCAGCAGAAAGATATTGACTCTTTGAGTCAGTAAATGCATAATTTTACAAAAATAAATTTTTCTGTTATGGATGTAGTCATTTTGTGTATTTTGAAGACTTATTACTTGTTGGAAAGTCAGATTTACAGAGAGAACAGAGAGAAATATCTTCCATTCTCTGGTTCACTCCCCAACTGGCCCCAGCAGCTGGAGCTGAGCCGATCCAAAGCCAGGGGGCAGGAGCCTCTTCTAGACCCATGTGGGTCTAGGGTCCCAAGGCTTTGGGCTGTCTTCTGCTGCTCTCCTGGGCCACGAGCAGGGAGTTGGATGGGAAGTGGAGCATCTGGGACAAAAACTGGCACCCACCTGAGATCCTGATGCATGTAAGGTGAGAATTTAGCCACTAGACTAGAGCACCAGGCCTATCATTTTATTTTTCATTTGACACTTCTTGGCTTTTATATCCCCAACGTCTGCGGACAGTTTTGCAGTAAGGAACCTTTACCTAGATTTTTTTTTCATATGATTAAGTTTGTGTTCTCCTATGTAGAAACAAATCACTGATTATTCCAGGAGACAGCTACAGATTAAGTAAATTCAGAATTATAATAAAGAATGAATCCCCATTTGCTGAAGGTTTCTACCTTAATCAGTTTCAACTGCTATAACAAAATAAAAGACAGGCAGATTAAGCAACATTTATTTCTCCTAGTTCTGGGTGCTAGGAAGCTCAAGATCAAAACGCTGAATGATTTGATTCTTAGTGAACTCGTTCTTTGTGTTTTGGAGATTGTTACTTTTAACCATGATTTCAAATCATGCATGGAGAAAGATTAGGTGTTTAAATCTCTTAATGTAGAATACTACTCTGATCATGAAAGCTACACCTTTCTTAATTTTATTTCACAGAATGTATGGAAATTGTATCCAAAAGAACACTAAGATAGAGCTGTGGATACAAAGACTGTTGCTTCTTTTACTTTATTGCTCTTAATTGCTGCAATGTATTGCTTATTGATTTTTCATTTGTCTCATTTGGTTTCTTTACTAGAGAAAAAGAGAGTAAGTTCTCGTAACTGCTGATTAACTTCCCAAATGCCAACAACAGTCAAAGTTAGGACAACCTGAAGCCAGGAGCCCCAGCTCAATCTGGGTCTCCCAAGGAACCAAGTGCTGAACACATCATCTACTGCCTCACAGGGAGTAAGTACATTAGCAGGACGCTGCTATGGAAAGCAGAGCTGGGATTTGAATAACCTGTGTTCCTCCAGTATAGATGAGTGCCCTAAATATCATCTTAACCAATGTGCTGAAGGCTTACCCCAGAAACTGAGTTTTAAAGATTTAATTGTTGGGGCCCGGCACGATAGCATAATGGTTAAGGTCCTCGCCTTGAACGCGCCAGGATCCCATATGGGCTCCAGTTCTAATCCTGGCAGCCCCACTTCCCATCCAGCTCCCTGCTTGTGGCCTGGGAAAGCAGTTGAGGATGGCCCAAAGTCTTGGGTTCCTGTACCCGTGTGGGAGACTCAGAAAGATGTTTCTGGCTCCTGGCTTTGGATGGGCACAGTACTGGCCGTTGCAGTCACTTGGGGAGTGAATCATTGGACAGAAGATCTTCCTCTCTGTCTCTCCTCCTCTCTGTACATCTGCCTTTCCAATAAAATAAATCTTTAAAAAAATTTGATTGTTACCTGAGTTTCAATTCAATGTTTTTAAGAATAATAATTTACTTGCTTTTATAGAAAATCAGAGTGAATTGCAAAGGTCATTGGTGTTATCTGTTTCTATGTATTAAATGAATTCAAAATGCAGTGGCTTAAAATAGAATAATTGTATGTCCTATATTCCTCTAATTGGGAATCTGGAAGTGGTTGTACACCCTTGGCTTCTGGCATAAAGTCTCATGAGGTTGTAAATAAGCTGTGTACTAGAATATGATCCTATCCAGCTTTTTGATGAAGGAGAGAAGATCCACTTTCTTTTTTTTTTTTTAAAGATTTATTCAGTTTATTACAAAGTCAGATATACAGAGAGAAGGAGAGACAGAGAGGAAGATCTTCCGTCCGATGATTCACTCCCCAAGTGAGCCGCAACGGCCGGTGCGTGCCGATCCGAAGCCGGGAACCAGGAACCTCTTCCGGGTCTCCCACACGGGTGCAGGGTCCCAAAGCTTTGGGCCATCCTTGTCTGCTTCCTAGGCCACAAGCAGGGAGCTGGATGGGAAGTGGAGCAGCCGGGACTAGAACTGGTGCCCATATGGGATCCCAGGGCTTTCAAGGCGAGGACTTAAGCCACTAGGCCATGCCGCTGGGCCCGAGAAGATCCACTTTCAAACTCACTTAAATAGTTTTTCAAGGGCCTTGGTCAATTGCATGTGGACTCCTCAAAGAATTGCCCCATGGCATGGCAGATAGCTTCCACTATGGTAAGTGATGCAAGACAAAGTGAAAGACTAGATTCAAGGTATAAATTGCAGTAATTTTGCAACCGAATTTCAGAAATGACATCCTATTGCTTCTTCTGCACTTTATTTGTCGGAAATAAATCAACTATCCCAGGTAACACCATGGGATGGAAGGAGGAATCGATGATGTTGGATACCACAATGACATAAATACAAAATGTTGAAAGTAACTGGAGACATTCTTATGGTGGTCATGATGCTTTGTCCTTACGATTATATTTGATATGTATGTCAATTTTGAAGGTCACAGTTTTTGAATACTTTCTTTGAATATTCTTTGCTTTTCAAAGATTGTCTTCTTCCTCCATGGAATATAATAAAATTATATTAGAATAAACACAAAAATAATGATACTGATTCTGTAATTTATATAAAATCTCAATAGCAGAATGAGGAAACATTTGAAGTTCAGATTATATGCAAAGGAATCATTTCTAGTGAAATAAGAACTTCTGAAAACTGACTCTTAAATGCAGGAAGAATAATGGAAATATGCTAAAAACAATGACTAATTTTCAGATCTCTGAAAGTTAAACATAATATTTTAATATTCTGAGGATCATGTATTTAAGAGAAACCATTGAATGATGATGATATTATGGTACCTTATGGTAATTTTACTTTTCCTATTTGAATACTCTTATCCCTATCTCTGGTACTAAAACAACCAACAGCCTCATGGATTTAGGGGTTATGAAAATCAGAAGCATACCTTTTTTGGAAAAGAAGGAATCATGCTAGAGTGCCTCCAAAATCATTTATATATAAAAGCATCATAATTTGACCTGTTGGTTATTTCAAAATAGCCATTTTTGAATTTTTAAGATAGTATTTGTTTCAGTTTTCTCAAATGAAACAGTAATATTCATAGGTTTTTGAAAATAATCAGTAAGAATTGCTTCAAATTGCAGATGTCTAAAGTGGCTATACTAGTTGGAAAAAGCAAGAAAATCAAAGACACGTGTCAAGAAAAATTAGAAAATTAAAATCTTTTAGCATGTTCTGGGGAATTGATAAACAAATGTCAGGATTTCTGTATTCCAATACATGGTTGCATGTCTGGGAGTGGCCCCAAAAGGCTCTCTCACCTCTGTCAGGCTTGGAAGTTCTGAGTCAGCAGAAAGTAGAGGTCACAATAGGGTTACTTTTCAATGGCTGTGTATTCCACAGAGTTTAACACACTAGTGTTTTTATCCAATCATCTATTGAATATATTGGGGGGAGTCAGCATTTGAGATATAATGGATTAAGCTGCCACCCAAAACACCATTATCACAATATGAGTGCTGGTTTTAGTGCCAGCTGCTCTGCCTCCTATCCAGTTCTTTGCTAATTGTGCTAGGAAAGCACCAGAGGATGCTTGAAGTCCTTGGGCTCTTTTACCATGTGGGAAGCCTGAAAGGAGTTCCAGGCTCCTCGTCACAACCATTGTGGCTAGTTGAGGAGTCAATCAATGGATGGAAGATCTATCTCTTCCCCTATCTATAACTCTGCCTTTTAAAGAGATAAGAGAAAACTTAAAAAAAAAAAAAAGATATGCTGAAGAAAATAGTAGCAAAAAGTCATAAAAATGTAAGAATTGTAAGCAACTCTAGGTCAAATGTTACATTCATCCTGCTTTTCAGCAGATAACGAATCTGCCCTGAGATACAATTTCTGTGCTTTCTGACCTTTAACTTCATTGGGAGGTCCAGGGAGATAGACATATCTGTTAGCCAGTCACAATGTTGTTGTACTGTTGGGGCCGCCCTTCTGCCTGCTCCCTTCTCCTCTATAAGCTTGTGACTTTTCTCAAACGAATGATCATTCTTCACCACGAGTTTATCTCCAGTGTTTCTGCTGCAGAAGAGCACTGTTACTTCATACTTTGGTGGTCTTGGGCTCTGCTGGACAGAAGAACCCTGAGAATCTTGTTATTTTCTCAGAAAGTTAACCATGGAGTTACTATATGACCCAGAAATCTTCTACGTAAATACTCGAAAAACTGAGTATATGTCCACAGAAAATAATATATGTGAATGTTCATAGAATTATTATTCATGATAGACAAAAAAGGAAAGCATCCTACTTTTCATCAACCTTTTCTAAAATACATTACATATTTTGCACAATGGTATATTCTTTTAAACATTTTTGTTGTTGTTGTTTGAAAGTCAGAATTACAAAGAAAGGGAAAGACAAGGATCCTCCATTTGCTTGTTTACACCCCTAGTGATCCAGGAGACAGGAGCTTCAACTGAATCTCTGTATGGGTTTAAAGTGTCCGAACACTTGGGCTGCGCTCTGCTGCCTTTCCCAGACCATCAGCAGGAAGCCGGATTGAAAGTGAAGTGGCTGGGATATGAATTATCTTCTAAAATTGAGCCAAGGATTGCAGGCAGTGGCCTAACATTCTATGCCACATGCTGACTGTGCTTTAATGAGACATTATTTAGCCACACAAATATGCCAAGTATGAGCCCATACAGTACAGATGAATAGAATATCTTAAATACATTGAAATAAGCCAGACAAATGCAAAGAACTTCACATTGCAAAATTTAAATGCTATTCAGGATTTAGAATAGGCAAATGATTTGAAATAGAAAATGAATTAGTAATTATAGACTAGTGGAGAATAAAATAGGGATTTATTTTGGAGTTATGAAAATATTCTGGAATTACCTAATGGTAGTTGCCTTACTCCATGCATATACTGAAACTCAATGAATTTTATGGCCTAAAATGTTTGAACTTTAGGGTTTGTGAATTATAACTCAATAAAGTTTTCAGAAACAAAAGTGTAAGTACAAGGAATTAAATTTAATACTCAGAGTCAGGTAACAAAAAGGAATGAAGTTTCTTAATCTGTCCTAAGTGGTGAATAGGGTTTTATGAGGAATTTACTCTAGGTACCAGACATTATTAAGTAATACTGAGAAGCGTTTTAAAAAACAGATTTTTTTCTGTTCTGCTTTGGCTTAAGCACAAATACCTTTGTTCTATTTATTGTTGGAAATACTGTCAAAGCTGTAATTAAGTTAAAGTAAATTAAAAAGACACTATCAAAACCAAGAAACACACACAGATATATACATGAATTGCTAAGAATACAAATATAAGCACACAGACTCAAAAATCTATTTATACTTTCAGTGAAACTAAATTTGTGTGACATGTTTTCTGGCCCACAGCAAATTTCAATGTATATACTATCTTAAATAAAACTAGTAGAGATTTGAAGTTAGCATCAGGTCTTAGATTAAATTCTAAGAGGTAAATTATCAGGTTTGATTGCTCTTCTGAAAAACTGATGGAAACCAACTCTTCACACCCTTCCTTATTTGGGTTATATTCGATATGCTGGTTCTTATTTCATGTGCCAGTATCTGATTAAGAGACAGACCTGGAATAGAAGAGATTCATTTCCTGAAATTTGTTTTGAATTTCAGAGAAAGGTTATTACTTGTTCTTCTTTATAACAGTTTTGTTGTTGTTCTCATTAGAAATAAAGCAAGAAAGTAAAAACCACCTGCTGTACTGTTGGCCATCCCCATGGATTGTATCTTCTACAAGCATGACTGAGTTCTTAACCTCTCATTTTTGGCAGACATTATGCTATGGCATTATAATTTTTATTAATTTATTCAGTGCTGACTGCATTTGCCCATAACATATTATTTTAATCCAGCTCTTAATATCAAGTAGTCTTTTGGCTGGTAGGAATGTTTTTTATTCTATGTCATCCAGGGACAATATAAAAAAATATAAAGGGAGAACTGTGTTTCTACTCTTTCAGAGGATGTGTGATTCAACCTGCCAAAATGTCATTTAATTGGTATAAACCCAAGAGTTAGTCAGGTATGTTCAGTATAAACCTTCTCAGGCACTTAAGAAAATTTCCAGCTGAATAGAATTTGACATTTTCATAAAGGAAGAGTGGCATTATGCTTCAGTCAGCATGCCTCACTAGAAACAGCCAACCATGGGGAGAAGATTATAAAGCTTTTCCTCATGCCCTTTAACTTGAATCCAGAAATCAAAAGATTGATTTAGTTCTCAAACTTAATTTGCAGCTCTAATTTTATTATTTTCCCAAACCAGCTAGATCTTTTTAATCTATTGGATCAGCTGCAGCTGTGTCTCTGCCTGTATTATGGGATGTACCTTACACCTTTGTTATCCCTAGTGATAACGAAGGAAAGAAAAAAGAATTGTTGCTTCTAGTTTGAACCAAATCACAACCCTGACTGCTGGAACTGGAATAATCTTTCTCCTTTAGTTCGAGGGATATAAAGTTTAGGGATTATGGAAATTTAAATAAATAAGAAATTCGTCTTCATGAGTTTAGGGGAAAATACCGACAGCTGTTCATCTAATGCACAATGGAGTCCAAATGCAAAACAAAACAAAAGAATATTGAATCTCTTTTTCTTTTTCACTATGTATTTATTTATTTTTCATGATAGAGTTCTCTAGGATCAGAAATTTCCCCTTCCACTCTCCCCATTCCTCCCCCCCTCACTGTTCACTTCCATAATGTTACAATAGTATAGCCTTTCAGCAACAGTCACCAGTCCAACATTGTGCTATTTAAGTACATCATGACATTGTAGATACAGACAATGATAAAAGTCCAGCTTCCTATTGTCAAGATACATTTAACGCTTCATTTAGGAGTCCTGCTTTTATTTGGGAGTAGAGGCACATACTGAAATGTATCTTCACTTCTCAGTATGCTAGTTTCCATTACACAGTTCCTCTAGATGAATGTGTATATATACATGTTTATCTACATACCTACGGATCTTGTATTTTGTGGTAAGGTTGCCTTATTATCTAGGTTATTTCCATGTCTTCACTATTGTAAATTATGCTGCTGTAAATATAGGATTACACATCACTTTCTCATATGCAGGTTTCATTTCTTCTGGATATATTCCCAGAAGTGTCGTATATTATATCAATTTTCCATTGTTTCAGCACTCTCTATGTTGACTTCCCTTGTGACTGTACTACCCTAATTCAGTTCTCTGCTTGTGTGTCTTGGAAAGCAGAAGAGGATATTCCAAGCACTTGGACCGTTGCCACCAACATGGGAGATCCAACTGATCTTCTAAGATCCTGCCCCAGCCTTAGCTATTGTGGTCATGTGGGGAGTGGAGCAGTAGATGTAAGATCTCACTCTCTCTTTCTGTCTCTCTGTTTCTCCATCTCCAGTTTTTAAACTTTCAAGTAAATAAAATATCTTTTAAAAAGGTAAAAGAAATGTAATCCAACTCTTGAAAATATTTTGAGTTCACAGAATAAAGAAAATAATGATCTAATATATATCGCACTCAGTAATTTTTTAAAAAGGATATATATAATTATATAAATATATATGTTTCCCAGCATTCAACTGTCTAACATGCAGTATCTTTCCAGAAAGGGTTGTGTTGCAATTTTAGCAGCATCTAGCTCTTTAGTACATAGCCTGGAACATCACTCACATGGACAGTGTCAGCTGTACGTGCGGGCACACTGTTGCTCAGCACCTGACCTCCATTCTGCTCTTAAGTACCACCAAAGCACACGCTGCACAGAGTGCAATTTGTTCAGTGCCTGTGAAAAAAACCATTTGGGTTGGACATTTTTTCCATTGACATATCATGGTTCTCTCAGTCCCACTCCACCGCGTTATGAATCTCTTCACCTTAGTCAGTCCCCTTGCTTCAGCCCCAAATTGTGATTCTGTGTATATTCATGAAGCTCCTGGGTACTCTGGCTGGTGTCAGTTCCTGATTTTCAGGCTTGTGTTTCCGCTCATGGTATTCCTACACTCAGACAGAAAGAGAATGCAAATTCTGGGGGAGAGCCTATGCTGAAATTCTAATCTTCACTTTTGAGCTACTGCTTTGAATCCTGAGTAGGCTGGAGAGCTGGACAAGCCTGCTCTCCTGAGAGCTGGACAGATACCCTGATTTCTATGGAAAGAGGCCAGAAGCAAGATTACAAATCAATGCAACGTGTGTACTGCTTCCCCACTGCAGGCTTAAATCAGAGCGCTGGAAGGGGAATGAAGAACGATCATATTTCATGATTTTAAGAAGCGATACCCTTAGCTGAGATTATGTGCTGACTTTTATCTTAGGTTTTAAAGGAAACGAGGGGATTTTCTGTAGCAGCATCTGCAAGAGTGCTGCATGCTGTTATTTTTCCAAGGAGCTGTAACAACCTTCTGACTTAGCTGCCCTCCCATAGGATCCTTCACTGTTCTGCCCCCGCTGCCCTGCGTGCCATGGAAGCCTCATTATTAGACTAAGACTTTAGAGTGAAACAAGGGTGGCAGGAGTGTGAACTCAGATGTGTTACCATGTTCTTAAAATCTCTTACTAAAATATGCATTTTCAGGGTAACTTTCATTATCACAGTTGGTTATGATGATTAAGTATTACTATTTTGGAAGGCAAATAGATCTGCATTGCAAGTTCTATTTTATCAGAACTATTTGAAGGAAAGATTGAATATGATGTAAGAAAGTTTGGGTAGTAAATGTGTCATGAAATTAATATATATATCATAATAAGAAGTTGTGATGTATCTTGGCCCCAGTTCATGGGACACTTGGAGCTTAGACGTATGAAAAGAGATGAAGGGGTGTAGTGAATTGCGTAATACACAGAATTATTAGCAGTTTGACAGCAAAATGAATCAGGTACTCAATCACAACAGCCAATAAAATGTATGCTATCAGATGCTTTTCATAGACAGAAGAAAAGCTTAAACGCAACTTCAGTTCAAAGGAGGGCACAGAGGTAAAATCGAAGGTTGTGATGTGGAACGTAATTTCTTGGGCATGTAATTATTCATTCAGTACAAACATTTGCCAAGTGGGACATGATGGAGGAGAGTAAAAGTAGCAAAAATGTGACACTCAAGCAGCTAGCAAAGAAAATTAAAATTTTTACTTGTGTGGGTACAAATCTAGATTATTAAAAAAACACACACACACACCCAGGGCCTGGCTCATTGGCTCAGAGGCTAAATCTTAGCTTTGCATATGCTGGGTGCCCATGTGGGTGCCATTTAGTGTCCCAGTTGCTCCACTTGCCATCCAGCTCCCTGCTTGTAGCCTGGGAAAGCAGTGGACAGCCCAAAGCTTTGAGACTGTGCACCTGTGTGGAAGACCTGAAAGAAGCTCCAGGCTCCTGGCTTCGGATCTGCTCAGTTCTAGCCCATGCGGCCACTTGAGGAGTGAAACAATGTATGGAAGATCTTTCCCTTTGTATCTCCTTCTCTTTGTAAATATGCCTTTCCATTAAAAATAAATAAATTTTCCTTTTAAAAAAGTTCATGGAAAAAAGAATTAAAAATAATTTTATTTGGGGCAGAAAATTTATGAAATCCATGCATATCAAATCTTCACATAGTTCAGGAAAATGCATTATTAAAAAAATCCTTTTGTTGACATGCTGGCATCCCATGAGGGCTTGGCTTGAGTGCTGGTTTGTCCATTGTGAAATCCAGCTCCCTGCTTTTCCCCCTGGACAGCAGCAGAGGATGGCTCCAGTGGGAGACCCAGAGCTCCTGGCTTGCAGATTCAGACTGGTCCAGCTCTGGTTGGTGTGGCCATTTGGGGAGTGAAAGGAAGATTTGTCTCTCTGCTTCTCTCTCTCTCTCCTCCTTTTTCTGTTAATCTTCCAAATAAAAATAAATAATTCTTTTAAAAATGTAGATTTCAGTTTCGCACCAAATTTAGCATTTAATTGCTTTCCCCCAGACATTTCTAACTGTACATGTAAATTCATAGATTTAAACCATTCCTGTGTCAACAATCGTCAAACTTGTATTAAAAAACGATGGATAAAAAGACAGCCTGAGCTTCAATAGACTAAAATTTTAGTACTCTGAAGGTTGTGAAGGCAATCCCCTGCTCTGTAGCTCTGGCTTGATATATGTGTGGCCAAAGATGAAGGGGAATCATTTGAATGTTAATTCTATTACTTTGCATAGAAATGCTGACCTCAGATCCAGATGCTTCAGAAGAAGCCATATTGGAAAATTCATCACATTGAAAGGAATGCAAATTATTTAGTTCCAAATAAATTATTTTTCTCTTTACTTGAATTATTCCAAGTAACCGTTTTTATTGCAAAGTTGTGTTTTTTTAACTTTTGAAATGTTTGAACATAAATTTCCAGGAATCTACTTCTTCCTCACATGGTTTGTTGCAGTTCACATGTTTGTCAAAGGAGATTTGATATACTGTGCAGCCTTAATTATCTAATGATTGTTGACCTGAGAGATCAGATGCGCACAGCTCCAGAATCCTGAGAGAAGTGTTGCTTTCCATGTCAACAAAGGGTCGAAGTGCCTCAGAAGTGATGTTAATGGTGTCCTAAAGGAAAGACTGATTAGATTGCTATTAGACATCCCTTGGGTGAGGGACGCTTAATTTGCAGATTATAAATGTGATGGGGAAACTAGTATGAGTTGAGTCACTAAACAGGAGAATGGAAATTACTTGTTGGCTTTGAGATTGGCTTTATTTTTTCTTTATACTACTGAGCTCCTACTGATTTTGACTGAGTTTCATGAGTCTTTCAGAAGCAAGCCTCAGTTGTATTAAGCAAGAAATTCTAACATTGTAATATGATTCATGTCTCTCAGAGTTGCATAGAAGAGAAAATAGCGATAATGAACAAATTGAGAGATTTCATCTTTGCAAATACAAAATGAACTTGAAATTAAGGCAATCAAAGAACAGCATTTTGACCCAATAAACTGGTGATCAACAAACAACAACAAAAAATCAAGATCCACTGCCAGTGAAGTCATATTGTAAATGACACTTGAACTTACCGCACAGAGCAGGGATTGGCCCTATTTATAGGGTGAAGGCTATGACAGCACAGCAGCACAGTGCGTAGTCTGAGCATAGTTAAGCAAGTTGAATATTTTTTGTCAGATATATCAAAAGCAAAAATTTTAATAGATTATTTTGTCCTTTAGGGCTTCGACCTCAGAAAACTGTCTTCCCTAACCAGTCCTAAAGCATGTTACCTGCCATTGTGAATTTGTTTTTGTACATTTTGGACCTCCTTACTTAGTACATGGGAAACCGTTATTGCATGGTTTGAGGCAGCAAAAGCTCAATGTGTATTTTACAATTAAATACATGCTTTTAGAGGTAGGCATTCGGTTATGTGGTAAAGACACTGAACAGAGTTAGGTAGACCAATTGGCAGATAGAGTCAGTTCCTTGGTGCAAAAAAAAAAAAAAAGGGCAGGGCGTTTCAGAAAGTCAAGCTTATTATTGTGAGGTGAAGGAATATGCGATTGTAATAATGGCGAAAAAAATCAGGGAATAAGATAGGGAGAGAGTAGGGGGAGAGCTGTGTAGAATGCCTATGCTTCTAAATATATATCATAAAATCTAGTCCTTTTATCTAAATTAAAAATAAGAATCAAAAAGGGGGAGTTTTTTGATGGTGCTCCTTTTTTCTCCAAGGGCTACATTTAGCAAGATCAAAGTATAAGGCCACTCCGGGTTTCTAGTTTTACCATAAAAGCATCTGATAGGCTGTTTTTAGAATGTGAATCCCACTTCCTCAAATTTCCAGTTTTATCACCAAGTGACAAGGAAGCAAGACAGTCTCTTTCAGAGAATGAAACATGCTTGTCTCCCAAAGCTACCTTTGCACATGCATCCCTTTGAGTTTCCCATTGTCACAAGAACCGAAACAAGAAGTTGCCAGTCACGCTCTTCTGCTGGCTTTGTTTTCACCAAGACAGACAAGATTATCGTTGAGGCCCTTTGATGAGCTTTGTCCCAAACTTCTGATGATTCACAGCCTGTCCATTTTTTTCTTCAACAATAGTGCTTAGAAGACTCCACTTCCCCCAGATTTTCAGCTCTTTCCTTGTTTGAAAATCTGTTCCTGACCACTGAAGTTCAAGGCTTTTCTAATTTAACTCCTGCTTTTTACTCACTGATCCATGCACATGAAAATTCTGTCATGTGAGGCAAGAACTGAGGCTGCCTCCATCCATTGTGTTGATTTACTGCAACATCACGTGAACGCACATATTCCAAGTCAGAGCACCTTGGACTGAGTCCAGGCCATGCATCGATACAGCTTCCTGTCAATGAACACAGGATCTGTTCTTGGGTCAGAGGCACTCAACATGGGAGACCAAGTTGGAGTTGTCAGCTCTTGGCTTAGGACTGGATCAGCGCCAGCTCTTTTGCGCATTTGAGACAATAGATAGAGACAACAAATAGAGGATTTCTCCTTCTCATTCACTCTCTCTTTGTGTTTCTCTTTCAAATAACAACAAAAGCCACAAACTTAAAAAATTAAAGAACATTGATAGAGTTATAGCAACAACGTATGTTTGTGTGTGTATGTGTGTGTGTGTTTCTCTGTGTGTATTGAGTCATTGGCCAAAACGTCTGGCCAAATCATAAAATCAATTTATTCATTAAAATTGCGAACTTATTGCCAGATACTGTTTTAAGGATAAATAGTGAGATGACGATGAAGCTTGACCTGTAGGGAGGGAAAGTGAACAATAAATGTGAGAAGTGGCTTAAGTGATTTATCATGAGGTATCAAGTGATATGAACAACACAGAAGATTGATGACAATTGGAGTTTCTGGTGTAATTTGCAACTTAAATTAAGAGAAGCAGAGCATGTGATACTGCAGAGTTGACTTTGGAATGAAAATTTAAATAAGAAGGGAGTTAGTTTTGTGGCTGTTCTAGGTAGTGAAACAGAACCCTTAAATTGTAAAAGCAGGACACAGTCTCTTTTCTATCTCCCTTATCCCAAAGTGTCCTTGCTTGTCCTGTTTCCAAAGGAATTCATCTGGCCTCACTAGGTTCTAACCACCAGATTCAAGGTGTCATTTGTTTCCCCACAGATGAGAACCGTGATGGCTGGTGCTATCCTAAAGTGGTTTCTGCATGAATTCCAGGTCAGGGAATAATGTACATGTGAGCGTCAGGTCAGGTGGAGACTACCTGGTTATCATAAGCTCTTGAAAGAGCACACAATCATGAACTAATCAAAGGAAGGTCATGAATCCAAATATCCAATCAGGAACTTGAACATGAGCTCACGTGGATACACCTGTCAGACAAAATTCCTCCTTTCTTTCTTTCATTCCTTCTTTCTCTCCTTCTTTCATTTTCCTTCCTTCCTTCTTTTTTTCCATCCTTGCTTTTTCCTTCCTTCCTTCCTACAGCAAAATTTGTTCACATAAATTTTCTTTCTTTTTATTAAAAGATTTATTTATCTTTATTGGAATGGCAGATTTGCAGAGAATGAGATACAAAGAGAAAGGTTTTCCATCTAGTGGTTCACTCCCTAAGTGGCCACAATAACTGGAGTTGAGCCAATCCAAAGCCAGGAATCAGGAGCCTCTTCTTGGTTTCCCATGCTTATGCAGGGTTCCAAGGCGTTTGAACATCTTCCACTGCAATACCAGGCCATAATCAGGAAACTGGATGCGAAGTGGAGCAGTTGGGACACGAACCGGCACCCATATGGGATACAAGCACTTGCAAAGGAAGGATTTAGGCACTGAGCCATCAGGCTGCCCTTCCCATAAGTTTTCCACCCAAATGTTTTGGACACTGCAAAGAAAAAGCTGCATCAGAATAGAATAGCCTGATTGAGCTATGAATGCTAAGAATCCAGATAGAATCATTAGAGGTCTTGAAGCCCACAGAAGCTTGGAGACACTGCTTATAAACCATGATTCAGTAAAATAGAAAATCACTAGAGTTTCTCAAATGACTAAATATTGGTAATAAATCAATCAATGGGAACTGTCTATATCATCCAAGGGTTTGAAAAAAAAAAGTCCTGACATTTGCTTTGGAGTTCCATGGAAGAAGGGATTTGTGAACTTGGAGAAGTTTCAGAAATTGTTACCAAGATCATTTAAATCATTGGCATATAAGGGGTATGAAGAAAAGTTAATGGAATGGGGATTGCTGAACTTGCAAAAGAAGGACAAAAGGTATTTAATAGTGGCCTCTAGGTTTATAAAGATATGCTACACACAGAATGTTCACCAGCTGGTCTCAGTCTTAGAATAGAACAAGAAGAATGGAGTAATTTATATTATGAGGAATTTAGGCACTATACCAGAAAGAATGTTGTGACAGGTGTTGTTATTAAATATTGGAATAGGTTGGTATTTTGGAGTTCATCTGATAGTGTGTCTGGACTTGTAAGCATTCTATCCTCTAATGACAGTTCAGGGTTTCCTGAGAGCAGGATACTACGGTATGAAATTTTATAGGCAGGACACATTTGTTGACTTACAAGGTGAATGTTAGTCTGGCTTACATGTGTAGTGAGTTACAAATTGAAAAACTAAAAAGCAAATTGGTTAATTCTAATATGAAGGCATTGGTGTGATGTGCTGAGATGATAAAGGAAGAAGATGTGGAGTGGAGAGTACTGGTATGAAAAGAGGGGCTAAAGTACACTTGGAGAGTTGGGTGAATGAACTTGAGCCAGAAACTTTTTTTGTTCAGAGATAACCATAGCATGAGTATCCTTGTTCCCTTGTTTCAGAAGAATGGGATTGGGCATTGCAGGATAAATTGTACTGTTATATCTAGCTTTCTGGCTGTGTTTGTAGAGCAAAGATAAAGCAACCAAAAGGTAGGAATTCAAAGCCTTTTATCCTAGTGCAATCTAATTCCTAGCTAAGGTCTTTTCTTCTTCCATTATATGTTCCTTCCTCTTCGTGGTGGGTTGGGGATTGGTTCAATTGTTTTCTTAGATAATAATAACCCACTTCAATTGGGTTGACAAAAATGTTGAGGTAATAAAGAGCTACTGAACTTCACTTGATGTCAGAGTCTAAAGACAATATCTGATATTGACATTCATTCAATCTACTTTTTATAACTCCAGTTCACTTTTTGATTCTATACTATATTGTCGTGAAAGGGATAGGTGTTTTCTAAGCTTTTATGAGCCTCTGTTAAAGCCTGGAAAGATTTCAATGGTTTTTCATTCACCTTAGGTTTTTTTTTTTATTAAATTTATTCATTAATTACATTGTGTTGTAATTACATAGAATCTGGGATTCTTCCCCCCACCCTCCCCCCATGGTGGGTTCCTCCACCCCGCTGCATAACCATAGTTCAAGTTCAGTTGAAATTCCCTCTTTGCAAGTATATGCCAAGCATAGAGTCCAACATTTTATAGTCCAGTCAAGTCCAACTACTTATTGGGTAGACCCTCTCTGGTCTGAGGGCAGAGTCAGCAGAGTATCATCCCGATCAATTAAAAGCCACCTTAGGTTTTAAATTTCCTCACCTGTATTGTAAATATAATAATTTTCTCTAGGAATTTTTTGAGTATCAAAAATACTTAACAAAGTTCACTTAAATATTTTATTTTAATTTTTCAACTTACACAGCAAATTTCACATATTTCATAATACATATTTAGGAGTATAATCACACTGTCCAACCTACCCTTCATCTTGCACATGTTTCCCACTTACCTTCCTCTTTCCTTATTTCTTTTCATTTTTTAATTTTTCTCATAGCATACATTCATTACACTTTAGATAATCACAGGCTAAACACTCTACAAAGATTTAAACAAATAATAAGTAAAAAAAAAACCCACTCAATTCTTCAACAGTGCAGACATCAGCTGTACCCAATAATCAAATCTCAAGATATCAGTCTCATTTAGATTGTATTTATTGTATTAGTTATTAATTACTATGGATCATGGAAAATATTATGCTTGTCTTTTTTGGAACCGGTTTACTTTACTAAGCATATTAGTTTTGAGTTTCAATCAGTTTGCTGCAAAATACAGAATTTTGTTCTTCTTTATGGTTGAGTAGTGCATAGTGTTTAAATAGCATGTTTTCTTTATCCAGTAATCAGTTAATCGGCATCTGTTGGTTTACTATTATTGCTATCTGAATTGGGCGACTAAAAACATGGCGGTACACATAGCTCTCATACGCTGATTTCATTTCATTTGGATAAATCCCCAGGATTAAGATGGTTGGTTCATATGGAAGATGTATTTTCAAATATCTGCGAAACCTCCACACAATCCTTCACAATGGCTGTGAGAGTTTAAACCTGCAACAACAGTGGATTAAGGAATCATGGGATCTTCAACAGGGATAAGCTAACTCCCTCAGTTTTAGTCTGTATCCCTCTGATTTGTATGTATTACTTAATGATGTGGGCTAAAACTTCTAGGACTATATTGAAGAGTAATTGTGGGAAGCATGTCTGGTTGTGGATCTTAATGGAAATTCTTCCAACTTTTCCACACTTAATACGATGTTGGCTATGTTTATATATATGGTTTGATTTTGTTGGGGAATGTTCCATTTATACCCAAATTGATTAAGGTATTTACCTTGAAATTTGTTTTGTAACAAAACTCTTAATTCTTAGACGGCATCTATCATATATTAGTTCCTTCTATTTCCTATATATAATAATCCTTCAATTTTGGAATGCAATAATTCTGTGCTTTTCTGTGATTATTACCTTAATATTTCTTCACATTTCCTTCCGCGCAAGCCTCTCTGTGTAGTTACCTTAAATACTGGTCACTTCAAAATACCCATGTTCCTGTCCTAAAAATCTCAGAAGTGAATTAATGTCACACAATAAATAAGCTCGTTAGAGCAGGAGGCACAATCCCAAATAAAAACACATCTTTACATGGTATTATGATGTTATTATGATCCCCTTTGATGTGGAAAATATTTTTCTGCTAATATATCCTGAAACTGTATTACTTTCTTTGCAGACATGTTCTACTTTTGATGAAATACTGAAGAATTTTTCTGACTTGGGTTTTCTGTGGAGATGCTCTAAATATGCCTCTGTCTGAAAGTAGCGCTCTGAAACAGGTGATCAGGGGATGGCTGTTATGGACCATGAGAATCTATGATTCTCAGAGATTGTTCAGTTTCAAATAAGTCAAGTACAACTATCAGATCAGCTTTCTAAACAGCAATATAAATAGTACAATACAACATAAGAAAACGTAACATAACATACCCTGCGAGTTGACTTGCCTGTAAGGCTACTTGGTAGATTCTCTTTATTTATAAATTCCTTGAAAAAGCTGCTTGAATTTTCACTTTTTCATCCCAAAACTACATGACTTTCCATGAAATTTATTTCTCAAGTGTCATCAATGACCTGAACTCCCTGATTTCCTCTAAATTATATAGTATTACCAACTATTTATATAAATACAGTTCTAACCATGAAAAATAGAAGCACATGACTATTTAAAACAAAGACATGATTGAAGGGAAGTATTTACATGGGTAATGGAAACACTGAGAAATTAAAATGCAGATAGTAAGGTCATCCAAGATTAGATGCACCAAAAACCAAAATAGTCTAAGGCAGGTGGGTGAATGGAAGAAGCAAGGTTAACAGAGACGAGGAATGAAATTACATGACTAAATCTAGAGCTTCAAGAAAAACAAAAGCTACATAAAAGAGGCAATTATTACATGAGATAGAAATTCCACAGTTAAATCAAAGCTTAACCAAATAATATTTATTTTTAGCTGTTTGAGAATTCCATATACTGTCTTCCATAATCACTCTGTTAATTTATATTCCTACCAGCAGTATTTTGGAATTCTCTTTTCCTCACATCCTAAAAGGTATTTATTTTTATTAGTTATTGGTGATGCACACTCTTTTTGGAATTATATGTCACCTCATTGTGGTTTTCATTTGCATTTCTCTGATGACTAGTGATAATGAAATTTTTTAAGATTTATTTTTATATATATGTATTATATATAAAAATAAATCTTTAAAATATATATAATAAATATATATAATATATAATACATTATATAATAATTATATGATTTATAATATATTAGATATAATTATATATAATATTATAATATATATTATATAATAAATAAATATATATATATATATTTGTTGCAAAGGCAGATATATACAGAGAGAAAAATCTTCTGTTCACTGGTTCACTCCCCAAGTGGACAATCTGAAAGCAGGAATGAGGAGTTTTTTTCACGTTTCCCACGTAGGTGCAGGGTCACAGGCCATCCTCCACTGCTTTCCCAGGACATAAGCAGGGAGTTAGGAAGGAAGTGGAACAGGCAGGACATGAATCAGCATGAATATGAGATCCTGATAGATGCAAGGTGAGGATTTTGCCACTAGGCTATTGTGCAATGTCCCAGAAAACTTTTTATGTGTTTTCCATTTGTGCTTCTTCTTTTGAAAATGCCTGCTCAGAACGTTTACCCATTTCTTAACTGAGCTATTTGATTTGTTTTTGAAATTTACTGAGTTCCTTATATATCCTGGATATTAATCTTATCAGATCAGATTAGTTTGCAAATATTTCCTTCTGTTCTGTTTTCATTTCATTCTGTCTTGTTTGCTTCTCCAAAGTTTCTTAGTTTCATGTAATCCCATTTGTTAGTTTTTGATTCTATTACAAGGCTTTTGTGGTCTTTTCCAAAAAAATTAAGTTTGCCAACATTTTGTCATTTTTCCCAAGATAGTTACAGAACATACAGGTAATATCCTTAAGTGTCTGTGTGAGGTCCAGGAAGCCCAGGCGGCAGTCATGAGAAGGCTCCAATCCCAGAAAGATACTTCGGATGGTCTGCATGTAGAAGCCTTGGCTACTGTCCTCAGAAAAGGCTAGAGCTGAGCTGTGTGGGACCCTGCTTTTGCCGGCAGGCTGGTGCAGTGTCTAGAGCATGTCCACTGCTCTGAGCATGTTCACCCTTCTAAATGTATACAACTTGACTGGAGCGTGGGCGTTCTGTTACATGTCAGACTCTACAGCAAGCAGCTTTCCCAGTGGCAGACAACTCGAGTATAAGTAGGTGAACTTGTCAGAATCAGGCTAACCCTGAGTCCTGTTATGCACAAGTTCCAAGCATAATCAGCTTTGTTCTAGTAGTTGGGGGCGGAGGGGGGAGGTAGGACATGGAGGTGGAATATCACTCTCAGGTCTGTGAGGAAAGGCAACCCTAATTGCAGGGTAGTAAGTGATGGCGATCCCAGCTCCCAGCTTCCACCATTCACTGAGGTGAGCTCTAGTTTAGCTCACCTGTTCTGATAAGCATGAGATTAGTGTCCTTATGTGTTCCCACTGTCCTTAAATTGCATTCAGGTACCCTTATTTCAGAATTCACCTCCAGGTGGAGCAACTTGTGTCTTCCCAGGGGAGGAGAATACTGGGCTTTTCTTTTCAGTCACTCTGATGCTTTTTTGGTGTGTGTGAGGAGGAGGGAAGCGGAGAGGATTATTGCAACTAGATCAATGTTGCTTTATTGCCTACCAGAATATTTGGAGGAAGGATGGTGGTCAGGATATATATGATGAATGGATATCTACGCAAATCAATACATGAAGTAATTACACATTTGAAGGAAAAGCACAAAATGTCTTAATATCATCTAGGTAAAATATATATATATATTTGAATATGTATATATATTTTTGAATATATATAATTTGAATATACACAATTAGTTGTGTACTATTGTGTACTATTGTGCCTTAATTTTTAATTTAAGGTTTCTGTTTGATGTGTCAGAGATTTGGCATAAAGATTAAAAGGAGCACATTGGTGCATATGGAAATCATATGTAAATGATTATTGCTGCAGAAAAATAGTATCATTAAGTCATTCAAAATTAAGTGGTTGGGGTCAGTTTTGGGCTTCAATTTTGAATTTGTTACACATAACCTGTATAAATTTTGCCCAATCTTTTACCTTTGTTGAACCTCAGCTCCCACATATATTAGGTGAACATAAAGGGATACATATTTTGCATGATAATAACTGACTAAAGAACAATGGCTACAGGTCATGTAACAAGATTCAAATGATTGTGTAATCCTTCATTGTAAATTACAATAATAACTAACAAATTATCATTATTATATCAGAGCATTGAATCATGCCAGTGAAATCCATGAACTGTCACCTAGATGTAATTTCTCAACTGTCTGAGGGAATTGTCCAAATTTTGTCTTTTCAGTTAGCTACATATTACTTGGAAATAGAGTATTCTGAAGTAGCAGAGTACCCAACATGCTTGTAATCCCATGCATTACAGAATGTTGAGTACTAAAGTAATTACTATGAAGTATCTTTTGAATGGCAGTGTTAATAAGCCCGGGTTTGAGACTGGTGTAGTTGACCATATGTTAAACTTTCTCCTAATGTGTTGATGATGAGGGGATATTTTACAGCCAAATCACTGTAAAAGTTATTTTTGACAGTGTCATTTTTAATGTCACATACAACATTGGTTTCTAATCTTTCCCAGTTTTATCTAATGCAAAATCAACTTTTACCACAGTTATTCAAACTCATTTTCTGACAAAGGAAGAAATAAATCAACAATCTCTCATTTTATGTGCTTTTTAAAAGTTAATTTGTACTGATAATCATTTGAAGTTTTGGGTGCTCTCTGTGGTAAGTATTACCTGATTGGGCCTCAGAACTGTATAAGTGGAGATACACACTCAGGCACTTTATGTTTTGACATGACATAAAGGTAATTCATTTTTACTAATATCTTTAACATTGAAACAAATAAATCACTAAAATAAATAAGTCTTAGTAACATTGCAAAATATTTTGTAACATCACCCTGAGGGTATTTTAGAAGTGATTTTGCCTACTCTGTAAGATATTGTGGAAGAGGTAGCAGCATTTATAACTTCTTTTTTTAGCATTTATGACTCCTAATCAGAAAAAAATTATTCTGGGCATTAAACAGGATGAGAAGCAAGTTCAACTGTGAAGCAGAAAGATTTCCTGCAATAAATTAATATACACATATATATTAAATTTTAAAGATAATTTAAACATATAGACTTAAACAAAGTTGTATATTTCCCTGCTGTGAAAATTTAGGTTCTTCTATTTTTTCGGATTTCTTATCGAAAAGATACAGGCATGTATCATTTTTTAAAAGATATTCAAACCTATCCATTCTTGCGGTGATGCAACTCATAAAAAAACCAGCTCTCCCCAAACAAGCAATAAAAACTGGAAAAATTCTATGAGAAAATGCTTTTCAATCAATGCTAGGTAGAAAAACATGATGGTAATAAAAAGTAAGCATGTAAGTGACTTCCAGAAACTTCTGCCTCACTGGACAATTTTTCAAACACAGTGCAGTAGACTACAGTGCAAGTGAAGCATGGTGGTTATGTTCACTCAAGGATATTGAGATTGGATTTCGGCAGATAGCTGTGTTCTGCAAGTCAGTAGAGCAAAGGGGAACATGTGCCAAGGGAGCTTCCTGAAGTATATGTAAGAATGCTCCATGAGCATTTGACAGTGTACAGTGGGACGTTGAATGCAGGAAGCTATGAAACACCTACTGTTAAATGAAACACAGGTTGTATGGAATGAGAAATGTTAAGGGGCATTCTGAAATATTACACACGGTATTATAACATAGACTTTTTAAAGAAGCATTTTATTTTATTTTTATTGGGAAGTCAGATATACAGAGAGGAAGAGAGAGAGAAAAAAAATATTCTGTCCGTTATTTCGCTCCCCAAGTGGCCGCAGCAGACCAAGCTGTGCCCATCCAAAGACACATGTTCAGAGCCTCTTCCGGTTCTCCTACACAGGTGCAGGGTCCCAAGCTTTGGGCCGTCCTCAACCTCTTTCCCAGGCCACAAGCAAGGAGCTGGATGGGAAGCTGGGTTTCTGGGATTAGAACCAGCGCTAGTATGGGATCCTGGAACATGCAAGGTGAGAACTTCAGCCCCTAGGCTGTTGTGCTGGGCCCTATAGGATGGACTTTAATAATTCAAAGCTAAATAAGATTTAGCTCTACTATAAATCAAAAAAAAGAAATAAAAGATATTTCAAAAAAGGCAACATAAAATGTAAAATGAAATACAAAATATCCAATTAAGCCAAAAGATGAAAAGGAAAGTGCAAAGAATCATAAAAACTGAAAAAAGGAAACTCCATATGGAAATACACACAGAATTCAGTAAAATCCTTTTAATAACTGCATTAAAATAGACTGAATAGTTAGAAAGTTAGAAAGCAAATATTTTCAGACTAAATAAAAGATTCAACATGAATCAAGCATTTTTTGCAGTAAACATGCAAGGCATTAAAACCTAAGTAGGTTCAAAGTAAACTGAAAATATATACTATGTACAGAATAAGAAATCTGGAAAGACTATGTCGAAAGCAACAAATTCAGGGCAGTGAACTCTGTGAAGGGTGAAATGGAATGTTAAAGTGGGCAGTTTATCAAGAAGACCAGTTGGGAAGAATCCACTAATCCTACTAGGAGAGGAAGTGAAATGAGCAGTGCTGGCTCATGGACCCACTGGTATGCACAGAATCTGGTATTGGGAGGGGCTCTGATGGAGGAGTCTGGGCAGCTCCCCTGCAGGACGCAGACCCTGCAGGTGGGCGCAGGAGGCATGGAAGGAAACAGCCAAGAGGTCATGGAAAGAATCCCACAGGCATACATTTGGCATGGTTTGGGGCGGACCAGGCTGAGCCACTTCACGTCATCCCCTGGCAGGTCCGGGTACCGGAGCAGAGTGTGGGTCGAGCCGGGTCCGGACGCGACAACAGCAGCGAACAACTAGGAATGTCAAGTAGAAAACAGGGATGGAATACGGAACCAGCCCAGCAGCTGCAACCACGAGCCGATAGGGGTGATGGACTGTGCCGGGCCCTGTGCTTGATGGTGCATACAGGAATGTCACAAAGTTTCTTCTGGGATCCCCGCAATTGAGCTTTCGGTCTCTGGATGCCAAACATCAAATGACAGGACAGAACAAGTCAATCGACCACCTCAGCTGTATATTGACAATGAAAAAATGGCCCAACTGGAGACTATATGATGGACTATATCAATCAGTGGATTCTCCAGTCACCGCGTCGTGCCTGGAGTGGTGAGACTGGCAGCAATACAGTTCTGTGAAAACTATCAAAACCACTTTGCCGGCTCTACCTTTGGACCAGAGATGGCCTCCCCAAGAAACTGATGAGCTTTTCTAGACAATAGGATGCGGCACTTCTTGCCTGGTAGATGCACGCAATGAAAGAATCTCAACTGAATTTGATCTGTGGTAATGCAACAAGGTGGAGGAATACACTATGATGGTGGGGGGGAGAATCACAGGGCCTATAAAACCATGACACGTAATGTAATGTAATAAAAAAAAAAAACACAAAAATGTAATACAGCAACGGGGTGGAGCAATCCACCATGGGGGGAGGACACAGGGAGGGCTTGGGGCATCCCCAGAGCCTATGAAACTGTCACATAATGAAATGTAATTAATAAAATTTATATTAAAAAAAAAGAACTTTAACTTTGGTTGCTCAGGAGAAGGATCAACATGGTAACAACTCTTCCAGTACGACTTCAGGCAGAAAAACATCTATAGGCAGCTATGTGTTTGAGTAGGAAGAAGTGGAAATGGATTATGCTGCTACATGCTCTGTTAAGGAAACCGTCTATTTGTATGACTTAATCTATGGCAAAGCCATACTTAGAACAGTGTGTAGTGAGACCTAATTTCAGTAACCTCCTGCGAAATCATGTAGCCATTTTAACTCCCTTGATGGCTAAGAAGACATCACATATAAAAATGAGGCTAAAGCACTATACTATTGAAATAGCATATCAGAATTGTAAAAGATAAATCTTTTCTGACTTTTAGTTTAATTTTCATTTACTCTTTTTTTATTTTTAATTCATTAATTACATTGTATTATGTGACACAGTTTCATAGGTACTAAAGATTTATTGATATTTGTAGATACAGTTCCAAGAACACAATAACTTCAACTTCCTCTCTCCAGTCCATCTTCCCTTTTTCTCTCTTCCATTTTTGTTAAATTTGGAGGAAATCTATTTTAGATTTACACTGCAGTTAACAATAAATTTTAGAGGTAGAATGATAAAAATTTAGGGAGAATGCAGACAATGGCTATAAAATAATTAAATAGAAAAATGATCATCTCACCTATGTATAGGAGATTACAAAATAAACACACATCATTAAGACTGTAGGAAAATACAGACCCTGTGGAATTGTACCATAACATTCAAAATTTAAAATAGTCATACTAGGACCCGGCGCAATAGCGTAGCAGTTAAGGTCCTGGCCTTGAACACCCAGGATCCCATATAGGCGCCGGTTCTAATCCCGGCAGCCCTGCTTCCCATCCAGCTGCCTGCTTGTAGCCTGGGAAAGCAGTCCAGGACCACCCAAAGCCTTGGGACCCTGCACCCATGTGGGAGACCCAGAAGAGCTCCTGGCTCCTGGCTTCGGATTGGCTCAGCTCCAATCGTTGTGGTCACTTGGGGAGGGAACCATGGGCTGGAAGATCTTCCTCTCTGTCTCTCCTCCTCCCTGTATATCCGCCATTCCAATAAAAATAAATAAGTCTTTAAAAAGAAATAGTCATACTATCTAAAAAGCAAAAAAGGAAAAGAAAATTATAGTAAAATAACATTTCCAGCTATTAGCTTGACAAAGGTGTAAAACAATATTTTAGAAAATTATATTTGCAACTATATCAATACACATTTCTTTCTTTTTCTAAAATTATTTCCCAAATACAAGTGATTGCATGCAATATTTGTCTTTTAGAGTTTGGCTTTTGTTTTTAAATCATCTCAATCTTCAGTAGTATTTTGAGTTTCTATACCACCAGCAGGAGTCTGGAGGTGGCACAGCACCTGTGTCTCAGCGATCGGCCTGCAAGCTAAGCGCATGTTTTGAGTTCTTTTCATATCCTTGAATATTAGTTTGTATGCCATGCTTTTGAAGTTTTCATTTATCCTTCTTTTTAAAAAAATGTATAATGGCATACACTCATTTCCATTAACAACCACAAAATTAATCTTCCATTCAATAAATAATTCAACAAATAAGAGGTTAAAAAAAGCCTGTTCTTAAAGAATATAAACGAAGACTATAAACAATAACCAAACCTCAAAATGTCAGCTTTGCTCAAACAGAATACATTTTGTACTCTCTACTTTAGCTACCACTAACCATAGAAAATATGTGTTTGTTTTTGGGTGAACAGTTCATTTTCAAAAGTATAATGGTCTCCAGTTACATCCATTTTGTTGCAAAAGGTAGGGATTCATTCATTTTATGACTTAGTACTATTCCGTTTTGTATACATACTACGTTCTCTTCAGTTCTGTATCCTAGCTACTGTGAATTGATTTTCAGTAAACACAAATGGAGAAATAACAGTCTTAAATTGTGATTTCATTTATTTTGGGTGAATTCTCTTAAGTCATATAGCTGTCATATGGTAGATCCCTTTCAAGATTTCTGAAGAACTTCTGTTTGTCTTGCACATTTACTTGTTCATTTTTCCAACAACAATGACTTCAAGCACATTCCTGTATGATAACCATTTTAATTGTGTGAAGTGAATCTCACTGTGTTTTTTGTTGTTTTTTTTTTTGTTTTGTTTTAATTTGCAGATTCCCTGATGACTAAAGAACTAAAGTAACTTTGCTTCTTGAATTTCTGTTGGACATTTGTATTCCATCTTTTGAAAATTGCCTGTTCATGTATTTGGTCCATTTCTTAACTGGATTGTTTGCTTTGTTGCTATTTGATTTCTTGAGCTGCTCATAGCTCTTGGATATTAATTCACTATCAATTGCATAATTTTCAAGTATTTTGCTTCATTCTTTTAATTGCCTTTTCACTTTGTTGATGATTTCTTTGCAATACATAATTTTCTTAGTTTTATGTAACACTGTTTGTTTATGTCTGCTTTGATTGTGCTTCTGTGGGATGGATATGACTGGTGTTCAAAATCCTACCATTCCAGGTAAAGTAACACATAGAGACAAGAGGCAATTGCTTCAATGGCCTGAAGTCAAAAGTCAATTTAATATTTATTTTAAATACAATGATACAGAGTGAGAGAGGAAAGGAGGCAGTGAAGGAGAGGGTGAGAGAAGGAAAGAGGCAGAGATCTCATCTACTGGTTTATTCTCTAACTAGTAACGATAACAGAACCTGGGTCAGACCAAAGCCAAAAGCCAGGAATTCAGAGTCTCACAATGGGTGGCAGGGATTATCCTACTTGAGCCATCACCTGCTGTTCCCTAGGTGTCAATTATCAGGAATCTGGATTTAGGACTAGATATGGAACTCAAACACCAGCTGTACAATATGGGATTAGCATTTCCTAAATTACATCTCAATTGATAGTCAGAAGCTCTTTTCCTATAACATTTCATGTCATTTTAACTCTGTATCATTTGTACAATCATTGAGAGTGAAGTGGCTGACATACTCTTTGGAAGTTTTCACTTATCTTGCAGAGTTTGAGACTGTTAGAAAAAAAACTTGAGAACTAGATCTGCACTTACATGCCCAGGTGATGTTTTGAAAAGGATAGCTAGGTAATTTAGTTGGGAAAGGTGTTTTCACCTACAACAACAATAATAAAAACCTGAAAAGTTAACTGTATGAAATGAAACCTTGATCCTTTGTTCCTGTATGAAATGAAACCTTGATCCTTTGTTCCTATCAGACACACAAACACATTGGCTGAAATTTAAATCTGAAAATCATACAACCTCTAGAAAAAAGCACATAGGAAAATATAAATTATATTGGACTAGGCAAAGTTTCTCTCAAGTGAACATGAAAAGCAAAAACTCCTTTTGACAGAGTAGACGGTATACCAACTCCCATTAATGACAACTCCTGGTATTCAAATATTGGTATAAAGCATCCATTTAAGTGGGAATAGGACTTGTAACTATTTCATAGTCTGAAATATGGCAAAGATGTTGAAATATAACTCATTTGATTATATTATATTAAACTTCATCTTGTAACAGACTTGTTCTACAGGTCCTATTTTTATCCTGATAAACCTGTCCATATTAGGAAAGCTCATGTGGAGCTGTGGGTGTCTATTAGGAACTATTGGCAGCCTCTGGGAACTGAAAGAAAGTTTCACATGACAGCCACAAACAAGCCAGGCTGCTTTATCCTATAATAGCAAAGGAAAAAAAAGTTGCTAACAATCTGCATGAGTTAATGGATTGTTTCCCAACTCAATCTCTAGACCATAGCCCTGCCTGACTTCTTCATTTAAACTCTAAGACTCTGAGCAGAACGCTCAAGTTAGCTGGGTTCAGACTGCTGACTCACAGAATCAGAGAAAATAAATGTGTCCTATTTAAAGCCACCAAGCTTGTCACATTTTGTTGTGAAGCAATCAAAACCTAATATTATGAATCAAAATAAAAACATAAAAATGGCAAGAACTTCAACATCATCAAAACTGAGGCCTGTGTTATTCAAAATACTGTTAACGAAATGAAAATCAACTCACAAAGGTTAAGTTACTCAAAATATCTTCGACTTGTACTAAAAAATACTTACATAAAATGCAGAAAATAAGAGTTCAAACAATGTTTTAAAATAGGCAAAATATTAGAATTTATGTTTTGTGCAAAGTGTTTCAAATTTCCAAAATAAGTACATAGAAAAGATTCTAAGTATTCATATTCCTAAAGGAAGTGCTAAAGTCAAATAGTGACACAATTACATACCCTTAGAATAATTAAAATTTGAAATACTGTTAACATCAGGTGCTGATGAGGGACACAGAACAATTGGAACGTTAGTTCTTTGTTGATAGTCACGAAAAAGTTGTGGAAAAAAACATGGAAAACAATCTGAGAGCTGTTTCATCCAAAGATCTTTACCTTCATAATTCAAACTGATTATATCTATATAGAAGCTTGCATAAAAGTGCTTATGGAAGCTTTTTACATAGTATTCCTAAATTGCAAATCCTTAAATCTATCCAATAGCGTGTAAGTGAAACAACTGTAGTTCACTCGTGCAATGTGGTATTAGTTAATATTTTTGTAAGATGCATGAACTACTTATACCATAATGACAAGGATAAATTTTCCAAAAATGGGTGAATTACCAAAAATATAGGCATTAAAAACTTACTTTCATGATTTTGTTTATGTGAGCTTATAGCACCCGCAAAAGTCATCCATGGCTACATGTAGACAGCAAATCAGTTCTCTAAGATGGTAAGGGTAGGTAGTGCTACTTGTCTAAGTTTAATAAACTATGAAATTAAACTATGTGTATTTTATTTTTAAAAGATTCATTTATTTGTTTAAAAAGCAGATTTACAGAGGGAAGGAGAGATGGAGATCTTCCAAATGGCCACAGTCACTGGAGCTGAGTTGATTTTCAGCTGAGAGCCAGGAACTTCTTAAGGGTCTTCCACATTGGTGTAGGGTGCTAAGGAATTGAGCCATCCTCCAGAGCTTTTCCAGGTTATTAGCAGGAAGCTAGACTGGAAGTGAAGAAGCCAGGACACTAACCACCGCCAATATGGGGCTAAAGATTAGCCTGCTACACCTCCCTCCTACCCTCATGATTTCATTTTTATGTTACTATAATTCATTCCAGTCTTTTAATCAATATCACAATATAGTAGACTGAAGCTTCTCACTCCTTTAATGCATAGACTTTATACCGTGTCTCCTGGTTTAACTAATATGATAAACATTGCAGGTACCACTAATTTGTATGAAGCAAGAAATAATTATACACCATAAAATACAACCATGTGCATCTGTTCCTCTCTTGATTTACTAAAGTAAAAACAGATCTTCAATGTCTTATTTGAAATGTTCCTATTTCTGAATCATTTCATAATTGATTTGTATAAATTAATCATAATTATATATATATCATACATTTGCACTACTGATATGTCAATTTGTGTTAATTGCCATTCTGAATGTTTATATAGGTATACTGGTACACATGTTTACCAATGTGAGATGCTATGGCTTATTAGATAGTGGAAGGTTTCTCAATGAATAGTATAACAATTGAAACCTATTTATGCTAAGCTTCTCATCTTCTAAGGCTAAGATGTCATTTACAAAGCCATCAAGAAAAAGTTCTGCTTAAATGTCAACTGTAGATAAAACTTTTGCAGTCACTTTTGAGGAATGTTTCATGCCTGAAAGTACTCCCTTGAAAAATGTTGGCTGCAAGGTTTTTAATCCTTATTTGTAAACTGCCAATGAACTCTAAAAATTATTACCTCAAATAGTGAGAAGAAGTGTTATGTCACTTACATTTAATCTGCTCAAGAAAGCATCTTCCTTTTGGTTAGAGGTTGGGAGGTATTAACACAAGGTTTGACTTGTGAGCTTTGAGTTACAAGGCAAGTCTGATAAGGTAAAGAGGAAATAAAATCATTTTGATGTTCTGACCTCTCTGAGAAAACTAAGAGTTATCCAAAATGACTTATACAAAAATGTTCTCCTGTTCAACTAGATGCTATTTGGACCTTATCTTCTGGAAAACAGTATGCTGTGCTGATAATGTGCATGACCATCTGGTTCAATTCACTCTAATGGATTCATTTTACCTGAAAAACTGTGTATATACACAAACAAAATAAAAATATTATATCATACAATGTAAAAACATAAATGCATGAACTGTTAAGCCACATCAGCAACAGAAAACAGTATTTTTACACATACGCTGAAAAAAAAAGCATCACAGAGATTTACAAAAAGATAGTTTTCCATTGTCCTGCTTTGATACAGCAGGACAGTATTTTAAATTTTGTTCATGCAAAGGCACCTTGGAATTATACTGTGTTGTAATTCCAACACCACTCTGGAACATACTGTCTAAAACAGGCAGCATAGGTGAAAATGAAAGTAGAAAAGCTTAAGTAATTGATGACTTGTCTGAACTCATTGTGTCTTTTAGAGTTAGAATTTTATCAGTGTTCAAGTGTAGTTTGTTTTAAGTATGAGATTGCAACACAATCCCAAAGTACCATGTGTTTTAGAAGATTCTAGAGCTTAGTTCTCTCTGCTTGTTCTTATATCAAAGCACTGATGACCTTACTCCTTCCTCATACCCTCCTGTTGAGCAAAGAAATACCACCTCTACTTGTTTGAGTTCAGAAAAAATTAAACTCAGAAAAATTAAGGCATTTGTCCACATTCACAGATCAAGTAAAAAGCAACAATAAGAATCAAATACATATTTGATCCCAAAGCAACAACTCCTTTTTACAATACTTGTGTGAAATGATAGTCGATGTAAACAATGATTTAATTCCCAATCACAAAATGTTCAAGTTAGTATATTCGTTGATATATTAGCTCCCATTTTGCAATCTTGTCTTTTTGATTCCTATAGGACATCCATGTTTACCTGACTCAAATTTTTTTAGTTAGAAGAATTCAGTTTTCTGTGGCAAAGATATTCATTCTGTGACTGATGAATTGTATCCAGGATAGAATCTCCTCAGATTAAATAATGCAGCATGACATTGCTATCCATCTGATACCTATGTCCAAATGATTCTATATTCATAGTATTGACTATTATTCAAGACTTGAACAAGGGTCATTATTGTGGCACAATGGGCTAAGCCACTTCTTGATGTGATGCTGGCATCCCATTGAGGCACTAGCTTGGATAATAACTGCTTCACTTGCATTCATCTTCAAGCTATTGTACCTTCGGACACGGCAGATGACCCAAGTGTTTGGGCCCCTGCCATTTCAGTGGGTGACCTGGATGAAAATTTTGCCTTCTTTCTTTGACTTGACCTGGTACTTGCTTCTGTGTCCAATTGGGCAGTGAACCAGTGGATGAACAATTCTCTCTCTCTCTCCCACTTTCTCTCTTTGTCTCTGCTTTTGAAATAAATAAATTTTATTCATTGAATTTATTTTGAAAATTCTCTAGTTTGCTGCAGGGAAATATTGCATGTGCTCGTCCTAGCATTCAAGAATTCCAGTAAAAGTCTAGGAACAGTGATGACTTAAGATGACCAATGATCAGGATTTAGGTGGAGTACATAGGTTCAAGTTTTAAGTACCTTATATTCCTGAGAGCCAAGTCATATAAACATATCAGAAATAATATATAATCATCACAAAATAACAGATTCTTTACTCTTAAGAATGCATGGCAACAGGTCTATGAATGTAAATTTAAAAAGAAAATTCACACAATTATTATTACGTGAGTTCATTTTGCTTCCTTTCAGGTATTACAAGTCCCTGGAACTTAACATTATTTTGAAACAACAGTCTCTTGCAAAATAGGAATTTAATTCAAAGGCCTGGTATTAATCTGTTTTTCCTGTTGAAGGAAATGTTGAAGTTTTCTGGTGTTGATCTTTAAAATCACACTATGGCCTGAGAGTAATTGCTTGAATATTTGGAAATCAATAATTTAAATCGATAGATAGTTGTATTTCAAATATACTTTCACTTGTGAAGTGAAAGGTCAAATGTAACATTGACCATCTCTCATTTTTATTTTGGTCAATTTATACTTCATTCTATTACCTGGGATTCAATGCAGTAGTTGTAACACATCTCTTCAAGAAACCATGAGAAACAGTGCAACCTTTGAAATAGCTTACTACCACATTATCTATGATACATTGCAAAATTACATGATACAATTTGAGCTTCTTACATCTGCACCAATGCTGATTGTTCAAAAAACATTTTATATAAGAAATGATGATAATCATTGCA
The DNA here is from genome assembly GCF_030435755.1 of Ochotona princeps. Classification (NCBI taxonomy): domain Eukaryota; kingdom Metazoa; phylum Chordata; class Mammalia; order Lagomorpha; family Ochotonidae; genus Ochotona; species Ochotona princeps. Next base: position 98,695,796 of record NC_080865.1, read on the forward strand.
GTTTCCCTTTCAATGTATACTGAGTGAAGGGAAGGGAAGGGAAGGGAAGGGAAGGGAAGGGAAGGGAAGGGAAGGGAAGGGAAGGGAAGGGAAGGGAAGGGAAGGAAAAGAAAAGAAAGGAAGAAGGAAGGTGTCATCTACTGCTATACTCTTCTCTATCTCCTGCCCGATGCGAGTGTAGTTGGCGTGCCAGTCTGGATTTTTAAATATTTTGGGAAGCAGGCAGCAAGAAAAGAGAGCGAAAGTGAAAAGGATATCTTACATCTTATGACTCACTCCCCAAATGTGCATAATAGCTGAGACCAGAACAGGCAGGAACTCAGGTCTCTTATGTGTGTGGCAGCACCTAAGTACTTTAGTCATGACTCGCTGTCTCCCAGGGTGCACTATAGCATGAAATCAGAATGGAAAGTGGGGATAAGACTTGAATTCAGACATAAAAATATGGGAGATACATGAAAACTATGCCTAAGGCATACCTTCTTGTCTGGATTTTGATTGAACTAGCTCGGTTTATTCTTAAACTGAAAAGTGACCCTGAACTCCTGTTTACCTGTTACTTTCCCATGGTTCTTTCTGATTCCAGCATGTTAACCTGTATGAGATTGTCACTTTTTCTTTCTTTTTTTTTCCTGTGCAATATATATTGACTCATGTTCAGTCTACCATGGCGTGTGTGCATGAGCTATAATCAGAAACATGGTTTTGGGAGCTATCCACATAGTGCAAAATTCATATAAGACTTTATCATGCACCGATACAAACATGTCATTTCATCTGACATTCTGTAAAAATCTAATTTTGTAAATGAGGAAGCTGAGATTCGCAAAAGTTAAATGGCTTTCTCAACATCACAGAACGAATAAATGATGGCCCCTGGGACTGAGCTAATTCCAGTTGCCTTTTCAACACTACAGTACAATTCTGCAGACAAATAGCACCGCCTTAAATATCTGTCAAACAGCTGAAGAGGAGAGATTTCTGTGTGGATAGCAAAGCTGTGAAATTTTTGTTCTCTGTATCATATTTTTTCTGAGTATGAAACACAATTTGAAAATTTGAGAATTTTCTAGAACAAACAGTTTCCCAAAGCATACTCCACAAGATTAGTGAACCTCTGCTTTCCTGGGGATGTTGATGATATGTCAAATATGGCTCAATGTTTCTGATTCATCATCTGAGATTCCACTTTTCTGAAAGGGTCCCACGTGAGCTCCACGCGTTGGAGTGTGGACGCTACTGTGAATAGTCATGCTGTAGAGTACTGGATGATAGCACTGCGGCAGAATTTACATTAAATATTAGCCTTTTCTTTATTCATTGGTAACGTAAGTGACTAAGAAAGAGCTGCTGGGTACATTAAGCTGGCCTCTATTTCTCAGATTTGCAGAGCGCTGTTACCTTGGCATGAACAACTGGTCTAGATCCTAATTGTACTTTTGTCTTCACATGGTGAAGAACAGTGTCAATCTCTTGTTCTTACTTGTATTTACTTTTCTGAAATTGTGATATTGATAATAAACACATACGTAACTCTCTGTAATTTTGTTTTTGTTTTCCAAAGCCTTGTTGATCGAAAGCGAATACACTACTGAGATTTTGTGCTCTGCAGCATTAGAAATCCATGTTCTAGTGAGACAGGCAGGGATGCTTCTACTCTGACTCAAGGTCAGAGCCTCAAGGTTCCTTGATATTTGCCAAGCTGCTTAAATGCTGCAGAACTAAGGACATGATGATCTCAGGAGGAGAGATAAGGCCATGTACAGCACGAAATCAGAAGATTCTTAATGTGCAGATATTCAGAAAAAAAAAACCTGCGGGAGCGGAGATCATGGGGACAGCAACAGGGTCTTGAGAGATGATTTTCTACTATTGTCCATTGAAATTTAATTCCAAGATTACTAAAAATGCAGATTCTAAAGTCTGAGTCTCAGGAAGTCAGTAACAATAGATACAGTGGGACCCAGGAAATGCATTTTTAACATGATTTGTTTATTTATTATTGGAAAGTCAGATATACAGACAGGAGGAGAGACAGAGAGGAAAATCTTCCGTCTGCTGGTTCACTTTCCAAGTGGCCACAATGACTAGAATTGATCTGATCCAAAGTCAGGAGACAGGAGCCTCTTCTGTGTCTTCTACACGGGTGCAGGATTCCAAGGTTTTGCACAGTCCTCCACTGATTTCCCAGGCCACACACAGGGAACTGGGTGGGAAGCAGGGCAGCTGGGATTAGAACCAGCACCCATATGGGATCCCAGTGAGTGCAAGGCGAGGATTTTAGCCACTAGGCTGTCGCACTGGGCCCAGGAATATACATTTTTAACAAGCACAAATATATTTTGTTGCGAAGTGTAGAAATTATATTTTGAGAAACATTGCTCTCCATACAATACCCATAAACTATTGAACAATAGAAATAAATATTTAGCAGTTATAGGTGTCATAAATATAAAATACACTCTGTCACAAAAAGAGAATGCTATAATTCACTGTTAATAAAACAGATGTATTGAAGAACAAATGGATGTGTGCATTAGTCCTTTTTTTGTGTCTGTGACAGAACACATGAAACTGCATAATTAATAAGCAAATGAGTGTGGTAGCAACACTTGGCTTCTGGTAAGGATTTCATGGCAGTTCTACTCATGGAGGCAAGCCGTGGATCATGTGTTCAAATGTGGAAGAGAAGTTCAGGTGTGTAAGATGAAGAGGCGGTGACAGGTTTGATTTATAGCAATCTACTTTCAAGAAAATTTATTTTCAAGGCAACTATTTATTCTTGTCATGAGGATAGAGCCCCTCAAACCTACTTAGCTTGGGCCCGGCGGCATGGCCTAGTGCCTTGAATGCCCCAGGATCCCATATGGGCGCTCCCTGCTTGTGGCCTGGGAAAGCAGTTGAGGATGGCCCAGAGCTTTGGGACCCTGCACCCGCGTGGGAGACCCGGAAGAGGTTCCTGGTTCCTGGCTTCGGATCGGCGCAGCACTGGCCCGTTGCAGCTCACTTGGGGAGTGAACCATCGGATGGAAGATCTTCCTCTCTGTCTCTCCTCCTCTCTGTATATCCGGCTTTCTAATAATAATAAAATCTTTAAAAAAAAAACCTACTTAGCTTAATTCTATCGTAGTCCTATCAATATCATTATGTGAACAATTAACTTTCAACATGAGTTGTGGTGGGGACAAATTTATCAAAAGCAAAGAAATATATTTTTCAGCCATATGTGACTATAGCTTTGTGAAAAAAATGCTCCATCTCTTTGCTTGCAGTCAGTTATCTTCTGGGACATCTGCTTGGTATATCTGCATTCCCCATCGGAGTGTGTGGCTTAGAGCTTTATCTCCACTCATGATTACATATTCCTATTACTGAATAAGCAGCAGGTGTGGTTCAAGTCATTGGAACGCTGTCTTCCATTGGGGAGATCCATATTTAGCTCTGTGCTCCAGGTCCTGGCTTTGCCTAACTCTGATTTTTGCAAGCATTTAGGGAGTTAACTAGTAGACAGACGATCTATCCTTCTTTCTCTGCTTCTCTTTCAAATAAACAAAATAAATGACTAATTTAAAAAATAAGTATTCAGTGTTCTGAAAGCTCATTTCTTTCTGTTGGTATCGTAATGTCCTTTATATACTAATAAATAGAATATGAAGAGAAAATACTGGATCTTACCCAGTGTCTATTTTAAACACTGTTTTTTCCCCTTATATCTCACTAGAAAGACTTAGTCACTATTATAATAACGTAGAGGAAATCAGTGGGATAGGAGAGGGAATGGGGAAAGATGGGGGGAATTCCTGAGCCTATGGAATTGTAAGATAAATTTTAAAAATTAAATTAAAAAAGAAAGAGCTTGGTCATTTTGTCATCTCAGCTGCAAAAGACACTAGAAATGTCATATTTGACATGGGAGTGTTGGTACCCTGAAATAAAATCTGAATCCTGGTATTAAGAAAGAAGTGCACAAATATTGGCTAATTAACTACTGATTTTGAGATACTGTCATGTTGCTACAAGGAATTAAAAAAAAAGAAGCAGCAGAAACAAAATGCCAAAAAATATTTTGGCTTCAGCTTTAGTTTTTTAGTGTGGACAAAGTAATTAAGTAGACAAATATACTTGAAAATTCTCCATAAATTATACGTAAGTATACATGAAATGTAACATCATTATTTGAATGATAGGTGCACACTATTATTCATGTGATTCATATGTTTTGTATGATTTTTAAAAGTCAGCAAGAGGGAAAAGCCTATGCCCCTCAGGAGTTCTTATTCTAGGAAAATAATTATACGCATGTTGCATCAATCAGGGCATGAAAAAAAGTAAAGCTGAAAAAATAAAATGTCAAAATAACGCTATTTCCTAGTCTTTCATTTGCAACAACACTTGCGGAGCTCGTTGTTCAGCATAGCACCTCAGGACCGAAGGGATGGCAACTTGCAGACATGATTGTTATTTATGTCAAACTTGACCCGTTCTGACTTTGAATAATTCCCAGAAAGAAAATTTATTTATTTATTTTAAAAGATGTATTTTATTTTTATTGGAAAGGCAGATGTACAGAGAGGAGGAGAGACAGAGAGGAAGATCCTCCATTCCATGGTTCACTCCCCAAGTGACCACAACGGCCGGTGCTGCGCCGATCTGAAGCCGGGAACCAAGAGCTCTTTCAGGTCTCGCACGTGGGTGAAGGTTCCCAATGCATTGGGCCGTCCTCAACTGCTTTCCCAGGCCACAAGCAGGGAGCTGGATGGGAAGTGGAGCTGCCGGGATTAGAACCAGCGCCCATATGGGATCCCGGGGCGTTCAAGGTGAGGACCTCAGCCGCTAGGCCACCGCGCTGAGCCCAAAGAAAATTTATTTTAGGCATTTTGGGGGATAACTCTATGCCTTCTCAAGAAAAAAGCTAAAGTTTATTTATTGTACTCTTATGTCTTTTGAAATTAGAATTTATTTTTTAAAGTTTTAGGTTTGCAAAAAAAGTAGCAGGAGGTAGAGAATATCTATATGAACTTTTTCTTGTGGCCCATGGTTTTGCCTATTATTAAGCATTCTGCATCTGTGTTGTGTATTAGAATTGAAGAAACAATGGTAATACAATGTCATTATCTACAATTCATAGTTGATATTAAAGTTTGTTCTTTGTTTTGAACAATACTATGGGTTTGGGCAAGTGCTTAATCTCGTGTAGCTCTCTTTAGAGTGTCAAACATAGCAGCATCTCTGCTGTAAATATATCCTGTGCTTCACCTTCTCATTCTACTCCCAGATTTTCTCATTTTGACATAGCTTTCATCATATTTATATTGTGCAAATTAAATAATAAAAGTTAAGGAGACACTGACAGTGAGCTTTATAGTTTCTTTGAAATGTATAACTTTTAAAGTAATGTACTTTTCATGTTTTATGTATTTGTGCTTATCTTTTGGCTATTATTTATTTGAATGGCAGGGAGACACAGAAAAAGAATGATAGATGGGTCCAGCGTGGTAGCCTAACGGCTAAAGTCTTCACATTTCACATGACCAGAATTCCATATAGGCGCCGGTTTGTCTCTCGGCACCATGCTCCCCATCCAGCACCCTTCTTGTGGCTTGGGAAAGTACTGGAGGACTGCCCAAAGCATTGGCACCCTGCACCCACATGAGGCACCTGAAAGCAGCTCCTGGCTCCTGGTTTTGGATCTGCACAGCCTTGGCCATCGGGGCCACTTGGGCAGTGAAGTAGTGGATGGAAGATCTTATCTCTGTCTCTTGTTCTCTATGTATATTTGACTTTCCAATGAAAATCAATAAAATCTTAAAAAAAACAATGATAGACAAACCTTTCCTATACAATTGCTTTATTCTCCACATACCCACATAAACCAGGGCTGAGTCATGCTGAAACCAGAAAGCAGGAGTTTAATTTAGGTCTCCACATGGCGGGGAGGAATCAGACTGTGTACCCATCTGCAGCCTTCCAGGGTGTGCATCAGCAGGAAGCTGGAGATGGGAGTGGAGTCATGACTTGGAATGCTGGCACTAGATAGGAGATGTGGGTCTCCAAGTGAGCACCTTAACCATTAAGCCAGAAGCATATCCCTTGAAATTAGGCTTCAAATGCTCCTAATAATATCCCAGTAATATCCATGATCATGAAAACATAATAAACATGCCAATATTGTTGCTATGTATTAATATCAAGAAAAAAATTTGTCTTTTAATGCAAACAGAACAAACTCATCATGCAAACATCAGGGATGGGTCAATGTCAAAGCCAGAAATCAGGAGCTTCCTCCAGGTTTCCACGTAGTTGCAGAAGTCCAAGCGTTAGGGCATCTTCCACTGCCTTCAAGTGCAATAGAAGGAAGCTGAATCAGAACAGGTGTGACTGGGACTTGAACCAGAGGCCACATGGCAGTAGACAGCCCAGTATTCTACTCTGCAATGCTGCTCCTAGGATTCAAAATTATAACAGTATCAACCATTTGAATTACACAAGAGGAATTCCAAAGTTTGTGAAAAATACAATCAATTTTTTGGGATAAGGTCGAAATCTAGTCATCACTTTTCCATATTTCCAAGAAATTTTTAAAGATGCCTCATATCTATTGGTTGCTTTTGCTGCAATTTGATAGTATAGTGAACCAAATAAAAGTTTGCCGTCAAATAACTTACAGTTTTAACAAAGGATAAAATTGTGCGACAGTTCAAGTGGGAAAATGGTGAAGATAATGGCCTTTTAGGTTTTAAGTGAGATCTGAAGAAGGCTCTAGATAAGGAATGGAAAAAAAAAAACCTCTAAATACAGAAAGCAGACGAAATGAACATGTTGATAATACTTAAAGTTGGTTTACGCTTTATATTCTTTTGATAGGAGAAGTAAAGAAAGGGAAGGATATTGTGGTACAATGTGTTTACCCACAGCTTGGAACATCCATACCCCTCATCAGAATGATGTTTAGAGCCCAGCAGTACACTTCCAAGCCAGCTAGCTGTAAATGTGTCAAGCAAACAGCAGATAGTGGTTCAAACACTTGATTCCCTGTTGTTGTGGAGCTTCTTGTTGTTTCTGGCTTTGGCCTGCCCAGATTCAGCTTTTGCAAGCATTTGCTGAGTGAACATGTAGATGGAAAATTTCTCTCTCTCTTTTTCATATAAGAAAAAAAAGCAAGGGAAAGATAAAGAAAGAAGGAAAGGAGGAAGGATGGAAGGAAGGAAGGAAGGAAGGAAGGAAGGAAGGAAGGAAGGAAGGAAGGAAAGAAGGAAGGAAGGAAGGAGAAAAAGAAACAAAAAAAGAAGAAGAAAGAAAGAAAGAAAGAAAGAAAGAAAGAAAGAAAGAAAGAAAGAAAGAAAGAAAGAAAATGCTTTCGAAATATCATACCAGAGAAACTTCCAAATGCTGAACATTGAAGGTAAAGAATCCCAAATCCCTGTAGCTTCAGTTTTCTCAAATATTAGTGTGAAATGTGAAAGTAAAAGGTATCCTAAATGAGTCCTATGTGTGTATGCTTGTGTAGGAATTATGTGTGAATGGCTACTTTGTGCCATGCCAAATAAAAACCTTAATCTTTAATAAGCATTTATTGAAATGCTTAATTTTATTGACAGTAGTTGTAAATCTATTATTTAATTCTGGAGACACATTTCAGCAATCTGGTTTTTTTTTTTCATTTCAGTAATTTGTTCAGAACTGTGTATTCGTTTTTTATTCCTGCAAGAAGAGTTTCATGTATTTCTTGATTTGGCACATTTTGCAACTATTAAAGACCACAATTATATTGAACGAAGGCTATTTTCACCATCAAGCTTAATATATTTCTTCTTTATGATTATTTTCCCACCATTGTAGAGAAAATCGAATTTTTTGCAAGATCACATCATCTCTCCATATAAATTATTCTCCCTTCTCCAAGCAATCGTGTACAGACCATTTGGTTATTCCCTGTGTTTGACGTAAGACATAAATGCCTTGATATTTACCACAAACCTTAAGATTAAGCAGATTTATCCAAGCATTCTTTTGAACAATTTATCCTTTCTCTAGACTCTCAATTTATAGTCTTCTTACTACCATTGTGTCCCATGGCGTGCATTTATCCACAGGCCTGATCATTCATTAACACCTGAATTAGATTTCAAGTCAGTAATTGAAACATCTCATTTTCTGGCCATAATCACTTCGGCTAGCAAAACAATGCAACCGATCTCCCTGTGGTCATATTTCACCAGATTAGGGTTTCTAATCATGACATCCTCCACCTTCTCCCAATTTATCTGCCTTTTCTTTTGATTTGCATATGCTAATTTACATGTTATATCACACTGATAAAACTCTTAATTAATATCTCAGTATCTCTGACACTTGTGCTTTCTTGGAATAAAACTGAAAACAATGTTTGTTGTCCAACAAATTTTAAGCAGATATCTGACCTATCTACTAATAACACTAACTTTTATTTTTCCTTTGTGGAAAACTAAATCCTGGGTACAGTAAGATACTATTTCAAAAACTTTTCCACTCTCATAAGACCACCCTCCCTTCTACTGTATGTGCCAATCCTGCATTGTTTCAGCAGAAAATTACTCTCCTTAGCTCAAGGAGAAAGTACATGTATGATTGGAAGACTCCAAGGACTCGAACCTTCAGTGATCCTCCTTTGTGTCCTATTACAAAAATTGTGGGAGCTTGCCCCTGGATCTCTGCCTGCTTAGCCTATAGGCCTAAGCACATGGCACCCTGTATCCCAGGGAGTATCCCCTGACAGTAGTCTTGGCTGACTGAGACCTCAGCCTAGCTTGTTCACTGGGCATACAGCAAAGAGTGGTGGACTGCACCCCAGTCTCTCTTCTCTGTCCTTGGATGAGCTGTGCTGGGATGTCCCCGACAATAATTCTTAGAACTCAAATGTGATCCACATCCTATTTGTCAGCGTGGGAGAGGAGTGTGACCTGTGACTTGGTTGGATGGTCCAAAGAGATAGACTTGCCTTCTAGCCAGTTACAATGTCATTGTTGGGTGGGAAACTTGACACCACCCTTCTGCCTTCCCCTTTTGCTAGTCTATATAAGTTTATAGTGGTTTTACCATAAATAGGCATGTTCCATCAGACTGTCTCCAGTGGTTCTGCAGTTAAAGAACAAAGTTACCTCATTCCCTCTGCAGTCTTGGGGTCTGCCAGCAGAAAATCTCCCCAAGAAAAAAAGTGGAGTTTTGGAGTAAGCATTTAGCCCAGAGGTTAAAACACTTCCAATTAGCAATTGGTTTGATTCTTGGCTCCAGCCCAAATTGAGTCTGCTGATAGTACAGACCTTGGGAAGAAGCAATGATGGCTCAGGTAATCCAGGGTCTGCCACTCATAAGGGAGACTACATTGCATTTTTGTGTTCTGGCTTCTGTTCCTATGCCAACACAGCCATTGATGACATTTGAAGGGAGCTATCTTATAAAGATTGTATTTGTGGGTCTGCCTCTCAATGAAAGGAAAACAAGAAAGAACATAGCTTTCTTTTTAACCAGTTCTTGCTTACCAATATTTTACTTTTTATCTGTTTCTCTCATAAAAACATGTTTTCCTCAGATGCTCCGTTTTCTCAAACCTGCCAATCCATCTGTCTTCTTATCAGCAGACTCAAAGACTTGGGTTAGTGATCTGGATTCCTGTCCTTTTTCTCCTCACCTCTGAACCTGCATTATTCCATTATCCCTTCATGGAACTGCTCTTACTTAAAGCCACCTGTGACTCATGGGGGGAACATTTTTTAGGCTTTTTCTTCCTCATATTTTATTGGAAGAAAGTGATTTCTCTTGATAATTCTTTCTCATTTTTAAAGGATTATTTGTGTCTGTGACATATTTTTCTCCTTGTATTCCTGCTATTTTTTTAGGTGTTTTTTTTTTACCTTCCTTTATTATCTCCCCTACTGAGGCATTCTTTTTATTAAAAAAAACATACAAACAAAAAACTATCATTTTTAAAAATATTTTGTTTTATGTGAGCTCATTCTGCCCTGCAAATCTCATATTTTATGGTACAAAGGAATATGTACATTATTTATAAGTCTTTTTAGTATATATATATATATATATATATATATTCTCCTAATATAGACAGTTGTATCATTGCAACTGCATCCTGAATATTCAGTTGGAATCTTACACACATTTCAAGCTAAGGGTACACAAAACTGAGCCAATCTGTTCATCCAAACTTTCTAAATCCTCAAGTTGTTACCTCTGTACCTTTCAAGACTATTATCAGTTTTTGTTATTTTAATTCCTAAATATCTCTTGAAGTTGCACTTACACTTATCTCATATGTATAGTTTCGTTCAAAATAGTGACTCTCATCATCTCTTCCGGCCTGAGCTGTTAGATAATGTGAAATTTTCAGGTTAATCTTCTTACTATATTACTGGTAAGAACCTCATGACTTACTCTTTAATGTACTCTGAATTTCTTCAGCTTTCTGTTTCATATTCTCTTCGATGTGAACAGCAATTAGTGTAATAAATGCGGTGTGTGCAGTATAAGTTAAAAAACGTTGCAGTGTATCACACAGAAAATTCTTTGAAATATTATTTCCCATACCTATAAATCTGCTTCTTGTGACACACATTTATGCATATGAAACTCTCTTTGAGACAAATTGCAGTGAAATGTTGGATCTAGTTTCATAGTAATTTATCCAAAAAGGAGACAAGAACAATAATCCAAGTGATCCTTGCTTTGCAGTTACAATGTGGGTGATTTAAGCTATCAGATGTATTCTAAGATAAAGTAGCTTGGATAATGAAATGTCTTAATCAGAGATAAGTTGCTACACTTGTGTGTGCATGCATGTGTGTGTGTGTATGAGATTTTTCAAATCTTTAGCATCTGTGTTGCCAGATAAGTATCACAAATATTGGAAAGAAATAGTAGACTCTCTCTGTTATTAAGTGGTCCAGGAGACAAACAAGTAGAGAGAGAGAGAGATCCTTGTGAGAGTGATACATGACCAGTGATAACAGTAGACGAATGGGCAAACATGTGGTTGCATTTGAAAGTTAGATCTCTAAATGGTCCTGCATGCTGTTTCTTTGCTGCCAATGTAATTTGAATGAGTGAGTTGGACCGGGAAGAAAGAGGAAACTTGTGTTTACCAGTCATGCAGTTTAGCAAGCAGTTCTTTGATAAGCCAACTTGCACCTACATAGAAAGGCTCAACTTGAAATGATACAGAACAGAAAATATTGACATACCATTTTTGATGATAATAACAGAATTTAGGAGGCTGTGTAATTAGCAAATGATTCAGTGATCTTGTCAGGCATGCGGTCTCACACATGGAACTCTGAAAAGGTTGTCTAACTTACAGTTTTATGAAATTCTGAATTTTTTCAGTATAGCTAGTGCAAGAAGCTTATTATTTTTCTTGAGATAGTAGTCATATAAAAACTGCCTAGTAGGAATGTAGGTGTCATCAAAGATTTGCTTATATACAGTTTCAAAATGTTTTAGTGTGATCCAAATGGAACCTTAGACTGAACCCCTTTCACACTGCACACCCACTGGTTTTCTAAAGGCAACAATTCATATCAGAATCTTCCCTATGACCCTCTCACTAAGCAGACTCTTGGAGATGGCCTCAAACCTTGGGACCCTGTACCCATCTGGGAAACCTGAGGAAGCTCCTGGCTTCTGGCATTGGATTGGCTCAGCTCTGACCATTGCAGCCACTTGGGGGAATGAATCAGTGGATGGAAAACTTTTCTCTCTGGATCCCCATCTCTGCAAATGTACCTGTCCAATAAAAATAAATAAATCTTTTTTTAAAGGTTCTGATGTGACTAGTGTCCTTAAAAATTAGGAACAAAAACACAGTTATGATCATGTGAAGACAAAGGGAGAAGTTCACCATGGATCAGTCATAAAGAGATATTTTTTAAAAACCCTGTTAACGCTTGGATCTTAAGACTTTTAATACTCCTGAATTTGAGAAAATGAACTTCCATTGTTTAAGAAACTCAGTCTCTGGTATTTTGTGATAGCAACCCTAGAAAACTAATATATAAAGTATTACATAACAAGAATTGAGTTAAAGTGTTGTCATCGCTATTTTTGTCATACAGTGCATATAGACTTTCCCTTAATTACAGAGAGATTTGGCTCCCACTCACCACCACAACAACTCAGCTAGATTATGTTCTATTTATTTTGTGACATATAGAATGTAAAATGTGCAATGGAAATTCCACGAAATAGATCTGGTTCATGGACCTCTGCCTATACTATCTTAATGTACTCCTTTTTTGAGCTTGCTAGGAGAATGTGCCTTTTGGATAATATCAAGTGTAAGAATAGCAAATACCACTACCCTGTCCTGAATACATTTATAATAGAACTGCTACATAATTTTACTTCATGCATTATTTTCTTCAATACTCCAAATCATCCTGTGAAATAAATGTCTTCTTTACAACTTACAATAGAAGATCCTAGGGTTCCAAAAGTTTACATGATTTATACATTGAGAGTCTGACAGTAACAGACAAATCCAGAGCTTAAAGCCAGTTCTTTTGAATATCACAAGTAAGCCTTTTTCAATCTACTACCTCAAAATCAAGTTCTGATTTTCCCACTCACAGAGTCAGAGGCCATAGTGATTAACTCATTCTGTGGCGTTCCATGAAGCAGTTCCTACCTTCTTCCCAGATCCATTTCTACGGCCAAAATTGGTATTTTACCAGCAATAAAGAGTGAGCTGTACAGCTGGAGAAATTTCCATCCAGATGCTGCTGTGTCACTTTGAATTGCTATTACAATGAAAAGTTCCCGTGCATATTTGTTCTTATTTGCATATGTACAGAAGACACATTTGTTCAGCCAAACTAAGCCATTTGTAAAAATGTAGCCCAAGATTCACAAAGCAGTTCTGAAAATAGCCCATTTGCGGCATCTTACTTAGAATTAGCTGTATAAAATATTCAAGGCTCTTGGATTTATCACTCAACAATTCCATATCTTGCATCTGTAATCAAGTTCCTTTCTCTCTCCTTGCTTGCCTGTCCTTCCTACTTTCTTAAAGAAAGCCTTAAGAATCTACTCCATTGTGGCACTGAAGAGACAGAAGAAAAAAAAGCATCAATGGTTGAGCTCAAATTCTAGCATCTAAGGTGTAATTACAGGAACAAGATTACTGTGCTTAGAAATGTATTAGTAGAATGGAGGAATATACTGCAGATCACCTAGAGTATGAAAAGTCTAAAAACGCATGAGAAACGGGATTATACGATTTTCATTTTGAGGCAAAATATTTGTGAAACTCATGGAGCTCCTCATTACTCTGTTTTCAATAAACCTTTTGAAAATCTTTCATATTTGTGAATTTCATGTTTTTGTAACTAAATAAACTTTTAATTTCATTTCCATGAAAATTGTGCAGTACCCTAGTAAATCAAGTTGTGAACGAATTTCAATGACCAAAAACATGATAGCATTTTCCCATCTCATTTATGAACAAATGAAACTGTTCATTTTTGTTTCTGCATTTTAGCTTCAATCCCAATTTCTCTACCGATTTTGAGACTCAGAAGACTCATTCACAGAGCTTTTACAGTCATTAGGTCCACTATTTCTCTCCCTATCTTTCTCAAGGAATCTCACTCTACAAATACACATAATTTCCCAGACATTGTTGTCTTTAAGACCACCAATGATCATTGCTTTTTCTAATCCAATCAATAAATCCAATGGGCTTCACATGCTAAATCTAGTCCTTATCTTCTTGATCTAACAGCGGTCTCTGACACACTTGATTTCTGCTTCTTTGTAGAAATATTTTTAACCATTAAAAATGCAGGAAATCACTATCCTCTACTTAGTTTTTGTGATCTAATTTAATATATATGTATTTGAAACACACACACAGAGGGAGGGAGGGAAGGAGAGAGAGAGAGAGAGAGAGAGAGAGAGAGAGAGAGTTTTTTCCATCCACTTGTTTTGGGATTCTGACAGCCAGGCTGGCCCACACAAAAGTCAGAAGCCATGATTTACATCCAAGCCTCCCATCTAGGTGGCAGGAATTCAAGTACTTGAGGCATCATTCATTTTTTCCCAGGCACGTAAGCAGTGTGCTTGATGGAAGCATTGGGTAGCCATGATCCCAACCGTACTCCAATATGCAATACTGGTGTTTTAAAATGCAGTTGAATTTGCCGCACTACAACATCAGCACTAGCTATGATTTTTAGTCTCCTTTAACTTTCTCCTGTTCATTATCTAAACTTTGAAACTTGGAATAGTCCAGCATCTAGTCCTTGGGGTTGTTATCTATGCACTCAGAAGCTTTTATAAGAACTTGTTCAATTATACAGTTCTCAGCATACTTTTGATTGCTGAATGTACATCTTCAGGTCACACTTCTCCTCGTACAATATAGTTATACCTAATTGCCTGTTTATATCTCCACTGGGTTAACTCAGACATCATTTGTCCAAAATTGAATCTCTCCTTCTCTTTCCAAAAATTGCTCTACCTACAATCTCACCCATTTCAATCAGTGTCAGCTTGATTCCATTTAGACAAAATTAATACAAATGTATCCTTTCTCTTTCTCTTCATAATCCCACTATTAATGTCAGCAAAATCTTAACTACAACTATAAAAATTCTCGGGCTACTGCTACTGTTTGGCACTCTGATAACTCATTCTCTAGTGCATGTCACCTATGTCTACTCCCAGACAAGTTGCAATAGCTCTTTAATGATGCTCTTGCTCCACCATTTATTCCCTTTAGTCTAAATAACAGAGACTTTGTCAGAGCGATCTGACAAAGCGTATGAGAGATCATAGCACTCAGTTCTGGCTTCACACACTTTCATGTACTTAGGTTTGATTTTTGATTCCAACTCCTGACTTTAGCTTCCTGTCAATGTGGATGCTGGAGCCAGCAGTGAAATGTCAAGTATTTGGGTTCCTATCAACCACTCGAAGTTTGGGACTTCCTGCTTTGGATCAGCTCAGCTATGTACATTGCAGATATTTAGGGAGTGAACCAGCAGAAGGAAACACTCTCTTATATCTGGTTTTCAAATAAATCAGTTTAAATGAAAATTAAATTACATCTCATTTACTTAATCATAATTTTGTTTGTAATCCTTTATATTCCCCCATAGCATTTTTTTCTGATGAATTATGTAATTTACATCCATGAAATGCTTATTGTTTACTGTTGTACTTTTTTTCACTGTAATTTATGTTACACAGAGGCAGAGATTTTTATGTTTGATTCAGTGCATCTGCAACAATTCTGACACAAATTTGGCATTCTGTAGTCAGTTTATTGAAGGAATAAATTAATCAATAAAGGAATTAGTGACCCTGGCTGAAGAGGTTGATTAGTGTCCCTCAGAGGGTCATGATTCATTTGCTCTAGCAGTAACCACAGAGAACTTCAGGGAAACACTCATCTACCGCTCCAGTTTACCCATTTGATGCTCTAACTATTTTTTATTTATCTTACTACTGAAACAAGATTTTTGTTACTCACCATATTATCAATTGTATTTAGGATTTATTTATTTTTATTGGAAAGTCAGATATACAGAGAGGAGAATAAACAGAGAGGAAGATCTTCCATCCGATGAATCACTCCCCAAGTGGCCACAATGGCCGGTGCAGAACCAAAGCCAGGAGCCAGGAACCTCTTCCAGGTCTCCCATATGGGTGCAGGGTCCCAATGCTCTGGGCCGTCCTCTGAAGCTTTCCCAGGCCACAAGCAGGGAGCTGGATGGGAAGTGGGCTGCCGGGATTAGAACCGGCGCCCATATGGGATGCCAACATGTTCAAGGTGAGGACCTTAACCACTACACTATCTCGCTGGGACATATTATCAAATTTTAATGACCTCTAATAATTGTCCAAGTGGTGATTAGGTATATTCCATATCTGAATTATTTTAATCTAACCTGAAGATTTTCCTTGGCTCTCTGTATGACCACGCTTTCCTCAATTATAAAATGAAAGATTTTAACTACATAGTCTGTAAGGCTCCTGCCCCATGGTAATGGCCATACTTGAAATTGGATGCCATATTATATGTTGTACATGTTTTTTTAAATGTAGAAACATTAATTTCTCACTCATTTATGAATTTACCCCTCATTTGCCAAATAAAAAAGCTTTCCAATATATGAGTTTTTTTTTCTTTAATTGCAATAATTTAAAATCCTATACTGTGAACAAATTTTGAGGGAAAATACACTTAACTAAGAATATCTGAATTTCTGGGCCCAGAGCAGTAGCCTACCAGCTAAAGTCCGCACTTTGAACATGCCGGGATCCCATATGGGCACTGGGTCTAATGTCAGCAACTCTGCTTCCCATCCAACTCCCCGTTTGTGGCATGGGAAAGCTGTCGAGGACAGCCCAAAGCCTTAGGACTCTGCACCTGTGTGGGGACCTGGAAGAAGCTCCTGGCTTCTGGCTTCAGATCGACTCAGTTCTGGCCATTGCGGTCACTTGGGGAGTGAATTATCAGATGGAAGATCTTCCTGTCTGTCTCTCCTCCTCTCTGTATATCAGACTTGCTAATAAAAAAAAAAATCTTGAAAAAAGAATATCTGAAGTTCTATTTTATATGCCTTATCAAATCTATTTTATTTTTACAAAATTTCAATGAGGTAGTTTTTTATATATAATAATCCTTTCATTAATGACAATGAAACAAAACATGATTGGAATAGAATGATTTAATGTAACTCAGCAAGGGTAAACATGAGATTTGATCCCTACTCTCCTTTCTTTAAAATTATTCCTTAGACATGGGATGAATTTGCCCCCAGAACACAATATAGTCCTGCTGTTTTTTAAAGTCCTGAACTTAGAAGATTTTAGGACAATGTGTATTGCCAGTAGGTGCTAATAAATATTGGTAATACACTGGAAACTCCTATAAGTTTCACATCCACCTGACTTTTTTTTAAGACTTATTTTTACTGGAAATTTTGATTTGCAGAGGGAAAGAGAAACAAATGTTCTATCTGCTGATTCACTTACCCAAGTGGCCACAATGGCCAGAGCTGAGCTGATCCAAATCCAGGAGCCAGGAGTTTCTTCCCAAGACTTTGGGCCGTTCTCGACAGCTTTACCAGGCCGCAAGCTGGGAGCTGGAAAGCAAATGGAACAGCTGGAACGTGAACCACCAGCCATATGGGCTTCTGGTGCAGGCAAGGCAAGGATTTTACCAGTATATTTTCATGTGGGGCATGTATCTGTCTGATTTTTTTTGCAGCCATGCACTTGGAATACTACTTACTCAATCTCTTCTTGGTATGCACATTGTATCTAGACATGTATCAAGCACCAGTAAAGCAAGTTCTGTTCATGGATAAATGGAACCTTTGACTTACCTAAGGAGCTCTCTCCAGGATATACATAAACAACATTCTTGAACTACCGAAGTTGAAAAAAGAGAACTTCAGAAGCCAAATGAGGATGGATATTATGAGTCAGAAGATGTGAATGCATTTATTGACCTCGATACTTATGTGCCTTGTATTCTTGGGAAAATTACTAAATGTCTAAAATGTGTTTTCTTCTTTTAAAATCAGAATTGTATCAATTAGGATTCTCTAGAGAAAGAAATGAACAGGCAGGCAGACAGACACATAGGTAAATGCATAGATACATATATACAAACATGCATTAACAGATGTGTTCAAGAAATTGAATCATGCTATTGTCTGTATGATAATTATAAAATTCTAAGAAAGGTCATCAGGCCTGAGTGTCTTGAGTAGACATTGATGCTACCAGGGATGGAACGCTGGTGCAGTGTTTGAGATCTCATTTAGTATACTTGTTACTTATTTAAGAGCAGCTGGATTTGAGTCTTGACTCTGACCCTGAATCAAATTCCCTGTTAATGTCCACCCTGCGAAGCAAGAAGTGTTGGTTCAAGTAGTTGCATTTGCGTTATGCATTTGAAACATAAGGATTGGATTCTTGGTTTCTGGTGTTAACCAGTTGTTACAGGATTTGGAGAGTGAAGCAGAGAAACAAAGCTCACTGTATCTCTGTATCTGTTACTCTGCTTTTCAAGTGAAATACATGTATAATCTACATAAAGTTATTGTGCCAGTCTTTCAGGAAAGTTTGTTTTCACTCACAGAAACCTCAAATTTTACTCTTAAAATCTTTCAGATGACTGAATGAAGTCCACCTACATATCTTAATGAGGTCATCTCCTTAATTAGAGTCAAATAATTATAACTGCTAACACATCTAAACACTATCTCCATGACACAAACTAGCATTTGATCAAGTAAGTACTGTAAGCCAAACAAAATGACAGACAATACAACAAACATAGGCAATATGGTGGCGCTGGATGCAATTGTCTTTTCAAATGCTAAGTACCTATTTTCAGCAGCTGGTCTATCTTTTCATCTCACAAAATAGGACTCAAATATGACTAAGAAGTAAAAGTAAGACAGTCATGCACTATTCATATTTCTTGTGACTTTTCAATTTCAAAGTCAAAGTTAGACACAGAGAGAGCGAGAGAGAGAAAGAGAAAGAAAAAAATCTTCCTTCTGCTGATTCACTCTTCCAAATGCCACAATAATCAGAACTATGTCAGGATGAAGCGTTGAGTCAGGAGCATCATCTGAGTCTTCTACATGTGTGGTAGAGGCCCAAGTACTGAGGCCATCTTCCCCTACTCTCCAATGCCATTGTTAGGGAGCTGGATTGGAAATGGAGCAGCTAGGCTGGAAACCAGAGCATATATGCAATGCCAGCATTATAGGTGGTGATTTTCCCAATATACTACATAGCCAACATTTTGTGACTCTTTTAACCACTGTTACTCCTCTGGTTTCACTTAGATCTTGCACATTTCAAATCATATTTGGATGGTTTAGTCAACTTAGAATAAACATGTAGTAGCTAAGAACAATGTTTAGCTAGATGGATTATTCTGGAGAGAGAACTGTGTAATTTATCTGAAAAGATAACGTTTCCCATTAAGTATAATCTATTACCCAAATTCTATTATATTACTTTGCTTCCCATTTAAATTTTTATTTTCCTACAGTCTAGAGAAATTTATTTCTATTAAAAGAAAAAAAAAACTCTTTAAGACGTTTTACATTGCACATGACTTATTGTATAACTTTGAAAAATGTTATTACATAAATAGAAATTAAATTATTTCTATTCATTTTTCTATTCATATATGTATATACACAGACATACATGAATACATTGTTTGGCAAAGCAGAAATTTAGTTTAGATTTTGATGTCTGGAAAAGTGAAATTTTATTCTGGTTCTGCTACTTACTACCTATGTTACACTAGGCAATGTGTATAACTGATTTCAAAGGATGATATTCAGATGGTCAACAGACATATGAAGAAATGTTAAGTTTCATTAGCCATCAGATAAGTACCCTAATTCCCTGTTGCTTGGAATGTAAGCCACTTTAATCATTATGGAAGACAGTATGGAGATTCCTCAGACAACTAAAAGCAGTTCTACTATATGACCCATTCGTCCAACTCCTGCGGATATATCCAAATGAAATTAAGTAAGTATATGAAGGAGTTATCTGTACCCCCATGTATACTATAGCTCAATTCACAAAGCTAACATTTGGAATCAACCCAGATTCCCATCAACAGCTAACTGAATGAAGAAAATATGGTATATATAGATATAGAATAATACTCGGCCATAACAAATGAATGAAATCTTAATTTTTACAATAAAGTTGCAGCAATTGGAAATAATTGTATTTAACCTGTCCTAAAAAGACAAATATTACATGTTTGATCTGTGATAATGAATATGCATATTATCCAAAAATCAGTGAGATTATCTTTACTTAATGGAGTGATACTCCTCTGATTGTGAAGTGAAATGAATATATACCAATGCAAAATTAGAAAAATTAAAAAAAAATAAGAAAGGAGAAGTGTGGGTGGTCAATGCAGGCAGGAGGGAAGGAAAGGTTGGAAATATCTTGAAATACATGCTCTTTGTTCATTTTGTATAAATAAAAGAAGGATAAAAGAAAAATATTGTATATAATATTATAATAAACCAGTGTTGCTCAGTTTATTGAAAATGTCTGACAACTGCTGATTGTGTTAAGCCATTTACTATCAGGTAAAATAAAATATATGCTTAAAAAGCTATGTAAAAAGTAAAAAAGAAAAATATAAAGTGGATGTAATATTGGAACTTTGTCTAGATAATATGAACATGTCAAGAAATAAATAATTCTGGCTCTGGCAAAATAGCACAGTAGCCGACTCCATGCCAGGCATCTGCCAGGATAACATATGGTTGTCCAAGCTTCTCCACTTGCCTTCCAGCTTCCTGTTGATGGCCTGGGAAATCAGCGGACGATGGTCCAAAGCCTTGCAACTCTGCATCTATGTGAGAGACCTGGAAGAAGCTCCTAGCTACTGCTTTGAATTGGCTAAGCCCTGGATATTGCAGCCTCTTGGCGGGTGAACAGGTGGATGGAAGATCATTCTCTCTGTCTCCCCCTTTCTCAGTAATCTGAATTGCCTTTATAATAAAATAAATGAGAAAGGAAAGAAAGAAAGAAAGAAAGAAAGAAAGAAAGAAAGAAAGAAAGAAAGAAAGAAAGAAAGAAAAAGAAAAACAGAAAAGAATTCAAGATGGTGTACACATGCCATACAGTGATACATGCTGTCCTTTGCTCCAATTAGCATGCATCTCAACACAAAAAAATTTCTAATTTGTGTCGGGGAATCTCCAAACCCGCAGAAGAAAACCCGACGCTGAGTGAACGTGTAGGAACTCTTTATTCCACCAGGCAGCATGCAGACAGGAAAGCCGTCTTCTCCCTCCTTGTCTCCCCTCTTCTCTCCCCTCTCCAGGACCCAACCTGCTTATATAGAACACCTAGCCAATCAGCTAAAAGGTCACCCCCGCATACGGGAAGCAACCAATCAGCCAAAAGGTCATTCCCGCCCGTGGACACGCAGCTGCGCTCCAATGGGAGAACACTTCCTGAACTTGTTTACCGCTGCCCTCGCCAGGGCGTTGGTCCGCTGCGCTGTCCTAGACAGCCCCATAGATCGTTAGGCGCTCTCAACAAATTTGCAAAATTGTTTATGGGTTATGATAAACATCTTGGCTCTGAATAGGTTCAAGGAGGATTTTAAGACATTTAACCAAATATTGCCCATTTCTAAAGGTGGAAAGAATATTCAGATTTTGTAGTAAGTATTAAGAAACCATGAAATGAGTTTGTGCATGAGTTTAAACAAACTTAACAAAATTAAAATTATGAGATTATGCAGCTTGTTGTACACTGCATTTTTCATTTAGGCTGTAATGAGTGTTTTGGTGCTATATTAATATACATGCAAATATCTTCTAATTTAATTATATTTTCCGTAAATTTTTATTCACAATAGCATTTTTTAGCTCTTTATATTTGGAATTTTTCCAGATAATCTTCTTGAGAAACAGAAATGTGTATAAATATAAAAGTCAATTATTACATGGATAGAAGAGATGAGTGGATAGAAGAGATGAATGGGCAAAGTGGCATTACACAATACTCTAGGCACCATTTTTCTTTATTGACAGCATAGCTCCTTCTCAATAATTATGACATATTGTGACTTAATCCAAATTCACTAAGGAGCAAAGCAGAATGAATAATAATAAAAACTGTGACCTAGAAATCATGAAATAATAAACTTAAAAGATGTTAGGTTTATTAGAGCTGATTTTTCATTACTATATATAAGCCAGCACCCAACACAACAAATCGTTATTTCTAAAAGCTCTAAACTGTTTTTCTTGACAAAGTAAAACCATAAAATTCAGATCATATACCTAATGGCATAGCAATTAATCTAATATTTGAACTCTAAATGGAAAATATACTTATTGATACAACTAATGTGCAATATTGAGCTAAAGAGGATTCCATCATCATATGAACACACACGCTATACACGAAACTTCAATGATATATGTTTCAAATGTAAGTCTTGCATAAGGTTTTAAAGAACTTGGTTTGTTGTCAGTTACATTTTTCAATCATATCTTCCTTAACCAAATCAGTCATTTGGTATTTTTGCAAGTTTCAGTGTTCAAATTTATAAAATGATACTAAAATATGTGCTTCTGTTATAATTAGATTCAGATAAAAGAATACATCGAAGATACTTAAAAGTGGTAAGATGATGTACTAATATATTATTATGTAAATAAATTATTTATTGGTTCATTTTTTGACTTTCAAATTCCATGTGTAAATTCTAAAGAATTCTGTAGATAAATAGTGCAATGTAATAGCTATTAATTTTCCATGAATTTTACCCATGTTCAGATTGTGCTTGTAGTGAAGTAACAAATGCAGTAGAACTGAGGATTCCAGAAGTATTTAGCCATTTTTGAAGAAGTTTTTTTTTTAGATATGTGTATTTTAAAAGCCAAATGGGTGAGATACTTTACAAATACAAATCAATTCATGTAAAATTATACATAAACATTATCAGTTTTATTTGCATGGAGTGAATTGGAAGAGAGGTGTCCAAGGTCATAGTATGCTTCTCTCAAATCGCCTCTGTCATTCAAAGTTGATGTAATTGATAGTATCAGCATAAACTGAAGTAAAGGGTTATCTGCTCTCTGAAATGTGTGTCAAGACTCAACAATATAAGTTTTGTATGTGTAGAAGATAAGAAAGAAAATGGATTGCCCAAAACAAGAGGTTATACTTTGAGTCTGAATTGGAAAATTGAATCTATGGCAATAATTGAGTAAGATACATAATGCTCTTACAGGTAGAAAAATTTGACTTTAATAAAATTATTAAATAAAGTAATGCTTTATTGAAATAAGCAATTTAGGAAGATGAATCTGTTACTTTTAGAATGTTGAAAAGCAAATACTTGGAAATTTTTACATAATTTGAAAATTAGTCATGTTTTAAATATCCAACAAAATGCAAGTCTCAAAATATTTTAGCACAACTAAGGTTTGAATTAATGTTTGAGAAACATTTCACTTCATTATATGAAACTGAATATATTTTGATCAGTTGAACGTGTCACATGTCAACCAAATTTCTGAGTTGTTATTTATTGATGATCAATTATCTATTATACATTTGAGGAATGTTTAATGTTTTGCATTCCAACATTTTATTTTGTATTTCAATATTTTATTTATTTTATTTACATTTCTCATATTGAAGCCCTTCCTTTTTTTGATATACTCTAAATGATCACTAGCAAAATATTAAATATAAGAGTGGACCCAGCGCAGTATCCTAGCGGCTAAAATCCTTACTTTGAACACACAGGAATCCCATATGGGTGCCGATTCATATTCTGGCAGCCCCGCTTCCCATCCAGCTCCCTGCTTGTCACTGGGAAAGCAGCGAGGAGGGCCCAAAATTCTTGGAATCTTGCATCCATGTGGGAGACCTGGAGGAAGTTCCTGGTTCCTGGCTTCGCATCTGCTAAGCTCTGGCCTTTGCGGACACTTGGGGAGAGAATCAGCAGATGGAAGATCATCCTCTCTGTCTCTCCTCCTGTCCGTATATCTGATTTTCCGATAAAAATAAATAAATAAAAACTTATGAAAGTGTGTTTTTAATGAAGCATATAGGGATATGAAAGTTATTTAAATTAGTAAAATGCAATGAAACAGAAACTAGAACAATAGTTTCCAAAGACTGAGAATAGGAGAGAAATGGGTATAAAGCTTTTAAAAAGTCATGCAAGATCAAAATGTTCAAAATGAAGGCAGTTGACATGGTGTATGTTTTTCAGTCAAAGTGTGGAAAATGAGAAAGAGAGATTTGATGTCAAATTCTTTGTAAAATTTCCCAAAATAATAGAAATAAAATTGAGCATGACTTAGATAAATTTTCTAATTTAGAGATTCCCCATTAAAAAATGAAAATCATTTGTTTTAATGGCATGAATCTAGTATGATAAACACCTATTTGAAGGAAAAAGGAGTAAAATTACTGCAAGAATATGAACATGAAAAAAATGCATGCTCAATAACAATATAAACAGATAAAGTGAAATTCAGGTGAAAAAAATTAAATAGGACAAGGCAGGGAATTTTTTTTTTTTTACTGACAAAATGTATAGTATACAAACCATATATAATTCTAATGAAAATTTTATTCACACAACATAATACATTCCAATAGAAGGAGAAATATGCAAATATATAACAGGTTTTAACATGCGACACTACTTATAACAAAATGCATAAGCAGAAATGTAGAAAAGCATCATGTAACTTTTTCCAAAATACAATTGATGATTATTAGTCATCTATTCTCTTTACAAATTCATTAGCATTCTGAAATTAAGCTGTAATTCCAAGATTTGTACTTGCAGGGACTTGTAGACATGTGCAGACTGGTGAAAAATTAAATTGCTTCATGTGCACATTTCCAGTTTAAGTCACGAAGCAAATCCTTGTTTTCGTTTTAAGTAGTATCCAATTGGTCTCTTTGTGGTACGTTTTGCATCAGTTTTTTTGCATTTTTGTGTTTTTTTTCTTAGTAATGTCACTGTTGGAAATGCTTTCCTAATTGCAGTGCTAAATTACTGTCTTCTGTTGTTAGACACATAAGGCGGTGTTGTGCTTTATGGAAAAACAATGTCTGTGACACCTAAGCCAAGCCCAAGCATGCAATATAGTGTTAATGACCTTCAGTTTAATGTTAATAAGTTGACAATATATATTAAATAAACTCTCTATAAACAGAAGCACACATAAAACAAGTTAATTGGTATTGTGACCAGAGGCTTCTAGGCACTGTTAAATAAAAAAAAAATCACAGTGTTATTATAGATAGCAGAGTTTACTTAAGCAAACAAAGGATTCATACATTGAATATCACTTATAACCTTCAGAGGTTTGGAAATTCCACATAGCAAACAGGAGATGTAGTGTTTTTTAACAGGAAAAAATAAGAGATACACAAACATTGCTTGACAGTTTCTAACTTTGGCATTTGCCTTACTTGTGCAGTATGTGATGAGGCATTACGACAACACGGTCCAGTTAAGAAATGGACACGAGCAGGCATTTTTAAAGAATGCTATTCAAATGGCTAACAGACACATGAGAAAATGCCCAGGATTACTAGTTTTCAGGGAAATATAAATCAAAACCACAGTGAAGTTTTACCTCAGATGTTGGAGGGGGCTATTATCCTGGACCTTTGCTGAAGGACCGTTGCTGAAGGACTATACTCCTGTAATAGCATGGGGGGGTGCGACAGGAGTACCAGTGGAAGGGGAAGTCCCTGAGCTCATGGAACTGTATAATGAAAAATTTTAAAAGTGAAAAAGGAAAGTGCTATCATCCAAAATTAAAAAAATAATAAATGCCAGCGAGAGTATGGGGGAAATGTTATCCAAATACACTACTGGTGAGAGTGTAAACCAGTGCAATCATAAGAAAAATTCATAAAGAATTCTATGAAGATTAGTCAGAAATTAGAAAATAAATTTACAATTTGTCCCAGCCATACCAATCTTTGAAATTTACATACTGAAAGTAGTGATGTTATCATATCAAAGATGTATCTCTATCCCTCTGTATATTGTAGCTCAGTTTACAATAGCAAAGGTATGGAATCAACCCAGATGTCCATCAGTTAGTAACTGAATAAAGAAAAGGTGAGACACACACACACACACACACACACACACAGGAATACTAACCAGTCACAAAAAATGTAATATATATTGAATAAAATATGAGCTAAAATTTTCAACAGATCTTTTCTTAAGAAGTCATGTAAATAGTTAACAGGCATATAAAATACATAGTGTAACTAGTCATCAGGGAAACTTCAGACTGTGATGGATGGCTCTTTCTGAATAAAAGTTAAAGATGCGGTATGAATTCCATGGTATAACACATGGAATCACCACTTGGGACATCCATATCCTGTATTTCAGTAGTAATTTGAATCCATGCTTCGCTGTTTCTGATCCAGCTTCCTGTTAATGTGTGGGGAGTCAGAAGATGATCCTGTTACCCAAGTAGGAGATTAACACTGGGGTCTCTGACTCATCTGTTCTTGACTATTGAAGGCATTTGTGGAATGAACCCCGGGGATTGAAAGGTCTCGTCCTCTCTCTCAATAAGTTAGATATTGGCAAGGAGTGAGCGATTGGTATATTGGTTAAGACGTCCCATATAAATGTGACGAGATTGAAGTCCTGACTCTGCTCCTGATTCTGGTTTCCTGCTATACTCTTGATGAGAGAAAACAAGAGATGGCTCAAGTGGCTGGGTAAGTGCCACCCATGTGAGAGACCCAGATGCACTTCCCATTTCCTCGCTTTGGCATGTCTCATGCTTGGCTGCTGTCAAAATTTTGAAGAATGAGTCAGTAATTGGATATTTTTGTCACTCTGTTTCTATCTGTCTTTCAAACAATTAAAAAAAGCTTAAATGTTGGCAAGGATATGGAAAACTTGGAACCTATTACACTGTCCCTACTGTGGAAATGCAAAAGCTTTTAGCACACTGGAAAACACTACAGAGATGCCACAAAAATCTCACACTATCCAAAAGTACTAGTTGGGGTTACTTACTCAAAAGAATTGAAATTTTGCTGTTGCAGAAGTATCTAAAATATAATGTTCATTGCAGTATTCTTCACAACAGTAAATCTGCAGAAAAAAACTTACATGTTCATGGATGAATTAGTAATTAAAGAAAGTATGAGACCTATACATAGATTGGCATAAAGATATACAAAAGAAATATTATTCAATTTTAAAAACAAGGAAATTCTGCAGTGTGCCACAACCCAGAAAAACATTGAAGACACGGTGTGAAAGTGAAATAAGCCAATCACTTACATATAACTGTTGTATTATTCTCATTCTGTGAGGTCTCTAACATAAATGGTGACTGCCATGGGTTAAGCAGTGGGTGCAGATAAGGAGTTAAAATTATACAGAGTACAATGTTTCTGCTTAGTAAGATGGCTATAATATGGATAGAGAGATTTGCAATCTTAAATTGTTGCAGCTAAACTTGGCTGTCATGACTGAGTCAGAAGCTGGAACACATTTGGAGCCCTAGCTAGATGGACTATGTTTTACTCAGCCAGCATTTCAGCAGTCCCTGTGGTAACTTGAATATAACAAAGAAAAACTGCAGTCTTTTGGGGATTCATACTTCTTTATGCTCACAGCAGTGGATGAGAATACACAGGAAACATGCAAGCTTTCTTGTGCTAGAGGAAAAGCTACAGCAAAGAGTTCTGCATCCAGCTGTATCTTCTACTTCTTATATGTTTTACAGACGAAAGTGTAAGGTAAACAAGGAGCTACAGAGCGGACTTGTATCATTTTCTGGACTTCCTGACTAGCAGAATGTGTCATCACTCTTCTGGGCTCCTGACTAGCAGAAAATATACCAGCACCTGGGCCTTCCTGGGTGCCATTTCAACAATTGCCATAAGGGAGCTTTAACAGCAAGGAAACTTGCCTGTCACTGCAGAAGTAGCAGACACGCTCTTGGCTATAGCGGTGTTACCTTACTGGCCTCACACATGCCTATAATGAACTATATTAAATTGTACACATAAAATATTAAAAAGCAGACCTCATATTAAGTGTTCTTACTACAATAAAACTATTGTTTAAAACCTATATTTGTACAATGAATGCCTACTAAGCCATAAATAGAATATAAATGTTGATATGTCAATAACTACACATAACTTTCAATTTCAGTATTGTTCTGTTTATATAAAGTATCGTAAGAGGCACAATTACCCAAAATGCAAAAATTCAGACTTATGATTGCTTCTAGTGGAAATAAACATTAAATGGAAATTTCCATGAAGGAGACTTCAAAAGACTACAGAAAAAAAATAAAAGGTAAGTTAATTTTGGAACAAAAGAGCTGAAGTAAATGTGTATAATTTTATTATTTATACATATATATTTCTTAAGATATATGAAGACCCCTATGCACAAAGACATTTTCTGCATCACGTTAAGTATAATTTTCAAATAGTTTGAATAGGATTTTTGCATCTTTGTAAATATCAACAAAAGACTTCTGAGAGGAGGTAAAGCATGTGTTACATTGTTTTACTTTACATATACTTAAACTTCAAAAAGTACTTGTCTCAAAATTTTAATTTAATGGAAAATCAAAATTGGAACCGCATACAACTTAGAAATGAATGACCCTTAGCTCAAAAACCCAGAACTCCTTATGTTCTTCATCTTTCATTTTTTCAAATCTTAACTGATAAGTTTGCCAATGAAATTTCCTTAATAATCCTCAACTAATCCCCTTCTTTCTAGCCCAACTATTACTAACTTAGCCTAATAATTCATCTTTTTCCCATGTGTGTTATTACCATAACTTTCTCACCTACATAACTACATCTATTGCAAACTAGTCTTTCTGAAGTGTGGATATGACCAGGGGATTTTCCTACTAAAATTCATTCAAGTGTTTTCCTTCATCCACCTGATAAAACCAATAATTTGACCTTTATCATTATGCGTATTTCTTTGATAACAAATAGCATTCTACATAGAAGAAATCATTTGGCCAAGTTATAAATGAGACATATGACTGTCTAATGGTGATTTCAGGATTCTCCTTATACCAACAAAAAGCAATCCCAGAATCCTGAAAAACAACTAAAATAAAAGATACTTGTTATAGTGAAAAACACCGCATATCTTAGAGGGAGCATGCATGTTAACCGATGCTTTTACACTTGAAAAATAGTATATTGATTTTTTACCCTTTAGCTGGCATATACAAAGTAGAGGCACTAATTCACAATTCTTGATATTGTAATCTCTATAAACAGTAAACGATATGACAAACAACATTTACAAGAACCATAAAAACTGTCATGATGGTAAATTTGATATTATTTTCTTTCTTGTTTTATTTACTTAAGATATAAGTTTTCAGGCTTCAAAATCCTTTTTGTGAAGCTTAAATAATGTGTCATCGTAGGGATCAAAGGTCATATCTTCTTTCTTTTGATAGTCACATCATTGATAATATTTATGATGATTATATCATTTTTAAAAATCCCTGAGGTTTAGAATGGTTCAATAGGGCCTGGCACAGTAGCGCAGTGGCTAAATCCTCACCTTGTACGTGTTGGAATTCCATATGGCTGATGGTTCATGTCCCAACTACTTCAATTCCCTTCATGCTCTCTGCTTGTGGCCTAGGAAGGCAGTAGAGAATGGCACAAGGCCTTAGGACCCTGCACCCACATGGGAGACCTGGAAGAGGCTCCTTGCTCCTGGCTTTGGATAGGGTCAGTTTCGGTCATTGTGGCCACTTGGGGAGTTAATCAGTGGACAGGGGATCTTTCTCTTTGTATCTCTTTTTCTCTATAGATTTGCCTTTCCAATACAAATAAAATAAATCTTAAAAAATAATAGTTCAATAGCTATTGTAAATTATATGGCTTTTGTTTGCCAAGGCTTTTATTTGAACGTGGAAAACATACACCAGGGAGCAGCCACAGTTTCCTGATATTTGCAGTGATTTCAATATTTATTCTTGATATATTATACTTATTCATTGGAATCAGCATTTTCTTTGAAGAACATTTTTTTAATATGAAAACAAATAAGTATTTGAAATTTCTAGATATCAAAATGGAGCTTAAGATTAAAGAATTACCTGACTGTAGGCAGCTTTCCAGATGGCATTGTACCTAGGCAAGTGTTACACTGCTAGGAGAAAAGCATTTAATAGCGGGCATCCTGGAGCTTTTTAATGTCAAATTTGTATTAACTATATCAGTCTTCTGGCACTGTTGCCTATTACATTTTTTTTTTAAGGTAAGGGGTGTGCGCAGTTGCTGACATGCAAGCAGAAAGAGTTCATGGACCCATGCTTTAGCATATATGGGTCCATACTAGGCAGGTAGTACCCCAGGTTTGGACAACTGGACTTGGCAACTGTGTGCTCCTGGGCTTGGGTGGTGGTAGTGGGGTTGTGGGTTGCTCAGGAAAGTGGGTCTGGAGATATGTGGGAGGGAGGACTGCTAAGAGAGAACGATATGGGTGAGGATGGCTTCTCGGGAACTTTTACCAACCAGGCTACTGTGCTTGCAGGTAAATGAGGGGGCTGAGACCTTTATAGGAGGGAAACTGGAGGACTTTTCAAGGCAAAAACCAATACAACAGTCCACGTAGGAGTCCTGAGCTGGGAATGTTGGTATCAACCACTGCCTACTGATGCACATGAAAGTCATGAGTGGGTGGCCTACCTGGCAGGGTTCGACCACAGTACTCACCAATGAGTGTCTGGGCAGGGTGTATGCCATGTTAGGTTTGGCCAGGACATAAAGCAGCACATGGAAGAACTTGGCCTGGCAGCAGATTCTGTGGGGGATCATGTGCTCAACCCCCTGGGACTGTCATAAGAGCCAGTTTGCTTGAAGGCTGGGATGGTGTTGAACAAACTAGGCATGACCATGGAACTCGCCAACACTCCTGAGCACTGGGGTTAGGAACTGACTGGGCTGGTCCAGGGTGTAGTAACAATAGGCACAACCAAGAAAGGGGTGTGGGGTGGGCCAGGCCACAGCATACACCAGCACACTCAAAGACCGAGACTAGGGGATGGATTTTGCCAGGTGAAGGCCTGGCAAATACTGGCACATGTGAGATTTGAGTCTGGGAGTGGATGTGATGGGGGGACTTGAGGAACTGCCCTGGTGGGCTGCTGCTTCTATTGTTGAGCACTTGAGTCAGGGCTGGATGTTGATCAGGCCAGGCAGGGCTGCTCCACTTGTTGGCAGGTGTGTGGGTTTGCCTGTGGAGATGGGGGGTTAGGGGAGGTGAGTGGGGGTGTGCTAGGCAGGGCCAGGATAAACCATACCACATTTGCGTGCACGGGAGCCAGAATGGGGTGCTAGCCATGCTAGGCTAGGCTAGGCTATAACAACCTATCAGTTGGCATAAAAGTCAGAGATGGGGACAGGCAGGGAAGGACTATATTGCAACACTTACCAGAGGGATTTGGGACTAGGGGCAGGCCAGGCCAGGCCAGGATGCAGCATCTGATGGCAAAGGAAAGTTGGGTGATGGGTTATTCTGGGTTGGGTTGAAGCAACCACTGGCATGTGTGGGATATGTGGCTGGGAGCAAACTTGGTCAAGGAGCTAAGGGGACACACTTGCTGGGCTGCGGTTCCCAGTAGTGAGTGCAAAAGCCAAAATGGGTGTTGCAATCTGGATTGCACATAGCTGGCAATATCCCTCAGCATGGGTGAGGAATTAGTCTGTGGTGTATCAGACTGGGATAGGCTGCAGCACCCTCTGGTGCTAGCAAGAGCCAGAGTGGTTATAGAACAGATTGGCCTAGGTCTCTGCATCCACCGAACAATGTGAGAACTGGGTATGGGGGTGACAAGACATGGCTGGTCCGTAGCACCCAACATTAAGAGCTGGAATGGGTGTGGTTGTATTAGGCAAGGCCACTATACCTGCCAGGATAGGAGGTGGGCCAGGTTAGGGTAGGCCAAAGAAATCTGTAACTGTTAGTTAGATCTAGTAGAGAAGCTTGAGAAACTGCATTGTCAGGAAGCAATGCTTGCAGGTGAACACAAGAACCAAGGCTGGGTGCAGCAAAGATTGGGCCAGTTTATACTACCTGCTGGCATATGTGTGGGTCAGATCTGGAGACAGGCCAGGCTGGGTCAGTTCATAACACCCACTGGCAGGTATGGTAACCAGGATGGGGTGCTAGACAGGCCTCTTTAGGCCACAACACCAGCCAGTTCACATTAGGGCCAGGACTAGGGGCTGGGCTGTCCAGGTTGGGTTAGGTTGTAGCATTAGTCAACATGGGCTGGAACTGCGGCTAGGGCAGGCCAGATCAGGCCACAGCACCTACTAGCAAATGCTGAGGTGAGGCAGGCCATGCTAGTCTGGGGTGCAGAACCCACCTGCACATGTAAGATCCAGGAGGCAAGGAGGAGAGCCCAGCAGGGGAGTTTGGGTTTGCCACCACTCCTGCTTTTGGGCCTGAGAGCTGCAACTGGGCCCTGACCAGGCTGGGCGTGGCTATAAATCGTATTGGTCTGCATGTGAACAGGCTCGGTAAAATGACTGTGTCAATGGGGCAAGCAATAACTAAATTACAGGCTGCATGGAGTTTGCCACAGTATCAGCTAGCAGACTATGGGACTTGGGGCAAGTCCTGTCAAGCTGGATCACAGAAACTCTTAGAAAGTACAAAATCTGGGGATGGGAGTGGACCTAGGAGGGAAATTGTGGGTACCCCTCTGATGGCTTGCAGCTCCCATGGCTGAGCATTTGAACCAGAACAGGAGATGGGATTGGCTGGGCAATGCTGGCACCCATGGGCATGAGTGTTGGATAGATGATGTGGTCAGTTGGGTTGAGCTAAGATCCAAGACCCATTGATTTGTATACAAGCCGAAGGGAATTTGGGACAGACTAGATCAGTTTGCTGTACATACCAGAATAGGCAGGAATCAAGGTTTGGGGAGGGCCTGTTGCAGGTTTTTGTGGGTCACTCCAACTAGGCTCCAGTTCCTGCTGGTGTGCATTAGGACAAATGTTGGTGGGTAGCTGGGATGGGCCACGGCATATGTTGGTTTGTGTATGAGATGGGGCTGGGAACAGAACTGACTGGACAACTGCAACCATCACTGTGTGGGGGGTGCTGGTGTGGGCAATGAACTGAGCAGAACCCCACACTGGCTAGCACACATGGGAGTTAGGGTGGGATCACTTTCGGAAAGATTTCATTGGAAACAACCCTCCTGAACTGTATCACTGGACTCAGAACTCCAACCATAATGGAAAATCACAGGATCAGTTGTCTGACTATGGAATACATGTGTCAGAACTGGGTCTCCACGGTTATTGAAGCCTGTGCTGTGAACTGCATGCTCGGATACACATGGGGGCATGATCACCAGTTTATGGAGGCCTGCAGAGGACATCTAGTACCCCAGAAGACAAACCAAATTTGACATTTCTCCGGGTCAAGTTTTGTCAGTGAGGATCTGGATGAATCAAAACTCTAGGGTGGACTATGTCAGCCAATTGTGGCTGGAGTAATAGAATCAACAGAAACTCAGAACTATCAAAATCACTTGAGCAGTAACCTCAAAACATGCACCACATCAGGGACCATGGGAAAACATCAGGTGCCATCCCGCATTCCTGGTTACTGATGTAGTTGTGATATTACGATTGGCTCTCTCCCCATCTCTCCCTACTTTCCCAAGATACAGGAAGAAAAAAAGGAGATTGAAAAACAGTTCTCTCAACTTCTTTCTTCCATCTGTCAACCCTCCCCACCCTAAGTGTGGTCCACATAGGCATGCCTTCCTCTTACTTATATAAACATCATCAAAAAGAAAACGAATTTATTAATTTTTAAAATTAAGCAATATATTTCCTTGGGAGCTAAGAAGTTAGAGAAATGTCAAAATACTAAATGTAATAATTGGAATAATAAAAGCTAAAATGTTGTAGGACATTACGAATAAAATCAATGCTTACCTGGCTTACTTGATAATATGTTGTGAGAAATGTATTAATATAGTGAAGGAACAGCTGTCAGATTGAATAGATAGTCTAAAATAATGTCAAAGGTTATCTTAATTAAACAGAGTATCTTGTATTCCATCAATGCTGAAGAGACAACAGAGACCTGTTTATTCAAGGTTATAAAAACTGAGCCCTAGAAACAGAGTTGCTTTGAATAATATGCCTGTGATGCTACACTTAACAGAAGTGTAAAATGAAATTGAATTCTAACAAAGATTTTAGAGAAAACATAAGGGCATTATGAACATCCTCATCAACATTTTGTTTTAATTAATATATTTTTTGTAAGTGAAAGTGTCTTGATTTATCTCCACAGTATCAATTGTTTGACGATTCTATATATGCCTCTGTGAATACTACTGATATTTCTAAGCCTAAGCAAAGGTGTAATATTGGACAGGTACAGAACGTCTTTGAAAACTCTGCTTAAAGTTTAGGCATTGTGATTAAGACATTTTCTAATATTTCAAGATATTTCTCTTGAAACCTGAGTCAACAAACACTTTGAATGTAAAGATTGCATATGAACTGAACGATTTCTGATACGAATTTCAAATTGCAAATATCTGTTTCATAATGTTTCAAGTTATATATTAGAAAACTTCTTTACACAGAATTTCATATTGAAACTGCAAAGTGTTTTTGCTTCTAAAATAAAAAAGCACATTTTTTGATCATAGGAAGAATAAGATGAATAGTTTGAAAGCATTTGTGATGTTGTAAAATATTACATCAATTAATATCCTTGAAATTTTCTCTTTACAAAAGAATTTCTACACTGATGGAAGTGTTCTATGCCCCCACCATCCAATATATTAGCCATTAGACATTTATGGTGAGTACATGCCTAATGGGAGTAAACATCAGACGTTTCAGTACATTTAACTTGATAGAAGGCAAATAAAACATTATTTTTTAAAAGATTTATTTTAATGGAAAGTCAGATATTCAGAGGAGGAGAGACAGAGAGGGGATCTTCTGTCTCATGGTTCACTCCCCAAGTGACCACAATGGCCGGTGCTGCGCCGATCCGAAGCCAGGAGCCAGGAGCCAGGATCTTTCTCCAGGTCTCCCACACAGGTGCAGGAACCCAAGGCTTTGGGCCTTCCAGGACTGCTTTGCCAAGCCACAGGCAGGGAGCTGCATGGGAAGTGGAGTTGCCGGGATTAAAACCGGAGCTTGCATGGGATCCTGGGTGCATTCAAGGTGAGGACTTTAGCTGCTAGCCTATCACACCGGGCCCACAAATATAAACTTTAAAACTTACATATACTTACTATGTATCGATCAAAAGAGCTCTAAGTTTTTTTTTTTTTAAGATTTTATTATTATTGGAAAGCCAGATATACAGAGAGGAGGAGAGACAGAGAGGAAGATCTTCCATCCGATGTTTCACTCCCCAAGTGAGCCGCAACGGGCCGGTGCGCGCAGATCCGAAGCCGGGAACCAGGAACCTCTTCCAGGTCTCCCACGCGGGTGCAGTGTCCCAATGCATTGGGCCGTGCTCAACTGCTTTCCCAGGCCACAAGCAGGGAGCTGGCTGGGAAGTGGAGCTGCCGGGATTAGAACCGGCGCCCATATGGGATCCCGGGGCGTTCAAGGCGAGGACTTTAGCCGCTAGGCCATGCCGCCGGGCCCAAGAGCTCTAAGTTTTTAAGTCAAGGAGATCTTGTTTGCTGACTGAAGAAAATTTTCTTATTTGGGATTAGTGGTCTGGAGTATTAGAATAAATCAATGGCATATATTTAGTCCATCCTATATGAAAACTGATTTGAATCCTGGCTGCTCCATTTCATATCTAGCTCTCTGTTAAGGCACCTGGGAAAGAAGCATAGGACAGCCCAACTGCTTAGGCCCATTCACCCGTATGTGAGATCTGGGAGAGGCCCCTGGTTCCTGGCTTTCAGCTTGTCCTAGCCCTTGTCCTTGTGATTTGGGGAGTGAATCAGCAGATGGAAGATCTCTCTCTCTTTCTGTCTCTTTCTCTCTCCCTGTAACTCTGCCTTTTAGATAAGTGGAATAAATATTTTTAAAAGAGAATATTCAAAAAATACACCTTCCTCATTTATCAAGAAATACATTATGGCAGGGGAATTGTGCATTTTGTAATCTTTGGGCATAGAATTATTTTTAAACTGATTTTAATTTGGAGACAAGATACATTATTATTGAATGTAAACATTTTGCTTCAACAGAAGAAACTGGTAGGGCCTTTAAACATCTCTATGAGCCTCCTGCTTCCTCAGCATTTAACACAGTCTTTGACATCGAATAGATGCTAGGCCAATATTCATTCAATGCATGGATGATAAACAGAATTATATGATATCAACATTAAGTGGAGCTAACTGCTAAAAATATCAAATGGTGATATTAGGTGCAAATGTTATTTGAGAACTTTAATTTTAATAAAAATAACCAAAGTTCAGCCCTGTCCATGGATATTTCAGCTGAATCAATTCCTTCTGAGAGCTATTGCATATTGCTTTGATGAGTGAATACTCCCTGCTTTCATTCAAGAGACATTTCTTGAGTGTCTCCCATATTCCAGGCATGTTCTAGAGAAGCTATATATTCTTCAAGACTGAGAGCTCTAGAGCTTGGTTACCTCGACTGGAGTGTTGTATTCAAGAAATTATATGACCTTGAAAGAATTGTGTAGTCTTTCAATGGTTGGTCATGTTTCTAAAAATAGGGTCATTATGCAATTACCCATTTAGTCGTTATGAGGGTTAGGTGATTTATCATAGCAAAGAAAGTCAGAATTATCTTCACTATGTAGCAGATCCTTAACAGAGTTATTAAGTGCTACTTGTTGAGTGCTAAATGAAAGAAGCGTAATTCATGGGGCAGGGATTAGGGGGCAGTGGGTTACGTTGCTCCTTGAGACGCCTACAATCCATGATGTTGGAGTGTTAATTTGAACAGCAGATATTCCACTTCTGGTTTCTGCTAGTGTCCTCCCTGAGGCAGCAGATGATGGCTCATTTGTTTGAGTTTCTGCCACATACATGTAAAATTGGCATGAAGTTTCAAACTTCCTGTTTTAGACTGATCCAGCCCATGGCTTTTATAGGCTTTGAAAGAAAAGTGATCGATGACAGATCTCACTCTTGGTCTCTTGCTTTGTTTGTTCCTCCCCATCCAAGTATATGAAAATAACTAAATACGTCTTTACACACAACAATCATGATCTTTAAGTTGTTGGATTTGACTCTTTGTAACAGTATAAATGGTCCTCAAAATTACCACCTGTGGCCCATGGACCATCTTTAACTTTTGACACTTGGCAGGTATGCTACAAATATTGCGCGAAATTAAGAAAAAGTATTGAAAAGCTGACTTCATTAAAAAAAATAATAAGACTTTTAAACACTAGAAACCTCGTTTTATCAAGTAAATTTTGGCACACACAACAGTATTTCATATCTCTAACGCCAAATGAAATGGGTCAGATTCTTACCAAAAAGCTTCGTGTAATGAAGTTCTTCCTGAAGTACTAATCAGAAGACAATTCCTTTTTTTGAGCTGTAAGATTTTTATGAGTGTTTGAGCTTGAAAATCTTCACCTTGATAATGCCATATGAACATTCATATAACCTAATGTTCTTTCTGTATTCTATGAGTAAAGCCTATAATATGGATATCCTTTTATTTACATTAATTTAACTTATCTGCACATTGTCAAAGTGTTTCTTTGTTGATTTCCTTCTCTTTGCTATTATTTTGGAAATAAACACGGATTCTCAGTTGTAATTAATTAATGGTAACTGAGCACAAAGATACGACATCTGATCTTCTTTTATATGTTATTAAAAGATGATAGACTACTTTGTATTCTGTGGTAAGGAATTTAAAACTTTCAATTTATTTTACTCTCATATGAATTTACTGGGAATTCCATTTTACTCAATTTTCATTTTAAATTATTTACTTGTTTTTATTTAAAAGACCAAGTTACAGAAAGGAGAGTCAAAAAGAGAAAAATATTTCATGTGTTGGTTCACTCCCCAAGACTACAGCTGAGTTGATCTGAAGCCAGCAGTTAGGAGCTTCTCTCTGGTCTCCTGCATGATTGCCGAAGCCCAAGGATATGGACCATTCTCCAATCTCTTTCCAGGCCATATGCAGGGAATTGGGTAGGAAGTATGGCACCCAGGACTAGAATTTTACCTACATGGGAAGCCATCACTAGGAAGCAGAGGATTAGCACGTTGAACCACCATACTGGCCCCTAAGTTTTCGTTTTAACACAAGCTTCTGTCTGCAGCACCAGCATTCCATATGAGCACCAGTTGGTGTTCTTCCTTTCAAAGAAAAATAAATTAAATATTTGGGCCTGGCATGATGGCATAGTGGCTATATTCCCTCCCCCCATCCCACCCCGGGCTTTTATGCACTGGGATCACATATTGGTGCTGGTTCATGTTCTGTCTGCTCCATTTCCTATCCAGCTCCTTGTTTCTGGCCTGGGAAAATAGAAGAGGATGGCCCAAGTGCTTGGGACCCTGAAGCCCACATGAGACACCTGGAAGAAGCTTCTTGACTCCAGGTTTCAGATTGGCTGAACTCTGGCCATTTTTGGCCACTTGGGGAGTGAATCAGTGGATGGAAGATCTTTCTGTATCTTCTTTGCTCTGTAAATCTATCAAATAAAAATGAATAAACCCTTTACATAAATAAATAAATGGATATATCATTTAAATTAATTACATGGAAGTTATTTCCTTTATATAATTAAAATAGTTACAAAACATTAAAATCAAGTCCAAAGGACCAGAATGGTACAATAAATGTAAGATATGGGTAGGGAGAAAAGTTCTTGTTTGAATATTTATTTA
The DNA here is from genome assembly GCF_030435755.1 of Ochotona princeps. Taxonomy (NCBI): domain Eukaryota; kingdom Metazoa; phylum Chordata; class Mammalia; order Lagomorpha; family Ochotonidae; genus Ochotona; species Ochotona princeps. The sequence goes on from NC_080865.1 coordinate 98,734,252, forward strand.
TTTTTTTTTCTGAAAAGGCAAATTTAGGGAAAGAAGGACAGACAGAGAGAAAAATCTTTCATCCTCTGGTTGTCAGCGGCAGTTGAGCTGATCAGAAGCCAGGAGATTCTTCCAGGTCTCCCACGTGGGTACAGTATTCCAAGGCTTTGGGCAATCCTTTACTGCTTTTTTAGGCCACACTAGCAGGGAACTGGATGGCTAGTGCAGTAGGTGGGACAGGAACCAGCACCCATATGGGATCCTGGCATGTGCAAGCCGTTTTAGCCACTGAGTCATCACATCAGGCCTAAGAGACAAAAATTAAAAGAAGCAATTACACAAACCAGAAAATAAAGTAATAAATGTAATATAATAAAATTTTCATTATGATGAGAGTACTTTTTTTAAAAAAATGTTGGTTCAGAGAACTTTTCCTGTTGGTATAATTGCTATTGTGATCTGAAGGAATAATAGCAGTTAACTCTGAAAATGAGGTAGCAGACAGTACCAAGAGTTGCTTAGAGTCTGTAGCAAGAAAAGCTTGACACATCTGAGGAATTGAAAGAAAGATTACATGACTTGGAATAGGTAGAAAGTGCTGCCAATGTCTCAGATAAATGTGAAGCAAACCTCAGCCACGTCAAAAAACACTTTACAGACCACATTATAAAAGATTGAAGTTTACTCTTAAGTGCTCAAAAAGGAGGAATTTCAAAAGCCACTAAAAACTTGCTGTAGTCTGTTTTCTTTGTCATAATATAACACACACGTCTGTGAGTGTATAAAAAAAGAGGCTTTTGAGAGTGAAAGAGCAAAGTCTGCCGGTTTCATTGGCTAAACCTCTTCTAAGAGTCCTCTTTGGTTGTGTCACAATAGAAGAAATAGCATCATGATAAGAGCGGTAACAAGAGGAAAAGAATAGTTACATTAAGAGGCAGGAAAGGAGTGGAAAAGGCACAGTCACGATCTTTATAATAACCAACTCAAAAGAGTTAACCAGAGTCTGCTGAAAACCAAATCAAACTCTTCCCAAAGAAGCATCTCCTGTGAACTAACTACTTTCCATCAGGCTTCCCCTCTTAAATCTCCCAGCAATTCTTGATGTCTACCATATGTAAGAACAGGTCCCAAACACATAAATCCTTGAGGATTAAGCTACACAGAAACTGTAGCAGTAGTGTTGTTTGTTTAAAAGAAACAGACACTTTACAGATAAACTTTCAGAATTATCTTGAGCCTAGGTTCCACTACCAAAATTGTTTCCCAGGTGCTTTTAATTGATCTACAAGTGCAACTGCAGATAAACACATTCTGTATATTAACCATCTTTATGCTAGTCACTTTCCTCTGATATGTTCATTTCATACTACATCTTGGATGTGTCTCTGTAGCATTTTCCATATTTTCTTCCTTTATTCTACAGACTTGTATTTCACTGGGAGAATACAACAGGGATTGCAGTTTCTTTTCTTTTTTTTGTTATAAAAACAGCCAGACAGTAAATATTTTAGGCTTTGAAGTCTGAGATACCACATATTCTTCTATTGCAGTGTGAAAGAATAAATAATATAAAGGATAAATGAATGAGTGTGATTTTGTTCACTGTCCATAACAAGAATCATAATTGAACCCAATAGAGTTTAGTTCACCAAAGTGTTAGTCGTTTTTGCAAAAACAGGCTCTTAAAATTTTATTTATTCATTTAAACAAATGAAAGAGAATCCATGCATTTCATATATGCAGTTTAAAGAATATAATGATACTCTGCACCTTCCTCCCCTCTTCTTTCTTAGTTTCCTTTGGATTTTTGCTATGACATAATTTCAACTTGCTTTGTGATCACAATTAATCTTCCACTAAATAAATCCTTCAACAAGTAGTGAGTAGAAAGCCTATTGTTCCTCAAGAGTATAAACAAGGGATATAAATAGTGATCAAATTCCAACACTTCAATTTCACTCTATATTTGTTCTACGTTACACATGGAGTTACCACAAGCAAAAGAAAACATGATATTTTTCTTTTGGGCACTGGCTTATTTCACTCAGCATAATTATGGTCTCCAAATTAATCTATTTGTTTGTAAAAAAAAAATGGGTGGCTTTTATTTTTCATGGTTGAATAGTATTCTATCTTAATATTTCAGCACTTTTCTTTTAAGGTTTGTTTATTTTTATTGAAAGTCAGATATACAGAGAGGAGAAGGAGAGACAGAGAAGAAGATCTTCCATCTGATGATTCACTCCCCAAGTGGCCACAATGGCTGGAGCTGAGTCAATCCGAAGGCAGGAGCTTCTTCCGGGTCTTCCACGTGGGTGCAGGGACCCAAATCTTTGGGCCGTCCTCGACTGCTTTCCCAGGCCACAAACAGGGAGCTGGATGGGAAGCAGGGCTGCTGGGATTAGAATCGGTGCCCATACAGGATCCCTGGTGTGAAAGGCGAGGACCTTAACCACTACGTTATTGCACTGGGTTCTACAGCACATTTTTTATTATGCAGTCATTATCTTAGCTTCTGACACGGTATAAATATGGGAGGATAGCAACTTCATATTTTGATTTACTTTCCCTTGAATCCTTGAAATAGATTCCAGAAATATAGGTAATTAAACTAGAAATAAATAAATGGGATTTCATCAAGCTAAGAAGCTACTGTAAAACAAAGGAAACTATCAACAAAATGAAGAGGCTACCAACAGAACTGAAAATATTGTAAATTACGTGGAGTTTTTCACTTTATATAAGAAATACTAAAAGAGTATTATACTATCCAGAGGTAAGAGTTAAAAGGGAAACAGCCTTTGGTTACAGTTAAAGTAATGTTATAAGTAATAATATATGAACTTTGTGGTGGGACAAAAATGGCCAGGTTTTAGAACAGAAAAATGTTCCAATTGAATTGGCAAATGAGGAATGGACTATTGGAAGAACACGTTTTATGCTGGAATGTGGATTAAATAGTAATTGATAATCAAGCCTTATAACTTTAATATATTTCAGAATATTTAAACTGAATAGGAGATGAGAAAAAAAAGAGACCCAGAGAAGTGAGTTTTCAAAACAAATGTGGCTGAGAAGTGACAGAAGCGCTATTTTAAGGGAAGTATATCTTATTCCAGAGCACACACAGCAATAAAATGAGCATACTAGAAACTTTTTGAACACAGATTATATGCAATAGGCTTTACTATTTCTTTAACAACTGTACAAAAGTTTTATTGATATCTTCTTAGTAGAACTGAAGAAATTGAAACGTAAAGAGAAAATCCGGTGAAAATCGGTAAATATCACAGTATATTCAACATTTGTTGGAAATTTGTCTTTGAGAATAATTTGAATTAAGGTAGAAAGTGTAGGTTGAGGTAGACCTGGCTGAGGCCTTGGTCACCAAATCAATGTTTTTAATGACTGTGTTAGTGAGCACAGACAGTTGGGAGTCTTTGCCATGTGTGCATAACATTTATAGATGTAAGCAGATTAGTCTGTATCATTGGCTGAAGCATCAAGGTTGGAGTTTGAAAAAAGTGAAAAGAAAGCTACTCTACAGAAGATACAAAGAGGAGACTATGAGCATTAAAATAGGGTGCGCAGGCTGCAAATCAGTCAGTTGCATTACCAAGAGTTAATTGATGATTTTATCTTCCTGATTTGATTGAGAATTTATATTTGTCTTTAATACAACTCAATCCTCAGCAAACATTATTGAATTCTCAGCAAGTTATTGAAAACCGTGACTAAATGAGCAAGAAGTATATCGGAAAGACTATTTCAGTAATATATGCTCATAATATTTTATTTACCTTATAATTTGATTCGCTTTTGATTCTAGATAAGCACAACAGTAATCTAAAAATATCTTACCAGATTTTCTGTTTATGTCACGTGAATTACTTTGTAGACACATACAACTTGGGTATAAAGATAGACACTTTAGTAACATCTAAATAATTGGGTATTAGGGCACTAATGAAAAGCTGCGTGAATCATGAGGCAGTGGTGAAGAAATCTTTAGCTTGTAATATCCAAGTATGTAATAATACAGAACCATTTCCCATCTGTCATACTCTATAAAGATTTGCACCAGCCTTTGCTCAGATGAGTTGTCACTGAAATAGAGTAAGCATTCTCTTTAAACATCAGCTGTCCTGTCATGACAGAACAGGACCAGGAAGAAATATCTAATACTGTGACATCCTCTGATCATTGAAAAAGCATGGCAATGGTTATGTCCAGCAGGCCAATTAATGTTTACAACTGCCAAAAACAGTCTTCTCAGGCACCTACTTGAAAGTCTTATCAATTCATTTTAATGATAATTCTATACCAATTAATTAACTTTGTCAAGTGGATCCTTCTGCTAAACTAGTAATTAATTTAATGATTGCTACCTATTACTGTCTTTTCAAAATGCACACGTAGATAATGTGAACTATGTAAATATATATGTAAATATATACAGCAAACAGTTATCTGTATGTATACTTATGCCTATTCAGTAACAGGCCCATTTATATTTTTTGGTATAATTGAATTCCAGCTTCATGACAAGAGATAATGTTTCCTCTTTCTTAATATAGTTCAATCACGGATTTGTGAGATTGTTTGAAGTTATAGAATGAAGCAATGAATTTCAGTCTCCAACCGGTCAACACTTGGTGAGTATGGATACTTTTCTGAAGTTGCATTAAGCACTGAGATACTCCAGAGGTAATTAGCGAACAGTTATCAGCGATCAGAGCTCCAGGGACAATCCGAGCCAGGTGGAAAAGGGGCATCCACTGCAAACTCAGACAGTCAAACCATCCACTGAGCTGAGGATGCTGCTGACTTGTTTAATCCAACCAAGAGCACAAGCAGAGTGGCTGAGCCGAAGCCGCCAGGTTTGAGAACAGGATGGATTTCACAGCCAAGACCCAACCAGTGTTAGTGGTGTCCAATTGGCAGGATCAACATCATTAAAATGTACATATGATCCAAAGCTATGTAAAATTTAAATGTAATCCCAATTAAAATCCCAAAGCATTCTTCTCGGAAATATAAAAGATGATACAAATATACTCTGGAAACACAAGAGACCACATATCAATAAAGCTCCTGAAAAATAAAAAGAAAGCTGGTGGAATTACAATCCCAGACCTCAATACATACTACAGGGCAATGGTCACCAAAACAATATAGTACAGGCCTGGCGCTGTAGGCTATCAGCTAAAGTCCTAGCCTTGCATGCACTGGGATCCCATTTGGTCACTGCTTCTAATCCCAGAGACCCTGTTTCCCATTCACCTCCCTGCTTGTGGCCTGGGAAAGCAGTTGAGGCTGGGCCAAAGCCTTATGACCCTATACCCACATGGGAGACCCAGAAGAGGCTCCTGGTCCCTGGCTTCAGATTGACTCAGCCTTGGCCATTATGGTCATTTGGGGAGTGAATCATTGGATGGAATAAATTCTTCTCTGTCTCTCCTCCTTTCTTTATATCTGCCTTTCCAAAATAAATAAATAAATAAATAAAATCGTAAAAAAATAAAACAGGCTAGTACTGGTACAGAAACAGAAAAGAGCAATGGAACAGAATAGAAATCCCAGAAGTGAGCCCACACAAGTGCAGCAAACTTATCTCTGACAAAAGAACTAAAAATAAGCTATGGGAAAAGCCTGGTCTCTTCAACAGATGTGATCATGTTATACAAAAATCAGCTCTAAATCGATCAAGGATCTAAATTAGAACACAGAAACCATCAAATTACGAGGAAAACATAGAAAGCACTCTCCAAGATTGGGAAAGAATTCTTAGGAACATCACCAAAATTATAGGTGGTCCAAGCCAAAACAAACAAATGGAGCCACATTAAAGTAGAAAGCTTCTGTACAGCAAAGGAAACAACAAAGTGAAGAAGCAACCAACGGAATGGAAGAGACTCATTGCACACCACAAAAAGCATAGGGGACTAACACCCAGGATTTAGAAAGTGCTTCAGAAACTCAAAGACAGCAAAACAAACACTCCTGTGAAAAAAATGGCAAAACAACTGGACATTTTTCTAAAGAAAAAATGAAACGGCTAATAGACATGAAAAACTGCTCAGCTATAAGGGAGACAAAATTGAAAATCACACTGAGATCCCACTTGACTCCAGTGAAACTGGCCTACATTCAGAACTCTACTAATAACATCTGCTGGTGTGCATGTAGGGAGAAAAGTACTCTACTTCACTGTTGGTGGGAGTGTAGGTTAATACATCCACCATTGAAGTCTGTATGGAGAGTGTTAAGGCAATGGAAAATGGATATGCCATATGACCCAGCTATGCCATTTCTGGGAATATATCCAAAGGAAATGAAATCTGAATATGAGAAAGTCATCTGCAAACGTATATTCGTAATAGCACAATCTACAATGACAAAGACATGGAAACAACCTAGATGCACATAGAACAAATGAAATTCTATCATTTGCAGCAAGATAGTCCCAGATAGAGACCATTATGCTTCATGAAATAATCCATTTGCAAAAGGACAAACATCATATGTTCTCTCAGATATAAAGCAACCTTCCTGCAAAATGAAAGATCAATAGATATATAGGTAAGCATGTGTATACATATGTTTATCTAGAGGATTTGTAAAATGGAGGCAAGTATATGGCAGTGTACATATTTACTTTTGAATAAAAGATGGACTCACAATGAAACTGTTAAAAATATCTCAACATTAGAATGCTGGACTTTATAGCATTCTGCAAAACTACAATATCAAGATATATTTAAATAGCAGAATTATGAGCTTGTGACTGTTTTTGAGGGACTAAACCATTGTTAACAATATAGGGAAAAACAGTGGGGGAAGAGTTTGGGAGGGTGGAAGAGTAAATTCCTGAGCCTAAAGATTTGTATAATGAAAAATAAGATTTTATTTTAAAAAGAAGAGGTCCCCATGTGATAGGCTAGTGGCTAAAATCCTCTCCTTGCATTTGCTGGGATCCCATATGGGCACTGGTTCATATCCCAGATGTTCCACTTTCCTTCCAGCTCCCTGGTTGTAGCCTGAAAAAGCAGTAGAGGATGGCCAAAGTTACGGGGTGCTAGCGAGATCACACCAGACATGTCTAAAGTTTTATTAAGAAGTCTTTATTAACCAAGCTTGGTGATAACAAAACATACTAAGATAGCAGATCACAAGTCCAATCAAAGCAGTATAGAGGGACCATGCTCAGGGGATTACCTGTCCTGGATCAGCCAAGACGTGCCAGAGTAACGGAAACACCTGACCAGAAAGAGAGAGAGAGCCCCGCTTCATGGGCCTTTTAAAGGGGCTTGTGAGGGGATTGGTTACACAACAATGCAATATTGTCTCCTCTCAGTTGATAGGTGAGCCACAGGTGGGTAGGAGTGAATACATAACTATTGTGAGTTAAAGAGTTAATTGGCGCTCACTGGGATGGGCAGGAACAGGAACTGGACTTGTAGCTAAAAAGACTAATTGGATTCATCCGCATCCAACATCCTGGCCAATATTCCCATGGGGGAAAGAGTATACAAGGAGAGGTGAAGGAGCAATCACTGGCTGCACCCCATAACACGCAAAGCCTTGGGACCCTGCACCCATGAGAGAGACCTGGAGAAGGCTCCTGGCTCCTGGCTGTAGATTGGCTCAGATCTGGCCCTTGTGGCTACTAGGGGAATGAACCAGCAGACAGAAGATCTTTATGTCTCTCCTTCTCTGTAGATCAGATTTTCCAATAAAAAAATAAATATTTTTAATTTATTTTTTTATTGGAAAGGCGGATATACATAGAGGAGGAGAGACAGAGAGGAAGATCCTCCATCTGATGATTCACTCCCCAAGTGAGCGCAATGGCCGGTGCTGCGCCGATCTGAAGCCAGGAACCTGGAACCTCTTCCGGGTCTCCCACGCGGGTGCAGGGTCGCAAAGGTTTGGGCCGTCCTTGACTGCTTTCCCAGGTCACAAGCAGGGAGCTGGATGGGTAGTGGAGCTGCCGGGATTAGAACCGGTGCCCATATGGGATCCCGGCGCGTTCAGAGTGAGGACTTTAGCCACTGGGCCACACCGCCGGGCCCAAAAAAAATAAATATTTTTAAAAATAAAAAAAGCAGATTGCCTTAAGCACTACAGCTGTGGGAAGGAGCAATGCAAGGGTTGTTTTGAATCACCCTGTACTTGTAGCTGCACTGTTTTGGTACACAGACTGAGATTAAACAATGAAGTTTCCTGTAATAGTGATGACTGGAAAGAATAAAGGAAGTTTGAAGTATTACTTTAAAGACTGTAATAAATATTTCTTAATCTTCAACAAAGATTACATTTAAATCAAAAGACATACTACTTTTTTGAGAACTGTGTGAGGTGGTAACTGTAAACACACACACTTCCTCCACTATTCCCTTTTATGATTTGCTTTCTATTCACTGGTACAGATTATGATGTTTGCTTCATCCAGTAGGTCCATACTCTTCCTTCACATGATCCAAAAACATTTATTAAATGCTTAATTTGGATTTGCAAACTAAATAAAAATGCTGATTTCAGATGTGATTAAATAGAAATGTGTAAAGTCAAAGTTTGTCATTGTTGTGGTAAGACTTCCACCTGTGTAAATTGTCTCATTTGTGGAACTTTTTAAAAAAATTTATTTATTTTTAGTGCAAAGTCAGATATACAGAGAGGAGGAGAGACAGAGAGGAAGATGTTACATCCGTTGATTCACTCCCCAAGTGAGCGCAACGGCTGGAGCTGTGCTGATCTGAAATAAGGAGACAGGAGCATCTTCCGGGTGTTCCACGTGCGAGCGGGGTCCCAAGGATCTGGGCTGTCCTCGACTGCTTTCCCAGGCCACAAGCATCAGAATCAGCGCCCATTAGAACCTCGCCCGCGGTGAGAACTTTAGCCACTAGGCCACTGCGCTGGGCCCGGAATTTTACTCTTAAATGTTAATAATCAGCCCTACAATGTTGGACACAGACTGGATCTCTGCGTTTCAATAACCTGTCAAATGTGTTAAGTGGCTCTGGTGCTGCACCAGAGAGCAGCGACTACCATAGCTTAGCTTCTTTGTTTCTCCCTATCCATTGTTATAAAGCTGAAGACATTTGCATTTTTTAAAAATGTAGAAAATTTTTTCCTCATTTCATGAATCATATTCTTTGTCTTCCAATGTATTCACAAGGTTTTAACATATCTTCTGTTTTGTACCTGTTAGTGGTGGACTCTTTCTACACTTTATCTGATTTATTTCATTGCTTTGTGTTTGCTTCTTCTCTGATTGTCATTAAGCCCAGCTCACTGTTTATCTTCATCCACCTCAGGTTCACTTAGCATTAATCATCTTTTCTTTTATACTTCTTATGTTCAAATGTATTAGCTGCAATTATCTGACTTCATTTATTTTCTTTCCACCTTCTTTTTTTTACGGTTTTCTATCTTTCTAAAATATGTCAGTTTCCTGTGTTTCCATTGCCATTTGGCTTCCATTTATTTTTTATTTTTATTTTTGTTTTTTAAGATTTATTTATTTTTGTTGGAAATTCAGATGTAGAGGAAGGGAGAGACATAGAGAAAAATCTTCCATCCATTGATCTCCTCCCCAAGTACCCACAAGAGTTGGTGCTGATCCAATTCGAAGCCAGGAATGAGTTTCTTCCAGGTCTCCCATGTGGGTGCAGGGTCCCAAGGCCTTGGGCTGTCCCCGACTGCTTTCCCAGGCCAAAAGCAGGGAGCTGGATGGGAAGTGGAGCAGCTGGGATGCGAACTGGTGCTTATATGGGATTCAAGGCATGCAAGGAGAGGACTCTAGCTACTAGGCTACCATGCCAAGCCTGGCTTCCATTAGCTTTAAACTTTGAGGATGTCCAATACAAAGTAACAGTTAATTGCTTCCTTCATTAGCTATTTATCTAAAGGAAATAAATTCTTAAAATGAATTGGGCCCGCCGGCATGGCCTAGTGGCTAAAGTCTTCGCCTTGAATTTATCTGCTGTCATCTTTGTTAAATGTATTTGATAGGCCATTGAAATACGTCAGTTCCTGTTGTTTTTTTTTTTCTGAAAATATCATGTAATTACTATGTATGAGAATTTAAACTAAGGTGATACACAGTATATAATATCTCTAATCCTCACAAATAATTCAATTTATTTATTTTTTTAAAGATTTTATTATTGTTATTGGAAAGCCGGATATACAGAGAGGAGGAGAGACAGGAAGATCTTCCATCCGATGATTCACTCCCCAAGTGAGCTGCAACGGGCCGGTGCTGCGCCGATCCGAAGCCGGGAACCTGGAACCTCTTCCTGGTCTCCCACACGGGTGCAGGGTCCCAAAGCCTTGGGCCATCCTCTCCTGCTTTCCCAGGCCACAAACAGGGAGCTGGATGGGAAGTGGAGCTGCCGGGATTAGAACCGGTGCCCACATGGGATCCCGGGGCATTCAAGGCGAAGACTTTAGCCACTAGGCCATGCCGGCGGGCCCAGCAGATACATTTTTTTAACATTAATTTCAAAATTTATCTTGTACCTGCTTCACAAAGGTATTTATCCTATATAAAGAAATCTAATAAGGAAAATAAATTCTGTGGCACCTTAAAGAAATTGTCAAGTTTTTCTGCTTTGATTCTATATAATTGTTCAAATTAAGATTAAGTAAAATAGGTAACTGTTACACTCCTACTGTGTAGCACACATAGGAAAAATCACTTTGACATAAAAATTCAGTTCTAGGTAGTCAGATAGCTCACAACCTGTATTTCTTTAGTTCCAGATGGATTTGTTAAGAGTTATGATCAAAGCCTTTTCTCTGTTAACATCTTGGCCAAATTGAAGAGAAATGTTCTTATTCATGCATGTAACAGCTGCAAATCTAAACTTTCTTTAAAATTTTCATAGCATCTTTTTATATTGCATAGCATTGAGCAATTTAGACTGTTTCACGTTAATTGCCTCCTTGTCTTACTGCCTTCTAGGAGGTAGGCATTATGAGCCCCATTTACATGCTGTCATTGTATAAACTTACAAGTCAACACAGCTAAAAAATAGCAAAGTCAGATTTGAGCTCATGTTTGCTGAATGCCAATCTCTGAATCGTGCTTTAATATGACTTGTTCTCTTTTTAATATATTGCTTAATTTAGATGTTGATTCTGAGCTCCTCGGTTGGAATGAAAACTAGGATTTTTTCTCTGTCCCCGTGCCCTTCAATATATATTCTCCTCTCTATTAGAGAGATGAAGGAATGTATCTATTCTGTGCAGACATTGATTGTGCTGGAAAACAGATGTGCTGACATGGGTTCCTGCTGCTCTATGGGAAATCCTGGGGCAGGGGAATAATTCAGACCTGTAGGAGCACAGTATAGGAGCAAGGGATCCACTTAGCAAAGAGGCACGCCATTGTTCCTCATTGAGCAGTCAAAAAAGAGAGGACTGATTTTTTTAGATTTATTTATTTATTTATTTATTTATTTATTTATGTTATATTAATTACATTGCATTATGTGATGCCGTTTCATAGGTTCTGGGATTCCCCCAACCCTTCCCCCTGCCCTCCCCCGATGGTGGATTCCTCCAATTTGGTGCAATATTACAGTTCAAATTCAGTCAAGATTCTTTCATTGCAAGCATAAACCAAGCATAGAGTCCAGCATCTTATTTTCCAGATAAATTCAATGGTTTCTTGGGAAGACCGTGTCTGGTCTGAAGGTAGAGCTGGCATAATATCATACCAATCAATTAAAAGCCACAACATAACATCAACAACAATTTATAACATTATGGAATTATTTAACATGGTATTGAGTAACGAATATGTTAAAAAATAAAAGTTCTTAACCATGTCCTGTGACTACTTCATTGACATTTCAAATTTAGTTTATACACAGAACTGGCTGCTATACACCTTAAAATGGCTATAGGGTACTTACTATTTAGCTGTCCCGTGTCTATTTTCATTTTAGTATTTAGCAGTTTGTAGTGTTGAAGCATAATTTTGCTGAACTTGGCAGATTTTAGGATAGTCTAAACTGTCTTATAACTCTAGCAAGGCATATGTCAACAGTTGAGGTGCAGAACAGTTTTAGGAGGGGTGTGCAGAGAAATCTTCAATACTTTAGTGAGGAGTAACTAATCTTTGTGTCCTCCCTAGTAAGGTATGTGTGTGTTCACGCTGACCGTTTCCTGTCTGGTTCTAAGCTTTCCTTGTTGTTCTCTGTGTATTTATTCTAATGTGTGTGTGTGTGTGTGTGTGTGTGTGTGTGTTTTGGGGTGGGGGGCTCCGGAGCGACCCTGATGGTCATTGCCAAAGAGTGGGGATCCAAAGTTGGAACTAAGTAAGGACCAGAGAAAGCTTGAGAGGACTGATTCTTTTTCACATTTATTTTATTTTTTTAAAAAGATTTATTCATTTTATTACAGCCAGATATACAGAGAGGAGGAGAGACAGAGAGCAAGATCTTCCATCCGATGATTCGCTCCCCAAGTGAGCCGCAACGGGCCGGTGCGCGCCAATCCGATGCCGGGAACCTGGAACCTCTTCCAGGTCTCCCACACGGGTGCAGGGTTCCAATGCATTGGGCCGTCCTCAACTGCCTTCCCAGGCCACAAGCAGGGAGCTGGATGGGAAGTGGAGCTGCCGGGATTAGAACCGGCGCCCATATGGGATCCCGGGGCTTTCAAGGCGAGGACTTTAGCCGCTAGGCCATGCCGCCGGGCCCTTCACATTTATTTTTAAAGTAGACCAACAAATAAACAAGAAACAAAAACAAAAATAATAACTATTTTCAATTGCTACACATTTGTAGACTGCAGTGGCAGCCCTTTGTGCTCCTAGAACGCTCTTTGGCCCTGTTAAGGTTTGGAAATAAGATAATTGGGAGATTGTTTTCCTTTCCACATGATATCACATGATATCACTCACATTAATTTAAATAAGCCAGACACAAAAAGACAAATATTGCATGTTCTTATTTATATGTTGGAACTAAACATTTAAGTTTTTTAAAGCAAAGAAGTGCCTATGTTTATAAGTTTTGCTACATGTATGTTTTACCAAACATTGTTTTAACCCTTTGAAGAACAAATTACTACAGATGATGTAATACTCTAGTTGTAATTATATGTAACTACTCTAGAACTTTATAAGGGTGAAAATTGAGCATCATTGATTATTATTTATAGCCCTTGCCTATATTTCTGTTGAACTATGATTTTTTTTTTAAGATTTATTTTATTTTTTGATTACAAAGTCAGATATACTGAGAGGAAGAGAGACAGAGAGGAAGTGGAGCTGCCGGGATTAGAACCAGCGGCCATATGGGATCAAGGTGAGGACCTTAGCCAGTAGGCCACGCTGCCAAGCCCCTGGACTATGATTTTTAGTTTTTATTGATTGAACTTATTTAGTGGATAATTAAGCCCTTGGCTACAACACATATTTAAAAGACATCAACTAAAAAATCATAAATAACACATTACCTTTTTTTTAAAAAAAAAACCAAAATAGTTGAAAAAAGGAAAAGAAAGTATTTGAAACATTTTTATTTCTTTATGGCTCTGAAAACATGTCTCCTAAGCAGTTTGTCTTTGCTTTTGATGCCTCATCAGAAGCCATTTCTCTTCTAATTTGTACTTTTCTCTTTTTGCCTGTTTAGAGCATAAGTGTTTTGGCGTATTTTTGTACTTTTACAATTGAAAGCTATGCATATCACCAGAGAGAACTGGGAAATTTTTCAAAAATATTAAGAAAAAAGTAAATGTGTCCTTTACCCAATAACTGTTAAGTTTGGGGCATTTGTTTTCACTATTATTTTGAACATTAGGTCAGGTAATTTGTAGCATGAACATTGCCAACTTTTAGTGATTTTATTATGTATTATTTATGAATAAATCAATGCTTTCTTTTTAAACCGTAAAATTCTTTAATATAACTATGCTTCACAAAAGTCATTGAAAATAAAATTTAAAGGGAAGTTTATTTTGGAGCAAAGATTTTTTGAAATTCATGCATAGCGTTTTCATAGTATGAATTTCTATTTACTATATGATGAACTCTTATACACATGAATTTCAGAAATCTTGTGACACAAATAATCTCTTAATTCCAATTTCCATAACTTTTTGAATTCCGTTCACACATCAGAATACCCTACACACACACACACACACACACACACACACTCCTATGGCTGAATGATGTGATATGAAAATAAAATTTCACATAACTAAAATTAACAAAGGTGTCAAGCAAAATTTACTAAGTAATCTAACCTGAATGCACTCATTTTCATTTTATAAATGTCAAAATGCTTCTACTCTCATTCATAGTGGACATGACTAAACATTAACCATGCGGCCTCAAAATCCTTCTCAACCCCACCTCCAGAGCACTGCCAACTCATGCAACAAACATATTTGAGAAATTCTCTTTTCAGAATCTTGATTACATTGAGATGCATTCATAGCCTTGCTCAGGAGTATTTATGTGTGTTCATCTGTTGGATTCTTGTTTCAGTTTTGCAAGTGAGCAGTGGTGGCTTCAGAGCAGAACTCAGAATATTTTTGGTCTAGACAATCCTATCAGTCGTTAAGAATAACATTTGTGGGGCAGATGTTGTGGTACAGTGGATTAAACTGCTGCTTGTGGTGGCCTCATCCCATATATGAGCGCTGCATTGAAACTGAGTTATTCTACTTCCAAACCAGCTTCTTGCTATTTCATTCTGAGAGACAAGAGATGATGGTACAAAGACCCAATTGGGAGACACAGATAGAGCTTCCAACTGGCTTGATCCAGTTCTCACTGTTGGAGGCATTTGAAAACTCAGACAATGTAAGATATCTCTTCCTCTCTTGCATCGGTGTTTTCTTATCCTGCCTTTCAAATAAACATAAAGATTAAAAGATAACAATAGCATTTATTCTTTTACATGAATAACACGTATACATGCACATTATTGAAAACTCTGGAAGATACCAAAAAAAGAGCAAAATAATCCATAATCCCCACTGAGTTCAAGAGTACAGGGAACTTGGTGCGTATCTTTGCAATGTTTTTTATTGCTCACATAGAAGCATGCAAGCATATGTAAGATGAAATTATAAATGTGCATTTATATACACTAGTGTGCTTTTATCCATTAACATTAATGTAGCACTTACTGCATGCCAGATAGTGTCCTGGCATGTCGACTATGTAAGTGAATAAAACAAACAATGTCCTGGAGTTTGTATTCTAGAAAATGTGTGTAAGTGTGTATGCACAAACATATGATCAGCTTAATAAATGTATAAGTTGTATAGTATTTAGATAATGGCAAATGCTACGTAACAACCTAGAGAATAGTAAAGGGAGTAATACTGAATGAAGATTCTCAAGTTTGGTGAAACCCGAATAGCAGGAAGCACTAACAAAAGTCTTGTTGACAGAAAGGTAAGAACAGAACACCAATGAAGGAGATCGAGACTGTCCTTTGTGGTTGTGTGTAGTAATTGTAGAAGAGATGGAAAAATTAGTGGAAGCCTGAATCTTGTTAACCCTTGTAAGCCAGTATGTTGGTTCTGAGTAAACTGGGAAGACTTCTGTGGCTTGGATGAGGATGCTGGCATTGTAGGCTATTATACATACTCATATTCTGGACATATTTTGAAGTACAAGCAATTCCTGACAATTTATATACACACTCATTAACTCAAAGTATAACCATTTTATAGTCTTACTTTTTGTAATTGTTCCTTGATTTTTTAATGTTTTATATTCTGATAACAGTATTGGCACTGTTGTACTGAAATGCACTTGTATTTTTATAAGTTTCCTTCATTCTTTTCTTGTTTCCTGTCTTTCTTCTTTATTTACTGAACTTCTGTGTTTCATGTTCTCTGATACCCTAGTAATACATACAGCCCTCCAGCTGCTCGTTTCTCATGAATGACAATGCATGTTACTGCTATAGATTTTCATGTGACTAATTTTTATGTTTATTGTTTTGCACATTTTGTAATGAAAAAAAAATCATATCCTATGTATTGAGATGGGACTTTCTATATATTATTGTCATTGCTTCCCTCAAAATTAGTCCCTTTCAAGACAAACAAGTGAAATTATAAGAACACTTTTCTTTAAACAGGAAAGTATACATTTTCATGTGTCACTTTAACACTGTGCCTGACTTTCTATTTCTTACTGTATCTTATCGTGACTGCCCCCCCCACACACATACACCCAACAACTTTACAAAGGTGTAATTGACAAAGGCAACATGTAAATATTTTGGTGGTAGGTGATCAACATAACAATTCGGATAATGCTTGAGCTGCCTAAATCCCATATTGGAGTGCTTGAGTTCGTGTCCCAGCTCAGCTGCCAATTCTAGCTTCCTAATAATGTGCACCAGGAGATAATCTTTGATGGCTAAAATACTTCAGTTCTCACAATGCAAGAGGCAGATCAAGATGAAATCGCAGGCTTCTGGATTCTGTCTTGCCCAGTTCTGGCTGTTGTGGGCATCAGAGAATGAACCGGAAGGAGTAAAATTTCTCCTTTTATCATCTGAAAAAAAAAAAAAACCCTTTCCATATTCTAAAGATACATACATTTAAAATATACAATCTAATGACTTGATACACATACACATTGTAAATGATTATAGCACTCAAACTAATATCCATTATTTCACATAGTTTCATGCTTATTTGTGGTGAGACCATTTAAGGTCAACTTTCTTAGGACATTTCTTTCTAAAAAAATATTAACAAGATTTACATGGAGTACTTTTATTATTATTTTCTATAATGATTTAAAAGAGTGACATTCTGCATTTAATTCCAGAAGCAGTTATCTGAAAGCCATTCAAAATATTCTTAAGTGCATATTGAACTTTTTGCTAAAGTAAAAAAAAAAGAAAAAAATGAATAGAATCATGTTTTTATTATCCATTGTAGAAAAACAGCCATGTTCATTTGCTCATTTCTGTTTCCCCAGTCTTTTATTTCGTCTGTAAGTATGCCCTTTTCTTCTGTGGAGAACATCTGTTTCACAGAAAAATTATCATCAAATCTATAACTGTACTTAGAATATTTGTTTCTATCTAATTTCATATATTTAATTGGAGCCCATACTTTCCATACTTAATACTCAGTTCTTTCCAAAGACAATTCTCTCATTTCTTATTTCTACAATGAATTTTTTGTTATTTTTTTTAGGCAAGGCATTAAAGTAATCTGTTTAGGAAGCCTAATTTGTTGGTTTAAATGTCTGATTTTGTCATTCTTCTGTGTAGATGGCTCCAGCTGTTTTCTAGCAGGTTCAGAGTAAAGCCATTCTTTACAGTTCCCTGCAAGGCCCTAAAAAATATTACTTCCTCATCCCTGACCTCATGACCTTCCACTTCCTTGTAGGGCTGGGCTGCCACACTGATTTAGTTGGTTTTTTTTTTTTTTTGAATATAACACTTCTATTACTGGACATCACTTGTTTGTCTACTGTCTATCTCGCTCCACTAGAAGTAGAAGCATGAGAGCAGTGACATTTACTGTCATCTGCAAAGTACTTGGCTCATGGTGCACTCTTGATAAAGACAACATCTGCATAAAAGACAGGAAGACAATAAAGTGCACACATATTTTCTGAATGAAAAGATGAATGAACTACTTTTTGTAGTCAGCCAACTGCAAAAATTTGGGGCAAATGTCTTTAATAATCATTAACAATGTTGTAACTCTGCCTAGACCAGCCACCATGCCGGTGCTGAGTCTCTTAGTTTTTCAAATTCTGAGTCATTCTGCTGACAATGATAAGTTTCGCATATCTCTTGTTTGTACATGTCCGTAAACGCACAAGTATATTGTACATCCAGAGACTCACACACTATTCTTACATTCATCTTCCCTTTTCTGAATGAAGACAACTTAAGGTGAGTTTATTGCTTTCCTGCTAGTTCCAAAGTTGTCTTGTCCTTTCTCAGAAAGAATAGCATTAAGTAGCCCATCATGCCTTCCATTAGTTTGATCTGCTCTTCATTATATATGGTAGGATTTTTCTTGAACTTTTAACAAGTAGCATCTGTGCATTTAATAAAATCAGAAATAATAAATGCCAGCTATAATATGTACAGGGCCTTGTTTATTTCAATAGTGAAATAGAGGAGTGAGGGTAGGGCAGCATTGATCTAAATTCACCACTTTACACAAATTTTATTCGTATTTTTAGAATATGTATATGTATTCATTGAAAGACAATGCAAGATGGCTTTGTACATCATGTCCTTGACATTTTTTATTCATCTTTCTTAATTGCATCAAATCTGTTAACAATTATCCATTTAGTAATGCACAGTGAATCTACGGTAATGCTCTCCACCATTGGCACAGTCTATAGCAAACAGCTTATATTCAGTAAGAGGACACATGCAACATTGTGTTTCCATAGGCTGGGACCATGCCCAAAGGAACCTGGAGACAAATGGAAAAACAGTGATCTCCAAATAGTCATAAATCACTAATGTGATATAGAACTATGCAAAAACCACTCTCTCCAGGAAACAAGTAGATATTTTATTTCTTTAAACATTTTAGGTTTGCCATTAGTATGAAATAGATATTAAGATTTATGTAGGGCCTGGCGCGGTAGCCAAGTGGCTAAAGTCTTTGCCTTGCACACACCGGGATCCCATACGGGCACCAGTTGTTATCCAGTAGCCCTGCTCCCCATCCAGCTCCATGCTGGTGGCCTGGGAAAGCAGAAGTAGACAGCCCAAAGCCTTAGAGACCTGCACCCATGTACGAGACCCGGAAGAACCTCGTGGTTCCTGGCTTCAGATCAACTCAATTCCAGCCATTGTGGCCACCTGGGGAGTGAATCAATGTATGGAAGGTCTTCTTCTCTGTCTTCACTCCTCTCTTTGTACCTGAATTTCCAATAAAAATAAATAAAATGATTTACATAAACATCACAGAAACTGTGACCCTCTAACTTGCTAAGCCTTACTTGAATTTTTTAAATGGACTAGCCAAACCTAAGTACAAATATGATTTTCTCATTCTTTTCAAGTCATTACTTGGGTATCTCCTTGTATCAATTTCAGTCAACACGTTCTATGGTGTTTACTTTCAATGAAAAACAAAACTCCTGGATCTTTATATGCATATAAGCAGTGATTAGACAGACCTCCTAAAATTAACAGCACATACCTATTTAAAAAAATAACTTTGATAATTTATTTGCTTGCTATAAAATGTGCTTGTGTGAGAAAAAACTCCTAGAAAAAGACACCATTCCGAATGAATCTCGGATTCATTTGTTTGCTATGTGATGAAGCCATTTCAGAACCAGAATGGCAGTTAAATAACAAAGAGCCACTCAGCGATTTTTCCTTTTTCCTTTCTTTTTTAAACATCCAGATAGATTGAAATTCAGCGCATACAGAGGATCCTTTGGGCCAACTCATCTTTCATAGACTCTGTTTTAGGTTAATTTAATCCACTTCAACATATCAGAATCCAACCCTACTCATTTTGCTGTAATGCATATATCAGTGATCGTATGCTTGGAAAGTGCCGATTGCTGTTGTTGAACTTAGGTTTCCTGTGCCAGCTTGAGCATTGATTCTCTTGGATTAATGACTCTTTGCTGTCTTCTGCATTCATGTCCCACTTCATTCCTAGATTATACCTACTTGATTTACAATTTTAATGTACCAGGATACTCAGATGTTAAATTCAAATGTTATCACATTGAGATGGACATTTTGGAAGGTTACACAAATTCTTATGTAGCTTCTTCAATAAAGAAAAAGTTAGTAAATAAATAATGAACATCAGTTGGACCACAACAAGCTTTAGTACTGAATATAGAAATTAACCTGATATTACCTTAGTTTCCAAGGAAATAACATTTTAGAAGAGAGGATGAACTCTCTACATCTGTATTATAAATATACTAATCAAAGTGTGAAGTTCAGAGAAGTAAAAACATATAGCTGAAAATGTGGGTTGTAGACCATAACTATGGTGAAGTTTGTTAATTCATTATATGGGACTCTTTTTTTTTTTAAGATTTATTCATTTGTATTATAGCCAGATATACACAGAGGAGGAGAGACAGAGAGAAAGATCTTCCGTCCGATGATTCACTCCCCAAGTGAGCCGCAACGGGCTGGTACGCGCCAATCCGATGCCGGGAACCTGGAACCTCTTCCGGGTCTCCCACATGGGTGCAGGGTCCCAATGCATTGGGCCGTCCTCTCCTGCTTTCCCAGGCCACAAGCAGAGAGCTGGATGGGAAGTGGAGCTGCCAGGATTAGAACCAGCGCCCATATGGGATCCCGGGGCTTTCAAGGCAAGGACTTTAGCCGCTAGGCCATGCCGGCGGGCCCTATATGGGACTCTTGTATCCTGTATCCAAGTGCTGGTGCAAGGCCTGGCAGGTCCATGGTCAACTAAACTTCTGGCTCCAACGGGAAGCCCATGCTCCAGGGAAGCAGTCGGCGATGGCTCAAATGCTTAATTGCTGCCAACCACATGAGAGATTTAGAAACACTTCTAGACTTTCAGCTTGAGGCTGGCCCAGTCCTGGGATTAGCAGGTTTGGAGGCAGGATTAATCTTACCTCTGACTTCCTCTGCCACTTGTGACTCAAATTATTAAACAAATAAACTATCACTAAAACAGTGTCTATTGCCATGCTTGGAAATCACATAAACATAAAGTCTTTTCTGACTTTGTGGTTTCATTGTTTCAGTGTGGTATAATAGAAAGTAGAAACTCATTCTATATCCTAGTTCAATGACCTTTGAAAACCATCCAATAGCTTGATACAATAACTAATTTACAATTTTTCCCTGTAGCTTAAGTAGCAACTCCTTTAACATATTCACCTCAATCTAGTGCACTCTTCTTAATTCACCTTCTGTATGATAATTCTAATTGAGAAATTGAATGAGATTTCTTTTCTTTTTACCTTACTGAATGTCAAAATCAAAACAACCCTGAAATTTCAGAACTTGTTACTATTAAATGAGGACATACCTAATTTTAATAAACCAAAATATGAATTGCATTGGTTTAAACTGCTTGTATTTTAGAGTTTCTTTGGAAGTTTCTGAAGGTTTAGCTTACACATAGCCACAAAGCAATCTGTTCACTGAAGTTACCACAGGAAATACGACATGTCTGGCTGCTTATTCTTTGCTCTGACTTCCATTTATTTATGTCTACTTCAAGTGAGACTAGGAGAAACTTGTTCAAGATTTAGTTTATTTTTATTGAAAAGTGAGATATACAGAGAGGAGGAGAGACAGACAGGAAGATCTTCCATCTGATTATTCACTCCCCAAATGACCGCAATGGCCAGAACTATGCCAATCTGAAGCCAGGAGCCAGGAGCTTCTTCCAGGTCTCCCACATGGGTGCAGGGTCCCAAGACTTTGGGTCATCCTTGGCTGCTTTCCCAGGTCACAAGCAAGGAGGTGGATGGGAAGCGGGGCAGCAGAGATTAAAACTGGCGCCCATATGTGATCCCGGCCCATCAAGGCGATGATATATCTGTAGGCCACTGTCTGAGACTGGGAGATACCTTACAAAGATATATACAACTAAAAAGAGATAATTGTTTATAGTAAGAATGTTACATTTATGTATTTACAACATTTAGGAAGCTAGAACATGTCTAAATTCCCCCACAGAAATGCCAAATTGTCTTTATTAAGTTGTTATCTGGAAATTGAAGTGGCTTTGTGTGTGGATTTTTAGTTTACATTTAATTGTGTATCTACTCTTTCTGTCACTCCCTTCCTAAGAGTTTAATAATTTTTTTGTAAAAATAAATGCTACAGTTCTTCAGTCTTCTAACACTAGAAGCTCAAAACAGTGGAAATGAATGATGCCTGTCATAGAATCTTTATAATTTCTTTATTTTTCCTTTTGTCACATTATCACATCCAACTCTTTCCTCTTCTACCAATTATATACAGATAGTCCTAACTAGTTGAGAAACCAAGAGTAAAAGTTTACTCTGATTGATGTGGAAGAAGTCATTGAAACAAAAATCAGAATCTTCTTGGAAAATTATAAGGAATTGTTATATTTGCAAAAGTTTCTTGACATGCTCTTCATAGATATCAAGGTCATTGTATTTATAGCAATGGCTACTCTTTTCACAGTCAGTAAAATAGAATTCACATATCTGAAACCAATTGGGATAGTTGTACAACCACAAATAACCTTATTTGTCAAAGTGAAACTCAAATGTGTCTTGAAGTATGAAGTAACAAGTATTTAATATAGAACAAGCTTTTGAAAAGAAAGAAAATAATCGCATGGCTTCACATAACAGGATTTTTTTTTGCTCATGTAAATTTTAAAACAAATACTTCTAAAAGACTAAAGAACAGAAGTTCTCCTCTCATATGATCTCTGACCTCATTCAATCTTCAAATCTGTGATCTAGAGTATGTTCTATGGTTGGAAGGCATAGAGCTGTTTTATTGCAGTGAAGAAGTAAATAAAGACACCCTTTTCTATTCATCTACTCACTGGTCCTCACTCCCTTCACTTCTTGTTCTATGAAATATTTATTGAGCTTCTGAAGTATGCCTTGCATGGTGCTAGATACTGGTGAGGAAAGCTTTAAAAAGATTTAAAAAACGGGGTTCTCACTGAGTTTGTACTGTAGAAGATACAACAGACATAAAACAAGCAATTTTCAAATTACTTAAAGATTAAATAATTTATTTTCTGATAATAATCATTATGAAAAGTATATATACATCCAAAAAGATATATAAACTTCTCTTAGGAAAAGACATCTGCATTGGAGTAACAGAAAATGTTTGAATCTTGATTTCTTTTGGCTCTGTAAAGAGCACCCTAGGGAACAGCAAGTGAAGGATCAAATATTTGGGAACCTGCCACACATGTAGAGATCCAGATAGAATTCTGGATTCCTAAGGTCTGCCTGGCACAGTGCCAGCTGTTGGGGGGCATTTAGGTGGGAGAGAAATTCATTAGTTGATAATTAGTAATTGGGAAATATCTATCTCTCTCAGTGTATGTCTTTCAAATTCCGAAACTAAAATAAAATCAGTTAAGAAAGGGAATAATAGAAATAAAGCCCAAGCATAGAGAATATGCATGCAGCATAATATCTCTAAAATCTAGTGAAATAAGGTAGAGGTCACTCACAAAATGATAGCATAAATAAAGACAAGGATACAAAGCATTGGAAGTTTTGCTTTATTCTGAATTCAGTCAGACACAACAAAAGACTTACAGATAGGGACTTAAAGAAATTTAGAAGTAATTAGTTGACTGCTATGCAGAAGAGGAAGTGATGTGTGTGGAAATGGAACTTTGAAATGTGTGTATGTGTGCGTGCCCGTGCACAACAGGTTCTGTGGTAGGTGAGAAAAGTCTTAAACAAGAACAAATATTCACATGCTAATTGCTATTTTGGCACCATATCAGCTCATCTAGAAAAATATCATTAATGGTCAAGATCTGGTTTCTTTTGAAAGTTATGGGAGAGTGTGATAAAATAATCATGCCAGGGTAGCACTACAGAACCAGAATTGTCCAGTTTAAATCAACATCGTTCACAGCAGATAGCTGAAAATAAACACAAGTGGTGTTTAAAGCAAGGGAATAGAGAAACAGTAGTTAGTAAGGAAGAAAGAAAATCAAAGAGACATAGTGTTACAGAAGCCAAATATTACTGAGAGGTCAGCCCTATCATTTTCCCATTGTTTAACTATGTATGTTTACTTTATCTCATACATTTTTCTGTATGATTCTTATTATCATTAAAATACTATGATGTCATATCTGTCTCTCCATTCATCAGTGGAGTGCCTGACACGTGGCTAGCAACCAACGAATATTACTCAATAAGTGGAAGACAGATGATGAAAGTCAAACATACCTATGAAAATTAGCAAAAGAGAGATCTTTAGCATTTTCTTTTCCGAGAACTGTTTTTGGTGGAATATGCAATTCTTCCTTGAAGAGTGAATGGGAGGGCGAGGTGCAGTGGCCATGCATCCCAAGTCCTCACCTTGAACGCGCCAGCATCCCATATGGGTGCTGGTTCTAAAGAAGATCTTCTGTCCGATGATTCACTCCCCAAGTGACTGCAATGGCCGGTGCTGTGCCGATCTGAAGCCGGGAACCTGGAACTTTCTTCTAGGTGTCCAAGCAGGTGCAGGGTCCCAAGGCTTTGGGCTTTTCTTGACTGCTTTCCCAAATAACGCCACAAACAGGGAGCTATATATCTGACTTTGCAATAAACATAAATAAATCTTTTTTTTTTTTTTAAGTAAACGGGAAAAAGAAAGGGAAGACAGTAAAAACCTACAGTATATTCAAGGAATTTGGCTGTTAGCTATTGGCTAAACAGATACCTGTTTTAAGCAGGTTTATTGTTCTGTTGGGTCCCAGGAAAAGGTCAGCTTGTGTTAATTTCCGATTTCAGTAGACAAGGCTATACATGCCTCATTTATAAGATTTTAAGTGATCATGAGGTGTCCCTATTACTGTATATCTTATCTACTGTATAATGCTTTCCTAGGATTTGCATTTTTCTTGAGTTCCCTCATTGAATAGTTGCCATATTTGAGCTGAGGAATATAATCAATGATTTCTTCTATGTCAAAATGCCACCTTTAAGACAAATGTTTTAAGGACTGTACTTTCCATGTCTATTCTACTTGGCAGTTCTGCAACTGATTGGGGCTGATGCTGTGGCATACTAAATAATAGCCATCACCTATGATAACAGTATCCCATATGGACTCCAGTTCGTGCCCTGGTTGTTCCAGTTCTGATTTAGCTCCATGCTAATACACTTCAGAAAGCAAAGGAAGATGACCTAAGACCTTGGGCCCCCTCAACCAGCATAGGAATCTGGAAGAAACTCTCACTCCTATCTTCAAACCTCTCTCTCTCTCTCTCTCTCTCTCTCTCTCTCTCTCTCTATATATATATATATATATATATATATATATATATATATATAATGCCTTCTTTCAAAAATATTTCTGCAACTTCAAATCAGAAAAACCAACAGAAAATTTTATGATTTCATGGGCCATTTGTCAGATCAGGAAGTGTGTTTATTTCCAGCGTGCTTTCTCCTGGCATTTTAGAGGGTAAGCTAACTATACCCCAATACTTTTTTACCACAATATCATCATTACTGAATACAATTTATTTTGTATTATTTATTGTCTATCTGAAGCACTGAATAATCCATTTATTTTTGAATTTATGGTTGGAAAAATTATATCTATAGAAACATGTTAACATACCTTCTTTCTTCTATAAAATGGGATTTTTTTGGTTCTAACCATGTCTCCTGTCTTCAATGGCTATCAGGAAGCACAACTGAATTTGTAGTCATCATAATTTTATTTTTCAATTTCCCTTTCTATATTACCATTTTATTATAGGGTTTCTTTTGTGGAATTTTTCTAGGCCTTAAATGGAAACAGAATGGAATTCCATATCAATATTATTCAATTTCTTATGTCCCTCCCTCCCATCAAGTAAGATTATAAAGTTACTGCTGCTAAGAAAAATAAAGTGATAGACAAGAAACGTGCATAACAAGAATGGTGCTGAAATGCATTAAACATACAGATATGTACATAGGCATATGCATGTATTTGTGATGCAAAGGAAATGTAAAGTTTTCAAGTCATCTCCTGTTCCTGGACAACACCTCAAGCTACTTGGAGGCAATGCTATAAAACTCCCAAGCTGGGTCTAACCACTCAATGCACAGAAAATCATTCACTAATATTGGGATTTTGGAAGAAAGAAGAAATTTATTGCAAAACCAGAGCAAGGAACTGAGCAGCTACTGTTTAATTCCCAGGCTCCCTGAGGGGTTGGGGGTACTTTTTTCTTAGGATTTATTTATTTGTGTTGGAAAGGAAGATTTACATAGAGGAGAGACACAGAGGTGTCTGCAAAGGCCAGATCTGAGCCAATCCGAAGCCAGGATCCAGGAGCTTCTTCCAGTTCTCCCAAGGCGGAAAAAGGTCCAAGGTTCCACCACTTTGGATCATTCTCCATTGCTTTCCCAAGCCACAAGCCGGGAGCTGGATGGAAAGTAGACCAGCCTGGGCCCGGCGGCATGGCCTAGTGGCTTAAGTCCTCGCCTTGAAAGCCCTGGGATCCCGTATGGGCGCCGGTTCTAATCCCGGCAGCTCCACTTCCCAGCCAGCTCCCTGCTTGTGGCCTGGGAAAGCAGTTGAGGACGGCCCAATGCATTGGGACACTGCACCCATGTGGGAGACCGGGAAGAGGTTCCTGGTTCCCAGCTTCGGATCGGCGCAGCACTGGCCGTTGCGGCTCACTTGGGGAGTGAATCATCAGATGGAAGATCTTTCTCTCTGTCTCTCCTCCTCTCTGTATATCTGACTTTGTAATAAAATAAATAAATCTTAAAAAAAAAAAGAAGAAAAGAAAAAGAAAGTAGACCAGCCTGATGTGAACCAGGGTCCTTATGGGATCCTGGTGCTTGAAGGTGAAGGATTAGCCAATTGAACCATTGCACTGAGGTGGGTTGAATGTTTTTACAGAATGAAATGGGGACTGAAAGTTTCGTGATCAGCTCATGCTCAAGTTCCTGATTGGATAGTGAGGCTTATGAGCTTCCTTTGGTCAGTGATGCTGGGCTCTTTGGGAAATTCATGACGGACAGTTGGGCTTCAATTGGTCTGGGAACTGTTACCTGAAGGCAGCAGTTCACTTTGCCAGACCTGGGATTCTCCTACAGAAGTCACTCCTGGACACAATAATCATTGATCATCGAAATTCTTATCCGTTGAAGAAATAAACAACTCCTGGAGTCTGGTAATTATACCCTTGTAAGGCCAACTGGATAACTCACTTAAGTCAAAGGATTTTTTTTTTTTAAAGATTTATTTATTTTTATTACAAAGTCAGATATACTGAGAGGAGGAGAGACAGAGAGGAAGTGGAGCTGCCGGGATTAGAACCAGCGGCCATATGGGATCAAGGCGAGGACCTTAGCCACTAGGCCACGCTGCCAAGCCCAAAGGATTTCTTTTGATGAAGTGTAGGTAAAGACACCTGGTGCTAAGGGAGACCAGAGAGAGGCTGAGTCCTGCTTTCGCATTATGGACATTTGGTTTTACTTCTAATTAAATATTTGTTTCCTTGGGAACAACTACCTATGTTTACAGAAAGCTTTTGCTTGCAATCATCTCTCATATCAGTTCTGCTATTGAAACCTCCAGTTTGTGTCTAACAAATGCATTTCAAAACAAACAAAAATAAACAAATCCAAATACCAACAGAAATAGAAGGGCCATATGGCACTTCTAAATGGCTATACAAATGAAAACACAATCATATACCTACAAATGATTAAGTGATTTCCACTAAATAAGGGAAATCTCAATCTGTAAGAAATAAATTCTAGTATAATATGCCAATATATAAATATGAAAATAAGTACTTTCTAGTTTTGAGGAATGTACCAGGGTCCTAATATATTTTGCTGCTTATGCCAATAAAAATTATTGCCTTACCCATATACCAACTTATTTTAATTCCAATGGCAACATGATATTCTATTTCATTGTTAAATATTTGTGTGTATGTGTGTGTGTGTTTTGATGCTTTTAGGCTGACTCATCAAAAAGGGTCTTTCAGTGTTAAAGTTTACCATTGTTCATAATAATGAGATATTTTGCAAAAGAAAGCATTCAGTATTTTTTTTTCATTTTATTCTTAGATCATTAACAAAAATGTCAAGTTCCTTAGCTCTTTATATCAACTGTCTATCATGTCATTCACCAAAGGTCTACATTTGATATTGTCTAGCAAGATTGCTTTCAATAAGTACTTTAGCATTTTGCAAACAACTAATTAACCTTTTGAACTCCATTAAGAAATAATGAGGAGGAAGAAAATTACTGAGACAGGAATTTGGTCAGCAGGTTAAAGCAAATACATTATTATTAGGAAAGAAAAAACTCTCTAATCATTTTAATGATTGCTGCTGATCAGTGTAACTGTGCTACATCATTTGTTTACAGTAACTTACATCTGGATGAGAGGGCTGCAACCAATGGCTGAGTCACTGACTCTGCATTAACCCAGAGGACAATGGCTGCTTCAAAACACTGGTATCAATCCTTATTGCATTAGGAGAGGCTACAAAGTACACTTGCGGATGTTCACAGAACACTTGACAGTCTGCAGAGGGCTGTCACCTACATCAATACATTTGTTTTTTAAAACAATGCTGAGAGGCAGATGGCTTAATATTATGATCTCCATTTCAGAGAGCAATAATTTAAAGTGCCAGATGAATAAATGGCTTCTCAAGTATCACACAGCTAGTAAGTGTTGGAGCCCATATTCCACCACAGCACCTTTGCCAATGACACAACATGATAGGCATGTAGAGCACCTGAGGAGTCACTCTCTACCAAGAAAATCACTTTTCCTTTTTGAGATTCAGCTATATTGTGTCTAGCTATAATTAAGTGATGACATTAGGGAAATGCTGATGACCTGTTTAGCTTTATGGTCTGCAAATTTATACAATCTTGGCTTCTCCAAATTCACCACTGTTTAAAAATTAGTACTTAACTTGTTCTTCCCCTCCCTGGAAAGTGGTGTTTTGTCAACATGAGTGACCTGCTACTTGTCCTCTTTTTTGGGACAAATGCAGTGTCTAAGCACATTACTACAAAAATTATGAGGAATCATTAAGAAAAGATAGCTATATACTGAAAATCAACTATCTAGAGAAACATTCTCAGAATTGAGACAGAAACATCTCCGAATTGAGGAGAAAAGGGATGAAAATTTTATATATATATATATATATATATATATATATATTTTCTCTAGTTAGAGAAGCCGAATAAAATGAGACGGTTCCAAATTTCTTTTGGTCCTGATTAGTTATGTATTCTTGAGAGATTAGGAGAGAAAATATACTGAAAAGAGAGGGAGAGATAGGACTAGGAAAGGTGAGAAAAAATTCATATGTGTAGTATAAAAACAAGCTGAAATTAAGAGAAAAAGTGCTGTGCTGTGGAAGAGGTAGAAGACTCATTTAGAATGGACCAGCAAAGCAGAAACAGCAAGCAAAAATAGCTACCCAAACTCTACTAAGATAAGAAATAAGAATTTGAGAAAGAGAGCAGAAAGCCTTTACTCATTCTAGAGATAAAAAATGGAGGAATAGGAAAATTTTAGTAAGGTTTCCAGATTTAGCAAATTAATGTTTAGGATGATCAGTTAAATCTGATTTTCACATAAGAGAATTTAGTTTCATTAAATATTTTAATATAGTTATATTCAAAAATAATTGCTGTATATCTGAAATTGGAGTTCATCTGGGTACCTCATTTTTTCTTCTAACAGTCCTATTTGCAGAACAGATCTTATTCAAGGCTTCTGATGGGAGAACTTAAAGTGGTTCCAAGAATATGGTTGCAAATCAGAGCAACATGCTCAGGTGAAAACTCTTCTGGGGAACTTTGAGAATAGGCAGTGTAAGTACAGTGCTTTTCAGTCTCCAGCTTGAAATTTCGACACATACAAACCTTGGGGATATGCTCTCAACTATGTAAGTCTTGAATTGCAATTTTGTAAAACATTAGTGAGACTACAGCTATCCAAATTATATATATATATATATATATATATATATATATATATATATATATATACACATACATACATATGTGTGTGTGTGAAATTAGTCATCGCACAGGATAATCATTCAATACATTTTGAGTATCATTACTTACCTATTGTATGATATTCCTTTGCTGTGTGTAATATCTAGGCATTATTACTGGAGCAAATTTAATGGTTTCCTACAATTACCGGTAGTAATGTAGGCAGATTCCAAAAGCTGGGAATTGAAAATCAGTGAATTTGATATTTTATGATAATTTAGTTATTATTTATTTCTTTACTCTATTTATTAATATGGCCATTTATTTACACATCAATTCAACAAGTATTGCTTAACTAATTAGTGTGGTCTCTCATATATAATGATTTGTAAATTTTAGTCTTTTTTGGAATAATTGATTATTACAATCCATGTTAAATGTATAAAAGGCATTGGCTAAGGTAGAGGGAGCAAGGTTTATAGCCAAGTTAGGAGAGACTGGAATGTATTATTTTAACTGAGCATAAATAAAAGTAAGCTGAATTTTAAAAGGAAGAACATTACAAGAACAAAAAAATATATATGGCAAAATGTCTCGATTGGGAAATGACTAATTACTGTCAAGAACCCCAGTCTGGAGAAAGTGAAAAAAGCAATTGGGAAATTCCATAGAATTAAGCTGTAAAAAGTAGTAATGGCAGTTCATGAGTACCCAATAGTTGTTAAGATTTCAAGATATTCTGCCAAAGAAAGAATAAAAAATAAGCAGAAAAATAGTGTGATCCATCTTTTGTTTCCAAATGTTCCTTGAGCTGAAGGGAAGGTGATGGTGTGCATTGCATCTATGGCATCTGATTTATATTTCTTATGACATTGAATATATTAATATTTTATAGCTTTTTTTGATAGACATTTTTCTGTTTTTATTTATTATTATTATTAATTTGAGAACTGTTAAAGGCTTTTGCTCATTTGTCTATGGAATTGTTTTTGGGTTGAATTTTCTGAGTTGCTTATATTTTTCTGGATATATTCTTTCTTCATTTTTTCATATTTTTTATTATTATCATTTTATGATACAGTTCCATAGGCCCTGGGATTTCTGCTACATCCTCCCCAAACCTTCCCCCACCCCACGAACACACACACAGTGAATTCTCCCATATCATTACAACAGTATAGTTCCTCAGAAACAGTCATAAGTCCACCATTGTGGGTATGGACAAAGGCAGGGAGTCCAGAATCTCACTGTCAAAACATACCCAACAGTTTCAGTGGGAGTCCATCCTTGGTCTGTGAGTAGAGATGCACACTGCACTGAATCCTCACACCTGGACATATCAGTCTGTACTGCACAGTCACTATAAATCCCCCCAAGTGATAAACCGTAACAAAATTAACAACAAGAAAACCAGAAATTTACAATGCCATGAAGTTAAACAACATGCCACTGGATATGATAGTCTCCATTACACAGTTACTACACATTACCTTAAAGGAAAAGCAACAAAAGAGAATCAACAACAGGAAGAAAAATAGAAATTTATAATGTCATGAAGTTAGACAACATGCTACTGAACGACTAATATGTCGTTGAAGAGTTGAAAATGAAAATCAAGAACCTTCTTGAAGAAAATGATTCTTTTGCATGATCTATGAGTCAAGAAGAAGTTAATGAGAAAAAGTGTTTTGAAGAAATGAAACTAAAACCAAAAGCATAAAAATATGGGATGTAGTTGTCACTGATCTTTCTTGGTGAGGTGTATCTCCTGTAGGCAACAAATAAATGGGCTTTGTGTTTGTAATCCAGTCTATAAACAAATGACATCTGATTGATGAATTGAAGCCAATTACATTCAGGGTTAGTATAAGTAAGTACTAATTTTGTCCTGTAATTTAGCAATGGATTGTTAATCGATTTAGTCTTCTGTTGTTATTTTTACTGGGATGTTCACATTTGCCTTTGGTTTTTGATGGGTGCTATTCCTCTTCTCTGGTAAGAGAACATCTTTACGTATCCTTTGTATAGCAGGTTTGAAAGGAGTGTATACTTTTAACTTTACTACGGAAGAATCTTATTTTATTTTCAAAGGCAAAGGAAAATTTTGTTGAGTATGTCATTCTGGGCCAACGATTTCCTGCTTTTTTGAATCTGGAATATGTTGCCTCATTCTCTTCTGGCCTTAGAGTTTCCTATGAGAGATCAGGTGTGAATTTACTTGCATTTCCTTTATATTTCAATTGTTTTTTTTTTTTTCATGAGGACATAGAAGGATCTTTTCATTTTGTTCGATTTGTGAGAGCTTGATTATCATGTGTAACGGTGAAAATCACTTTTGGTGAACCATAGTGGGAGTTCTGTGCCCGTCCTGAATTTTTCCCAATTCTTTTTTCAGATTATGGAGATTTTTCTTTTTATTATTTCATTAAATACATTTTAAACCCAACTTCTCCTCCTGCAGCTTCTGGAAATTCCATAACTATTATAGCCATTTAATACTGTCTCAATTCTTGAATACATTTTTTAGCTTGACCCAGCTCTGCTTCCAGGTTGTTTCACCATTGTGACATGAAATATCTTTCAATTCTGAGATTCTTTTTTCTGCCTCCTTCATTCTACTATTGAGACTTTCCATTGATTTTTTTTGTCAGTACTAGGCACCATAAAATGTAAACACAATTATTGTCATTAACCTTGACATACCTTCAAGGGTTCTAAGTGGGTTTGTTTTTGTTACCCTGTTTGCATATAGTGAAGGAAAAGTCTGTTAGCACTATGTACATACAAAGATCCAAATTGTAAGAGGCAGATAAAATTTTAATCCTTTAAACAGTCACTAAATTGTTTTGTAGTAACATCCAGGTTTATCTTCCTTTCACTTAACCATGTTCCCTGTTAAACACATCAGGATAATACACAGTGAAGTAAAACGATGAAATAAGAGAATTTTGTTACACTAGAAAACACTGCTCAGTGATACATTTACATTCTATTCGTATGATGAAACATTTGATCATACAGTACCTTCCTATAGGATTACTGGCTAATTTAGGGGTTGGGTTTATACTCCACTGAATTTTTAATTTGCTTTCTATTGCATCCTTCATTTCCAATAATTCAGATTGATTTTTTAAAGTGTTGCTATTTCCATTGTGACATATTCCTTAAATTCTTGCATGTGCTTCTTATGGTTGATAAGAAGCTTTATAACAAGTATTTTGAATTCTTTATCCCCAGGTTTTCCAATGTCTTCCTCAGGTGGCTCTGAGGTTGGGAAAGGTTTTTGCTCCTTTTCAGAGGAGTCTTCTGTAATATTAATTGTGCCCTTGTTTCTTTTTTGCTCTTGGTCATTGCACTTCTGGTTAGAAGATTTTTATCCTTAGGGTAGGCGTTTAAGCTGTGTCATCCATAGGTCTACAATTCAATTTTACTTCTTGTGGCTGGTACATGATTTTTTGTTTGCAGTCACTTGTGCCCCTCCCTCTGGAAAATTTTAGATCAGGACTCTGTTCGTTTTCCACCATATTCTCTGGAGCACAAGTTTCTAGTTCACCACTATACCTTCTATGATCCTGTGCTATTGTTTTACCATTGTCCATCCATTTTTCCTACTGTAATGCCCTGAACTCAATGAGTTTGCTCCCAGCTCAGTTCATGTGCAGCTCATTGTTGTCCCTGTCATTTCAAAGCCTTTGTCACACTGTAAAAAATGGTGCCTGATGTGCTACTGCTGGAGTTCTTGATCTGCTGGCCATTAGGTCTGGGAGCTATCTGCACCTATCTTGGGTGAAACCTGTAGCATGCCATATGGTTGCAATTCACTGAGTCAGAAATGAGTTCACTCCCAGCTCAGCACAAGCACAGCCCTGTCCCATAGTTTTTGCCTCCCTATAAAAGATGGCACCCGACTCAGCTCTACTAGGGTCTGGGCTCTGCTGCTCTGTCTCTGCTCCTGGTAAAATCAAACACATAGGCAGTACAGGCAGTTCTTCATCTGGGCTCACCTCTTGAGTTCTTTCCCATCTGGTTGCTGGTGGAGTTCTGGCCACTGGTGCAATTCAGATTGCTACTGGCTGAATGCCACCTGGGTATCTGGTCACTACAACACCACACTGTTTTCTTTGTTACTTTCCTGTGTCCATCAGTCTCCAGGTGCCCCTTTGCTGCCGGCATGTCCTCTCCTATTTCATGGAATGTGCCTTTTCCGCTTCACCCTGGCTGATGTTTCTCTATCTGTTTAAATGTGTGCTTACCCCATTACACCATCTTGTTTCTCTCTAGTTCTTATTTGCTTAACTTGGAACTTAATATGCTTTCAGTGTAAGAAACCTTTACTCCCTTCAAACAAATCTCTTGTTAGTAGGTACCATCTGGAAAGTCTTGCACAGGCTTATATCTCTAAACCCAGCACACAAATTAAAGCTCCTCTACTATAAAAGCTAAGTACTTGTGAGTTTGCAGAGAACAGATTCTGTGTCTCTCTTACCATATTTCCTAAGTCAAGTAACATTCTTTAAGTTCATTTTTAACCATTTCATTGGACTGACAGTTTTTTTGAAGGCAAATACTAAATGTCATCTTTCAATCTGATGTCTTCATACATAGTATAACCCCTTGTTCATCAAAAATCAAATGAGTAGGTACTTATTCGCTACGAAAATACGAAATAAAAAAAGAACATGAGGAATTGGCATGAGTTATTGAAACTTGCAATACCATCTACTACTGATCATTTTATATTATAATTTCAATATAATCTCTTCAAACTTTTTTATTGTGTTTCATCGATCAACTTTAGCTTTGAGAATGATACTCTGTATTCCTTAAATTACAAGAAAGAATAAATAATTTTCAGAATTCTAAGAATATGATGGGGAAAGTATCATTTCTTTAAAAGAGGTTTTAATTTAAGCCTGAATTGAACCCCTTTTATTCTGATTTTTTTTTTTCAGTTTTCTGACTGGATAGAACAAAGTAAGAGCCTCATTCTTTCTCCTCCACCCACATGCATAAAGTTCAACTTGTGAAGATGGTAAATGAGTACAATAATTCCTTGGGAAACTTTGTTTCCCAGGTTCAATTCCCAAATAAGTAGCTACCATTAATAAGGCGTAAGTTTTGTCAACAATGTAGTGAAATTAAATTGTAATTCTGTAAGACATGATACTAATATTTATGAGGTTATGGGCTTTGTGTGCTTCCACCATTGACTTTGTTTGCTGAATGTCTGCAAAGCTCTTTCTCTCTGTTTCTCTGTCTCTTCTCCATTTTCCACTCTTCATAGCCTAGTTAGAAGGATTTATATAATGAAAGATACATGCAATTATTATTATTTTTCATAGATTATGTCAAGTGATTATTCAACAATGGAAGCTGAAATTCTGGAGGCCAGTGCTTCTGAGTATCAGAAATATGACATTGAAAATATCAGACCTGGTGTGGTAGCATAGAGGCTGAAGTCCTTGCCTTGCATGCGCCAGGATCCTATATGGGTGCAGATTCTAATCCCAGCAGCCCTGCTTCCCATCCAGCTCCCTGCTTGTGGCCAGGGAAAGCAGTCAAGGATAGCCCACAGCCTTATGACTCTGCACCCATGTGGGAGACCCGGAGGAGGCTTCAGGCTCCTGGCTTTGTGTCTGCACAGTTGGGACAGCTCTGGCTGCTTGGGGAGTGAATCAAAAGATGGAAGATCATCCTGTCAATCCTCCTCTGTATATCTGACTTTCAAATAAAAATAAAATAAATCCTTTTTAAAAAGAAAAGGTTTTTAAGAATCCCTTAAACGTACCTCATGCAAATTAAAAATGAGCAATAAAAGCTGAAAGAATGAAAGCTAATGTGGCCTAAAGAGAGTTTCTTTTTTCCTCTATTACAACATCTTGAGCCAGATTCTGCACTTGAGTGTAATGCAAAATGATAGAAGTGTTTTTACCCTCTTGATATATTTGTAAATTAATTTCCACAGTTTGTATCACATATAATGTGCCCATCACATATCACAGCATGGTAACTAATATGCAGAGTACAAAAACACAATGTGTTGGGGAAAAATTTACATTTGTGATGTGTTTATATTTATAGTCCTTGTCTATACAGTCATTTTTCTACTTGCTGTTTTTGAGTTCTTTAGCTAATGGAGGGTTTAGCTTATAACAATCAAATGAACTAATGTATGTCATTGCAAAAACTAAAGGAAGAAATAAAAAAGAAAGGAAGAGAGGGGTAGCCACCCGGATGAGAGGAAGAGGGAAGAATCATTATTCTCTTAATTATGTATACATAAAAGCATGAAATCTGTTCACCTTACTTAAATTTAAATTTTAAATGTGTATTTTTATTTAAATGTTAATTGCTGTCAGTGTGAGAGAATGCTCCATTAATCTGTTCATAGGCCCACTTATTTATCTGGCCAGCATTTTCTTTTTCTGTTAAATTAAGATACAGTATACTTTACTACCTGAAAAATATTTCATAATTTGGTGTAAAATGTGTGGGAGAATAACCATAAAGAAGGGTAGAAGCACATTGAGAGTGTGACGGAGAAGTTCACTTGACTTTAAGGTCTTGATTTTGGATTTCCCTGGTTCCATTGGGAGAGGGCAGCAGTGAAGTTGTATGGCTGGAAGCATTACCACTAGTGCATATGTTACTGTGAGCATAGCTTTCAGACTGCAGGTACAGAATGCAGTTTCAAGGGTCTTCTAGTCCATTCAGGAGTCTATAATAAAATACCATATGCTGGGTTAAAGTTTAGCTCCAAAAGTATTATTCTTGGTTATGAAAGCTTAGAAATCAAAGACCAAAGAAGATGTTGTGTTTGGTGAAGTCCCATTTTCTGGTTCAGATTATGTGCTCTTTTGGGATCCTGATAGGGAAGAAGGGGTGCGCTTTCTCTCTTTAGTCTTTTCCCTGAGGGTGCAAATCCCACTTAGGAGTGTTCTGCCTCCATTGCCTAGTCATCTCCCAAAGACATTTAAACCTAAAATTAACATTGGAAGTATATAAATAGTCCAACCACAGTATAGAATATCCCAGAGAAAGAATGACTCAAATGGTTTCAGTTAAAGTAAACAGAAGTGGGAAGATAAATAAAGGCAAAATCCTAAAGTTCTAGACTTGTATACCCATCCAGAAGTGTTTGCCAGACTGAAGAAGTGAAAAGCCTTTTGAGCACATGTGATGCAGCATCTACCCCGAAGGCAAGCATACGTTGAGATGGGTCTGATGATCAGACGAACAGTAACCTATTTTGTAACCGTTATTGTTCCCGCAAAAATCTCAAATTTAGCGTGTATTACAATGAGCTTCATGTACCATTTGTCTACTCCATTTCAACAAAGTCTAGCATCTTCAAAATCAGCACATCTCAGTTTTTCCGCACCTGGTAGAGTGTCAGAAACTTTGGAAGAAACACATAGATGAGGATTAAACCTTTTCTTAATGTATTATCCTCTCTTTTTTTCAGTAAAACAATTCTTCTTATAACCCCCTCCATTAAACTATTATTTCTTGTAAGTCAGAAACTACTTCTGACATGTAGTAGGCACTAGGCTCACAATTTCAAAGGAAACACTTTCAATTTTTCCCCACCTCACCTTACCCCACCTTCATTCTTAGAGTTTCTCTATGTTAAAACAAATTGGCAAGTCACATTTCATCTTTGAGATCTATGTGGTTTAGGTTTGCAGATAATATATAGCCTTCACATTCTCCAATTACTCCAACCCAAAATTGTTTGAAGTTTTCTAGCAACTTTACATTTCTGCTGTACATAGTGAATGGTTTTTTTTTTTTAAGTACAGCATGCTTTTCAATGTTTGTTTTTTTTTTTTTTACCACTTACTCTCCACAGGGATGTCTAAATAAAGTTGTCAAATGGAACTGAGTTCTGTATTTTTGGTAAGTAAACAACAGTGCTCTTTCTTTGTGTAGCCTTGCTTATTTTAAAATTAAACACTCTCTCTCTCTCTCTCTCTCTCTCTTTTTTTTACTGGCTTCCAGAATGTATTTCCAAATAATCTATCACTTTGGGACACTCAGGAAGATATTAAACAGAGCATATTGCTTGTGTTTCATTTGATGCTTGCCACTGATGGTGGCACCATGTTTTTTTTTTTCTGAAAGAAACATGGTTACATAAATTTTATTCTCCACTTCATTTTCGAGGTAGCTAAGCACTCCATACAGAATTTTTCCTTTTTTATTGCCAGTCCTAAAGTCCTCATTTTCAACATCTTCAGGGCTGGCTGAGGGATTAGCTAACAGTGCTTATTCTGCGTGACTGGCTGATGGATGCTTGTACCTTTATAAGGGGACAAGAAAAATTCAAAAAATAATAATCAAAACAGTATTTTCAGCTGTTATTGGAAAAACAAAAGAGCCTATTTTGATGCAAAAAACTGAAATTCATGTATAGCTTGTTCTGTAAGATGCCTTTTTTCATTAAGATTTTGAAAATTCATATTTCATTTTATTTTTTATTTTAAATCTTAATTATATCCTTATAAAGCTTATTTTATCCAGTCCATACATAATTCTTCATGTCCTTTTTTTTTTAAATTTTATTTGATGATGTTTACATAGTTGATAACGATGCATGACTGTGTGGACCACTGATTAAGTGGGAAGGGTAGAGGAATAGGGAAAAGTAGATGAGGCCATTGGTTTCAAACATTATTTTCTTACTGTATCTGAGGGAAGTGGGGAAAGGGAAAAGCAACACCCAGCATACTAACTGTGTCAGTACTCAAGGATGGGAGACAGCCACCTGATGTCATCCCAGGGTCCCCAACATGGAGCATGCTCTGAGGGTTCTGCTCAAGACATTTCAGTGGTTCTGAAATGCTGTGGATTTTGTTGCTCCAAGGTGGAAGAAATCATTTCAAGGCACATTGGCTGCTATAGTCCAACTTAAAACCTCTATTTACCCAGATACTTGCCATCAGTACTTGGTTAGGAGAGAAGTCCAATTTGTACTGCCCTCCTTCCTCTGCTATGATACTGGATGTCCTTTGCAGGCCCCAATGGACTGCCATATCCCCCATGTGCATCCATTACACCATCATTAGTAACTGCGGAGGTCCAGTTCTGATACATGCACTTCATTGTCAGACTACGCAGTTGGAGTACTGAGTCCAGTGGTTCAGCTGGTGGGAGGGAATTTCCCAAAGAAACTCACCAGACGTGTCCTAAGACATGACTCCTCCGTGTTCTAGACAGTACAAATTCTAGCTCAGTGCATCACCCACATCAGCTTACACAACACGCGGTTGGTTGCAGTTGCTGGATCCAGTTCTGTCTCCAGCCCCATCTCTTACCCAATCCAATGGATGCTATATTCCAGCCCAATACTCCACCACAGACTTGGTCCTCATGCACACCAGCAAGAACTACAGCCCAGTCAGAGTAATCCCCAATAACCCCCACCATAGTTAGTGCACAAACTGGTCTGCTCTGTGTCACATTCCATTTGGTTTTCATACACACCAATGGATGCTACAGATTAGCTTAGCCCAACCAAATCCAGCACACACTTAAGCTGGCAATGCTACCACCTGTCAAGCAAGGCCCACTCCAGCCCTGGTTCTCATGCTCACCAAAAGGAGCTGCAGCCCATTAAAGAAGTGCCCACAATTTTCCTTCTAGACCCACTCCCAGTCCCAGATCTTGCACTTTCCAGGTGGTTCAGAAGTCTAGCTTGACAAGACTTGGTCCCATTCCCGGTACTTGTTAACTGCTGTTTCAGCAAAGCCTGATCAGCCTACACTTACTCTGGCTGATGCATACACCAGTAGATATAGTCACTTAGTGCAGCCTGACTTTCCCCTGCAACCAGCTGACATGTAGACCAATGGGTGCTGTTGCCCTGCCTAGCGTGGTCTGCCCCTGGTCCCAGTTCACATGTTCAGAAGTGAGAGCAGTGGCCTAGCAGGGGAATGCTCACTTTCCTACAGGTCATAAGTGTGCTGCTGATTGTTGTGGCCCAGTTTGGCATGGCCTGCCTCATCCTGGTATTTGTCAGCGGATGCTGTGACCTGGCCTGACCTGCCACCAGTTTGTTCATGCTGGTGGGTGCTATGGCTTAGTCCAGCCAATTCCCCGTGCTAATGTGAACTGGATGTTGTTGTGGCCCTACCTGGCCTGTCCTGCACCCCATCCTGGTTCCCACATCAGCCAGTGGGTACTTTGAACTGGCCCAGCCTGGCCTACCCCCAGACCTGGCCCACACATATGCTCAAAAGTATTGTAATCTGGCCTGGGTTGGGCTGCAACCAGCCTTGGTTCTTGCACTCACCTGCAGTGATTGCATCCTGACAGAGGAGTTCTGCAAGCTTCTCCGTCAGATCATCTCCAAGTAGAAGATCTGGCACACACCAGTGGATTCTTAACCCCGCCTGACTTGGCCCACTTCCTGTCCTGGCAGCAACAGTGGCTTTGCCTAACTGGCCCACATCCGTTTGGGTTCTTATTGTTGGGTGCTACAACCCAGCCCTGCCTGGTCCATCCCCAGACCCAACTCTGCTGTGGTTCAGTGCATGAAGAGATGTAGCACAGCCCACCCTGTCTTTCTCTCATGGGCATCAGTGGATGCTGGAGTATGGTCCAGGCTGGCACACCCTAAACTCAGTCCACAGCCATGCCAAGGTACAGTGCAGTTATGTCCAGCTCAGATCACCAACTGTATTCCAGCTTTTGTGCTCACCAGTGGGAACCCAGACGAGGCATCCTCTTAGTTCCCTGACCGGGCTTGATCCCAGCCACAGATTTTACACATGTTGTTGATTTTTCTGACCCATCTCTGCCTTTGCCATTGGATTCAGCAGCCTGTCGTAGCCTGGCCAGCCCCAATTCCTAACTCTGGCTGCTGGGCTTTTCAGCCTAACCCTGTCACGCCTTCTCCCATCCTAGCTTTTATACAAATTGTTAGGTGTGATAGCTTAGCCTAGCATGGCCTGTACCATATCCTGGGATATGCAGAAGCCGGTGTGCCTAAGTTTGGTCCTGCCCAGCCCAGTCCCTTCCCATTCCCAGTATCAACCCACATACTTACTGGCAAGTGTAGCTGTCTTGCCTGAACTGACCAACACTCTGCCGGCCATACGCTCATAAGCAGGAGTGATGGCCCACCAGAGAATTTCCCCAAGTTCCCCCACCAGACTCCCAGACCCAGATCTCATATATGCCAGCAGGTGCTAGGCACTTCTCTGTCATAGCCTGTCCCCTCTGCTTTTGTTTAAACTGGTGGATGATGTAGCACAGCCCTCCCCACACCCTATTTTGGGTGTGATTAAAGGTGCTACACTTGACCAGTCCACCCAGTTCTACACCCCATCACCTACCAGTATCCTGGGGTTTCATTATCATGCCTAGCTCAGCCCGTCACTACCCCCAGCTCTTTAGCAAACCAGTGGTTACTATAGTTGCACTGCATATGTGGGGTGAATCCAAGTATCCTCAACAGTATCAACAGTATCTGCCCTAGACCAGAATTGGTTCTCTGGTGTGGTGAATAATGACATGTCCCAGCCTAACAATACCCGTCCCTTATTCTAACACTCACTGGTAAATACTTTGATCTAGCCTTGCTATATAGGTTCCTAGCTTTAACTTTAGTTTGTGCTGGCAGTGGTGGGTGGTGATTGATGCTAACTAGCCCAGTTGTGGTCTCCCATGTGGGCAGGTGCAGCGGTATGACCCAGAAAGGTCTTTCAGCATCCTTTCTCCAAACTACTTGGTCTCAGCCCTCTTGATTACCTGCAAGTACAGTCCTCTTATTGGTGCAAGTCCCCGCAGAAGTCATTCCTCACCTGCAATATATTCTCTCTGTGACCCCCATCCCACATATCCTCATACCTCCGTGCCTGAGCCATTGACAATCCCTGTACCCAGGAGTGCAGGGTTTCTGCAGCCGGGTCTTCCCAAGCCCGGTCTTCCCAAGCCCGGTCTTCCCATTGGATAGTGTGCTGGCCTGGAACTCTGTCTGCTCAGCAGGGACCCAAGCTGCTGGCATACATACTGGCCTAGGACACTACCCCTTGCTCAAGATCCAAACATGTTCACAGTTCCCAAAGTCAGGTCCACCAGCACACCATGCAAGCATGCTAACCTAGGGCTCTCCTCACCCACCCCTCCAACTCTTCCCTTGATTGAACAGGTGCTGAAATCCCCTTGGCATGAGCCCCAGGTCTCTGCACACCCCCATGGGTGCCAGGTCCCAGCCCCAACCCCCAAATCCCACACCCTCAGGCCCCTATGAGCTCATCCATATCAACAGAAGCCAGGCACAAGCTCCGGCCTACATATGTTTGTTATTCATAAATAGCTCCTGTAGAAAGGTGCTACAGTAGACTGACTGTTTTTTTCTTTTTAAGAAAGATGCTTAGGCAGATAACTGTACTTGCTTCAAAATGATTCCCCATTTTTCCATATGTGGTATTTTTAGTGAACTATAATTAGTGCTTTTGACAAAATTAATTATTTGTAAGTACTCCACTAAACTCAGGCAGATATAGTTTAGTTTGGCTATTGAAATAAAAAGACAGAGGTCAGATATCTTTTCAGAAGTGATTAATTACAGTGTATTTGCAATCCTAAGAGAACATTTAGCAAATTGAAGCTTGTAATGCTAAACAGCACTAATCGATCACATAGTCACACCTAGATGATTGCTAATTAGTCATAGATAACCAGGTGCAAATACGAAGAATAGATCTGTTTGATTAGCTATAAAGGAGAGACCAAAACAGAAGAAAATTTATACGTGCACACAGTCCAGGCTGAAATTGATTAATTAGGCAGCACTAAAAAAAATTAACATGCATTTCTGAAAAGGGATATATTTAAATATACGCAAGTATGTATCTAATATTCAAGATGAATTATATCTGTTCATAGTAACTTTGGATATTTAAGGCAGTTGCCTTTAGAAAAATGATCATACAGTGCTGGCACCTTGACATATGATAAACTAAGCTTC
Organism: Ochotona princeps; assembly: GCF_030435755.1. Classification (NCBI taxonomy): domain Eukaryota; kingdom Metazoa; phylum Chordata; class Mammalia; order Lagomorpha; family Ochotonidae; genus Ochotona; species Ochotona princeps. The sequence goes on from NC_080865.1 coordinate 98,776,867, forward strand.
CATTTGAGGTGCTGATATCCCACATGGACACTGCTTCGTGTCCTGGCTGCTTCACTTCCCATCTAGCTTCTTGCTTATGGCCTGAGAAAACATCAGCAAGTGACTTGGGTCCTTGCGTCCCTGAATCCATCCGGGAGACCCAGAAGAAGGCCCCTGCTCCTAGATTAACATTGGTTCAGCTGCAGCTGCTGTCACCTTTTGGAGATTGAACCAGTCAATGGAAAATCCTTCTCTCTCTCCCCTTCTGTCTATAATTTTGCTTTCCAAATAAAAATAATCCTTTTCTTAAAAATATTTTGTATTGTTTTTTGATACAATTTAGTTGGCGGTGGGCTCTCCCCTCCCCCTCCCCAAATTCCCTCCCCTCCCCTCTGTTCTCCTGTCTAGAATCATAATGTGTGTCCATCGTGAATTTTCCCCAGTCCATCACGCTTCTACTGGAGCATCTCTCAGCCATGTAGAACAACTTTTTGCTGTAGGTTAATTCATGTATCCTGGGGCCCTAATATAGGTACAGTGAGGATTAGACCTTTGTTGTTATGGGCCATACCAATAACAGTTACATGTGGACACTGACAATCACAGGTGGTTATAAACAATCCACTTGTGGATGGTTAATTAATGAATTACATCACATGTTCTTGTTACATTAGGTATTAGTAAGTATGAAGTAACATTGAGTAACAGAATAAGATTCACATATGATATATCTAGATTTGGCATCATATTATATTACATTAGAACGAACATATGATACCTGAGCTTTTGGAATTGGCTCATTTCCCTTAGCATTATGGTCTCCAGTTTGGCCCATTTTGCCACAAAGGAATGCATTTTATTTTCTTTAATGGCAAATAGTATTCCATACTTTAGATGAACCACAGTTTCTTTATCCAGTCCTCTGCTGATGGACATTTAGTTTGCTTCCAAATTCTTGCAATTGTTGATTATGCTGCAGTAACATTGGGGTGCATGCTGCTTTGTCCTATAACAAGTCTTTTGCATCTATTCCTAGAAGTGGTATTGCTGGATCGAATGGTAGGTGAATTCCTAATTGCCTAAGTGTTCTCCATACTGACTTCCATAGTGGATGCACTAGCCTGTATTCCCACCAGCAGTGGAGTATGGTTCCCTTTTCTCCACAACCTTGCCAGCAGGTGTTGTTGGTAGTTTTCTGTGTATCGGCAATTCTTTCAGGCGTTAGGTGGAACCTCAGAGTTGTTTTTATTTGAATTTCCCTTATTGATATGAGCATTTTTCATGTTTTTGTTAGCCATTTGAATTTGCTCCTTTGTAAAGTGTCCATTTCCTGTGCCCATTTCTTGACTGGTTTGTTTTGATGTTATTGTTGTTCTGAAGCTCTCTGTATATTCTGGAAATTAGCCGTTTGTCTTCTGTGTTGTGTGCAGAAGTCTTCTCCCATTCTGTTGATTTCTTATTTATTTTGTTGATTGCTTCCTTTTCTTGCAGAAACGTCTTAGCTTAATGTAATCACATTTGTTTATTTTCATCTTGACTTCTTTTGCTTCTGCTGTTTTTTTTAAGAAGTTTTTGCCCACTCCTATGTCTTGCAGAGTATGTCCAACTTTTTCTTCCAAAAGTTTGATGGTCTGGTCTCTGGGTGTAGGTTTAGATCTTTAATCCATTTAGATTTGATCTTTGTGTATGGGGAAAGGTGTGAGTCTTGCTTCTTGTTTCTACATGCTATTAGCCAGTTGTCCCAACAGCATCTATTGAAGAGACCTTCCTTTTCTCCTGGATTGTTTTCTGTTTTCTTATCAAAGATTAGGTAATTGTGCATGTGTGGGCTCCCTTCTGGATGTTCTATTTTACTACATTGATCTACCTCCCTGTTTCTGTACCAGTACCAGGCTGTTTTGATCACCACTGCCCTATAATATGTCTGGAGATTTGGGATTGCGATCCCTCCTGCTAGGTGCTTATTCTTCAGGATAATTCTGGCTATTCGTGGTTTTTTGTGTTTCCAGATGAACCTTTGCATCATTTTTCCAATTCTTTGAAGTATGTTCTTGATATTTTAATTGGAATTGCACTGAATGTATATATTGCTTTTGGTAATATGACCATTGTGATGAAGTTTACTCTGCCCATCCGGGAACAAGGTATTTTTCTCCATTTTTTGAAGTCTTTTTCCATGTCTTATTTTAATGTGTTGTAGTTTTCTTCGTATAGGTCTTCCACATCCTTTGTTAGGTTTATTGCTAGGTATTTCATTTTCTGTTCTGTTATTTTGAAGAGCACCATGCTGGTTAATTCTTCAGCCTTGGGGCTGTTTGTGTACACTATGGCTGTTGATTTCTTTTCATTTATCTTATACCCTGCCACTTTGCTGAACTCTCGTATTAGTTGTCTCTTTATTGAGTCAAAGAAAAGTCCGGGCTTAGACAGTTTTACCACAGAATTTTACGAAGCATTCCAAGCAGAACTGACCCAAATCTTTCATAAACTCTTTAAATCAATACAAGGGAAAGCAATTTTTCCAAATTCATTCTCTGAAGCCAACAATATGTTAATACCAAAACCAGATAAAGATCCCACATAGAAAGAAAACTATAGACTGATATCCCTAATGAACATCGATGCTAAGATCATCAACAAAATACTAGCCAACAGAATACAAAAAACACATCAGACAGATCATTCACCCAGACCAAGTGGGATTCATCCTGGACATGCAGGGATGGTTCAACATATGTAAAACAATAAACATGATACACCATAACAAAACACTCAAGAGCAAGAATCATATGATAGTCTCAATATACACAAAAAAATAGCTTGTTACAAAATCCAACACCACTTCATGATAAAAATACTAAAGAAGTAGGCAAAGAAAGGAACAATATATAACATAATTAAAGCAATATATGGAAAAACCAAGGCCAGCATCACATTAAATTGGGAAAGACTGGCAGCCTTTCCACTAAGATCTGGAACCAGACAAGGCTGTCCACTATCACCACCACTATTTAATATAGTACTGGAAGTACTTTAAAAATGCTATTAGACAAGAAAAAGGAATCACAGGATTTCAAATGGGAAAGGAGGAAATAAAATTATCTATGTTTGCAGATGACACGATCCTATACATAAAATAAAAATAATCTTAAAACAAGAACAAACTCAGAATCATGACCATAAGAATCTTTCTTGGGCCCGGCGTGGGAGCTCAGTGCTTAAAGTTCTTGCCTTGGATGCTCTGGGATCTCACAGAGGCACTGCTCCGAAACCACGCTGCTCCACTTCCCATCCAGCTTCCTGCTTGTGGCCTGGGAAAGCAGTCAAGAACTGCCCAAATCCTTAGGACCCTGCACCTGTGTGGGAGACCAGAAAGAGGCTCCTAGCTCCTGGCTTCTGTCTTTGGTTCAACTCCAGCCATTGTGGCTGCTTGGGGAGTGAACCATCGGACGGAAGATCTTCCTCTCTGTCTCTCCTCTTCTCCGAATATCTGACTTTCCAGTAAAAATAAATAAATCTTTTTTTTAAAAAAAACCTTTCTGACATTTGCAGGAGAAATGTATTTTTGAAAACCACTCAAAATTAAGTAATTTCCTATTGTTTCTCTCCCTTAGCTGGGCTGTCCACATTGAAGTAGCTTTGCGTCAACTCACATTTCACATCACACGTTAATCATGCAAATGAAACACTCTTTGTTAGCTGTCCTTTTCTTCGGGAATATTAGGACAAGAAATTGCAACAGAGAGGAATTTGCCACTGGAGCTTCTAAGGATCTGAAGAAACTGTGGGTGTGAGTTCTTTTACTGAGCCACAAACCATAGAAAGAAGCTGTTCTTTCAAATGTCACCATTTACTCAGCATGGAAAGTGGCAAAAGTGAACCAACAGATAGAAGATCTTTCTTTATGTTATTCCCTCTGTCTGTCTCTAATTCTGCCTTTCAAATAAATAAAAGCAAATGACCTCTTTTAATTTTGATTTTAAAAATTAAAAAAAAAAAAGCGGAAGGGTAGGAACATGGGCAGAATGGAGATGGAGTGGCGAAGATCACAGTCCTCCACAATCTGTGTTCTGAAACACATGAAATTAATTCATCCAACATAAATAAACAATAAAAAGAAAAGAAAAATATTTTAAGGGACATTTCACACTGAACAATATCTACTACGTGTAATAGCAACAGTTTTTTTTTATTAGTTTTGAACTGCCAAGAACATTGTTTGGTTTTGACATGCTTTCATGAAATAATGAACTACATGAAAAAAAGAATGTAAATGATGTGACTAATAGTGAAACACACTGGAGGTCATTACAGAATTTCTAGCCCTTAATTGACATGTGATATTAGAAAACTTATTTTATTTTTTAAAATATTGATTTATTTTTATTGCAAAGTCAGATATACAGAGAGGAGGAGAGACAGAGAGGAAGATCTTCCATCTGATGATTCACTCTTGAAGTGACCACAATGGTTGGTGCTGCACCGATCCAAAGCCAGGAGCCAGGAACTTCCTTCAGGCCTCCCACACGGGTGCAGGGTCCCAAGGCTCTGGTCCGTCCTCGACTGCTTTCCCAGGCCACAAGCAGGGAGCTGGAATGGAAGTGGAGCTGCCTGGATTAGAACCGGCGCCCATATGGGATTCTGGCACATTCAAGGCGAGGACTTTAGCCATTAGGCCATTGCACCAGGCCCAGAAAACTTATTTAAAACTGTATTTCAGTTTTCTCATCTGACAGTTAAATTAAAAATATGTATACAAAGAACACCAAGAGTGCAGTAGAGTTCTTGGCATATGTGGATGCTCAACAAAAATCAGGTTCTTCATTTTCCCTAGCTCAATCCACTGGATTCTTCTAAACCAGAATGACTAGTCTGGTGCTATGGCTTAGGGGCTAAATCAACACCTTGCATGTGTTGGGATCTCATATGGGCAGTTCATGTCCCAGCTGCTCCATTTCTCATCCAGACCCCTGCTGGTGGCATGGGAAAGCAGTAGAGGATGGCCCAAAGCCTTGGGACTCTGCACCCACGTGGGATACCCAGAAGATGCTCCTGGCTCCTTGCTATGGATCAGCTCAGCTTTGGTCGTTGTGGCCACTTGAAGAGTAACCCGTAAATGGAAGGTCTCTCTGTTTCTCTTTCACCTTCTCCTGTAAATCTGACTTTCCAATAAAATTAATCAAATCTTTTAAAAAGATAGAATAACTGAATTATATCATATCACCATCATCTTGAAGAGAATTTGCCAATTTGATTTCTCCTCCATAATTTATCTTTGCAAATATGTAGCATTTATATAGGCAAGTCATACAAAGAAATTGAGATTAATAGCTGATCATTGTAATATTGTGCTGATTAAAGATGATTTATTCTTAGTGTTGTCCCTGTTTTTTTAAGTAGATCATGTTGTTGCAAATTCAAGTCATTCTTTTGTATTCTTCAAACATCAGTAGTCTAGTCTTTTCTCATACATAGATATAAATGCAGAGTTTATATATTAAATCTCAAGAAGAAATAAGGTAAAATTTGTTCATTGTGAGGGTGAAGGTAGTGCAATTAGCATCTGTTAATCTAGGTTGCATTGATAAAGAAATTGCACAATTACATACCACCAAAATTAGTTATTGAGGAAGGGAAATAAGGCAAATAGGTGAAGTTGAGGAACCAAAAAATACAATAAGAGGGAAGGAATGAAGCAGGAATGGAAGTATCATAATATTCTTAGAATTGTATCCATGAATTCTGTTAAATCTGTTTTCTTTGTATTACTACCATATTAACATAAACATGCTAATCAAGACGTGGGGGAAAAAGGTTCCCTAATTCTCTCTTGGTAAGAGTGTATGCTAGCATAGCCGTTATGGAAAACAGGATGAGTTTTACTTAGAGATCAGAAAATAGTTCTATCATATGACCCAGCCATGCCGTACCTGCAGATATTCAAATGAAATGAAATCAGCACATGAGAGAATTAACTGTAACTCCATGTTTATTGCTGCTCAATTCACAATAGCTAAGATGTAGAATCATAAGTTTTCATATGTCAGTAACTCTTTCGGCCTGGTTTTTAAGTGAATGTTTTGTCATATAATTGCGAAAAAAAGGCAAACATTATCATCGTGTTCCATATTCTACAGATGATGAGATTAAGGTGCAAGGTGGGTGATTTGGTTATGGGAGGTTATAGAGCAGGTAAATGATAGACTTTGGATTTGAATCTGTGATTATAACAAGTAGAAGGAAGATGCTGAAAATTCCATTTAAATTTCCTATGGGAGTGTCTGGGACTCAAGTACTTGACACCAAATGCAGCACCAAGAGGCCATTAGCCACCAGGCCAAAACTGCCCCTCTCCAACAAACTTTCCAAAGCTGACTAGAAGGTTTGTTGATTAATAGCAGTGAAAAAAATGAGCAATAATTTCTAGTTCTCTTGAATGGAAAGTTCTCCTACTTTCTCAATATTTACTATAAGTAGATAACAAAGACCATAAACTTTCAGGACAAAAGAAAAGATCAGACATATTTTTAAATAAAAAAACAATTGTTTAAGATTTATTTATTTTTTATTAAAAAATCAGATTTACAGAGAAAAGGAGAAACAAAGATCCTTCATCCACTGGTTCGCTCCTCAAGTGGCCACAACAGCCAGAGCTGAGCTGATCTGAAGATAGGAGGCAGGAGCCTGCTCCTGGTTTCCCACGTGAGTGTAGGGTTCTAAGACCTTGGGCCATCCTCTCATGCTTTCCTAGGAAACAAGCAGGGAATTGGATGGGAAGTGAAACAGCTGGGACATGAACGGGTGTCCATACGGGATCTCGGCACAGACAAGGTGATGACTCTTGCCACTAGGCTATCATGCCATGCTCAAAAGAACAGAAATACTAAAGAAGATTCATGACAATTTTCTGACTAATGGGTTAAATCTAGGAATATCACCATAGGAAAAATGTATAGGAACTTTGTTAATGAGTTCATTAGGAACAATATCAAATAACTATTCTAGAACAAGTTAGATTTCAGGCCTGAAGCAGGAACAGTAGCAATAAGATATACATATATTTAGATCTGCGTTGCTGTAGCGGTAGCGTAGTAGAGCTTTCAAACTCAATGTTTGAAGAAAAGAGTGGGATATTACTCCTGGAGGAACAACTTTATTGTGAAGGATGGAGTCCCGCTGCTTGTTGTCATTTGGCAAAGCTCTGTAAGATTAGTCCTGCAAACCCCAAGGTTGTTTTGATTTGAGGCAATGCCTCAGGTAATTGTACTTTACAGTGTGACACTCATAGTCCCAAGAAGAATGCAAAAACCTCAGTCGCACTGTACACGTTTTTCCCTCCATGGGACTGTGCTAGCCATCTACCCAGTTTAACAAAATCCTCATCATTCAAAACCCAGTTCAAATCCTGTGTCTGACACAGGATTAGTTTATTTCTCACTCTCAAAATGAACTCTTGGAGACACAAACTTATGCTTATAATATATTTTTATGCCAGCACACGATACTCTTTTTAGTGAATTAACACTTTTGAATGAAATGTTCCCACAGATTCATATTAGATTTATTCATTACATTATAATTACTGTTTTTTTCTATCTAAATTAGTGTCTTGCTCTCCCATCCCACCTTCACAACATATGTAAAATACATAAAGCATCACAAGGGACAGATTTATTAAATAATTTGTCCTTAAATCTTAATACTTTCTTAACAAATACTATAGACCCTATAAATATTTTATAAGAGTGTTTGTGAATGAATCAGCCAAAGAGCATTAGAGAAAGGAGACAATACTGTAGTCTAAGGTAGCATATGAAAGCAGGAATCCAAAAAAAATTTTTCTGATTTCCTGATGCTTCATAACAAATGGCTACCTTAAGGGAAATAGAGTTATATGGATACCAAAAAGGTTGCTGATAGTGAATCAGAGATCTGTCAGAAAACAAAATGAAGATAGGTTGCATGGGTAAGTGTTTTTGTCTAGCACAGACTCTGGTAATGCAGACTGTGACTATTTGAAGAATAACTTGACACATTAAGCTTGGATCTCTGGAAGTGTCTGAGAAGGATTTGATTAAAAATCTAGGGCTCATTTTCAATTGAATGAAATGTAACTTGAATTTCTACATTCATTCTGGTGAACTGCAATATTGTAATGGCAGCTACTGCACAGCCTTTTTGGTATTTACTGGGAAGAAGAGAGGCGTAGCTTCTTAGACAATATTACAAGATAAGTAAGATGTCAACAACATTTATTAAAAAGCTGCCGTGTGAGAATCTTTTGCTATCAACCCTGTTTAGTTCAGGTCACTGATTCTCCCTAACTAAAAACCCAAAGCAGGAACCCAATCTGAACTGGGCACATATCACATTTTGATAAGTCACCATACGCAGGAGCAAGGGCAGCAAGTGGGGAACAAGAGTGTGGATAGAATATTGCTGCCTAGTTTAAGCCAACTACTTGGTGGATTTTTAAATCTAATTTCAGTTCTATTTTGAACTGTCTGGAAAGTATCTAAAGCAAAGTTTATTTTAAATGCACTTATCTTTATCTCACACCATTGCCTCCCAGGGGAAGATTCTGAGTGACTTTGTTGGAGAGGGAGAGTGAATTTTTAAAGCGAGTTTTAAAAATGTTTCTCAGATTATTATGGCACTGTTTGCCCTCTATTCTTTAACAAAAAATGACCATAGTGTGACATTCCAATAGAGTGCCCATATGTTGCTCACATCCACTGCGTTAGTCTCATGAACAACATTTTACTATGCTAAAATGTATGGGGTCAAGATTTATATCTGACCTTGAGTTCATCTGTTTAACATAAGCTAAGTTTTGCAAATTTCAAACTCTTCATTTCTCAAATGGAAATAGCACAGATGTTATAAGCTTATTGAGATGATTGCATAAATGCAAGTGAATAAAACTCTTCAGCAGAGTTCCTACATCAGCAAGACTTCCATCAGAAAAACCCAAAACACAACATGCATTTTATTAGGAAGCCACATAATACCAGGAAATGATTGGTTGTAAAAACTTGGAAAAATATTTTCTTGGGAGTAAAGACCAAGACGGACACTGTTGGTTGTCAGAATAGTAAGAGGCACACTAAGTGTAGCTGTGATACCAAAAAGTGAGTAATTTTTCAGGAATTTTTGATGAAGCCAAATTTTGCCTTTCTTATTTTCCCGTGTATCTCTGCCATTTGAAAAGATACAATTCTTTTCAAACTTCTAAATCACAGTACAAAATCCTCAGATTACAACATTTTTGGCAAGAGAATTGGGAAAATGTAATTTCCTGATTTCCATTGCCAAAGGTATAAGAAAAAACCTGGAAATATAGGCATAGAATTGATACACAAAAGATGATCAAATATAACAGCAAATGTCCAAGGAAAATTGTTCTTGGTATGTATTAATCTACTGCCTTTGTACTAATTATCCTTTGTTTCATTGAGTTCTAGTGTTGAATTCTGGACCCCAGTATTATCTGAGACGTGATGACTTTTTGTCATCCTGTTGGAGCAGCACCAAATTCTTCTGGATTGTTGCTAGTGCCAACCAAAGTCTTCCTTTCTGTGAAATATGGCAGTCTCTTCTGTCCGTGAGATATTTAGAGATAGAATTCACAACACATCATTATCTTCTAAGGAGTCAGCCCTTTATATAGAGAAGATTCAAAAAAGCCCTTTCACATATTTGCCACTCAGTAGGCGCTCTCAGTCTGAAGTCTAAAGTGGTGTATTTTGGGCTATCTTTGAGCAGTACCATCATCTTAAAGGCCCCTTCCAAAGTGTGTTGATAATTTATTCTCAGGGATTCAATCGTCCTATATTAGAAGTTGGTTTTTCTTAAGGATCTCCCAGTAGTCTATAAGGAATGCATACATGAGGAAACTTTGAAAGTTTGTAGAAACCAAAGATAAAATATCAAAAGAAAAATGCATACTTTATCAACATGACCACCTTCAAATTCAATACACATTTGTAAGAAATGTCTGCATTTTTGTCCACCTTTAATTAATTAAGGATATTGGAAATTAAACTGCATCAGTTTAATGCAGTACTTTCTACATTATACTCTGAAAAAAAAATGAATGACCTTTAAATAATTGTTTAACAGCACGTACTGAAAAGCAGTAAGAATTTTCCAAATTACAATGATAAGATAGAAGCTTAACGGCTTTTATTGACTCTGACAGAATCGCCCTTGCTTTAATGAGATCAGCAGAAGGTTGGTTGGCTGGAGAAGGATCTTCTGCGTAATCTTTGGCTAATGTTCTCAAAATTTTCTCCCAATAAACAGATGTTGTCATTATTCAGTATTTTAGAGAGTCAATAGGCAAAATGCCTTCAGCATGCAAAAGACTGTTGTTCTGTTCTGTGTTCTTACTTTCGCTTTTACTGAACCTCTTCTATCCCGGTTGGCATTGCTTATTTTATATTCAGGACAGTATGCTAAAGCTGTGCTTCATTACATATCTCCTTCCCCTGCTTTGAAGAACTGCTTCAAGATTTCAATTCCATTTGTTCAAAATCTCCAGTTAGCACTCTGCTTATGTCTGCAACTGTTTGGGTATAATAGTTTTGCACCTTGTGTAAGAAGTTGTCTGCACTTCAAAGTTTACTCCCTAGAATCTTTGAGCCAGAATCAATTGAGATGTGAACAGTTTTGTCTGTTATTTCTGTTACTCATCACTGGCACTATTGAGTTAAGGAATGAGCAAGATTAACTTTGTCCTCACAAGTTCATATGAATCCTGTTTCTGCAGGCTTCATTTCAATTATTGTCTTTGTTCTTGTCTATTCTTAAATGCTTCAATTTTAGCAGAATTTGTGTTGCTAAAATAGGGGCTTTTTCTAACTAAATGTTTTATCCTTCTACTAGATCCTGCTCCACCATATCATAACAAGTTAGTGCCACCTTATTTTTGTACAAACTTTTTTTGTAAATTCATGCTTTTTTCCATAATATACATTTCAAGAAATCATTGACCAGATCAGTGGTGTGGACATTTCCATGAACGTTCATTCTGGTATGGGCAAACAAGGGATGAATAACTTCAAGAGTTTCAATTCTCACATTCTGAGTTGATTTTTATATGATATAAGCTAAAAGTTTATTTGTATTTTGCAAGTGAATATTGCATTTTCCCAACACCATTTGTCAAACATTAAAAGTTTTTTTTAACCATATGTGTTCTTCATATGTTTGTCAAAACTAAAATGATTTTAATACTGGAGTATATTTCACAGTTCTCTATTTCAGTCTATTGGTCTATCTGTTTTGTGCCAATAACACAGTTTGGATATAGTTTCATAATACATTTTGAAATCGGAGGTTTGGATTCCTCAATTTGTATTGATCAAGACTTCTTTGGAAGCTGGCACCTAGGCACCTTCTTTCCACCAGTCCCTAGGTATCCTGGAAGGACCTGGGGACTCTGGTTGGGAGACAACAAAGTGCAGCAAGCTTGGGAACTCCCACACATGCTTGGGTTTCAGGCAGGTGGGAGTAGGTGGAGTGTGGTGTTAGTGTCACAGGCTGGAATGCTAGCATTGTGTGCTGATTGACTAGGCTTGGGAATTCGTTAACATGCTTGAGTCCCAGGTAGGCATAGGTGTATGGTTCCAAGCTGACACATGTGCCAGAGGGCTGGATCTGGAGTCCTGGATGGGTGGACAGGACTCCAGGCCAGCAAATCACCCATCCTGAAAACTGTCCTGGGGAAGTCATGTGCTCATGGGTGCAAGGACTGTGGATTGATCCGGAGGGGTATGGGATGTATGGGAGGAATGTCTTCTGGGGAAATTCTGCCAAAAAAGCCATTGTACTTGCAAGTAAGTGAGGGGTTGACGCCCAGAGGTTTCAAGGAGGGAGATTAAAGGATCTTTCTGGGTCAGACCATTGGCACCTACACACATGAGAGAGCAGAGTTGAGTTCGTTAGCACTGACTACTGCCCACCAATGCACATAAAAGCCATGACTGGGGAGGCCTATCTGGCAAGGCTGGATGACAATACCCATCAGTGTGTGCCAGGGCAAGGAATGGGTCACATTAGGCTATGCCATGACATTAACTGCCATAAGAACCAGTCTTAGGGCAGATTTTGAGAGGAATGTGAGGTGTCTCCCCAGTGAGCTTGCAGTAAGTATCCACTGGGATATATTCTGGGCTACTGTTCTGGCTGGTGAGCATAAGAGTTGGGATCATGGGCAGACCAGACTGGGCAGGTCTACAACACCCATTGACCTGTATGTGAACTTGATTATGGGAAGAGCAGGCTGGGCTATGTGACCATATTCACTGGTGCATTCATGTGCCAGAGTAAGTTCAGGCTGGACAGGCTTTGTCACAGCATCAGCTGGCAGGGGCTGAAAAAGGGGGGCAAGTCCTATCTTGCTAGACTTCTGAACCACCTGAAAAGTGCAAAACCTGGGACGAGGAGTGGGCCTAGTAAGGAAAATATGGGAACCCCTCTGATGAGCAGTAGTGACCCTTTGAACCAGAACTGCGGATGGTCCTGGCTATATTGGCTTTAGCACCCACCTGGCTGAATAGTGAGGTCTGTTGGGTTGAGCCTGTAGCCCCAACTCTAGCTTCCTGATAATACAGATGCTCAGATGCAGTAACAATGATGTAAGTGATTGTATTCCTGCCACCTACTAAGAGGCCTAAGTTGAGTTCCTGGGTTCTGACTTCTGGTCCAACTGCTCACATTACAGGCACTGGGGGGAGTGACCCAGAGGATGGAAGCTCTGTTTGTTTATTGCTGTCTCTCAAATGAAAAATTAATACAAAATTGGTAAATGATAACATTACCTGAACAGAAATTGCTGAAAAGAAGACATACAAATACCCATGTGAGTCTTGTATTGAGTCCATGCATAGCCTCTGTGCCACAGGGACTTCCCCACTTAGGTGCTTTTCATGGGCTACAGAAAGAAGCTGACTGATATGAATTTTCCAAGTTTTTATTTATTTATTTATTTATTTTATCTATGTGAAGTTTAGCACTTTTTTATGGTGCATGCTCTTTGACAGGCATTAACGCATGAAAGAAAATATTTGTTTCTTTATTGCTATCATTTGTCCATCTACATACTGTTAACATATTTTTAACTCAGATAGGGCACAGCCTAGTGGGCTAGTGGCCTAGTGGCTGGAGTCCCAGCCTTGCATGCACCGGGATCCCATATGGGCACAAGTTCTGATCCCTGCAGTCCTGTTTCCCATCCATCTCCCTGTTTGTGGCCTGGGGAAGCAGTTGAAGACATCCCAAAGCTTTTGGACCCTGCACCCTCGTAGGAGACCTTGAATAAGCTCCTGGATTCTGGCTTCAGATTGGCAGAGCTCCGGCCGTTGCCACTACTTGCAGAGTGAATCATCAGATGGAAGATTTTCCTCTCTGTCTCCTCCTCTCCGTATATCTGACTTTCTGATTAAAAAATAACAGAAAAAAGGGAAGGAAGGAAGGAAGGAAGGAAGGAAGGAAGGAAGGAAGGAAGGAAGGAAGGAAGGAAGGAAGGAAAAGAGACCAGCGTTGTGATACAGTGAGTTAAGCTGCTGTTTATAACACTGGCATCTCATACCAGAGTGCTAATTTGAATCCCAGTTGTTCTGCCAACATGCCTGAGAAAACAGTAGAAGATGGCAGACATCTGTGGACCCTTGCTACCCTGTGAGAAGCCAGGATCGACTTTCTGCTCCCTAGCTTCTTTCTGACCCACAAGTGGCTCTTATGGGAATTGGGGGTATGACTCCGCAGATGAAATCTCTTTCTGTCTCTTCCTTTCCCCTCTGTTGTTCTGCTTTAGGTAACTAAGTAACTGAAACTAACTAACTAGATAGTGCTTGTAATTGTACTTGAGACAAGTAAAGGCTCATATGACTTTAATGCTTTGCTAAAATATTGACTAGGGTTAATTTGAACAGAGATTCTTTGCAAATAAAGTGCCTATTAATGCTCAATTTATGTTCCAAACCCAAACAAGAGAACCTCTTTGTGTTCAAGTAATATGATTTCAAAAAATAAATACAAATTGAAATGAACAAAATTGCATTTTCTTTCACAATTAAGATGAAGTTTTAGAAAAAATGAATATCATATTTTTCTATTTTAAATAGAAAGGCTGGATTTACTTTTTGGAGGCAAATGACACATGAATCACTTGCTGAATTAGAAATCATTTGCTTATATTAAATTTTATAGATAGGGTCTTATAAATGTGGCAAGTTTCAGTCTCTAAGGCTATTAGAGAATGGGAATGATTTATCTCAAACAATTTTTGCAGCTTTATTCTAAAATAAATTAGCAAATTAGTGTGACTATTTACTTAACCAAATGTGTGTTGGCAATGATTTCATTTAGTAATCCAGTTGCAAGGAGTTACTATATATCTTTTAAAGAGACTGTGAATGGCAATTGTGAGAAACATGCTAGACCCTGTGCTAAGCTACTTGCAATCTGTACTTCTGAAAGTATGCAGTCTATATAGAAAGTTGGGGCTGTAAGCCTTCAAACATACAATAACGTGAAAGAAGTGGAAATAAGAAATACTCTGATCTGATCAATACCCAGTGTATATCCATCAGAAACGTTACACTCTATCTCATAAAACTGTGCAACCATTGTTAATAAAAAATGCTGAAAAACTTAAAAAACTATGTATGAAGTTAAATTTTGCACATTTAAAAAATATTCTAATTCCACTTTCTATGAACTTCAAAGGTCCAACCTTGAATAGCATTATTCATTTAGTTGCTCCACTCAGCTTCTATATTGTTTATAATAAAGTTCCTCTCTCATAAGAAGTGATCAATGGGATCTTGGCTAATTTAGCTTGTTCTCAGTGCCTAGTAGAGGTGATGAAATAGTTTAAATGCTCAATAGATGCCACATGTGGATGTCAACCACAGTTGGTCACTTGTGCTTAAAGACAGCTTATGTATTATAGAGAATTTCAAGTATATTAAAGAGAGAGGACCCATGTACCCATCACAGATTCTCATCAATTATCAACTTACAGTGAGTTTTATTTCATGTGGAACTCTTTCCACATGCCCCTTCTGATTTTTCATAAAGCAAATTGAGTTCATTTTTAATCTTTTCCACAGTAGGCCTTCATTGCCCTTCCCCAGTTGGTACACTCAGGGGATGCAACACCATTTCAAAGAACACAAAATTGTGAAATGATATCTACTGCTGTGATCACAGAAAGCACTTCCAAAGCCTATGAGAAAATGTGGATTTTCTGCTGCTTATTGTGTCCCTTAGGAAAGATACCTGAGTCTGACGAGGAAGGCAGGGACAGGCATTCAGAGTTTAGTCTTTCTGAACATGACTCAGAACAATGGCCAGTTTTCTTTTTTGGATTGAAAGGAATTGCTTTCCTTGCACTCACAGAAGCTGTGTAATTTGTCTTGCAGTATGAAGGCTAAATTAATTTGTAGATGTTCATGTTGGATGGAGTAGCTATTCACCACACAGCTATGAATGAAGAGAGATTGTAAGGATGCTTTGTTTGCTAACATTTAATATAAATGCAATAAAATAGTAAAATTAATCTTGATAATTATTACAGACCCAGTTCTCTTTTTCTCATGAAATGCATGTTTTGGTTGTTTATTGTCTCAATTTCTCTTAGCTCCTGCGAATATATGCTGGCGATGCGAGCAACTGTGGAATTCATAGTAGTAGTGTTATTTAGTCACAGGCACTGTTCTTGTGACAGGTGAACAAATAAGTAGTTAAGGTCAGGTCCCTTTTGAAATGAAAAAAGGAGAAAGTCTCTTCAAAAGTTTACAAGATGCTTGCTTCTGCCCAGAAGGTACTTTTAGCAAGACAAAAGCAACATCCATACTTCTGAGTTTCTTGTTTCATCATCCAAATGGAAAGAAGTTGTCAGTTACACCCTTAGAAGGGCTTTTTGCTATATCATGATGAGCAAGCTAGACGGGATAAGAATTTTGGCTTTCTGATGGGTTCTGCACCTGCATTCTTGTTGATTTTGAGCTGATAGCTGTTGTTTTGCTCATCTGAATTGTTTCTTCTGAATTGTTTCTAAAAGATACCTCCTTTATGGCTGGAGCCCTTGCATCGCAAGCACCACTGTCCCATATGGGTGCCTGTTAGAGTTCCGGCTACTCCACTTCCCATGCACTCCCTGCTTATGGCCTGAGAAAGCATAGGAGAATGATTCAAGTTTTTGGCACACTGTACCCATGTGGGAGACCCAGAAGAAGCTTCTGACTCCTAGCTTCATATAGGCTCAGCTTCAGCAGTTGTGGCCATTTGGTGACTTATAACATATGAAAATCATTCTCTTGTTCTGTTTTTGTAAATCTGTCTTTCCAATACTAATATTGGATATAATAGTATTGGAAATAGCAATATTGGGAATATTGGAAATAGTAATATTGGAAAAAAGTTATGTTGGAAATATTGGAAACATTAACATTGGAAAGGCAGATTTACAGGGAAAAGGAGAGACAAAGAGACTGATCTTCCATCCAGTATTTCATTGTGCAAATTGCTGCTATAGCCAAAGCAGAACCAATTTCAGCAATGCGACAGGAAACAGGTTTCCCAAGTGGGCACAGGATTTCAAGGACTTGGGTCATCCTCTGCCATATGCAGGGAAATGTATAGGAAATGGGACTCGAGGACACAAACTGGCACCCGTGTGGAACACTGGAACTTGAAGCCGGGGGATTAGTCTGTTGAGCCAGCATGTCACTGGTGAAAAACAAATTTTAAAATAAAACCCCACTTTGACCGAGTTCAAAGATATACCTCTCTTTACAGGCTCCTCTTTTCTTTGATTTTAGACAAAAATTAAAGTTGCCTCCATCTTGGGTTTTGCATCAATTTCTCCATAACATTCCATAATTCCTAGTGTTTAAGTTCTTGGAGAGAGGTGAGTGATAATGGCAGCAGCCACTATATTACAGGGAGAAATCTGATATTATTTATTTCAATAGAATACTTCCTTAAAATTTATTCAGATTTGCTTTGTGCTATGCAAGGAAGGAAGAGAGCAATTTTTGATGTGGCAGGATTCATTGATTTGAGTGGAGATTGCATGTTTCTTTGAGATCATTGTGAAGAGAAACTGTGCAATCATAACTGGGTTGCCTTGGCAAGATGTTTAAGATGCCACCAGACATCTCCTACACAGAAGCAAAAAGAGATTATTTTCAAACTGTTACAAGCTACTAAATGTTCTATCTAGCCTTCATTATTTTATAATTTGCTCATATTTTCATAAATGCTATTATTCATGTTTTTTTAAGAAATTGCTACTGCACATTTACTTTGTATCTGATTTTATGCTAGGCAGTAGGACCATGTATATTAATGAAATACCCTTATAATTTATACATCCTGGTTAAAGGAGGAAGTTACTTATGTGGAACATCAGAGCAGTTTGACAAGTGGAGAGCCAAGTGAATCTAACTAGGAATAATTTGAAAATAACTGTATCATGTAATGGTTAGCACTCTGGACTCTGAAAATAACTGTATCACAGCTAATTAGGAATAAGAAATTTAATATTGATGTAGATTGATTTTCAGAAAAAAATTGTTCCATGTAATTAAAAACCAGAAGTTGGCATTGTCAATTAATGCTTGGGATCTTACAACTGATTTTCAGAGACATTAGATTCCTGTAGTGGAGCCTGCATTGTGGTGCAGCAAGTTAAGCCACATCTCTAGTGGATGTTGGTTGGAGTCATGACTGTTCCATTTCCAAAATCATTCCTCCTATTGCTCCTGGAAAAACAGTGGAACATGGCCCATGTCCTTGGGCCCCCATGCCCACGTGGAAGGCTCAGAAGAAGCTGCTAGCATCAGCCTAGCCCAGCTGTTTGTGGCGATTTGGGAATGAAGCAGCATATGGAAGGTCTTTTGCCCTCTCTCCCTTCTGCGTATCATCAGCTCTCTGTAATTCTGCCTTTCAAATAAATAAGTAAATCTTTACAATTAAAATTTAATCATTGTCACTTCACAGCAAGTTTATATATTAGCAGTGCATGTTATTACATTTCTCTACTGCCATTTAAGCGAAACACTTTCAGTAATCTATATTTTCTGACTGCCTCTTCTCTGTCTTTGTTCTTAGTTTCTTAGTTTCTTCTCAATTAAAACTTCACTGCCTCTTTGGGATGTCTGAACTAATGAAACTGCTACCGCCAACCTCTGTTTCACTACATCCAGTGTTCAGCTCTGACCCCGCTTCACTTTGTCCTCCTTGGTGCACATTTTGAATGTCGCTCTCAAGAACTCTTCTCACCATCTTCTCCCTACCTCACTGACTTTGAATTCTGTCTCTTTTTCTGGATGCTCTGCTCTTCTTCTTCTCATTATAGGAGGGCCTGGGGATCCCAAATTTGTTTGTGTTTTCAGTTACTCTCAAGTTCTGCATGACTTAATCCAATTCTATTACTTTGAATGTCATCTATATGCTATTTATAAGCTCAATGTAAATCTTCAGTACAAGCATTTCCTTTGAAGTTCTAACTCATAAAGTGTCTGCTTGATAGGTTCATTTTAATTTCTCAAACTTAACAAAGAACAGGGAGGAAATACCATTTCCACTGCCCTAAAACACACAACACCACAGCATGCAAAACCTTCAGTATACCTAACCCCATAAGTGAGAACTCCATTTTTCCAACTACTGAGTCAAAAATTGACATGAAATTGAACTCCTAACTTTCACATAAAGTTCATGTTCAAGCATTACTAAATCTTTTTGAATCTTTGTTTTGCATTCTTATACTTCACATAAATAGTAGGTCTTTACTGTCATTAGTCATGTAGGAGTGTCAGTGCAAAAAGACAAGAAGATGCTAAGTCTGCATGGGGCTCTCACTCTGGTAGATCACTTACATGTGAAGAGATGCATCTTTAAAATATATTCAAAACTGGCTTTCAAGACCTATCTACCTCCAAGACCTCCACCTTAGCTTGATTCATCAACACATTTTGTACAGATTGCTATAATGGCTCTCTAACCAACACTTTGCTTCTGTTCATAGCTTCTGCACTGTGTTTCTTTTGTCAGAAGCAAAGGCTATTTCTTACAAACATTCATATGAATGCCTGGCACAACAGCATGGTACCAGGATCCCATATGGGGTGCTCGTTTATGTCCTGGTTATTCCACTTCCCATTCAGCTCCCAGCATATGATCTGGGGAAGCAGTAGAGGATGGCCCAAAGCCCTGGGACTCTGCACCCATGTGGAGACCTGAAAGAACCTCCTGGTTCCTGGCTTTGAATCAGCTCAGCTTTGGCCACTTGGGGAACCAGCAGATGGAAAACTTTTCTCTCTGTATCTCCTGCTCTCTGTTAATCTACCTTTCCAATAAAGATAAATCTTAAAAAATTCCATATGCTTCCTCAACTTCCTCCCCTCAATTCCCTTAATTCTTTGTATGAAAAATGTCAATCTCAGCATATTATAATTCTAGTACATGAATGTGCATATGAACACATGCTCACATACACTCCAACTATGTGTTTTTTTCTTTATTTTGATTTTGTTTTTATTATGAGAATGCACCTTAGAGCTGCTGGTTTAACTGTTAAGTTCTTTCTTCCCTCTCTTGAATGAAAACCTCATAAGAATGGATGATCTTGTGTTTGCTGCGAAGGAGTAATACATGCAGTGGATATCCCAGTCACAAAATTTGTGGTACAGAATAGATGGCACAGAAAAATGAATTCCTTACTCCTACTCGAAGTCTCAGGGAAGATGTACTTATTAGATGGTACTGCAGTTTGACTTAAAGCATATGAATCACTTCAAGAATGATGGGAAAAATTCTCCAGGTCAGAGGAACAACTACATATATAACCATTCTGACACTGTTCAATAATTCCTTACCACGTTGTACGTTCAGGGGCAGTAAACTCACATTTATTAATAAACATAACAAGAAAATTTGGAACAGTACTGTGTCTTAGTGGCTAAATCCTGACATTGTAAGTGCAGGGATCCCATTTGGACATTGGTTCATTTCCTGGATGTTCCACTTCCCATCCAGCTCCCTGCTTGTGGCCAGGAAAGGCAATGCAGGATAGCCCAGGTGCTTGAGATGCTGCACCCGTGTGGGCACCCTGGGAGGACTCCTGATTTCTGGCTTCAGATGGGCTCAGTTCCAACCATTGTGGAAACTTGGGGAGTGAACCAGCAGATGAAAGATCTTTCTGTCTGTCTCTCCTTCTTTCTTTAAATCTGCCTTTCCAATGAAAATGAAAACATCTTACCCCAAAACAAACAAACAAATAAACAAAAACCCACCTTTTTTAGTAAAATAGTGAGAATGAGAAGGATTCCCTGTTTTCAGTGGAGATTGCGCATTATTTCACATGCAAATAGGAAACCATATTAAACATGATTCCATTGAACAACAGGGTGTTTAATTTTTTTCAGTAAGGCAAAATTGGGAAAATGAAGGGGAGTGTTGCACATCTAGAGAACTGTAAAGCTGTTTAGGTGGAGACTTATGAGGACCTGGCTGGGTGGTCTTTGTTTTTACATCTTCCCAGATGGACCAGTCTATAACTGTCTTATCTTAATGGGTGATGCTGTCTCAGAATTTTATTTGCCATTTTTTGTTCAGACAAGGCCAGTGTTCATATTATGCAGTATGGCACAGACAGCAGTGAAGTGGGAGATTAGATATAGATATAGATATAGATATAGATATAGATATAGATATAGATATAGATACAGATACAGATACAGATAGAAGAGGGTCTGGGCTCTTGGCTTCTGGTGGGTTTAGCTCCGGCCATTGAAGCTACTTAGGGAGTTATTCAACGGATGGGTCTCCCTCTCTGTTTCTCCTCCCCTCTGTATATGTGACTTGCCAATAAAAATAAATAAATCTAAAAAAATTGGAGGCCATTAGCTTCTGGAGACTTATAAAGTTTCCAGAAGCTACTACCTATACTTGTTTTCCATGTAAATTTCCCAAACTCACAGAAATAATGAGTTTCTAGAATGGATGTCACATAATCTAACACAAACATAGAAGCAGCAATTCATCATATTTGCCATATTCTATTGCTTTGAAGAGAGTGATGTTTCCTCCCTCATTCAAGGATAAAGGAGGAATATTAGAAAGTATGTACATGAGGAATCACTTCATCATCTCTGTCGCAGTAGGAAATATCAAGAATTTAATAAAATGAGCTGGTTACTACAAGATAAATAGTAGTGGTCAGCTTTGTCAATTTTTGTTTAAGTGACAAAAACTTCAAATTTTAAGAACTAAAACAAACAAAAAAATCCCTAGATATTGATGCTCCCTTTCTTTGTTTGGTGGTGGAAATGGGGCAAATGAACTGTTCCACGTATTTCCTTATCCTGGAGTCTGTTGTAAGAAACAGTCACCTTTAGGGCTACATCGGTCTCCAGGAAAAAAAAAAAAAAAACATAAAAATGGTGAAAAGCATCTTATGCTTCAGGTTTTATCTAAATAAGCATAGAATGACCAAGTCCAACGATTTGGGAAGAAAAGTATACTATTGATTCAAGTGGGGACTATAAATCATGCATTGAAGAGTAAGGAAGTACACACATACTTGGAAACATTTAATATCATCCACCATCTATTAATGGGACTTGTCATTGAATACATTTGACTCATAACCTGCCAATCAAGTTTCATGCAAAAATAATGTCAACATATAAAGTCAATAACTTCATCCAAGAAGTGTATGAAAACATTGAGATCTTGTTTGATTAAGTAAGAAATATTCTTAATTTTTGGAGGTTAGGAGTAAAACGTGATGATCCCCATGATGCTTAAGTGTGTTCTAATATGACTTCAGGGAAGAAATAGTGAAATGTTAACTAGATAAAAAAATATCTGTGAGGTTTTTTTTGTTAATTTAACCCTTAGGAAAGCCATCACACAATAATTATTCATTTTGCAAAAGAAAAAGACACGAAAAGAAATATGTGCCTACCTTTCTGGATGCCAGTTGAATCAACAGTAGGAAATTCATCATGTCAGAGATGCAATTCAAATAGGCTTGGGGAAACACGTTACAGATTTACCATTAAGTTTTAATGCAATCTGGTAAGTTCTTTCTGAGCTTTCTTCTCATGCACAGGCATACACTTCACCTGTAATACAGGAAAAAATGTAGGTGATGATTAAGACGTGAGGAAGATGTAGCTCTTGTGTCCTCGGAGCTCATATAGGCTTGAAGTGGAACTAAATGAATTGAAGAGGCAGTTGCTCTAAGAATTTCAACTTAATCAATAGCAACTTTCTATTGAAGGACTTCAAGCAGAACAGTGACACATAGCCATAAATTTTAGACTACAGCTTACTAAATTTCGGTGTGCATACAGATACCCTTAAATTTGTTAAAATGTTTATACAATCAAAGCTAAGCTTTAACACTCAGTTCTGCATTTTTAACAAGCTTCTGAACCAAACCAATATTTCTGGTCCAAAGACCATCTACTGAATAAGTTTTTGATGGGCCTGGTATCCTGCTCTCTAGAAGTATGGATTAAAGGGAAAGATTTATAAAAACATATATTCAAGTACACTGACAATTATATTTTAAGTGCTCTTAGTAACCTGTTATGGTCATCTGTACATTTATAGGCAGCATTTAAATCTCACTATCAATTGTTCCCTGTGGGGCCTGGCCTGATAGCATAGTGGTTAAAGTACTCGGTTGGAACGTGCTGGGATCCCGTATGGGTGCCGGTTCTAATCCCAGCAAACCCACTTCCAATACAGTTCCCTGCTGGTGGCCTTGGAAAGCAGTCGAGGAAAGCCCAAAGCTTTGGGACTCTGCACCTGCTTGGGAGACCTGGAAGAAGCTCCTGGCTCCTGGCTTCAGATTGGCTCAGCTCCAGCCGTTGCAGCCGCTTGGGAAATGAACCACTGGACGGAAGGTCTTCCTCTCTGTCTCTTCTCTCTGTATATCTGCCTTCCCAATAAAAATAAAAAATTCTTTAAAACAATTGTTCCCTGTGGATGTCAAATACTAAATACTAAACAGGGTTAGGAAACTGCAAGCTCTATGACACTATAAATCTGCTTGTAAGATAGAAATAAGAAGAGATGTTAGAAACTTGAAGAAGGAGGGAGGATAAGGAAAGAGACAGAGAGCGCGAGAAAGCAAGGAAGGAAGGAAGGGAGGGAGGGAGGGAGGAATAAATTAGGAGCATTTTAGTTCCTAACTGGAAATAGCTACTAGGGAGTCGGGCAAAGAGAAATTGGCAGAGAAATAGGAGAGTAAAGATGGAATTCAAATACATCCTTATATAAGAAAAATGCTGACTGTAATCCTGTGCCTTTTCTCAGCCAAATAGTCCTTGATACTTGCATACATTCTTGTGTCTTTCCTAATAATGGTACTCTGGCATCGAGATCGCTTGCCTGAAATGCCCTGACTTTAAGGATTGCTCATAAAACAGTTATTTCAGACTAGGAATGATCATGATTCTTCTTATAGACAAGGACTTTGAATCATTCTGAAGGCTTTGTGGCTCAACTGACTGACCCATGTTCAGTTCTTGATACAAATATCCTGACACTCATAGAAAAAATATATAGATAGAAAATCCATAAGTGTTCACCCAAAGTTTTCTGTTATACATAATTTTAACTTGTCTGCAGACGTTACAATAGATTAAAAATATATTAAATATCTCATGGGATATTTTATTTAAAAGGATTTTTGTCAGCAGTAGAAAAGAAAAAAATAGTAAACTGTGACAAGCTGAAGTGATCATTTTAATATATTCAGTTTGACATATTTCCATAAATGCAAGCTGTTCATAACTGCAGATTTATTGCTCATGTCTCAGTGTTATGTGTCATTGAAATCTGCAGTTTAAAACTTAAGGATAAGAAGGAAGTTGATCATCATTAGGTAAAGATAATGCTGATCAAATTTGAGATTTTCTTCATGGAGAGGAGAAAAGGGTGGAGATGAACATGTACTAATTCCACAACAGTGTATGCTGGTGTTTCCAGTGATGGATTGCTCGCCTGTCTAAGGCACTAGACAAAGTACTTCTCCTGAGACTAAATTGAAAGCAATGTGCAAGTATTTGCAATGCTAATGTTCAAAGTCCGTAATTCTTACACTGTGTGAAATAGAAAGCATTTAGTGAATTTCTGCATATGGTTTAGTGCATATGTGTATATATGCATGCATTTCTTTTTTGATTTATTAAATAAAATTGGTGTTCCCTAACAAACTTTCTGAGTAAGACAAAAAACTTTTGCCAAGTAATATTGGCTATAATTTTAATAAGCAAAGTCATTTATGAGGTAAGGAAGTAACTTGAGATAATTTTCTAGGTTATTCAGTTCCAATCAACAAAAATAATGGCTGAAAGCAATCAAATAATGATTCACAATTGAAATACAGTAATTTGTTTAACAAAATTTTTATTTAGATCATTCCATTATTGCTTCGAATAACACCATGATGCTTTGAAGACAGGTCAAATTGTTGATTGGTACATTTTATTTGTTCTCTGAAAAAGTACCAAAACAGGGTATTTGAGTAAGCCCTCAAGGGAACACTTCAGATTAGTAGTTCTCAAGGACAGTAGGGGAGTTGTGTCCCTAAATGTATGTGGAAGTACTTAGACAAATATTGGAATATTATTTCCTTATTAATAGGTGAGGAAGGTAATAAAATCCTTGTTTTGTAAGAAATCACCGAGCTGTCTTCTAGAGTTTTTATGACATTTTTACATTTCTTCCAACATAGAATGGATGTTCCTGTTGCTTTACATTGTGATCAATTCTGTATTGTTAGGGTTTTAAATTTTGGTCATTTAAACAGATACATACTGGTATACCCCTGCTAATCAAATTTGTACAGCCCTGGTGACATATAAAATGGGTGTCTTTTCATATGCTCATTTGTAATCTTTATCTCTAGTGAGGTAACTATTAAGGTCTTCAACCTACTTTTTAATTCAGCTGATATTTATCATCATGTTGAGTTTTAGCACATTTTGGATGCCAATTTATATCAATTACATCTTTACAAATATATTCTCTCAATTTTTGGCTTGCTTTCCTAATCTATTGATATTATTTTTGCATAGGGAAAGATTTTAATTTTAATAAAGTCCAGTTTATTGATTTTTTAATGGATAGTGACTTTGATATCTTAAAGGTCGTGACCAAATACAAGATCATACAGGTTTTTTAATTTCTATTTTATTTTACTTTTTATTGGAAAGTTAGATATATAGAGTGGAGGAGAGACAGAGAGGAAGATCACCCCTCTGATGATTCACTCCTCAAGTGACCGCAATGGCCAGAGTTTAGCTGATCTGAAGCCAGGAGCCAGGAGCTCTTCTGGGTCTCCCACATGGGTACAGGGTCCCAAATCTTTGGGCTGTCCTCAGCTGCTTTTCCAGGCCACAAGCAGGGAGCTGGATTGGAAGTGGAGTTGCCAGGATCAGAACTGGCACCCATATGGGATCCTGGCTCATTCAAGCCGACGGCTTTAGTGGCTAAGCCACTGCACCAGGTGCATAGTGTTGAAGCTTCTTAGCCTGATGCAGTACCATTTACTTATTATTGTCTTGATTGTCTTTGCTTCTGTGGTCTTCTCCAAGAATTTTTTGCTTAGCCCTATATCTTTCAGTTTCCCCGATATTTTTGTTACAGTAATTTTATATATTACATTGCAGACTTATATCCCTAGTCCATTTTAGGTTGAATAAGGTAGTAGTCTTCATTCATACTCCTACATACACAGATCCAGTTTTCCCACCACCATGTTTGAAGACACTGATCTTTTCCCAAGGTTTGAATTCAGATTGATTGTCAAAGATTAGGTGATCATAGATACATGGATTCATTTTGTGGGATTTTCATTCTGTTCCATTTGTTAACCAATACAATATGCAAAAGAATCGCAAAAGTATGGCTGAGTGAACATGTGCAACAACATATGTGTTTTGCACTTTCCCAGTGACAGTAGGTACTACTTTAAACTGTGATCATACAACCCTTTATATACTCGGATGTCGGATGCTTTCTCTCTCTCTCTCTTTTTTTTTTTTGCATTTTTTTATATGTTTGCAATGAAAGAATCTCAACTGAACTTGATCTGCATGCCTATTTTTCTGCCACAACCAGGCAGATTTGATTGCAACTCTCTGTGCTGTATCTTGAATGCTGGTATTGTGATGACTCTTGTTTTGTACTTGTTGTTCAACTATTCAGGCCTCTTATGCTCCATATAAAGTTTTCCTAAATTTATTATCTTGTTTTCCTAGATCTTAGAATAATAATGGTATTTGAGAGGAATGTCATTGAATCCGTGAATTACTTTTGATATCGTGAACATTTTAATAAACACGGAATACCTTTTTTAAAAATGTTGTGTCTTCTGCTTAATTATTGATTTCTAGTTTTTGTTCTAGAGATCTTATACATCCTTGGTTAAGTTTCTCCCAAGTTATTTCAGAATTTTTGTAGTTATTGAGAATGGAACCAACCTTACAATTTCTTTCTAAACCATCTCATTTTCTGGTATATTTTTTGCATTGGTTTTGCACCCTGCAAGTTAAACAAACTCATAAACTCCAACAGTTTTTTTGTAGAACTTTTTGTTTCCCCATATATGGAATCCTATCACATATAAACAGGTATGATTTGACTTTATGTATATCAGTTTTTATCACTTTGGTTTTTATGTTTATGTTTAAATGATCTAGCTGAAACTTTCAGGAATATAATTAATAGCAACAGTGAGCATGTACATCCTAGTCTGCTTCCAAATCATAGTGGAAACGCTTTAAAATATTCAGCATTTAATATGATGCTGGTTTGGGGTTGAAAGAGTTTGGGAGAATTCCCTCCTACCTTTCAATTGTTTTTGAATATTTAGAGAAGAATTGGAATTAGTTCCTCTTGAAAATTTGACATACTTCACTGATGAAGCCATTTAATCTTGAGCTTGTTTTGTTGAGAGCTTCTTTATCATTGACTCAGTCTCTGTCTCTGTTATTGATATATTTAGGTTTTATTTGCTTTAATGATTTAGTTTTGATGATTAAGTATGTCCAGACATTTATCCTTTTCTTCCATATTTTCAAATTTGTTGGCATCTAATTGTTGTAATTACTGATGATTCTTATTTTTCTGTCATGTCTATAGTTACAGATTCTTTTTCATCTTTGTTTTTGTTGATTTTGATCTTGTCTCTACTATATTTGGTAGTTGGGCCAGTCATGTGTCAATGTTGTATTTGTTCAAAAATTATCTCCTCATTATACTGATCTTTTATAATATTTTCTGGTTTTAATTGTCTGTTTATTTCTTCACTATTTTTATTTTTTTGTAGAGCCTACTAAATTTTCATGGTTTTTTTGTTTCCTAGGTCCTTGAGATATGTTGATATTTTATTTGATGGCTTTTAATATCTTGATATAGTCAATAATTACTGTGAACTGCGTTAA
This sequence comes from Ochotona princeps, assembly GCF_030435755.1. Lineage (NCBI taxonomy): Eukaryota > Metazoa > Chordata > Mammalia > Lagomorpha > Ochotonidae > Ochotona > Ochotona princeps. The sequence continues at coordinate 98,804,331 of NC_080865.1, forward strand.
CACTGCTTTGTGTGTATCATGGATCTTGTGAGTTTTAATATATTGTGCTGTCATCTTCATTTGTTTGCAGGATTTTTTAAATTTTCATTTTGATTTCTCATATGACCCAGTTTTAATTTGATAATATACTGTTCCATCCCATGTATTTGCTTATTCTCTACAAATGAATAAGTTTATAATTTCCAGCTTCATCCCATTGTGGTAAAAAAGATATATGACATGATTTCATTTTTCTATTTTCTGAAACTTATTTTATGGCTTATAATATGCTCTATTTTACAATAACTTCTATGCACTGATGAAAAGAATACATATTGTTAAATTTTGTTTTGTAATTATTTGTAGCAAACTTTTATGTCCATTGGCACATAATGTAGACTAACTCTGTTGTTTCTTTTAAGTTTATCTATTGATGAAAGTTGGATGTTGAAGACCCCCATTATTATTGTATTGGAGTCTATGTCTCCCTTTATATACATTACCATTTTTAAGTAGCAGGGCACCCTGACCTTTCGTACACATAAATTTATTACAATAGCATCTTCCTAGTGAATCAATCCCTTTACCACCATTTAATACCCTTCTTATTGTGTTAAAGTCCATTTTGTCTGATATAATAATGGCTACATCTGCTCATTCTTGCTTTTCATTAGCTTGCTACACCTTTTCCATCCTTTAACCTTCAGTCTGTGTGTATCTTTGTTGGTGCAATGTGTTTAATGTAAGCTTATGGTTAGCCTAAGGGAACTACAAGCCCCATCCATGTTGGCACATGAATCACTCAAAGGAGCTGTGCAGTATGAACACAGAACCCTGCAATTATCCACCCTGGGGCAATCATGGAATCTTTGATTCTCTGAAGCCAGAGATAATGATCAAAGACCCTGGTACACACCACACCCTGTCATGTAGTCACACAATTCTCAAAGTCACAGTGCACCAGGATGCAAGCCACTGGGCGCACAGTACCCACGCTGCTCCAAAGGCCTGCCCCATCCACAGAAAGCAGATGCATCCCCAGAGCCAGATGCCTATGGATGTATCACCTTGGCAGTTTGGGATCTTTGAGCCTTTAATTTGGTTGGGGAATGTGCATGCCTCAAAGTTTTAATTGGGTGTCCAGGCCCTGCCAAACCTCCAGGATCAATTTAAAGTCTGTGAGGAACATGGATTTAACCCTCTGATAAAATTCCCTAATTGCATACTTATGTACACTGACACACGTCAGCTGCTGTAACCTTTACTCAGATTAAGAAGGCACTATCTCCCTATTGGTTATCAAGTACCCTTGTCAGAGGATGGGAGCAAAGTATTGTGCTTTGCCTCAAGGGTGATATATGAATGCCTGGACTAACAGCTTGGCTTTAGGTTGTACCTAAAGTTATTGTGTTTTACAAGGTTCCACCTCAGGCAACTTAGGCAGTGACAGTGGATATTGCAATTTGCTCCCACCTCATTCTCAAATGGTGGCATCTCTTCCAACCTTGAGCTGTTGGAGTCACCCATAGTGTTCCAACTTGCTGCTGCGTATTTGCATTGTCCACCTACTCCATGGTGTCTTTGTGTTTCCATAGAATTTCTGCTGCAAATTTGTGTTTAAATTTCCCCTGGGAATGCACATATTTTGCTTTTCTTATGCCACATTTTCCTAAATTAGCCTAATAGGAAAAATTGTGTTACTGAACTTGGGAGGCAGTGGATCCTGCCAGGTGGAAACCTTCAGCCTTGCACAACCCTGGCTTGCTTTCTACATGTGAAAAGTGATCCAGCAAATGGGAAAATCTCTGTCTCATGTCCTTCTGTCACAGTGCCTTGAACATAATTTAACATTTTTGTTTTCGCAAGAGTATTGAAGTATTCAGTGGAAACTCAGTTGAGAGTAGTATTTTCAATGTTAGAGTACTCTTGGAGGCTGATTGTACATACAAAACGTAAAAAGTTTGTGTTGAATATGTAGCAAAAAGACACTGCTAAACATAAGGAGCAGTATTCTAAAGTAATCCTGTTACTGTTTACTTCAATTTGTAAATGTACAGCCAAAAATAACACACCTTATTTTTCTGAAACAGTTGCATTTATCAAATCAATAAATACAAAAGAAAAATAATGGAATGCTGAAGAAACCTGAAGTTGCCTGCCTTATAGGAACAAAAACCATTCCCTGTTATTCATGGATGTTTGATGTTTGGTTGATAAAATCTATCAAGCCAACTGCATATATCCAGACCACCATCCTTGGCCAAGGGTAAGTCTTCTTGACAAGTTCATTTTCTAGTATTCTTTGTAATTTTTTTTTAATTCGCTGATTCTTATTTTTCTTATTTTTATTGTGGGAATAATAATTTATCTGGAGAGTCATTCAAGCATTTTTAGAGAATTGAAGAAGTTCTTATTTGGAAGTGTTTTGCAGCCAGAAGCACACCTACAGAACTTCCCTGTGAGTGGCAGGAATTCGATTATTTGAACTAGCACTGTTGTATCCCATGGTCTACATTAACAAGAAGTTACACTCATTAACTTAAATAAGGTGTCAAGTACAGGTAGTCTAATGTGAATTGGGAGAATCTTACTTGCAAGAGTAAATGCCTTCTCAGTATGACACATCAGAGACAGAACGTTCTTTCTGGGGTTCATACCCTGTACACCCATAAAATCCAGTGTTGGACCAGGCTAAAACCAGGAGCCAGGAACATTACCTGGACCTTGCATAGAGATTGTTTGAACCCAAGCCTTTGTAGTGTCTTCCACTGCCTCTCATGCTCATTGGCAGGAAGCTGGTTGAGAAGCACGGAGTGATGGGGAGTCAAACCTGTACTCCGATGCAGCATATGGATGTTACAAGCAGCAGCTCAACTCACTGTGTCACAAAGTTTAATATTCTTTTAAGACAGCTTAGAATTCTGATGTAGTTTGAAATTCCTACCCTATGGCACCAGTATATCATGCACTAACATAAACATGCAGTTAACAGCTTATTCAGAATTCAATTAAAGTGTTTGTGCTTAGGGGAGCTTTTACCAATGTCCTTAGCTGTCAAATTTGCTCAATGAACCTTCTAGAATTTCCCAGGAAGTATGTGACTTTGAGACATTATCTTTAAGCTTTTGCTTAGTACTCCAGCGCGTAATGATGTATGTCACTGAGAACTCATAACTTTCCCTGGGAAATAAAAGAAAATTGCTTCCGTTGTTCTTTGCTCTGCACGTTATGAACTTCCCCTTCACTATTTGACTTTTTTTGATGATCTGATTTACTTCTGTGCTGTCTTGAGAGTGTCTGTTCCCAACAAGCATTGCTGTTCTGCATAACCACTTTATTCAAATTCCAACTTGTATAATGACATATAATTGGTCACTAGAGTATATAGGCTGTAAGATTGGGTCCTAATCCATAAAGACTCCAATAGTTATCAAGGCCATTTTTGGAGTACAGAGCTATCTCAAAATCAAAACAAAACAGGTTTTTGCCTGTGGCAACTCTTAAAATTAACCTCACTCTGACATTCATGAGGGGGGATGGTGCAGCTATCTTTTAATTGGACCAGATGTTCTTAAGTAGCAATAAAAGTTCTAGCTAAACAGTGTGATTTAGACAGCACAAGAAATTTGAATCTTTTCAATGCCAGTTGGATTAGAAGACACTGCTCTTCTATTTGAAAAGAATTTGTCAGCTGTACAAAAGGATGACTTCAATGCTATGACAAAGGTAAAGATGCTTTTGGGCAGCATTATATGTGCACTGCACGCAGGCATATGCCTTTCCGTGTTAAGCTGTAGAAAACTTCACATTATAAGTCATGGAAATGACACGGTGCAACTTAAAAGCTTTTTTTGGAATTTGTGACTGCTCCAAATGGAGAGATGTTTCTTAATTCTCTGGCAAGTTTTTGTTACTCACCACAGTCAACATGTCACATGATAAATGCTGTACATTTGAAAAGTTTAAGCACAGTAAGTAGTCTTGAGTCTGAATTGAAGGTTCTTAAGCCGGTTACTTTGATCTGACTCTCATCAAAATAGGTGGTGTGCGCTTAGCCTTGGTGAATCGTTGACAACTATTGATTGTGCATCTGAGAGTAGTGCAATTAGTGCAATTTATCAAGCTCTGTGTAAAGTGGAAATCCTATATGAGAGATACAAAAAATGTAGTTACTACGGATGTACATTCTTTAATTTTTCTTTTAATTTAGGTAAATCTGTAAAACTGACGTATTACTTAAAGATAAATATCTTATGATTTCTCCTTGAAAATTGACATGTTTGTGACCTGGGAAGGCGGTAGAAGATGGTCAAAGTCTTGGTTCCCTGCACCCACCTGGAAGACCCAGAGAAAGCCCCTGGCTCCTGCCTTCGGATTAGCTCAGCTCTGGTTGTTGCGGCTCCATGGGGAATCAACCAGCAGATAGGGGATCTTTCTTTGTCTCCTTTCTCTATAAATTTGACTTTCAAAAAAAAATGAATAGATCCTTTAAACAATAAAAAGGAAGGAAGCGAAGGGGTGGGGACACAGGAGGGAGGCAGTATAAGGAGGTGAGTATAATTTTCGTCCTAAATCTGTATCAAGGAACATGTTAAATTGACTCACCTTATCTAAACAAAATAATAAAAAAATGGTTATTTCCAATATAACAAGAAAATATTTCATGTATTTCATAGGTACAATTTCAAGAAGAAGAGACTTTCTCCCTCCCCTAATGATCTCCGTCTTACCTTCCTTCCTTTTCTGCAACTTCTGCAAACATAATCTTGGCACATTGTATAATCACAGGAGCAAGTTATTCAATTCAGATTTCCCACTTGGGTGGGAATCATTGGAGCAATCTCTGGCTGTCATCAGGATGCGCATTATGAGCAGATGGAAGACTTGGATCTAGATACTTCAATGCAGGATGTAGCCGTCCCAAGCAGTATCTTACACTCTGTGCCAATTGTTTGCCTTTTATCGTTGTTTTTAAAATATGTCTGAAGGGGAGAGAAATGTATAAGATGATAGTTGGAGAGAAGGAAACAGACATTTGCTATCTGCTGATTCACTTCCTGGTTTTTCCCAATGCTCACAATAGCTGGTACTGTGCCAGGTTGAAATCACGAGCCAGAAACACAATCTGGATGTCCCATATGCATGATAGGAATCCGCATACTTGAGGTGTCACCCACTACCACTCAGGGTATGTATCAGTAAGTGTCTGGAAGGGCAGTGGGAACACAAACCCAAGCACTCTGATAAGGGATGTGCACATTCTAAATGTAACATTAACTGTTACACTGAACACATACCCTTCAAGAGAGATTATTAAAGATGGGCCTTAACATATGATAAAAATCAATTATATTCCTATTGCCCAGATATGATTCAAAAACAGTAAGTAACACATTGCAGTTATATTTTTGATTATGCCACAATATGCATTTCTATTGATAACACAAATATGTATAGCATTTCCTCACATTATTAAATGAATTTGCTATTTAAGTGTGAATATTAAATTATAACATTATGATTCATAAAATAAGTGTTCATAATACAGTAATTAAAAACATCCAGATGGGTTTTATTTCAAAGTATTATTTTGGGGCCTGGTATTTTAGCATAGGGAGTAAAGCTGGTGGCAGCAGCATCCCATATGTGCATCAGTATGTTTCTGTTGCTTCACTTCCAGCTCAAGTCATGGCTAATGCATCTGTAAAAGCAGCAGAGGTTCTTACAAGTTCTTGAGCCCTGCACCCACGTGGAAGACCCAAAAGAAGTTCCTAACTTCTAGTATAGCATAGCCTAGCTCTGCCTTTTGTGACCATTCCATTTGGGAAGTGATATCTCTCTCTTTGTCTCTCTCTCTCACTGCCTTTCTCTCTCTTTGTAGCGCTATCTTTCAACTGAATACAATAAAATCTACAAAGATTATCTGTGCTTCTCACGGCTAACATTTGCACAATACTTTAGAAAGCAATGGCACACACTGCCTTAGCTTACTTTCACTATTTCTCTGTGAGGGATACATTGTGAATATCAGACACACTTAAAAAGGAAATACTAAGTTGTGCATTATTTCTGCTCTGTACTGCTTGTATGATTCAACTTTAGAAGAATGAGGATCACTATTTTTTGGTGAAAATCCAAGATCAGAAACATGCATAATCCCAAATTTTCAACTAATTACACATGTATTGGCAAGAAAAGGGATTTGTGAAAATATGATAACACTTTATCCATGCTCTTATTTCTCCTTCTATGACACTTACTGATGTAAATATTCTCATGCAACCAAAATAGCTATGGCATGTAGTCATACTCATAATTCTGACTCCTGGCCATGTGAGCAATAACTTGCCATGAGTTGGGATCTCAGCTTCCACAAAATCAACTGCTATTCTGACAAATCTTGCCAACTCTGTGAAGTCTGTTTCAAATAGTTTTTATTTTTTTTGGGGGGGGGGGCGCTGCACCCTACTGGGGAACCCAGAAGAGACTCCTGGCTCCTGGCTTCAGATCAGCTTAGCTCTTCCTATTGTGGCCACTTGATGAGTGAAAAAGCAGGCAAAAGATCTTACCCTCTGTCTCCTCCTCTCTATCTGACTTGCCAATAAAAATAATATAAATCTTTAAAAAATTGTGGATGATTTTAGTTTTTAGGATTGTATTTGATATTATATACATTTACATAGTTTCTAATTCTCATATATAATAGGTTGTTTTCTATTGGAATATTATCATCATTGCATTCATCTACAAGTACATATTACATGTACTCTATTAGAAAAAGATGTATTTTATTGTTAAAAACAAATTCAAAATATACAAAATTTGATCCAAGAGTAGAAATGTTGTCTTTTATTTAAAAACATGGAACTTTATGATGAAGGAAAACATAAGTTCAAATAAATGAGTTAGAATGCCATTAGTTAAATCACAACAAATTGAAGACTGTTGGAATCTAAAACACAATTCAATCAAAGCATTGTTCAGAAATCTACATGTGTTTATTTTTAAAAGATTTAATTATGTATTTGAAATTCAGTTATATTAACACAGCATAAAACGAACAGACAAGGAAAGCAAGATCTTCCATCCACTGCCTCATTCCATGTGACCGCGAGTTGGCCAGGCTGATTCGAGAAGCTGAGGACTCTATCTGCTTCTTCCTCATGGGCCACCTTCCGCTGCTTTTTCCGGAACATTAGTGGGGAGTTGGGTCTGAAGTGGAGGAATCAGCACTGGACCCAAAGTTCATTGAAGATGCTGAAATTTATTTAATGTTTTAAATTGGAAAGTCAGATACACTGAGAGGAGCAGAGACAGAGAGGAAGATCTTTCATTTGTTGATTCACTCCCCAAGCAACTGCAATTGCAGGAAATGAGCCGATCTGAAGCCAGGAGACCAGAGCCTCCTCCAGGTCTCCCACACAGGTGCAGCGCCCCATGGCCTTGGAACAGACTTCACTGCTTTCCCAGGCTACAAACAGGGAGCTAGAAGGAAAGCAGCGCTGCGGGGATTAGAACTGGCAGCCATTGGGTATCCCGGCATGTATGTGCAAGGTGAGGACTTTAGCCACTAGGCTAATGCACCAGGCCCAGGATGCTGAATTTACAGGTTCTTGATTAACATACTGTGTCACAGCATCAGGCCTCATGTATAGGCATTGAGAATCAATAATGAATATTAAATTATCCAAAGTAATAGCAAAAGCATGAAACCATTACCATTTGAAAACACAAAATAGAAAGGATGGGCCCAACGCAGTAGGCCAGTGGCTCAACCCTTGCCTTTCATCCGCCAGAATCCGATATGGCAGAAGGTTTGTGTCCTGGCTGCCCCACTTCCCATCCTGCTTCATGTTTGTGACTTCAGGAAATAGTAGAGGATCACCCAAAACCTTGGGACCCTGTACTGGCATGGGAGACACAGATGAAGCTTCTGGCTCGACTTTGGATCAGCTCAGCTGGGCTGTTGCAGCCACATGGGTTAGAACCAACAGACAGAAGATCTTTCTCTCTGTATCTCCTCCTCTCCGTATATCTTTCTGTTCAATAAAATCAATTAAAAATAAAATAAATCTTTAAAAATTTATGGTCATGAATGAAGCACTTGTAGAAATGAAACACTGAAGTTGATGGAAGCATTGAGAAAGATTATCTTGCCTGTCCTGAATTTTCTGTCAGTTATTCCTCTTGGATGACCCGAACATGAGGGTGAGGGAGAACGGGCCATACAATTCCCTGGTAGTTAACGACATGGGAAATGGTAACAGATAAGGAGAAAGGTAGTAGGCACCTTGAACCCAGACGTAATAAATTCTTCCAAATTATTTGTCACTGACCATATTAAATAGAAGACATATATTGATACAAAGATGATTACATGTTCATGAAGGAGAATATATACTTGGAAATCTAGCTTTATCAGAAGATGAAACAAATGTTTTAAATTCATTATTGGTATAATTCAGCACAATCTATTGTGATAGCAATAGCTTGAATGGCAACTACAGGTTAAATAGTGATTTAGTAATATCCTCCCACTTTTTATTTTCTTTTACATACCTATATTCCTTGCCCAAACAGCTTATTTAAATAAAAGTCAGGCTGGTTTTCAGGGTCTCTTGGACATTTCATATGTAACTCACCACCAAGTAACTAGTTGCTGGTTATTTTATGCCCTGACACTGGGGAATACAAAATGGCTTACATTATTTTTAGAAGGTAAAATTCAGGGCCCAGCATGACCAGTGGCTAAAGTCCTCATCTTCATGCACCAGGATTTCAGTTCATGTCCTGGCTGTTCCACTTCCCATCTAGCTCACTGTAACTCTGTTTTTCCAATAAAAATAAATAAAGCCTTAAAAATGCAATTTTCTCTATTTGTATGAGAACCACTTCAGAATTTCCAAAATATTCTAAATTGGCTTAACTTTATGCATCTCCTTTCCAAGTTCATTTTCTCTAGGTGAGTCATAGCTACTATTTGTTTTGAGTAAAATATGAGCGAGTTCAGAGATGGACTTCTTAATCTCAATAATTTTGTTATTATGAAATGCATTTCCTTTGTGAAAAATAAGATGGTAAACACAAAATGAAAATACTTCCCTGAATTTCTTACTCATTTGAAAGAATTTCCATAGCTTGCTGCTGCTACTCTGTTTCTACAGGAAGAAGTTGTGACTGATTATCCTTTGTCAGTGTGAGTTCTGTTGGAACTCTGAGATCTTTACTGACATTGTTTTTATTCATACTCTATTGCTGCCACATGCATTAAGAGTGTTGGTACAAAATATCTATTCACAGAACAACTGGCCTTACCATAGGTGTAAAATCCAGTGTCTCTTAAAGTCGCAACGCTGTAGCTTTTCATTGAATCTCAGCTCCACCTCTTGCACGTGTAAGTGTAGGTAAACCAGCTGACTTCTGAGCTTCAGATGTCTCAACTGTGAATTGGGTATCTATCTTATCAGTACATGACTCTTAGGTTGTCATGACCTTGGTAAACAAATTATATAGGCAAAGTATTGCCAACAATCCCTGGGTTACAGTGTGTGCTCTAAATATGTCAAGTATGTTGAAGTTCTACTTAGCCCCACTACCTAAATAGGGCTGAGGAGATTTGGTTAGATTCAGAAACAGCCTGTGGAAAGGAAAGATTTTAGACAGGCTGATCCTTGTATGTCCCCTAAGTAATCTGCAATGGAAGAGCACTTTTTCTTAATTCAGATTGATCTTGTCACAGTAGGCTCATATCTTTATCTTACTCTGCTTTAGTATATGAACAACATGTTTTCCCAGTTTATTTTTCAGCTTTCTCAAAGGGCTGTCTGTTCTTTAGTATCCTCCAGATTTGTCACAATTTCAATTCACACTCAAAAATACATATTGAGTTTTGGCCTATAATGCAGACTGGATTACAGGGACATTATAGTTTGTCCAGTGTTGCAAAACTTGCAGGTGATAGAGCGTGCATTGAGACTCAGTTGTGTTTCACTTCTTTGATAGTGCTAACTTCAATACCCAACATTTTCTATATGATGAACATATGTTAAATTAAAGATTAGCATCATGTGCCAATACTTTCTGGTAAATCTCTGGGTAATATCATTAATCTAAGTTAAAAGCTCTTGGAGCATTACCTTGCATTCACAACTACCTATAGGGCTTGGTAAAACACAGAATGTGAAGTCCTAGGTGGAACACTGAGATCTAATGAATTGTAGGCAATATTGAAGCTATTGGTCCAGAGAGACTATGCATAGAGAAAAACTGCATTGGAGCCATAATGGATTATTTTTTCTCTTCCTTTGAAAGTTACAGTATATCATGAAGGCCATTGCATAATATCATCTTCCGAAAACGTATGAATAAAATGACATGACAGTGCATGGAATCTGTCTTGTTCTGAGAGCGTTTTCCTTTTGTAGAAAAGAGGGTTACAGCTCCCTGCTTGTGGCCTGGGAAAGCAGTTGAGGATGGCCCAATGCATTGGGACCCTGCACCCGCGTGGGAGACCCGGAAGAGGATCCTGGTTCCCGGCTTCGGATTGGCGCGCACCGGCCCGTTGCGGCTCACTTGGGGAGTGAATCATCGGACGGAAGATCTTCCTCTCTGTCTCTCCTCCTCTCTGTATATCCGGCTTTCCAATAATAATAAAATCTTTAAAAAAAAAAAAGAAAAAAGAAAAGAGGGTTACTAGGCACCTACTAAGCAAGTACAGAATATTACAGGTGATTGGAAGGTAAGACAAATCATTTGTATTAAAGGTAGTCCTGAAACCTCGCACAAAGGGAGAGGTCATTTCCAGAAGTTTGTAGAAGAGCTGTGATCTCAGACATGATAGAATTGAAGAAGCCACAATATAACTGCGATTATGCTCCAGAAGGAAATAAACTAAACACTTACACCAATTTCTTAGACATTTTAAACAAATTTTAGATTATAAAAATAACTTCTAAATGTTCAATATTATTTTAACGTAATTCTGTACATTACTAAAATGTGTGGTATATTTTTAAAATTTATTCTTCATCTGAACTATTAACTACAGTGGCATTTGAGGCCTGAATCAATAATTAACAATCTTTGTAAGAAAAAACATCCTATATGCTAGAATTTCTGCCAATTCATTTGGCAGAAATGGAACTACTGCCAAACATGGGGAACCCAATAATGAATATGAAAAGCAATTCAATGTTTTTAGTCTGGATGCTTTTTTGGCTGTCTTTTGGACATTTCTAACATGAACCGTTTATTCTCCAGGGGTTTTAGAATCTGTGTGTGTGTGTGTGTGTGTGTGTGTGTGTGTGTGTAAGCCTGGGAGGATATCTTGATTCCCATGAAACTCTATGCTAAATGGGAATAAGTTTCCTTTTTCCTTCTTTCTTTTTTGTTATTCCTTGGGTATGGTATGTTTAGCTTTCTTAAAATTTTTGAAGGAGTTAACCACTTTCCTGTGGTGATACCTGCTGGAAGTAAAATTAAATAATCATAGCTCAAGAACTTCAACTTTACTTTTGTCCTTACATCCCACGTGTTTTCGTCATAAGTCTGAAGGGCCTTGTTACTGTTCCAGGGGGGACAGATACAGGAACTGGTGCATTAGGCTAGACAGAGACACACTCCAAGGCATCTTTACACCCTTCCTTCTGTCCTGGCTTGCTTGCTTTCTCACCCACTGCTTCTTCATCCAGCTTAGTTTCTTGTTGTTCCTATATTATTACTTCATCTCTTCATCTGTCACTTAGGCTATATGGCAAATCACTTACCACACATTTAGAAAACTCCTTGGCTAGAGTGCATGTAAATATGGGAGGCTTAGTGAATTTCCCTGGGGTGAATATTAATATAGTTGTTTCTTCCTGATACTGTCCACATGTCTATCCTTCCCCATTCAGCCTAGCTCAAATTGTTTCTTATTCGTGTTACTTATAGAACTCTTCTAAGGGCTTCCTATCGGTACCATAAACTTTTTATCTCTATAAGTAATTTTGCCACTCACATCAGGTACATAATTGCTAAAAAAAAAAATGGTGTAGTTTTGTCAGCAATAGACTTACTGTTTGGGATAGAAAAAAAGTGCATTTTTACCCACCCACTTTAACACCTGCAAATTATTCTAAGCACAATGATACCTGTGAATTCATATAAGTGAGAGAGTTGCTGAAAAAAAAGTAGAGTGATACAGATACACACCATCTATGCTTTCCAGAAAAGATGGCTGAGTCAGCAACTTGTATTTTCATCACCCTGGGTATCCATTACAACATGGTAACGTCTAAACTACTGATTCAACCATGATTGAATATCGACTTTACAGTTTTGCTATTGGGAATGGCATGTGATCCATGAATCTCCAATGAATATGTTTGAGCTGGATCTGTACTAGATGCTGAAGATATTTCTTCACTGAATTATCATTAATTTATAACACAACTAGCAGTCACCTTTGAAAACACTGCCTTACAATAAATGATTTAATACTTGAAATGAAGCTAATACTTTCACTTGCTGTATTTCAGTTGGTTCTTACAAAAGCCCAGCAGGAAGTGAAAGCAGCTTGATAAGGGTTATTCAAGAATTTGCCTACATATACTTTCTCTGGATATTATGGTCTTAGCACTAAACCAAACCAAACCGCCATTATAAGTCACTTATCAACCCATTATGCACCAGTTAAATAAAACCGTTTTTCACAAGAATTCCCTTTCTTTGGCAACTAGCTAATACAACTCTACCACTTCAAAACAGTGAAATAAAGATAAAGCTTAGAAAAAATTGGATTTGACAACCTAATGGAGTATGCATCTTTGCTATTTGAAAATAAACTCATTCAAACATCATCATTCAGCAGTCTTCAATTTCGGCCAGGAAGAGGCATGTTTATTTGGCATTTGAAGAAGGAAACTGAGACGAACAAATCATGCAGCAGAAGGTAACAAGAAATTCCATTTTTTTCTATTTGTTTCCTTGTTTGAAAAGGTTTCCCTAAGATTTCTATAAATAGCAGCAAATATCTCAGTTTTTGATAAATAAAAATTTTCCAACAGTCCAATTTCTGTGTGTGTGTGTTTACTCAATTTTTAGTAGTTTACACTGTATTGATGCCTGCAAATATTTTCTTCTAGGGACCAGGAGTGTGGTATAGTGGTTAAAAGCCACCACCTCTGATGCCAGTATCGCATTTCATCTCTGCTTCATGTTCCAGCTGCTCAACTTTTGATACAGATCCCTATAAATGGCCGAGGAAAGACACAGAGGTTTTTGGCTCCCTGCAATTATGTGGAAAACCTAGGGGAGAATCCAAGCTCCTGGATTCAGCCTGGCCCAGATCAAGTCATTGTGCCCATTGTGGGAATGAACCATTGGATAGGAGATATCTGTCTCTCTCATTTTCTTTCTCCCCTTCCACATTATCTCTTGAACTCTGCCTTTCAAATAAATGTATAAATAAGCAAACAAACATTTTTCTACTATGTCCCCTGACCTGAATGATACACATCCCTTGTATTGATTCTGATTTCCCAGTGGTGACGTGTATTATATTCTTAAAATTTATTGGGGGGGGGGGGATGAAGATGGCAGAATAGGGTGAGGATGCATGTAAACAGACAAAGAATCATTAACCAGAGTAAGAGAGGTGACATTCCAGCAAATAGAAGAGGACAGGCTAATGGCAGAGGGGTACGTGGAGACTAATGGACACAGGAAAACAGCAGAGAAGAAAATGGTGCAGTGTTACAGTGACAAGATACCACAGTGGTATTCAGAGTGGTGAACTGAGCTCCACTTGGACTGGGAGCTCAACCAGTTTCCACGTGGGAAGGGGAGCTCAGGAGGTGAACTCAGACAAAGAACTGCCTGTCCTGCTGACTTTTTTGATTTGACCAGGAGCAGAAGCAGGAGCAATGTGGATTTCACAGCCCAGACCCTCACCAGAGCCCAGTCAGGTCCAATTTGTGTAAGGAAGCAAGCCCATGGGACGGGAATGTACATGCATCTAAGCTGGGAGAAATCATTATTGGATCAGTGCACCAACATGATATCCTACAAATTCCAGTCAAAACAGGTCTGGGTAGCCACCAGATCCCGAACAGCATGAGGTTATGAATTTTTTCACCTTTCTGTGTCTAGCAAATCATGCTTATCATCCTCATTTAATATTTATTGAATGTCACACATTATGTTAACAATCCTATAAAATTTGTAAATCTTATAGCATTCACAAAATGCATAAATGTTTTGCCTCTGGACTTTTTAATTTAGAATTTTCAGACCATGGTTGATCATGGGTAAACTGTAGAAATCAATAACTGCAGGGATTCAGTGATTGCTGCATCCACAGTGCTGTGCAGCTATTGCCCCCATCTAGTTTCAAGACAGGTTTCATTACTATGAAAACGTAGAATGTACTCATTCAGCACTTACTACTTGTTATCCGCCCTCCAGTCCCTGGTAACTGCTCATCATTCTGTGCCTATGAATGCCTGTTCTGAAAGACTCAAATAAAAAGAGTCATACAAGTATGATGATTTGTGTAGGAGAAGCCTGGATTTTATTTTACTTCTCCATACATTTAGAAAGAGTTTATTCCATTGTTTACATTTACTGCTCTAGGTTATAAATACACACCATGTATTTGGTAGACGAATGAGTGAATGAATGAATAATGGTTGTGGAGAGGATATCAATCAATTTTAATTCTTTTCCACTAAACCTTGCTATTCATTATTAATTTTTGTAAGAGATCTCTTTTTGCAGGAGTTGGCGTAGTGGCACTGCAGGTTAGGTCACTATTGGAAACACTGATACCCCATAAAAGAGTGCTCATTCAAGTCCCAACTATTCCAGTTTCCACCAGCTTCCTGATAATGTGCTTAGGAAAACACTGAACTCCTGGCACCCATGTAGAAGACTCGGATGGAGTTCATGGCCCTGGCTCTGGCTTGCCAGGCCCAGCTTTGGGGCCATTTGGAGAACAAACAAGTAGATGGAAGATTCTCTCCCTCCCTCCCCCTCTCTTTCTCTCTCTGTTTATCCTCATTTCCCTGTCACTGGGTTAGGGTTAGGGTTAAATCTAAACATTAAAAAATATGTAAAAATAAACATTGTTTAAAGAAATTATTTTTAAGGTTTAACCAAATTTCAGTCAGAAAGAAAACAGCTTAGAGGTGCTAAGCAGAGGAAAAGGAGGCAGAGAAGCAGAATTAGCTTTTCAAGACTATGTTATTTCAAATTGGCACCTACATCTGATTTAGTCATTATCACACTTTTAGGATAAATGCCAAGAGGATTAGGTGATTGGAGTGATACCGGCCTGTTATATTATGTGTGAATGGATTATTACCAATTTGGTTGCCAGTACTGAAAGAGTGGGCTCCTGGGGAGGAAATGAATGCAGCTTTTCCCAGTAGCCAATTTTCTCCAATATGTGAGCTATTGGTTGGACAGAAAGTAATTTGAGAAAGGGTGCTGTCTTTTCTATAGGCTGCCCAGAAGATTGGAGCAGTGCTTCCTTGATTGAAAGCAGTTTAATTTGTTTTCAAATGTGTTTGAGTGTCAGGATATTTTTGGTACTTACAATGTGGGAGGTGACTTTTAACCCTGTGTGAAAAGCAGTCAAAAGATGACATTTAATCGACGATGACTGACCTGCGTGCGTGTGTGCAATTTTAGACAATTCTAAACCCATGATTTTCACTTTTTCATTTTTCTATGGAAATTTACATTAATTTTGTTCTGCCTACATGCAGAAAACTCACAAGAAGTATTCTAAACTATGTGGCTATTTTTATTGAAAATGATTTTGTATTTTTATTGATGTGGTAGTGGAAAATTAATAGGTTAAACTCCTAGTCTGTCTGCTCTTTGAGGTACCACTTCAAATCTGGCTATTGCCATCCTGTTTTATGACATTGAGAAAAGGAAACTCACTTTTAGTTATAATTTTTTGCAGAGAAAATGAGGTAAAAACTATGGAGCATAATTTTAAATGATTTCCTACCATTTATATGTGTATCTAGGGAAAAGAACAATTATAGATACAATTTTAGACATTGTTAATTATTTTTGTCTTTATGTGTTCCTATACATATGTGAATGTCTTATCTTT
This sequence comes from Ochotona princeps, assembly GCF_030435755.1. Classification (NCBI taxonomy): domain Eukaryota; kingdom Metazoa; phylum Chordata; class Mammalia; order Lagomorpha; family Ochotonidae; genus Ochotona; species Ochotona princeps. The sequence continues at coordinate 98,820,418 of NC_080865.1, forward strand.
TGGTTTTAATAAAGCTTTTAATTTGAAATAACTGTAAATTCACATGGAATTATAATAAGCCATGGAGAGGTCCAGGTTATGCTCTAAATATGTTTCTGGAAAGTCATGAAAACTATGATGCCCTGTTACAGCTAGGATGCTGATTATGATGCAGTGAAGGTTAAAGAATAAGCCCATCACCACAGGGATCCCTGTGCTATATTTTTATCACTACTAACACTCTTACCAATTTTCATTCCTAAACATAGGCAACCACTGATATGTTCTCTATTCAATAATTTTGGCATTTCAAGAGTGTTGCACATATGTATTTAACAGTATGAAATTTTTATAATTGTCTTTCACTCAGTATAAATCTTTGTAGGTTTCTCCAATTTGTTGTGTGAAACGTCATTTTTTGTCTCAAGTATTTAAGGTATGCAGCATGATATTTTGACATAAATATACCTAGCGAAATTATTTTCATAGTCAGGAAAATTTAGATCTCCTCATGCAACTGCCATTTCTTAAAATTCATTTACTTTTTTTATTAGAAAGTCATATATGCAGAGAGTAGGAGAGACAGAGAGGAAGATCTTCTGTCTGATTCACTCAAGTGGCTGCAACGACCGGAGCTGGGTTGATCTGAAGCCAGGAGCCTGGAGCTTCTTCCAAGTCTCCCATGTGAGTGCAGGGTACCAAAACTTTGGGTTGTCCTCAACTTCTTTCACAGGCCAGAAGCAGGGAGCTGAATGGGAAATGGGGCAACAAGGACACGGACCACAGCTCACATGGGATCCTATCATGTGTAAGGTGAAGACTTTAGCCACTAGGCTACTGTGCCAGGCCTACAACTGTCATCTTTAAGTGGGAGTACTTGAAATTTACCTCGTACATTTCCATTGAACAATATAGTGTTACTAACTAGACAGCATTTTATACTTTAACTTTCTATATTTATTCATATCCTATGACTCCAAATACGTAACTTTTAACAATGTCACTCCCATTTCCTGTACTTCTCTTCCTCAAGTGATCACTGCTACATTGAGTTTCTATGTATTCTGCTTTTTACAGTGTATTCCAAATTACACTTATTAGAAAAAAATAAAGGCCCCCCCCAAAAAAAATGTGTTCTGCACCTTAAATGTCGACAAATATCTTGTTAGAGTTACAAGCCAGTCTAGATTATCCTAAAATCTGCCAAGATCAGCAAAATTATACTTCAACACAACAAATGGCTAAATACTAAAATGAAATAGACACGAGACAGCTGAATGGTACCTTATAGCCATTTTAAGGTATATAGCAGCCGGTCCTGAATATAAACTAAAATTGAAATGTCAATGAGCTAATCATAGGTTGTGGTTAGGACTTGCTTTTTTTTTTTAACATACTGGTTACTCAAAACCATGTCAATTCCATAATATTGCAAATTGCTGTTGATGTTATGTTGTGACTCTTAATTGATTGGGATGATATTCTGCCAGCTCTAACTTCAGACCAGAAATGGTCTCCCCAAGAAACTGTTCAACCCATCTGCTCAATAAGTAGCTGGACTCTATGCTTGGTATATGTTTGCAAGGAAAGAATCTTGATTGAATTTGAACTGTAATACTGCATCAAGGTGGAGGAATCCACCAGGGGGGAGGGGAGGGGGAGGGGCGGGGGGATTCCCAGAGCCTATGAAACTGTCACATAATGCAAAATAATTAATAAAAAAATTAAAAAATTAAAAAATAAAAGAATTGAATATATTATGTCCTCAGTTTGTCTCTTGCAGAATTTCTTCATCACAAGAACGTTAAAATGGAAAGTTGGCATACTCATTGTTGATATGTGCTAACATGTGCTACCTATATTCCAATCTATTGCTGTGTGGCATTTATTCTAGAAACATAAACTCTTCGAGGACATGGGCCATGCTGAGCAGACCTGTCAGTATTGATTTTCTGTTCTGGACTGCACTTACCACAAAATCAACGAACTACAAAAATAATCTGAGGGTTTGAAAGTGGCAAGTAGTATTTGCTGTTGTGGTTGACACTCAGAAAAAGAATCTGTTAAAGGCCATTTATCATTGCACTTTTCCACTGAACCTATAAAAGTAGACACAAAGGTCATACAATGACGTATGAATTAAATAAAACAAAAGATAAAATTGTAGATGCCAATCTTTTTATATTGTCAAGTAAATCATAAGGTAGTATTAAAACTTACTTGCTAAACAGTGTATAATGAGGATCTTTCAAGTTCAAAAAACTCATTAGCTACATTTTCTGTTTAATGGAAATACCATGGCTCAGTTATCCATGATATCAATGGAAAGTTCAATTTAAATTGCTAGTTAAAAAAACAAAACAGTAACATAGAGTTCAAGTAACTTCAGTATATTTAAGCTCAGTATAGGATAAATATTTCAGATGTATATTTTGCAATAAACAGAGATAAGTGAATTTGTGACCTGGAACATTTGGGTTTGAATTCCACCACATAGTATTGCTGTTTGTGTTTGAGGAGAGATCTCTGAAGCCTCTGTTATGCATATAGAATATGGGTGTTTATTAATATGTATCACACTCTGATACTAGCTCCATTTTGTTGCTCTCTTTTAAGCACAACTTCACAAAGTTGCTTGGAATGTCAATCTTCACTTCCTTATCTCTCAAGGTCTCTGAGAATACAAGCATGTTTCTCTGACTACCATTCTAATTCAGATTGATCTGTTATGTTTACAATAATTCCCTTATGTTTCAGCTTGGTAGCTTTATCCCATTTAGAACTCCATTAGGCCCACCCATGATCTACTTTCATGAACTGAATAGCCTTTTGGATACTAAATCTACTAGAAAGAGAGTTTGGCTATTTCGAGTTTTATCAATGTTTATCTGCAAGATGAAATAATACTAAAAATTTCATGAAATTCAATATTCAGATTGTTTCCAAGTTAGTTCTCCCAAGATGTGAGTTATAAAAATTGACATTTACCATGACATGTAGGAAAATGAATATATGAAAATGTAACGGTGCTACTCAAACTTATATAGGTTAAGACAGGCACAAATTGCGTGATTCTGCCACATCAAACCCAAGTATTAGAGTGCAATATTTATATTGGTGAGAATGGAGCACCTTCTCCCTTTTGGGATGACACTGGCACAAAACAAAATGCAGATATTGAAGCATGGGGTAAATGCAGTTCTGGTAATCAGAATCAAGCCAATCTCCACCAATAATACAATTAAATAATATTTTTATGTTCCCTGTCATCAGTTTTGTAGCTTCAAGATCATTATGTGCTTCGTGGCATGATGGTGCTAACTCCAGTCATCTCACTCCGAGGTAAAAACTACAAACACACATCAGAAATATCCCTCGACATTCTTTAGATCTTCTAGTGAAGAACTTGAGAAAGGGTAAAGCTAACATGGGCATCCACATCACGTAACATGCTACTTACCTTGCTTTCCAAGACTTCTAAGCTCCTGCATGATCAAAACAGTTCGTAACTGTCTGATTTCATCTCATACCACCCTCTTCCTCATTGATAATATGCCATTCATGGTAAAGCTTGCCTGCGTTAAGCTTGATGGTATCCCCTGGTATTGAAGTCTCATATGCCTAGAATGTTTTTTAATCACCTCCTCCCCTTTTTTTTTGTCTCAATTTCCATATCAACTAAGCAGAGAGACCTAAAAGTCTTATCTAAATTCTTTTTTATTCTTATTCCTTTGTCCTGCATGTAAGGTGTGCCATATTTCTAGGCTTTAATTCTTCCTATAAACCTTTTAGTTATATGAAATTTAAATAAGTATTTTAGCTGCTTAGTATGTGTTCCTGTATATAATCTAAAAACTATAAATATTTTAAATCTGTTTATGAAATACACTATTTCTATCTTATTTAATTGTATATTATATATAAGCTCAATAACGCTAAGAATTATATTTATAATAAGTATATTAGGTAACAATGCTAAGTGAATGGGGTGAACTTTCATGATATATCTATTTGATATACATACCACTGTGGTCAAGATGTTTGGTCTCAGTTTATAAAGCACCCTGTGATCTGGTTTCTGCCTGGTTTTGTCACATAAGTAAACAATGAGCTTCTCTAGTCAGTTTCTTCAACTTTTTCCCCAAATGCTATTCATTTATTTTTATTGGAAAGTCAGATTTACAGAGAGAAGGAAAGACAAAGATCTTCTGTCTGCTGGTTCACTCCCTAAGTGGACCAATTGGCAGAGCTGAGCTGGTTGGAAGCCAGGAGTCAGGAGCTTTTTGCAGGTCCCCCACGTGGATCAAGGCTTTGGGCCATCCTTCACCTCTTTCCCAGGCCACAAACAGGGAGCTGCATGGGAAGTGGAACAGGCGGGACATAAACCCACAAACTGGCACATATGGTATCCCAGCACTTACAAGACAACAATTTAGCCTCTGGGCTATCGTAGCAGGCCCTGCTCTCCCTTTAAATGGAACATCTTTACTTGCATGTCTCCATCCCTTGGCACTTTTCAATTACCTTTAGATTGCAGGTTAAATGTCATATGGGGAGAGGAACAGGGCTTTGCAAACATGAGTTATATATGCATAGAACAATGTTGTTATAGTTCTCCTTGCCAGGATAAGGTCACTTTTTCATTAGTAGATCTATGTCTATTCAATTCATCAAGTACACTGTTCTGTTTTCTTCTGACCTAGGTTATTTGGATGGCTTCAAATGGACCCCTATTTTTTTGTGATATTGGAGATTCCCTTGTCCAGAGGAGAGAACAGAACAACTATCTGCAAACACAAAATAATTGATAATGGCATCACTTTCTGTCTGAACACTGTGCTTATCACTTGCCTTTACATCTGCACTCTCTACAGATCCCTACAGAACTTAGATCTGAGAAACAGGGATAGTTCTCTTTCATGGTAGTGCAAAGACAAGAGGTTGCTTGTTTGTCCTCTGGAGGAACCTCTCTATTCTCTGGAATACAAAATTAATAGTTTCAGTGCTTGCTTCGGCAGCACATATACTAAAGTTGGAACAAAATTAACAGCTTCATGTTTTATTTCCTGACTTCCTTCCTGAAAGAAAAGCTAAGACTAAAAAGACACTTTACTCCACAGCTTGCAATTATATCTTAAGTTTCACTACAGCTAATAGCAAATTCTTTCTTTTCCCAGCATTATGACAAGGACATGAATCAATTCACTATGTAATGCCCAGAGGTAGACAAGTTAATATAATAACTTTGCTGAAATAAGATTCCAATGCACGATTCACATTTAATTGACCATGACCTGAATTATTCTACTTCTCTTAGTGACCAATGATAGTATTGCTTCCTTATGTGGGATCGTTATATTTATAGACTGAAATCTCTTGGCAGATTCTGAACAGCTACTGATGACATTTATAACAAAGATGGTGTTGTTAAGGTGATAACAACAGTGATTTTTTTAATGAAAATGATGTTTTTGATAATTATCATGCATATCTCATTGGAATGGAAGCTCCATGAGAGGGTTTTTTAAATTTTTATCTTCTATTATATTTGATAGGAGACAGAAACTTTCATCTGCTTCCTCACTCCCTAACTCCCTGCAACAGTCCTGGCTTGGCCAGGCTGAAGCCAAGGGTTACAAAGTCCAGTCAGTATCGTTCATCAGTGGCAGTAACATAACTACTTGAACTGTGCTGCCTCTGAGGGTGTGCCCTGGCAAAATGCTTGAATTGGAGGCATAGCTGGGGAAAAGAACCTATACTCCAGTATGGGATGCAGAAATGACAAGTGCAAATCATTGCACCAAATACTTACCTTGAGAGAAAGAGTTTTACAATGCTTTGATCACTTATGTATCTGTAGTATCTGGAATAAAACCTTGAACTTATGAAATGATCAACACTTTTATTTTATGTATTTAGGGAGTGAAACATGTTGTTTTGGCACAATTATCCACAGTGAAATGCTTATTACAGTTAAGAAAAATTAACACATTGAATCTCTTACAGAGTTAACATATTTGTGTGTGGAAATAAAAAGAGCTACTAAAAATGTACTCTTAGCAAAATAACAGAGACAGAGAGGGAGATGTTACGTCCGATGGTTCACTCCCCAAGTGGCCGCAATGGCTGGAGCTGAGCCAATCCGAAGCCAGGAGCCCAGAGCTTCTTCCAGGTCTCCCATGCAGGTGCAGGGTCCCAAAGTTTTGGGCCGTCTTCCACTGCTTTTCCGGGCCACAGTCAGGGAGCTGATTGGACAGCTGTGCTGCTGGGACTACAACTGGTGCCCATATGGGGTCCCGGCGCGTTCAAGGCGAGGACTTTAACCTTTGTGCTATCACGCCAGGCCCATGTCTTTCATTTCTAATAATTCTGCTTGATTTAGTTTCAGTGTTGCTATTTTCTGTCTCACACATTCCTTAAATCCCTGCATGTGATTATTGTTGTTCATATAAAGCTTTGTAACAAGTTTGTTAAGTTCTTTATCCCCATTTCCTGAATGTATTTCTCAGTTAACTCTGATGTTGGCAAAGGCTTTTGCTCCTTTGCAGGGGAGACTTCAGTCATATTACTGTATCTCTGTCTTCTTTATTGCTCTTGGTCATTGTACTTCTGGTTAGCAGATTCTACCCCTTTGGTCAGGTTTCTAAGCTGTGTTACCCAGAGTTCTACACTTCAATCACCAGACTAAAGATCTTCATTTCTGTCTCTCCTCCTCTGTGTATATCTGACCACATGACAGTTGTATTTATGTTGCTATCATTATATAAAGGAGTTATCTTAGAACTTATTTTATCAGCAACAGCTATCCTTTCTCTGCTTCGTATTCTTTGTTCCTTTTCCAAAAGCTAATTGAATATGTATGTTTGGGTTTATTTCTAGGCTCTCTACTTTGTTTCATTAGTCTACATTATGCCAGTACAATACCATTTTTATTATCATAGTCTTATAATAAAATTTGAAATAAAGAATATGATGCTTTCAATTTTGCTTTTCTTCCTCAGAATTGTTCTGGCTATTTGGGGTCTTCAGAGGTTCCAAATGAATTTCAGAATTATTTTCTGCTCTGGGCATTGCAGCCACTTAGAAGTGAACCAGTAGATGGAGGATCTTTCTGTCTCTCCTTCTCTCTGTAAGTCTGACATTACCATGAGACTAAATAAATCTTAAACAAATAAACAAACAAACCAGAGATAACTAGAAGTTGCAGAGAGAAGTATGGTAGTACAGGGAAAGGTTGATTAATGAGTGCTAGTTGAAAGCTACATAGGGGTAAGAAGTTCTGTTTATTTATTTATTTAGCACAAAGCGATGACTATGCATATTAATGAACTGTAAATTTCTCTGGTAAATAAATTAGAAGATAGTACTTTTTGTATTTTCACCATAGAAAATGTTAAATGTTTGAATAAATAAATGTATTTGCCCTGACTGAACATTACACAATATATACATGCACTGAAAAATGATAATCCATAAGTATGCATAATTCTATGTGCATGCTTGAATTTTAAAAATCAGAATTAAAACGTAAAAGTACCAGCAAATTTATCAAAGATGTATTTGCTCTTGAGTCAGAAATGCTGTGTGCTAGACTTAGTTCTTTATTTTAAACCTTGTATGCTGGTCCCAATTGTCTTATCAATTACATTTTTCCTTAGTTGAGTCTTTGGACGATTTAAATTCCTAAGATTTTAAAATGTTTATTTAATGTAGTTCATGAAAGATATAAGCATTTTAGGGAAGTTGAACTTAAGCCTGACATTTGGTGATTGTGTCTGTTATTGCCTCATTTGGCTAATAGAGTGCTTTCATATAGGATACACATTCCACGAGAATTGTACATTTAGTATTACAGATATTTGCCATTTTCTCACTGAGATAGTTGATTGAAGGTGAAATGCATTTAGGCATGTGTATTTATGAAGAAACTGATAAGGTTAACAGGTTGTCAATTTTGTTCCATCCTCCCCTGTTGAATACAGCAAATGTGGTAATTAAATGGCAATATAAAAGAGCTTCATTCAGAACACATATCAAGAAATATCATCTTAAAATCATCACTTCTCAGTACATGCCAGAAAATTGGCTGAGAGGAAATGTACTCGAGAAGAATTATTTTGAAGATGCATATTCTATTTATTCTTAAAGGCATACCTAAAAATATGCTATGATTAAGTTAAGCCTGCCTTGGACAAATTACTTGGCTCATTTTGTCTGAGCTCTTCACAGCGATTTTTCTAAGCAGCAGTAACAGAAAGGAGGGAGAGAAGTATATTAAGAAAAATATTGAAAGAGATTGTCCATCCACTGGTTGACTTCTCAAATGCCCATAAGTGTAAAGGCTGAGCCAGGCTGAAGCCAGGATCAAGAATCTCCATCCAAGTTTCTCAAAGGGTGGCACAAATCCAACTGCTTGAGCCATCATCTGCTGCCTCCATTGCACATTAGCAGGAAGCTAGACCAGAAGCAGAGGCAGAATTCAATCTCAAGCACTACAATATAGGATTCAAGTAATGCAAATGGAAGTTTAATCTGCGGTCCCACAACACCCACCCAGTTGTTTTTTTTTTTATTGCCTTCCCTTTGGAAATTTCATTTTATAAAAAGGGTATCAAATAAGCAGCCTTTTGAAAATCACTGTGTCATCTATTGTAAACTGTCCATTACATTGCAAGGTATTGTTTATGATTCCCTTAAGAGACATTTTTATCTGATCTCCGTGCCAAGTACAGCTGCACTTGTCAACAATTGATCTCAGTACAACATAGGCCAGACTTGCTTCTTCAGAGTAACTTAGAACTCAGGGTAAAAGTTCTGAGTCACATAAGGGAAAACTAAAGTCCTTTGCACAAACACACTTCTTAGTATGATTCTTCACCTTTTTTTGTATATTACTCTTACTTTCTTCTCTTTCACTGTATATTCAATTTTATTATTTTGTTTATTTTTCTTTTCAAACTGTTTTAAATTATTTTACCAGGTGAGGTATAGATAAATATATGTGTATTACCACTATTACATAACAATGTAATCTCTCTGGGTATCGTTTATTTTAATGGCTTAAAACATGGGCTCTTAAATCAGAAATGTACAGCTGTAAGCCTAGCTCATTTGCTTACAAGCTGAGCTATCTTGGACTTGTGAATGTCTCTAAATCTCAGTTTATGAATTTTTAAATGGAGGTTACTGTAGCTACTTTAAAAGGTTGGTGCAAGAGACAAATTAGTTGCTACACAGAGTGCTTAAGACAGTGTTCAATGGAAAGTACTATTCTGACCTGAGTTTTGCCTTTATCAGTAGAGTATGGTAAAAATATGCACATTAGTTTTCAGAGGTATCTGCACATATATAAGCACATACATATAATATATATATATATATATATATACATGTGCATACATTATATTGTTTATATTTGTAATTGCAAAAGCAAGCTGTGTGAGGACTAGAAAATTACCTACCCTGTGTCATGTAATGCATTCTATCTATATACAATCATTTTTTAAAACAAGATTTATTTGAAAGTTAAAGCTACAGAGAGTGAATGGGGTTGGGGAGAGTGAGAAAATTGTTATCTGCTCATCTGCTGGTTCACGCCCCAAACTGCCCACAACAAGGAGGACTGGGCCAGGCTGAAGCCAGTAGCCAATAACTCAATACAGATATCTTGCATGAGTATTAGGGGATCAAGTATTTTGGATCTCTTCCTTTGCTTCCCTAGGCATATTTGAAGAGAGCTGGAATAAGAAGTTAAGCAGTGAAAAATTGAATAGTTGTTTATATGGGATGCTTGCACCACAGGCAGAAGTCAAACACATTTGGCTGCAACGCTATCCCCTCTTTATAAATTACTAATTAATAATTCATGTTTTCTAACCCTATACCCTAACTTTGGGATTTCACGAAACATATGTTTCACAAAGCATAGGCAACTCTTTAAACATTGAAAAAGACTTTAGTAGAAGGGCAGAGACTGTGGAAAAAACACAGCTGGATTCAAATTTGGTGTCTGCTCACTGAAATCTGTACAAATTATCTGCCCTCTGTGATATTCAGTTTTCACCCCTGTAAAATTATTATGAGAGTGATATTTACTGCCAAGAATTTCTATGAGATCTGAATGAGATGAGCTATGCAAAGGATCTAACTTGGAGCCTTGACTACATGGTTTGTGCTCAGGAGACAAAATCTTTTCTTTTTTTTCCTAGATAATTATTTCTTTTATCTTCTCTTACCTATCAACAATAAGCTGTGTAGGATGTTTCTAAACAGGCAGTTTAATTGCTTTGAAAGTATAAAGAAACTAATCATATTGGCATAATCATTAAGCAGTGGTTGTTCACACTTAATGTCTGCACTTAGTTTGCAGAAATATGTGAATAGATATTGATAAATAAAAATACATTTAAAATTTCAATGATAATATCATTAAAATGTTAACTACTAATAAAATGTGGTTAATTAAGCAAATCAGCCTCAAAATGTCACTGGGCTGAATGAGTCACACAAATGGGAATCAGAGGAAGTTATGTACCATCTGGGTAAAGGATCTTTAGATTTATTTAAAATACCTGCAGAAATTGAAATTCAGTGATTTTCTAATTAAGATATACTTCTTTTCAAACTGGATTGAGAACTAATGTGTTTTCTGAGATATAAGCTGAATTGCAGCCTTCCATGTGTTGAAACAAAATCTTCAAGGATCTTAGAGTGACAAAAATCAAAATTGGGTCTTCAAATCTGCATGATTGGTCATCATCCAATATAACTAGGATGTTTTTAAGAGTAGATTTTGAGGGCCTGGCTCAATGGCTTAATGATAAATTCTTGTGTATATATATACACATACAGATATATAAAATATAAATTGTTACTCTTCCACTTCATCTCTTCATTATTTCAAAGATCTTGACTTTCTACTTCTAAGATATTTTAAATTGTTACTATACTATATTGGCCTAGAACATCACAGTCATCTTTCCTTCTATATTGGAGGAGATAAAAATCGAGTAATACACCTCTGAGGCAGTTCTGTCAATAGAAATTGAGCTTGTCGTAGTGCTTTTGCATTTTTTTGTATGTCCTCCAACATTCTGCTTGTTAGATTTATTTCCAACATGTCCGTTAGGAGTATTACGAGAGTAGAAGCTTACTCTAATTTCGGTCCTTCTTGCGTGGTGTCTTCACAAGAAAATGCTGATGATTTCGGATTAGAGCACATTAACAGAGAGATGCAGTCCATCTTTTTTTCTATATAGAGTTAATTTATTTTTTTTAATTTTATTGCAAAGGCAGATGTACAGAGAGGAGGAGAGACAAAGAGGAAGATCTTTCATCTAATGATTCACTCCCCAAGTGAGCGCAATGGTCAGTACTACGCTGATCCAAAGCCAGGATCCAGGAATTTCTTCCAAGTCTCCCACGTGGGTGCAAAGTCCCAAAGTTTTGGGCCATCCTCAACTGCTTTCCCAGGCCACAAGCAGGGAGCTGGATGGGAAGTGGAGCTGCCGGGATTAGAAGTGGCGCCCATATGGGATCCCACGCGTGTTCAAGGAGAGGACTTCAGCCACTGGGCCAAGCTACTGGGCCCTTGTTGTTTCTTTCTTTTGTTGTTATTTTTAAAGATAGATTTAGAGAGAGAAGGTCATTCATAGAGAGATCTCACATCCATTGATTCACTCCCCAAATAGCTGTGATGGCCAGAGCTGAGCTGATTCGAAGCATACAGCCAGGAGCTTCTTCTGGATCTCTTGGGTGCAAGAGCCCAAGGACTTTGGCCAGTCTCTGCTCCTTTCCCAGGTTATCAGCATAGAGCTGCAAAAGCAGCAGAGCAGCCAGGACATGAATCAGCACCCATATGGGATGCTGATGCTGCAGCTTTGGGCTGAGCATATTATGCCCCAGGTTCTGCATCACCTTAGGACTCTGTCAGCAACAATGTAATCATCGGGTTGCCAGCCAATGAGATCATCCAACCTTGAGCTGTGAACCTCCCAGAACCATGAGTCAAAACAAAACATCTCCTTACAAAGTTAGTATTCTCAGGCATTTCAATGTGGTAATGAAAAACTAATAAAGTATTAAAAGAAAAGTATATTTGCCTGCATTTTTTTTACAAACATTTAAACTATTGACCTGTAATCGTCTCATTTTAGAGTTGACACTTGATCTAGTGTGATAACACCTTGGGTTGCACCATGGGATCCCAACTTTTAGGCACCGCTGTTTAGACCAGAAAAACCATTTGACTCAATCTGAAATAATCATATTATTTGCTGATTTTTAAACCTGAATAAAGACATTCTAATTTGATCTGATCTAGCAAATCTAAAGGTTGTTTAACATCTTGTGACTTGTTAAATGGTGAGCAATATAATGCGTATGAAAGTGTAATGTTTCTTAAGATCTTGTTTTCTGCATGAATTTCCTCTGAATTGTTAGTCGAAAATATAAAGCTGTTTCTCATTTTTATTGTGTTTCAAAGGACATGAAATGTGATTATAAACTGTATTTACATGTGTAGGTGAAGGTGAAAGATTTGACCTGTGAATTCTAGGTTTTGATCTGGAAAAAGGAGAAATGCTTAATTTCATGTTTAGACATAATGCCCTCTCACATTTTCTCATTTTTCTTGTTTGCCTATTTGCTACCTAATGTGCTGCCTTTGCAAAGAAATGTCTGACAAGAACAATGAAAAACTATGGCCAACATAGTAAACAATTAAAACATATAATGTATTAATATTGAAAAAATGCACAAAATATCAAATAATGTCATTTCACTGCACAGTATACCTACCACTACACACAGTTTTTTTGTTGGAGCACATCCTATATGAAAGGCATTGATTTACATGACAGCCTATTCCATTTACCTGTAACTTTATTGGTAGAAAGTTTTCTGACCTTTCCTTTTATTAAACTGTGTTCTGATCTTCCTTTTATTAAATTGTGCTGTGCAACAATATCTTCGTGATCTGCTTTGTCCTTGGAACTTATGCAGAATGAGGACACGTCCTGTTGAGCTGATCATCACTCTAGATTTTAGCGGTCTGTTGTTTATCCCACCAAGACTTTTTTTCCTCTTGTCTGTGTATCCTGTATTATTCACATTGCTGTCCTTGTCACGGTATTGCTGTTCTTTCCACTCCCCGGATACAGTCATATACTTGCCCTTGTGTACCATAGATGATCTTATACCATATTCCAAAGATTTAGTATAATAAAACAAGGCAAACATGTATTAAATCATCTTATGTTAAACACTTATTGGAATGATTATAGTTTGTATATACTGAGTTAAATGGAATACATTTTTTAAAATAAAAACTGTTACAATTTGAAAAATAATTTATGAATATAAATATATATGCAGTTATATTTATTGTTTGTTTCGAAGAAGAGTAACAAATACTGATAGAAAATTTCCATCCATCCATTCAGAACGTCCTGTAAGATGTCAAAACAGTCCGTTCTGGATTAGGCCAAAGCCAGAGGATAGTAACTCATTCCTGGTCTCTCACATTGGTGCCAGGGCACAAGTTCTCAAGCCATCTCCCACTGCCTTTCCAAGCAGCATTAGTAGGGGCTTAGGTTGGAAACAGAGCAGCCAGGAACTCTGATGTGAACTGCTGGCATAGCAAATGGTGACTTAATCTGTGGCACCATAATGCTAGCACCTTGATACATGATGCTGAAAGAAAATGAACGTGCTACACATGGTTCAAAGTTGATTTATGAAATCTGAGCTCTGTCTTACAAATATTCTATCTTTATGAGGTATAATATTATATCCGCATTTATGTAATTTTAAAAGATTGATATGTACGTACCTTTTTGCTCATTTTCTTAACATCTTCCATAAACCCATACCAAAAACTACTTCTACATTTTCATGCATATTTTATCATATACCCAATCACTGCACTCATTTCACACATGAAAATTGATGTGTCCTAAAATTAGCCACGTTATTTGAAAACTTAATCCTTTATGTTTACCCTCCTGGCAATAAGAAATAGCATACTGGATAATGTCTTGAGAAGAGGAGAAAAATAAGCAGATGACATTTCCGTTTCCCTTAAATTATTTTCCTAACTGTAGGTATTCATCTTGAAAAATGGCTAAGATAGTGTAATTTGTGTATCTTGTTTTTACCCCAAGGGGAAATGAGCAAATCAATATATCTGTTGTAGCAGACACAGTTGTGGGAACAATTGTCTTTTTTTTTTTTGTTTGTTAATGAATGATGCTGATGTCAGTTCTCATACTGATCCATCCAAGGACTTTTATTTATAGAAACCACTAGTTTTAATGAGGCCATGGTGTAAAATATTGCTCTTCAACCCACAGAGCAATTATATTGTCAAGTGACATTTTTAATCCCAGGGAACTAAATAAAGGAACTGTTGCTCAATTTGTTTCTTAACCAAGACATGAAAACCTTTCACAGATGAAACGCTGATTCCGTTTTATTGTGGTGGTGGCGGCAAAATAAATTATTCTTTTGTTGTTGGAGTCCTTGATAACAACTATTTAAAAGGAGGAATTGGGCCTTTTAACTCTTGCCTTCCTGTAAGTGCCACTGTGCATCATATGCATAACCACACAAGAAGTTTTGCTGACAGGTGGATGGACAAATAATTAGGTAGCGACTCTTGCCTTTGATAGGAGAAGTCGATAATGCCAGGCACATTGTAAGGGTTGATGTAAGGGTTATGGTGCCACAGAGACACCTTTTATGTGAGAGTGAATCAAATACCTAGGATCTGTTAAAAAGAAAATACCCTGGGAGCTGTAACCAGCAAAAGTTTATTGTGTCCATTAAAAAGCCAACTGAAAGTAAGGCGATGTCATTGATGAAAGAATAAGAATTGATAGGACAGACTACAGCAGACTGAAAGGACAATAAGGTTTTGGGAAATGCTTTTGTTGGTGAAGTCCAGGGTTCCTAAAATTGGTAAAATGTGATTCGTGGTCAACACAAAGACACATTCATGACTTCATTAATTTAGTTCTGACAAATATTTTGTAATTTAGTTGAAACAAACTTATCCAATATAGAATGCCATCAAGAACTGGAGAACAAATGCAAAATTTGGACCCCGACTCAGTAGCCTAGTGGCTAAAATCCTCATGTTGCATCTGCCAGGATCCCATTGAGCACAACTCCCCTTCAAGCTCCCTGCTTGTGCCCTGGAAAAACAGTTGAAGATGACCCAAAGCCTTGGGACCCTGTACCTGTGTGGAAGACTCGGAAGCTCCTAGTTCCTGGCTTTAGATTGGCTTGATTCTGGCGTTTGCAGACACTTGGGAGTGAACCAGTGGATGGAAGATCTTTCTGTTTTTCTCTCCTCTGTAAATCTGACCTTCAGATAAAGATAAATTAGAAAAAAAAGTTCAGCAAGAATCTCATATCTCTCTTTTTAAAAATGCAAAATTTGGACATCCAAAGGTTCTATTTCTAATCCTAGATTGTGTAGTAGGTATATGATGGACTATTAATTTATTTATACTTCCAAAATGCCTGAAACAGTTGGGACTAGAGCAAGTCAGAATCAGGAGCAAAGAACTCTGTCCGATGGTCCTATATGGGTGACATAGACCAAAATTCATGAGCAATCCACTTGCTGCTTCCCAGGGAGCATTTAATTGGAAATTTGAATTCAGGGGATAGATGGGGTGTGAAACCCCACAACCCCAGTTGTGCATGCTCCAAGCAGCATCTGAACTACTATTTCAAAAACTTGTGTTTTCTGTTTGATTATTAAAATAATTACATGTATTTATGAGGTACTGTGTGTTATTTTAAAACAAGTACACATTGTGTAATAGTCAAATCAGAGCACTTGATATTTGTCAAAATAAGTATTTATGTTTTTAGTGAGTACTTTTAAACTTATTTTTATTTCTTGAAATACAAATATTATTATTAATCATATTAACATGGTTGATTTTGCTGTGCAATCGAATAGCTAAACTTCTTTTCCTACCCAACTGTAACATTGTAATTGTTGATCAGTTGTTTTGTTTCCCCATTCATCCTCTCCAATCTCCCACAACCAAGAGTGTGATCCATTCTATGAGTTTTTTAATAGATTTAACTTATAAATTATACTGTACACTGTTCGTCTCTCCGTGACTAGTTTATTTCACTTAGGAAAATAACTTGACACTCACCTTTGTTTTTGAAACTGAAAAAATCTTATTTTGGTAAATTGTGGTGGGTGGAATGTTATGTAGCATTTCAGTTTGTGTGTGTGTGCATGAGAGAGAGAGAGAGAGAGAGAGAGAAAGAGAGAGAGAACAGAGATCATTTTCATCCTATCTGCTGATGGACACTCAAAAGATCATGAATCTTAACTGCTGTGAACACAAATGTGCAAATATGTCTTTGAGATTCTAATTTCAATCCCTTTGATATATGTTCAGGGAGTACATTGTGGAATTATATGATGATTTTATTTTTATTTTGGTGAGAAATTACTGTACTATTTTCCAACATTTTATTTTCCTAAGCATTGATGTTTCTTTCTGGAGATAGATAACAAAAGAGGGCCCGGTAGCGTGGCTTAGTGGCTAAAGTCCTCGCCTTGAACACCCCGGGATCCCATATGGGCACCACTTCTAATCCCGGCAGCTCCACTTCCCATCCAGCTCCCTGCTTGTGGCCTGGGAAAGCAGTTGAGGATGGCCCAATGCATTGAGACACTGCACCCGCTTGGGAGACCTGGAAGAGGTTCCTGGTTCCTGGCATCGGATCAGCGCGCACCAGCCCGTTGCGGCTCACTTGGGGAGTGAATCATCGGACGGAAGATCTTCCTCTCTGTCTCTTCTCCTCTTTGTATATCCGACTTTCCAATAATAATAAAATCTTAAAAAAAAAAAGAAAGAAAGTATATTTGGAATATTGCATTACTAGCTGCTAGTATTTATGTAGCAGAGTTTGGATGGATTTTTTTTTACTGGAAAATAAAATATGTGTTATCATTCCAGGTAGTATTACTCTCATACTCTTACATAGTCTCACGATATTTTTAAAAAGTGTACGTGCATTGGGTAGGCATTCAGTCTTGCCATTGAGTCACTAGCACTGTTATCAGAGTACCTGGTATAGAGTCCTAACTGGAGATTTTTTTAGTGCTGATTCAGGGAATTAATGGTAATGGCTCAGATAACTGGGTTCCAACCCCTACTTAAGAAATCTGGACTGAGCTCATACTTCCCAGCTTCAGCCCCCATCCAGGTCTTTTCATTATATACTGAGAGTGAACCAGGAAATAGGAGTTACATCTTTATTTCTCTTTGTCTCCCTCATCTCAAATAAATTCAAATAACTTAAAAATATAGTGTGAAACAAGCATGAACCTGATCTTTCAGATGAGACCGCGGTGAACAGAAGTTAAGAGACATAAAGCCAATACTCACATCTGCTTCTACTGCTCAGCATGGCCTAAGGCAGCGCAACTGAACTGTATGGAAATTTGCATTCATATTTGTAAAGGGGCTTATTTGAGCTGTAAAATTACTATTACTTTATAAAATTTCCCTGTAACCTATTTAGCTATGTGCTCTGGAATGAAAAACACATGAGAGGACATCTGTAATGTATTGTAGTTTATTTTGGAATGTGAGAATTCTAGAAAACATAAATGAGATTCCAGAAGTGTGAAACGGCAAGAAAAGGACATTTAGTAGCTGGATGATGTTGACCTGGTAATGGTGCTTAGGACTGTGCACAACCAAGCCTGCAACCTTCTCAAAGAGAAGAGAGATTACCAAAGTACAAGTTCTAATCCTGCACTAACCAAAGTTTTTACCCTGCAGTTTTAAATTGCAGATTTATATTGAATGTACACAATATTTATATTGAAAGTGAATTTCAGAGAAGCAATTTTAAAGTCAAGTTAGTCACAAATATTACATGATACATAAGGATGCTTCAAAAAGTACATGAAGGGCCAGGTGAGATAGCCTAGTGGCTAAAGTCCTCACCTTGAACGTGCCAGAAGATTCCCATTTCAGTCTCCTAGAACCTCCTAAGACATAATTTAAAGTGTCATCTGACTCTAGCTGAAATAGCTTCTGTCTGAATCCTGGGAAACTGTACATAATATGCCTTGTTTGTGAACCTGAGAGAGCCAATCAGCACACAGAAATAAAGCATGCGATAGACACCATAGCGGACAGATGACAATTGTTCTCACTTATCATTGGTGCAAAGCTGGGGGCTATAGGCCACAGTGGGCCACATCCGCTGGAAGGTCAGGGGCATTTCAGGACGATATTTTCCTCTTTGCATTTTCTTATACTTCCCTTTTCCGTGGACTTTCTCAAGTACTCATATACAAAATGGCTATTCATGCTTAAAGTGAAATTGGTTTAAGTGAGTCTTAACTGCGATTTGTGTTTTCAATAGTAATATCTAGCAATCTTTCCCATTATATGTTAAACCATCTTATATTTCCACTTATACAAGCGTGAGTGCAAGCATCTTACATCATAGCATTTGAAAGCACACACTATCTAGTTCAGGTTGAGTTACACCTGAGATGGAATATGCTCCATTTATGTGTCTGTGCAAACTCCTTCAATGGCTGTGAAGGTTTGGATCAGAAAGTGACAATGTATAGACTTACCTGTCAGGATTAGAGAAAATAATCAATATTAATGTGTTTTATTTATTTATTTTTTTAAAGATTTATTTATTTTTATTACAAAGTCAGATATACAGAGAGGAGGAGAGACAGAGAGGAAGATCTTCCGCCCGATGATTCACTCCTCAAATGACCACAATGGCCAGTGCTGTGCCAATCCGGAGCCGGGAACCAGGAACCTCTTCCGGGTCTCCCATGTGGGTGCAGGGTCCCAAAGCTTTGGGCCGTCCTCGACTGCTTTCCCAGGCCACAAGCAGGGAGCTGGATGGGAAGTGGAGCTGCCGGGATTAGAACCGGCGCCCATATGGGATCCCAGGCACGTTCAAGCCTAAGCCGTGCTGCCGGGCCCTATTAATGTGTTTTATAATCTGTCTATATTATCATTGTCATGGTTTAAAATTTTCTCATAAATATTATTTAAATTATAATTCTGTAAATAAATATAAGCTTATTAATTGTAGTGAGAAAAGCTGTGTCTCTAAGTGATTTAGCTTTCAGATATGAGCTTTGCTTATCCAAAATATCCAAAATATTTTTATATACAATTTTCCTATTTTATTCAAATTATTTTTCTCTGGAGAAGCATGCAGTTTGGGCCTACTGTGACATTGTTCTTAATATTCTATTTTTTACTTGGACTTCTGTGATCATGGAAGGAGGAGTCACAATGTGCCAAGCACACGGGAATCTTTCAGAAATGGTGGAGTCCCTTCTCTGTAATGATTTTTGTTCTGATCAAGACTCCATGCTGTTGTGAGCACTTTTCTCACTATGTAAATATCACTTCACTCAGTCTTGAAAAGGATAAAATATATTATTCTCACTAGAAATATACAACCAGTCAACTTGTAGAATGATCTCCAAGTTATCTCTGAACTCACTGTATTCCTCTTCATCCATTATCTTCCTAAAACATGTAATCTACAAATTCCTACAGAAGGATGCCTTTACTGTCAAGGAAGTTGTCTTACAAGGAAGACTACCATTCCCTCAGTTTTCTTTTGCCTGGCTCCTTTATGGAACTCTCCTTACCTCTACCATGCTCTAAGTATGAATGCTAAGTAGGAATCTTTATGTTCATGATCTGAAAATCCTTCTTTGTCTACTGTTTGCCAATTCCTATGCTAGCTTTAGAATGTAGGAGCTATTGGATACTAAGAATGTGATTTTTTAAAATCATGAATGTATATTCTATCTTTGAGCTAAATTAACTACAATTTCATTATGTCCATTTAAAATTCAGGTCTAATATCACAGATAGCTTAGAAAATATTAACTTTAGTTTAAAAATTCCAATTACTGTGGAGTATCTGTACTTAGCTAATATACTTTGCAACATATGTTTTGCTAGCAAAATGTCTTTTATAGGCACTATTACACTTTTGTACATTGCTTGCAATTTAATTGTCAATGAATTATGCTGCTAAAAGTAATTTGTTTTAGTGTGAGTGCTTCGGCTTTTGGTGCAATAATTATGCCATTTTATCATAAAGAATCTATTTGTTAACAATTTTTAAACTTAGTATAGTCATTATTTATGACAACTTATTACCATATCCTATCAGTGTGGTTTCAGTTAGAAAATCCGAGTGTATTTTGTAACTAGATGAATGTAAGAGTACAAGAAAAAACACATATATAACTGTACTCTATCATCTTGTGATTCATTAGCGTTTATCAATGCAAGAACATTCTAGAAATGAATGGACAGCTATTATGTAATAGAAAATTTTATTTAATCACTGCATTCTAAACTAAACAGCTACTGTAAAAGTGCTCAATCGATATTTGAATTCCATATCCATAATGCCAGAGTGGCTCCAAGGCTAAGGAACAGAAAAAGCTGAGAGATGACTGCTCTCCTGGGCAGCACAATGTTAACATGGACTTTTAAGGGTACATATTGGCTGCTTTTCCTTCCTGAATCCCCAGACCAACTATTGCTGGCAGCTTTAATTCAAAAGAGGGAAAAATGGAATAATCTCCAGCTAACTTCTCTCTGAATATGCCAATTTTGTTTTTCATCAGTTTCATTTTTTTGTTTTCTCTCTGCTTCGCTACTTTATAAAATCTCAGCTATCCACATTAACAGATTTAAGTTATAACTACACACACACACGTATATATACAATGTATATGCACTGTGCTTTAATTTTTAAAACTTGGAACCACAGCATGTTCATTTTCATATTTCTAAATATTCCTAAGTATTCTCCTAATGCCCAACTTTGAAAAGCTATCTAATATTACATGTATACATATAATTATCTACACACATACTCCATATATTTATACACTCAAAAAATATTATTTTGCATATCCTTGGGGAAAAGCTATAAGCACTATGTTCAAGTAAAGGGAATATTGCTGTTTTTGGATTTCAATACACTTTGACAAGTTGCCCTCATCAGTATGTTACTCATTTATGCATAAATCAGAAGTCTTTAGATGTGTGTATGCTTTATTTTTCAGATTAGCCAAAGAAAACAGGTTTCAAACATTTATTTATTTTGATTGCAAAGTCAGATATACAGAAAGGAAAATCTTTCGTCCAATGGTTCACTCCCCAAGTAACTACAATGGCTGGAGCTTGGCCACATTGAAGCCAGGAGCTTCTTTCAGGTCTCCCACGTCAGTTCAGGGTCCCAAGACTTTGGATTGTCCTCGACTGCTTTCCCAGGCCACAGGCAGGGAGCTGGATGGGAAGTGGAGCAGCTGGGACATGAACCAGCACACATATGGGATCCTGGTGTGTTGAAGGTGAGGATTTAATCACTGACCACCGCACCAAATCCTAGTTAGCTGCTTGTAAGTTTCCTCAGACAAACGGCTTTCAATTAGGACAAACGTGAAGACTCCCCGAACCATTATCCCTGCAATAAAGCTCTCCTATTCCTCTGCCTGTGTCTGAGTCTTTGTGAAAACACAAGTGATGTTGACTAATTCCCTTAGTGTAACAAGCTGTAAATAAATAGACTATATTTCTCTTACTTGGTTGTTCTATGATTTCACAAACATGTAATAATATAATTTCAGTAATGATAATTGCATTGAAGAAAATGCATTAATGATGCCATTGCAGGTGAATGTGTGGAGTTAGGAGATAAAGACATGGACTTGGCGCTGGCCTGAATGCCAGTAACAAAGCACCTCTGAGACGTACTGGCAATGCTCACAGTATGTGCAAAGGCCATGCTGAAGGAAAATGCTAGTATGTTTGAAAAACCAAAAGAGGGTGGATTTTGTTATAACAGGTAACGGAAACAGAGTAGTTGAAGATAAGAACAGAGAAATGTGTAAGAACTTGGTCATGGAAAAGCTTGTTGTTCCTTTAATAACTTTTGGCTAATCAATAGTTTATGCGTGACAAGCACATAATTTGTCTTGCATTTTAAAAACACAATTCAAGTTATGTTTGGAGGCAAGAAAGGGAAATGCAATATCACTTCAGAGGATTTCACAGTGACGCAGGGGAGAGGTAATGATGGTACGTTAGACAAATGTAGCTGTAGAGGTGGAGAAAAATGTTGAATTTAGGATACATTTTGGAGGAAGAGCTGAGCTTCTAATCGATTGGATGTACAGAATAGGGGAGAGAGGCTTACGTCAAGATGGAGTCCTCATGCTGAACATTTTGCTTTTTCATTCCTTTTCTTGGTCCACTGGTTGTATTCCGGTATCATTGTAGAGATATTGATAGGCTATGAAGTGTATTTAAGTGTATTTCAACAATGTGGTATGGAGGGACAGGATAAAGATTTCTAATTTGATCATATTAAGTTTACATTGTGCTTAGAAAGCCAAGCAGAGAGTTTAATAGAAAGTAATTTGGAGGGGCCTGGCGCAGTGGATCAGCTGCTAAAGTCCTCGCCTTGAACATGCCGGGATCCCATATGGGTAAGAGTTCTTATCCCGGCAGCCCCACTTCCCATCCAGCTCCCTGCTTGTGGCTTGGGAAAGGAGTCGAGGATGGCCCAATGCCTCGGGACTCTGCCCAAGCATGGGAGACCCAGAATAAGGTCCTGGCTCCTGGCTCTGGATTGGCGCAGCACCGGCTGTTGCAATCACTTGGGGAGTGAATTATCAGACAGAAGATCTTCCTCTCTGTATATCTGTCTTTGCAGTAAAAATAAATAAATTTTCAAAAAATTGTTTGGATATCATTACAATGCTGCTAGAGATTCTTGTAACTGCATCAGAGTACCTCAGTTCAAGTTTCAGTTGGGCTTCCACTGATCATTTTCTGCTATTGCGCATGTATACTGCTAGGGATGTAGCAGGTGATGTCTCAAGTACTAGATCCCTGCACTCAATTAGGAGACTTGGTTTAGGTTCCCAGCTCCTGGTCTAGCCTTCTCAGGCCCAGATATTTTGTAGGTTTTGGGGAGTGATCCCAGCAGTGGGGGTTTCTCTCTGTCTTCCTTCCTCCCTCTCTCTCTCTCTTCAAACAATTTGGAACACAGCAAAGAATCATGGCTGAAAAAAAAAAGTTCTGTTCCCCCTAATAACTAAGATTGAGCACATTGTTTCGCCACCTTGAAACCCCTTTCCCTACATTGGGAAAATGCAGGTAACTGGAGTACAAGCTTGTGGGGGGGGGGGTAGTAGCTAATTGCTAAATCTTCAAGCTAGTGAGTCTATTCCACTTAATTTAGATATTACTGAAAATAATACTCATATTTTCTCCATAGGTTCTGTGTAATTCCCATTAAATAGTGATACTGTGACTTTCCTTTTTTTGCTTTTGTCTTTTTGAGAGATATCAGAAAAGACACACCATTGGCTGCTGAGCAGTTATAAGGCTAAATCAGAAGCCTTTGATGTTTCTTTTTAAATAATGAAAAGATCATCCTTCATCCAAGGGCAAGTTTGCCTTAGAAAAAGTGGCTAATCGAATAACAGTATTGATCTAAGATTTCTTGCTGATCTCGACCTTTTATAGCAAGGTTTGTATCACTACAGAAAGGGCTATGCAGTGCCCATCCAAGGGCTATGAAAGATGGAGCCACTTAAGATTTCCTAGGTCCAGACACATGCAAGGGAAAATGCTTATAAAATTTTGGGGTATGTGTTAGACACTTACTTGTACTGTATCTGCTTGTCGGTGAGTTATCAAATTGATTAATTTCCTTACAGACCAGTTCAAAGGAGAAAAGAATCTTTGCAGTTAATTGCCAAATGGAGTAGGTTGTATTAAAACATTTCCTATGCACATAGAAAATGTCTTCCAGGCCCAGCGTGATGGCTCAGTGGCTAAATCCTCACCCTGCACATAAAATATTTTTCTCCCTGTCTCTCCTTCTCTCTGTAAATATGCCTTTATAATAAAAAGAAAATAAGTAAGTATTTTTAAAAATTTTAAAAATAAAATGTCTTCCCATTAAGTTGGTGTTTGCTACACTGGATGAGCCATTTTTGCGGATCTTCACATCCCATACACTAGCTGCTGGTTTTAAGCCCCAGCTTTGTACCTGATCCCAGCTTTCTGCTAATGTATACCATGGGAACAGGCAGGTTAAAGCTTAAGTTGTTTCATACATGCAGTTGAAAATCACATACAGGGGCCTGGTGCGATAGCATAGTGGCTAAAGTCCTCGCCTTGCATGCACCAGGATCCCATGTGGACACCTGTTCTATTGCCAGTGGCCCCTCTTCCCATCCAGCTCCCTGCTTGTGACCTGGGAAAGCAGTCAAGGATGGCCCAGAGGCTTGGGACCTTGCACCAGCGTGGGTGACCAGAAATTGGCTCCGGGCTCCTGGCTTCGGATCAGTTCAGCTCCGGTTGTTGTAGTCGCTTGGAGAGTGAATCATCGGATGAAAGATCTTCCTCTCTGTATATCTAACTTTTCAATAAAAATAAATATTAAAATAAAAGAAAGAAAGTCTACTACAGAGAGCCCGACTCCTCCTGGCTTGAACCTGGTTCATCTCCAGCTACTGCAGGCATTTGAAAAGTGAAGTAACAGATACAAGGTCTCTGTCTTAGTCTATATCTCTGCCTTGGAAATAGATGGGAAAAGACAGATTTTTTTTCCAATTAAGACATTCTCTTTAATATTAACATAGTACAATATTGATTATTTGAAACAATGGAGAAAATTCATTATTTCTATATTTAAGGTACTATTTGAAGAAAGTTAAGTACATTTTCATGTTTATTTCATCTGTTTCGGATAGATGCTTTTATAATGCTCATTTTACGTGCTGAAATTGAAGTTTTAGCACATTCAGCAATGAGTCCAAGATCTCTTAGCTGGTTAATGGTAGAGAGCCATGATTGAAATGTTGCTATGGCCATGGCATGCTCTTAAACCACTGTGAGCTTCACTCCCCACTGCTAACCACTGATCACCATCATAATTCATTTAAATAATGATAACCCAAATTCACGTCATTGGCATGATAGGATACAGATTCCAGTAAGAACAAAAGAAAGAGGAGGATGGGTCAATACAGAAATTAGGATTATGCATTTTCCTGAATTTCAAGAATGAGGTAAAAGAAGTGGTGATCTTCAATACAGCATATTTATGATTCAGGATTCAAATCCTAGGTTTCTGACTCCAAGTACAATATTCTTTCAACTACAAAATATCCGTTTTACAGAGTGCACAAGCTATAAGTTCTTTCATTCTTCAAAAACATTATTGGTATTGGTTTATGTCTTATGGACCTACTTATAATCCGCAAAAAAATATTTCTAGTGTGCTTTACTTGGTTGGCATTTAAATAAACCCATCATTAACCAACTTTGAGAAAACAAATGAATGCTATTGCATAATAAAGTAGCATTTCTTACAAAAATACATTTATACAAAATTGTTCATTTATATACAAGCAAAGGGTTTTATAATTCAGTTTTCAAGTTGATGTTCATTTTCATGACATAAATTTGAGGAATAAGAATTACAGAATTGGAAATGATAACTGTGGTATAGTGGGCTAAATCGTTGCCTGTGGTACCGGCATCCCATATGGGCACGAGTTCATGCCCTACATTATTTACTTCCAAAACAGCTACATGCTTATGACTTGATAAATCAACAGAAGATGGCTCGAGTCCCTGGACCCTGCACCCATATGGGAGACCTGGAAGAAGCTCCTGACGCCTGGCTTCAGGTTGGCCCAGATTAGGCTGTTGTGGCCTTTTGGGGAGTGAAGAAGCAATGGACAGAAAATTTCTCCTCACTCCCTCTCCTCTCTGTAACTTTGCCTTTCAAATAAAATAAATCTTTTTAAAAAAGAATTATGAAATCAAGAGGAATATAATGTAAGATCAGTATCTGGACTTTGTCTTTCCAGAATGCTCTCCCCTGTTCTTCATGCCAGCAGTTATTGTAATGTTGTTCATTACTTCATGCATTTCTGACAAAATCCTCACATGTAAATGGTTCAAGTTTATGTGTTTGCAATTCCATATAAATTAATAAAACTTTGTTCATATGATCCCTTTACCATTTCTTAAAGGTTTTTAGTATGCTTCCAACTGAGTTCTTTTACTGCAAGCTTTGAGCCTTCACTGACAGCCTGCACAGTATATTACCTCTGCTGTGTTAATTCTTCAGTTGATGTCTCTGTTTTATCTCTTCCTTTCTGCCAAGTAACTTTGGCACAGTTTCATTTCTTATGAAATATTTTGAAAGAATTGTGAAAAATGTCACTTTGGACTTCAAGGTGGACAAATAAAGTTATTTAGAAAGTAGTAGGAAACTGCATTTTGGGTGTTGTATCAATGGGTTTACGGTAAATGAAAAGTATGAAAGACTTTCTTCACTAAAGCAATCCTCAAAACCTCAGCAGGGTAGTGGCTGCACTCAGAGTTTTCAAATCGCAGCAGTGTGATCAACTCTTTTAGCAAGCTGCCCAGGAGCCTTTAACTACCTTTATGCCTTTTTTATGCCTGTCTTGGTGGGGGATGGCAAACTATTAAAAAAAGCACTTTATTTTTGTGACTTTGTCAAAGCTTAGAATTTTTTTTTTTAACAAGCTGGTAAACCTCTAGATCAATTTGACAGAAACGTTTTTTTTTTCATATTTTCCCTCTTTGTGTATTAAGAAATATTTCAAGCATAAAATTAAAAGAGCCAACGTTAAAGTATAATATGTGCTGAGCAATGTTACACATTTTTTACCTGTGTTAACTTGTCCAATTCTCTAAATACCTTACAGGGTATTTCCTGTTATCAGTGAAGGAAGGAGTGATCACAGAATGAGCAGAATGCCCAAGGTCACGTGCTACTAAACCGTGTATCTGGAAATCTAGCCTAGTCTTTGTTCTATATTGCATGTGTAAGAAGTACAGATTTGAGTTCATAATTAAAGGCATATGCTTACACAAATAACATGCAGCCACATAGGCATAATGTCTACTGTGGTAATATGATAAAATACAACAAGTGCCACCGGAACCTCCACGGTATGCTATCCTATGACATAATCTGGTATCTCTTTGATACAGGTAAATAAAATACAAAAGTTGGATACTTACGTCCTTATAAATAATACATACAGTATTTTTTGCTTTCACAAGATTGTTCCACTTGAAATAGTACTGCAAAAAATGAAATAATTCTATTTGTCTTGTATATGTATATGGATTTCTTTGATATGTGTATCATATCATATAATCATATGTATATCATATGTATATGTGATATTCGTATCAGAATTGCTGTCAAAGACCAAGCTAGATATGATACTTTGTTTTAAGGTGATGAGAGCAATTGATAGTTACACTGGTTCTTTCTGAAAGTTAATTTTATCAACACTCAACAAAACTGAGGTTTATTAATCTTAGTTATTTTGGTTAATTTTATTTGCTAGTTCCCCTGTGCACACACAGATGTTAGTGTTCTGTCCCTACTCAGCACCTAGGTTTGGCTGCATAGCTGTCATGGACACAGTATTCCTTAGTGCATGCTGCTATGGCTTTACTCTCTCTTTTATGTGCTGTTTTTACTTGATATTGTCCTAAATATCAATGTGTTTCTTTACAGGATGATTTTTTCCATCTTATTTAAGAAGTTATACTCTAACTAAAATATTTTAGGGATATTCTAATACATTCTAAGAGCTTTAAAGATTTTTTTCTTTCTTTTCATTTATTTCTGCAGTTCATGTAGGACTGATTGTTAGGGATTGTGAAATTTCAATTTGGTGTTTTCCTCATTTGCAAAACCATTTTCTCCCACACTAATTTGGAAGCCCATGTTTTCCCTGCTGAGGTTTGATACTACCATTCTCACAGTGCATTTTACCTTCAGCTTTCACATTTATAGCAACATACACATATACTTCCTCCTTCTTTTTCTCTTTCTCCTCCTCCATCTCTTTCTCCCCTTCCTCTCTTCCGTGTCCCTGTGCTATCAGATTTGTCATTTTTGTAATTTGACTTATGGAAGGATTCACTTTTTAAAGCTGAATCTTCTATGAACAAGATATGTCTTTTATAGTCTATGCTTAAATTATGTTCTTTCTCCACACAGATATTACATGTCTTTAGCTAGATTTAACATAAAGTTTATGTTTTTGTCACAGCTGTGAAAACTCCCTTCCTTTGTAAAATTGTACTGATTTTTGGCTGCTTACATTTAGCTGACCATCGCATTTTCATGTATTATCTTATTATATTTTAAGTCTATGGTATTGATAAATTAATTAGAATGTAATTGTAATTTATCATAACATTTATAAATCATGATTATTATTTTTCCTTCTTTCCAAAATATATATTATTTAATAATTTCTCCTTTATTATTGGTCTAGTTAACCCCAGCTGAAAATGCAGAATCCAAGATGTAGCAGTAGATAGCCTTAATTTGTTACTGAATGTATAGTAAACACTTACAGTATTTCACAAATAGGTATGATACCTTTATGCATTTTGATTTAACACAATATATGGGATTGACAATGGTCCTTTTAATCCTAATTTGCTAAGATTATTGCTTTTAAAGTGTGTATTGGTTTTTGTTTTTTATGAAAGGCAAAGAGATGGAGGCTGACAGTGTTCCCACCACGAATTAATTTTTTAAATGCCTGGAACAGCCTGGTTGGAGCCAAGCCAAAACCTGAGCCAGGAATTCCATTCAGGTCTCCCATTTGAAGCATCACCACTGTCTTTCAGTATGTATATTAGCAAGAAGCTGGACTGAAAGCAGAAGAGCAACTTGAATCTAGGTGTTTTGATAGCATACACAGACATCAAAAGGAGTTTTAAGTACAGTGTGAAACACCTGCCTTGTGTTATTTTTTAAACATACATGCTTACAGTATTTATTAGTTTTTTGACCTGTTCACTTTCATTCTTATTTGAAAGGCAGAAATAAAGAGATAGACACAGAGAGATTGTCTATGCATTGATAGCAATTCCGAAATGATTGCAACAGCCAGGGCTGTGCCAGGCAAAAGTAGGAGCCTGAAACTCTTCCCATGTGTCTCACATTTCACCTGATGTCTCCCAAAATATACACTTTCAGGAAACATAAAGCAAAGGCGCAGCCCACACTCTAACCCAGACTTGGGATGGGATGCAAATATCCCAAGCTGGGTGTCTTACCTGCTGTACCAAACCACTCAGAATGCTTCTTGCCTCTTAGCAAATGGATATTTTTCCTGCTTTAAGATGGTGACCATAAGTTTTACTTATGATGAATTTTTTAGTATGATGAATTCTTTTGACATTTTTTCTTTGTAAACTTTGTTCTTGTGCATTAATTTAATGTGACTATTTAAGCACAATACTAGAATTCATTTACTAGTGTTAGATTTTTTAATGTTTATTTGAAAGCATGGGAGTGTAGCAGCTGGTTCGCTTCCCAAATGCTCTAAAACGCCAGGGCTATGCCACTCCAAAGTAAGGCTCCAGGAGCTTCATCTGAGTCTCTCGCACATTTATAGCAGGAATCTATGTGCTGACTCTTTGGTGCATTATCAGGAAGCTGGATCTGAATGCCAAACACACAGGGCTCAAACTAAGCTGTATGCAAGTGTCTCACATGGCAGCTTAACTCATTGCATGACAAAGCCTGTTCTATTTGTTGGAGTTTTAAAAATCGGTCATCTTGTGTGAAAACAGTCCATACATTTACTTAATCATAATGTTTAGTAAGGTTTTCATAGGAAATCCATTCTCATGTTAAACAATATAGATTATATTCAATATCATTCTATGGGAATCTTTATGTACAATCAAATTTTCTGGGACCATTTGCTCGTTAGTGTAACTTACCTGAACAAGTTCTTGGGTTTTAATACTTGGTATTTTTAACAGCTACATTCAGTTTCTTTAGGCTTTTTGCTTCTTCCTAGTTTATTTTTCATGAATTTGCCTATTTTACCTAAACTTTTAAAACTTATTAGTATCTGGGGCCCGGCGGCGTGGCCTAGCGGCTAAAGTCCTCGCCTTGAAAGCCCCGGCATCCCATATGGGCGCCGGTTCTAATCCCTGCAGCTCCACTTCCCATCCAGCTCCCTGCTTGTGGCCTGGGAAAGCAGTCGAGGACGGCCCAATGCATTGGGACACTGCACCCGCGTGGGAGACCTGGAAGAGGTTCCTGGTTCCCGGCATCGGATCAGCACAGCACCGGCCCGTTGCGGCTTACTTGGGGAGTGAAACATCGGATGGAGGATCTTCCTCTCTGTCTCTCCTCCTCTCTGTATATCCGGCTTCCCAATAATAATAAAATCTTTAAAAATAAAAAACTTATTAGTATCGAACTGTTCATGATAATTTCTTATTTTCCGTTAGTGTCTTCCTTATCAGTACTTTTATGTTCCTATGAATTGAAAGCTTGGTTACTTTTGCTTCCCTTTACCTTTTCAAACAAGTTTCCCCTTTATTTTTTACTGAACTTTCATTTTCTTATGATTCTATCATAATATTTAATGTTATTATAATTTCCATATGTTTATAATCTTTGCTTCCTGGTACTCTTTCCTTTATACTGTATACCTGTTATTTTTTATTTTTTTTCTAATGCAAGCATTTAGGGTTATAAGCTTCATTTTACAAAGCACATTAGCTACAGTGCATTGGTTTATTATATATACTTTGAGTTATATTACTTTGACACAGAACCATTTTAAAGTCTAGTATATATGATTTCTTCTCAAGACTGATTTTTTTTATTTTAAAGCACATAATTTTCGCCTATTTATTTTATTCCAACTACATAGCTTTGTATTTTTAAAGTTATTTTTCATCTTATTTGTTAAAAGTTTGTTCAAGTCATGTTTTTTCTTTCCTAAAATTTTTTATTTTGCAGTATATCACAGGAAGTCATTTTTATATATATTTTTCAAGTTTGCCATCTACACTCAAGGGGAAAGCAGGGTTCTATGCATGTCTGCTGACCATGATTCATCAATGGCTACGCATGTCTTCTCTGGTCTCACAAATTAATGTAGAAATTATTAAAATTAATAAATATGATAACAGATACATTTTATTTACCATAGTATTAACTTTCAATTTTTGTATTTTGAAATAGCAGTGTTAGACATACATTAGATTAAATTTTCTGTGCATGCTTATTGGAGCATTCTGTTTATCAGTTACCTAGTGTTTACTACATCTATTTTCTCATATTCAAAAATTTCTTGACATAAATTCAATTGTATTTGTTTTCCATTTTTATGCTTTTTCTACTTTATGCCTTTAGGCTTATATATTACAACTCTACAAATATAATATAATATGCTTTACTTCTCTAAAAATAACTCTGAAAATGTCTAAGATAATTGTTTAGCCTAATTACTGCTGTGATTAATATGAATGAATGTAGATTAATGATCTTAGTTTTCTAGCCAATGCATGTAACAATCTTTCTACTATCTAGATTTATGAGATTGATTAAAATATTTCCAGTCTTTTATGTCTTCTTATTCCTGAGTTTAGCATGCATATTCATGAAGTTTGATTATCAATGTGTAAAACTATTGAGTAATACTAAGATCAGACAATTTTCAAAGCTAACCACTTTCTTCCAAATTACATGTTCTTTATTTATGAATATTTATTCCATCTTTCACTTGCTCCCTCAATTTTTGTTGAATTGCAAAGACTCAACAGAAAATAGATATTCCTAATTCAAAAACATTTTTAAAGGGTCATCCTCTACTTAAAAACACTTATTTTGAAAGTGTTATAGGGCAAGATGGAGGGAAGGAGAGACAGAAAGGGAAGGTGAGAGAGATAGGGAGAGGGAGAGGCAGAGAGATCTTCCATCTTCCATCTGCTGGTTCACGACACCAAGCCAAAACCCACAGACCTGGAACCACAAGATATAGCCATGTCTCCTATGTTGATACCAGGGGCCCAAACACTTGGGCTATCTTCTGCTGCACTTTTCAGACCATTAATAAGGCTTTACATTGATAGTAGTATTGCCAGAACTTGAACTAGCATCTGTCACAGGAGACAGTTTAACCCACTCAACTACAGTGCTTTCTCCAAAATGCCATCCTTTTATCTACAAGCAAGTATTAAGAGAAAACCCACAATGACTAAAGAGATAATAAACATCAGCTGCCCTTTCTACTGCCTTCTTGATTCAACAGGAGAAAGACTGAGGTAGTTACCAACATCTGGAGACAGAGCAGTGAGCAGGCCACCTTTCAGAGCCGGTGATAAAGTGTGGAGAAGGCACACAGTCTGCACAGCACCCTTGGAGTCATGGGTTGTTCTGGGCTAAGGAGTTGATTAGCGCTTGTTGAGCTGGGCAGGAACAGGAACTGCGCTTGTGTCTAAAATCACCTAGACTAATTGGACTCAGCTGTATCCAATTTCCTGCCTAAATTAGGAGAGGGGGAGAGTATATAAGGGAAGGTGAAGGAGCAATAAAGAGAGACTTCAGAGAGACTTCTACCATCAGTTGGCTCCTGTCGGTGCTTCATCCGCAGACCCTCTCCCTGTCCACGTTACTGGCTCTGCCGGTCGGAGCAAACGGCACCTAATGTGGGGCACTGCACGAGGGACAATCTGAGGGACCCCTGGACCTATGAAGGTAAGCTTAAAATTAAAACTTTTGCAGGGGCATAAATAACTTCATCCACAGACCTTCTCCCTGTCTTGGGGCAAGAGATATTCTGAGGGACACCGGAATTCTGTAAGCAAGCTTAGAAATAAGTATTTTGCAGGGACATAAGTAAAATTTATCATGGGGCAAGAACTCACTGAAGTGCAGATGACTGAGGGAATCTGAGATCTGCTCCACACACAAGGCACCGGCATTAAGCTTAAGACCTTGCAGAAGTTTGCTGAAACTCTCTGTGATGTATCCCCAAGGTTTGCCCTCCCTGTAGCCACCTTTTTCCTCTGGCGCTTGGTGAAAAATGCTTTGTCATCCCTTCAAGTGGTGGTGCAACCCTTCCTTGAAAGATTATGTGTAAGAAGGGGGAGGGAGCCGCAAACCAGAGTAAGAAGACAGAGGGGACCCCAAACCAGGGTTAAAAAAGAGAAGGAACCCCAAATCAGACAAAGTCTGGAGAAACTGCATGAAGATGATTTGCGGTCTGCTTCTGAGGAGGAGGAAGGGGAAGAGAATGGAAGTGCGTTTGCCCAGAGGATTTTCCACCCATAGAGCATGAGCCCATAGAGCGTGTGCCAAGCCAAAATCTCTTTTGCCAGGCACAGAGCCCTCTGTGCTGCCTATGACATTGGCACCATTAAATCTGGGCGCAGCTGTGAAAGATTTATAGAAGCAACTTCAGCATCTCTCCCTTCAGTTGACGCAAAATTAGCTACAGCCTCAAAATACAACTTGTTTTTCAATTTAATTGTTTGGGATTTCAACTTTTTCAGAATTGTATTAAACCCCCAAAATTTCCATAGCCACAGGAAAGTTGCAAAGTCTTAATGATTTTCAAAAATTGTTGGGGGACACTAATTGGATGAGACCCAGTGTGAAACTTACTAATGCAGATTTGGAACCTTTGTTTGATATCTTAATGGGTGATTCCTCTCCAGCATCCCCTAGGGTGCTGACTGTGGAGGGATGTCAGACCCTATGCAAGGTTGAGATGGGCATTGAACAAGTCCATCTGACCAGGAAATTTGGTTGCAGATACCACCACCAAATTGGTGGCCTCGGCCCTTGAGGAAGTGCAAAAGGCACATGTTAGGTTTCACTTAAATTCCAACACCCTTCGTTTGCACTGGTACTGGCAATGGTGATGGCATTTGAGTTGGAAGATTGACGGGACAAAAACCACCTCTGAAGTGAATTATACAGAGGTCAATTGCACCCTAACAGTGCATTGGAATGGCAGTGGTGATACTGCTGTTGTCATGCGGCTGCCTGGAATCCTGCCTGTACCTGTTGGGGCTAATGGAGAAGCCTCAGTTGGCCTGATAAGGCATAAAAGAGACATTGGCATGACATCAATCATCGTAAGCAGCATTGCTGGGGCTTCTCAGCCACCACCACAGCAGTGGTGACCCTAGGACACAATACAGCTACCACAGAGATTGTGAACGAGCTCGCGGAACAGACTGCCAGAGTTATGGAACAAAAGAACTTTATTGATGAACGCGTGCAGGTGAGCAAGCTTACCTGTAACAGTGGGTTGATTTGTTCGCACATGAGCAGCAGAAGCTGTGGGATATGGTCAGGGCCTCTTGTTCCCCATCATATGCCTTTATGTGTGTAACACCTGTGTGAGCGCTATGTTTCCCAAGCCAGGGAACAGCTATCTGCCTATTGCTACCATGCTAAAGATACTCCTAGCCACGGAACAGGGCTATCAGCCTCCCCAAGTATGGTTTGTGCAGCTGCAGCAGGCAACACGTTGTATGGCAGCCAGTGATGTGTAAGATGGACCAGGTACTGACCAACCGAAGACAAGGGCTCCATCATGCTACGGAAATTCCCGATGACGGGTAAGGCTGATGACCTGAGAGTCCACAACCAAAGACAGGCGCATTCAAGTCTGCTTTAAAACAAAAATGGGAGGGGCGGTTGTGGGCTAATGAGTTGATTAGCACTCCTTAAGCTGAGTAGTAACAGCAACTGGGCTTGTGGCTAAAAACACCTAGACTAATTGGACTCATTGGCATCCTATTTTTGGGCTAAAGGACTTGGGGGAAAGAGGATAAAAGGAGCAATAAAGAGAGACTCCAATGAGACTTCCACCATCACTGGTCTCCTGTCGTGCTTCATCCCCAGACCCTCTCCCTGTCCACGTTACTGGCTCTGCTGGCCGGAGCAATGGGTTTAAATATATTCTGTGCCTAACTGTCAAAATCCACTAGAATAAAGATCATAAAAGCCATTTTGAGGAAGTTCATGCAGGTTAATCTGGAAACAAAGGAGGAGAGAGAAGGGTGGCATACGAATTGAAAGAAAATAGATGATAGCTAGAATAGTAGTGTTTTTTATATTTACCCAATCAGTTTCCCATTATTCTCTCATTCTCTTCACTTTCCCTACCTCCTTTCTTCTGACTCCTTATCATTGTATTGTGCAATTTTAAATAATTATCTTCCAGTAGTTCTTTGGGGGAGAATTTTGTAAAATAAAATAAAATGATTTGTTTAGGGCCCACCTCAGTAATTTAGTGGCTAAAGTCCTTGCCTCACATGTGCCGGGATCCCATACAGGGGCTGGGGGTTGGTTGTATTCTGGATGCTCCACTTTCCATCCAACTTTCTGCTTGTGGCCTGGGAAAGCAGTGGAGGATGGCCCAAGGTCTTGGGACCCTGCACCCATGTGGGGAACTAGGAAGAAACTCATGGCTCCTGACTTTGGATCAGCTCAGTTCCAGTCATTGTGGCCACTTGGGGAGTGAACCAGCAGTTGGAAAGATCTGTGTCTTCTCTCCTTCTCTCTATGAATCTGACTGTCCAATAAGAGTAAATAATACTTTTTTAAAAATGTGTTGGGCCCGGCGCAGTAGCCTAGTGGCTAAAGTCCTCACTTGTATGCATATGGACACCAGTTCATTTCCCGCATCCCTGCTTCCCATCCAGCTCCCTTATTCTGGTCTGGGGAAAAAAATTGAGGGCAGTCTAAAGCCTTGAGACCCTACTTTTGTGTGGGAGACCCAAAAGAGGCTCTGGGCTCCCAGCTTATGAAAGCTTAGCTCCAGCCATTGTGGCCACTTGGGGAGTGAATTAACAGATGGAAGATCTTCCTCTCTGTCTCTGTTCCTCTCTGTATGCTTGACTTTCCAATAAAATTGAAGTCAGTGTTTAATATTTTTATGTACTTTTTAAACAGTTCATTGCTATATTATATTACATGTTGAGAATGCACTATGTTTGTCTTTTGGTGGACAGTTAGTTGATTCCATATTTTTATACATATCACTGCTATGAGTAGATTTTATTACAAGAATATGAAAATCAAAGGAAGTTGATGGAAAAGTGGAATGTGTATTTTTTATTTTTTAAAAATCCTCTCATCTGTAGGTTTCTGTATAAGTGTATCTAGCAATTGAACTGCTGAATAATAGAATACGTATTTACCGTTATTAGGCAACAACATATAATTTGATTATATAGTACCTGATCAAGACCTGTAGTTATTTTTTGATTTTGAAAATCTTAACTATTGAAAAATTCTACTTTAAGTACTCATGAACTTACAGTGTTTTTAATTCTTATATGTAGAATGTGATCAATTTTGATAAACATACAATATCATATTCGAGGTATGAAATATTTCAACTGTTCCAGAATGTTTCCTCATGCCTATTGGCTTATAAATGCAGCTGATCCAAGTGCTCTATGATTCGTGTGCTCTCATTCTGCCCTTGAATACCTAATTTAAAAATGGAAACATAGGGCTCTGCACAGCAACCCAGTGGCCAAATGGCTGCCTTGCATGCTCCAGGATCCCATACGGTGCTGGTTCATGTTCTGACTGTTTCGCTTCCCATCCAGCTCCCTGCTTGTGACCTGGGAAAGCAGAAAAGGGAAAGTATTAAAGTCTAATGCCTTGAGACCCACACCCACGAGGGAGACCTGGAAGAGACTCCTGGCTCTGTATATTGGATCAGCTCAGCTCTGGCCATTGCAGCCACTTGGGGAGCTAATCAGTGGATGGAAGATCTTCCTCTCTGTATCTCCTTCTCTCTGTTAATCTACCTTTCTGATTAAAAAAAAAAAAAATGAAAAAAGTGAAAGTGTTCATCCATTTACATCAGACTAACCTCACTTAAAATAGTGAATTTGAGAATCATCCCTGTTGCATCTCATTTCTTCACTCAGTTCTATTATTCAGTAAACTTATATTCAATATTTCATTAATTTGGTCACTTCTGAACTTTTGGAGTATGTGATGATTCTGAGCGATTATATATGAAACTGCTATTCACATGCATATGTTCCTGGACTCTATCATTTCTTTAAAGATTGATTTGTTTGAAAAAGGGTGGAAGGAGAGAGAGCTCTTGTGTCAATTGATTCCCTACCTAGAAGGCTGCTAGTGCCAGGGCTGGGGCAGAGTAAAGTCAGGAGCCTAGAGCTTTGTCTGTGTCTCCCATGTGTTTGACAGGTGCCCAAACACTTGGTCCATTTTCTGATGTTTCTCCTATGCCATTGAGAGGGAGTTAGATAGGAAGTAGGGTGGTCAGGGCACTAACTAGCATGCTTTTTCGTGTTGTAGGCTGTGGTTTAACCTATGCCATCATAGTTTTGGTCCCTTTATTAATTCTATTCATATAATTGCTTTCATGAAATCCGTGAGCACTTTTGAAATAAGATAGTATAACTTGACCAAATGTGTTCTTTATCAAAGTGCTTTTGACTAGATAATTTAATTTGCATATATATTTTATAATGAGTTGACAACCACGGTGAAAATGCGTATTTACGTTATAGTTAGTATGAAACTGAGTCTATAGAACATTTTGGTCAGAACTGATATTTTAAAAGTGATAGATTTTATTCTATCTAATCTTGTTGGTCTCTCAGCAAATTTATAACATGTTCCACATACTGCAGCTATGCATTCTTCCTTAAGTGTGCCTGTGTATTTTCCATATGTAAGATGATATAAATGTTATCGATTTAAAAGTGTGATTCTTTATCCTAACTTCAAAAAATGTTTATCTGATTTCTAACTGAAAGCTTAATTATGAAAATTTATTGAAAAGTCACAAAAAGTAAAAATGGGTTTGTAGTGCAAGAGCCTTAGTTTCAAAGTACGGTGCCAGAGTAGTAGACCGGCATTATCTAAGAGCTTGATAGAATCGCAGTCTCAAACCTTAATGCAAGTATTGGTATGCATTGTACCATATGCACCAAAGTTTTATTACATCTGTTGACTGACAAATATTTGAAAACACAAAATGTTGAAAAATCTTTGCATCTTTTGACATCAATTCCATTTGATTACGAGACCTGAGAAACTGCATATTGAACCAGATTTGCTAAAATTTTCTAAAAAGATATCTTGTGCTAATTTTCTGGGTTTTTTTTTTTGCATTGTTATTGTGTACTTTCTGGTTCTAGTCATGTGTAGTCCCAGGAAATGACTCCTCGGGTATTCCTTTCTCCTTGTTTTCTAGTGGGGTGGTGTTGCTTTGATCTTAGTTACTCTGAAATGCTCATTGAATTTATCATCAAAGTCATATAGCTCTTGAATTTTCATTCTGGGAAAATATTAAACTGTGGATTTCATTTTGTTTTACATAAAACAGTGCTATTTACATTATCTTTCTGGATTAAATTTTGGTGTGCTTTTCAAGAAACATGGTCATTTAATTTATGTTTTCAAATGTCGACAATATTTTTCATAAAATCTACCCTTTTTCTTGCAAGTGTACATACCCTCTAGCAATGCCCCCTCTCATTCCTGACATTGGTAATGTATGTCCATCTTAGTGATCTGTTTGATTATAAATGTATGGATTCTATTGGTTCAAAGAGTAATCATGATATTATACTGGTTAATTCTATATTGTTTGAAATTTTTTGCTTTGGTTTTTTAATTTCTTCTTTTTTTCCTCTAGCTTTCTGGAATATTCATTAGAAAATTCCTTAAGATATTTCCTGTTTTTAATATAAGTTTTTAATATTTAAATTTTCCTCTTAGTTTTGCTTTAGCTGAATTCCTCATAGTTTGATAAACTGTATTTTCAGCTTTATTCTACTCAAAATAGTTTAACTTCTCTAAGTATTACTTATATTCAAAGTTATGATAACTTAGTAAACATCCATGTGATTTTTATTACTGTGTATGCTGCTGGGTGTTCTGTATTAGTGAGGCTAACTTCATCCATAGTTATATTTACTTTCTGATTTCATGTGAACTTATTTTTTAAAGATTTATTTTACTTTTATTGGAAAGTCACATCTACAGAGAAGAAGAGGCAGACAGAAAGAACCTTTGTCCACAGGTTCACTCCCCAAGTGGTCACAATGGCTGGAGCTGAGCCGATCCAAAGCCAGGAGCTTCTTGCAGGTATCCCATATGGTTACAGGGCTCCAAGACTTTGGGGAATCCTCCTTTTCTCTCAGGCCACAAGCAGGGAGCTGGATCAAAAGTACAGGACTTGAACTAGCAGTTTACATTCCAACCCCTACTTTACACTGCTGACATTGTTACCAACTCTACAAGAAATTGCTCTTCATAAGATCAGCATTACATGAGACTAATTCTAGGTGAGAGAAAATGAGAGGATAAGTATCTCAACTTTATTCCTGTTATAAACACGATCACTAAATAGAGATTGTGACAACCAGCTTTGTACAATTCTGCAAAATGTTCCAACGCTTAGAACAACCAAGTAAATTCTGAAACACAGAGTAGAAAGGTTCACAGTATATTTTTCCTCTTGATGCCCCTTCCTGATGTGCAACATTGCTGAAGATGGAAGTCTACTTTACCAGCACAGGATTTTGGCCCTTGTTTCCAGATGGGACAGATCATGTATTATTTGCCAAAAGCCATGGTTTTATGTTACAATATTTCTGTGAACTACCTTAAGGGCTGATATAAGGCAATTGTATCTTTCAGTTAACTCATAACTCACTCAGAATGAAAGTAAACTGGGGTTTGAAACACTGCAAGGTAAATGAAAAAGCTCATTTCTGCCTGGAGCAAAGGTTATGACTGAAATATGAAATAATCAACTTACAACATGAGAAAAACAGTCATGGGGACATTTTTCCAAGGCATAGTGTGGTGTTAAAAGATATCTGTGTATCAAATACATCTTGAAACAAATCCTAATATTGAATCTGAAATCTGCTTACAGTATATATCCTTTCTAATGTACCCTGAAGGTCATAGATAATGGTGCAACTACTTTGGATCTCTGTCACCTGTGTGGTATATTTGAAGGACGTTCCTGGCTTTTGATTTAACCTGGTCTAAGCTCTGGTCACTATAGGCATTTTTATGAGTGTACCATGTGGGTGTAAGACATCTCTTTCTCTCTTCCATCCTACCCTTAGTTCTTCCCTCTCTTGCTGTTATTGTCTCAAATAAGTAACTAATCTGCTTTGACAATTGCCCACATATAGTTGAGAATTTTTAAA
Source organism: Ochotona princeps (assembly GCF_030435755.1). NCBI lineage: Eukaryota > Metazoa > Chordata > Mammalia > Lagomorpha > Ochotonidae > Ochotona > Ochotona princeps. The sequence goes on from NC_080865.1 coordinate 98,860,539, forward strand.
AGCCATAAGTATGTCTGGAATAGGATACTTCCATAGAAATTACGTGAAAATAGTATTTTATCACGAGTTGATTTCTGTATTTAATGAAAGCAGTAAGGGAAGGCCAAGGTAAAATTAAAAACAACCGGGCTGAGTATAAGGAGGATGATTCAGTCCACAGTCACTCTGTAAAGGCAGCAAGAGATATGCTGTTTTTGTTCTCAAGATCTATCTATCTATCTATCTATCTATCTCTGGAAAGGCAGATTTACAAAGAGAAGGAGAGACAGATCCTCCATCTGCTGGCCCACTTTCCAAATGGCCACTATGGTCACAGCTGAGCCAATCCGAAGCCAGGAGCTTCTTCTGGTCTCACACAGGTGCATGATCCCAATACTTTGGAACATCTACTATTTTCCCAGGCCACAGGCCGGGAGCTGGAACGGGAAGTAGAACTGTTGGGACATTAACCAGCACCCATAAGAGATTCTGGTTCTTGCAGCACTAAGTGAGTGTTAGCGAAATGATCAGGGACTTTGCGTATGTCAGTGAACATCATTATTGCAAAAATAATTTGTACTCTCAGTATGGAGACAAATGAATGAAAACAGCTTCTGCAGTCACAAAACAAAACAAGCAGGAGGAAGTTGAAAAATTTGATATCAAGTGTTAGCAATGACAATTTTCAAATGTCCAGTTATCAGCAAAAGAAAATTAAAAAACAAACAAAAAATGATGCTCGATGAGGAAAAATATAGTTGATTGAAGAAACCGTTGAAAGCTCAGAAATTGAAACAGTGGGTAAAGACTTTGATAATCTTGGTATATGGTCATTTAACTAAAATAAATCATGACAGTAATATAGGAATATAATTTTAATATCAAAGATGGGAAATATATAAAAACCATAATTCTTAAGTAAAATTAAAGGTCTATGAGACAGTTTCAACAATAGAGGAATTTATGTTTGTGTTACATAAAGATATGACATTTCATGGAAAGACAAAGTAAGGATGCTAGCTTGGGTTTCTCTTTTCCTACATAAAAGTACTACCGATGGGGCTGGAGGACCTCTCCCGCCTGGGTCAGGTGGCTGCTAGGACAGCCTCTGGCTGCCATGCTGTGCCAGTATCAGACGGTTCCCTTTGACAGCCCAGGCAACAGTGACCCTGAGCGAAGCCCTTGGGTCACCCCGTGGAGTGTTCTAGGTGTTTAGACATGTGGATTTGCAGGGAAAATGGGAGATCACACAGGTGGGGGGGTGAGTGATGACCTGAGGGTTCAAAGGTCTTCCATGGACAAGGCCACTGCACCTGTAGGTAAGCGAGAGGCTAAGAACAAATGGTTTGGAGGGGCTAACAGGAGAGCCTTTTAGGGCCAGGCAGAAGTACCAACACATGTAGAAGACCTGAGCTGGGGTAGTTAGCATCAATCATCACACTTACATATAGTGTAATGAATGGAAGAAAGGGGCAGGTAGATGCATTGAAATTTTGTATAGCACAGCATAAATATGCATTGCATGATCAAATTTTTTCAGCATAAGGAGAAATTAATAAAATCTATGCTATAGGGGAGATAATGTATTTAGATGTAACTTGCAGGGGCCTGATGCGATGGCTCAGTGTCTAAACCTTCACCTTCCAAGTGTAGGGATTATATATGGGCCCCAGTTCATGTCGCAGCAGCCCCACTTCCCATCTAGCTCCCTGTTTGTGATTTGGAATAGCAATAAAGGATGGCCCCAAGCCTTGGGAGTGACCTTGTACCCACGTGGGCGTCCCAGAAGAAGCTCCTGGTTGCCGGCCACTGGCTTTGAATCGACTCAACTCTGACCATTGTAGCTGCTATGGAGTGAAGCAGCAAATGGATGATCTTTCTCTCTGTCTTTCCTTATATCCATAAGTCACCCTTTCAAAAAACATAAATGTATGTTTAAAAAAGTAAAAATTATTGTAGTCATTCAAATTTAATTTTTTTTGTATACCTGGCTGTAGCTCTTCTGCCAAGTCTAATAATCTGCTTCATTTTCTAATGGTCTGTTTCATTTTAAGAAATATCTTCTAAGACTATACTTTCAGGGAAAAAAGAAACATCTTCAATAAACATTATTATCATCATTATTATTATCATGATCATTATTTTATGATACAAATTCATAGGCCCTGGGATTTTCTTGACCCCCTCCCAAGTTACCCTCCTCCAAAGAGTTCCTCTATATTATTAAAATGCTACAGTCCTTCATACATAGTCATAAATAAGATTTATTTATTTGCATTGGAAAGGGAGATTTACAGAGAAAAAGAGAGACAGACAAATCTATCCATTGGTTCTCTCCTCAAACGTCTGCAATGGCCAGAGTGGAGTTGAGCTGATCCCAAGCCAGGAGCTTCTCTGGGTCTTCCACATGTCTTCTGGGTCGCAAGGCTTCAGGGCATCCTACACTGCTTTCCCAGGCAGCAAGCAGGGAGCTTATGCAAAAGCTCCTGTGGGATCTCAGCTTTTGCAGGGTGAGGATTTGGCCAATTGAGCTATCGCGTTGGACCCTACATTTTTGAGCTTGTAGTATGCATAAGCATTTGAAAAACCTAATTAAAATGCAGTATTACCTTTCCAGATCATATTTTTCTTATGGTTTATGTAATTTAAAACACACCATGCATATGAACATTAGGAAACATGCATTTACTATGAAATTAATTTTTTTTAAAGATTTATTTATTCTTACTAGAAAGCCAGATATACAGAGAGGAAAGACAGGATGATCTTCTGTCCGATGATTCACTCCCTAAGTGAGCGCAACAGCTGGTGCTATGCCAATCCAGAGCCAGGAGCCAGGAACTTCCTCCAGGTCTCCCACACGGGTGCAAAGTCCCAAGGTTTTGGGCCGTCCTCGACTGCTTTCCCAGGCCACAAGCAGGGAGCTGGATGGGAAGTGCAGCTGCCGGGATTAGAACCGGCACCCATATATGATCCTGGCGCGTTCAAGGTGAGGACTTTAGCCACTAGGCCACAGTGCCAGGCCCTATGATGATTAATTTTTAAAAAGACAGTTCTGCCCATTGTGAGCACTGGCTTTTTGTGACATTGTCATATAATTTTTGCATTCATCAGAAATACACAACTTGGTTGGAAACTAATGAGACCTGTTATTCAATAAGCCTGTCAGAAATCATGCATGAAAAAATATTTCTCTTCAATGTAGGTGGTAGTTATAAAGATTTATCATAAGATTGACACACCTAACAAAAAACAATCCATGTCATTCTATTATCCCACATGCTGTGACTGAGTCCTTACTAGATATTAGCTGCTGTGCGAAACATACTATACACTAGGCATCACAATCAATCCCAGTTGTAAACATAAATGAGCACCGAGAAAAGCAGAGGCAGTGTGGATATATAGTTAAGAAGTCACAACAGTAATTCTGTATGAAAATTGAAATATAAGAAAAAGTACAATCAATGAAAAGTTGGGGACTCAGGAAAGGTTTCCTATAGAAGAGAATAACATGTGATCAGAGATTTTAGAAGAAATTAGAATTCAAGAATGTCAGACACAGGATATTTAAATATTTTAGGCACAAGGAAAAACATATCCAATGTTATAGAAGTATAGAATACTAAGATAGTTTTAGGGAATAATGAATGATTTGCATAGAAAAATTACAGGGTGTAAGACAGTAGTTTCAGTGGGGTGATGTGGAAGACAATGGTAAGCTACCATCACATATTCAAGCTACCCAATCACATATTCAAGAGCCTCCTTTAATTTCAATCTACTCTGCTGATCCAGCTTGCTGCTAATGTGTCCAAGAAGACATTGATGGACTTTCTGGCTCCTGACCTCAGCTTGACAAAGCCTTAGTTATGCCAAATTTGGGGAACGTATCAGCTGTTGTAATATATCTGTTGCCCGATATTACTCAGACTTTGACATAAAGAAATAAAAATATTTTTAAAGTGAGGCTGGGATCCATTGCGATAGTCTAGCAGCTAAAGTCCTTGCCTTGATGTGCCAGGATCCCATATGGGGTGCCAGTTCTAATCCCAGAGGTCCCACTTCCCATCCAGCTCCCTGCTGTGACCTGGGAAAGCAGTGGAGGATGGCCAAAGGCTTTGGATCCTGCACCCATATGGGGGGACTCCTGGCTTTGGATCTGTTCAGCTCTGGCTGTTGTAGCCACTTGGGTAGTGAATCATGGGATGGAAGATCTTCCTCTCTCTCTCTCCCTCCTCTCTGTATATCTGACTTTACATTAAATAAATAAATAAATAAATAAATAAATAAATAAATAAAGTGAGTTGGCATAATGGCACAGTATTTGTTAAGCTGTTACCTATGATAATGGCATCCCCAATTGGTGACATTTCACGTACTGGATGCTCCACTATTAATCTAAGTCCATGCTGATGCACTTGGGAAAACTAAGGGAAGGTGGCCCAAGTTCTTGGGCTCCTGCACCTGTGTGGGAGACTTGGATGAAACCTGGTTTCATCCTGGCCCAGCCCCAGCTTGTGGCTATTCTGGAGTGAACTCATAAGTTTAAGATCTATCTCTCTTTGTCTATCCATAGCTCTTCCTATAATTCTGTCCTTCAAATAAATAAAAATGAATATTTTAAGAAATAAAATAAAAAGATTCCAAGTTACAAATTATAAATGGCTCTTTATGGCACATGAAGGAATTTAGAGTTTTTACATGAGCAGTTGAGTGCAACCTCTGATATTAAAATGATTTGTTATGAAGTACACAATCTTTCAGATATGATGGATGATGACCGAATAGAAACAATGTCATTTGAAATGTAACAATGAGGTGGATTAAGAAGTGTCAAGTTTAAAGAATACATATACACATATACATGTATACACACATATGAAGTGAGAAGTAGAGAATATTTATGATATTCAGATTGTACTTTTTGGTTCCTCAATATATTGTTTTGCCATTTGCCAATTTTCAGAGTGGAGAAGTAGAAGTAATTTTGTGTTAAAACATGTATGTGCTTAGTTTAAGCCACCTTATGATATTTGCACATTGAAATGAAGATGAACTGTACCTTTTCAAAACTGTCTGACATAAGATAGGAAGCTGGACTGCACAAAAATATTTCATGAAAATCACATTTTTTAATCAAAAACTCTAAAGGGTACAGTGTTGAGGATATTTAGAATAAGAATTGAAAATCAAGAGTACAAAAAATTGAGTCAGAAACAACTATAGAATTAACAGGTATAAACAACTGCAGCAAAATTTTATTTTAAGTATATGGCAGTTCAGAGAGATACTAGGTTTCAGTGGCATTTCATACTCACCAGGCTTGGGGAATGTGCAATAGTTGGAAAGGTGCACAGAGAGTTGGGTGGGGAATAATCAAGGCCTAAATTAGACTGCTCTTTTGAAATGCTGGGCAGGAATGCCTAGGGTGATGCTTGTGCCATCAATCCTGACTCTTAGCACAAATAGGGAGATGGGGGACTAGTTTCTAATTGGCTGCTTCCTGCTGATTTGTGCTGTTGATGTGGTATGAAATATCTATACTCTAGATCAGATTGTTTAAAGAAGACCTGGGGCTTGGGTTGGCTCAACAGGCTAATCCTCCGCCCTGTGGTGCTGGCATCCCAAACCATGTGGGCACCTGTTCCATTCCTGTTCCAGCTACACCACTTCCTATCCAGCCTGAAAAAGTGATGGAGGATGGCTCAAAGCCATGGGATCCTGCACCCATCATGGAGACCTAGAAGACACTCCTGGCTCCTTGCTTTGGATGAGTTCAGCTCTGCTCTGGCCATTGCAGCCATTTGCGGAGTGACTCAGTGGATAGAAGATTTTCTTTCTGTTTCTCCTTCTCTCTATAAATGTCCCTTTTCAATACAAATCAATAAATCTTTAAAGAAAGAACAGTCTTATTTTGTTCCTGCATGATGGCTTGGGATACAGCAGTCATTCATTCCTATAAGAAATGTCGTCCTTCCATGTGATGGTTTCATTGGAAGCCAGACAAAGCGACGTTCCCTTTTTCGTGGCTTGGGAGAGCTGACAGGTCTCTCTGGAAACTGGCTTCTGCTATGACAGCTGTTTGCCCAGTGCCTAGCTTTCCATGTCAAAACAAGTGCCATTTGTGGGAGGACTGGCCTTCTTGGCAAATCACACTGTACAGCTACTATTGGCCTCCTGCTGCCTAGCTTGCTTCTCCACCTCCTGGTCTCAGAGTAGACCACAGAGGTAGATTTTAACATTTCAGTTAAGGGGATGTTCAATCCCCTTCCCTTATCTTCCATGGCCTAAGATAAGAAGTATTTAGTCATTGGAATATTCTCACCATATTCTTCCTGTAAGGTAAGACAATGTGCATGAGGAGAGCTATGTCCTAGAAGTAAGAAAGACATGATGGTCACCTTATCTAATCTGTTCTATGCATTTTAGTCATTAGTATAAGAAATTGACTCTTCCTTAATTTGGTTTGAAAAAATAGGAAGAATTGTCTGTTTAATGTGTCTATGGTAAAATAAATCTAGCTGTAAAATCATGTCATAATTGAAGGTAGTATTTTTGGCTATATGTATCCAGGAATTGTTATAAAAAATATTAGTCATCCCTTTTATTAGGTCTGGAGTTCATACTGTAAATTCTGAGAGACATTCAGAACAGAATCATTTTCCCATCTTACAGAGAATAGAGGGGAACTAAGGGAACAAGTCAGGACCCCTGATTGCTTACTCTCAGTAACTTAATCTCAAGAGGAAACTTACCAAATAATTGTAACTGTCTGATAAGATAACTTAGGAAAACATTTACCAAATGGCCCTGTGCCTTATGTAAATTTTAAAAGTACATGTATTCGGAAATATTATCTTTTACATTTACCAACCTAAACTATACTTAAATTAAGAGACTAAAATTATATAAGCATTGTTATTACATCATGATTTTTTTTTTTTTACCAAAGAACAAGTATAGAAGCTAGATTGGACTTCATAGAGTGCAATGAGCAGCTAACACAAGTGTAACTTGTTTGATGAACAAACTCAAATGCAAATGTGGCTGTAACTTAAAACAGTTTTACTTTCTACTAACAAATTTAAAATAACCTAACAGGTATTTTAAGTCACATGGATTGGATGATATTTTATATTAATGTATCAGACTCATTTATGACCACTCCTATGTATAGGCCATTTAAAACAGTGCTTTTAATAAGTTTCTACGCATAAGCATACAACATATATACATATAGCAAACATTACAAGATAGAAAAATGAAACAGTTTCAGTAACAGCATTGTAAAATTTATAATTGCTCTTAAAATTATCATCAAATGATTAGAATTGCTTCCTGCACTTAGTAACTGTATCAACCATATTTTTCTGAGTTGGCTTATAAATACAATTGTAAGTAGTTTTAGGACAGAATACAAAATAGTGGATGACCAAAAAAATTTAAATAACCATGGTAAGAATTATAAAATTCATTAACCAATAAGAAAAGGTACCTGTTTACACAGTATTTTAAAAGGCACATGTGGGATTGTATAAACACTTGTACTTTTCAGGCTTCTTGGCCTTTCTCCTTTGTAATCATAACCAACAAAATTATTAGACATTTGCAACTTTTATATATTTGTATCTGCAGTATTTTATATTATCATAACAAAATTTAGCATCACTTCATATCTTGACACACCATTGCCTATCCCTACAGTGCCTTGCTGCACTTAAATAGCAGGATGTTGGACTTGTGATTATTGCTGAAGGACTATACTGTTATAATAATATGGCAGGGAGGGAGAATGGGGAGGGAGAGTGGGGAGGTAGAGGGTGTATTCACGAACTTACAAAATCATAAATGAAAAGTAATACTAATGGAAAAAGCAACTAATGATTGAGTAGCAGTGATTTTCCATTTATTTATTTTTTATTGTAAGCACATTTTATTTTTATTTCACTTAGTTTAAAGGTTTTTTTTTCAAGTCTGTTGCAACTCCTTGTCTCATAGTGTAGTTGAAAAAGTATTGCCTGATTTACAAATATATAAAAGTTTGTTTGGGGGGAGAAAGTAGCTTATAAGTAAAAACAAGCATTTTGCAAACTTTTGAAAGTGCTCTCCCAATTTTTTCACTCCTATAGAGATGGTCCTGCCTTCAGAGTATTTCATGTGTCACAATTCCACAGTGTTGCCTCTAATAACATTATTTTATGTTAGTAGTTCACATGTGTTGATTTCTTAGGTCTTAAAATAAAATCAGACTAATTTCACAAAATCTCCTGGCTCTTTTTTAGGGAAAATCAAAACATGACTGGAATTCTACAGGGTATACATGTTCACTTCAAATGATTTTGGTCAAAATCATCGTTAAGGGAAGTATGATGTATACTTGTTATGCTTACATGTTCCAGCCAATGATATTTAAATAATAAATCTTCATAAGCCTTATCTACACTACAACAAACTATTTTCAAGCAAAATGAGCAAATCATGGTTTTTCATATAGTCTTCATAAGATGCTCTCATTTGTTGCACTGTGCTGAATTGCCTACAGTGGTTTTGTTGTTCTATATGGAAACAAATGTCATGCTTTGAGGCAGAATCTAAGATAGGATAATAGTAAGTGAATATAACGGCTCTGAAGTTAACAGTGATTAAATTGCTGCATCCATAGAATACACCGCCTGCCAGGAATTTACAAATAGAGCAATGCATATTCAGTAACCTTATAGGAAGTAAAACATTGCAATAAGGAGTTCAGTAATTGTGTATAGATGACCAGAGTTGATTCAAAACCTGTTAAATGGGAGAATAGCATTTAAAAAGCTTATTGAGGAGCTCAAATGTGATGGTGCACATAAAATTTTCATAACAGGGCCTGGCACATAGTAAGTGCACTGCTGATAATTGCTGTCTTTGTCAATATCACAAGAAGAATGTTTGCTATTATCAGTCAAATATATAATTGAAGCTCTTCTGTATATTACTTCAACTATATATGAGCTTATATTATTTTAAAAGATCTTTTCAATGAGTTTTATGACTAAACTTTATTTCATTCTGAGAAAATTTTTGTTATTTATTAACATAAATGCCATCTCAGATGTTTCGGAGATGAGGGAAGAACAGACTGCACATGTCAAAGAATCACTGTGGGAAGCTTACACCCTCAAAATTATGAAATGTGCTGCAGAAGTGGTACTTTCGGGGCAAGTATAAAATGGTGCAGATTCTTTGGAAATTAACTGTAATAGCTAGATAACATCACCTTCCAACACACACACACACACACACACACACACACACACACACACACCCTGGTGTCTGCAGCTTTTCAAAATGGGCAGTTTTAACTTTATTTTTCCACCCATTTGCCAGGTGTGGGTAGGAGGTTGAAGGGTAATCTCTTGGCCCAGGGCCACGACCCTTGGAAGCCTCCTGGATGTAAGTTAACGGTCTCCAGTGGGCTTCCCACCTATGGACCTCAGTCATCCTTGTGACCCACTTGTCAGCTACCTGAACATTTGTTTGTTTCAGAGACAGTCTCAAGTGTCTTACTGTTGAGCAGGTTCTGTACTGGCCTAAAGCACTTGTTAGCTGAGAACCTTGGTTTAAATTCAATCTAAAGCCTAGAGACGCATATTTAATAAATAGCAATCTCATGCACAAAAATGCCAGGATAATGGCATCTGTGCTAATTTGTTTCAGTTTCTGTTCTTTCAAAGTCAGAAGACCACTGTCTTGAAATAAACATTGATTTGTAACTTGCAAAATTGTTTTGTCACTTATTGTAATAGATCCCATCATATCACAACTTTTTGCCCAGAAGATACTTTCAGCAAGACAAAAGTTCATTCCCACACTTCTGAGTCTTAAAATTATGAGAACAAAAAGAAGTTATGAGTCATATCTATCAGATGACCTTATATTTTGTCAAGAGCAAACCAGACAAGATTTCAATAATGGCTTTGTGATGGGCTTTGTCCCTTCCCTCTTACTGTTAGCCATTGTTATGCTCACCCAAAATTGTGTTGAAAAAATTACCATTTCCATAAACAGTATGGAAAGGGCTATGGCTCTTTGCATGAAGGCTGCCTTACATCAGAGAGAACATATGGTATTTGTCCTTTTGGGATTGACTTATGTCACTGAGCATAATCATCTCTGGTTGGGACCATCTAGGTGCAAACTGTAAGATCAATAACCCTTTCATACTGTTTTTGCTGCAGATCATTTGTTTTGATACATTTTTTTTAAATTTTCATTTCTTCAGTTTCTTTTCTCTTATCAAAGTCTTCACTAATTCATAGATCAAACATGAGCATCATTTTACCTAAGAAGTTTTTAAGTTTTCTTTTTCATTTCTTCCATCGATTCATTAGTTATTCCGTAGCATGTTGTTTAACTCCATGGTGCTGTAAGCTTTTTGTTTTAACTTTTTTCCCGTTACTGACTTTGTTTCATGGCTTATCATTTAAAGGGATGTATACTGATGACATAATAGAGACTATCATATCCAGATGTGAAGATGCAATGCAGTATGCATCCCTACTTCCAAATCAAAGATGGACTCCCAATGAAACTGTTAAATATATCTTGATGATAGGATGCTGGACTGTCTAGCACTGTCTATACCAGCAATGTCAGGGCACACTTAAATAACAGACTGTTGGGCTTATGACTGCTTATGAAGGACTATACTATTGTAGTTATATGGGGAATATCAGTCGGGGGTGGGAATTTCGGGAAATGTTAAGGAAATCCCAGATCCTATGGAATGGTACCATCAAATTCAAAAATTAAAAAAATTAAAAAATAAAGAATTACCACTTCCACCATTTCTTGTGCCTTTCTCTCTTGAAAACCTCCTCTTGTTGCAATAGATTTCCACCTTTAATATCTTTAATAACACTTGCTTTACACACTGAGATTGTCCACATGAAAATTCTTTCATGTGAGACAAGAACTGAGGTCACTTTTGTCTTTTCATGTGAAATTACCTGGAACAATTGGTTTCAATTTTGGCTACACTGCACTTACCATACCATTCCCTACTTGGAGGTAAAAAGCGATGGCCACATTAGGTGTGTTCTTACCACCAACACTAAGAAGTTGCAAGAAACTTCAGGCTTGTGTCTTTTTCAGTCTTGGCTGTTGTGGATATTTCCAGAGTGAATTAATTACCAAGTGTATATTTTGTGGGGAATTCAACCCGAAAGATGACAGCAACCTCATTTCTTGGCTCACATGAAAGAATTTCCACATGGACCATTTCCATGTGCAGAGCAAGATTTATGTAAGAATGAGTGAGAGGATCTGGCACAATTGTTCAGTGACAAAATCCTTGTCTTACATTTGCCAGGATCTTATCTGTGTGCCTGTTCATGTATTGGCTGCTCTGCTTCCCATGTAGCTCTATACATATGGCCTGGGAAAGCAATAGAGGATTGGCCCAAAGTTTTGGTACCCTGCATTGTTGTGGGAAAACCAGAAGAGTCTCCTGGCTTCAGATCAGCTCATCTTTGGAGAGTAAACTAGTAATGAAAGATCGTTCTCCATGTATCTCCTTCTCTCTGTAATTCTACTGTTTGACAAAGGTATCTTGCCACAATGACAGGAGGGTGTGTGAGGAATCAGATGGGCTAAGAGGCAATTAGGCTCTCTGATCCCTGGTAAAGTTGCCTTTTAAAATATAAAATCTAGCTTCTCTCCATTTTTCACACTTTCAAGAGCAGAGTCTCCCTAGTTTTTTTTCCCCTAGTCACCTTGAGGGAGAACACAGGGACAAACTTAGGATATCAATTCCCATCACTTAGAGTGGTTTGCATGGCAAAGCAGGGAGATATAGCCTATAATAATTCCATTTTTGAGGTACTGTCAGAGATGGTGCTTGAGTTTTCAGCTTATCATCAGAACGAGTGGAGGAAGCTAGACATTGCTGCCCGTTGTGAATGAATTCTCTCTTTCCTACCTTTGATTGATTCGTTTTCTCCCTATCCCCTGAGATGGTACATAAAAAACACTACGTTCACCATTTCCCGGGGACTTTCCTCTCTTGGAGCCACCTCTACTCATTATGGCAGAAGACTTTTCTCTCACTCTCAAATAAATCTTACTTTGCACATTGATTTGTCTGCATGAAAATTCTTTTGTGTGACAAAAAAGATGTTGCTACAAATTCCCTGCAGCAGGGACCCCAAGTACATCAGAAGTATGCGACCAGTGGCTCCCTCCTTCCATTCTGATGGTAAGTGGAAAACTCGGGCACCGTCTCTGAAAGTAACTCAGAGATGTGGCGTGGTATAAGATGTATGTCTTCTTCCTCTTGTCATGACAATGTTGAAGGGTGTAAGCAAGATCATGCCCGACAAATCTAGGGTATATTAACGAGTCTTTCTTGACCAAGCCTGGTGATAACAGGGCCTACTAGAAATTAGCAAATGATATCTCCAGTGGCAATCCAGTCTGAATTGAAACCCTGAGAAGAATAAATGGGCATTACTGTGAAGTCCAGCTTCCCCAGCAATAAGTTGTCCTAAGGAACATGCCGTAAACAACCTGGACACACAAAGCTGCAAATATTTACCTTTTCTTGGCTTCTCTATCCACATTCCATTATTGTTAGGCCTTACCTCTTCCAGAACTCTTGAAAGTACACAAAATAGAAATACAAAGTGTCTCGGCATTAATATTTTGCTGTCTTACCCAAAGGGGGAACAATGGATGAGGAATGCAGTGGGTGAGGAATATAGTGAGAAGTGAACAGTGGGTGGGGAATACAGGAACCTTCTTCAGGGGCCACCTGTTCTTGGAGACTGTGGGAAGCCCAAGAGCAAGCAAGAGTGCCAAGAGCAACCAGAGCACACTATTAAGTGAGACCGCCCCTCCCTCTCATGGGCCTTTATGGGGGCTTGAGAAGGGAGTGGTTAGACAACAATGCAATGCCACCCCTCTTGGGTTCTGGGTGATGATAGGTGAGCATCAAAGGTGGGCAGAAAGGATTACTTGGGTGGGGAAGGCATGGCTTTTAAACTCATGATCCTGACCTACCTGCATAAGAACACAACAGCCCTCGGAATGGGAATTGATATCAAGATTTTGTCCCTTCACTCTCCCTCAAGGGGACTGAAGAACAAAGCTACAGAGACTGTGCTCTGTAAAAGGGTAAAAAATGGGGAGAAGCAAGATTTCATATTTTAAAAGTTAATTTCACCATGGACCAGATACCTAACTGCCTATTATCCCATCTGTCTCTTCACAGATGGAAGATTTCTCTCTTTCTCCCTCACTTCCTTTATTTCTTGCTTCATCTCTCTGCATCTATTTTTCTCCCTGTCATTATGAGTTTTAGATAAGTATTCAAAAACTTTACACAGTAAATTCTGCCTGTTGATTAATGCGTCTAGGACACAATATTCTAATAGATGTACTATAAGGAAAATTTTAACAGTGTAAATATTAAAATGAAAAGTATTGTCCAAGATAGAGTCAGAACGTGAAATCTTTTAAGAAACATTAACAGGGCCTAGCACAATAGCCTAGTGGATCAATGCCTTACCTTACAGGTGCTGGGATCCCATATGGGTGAGGATTCATGTCCTGGCCAAATCCATTTCCCAGCCAGCAACCTTCATGTGATCTGCGAAAACAGATGACGACAGCCTGAAGCCTTGGGATCCTGTACCCACTTGGGAGATCTGAAAGAAACTCCTGGCTCCTGGGTTTGGATGTGCTCAGTTCTAGCAGTTGTAGCTACCTGGGGAGTGAACCAACAGACAGAAGATCTTTTTCTCTTTCTTTCTCTATAAATCTGACATCCCAATAAAAAATTAAATAAATCTTAAAAAAGAAACATTAAGAATAAATGACTTAAGATTTCTAGATCTAATTTTCAGAATCCTGACTTTGGGTGAGGTTAGACTAACAGTCTGCTTCAAACTTCTATGTAGCCTTTTGGGAAATGAATGCAGAACAGAGAGGCAATGGAAGACAAGGGAGGAATTCCCAGCCAAATTGAATATATTATAAAAGAAAGAAATTTTGCAGAGGGTGGCCAAATGACCATTTCCTTCAGCAGGTAGGGCCTTTTAAAGCTTCAGGGCTTTTAAATATTTAGAAAGGTTGGAGAGTTTGGAAAGACTGGATTGAACTGAAGTAGCTTTTGGAGGACATTTCAGTCTCGGAAGCTTTTGATTCTAGTTGGGGTACAGAACAATACAGTGCAAAGACTAGACTGTTCTTTTGAAATCCAAGGCAAGATTCCCTGGGAGAACTGCCACTATTTTCCCTTAGAGATGCGATGGCTGTGGAACCATGTGATAACCAAGACAATAGAAAATGGTGACAGTAAGGCTAGCTCTTCTGAAGCACTCCTGGGACATGTCCATAACCTGATCTTTGCCTTCACCATAGGCTCTTGGATAGTCCCCAAATGGGAGAGACAGTTCTAATTACAAGACCGTAGTATCATACCAGGATGAAATCTTGCTTTTCTTTTACAGTTCAGACAGTAAGCTGATTGCTCTTTTTTCTGTAAATGAAATCAGGAGGACCTGTTTTCCTGGTTCTCTTGTGGGATGTGACTCTTACTGATTGGATAGTTTAAAGTGTTTAAACTGGCATCTGTGTTCCATGCTACTACAATTCAGTGAATGATTCACATCGTATGCCAGTGCTCTTAGTGAAATGGATGATTATCGCTGAAGAACCCCTGAACATGGATGATAGGGCTGCTCCCCTCTTCCGTGTGGTGGAATGGGACAGTCCACCTTTTGGCACTGGTTGGTGACTTCTGAGCTTCTAAGAGTCTGGCTCTGAGTCCTTTTTGGGGACATATTTGGTCAACATGCAACTACCAGAATGGCTGAGACCTGTGTCCTTGCTCAGTCATAGCACCTCCTCTCACTATTGATTGTAAATTGGCTATATCTATCCCAGAAATGAGTTGGTAGCATACTCTTAGAACTTCAGGAGTCTTTACTCACCAGTCAGCACTGACCAGTGGATTGTCCTGTTCAACCACATGTGAAAGAGAAGAGCAGCCCTGATCAGCTGTGTTCAGCGGTTCTTAAAAAATGATCCAGCAATAGCACTCTTAGGAATATATCCAAAACACCTGTTTCATGAGAAACCAACATGCACTCCTATGTTCATAGCAGCACAATCAGTAATTGCAAAAACTTGGAAGCAACCAAATGCCCATCAGCAGAAGATTGGATAAGAAAGCTATGGTTCATCTACTCTATGGAATACTACTCAGCTACTAAAAAAAAAAAAAAAAAAAAAATGCAGTTCTTTGTGGCCAAATGGGCCCAACTGGAAACCATAATGCTAAGGGAAATGAGCCAATCCCAAAAGGTTAGATACCACATGTTTGCCTTAATTTAAAGATGTATAGAACCTGTTGT
The DNA here is from genome assembly GCF_030435755.1 of Ochotona princeps. Taxonomy (NCBI): domain Eukaryota; kingdom Metazoa; phylum Chordata; class Mammalia; order Lagomorpha; family Ochotonidae; genus Ochotona; species Ochotona princeps. Next base: position 98,875,916 of record NC_080865.1, read on the forward strand.
ATATAAACTAAAATTGAAATGTCAATGAAGTAGCACAGGATGTGTTTAAGAACTCACGTTTATTTTTAACATATTGGTTACTCAATACTATGTCAATTAATTCCATAACATTATAAATTGTTGCTGATGGTATGTTGGAGCTTTTAATTGATCGAAATGATACTCTGCTGGCTCTACCTTCAGAACAGAGAGGGTCTCCCTAAGAAGACGTTGAACTTAACTGGACAATAAGATGCTGGACTCTATGCTTGGTATATGCTTGCAATGAAGGAATCTCAACTGAACTTGAACTGTGGCTATGCAACAAGGTGGAGGAATCCACCATGAACTTCATCCAGCACAATTTATTTATTTTTTTTAAAGATTTAAACATTTTATTATAGCCAGATGTACACAGAGGAGGAGAGACAGAGAGGAAGATCTTCTGTCTGATGATTCACTCCCCAAGTGAGCCGCAACGGGCCAATGCACGCAGATCCGATGCCGGGAACCCGGAACCTCTTCCGGGTCTCCCACGCGGGTGCAGTGTCCCAATGCGTTGGGCCGTCCTCGACTGCTTTCCCAGGCCACAAGCAGGGAGCTGGATGGGAAGTGGAGCTGCCGGGATTAGAACCGGCACCCATATGGGATCCCAGGGCGTTGAAGGCGAGGACTTTAGCCGCTAGGCCACGCCGCCGGGCCCCATCCAGCACAATTTAACTAGCTGCAATATAATGCTCAAAAAGGGATGTTGACAAAGTTCAAGTGTTGATTTATCCCCAAAGTAGCTCCTCAAGTCATTCTGGGGCATATTTAAGTTTGAGAGCCACTTTTGAATTTGAAGATGGCATTTCAGATTTAAAAACTGGAACAATTTTGTGAGAGAAGTGGTTTTCAAGAACATGTTAGAGTCCTCCGGTTTTTGGTGTTTTTTTTTTTTTTTTTTTTTTTTTTTTATTGTTTCGTACCCACATTATAACTGTGAGGAAAGTCAGGGCTTCATTGAGAAAATGAATTGTCTCAAATAGGAAAAACAAGCCTTGCTTCTTGCCTTGCCATGTCTTTCTGGACCATCCCATTGACTATGTTTGTGTAATTGGCATTCCCTCTAATGGTAGCTTTAAAGATGTGTTTACATTTTGTTTTTATTGTGATAATGGTAGAGGATTATTTTGCAAAACTACAAGTGTGATAATGATTTCATCAGTTCCATTAGAGAGTTGTAAATTCAGTCCCAAGTAAAAGAGTGTTAAGTAAATTCAGATGTGTGTGTAGTGCATGTAAGATCAGAGATATCAGTTGCCACAGAAACATTTCTAAAGAAATCCCCTTTTGTATCTTGGGAATCACATTCTTAGTTTTCATTTAATTTCCATTACATACTTCACAATTCACATAACACAAAGATGCCTTCTTGCTTGTTTTGCTTTTGTCCAGCCATAACTACGGAAACAGGTACCACTTGATTGTATTGTTGCATCAGTGATTTGATGAAGTGATTGTTCAATTGATCATAAAATAATATTCACTATTTAGGGATCAGTGCTCTTTTCACAACAGATCATTTTTTATAGCTGCCTACAAGTATCAACAGTGTTACATAATACTATCTTGAATGTTTTCATTTTGAAATTTTATCTGATAATAGATTTTCTAAAATAGCTGTTACATTTCAATTGACATATGGAAGAATAACTCTCAGGCTTATATATTCTTACTTAAATTCACTCATTTGGAAGGAATATTTTATACTGAGTGTTTACCTTTGAATGTTTGTAGCCCTTGTATGTACTCCAGAGAGTGTTTTATTTATTTATTTTTCCTTACGACTTGTTCAAATAGTAGTCCAGTTAAGAATTGTGCTAGTCGGGCCCGGCGGCATGGCCTAGCGGCTAAAGTCCTTGCCTTGAAAGCCCCGGGATCCCATATGGGCGCTGGTTCTAATCCCGGCAGCTCCACTTCCCATCCAGCTCCCTGCTTGTGGCCTGGGAAGGCAGTCGAGGACGGCCCAATGCATTGGGACACTGCACCCGCGTGGGAGACCCGGAAGAGGTTCCGGGTTCCCGGCATCGGATCTGCGTGCATTGGCCCGTTGTGGCTCACTTGGGGAGTGAATCATCGGACGGAAGATCTTCCTCTCTGTCTCTCCTCCTCTGTGTACATCTGGCTATAATAAAATGATTAAATCTTTAAAAAAAAAAAGAATTGTTGTAAGTCCCACATCTGGAACTTTGGGTGGGTGGGAAACTGGGTGGGGCTTCTCCCTCAATATCCCCCTTTACCTCAGATACATGATGGAAACAATATGGACATAACAGTATTACCCACTTCCCTATACCCCCTGAACCTTTTTTTTAACCGTAATTAACTATGTAAAGATTGTCAACAATACAATAAAATATATTAAAAAAAAAGAATTGTGCTAGTGATTATAGTAGATTGAGATTGTGTCGTCAACAGAATTATAAGAAAAATCAAAAAGGAAGGATGAGAGATAGTGAAAGGAGGGTGGGGCACATAATTATGTTCATAACTGTATTAGATATATTTGAAGTCTATTCACTTTATATGAATAAATAAAATAAAAACAAAGCAATCCATGGCCTTTTCTACAGCTCACTTCAACAATTTCTCTTGTGCTCCTAGTTAAACAAGTAGTAACTAGACTGGTTTCAATGAGGTTGAGTAAAAACCTTATTCAATGGGCCTACTATGGTGTCCTAGTGGATAATGTTCTTGCCTTGTACACATCGGGATCCAATATTGGTGTCGGTTCATGACTCACCTGCACCACTTCCCATCCAGCTCCCTGCTTTTGGCCTGGGAAAGAAGCAGAGGATGTCCCAAGGCCTTGGGACCCTGCACCAGTAGGGGAGACCTGAGAGAAGTTTCTGTCCCCTGTCCTCAGATCAGCTCAATTCTGACCATTGCGGTCACTTTGGGAGTGAATCACTGGGTGGGAGATCTTCCTCTGTCTTTCTGTAAATATGACTTTCCAAAATAATAAATATTTTAAACAACAACAAAAAAGCATATTTAACTTTGAGTCCCCAAAAGGAAGATAAGTAGATATGAGGCAAAAGGAACATCCAATGGGATCTTGAGCCAGGGATGAAAACTGTGGGTTCCTGGTATCATGGCACTTTCTCAACTAATTTGAATGTAAGAATTTAGTTTTAGGAGCCCAATTCAATTATCACTTGTTTTCCAAATATGGCCTTGGTATTATGGTGTATTTATTGTCCATTCTTTGATCTCTGTAAGCATTTAATATACAGCTGTTTTAATTCTCAGGTCTGCTGATTCTATGTTGTTAATATAAACATGCATAAGATCTCAGATGTTGCATGACAGATCTATCCTCCTTAATCTAGGCTAAGTACCTTGCTTCACGTTTCACCTTCTTACTACTTCCTTAAACACTCCAGTGAAGTTTAATATCTTCTATTTCTGATCTGCAGCCTCAGGTGTTATGGGGTGCAGCCAGTGATAGCCAGCACTCATTGACAGTGGGCAAATGAAATTTGGCTGGGTCCCCTATCCTCTGTCCTTAAGGTGAGTCCTAACAGCAATGAAATGTTAATTCCATCCTCAACCACTTCCCCCACATCTTAAATTAGCCAGAATATTGAAAGTCCAATTAGTCTAGGTGTTTTAGCTACAAGCCCAGTTCCTGTTCCTGCCATCCCAACGAGCACTCATCAACTCCTTAGCCCACAACACTTAGGTATTTGCTGCTGCTCACCTGTGACTCACCTATCAACTGAGAGGGGATGGTATTGCATTGTCGTGTAACCACTCCCCTCACAAGCCCCTTTAAAAGGCCTATGAAGCAGGGGCTCTCTCTCTCTTTCTGGCCAGGTGCTTCCATTATGCTAGCACCTCGACTCTTGGCTGACCCAGAACAGGTAATCCCTTGAGCATGGTCCCTGTGTACTGCTTAGATGAGGCAATGGTTATAATAATGTTGTTTCTGGTCTGTGTACTATCTGGAGTTCCAGAAGTGAGGCCTAGCAGTAGTAGAATGTAGGCAGAGAAGCCAGGGAAAGATGAATGTCTGCAGCTTTGTAAGTGTGTCCAGGTTCTTTGTAAGTATGTTGCATGTCTCTTGGGATGACTTATATTGCTGGGGAAGCTGGGACATAGGTCTTCAGCTTAATGAATGGACTTAAAGATGATGACCATTTGTTTCTTTTGGGATTATGATTAGTTGGATTATGATTGGTTGGGTTGACGTATGGACTTGTAATTTACTATTGTGCTCTATTATCACCAAGCTTGGATAATAAAGACTCCTTAATAAGCCTTAGACATGTCTGGTATGATCTCGCTCGCACCCTGCAACACAGGTTTCTAACTAGTATTACATTTTGAGCCTCAACTTTTTATTCTGTTACCTACACTTTTGGTAGTACTGTACCATACTGTTATCTTTTGATTGACCTGGAAATTCTCTGCATTTTTTCTTGTGCTTTATACTGCTGAAACAGCAGGGAAGCCTGCTATGCTTTTTCTTTAGTATCCAGATTCTCAAGATTTTGTGAGCTAACTCTCAGGGGTCCTCCTTGAGAGAAAAGATCAGAAAAGTCACACATAATAAAACTTCATTGACTCATATTGGAAAACAAATAAAATCCCTTGTGTTAATTTTATTGGTAAATTTTCATTTTCATAAAAGCTACAAATAAATTAATATGTGTCACTTATTAAAACAACACGCATGGTCACAACCAAAACTACATTGAACTTCTGTTGAAATCTTAGTAAAAGACACATATTAAGTGTAGTTGCTATTCTTAAGAAGAAGAAAAAAAAGCCATCTTTGGCCTTTCAGCTTAACAGATACAATAAAACAGCTGGTCAGCTAAAGTATTGTCCTGAAGGGAAAGCAAGATTGACTAAGTGAAGCAGGTATAATCTGCTTTATGAATTTTTATTGTGCTCATTAAACATTCATGAACACAAAAATCAACATGCCAGCAAAGTGTTTTTCCATTTCTTCATGTGACTTCATCTGATCTATCTTCAAAATAATTTTTCTTCTCTCAGAAACCTTAAGATACTCAGCAACTATAAAATTTATCTACTTTTTTTTTTTTCAAAAAAGACTACATAAAGGCTTTCTTGATTAACAGTATTAGGAAAGTTGAGTGTTTATAGACTTCCAACTCAGGGGCCAGGGAAACAGAATAGGTCTCCCTCCCTTTATAGTAAAGGAGCCAGATGGATAGCAAATGAGAAAATATGCTACTAATTCAGCTATTGAATAAGCAGCGAGAGAAATGATTTTTCAGAAATGTTGACTGTTGAAATTTAAAAAATAACTTTTGGGGTAAATAGCAAGTTAAAATTTGTTTTACTTAAAAAGACTCATAGATATATTTGACACAAGGTCATTTTGGTATTATCATCTTGTTAATATGTTTTGTCCCTGGGCAAAGTGACTAAATCAAATATATACTTTTAGATTCATAGCTATTTTAAAACATAACCAAAATCCTGCTATGATTCTGGTCTTTATATTCTCTTCATTCTTTCCATTTTGTAATGCTTTGACAAATCAACAACTGTGCTGTCAAATGAAGAATTTAAATAGAGTTTTGCAAAAAGCTTCAAAGCACAGCCAGCTATAATGTCAGCAATCAACTCCATCTTGATTTTCTGTCTTTAAACAGAAGGCATGGACTTGAGATGACTTTTGCCAGCCACAGCTTGGTAGGTAGGCTGCAAGGGAAGTGCTGCCCATCTGTGAGAAACCAAACAGAATCATGGGGCAGAATGTGTGTCAGAAGAAACACCCATATCCCTGAGAACTAGGATCATACCGATTTGGGGAGAAAAACAAATATAGTTTTTAAAAAGTCACGTTTGCTATGTGATGCAATTTATGGTGCATACAACACAGAACTCAATGAACATAGTAAGGTTAGGCTGGGGAATTATTAACACTTGGGAAAATTCCAAAGGACTGTATTCCTTCATTGGCCTAAGAAGAACTGGAATGGGAAAAGAGACTTAGGGTGATAAAGAAAGTATCTGCTACTTGGAGAAGTTTATCAGAAGGAAAGGACACAAAAAGACAAAGCTGGAAAAGAACTGAAAGAACAAAGGCACTACAAAAGGCAAGGGAGAGTGAGATCTGTAAGGACAGAAAAAGGCATTATCATCATGTTTGTAATATATAGTCCTAAATAACAGAGAAACTCAAGGAATTTTAAATAATCAATAAACTTAGACATTTTATGAGGAAAATGGGAATAAAGCACTGGCCATAAGTCCCCTCCCATAAAAAAGGAGGGATATACTTTTGAATAGAGGGAGAGCAAGAATACTAAAATGTGAGAAATATTCCTATTTGTAACTTCAGAGATATTTTCCTTTCATATTGTACAGAATAATGAATAGGTGAGTATGTGATTAAAGCATCCATGCAAAAGCTTTTCTACATAATGCTATCAGTGCCAGCTGATTCTCAGCTTTTTTCTGCACAATGGTAACAGTCATGCAGGCTGATGTGTCAGCTTTGTGAGTATTTCCATTGCCAAGTGATGGGAGTTTATCTTCTCTATGGTATTGGTAGTTAAATGCTGATGCCCAGTGTGTGAGCCACTAGCACCATGGGACTACTGAGTATTGGAAATGTAGCTAGTTAGAATTGAAATTAGTTGTAAGTTATTGTGGGCTAAGGAGTTGATTAGTGCTCCTTAGCCTGGGCAGTAACAGGAAATGGGCTTGTGGCTAAAAACACCTAGACTAATTGGACTCATCTGTATCCAATATCCTGCTAAATGAGGATGTGGGGGGAAGAGTATATAAGGAGAGGTGAAGGGGCAATAAAGGGAGACATGGAAGAGACTTCCACCATCACTGGTCTTCTCTTGGTGCTTGCTTCATCCCCAGACCCTCTCCCTGTCCACGTTACTGGCTCTGCTGGCCGGAGCAGTAAGTAAAAAATATTCACTAGATTTGGATGACAATATATGAGTAAGAAGCTAAAATTCCATTTTATTTTACATTCACTTTTTAATGTTCCTGCTACAAATTTTAAAATACTGTATGACTAATATTTGTGATTTTCAGGAAAAGTCTGCTTAGTTGTGTGCAGAAAAATGGGAATTTTTAAATTTCTGTGTACCGTGAGCCCTATTCCAACTGAAATAGTATGTCTTCAGTGTAAAATATAGCATATTCTATATTGATATGTTTTTAGCTGGGTAAGCTCAAATTAGAAAATTATTACTTTGAGAATTCAAATACAATCATTTTGGTAAAGATCTTTTGTTTATATAAGTTTGACTCAAGGGTATATTATAAGACAATCATAGAAGGAGAGGCTGAAAACAAACTCTCTGATTTAATTCTCTACTAGATAGTCATCTTCATTGTGGATTTGGCCTTTTGGTTTCACATACTTTTTTTGTAAGATAGCAACATCTGCTGTATAAGATATTGCAATAATTATTAAGCTTTTAATAAAACATCAGTTTGGGGTCTTTGGAATGTCACATTCAAAGCCCTCTTGGTTTGTTCTAAATAATATGACTAAATTGGTCTGAAGGATTTGTTCAAAAGAATCTGTTCAGGAATTGGTTTTTGTGTATTTTCTTTCTTTAGCTGTGTGCATCTGTATCCATTGATAGGATTCCCAAGTGTTTCCAGGATAAAATTGGAAGAATAACACTTTCTGTGTAGTGACACCCGAGTGTATCATGTACTTTTGCGTTATGATAATCCAGGAGACATGCTGTCGATGATAAAGAACATTCAGAGCTTTGTCAGTTTGCCCTTGCAAAAAAGTTCTTCCCTTCTAAATAGCTGACAATATTAACTACTGTGCCTTTGAAATCAAGTGAGATTTTCTAATAAAAATGTGTTTACTAACAATAGGCATATTTTTATTAGAATAGATATTTTAGGCACAGAGAAAAATGCATAGAAATATGTGGTCAACAAATATTTGACTTTTCTAGGGGTAAAGAATTGAGTAAAAAAGTCTTCATAACTTCTTCAAATAGAAAATAAAGTGTATCTTCATACCTATGCCATGTTAATAACTATTATCAGTGTAGCTATGTATGTTGGAGGCAAAATGTTCATTTTGAGCAATACTACTAGAAGTCATAGGAAGTACAACTCATTAACCAGATAATGTGTCATAATAAAAGATAGCTGGCATGGTGGTATAGCAAGCTAATCCTCTTCCTGCAGCACCAGCATCTCACATGGAAAGTATTTCTCGTCCTGGCTGTTCTACTTCCAATCCAGTTCCCTGCCAGTGGCCTAGAAAAGCAATGGAGAATGGCTCAAGGCCCCGGAAACAAGCACTCATTTGGGAGAGCCAGAAGAAGCTCCTGACTCCTGTTTAGACTAACCCAACTCTGGTCATTGTAACAATTTGAGGAGTGAACCACCTGATGCAAGGTCTCTCTCTCCCTACTACCCCCACCCCCAAGTTTGACTTCCAAGGTAAATAATTATTTTTTTAAATAAGAATTACAAATTCTGAGTGTAGAATTGGGATTTACTTAAGGACACATTACTTCAAAATATGAGAAGTTGTCACCACCCTGAGCCTGGTTTCCCAAAGATATTGGCCCTGTGAGTTTATGCCCTTGTGATAGTGCTGTGCTGGATGCATTTCAGATAATTTTATTTCCTAAAATAAAGTGAAGCTTATGTGTATATGAAAAATCCTATAGTGAAGAGAAGACACATGTCAGTGGAAAACAATGAAATTGTTATTATTTAACGTCAGTATCCTCTTTTCCTAAAGTTTTCTGCCCATTGAATTGACAGAGATGATTTCATCATGGCTGGATCTGGACTAAAGTTGGGATTGAAGACTCAATCTTGGTCCTACAAAGGTGAGTCGCCAGTTCTATTCCTATATTAAACCTAGGTACTTCCCACATGAGATGGGACATGAAAATTTTATCCCAAGGTCGAACTTTTAGGCCAAATGTCTGGTCTCAGAATAGTTTTTTAATTATTTGATTTTAGGTTCCAATACTTATGTGAATTTATTCCTCATTCTGTTGAATTAATGACACTCTACTTGGCATAATCCATAGAATCAATGTAACTGGTGGCCAGTATGTTAAATCTCTCTATGTTCAAGGGTGTTTCTCTTCCATTGTCCTTGTCATTCATTATTTACCTAGTTTTCATTATCCTTTGTAAATAACATGTACATGAAGTTTCATTGGAAAGGCCCTTGAGCTTGCTTATTCTAATAGAAGAGGAAAATAATTTAAAATTCTGCATTGTAAATTTCTAGTTTAAAATCCATGCTAGAACATTTACCAACAGTGCATAAATGATATTACCTAGCTTTCCACCACTTTGCATTATTTTTTCATAAGTATCATTGATTGGATCTCAGATTTGTTTCCTTTAGTCACTTTTGGACATCAAAAAAGTTATTTTTTATTGGAAAGGCAGATTTACAAAGACAAGTAGAGACACAGGGAGAAAGATTTTCTGTTCGCTGATTTAGTCCCCAAATGGTCACAATGACCAGAGTTGAGCCGATCTGAAACCAGGAGCCTAGTTCTTCTTCCAAGTCTCCCAGGTAAGTCCTAGAGTCCTATGCATTGGACCATCCTCTCCTATTTTCTCAGGCCATAGCAGGGAGATGGATGGCAAATGGATCAGCCAAGACATGAATCAGAGCCCAAATGGGATACTGGTGCTTTGCAGGAGGAGGATTAGACAGTTGAGTCATTGAACCATTCCAATGATAATATTAACTATAGAGTTTTTTGAAGAAAAAAATTCTATCTTTCCTTAGAAATATCAGTCTTCACAACAATCTTAAAAAGTTTGAAATTTAGCCACATTCTACCAATGAATTAATTTAAGTTTTAAGCAGTAAAGTTACTTGTTCAGTGTCTCATAACTGGCAGGTGGCAAAGTGAGAATTCAAATTTACATCTGCCTAAATGCAAAATCTGCACTCACTACCCAATTCTGCCTCTGACTGCATAGGCTGGGAAAGGCTACAGGTCATTTCACCAAACACCTGAGGTTGAGTTTGAATAACAAGGAGCACAATTTTGACAGATGAAGACACAAAGTTCCCAGAGAGCATTCCACACCAAGAATGCCATGAGTAAAGAAGGCAGTACAAGAGATAATTCTCTGTATAGGAGTGTGGCCTATTCATTCAGATATTAAGGCAATTAGTTAGTCACAAGCTATTTCCAGTTAAGCCCAAGCATACTGGCAAGCTGTTTGGCTAGTCCCTGTCAATTACAATCTTATGTGTGACTGCATGGCTTCACATTTATTATACCAAATAACTTCAGTACAACAAATGTCATTTGTTGTGATTTTTTTCATAAAAATATTATTCTATTTCCCAAACTGAAGTTTTAATAAAAGGTAGAAGCCAGAAAAAAAAAAAAAAAACCTCAGGAAAATAGTCCCAGAGCAGTAGCCTAGTGGCTAAAATTTTCACCTTAAAATCCTCCTTGTGATCATTTGAGGAGTGAAGCAACGGACGGAAGATATTTCTCTCTGTCTCTCCTTCTCTTTGTAATTCTGAATTTACAATGAAAATAAATAAATCTGACAATTTATAATTATTATTAATAATTTTAATTTGTATATTAATAATTTTAAGGAATATTTATTTTCATTCTATTAGTTTCCATTGTAAGCCAAATTAATAACAGATTTGCATTTTAAAAATAAATATATTCAAATTGCCTTCTACAGATGTTTTACATTATGTGATATTTCTTTTGTTGCTTCATCATTACTATAGGATTTTAATCAGATGTCATTGTCATCAGTAGTTCATTAGCAGGTGGAACACAAAGTAAAATGCTTTATTAATCATCATGCATCAATCACTTGGCTTTTGTACAATGATGCTTGCTCCCACACTGAGTAGCTTCATGAAGAAGATACACACACAAAACACAAAAAATATACACATTTTTGCATGGCATGTTACTATATTTCTCTATGATTCATTTTAGTCAGATTGTCAAAATCCTTTCTTTATAATCTTTTTCTATACTGAGTCTTGATGCAGTACATTAAAGTTTATTATAATTCTCTCTAAAGTTAAACTGGTTTTGAATAAGAGCCTCAAATATTTCCTGATGAAGAAACTTAGTGACATCTGTTTCAGTTGCTGACAATGAATGGTTGGTTGGTTGCTTGCTAGTTTTATTTATTTTTTGAACACTTCAGTAAGCTAAGTGCATAAGAACTTTAAAAGGAGCAATTAATACTGATATTTAAAGGAAAATGCTAGAAGTAATTTTAAGAAAAGTTGTAACAGATAATCCCTTTAATGAAGAGCGTGAATACTGTATGTGTATTTTTATTACACTAACTTTGAAGCATTATAAAATAATTTTCACAAATGATAAAAGTTAAATGTTTGCAAATTGTAAATGCTAAATTTTTTAAAGTCACTAAATAAGTACAAAATATATTCAATGTATAGTAGACAACAATTTGTAAATGTCCAGAAGTAGATCAACATGATGGTTAGCAACAAGAACTCAAGGAGTTGGCCTCATTTAGTTGGATAGTCAACCTCTTTACTTTTAGGCTGCTATTTAAAAGCTTTCTTTGATTTCCTATGGTTCTATTTTCCATATTTGTAAGATGAAACTAATTTAGGGTTGTTCAGATAAAATGAGTTAGTATGTATGCACATAAAACCTGTAGATCTTTACTTCTATAATAAGTACATATTTGCATGACAGATTTTGAATTCCAGGAACTGTTCTACATTTTTATTCTAATCTCCAAAAAATGTTTATACTTGTTCATAAATATAGAAATTATATAAAATAATCTCTACAAAATCAGGGAGTTTGCCTATCTTGTTACTGTAATTCGACTCCTAGCGTATTACTTGAAAAAGTGATAGCACAGATCAATATCTACATACTTATTTCTTGAATAAAAGAGTGAAAGGATCATAGTTGAAAGTTTATTAAGGATAGATGATAGGATAATACTGTCATAGTGCTGGAGAGAAATTATTCTTGCTGTAGGAAAAAGTGAAGTGTCACTAGATTAACTATGATGAATTTTATGATAAATAACTTGCTCTTTAGAAGATGATTCTTTGACATTGAACTTGATCTGAGAATGTGTTAGTGCTTAGAATATAATGAGCTAGTAGCAGGCTATAATAAGATCATTCATTTTTTTCATTAGAAAAAAAATGTGATGGATGTGCATTATGTCAGTTGTACCTACACAAATAATAAACCCAATGTATAAAGAAAAATTTGTAAGAGATGCTGCAAGATACTAAATGGAGCTCTTTTAGATTATTCCTTTGTAATGTCAAAACAATTAACTTATTCCTTTGTAATGTCAAAACAATTAACTAACGAGTTACAATCACTCAATTTTACTAACATGTCTGCTTATAAAAATACCAAATACTGACAAATCAAAACAGCTCAGAAAATGTTTGCAAAGTATTTGAGGTAATACACTCAGAGCTTCATTCGACAAGCATACATGATGGTATGAAAAGCTTCACATAGAAAGCACAGACAAAATCTATAAAAGGCATACACAAAATAATAACACAAATGATTAGTATCAGTAATAATAAAAATTCAAATGAAAACAACATATACATGTTTTCCCCTTAGAGCTTGATAGAGTTCTGAATAAGTATTCAGTACAGGGCTCGGCACAATGGCCCAGCAGCTAAAGTTCTCGCCTTGAACATGTCAGGATCCCATTTGAGTGCCAGTTCTAATTCCGGTGGGTAGTCCCACTTCCCATCCAGCTCCCTGCTTGTGGCCTGTGAAAGCAGTCAAGGACAGCCCAAAGCCTTGGGACCCTGCACCCGCATGAGAGACCCAGAAGAGGCTCCAGGCTCCTGGCTTGGGATCAGCTGAGCTCCAGCAGTTGTGGTCACTTAGAGAGTGAATCATCAGACAGAAGATCTTCCTTTCTGCCTCTCCTCTTCTCTGTGTATCTGATTTTGCATGGAAATAAATCTTTTAAAAAAAGTATTCTGTAGCTGAAAAACCTAAAGTCTCCTGAGCTATTAGTATATATATATTTTTTAGATAAGTTAAGTAAGTTGGAATACGTATGCACAAAGAAATACTATATCAATACTATAATATTAATATTCTATATTCTATATAATATATATCATATTGCACATGATACATATATATAACATAGTGTAATATAATATTATACTAATAATGTGGGGTTATTCTATCCTTGTCTTATTTCAGTTATTCTTCTGGACAACAGTAGAGAGGAATGATTTCCCCATATTACAGATGAGAAATTTGAGAATAATAGACTTTCTTCAAAATTGAAAGCTAGGCATGTTAAATGCCAAATATCAAGATCTTAATATTATTCTATATTACAGGTATTTGATAAATTACAAAGCACTGATAGAATAAATTCCACGTAATATATGGTTATGATCCTATTTTTATTACATTGCATACTGCCAACTAAATTGTATCAAAAACAACAAAAGAATAAAAAATAATTTGGAAAAATAAATACACACTTAAGTGCTGAGATTACATATTTTAATATCTACATTACACATATATTTCCTATGTATGTTTATATAATTTTAAAAATATTTTTTGCTCAATTAGCTTGTTTAACTTAATTATGATATCATTAAATCATATTCTGGAGATTAATTAAAATTAAGGAACATTCTAGGACTAGGAAGAAATATGTGTGCATGTGATGTGTGCATCCTGTGAAAATTGTGATGGTGACTTATAAATTGACTTTTTCATGTAGTGATTAATCCTTTCCAGTAAGTTTACTTCAATAATTGAAATATTTCACTTCTTGCACAGAACAACTCTCTATTCCATGACTTGTACAAAATGTCAGAAGTGTACAGTTAATTAAAGCTTGGTTTTGCATAGTTAGCTCTGCACTCAATTTCAGATTTGCCCCATGTTTTCCATAATCAGCACAGTATAATTTCAAAATAATGATAATAGGGAAACCACTGACTCTCTTGATCATTCATTTGCCAAAGATATCATCACAAGATTTAATTGACACATTTCAGTTTCTGTTTATGGAGCTTCTGCTCCTTGTCTGAGAAGATTGGGGAGATACTGTCCATGCCCCCGAGAGGCACTCTGTCTGATGATGGAAATTGTTATTCTACCATAATCGATCATTTAACAAAGCAGATCTTTTGAATAATGAAAAAATTTGATCATATAAATGACATTCAGTTCTTTTTGTTGTTGTTGTTTGAATTGGTCAAAATCGTTACTGCATACTCGAGAAACAGCAACATAGCTCTTCGTCCTAACTTTGTTTATTAGGGTAATCACAAAATAATATTTCTGGAAAAGTTATAGTGGAATCTGTATTACCTCAGTTGATTAAAATGCTAATAAAAAGCTTTCATCCATGCTAAACAGAGATCTACCAAAGTGAGGAAAATATATTTGCTGGAGTCATTTTCCTTTCACTTGGGTTTATTTGTTATGACACCCTTAAGACCAAGGCAGATGTGGATGGATAATGTTTTACATAATTTTGTCAAATTTTAACAGAACACTTTGTTTATTGCAAAACCAACAGTGGTGTAGTACGTGTAATACTGTTGAGTTCTGTAAATCAATACAGTGGTCACACATTTTTTACATAATTCTTTGCCAGCTTTTCCTTTTTATAGGCCAAAACTGCCACCATGTTCCCATCCATCTTGAAGTGAATTAAATATTTTCCTCTGGAAATTACAAAGTTGAAAGCAAAAGTGAAGCCACACATCAGTCACATAAGTGGCCTTGTATTGCTTATGTAATAACTAGACTTTTAAGCTAGAAGTTTCCAACAAACCTTTTAGGAAAGCCTTCAACCATAACCCTAGGTATTTGAGGGTAGAAGAGCCTGTGCTACTGAGGGCTGAATTAGTGCAAATGAAGATCATGTCTGCAAATCAAGACTTCTATTCCATCACTGGCCATGTCTGAGCCTTCTTGAAAATCTCAGCCATTACTTCTAATCAAACAAATGGCTGTGACTGTAAACAGAAAAAATAGTTTGCATTGGTGTCACATACTTTATGAACCAGTACAAAAATGGTAATGCAATTCCTTCTAATTTTGTTCTAGTTCCTTGCCATAGAGCAAGCTTTTATAACTTCAGCTTGACTTGTGAGATTTTTAAAATTTCATACCCATTAATCCATTTCCTAGGCAACCAAATGAAAACTCTTTTGATTGTATGCAAAATCCTTATTTTCACAAGTCTGCAGTCATATTTGTTACCATTCTTTTATTACAACATGGGCTGTACCTACTTCTGTCTTTCCATAACCATTTAATATTTTTGTTATTTAATTCAATGGTTAATCAATGCCATCCTCAAAATAAAGTTAATCTTTTGATTCTTTATAATTCTACACAGCCCATACTATTTCAACATACTTAATGATAAAATGTTGAGCCTCTTTATTAGACTAACAGCTGCTTAGTGGAAATTCTCCTTTTTCCCAAAAAGTTTTTTAGCATTGTGCTTACACCATTGTTGGCACTCAGAAATTTTATTGAGTAAATCAGTGAATAACCTAAATGGATATTGTTTGAAGATTTGACATAAAAGGATACTCATACATGAATATATATATATATATATATATATATATATATATATATATATATATATAACTTTATTTTGAATATGTTTGCATAGTTAAGAAGGTTGGATGCCCATGAGGACCACAATTACGGTGGGAAGGGTCGAGGAATAGGGTACTTGATAAGATGATTTATTTACAATTTTCTTTTTTTTCTTCCTGTATCTGGGGAAAGGGGGAAAGAAGGGGAGAAGCAGTACCAAGCATCCTAACTGCATCAGTACCTGAGGATGGGGTATGGCCTTCTGATGTCATCCCTGGGTTCCCAATGTGGAGCATGCTCTGAGGGTTCTGCTCGTTCACGTGGTTTCTATAGTTCTGAAATGATGTTCATTTTGTTGCTCCAAGGATGAGGAAATCCTTCCAAGGTCCATTGGATGACATAGTCTAACTTAGTTTCCATTCACCCAGATACTTGCTGTTAACGCTTGGCTGGGAAAGCTATTCAATTTGTTCTGCCCTCCATCAACTGCTATGGTACTAGATACCCTCTGCAGGCGCCAATGGAGTGTCATACCACACCCCCATATGCTTCTGGCCATGCTGTCCACTGTACCGTTTTCGACAACTGTGGAGGCTCAGTTCTGACACATGCACTCCGTGGTCAGACCACAGATCCTGTGATTCTCCCCATGCTTGGACTTCTGAGTCCATTGGTCCAGTTGGGAGAGTCCCTAAAGAAACATCATCTGAAGAAACTGCAGACCTGACTCCTGTGTGAGCTAGGCAGTATGAGTTCTGGTTAAGTCTGACTTTTACATCAGCCTATACACACAGTGGTGATTGCAGTTGCTGGGTCAGTTCTGTCTCTAGCTCCATATCTTGGGCTGTGGCCCAACCTAACCAAGCCCACCGCGCATTCAACCACCTGTACACCAGTGGGAGCTGAAACTCACTTGGAGCGACCTCCGATACCTCCCACTCATTCTGCCCCTAGCCCTGGTTCCTGTGCATGGTGGTATGTGCAGCAGACCGGTTCGGTCTGCCCCACATCCCATCCAGCTTTTTTACACACTGATGGGTGGTTCAGGTTATCTCAGCCCAAATGACCCCACTATCCAATCCACACCTATGCTGGCAGGAGCTACCAACTGTCCAGCCAGATCTACCCCTATCCCTGGTTCTCATGCTCACCAGTGGGAGTTACAGCCCAGCAGAGAGGTGGCAAAAGTTTCCCTACTAGGCCCATTTCCAGCCCAGGTCTTGCACTTTCAAGGTGGTTCTGCAGTCTAGCATGACAGGACTTGCCCCCATTCCCAGCACCTGCCAAATGATCATGCAGCAAAGCCCAACCAGCATGAACTTACTCTGGTTCACACACGCACCGGTGAATTTACTCACTTAGCCTAGCCTGGCTCTCCCCTAACTGAGCCCACATGCAGGCCAATGGTTGAGGCAATCCTGCCTAGCTAGTCTGCTCCCAGTCCCAGTTTTAACACTCATTATTGTGAGTAGTGGCACAGCAGGGGAGCCCATGTTATCCCCCATTGGACTCCCCAACAACACCGCTGGAACCCTGAGGTCTTATGGTCTTATGCATGGTGGTGGGTACTACAGCCCAGTCTGGCATGGCAAACCTCACCTCTGCATTTGCCGGTGGGTGCTATAGCCTGGCCCGGCCTGGCTTGATCCTAGTTCCGGCTCATTCTGGTGGGTGCTACAGCCTAGCCCAGCCTGGATTGCCACCATTCCCAGCACTGGCTGGTATTCTGGCCCTTACCGGATGAGTCTGCACCCTATCCTGGTTCTCAGATCTGCCAATGGGTATAATAAACTGGCCCAGCCTGGCCTGCACCCAGATCTGGCCCATATGTATGCAAGTGAGTACTGTCCCCTGGCCTGGTCTGGGCTTCTGCCAGGCATAATTCTTGTGCTCATCTTCCGGGACTGCATCCTGGTAGAGGAGTGCCCCAAACTTCACTATCAGGTTACCTCCAAATGGAAGATTTTTCACACACTGGTGGGGTATAGGTGCAGCCTGACATGGCCTGACAGGAACAGCAGCTTTGTCTCACCTGTACACACACATCCCTGCTCTTACTGATGGGTGCTATAGCCCAGAAATCCCTGGTCCACCCCTAGACCCAGTTCTCTCATTGTTCAGCAGCTGCTGAGACCTAGCCCAACCCATCTTATACCCACCCTGGCCTTTGTGAACACCAGAGAATGCTAGAGCCCCATACCCCACACCCAGTCCACACCCATGTCAAGGTATACTGCAGTCATATCCAGACCAGTTTGCCACACCCATTCCAGCTCTCACTCTCACCAGTGGGAACCACAACACAATAGGGGTGTCTTCTTAGCTCCCTGACCAGGCCTGCTCCCAGCCATAGAATCTTGTATTTGCCAGTGATTGCTCTGACCCAACCTGGCATAACCTATCCTATATCTTGGCCTTTGCCATTGGATACTGCAGCCTGACCTGGCCTGGCCCGACCCCAGTCCCAACTCTTTCTGTTGAGTGCTGCAACCTAACCCTGTCCAGTCTGCCCACATCCCTGGCTGTCATGTAAACTGCTAGGTGTGATAGCCTAGTTCAGCATGGCCCACACTCCATCCTGGCTGCTGCACTTGCCAGTGTGCTAAGGTTTGATTCTGCTATCACTGGTCTGCAACCAAACCTCACCCCAGCACCAACCCACATACTTGCTGAGAAGTACAGCTGCCTTTCCAGGCCTGACCAGCACCTAGGCCTGAATCATATGCTCACCAGTGGGAGCTATGGCTCACCAGAGGAATTTCCTCAAGTTCCCCTACCAAGCCCACTACCAGACCCTGATTTCACATGTGCCAGCAGGTGCTAGATCCTTATCCGGTACAGTCTATCTCTTCTGCCTCAGCCTTTGTGTAAGCTGGTGGATGTTGTGGCCTGGACCTCTTCACACCCTATTCTTTTTTTTTTTTTTAAGATTTATTCATTTTATTACAGCCAGATATACACAGAGGAGGAGAGACCGAGAGGAAGATCTTCCGTCCGATGATTCACTCCCCAAGTGAGCCGCAACGGGCCAATGCGTGCTGATCCAAAGCCGGGAACCTGGAACCTCTTCCAGGTCTCCCACGCGGGTGCAGGGTCCCAATGCATTGGGCCATCCTCAACTGCCCTCCCAGGCCACAAGCAGGGAGCTGGACGGGAAGTGGAGCTGCCGGGATCAGAACTGGCGCCCATATGGGATCCCGGGGCTTTCAAGGCGAGGACTTCTAGCCGCTAGGCCACGCCGCCGGGCCCCACACCCTATTCTTAGGTGTGCCTATGGGTGCAACTATCTGGACCAGCCCTGCCTGTTCCATACCCCATTACCCATGTGTGTTCTTGGGTTCCAGGGTCATGCCTAGCTCAGCCTAACACTACCCTAACTTTTGAGCAAACCAGTGGCTATTACAGTTCCACTGCATATGTGGGTTGAGCCCTCTTATCTCTCACAGAATCTGCCTCCAGATCTGGTTTTCTCACAGGTTTGTTAGTGTCATGGCCTAGCATAACATTAGCTTTCAACTGTTCCAACACTCACTGGCAGGTACTGTGATCAAACCCTGCCATGTATGTCCCCAGCCCTAGCTTTAAGGTGGTGGTCTACAGTGATCCATGCTAACTAACATAGCTCAGTTCCCCCATTTGGGCTGACATGGAAAGGTCCTCTGGCTTCTCACCAACAATTCGCTCAGTCTCAGCCCCCTTACTTTCATGCAAGCATAGCAGCCTTGTTGGTGGAAGTCCACCAGAAGTCATTCCTTATGTCAGACATACTCCCTCAGTGGTCTTCCCACCCACACATCCCCATACCCATTCCCTATGCAATTCACAGTCCCTGTACCTAGGAGAAAATGGGTTCCCCAGCCCTGTTTCCCAAGCTTAGTCTTCAGGTGGTGTGGTGTGATGCCTTGGAGCTCTGCCTGCCCACTAGGGACCCGAGCTCCTGACATGCGTGTTGGCCTGGGACTCAACCCTCAGCTCACCCAAGACCCAAGCACATTTGAAGTTCTCCAGGCCCAGTCTACCAGCACAGCATGTCAGCATGCTAATTTAAGGCTCTGCCCTTGCCCCACTCCCATCTGCCTGTTTGTAAAACCCCCAGGTCCCTGCACACCCCCACTGGCACCTTACCCAAGCCCTCACCCCCAGGATCCCATAAGTCCACCTGCTCTAGCAGAAGCCAGGCTCTCACAGCCACTAAAAAAAAAACAATAAATATGATCTTTACTTTTCTATAAAAGCAAAACTCTGACAGAAAAGATACAAAGATTACATTAGAATATTCTATGGTAAAATATGGACCATTGAGAAAAAATGTGAATAAGGTACAATAATCATGGAAAATTGACTATTTTTCTTCTCATTCATGGATTTTCTAAGGTTAAGGAAATGAATGATAAACATGAAGAGTTGATGGTTTGGGAAAATGGTAAAAAATAATTACCTTATATTACTGAGGTAGTAACCAGAAATTATCTTGTAGCTGGAGCTCATCTTATGACTTATCACAAGTACAAATAGATGAGATTATGTCAGGGAACCCAAAAGTGATATTTTCTTCATTAAACATTCCACACTGACAGGCTGTCATGATGGCTCAACAGGCTAATTCTCTCCCTGCAAGTACTAGCATCCCATTTGGGCTCGAGTTCATGTTCCGGCTGCTCCATTTCCCACCCAGGTCTCTGTTTGTTGCCAGGGAAAACAGTAGGAGATGGCCCAAAGACTTGGGACCCTGTAACCTCCTGGGAGACATCAAAGAATCTCCCGGCTCCTGGCTTCAGATAGGCTTGGCTCTGGCCGATGTGGCCATGTGGGGAATGAACTCGTGGATGAAAGATCTTTATCTCTGCTTCTCCTTCTCTCTTAAAGTATGACTTTACAATATTAATAAATAAATCCTCAAAGAAAAGATTACACTCTCAAAAATGAATGCCTCAGTGTTTTGGTATTGGTGATCAAAACCACATACTGTTTGCTTTAAAGATAAAGGGTTGCAGACATTTGTTTCAAATACTTAATAAAGCTTTTTTAATTTTTTTTATTCAAAGACACCAAAAAGATAAGATTCTTGTAGCAATGACAGCTGAATTCACTCCCCCCCACCCAAAAAAAAAAGAAATTGATTCCTAGGTCAGTACTTGAAATCATTGTTGTGTGCTTTTTGCTTCTGTTGTTGTTTGTGGAGTTTGTAGATCTACACTTGTCAACTATAGGCAAGAATTTCATGGAGGACCTCATATGGTTATGTTGAGAATAGTGGATAATACACTGGATTTGGAAATTTGATAGCAGAATAGAAAAAGAGAAATTGATTTTAGTTTCACAGAATGCCATGAAAAACAAAGGTCATAGTATTGATCCTAATATTCAGTCATCATTTTTAAATATTTATCTATTTTTACTGGCAAGGCGCATTTACAGAGTGAAAGCCAGAGACAAACCTTCTTTCCACTGATTCACTCCCTAAGTAGCTGCAGTGGCCGATCAGAAGCCAGGAGCTTCTTCTGGGTTTCCCACTCTGGTTTAGGGTCCCAAGGCTTTGGGCAATCCCCTACTAATTTCCCAGCCCATAAGTAGGGAACTACATGGGAAGTGGAACAGCTGGGACATGAACCGGTGCCCATATGAAATCCCAGTTCTTGCAAGGTGAGGATTTTAGCCGCTAGGCTATTGTACCAGGCCTTCACTAATAATTTTGAAAACAATTTTCATGTCATTCTCTCTCTGTGGTAGATAGGAATGAGCTGATTGAGTAGGCACTGAAATAGTTTCAGCTAAGGTGTTTACTGTGGTCCAGGTGAGCTGCTTAATTTCATGGAGTTTGTATTAAGTAAAATACAACTAGTCTGTGATAAAGTAATTTAAGGAACAAGGAGTTGCACAATATTCAATAAACATCTTTTCAGATTTTTTTTAGTCTGAATAAACAAAACACTGCTAAACAATGTGAGGAATGCATGACAAAATCAATTTCAATTGCAATCCACAAAGCTATTACTTGTACATGTCTAATCCAGGCTAGATGCTATGATGCACATATAGGAAGAGATGAATGAAATCATTCCTGTCTACAAGCTGCTCATGGCCTTTTCTTTTTCTTTGTTATAAATGGGGCAGTTACTCATTAATTTGAGAATTACTCCCTGAACTCCTGGTGTATGAGGCTCTGCGGATTCAATAGTATACTAAGTACACAAACGTTTTTCCTTTGTGCCTGTGATTTTAGATAGACAGATATGTGAGTAAAATATGTAATGTATGTGAAATACATAATATATCACATGCATGGAAAACTAAGTAGAAAAAGTAAGGGAAGTGAAAGATTGAAACTACCTCCCAGCACACTTAGTCAGTTCTGTGTTGCTGTAATAGAACACCAACTGTTGATACTTAGTTTCTGTATGTTTAGGGTCTGGAAAATCCAAGTTAGGAAGCTTACATCTGGCAGGGGCATTTTTGCCATGTCATTTCATGCCAAGAACAAACAGTAAGAGAAAGTGAGTTATCTCACATATCATCTCCAGCCATTTTATTTAATGGTGTATTAATTTATGTGAAAGGGTAACAGAGAAGGGAAATAATGTACATCCTCTGATTCATTCTTTTTTAAAGGTTTATGTTTTCTGAAAGGCAAGTTTATATAATAAATAATGAAGGGAAAGCCAGAAAGAGAGAGAAAGAGAATATTCCATTTTGTAGTTCACTAGCCAATGGCTATTGAGGTTGGTGCTGAGGCAGGCTAAACTCACGAAGCAGGAGCATGATCCCTGTCTCCCACATGGGTCCCTGGGCACACGGACTTGTGCTATCTTCCATTGCTTTCCCAGGCACATTACCAGGGAGCTTGGGTGAAAATGGAGTACACAGTTCTCTAACTGGTGTCCATATTTGATGTCAACATTGCAGATGGTGGCTTATTATGCGACAGTGCTGGTCTTGGTTCACTCTTCAAAGGGTTGCAAAACTAATCTTTGGGCTAGATTGAACCGAGGAGCCAAGAAGTTCATCTTGGTTTCCCTAATGTGTAACAGTAGCCGAGTGCTAGCTGCTTTCCCAGCTACACTAGCAAGAAGTTGAATCAGAAGCACAGTAACTGGGACTCAAACTGGTGCATAATGTAGGATGATAGCAGTGGCTTAACTTACTGCGTTATGATAATGGCCCTCCACCCAGATTTTTGCCATATTAGATATTAATTCATTCATGAGATAGAATTCTCATGGTCTGGTATCTCCCATGAGTCCTGGTGTTTTGGGGAGGGGAATTTAAATTTCATTCCTTTGTAGGAATACATTTGAATAATAGTATATACTGAGGGAAAGAGAAAGAATTCTAAGGAGTGTTGTCCCTATAAATCAAGATAATAGGCATGCAGTTCATTTTGAAGATTATAAGGTAAACCATAGAGTAAATGTTGGCAGAGAATGAAGGATTTGTTTTTTTTAATGGAAAACACACAAATTTTTAGAGCATCTTTTCATTCTTTTTACTTTATATCCTTTTCACACATTTTTTAAATTAGGGATGTTACACTTGGGTAATCCTTTTAAAATTTATTTATGAAACACAAGTAGAGATAGATGCATGCATATATAGACAGTACACAGGGATTTACCCTTCAGATGATCACAAATGTGGGGATGCCAAATCCAGAGTGAGGAAATTTAATCTGAATCTGTATGTGGATGGGGTGATGGCAATCACTCGGACCACCTGCATTACCTTGCAGGGTTTTTGCACTGTTACCACGAACTTAGAACTCAGGCCTCAGAGCTGGGACCTGATCTCAGGTACTCAAGCATAGTAAGTGGTTATTTGTGGATATTTTAACCATTAGGCTAAATGATTGTTCCCTGGGTAATTGTATCTAGATTATTATGTATCAGTTGGACTTCTACTATGCATGGATTTGGGAAAAGTAATGTCCTGATCCAGATCCACTTAAGTCAACAAATCCTGGTTTACATTTACATTTTATGATGATAGTGTATTTCGGGGGGGGGTGACTGCTGAAGTTTTCTTGCTTGAGACATTACTCAATTCTAACTTTTCTGATTTTAGTTGTTCACATTCAGAACTAAAATTCAGACACTTGAATGTTGTCTCCGAAAAGCTGAGAACAGGCTACTGGTATGCTCCCAGGAGTCTTGTTGACTGTGGAAATAACTTGAATAGAATTGAAGGAAATTGTTCATGTATTCCTTATTGCGTGAGAGAAATATATTACTGAAGTTGCATCAACAAAACCCATAATTTATGCTTTCTCTCTAGTCTCTATGCACTCTAAGCCCATAATTTTTGAAATAAGTCTCAAGAATCAGGCAGGTGAAATCAGAAATTTCAATCGCTATCAAAGCTTATGCAGTCTTGATACTTCAGGAAAAGACATGATATATCTAACCATATAAGTACAAAGCAAAATGGTGCTGATGTCAGAATATCCTTTTGAGCAGCTGCGTGTTGTTTTCTTTTCTTTTTTTTTTTTTTGAACCCCTGAGAAACTAAAAGAGAAATACCAGCATGGCCCCATGAATTGCTTTGAATTGGGAAATTCTATTGTTTTCATGATTCTGTTTGTGGAATGAATCTGTCATATATGAAGCTGTCACAAGGAAAATGGAGCAGGCAACAGTCCAGGACTGCTCCAAAATGTGATTTTTTTTTACCAATATTTATTAAGCTCCAATAAATCATTTTTTCCTACATTTCACAATGCTGTGCTACTCCCATTATCAGGAAAGATGGGACGAATTTGTGAAGCATTCACCTTTACAAGCCTTTGTTGCAAAATGTTTTCTGACTCTTCATGAGCACCCGACCATCAGCTGTTCTCTGTTAATCAGTCCTTTTGTTTTCTGGACATTTTTATTAGTTGTGGCACTTGCATTTCTTCCCCACGTAAAGAACAACTACAAGGGGTCAGCATTTTGGTGTAGTAGGGGAAGATGCCAACTTCAGCGCCAGCGTTCCATATGGGTGGTGATTTGAGTCTCAACTTTCCACATCTGATACAGCTTCAAGCAATTGGCCTGAGAAAAGCAGCAGAAGGTGACCCACATGCCTGGACCATTTTTCTCCAACAAGGAAGACCTGGAATAAGCTCGAGGCTCCTAGCTTCAGACTGGTCCGGTCTCAGTGACTGTCACAATTTGGAGAGTAAAATCGTGGGTCAAAGATCTCTCTTCCTCCATCTCTGTATTTCCAACTTTTAAATAATTACATAAATACAAAGTTAGAGATAGTTAACTATTAGCTAGGAAAATGTGGAAGATAATTACAACCTTAAAGAATAAGGTATCAAAGATTGACAAATTTTACTGGTTAAGAAAATGTAATTATGCTGTTACATAATTTAAGAGCAAATGACTGAGGATCTATGATGATGATTAGTGATATATCCAGAATTGTCTTCCAATTTGGATTGAAGATATACCAACACCAGAGAGTTTTGTTGAATGCCAATAGAAAGACGAATACTTCCTGCCCAGGAAAGATATGGCAGGGATCCTTTGAAAAATACATATAGTATAGAATATGTAAGAAAGAGATTGGGAATGGGGACAAGATTTGAGATAGTGGTGGTTACTTCATGACAGAAGGAAGTGTTCAGAATACGTAGGGAAAATAATAGATCATATCAGGGCATAGTAATTGTAGCTGTTTTCTGAGGGTTAAAAATTTCAAGCAGGAGAATAGTTAAAAATAAAAGTGAAAAAGCAAGGAGGAAAGTAATGTGTGAGTTTTTGAAAGCCAGACGGTTGGAAACTAGGCCTAAGTTTTCAGGTGTATGTGATCAATGAAAGATCTGCTGTTTAAGCCTGATTTATCATTTACACACACACACACATACACACTACCTCTATGAATGAGTTTGGATACTAGTTACTTTTGATCTACAAAGATCCTGCTCCTTTTGTGAGGGGTTCCAATAATTGCAGATATAACATATATTCTCTAGAATAACCAATGATATTTTTTTAAAAAATATTATTTTTATTGTTATTGTTCTGTTATTATTTTCAATAGTATAATTTTGCAGGTCTATGCATTCCTCACTTTCCCTCCCATCACTCCATTCCTATTTCCTCCTCTCACCATTTTCCTCTATATTATTACAGTAGTATAGCACTTCAGTAATAGTTACAAATTTAACATTCTAATATTAAGTTCATCATGACATTGTAGAAACGTTTAGATAAAGGCATAAAATCTAGTATCATATTGTAAGGATTTATTTAACTGTTTCATTGGAAGTCCTCCTTTTATTCAGAAGTAGACATGCCTCCTGCAACAAATCTTCACTTCCAGGTATGCTAGTTTGCATAATACAGTTCCTCTATGTGAATATATGTATATCTTTGTTCAACTGTATCTTTCTTTGTATTTTGATATCTTCGTATTTATAATTCATGAGCGTGTCCATCAAATACATTACATAAATGTATTACAGTGAGGTTGGAAAACTTTTTTATTTCAGAAAAGCAAGGCTACCCAGTCATTAATTCTTCTCCTGAATACCTAAATAATTGAGCTCTCCATTGAATGACTGACAAGTACACAGTAATAGAACATGGTATCCATCCTCTCAGTTAATTTGTATTGATCCCCAAAATGTCAGTGGAAACTGCTGTTACAAAACCATCTACATCAAACTACTGTGATAAGTTTTATGTCAAGATTTTGAAAGATGATGCCCAGAAGTATGAAAGATGACTTTTAAATGGACAGGTTTTCTAAGACACTTCAAGAATGTCTTCATATGAAATAAGGAAACTAGCAAAAATAAACCACAGTTTTTCCTTTTGTGTGTGGGGTGTTTGTGTGTAATGTGTAACTAAAAGTGACTCCTGAAAAAGATAGCATGTGCCACAGTAAGCAAATGCTTGGGATGTTTACATCTTATATTGGAATGCCTAGACTTAAGTCCTAGTTGCCACATTTCCAATTCCAGCTTTCCTTCCTGCTAATGTGCATTCTGGGAGACAGGACCTCAAAGCTCAAGTAATGTAGTTCCTGCAAATCCACTTGAGAAACCTGAATAGAGTTCTGAGCTACTAGTTTTGGCTTGCCCTAGCCAAGGTTTTGCAGGCATTTAGGAACTGGACCAATCAAGGCAGATTCATTTTCATTCTCATATCCTTTTCTCTCTATCTCTCACTTCCCCACAGATAAGAATAGGTAATTACTTTTTTAATAAATTCATTTTATTGTTGATAATGTTTACATAGTTGAGAGGGAGCCATGCTTCTGTGGACCTCCAATTAGGATGTGAAGGGGAAAATGAATGAAACAATTGCCTTCAATCTTCTTTTTTCTTCCTATATCTGGGAAAAGTGGAGAGAGAGGGAGAGAGCAATTCCCAACAGCTCAAACACATCTGTACCCAGGAATAGGGGAAGGCCACCCGATGACATCCAAGGTACCCAATGTGGAGCATGTTCTGAGGATATTGCTTAAGTAATTTTGACCATTCTAAAATGCTGTTTGTTTCACTGCTCCAAGGTTGAGGAAATTCTTCCAAGGCTCCAAGGTCCATTGGCTAACATAGTCTAACTTAGAGACTCAATTCGCCCAAATACTTGTTTGTGAGAACTGTCCAAACTGTTCTGCCCTCTATGTTATTAGACATACTCTGCAAGCCTCAGTGAACTGGTTGTCACATCTCCCATAAGCATCTGGGCATGCCATCAACTGCATAGACCTCAATAACCATGGAGAACCAGGTCTGGCATATGTACTCAGACCGCAGGTCTATGATTTTCTGCATAGTTGGAGTTCTGAATTGAGTGATCCACTTGGGGGGAACCAGAGGTGACCTAAGAACTAACTCCTGGGTGTGCCAGCCAGATTGAGCTCCAACTCAGTCTATCACCCAAATCAACCTGCACACACATTGGTAGTTACAATAACCTAGTCAGTTCTGTCCCCAGTCCCATCACATATACAAACAAGTGGATGCTGCAGCCTACCCTAACCTTACCTGCCACACACTCAGCCATCACATACTCCAGTGGGAACTACAGCCTAGTCAGAGGGACCCCCACTAAGCCCTAAGCGCACTCCAAGCCCTGGATACTGTATGTATGTGGCAGTATTGAAGCAGAGTGGTCCAGTCTGTCCCACATCCAATTTGGCTTTTGTACATATTAGTGGGCATTGGAGCCGAGAACAACCCAAACAACCCCATTATCCAGCCTACTTATGCCAGTGGGTTTAACTGCTTGTCTAGACAGGCCCACCCTCAGTTCTCATGCTTACCAGTGGGAGTTGCAGCCCATCAGAGAGGTGCCCGCAGTTTCCCTACTGGGCCCACTCCCAGTCATATGGTCTAGTCTGACGGAACTTGACCCCAATCCAAGCACTTGCCAGATGATACTATGGCAAAGCCCAACCAGCCTGCACTTACTCTGACTCATGCCGGCATCAATGAATATAGTCACTTACCCCAGCCTGGCTCTCCCTCTACCCAGCTCACATGTGGGCCAGCTGATGTTGCAGATGTGCCCAGCCTGTTTGGGCCCCAGTCCCAGTTTTCATGTTTAGTAGCAGGAGCAGGAGCCCAGAATGGCATGGCTAGCCTCACCTCAGGATCCATTAGTGGATGTCACCAGCTGGCTCATCTTGGCCTACCCCCAGTTCCAGCTCATGATGTTGGTTGTTACAACCTAACCCAGCCCAGTCAGCCCCTAGTCCCAGCCATAATGTGAACTGGCTATTGTTGGGGCCCAACCTGGACCATCCTGCACCCTATCTTGGTTCTTGTACTTTCCTGCATGGACTTCATCCTTACAGAGGAATTCCCCAAGCTCCTCTATCAGATCACTTCAGATCTCACACACATGGGTGGGTTCTTGGCCCAGCCTGACTTGGCCTACCTCCTTTCCTGGCAGGTACAGGGTAATCTGCATTGGATTATTCATACCCATTCCGGCTCTTAGTGTTGGATGCTACAGCCTAGCCATACCTGGTCCACACCAACACCCAGCTCTTTCATGATTCAGCGGGTGCAGAGACCTGTCCAATACCTAACTTGACTCTTGTAAGCACTTGCTGGTGCAGGAACCTAGCTCATTCTGGAACACTGCAGACCTAGTTCACACTCATGCTGAAGGATGCTGTAGCTATGTCCAGCCTAGTTTGCTGCTCCCTTACCAAGCTCCCTGACCAAGTTCATTCCCAGCCACAGATTGCACACATGCCCGTGTTTGCTCTGACCTAGCCCAGCATAACACATTACCCAGCTTGGCCTTTGCAATCTGATGCTACAGTCTGGCCTGGCTGGGCCTGCCCACAGTCCCAAGTCTCCCTGGATGGTGCTGCAGCCTAACCCTGCACAGCCTGCCTCCCATTCCTGGCTTTTATGCAAACTGGCACTTGTGACAGCCTTTTCCAGATCATCAAAGCCTGCATGCCATCCTGGCTGCTGCACATGCCAGTGTTCTGTGGTTTGACCTGGCCTTGCCCATTCTGCCCCATACAGAGCCAACTCACACACCTACAGACAAGTGAAGCAGCCCACCATGGCCTGACCAACCCCCAGCCAGGATTCACATGCTCACCAGCAGGAACTATGGCCAACCCGGGGAGTTTTTCAAGTCCCCCACCAGGCCTACTCCTACACCTAGTTTACAAGAGTGCCAGAGGGTGCTAGGCCTTTATCAAGCAGTTTGCCCCAGTGTCGGCCTTTGTGTGTGCTGGTAGATGTTACAACCCGACCTGCTCCATGCTGAAGTCTTGGGCGCACCTGTGGGGTGCTGCAGCCTGGACCAGCTCGGCCTGTTCCCAACTCAAGCACCCATGAGTGTGGTTGAATTCTATCTTCATTCTAGGTCAGCCTGTCACTCCCCTAAGCCTTTGAGAAAACCAGCTGGTATGGCAATCCCATAGAGATGAGCTCACAATCTCCCACAGAAACTGCTCCCATAATGAATCCTCTCATGAGCTGTTTAGTGTCATGGCCCAGCCTAACATGGTCTTTTCCCTTCCCCAATACACTGGTGGATACTGTGGTGGAGCCCTGTCAGGCAGGCATCCTAGCCATAGTTTTTCTATGTGTTGGTAGGCGGTGGTTGTTACCAAATAATCACAGCTCCTGTCTCCCACAAGTGTGAGTGTATTGATTTGGCCTTGAAAGGTCCTCAGGTTTCCCTCCTCTAAGCCACCCAGTGTTAGACAACTCATTTACCTGCAAGTGTAGTAACTAGATCAGTGGAATTCCTCCAGACATCACTCCCCACCTGTTAACATGGTTCCTCAGCAGTTCTCCCTCCCTCAAATCTGCAGACCCTTTTCACTGAGCAATCAACAACCACCCATGCCTGTAGATCCCCAATCCTAGTCTGCTGGAAGTGTGTCATGCTGCTTGGGGTCACGCCTGCCTATCCATAGCCCAGATATGCTCGCACATGGGTCCCCAAACCCTTTCTGCTTGAGTGTCAGTGCCTGCCTCCCATATATTTTGAAAAAAAAATAGGCAACTATGCTGGCACACTGATTAAAATCAAAACATATGTTAATTTATTCTGTTTTGATGAAATTCTTATTTACCTAATTAATTTCTTAAAATAATTCATAGCAGGTTGGCTTTGTGGGATAGTGGATTAAGTCACCTTCTGGAATACTGGTTTCCCATATAAGCACTAAATTGTGTCCTATCTGTTCCACTTCTTATCCACGTTCTTGTTAATAACCTTAAAAATCTGCAGAAGGTGGCACAATTACATGGGCCCTTGCCACCAATATAGGAGATTTGGAAGACGTTTCTGGTTCCTGGTTTTAACCTGGCCCAGTTGTGGCCGTTGTAGTTATCTGGAGTGTGACCTAGCAGATGGAAGGTTTCTGTTCCATCCCATCTTCATATATAATGAAGCGTGGAGACTGTTATTTGCAACAGATTATTAAGCTACTGCATGCAGCAGCAGCATCCCATATGTGAGTTCCTGGTTTTAGCCTCAGCTGCTACATTTGAAATTGTGTTTCCTGTTAAGCTGTCCAGGAAGGCAGCAGGTGATGGCCCAAGTATAGGTGCCTGTGCCACCCTTGTATTAGACCAAATTGGAGTTCATGGCTCATGGCTTCAGTTTGACACAACCCTGGATGTTGTAATCATTTAAAATTAACCAGCAGAGGGAAGGTACTTCTCTCTGCTTTTCAATGTGCCTTTAAAATTAATTAATCAAAATAGGATATAGAGCACTGATTTTTCATTTTATAATAATTTACAGATAGATAAAAAGAACACATTTCATGTATTTTGTGTGTATTTTTTCTTTTCTTGTTTCTTTTGTTTTACTTTTAGGATGTATTTTGTGTTTATCTGAAGAGTGCAATTAGAGAGAAGGCAAAACAGAGACAGAGAGACAAAGAGAGAATCTCTTCCATCCATTGGTTCACTACCAAATGGCTGCAATGACCAGAACTGAACTGATCAACTATTCTGAAGGATGTGAGGTGTTACCACAAGGTAGTTTTGATTTGCATTTCCTTGATCGATGATGATGATAAGCATTTTGTTCATATATTTGTTGAGTGTTCATGCATTTCAGAATTGTTGATGTTCTTTGAACATTTTTTAATTGAATTGATAGCTTATTGTTTTTATTGTTCTTTAGGTTTTTGAATCAGTGATATAAACTTGATATTACTCCTTTGGCAGGTATTTTGTTTGCAAATTATTTTTCCATTGTGTTAGTTATCTCTTCACTGTATAGCTTGTTTCCTCTGCTGTGACTGTGTGGAAGTGTCTAAGTTTAATATAAGCCCATTTGACTAGTTTTACTTTTGTTGTCTTTGCTTTGGGAGTTATTATCCATAAAGCCATTGCCCACACACCAATGTTTTTAACATGTTTCCTTGACATTTTGTTCAGCAAGTTCATAATCTCAGGTCTTAAATTTAGGTCTTTGAACCATCTTGTGTTCATATTTGTATATATGGTGAAAGTTGGATCAAACTTTGTTCTACATATTACACCCAGGTTTGTTAACAATAAGATAATATGAGTTCTGTTGGCTGCACATATGTGGATTAATTTCTGGGCTTTCTCTTCTGTTTATTGATCTATGTGTTGTTTTTTTATGTCAGTAGTATGCTATTTTAATTAATATAGACTTATACTATGATTTAACATTCTGTGTTATAACTGAAGTTATTGTATTGCTTTTCTATTTATTTATTTATTTATTTATTCATTTATTTGCATTACTTTGGCAATTCTGAGTCATTTATTATTTCATGTGAATTTTAGGATTTATTGGTAATTCTATAAAAATAAAACTGTCATTGTTATATTGATAGGGATTACATTGAATTTGTAGGTTGCTTTAGGTAGCATAGACAATTTGATGGTATTGATTCTTCTAATCTGTGAGCCAGAAATATGTTTACATTTTGTGTCCTTCATAATTTCTGCCAACAGTGTTTTGTAATTTTAACTGTAGTGATCTTTGAGTATTTTGGCTAAATTTATTCATGAATATTTGATATTTTGTAGTTCATGTGAATGGAATTTTTTTCTTGTTTTCTCTTGGTGAGTTCATCATTAGCCTATAAAAATGTAGTTTTTGGTATCTTTTATTTTGCAACCTGCATCTTTACTGAATTGATTTATCAGTTCCAACACCTTGGTGAAGTGTCTAGGTTGCTCCATGTTTAATATCATGCCATCTGCCATTATGAGTATTTTGACTTCATGCTGTATAGTTTTGGTGCCATGCATTTATTTCTCTCCCTTAATTGTTCTCACTAAAACCTTTGGTACTCACTAAAACTTAAATAAGAGGGATGAAAGTGAACATCCTTGCATTGTTCCATATCTGAGGAACATGTTTCAAAATTAAAATTACATATGACAAAACAAGAGGCAATATTATACTGATTGGGGAAACATGTTCCTTCACGTGATAAATTGAGAGGGGTCTATCATGAAACAATGTTGCATCTTATCCAGTGCTTACTTCACATCTATTAAGATTACCATATTATTCTTGTTCTTCATTCTGTTCATGTGATTTATGATGAGTATGAGTCTGTGAATGATCTTTTGCCCTTACATCTTTTGAAAAATGACATTTAATGGTGATGTATGATCTTCTGGTGTGCTTTTGGATTTATTTAATTATTTAATTATTTTTTTGGCAGGGGGGATGTCTGTGGATACTGCAAAGAATATATGGGAAAGAAATATTGCTGAGGGTACCCACCCAGTAATTGAGTGGTATTTAATGTGAACAAATACATTCCTAGGAAGAAAGAGAGATGATTTCCAATTGCACGTCTACTTAACTGTGGCCATGTTACTGGAATGCAGACTGCACATGGCGATGCTAGGTGGTGCTAGAAGGTGGGAGAGATGAGACTGGGCTATCAGTTTCAAATGTGGGTGGAAAATTGCCCTCTCCCCAGTCACGTGATGAACAGAATTTGACATGGAGGCCTGAGGCAGGGAATGAGACTACATTGGAAATCTCTAACAGTGCCAGTCACATGCTGAGAAGAACTTTCACGTGAAAACAACATGCTTCTTTCTAAGCCAGTTTCCATCTTTGGTTTGTTTTCCTGAGTGGAAACAAGTAACATAATTTGGAGCAGGGTTTATCTGCCTTATCCTCCCTACACTATTAAAACCCAAGACTGTGAACTCTACTACAGAAATTTTCAATCCTCCCAAGTGTGAAACAGAATATCCAAGGAGAATTTCATTAACAAAATGGTCAAAGGGAGACTATGATTTCAGAATGTAAAACAGAACCCTGAGGAGAGGATCACAGCAAGCTGGAAAACCGGCATAATGGAAAATATACTTGGTAGGAGCCAAGAAATGAGTGATATTCAAGGCGGGTAGAAGAATTCGTAGCAATAAAGTAGATAATTTGTTTTTATCTCCCCATAGACAAATATGGCCAGATTACTTGAACTGATTTCTGATGGTACATGGGAAACCCAGGTAGTGGTAGGAGGCTACTGAGAAAAGAATGATATGTAGGTTTTGAATATGGAGGGAAACCACCCTCTCTCCCTGCCATGTAATGAACAGAATTTAACATAAAAGACTGAAGGGAGTGGCGCGTCCACATGGGAAAGCTCTTCAGCAGAGCCAATGACATCCATCTTTCTCTACCCAAACTACGTTGATCACTTCATCTTAACCCCTTCCCCCACTGCATGTCCTAGTGGTGTATTGTGACGTCTACACCTGCCTTGGACAGGATTGGGTAAGCTACCAAGTGATGTGATGACCAAACAAAGACAAAGGATGTGGCCTGACAGAATGCAGGGAGGGAATAAAAAGGGAGGTATAGGAGGCCTAGCGTGTCTAGTGGATAGAGCTAGAATGGAGAACACAAATGTTCGAAAACCTACAAACACCAAAGTGGGCCGGAAGATCAAGGTGCCCGCTGCCCATGTTCCACTGCGAAAACAAGGTAAGAGGACTCACCAAGCTCCTCCTCTTCTTCTCCTGGGTCCCACCCTCCTGAGTTCCTTGCTTGACCTCACCTGACTCAAACCTCCACTCACTCCAAACCCTTTCAGGGAATCCCCTGTTCCCAGGCGTCATGGGCCCTATTTCACCAAGGAAAGCCCTTCTCTGATTTCCCTGTTGTCCTTCCAGGACACAAAGGGGGACTGCAAGTTAAAGGGACTGTTCAAGGGAAGATAACGGTCCCTCCTAAACCGTGCAATCTACCTGTGAAAACGAAGATAGCAAAAGGACCACAGCCGGCTGAAGTTCATTCCCACGTTAATGAAAAAGTAATCCTCAAAGAGCCAATCTCAGACCAGGATGTGGATCACTGCACCTCGGGTGATTGCCTGGATGCCAGCGCCTTAGAGACTGCAGTGAGTGTATGGGCACCGATGTATCCGTGAGGCAGCCGGCACCAAACATCCAGGAAGCTGATGCTGGCTTTGCAGTAACATCATACATTCAGTTACTGAAATAAATTGTCAGATAACCTACGTGTGTCAGTGTGTCTGTTCTTGCACACATGTGTTCCTGAAAGGTCAGAATGAGGAAAGGAGAGGGCTGTGTTGGCAGAGAGCGAGGGAGGGAGGTCCTACAGGTTTGACTGCCAGACCCACAGAACTACATCCATGCAGATGACATGTGTTTATGTGCATGTGTGTGTGCCTGTACACATGTGTACTGTGAGAGTCTAAATGAGGAAGGGAGAGGGGCATATTGGCCGGGAATGATGGAAGAAGGTCCTGTATGGCTGAGGGCCATACCCACAGAGTCACAGACAGCCAGGCTTGATGGAAAAGACCGTGTGTGTGTGTGTGTGTGCTCTTGAACACATGTGTACTGGGAAGATCAGGATGAGGAAAGGAGAGAGGTGTGTCGGCAGAAGTGAGGAAAGGGAAGTCTTTCTGGCCTGAGTTCTACACCCACAGAACCACATTTATAAAGATGACATGTGTGTATGTGTGTGTGTGTGTGCATGTGTGTGTACATGCATAGATGTACAGATGTGTACTAGGAGGGTCTGAAAGAGGAAGAAAGGGAGATGGGTGTGTTGTCAGGGAGTGAAGGAGGGAGATCCCTCTCACCTGAGTTCTAGACCTACAGAGCCACATCCATGCAGATGATGTGTTTGTGCGTGTGTGTACATGCACACATGTGTACTAGGAGGGTCCTTCTGGCCTGAGCACTGTACACAACCATCTTCCTTAATCACTGTGCCCAGTAGCAATACATAAGGACCTACATAATTGCATGTGTTTGTCTGGGGTGAGGATGGAACAGCACCATCAAATTGCAGCTCGACAGAAACTAGATGGGATCAGGTATGTGATAATACAGCCATTCCTCTATAAACTCAGAGAAATACATTGCCTCTGGATGGAATCTGTGTCTCCCTGTAGACCCAATAATGATTGTTTTAAATAGCAACATGTCCTGACATTGGGTACACTTACATTTAGTGCAGTCAGTTCTTCCTGTTGAATTCATCCCTTAATCATTGTGTAATGTTCTCATTTTTAAAATACCTGTGTGTTGAAGTCTTTTTTTTTCTGATATTACAGTGGTTACACCTTGTTTTCCTTTTCAATGGAATGGAATATATTTTTGCTTTATTTTACTTTTAGTCTTGTATACCTTTGTTGGGGAAATATGTTTCTTGTAGCAGTATATACATAGTTCTTGTTTTTCTAATACCTTCAGGCATTTTGTGTCTTTTGATAGCAAATTTAGGCTATTGGCATTCAGAGTTATCATTGAAAGGTAGAAACGTGATTCGCAACTCTCTTCCATATATTTTATCATTGTTTGCTTTAGATTTTCCCATGCTTTAATAGGGGATTTCTGCCTTGCATTCTTTCTTAATGGGCACTATTCTTTTTTTTTCTCTGTGTATAGTACATCCTTAAATATAATTTGTAAGGCTGGACATGGGGTAACAAATTCTTTCAAAATTGAGTTCCCCTTTGGGATGGTGTTTTCCCTTCATTTGTAAGTGAGAGTTTTGAGGGGTATAGTATTCTGGATTCTCCATTTTGGGAGATTATTTTCCTTTCTCTCCTCTTTGTGCAAAGTTTCTGATGAGAAATCAGATATTAGTTATTCTCTGAATGTAATGTAGCATATCTTTTGTGCACATTTTCAAATTTCTTCTGTATATTTTTTAGTTCAAAATTTTATTATAAGGTGCTATGAAGATTGTTTCTAGTCATCCCTTTGGGTGTTCTGAATCCTTCCAGGACTTGGTATCATTTTTTCCCTCCCAGTTAAGGAAGTTTTCTGCAATTTTTTTTATTAAGACTTATAATTCATTCTCTCTGTCCATGCCTTCAAGGAAATTCTAAGATGCTTATGCTGGGTCATTTGATAGTGTGCCATAAATATTCAAATGTTGTTTCAGCTTTTTGATTTTCTTTTTCTCTTTCAATCTCAAAAAAAAAAATAGTTTTACTTTTCTTCTTCATCATTGTCATCTTCCTCTTTGTTTTCATCTTCATCTTTTTCTTCTTTGTCTGAGATATTTCAAAGAATTTGTTGTGGCAGCTGTGGGGGGGTGTCCCTGCCGGGTCGGACCCAATGCTGGGGGCTCACGCCAAAGACAATGCCGCAAGGCAGTGAACGAGTCCTCGGCCTCCCCCAGGACCCAAGAGAGCTCTTCCCTCAGGGTAAGTACGCCATGAGGGAACTTGGGAACTGGGTTAAAATTCCTAACTCTGCCCAGCTGCTAATATCTTGTGGCAGGGTGAGTTTGGGAGGGGTTCGGGCCTTCGGATTCGGGGGCAAGTGCCGCTCCTCACAGTGTGGCAGCTGTGGGGGGTGCCCCTGCCAGGTCGGACCCAATGCTGGGGGCTCACGCCAAAGACACTGCCACAAGGCAGTGAACGAGTCCTCGGCCTCCCCCAGGACCCAAGAGTACACCACGTGGTGCCAGGCTCTGCCTGCTGGCCGCCCGGCCAGGGAGCTCTGGGGTATTGGTTGTCTGAATCGCTGCTTAGGTAGCTACTTGAGTCAAGGACACTAAGTCACACTGTCTAAGGTAGAGGCCAGGACAAGTGAGGGACTGAGACAAGCTGAGTCAGAGCAACCACTGGCAGGCGCATGATCTGTGGCTAGGATCAGATCCAGTTGGGGAGGTAAGGGGACACCTTAACTGGGTTGAGGTTCCCACCAAGGGGCACGTGTGCTGGAATGGGGCTGCGTTCTACCTAGGAGACAGTTGCGGTCTCCCGAGGCACTAGTGTCGGCTGGGATTGGATGCACTGGGCCAGGCCAGACCCCAAC
The DNA here is from genome assembly GCF_030435755.1 of Ochotona princeps. Classification (NCBI taxonomy): domain Eukaryota; kingdom Metazoa; phylum Chordata; class Mammalia; order Lagomorpha; family Ochotonidae; genus Ochotona; species Ochotona princeps. Next base: position 98,913,257 of record NC_080865.1, read on the forward strand.
ACCATCTGGTGTCCTGGAAAACCGGGGTGGATGTGGGACTGTCTAGGAAGGGTCTCAACCCCATACTGAGCCATGTGTGAGCTGTATGTGGGTATGGACGAGCCATGGATGGGCTGAAATATCCAACAACAAGAACCAGAACGGGGTGAAAGCAAGCCAGGAAAAGCCACTGTTCCTGCTAGGACATGAAGTGAACGGAGTAGGGTTGGCTCAAGGACCCCCTGGTATGCTCAAAATCTGGCATTGGGAGAGGTTCTGATGGAGGAGCCTGGGCAACTCCTCTGGCAGGACACAGTCCCTGCAGGTAAGCACAAGAAGCATGATAGGAAACAGCCCAGAATAGGCCATGGACAGTTTCCCACTGGCATACATTTGGCATGGGTCAGGGGCAGACCAGGCTGAATCAGTTCATGTTATACACTGGTATATCCGAGAACCAGAACAGAGTGTGGATCAGGCAGGGACTGGTCACGACAAAACCAGTGCACACTATGGAACGCTAGGGTGAGGTTGACAGTACTGGAATTGACTGCAGCACCCAACCAGCACACGCGAGATCCAGGAAGGGAGGGGCAGAGTCGGCATGGGGATTAAGGGGCTGGTCCCCTCGCCAGACAGCTACTCCCACTGGAGAGCTCGGGCTGGGATGGGGACAGACTAGACTAATCAAGGCTGCAACACCTGTGTGCTGCACGTGGACTAGATCAGGGAAAAGCCAGGCTAGGTGGATGATTCCTTCTGGTGCAAGCGTAAATTAGAGTGGGTGAGGGATGTTTGGGCTTAACCGCAGCATCAACTAGCAGAAGCTGGCACTGGGGACTAATTCTGTCAAGTCAAACCACAGAACCACCCAAAGAGTGCATAAACCAGGACTGAGAGAGACCTGGGAGGGAAATAGTGGGTTCCCCCCTCTTGGGTCACTACTCCCGCAGGAGGGTATGAAAACTTAGATGGGGGCTGGGGTGGCTAGACAGAGAGGCACTCAACAACATCCGTAAGGGCTGGAGAGTTGAGTTGGTTAGATGGAACAAAGCTTTAATACCCACTGACAAGTACAAGAGCCAAGTAGGATGTGGGACAGACTGGACTAGTCTGCTATACATACTGGCAAACCAGGGTAGGGGGCAGGCCTGGTGGGGGTTATTGGTGGTCACCCCGACTAGGCTGCAGCTCTCACTGGTTGATGCGGGGGCCGAGTGTGTGCTGGGCAGGGCCAGGCTGGACTGCAACACCCATTGGTTCCAGTGGAAATCAGGACTGAGAACAGAACCAACCCAGCGATTGAAACTACCGGCTGATAGTGGTGACGGACTGTGCCGGGCCCTTTGCTTTCTGGAGCATACAAGAATCTGGTCTGGGAATACCTCAAAGTTTCTTTGGAGATCTTCCCAATCGAACTGCTGGACTCAGAGCCCTACCCAGGAAAAGACAGAGGACAGAGCAAGTCAATCAACCACCTCAGCTATATGTTGGCAGCGAAATACTGGGCAAATGAGGACTCTGTGATGGACTATGTCAATCAGTGGACAACCTCATCGAGTGAAACTGGCAGCGATTCATAACTGGAGAACTATTAAGACAATTTGAGCAAGGATCTTGGAGTGTGCCCCACATCCGGGACTTGGGGTGGGTGGGAAACTGGGTGGGGCTTATCCCTCAATATCCCCCTTTACCTCAGATACATGATGGAAACAATATGGACATAATACTGTTACCCACTTCCCTGTACCCCCTGAACCTTTTTTTTTTACCGTAATTAACTATGTAAAGATTGTCAACAAAAATACAATAAAAAATATTAAAAAAAAGAATTTGTTAAAAATTTATTAAAGATGCTAAGAACTTGAAGACAGCCACAGTAGGGCATTGAACTAAGCACTAGAACATTCTATTACTGAGCTCTGTGTCCATGAAGTTGATACTGATTCAAAGTATTTTCAAAGATCTTCTCCTTTTCTATTGGATGATATTTTATTTTTCTATGCAATGTAAAATATATAGTAGGTTATTAATAATTGCTTGTCAACATAAATTGAATCATTTGAGAGAAAAAGAGAGAGCTTACTTGAGATCACCCATGTGGGCACTGAGTCCCAACCACTTGGGCCTGAAACACACTCTGTTGAATTCCCAGGCACATTAGCATTGAGTTAGAAGTGGAACAGCAGAGACTCAAACTGGCACCCATATGTGATCTGTGATTCTGGGACTACAGACAGTGGCTTTACCCACTATGTCATAGCACATAATCAAATATTGGCATTAAGACAATATTAAATCTCCCACTCAATGAAAAAATATTTTTCTTAATTTAGATTTTTTCACATGTTAGTAATATTTTGTCATTCACGCTAATTTTTGCATTACCCTAGAAAAGTACAGTGTTCAGTATTTTATGTACTTTAAGCTTATTTATGGCTCAGCAGGATTCCCATTTCAACACTGTTTCAAATCCTGGTTGCTCTCCTTTTGGTCCGGTTCCTCTCTAATGCAGCTGGAAAGGCCGCCAAACGTGACCCAAGTGTTTGGGTAACTGCTAACCTTGTCATAGATATAGAAATCTTAGCTCTTGGGTTTGATGTAGCACAACCCTGGCTATTAAAGCCACTTAGTGAGTGAACTAGTGGATGGAAAGTCTATATAACTCCTTCTCTCTGGGTGCAATTTTACTTTCAAATAAATAATCTTGAAAAAATAAAATTAAAATCAGAGATAAGTACTACATATCTACAAGTATTACATATCTTTATGTGGTATATCATATTATTTTGCATTTTGCATTAACACACTTGTATTTTATGCAGCGTATTATGTTGATTAATAGTATTATGTTGATTGTGTCAAGATACATATATTGTCTATCATCACAAACCTTTATCATTCTTTGTAATAAGAGCATTCAAAATTGCATCTTGTAGTTGTTTAAATCATGTGATTGATATTGTTGACTATAGTAATTCTTTGTGCCACAGAACACTGATTTTTCCCATGTCTTTGTGCTTTTGTTGTCTCTCACTCTCCTCTCCCCCTCTCCAGCCTCCCCTAACCAACATTTTATTTACAGATTGTATGAGCTCAGCTTTTTGTGTATTCTACATCTGAGTGAGATCATCCAATATTTGCTGTTTTGTGTGTGACTTATTTCACTTAGCATGATGATCTCCAGTTCCATATCTATATATAGACATAGGTATAGATATATGGATATATATATATAAAGAAAAAAAACAGAGAGAGAGACTGTTTTGGTAGCTCTTCCTTTTCAGTCTACTTGAACAATGTTTAATTATTTCCTGCTTTCTTTTTGCCCTTGTCAGTGGTATTGGGAATGCACACAGGTCTAGTATTAATTTCATCTGTTTTAACTAATTTAGTACATTCCCTTTTCGTGCCCCAAATTACTTTGTTTAAGTGGCTTTTTGAAATCACATTTCTTCCAGACTGGCATACGATTCTAGGTTGTAACATTTCTAAGTACTGATTTAAATTATTTTTTGTATTAACTTCTGGGAAAACTTGGCAAAATTAATAATTACCCAAATTGAAGCACATTTGGTGGGCTTCCACTCCCGAGTATCAGAGTAGATTTGACATCTCTCTGCAAGCAGCTGAAGTGGCCCCTGAAAGTCAGCTGCATTAATGTCAGGAGTCTGGAGAACATTAAAACCGTGAAGTAGAAGATTAAAGAATATAACAAATGTCACAAAAAATGAAAGAGGATTTGCGGATTTAATGAATTTGATCCTGTAACCACAATGTGTGAAAATGACAACATGGTGCTTGAATTGCAATACAATAAGATAAACCTGACTTTTCTTTATCCCTTAAAATGAGCTGAAATTGTTAGACAAGACTTTTGGAGAAATATCATGGAGGAAACATATAGACCAAGCTTGCTTCTGAAATCACAGTAATGCCATGTTTTCTCCTGAGAAGCAATTTGCAACAACTCATGTTAGCAAGCCTCTAAAATATTTTGCAGCGTAATCCTTAATTGGGTAAACATGACACATTGTTTCTTTAAGCCATATTTAGCAAGAAAAAGGCTCATAATTCCATTGAGGAAAAATGCTATGTAATGTAAGTGCTTAATTGCTAAACAGATAAAATAAATGTTATAAAGTCTAACAAAAATAACTCTGCATTAAACTACCACAAAATGAAAGATTCTAAATCATATTTTCTCAGGTTTTTTTTTTTTTGAGGGCTTGAGGTATGAAAGAATAGAAGCATTAACATGTGTATTCCAAGAGTATGTTTCTTCTTTCTTATTTTCACTCTTCTTACCAAATCTTGCTTGCAGAATTCTACCCAAGTCACAGAAGACAGACACAAATACAAACATTCCAACCATTTAGCTTTCGAGAAGTCAGTGATTTAAAAATGTCTTTGTGAGTTAAAGGATTGGTAGATGACAGCTATTAACTAAGCATATTTCCCGATTTGTATTTATGGTCCCATACTTCTATTCCATTTTATTTGGATATACAAAATAAATGTGATTTAAAATTAGGTTAAGAGATGCTTTATTGGAAAGAAGTATTTTAAAAAAACAGTGATTGATTATTGGAATAATGGCAACTAAAGACAAAATTGAAAGCTTAATTATAAGATATTGACTGCAGGGACCAGTACAGTGGCCCAGAGGCTAAATCCTCATCTAACATGTGCCGGGATCCCATATGGGTGCCAGTTCTAGTCCCAGCTGCTCCACTTCCCATCCAGCTCCCTTCTTGTGGCCTGAGAAGGCAGTGGAATATGACCCAAGTTCTTGGGACTGTGTACCCACATGGGAGACCCTGAAAAAGCTCCTGGCTCCTGGCTCCTGGCTTCGGATTGGCTCACCTTTGGTCATTGTTGCCACTTAAGGAGTGAACTAGCAGATGGAAGATCTTTCTCTCTCCTTTTCTCTGTAAAAAATCTGCATTTCAAAGAAAGTATTTTTAATTAAAAGAAAGACATTATTTGTAATTCTTGAGACAACATTCTATAAAATACAGTGAGTTTTTCGATGAGCTCGTTATACAAAAGGATTTTATAGATAGAATAGGAAGAAAGGCTGAAGAAAGCAAAGAAAAATAGGTAGATCCATGGCTTCAAATTTCCTTGTGAGTATTAAAATACAAAGACTTTTGCATCACGTACCTAAATCTGGTTTATTTAGGGGTGTGGCTATTTTGTCTCGATGATTGCTCAGAATATCAGATAGTAAGTCAACTTTGTTTAGTGGTATAAACATTTAACATGAATCACTCTACTTCAATTTTGACAATTGTGTCTAGTGCAGAAGCTCAGTCTAATCCACTAACTTTCTGTTGTAATAGAAGGTTGAGCTAAAAGCAATAGGGGGGATAACTCCAACCATTCAGATTCGTAGGTTTGTCAGGTAATGGTGAATGCCACGAACAAGGCTGGAAAGAACTATATATTGTTATCATGGTGTGATTGAAAAGCATCATTAGTCAGGTTGTTGTGGGTTCAAGAATTCCTGAATTATGAGATGGAGATGAAAAGCTGTGGCTTTGCTCAGAGAGGTTTCCCAGCTAGACTTTGTGCAAGTTCTCTTCTTATGTATGAGAATACAGTCGGGAGACATGCATGGAAATGAACAGAAGATCAGAATGTGTTGTAATGCAATCAACAGTTACTACTAAAGTATGAGTATGAGCAAATTGAAGAGATAAGATTTCACCTTATCCAGGTTGGGATGATCCTTTTCATGGGGACAGAAAAGAGCTTATGGCAGGACCTGACTGAATATCCAAAGGAAACAGAATGTGGGGCATTGTTATAGCACATGTGGTGGGCTATAAGAAAGTGTCATGATACCTGGAACAAAACAGAAATTGGAATTTAAGCTGTAAGTTGAACACTGGGTATGCCAAACCCTCAGCCATATTGATGGGGGCACTGAAACTGATGGGTTTCGGGTGGTTCACATATATACTTATAGCTTCCTGACTCCTTGCCTTGTCCATATAAAGCTGACCAGGAAATGTTTTTTCCTGTAGGGGTAATTTTAAATTGTGAAAAGCTTGTGCTGGCTCAAGATGAAGGTGGGTTAAAAAAAGAAAAAAGGAAAAGAAATTAAGAGCTAGGAGTTTAACTGAAGCTTGAGCAAATTAAGGAAGGTACTGTTTCTAGATATTTCAGTGGGTACAAACACTTCAGTTATTTATGAAACAACAAACAAGAATTTGTTAGTTTTGTGTCTGGTCTAGTTTGGGATTAAATAAGGAAGTCATTTTCATGTTATATCAAAGTTATGAAGATGAAGTTAGTTCATTTACGTAAGTCCATTTCTGGAACAAATCAGAGTGGAATTATTTTTTAATCTCAGGTTGGTAGTATCATAAGCCTCATTTAAATGAAAAGATGATATCTTTCTCAAAGTTAATAAAAATATTCTTACTATAGGTTGTGCTGAAGTTTTCCAGTTGTTGGTCAGTACTGTTGCTATTATTTGTGGGAACTTATCTTAGGACCTAGGCCTTTTTTTTCACTGTTTATTTTGCTGACATCTGTGAGGGATCAGCAAATCCTTTCATTTCAGTGATACTTCTGTTTCAATAGTTTTGGTTGAATGTCTTCATCTCACATTTCCCCATGTACTATTTAGGATTCAAAAGTCATTTTTTTACAAACATTTCACCTAATATATCTAATATTAAGTTAATATCAGAAACACTGAAGTGATATTTTTGAGTGATTAGCAAAGCTTAATAAATGTTACGCTATGAAGACCATGCTATTGAGAACTTTTGTTGTCATATGCTCAGCTTGAAACCGGAATAGCAAAACTGCATCTACAATTCTATTGAGACTAGTCCAAAGTGACCAAGAGTTCCAATAACAGGTCCTCCAGAAATATGCTGATAAAGTCATTGACCTACATGCATATAAAATGAACAGTGAAGCTTAATGCATGAGATTTTTGAGGGAAATACTTTTTGATGTTGTAGTTGTTAATTCCTTGCTTCATTGTTTTGTTTCTAAGATAAAAGATAACAAGGAGAAAAAAATATAAAATTACTAAACAACTAGTAGGTAATCCTTTGGGTTTTTAGCTCGTCTGACTATTTTTTTATATTTTTACTAATATTTTGCATTATGTGACAGTTTCATAGGCTCTGGGAATCCCCCCACCCCTCCCCCTCCCCTCCCCCCTGGTGGATTCCTCCACCTTGATGCAGCATTACAGTTCAAATTCAATCAAGATTCTTTCCTTGCAAACATATACCAAGCATGGAGTCCAGCTACTTATTGTCCAGATGGGTTGAACAGTTTCTTGGGGAGACCATTTCTGGTCCGAAGTTAGAGCTGGTAGAATATCATCCCAGTCAATTAAGAGTCCCAATATAACATCAACAGCAATTTGCAATATTATGGAATTGACATGGATTTGAGTAACCAGTATGTTAAAAAAAAAAAAAAAAAAACAAGTTCTAACCACAACCTATGATTAGCTCATTGACATCTCAATTTTAGTTTATATTCAGGACCGGACCGGCTGCTGTATACCTTAAAATGGCTATAGGGTACCATTCAGCTGTCTCGTGTCTATTTCATTTTCGTATTTAGCCATTTGTTGTGTTGAAGTATAATTTTGTTGATCTTGGCAGATTTGGGGATAATCTAGACTGGCTTGTAACTCTAACAAGATATTTGTCAACATTTAAGGTGCGGAACATTTTTTTTTTGGGTGGGGGGTGTGCAGGAAAATCCTCAACACCATGGTGAGGAGTGACTAATCTTTGTGTCCCACCCAGCAAGGCATGAGCCAATCCACGCCAGCTCTTTCCTGGTCTGACTATTTTTGATTGATCGCACAGTGCTGGAATTTTGGCATAGAGGAAGATTCATTCTGTAAAATTAAAGTGTTCAAATTAAAGGATTCTGTGAATTTGGGGTCAGGTGGACCACTTTTTTGCTTTATGAGGCCGGATATACAGAATGTAGACTTTAAACAAGGCTCTTCCACTTGAAATCTGTTTATTATTTTTAACTGGACACTGTGTTCCCTGGCTAGTCTATCCTTCTGTTATGGAATAAATAATCTGACCCTTGCTGCTTGCACTAGAGGTAAGAATTGGTAAAAGGAAAGATCTCTTTCAAGAAGCTGACAGTAATTGGAAGAGTGATCTCTGGATCCAGAATGTGCTTTCTGTTCATCAAGCCAGCAAAACAGATTTTTTAAATTAAGAGTGTGGCTGCAGGAGTACAATAGAAGAGGATAGAAGATGATTGATAGGTATAGTTTTAAGCTGCTTTTTAATGCTGGTGTGAGAAATCCAGGGCATCAGCCAGGTTGAGGTGTCTGGGTTATGGAGCTCAGTATCTGTTGAGTGGAAAGTCCTTCCATAACTGGGTTTTAGGTCTGTCATTCTAGGTCATCTCCTCTCAGTAGGTTCCTGGAATTGCTATGCAACGATTATTACTCACTAGACTACTTAGAGGTGTAATACTTCTGTTTACCTGTTTCCTCATCTCCTTCATATCTTTGTTCAAATATCTCATTCTTCGGACTACTGTGAACACTAGAATTGAATTTACTCCCCACATCTCTGTGTCCCAATCTCTGTACTTCCTACCCCCTTACACTATTCGTTTTCTTGTTGTGCAATAATTACCATCTTCTGACATCCGATAGAATTTATTTATTATAGTTATTGTCTGCCTTTTTCCAGTATAACAAGTGTGAGCTTTTGACAATTCTGTTAATTGTTGTACCCTTGGCAATCTGGAATCTTGCTAAGTATATAATAGGATGTCGATAGTCATGTCTTAGATTAATTAGCCACATATTGAAATTATTTTTCAAGCAATAACAAAAATACATACAACAATAATCATTTCAAAGTAATGGGTTATGCAACAGTTCTCTTTGATATGAAAGAATAATTCATTGGGTGTCAAACTAAAAGACTTGCCAAACATTTTTATTTATCTTGGAGATTGAGACACTTCCACATATACTACATATCTTTCTTCTATTGTCTACTGTTACAAATATTGCATTTACAATTTAGATGCTTCTCATCATAGTAAGTGAGTTTGAAACTGGAATTCTCATCCTTGACATGTATACATAGTTGTGACTCTTTTTTATACCATGTCTCTTCTTTCCCACAAATACACTATTCTTTTTTACTCAAGGCAGTTTTTCAATATAATCACTTCCTAGCATTTAAGATGTCTGACTTCAGTCAAAGGACAAACTGTGAAAGAGAGGAACTTCACAACTGTGGAGTTAAGGGCACACAAAACCCCACTGTGTTTCATTATCTTGCAAAGACTGATTAGATTTGAAGAAAAACAGTAAATGATGGCTAGAAGGGAAAGAAAAAAATCAATTCCAAGTGTGTCTAAGGAAGAAAGTAAACCTGAAAAATAAATGTTCATTCAGGATTCCCAGCCCTATGAGAGCATATCCAGGAAGGTTCATGCTGTTAATTCCAGAGATACCAACAGAGATACCAATGCCACATAGTGAGAAATTTGAAAGAACCTGGTTGTTTAGAATCTATCAAAGTAACTTTCAGAGAAAACAATGAAAATGGATGCTTGCTGTAGACTATTCATTTGAATACAGCATTGGAAGTGCAAATGCTATAGACCCAAGGAAGCTCAAAGTGAAGAAAAACAGAATTTGACACTCTACACACTGTTCTGACTTCCTCTTTGTCAAAGCCCTAACATAAAATCAGTAGAGAAGAAGGCACCAAGATGATTACAGTATTAGTCAACCTGAAATGTAAGGAAAGAAAGTCAGCTGGGATCATTCACACTGAAGACAAGAATGGCCAGATTTCTGCAATGCATCATAATTATTTCAAGGACTATTAGAAAGATAAGCACTGCTTCTCTCTAGGGAAACAGAGTTAAGCTAAGGAAAAAGCAGAAAGCTAGCAGCAGAAGCAACTTTGAAAGATCAGTGAATTCTCAGATGTTATGTGCTAGCTATGCAGAGTATTGCTCTCCCTGAGAAGTGTTTTTGTGTTCCTGTGCTGGATTATGAACTTCTGAAGAGAATGAAAGCTTTTAGCCTCTCCTCTCCATTCAACAGATATTTGTGTTCCACTGAAATCCCATCTCTCCCTGCTCTCTTTTTTATTTCTTTGTGCAACTTTACTCTTCAGCCTCCTTTTCCATCACTCAAATACGTATTTAGAATGTATTGTATATGTGTATAAACAGCCAGGGAGGGTACACAGATGATACAAAACCAGGATAAACAGCCAAGTCCTGGCCACCATGGGGATTACTAAGTGGAGGGGAAAATGGAAATGAAGTACAAAACAAGGTTGAATACAGTAAGTAGTTCTATGAAAAAGAGCAGGATGCAGGGAAAACCAATGATTCAATGTGTGTATTGGTGGGGAGCAAAAGGAGCAAGGAAAGCCCTCGTCAAAGTCACTATGTTCATCTACAGGATAAGCACAAATCACTCCTGTGCAGGGGCAAGATAAGGCAGGGGAAACAGCAAGCTCAACAGCCAGCAGTTGGGCTATTAGTCTGCAATATTTCACTCCCTCAACACTTGTGTGTTTACTTTGCCTTAAAAAAAATAGGAAAAACAGACCTCTCAGGACCATTATCCATTAGCAAAGAAAAACTTCACGGAGGTTTCACCTTATCAATGCTAGAATGGCTATTAACCAAAAATCAAAAAATAGTAAATGCTGAAAAGGATATAAAGGGTACCCTAATCCACTGTTGGTGGGAATTTAAACGAGTATAACCATTATACAAGACAATATGGAGATTTCTCAAAAATTTGAAATTAGACCTCCATATCACATAGTCATACCACTCTTGGGAATTTACCCACATGAAATGAAGTGGAATCAGTGTATTCTATAGATATTTATATCCGCATGTTTATTTCATAGTAAATGAAATATGCAACCAAACCTATATTTTTAATTAATTGATGACTGCACAAAGAAAATAGAAAATCCTGTATCTATAAATTATGGAGTACCTCTCATGAATAGAAAGAATGAGAAAAAAGGGATACAACTGGAGATATGCTTAGTTAAAGAAGTCAACCCCCAAAGGATAATGTGTGTTTTCTCTGACACATGATAACTAATGCAGAATACAAAAATGTATAAGAAGAAAATAGGCACCTTAAAATTTGATTTTTGTTTGTAGCATTTCTTTATATTTCTGTGGAACAATGGTCATTCTACAATTTACTTGTTGAACATCATGGTTAATGGTACGCTAAGCAATTGATCATGAATTTAACAACTTTTTATGAAAATTAAAGGGAAAAGATATGGAGAGCAAATTAAGGGTGAATGGGAGTGAAGTATGTTTATCTTAGCATTGTGTCTATGAAATGCGTGAAATCTGTTCTCATGTTTAATAAAAACAAAAAAAGAGAATTGGTAAATTAATCCCAACAACTTCCTGATTAGAAACGAATAGAAAAAATGTTTCTACACAATGTCATCACCATGCAGTGATGAGAATTAAGGAAGATCAACCAGTCCAGGGAAGCATGGTTCTTTCATGTGCTATCTACTAGCTATGCAAACTTGACTGAGTTGTGTAAGCCCTGAACCTCAAATCCTCTCCTTTGCAAATGAGAAGGATAGTTATCTTTCCAAATTGTTGAAAGGATTACATGAAGAGATGTTAGTAATAATCAAGCAAAACAAAACAAAAAACCTACATGTATCCAATGATAAAAAGTATATACGAAATCGCAATTTTCGCTAAATGGCAACCAGTCAACCAGATTTTGACTTGGTGCTATGAATAAATATTTCATCAAGTCAAGCTTTCAGGGGTCATTTATAATCATATCACAGTAGAACTCACAGGCAGGAAGCACTGGGGACCAGATATGAAGATTTGCTTTTCTGATTTAAACAGAGGGTGATAATCGAAAATAATCTGGGACAGTGCTGCTGGTGGTGAGAAGTGAGTATGCGGAAATCGGACTGCTCCCATTTGTGCCTTGGCTTTATCGTCTCACGAGCTCACTTATCCTTATCAAAATACTTGCAACTGCTCTGAGTTTTAATGCTCACAGCTCACATCTATAAAACAGGTAAAATTTGAGTATCCACTCCAGAAAGTTGTTAAAATGAGTAAGTATATTTATATTTATGAAGCACATAAAATAGTAGCCTGATATATGCCTGTGTTTGTTCAATGAAAACAAAATATTTATTATGGATAAGCTGAGCTAAGTGTTGATGCAAAAGATAGAATATCTTTTGTAATACTTGCTTCAGGGAAATTACTTGACTCATTCTGGATTATGGTTCCATAATTACAAATCTATATATACAGATTTTATAAATTCCCTTCTGTATTTACCCAAAAAATGCATGCTAAATAATCAATATAAAGAAGTTTTTCGGGCTCGGCAGCGTGGCCTAGTGGCTAAGGTACTCGCCTTGATCCCATATGGCCGCTGGTTCTTATCCCGGCAGCTCCACTTCCTCTCTATCTCTCCTCCTCTCGGTATATCTGACTTTGTAATAAAAAATAAAATAAATCTTTATTAAAAAAAAAAAAAAAAAAAAAGAAGAAGTTTTTCATGGATGATAACCTTTTTCCAAACAGTGTATCAGTATCTAGTTGTATGAGCACTTGTGATGTAAGTAGTTATTTCTCAATCATGTTTTTATCTAGTTTATTTGAAATTTTATTTATACTAACTCATTAATGTGAAATTATATATGTACTGTAATCAAAATTAATTTTCTCTCTTGTAAATTCTTTTTTAATATGAAAACATTTCATATATAATGAAGCAAAAGATATATAGGCAATTGGTGCAGTGGTTAAGATGACTCTTGGCACATCCACAGTTCCATAGCAGACAATCTGGCTTTGTTTCCCAAGTCCAGCTTGTAATTCCAGCCTGCTACTAGCTCTCTCGTTTTTTAAAGGTTTATTTTATTTATTTTTTTATTGCAAAGTCAGATATACAGAGAGGAAGATCTTCTGTCTGATGATTAACTCCCCAAGTGATTGCAATGGCCAGTGCTGTTCTGATCCAAGACAGGATCCAGGAACTTCTTCCAAGTCTCCCACACGGGTGCAGGGTCCCAAGACTTTGGGCCATCCTCACCTGCTTTCCCAGGCCACAGGCAGGGAGCTGGATGGGAAGTGGAGCTGCAGGAATTAGAATCAATGCCCATATGGGATCCCGGTGCGTTCAAGGCGAGGACTTCGGCCACTAGGCCACAGCTCCGGGCCTTAGCTCTCCTTCTTGAAGTAGCAGCTTATGGCTTAAGGAGTTTGTTCCCTGTCACCCACCTTAAAAAATAAATAAGAAGCAACTCTGAGTACTTGATTCACAGCTGCAGCCTAGTCTCACTCCACCTGTTTTGGGCATTTGGGTAGTTAAAAGAGCAAATAGAAAGGTCCCTCTTTTTGCTAATCTCTCTAGTCATATATAAATAAATAGCTAAATAAATGAATGAATAAATAAATATTTTAGAAATATAATTTTATTGGATTAAGAAAAATAAGATAAAATAGATCAGGTTAGGGAATTACGATGTAGGTTTTTTTTCTAAATAAAAAGTGGACCTCATATTCTTCCTTCCATCCTAAGAGTGCTCACTGAGCAAAGACTAAAGTGTTTCTGAGGTGTTGAAACCTACTATACCTTATAAATGGATCATAAAACTTTTAGAATCATGACGTGATGTCAACAACAGCAATCAGGAACTATTCAAACTTCTTACCATGTACTTCATGTCGCAAAGACACAGCTGTGTTACTCTTGCTTCTTTCTCACAACAACTGCTTTTCAAATGTCTGTACGTTCATTCAAAATGAAATATTTTTGCTTTTAATTCTTCTCAGATGTCTCTACGAAAAGGCATCACGACGACTGAAAAAAGTCTACAATTGTAATCCCTCATATTTACTTTGTAAGAAATTTTGCATCAACTACTGTGATGTCCATATCAGCTGTGTATACAAACTTTGCTCATGTTCACTGTCCAGTGTTGCACTGTCATTACTGTTCATACTATGATTTTTTTCCCTGTAATGCCATATCAAGTCCCACAACGTGTGTGGGCGTCAAAGCCTAATGATGTGTGTCACCACTGAAGTGTTTGCAGCTCCTCAAATGAGCTTCTTCACACTGAGTCATCTGCCTATTTGAAACCCTCAAACTATATTCTTATATTTAAATGTTTTCCCTGATTCCTGATAAATTAAAACTTAAAAAAAATGTTGTCAATCAACTATAATTAGAAACACCAAGGCACAGCAGATACAAAGGACACCTTTATATGTGGAATTCATGGCTTTATACATTGTGGCTTGAGGAATGCGTTATACAAGAAATAAATACAGGTGTTATATGTAGGAAGATTGCACTTCACCTCTGACTCTCATCTGGTAAGCTCCCTCATCTAAAATGGATGGGACGATGGGCCTGGTACTAGATAAGGGCCCTTTGCAAAAGCTGCACACTGTAGAATTTCCACAAAACTTTGTTTCTGGTGTCGTTTATGCAATACTAATGCCATTAAAGCACTCACAACTGAGTCTTAATCATTTCCCAAACACTCACATGGGCATTAGGGAGCATTGATAAGCAAGGCCTGATGCTTACACAAAGCATGTTCTACAAATAGCAGGGATGGTAGGCAAGTTAAACAGTTGTACTCCAAATGACAATAGTGAATGCTAAATTGTTGAAGCTCAGAGAGCAAGCAATGTTTCTCAAGGGAAGAGCATGGGGTTAAAGGATTGGGAATGTTTCTTTCAAGATGTTTCTATAGTATTACTTACACCATCTGTTAGCAGCAGTCATTTATTGGCATCCCATTTAATACTTCCCCATATACTTCAATCCTGGTATCGAGGTCCAAAGGAAATATTGTAGTCGACTTTGAACCAGTAATTGAGAGGTATCGACAGTGTGATGACTTCAGAGCAAGTATGTAATACTTAATATCTGTACTTTTACACTAAGATAGTTCAGTATTGGAGGAGTTATAGTAAGGGAAGACAAAAGCCTGCAGCTTGCATAATGTCACAGGAAAAAAGAGTCAGGTATATGCATCACCCAAGTAGTTGATCAGATGGCATCGATGTGACTCATCAGGGATCATGCTGAATATGCTCCCACACTCTGATAAGACATTTTAACAAAAATGGTTGCCAAAACAATTTCCATGATATTTTAGGCAATCCAGCTGGCTTGTGTTTCTGCATATTCAAGTCATTGATAGTTATAACCCACAGGCATTATCACATTAACTTATGAAACTTTTTCAGTATGACAAAGCAGAAAGGTTTTCTCAGTAGTTAATTTCAAATGCACTCTTTATTCCCTCAGAGACCAGATTAACCCTGCTTATCACTCATATTGGATATTCCCAATTCTATGTTCCTTTCTGAAAATGACATACCTCAGTCTTCAGGTCTTTTACTAACATCATATCTCAGATGCATTCTGCTCATTTAACTTGAAGTCATGTTTCAGGTCTAGGCTTCAATGACAATTCTTCTGATAAGCTTTTCCTGGCTATCAAGGGTAGGTCAGGCACCACTCTAACAGGCTGTGCTAACACTCTGTAATTTTCCCTTATAACACAAGACAGCTATGATCATAAGTCATTTATTAGAATCTTTAAAAACTATTTCCTTCGTGTTTTTCCCAATTAGATAGTGATCTCCATGAAAGCAGGGAATACATTATCTTAAGCTTTATCAGAGAGTTTGATACATGGAAGGTACATATTAAATCCTTGTTGCATAAATAAATTATTTGAATTGAATATAATTTGAACACCAAAATCACATGGATATGCATGAGGTTCTTGATGCATGGTTTCCAATATGATTTAACAATATACAGTTAAAATTATATAGGAATATATATCTTCCACTTATTCTTTGAATTATTTTCAATTGGAGTGTATTGTTTTATTTCTCTAAACCTCAGGATGTATAAAATATCCCTTTTCCAGGTAGAGTAGATTTGTGGACACTACTGAAATGCATCTCTAAGATTTTAACATATATCAGACTATGGCAAAAGCATTCAAATGGACTAAGTTTTTTTTTTTCCCTTTCAAGATTTATTTATTTTATTTGAAAGGCAGATTTACAGAGAGAAGAGACAGAGAAACTGTTATCCACTGGAACACACCTCAAATGATTGCAAGGGCTGGAATTGATCTGCTCTGAAGCTGAAAGCCGAAAGCCTTTTCTGGGTGCCGGAGACCAAGAATTTGCACCATCCCCCACTGTTTTCAAATCCATCAACTGCAAACTAAATTGGAAGTGGAGTATCCAGGATTCGAACCTAACTCCATGAGGGATGCCCGTAATGCAAGGTGAAGGATTAGACGGTTGAGCCTACATGCTGGACCCTATGATCAACACTTGGTGCCTGGTCAGTTCAGTGAAGATGAACGCCATCTTCCTAAAGCAGCATTGCATATGTAATTGGTTTAATTGAGATTATTATGTTGAAGATGATGTGCTCTGGTTCATTAAATTTTCTTATTGATTGATTACATTGAACTGTTTATACCAACATTCCTTTATAAACTTTTGAAATGTTTTGTGGGAATGAAATTTGCATTCCTACCTCAAAATATAAATCAAATTTGACTGAATATCAAGCAAAAAAGTTTAAGGGCCTACCCTTGGTAGAGTGGTAAAAATGATGCTTAAGACACTCTCTAAATTGGCAAATCTGGATTTGAGTTGCAGTTCCATTCATAAACCCAGCATCTTTTTAATATTCACTTTGGGAGTGAAATAGATGATGGCTCAAGAACTTGAGACTCTTGGGCCCAGCGCTGTGGCCTAGCGGCTAAGATCCTCACCCTGAATGCACCGGGATCCCATATGGGTGCTGAATCAAATCCCAGCTGCTCCACTTCCCATCCTGCTTCCTGCTTCTGGCCTGATAAAGCAGTCGAGGACGGTCCAAAGCCTTCGGACCCTGCACCTGCGTGGAAGACCTGGAAGAAGTTCCTGGCTTCTGGCTTCGGATTGGCACAGCACCAGCCATTGCAGTCACTGGGGAGTGAATCATCAGACAGAAGATCTTCCTCTCTAGCTCTCTTCCTCTCTGTATATCTGACTTTCCAATAAAAATAAAATAAATCTTTAAAAAAAAAAAAAGAACTTGAGACTCTATTGTCCATGTGGGGGACTAAATTGAGGTCTCCACTTCTGCCTCCAAGTCTGGACTACCCGTGGCTGTTTTGGGATGAGGGGCAAACTAGCAGGTACATATTTTCTATCTTTTTCTTATACTCTAACATTCAAATACGATAAAAATAAACATTTTTAAATGAAAAATAAAACACAAGCTAAACAGCCATTTTTAAAAAATATTTAATGAATATATAAAGATGATTTCATAAGTAAATAAGCTACTGTAATATGTTCTAGTAATGTTTCAAATCACTTCCATGAAGGGACTTCTATTCTCTTCCAAAAGTGGGAAGCATTTCTAATACGTAAGATTAGCAAATGGTTAATTTGTTAATGTATTTATTATATTAGCTACATAAATAGTCCTTTTGGAACTGAAAATACTGATTATTATGTTTAAGGAGGGTAGGAGGACTGTGGTTGGGCTAGATTAAATATAATACATTGAGATTTACTCAGGTGGAGATAATGATTTTTGGTTTTCATCAGTAGAGTGGGACAAATATTCTATAAGAATAGATAATATGCTATACAAAAAAGTGAGAAGAAAAAACTGACAGACTCTAAACATACATAAAAGAAAATATAAGCATTAATTGCCTTGTATGATAAATTTATTCTGTGTTGAAACATTGTATTGTATTCATTAAAAATGCACAAACATTGCATGCTAGACTAAAGTCAAATATAATATATATATTAGCAAAATTGACATTTTGTTTACCATTTATAATTCTTTTCTATACTTTTGGGGAACAGTGTCCTTTTTTCACTTGTTTGTTGTTGAATTACTTTTATTAGTGGAAGGCTAAGATGACTGAAACTAAAATTTGATGTTAAAAAAGGAAGAATGAAAGTGAGGGAGGGAAAATTATTACTATGTTCTTAAGACCATATACACTAAATGCATAAAATTTGTTCCCTTTTTGTAAATAATGAATTACAAAATATTTAAAATATTAGCAGTGTTTGGGTGAAAAACAAAATACAAGTGAATAGTTTCAAAGAATATTTATATAAATGACTCAAAGAAAGCCAGGTGTAAGTGGTAGTAAAGGATGGCAGTTAAAACAAGAATATAGCAATGCTTTCAGTATAAAATTGTCATAAATAAGCTATGTAATATCTAAGGCTGTTGAGGTGATTAGGTATTCTGTCCCATATTGTTTGTGGGAGATTCAAGTCAATTCAATTTTTGAATTAGGATAAATCAGATAGGGAATATCAAAATGCAAAGTGTACAGTTACTTAGAAACACAGTCTGACAGTTCCAATTCCTGGGAAAATTAAATGTAATTTTATCGTGTAATTCAGCAATTCCTCTTCTGGATATGCACACACGGAATGACGCACATGCAAACACTTCTAAAAATCACGGTTTATCCACACAATGAAATGCTATTTGAAAACAAAAATAAATGAAGTTATGATCTCACTTATGAAGGTTATCCATTATGAGGAAATCTGTAGAGACAGGAGCAGGTTTACCCATAGTACTTATTAAGTACTGGAGTGTAGTGAGCATGCTATAAGCGAATTGGGAGCAAAGAGCTTAACATTAATATATATGAATTATCTTTTTGGGGTAATAGAAGGTTTCTAAAATATTCGTGGTGATCATTGCACAGTGCTGTGATTAAATAATCACATTTTACAACTCAAGTGGGCAACACTCACATTACTTGTATCTCAACACAGTAATTATGAAAATTAGTGTCATCTTGAATGAAGCTTAAGCCTTGCATATGTTTTTGTAGTGTTTTTTGTATAATATTTCATAATATGAAATTATTATTCAATTATTCAATCAGTAATATATGTTGAAGTTCTATATATATTAGCTAGAAAGTTATTAACCAGAAAAGTAATTTAAACATGAAAACTATAAATGTAGAAAGTATTTAAAAATATGATACCACTAGAGCATAATTATGTGTTATAAATAATGGGCACAGATCACAATAGGCAAGCATATCAACCAGCATAAAATTACAATCTATTGAGAAAACATATGGTAAAAAGAATAAATTTGTAACTGTTTAGTGTATGTGCTGCTTGCATTTTTAATGTGTGAGAAACAAGGTTGGAATAAAGTATAGGAAGTGTTATTTTAAATGGAATCATAGAGAAGACTTCTGTAAGGAGTTAAGATATGAAGAAAGTGGAGTAGTTAACCATGATGATGCATATAGAGCAGTATTGCAAGTAAAATTAAAACCTAGTGTGAGAAGGCTGGGAAAAGAGCATGCAAAACAAATTAAGGATAACCTAAAGAATTCAGTTTAGCTAGAGTTAGGAGCTTGAGGGGCAGTTGTAATAGAAATCTGAGGTCAGAGAGCTAAAAGTTTAACAAAGGGAAGAATCTGTAACTTTCTAGACTACTGTAAAAATAATTTTATTCTGAACAATATGGAAGATATTTGTAGGATTGGATGATTTGGAACAGAGGGACATGAATTGTTTTAGGATCATTCTGTCTTCTGTATTGAGAACAGACTGGGTGGGAGCATGTGCAGGGGGAAAAAAAAGCACTATTGAGTCCTTCCCAGAGACTACTGTATTAACAAGATAGCTATGATGGTGACTTTATATTAGAGTGTTAGCAGTTCACATGGATTACTGATAGAGTTGAAGACAGAGGAAACGGTGTTTCTTGGATTGTGATACAAGGGAGGCAATAGCAAGTTTGTGTTTGGAGCAACTAGAGGAATGCATTTACAGACAAAAAAGTATCACGGAACAACATACCTTAAAGGAAAATAAAGAGTTTGATTTTGACATGTTAATTTTTAACTGCTTATTCAACTTCCAAGTGATGAGGCAATAACAGGAGCAATAAAATACATACTTATGTTTGACAGGAGTAGATCCAAACTGAGTTTATAAAATTTGAAGTTCTCAGTACAGAAATAATATGTAAACCCACAAGATCCAATTATTTCATCAACAGAGATAAGACATTATGAAGAATGAGCCTTATGGTCAACAACCTAGCTAAATAAGAAGTGATTAAAGAAAAATGAGGCATAATCCTAGACAAATCACAGCATATATGACCTATCAATACACCTGCAGAGATTTAATTACATTTTTTTGGTTTTATTGTTTTATAATATTGATAAATAAGAGACAAACTGATGTTCAACATCAATTAATTATGGTAGATCTACTTAATGGAATATATTTCTGTGGTTAAAATGCCGATAATAACATACTTTAGTGACAAGCACAAATGTTTATTGCATATTATTGAAAGGAATAATACCAGAAGCATCAGCCTGATAATATCATAGGGCATATAGAGTTATCTGGTTTTGAAGCATATATATAACATTTAGAATATGAATATTAAGAGTTTAGGAAATTCTCATTTAGTGCAGTGATTATTTAAGTTAGGTCTTATTACTTCTGTTTTTATAATAAACCATTTGCAGTTCAGAGGCTTTCTAAGAAAATATCACTAAGTCTTCAACACGGATGAGCAGTGAGGAATTTATCCCTCTCTGTGACAAGTTCAGTGTGTTAAAAGTAAGAAAAATACTTCAGTTTTGTTTAATGGTTGATATGAATTCATTTGAATCCCTATATCATTGTTCTTGACAGATATCCTAGTCATATATTATATTATCACAGCTCCACATTAAAGTCAATGATTGAATCACCAGGGTAGATTCAATAGTTAATACCAGTTGAGTCTAGATATCAATTCTTGAACTATAGTGCTCTTATAAAAAGATCGGTGAGGATGAGTTTCATCCTTAGATACTATAACTCATGCAGTAGTTCAAAAGATGTGTCTAATGAATGTGCTCTAAAGATAAATTTCATTTTCTTCTGCATTGCTGTGGGAACTCTGATTCAACTGACTGTGCTCTTGTTGCCCTTTATCTCACCTACAAAAATTACTTCTGATATATTTCAAGCAGCATACAGCAAGAGTTTTTTTACTTTGTTCATAAATTCATCCCCTTTCCTAAAACACTTCCTTTTACATGGTGGGTTGTAAATAAATATCTGATGATCACATCAGTATCCATGGAAATCTGAAGTAGAACAGAATGTCAAACATCATTTGTCAAAACCAGTGGTCTTAACTCTAGCTGTACGGTAAAACTCACCAAAATATTTTTTTTATTTCAAAAATTTTTTTCTCATTTTGGCAGAATCGCCTATACTTTGATTTCATTGAAATTGCATAGACTCTAAGCAGCAGCATTAAAAACAAAATAAAACGAAACTAAAACTCCACAGAAGATTCCCGTAGAAGCCTAGAATTAAAAACAAAATCACTATCTACTCTCTGGTACAATTTATTTATCTGAAAAAGAGAAAGAGGAAGAGAGATGTTGCATCTGCTGGTATACTCCCCAAATGACCTCGATGGACAGAACTGAGATTATTTGATGCCAGGAACCAGGAGTGAGGAGTTTCCTGTAAGGTCTCCCACATTACTGTAAGGCCCCAACAATTTGAGCCATTTTCTAGTGCTTTCCCAGACCATTAGTGGAGACCTGGATTGGAAGTGGAGCAATTGGGACAGAAATCAATGTCATGGTTTAACATGCTGGGCCACAGTGCCAACTCTGATGTGCTATCTTACAAAGACAGAATAACCACTGCCCTATAGTATGTCCAGAGGTCAGGAACTGTGATTCCCCCTGCTAATTTCCTGTTCTTCAGGATGGTTCTAGCTATCCGTGGTTTTTTGTGTTTCCAGATGAACCTTTGGATCATTGTTTCCACTTCCATGAAGAATGTTTTGGGCAATTTGATTGGGATTGCGTTGAATGTATATATTGCTTTTGGCAGTATAGACATTTTAATGATATTGATTTTACCTATCCAGGAGCATGGGATGTTACTCCATCTTTTGAGGTCTTGTTCAATTTCTTTTTTAAGTGGTTTGTAGTTTTCTTCAAATAAGTCTCCTACAATTTTGGTTAGATTTATTCCCAGATATTTCATACTTTTCTCTGTTATTTTGAATGGTATCTTGCTGGTTAAATCTTTTTCCATCTTGGGGCTGTTCGCATACACTATGGCTGTTGATTTTTGTTCATTAGTTTTGTACCCTGCCACTCTACCAAACTCTCGTACAAGTTCTAGCAGTCTCTGTATTGAGTCTCTTGGCTCTTCTACATAAAGAATCATATCATCTGCATATAGTGAGAGTTTGCCTTCTTCATTTCCCATTTGGATTCCTCTGATTTCTTTTTCTTGTCTTATGGCCTCAGCGAGTACCTCTAGGACTATGTTGAATAGTAGTGGAGAAAGTGGACATCCCTGTCTTGTTCCAGATCTCAGTGGGAAGGCTTCCAGCTTTTCTCCATTCAGTATGATGCTGGCGCTGGGTTTTTCATATATGGCTTTAATTATGTTGTGGATTTTTCCATCTATGCCTACCTTGGTTAGGGTTTTTAGTAGGAAGTGGTGTTGGATTTTGTCAAAAGCTTTTCCTGCATCTATTGATACTATCATGTGATTCTTGTTTTTCAGTTTTTGGATGTGGTGTATCACATTTATGGATTTCCGAATGTTGAACCATCCCTGCATTCCAGGGATGAATCCTACTTGATCTGGATGAATGATCTGTCTGATGTGTTTTTGAATTCTGTTGGCTAGGATTTTGTTGAGAATCTTAGTATCAATGTTCATCAAAGACATAGGTCTGTAGTTTTCCTTCTCTGTTAGTTCTCTGTCTGGTTTTGGGATTAAGGTAATGTTGGCTTCATAGAATGAGTTTGGAAGGGTTGCCTCTTTTTCTATTGTTTTGAAGAGTTTGTAGAGGATTGGGGTCAGTACTGTTTGGAATGTTTTGTAGAATTCTGGAGTGAAGCCGTCTGGGCCTGGGCTTTTCTTTGTTGGGAGGTCTTTAATCACTGATTCAATCTCTACTTCAGTTATGGGTTTGTTCAGGTCGTTTGTTGCCTCTGGGCTAAGTTTTGGCAGGTGGTAGAAGTCTAAGAACTTTTCCATTTCTTGGTGATCTTCTGATTTGTTGGAGTACAGTGCTTTGTAGTAATTTCTAATTATGGCCTTAATGGATGCGGTGTCTGTTGTTATGTTGCCTTTTTCATCTTTGATGCTGTTAATTCTTGCCTTCTCTTGTTTTTTCTTTGTCAGTCGGGCCAGTGGGGTGACTATCTTGTTTATCTTCTCAAAAAACCAGCGTGGTACTGGCACAAAGATAGAGAGGAAGATCAATGGAGCAGAATAGAAACACCAGACGGGAACGCACATAGATACAGCCAAATAATCTTTGACAAAAAGACAAACGACAATCCAGGCAAATGGGAAGGTCTGTTCAATGAATGCTGTTGGGACAACTGGTTAATAGCCTGCAGAAACAAAAAAATAGATCCACATCTCTCACCATACACTAAGATCAGATCTAAATGGATAACAGATCTAAACCTACATCCAGAAACCTTCAAACTTTTGGAAGAAAATGTTGGAAACACACTGCAACACTTAGGCGTAGGCCCTCACTTCCTAAAAAAGACTCCAAATGCAGCAGAAATCGAGACCAAAATAAACAATTGGGACCTCATCAAACTAAGAAGCTTCTGTACAGCGAAGGAAACAATCAACAAAGTAAAAAGGCAACCCACAGAATGGGAGAAGATCTTTGCATACGACATAGGTGATAGAGGGCTGATCTCCAGAATATACAAAGAGCTACAAAACAACCAAAATGTCAAAACAAACAAGCCACTCAAGAAATGGGCACGGGAAATGGGCAAACACTTCACAAAGGAACAAACCCAAGTGGCAAATAAACATATGAAAAAATGCTCAAGTTCCCTGGCAATAAGGGAAATCCAAATTAAAACATCAATGAGGTACCACCTAACGCCAGTAAGACTGGCCCACATGAATAAAAGCACCAACAACACTTGTTGGCGAGGTTGCGGGGAAAAGGGATCCCTACTCCACTGCTGGTGGGGCTGCAGGCTGGTACAGCCTCTATGGAAATCAGTATGGAGAACATTCAAACAACTCAAATTCAACATACCGTATGATCCAGCAATAGCACTCCTAGGAATATATCCAGAACACTTGTTTTATGAGAAACCAACATGCACTCCTATGCTCATAGCAGCACAATCAGTAATTGCAAAAACATGGAAGCAACCAAAATGCCCATCAACAGAGGATTGGATAAGAAAGCTATGGTTCATCTACTCCATGGAATACTACTCAGCTATTAAAAAAAACAAAATGCAGTTCTTCGTGGCCAAATGGGCCAAACTGGAAACCATAATGCTAAGGGAAATGAGCCAATCCCAAAAGGTTAAATACCACATGTTTGCCTTAATTTAAGATGATATGATGTTATGTATAACATGTTATGTTATGAATGTTATATGTTGTGTATAAACTAAAATTGAAGTGTAGGTGAGGTGGTCACAGAAGGTGGCTGGGAACTCGCATTTACTTTTAACATATTGGTTACTCATTACTATGTCAATTAATTCCATAATGATGTAAATTTTTGCTGATGGTATGTTGGAGCTTTCAATTGACTGGGATGATACTCTGCTGGCTCTGTCTTCAGACCAGAGAGGGTATACCTAAGAAGACGTAGAACTTGACTGGACAATAAGATGCTGGACTCTATGTTTGGTATACGCTTGCAACGGGGGAATCTCAACTGAACTTGAGCTGTGGTTATGCAACAAGATGGAGGAATCCACCATGGTGGGAGGGTTTGGGGAGGGGTGGGGAGAACCCAAGTACCTATGTAACTGTGTCACATAATACAATGTAATTAATGAAGTAAAATAATAAATAATTAAAAAAAAACAGACAGAATAGATTATGAAATAAAACTTTCCAAAAGTTGTGGTTGACATTTTAGTCTAATTCTTTGTTTACTCAGAAGAACATCACAAATTTATATATCTAAATATAGCAATTTATTTTTATTTGTTTTTGTTTTATTAAAATTCAAGTTTTATTAAAATTCTGAACTCACTAATATTCAAAAAAATTCCTCTTTTTGAATAAGAATTATACCTTTACCATGCCCTAATTGTGTTTCATGTTAAGATGTTTGTTATAAAATGACATTGTTTGACATTTGAAGTAAGAATATGATGGGGGAAATGTGTGTGACTTGGTTTTGAATCTCATCTGTTGGGTGAACAGATGAGTGAATTCAAAAATATTTTTTGGGAACCAGGAGAAAATGGACTTGTACTGAGATGAAACAATTATTTAGCTCAATCGTGCATTTCTAAACACAGTTTTGTAAATGAGATCTTCAGTCGCTTTATTCCATACACAAGTTGAATTCCATAGGCTTTGGTCATTCTGAGTATGATTTGAAGCAACTGCAGGCAAATGATCCAACCATTTTTCCACAATAACATTGACCTATTAAAACTTCAGATGAAGGCTGATTATTTAGTCCAAAGATGGTGTAGAGATATGCCATTTAGTTGAATTTTTATTTGTATTCTCTAATATACTGAGTGAGAACAACTGTTCTTAATGGTATTAATTATGTAAACACAGGTTAAATATTAATTACATAAATATAGAAGAGAATTATGCACCTGTCGTGTGCTGTGGCTTAGTAGAATAAGTTAGCTGAATAAATTACATCTAAAAGTACTGGCAACTGAAACTCTAGACTACTTATGGAACTGATATAAATTTAGGAAAGCTACAGCCATTATTTTTAGAAGATTATGGAATTCCAGAGCATTGATAAGGACAAATTTTGAAATATCCCAAGGAAAATATTAGGTGCATATAATAGCAGAGTTCAGATTAATGTTATTAACTTAAAAATGTGTGGTATACATTAATTTCATTAGAGTTCTCAGCTGTTTCACATGATTTTTAAATTAATGAAAATATGATAGGAACAATACTATCATGTGGTAGGCAGAATTCTAAGTTGGCCTCCAATTTTTCCCTCTTCCTAGTATACAAACAATTGTTTTCAGCGACTTAACAAACACTGAGCACTGATCTCAAACAAGATTCTAAGTGTGAGAGGAACTGCAAGTGATCTCCACTTCCAAGAGGCAAAAAGAGGAGGATCAGGCCCACGCCGTGGCCTAACGGCTAAAGTCCTCATTTTGAATGTGCGAGGATCCCATATGGGCGCCGCTTCTAATCTCTGCAGCTCCACTTCCCAACCAGCTCCCTGCTTGTGGCCTGGGAAAGCAGTTGAGGACGGCCCAAAGCTTTGGGACCTTGCACCTGCGTGGGACACCCAGAAGAAGCTCCTGGCTCCTGGTTTTGGATCAGCACAGCACCGGACATCACATCACTTGGTGAGCAAATCATTGGATGGAAGAGCTTCTTCTCTGTCTCTCTTCCTCTTCTCTGTATTTCTTCCTTTCCATTAAAAGTAAAATAAATCTTAAAAAGAAGAAGAAGATGAGGATCTTAAGTCCGCAACTACAAAGAAAAAGATTCTACCACAGGGTCCCGGCATGATAGAACTGGATTGCATACCTGGATATCAGCTTTGATTCTGGCCAGCCTCAACCATAAGGTCATCTGCTGAATCTATGAACAGGAGAGAACATTCGTGTGACACTTTTAGACTCTTAATGACACTGAGAAGAAGGTACAGAGAGCTGACATGTAACTAGACTCAATATATATACAGGCTCCGCTGCTGTCAAAATTATACATTATATTTAATGGTATATTTGGTTTTTTTAAGCATTTAGTTATTTTTACTGGAAAATCAGGTATACATAGAGGAGGAGAGACAGAGAGGAAGATCTTCTGTCCAGTGATTCACTCCCCAGTGACTGCAATGGCCAGTGCTATGCCGATCCGAAGCCAGGAGCCAGGAACTTCTTCCAGGTCTCCCACGCAGGTGCAGGGTCCCAAGGCTTTGGACCATCCTCGACTGCTTTCCCAGGCCACAAGCAGGGAGCTGGATGGGAAGTGGAGCTGCTGGGATTAGAGCTGGCTCCCCTATGGGATCCCGGTGCATTCAGGGCGAGGACATTAGCCTCTAGGACAAGGTGTGGGCCCTATTGTTATATTTGTTATTACATACATATATATATATACACACACACACACGCACATATATATGGATCTGTTATTACCTCACAAAGTCTGTATGTTACATAAGGGTTAGCTCTTATTGTTGGACATTCATCCTATGGGTTTAGACAAACATATGACATGGAATTATCACTATAGTATCATACAGAATATTTACACTGGCATGATAAAGCCTTTGTGCCTCATCTCCATCGTTTTTATCTATTTCAGGATTTCTTATATTTGGAAACTTAAAGAACAGTAATTGGCTCCTCAAACTGATTGATATACATTGATAGATTGAGGGTGGACATTCAGTCTAGTTATGGTGTCTGAGAGGTGAGTGCTTGAGAGATGTTAGGTTATTGGGAACTTAAGCTTTGAAGGTAGTTCTTACAGGAGAGTTAGCCGCATAGGCTGACCATGATTTTTATGTCTCTTTCTGCTTCCTGTCTCATCATGAGATCATTCTCAAGACCTGTTCCAACAATGCCACCCTCCATTGCAGGGTCTCCCCCACAGATTCCTCTACTACCCCACTGCCGGAGGGGGTCAGCCTGCTGCCCGCCATCCAGCCTCCTAGCACGTGAGAGACGCACAGCCGTGACAGGGGTTCCATCTGAGCAGTTCTGATTTATTTGGGAAATACAAATTCTTATATAGAGCAGCAAACAGGCCAAGAATTCCAGGAGGGGAAAACTAGGAGCCAACTGTCATCAGCACAACTGTGTAAGCCACTTCACATAGGCCAGGGGCAGGTGAGAGAAATGGCCGTGGCCAATCAGTCTTTCTTTAAAATGACTTGATCCTCAGCTTGGTTCACACCCAGGGCTCTGTCTTTGGCCACCATCTTGCTTGCCACGTGTAACCCAGTGAACTTGACTGTTAGTCCCCATCTTGTTGACTTAGTGACCTCTTTGTCCTTTGAGCCCCACACTCCATCGTACACCTGACTAATTGTGTTGTCAGCTCCTGAACTGTGAACTTCTACATGTAGGCCAAAAGAAATATTTACATTCCCATTAAACTAATATACAACATAAAGCCATTTTCATTTTCATGTTGGCTTCTTTCATTGAGTAGCTTGCATTTAATTTGCCTCTATGTCATTGGAGCAATGGCTCAATAACTAAATAATATTCCCATCTGGAAGTGTTACAATTTATTTACTCATTTATTAACATACTGAGGGATGTATCTGTTAATTAGCATTCTGATAATTATGAACAAAATCTAAAGTGACTACCTCTCCACAATTTTATTTGTGTGTGTGTGTGTATACACACACAGCTCATTTAGTTCAATGTTTAGGAATGTGATTGGTGGAAAATTGGTTTTGTAAAAGTATATTTTGTTTCAAAGAAACTTTCTGTCTTTCAAAGAAATTGCACCAGTTTGTATTCCTAACCAATTTGGATTTCTTACTTCGATCTCCCTGCCTCTAAACAATGAACTCTAAGAATTAAGTAAGGTGTTCTCATTGCACAAGCCTGATTACTGCTCTCACATGTGAAGACACTTTCATCCTACCGATTTATACTCAGAATGAAGTCTAAGTTGATAAGTATGTCACTGTGTATTTGCCAATACATTCTTGTAATCTGTGATGAATCTTGTGTAGCCCAAGATGTGTAAAGAAGGATATGATATAGGGCCTTTTTCAATTTAAAAATATATGTATATGTGTGTTTGTATTATAGAAATCTATTAATATTTGTTAATGAATAAAGAATAAAGTTGTTAAGTAATCTATTAATGTAATAGATTCCCAGGGTTGTAGCAATTTCATGATAATTACTACAATATGATTTCCATCAAATACTATTGTTAATATGATATTAATACACAAGAAAATTGCATAATGCTTTTGTGACTGCATCTTCCTTCATGATGCTTACCTTACTACATGAATGAACACCTGATAGATGTACAACATCCACACCAAAGGTTTGATGGGATCATAAGTTGAAATTTCTCTGGATCTGAGCTCTTGAAAGATCTAAACATTAGACTTCAACTGCCTACCTTCTTCCTTTAGTGTGGAAGACAAATGCTTTTCGTTCTTGCAGAATGAACTGCTATTTGATGTTTCCGTTACATGAAGATGAAACCATTTCTATGAATAATATCCTTTAATCTAGTATGTTCCCTTCAGTGTCATACCTCTTCAATTTCTTTCAATGGTATCATTATGCTAATTATTCCCAGGCACCTCATATTTAACTGAAACGAAATATACACATGCATCCTAAAACAAACACAAAACCCTATTTTTCCTCCAGAGTTCAATATATCAGTTTATCATGTCAACATCCTCTCAGTTACTGATTCAAGAAACCTTGAAATAAATTTTGATTCCTCCCTTTCTGTAATTACTATGTGGCAGTGGATTTTTGATCACCCATCTGTGAATATCAACTATGCACATTTTTAGTAAGATAGAATTAGCTAAAATATATTAAATCCTTAAATCATATTACTTCTGTATTCTATCATCATTCTACCACTAAACTGAATCTTTTACTGGTGTCTCCCTGCTTCCCAACATGTGTTCCTACTCTTCTCTAACAATTAAGTAAAGTGTTCTTCCCACTTTCCAAGTTTGATTAGAATGCCATATAACCACATCTTCAGTATTTTCATTCATTATTGCTGTGATGGTTATTTTATTATTAAACTGTGGTTGCAATTCATTAGCAGTATCAAGAAATCAATTTAGTTGGTCATGAACAGCACTCTCTGTGAAATGAAAATAGTAGAATGGAACACAGTAGAAAATGTTAGAGCTCACTTTGTATAGTTAAAGTGTTTCTGGAAATATGCTTCAGTTATACATACATAAATATTAATATTTGGTAAAGATCATACTGAGGAAAGTTTGAGGACAGTTGCCCTATGCATTGTTCTGTGACACTCTACTTGCTCTGCATTATTCAGCCTTTTCAACATTTTTACGTTCCATAAATTGACCACACACTCTTTTTGCACAAAGGTATTTGATCACGTGTGTTTGTGAGCATGTGTGGCTCACAGACTGGCTCTGTCTTAGGGAAGTTGATGTAAATGTTCTCTTGTGTTATTTTTCAATATTTCATCAGTAATCTTGTAGCACTTGTATAAAGTACTAAATACACATCATATGAAGCTTATTATGTAACTGAAGAGAAGGACAAGCAGAATGCAGAGTTTTAAATGATTGCTAGGAGTCACTTTTTATTTCAGAATGGGTGAGCAATAAGAACAAGAGAGGTGTTTCCACAGATGGCTAGTGAGAGTTCATAGGATATTCACCAAACTGTCAGGCAACAGAATAGAGGGCATTCCAATGGACACAGGACACAGAGACATGAAGTTGTGTTATCAGAAAAATTTATAAACTGCTGTGACCAGATGATAAGCGATATTGTTGGTGAATGGCATCATGAGAGATGCATATATGAAAAAAGGTTATATTTACTTTACCCTTCAGAAGAAAAAAATTGCATAGCTGTCATCTGTTTTTGCCTTCATCTGTTGACAGCTGCAGTTGCTGAAGGGTTCAGGATCCCAGTGATCCCAGGCCGAGAATGCTTGCTGGTTCGTGAAGCTACAAGTGTTCTCTGTGCCTGGAGCCAGCCTTAGGTAGGTGGAGCCTCCATCACTCAGAGCTGGATATAATTGGTCCCTGTGGGATCTTGATGGCAGCCACTTGGGAGTTGGGAGGGGAAATATGGAGGGTGGGAAAGAGGGACAAGCATAAATGTTTCAACATGATAAAGTAGGTACTCCTCAGAAAGCAGCACAGTGAACACACATATTACAAATACTATTATTTGTTATCTCCATCGATGAAAAGAACTGAATCATCTGTCAGGTTTCATAAATGTCCTTGAAATGGGAACTGGATAAGAATTTGTTGGGGAGACCATCTCTGGTTTGAAGGTAGAGCCGGCAAAGTATCATCCCGATCAATTAAAAGCCCCAGCATAACATCAGTAACAATTTACAACATTATGGTATCAATTGACATGGTATTGATTAACCAATATGTTAAAAGGAAAATGAAGGTTCTTAAACACATCCTGTGACTTCTTCATAGACATTTCAATTTTGGTTTATATACTACCGGGTTCTATACACCTTAAAATGGCTATAGATTACTATTCAGCTGTCTCATGTCTATTTTCAGTGTAGTATTCAGCTGTTTATAGTGTTTAAGCATGATTTTGCTGAACCTGGTTATTCTTCAGGTGGTCTGAACTGGCTTATAACTCTAACAAGACATGTGTCAACAGTTTAGGTGCAGAACAGTTTTAGGAGGGGTGTGTAGAGAAATCCTCAGTACCCCAGTGAGGAGTAACTAATCTTTGTGTCCCACCTAGTGAGGTATGTGTGAGTCCACGCTGATGATTTCCTGTCTGATTCTAAGCTTTCCTTGTTGTTGTCTGTCTATGTATTCTAGGTTTTTTTGTTTGTTTGTATGTTTGTTTGTTTTGAGGGGTTTCTGGAGCGATCCTGATGGTCATTTCGAGAGAGGGTGGGGACCCAGAGCTGGAACCAGGCAAGGACCAGAGAAAGTTCCCCTCCCTAGATGTATAACATTTAATATAACCATTGTTAGGTTTCTAGTGCTTTACTGATCAATGATACTGGCGATGATGTAATCAGAACTAATAGCAATACTATGATCTTAGTGTTATTTTTTAGCATCTTCTTAATTTTTTTATTGGAAAGGCAGTTTTACAGAGAAGCATAGACAAAGATCTCCGGTCTGCTGGTTCACAGCTCAACCAGCCTCAACAGTCAGCACTAAACCTATCTGAAGCCAGGAACCAGCAACTTCTTCTGGGTCTCCCACACCAATGCAGGAGTCCCAAGGCGTTCAGCTATCCTTGACTGCTTTCCCATGCCACAACCAGGGAGCTGGAAGGGAAGTGGGGCAGCCTGGACACAAACCAGCACCCATATGGGATCCTGGGACATGCAAGGCAAGAATTTAAGCACTATACTATCACACTGGGTCCAATACTATTACACTTAAAAGCAATAAAACTAATGTGTATTTTCTAATAAGTGTAGATATTTTTCTAGCTGGTTTACACCCATTGGCACACTTAGCATTCACCTTTTACAGCAAATGAGACTGAGGTTTGGAGGGGTTGATTTGCCTGAACACATAGATGCACTGTGTAACAGAGCTAAGAATTGAGCATGATACTTTATAGTGGCAGGTTTTACATGTTTAATAGCTCTCAAATATCACTGTGTTAGGAGCAGTGCAGTTCTTAATCTTTTTTTTCAAATGTCTAACTTATCTGTGGTTTGTCCCTTAAGGTGGACATGCTGCTTACCATTTTATAGATTTGATTAGTGCTGTTACTAGAACTTTGATATTTAAGTATTTTCCCACAAATTGTTTAAAAAAAAAAAGTTTGGGGCCCAGTACAGCAGCATAGCAGCTAAAGTCCTCTCCTTCCACTCATCTGAGTACCACATGGGCTCTGGTTCTAATCCTGGCAAATCCACTTCCCATACAGAGCCCGGCTTCGTGGTCTGGGAAAGCAGTCGAGGACGGTCCAAAGTCTTAGGACCCTGCACTCCCGTGGGAGACCCGGAAGAGGTTCCTGACTTCGGTCCTGCTAAACTGTCGCCTTTGCGGCCACTTGAGCAGTGAGCCAGAGGATGGAAGATACTCCTCCATGTCTCTCCTCCTCTGTATATCTGACTTTCCAATACAAATAAATAAATATTTTTCAAAAGTCTGAATAACTGAAAGTCATTGATACAAATGAAGAGTGACTGAAGCATCAGTTACTGAAGCCACATCATACATTTTCCTAGCATATATATTGTTGGAAAGGGAGAAAATCTTGACATTTGTTAATCTGGTGGAAGTAAGCAATTTTGATTTTATTGTTATAGTTACTGTGTCACAGCAAGAATTTGTTCTGATATTTTGTTGCTGTTGTGAGTCACTGACAGTCATCTGATATGACACTTCTATTGCTGGCACTAATCATCTCCCTAGGATTCTTTTCCCACAGGAGGGTTAGGATGCCAAATCTTTTGAAAGCAGCTAGTTGAGAATGTAGTGAGTACCTAACCCAGCACTATGCTGCACCATTGTCCTACGAATTAAACTATCTTCAATGAACTATCCACTCTGCTAACCAACTAGACTCACTATAAGCTTTTCTTCAGTCACCCCTCACTTAACCTAAAGGATTGTTTGCAATGAAATGGAGGTTTATTATTTTCCACAACCATCTCCTAGTAACAGGAAATGATCCCCACCTAATATCTTATTAATATTTCTGTCTAGAAAAGCCATTCATTGCAATTTCTGTTTACTCAGAAATTTAGGCAATCCTGTTCTGCTGTATCATATCATTTAATCAAGTTTTCAAACAATTTTAAGAGGTGTACATGTTATTAACATCATTCTTCTGAGAAAAAAAGCAACAAAAGTAAGAATCAAATATGTTAAATGATTTATTAATGTTCTCACAAATGTAACAATGAAGTATAGATTTAGAAATTTGGGCCAGGATATTCTGATGCTTCTTTTCAGTGTGCTATAATTTTCCATAATATTGATCTTTTTGGAATACCAATAAAATTTGCTTATCACTTCTGTCTGCTGTATTTTTTTTCTACTTAGTTATTTAATGATATGCATTTGTTTACTGTATTTTCATTTAATTTTGTCTCCATTAGGTGAAATGTAATAATTAATTTTTTTTTTAATTTTCTGAAGTACATTCCCTGGGGCATGGAATTCTTTATAATGTAAGGAACGTAAATATACATTTAGAATAGAGCTAAACACAAGCATCGCACCTTTTCCAAAGAATATCTATAGATAAAACTCCTTTTGCAGCTATCTTTATCTTGAGTTTATTAAATAAATTAGTGTTCTCTACCAAATATCCAGTAGATGTCTGTATTTTTCCAACAAAGTTTTCATGGGTTCCTACTCCCATGAAACTGAAGGAAAAAAAAAAAAAAGTTTTGTAATCTGTGCCATTAAAGAGTGGCCAGACATCAAGTGTGACAATTCAACAAATGCTATGGTTCAGAGAATTATTAAAATTTTACAATAATCAACCTAAAAAATTTTTGTATGCTTTGCTCTGGCAATATTTTACACTTTGAATAGGCACCTATTTCCATTCGACAGATGTGAAAATTGAGACTCAAAGAGGTTATATATCATGAATAAGGTGACTAAACAGATATGGATGCTTAGACTAACATCTGTTGCCTTTATTTTCATGATACTAACTCAAGTTAGCATTATGAAATTCAGTCCTTAATTTCCATTTATCTATGTAAACAAACTTTTGAAGATTTTTAAACAAACAACTTTTCAGGATTTTTAAAATGACTACCACCACATTAATCTAGACCAGGGTGCTCTTGTGCCAAAGTTCACAAACATGGGTCTCTGCTCTTCTCTAATTTATTGTTTATAAAATGTTAACTATGCATCTGTTTGAACCTCTTTTTTTCTAAATGAATTATTTTCCCTGATACAGCTCCTTAGGCTTAGGGATTTTGCCTTCCACCTTTCCCCACCCTCTTCCCCCCATTGTTTTCCCCTATATTGTAACTCATATGGTTCTAAAACTTCTTGGCTTGTACATAAGATATGTGTCAGATTCATTTGGTTATACTCTTCTCTTATATCATTATTTGCTAGTACTTTGCTTCCATGGTGAAGGTAACATGAGTCATTCTACTGTTTCTAGGACATTTCACAAGATGAAGTCCTGGACTTCATAGAAATGTATTTTGCCTCATCAGGCTCCTTTGCATTTGCTTCACATATCCTTATTTGCTAGGCTTCTCACTTGATAGAAACTTTTCTTAGAAGACTTCCCTAATGCTTCAAGTTCACTAGAGGGAACTTCATCCCATGCTGAAATAGTCCTTCATTGTTAGAGCATTTGTCAA
The DNA here is from genome assembly GCF_030435755.1 of Ochotona princeps. Lineage (NCBI taxonomy): Eukaryota > Metazoa > Chordata > Mammalia > Lagomorpha > Ochotonidae > Ochotona > Ochotona princeps. The sequence continues at coordinate 98,948,384 of NC_080865.1, forward strand.
ACTGCAATTTATCGTAGCCTATTTCTTATGAGGTCATGACTAAATTCAAACAAGCATGACAAAATAGCATGGTTCTTTTTTAAAGCTCATTGGGGGCACTAAAGCAGATATGTTGGGAGAACAACTATGAGAGATGGTGAGAAATCCTGCTATGTGGGCTAAAGATAAGCAATGTCATATATCTGACTTCTACTCAAAACCAGATTAGAGTTGACTTTTATTTGTAATATTTGAAACTGTAACAGGGGATGATTAACAAATTGACAGGAAAACAGGTATTCTCTTTAAAATGCTCACTTTAAACTCGAATGAAACTAACCAATAGAAAAAGAAGGCTGGAATTATTTAATGAAAATCTATCTCTTAGCCATAGTTTTTGGTAATACCATCTTAAATGTAATAATTTATTATGTGTTTTCTGTTTTCAGACTAACATTAACAATCAAGGTCATTGGAACAGTGCAAATGTCTCATTATTTGTTACACATAATCATATTGTCATGCTATTCTATATCTGCAAAGAACATTGTAGATTTTTCACAGGGAGGTTCCATTGTTTATGCTCAGTATCCAGCAGAGCATCTGACATTCAGTATTATACTAGTAAATCTGTGAATAAATAATTAATATCCTCACATATATTAATGTGTTTTATTCTCTTAAAAGGCATGACTGACAGTGCTACATTTTCCCAACGAAACAACAAAAAAAAATTCTTAGAGATATAACACATAGATAAAATCACATCTATCAGAGGGAATATTTGGTAGGCTCAATGTGAACATGTTTGATTAATAATAGCTAATCCAGTTTCCCTCCACAGAAGTTAACCTTTGTTCTAGTCATTAATTTTATTTGTTTGCATAGAGATTTTGCTTCAGAGCTCAAATCACTGGAAAGACAGTGCAGGGACTGAGCTCAACTGCTAAATAAGGAAAGGGAAGAGACAGCATTCTACAGCCAGACACAATGATGGAAATAATAAGTAAAAAAGAATATGAAATATAAAACCCCTGTTTTGCGCCTTCTATAAATTCCTCGGTAAAATCCGTGTATCCCCAGATACTTTCACTATATGTGAACTTAAATACTGTCTCCAACATTTTACCAGCGCTAACGCTGCAGTATTGAAAAGTTACTTATAGTCTCAGGCATTAGTTTAGTGCATGTTGGTGAAAAATTATTATATATGCAAAATTTTATTAAATGTCTTTTAATATTTTATACAGAAAAGGAGACAGAAATATCTTCCATCCAGTGGTTCATTCCCAAACATCCACAATGGCGGGAGCTGATCCCATCTAAAGCTAGGAGCCAGGAACTTCTTGTGGATCTCCCAAGGCTTTGGGCCATCCTCCACTACTTTTCTAGGCCACAAGCAGGAAGTTGGATTAGAAGAGGAGCAGCCAGGCCACAAGCGTGTGCCCATATGGGATGCCCGCACTTGAAGGTGGAGGCATGGAATGGCTGGGTTATGAGATAGCTCTACTTTCAATTCTTTAAGGAGTCTACATATTGTCTTTCCTCGTGGTTGGGCTAGTTTACATTCTCAACAACCATGGTTTAGGGTGCCTTTGTTCCCCCTATATCCTTACCAGGATTTACAGACTTTTGGATTTGGGGATAATAGTCTTTCTGCTTGGGCGAGGTGAAACTTCATTGTATTTTTATTAGCATTTTGCATTTTCCCTGTGGCAGACAGTCCTGAGCGGATTTTCAAAGGTCTATTGGCCATAAGTATTTCATAAGTTGAACATTGACTCTTCATGACCTTCACCCATTTCTTTACTAGATTACTTGTTTATTGTTGTGTTTCTTGAGCTGTTTATATATCCCATGTATCAATCATCGATCAGTTGTGTAAATTTACAAATGTTTTCTCCTCTTTTGTTGTCTTCACTTTGCAGAAGGTGTAGAAGCTTCTAGACTTGATGCAATCCCATCTGGTTATTTTTACCTTAACTTCCTGTGCATCTGGAGTATTTTCCAAGAAGGTTTTGTCTATGCCTATATTTTGCAAAAATTCCCAAAGAATCCCTTCTAGTAAATTAATGTTATCTGGTTGTAGATGTAGAGCCTCCATCCAGTTAGAGTTCATTTTAGCATAACGTATAAGGAAAAGAGTCCTGCCCAACACTTCTGGACACATATATCCAATGTCCCCAATACCATTTGCTGAACAGACTGTCTTTTATGTCTAGATTTATTTCAGTTCATTGGAACATTGTTTTGGTGGTGATAATTGTTTATGCAAAATTTGGAAGGCAGTATTTCTGAATACTAAAATTTAATTAGGAAGGTTTATTTATATTATTTTAGCTATGCATTGAAATTAATCTCCCGGGTGTGGCGCAGTGGCCTAGTGGCTAAAGTCCTTGCCTTGAACATGCCAGGATCCCATATGGACACCGGTTCTAATCCCGGCAGCTCCACTTCCCATCCAGCTCCCTGTTTGTGGCCTGGGAATGCAGTCGAGGATGACCCAAAGCCTTGGGAACCTGCACCCACGTGAGAGACCCGGAAGAAGTTCCTGGCTCCTGGTTTTGGATCAGCACAGCACCGGCCATTGCGGTCACTTGGGGAGTGAATCACTGGACAGAGTATCTTCCTCTCTGTCTCTCCTTCTCTCTGTATATCTTCCTTTACAATAAAAATAAATAAATCTTAAAAAAAAAAAAAACCAACAAGTTCATCTCCCACCACAACCACTTTTTTTTTTTTTTCTGCGATGTTGGGTAATGTCTTATCTCAATACCAGTGGCTATTTTACCTTCTTTCCTATTTTCAAGAAGCTGGAAAGCATCTTATTTCTTAACCATAAAAGACAGTAGAGCATTGATGTAATGAACAGCTTTAATTTCAATAACTAATAAAACCTGAACAGGGCCAGTATTGAAGCATTTTTCTGATATATTCAAAAATAAATGTTTCTATCAATAATGCTGATCAATCCATCAGGAACGAAGCAAAAATTGAATTTCAGTAATTTTTTAAAAGAAGGAACTGTGTTTTCATGTTGCTCTTTGCTGCTTTTCCAATGACCAAAGGTTAGATAGTTGGGTCAGATGTGGTAGCCTAGCAGTTAAAGTCCTCACCTTGCATTGCGGTGATCCCATATTGCTGACAGTTCATGTCCCAGCTGCTCCATTTCCCTACCAATCCCTGATTTTCACCTGGCAAGGCAGTAGAAGATGGCCCCAAACCTTGGCACCCTGCATTTGTGTGGGAGACCCAGAAGAAACTCCTGGCTCCTAGATTCAGATCAGCTCAACTCTGGCATTGTGGCCAATTGGGGTGTGAATCAGTAGATGGAAAATATTTTTGTCTCCGTCTCTCTTTCTCTTTGTAAATCTGACTTTCCAATTAAAATGAGTAAATGAAAAATAGCTTTCTGCCCATTATTTTGGCTAGGAACACAGACCCTATACATGTCAACTTTCATGGTGCTGGGAAGAAATAAAGAATAATCAATTGTGTCGTATTTCTATACTTGGGAGTTAAACTAATTATGGTCCATAGAAGCTACATTATTCCTGATTCTTAACCACTATAATGATAAAAAAACCTAGAAATACTCAAGCATTAAATACCTATAACTATCATAGAGTGGCCATACACTTCATTCACTAAAGGAATAACCCTAACCCTATATTTCTCTTGTCATGGTACATACTCCTAAAACTATACTCCTTATATATATTATCAGGAAGTGCATATTCAGTGATAGTACTATGGATTTGGGCAGTTACATTGACTGAATTTAGGTTTTAGTCTTTTCATTGTGTGACACAATTTATTTATCTGTAAAATTATGGTGATCATTTATGGAATAACTGTGAGGTTTGAATCCGTTCATATAACACCCATAAAATAGTTTAAAATCATTTTTGAATCTAATAATGTGTCATTAATAACTATTTTTATACTTTTCTTATACTCAGTATTTGGGAAAAGTGTATGCAAGCTGCAAGATCTCAGCTTGTTTTAGAATTCCCAATTTTAAATTTATCTTAATATGCGACATTTTTTCTAAAGCCATAATACTTGAATGGAAAGTGTACAAATGTGCAAAACACAAACCCACACACAGAGTATTATAAATCTTGTTTTATAACTTCTGATGTATTATTATTTTTCTTTTTTATTATTATTATCTTGGTTTTATGATACAGTTAAATAGGCCCTGGGATTTCCCCAAACCCATACTCCCCCAACTGGGTTCCCCTCTATTTGTACAGCAGTACAGCTCTTCATAAACAGTCCTAAGTCCATCATTATAGTCATGGACAATGGCAGAGAGTCCAGCATCCGATTGTCAAGAAACATTTAACAGTTTCATTGGGAGACCATTTTGATCTGGAAGTAGATACATACTGCATTGTATCTTCACATCTGAATATAATATTCTCCATTACATAGTCACTATACATACCTTCAATGAAAAGACAAAAACACAAAATCAACATCAGGAAGAAGAAATTTACAATGTCATGAAATTAAACAACATGAAACTGAATGGCTAACATGTTGCTGAAGAAGTGAAAAAGAAAATCATGAAGCTTCTTGAAGAAAATGATGCTACTGTATGATCTATGCATCAGTGAAGAATTTAATGAGAGAATAACTATTCTGAAGAAATGAAACTAAAAACAAAAATTTAAAAAATTCATGAGATATAGTTTCCACTGATCTTTGTTGGCGAAATTGTCTTGTGTAGGCAACAGATGGGTTTTATTGTTTTAATTCAGTCTGTTAATCTATGATGTTTGATTGAGGAGTTTAAACCATTTACATTCATGGTTATTATAAAAATGTGGTAATTTGGTCCTGTCATTTTAACAATGGGTTGATGATTGATTTGGTCTTTGATGTGATTTCGCTGGGATGTTCTTAACACTTGCCTTTGGTTTTTGTGGGTGCTATTATTTTTCTCTGTGAAGAGAACATCTTTACCATTTGTAGGACAGGTCTGGAAAAAGCATATTCTTTTAACTTTACTGTGGAAAAAATTTTATTTCATCTTCAAAGACAAAGAAAAACTTTGTGGATACGTTATTCTGGGCTGACTTTTGTTGTTGTTACTGTTTGTTCCTTTGTTTCATTTTTTTCTTTCTTTTCTTCTTTTTTTCTTTCAGAGTTTGGTATATGTCATTACATTCTCTTCTTTCCTGTGGGAGGGCGGCTGTGAATCTGACATTCCTCAATATATCAACTGATTTTTTTCACATGTGAATGTAAGGATCTTTTCCTTATGTTCATTTGAAGAGAGCTTGATTATCATGTGCCATGGTGAAGATAGCTTTTGGTTAATCCGGTTGGCAGTTCTGTGCCCCTCCTGGATGTTGTTTCCTAACTCTTTCTCCAGACTACAATTTTTTTCCTTTATTACTTTATTAAGTACATTTTTAAATCCAGCTTCTCTTTCTGCACTTCTGGAACTCCCATCATTCTTATATTTGACATTTTAATAATGATTCTTAATTTTTAAATTTTTTTTGGCTTAACCCAACTCTGCTTCCAGATTTTTGCTTATTTCCCCATTGTGACAAAAAATGTCTTCCAATTCTGAGATTGTTTCTTCTGCCTCATTCATTCTATTATTGAGACTTTCCACTGAATTTTAATTTGCTCCACTGTGTCCCTCATTTCCAATAACTGATTAATCTTGTTTCAGTGTTGCTGTTTCCTGTGTGACATATTCTTAAAATTCCTTATACTCCTGCATGTGCTTTGTATTGTTTATAAGAAGTTTTATAACAAGTGTTTTGATTTCTCTATTCCCTAATTTCTTGATGTCTTCCTCAATTGACTCTAAGATTGGCAAATGCTTTTGCTCCTTTGCAGCAGGGGGTCTTTTGTAGTATACATTCTGCCTCTGTCTCTTCTATTGCTCTTGGTCATTGTACTTCTGGTTAGCAGATTATTTTCCTTAGGGCAGGTTTCTAAGCTGTGATACCCACAGGTCTACAATTATTTTTTATTTATTGTGATTGATACACAGTTCTTTGTTTACAGTCACTTGTGCCACCCCCTCCAACGAGTCCAGGACTGTGTCCTTGTATCAGACTTCTACCATCATCTCCATAGCCCCACTCCTGGCTAACCCTTCTCCACCTCCGGTGATCCTGTGCTGTTGTTGCACTGTTGTCTGTACATGCTTTCTCCCACTTGGGATTTGAGCAGTTCCCAGGATTAGGGAGACACTATGTTTTCTAAATAGCTAGGTTGCTAGCAGTGCTGATCTTGCTGGAGCCAGTTGTCTGTTAGTTCTGAGGTCCACATGGACCTATTTTGAGTCATAAGCTGCCAAAATCATCATTATTTTTTATGTAGGACCAGTGCAATGCACTGAACTCAGTGAGTTTGCTCCCAGCTCAGTGCATGTGCAGCTACTGTTGTCCCTGCAGTTTCAAAGCCTTTGCCAAACTGTTTGAAATAGTGCCTGAAGTGCCACTACTAGAGTTCTTGATTTGCTGGGTGTTAGGTCTGGGGGCTGCCTGAACTTATTTTGTGTGGAACCTCTGGGATGTTACTGAACAAGAAATTATTTCACTCACAGCTTAGTGCATGCATAGTCCTGTCCCATAGCCTTTGCCTCCCTATACAAAATGGTGCCAGATTTGGCTCTACTGGGGTTCTGGGATGTGAAATCCACCCTGTTCCTGCATGGCCTGTTTGGTGCTGCTCTGTTACTGCTTCTGGTCAAACCAAACAAACCAGCAGGATAGAAAACTCTTTACCTGGGTTTAACTCCTGAGTTCCCATTGAACTCCCCTTCCCACCATGTTTCTGGTTTAGTTCAGGTCTCCAGTGGAGTTCATATCACTGCTCACTGAATACCACTAGGGTCTCCGATTACTGCAACACCACACCATTATCTCCGTGGTTTTCCTGTGTGCATCGATTTCTAGGTGCCCTTCTGCCATTGGTCTATCCTATCTTATTTGCTGGAATGTTCCCTCTCTGGTTCATACTATCTAATGTTTTTCCATCTGTTTAAATATGTCCTTACTATATTCTGTCATCTTGATTCAAGTTTCCATAAAAGATGAAGAATTCTTTTTTATTATAAACTTTTTTCTGAAGAACCATTCATTTTTAAAGTTATTAAAGAGCATAAAAACTCTGTATTCTTTAAAATAAAATCCTGAAACTTCTGCAGTTACTTCTTATTTGACATCACAGCATCTTATTCATGTAATCATATATTTTGTCTAGAAAATAGAGCATGGTTTTATGAGAATGAGTCCATGTGTCAGTTCAGTGAGGATACATCCTCTTACTCAAAAATCACACAAGTGTGTTTTTTTCCCAATACATGCACCCTAAGCAAAGCATACAGATGCATAGGTGCAAGAACAGGTAGAGTGAGTGCTAACAGGGTGTGCAATATTACAAAACATCTTGAAGTGGTGACCTAGCCCCTTTCTCTCTGTTTCTCTCTGTGTGTGTCTCTGTGTGTTCCCATTGTTTGCATTAGTCACTCTGTATTACAAATAAATAATTAGCTTCTTTTAAAAAGATGACAATTATCAACACAGCTATAAGTCAAAACTAAAGAAAATCAGCACCTTATTTTTTAAAAAAAATAGAGATAATTGCGTATACATTTATATGTCTAAGTATTTTATTTCTGCTTATTTTGCTTAACCTTTGTAAAAGAGTAAAAGAACCGCTGAACACATTTTATTGGATAAATATTTTGTTTTTATTTGAAAGGCAGTGTTTCAGACAGAGGGAGAGGCAGTTATGGGAGAGAGAGAGATATGGAGGGAGACAAGGAGAGAGAGAGCTTTTCCAACTGTTGATTTACTTTCAACTGGCTGCACATCAGGGGCTGGGCTCAGATTGTGCTAGGATTCAAGAACTCTCTCTGTGTCTCCCACTTGGGTGACAGGGGCCAGCAAAATTGTGCCATCTTTCACTGCCTCCATAGGCATACTTGCAGTGAGGTAGATTAGATGTGGAGCACCTGGAACAAGGCGACCAGAATTCACGAGGTATGACAGCATATCAGGTGGCAATTCAACCTGCTGGTCACAATGTCAGCCACCCTACTTTTTAATACATTCCTTGTACAAATTTTGAAAGCATTTTCCTTTTGTTCTAGTCTTATGGGAGTATAATTGGTAAACATAGTTGTTTATAGTTTAGCTGTAAGATGTTGTAATTTGATACATATCTGTACCAAATTGATCACAACAGTCAAAACAATCATCACCTCAAAAATCTTTTCTGTTTATGCACTGAGAACACTTAGGATGCACTTTCCTAGTTAATTTTAAACATGCAATGCAACATCAACTGCAACCATCATACAGTACTTTAGACCTCACCAAATTACTCACCTTATAACTGTTTATAACCTTCACTAAAATGTCCCTACCCCCAACACCTGGCATTTACTGTTTTCTTCATTGTTTCTGTAACTTTAACTATTGTTATATTCTACATGTAGCTAATAATTAGAAAATAATACAACATTCCTTTTTCTCTGGCTTATTATACTCTATCTACTAACTTATCCATTTTGTTGAAATGACAATGTGGACTACTATTTAAAGGCTGAATTGTATGTGTGTGTATATGTATATCTTGAGTGTTGCAGATAATGTTGCAGTGTGTTTGATATTGGAGGCATATCTTCAATAAACTAATATTATTACCTCCAGATATGTATCCAGAAATGTGATTTCCTAGATAATACTATATTTTTAAATTTTTGAAGAATAGGCATAAAGGTTTTCATTATGGGTATGTTAGTTTATATTTTTATCAATAGTATGTGAGATTTCCTCCTCTCTATATCCTATCCATGTTTTATCTCTTAAAAATATAATATTGGGCCCTGAGTGGTAGCTTAGTAGCTAAAGATCCTTGCATGTACTCAGATCCCATTTGGGTGTTGGTTTGTGTCCTGGCTGCTCCATTTCCCATCCAGCTCCTTGTTTCTGTCCTGAAAAAGCAGTGGAGGATGGTCCAAAGTCTTCAGACCCTGCATCCATGTGTGAAATCCAGAATAAGCTCCTGGCTTCTTGGATCAGTTCAGCTCCTGGAGTTGCAGCTACTTGGGGAGTGAACCAGGAGATGAAAGATCCTTCTAACTCTCCTTCTCTATGTAAATCAGATTTCCAATAAAAATGAATAAGTTTTAAACAACAAAGCAAAATATCTGTAGTGTTGGGTCTGGATTTCAATCTGATTGTTTTGGATTTCACTTCCCTGATTATTAGTGATGTTGACCAAATATTCACATAATTGTTTACCATTTGTATATCTTTTCCATGAAAATTTATCACTTTAAAAATATTATTTAAGCTTTAATTTACAAATTATAATTTCACATATTTATAAAACTTTGTATCACGTTTAAATACATACATATGTATATAGCATAATGACCATATAAATATAATTAGCATAAACATCACCTAAAAATGTATAATGTTTTTCTGTCGGGAACATTTAAATTCCTTTTTAACAGCCATTTCAAAGTATATAATTGAATGCTGTCAGTCATTTGCTAGATTATTTAAAATTACTCTTCCTTTCCATTTACGCCCCAGGAAACATTGACAAATAACTTCCATCATCCAGAGCCTCAATCTTTCTAAGCTTTCATAATTACTATTTTTCAAATCTTTACTTATGGTTTACTTGAAAGGCCAAGTCTAGGAAAGAAAAGAAAGCTGGTGAAAGTGATCTTCAATATGCTGACTCACTCAAATTACATATGTGGCTTGGGATGGGCTAAGATAAAACCAGGAGCCTGAAGCTCCATCCTTATTTCCCATGTGGATTTCAGAGCCATAGTTACTTGGGCACATCTTCTGCTGCTTTCCCAGGTGCATTCATCTTCGGTTTTACTTCCCAAATAGCCACAACGGCTGTGGCTGGACCAGTGTGAGGCTAGGAACCTGGATCTTCCTTTGAATCACCCACATGGTTAACAGGGATTCCCACACTTGGAACACGTCCTATGCCCCGCTACCTTCTCATGTGCATTAGCAGGAAGCTGAATTAGAACAAATGCAGGTAGAATTCAAATGGAACCCATATGGGATGGTGGTATGAAAACTATTTAACTTGCTGTGCCACGGCAATGGCGCCCATGTATTGTTTTTCTAATTCTATTGCTAATGGCTAAACTTTCTTAAAATGTCTTATTCTGATATATCTGCTGGTACATCTGGTTACTTTTGGAAGCACTGTTTTCATTTCCTGGTATTGTTATCTTACATTAGTTTCTGCACATCATATATTTCAATCTTTACAGGTTTGTTTCAGCAGAGAAAGATAGTCTCCATCAGTCCAGACTGAGGTTATGGATTGGCCAGTTACTGGAGTCTGCAGATGTATCTACTGGGATTACTAGATGGTCAAATGGTTAAATGGAACACAGTCTGTCCAATGAAGTCATGCAAAGTTACTTGATGAGGTTCTTGATTGAGTTCCCTGCCTTTGCTCCCTGGCAGAGTTTATTCAGTAGCTGAGCTTCCTAGTTAGCTCTAGTCTTAGCCTGTAGTTGGATAGGGATACAGATTGGTATCCACAATACATTAAGACTAACAGAGGTGATCTATTTTGAGTGGGGTGACTAGATTATGTCTTTCATATTGAAAAGGCCACAGGTTGTGTGCCAAGGTTAAAAGAGGTTATTGGTTTTGCTCCATGGCCAGATAACATTTCTGGGTACATCTTGATATGATAAAGAACTATTATTTCTATTCTTTGTTCGGAAAGGGCATAAGCTTAGCTGTACAGCTCATCAAACTATATGTAAAACACGACCACTACCAAGGATGTGGTACCACCAGCAGGTTGAGTTTGCTGGTGTCAATGAACCCCTCCTCCCATATTTCTGTTGAACCAAAGTTGTCCAGTTCCACTGATTTCCCACACTCCTCCTTAGAACTGTCCTGAGATTCTAGGAAGCTAAATGTCTGCCTCAGACACCTTGCTCCCCACTGAAGGAACAATATAATCAGAGGATCCCTTTTGTGATGATGTGATGACCTCAACGTGTCACAGTCAAATCGCTACCTCTGCCCATTTCACATGAATTATATGCTCAGAGGGAATGCTTTAGACTCACCCATACATTCTGAGATTTTTTGCAAACATATCTGTAAGTAGTTGCTAATTTCTATTAGGATGACTACAGCTTGGTACCTCCTTTCCATCTTCTGGTTGATCTGACACCTAAAAACTAAAAGCAATGTCCCTCCACACAAAACAAACAACTTACATTACTAACCGAAAAATCAAAGGCCCACTTACTGAGTTGAGAAATTTAGTCATTTAACGTTCCTATAAGGGACTTTCTTGGCATTTCCTAAACCCATATTTTTAGATTTTGAGAAATTTTATGAGAATCTATTTGTGAAACATGTTATCCTTTGTAAATTCATCTCTAAAGTGTTTCAACATTGTATTGCTATTTTCATTTCAATACATTTCATTTGGTGCTTTTCCCATATGAATAAATTTTCCATGGTGATAAAAATTTACTATCGAAGCATCCACAAATTCAATGGAATATTTTAATGAATAATTCAATAAATATGCAAATAAAGGACCCATTTATAAGTGCAATAATGTGTTTTACAAATTAGGCAAAGTCAATATTCCAAACTCATTCAGTTGTGAAAGAAACATTTTCTTATTTGTTCCCCATGCTTAACTAGACAGGGAAAGACCATAGAATTGTTCAAAGTAATTATTCATTGCATTGGATCTCAAAATAACCTTCAGTAATATATTAAAGCATTGTAAAATATGTGTAAGTATATCTGTTGACATCTTAAGAAATTTCAAAGAGCAATTTAAAGTGTTTTAAAGCCTACACAGAAAGCATGATCATCCTTTACCATTGTGTTATTAGAAGGGTGCTCACATTTTATAGCAAAGCAAAGGAAGCTGGACCTGTCACCATGGCTCAGCGCTGAAAGCCCTTGTCCTGCAAGCATTGAAATCCCGTATGGGCACCAGTTCGTATCCTGGCTGCTCTGCTTCCAATCCAGCTCCCTGCTTGAGGCCTGGAAAAGCAGTAGAGGATGGCCCAAACCCTTGGAAACCTGCACCTGTGTGGAGGACCTGAAAGAAGTATCTGCCTGCTGGTGTTAGATCAGCTTAGCTGTGGCCATTGCGGCCTCTTGGACAGTGAATCAACAGACACGAGATCTTTCTGTTTCTTCTTCTCTCCATAAATCTGCTTTTGCATTAAAAAGGGAAGTTTTAGCATTATGTTTTGCTATGGCATATTTGATTAAGGAATATGTGCGCTGACTTCTAGTCAAGGTTAAAATCTGGGATAGACTAAATATGAACGTATAAGCACTAGCAGCTTGTTTAGCACTCACCTCTTACTATGCACAGTGAGACCTTAGATCATTTAGAGTTCTGTTCTGTAGGGCACAAGCATTTCTAAATTTATCATCTTAAATTTTTCTATCATATATAATTGTTTTCAGATTATAATTTTCATTGTCTGTATGGTTTTAGGATGTGGTTAGGTGTCTTTGTAAAGTAAATGGTTAAAGATGCCAATAAGTAGCTTTTTTTCAGAGTCAGATTTTATAACATTTATTATTTTTTCCTGTCCAAGACTCCAAGCATATCAATCTTATTATGTGCTCACAAGGAATCATCTGTCATACATTTCTGCACCCTTCAACATATGACTGAACTGCACATGCATGCACACACAGAACAATGTATATACATATATATACATACAATTTTTTAAAAGATTTATTCATTTTATTACAGCCAGATATACACAGAGGAGGAGAGGCAGAGAGGAAGATCTTCCGTCCGATGATTCACTCCCCAAGTAAGCCACAACGGGCCGGTGCGCGCCAATCCGATGCCGGGAACCAGGAACCTCTTCCGGATCTCCCACGCAGGTACAGGGTCCCAATGCATTGGGCCGTCCTCAACTGCTTTCCCAGGCCACAAGCAGGGAGCTGGATGGGAAGTGGAGCTGCCGGGATTAGAACCGGCGCCCATATGGGATCCTGGGGCTTTCAAGGCGAGGACTTTTAGCCGCTAGGCCACTGCGCAGGGCCTATACATACACTTTCACACAAGAAATAAGCAATCTAGTCCCCTATACCCTGCAATGTGTTATTATAAGCAAGAACAGTGCACAGCAGACAGCCATGACCATATGCAAGGCCAGAACCTGAGTTTAGTCCCCAAACCTGACTCATTTCATGCCTATATTCTTTAATGTCATCCCTGAGCAATCTACAGGTCCACATTCATAATTACTTAATTTTCTGGTATGATGCTAGTGCATACCATGACAGACAGCTTTTTAGATGACACTTAATTGAAATACATGTGCTCATATGATCTCTTTTTATTAAAGCAGGCAAAAATTTTTCATTTCCTCTAGCCAATAGAACATTGCCAAAAGTGATGGTAATAGCTGCTTCTGTGGTTTAATTATGTTTCATGTGAATCTATTTTAGCAGATTAGTATACGATATTTTCTTGCTCACTTTGAAGATGTGAATTACCTGATTTGTGAACATCTCTTGGCCGTGGCTTAAGCATATAACTAAATAACTAAGACAGAATCCAAGCTACCAGCCAGTAAAACAATGATACTTCAGTCATGCAATATATAACAGTTAAAATTTTCCACAACCACATTAGCTCTATAAAAAGGTAGTTCCATTGACAACTAAGTTTTATCCTTGTTAGAGCTTGAGTAACAGAACATCAGAGTACAGCGTTTTACCATGCATGCATGGCCTCTCAAACCGTGAAAATTCTCAGATAATAATCCCATGTAATTTGAAAGAATTTTGTGTAATCTTGTTATTTTCCAGGCAAGCAATACGCATTGCCAAAGACATTATGGACTAACATCCACACCGATATCCACATGTAAACAATGCTTGTCAAACCACGTATGCTGGCCTGAACGTTGTGTATATTTTGTAGGTAAATATATCTTCGAATAAGACATGTGCCTCTGCCGAGATCCTAACCTATACACAAGCTGAGATGTGTCAAGGATTAAACCTTGCACCGTATGTATTATGTTTGAACACAGGCATTCAGATGATTACCATACACATGTAAAACTCAAAATAATGCTTCTAAATTCCTATTCACTAGATAATATATTCAGATAGTCAGGATTCCATGAATAATATTTTGATATGCCCAGAAAGACCTAGGTAAATGCTCAATTTATGCCTAATCAGCAATCAGTATTGAGAAACCTTCATTAATCCCATTTTTGTAGTCTAGCTATTCATGCCCAAACACTACACACATACTCATACTACATCATTTAATAAAACAGGTCAGACAGCAAAACACATACCAATTTATGCAATTTGATACCTTGAATTAGGTATACAAATAGCTGAACATTTTGAATTAGGTCTGTAGGACCCAAGAGATAACTGGTGAATATAGGAGAACTTTAAACAGAAATGAGTAGTAAATGACACAGTTGTTGAGAAAACATGAACATGTGTCTCTTGATCTTTTCATAGTACTTCCATCTATGGATCTGAAACTGTACTTAGGGGAAAAGGTTTACCAAGAGCCAATCAAAAGATAAAGTTTCCATCATATACTACATTCACAAAGACATTGGAATGAAACTGGATCAGAATCAGAAGAGCCAGGACTTGAACTTACGCTGATATGGGATGTTGGTTCCAAGCAGCAACTTAGCCCACTGCACCAAAATACTTACCCTTGTAGGTCGCTTTATGAAATTGTTTTATTTCCAATTAACTTGCTTCAATTTAAAGCTTTATTTTTATTGGAAAGTCAAAAAAATAGAGAGGAGAAAATACAGGGAGGAAGATCTTCTATCCGATGATTCACTCCCTAAGTGGCTGCAACAGCCAGAGCTGAGCTGATCCAAAGCCAGGACCCTGGAGCCTCTGCTGGAACTCCCACACAGGTGCGGGGTCCCAAGGCATTGGGCCATCCTCCATTGCTTTCCAGGCCACAGACAATGAGCTGGATAGAAAGCTTGACCGCTGCGACACGAACCAGTACCCAGATGGGATCCCCGTGTGTGCGAAGTGAGGACTTTAGCTAGTAGGTCCAACTTGCTAAAATTTTAGTAAAACACTCTTGATAAAATGGGTAACTGAGATATAAATGTATTTAGTGATTTTATGGGGTTAACAAAGGGTGATTACAGTGATCAAGGTGGTGATTAAAAGGAATAGCTGTAGAATTTCAGCGCTGGGCTTCCCACCATTCTCTAAAACATTCTGTTTCATTTTCTCAAACTTACGTTTAACTTTCCAATGAACATGTGCTTTGCTGTGTTGCCATCTTTAGTGTCAAATATCACATTTGGCACTAAACTAGATGGTATACACATAATCTAAAGATACTGTTTTATAATATTTCATAATATTTTTATTTTGAAAGAATTTTAAACTTATGCAGATGATATAGTAATCATACCAAAAGATTCTAGAGTCCAGCTTGAGTTCCCTATATCAATTCAATAATGCACTCTATTACCTAATCAATATTATACCCAGTTGTGTCATCACTTGGGATTTTTTCAATGCAGAATAGTTTATTTTTTCTGTGACTTTGAAACTTTTATATATTGTCATCTGCTTATGTTGTAGAATTATTCTCAATTAAGTTTTGACATTTTCCTACTGTTCAATTTATGTATTTGGCAGAAATATCACAGAAGTGATATTGTGTCTTCATTGGATCTTATCAGAAAGTTGAAACAATGAAAATGCATTGTCTCATTGATGACAACTTTTATCAATTGAGTAATATCAGATAAACATCCCCAAATTGTAGAAAAATATGATAACAGATAAAATGATTTATGCTTCTGTTCCACTTTGGTACAGTTTTCTTTGTTCATCAGGTTCTGAATGGCGCATTCCAAAGCATGCTTTGCATAAACTGGTGAAACATCTTTCCCTAACTCAGTCTTCAGAAAAAGAGTAAAAAATTGTATCTAAAAATATTCAACAGATGCAGCACATAGAGCTAAGACAGATTTTGTAATATTCTACTCCTTAAATACATATTTTAATCTAAAATTAATTAGTAGGAAACAATGCAAATATCACTTGAGTGGTAGTTTTTGTTTTCATTTTGTGTCTCTGTCCGCATGCATCTTTGTACACATGTGTGATTAGCTTTGTTTGTACCCAGTTCAAGTTGTTAAATGAATTATGACCTCCTATTTATATGAGAAAATGTGCACAGTAGACAGTAGTGCTTATTAGACTTAAGTCTTACGATTTTTACAGTGGGCGCATTTTCTGTTTCATAGCAGGTCATTACAGTCTTAGATGCAACCCTACCTGGGGATGAAAGAAACTGGGTTAATGGCTCGGAAACCACTGAGCACATTCATCTGTGAGATAGTCATGTGGGTCATACCTGTGATACTTTGTTGTCTTTGGTTGGCTTCACAGAAAGGCTGGCCTCTGTTTTCCCTCTAAAAGCTGTATTGGTTTAAGCTCATGTTCCATGTGTGTACAGATGCCTTTAGAGCATCTCTGTATGCTATAGTGATTATGTTCACTGACTACACTGCTGCAGTTCTGATCCTGCCTCTGCAACAAGCTGTGAGTAACTAACAGTGAGTTACCATGTGCAAGTTAATCAAGTTCTTGTGACTTACTCTCCTCATATGCTAAAGAGGTAATTATAGTATCTTCATTACTAAGATGATTATGGCAATCAAATTAGTTAAAAAACAGAATTTAGAAGAGTGCATAGCACTTGATAATCACTTTGAAAATACAGGGAGAAACAGTACTGTATGTTTTAGTGTACTTGGATAAGAATTAGAGAAGCTGACTGTGGAGTGTGAGTAGCTAGAGATTTGTGTCACTGAGTCAGGAGAAATGCTAGAGAATACATATTTTGGGGGGGGGGCGCTGGTCAGATGAGGAAAGAGGAAATCCTACCTAATATGATCACATCTGATAACGTGACACTGTGAATTGCAAGCAATGTAATAGAGCTGTAAGGAGTGTGTTTTGGAAAAACAGAGAACATTTACACTATTCTAAGGTGTTTACTGCACATAAGGTGAAATTCTGAATCTGAATCTTACGTTATATTTACTACTGTGACAACTGAAGTCTGAAAAAACCTAGATAACTGCAGATGACCTCAACAGAGCTATTTTGGTGGGAATGGAGGTGTCCAATTGAAGATCTGATCATGAAAAAAAATAAATTTATTCTAAGAGATTAAGAATTTAGGCAGAGACATATTGATACACTTATTAATGTGGTTGTTGGTGGTAAGGATGACTTGCATGTCAGGATGCAGGATGACCACTGGTCTAGACTTACATTCCTGGTCTCTGGGTTTCATATATCATCATAATGTTGCAGCCCTGAATTTTCTCTTTGGCTACCAAGGTGTGAATACTTGCCAAGGTGTGCACATTCACTCTGGTGAGCTCTTAGTAGGTAAACAGAGCTTTACCATTATGCAACCAGTCCTCTACTGTCTGCCATTCCAGATTGATGGAGGAATTCCATGCAGTTTGGGTGCCTGCTTCTACACATAGCAGAGAATGTTTTTCTCCATGCCAAGGTTTCAAATTGGCATCTCCATAAAACTAGACAAAGCAGCCCATTATCTAATTGATATCTGTAAATTACGGTGACTGGCTTAGTCAATGTTAATTAATGTATGTTGTGTGGAGCTGTTTATGTGGAAGATACTCAATTTTAGAAATGGAATATAATATGTAAAAATAGAGAATTTATTTTTCTTTACTAAAGAGGATAATCTGAACTTCCTATCCAAAGAGATTTCTCATGCACAATTTCTGAAACCAGACAATGAGACTCCACCAAGTTCCCTTTGCAAATAAAGGAAATGTACCATGACATTTTAAGATGAATGAGAGGTGACACATATTACAGCTGCATGTATCAGTTAGCACAAGCATGCATTATGCCTAGCAAGAGTCATTTCTGTTTGTTTCTATTTAATTACTCTTGACAATTATCAGTAAGATTTATGTTAACTCTCTTTACTAAAGTCAGCTATTTTTGATTCACTACCTAGCGGGAGCTTGGCATCGCAGTTGATTCACATAGTATATTATTTCAGAGAGAAGACATGAAGATTGAGACAACTGCGTCGGGTATGGTGTTTCTCCAAAAAAAGGCAGACAATTAGATGACTATTCTTTTGTCCCGTTCATGTTATCGTAGCTGTTTCTAGTTGAGAGGTCTGAACAATTTCATAGTCATGTCTCAGTGTCCATATTTACAAAAATTTCTTCCACAAAGCTATTAAAATTAAGCAAAAAAGGCATCACATTCATATAGAATTCCGTTAAATCCCTGCATTGCACCATCTATGAGAATGTCGCTAACACATATTGACTGCTTCCAAGTTTTTGTGTAGATGGAGTTATAAATCTGAGCTGTTGCCCCAGAAATTATGAACTGTTACAAACTTTGTGCATAAGAAAGATGATACTGGGAAATTAATTTGTAAATGATCACAGAGCTAAGAGATTGAGAAGTCAGTATTGAAAACCAGGAAGTAGGTCTAGCATGTATATTGCATATTATTAGTGCCTACCGCTCTAGATACTGAATGAATCACGTTAGTTCCTACCCTGAAGGAGTAAACTTGGTTTTTTTTTTTTTTAAGGAAAGCACATTAAATGAATACATTTTTGTTCTGTATCATGTCAACTAACTTTGAACTTTGAGCTAACTTTGAAGAGATAAATGACAGAGCTTTCAATTACCAAAAACCTCAATTAATTGTTAGGTTCTATTTAAATTACTACACTGATGCATTTTTTATTTTGTTCTTATGATTTCAGAGTCTTTTATAATTCAGACAATATTTAACTCACTAGAAATAATGTACAACACTGTAAAAGTTCTAATATACACTGTTGTATTCATCATGTTCCCTAATATTTGAAAGGGAACAGACTCTTGGTTTCTAATACCTTTATTGAGTTCAATCTACGTAAGATGAATTCATCCTTTTAAAGTGTACAATCTATTACTTTACAAAAGCATTTTAAGTATAGCTTAATTTTGCAAAACAATATTTGAAAGTCAGTAATACAAAGAGTTCCCAAACACCATCTGCCCCTTTCCCCCTTTTCATTTCTGATATTTGTTACATTTTATGAACCACACCCAGAATTCCACCATTTTATTCTCCAAACATGACACCCTTAGTAGCTTCTAGCAATCAATATTCTGTGTTCCAATTGAGTTTTTCAGTCGGCTATGAAATTAGATATTGTGATTTCTCCAGCTTGATTTTTCTTGCCCTCCTCCTTCTCTTTCTCCTCCTCCTCCTTCTTTACTATTTGCTATTGTCACGTTTCTGACTTTGGATTTTTATTTTACTATTATGTATTTATTTGATTATTGTATCATATCGTTCCATAAGCTTTCGGATCCCCCCAACCCCGCGCTCCCTAAATTTCCCTCATCCCCATTGATTTTCTCTATATTATTTGAAAGTAGAGATGCATACTGCATTTTATTTTCACATCTGGATATGATAGTCTCTATTGCACAGTTACTCTACATCTCCTAAAAGGAAAAAAATCTTAAAGCAAAATCAACAACAGGAAGAAAAGTAGAAACTTTGCATTAACATGAAGTTAAATAATATTCTACTGAATGACCAATGCTTCCCTGAGGAAATGAAAAAGGAAATCAAAAAACTTTTTGAAGAAAACAGTGCTACAGTATTATCTGTGTGTCACTGAATAAATTAATAAGGAAAAATAAAAACTTTGAAGAAATGAGAATAATGCTTAGTGCAATAGCCTAGCAGTTAAAGTCCTTGCCTTGAATGCACCAGGATCCCATATGGGTGCTGGTTCTAATCCCACCTGCTTCCCATCCAGCTCCCTGCTTGTGGCCTGGGAAAGCAGTAGAGGATGGCCCAAAGCCTTGGGATCCTGCACCCGTGTGTAAGACCTTTAAGAGACTCCTAGCTCCTGGCTGCGGATTGGCTCAGCTCTGGCCATTGTGGCCATTTGGGGAGTGAATCATCGGACAGAAGATCTTCTTCACTGTGTCTTCTCCTCCCTGTACATATCAGCTTTTACAATAAAAAATAAACACATTTTTAAAAAAGAAGGAAATGAGAATAAAGCAATCTTTATGCAAAGTATCAAATCGATAGCCCTTTCGAAACTGTTTTGGCAACAATCTATAGGTTTTGATATTTTTGTTCTTTCTTTCATTTCTTCAAAATAGTTTTTTTTTCCTCTTATTAAATTCTTCACCCACTCATAGATCTTACGGTAGCACCATCTACTCCAAGAAGAATTTTGGTCGTCTTTTTCATTTCTTCATTGACACATTGGTCATTTCATAGCATGTTGTTTAACTCCATATGTTATAAATATTTTTAATATTAATACAAAATGTGTACATATTTTTATTTCTGTTGATTGACAATATATTTACAGAATGTGTATGATTTTTAACTTTATTTCTGTTGTTGATTTTGTTTTATGGCTTTTAATTTCAGGGAATGTATAGTAACTGCATATTTAGACACACATATTTAGATGTGAGGATGCGATGCAGTATGCAGCTCTGCTTCCAAATGAAAGATGGACTCCCAGTGAGACTGCTGGATACATCCTGACAATAGGATGCTGGACTCTCTGCCATTATCCATATCTGTAATGTCAGGACACTCTTAAATAACAGAATGATGGGCTTATCACTGCCTTATGACTTTTTCTTCTGTTTCATTTAATCTATTATTGAAGCTTTTGACTGAATTTTTATTTTGCGCCATTGTGTCTTTCATTTCTAACAGCTCAGTTTGGTTTTGTTTCAGTGTTGCTATTTCCTGTGTGACATATTCCTTAAATTCCTTGAATTCCTGCATGCACTTCTTGTCATTGTTAAGCTTTATACCATTTTAAAAAGTATTTGTTCCCTATTCTCTTGATGTCTTCCTCAGTTAACTCGGAAATTGACAAAGGGTTTGCTCATTTACAGAGGCGGCTTAAGTAGTATCATTGTGCCACTGTTTCTTTTTTGCTCTTGGACATTGCTATTCTGGTTAGCAGATTCCTCTCCTTAGGACCAGTTTCTGAGCTGTATTGTCACTGCTTTATAGGTCAATTTTACTGATTGCATTTGGTGTCTGGCCAGCATACCACTCAACCAGAAGATTGGGCTTAAGAATGCTGAGCTGGGGATCCAAGCACTCCTAGGCGCAGGGACCACCGATTGATTATGGGAAGGTGTAAGGGAATGTGTGGGAAGGAGGACCTCTGAGTGAATATGTTGCAGGTGAGGAGTGAATTCTGAAGGATTTCCATTGACAAGGCCACAGTATTTGCAGGTAAGCAAGAGGGTTGAGACTGAGCAGTTTGGGAGGAGGAACTGGAAGAGCTTTAAGTGTCAGACTGATGCACCAACAGATATGTGATACTTAAGCTGCACTAAGTATCAGGGATCGCCAATGACCACCACTTACCAATGCACACAAAAGCTAGGGTTGGGGTCCTATCTAGCAGGACTAGATCACACCTAGTGAGAGTTGAAACAAAAACGGGTAATATCAGGCTGGGCCATAACACTAACCATCATGTCAGATAACCAAGTCTGGGGGCAGATTCTGTGGGAGATAGTGGACCCAACCTGGCGTAACCGTAAAATTTTGGTATTTGCTTAAGAGCTGTGTAGAGATAAGTTGAGCTAGACATAACAATGAAACCCTCGGGCATTCAAACGCAATGGAGTTGAGAACAGGCCGGGCTGGTCCAGGATGCAATATCCGCAGGTACACCCAATATTGGTGTATGGGGCAGGCTGGGCTACCATATCCACTAGCTAATATAAAGGCCAGGACAGAGGGGACAAACGATGCTGGGTAAGGGCCTAGTACCCACTGGCACTTGTAAAAACTGGATCTGGGAGTGGGCTTGTTAGGGGGACTTGTGAAACTCCCATGGTTGTCTGCAGCTTTTGCTGGTGAGCATGTGATTCAGGCTGGAGTGTTGATCAGGCCACGCAAGGTAGCTCCACTCCTCAACAAATGTGTGGTTTTATTCTGACAGGGGAGGATTGTGCAGGGCAGGGCCAAATCTTAGCACACTGGCGTCTGAAGGAGCCAGGATGGAGCATGGGTCATGTTAGACTATGTCATCATACCTCCCAGTTTTTATGAACCAGGAACGGGAGCAGAATGGACAGGGTTAGGCTGCAGCAAACACCACCACCAGCGAAAGTTGGGAATAGGGGAAGCTTGGCAGGCCAGGCTGCATCATCTATAGGCAAAGGCCAATGGGCAATGCTGATCTGGGTCAGAGTGAACACTGACGTGCACAAAATCTGTGTCTGGGAACAGGTCTGATTGGGGAACTAAAGGGATGTCCCGACTGGGTGGTAGTTCACATTTATAAGCACAAGAATGGAAGTGGAGGAGATGATCTGTGATGGACATGAATGCAATGTCCCTAGGCATGAGTGTGGACAGGGTCTAGAGTGTGCCAGACTGGCCTGGACTCCAGCACCCATTGGAGCTCATTAGATAGAGCAAGAGTGGATATAGGATGGGCTGGGCTACATGGGGCTCACACTGAACCATGCAAGAGCTGTGTTGGGGTGTGGGACAGCTGTGTTACAAGACTCAGTTCTGGGATCACTTTCCACAAGGTTTTTTGGGGATCACCCCAACTGAAGCACTGGACTCAGACCTCCAACCATTGGGAAAATCTCAGGATTTGTGGTCTGACTGTGGCATGCACTTCTCAGAACTAGGCCTTCTCACTGGATACCCAGATGCACATAGAAGATATGGCAGTGCATTGGGGCTTGCCAACTACATCTGGTATTAGTGCAGAGGTAGGAGGACAGGTCAAATTGGTCAACTAACCCAGCCAAGTATTGACAGCAATTATTTGGGCGAATGGAGTCTCTAAGGTGGACTATGTCAGCCAATGGACATTGGGATGATTTCCTCATCCTTGGATTGGTGAGATCGACAGTACTTCAGAACTACTGAAACCATGTAAGCAGAACCCTGCGAGCATTGCCCACACAGGGCATGCTGTGATAACACTGGATGGTCATTTCCCATCCCCAGGTGATGAGGCAGATGGGAGACTGGGTGCAGCTTCTCCCCTTCTCTCCCCTCTTCCCCAAAACGCAAGAGGAGGAAAAAAATTGAAAGAAAAATATCATCCATTTTCCCCTCATTCTCAGCCCTTTTCATCCTGATCAACTATGTAAAAATCATAAAAACACATTTAAAAAGAGATATCTGTTCTATTATGTTTGTTGTAGCATTACTCAAATAGGTAAAAAAAACTAAATGTCCATTATTAAATTACCAGGTAAACAAATTGTGAAATTTATATCATATATTGCAGTTATCAGTCTACATTTTTATAAAGTAGGAAATTCAATCTAGAGGAAATGAAATATCTTATGTGAAATAAACCAAAAGGAAAAAAAACTATCTTTTCTCTGATGTGGAGAAATTTGAAAACAAGAAATTTGAATGCACAGAAAAGGAGAGCAGAACTCTGTCTCTCCTCGTCTCTGTATACCCGCCTTTCCAATCACAATAAAGAAAAAGAAAGAAAAGGAGGGCAGAAGAGTGATTACTAGAAGCAGTGGTGTCATAGGAACGAAGCTCTAGGGCAAAGCGTGTAAGGTTAGAGTCAGCGCTGACAAACAATTCTGCAGTTCTAAAGGATTATATGAGGTTTATAGTTAATAATATTGTGCTGTATGTTAAAATTTTCCAACAAATAGGTTTTGGGTATTCTTTTCACTCACTCTATCTCTATGTCTCTCTCTCTCTCTCTTTCACACACACACAGCAGAAATAACTATATGAAACTATGGCCTTATTAAAAGATAAGGTGATTTTGATACAAATTTTTTGAAACCTGTGCTTAGATTTTTTTCATGATATATTTCTTCTGTGAGGTTTTCGAATTTGACACCAAATTCATGTGAGGTTTTTTTTTTTCTTTTTTTCTTTCTTTCTTTCTTTTTTTTTTTTTTTTGGTAGTTGTGTTTTGAAATACAGGGTGAGAAATAGTCATTAATTCCATCACCTCCCAAAGACATAAACAGCCTGAGTCAGTAACCAGGAACTCAATTCCTGTTTCTGCAAGCTGCACGTGAGCAGAAATGCTAGAATCAGAAGCATGGATGGCACTTAAACTCAGGTCATCAGAAATGGATTGCAGTGTGTGTTGGTGTGCCAAACTACCACTCCATAATTTCATTTAGTGGAATCTTTGTGAGAATATCGTTAATTACTTTCTTATAATAAAACACATTGTTATGGAGCTTAAATGTATAAAATTAAACTAAAGATATAGGGCTTAAAGTTATACACTGCTGTGATAGGCCTTAGGGAGCTTAGTCAATCTGTTCAAGTCATCTGGATAACAATGCTTCTACCCTATTTTTCATTTCTCACCCTTTTCAAATTTTAGGCCATTATTCCTCGTTTGATCCTAAGTCATCAATGGAAGTACAAAAAGTACAGCAGATTTTGAAGGTTCAATATAAACTCAGTCAAGAGTTTTAACTGGGGTAATAATTTCTTACTCAGTAAGAAACTGAGTAGTAATGAATATTTTTCAATTTTTCCTAGTGTCTAAGAATACGTTCAGAAGCTTTAAATTTCATTTAAATTACTTTCTTTAATTTTATTTCCAATGAAAATATTAGTGAACCACTAAAATGTGGCATATGACAAAATGATTAACGCTCTTTACACTGTTTATTAACTCTATATTTTCCTTTTTAAACTTGATAAATAAGTATTTTTTCAGCACCTACTAAGTGCCAAACAGAAAGAATGTAGACATAATCTTATTTTCTGGTAAGCTATGTAAAAATGCAGAGAAAACGGTAATATTGGATATTGGCAAATATTTAGAAACCAAGTGCACACAGGAGTCCCTGCAGGTGAAATTGAGAAGGTGAAATGATGGAAGCTGTCATGTCACGGATTGGAAGATGCTTGTGAATAAGTACATAGGATATGTCAGCTTCATAGCTTTGTTATTCAACGGTCTTATGTAATGGAAAAAAATAATGAGGCCAGGAGCAAGATACAGCTTTCTTATTTACTCTAGTAAAGGCTGAGAAGAATGAACAGGATTGTCTCATTGAAGGAAGTTTTCAGAAAGAAGCTTACTGCCATCTTGATTCCCAGTGAGGGTCATGCCAGTTGACAGGTGCAGTTTGTAAGGCAGCATCTATAAGAAGCCATCTGTATGAAAGTCCAAAGAAACTTTCACTCCTCTTTTCAATTCCATCTGAACCCAGAGGTAGGTTAGATATTTTTGGAACATGCCACAGGCGGCCAGGCAGGTTGGGGATTGCATTCAAGCTCATCTCTGTTCTGAAATAATGAAAGAAACTCCAAGAAATTGTACCTGTCAAAGCTGTCAGGGAGTAAAAGCATGGGGATATCATTCTGACAGTTTTCAGCAGCCGTTCGCTGATCACCCATGTTACTATTGCACTGCATTTTTGTGGAAGTGATGAGATAGCAGTGAATTATATGTTTCAGAATTAACTCAAAAGGATCTCTCAGATGTATTTGTTGCATTTTGACAAGTTTGGAAAAGCTTATTCTATATCTCTGAAATGCTTATATTAGAGAGAGAGAGAGAAAGAGAGAGAGAGAGAGAGAAAGAGAGAGAGAGAGAAAGAGAGAGAGAGAGACGCATGAAAGCCTTCATATATTCGGAGATATAGAGAACAGGCGATATCATCAAACTCCTGTCTTGTTTCTTAGTTGTTTCCTGATGTGAGTTTTGCTCGCAACAGAAATGAGCATCCTGCATGCACGTGAAATTGGTATGCATTCTGTCTCTCTCATTCCCAACTGTGCTATTGGAACAACAAACTGAAACACATATTGTTAGCCAAAAATAAGAACCTGTATCCTGATAAGGGAAGGAGTCTTAGCACTAAAATGCATTGGGTATGTTTCTATGTTTGCTTACTTGGAGAGGTTTTTTGTTTTGTTTTGGTTTGGTTTGGTTTTTTCTTATTACTCTATCAGCTAAGTCACACATTTATTATTTACAAAAATATGCTTTTGATCATCTAATTCAGATATTTGTCTCGTGATATACGATTGAGTCAATATTCTCTTTTACTATTTTCATCTGATCTAGTGTTTAAGCTTTAAAATTTCAGTTGCCTGTATATATTGTAGCAAGATATAAATTTAGAGCAGGGTTAAAACACTACAAATGTCTTGGACTGTCATTACTTTCTTGAAAGGGAGTTAATTAAAGAACAGCTTTAGAAATCAATCAGTAACCTAAAGTGGGTTTAAGAGTATACTCTTTCACTTAACCAGCTATATAGTTCGATAATTCTCTAAGCTCCAGCTTTCTGTTTGAAAAAATAAAAGGATATATTGAAAACAAATACAAAATTTACATAATAAGAATATCCTACATAAGTTACAGGACTGTTTTTGGAGGGTCAAATAAGATACTATAATAAATAAATTGGGGATATGAAAATGATTATGATAAATGTGATGTATGGTGAAAGCATACATGAGTTAGTTGTATTATATTAAAATATACACAAGTTATAAATTGCATTTTAAACCTCTTGAGAACACAATTCATTGGCATTAAATACAATCCCACTTTTTACAAAATTCTCACTGCCAGTCATCATCACAATTTCTACATCACTTCAATTTTCAACTCGAACCTCTATATCAAACATTCAAGTCTTGCTTTCATTCAGCTGATGGTAAACTCTACTTTCTGCCTTCATGAATTTGAATTCTTTAGGTCCCTAGTACGACTGTTATCCTATAATATGGTGGCTTGTGTCATATGGCATATTTAATGTCTTATAATCCTTTTAACGTTCATCTATATTGTTACACACCACAGATTTTTATTCTTTTTAAGGCCCTTACATTTCTTCTTGTGTAGTTATCATGTTTTGTTTAATCTATTCATTCCTGGATGGACATTTGGGTTGTTTCCAATTTTTTTCTTATTGTGAATAATGCAACTGTGAATCTGAAAATGAAACTTCTTGATTTTGTTTTCATGTTTTTATTTTGTCTGATTGTGATCAGAGATGATGTTTCATATGTCACTGAAAATGAAATAGATCATACAGTTTTTGCCTGGAATGTTCTGTACATGTCTATTAGATTCCTTGATAGTGTAGTTTAATTCTGATGTTTCTTTGTTGATTATTTTACCTGGGATGATCCAACGATTGATTAAAATGGGTATTGACACACTCACTATAACAGCATTGTAGCTTAATCCTCTCTTAAATCCAACAATATTGGTTTTACAGCACTAGTTCAAATAAAAGATGAGTTTAGAGTTTTCTTTGTGGAATGGTGAATGTAAATAATTTTCATTTGGTGCAGAATGCTTTTTTAACTCCATGCATATATTTTCTCATTAAATGAATTTGATATGCTTTTGAAGATACCATATACATTTACAATTGTATACTGAATTGATTTCTTGATCATTGAATGTTGACGTTTCTTGTGCCTTTTAGAATGTTTGTTTAGATTCTGTTTTTTTTTTTTTTTTTTCTGGTATATGAATAGCTACAGATTGTATCCTAAACTACTGTTTTCTTTGTTGAAATTCTATCTGAATTATGGGTGATTGTTGACAGCATGATAGTCCCCTAGTATTATTGTATTGTAAAAATCTCCTCTGCTCTCCTTTAGTGTTCTTTTCTTTTATTTTTTCTCTGAGCCATGTGGCAACAGAAGGGGGGAGTTGAAAAAAGTGGAACTAAGCAAGCCTCACGTATTTCTGGCTTATTTTAGGTGAGGCCATTTCCCTTATGTCTACCAGCTGAATTGCTGCACTACTGCTAACACTATATATCTTCCATTTCCTCTAATAAATTACCCAGAGCAATCAAACCTCCCGCCTCCCTTTCCTCCTTTAATTGTTAAAACAACATAATTTTAAATTATTTTGTAGTCACAGGATGAATACACTGCTAAACATTTAATTGCTAAAAGTAGAGACAAGAAAAATGAAAAAAAATCATGAAATGTCACTTCCCTTTTTATCCCTTATTTTTTTTTTTTTTTTTTGCTGTTTGTTTTGGTTTGGTTTTCCTTTGGGGTTCAGTGTTAACTAACATATTTTAGAGACAAAATGTGCTGCTATTGTTTTAGGGACTGCCTTATTTCACTAAGTCTAATGATCTGTAGCTGAATTTATTTTGTTTTCAAAGATAAGATTATATTATTTCTGTGACTGAATAGTGTTCCATTGTGTATATATGCAACATTTTCAACTAGTCATTAGTGCATGAATTTTTTGGTTTGTCCATATCTTAATTATTGTGAAATAAACATGGAGATGCAAACAGCTCTTCATGTGCTGATCTAATTTCCTCTGGGTAAGTTCTTCGTTTTCATTTGTGAGAGAAACAATTTTATTTGTATAATATATGACTTGAAAGATTTCTCCTATTTATTAAATTATTAATTATTTTTGCTCAAATATGTTTCTGTTCTCTCTAGCAAAAAGTAGTAACTAGTGGAAAAATTCTACTCTCTGCATTATCTTAGCATTGACAGCAATTCTCTATCAAAATTTGCAACTTCTCAATTTGGACATAAAGTCATTACAAGATGTCTTTTATTTAATCTTGTAAAATGCTAGATTTATTTAAGAAAACATTACCTATTGTTTGCATATATATTTAGTTCTTAACTCAAACAATTTTAAATACCACTGTGAAATGTTGCCTTCTGTCATGTATTTTCCTTTCATATACTTTATTTGTATTTTGAATGACAATAATTATATTTTTTTCTGTAAAAAAACTGAATTTATATCACAAGAGGCAGTACACTACAGTCCTTGAAAGTGAGCTATTCTCTAAAATACAGCAAATGCAATCTTATAATTTTAATATTTCCCAAGCTATAATAAAGTTACATACACAACACTATTGTATCTATTGTGCAAAGCAGATGTAATAATTCATCCACACTTCAAATTATATCCAATATTTTTGGAAGTCATGCATACTGGCCTTCTAAATTTTAATCACTGCAATGAAGGCAGTTTAACTACTCAAGGTTTATGGTGTGTCTTGAGATGAGGTTGAGTGAGAATTCCAGTTCTCCAATTTGTAATTCAGGAAACGATGGGTTTGTATATTTGCCGTTATAAAACCGGATTAGAACCAGTGCCCATATGGGATTCCGGGGCATTCAAGGCGAGGACTTTAGCCACTAGGCCACGCCGCCGGGCCCAAAGACTTTTACCTTTTAGCTTATTTTTATTTATTTTTTTTATTCTTTACCTGTCCAGGAGTGTTGTTCAACCAGTCCTGGTTTCTATCTTTTGTTTAGTTACTCAAAGTCATCTTTGGACTTGGGTGACTTGCTATCTTTTCTTTCATGTGCGTCTGGGTTTGCTCTCTATTCTTGTGCAAAGCTTAGGAATTGAGGTGACCCCAGGTCTGCCACGTGCGCTCTCGATCTGGATCACAGGTCTATGTGATTTTTCTTGAGTCCAGGAATTGAGCTTAGCAGTCCAATTGGAAGCCTACTAAGACACTGGCTTAAACCTGGCTCTCATGTGTACCACTTGTTGCAAGTCAGGTTTAGTGTGTCCCCTGCACTAACAAATGTACATATCCATGGATACAGCTGCCTGGTTAGTCACACTGCCGTCCCAGTTTTCAGGAACATCAGCCATTGTGCAGCCCACCTTGCCTACACGCCAGACTCGAGGATACTGGTGGGTGCTTTGGCCATGTTGGGGTCATCTTGAAGAATCCCTAACTGGTGCCCTTGAAGAGCTCCTACTTGGTCTATCATAGTCCCAGCTTTCGACAGTGGATGCTCAGCCAAGCCAGCCCAGCCTGCTTCCAACCCTGTTCCTAGCTCTGATTCACATACGCACCAGTGGGAGCTGCAGTCTGGGAAGGGTGTCGCCAAAGATCCCCTACTAGGCCTGCTCCCAGCCTTTGCTCTTGAGTGTGCCAATTGATGCTGTATCCCAGCCTGACATGGCCCACTCCCACACCCAAAACTCACAGACTGGGTTCTGCAGTCCAGCCTGGCCCAGCCCACCACTATTATCAACGTTGTTGGTGGCTGCTGTGGCCTTACACAAATGAACCTACCCCCTGCCTCAGTCCTCACGCATGCTGGAAGGCACTATTGCCCCTTAGGATTGATCCCAAAATGCTCCTACAGGAATCATGCCCGAACATAGCTTTCTGCACCAACTGATGCTGCAACATAGCCTGACCCAGTTTGTCCCGAGTCCTGGATTCATGTGCATTCTTTAAATGCTTTGGCTGGACCCTGGGAAGCCCTCCAGATCCCCCCTTTGATACACCTCATCTCAACTCCGCCTATGACATGCAACTGCAGTAGTGTGGTCTGTGAAAGCCCCTAGAAGTCATCCCATACATGTCAAACAAGGCTCAAGTAGCTTCTATTCCAATTTACCCCCAGACCCATTCCCCAGAAAATGGCCCCATTCTCATGGCTCAGTCACGTCCTGTCCTGCCAGGTTGGTGCAGCTCACTCCAGCACCCACAGGAACTGGGTCTGAAAGTTTGTTCTTGCTTTTTGTTTTACATCTTGTATTGAAGTCTAATTCATTCACCATTCATTTGGGTTATGCTGTAATAAAAGTGTCCACCTTTATTCTATGTATACAGATATCTAGTATTCTTCACACCATTTATGAAGGATAATATCCATTCTCCACTGTGATTTTTTGTGATACACTTTTCAGGAATTGCTAAATGGGCTAATTTCTGAACACCTATTCTATTGCATTGGTCTGTGTGTCTGTCTATAGACCATTTATACACTGTTTTAATTGCTAAAGCTTTGTACTATAATTTAAAGTCAGAAATTATGAGACCTAGAATTTTGTTCCTATTTCTTAAGATTGCATTGTCTGCACAATGCCCTTTATAATTTTATAAGCATTTTAGGAATAATATTTCTGGCTGTAATAAAAGAAAGGTTTTTTTTAAGTTTTATTTTATTTTCATGATAAAGTCAGATATACAGAGAGGAGGAGAGACAGAGAGGAAGATCTTTTGTCCAATGGTTCACTCCCCAAGTGACTGCAATGGCTGGTGCTGCACCGATCAGAAGCCAGGAGCCACGAACTGCCTCTGAGTCTCCCATGCGGATGTAGGGTCCCAAGGCTTAGGGTTGTCCTTGACTACTTTCCCAGGCCACAAGCAGGGAGCTGGATGGGAAGTGGACCTGCTGGGATTAGAACCTCTGCCCATATGGGTTCCTGGCGTGTTGAAGGCAAGGACTTTAGCCGCTAGGCCATTGCACTGGGCCCCAGCTCATATATATATATATATATATATATATATATATATATATATATATATATATATATATATATAAAATAAGCTCTCAGTGATCTCATTCAGACCCATTCCCAGTCACCCAGCTCTTAGCAATG
This sequence comes from Ochotona princeps, assembly GCF_030435755.1. Taxonomy (NCBI): domain Eukaryota; kingdom Metazoa; phylum Chordata; class Mammalia; order Lagomorpha; family Ochotonidae; genus Ochotona; species Ochotona princeps. Next base: position 98,979,861 of record NC_080865.1, read on the forward strand.
TACATCCCTCCCCACCCCATGATTTTGGTGGCAGCAATGGCAGTGGGGTGGTCCCAGCTGGAGTATGCCCATGGTGGTGTTGCAGACGCTCTGTCCTCTTCCACCCAGATCTTTAAGAAAATAATAGAATAGGGAATTATGATAGTGTACTGGTATAGTTAGCACAGAGCTGACATCAACAAAGATGAAAATGCACTCCAGATATTGACTGCTTTTCTCCTGGTGGTGTAACACTTGTCTAGATGCAAGGCAACCTAGACAGTTGTCTAGAGCTGGGATTTCATAAATATTTTACCAAAGCTTTGCTTATATTTAAGGTTCAAATTGCAGAAATTGCAGTTTTAAAGAGGCAATTTAGTTAAATATGTACACAAACATTTATATTCTACCTTCAAGTTGTCTGACTGCAATTCTCATTTTTGCTTTTTGTCTTCCTGGTTTAGCACAAAGGACATAGTGTCCTTTGTTCAATGTCTTTTTCAGTTTAGTGTTAATCCTATCTCACAAATTTTTTATTGTGAGTATATGAGGATGTTTTATATATATATATGACATGTAAATGCTATCTAATTTTATTTCTATGTGGAAGTTGGAATTAAAGGCATTTTCCTCGTATTACTTCATTTTATGAATCTTCATCCTAAAAAAGGGATGTTGACACACATTGTCCCTAGAGTTATTTTCACTGGTTGATTGGTCGTGTATTACAGGACACATAAAATTTACTGTTTTTATAATTTTTCATAGTGTCTCATATACCAAGCCCTGTAAAACAGCACCGATTTTATTGCATATTGATTTTATTTTAATAAAAGGATTAATCACAGAAAATAATATTTTGTGGAAAATTACTTCTGCTCTGTGGATTAGCATTAAGAGATGTCTGTATTCCCTGAGATAAGAGTCAGTCAAGATCACTAAATCTGATAGACATAGTTTTCAGTACATATTGAAATGTGGGGAGAACCCAAGTATCTATGTAACTGTGTCACATAATACAATGTAATTACTGAAGTTAAATAATAAATAATTAAAAAAAAAAAGAAATGTAATCATGAAGTAAGTTTTTGGCTTGTACACCCTTATCACCCTTTTTATGATTTTCACTCAGCTTATGCTTAAAATACTACAGCTTAGTGCTTTTTAAAGTCATTTCAGAAAACCATTGGAAATTAGAAATGTTTTTTCTTGAGCCTATGTAATTTTCATGATTCCAGCTTCAACTTTCATTTGTCTTAATGAAAGTACTTGAGTTAGATGGAAATCATAGTTACTTAAAATAGGTGTTTTTCAGTCCTATGGTCTTAAGAATCATTGTTTTGTGTTATATAGTAAGCACCTTCGGTCTTAAGCTGTATAATAAAGTAGTGTATAAAGAAGTGATATGGGATGAGTTTTACATTAATGTAGTACGTAAATTTGTAACCAAGAGAATTATTTACATATTCCTGGTGTTTCCTTATAAAGTAAGTCTTTTGTGTAGATAAGTAATGCAATTGATTGAGAAATCATTATTTTAGGTGAAGTTACTTGGAGTACGCAGTGAAGATCATACTCTCTGTGGCTAATAAAAGTGCTATTCAGAGGAAAAAATGGTGGATGAAAGACCAGGGTTTCTAGTCTGGATCTACAAGCTGTTGCTGTATGGCTTTGTCATCCTTAAACAACTCTGTTACAATATGGAAATTAGAGGTAATAGCTATCTCTTGAAGTGCTTGTGAAGACTGAAGTAATCATGATTATTAAATGTTACTTAGTAAGAGAAATAGTCCTTTTGGCTTATTTTAAAATTTTTACCTTTAATATTTAAGATTAACAGTACCTATTAATACAGCATACATTTGTTTCTAATGCCGGCATAACTCACAAATGTTATATATTTCTGAAATTATTGGTCTTTGAGAAAGAGGCAGAATAGTTTAGATGACACCCTATGTTCAACAATTTATCCTAGAAATTGTGAACCTGGGCCCAGCTTGGTTTAAAACTCATTATAATTCTGGTGAAAATAATGATTTGTAGTTGCTTATTTTTAAAAGGATGTCCTAAACTGAGACTAGTTGAAAGTTGAATACATTTCCTCAATTATTTACATTGCAGTATCTCCCATATTTTAAATCAGAGATTTAATAATAACTGAATGAAGTCATTAGAGCTTTAGAGAAAATGAATATAGAAAGCATTCAATATTGTGGAGAAGTAATATATTTCACAATGTATTTAATTTATATTTAACAAAATGAACTTAGAAACTATTTTATCCTTTATAGTTTAACTTATTCCATTGATCCATAAATCATATCTTAGTGGATAATTTAACATACTTTTTGAAAAGATACATTTATTTGAAAGACAGAGTAACAGAGAGATATAGCAAGGAGAGAAAACTAAAGGAGAGAAACCCCCCACTCACTGTCTCACTCTCAAAGTGGTCACAACAGCCACTACTGGGCCAGGAAAAAGCCAGGAATCAGACTCCATCAAGGTTTTCCATTTAGCTGAAAAGGAGTCCAAACACTTGAATCATCTTTTATTGCCACCCAGGTACATTGAGAGGAATCTGGATCGACGATACACAGTTACTAGGACTCCAAGCAGGCACTTGGAAACAGGCAACCCAAGCAGTGGCACAGAGAACTGTTACAAAGCCTGCCCCAAAACTTGGCTTTTTTTGGGGGGGGGGGCAACTTAAAGATAATGAGGAGAATAAAAGTTACAGCCACCATGATGGTGATGTTTATAGTAACACTGGTGTTTTAAAGACCAACCATGTGCCATGTGCTTTTCCCATGGGTTTCAGTCACTGAGCTCCAAATCCTTCATTGCTATCTCTGATATATGTTCTTAATGACTTCATTATTCTCAAATATTGAATAACTTGATTAAAATCTTATAAATATTTCCTAATTAAGAAATCTGTGGTGTTTCATTAAAATATATTATAAATGCTCTTTGATTTCAAATAGAATTTGGTTAAAATCTTAGTTATATGATTATTAGTGTATGACCTTGGTCAAATTATTCCGTCTTTGTTAATAAATTCCTCCTCTGTATACTGATGATCAATAAACTATTAGGATTTATGTGAGGATTAAGTGACATACATAAGGTATGCAGCACGACTACAAGCACATTGTCAGTATTTAGCAAAAAGTTCTCTTAAGTTTCAAACATATTTCAACTTTGTAAAAAATATTTTTATTTGAAAGACAGATTTTCTATGTGTATGTGTGTGTGTGTGTAAGAGAGACAGAGAGAATCTTTTATTCATTGGTTGACTTTCCAAATGGAATGATTTCTAGAGCTGAGATAATTTGAAGCTAGGAGCCAGGAACTTTCTCTGAGTCTCCCAGATAGATGCAGGTTCCAAAGGGCCTCGGTTTTCTTCCACCACATTCCCAATCCATAAGTAGATAGCTGGATCAAAAGTGGAACAGCCAGGACACATACAAGTGTCTCTATGGGATGCTGGCTCTAGCAGGTGGAGTTTAGCTTGTTGAGCCACAGCATCATCCCCACACATTTCAACTTTAAAGTGCATAAATTGTATGTATTATTTGAATGCAAAAATATGAACTAATTAGTAGGTAGAATGATATTGACTGATGTGCTACATGAAAGAAGACAGACATTATCTAAGTATCAAGTACTGTTCTTAAAGTAATTCTTAAAGATCATTTATATAATGGTTAGAAATAATAATTACAATTCAATACCCTCTCATAAAAAACCCAGTAAATTGGAAATAGAGTGGAACATCTTCACCATAATAAAGGATATCTATAAAAGATCTGCAACTGACAACATTCTGAAAGGTGAGATACCAGGAGTTTTCCAACTAAGATTGGAAATAAGGCAAGGTTGTTACTCCTCATCAGTAGTTTTTAACTTTGTGCTAAAGTCCTTATTTTCTAATTAAACTAAAAATAACATAGAGGATATAATGATAAAAAATAGAGAAATGTAAATTTTCTACACAAGTTAAACTCTTAGAAATATAAATTTTTGAAAAGTCACAAAAAAATTTATGATGCTACAAAGGGATAACGGCAAGGCTTCAGGGGCTTCAAGACACAAGGATACTTTACAAGAGTCAATCATTTTCCTAAACGCTAGGAGTTAACAAGTGCAAATTGAAATGAAAACAGCACTTTACATTGGTGCCTCAATATAAGTAAAAGATTACTATGCACAAGATCTATTTTATAAATTCTGAAACACTGAGGAAATAAAAAATGAAGTAGATAAATGAAAAGCTATCCCATGTTCAACGAGTCAGAAAATTTAATATTGTTCAGATGTCAATTCTGCCCAAATTAGTCTACACATTCCAATATTCCATATTGGAATGCCTCTTAAATTCCTGGCCACTCCACCTCCACTACAACACTCTACTAATGCATGTTGGAATGCAACAGAGGATGTCTTAAGGTGTCCTGACCCTGGGTATGTTGGAGACGACGATCTAGCCCCTGCATCCCAACTTGTACTGGACCGGTCCATTACAGCCATTTGCGGAGTGAACCAGAAGGTATAGCTCCTTCTCTTTCCTGTCTTTGTCACTCTCTCTTTCATGTAAATAAGCTGAAAATGTTAGTCTACAGATTCAATAAACACCCAATAAAAATTGTACTGTGTTTTTTTAGGGAGATTAAAAAAGTGATACAGAAATGTCTATGGGTTAAACAAACACCTTGCATAATTGGTAATATAGTGAAAGTTACAACAAAATTAGAGAACTAATGCTGCTTTAGGATTTGTACAATGCTGTGACGATCAAAACAGTATATTATTGTCCAAAGAATCAAACAATTAATTAGTGGAATGAAATAGGGAGCCATTTAAGAAGTAGTTGACTGATGCCTGACAAAGGAGCAAAAGCAATGCACCAGAGAGAAAATAGTCTTTATAACAAAATGATGCTGTGATACCTGGGAATCGCATGCACAAAAGATCTATATATAGACTGTATGCTTTTTATAAAAGTTAACTGAAATTATTCATAAATCTGAATTTAAACCTCAGAGCTATAAAATGTCTAGAGAATAAGATTGAGAAAATCTACATGCCGCTGGGTTTGGCAGTTAGGTGGTGACATTTTAACTACAACACCAAGTACACAACTCAAGGATCCATTGATAATTGGAATGAAACTAAAACTTATTGCTCTGCAAAAGTCTATCTATCAAGAGCACGAAAAGGTAAAAAGTAGATTTGGAGAAAATTGTTGGAAAACAGATATGTGATAAAAGATTATTATTCAAAGTATGCAAAGTACATTTAATATGCAATAATTAAAAAACCTGATTTAAAAAATGAGAAACAAAATTTAACAGGTACCTTATGAAATAATATATGAAGAAGTCATAATATAAGCATGTTTTAAGATACTCAACAGTATGTGCCATTTGAGAGTTGCAAATTAAAACAGTCAGCTACCACATTACATACATTAGAATTGGCAAAATCAGAGACAATCTAAGTATCAAATACTGGTGAGGATGTGAAGCAATGGGGACCCTCACGCATGACTGGTGAGAATTCAGAGCATAAATGCTTCTTTGAAAAGCGATCTAAATTTCTTACAAAACCAAGCATGAGTTAACATGTTTTCCAGAAATGACACTCCTTATCAGTGGCTCCAATTGGTGGAATTTCTCTTAATTACCTTTAACAATTTTTCCTGATTGTAAAACTTGGCAATTATGAAGATTGTTTTTATAGCTGAATGCATACATAAGTTATGGTGAAAGCAGAAAATGAAGCCTTATTCATAATTTTAAAAAATGAAGAAAGTTAAGAATAAAAAGATGGGTGAGGCAAGCATTTGTTTGTTTTTTTTTTTAAAGATTTATTTTTATTACAAAGTCAGATATACAGAGAGGAAGATCTTCCATCCGATGATTCACTCCCCAAGTGAGCGTCCAATGATTCACTCCCCAAGTGAACCACAACGGCCGGTGCGTGCTGATCTGATGCCGGGAACCAGGAACCTCCTCCGGGTCTCCCACGCGGGTGCAGGGTCCCAAATCTTTGGGCCGTCCTCGACTGCTCTCCCAGGCCACAAGCAGGGAGCTGGATGGGAAGTGGAGCTGCCGGGATTAGAACCGGCGCCCATATGGGATCCCGGGGCTTTCAAGGTGAGGACTTTAGCCGCTAGGCCACGCCGCCAGGCCCAAGAGGCAAGCGTTTGTGGGTGCTGATTTGTGTCCTGACTACCCCGCTTCCCATAAAGCTCACTACCATTAACCTTCTAAAAGCAGCGGGAGATGGCTCAAGTATTTTGGCAATCTGGTGAATGAAACAGTGGATCAAGCAAATCTCTCTCTCTCTCTCTCTCTCTCTCTCTCTCTCTTTCTCTCTCTCTCGCCTTCAAAATAAATCAATACCTAAAAATAAAAACATGCTTTCAAAGGACATGGAATACACTTAAATGCATATTACTAAATGAGACAACAATGAAATGACTACAAAGTCTATAATTCCATCAAAAGTGGTGGCTTAAGGTGATATGCCACAGAACTTGTCCTCTGAATATTTTTTTTAAAGATTTATTTACTTTATTACAGCCAGATATACACAGAGGAGGAGAGACAGAGAGGAAGATCTTCCGTCCCATGATTCACTCCCCAAGAGCCGCAACGGGCCGATGCACGCTGATCTGAAGCCGGGAACCTGGAACTTCTTCCAGATCTCCCATGCGGGTGCAGGGTCCCAAGGCATTGGGCTGTCCTCAACTGCTTTCCCAGGCCACAAGCAGGGAGCTGGATGGGAAGTGGAGCTGCCGGGATTAGAACCTGCGCCCATATGGGATCCCGGGGCTTTCAAGGTGAGGACTTTAGCCGCTAGGCCACGCCGCCGGGCCCCCTCTGAATATTTTTGCATTGAGATCTTTTTTCAAAGTTATTTCAGTATTTAAATGTGTACTCCTAATGTTTATCTCCTGTTGTTACTATGTATATTTATTATTTGTCATAGGTTTTTTTGTTTGTTTAGGTCACTTGTTTATTGTTACTTCATCAGAGTGAGATGAATACTTATTTCCTTCCTGGTAATATAATTGTTATGTCTCTATTATTTGTTTTTAAATTTTTGCAATGAGAATGTATTTTATGTACTTTAAAAATGTTTCAAAAGTTTATCTTGGGAAGGAAAAGACAGCAATACAGACAGATAAATAAGTCTGGCTTTCCGGGCCCGGCGCAATAGCGTAGTGGTTAAGATCTTCACCTTGCATATGCTGGGATCCCATATGGTCGCCGGTTCTAATCCTGGCAGCTCCACTTCTCATCCAGCTCCTTGCTTGTGGCCTGGGAATACAGTTGAGGATGGCTCAAAGCCTTGGGACCCTGCAACGACGTGGGAGACCCGGAGGAAGCTCCTGGCTCTTGGCTTCTGATCAGCTCAGCTCCAGCCATTGTGGCCGCTTGGGGTGTAAACCATTGGACAGGAGATCTTCCTCTCTGTCTCTCCTCCTCTCTGTATATCTGGCTTCACAATAAAAATAAATAAATCTTAAAAAAAAATCTAGCTTTCATCTACTGGTTAGCTCCTCAAATGCCCACAATTTCCAGTGTGTTCAATTCAGCAATCATGAACTGAATTCAGGTCTCACAGGCGAGCTGAAGAAATTCAACTACTTGAGCCATTCCTTCTCCCTCCTACAGTAAGTGTTGCTAGGAAGCTGGATTTAGGAACTGGAAGTTGAATCCAGCTGCATAGCATGGGGCATGGGAATGTTCCCAGTATTGTAGCTGCTAGGCCAAATGTCTGTTTCAAAATGAAAGTTTGTATTTTTTTTAATTGTTCACTTTAAAAGTGATTATTCGGCCTGGCACAATAGCCTAGCAGCTCAAATCACCGCCTTGCATGCACTGGGATCCCATATGGGTGCCAGTTCTAATCCCAGCAGCTCCACTTCCCATCCAGCACCCTGCTTGTGGCCCGGGAAAGCAGTTGAGGATGGCCCAAAGCCTTACAACCCTGCACCTGCATGGGAGACTCGGAGGAAGCTCCTGGCTCCTGGCTTCAGACTGGCTCAGCTCCAGCCATTGTGGCCACTTGGGACATGAACCTGCAGATGGAAGGTCTTTCTTTTTGTCCTTCTCTCTGTAAATCTTACTTTCCAATATATTGGTCACTCAACGCCATGCCAATTAACTCCATAATGTTGTCAATTGTTGATGTTGTGTTGTGGCTTTTCATTGGAGGGGATGATACTCTGCCAGTTCTACTTTCAGACCAGGGATGGTCTCCCAGTGAAACTGTTGAACTTATCTGGACAATAAAATGTTGGACTCTATGCATGGTACATGCCTGCAATGAGGAAATCATGACTGAATATGAACTGTACTACTGTAGCAATGTGGAGGAATCCACCATCGGGGGAGGACACGGGGAGGTGTTGGGGGAATTCCAGAGCCTATGAAACTGTGTCATAAAATGAAATAAAAAAAAAACTCTTTAAAAAAATTACCAATTTCCCCCAGAAGATAGTAAACTGCAAATTCCTCCTCTAACCTTTAATAGTGCTTTGTGTATGTTGTTAGTTATTTACAAAAGTTGGAGAGTTCTAATCCATAGGATATTACGATATTATTACGATATTATTACGCACAGCTAATTCCCACAACCTGGTTCTTTACAGTGAGCTGAAACACACCAGACGCAACGAGGTATCTTAGGAGGTTTATTCCAACGGGGCAGGAACAGCAAGAAAGAGGGGGAGATAGAAGAGGGGGGTAAGAGAGGGATAAGAGCGGGATAAGAGCGGGGTAAGAGCAGGGTAAGAATGGGGTAAGAGCGGGAGGGATAAGAGAGCGAGCCGCACCTGAGGGGGCCTTTTTGTCTTGCAGGTGTAGGGGGTGGGGATTGGGAGGGATTGAGGGCAGGCCCCCAGGGGATTGGCACCTGCAGGTGAATGCCTAGGGATGATTGGCGAGTGGGCGGAGTTGGGGAGGGGGCTGGAAGATTGGGAGGTGGGATTCAGGTGGAAAGCCAGGTTACATCCGATTGGTGGATAGCTAGGCCGGCGCGAACTTCATGAGCTGAGAGGAAGAAGGAATGGCACGGTCCAGGGAAGGATATTGGAATAACTCCTTACATATGTAATTTGCCGTTAGTTCCTTCAGGAAGAGTTTTTAGTTTCCAGTATCCTCATTGATGTGCTGCTCTTCATTAGCCAGTATTTGGTTAGAGTTTATATGTGTTAAAAATGCCTCTATGTTTTTCCCTACCTCAGAAGACCCAGTCTCTGTCCCCTGTCTAAGGCAATAAAGCTGAGTCTTTCTGATTATTCTGTGGTCTCTGAATTGGAGCATGACTTTAAATTAAATAAAAGAAAAGGAAGGAAGGAACAAAAGAAAAGTGCATCTTATTTCCTGAGATTTGCTCCTTTAAAAAGTTGGAATACCTTCTGTTTCTCCCTGCTCCATGCACTCTCCTGTCTGGTAGACAACATGGTCCCTCTGTTATGCTCATGTTCTAATCACAGGGAACTGGATTGGGACAAAGGATATTTAAAAGTGCAAATGCAATTAAAGCTGGTAATCCGCTTCTTTGAGACAGGACGATTCTATGTGCTAACTAGATGAGCTGGGTGTAGCTACAGAAGTACTTGTAGGCGATAGAGGAAAGCAAAAAAAAAAAAAAAAAAAAAGGAACTGGAGAGAAGGATGCTTGAGAAGTACTTGACCAAACATTGTGGTCTTTGAATAGCAAAGGGAGCCTGCAGCCAAAGAATGTAGGTGGCCCTTACACACCTGAAGAGGCAAAAGAATACATTGTCCCTTTGGAATTTCTGTAAAGGAACATAGTTCTTCTGACATTTGATTTTGACCCTGTGGGATCTAATTTAGAATTCTAACTCCCCCCAAACAAGATAATGATAGTAATATCATATTTCTCATATTTTAAGCCTCATTTCCCAGTCTCTGTAATTATTAGCTTAGGAGGAAATAGTCTGATAAAACGCTTCTGAAAACTTAGGCTTTTAATGTGTGATTTTCAACATCATTTAAAAATTCTATAATATGTCAAATATTAGCAGCAATGCTTCTCATGTTCTCACATTTCTTTTATCCCTTTTATTACTGGATTAAGAAGGCAAATTCAATGACTGCGCAGTGCAGAAAAATAAATGCAGAATCTGGAGTCAGAAGTGCCAGAAGCTTTTCATTCTTTTGGATTTCTTTACCCTGAAAATGGAAAATGAACACTTCCACTATCTGACCTGTAAACGTAAGTTACACAATGCTGTAAATATGAAAGACATTAGTGATATGGCAAGTGTGTGCCTCATGACTTAAGTGAAGAATCAGCAACAACCAAATGTCACAAATGCAGTAACATAAATGAATTGGGAGAACTAATACAACATCTAAGTAGAGACATCATAGTTCATAGTGCAAAAAAAAAAAAAGTTTCCTCCAACTTAGTTTGACGTCCAAGCATAAGTCAACATTGTCTAACTAGGAATTAAATGACAAAACTATATCAATTACAAATATAGTTTCTATTAACCGGAAGGGCCAACACAATATTAGAATTCTCTAGGGAAATTTATCTTAATGCATGTATTAGTCTATGACGTACTCTTTGTAAAGATTGAAGAAGGCTTGTTGGTATAAAGTGTGCTTAGTCTTAAAGTCTGAAAACCAGAACTCCTCTCTCCGAGGGCTAGAAAAGATTCATGTCTTAGCTCAAAGTAATAGAGACCCGCTACCCATACCCCCTCCACCCTGCCACATACTTTCTGATTTGATAAGCCTCCTTAATAATGGTAAGGGTGAGTCTCCTTTATTCAGTGTGCTGGTTAATACATTAAGCTCTTCTGAAAATATTTTCACAGATGTTCTTAAAATAGCATTTGATCATCTATATGAGTACCTCTCATCCACTGAATTTGATATAAAAGATTAACCATCGTAAGTTTCTTGTCACAAATTCACTAGAAGATTTAAATATGTAGCACCTGAGATAGTTTGTCATTATTCCACTGTAGTAAGTTGTATGTGAGGTTCTTTTTTTTTTTTTAGATTTATTTACTATTATTGTAAAGTCAGATATACAGAGAGGAGGAGAGACAGAGAGGAAGATCTTCCATCTGCTGGTTCACTCCCCAAGAGGCAGCAGTGGCTGGAATGGAGCCAATCTGAAGGTAGGAGCCCAGAGCTTCATTCAGGTTTCCCATGCTGGTGCAAGGTTCCAAGGCTTTGGGCCATCCTAGACTGCTTTTCCAGACTGCAAGCAGGGAGCTGAATGGGAAGCAGAGCTGCCAGGATTATAGAACCTTCACCCAGGGCCTGGAACAGTAGCCTAGAGGCTAAAGTTCTTGCCTTGAACAAATTGGGATCCCATACGGGTGCTAGTTCTAATCCTGGTGGTCCTCCTGCCCATCCAGATCCCTGCTTGTGGCCTGGGAAAGCAGTCAAGAATGACCCAAAGCCTTGGGACCCTGCACCCATGTGGGAGATCCGGAAGAGGATCTGGGCTCCTGGCTTGGTTTTGGCTCAGCTCCATCTGTTGCGGTCACTTGAGAAAAAAAAAAAAAAGAACCAGTACCCGTATGGGATCCCAGCACATGCAAGGTGGGGACTTTGACCATTAGGCTACCACACTGGGCCTTTATGTGAAGTTCTTTTTCATGGTTGCAACATCATCCTGTTGGGCTTACAAGGTCTACTATACACAGGTTGACTGAAAAACTCTTGCATTTTCCACATGAATGTTCCTTGGTGACTTACCTTGTAGTTTGCTCTGAGCCTTCATGCTTGAGTTATTTAAATGTGAATTGGTTCTGGAGATATTAATCACTACTCATATCTTTTAGGAATTATTTATGTAAGTCAACCCCAGTATAAAATATGTTTAAGATTAATCTCTTGTCTGGGAAATACTGGGATCTTTTGCTGTGGTTTCCACTTGGATTTCCCCAATGTATCTCTCTCCCCATAATCCAAACCCTCATGTGGGGATTATTTGAAATACCAAAAACGTTTATTCTTATTACACACTTAAGCTAAATCAGTGATCTCTGGGCCCGCTGTTCTCAAGACCTTGGTCAGGACTCTGTTGGCTTGTGCCTTTAAGCTTCTTCTCTGCACAGGAACTACAATAATTTTGGAGTCTCTGGGAATGAATACAATTCAGAACTTGTGTCTAAAGGTTGTTATAATTTATGGTTATTCTAGATACACCCAGTCACTTCAGTAAATGACTAGGCCCTTTAGTGGCGTCTGTTTGCTCTTCTGTTGTGCAGTGTTTTCCTCTAGAGACAGCTATCTCTTCAGTTAGTGCATTCTCCTACTGGAAATTATCTGAGACCTTGGAAGTGAATGAGGATTTGTGACTTCTTCTTGGGGTGACATGTCTCAGCCTTATCCTAATTGTAGCTACTAAGCAGCATCCTTGGTCTCCAGCTTTGATTATCCCCCTAAGAACATTGATATCTACTGATCGCTACAGTTACCTACAGAGTAAATTTATTGGCTGTTCATACAACTTTATTATAATTGTGGAAAATGGGTGATTACCTGATGTAATATTAGCTCTAACTCTAGCTTTAAAAAAAATAACTTCTTCGGGATGGAAATACCATGTTGTCAGTACAGTCTTGGTGGCCTTTGTGAATGAAGTGTATTGTTGTTCCTAAGGCATTCTGATTCTGCTGTGAAACTTAGAGTGTTAGTATTTTTGTTCTAGGATGTTGACATCTCTAAAAGTGTTTATCTTCTATAATCTTCCAGTGAAACATATGCATGGATGTTTGGCTGATCATTGGCCATCAATCCAATGGCTTGTCCAGATTCACATTATGACTGCAGCACACTCTTTCAAAATTCAATCCCTGAAATTCTTTGTTGTGCATACAAGATATTGCTTGCAACTCTTTATTCTTTGCCAGTTCCAACTTGTCTACAGCTACATTAAATGAGGCTTAACACTAATTATAAGCCATGCAATGAAGAAACTAATGGGAAACTGATCTTAAAGGGGCATCAATTGCCTTGTGAGAGATGGTTTTGTAATGTCTTAAATCACAGCAGAAATTCTACTGTTATATGAGATGAAAGGGCTACCTACATATCTATTGTGTGTATACAGAATTTGAGTCGACTGTGGAGTGAATGTCCTTAGGGTAACTATGCAGATGTTGCATTTTAAGTTTCAGAATAGTAGGATTTCCCTACCAGGGCCTTGACCTTGTAACAAACCTGTTTTTTTTTTTTTTTTTTATCTCTGGGGCTCTGCAACTCAAAATTAGTTCTTCAGCCTGCTGTTTGACTGTGCCTGGCCTTTTGCCACAGGTGATGAGGGCCTGTTTTTATGCTACCCCCGAGGCCTTCTGGATCTTGTACTTAGCTTTTAACTGCTTGTTAGAAGCTCTAAGTCTCTCATTATCCATATGCAATGTGTTGATAAAGCTTAGTATCAATTTTCTAACTTCATTATCATTGCAGGCCTTGTTCTCTTTGTTTATTTCCGGTACATGTTGAAGTATTCTCTACAACAAGATTTTTCTTTTTTTTTTTCATGATTACCACAGATGAGATATGCACTCAACAATTGAACCATTGCTTTATGGCAAGTTTCTATTAAACGAGATTGTATATTCTTTATTTGAGGATAAGGATGGGGTGAGGTATAAATGACAGTATCGATGAACAGCCTGAAATTTCCTTCTTACTATCAGTATTTGCAACCACTCAGAGTAGCAATTGTTTTAGTGTAGACATGTCCAAGAAACACCCACGAACACAGGATTCAATATGAAAGGATTGTACTAGAATAAATGTTTGTGTGGTTATGTGAAAGAGATTACAGTTGAAGTTGGGGAAGGTGGGAAATCTGTCAAATTTCCTCATATATCTAACCCCAGAAAAAAAAGAAAGTGTGAGAAGGTTAGGTGAAGTAGCCGACAGTATAGTACCTTGTAAGGAATGTCAAAAAAAAGTCATAGGGGAGTCCATGACCTAAATCAACCTATATTAAAAAAAAATCCTATTTCTGCTAGAAATGTGTCCCCTTAGTATCCTTTGGTTGTTTCTTGGAAGTGTGGTCTAAGAGTAAACTTGATATGTATTTCAGGGCAAAGTGATAGGTAAACCATTAATTAGTTACATTTTCTATTGAGGAAAGAACTCTAAAAGGGCCAGTCTCCTTGCTACCATAGTCAGAAATATCCCTCATATTAAATCTCAAGCCGATAAGTGATCAATAGACTGATATCTAAGCAGAGGGACTTTTGAGAATGCAGGTGAATCTGATCAGACTTTCATCAGCCCTGCTCTCGGAGCACTTTGTGTTCATTTTATGGTTTGTGTTCAAGTCCTTTTAATCATTACTGCTTTCTCCAAATATATAAAATTGCCTGAAACTATGCATCAGAAAAGTTTGTCTTATTGCCTGTCATCTAGGATTATATTGAAACATCTCAGCCACCATTCTATGGAACTATTAAAATCCCCACTGTTACGACTGACTGATGAATGCTGCATTTTACTGAATATTTGTATCATTACAAATTCTTAGAATTCCAAACCAACTGTAACATCAGCATTTTTGTTATTCTACCGAGGAAATTAACTTCAATTCTTCTATAATATGTCTAAACACGTTTACAGATATATTCATGTCAGTACTTACTATTCTTAATATTTCCCTTTGGTCTCAAAGAAGATCCCCCTTGATCGTTTGTAATACTAGAATTCACCTTTCTAAGAATAATATTTTATTAATAATTTCATGTAATGTATTACCAATAGCCCTCATGCTTTAAATTTCCTCCTAGAATATGAATGCTTTTGTGCGTTTCCAGTCTGAGCGTGTTTGTGTGTATGTGTATAAAACACCTATATGTTAGCTCCCATTCCTTCATCTGGTTCTTCTTCACTGACAACTTTCCTATAAGCACCTATAAATGCAACTCTTTTTTTTCACTTTCTACTTCCAGCATATTCTTTAATCTTTAACAAACTGTCTCCTTTATTTCACTCAGGTCACTGTGGTAGGTGAAATGATCCTATATTTGTTGACCGTCTTTCATCTTAAAGGTGAATTTTTCTCACCTCTTTGATCTATGCTGGCAGGATGATTTTTTGTCACCAATAAATTGTGGCGTAAGTGCTATGCTAACACTGTTTCTTTCTTGTTTTATAATGATGAAGCAGCCTTTATGTATTTAATATATACTTTCAGAGAATAATGGTGCTTCACACCATTCCTTCCCTAGCTAATTCACTCTCAATCTTCATTTTCTTTCCTTATTTTTCTTTTGATTCTTACAATGATATACTTTCAATTTTATTTATACTCACGAATTTAACCATCTACTCAAAAATAATCCAAGTGCTTAGGTCCATATCAATCATAAGGGTATGGATTCTGTTCTGATTTTGTTCGGCTTACCCCTGGCTATTATGAGCAATTGGGGAATGAACCAATACATAGATCGTTCTCTTGTCTGTATTTATCCAACTTTCAAATAAAATGAAATAAATAAAACTGTAAAATCCAATGGAAAGTTTCACTAACTACCATAGCCTCAATTTTCTTTCAAATATCAGTCAAGTTTAAAGCAAAATTATATTTTTTATGAGTTCTGTACAGACAAATCATTCATTTCTTGAACTGTAAGGTGGACCCATTAGGGCAAAAGGAACAACAAACTTCAAATATAAAACATGGCTGTATGTCTGGCTTACTTTACAAATAGCAATATCAGAAGTGTGCTTGAAGTGGATGAGAAAAGAAAGCAGTGGTAAGGGATGTAAATAGAAGAATGTGACAGTTTCATTTTAGTTTATGCATAATGAATGTCTCTGATGGAAAAGAATACTATGGTATTATTTATAAAATAACGTATTATTGAGGGTTTCATGTGGAGAATGAAGCATTGAAGTACAATTATATTCATAAAGATATGAAATGAATAGCTTTGTAGACTGGAATGTATTTCATTTACTAATCCATAAATACATTAAAATCTTCTTTCTTAAAGATTTCTTTATGTTTTTATTGGAAAGGCAGATGAGATGAACACAGAGAGTTGTTTCTTAGATAAAATACGTTCATACAAAGCAGAAGAGTGATGAAACATCATAAATCCTCTCCATGAGTTATAAATACACTGTTAGATACTCTAAAGTTGGTTCTAGGCATTAGACTGAACCTAGTAAGGGACATGGACTTCTGAAAGTAACAAGAAAACAGGAAGGCCTATCCTAACAATGCTTAAAATGTACTTTAAAGCTGTATTTTTACAGAGTTGATATTGAAAATCTAACAGAAATGATAGTCTAAATTTCTGAAAGAAGCATAACATATGAATGCATTAGCATTAACACCTAAGTTAGAAGAAAATGCCAATTCAATGATATTTTGATGCATGATTTGTCACAAAAGGGGGTGTAATTCAGTTCCTACTAATGCCTGTGCAACAAATTAATTACAAAGAGTAGCTATTGGAAATCATATGATAGACTATTCTCATCATTTTATGTGAAATGAAGGATATATTGGGACAGAATAGACAATATGTAATTAATAAGAGGAAAAATATATGATTACTTTAAGCAATAACAAAGGGAAGTGTTAATAAATATATAAGTTGTCTTTTCAATATAAACAGCAGAAAAAAGAATATTAAGAAAATATAAATGATCTTACCCGCTCCCCCCAAAAGCCTACAGAAATGAATACTATAGAAAAATCTGAGCAAAATGATTAAATCAGATAACTCACAAAAACTAAAGTGTCAGTTTATAGGAACAGACACATTAATGTCAATATTACACTACCATTTTTGTAGAAACATATTTATTTAAACATGCATAAGGATAAAACAATGTATATATAGCTTATCTCTGTAAGAATTTACAGAAAAGCACTGGTTACCTATAACGAAGTAGTTTGGAGTAACAGAAGCAAATAGATATATTCAGATTTCTCATTTAACACTTTTGCACATTTTACATATTGACTTTTTTCAGTGAAAAACAGGTAGGCCCTTAATATTATTTCTCTCTACTTACTTGATCCATCTCATAGGGACTAAAGCAGAAATGTCATACTTCCCTTTCTTCGGATTATACACTTCCAGTTGTTTGCATCATTAGCTTTGGTATTTTTTAATAATAATAAAAATAAAATCCAATTTTGAAATGACAGCTATAGCTCTTTGTAATTCTTTTATTCTCATTCATTTTGTGTCAGTTATAAATAGCTAAGAATGTCAGTATAAAATGAGCAGGAAGCAGCACGAGTGAGAACCCTTTTGCTCCTTTGTGATAGCCCAAGGTTCATTTTGTGTTTGCTGCTTGCAGACCCTTTTTGGTTTTTTTACCATTTTCCATTATTATTATCATTATTATTATTTTATAACATAGTTTCATAGGTTCTGATATTTCCCTTACCCTCTTCCCGCAACCCTCCCCCACTGATTTCACATATATAAGCTTCATTGGGAGTCCATCTTTGATCTGGAAGTAGAGATGCATACTGCATTGTATCCTCACATATGGATAGGATAGTCTCCATTGCACACGTACTGTACATCCCCTTAAATGAAAAGCCACAAAAAAAAAACAGGAAGTAAATGGAAATTTATAAAGCCATGGAATTAAATAGCATGCTATTGAATGTCTAGTGTGTCACTGAAGAAATGAAAAAGAAAATTAAGAACCCGCTTGAAGAAAATGAAGTTACTGTATGATCTAGAGTCAGTGAAGGATTTAATGAGAAAAATAACTATTTTGAAGAGATGAAAACAGAAACAAAACATCAAAATCCATGAGATATAGTTTCTGCTGATTTTTGTTGGTGAGATGTGTCTCCTGTAACCAACAGATAAATGTGTTTTTGTTTTTTTGAGCCAGTCTACTAATATGTGACATTTGATTGATGAGTTTAAGTAATTCCTATTCAGGGTTACTATGAATGGGAGGTAATTTGCTCCTGTCATTTTAGCAATGGGCTGTTTATTGTTTGATTTAGTCTTCTGTTGTTATTTTACTGGGATGTTCTTCACATTTGCCTTTGGTTTGGGTGGGTGCTATTAATTTCCTCTGCTAAGACTATCTTTAAGTATAATTTGTAGGACATGTTTGGAAAAGGTATATTCTTTGATCTTTTCTTGACTGTGGGAAGAATTTTATTTCATTTTAAAATACGAAAGCAAGCTCTGCTGGGTATGTCATTCTGTGATGACTTTTTTTTACTTTTAGAATCTGGAATGTGTCGATCCATTCTATTCTGAGTTGTAGAGTTTGGTATGAGATGTTAACTGTGAGTCTGATTGCCATTTCTGTATATGTAAATTGATTTTTTTCACATGCACATTTGATCTATTTTAAAAAGATATATTTATTTTTATTGCAATGTCAGATATACAGAGAGGAGGAAAAACAGAGAGGAAGATCTTCCATCTGCTGATTTACTCCCCAAGTGACCACAACGGCTGCTGCTGAGCCAATCAGAAACCAGGAGCCCTGAGCCTCTTCTGCAGGTCTCCCACATGGGTGCAGGGTCCCAAGGCTTTGGGCCGTCCTTGACTGCTTTCCCAGGCCACAAGCAGGGAGCTGGATGGGAAGTAGGGACGCTGGGATTTGAAGGTTCACCCACACGGGATCCTGGCGCATTCTAGTTGAGGACTTTAGCTGCTAGGCAACTACACCAGGCCCTCACATAATTTTTAATTTGTTAAAGTGCATTTCGTGGCCTCGAATGAGATCTGTCATTGTGAGTGTTCCATGCGCACATTAGAAGACTGTATATAAATAGATAGATACTGTATATAAATAGATAGATACTTCTGGATGAACATTTCTACAAATGTCAATTATATTCAGTCTAGATCTTCTCATCAACTGTACTCTTACTGATTTTTTGCTTTGTTGGATCTGGCAATTTTTGAGAAGCTGATGTTTAACGTTCCAATTACAATAATGAAGGTTTCCGTTTCTCCTTTGCTCGCCTTTGCTCTGTAGCATGTACTGTGATGCTCTGTGGTTACATGCCTACATCTTAAAGATGGATACGCATTCTTTAAGGTATGTTTTCTTGGTGTTTTGCTAACTCTTCTCAGATAACTGAAACTTGTGTTATTATGTAGTTTCCTTCTTCATCTAGGATGTTTTCTTTGTTATGAATTTTGGTTTTTTTTTTGGAAATTACTGTAGCTATTTCAACCTTGTTTGCACCATACTCTATTTCGTCATCTGGCTATTTTTTTTTAAAGATTTATTCATTTTATTACAGCCAGATATACACAGAGGAGGAGAGACAGAGAGGAAGATCTTCCGTCCGATGATTCACTCCCCAAGTGAGCCGCAACGGGCCGATGCACGCAGATCCGGAGCCGGGAACCTGGAACCTCTTCCGGGTCTCCCACGTGGGTGCAGGGTCCCAATGCATTGGGCCGTCCTCTCCTGCTTTCCCAGGCCACAAGCAGGGAGCTGGATGGGAAGTGGAGCTGCCGGGATTAGAACCTGCGCCCATATGGGATCCCGGGGCTTTCAAGGCGAGGACTTTAGCCACTAGGCCATGCTGCCGGGCCCCATCTGGCTATTGTTAATATAATGGTCTCATTAAGTGAATTTTGTATACCATATATGTTTCAAACTATATATGTTTAGGTATTTAGTGATTTTTTGCTTATAGCATATTTAGTTATATACATTTATTAAAAATACAGTATGCGTATCAAGACATGAACTAAGTATAAAGAACAGTAAGTTTTGTTTTCTGATCACCCCCATAACCAACACCCAATTTAACAACATAGCATTAACTAGTACCCAGTTAATTCTCGCTACTCTCACCCCCCTTTTTTTTTGAATGTACAAAACAAGAGCATATTGTGTTTTACATCGTATGATTCAGTGAAACCACTCTTTGCTTCCAAGTTTAACAAATTGTGATTAAAGCTATGAGTAAAGGTGTGCTTGCAAATATTTCTGAGGTCATTAAACTTTCAATTTACTTGGGAAATACAGAGGATGGCAATTCTTGAATTGTATGTGTGTAATTTATTTTGTAGGATATTGACAAGATGTCTTTATTATGTATGATACACTAAAATGTTGACATTTAAAAATGACAGAGAATGCAAAGCTAAAGACGACCTTATGGGAATATGAGACTGCTATAAAAAGTTAACGGAAAATATGAAACTAAATTATTTATTTATTGTGATACAGACATAACTTGAAACCATATATCATGGTTTTTGGTATTTAATGTATTTTATTTATGTAAGATGAATAAATGTGTTGTGTTTCACAATGCAGATTTAGGATCACAATTTTATTGCCCACTCTTCCCTCCCTCTTTGTAAGAACTGATTTCAAATGACTGTGCTATTTTGCATCTTCCATCGTTCATAAAATGAGTTCCTGTTTGTGCACATCCTCATTAGCTTGTGTTGCTGACAGTTTATCAGTGTTGTTTTAATTTGTAATCCTCTATGGCATATAAGGTTGAACATCTCCCCAAATGCTCACTTTCCATATTAATATCTTACTTGATGAAATATGTGTTAGTATATTTGATTCATTTCTTAATGCTTTTTTGTTATTGCTCTTTAATTGTTCTATAATTGTGTCTTGTTTCATAAATATTTGCCAATAGATTTCTCCCAGCCCATGACTTACTTTTCAGATTATTGATAGTTTTGTTTGCAGAATAGAAATGGAAAGTTATATCTAGCTAACATTTTTTTTCAAGGATTATGTGTTGAGGTTGTATTTGAAAAGGCATTGCTGTGTCTAATGACGTCTTATTTTTTTCTCCAATGTTATCATCTAGAAATGTTATAGTTCTGAGTTTTGCATTTATGGTTGTGATAAATGTTTTTGTGAAAGGAATATGATGATCTAGATTTAGATTAGTTTTTGCATATGGATGCCTGGTTGATCCAGTAGTATCTATTGAAAAGATTGTCTATTCTCCAAAGCATTGTCTTTGCTCCTAGTCAACAATTAGTAAATGGTATCTTCGTGGGTTTGTTCCTCTCCCATGGAGGCACCATTTTGTTTATTTCTCAATAACACAGAGTTATGATTGCAGCCCTAGGCTGTCTCAAAATGAAAAGAAAAATAAAAAACAAACTTCCAATTTTCTTTGTAGCCATCAATATTATCTAGCTACCATAGGTCTTTTCCTTTCCTTTCCTTTATAAATTTTGAAATAAGTTTGCTGATGTCTCTAAATCTTTTGTAGTTTGTGCTGGGAATGAATTAAATATGTAGATCAATGTACTACAAGCTGACATCTTGATAGTATTATACCTTCCAACTCATGCACATGAAATAACTGCATACTTATGTTTACTTCATTTATTGTTTCATTTGAACAAAGTTTTGTTGCTTCCTCCAAACTGATATTTTGGGGACTCAGAATGGTAGCCTAGTGGCTAAATCCTTGCCTAGCATGTGCTGGGATCTTTATGGGCACCAGCTCATATCCCAGCTTCTCCACTTCCCAACCACCATCCTGCTGGTGTCCAGCCAAAGCAGTAGAAGTGGGCACAAACCTTGGGAACCTGTACTTGCGTGGAAGACCTGGACGAAGCCCCTGCCTCTGGGTTTCAGATCAGCTCAGCTCCAGCCACTGTGTCCATTTTAAGAGTGAGGCACTGGATGAAAGATGGTTCTCTCTGTCTCTCCTTCACTGTGTGAATCTGACAATAAATAAAATCCCTTTTTTAAAAAATGCGATAGTTTGCTTCTTGTATTAGATCTATGAATATTTCATTTTGAAGGATTATAATAGTAATGACATTTTTCATTTCAATTTCTATTTATATATTACTTTTAAATGAAAAATATATACTGGTCCATACTAATCTTTACTTTGAAAGCACAGTAATATCATTAACAGCTTGTGAAATTTTCTGGTCAATATTTCCTTTGATTTTCTACATTAGTTTGTCATCTGAGTACACAATGTTTTTTTTCCATACCAACCAATATTTCTTATATATAATTTATTTTCTAATTTCTTTAGTAATAACTTATAAAGTCAAAAATTAGTGGTGAGAGGAAGCACTCTTGCCACATCCACAGTTTTAGTGAGAAAGCTCCTACTTAACGATTTTGGGGTTTAAAAAATTGTGGGGTTTGGTGGATTCTTTTTTCAAATTGAATATTTTTCCTTCGATTTCTATTTCCCTGAGGGTTTTTTTGTCATAAATGGGTGTTGGAACATAATTATTCTTTCAAAACAAATGTATAAATAATTGTAAGGATTCTTTAAAAACATTAATTAATCATTAGAAAACAACTGTTTTGTTCATCACAATACATCAGTCAACATCAATGATATTAACTGTTGAGACTAAATTTTACACTCCAGAAAATCTGTCCATTTTATTCATTTAAAAGCTGAAACCAAATTTAAAATTATTAAAAATTTGATTTAATGAGCACTGTTCTGTGCTCCCGGCCCTGTTTTCTATTCTATCATTGTCACATTTCCTTTTCAAAAATCAAAAGCATGAACAATGAAACAGTTTTTCCTAAGGTCATTGAACTAATGCCTTCTGTTCATGAAAAACTTTGTGGGATCCTATCAGTGTGGTACCAGATTCCTTTTCTGCACTGTGTTGTTTCCAAGTGTAAGGAAAGAAATGTGAAATATAAGAACAAGAAACATAAATATTTGCTAACTACTTATAATATACAAATACCGGAAGATATTATGTGTGTGTGATTTCACTTAATCTCCATGTGAAACTTTGCAGAGAAGCAAACTAATTGAAAACTAAGCTATTTTAAATCACAGGCTAAATTTGTGTGTGTGACAGTCATAATGTGTCCTGTTGGAATCCAATCTGTTATACTGTGTTTAATGAAAGTACCTTTTCACATGATTTGGTTATGATTAAATATTTTTAGAAATGCATTGATAAAAGAAATTTAAAATAAAGTAATTAACATGGAATAATATATACTAAATGTATAGCATTAATTGTTTTCCATAGAAAACAATTACTGAGTAGGATATATTATAAAGAAAATCTCATTTACAGTAGCATTAGAGAAAGTTAATTCCCTAGGAAAAAAAATTTAAAATGCCAAGTGTACAATTGTTAAAACAGTCTTAAAAGGATTATCAATAGACCTGAATAAACAGAACTTTTCCTTTCAATGAGTAGGAGTGATTTATGTTATAAAGATACCAATTATCTCTCTACTAATTTATACATTTAATAAGAATGTTTTCTCATCCAATGAGTATTACAAGTTGATAATAGATCCAACGTAATAGTAAAATGCATAAAACAGGATCTCTGCAACTAGAACTAAGATATCATTACAAAGGAAAGCTGAAGCGGTGGGTAATCAGCACTATCAGTGTCATTATATAACACTAGTATCATATCATATCACATAACAGAATGACACAATAGAATAAATATTCCAGAATGTATGTAAATACATACAGAGACTCAGTATGTTATTCATGCAAACTCTCAAATCAGTAGGCCAAAGATTGTTTTCCTTGCCAGTTTTATTTCTATTTTAAATTTGTGTATAAAGGGGGGAGCATATGGGTGAGAGGAAAAGAGTGATATCCTTAATCAGCTCACCACCCAAATGGATGCACCAACCAGAACTGGGTCAAGCCACAACTGCAATTCAATAATTCAATCTGAGGGTCAGTGCAGTGACTTAGCACACTAATCCTCTGCTTGTGGTACCAATATTCCATATGATCACAGATTCAGTTACTGGCTGCTCTGGCATGGGAAAGCTATGGAGGATGGCTCAAGGGCTTTGGCCTCTGAACCTATGTGGGAGACCCAGAAGAAGCTTCTGGCTCCCAAATACAAATCCATACAACTCTGATAGCTACAGCCATTTTGGGAGTGAATCAGCAAATGAAAGATCTCTCTCTTTCTCTCCTTCTCTCTAACTCTGAATGCAAATATGAATAAATACAGATCATCATATATTACAAACTAAAAATACTTACATATAATGAATCCATTAGTACTTCCTCAGAATTAGTGGTTTAGTAAATGCTTAATTTATGTAACGTGCATATATATAGACAAGCATAGTAATTGATAGAGATGTGTTAGTGCGTAGGTATCCTAGCTCTGACCACTGAAGCAGCCTATTTGACTTCTCAAATACCAAAGAACTCAAAACTCAGGAAACAGAAATTTTTGCAAGAAAAATTGATCTTAGGGTTTGGACAGGGAAAGTAATCTGCATCTGAAAGAGCTCATGGTAACCAAAGAATCCATGGCCCACAAATGCTCAACACATGACCAAAGGTCCCAGGGTCCAGCTGGAGGGGGCTCTCTTTAGTCAAGTTTCAAACCATTTGACACATAGTGTATATGAAATCATTAAAGCATTATATCATGTTGAAAGTCCCTAAGGTCCTAGAGTTGTAAGTAATTGAATCTAAAATGTTAAAAATAGGGAAGTGTGTGTGCATCTTATGGACTATGACAAATATATCACATTAATATAGGATGTAAACAGTTGAGGAAGATAGATGAATGATAGGTGGGGACTATTTATACTATTCCATTATTGTTGTTCTTTAAAATTAAAACTAGAAGGCTCACTGCCTCTATCATCCCTTGAAATGCTTGTGGAGTCAAATTACAGGAGTTGATGTAGCACAAACATTTATGGCTATGTCCTGTGAACTCAAGACTCTAGACACAGTCTGGCCCTGTCTTCTCTATCAATTCATGCTGTCATTTTTTTTTTTTTTTTTTTTTTTTTTTTTTTTGTGAACTGCCTGTAACACCGGGAAAGCAGCAGCAGATTGGCCTGTACACCCATGAAGGATATCTGGAAGAATCCACAGATTTGTTTTGGACTGACCCAGCTCAGACCGCTGTGGCCTTTTGGAGAGTCAGTCAGAAGATGGAAGATTTGTATCTCTGCCTCCCTCTCTCCCTGTTACCTTACCTTACCTTAAAATAAAAAAAAAAAAGAAAGAAAGAAAGAAAAAGAAAAAGAAAGCAAAAAGCTATGCCAATTATTTTGAAACTTAAAAAGGGAAAAAATTTTGAAAACACAGAATTTATCAAAATTAGTAAAAATTGCAAAATTTACATACTCGTATGCCTGCCATATAAATCTAATTAATTATTTAAAATTGTCACAAAAGTGCTCTGAAGACAGAGTGATCTATTTAAGTATTCTAACATATTAGGGAAAAACAGTAATAATTGCAGAGAAAAAAACTTTCAGAAAATAAAGGATGAAAACTAACCTTTCACTTCATTTAACAATTCCAGCATGATACCAATAATTAACAAGCAATCGGCATAAAAGAAAATTTTAAAAACGGTTAAAACAGAAAATCCTTGATCCTTATTTATGTCACAAACACATGTATGCAGCTCAGAGCATTCTTTTGTGAGGAATCTAGAATCTTACTGAAAGAATCTTGCTCTGCAAGTGATTGTGAAAGAGACCTCATGAAATCAGTAAGATAAGGCACCTTCTACTGCCAAAATTCCTCCAAGTGCACAATGCCGTAAGATCAGGACCAGCCGTCTAGCTCCTAGCTTCTGACAGATGATGAAAATGGTTGGTTCTTGTGTCTAGTGCCCCGACTTTTCAAAGGACATCTCTCAAGGACTGGCTTTTGTTTTTCCAGTCTTGGAGTTGTAATGGGTCCAGCATATTCACCTGTCTTGGTAAACAACAACAACAACAACAACAACAACAACAACAACAACAAACTCCTCCTCCTTGCTAAACCCAGTATGAGTATACTGGTAATCCAAAATTCAGTGCCTCTCAAAAAAAAGGAAAGATTTGATTTTTGCGTTTCCACTGCTATCTGCTTTTCCGTCTTGTATGTGTGATAAGTCTAGCACAGTGGAGTCACTGGAAAAAATACAGACAGTGCTTATCTTCTTCCTATAGGTGAGCGCAGCATGAATGGACAAGAAGCACATCTGCCTGCTGCTCCTTGCGAGAGCAAAGTGTTGGCACGACCTTCTGTAATCTCTGCATGAAGTGACCGTAAAAATGTTTTTCAGTGAAGATTGAAGCTCTTTGAATAGTAAGCAGTAATAATGAAGACAGTGCAGAAAACTCAATAATGAGCTGGGTATATTCCAAAGAGAAAACAGAAATTATCAGAGGCTAATGAAGATGAAAGTTATCTGATTTACCTGACAAAGAATTAAAAATAATAATCACAAAGCTACACGGTGCAGTATAACAAATAAACAAAATAATCATTTATGTTATAGACTGTATTAACAAAGCCAAATATTACATTAAGTGAAATAAGCCAGTAACAACAACAGCAGCAACAACACCAACAGCAAATACTGCATGAGTCCACATATATTAGGTATCTAACTGTCAAATATGTAGAGTAAAAGAGGAATGTTGTTCATAAGCAGCTGAATGAAGGAAATGCAGAGGTACTAATTAAAGGGACTTTTACTTAAACAGGACGAATAAGTTATTAAAAAGTTGTGTAACGTTGAACAAGTTCTTGAGTTAGAAATAAAGCAAAAGTGAAATCTCAGGATGTATTGTTTATTATGAAATAGCAAGATATTATTATTGAGATTCCTGATATTGATACCTACGTTATTTTATAAGAGAAGACAATTACTCATTAGAAGTATACACTGAAGTGTTTAGCGGGTAAATCAGTTTAATATTTGCGTCTAATGTCACATTTTTCATGTACTGAGGGAACAGAAACATAGGGACTAAGGGTTGGAGCAGTGTTGGTGTAACAATGCATTTGAAAAAACAAGGAGCTGACAGAGTTCGATTAAGTATACATAAGGAGTTCTTTGTATTCTTATAAACTATTATTTGTTTTAAAATAAAATGCTACTGATTAGCAAGATGATAAAATTTCTCTATAGAGTCCCTGGCATTGAAACGATGGGCATAATTATTAATAAAATGATTGAACTCATTTGAAATGCAGCAGAAATAAGAATGAAAGTAGCTTCTTTGTATAATAACTGAATAATATGAAACCTAATCTAGCATTTTTCAAAAATGTTTCCATGGATACCACATTAATAATAAATTTATTTTATCTCACTCCTCTCAGGGATTAAAGTTTCTGAGATTCAAAGTTCAGTTATTTTTCTTCTCAATACTTTTACAAACAAATTAAAAATGACAATCTAATTTAATAACATAACCAAGCACTTTTTTTTCACATAACCAATCTATTCATTTGAAATAGGAATGCTATTGGCCAATTTGAAATGATTTGGGTCAGTTCGAATTTGTCTAATTTCCGCTGAGAGAACAGTACTTAAACGCCTAATTATGTTTAGTAATGGAGTCATCCTGTATGTTAATTCATGTGTGCTAACACATGTTGTGACACAATGAAATATTCTTGTTAGTATGATTTCAAAAGGCAAGAACAGTGTATAATAACAGGTAGGGATGCTGGCGATGGGAGGTGGAGACTAGCCAATTGAACCATGATACCAGCCTCAAAGCTAATGCATTTGAAACTGTTATGATGACAGAAGGATTATGTAGTACAGAAATAAACAGATTTTCTAGAGCTGAACAAATGTGTAATCTCGGGGGGCAAGGACTAGTAGATGGGTTTTGTTCCTGCCAAACAACAGTGACAACAGGGGCCCCATGTCATAGGCTACTAGCCAATGTCTTCACCTTGCAAGCACCCGGATGCCATATAGGCACTGGTTCTAATCCCAGTGGCCCCTCTTCCCATGTAGCTCCCTGCTTGTGGCCTGGGAAAGCAGTCGAGGACAACCCAAAGCCCTGGGACCCTGTACTTGTGTGGGAGACCCGGAAGAGGCTCCTGGCTCCTGGCTCCTGGCTCCTGGCTTCTGGCTTCGGATCGGCTCAGGTACGGCCTTTGCAGCTGCTTGGGGAATAAATCAACGGTCAGAAGATCTTCCTCTCTGTCTCTCCTCCTCTCTGTATATCTGACTTTCCAATAAAAACAAATAAATCTTAAAACAGTGACAGCAAACAGCATATATTTCCCTTACTATATTTTTCCCCACATTATTACAATATCATGGTCATTTCTCTTCACTTCATAATCACACGCTTAACACTCCACTAAGTAAAGAAATCAGTACATACCAACCAGATAAAAAAGGCCATTCCACATGAGTAAAGACAATATTCACAGTCATATAGACTACATTTTTCTACTCTGTGCATTAGTTCTTAACATGTCAGGGAAAGCATGATATTTGTCCTTTTGAGACTGGATTATTTCACTAGCATTATGGCTTCCACTTGCATACATTTTATTGCCAAAGACAGGATTTTATTATTTTGCATGATTGAACAGCATTCTGTAGTGTATATGTGCCATAGTTTCTTTAACACTTATGAGTTGATAGACATCTGGGTTGATTTCATATCTGGATGAGCTGCTATAAGCATGGAAGTACAGATAACACTCTCATAAGCCTATTTTCACTTCATTTGGATGGATTCCCAGGAGTAGGATGGCTGGGTCAAATATTATGTGTATTTTCATATATCTAAGAAATCTTCATAATGCCTTTCATAATGTTTGTAATAGTTTACATTCTCAGTAATAGTGGCTTAGCATACCTTATTCCACACATCCTCAGAAGCTTTGTTGTCTGATATTTGTACATAATAAGCAGTCTAACTGGGGTAAGATGAAACTACACTGTGGTTTTTTATTTACATTTCCCTGATCAATCATGAACCTTACCATTCTTTCAATGTATCTTTTGGCCAAATGATTTTCATCCTTTGAAAAATGTCCATACCATAGTTAATTTGCTGATTATGATAGAAATAATCTTTTTAAAATCATTTATTTATTTATTTACTTATTTATTGTTAATTATTTAGGAAAGGCAAATTTACAGAGAGAAGGAGAGGCAGAGAGAAAAAATCTTTCATCTGTTGGTTCACTTCCCAAATGCTAGCAATGGTTGGAAATGTGTCTATTTGAAGCCAGGAGCCAGGAGCTTCTTCCACATGTCCCACGTAGGTGCACAGTCCCAAGGCACTGGATCATCCTCCTCTGCTTTCCTAGGCTGTAAGCATGGAAATATATGGGACGTGATGCAGTAGGTACAACAACTGGAGTCTATATGGAATGCCAGTGCTTGGAAGTAGAGAATTAGCCAGTTGAGCAAACATGCCAACCCAGACAAAAAATAAATCTTCAAAATCAACCAAATAAAATAAAAATTTTATGCAGGGGGACAAAATGTTAATAAATACTGACCTGTCATAAACTATGCCAATAGAAATTATGTAAGAATATGATTAAAAATGTTTAAAGTGATTGAAGAAATAATCTGCTTACATAGAGTTAATTTTTTTAGTTAATTTATTTTACGATACAGTTCCAAAGGCTCTACATTTCCCCTCCTCCCACACTGATTGCCTCCATTTTATTAGAATAATATATTCCTTCAGAGAACAGTCATAAGTCTATGATTCTGCTATTTAAGTGTACACATTACACACATCACAAAGTTTGTTTCTCTCTATGGATTTGTTTGTTTGGCTGTTTTTCTGCTGTTAAGGGAATGAAAACACTTAACATAACACATACAGGTCTCCTAATAAAATTTTAAAGACAATGCCACATGATTTGTTATTGACGATATATTATAATTAGCAACTGTAGAAATTATTTATCTTACATAGACAAAATTGCATATCTTTTTTTTTTCTTTTAAGATTTATTTATTTATTTGTATGCAAAGAGAGAGAGAGAAATCTTACATCTGCTGATTCATTCTCAAATGGCTGAAATGTCCACAGCACAAACATGTCAAAACCAGGAGTTTGGAATTCCATCCGGTTCTCGCTCACTGGTGAAAATGGTCTATGTATGTTGGCCATCTTCAACTGTTTTCCCATACACATAAGCAGGAACCTGGATCATAAACAGAGCTGGAACTCAGACACTGTAATATAGGCAGCTGGTGCTTTAAGTAGCAAATTAACCAGATATACAATTGTCTTAATCTTGGGCTAGTGCCATGGCATACAATGTAAACCCTCTGGGTGCCAGCATCCCATGTGGCCACCGAGTCTAGCCCTGGTCACTGCACTTGTGATCCAGCTCCCTGCTAATGACCTTGGAAGGCAGCAGCGGATGGCCACAGTCCTTGGGTGTCGCTGTCCCGCAGCGATGGACTTGGTGCATGGAGCCGATAATAACACGCGTGGACCCCTGACTGATGGTCAAAAGCCGAGGTTTATTAGTAGCATCAGACTGTATACTCTGAGGGTCATATAGGATAAGGGAGGAAGTGCTGAGCTTATCAACAAAACCATTAATGCTTGTTTGGAACTCCTTTTGTCTTGTATATTCCACCAGGTGTTCTCATATACATATGCAGATGATATCCAATAAGGTATACAAAAGGTAGCCATTTGGTTATTCTCCTCCAAATATTATCCAACCAACTGTAGTCCTGTGCTCACTGACCTTTTCGGGTCACAATGTCCTCCTACACTTGGGTCCCTAAACCCACATGAGAAACTGGCATTTGTGCAGTGAACCAGCAGGTGAAAGACCTTGCATTTGTGTTCCTCTTCTCTCTCTGTCAAGTAAAAAGAAATCATTTTTAAAGAAAACTATACAATTATCATAATTTAAATTAATGCAATGATGCAATTTGAAAAACAATGTAACATTTGTTCATGTCTTAAGTTTTTAGCAAACTATGATAGAATATTTTCAATCTGACAAAGGGATATATGAAAAAATTCACAGTGAACGTCATGGTTAAGAGCTGAATAGTTTTCCCCCCAAAAAGGTAGAAGAAGCAAGACTATTTGGTCTAACAACTTAGGTTCTGCATTATGCTTAGTGTTGCAACCAGAACAATAATCCGAAACAAACAAACAAACAAAAACAGTAGCTTACAATTAGGAAGGAACACATGGTGCAACATTTAACAAAATCATATTCACATACATGTAACAATCCCAGAAATCCACCCAAATATCTCACAGGTAATAAGCTAATTAGTTAATTTTTAGGGTAAATGTATATAAGATCAGTACAGAGACACCTACTGTGTTTCTATATATAGTAATAAGATTTGGGAAATGAACTTAAATGCTTATTTACATGTGTAATAGCACAAAATTTGAAATACATGAAAACATGTTTACTAAATTACATGCAAATTTCTGTATGATAAAAATGAGCTATTTCTTGGAAATTTAATGACTTGTACATATATAAATATTTTAATATTAATGGACTTGTATTATTGGTAATATGTAAACTTTTTCATACATATGCATTTATATTCAATACAATTTCAGTAAATTATCAGCAGAAATCTTTAGCATCAAGACCACTAAAATTCATTTTTTAAAGGAAATAAGTGAAACTATTTTAAAAATTCATCAAATTTAACAGACCTCATCTCAAAGTTATATCAATCCAGAGACAGTGGTGACTCAAAAAGACCAAATTAGAAAAAAAACTATATATGTGGGGTCAGCATCACGACAAAACAAAGAAGGTGCCGCCTGAAGGGCCAGCATTGCATATGTTCACCAGTTTGAGTCCTGACAGTTCCACCTTTTTTTTTTTTTTTTTTTAAGTTTTAGGTGATGTTTATACGGTCAATCAGGGTGAGAAGGATGCTAGATTAGAGAGAAGTGGGTGTGATCATTATTTCCAAGCTTTCTAGCTATTCTTCGCATTTCTTAGGGGAGAGGGAATCGGCAGATAGGCCATACCCAGCTTCCCCACCGCCCCAGTACCTGAGGATGGGGAAAGGCCATCATAGCAACCCAGGGTCACAATGTAGCACATGATTAAAAGGTTGCCCAGGAGGATAGGATTGCTCCAAAATGTTACTGATCTCGCTGATCTGTGCATGAGGGATCCCTTCCAATTTCCATTGGCTGACACAATCAACCTTATAGACTCCATTCACCCAGATATTTGCTGTCATCATTTGGCTAGGGTTGTTGCCCATATATTCTGCTCTCCATTCTCTGCTATGGTACTAGATGTCCTCTGCAGGCCCCAATGAGCTTCCATGTCCTCCATGTGTACCATGGTCCAGTTCTAATTTTGATCCAATTCTCTGTTAATGGCCCGGGAAAGCAATGAAGTGTGGCTCAAATCCTTGGCCCTTGCACCAATGTTGTATCCTGTTTCCTGGTTTCAGGTTGGCTTAGCTCTGGCCATTGTCGCCATCTGAGGAGACACCTAGTGAATGGAAAATCAATCTTTCGCCTTCTTTTCTCTGTAACTATAACTTTCAAGTAAAAATAAATCTTTAATATACATATATAAATAACAATAACAGAATATGAATCTAGATATAGAAGTGTGTATAGATGGACATTTATTTTTGTTATATAAGTACTGGGTTGTTTGAATAGGGAAACAATAGACTTTTCAAGTAGTGGTGTTACAATAACCCATATGAAAAAGCAAACATTTGTGCCTGTCATAAAACATCAACAAAGCTTAAGTTGAACTAGATCAATGATGCATTGTAATATTAAAAATTCTTTGAGAAAATGTTTAGGCAACATTTTGCATTACAAAGAACATTAACTATATCAAAAAAGTAAATTGCAGTTAATTAAAATTGAAACATTGAGAAAAAATAGTTAAGCAGGCAAAAAATACAAGTAAAATGCATTGAGAAAATCTTAGCAATATATGTATATGAGTTCTCATAACATAAATTAACTGTTACATGTAAGTATTAAAAATGTCCAAAAATGTTGGCAAAGATTTTGACAAAACTGTTTACAAAGGAGGAATATGAATCACCAAAATACTAACTTCCAATAGGGAAAATGATAACTAAAAGCACATTATTTTGCAACTATGCACTCACTGGAACGGCTAAAATTAAAAATTGAAAATAACATTGGAAAGGAGCAATAGAAAATTTGTATGCTACTTGAGGGAATGTAACAGCATAAAACACTTTAGGGACCAGTCTGAATATTTTTACAAAGCTAAAATTATGAGTATGGGCCAAGTGCAGTAGCCTTGTGGCTAAATCATCATCGCCTTGCATGTGCTGGGATCACGTATGGTTGCTGGTCTGTCTCCAGACTGCTCGATTTCCCATCCAGTTCCTTGCTTGTGGCCTGGGAAAGCAGGAGAATATGACCCAAAGCCTTGAGACCCTGCACTCACTTGGGAGACCTAGAAGATGCTCCTGGCTCCTGGCTCCTGGCACAGCTCTGGCCATTAAAGTCACATGGGGAATGACCCAGTGGACAGAAGATCTTTCTGGATCTCCTGTTTGTAAAAAAATCTGCTATGCATCTGCTCTTTTCTGCTCTATAGCTAAGTATTTACCAAAGAGAGAAGAAACATATGTACATATAAAGAAACATATGGTCACATAAAGAAATTTTCATAGAAACATTTTTCAGAAGAGTTAATCCTGAAGGCATCCAAGTTGTCTTTATACAGATGATCAATAAATAAATTTTGGCATATATATATGTTTAACATTGCTTGCAAAACAAGTAGAACAGACTATTGTTATACATAATGAAATTGATGAATCTATGCCCCTTGAGTGAAAGAAATCAGCTACAAAAGAACATATTGTATATAATCTCCTTTACATGAAATTCTAGAAAAAAATAATACAGGGTATCATAAAGCGGATTAATGCCATCTAGGGTTAGAAATGGTAGAGATTGAATTTAATGGGTATCATAAAACTGTCTAGAAGTGTGGACATTTTCAACACCTTAATCTTAGATTAACTTTATATGTGCATTTCAGTTCACAAAACATTTAAACACACAGTTAAAGCAGGCCTAATTATTATAAGTAAACAATTTTATAAAAATTAAGTGTGATACATAAGAGAAATAAGGAAATTTTCTTTTGATTACATTATTTTCTTATTACCTAAAAGAAATTTCCAGCATTTGACAGGAAACAGTTCAGCCATTCCTCACTTATCTTTTCTAACAGCTGGTGCATTAAAATAAAAATGTTGAAACAGCCATGCCCTGAGAGAATTTTTTTTAATATGGATGCTCTGTTATAATATCAAATTAGATTGCATTGAAAAATAAAGCAATGCAGTTGTGTGTAACTCAAAGGCTATTTCCTAATGCCAGAGGCACTTTTCAATGGTTTGCATAGTGAATTAGTTCTGTGGGTCCTATTCATAATAGGAATTTTACTTATGCTCTACAGTTGATGAAGCTGAAAATGGGCCTTGTGCTTTGGGGGTTTAGTTTCTCATTTGGACTTCACAGAAGAAAGCTTATTTTACCATTTTTAAATTAAAAAATTAATTAAAAAACAAAGATATTGCAAGTGGGATGCCCAGAACATGTCAAATTTATTTCAAACTCTCTCAGCATGCTCTTTTGGTTATTTAAAGAATAAATGCTTGGGAAGACTCCTAGAAATCCTTTGGAAATACTTATAAGGCGTATGTATTAGCATAAAGAGAACCTCACTCCTCCGCGGACTAAATAATAATCATTTTTCTCACTGAGTATAAATTCTCCAGGAGGAAATGACAGTGAACATGTTTGCTTTTGTACCAGGATGCTAACCATAATATTATTTTCATTTTCCTTGTTCCTATTTCTTTTGCTGATGTAAGAATGACAGTGGATGTCAATCAGCATCATTCATTGCTTTCTACATATGTCTTCCTGATTTATGTAAATGGAAATATTAAAGGAGAAAAGTCCTGAATTCTAGTTGAATGTATGAGAAAAATGAGATTGTCTTGGGCCCGCCGTGGTAGCTTAGTGGCTAAAGTCCTTGCCTTGCATGTGCTGGGATCCCATATGGACACCTGTTCATGTCCCAGTGGCCCCACTTCCCATCCAGCTCCCTGCTATGGCCTGGGAAAGCAGTCTAGAATGGTCCAAATCCTTGGGAAGCTGCCCCCATGTGAAAGACCTGGAAGAACCTCCTGGCTCCTGGTTTGGGATCAGCTCAGCTCTGGCATTGTGGCCACTTGGGGAGTGAGTCAGCAGATGGAAGATCTTCTCTGTCTCTCCTCCTCTCTGTATATCTGACTTTCCAATAAAAATAAATAAATCTTTAAAAAATAAGGTTATCTTTTGAGAATATCCTTCAGTTTTTCATAACCCTGTGATTTGGTACTATTCCCAATTAGAACTCACATTTTCCCGTAAATTTATCAGAAATACATTATCATAAGGCAAATTAATACCTAACATAAGGATACATTGCTGTGTTTTGACTTATGTTTTTTTTAAAGATTTATTCAGAAAGATCTTCCATCTGTTGGTTCACTCCCCAAATGGCCACAATAGCCAGAGATTAGCTAATCCAAAGCCAGAAGTTTCTTTTGGGTCTTCCAAGCAGGAGGGTGCTGAAAGGGAAGTGGAGCGGCCAGAATACAAAACATCACCCATATGGGATCCCAGGGGATGCAAGGCAAGTCCATTAGGTATTATACCTAGCTGGGCCCTTGACTATTCCTGTTCATGAGAGCTATTTTAATGTTATTATGGATGTATATACTTCTTATGGAATGCAATTGCATTTGGTCATTTGCATATGCATACATACATATAGTTTGGAGAAATGATGTTGGATTTAATTTTTACCCTTTCTATTTGTTACTGTATGCAAATTCACACCTCATTTGACATATGGCATTTTTTTCAATTATTATTGTAAAGGTGTAATCAACACATCTTCATTCTGTGTACACTACTGAAAGCAATATATTCTTTTTTTAAAGATCTATTTATTTTTATCGGAAAGTCAGATATACACAGAGGAGGAGAGACAGAGAGGAAGATCTTCCGCCCGATGATTCACTCCCCAAGTGAGCGCAACGGCCGGTACTGCACCCAACCAAAGCTGGGAGCCAGGAACTCTTCCAGGTCTCCCACGTGGGTGCAGAGTCCCAAGGCTTTGGGCCGTCCTCGACTGCTTTCCCAGGCCACAGCCAGGGAGCTGGATGGGAAGCGGGGCTGCCAGAATATGAACCGGCGCCCATATGGGATCCCGGCGCATTCAAGGTGAGGACTTTAACCACTACGCTATCGTGCCGGGTCCACAATATATTCTTAAAAGAGTAAAAGTGAGTAGTGATTGGTGAATCTTTTCATTGTACATGTATTAGAATTTTGAAAGATACATAGCACACATACTGTCTATAACATAAAAAAAATGCTATGAGTAGGGAGAAGCTGCAGTGACCTTAATCATAGAAAGAATCCAGCAAATAAAACATTAGGAACAATCTTATTCCCAGTGAACTGTGCAGAGAATGAACATAAGAAAAATTCTGTGGAGCAGATGAGCAATGAGAACAGACCTGGAGTAGCTAATCATGCATGATCAGTCACTCTTGCAAATACATGGCTACCTGTGGGGTTGGAAGGTTCATCTTCGCAGGACAATGTGAGAGGAGTTTGCTGTGGTCAATGGCACTGGTGATTTTGATGAAGAATTCCGTAGTTCCACTGATTTTGAGTTCACTCTGGGGAAGTAGAGGGATCTGAGCAGCTACATTGTTCATGACTGCAAACCACGGCTCTACTTCCCTCATGCCATGTAATTGTTCATCTCAATTTCAGACATTCAGCTATAAAATATTTTTGTTCTGACTTGGAGAATGGTGTGAACATTGTGGCAGGGATATGATAGCTTGCAGGGTAAAGGAAAAAGTCCCTAAAGCAAGTAGCTATATGCTAGTTTCTGTTATTTCCTCAGGGAGCAGAGGAAATAAATATGAGTGTATGCTTTCTTTGAAAATATTATTCATTTTAAGCTTTGCTACATTGAAATGATAAGAGAATAAAGCAACATTTATTCATACAGTCACTATCGCTGGGAGAAATCTTAACATTTATGCTAAATATTGAATGCTCTTTTCAAATTTTATGAAAGAGCAAATGATTTGAGTATTGGAAATGTCAACTATTAAATAAACTCAGGATTTAAAGTATATGGATCTGGTTTTTATTAAAGCGAGGAAAAGAATTAAACTGTTGGTTAGTTAATTATTCTAACTATAACTGTGCTAACAATTTATCTATAAATAGATTTTTAAAATTCATAGAGGCTAAGGGGAGTGGTGCAGGAAAGTTCTTGTTTGGGACGATTTCAACTTGTAGCAGCGTGCCTGGTTTGAGTTTGAGTTTCTCAATTCACCAATCAGGTTCCTGCTAATGAATACCTTAGGAGGAATAGAGGATGGCTCAAGTCACAGATTAGCTCCATGGTTCTGATTTTGGCCAGATCAGACTTTGCTTTCACAGGTACCTAAGGAGATAACCAGTGGATGGATGATTGAAGATTTTCTCTCCGACTCTCTCCACCTTTGTTCTTTCCATACTTCCTCACTATTTCTCTCTACTTTTGAATAAACATAACAAATATATTTTCCACTTCGTTGGGAATCTGCATTTCTAAATTTTACTTTTCATGAACTTTTTTGAAGCCCCCTAGTATTATTTTAGTATCAATAAATAATGCCATGAAGTAATTATTTTATTCTCATTTTGCAGATGAGGAAGGTAAAGCATTGGAATTAATCCTGTACTATATATGTTTGTGTTTCGCTACGGTATTCTGCCTAAGAAGAGCTTGCTAGGAAATTGACCCCTACAGTTTGCTTTGTTTCTTTAATGTGACGCACAAAGTTCTGACCTGTATGTTTAGCTGCACCATTCAAATGCCCCTGCTCTGCTTTTAAGAATCATTTGATTCTTGAACCCCCAGAAGCCATTATTATTATTTGAAATTGCTTGATCTTTCTTATGACCCTGGCCAATATCACAGTTGCTAATATTCTGATCAAGCTTCATTATACTGGACTGCTTTGAAAATCTGGTCTTCTATAGAGAGTGCTGTTCAGGAACTTACCCTACTTTGCT
Organism: Ochotona princeps; assembly: GCF_030435755.1. Classification (NCBI taxonomy): domain Eukaryota; kingdom Metazoa; phylum Chordata; class Mammalia; order Lagomorpha; family Ochotonidae; genus Ochotona; species Ochotona princeps. The sequence continues at coordinate 99,017,714 of NC_080865.1, forward strand.
GGAACTATAGCACACCCTTGCAAACCTCTTCTCCCTAGATAGCAGCTATGGGGAAGGCTTAAAATGCTGCCTTTTACCCTTGAAAAAGAGTGTTCTATCACCTCAGGTAGTCACGAGCAGGATAAATATCTTGAAAAGAATCAGATAGGGAGGGTGAAGCTAAGTGAAATAGAGCTGCAACTTCTGTATCTGAGGTGACAGCCTTGTGCAATATTGGGAAACATGACCACATATTAACTGCATTTGTTCACTGTTCAGCACTATGCACTCTGGCCAGGCAGTGCAGAATGCTGAGCAATGAGCTATGCTCTGTCACTCTCATAATCGTGGTAAACTCACATCTCTCCCCGCCTACTGTTAGGTTTCTTTGGACTTAAATGTATTTATGGGTGAGCCCTCTTGGACTTGGAGAACCTGTAGCATAACAGGGTTGTAACACTAGTTGTCTTCATAAGTCTTCATAACATTAATTGTTCCTAGATGTACTCTGGTTGATCAAACTCAACAACAATCTTATCACCTACTTGACCGTACTTATCCATTCATTCACTAAGCATTAGTTGAGAATCTACTACTGTAGAGACCAGGATATTAAACATGTAAAAATGATCACAGTTCAATGTACTTGAGGAATATAGCAAATGCCTAATGGCCTGTCGCTGAATTAGGAAAACAGAAGATAGCAGGTAATGTTGTCAGGGAGACCTTCTGAGGGAGATGATACTTGTTGTGAGTTTGAAGATTAAATGCAAATTAATTTTATAAATAAGGCATATTGAAAGATTTTTAGATTAGACAAGAGCATTGCACAAACCTCTAACAGTGGAGAAATCTTGCAGCATATATTATTGGTAGAGGAAATGTAGTGGGATATTTGGGGGAGTTTATAGTTGTCAACTTTCAAGGGAACTTGCTCCCATGCACACTTTCACAATTGTCAATTTGTCATTGGCCTAGAACTTCTTCAATTTGAAATCTAGACTTCCCAATCTGTAGTTGAGGTGCTCTTGTCAGTTACAATCACTACTTTTGTTCCTCACACTGATTCTATTTCAACTCCTGTTCCCCCCTCATGTTCATTCATTTCTGCTGCTAACTATTGGCACTCACTCAGCAGAGTAGAGTTGACATACCCAGAAAAGAGCTTGCCCAAATTCTTGTTTTTAAGATTAATTTTGCTTATTCAAAAGCATGAGAGAGAGAGAGAGAGAGAGAGAGAGAGAGAGAGAGAGAATTTGTCATTTCCCAGTTCACTCCCCACGCTGCAATGGCTAGGGTTAGGCCAGGATGAAGCCAGGAGCTTGGAGCCTAGAGCCTGGGAATATATCTGAGTTTCTCATATGGGTGATGATGGACCAAGCACGTCTTCCACTTCTTTCTGAGGCTTACTAGCAGAACTAGATTAAAAGTGGAGTGACAAGACTCAAATCGGTATACAATGACATTGCCAGTGTTCTAGGCAGCAGCTTAATATACTGTACCACATCAGCAGCAGCCCCTTGTAAGATTCCTTAGACTTGTTAAATGAGATATGCAATGTTTATGGAGGAAAGGCCAAAAAATAACTTTAAAAAGTTTCACATGTTAAAACTGTATTTCTTACAAAAAGAATAAATTTCAGGTAATACTTTGTCTTTCAAAGAACTTGTCTTTAACTGACTGCAGAGTAACCAATCCACCCTTTAAGCATGTATTCGCTGTTATATACTTTCCTACATTTTATGAGTCAGAAATTTAAAAAAAAAAAAAGGCCTTTTCAATTTTAACACACACACAAAAGCAAGTACCCACACTGAACAGCTTTGGTTAACCCAGAGGCACTATGGAATATCACACATATCAGGGAAAATTCCATAATACAAGTTCCTCTGCTGTATCAATTGGACTTTGCCACAGATTACATTAGGCTGAATTCAAATCATTGCTACAGTTAGGAGCTAAAGATGCCTTGGAAGGATTTTCTAGGTCATCAAATCAAGAATCGGTGTTGAGATAGATTTGTGTTACTAAATGAGCTGAAGTACTCTAACATCTTATTCATTTATCAAGTAATGTATCTTTGACATTCTGTAAAACCAATATCTCAGAAAGCCTTGTATTTGTGAAGGCACAGTCTGGGGATCCTCTTAACATATTTCCAAAGATATTCTTTTCAAGCCCATCTTATGAAACAGCCTCTTCTACAATGCATTGTGATATTTGTAAGAAAAGAAAAACGCAGACCTATTCTATATTTATGCTGTGTTCAAGCACGAAAACCACACATAGGTGACCAAACTAAGAATCATTTTCACTATTTTCTTGCTTCTGTTTTTGTTACTCAACAGTTGAGTCAAGAGCTTCACCCAGCAGGAGGATATATAAATTCAACAACACAATATTTTTGCTGACTTATATTTAGATGATTGGCAAATATTTATTAAATAAATATAATTATGAGGTATATTACTATAGCCTTTTTATTTGTTTTAATTTAGTTTGAAAGTCAGAGAGACAGAAACAGAGAGAAAGAGATAGAGAGATATGCTGTTCATGTGTTCACATCATCTCATTTGTTTTCCCAGTGTCTACAACAGCCAAAGCTGAATCAGGCTGAAGTGAGACATCTGCAATTCCATTGTGATCTTCCATGTGAGTGGCATGGATTTCAAATGCTTAGACTGTCCATCCTCTGATTCCTAGGGTATACTTTAGCAGGCACCTAGAAGAGAAGCCGAGAAGCTGTTATTCCGATCAGCACTCTGATAACAGAATGTATTTCAAGTATCAACTTATTACTGAGATGATAAAATCAAGCCAATTGATGTATTCATCACATTTTTGTTTACTGTGAGAGCATTTAAGATCTATTGTCTAGCAATTTTTTTTAAAGATTGATTTATTTTATTACAAAGTCAGATATACAGAGAGGAGGAGAGACAGAGAGGAAGATTTTCCATCCGTCCGATGATTCACTCCCCAAGTGACCGCAATGGCCGGTGCTGCGCCGGTCTGAAGCCGGGAACCAGGAACCTCTTCCAGGTCTCCCACGCGGGTGCAGTGTCCCAAAGCCTTGGGCCGTCCTCAACTGCTTTCCCAGGCCACAAGCAGGGAGCTGGATGGGAAGTGGAGCTGCTAGGATTAGAACTGGTGCCCATATGGGATCCTGGGGCGCTCAAGGCGAAGACTTAACCTGCTAGGCCATGCTACCGGGCCCTATTGTCTAGCAATTTTTAAAGTGTGGAATATATTATTGACTGCATTTACCATAGTAGCACAACATCTTTATTTTTAAAATTTTTTTTTAAAGATTTATTTTTACTGGAAAGTCAGATACCCAGAGAGGAGGAGAGACAGAGAGAAAGATCTTCCCTCCGATGACTCACTCCCCAAGTGAGCGCAACGGCCGGTACTGCACCCATCCAAAGCCGGGAACCAGGAACTTCTTCCAGGTCTCCCACAGGGGTGCAGAGTCCCAAGGCTTTGGGCTGTCCTCACTGGATGGGAAGTGGAGCTGCCGGGATTAGAACCGGCGCCCATTTGGGATCCTGGAGTGTTCAAGGCGAGGACTTTAGCCGCTAGGCCGTGCCGCCTGGCCCAGCTACACATCTTTAAAATGTAATCCTTTGTTTAATTGAAAATTTGATTTCATCAGTAAAGATTTTGTCATTTCTCAATCCTATACCCAAAGCCTCTGGTGACTTCTGAGTTTGATGTTTTTAGATTTCATACGTAAGAGAGACAATGTAGTATTTACCTTTCTATGTCTGGTATATTTTACTGACAACAATATTATCAAATGGGTGTGAAGTTGTAGTTTATTTCTGGGCTCTCTATCACATTTTATTAGGCACTCTGTGCATGGTGTGTCAGTACCATACTTTGTTGACCAGCATAAATTTGTGATGCCTTCATTTTGTTGGTATTGTTGCTAGGGTATCATTTGTTTTTACATACTAATTTTAGTATCATTTTAGATTTTTTAAAATTTTATTATTTTTCCCCATTAATTACAATGTATTACATGACACAATTCATAGGTACTGGGATTCTCCCCCCCTTCACCCCAAACCCTCCCCCCCCCGGTGGATTCTTCCATCCTGTTGCATAGCCACAGCCCAAGTTGTTCTAGGATTCCCTCATTACAAGCATACACCATACATAGAGTCCAGCATCCCATTGACCAAATTCAACGACCTCTTAGGGAGGTCCTCTCAGGTCCGAAGGCAGAGCCAGCAGAGTGTCATCCTGATCAATTAGAAGCTCCAACATATCATCAGCAACAGTCCAGGTATGATGAGGCTGGTGCAGAGTCCACTGACTGACATAGACCATCATAGCGTCTCCCATTGTCCAGTATTTCGTTGCCTTCATACAACTGAGATGGTTGATTGATCTATTCCATCTTCCATCTTTTCTTGGTTAATGTTCTGTTTCCTCCGTTATGATTAAGGGAGTTCCCAAAGAGACTTTGAGGTGTTCCCAGGCCAGGTTCCTACATGTACTAGTAAGCACAGTGTCCCCCACAGTCCATCACCCCGATCGACTGGTGGTTGCAACTGCTGGGTTGGTTCTATTCTCAGCCCCGACCTCCACTGGAACCAATGAGTACTGCAGCCCATCCTGGTTCTGGCCATCACACACTGATGCTTCACTTAAACCAATGGGAGGTCTAATTAAGGTTGAACTGAATCTGTAGACAGCTCTGAGTACTATATTTATTTTTAATAATATTAGTTTTCCAATCCAGGAACATAAAGGTCTTTACAGTCATTTTAGCAAATTTCATTTCATTTTCTTTTCATCATATGTATCCATCAACTCCTATTTTAAATGTATTTCTTAAGATTTTATTTTATTTTTTATTCTATACTAAGAAGATTACTTTCTTAACTTATTTTTCAGGTAATTCCTTGTTACTATATGGACATACTACTTCTTTTTATGGGTTAAATTTGTATTCTGCAACTTAATTGAATTACTTTATTATTCTCATGACAAAGCTATGGAGTTTTTAAAGTTCTCTTTACATATGATCATATATTTGAAAAGTTTGAAAATTGAAAAATCACATATTAAAAATTAAAAATGTTTACTTTTTCTTGGAATATTTGTCTAGATAGGACATACAGCATACAGCATTGAATTGAAATGAGAATTGGAAGATTTTGTCTTCTCCCTGATATTGGAGAGAAATCTTTCAATTATTCACTGTTGCATACACTGTTATTCTTCATGCACGATCCTTACTGCGTTGAGGTGTAACATTCTGTGCGTACTTTGTAAAGAAATTTTATCAAGAAAAGACATTGAGTTTTTTCATAAATGTTTTTTGTGTAAAGAGAGATGCTCATTTGCCTTTTGTCCCTCATTCAATTAATGTGGAATAAAACATTTATTAATGTACATGCGGAGACATTATTTTGTGCCTGGAATGAATTTCCAATGATCAGTGAATGCCACTTAGCTGCTCAATTAAGTTTGCCACTACTTTGTTGACAATTTTTGAATCTGCACATCTCAACATTGGCCTGTAATTTTTTTGTGCGTGTACTGATCTTGTCTGGTTTGGTTAAGATGGTAATGCTGACCTTTAAATTGAACCCAGGAGTCTACTTTTCCAAATATCCTGAGTCTTTATAATATTTTATGCAACAAATGAGTGTCACTTTTATAATAATCGAAGAGCAATTGATTTTTTTAAAGTGAAAACAGTGAAACGCAAATTCAAGAAGAGTGTAAGTTTAATTGTCAAAATGAATTCCAGAATTCACTGTGAACATACACTTCTTTTTTTACAAATGTTTTTGAAAGTCTGCCATCTGCCAGATAATTCACTTGGAATTTTGAGCATAGAGTAAAAAATATAAACATTTCCCTGTCTTCATAAAACTTAACTATCCGGCCCGGTGTGGTAGCCTAGCCACTGAAGTCCGCACCTTGCACCACCACGATCCCATATGGATGCCGGTTCTAATCCCTGTGGCCTTGCTTTCCATCCAGGTCCCTGCTTGTGGTTGGGAAAGCAGTTGAGGTCGGCCCAAAGCCTTGGGACCTTGCACCCACATGGGAGACCCAGAAAAAGCTCCTGGCTTCAGTTCAGCACACTTCAGCCATTGGGGCTGCTTGGGGAGTGAATCATTAGACAAGAGATGTTCCTCTCTGTCTCTCCTCCTCTATATATATCTGACTTACCAAGGAAAATAAATAAATCTTAAAAATAACTATCTAAACAGACACTAGCAATCGAATAATTTCACAAATAAACGAAAATGTGTATTTATGACAGGTACTATGAGGAACATATAATTATGCAAGCCATATAATAAGAGAAATAGCTTGTTTTGCAAGGTAGATTGTTCCTTGATTAACTGAAATTTGTACTTGGATATTTGTGGATCCTAACATTTAAAAATATTTATTTATATGATAAGTAGAGGGATAGGAGAGAGATAGAGAAATACGCCTTCTACCCATGAGTTCACTACCCATATGCATTTGATGGCCCAGGCCATTGAATGAGAAACATTTATAATACATGCATATTTATACTAGGAGTATATATATAATGTAAACTTTATTGCATTGCTAAAAAGAAAAAACCCAAATAAACCTGGAGCTCATTGCTTGTCTCCTACATGGGTGGCAAGAACCCAGGCACTTCGATCGTCTTCTGTTGCATTCCCAGGGACATTAGCAGGAAGCCAAATCAGGAACAGTTTATCCAGGACTCAAACTGCCAGTCTGATAAGAGATGACAGCTTTGCATGTGGGGACTTAAATTCCTGAGACATAAGGGGCCATGAAAGGAAGACCCTCTTCAATAGTGCAACAACATTCCTAGTATAAATATGAATGTATTATAAATTACGAGTGATTGGGTTTTTATTTTGTCCTCCATTACTAGAGTGTGTTACAGCTATTTCTCAGAGATTACTGTGAGAAATCTGAGGATCTTGGCTCTTCTAAATCCATTTTCATTAGTCATGCAAGGTGTATGCATGAAGCCAGAGTTTGGTTCTTTTTTACATCTCCCATTGACTTTGAGATTTTTTCATTGCATCAGAATGTTTCTCATTCACAAAACTGTTGACTGTGCTGACTCCCGAAGCCATCTCTTAATGAAACACAGCAATAAACTGCAATAAGAATCAGGGTAATGATCATTCTTCTTAATGAGAATTGAGTAAGAATCAGGCACTCTACTTGGTAATTAATACATGCATATATATAATACTTAATTTAATTAATATTACTGTAACTATGAAGTAGGAAGTCATTCTTATCTGTTCTTAGCATAAGTAAACTGAGATATTAAACTGGAAACGTAGCATCTACTGGTTGGTCAAGCAGAGTCGTGAATCAATGGTTATTCACTAAATTGCTAAACATTCTGTGGTGCTTTCAATTCTGTAAAAAATAATCTGAGGCTCTGGCTTTATTTTGTGAGAGGTTAGAGAATAGAAGTAAATGGCTGTGATGCATCAATCAATAAAATATCTCCATGTACATTCATGAGATTTGTTTTCAGCATGTAATTTGCATACCCATACATCAGTAACCAGTGGATATATAAAGGATACATAAAAAGCAAGTGATATACAATTGAATTTTTTAAAATTAAATTTTAGTCTCATTTTCTAGAGGTCAAGCCTCCCTGGACTAGAAATTTAAGAGTCGTGCAAACAACTTTCTGAAGCAGATACTCACAACGCCTCTGTGATTCATTTTTCCTTTTCTCATGATTCCTAGTTGGTAGCTGGTTTTCAGGATAGCACATAAAGGAAGGTCCTTATTACAATTAGAGTGTTTTTCTATAGACTGTCAATATCTGTACTACCACTTCTTTATCACAGTGTTTTGTAAAGGTGAGAGGCAATAAATTCCATACATTACTGGACAGATTGCTTGTTATCTTGATTTCCTATCTTTTTTTCCACTGAACCTGCAAATAATACTGCTTGAGTGCAGAGATTCATGTTGTGGCTCTGGAACACTGTCCCTTCACTTATTTTATATCAAATTTGCTTAGCAATATAACTTTTGCGTCAGACAAGATTATTTAATATTTCCCTTCACACTCTTCATTAATGCATGCTTTTTAAGTCAAATCCACACAGGAAATATGAGGTCTATTCAGAGATTTTTTTTATAAAATGTGCATTATGACATACTAATTCATTGAATCCAATCTTTTTAAATAAAATAGTGTTTAGTTCTACTTTCAACAAACTTTTGAATATACTTTTGTATTTTCAAAGGCATTTGAAAATAGGTATATGCTGCCTGTACACACGCTAGTGATGAATTTGGCGGGGTTTACTTCTAGATTTCTAAGGTGCTTCTCAGTTGAATCCAGTGAATTTTGTTTGAAATTCCTTTACTGGAATTATTTAGATGCTTGCTTTCCTTTTTTCACTGAACTATACAGAAGAACTGACTATATCTTAAAAACATACTAAGAATTTGTAAGAAAGTGTATTTACTTTAATATTTAATAGTATGTTAAAACTAACAATAAGTGAAGGACTATGTAAGACATAATATGAATAATAACATCACAGCAATAACTCAAAAAAAGAAGTGCACATCTTCATTTAGATGTTTAGATCCTGTTGAGCAGGGAAAGGAAAGTGCTTTTCTGACAAACACCATTTGAGGAAATATAACACAATTTTCTAGCCATACACAATTATCAAATACAAAATTAGTGTGCTATGGATTTTTGAATTTCAAGTACAACCTGTGGTTGCATTGGCATGGTCAGATCAAATGATTGTATAGGTCTTATGCTATGTGGTAGTAGATATTGCTCAACTCTACTTAGAGGAAAACACTTGTAAGAGAGACCAATAATGCCATTCTACCTAACAAACTCTCCAGTGCTGGGATCACCAGGGAGTAAAGGACTCTGAGGAGGAAACAGCCCACATAGGTATCACCTTCTGTCAGTCTTTAAATTGTTTTAAAAGTTGTGAAAACAATGGTATTACCCACTTTCAAAAAACAAACAAACAAAGGTTGTAGAAAGCATTGTATCAATGAAACTTATTTTTGTATCTTATAAATTAAGTTTATTTTTTATTCGTCTTGCTGAAATCATGAGTGAAGTAAATCTGCCTCGGGCCTGGAGTGATAGTACAGTGGTTAATGTCCTGGCCTTGCACGTGCCGAGATTCCTCCAGGTCTCCTGTGTGGGTGCAGGGTCCCAAAGCTTTGGGTCATCCTCCACCGCTTTCTCGGACCATCAGGAGAGAACTGGATGAGAAGTGGAGCAGCCAGAACAATAACTGGTGACAAAATGGTTTCCAGGTGTTTTGCAAGGTAATGATTAGCCAGTTAAGCCATTGCACTGGGTCCCATAAATACCATATTAAAATGAAGACATTAGCTTGGCAAAGAACCAGCAATTTCTGATTCATTTATTTATGGACATGTGCTAGGGCCATCACATATGTTTATTTGTGTTTGATAACAATCTTCTGGGAAAAAGACCATTTCAGTTGCATATGGAAACTTGCATACATGTCATCTCATGTTATGATATTATATTATTTGATTACTGCTTTTCAAATAATGGAAAATTTATAATGATATAAACATAAACAGGAAAATGTTTAGAAATACTGTTTTTTGACATCTTTATTGATGGATTACCTTCCTTATAAGAAGCTTTTCCATTATTTTCAAACTTTCATTCACAAAAAAATCAATGATGCTAATGTGAAGATGCATACCCTGTGTGGATAACTACACTACAGTCTGTGACCTATAATCTATTCAAGGTTTTTTTTAAGGAAGAAGCTTTAAATATAAAATCATTTTCTAAATCAGAGGGAAAAGAACATTTATCATGCTTAGCAGTATCATCTCCATTGTAATTTCCTCAGCTGCATATGAACTTGCTAATATTTATAGATTTTCTTTTCTGCATAGTGGCTTGAGGCCAAGACAGCAGGCAAATGAGAAAGAAGGTTTGCACAGCCCCAGAAACTTCTCTGAGTCAGAGTAGGTATTGATGAGATAATATGCCACATTAGAGGGGTGCAAATTAACCAGTACTCATTGAGTACAGCTTGTTACTGAATGAGCGTTTTTAAATGTATTCTTTAAATCCTCTTTATGAACGCATCCTCTCATCCTATTGCTTAGCTCATAATTCAGGTTCAAAAGATGTTTCTTGAGTAACTACATGTGTGAGTGAATACTTTAATGAGTTGCTAGCTGTTATTTTTTAAGCCCAATGGGAAAGTGAATCATCATCTACAGGTCAACAGTTAGTTAGTTAACCTTTTTCAGTAACCTTCAGGACCAAACTCATTGGCAAGTAGGGCAGAGATTTGTGAGGAATCTTTTGCCCCGCAATTTGCGCAGAGGCTTCACTAGGTCAAGTAGGATCATGAAGCTGAGACTTTCAATCACTTGGATTTTGTCTTCAGCATTTGATCATTCGTTCAGCCCATTGAATTTCCTCTAAATACAGCTTTCATTCTCTTTTCCAGTTACTACTAGTCAACAGTGGCATTCATCATTATGAGCAATTCTTATTCTAATTTCATATAGTTTAGGATTATTGTTTAAGCTCATTTCCTTATCTTTTTTGCTGCTTTTATTCAGACCAATAAAAACTGAATGATTTCAGAGTTTTAAATGGGAAAGTAATATTTTCACAAAGATTTAAATGTGCTGTTTAGCCCTATATTATTATTTTATGGAAAAGGTAATTTAGAGTTGAGAAAAACATACTAAATCAAAAATTGCACTTGTGCAATTAATATCACATTTATGTGCTTTGAAGTTGGCAATTAGCAAAATTATCTCAAAAGTTTAATAAGAAAGATTATTATTGAAAAACCACTAAATATTTCTTTCATATCCAAATAAACAGTTACTCTACGCAAATTAGTACAGATACTTAATCAAAACGTGTCCAAAAAAAAAGAATGGATGTTGTGTTCACATTTATCAACACTGCAAATGTCAAGAAATTTCATTTTTAAGGACTGAATAGTATCATATTGATTATACCACAAGGTGTTTATCTTTTAACCAATTTATAGAGTTTTTTTTTTCCAATCTTGCCTCTTGTGGATACTGCTGCAATGAACATGGAAGTACAGGTCCATCCAGGATATATGTTACAGGTCCCTTCATCACTTTGTAGTATATACCAAGAAAATAGATGGGCATATCATATAACTCAGTTTTTAATTTCTGGGGTGACTTGATGTAATTTTCTACAGTAGCTATAACAGCTTGCCTCTACCCAAAGTATACAAGGGTTTCCTACTCTCCACACTTGCACCAATATTTGTTACCAATTTTTATTGTTGCTGAAAGCCATCTTTGCTAGTGGGTGGTTCTAAATTGCATTCTCCTGATAATTACTGATATTGAGCACCTTTTCGTATGCTACAAAAAATTGATATGACTTCTTTACATAAAAGTCTGTTCAAGCATTTATGAATATAGCATACCTAAATTTGAAAAAGAGCCAAGAACCTAACTATACACAACAGAATTTCAGTTGCATAACTTAAGTATATGCAATAGAATTTTAAGTAAATATTCCATTCTGGATTTTAACAAAATAAAATAGAGCAACAACAAAAGTAAAATAAAAACACAAACAAGTTTAGCAAAATATTAACTTAGAAAACAATGAATGTGTCAACACTTGTTCTGCTTCTCAGGAGGAATATTTTCTTGCAGATTCACCCTTAGTCGACCATTGTGAGCACGGGGTATATACAAGCACTATCATATTTTTGGAGACAGGAAAGGATGCTTTAGGAATGGGAACAAAATGTTCTATGACAATGATCCTTTTTTTTTTTTTCTTCTTTCACTATACGTTGTAACCACTTTTTCTAGAAAAGCTATTTTTTTTTCTGTAATTTAGACCTTAAATGAGCCTGGCAGGTGGTGGACATTTGGCTTTTCTTGATCATAAAAAGTACTGTAAAGTGAGCCAGGAAATGGCTCTCTCTTTTTCTATCTCTCAAATAAATTTTTGAAATAAACAAATGAAAGACCTTGGTTGATATTATTTCCAGGATACCATTGTTAACAGCTCCAGTTGACATTAATCATCCATATGCTATATACCTGAGAATATGACAAACATGTTTATATCCTGTCTAAATTGTTAAGATATTTTTCATGTATACTGAGATGTGCCCAAATTATGACAGTGTCTACATCATAATTGTCTGTTTATGGTACCAAATAATTGGATGTTACCTAATGGACCACATTGGCTTGATTGTGATATGATCATAAAATGAATTTTATGCTGTACTTAAAATCTCTGTCTTAGAAATTTTTATAACACCTCATAATATCTTTATGATCCAATCCTTCATTGAATTTCAGATCTTTTTCTAGCTATCCTTACTTTTGCTTCCTATCCAGACCTACTGACCTCCATGATTTCTTCAAAAACATCAACCATACAGACAGCTCAATGATTTTAACTTGCTCTTCCCTCTGTTTAGGACTCTCTTCATTCAAATGGTGCTCATCAAGAATTTTTTTCTAATGAAGAAATTGAGCCCTGTGATGGGGATATAAAAATACAAATATTTGAGCTTCATATTATTACACAGATACTTCTCATGCTACTATAAAATCCTAGCTTCGAATTTTTTTATCATATTTTGGGGGACATATTTGGAGACAGTAACTTATTTTAAAATAATGTTACACATTTATCAATACAATTTGCTTTTTCTCTTTTGCAAAATAACATTCAATATTAATATTTCGTAGGCTGAATTTTCTTAGATTATCTAAAGGTGTGTATAAATTTTAAAAGCAATTTATATTCTTTCCAGTTTACTACAGAAATTTGCACAGTTCAGATTGCCTGTCTGCCATCCATTTATCCAAACATTTAATCTTTTGACATTCTTATACACTCTCTATCAAAAGTGTTTTGCTTTATTTCTTGTTTTTATTTTTTTGATTGTGGTATATAATATTCAATTTGCTGGTTTAAATATTTTGAGTAAATACTTCGGAGGCATTAAGCATATTCAGGTAGTTGTACAGCCATCACCAATATTTATCTCTCGGTTCATGCATTTCCAATATTTATCTCTCAAAAATTTCAACTCTCCACCCTGTATGTAATAACTTGATTTGTCCTTCTCCAGTTCTTGGAAACTGTCATTCCACTTTCTGTCTCTGTGAACTCAATCACTATAAGTACTTTAGGTATAAGTGGAGGTGTACAGTGTTTATGCTTTTCTGATGCATAAACTTCATATAGTGCTGTGTTGTCAAAAGTGTGTGTATGAACCCACCTATACTTTAAGGTTGAACATATCACTGTGTGTATAATATGTGTATGTATGTGTGTGGGAGTGCACAAAATACTTTATTCATCCATTCTTATGCAAATGGACACGTGGTTGCCACTGAATTTTGGCCCTTGTGAATGAGTAAAAATGAACACACAATTATTTAAATATCTGCTTTGCATTCCTTTGGAAGCATATTCTCAAATTTTAATTTTATGATGAACCACTGCATGCTATATTCCACAATGGGTGCACCATTTTACATTACCAACAAAAATGTTCAATGAAGAGTTTGATGTTTTCGTCTAGGAGGTTAAACCACTGCTTACAACACTGGCATACTGGGGTGAGTACCAATAAAGTTCTGCCTGCTCTAGTTCCAGTTTGTCTAGATGTTAATGTCTCTAGGAATGCAAAATATCTGGAACTAGTGCCTAGATTCCCACAGCCTACATTTGTGGCCTGCAAGGAATTCTAAGCTTCTGGCATATATACAACAGTTCAATGTTTCCCCATCGTGGCCAGCACTTGTATTCTTTGATAGTCACTGTAACAGATGTAGGGTGCAATCTCATTATGCTGTGAGTTTCCACTTCTTTAATGATAAGTGATTTTGAGCATCTTTTCAAGTGCAAACTGGCAACATGTATGTCCTCTTTGGAGAAATGCTCAATCTATTTCTCTGCCCACTTCTGAAGTAGATTTTTCAGTTAGATTGGTGATAAAGTATTTGTCTTATTCATTTATTTTGAATATTAACATCTTATCAGCTTATTTATATCAAATATGCTAGCTCACAATTTAATTCAATGAACATTCAGCCTTTTGAGGATAGTCATTTACTGTGATCTCACAATATAAATCATTCCATTAGTTTACATATTGGCTACTGTCACCATTGTTAAAATAATGCAGTTTTGAGGTATGAACATATCAGGAGGAAATAAAACAGGATCATTGTGGGTAATATTCATCAAGAGACATTAATGGGCATTATTAATAACCTGATTAATTTGTTTATTACTCATTAAGAGTGAAAAATGATTTTAATAAAATGATAAATGCTTTACACCATAAATTTATTTTAGATTCATATTCCAATTTTTGTTATATATATAAGAATTTGTATGTGATTTACATATATATATATGCACTAATATGCACCATAAAGCATACTCAGCAGCACTGTCACCAATGAAAAATTGCCAACAAATACATCACATTTTCTCCATGAGTTATTATGAACAACTTATTAAATAGAAACACCACAAGTGCACTTGGAATATATATTTAAGAACAAAAAGAAAAATTTCAGGAGAAATCCTTCTTTGTTTGCAACACTTCCATAAACTTAGCTAAGACAGATTTGTTTAGATATTCTATAAGAAAATTCCTTGAAAATAATACATTTGTTTTAATATTCTCATTGTGCCACACATGAATGAGCCAGGTTTAAAGCATTTAACACTATTCCATAGAACTCCTTTCCATTTTTTATTTCCATCTGTTGAAAAGAAAAAAACACACTACTCTCAATAATAGGAATATCAATGTGGATAATAAATGAGAGCATGAAAGTCAAACATTTGGGGGAAATGTTGAGCTCCCATAGGATTTTTTAGGGATTTTTCCTTGCTAACTATATTTGGTACAATTAATATTTTTGTTTAGAAATATATAATTTACGTATAGAATCAAGATAGCGGAATAGGGTAAGGACACATTAAACAGACAAAGAAAAATTAGCCAGGATGAAGCATTGATGGCACATTCCATAAATAGGAAAGAACAGACCGACAGCAGAGGGGCACCTGGAGACTGATGGATGCAGGAAGCAGCGTAGAAAACGATGTGGTGTTGCACTGACCAGATATCCCAGTGGCATTCAGCGAGCTGTGATCTGAACTCAATCAGCACCAGAACTCCACCAGCAACCAAAGTGAAGGGAAGTTCACCAGGAACTGTGGAGGTAAACCCAGACGAAGATCAGCCTGCCCTGCTAGTCTGTTTGATTTGACCAGCAACAGAGACAGAGTAGTAGATATCAAACCAGCCATGCGGGAACAGAGTGGATTTCACAGCCCAGACTCCCACTAGAGCCAAATTGGACATCATTTTGTGTAAGGAGGCAAAGGCTATGGGACAGGACTATGCATTCACTAAGCTAGGAGCATACTCATTTCTGGCTCAGTGACATCATACAGGTTCCACCCAAAATAGGTCCGGGTAGTCCCAGACCTAATGGCCAGCAGAACAAGAATTATGCGAGTGGCACATCAGGCACCAATTTGTACAGTTTGGAAAAGACTTTGAGATTGCAGTAACAACAGTTAGCTGTGCATGCACTGAGCTGGGAGCAAACTCACAATGGTGCAGCCTCAGCACAAGATGAAAGGAAGTGAGGAGTGGTGAGCCAGAAGCTAGGGCTTTAGATACCAAGGCAGAAGTCCAACATAAGAGCCTAGGTATGAAACTTAGCTGGAGTGAGTGGCACAAGTGACTGCAAACAAAGAATGGTATATCAACCACAGTAAGTAAAATTGGATTGTAGACCTGTGGGGGACACAACTTAGAAACATGCCCTAAGGAGGGAGGTATCTACTAACCAAAAGTATGATAATCAAGAGCAAAAAAGAGAGATAAACACACAGGTTTTACCAAAGACTTTCCTGCAAAGGAACAAAAGCTTTTGCCAATTTCAGAGTTAACTGAGCAAGACATCAAGAAAATGGGAGATACAGAATTCATAATATTTATTGTAGAGTTTCTTATCAACAGTGAGAAGCACATACAGGAGTTCAAGGAATTTAAGGAATATGTCACACAGGAAATAGCAACACAGAACTTGTAAATGAAGGCAATTGAGCAAATTAAAAATATAGTGGAAAGTGTCAATAATAAAATGAAGCAGGCAAAAGAAAGAATCTTAGAATTGGAAGATATTTCTACTCACAATGGGGAAACAATCAAAAAACTGGAAGCAGACCTGTGTCATTTAAAGAAAAAGTATTCAAGGATTAAGACACACTATTAAAAGGCTAAATATAAGATTTATGGCAGATCCAGAAGGTGCAGAAAGAGAAGCTGGGTTTATATATGTATTTATAATGAAATAAATGAAAATATCCCTAATCTGCATAAAGAATTGTGAAACAACATCTAGGAGGGGTACAGAACTCTTAACAGGGTTGATCAAAAGTGATCATCACCACGACACATGATAATCGAGTTCTCTTAATCAAACATAAGGAATGTATCCTGAAATGTGCTCATGAAAAAAATCAATTGATATACAGAGGAGCAGCATTTACATTGACAGCTGATATCACACAAGGAACTCTACATTTCAGAAGAGAATAGAGTGGCATAGTCCACATTCTAAAAGGAAAAAGAAAATTGCCAGCACAGAATAATTTATCCATCAAAGATTTTCTTTATCTTTGAAAATGAAATAAAATTCTCCCACAGTCAAGGAAAGTTAAAAGAATTTGCCTCTCCCAAACCTGCCCTACAAATGATACTGCAAGATGTTCTCTTGATAGAGAAGAGGAATAGCACCCACCAAAACCAAAGGAAAATGTGAAGAACATCCCAGTAAAATAGTAATAGAAGATTAAATCAATGAACAACCCAATGGTAAATGACAAGATCAAATTACGACCTATCTATATTAACTGTGAATGTAAATGTCTTAAACTCATCAATCAAATGACATGGGTTTAAAAAATATCTATTTGTTGCCTACAGGAGATACATCTCACCAACAAAGATGAGCAGAAACTATATCTCATGGATTTTGATGTTTTTGTTTTTATTTTCACTTCTTCAAAACATTTTTTCTCATTAAATTCTTTAATGGCTCATAGATTATACAGTAGCATCAACTGTATAATCTTCAACAAGGATCTTGATTTCCTTTTTCACTTCTTTAGGCATTCAGTAGCATGTTCTTTGAATTCATAGCATTGTAAGTTTCTATCTTTTCTTCATGTTGTTGATTTGTTTTGTGGCTTTTCATTTAAGAGGATGTATAATATCTGTGTAATGGAGACTGTCATATCCAGTGGCATGTTGTTTAACATCATGGCATTGTAAATTTCTGTTTTTCCTCATGTTGTTGATTTTGTTGCAGCTTTTCACTTTGGGAGATTTATAGTGACTGTGGTGGAGAATGACCTGTCCAGAAGTGACAATATGGCTCAGTATGCATCTTTGCTTCCGGATCAATGATGGACTCCCAGTGAAGTTGTGGAGTGTGTCTTGACAACGGGAAGCTGGACTCTCTGCCATTGTCCATGCCCACAATGATGGATGTATGATTGTTTATGAGGAACTATACTATTGTAATGATATGGGGCAACTCAGTGGAGGAGTGGCATTTGGGGAAGGGGTAGGGGAAATCCAAGGGCCTATGGAATTGTATCATAAAATGGTCATAACCATAAAAATTGTAAAAAATGAATGTATACTGTATAGGATCTTTGGACACCTTACCATTCCTACAAACAACATATTTAGAGATTTTTAAAAACCTGAGTTTTTAGTAGAAGTCTAAATTAATGAACATAAAAATAAATTTGAGAACATGTTCTTCACTGCGATGAATGATCAAAGTTATAAATGCAATTTAGCTATGTTTTCTAAGCCACTCAATTTTTAAAAACCTGAAAAAATTCAACTTATCATAAAACAAAAATACCTAGAATACAAAAATAGGACAAAAGAAAGAAAGACATATAGTTACCAGCAGTGATTATTCCAATGGTTTTATAACAATATAATTTAAAAATTCACAAAATCAGGCCAAGCATGGTAGCCTAGTGTCCATCTAGTGGCATGTATTGAGATCCCATATGGGCATCATTTCATGTTCTGGTTGCTCTACTTCCTTCCAGGACCCTGCTGGAAGACTGTGAAGGTTGTGAAGGACTGCCCTGGGTCTTGGGACAATGCAACCATGTGAGAGAACTGCACTGTCCAATTTAAAGTATATTGTTTTTCATATCTGAACTTAAGACCAGTATTTTGTTATTATTTTTAGTATTATTATTATTGACGATGGAAATTACACAATTTATTGAAGCGATTTGAATTCACACAACATGGGATTGGGACCAAGTCTTTTTATTTTATTCCATAGACTTTTGTGTTTTATTTATTTATTTATTTGCATAAGAATCTTTTTCTTATTTTTGAAAATTTTTATTATACCATTTCTTAGGCTCAGGATTTTCTTCTTCCACCTTCTCCTTTCACCCTTTGCCCCAACGGTTTCATCTATATTATAACAATAGCATAGTCCTTGAAAAATAGTGACAGTTCATTATTCTGCTATTTAATTGTATCCTGACATTGCAGGTGTGGAGAATGATAGAAAGTGAAGCATTCTAGTGTAAAGATATAGTTAACGTTTTCATTGGGAGTCCATCTTTTATTCAGAAGTAGAGATGCATAGTGCAATGTGTCTTCACTTCACAATATACTTGCTTATATAACTATTGATCTTGTATTTTGCACGAAGGCTGCCTCATATCAGATGGAACATATGATCTTTGCCCTTTTGGGATTGTTTTATTGCACTGAGCATAATGATCTCCAGGTGGGAGTATTTTTTTTTTTTTTTGCAAATTGTAGAACTTCATTCTTTTTAATGGCTGGAAATTACAACACTATATTTTAGGTATTTATAAGGAAGCATAATCCAGGACACCCTTCTTGTACTGTTATCTCAATTTACTATAAATGATCAATTTTATTAGAATACTGCTCTTCATATATGGAGTATTTCATTTCAAATTTAAATAGCTGTTTTTTTTAATCTTTCTTCCAGTTTGATATTGGCTTAAAATCTTACCTTGTGGTAATAAAATGTATGAAGAAAATTAAAATTGATATTTGGTACCTGTGTATCCTGAAGTAAATTAACAATATCTTAAGGTTTAATTTTGTCACCTGATAAATAGGTGTAACACATTTATGGTAGAATGATAGAGCAAGATGGGAAGGTATTTTTGGAATAATAACTGTTTTTTCTCTCTTTATTTGTACCCCCCCACACACACATACCAAAGTATTTAGGTATTTTTTGCTTCAATGGGATGGTGTAAGGCAGAATGGAATTCTGTCCTGCAGAACTGAAATCATCTTTGAAAACTGAGGATTCCTTGCTTTAGTTACTAAACAAGGCTTGTAGGAAAGTACGGAATGATCATGAGGTCATCAGAGACTTTTCAGTATCCTTATTGCTTTGATTTTCTATTGTGGCATAACAAATTACACCCAATCATAACACAAAGTCCCCCAAATTTTCCCATTTCTCTGTATCTTTAATTGAGTAATCTGGGGAAGCATGGTTTCACATAGTGTTTTGATTGTGAGCTATAGTCTCATCTCAAGGCTGGAGATGGAGGAGATGCCAAGACGTCAAGGGTATGTGTAACCTGATTACTATCTGGAGAATTGAAACAGATAGCAAGATTTCACATTAGTGGCTTTCTGTTGTGTCTCAACAAGTGGATCATTAACAGTACTGCAGTAAGTATGCAGCCGCAGCATGGAATGACAAAATAAGAATCCCCAAACAAGTAAAAAGTAAAACCCTATGAAGGAGCTACTTTTACAGATGAGAAAGGCAAAGTAGCATGTTCATGGTCACAGCCAAGAAGTGTTAAACTCTGAAGTTTTCCTCGAGTACAGTTAATTCTAAAACTGTATGTTTTATATTGTAAAACACTATTTTAAAACACAGAATTTGCAGAACTTTAAGCATGTAGGAAACATTCAACGTACTTTTGAACAAGATAACCTTGCTGTAAACATCTGGTCAATTGCTTTAGTTACTAAAATCATTTATGTTTAAATCTGCTGACTTCTATGTTAATATTCACTCCATCTTAAACAGAATTTGATTTATCTCAAGGAAAAAGGATATGTTATATTTCCTGAAAGCAAAAAATAAAATTGAAAATGTACTCTTTAAACACACACACACACACACACACACACACACACACACACACACGAAAAACAGAGGAAAAGAAAGTGAAAAGAAAAACAGAATCTTGTATTTGTGGTTCACTGTCCAAATGCCAGCAGCAGCTTGTGACTGAGCCGTTCTTGTCCAGGAGCCAGGGATTCAGTTCAGGCCTCTCACATGAGAGGACTCAATCTGTGTCACCTATCATCTACTGCCTGCTAGTTTCTTCACTGTCAGGAAGCTAGAACCAGAAGCATAACTGGATCTCAATATGGGGAACCCTCTTATCGTACAAAGTATGAACAACTGTGCCAATACATATCCCCCAAATTTTGTATTTGTACGTGTCATTATACAGTGCTCTGATTATTTCATCCATCCATTCTTCAGCCAATCTATGCATGTATTTTTTAATTCATTTCTTCAATAAGCATCTGTAAAGCAAACTATTCTTTGCCTTAATAAGCTGTACAACTCAAGAATGATTGTAAGTACTTGGCATTGGGACAATATATATCAGTTCTAACTGCATCCTCAAAACTTCCACTTGTATGAATTGTAAATGTAATACACCCCCAAAATAGAATAATAAGATCTGTCTTAAAAAAGGTGATGTGGTTACTAAATGCAATAACCCATATAGGATATGTAGTAAATTGCCTGTCAAATGACAAACACCTATTGTTAATGCTTAATTATTATCAGTTATCATTATCATCTTATCATACACATCTTTGGATCATGAAAAGATATTTAACACCTACTATTTTAATTGGTTCTCTGAAAGCAGAAGATGTATTTCCCTATATATAAATTGCTATCTGGAAACAAAAGAACCATTTCCCTAACAGCAATCTAATAAATATTTATGGAATCTATTGGTTACCTTGCCAAATTTCATTAAGCTATTTTTAAATTATCTCAATGTTATTTATCAAAACGTTTGAATCAATACTGGATATAGCCCTTCAGAGCTTGCCCCAGCTAAAAGTCTGGATAAGAGTGCTCTGCATAGAAGTTGAAATGAAACATTTTGCTTATGTAGTTTACTCAGTCATAGAATAGAATCATTAAAAATTTAAGAGTATGGGTTTGCATAAATTGATCCATTTGACACTAATGAGTTACTGGAGAGGTAGAGACAGAAATAGGATACAAAGGCCAAAATACACAATGCATTGAAAGTGGAAGGTTGGTGTAGATACAAGCACTGGGTTCCAGCTATCAGGCCAGAAAGAAGATAGGAAGGTTTATTTTGTGAAAGACACTAAGAAGACAAGAATGCTTAACCTTCTCTGAAGTCATGGAATAGAGGTCCCGCCTCTTCCTGTACTTTTTTACATTGATATAGAGGGCTGTTTTTTCTAAAGATGTATTTCATTTTTTATTGGAAAGTCAGATATACAGACAGGAGGAGAGACAGGGAAGATCTTCCATCCTATGATTCACTCCCCAAGTGACTGCAATGACTGGAGCTACTCCGATCCAAGCCAGGAGCCAGGAGACTCTTCTGGGTCTCCCATGTGGGTGCAGGGTCCCAAGATTTTGGCCCATCCTTGACTACTTTCCCAGGCCAAAAGCAGTGAGTTGGATGGGAAGCGGGGCTGCTGGGATTAGAACCTGTGCCCATATGGGTTCCTGGCACTTGCAAGGTGAGGACTTTAGCTGCTAGTCCACCATGCAGGGCCCCTAGAGGGCTGTTTTTGTCTTAATACATTTGTATTGTATTCTGAAGGCCATGAAGAACACCAAAGCGATATAATTCAGGGAATAGACATTAAAATATTGGTCTCAACTACTGCAAACTACATTTCAGGTGAATATCAAGGTACAGCCTGCTTCCGTGCAACTGAATAAAAGAACTCAAAGATTTTACTTGGAATCACTTAATTTTTATTTTTTTATTTCTGATGAAGTGGTCATAAAGAGATAAACATCAGTATACTAATATTAAGATCTTTTTTGAGTAATGTTATTAAACTCAGTATGCAGTACAACAACATTATTTTTAACAGGCTGGGATGCTACATTAGTTTATTCTCAATGACATTTTTAGAGGTCACCAGATATGGAGGCCTCTGGAAGCATTTCAAGAGAGCTACACTCTTTAATATATAATGTAAAAGCTTTTTATAGAGGAATGGAAGTTCAGGTAGAGTGCCTACTCACCACTATGTTTTGCAGGGTTTCTTTCATCCTGTACTGAATCAAATGTGTTGACATGTTGCTCCATGAGTCCTTAAAGTCTAATGTCCTCCTAGATTTATTATAAACTCCGTGCATAGGATTCCAAACCTCATAGACCATTATGTGCTAGGGTACTCTGTCTATAAAGTGGGTACTGCATAACTTCATTTGCCTGGAAGGAGTTGGAACTCTGGAAGTTAGAATACTTTGCTTGGTCTGTTAGAAGGTAAAGGAAAGATGCTTACATAGTCTAAAATGCATTGATTTATTGTTTAAACATTTTCTTTTCCTTCTCTCAGGAGAATATAAGCATTAGAGCTAAAGCAGAAGTAGTTGTCCAATAGAGTAGTTGTCCACATATAGTAGGGACAGTCACTCTTCGTTCTCAGAAAAAGAAATGAAGTATAATTTAATAATATTGAAATTTTGAAATGTTCATAATTTTTCCCCACATGTCTAAAGTATATTTAAGCTGGCACATTCCCAAAACTTTACAGATTTCTAGAAAGTGTGCTTAACAGAAACAAAATGTTCCCTGCAGCAAGCATTAGTGTAGTAGAAAATATATAATTTGGGATAACCGCATATAAAATCAGAATGTGTGTTTCTACCAATTCAAATTCAGTTTTCTAGTAATGCACACCCTTGCAGGCAGGGGACTATGGAGCATGATTCCTGTCACTTCTGGGAAATCCAGATGGAGTTTCTGGCTTCACTCTTTGGTCTGTCACTGTCACAGGTGGTTGTGGGGCATTTGTGGGAGAAAATCATCAGATGGTTAACTTCATCCTTTCTGTTTGTCTTTCTGTTGCTCTTGCTTTCAAATAAAATGAAAATCAATTAAAATTTACTTTTTGATGGTTCACAGCCATGATTGTTGAGACCAGCTACTATCACAACCAATTTTATAGCATTGCTGTGTAGTTTCGCGATCGAATTTGGTGGCTTAACCAATAGAAATGCATTAGCACACAGTTGTGTAGGTCAGACACCTGCCATAAATTTCACTTGGCCCAAATCAAGACGTCATTCTGCTTCCTTTTTTTCTAAAGTAGGCAGGAACAATTTTGTTTCATTTTCCATTTTTTGCTTCTAGAGGCTGTGTGCTCATTGACATATCGTCCCTAATCTTCATCTTCCAACACCCTCTTTCTAGCATCTTTCAACACCCTCTTGCTTCCAACACCCTCTTTCTAGCATCTGCTAATATCACATCTTTTTATCTGGCTGATATTTTTGCCTCTATTATGATTACTTTGAGATATCTGAATAATCCAGAATAATCCCTGACCACAGGATGCTTAGTTGAATGTGCTCCCTAATGACACCTGTTGTTTGCACATGTGTCTCCCAACTTGTTTCTCTAAGAGTATATAAAGATTGAGGAGCTCAACAAATATGATAGATTCAAGGAGAGAAGGTAATAGATAAAGACTGCCGTTTATTATGATCCTGGAGATGGGAGTGGTTATATGATACCACTGCTAAGTCCCAGGTGAGATAACTACATCCTGGAGAGGGGACCATTTGCTTTCTAGGAAGGAGAAAGAGTATATACGGTGGGAAGATATGCTTCCAGTTCATGACTGTGAACTAGCAACCTGTCTGTCCATTTCATTCCCACCTCAGATCTTTCTGACCCTTAATATTAAGGGTTGCTGAAGCATATAGATTCATACCTCTTTACCTACTTCGTGTGGTTACTAGCACAGGCATTGGATGCCCCAGGTTCAACAATCTCTCCCTGTCTCATCTAAAAGATCCATCTCACAAGCCAGAGAAATTTCAGCAGATGCCGATGGCTGTGTCACCCACATCTTCATTGCCATTGGGAGAAGTCATTGGCCTCAAATTAGACAACCAATAAGCATGTACAAGATTAGAAAGAAACAGAGTGCAGGTAAAGTGTTCCCTATAAAATAAGGTTATACTGTTTCCTAAAGACTGAATGTTGAGAGGAGACTCGCAAAATGGCCGACATAGGAGGAAGACTGTGAGGGAGCTCACAGACAGAGAGGGCTAGAACGCTACAAAAGCGTAAGTGGAGCAGCATAGAGCTACAGGGAGAAGAACGTGAAGTGCCCTGGACAGTGTGGAGACAAAAAATCCACACAACTCGGAAGAGCAACCAGGGAAAAACAAAACAAAGGGCAGGGAAGACGACTTTCCGCTCCTGACCTGTTGAGTCACCTTTGAGTGTAGATGCTGAAAGCCGCAGTCGACCCGCAGACCTTGGGACCCGCAGATGGTGTGGCTGTGAGGACCGGCGGTGATCGGGACCCGCTGGCACCTGCTCACCCTGGTCGCCAGGACCCGCCAGGACCTGCACCAGCCGCAGTCTACAGGTTCCATCGGGACCCGCCGGGACCTGCACCGGACGCAGTAGCCGGGAGACGCACCCGCGGCGAGGGTTCCCACCAGAGGAAGAGGCAGACTGCAAGAACCTGAGGTTTGAGTGAGTTGGGTGGGGACAGTGGTGGGTCGGAGGCTCCGGGAGTTGGCCCCCCAGGAGCATGCACAGAGCCTGAACACCCTTGGTGCTCATCTCCCTGCCCCTCCCCCCCGAGACACCAGCGTCTAGGGACACAGGGCAAGTGCCTTGAAACTGCCAAAACTGTGTCTGGGAGGTGACGCACAGTGGTCCTGTGCACTGAGGAGAAAGGCAAAAGGCACACGGAATACTCCCCCGTGCTTTTGCGGCCTGGCACTCAGCTGGGCGGTGCTATCCCACAGGAACCCGAGCACGCCTCTGGGCTGGGCAGTCCCGTACTAGCGCTGGGGCAGTCGGTCCCCTGCAAGCGCTGGGGTGGGCGGACCTGCGCAGGAGGTGCTTCCAGAGAGCACCTGGAACACCCCACGCCCTATAGTCCCGTGCTTGGGAGACGCACCAGGAGAGCACTGCGGACGCGCGTGCAGGAGGCGTTCCCAGAGAGCACCTGGAACCTCCACGCCCTGCAGTCCCTGGCACTGGGGACACACCGAGAAAGCACCTAGATTCCTCCGAGCTCTGTGATCCCGCGCACAGGGGGCGTGCACAGAGAGTGCCTTCACTCCCCCACGCCCTGTGGTAGCATACCTGTAGGGGACGAGCTGAGAGTGCGCTTTGAATCCGCTGGGCCCTGGAAGTGGCGCCCTGAGGTCTAGTGTTCTGGAGACGCACCAAAAGTGCCTTGAAAATTCCCACACCCTGCTAGTCCATGCCTGCAGGCTCCGATCTCTACAGGATAGTGCTTGGAGACCCCTCAGCACACTGGTACCTAGGTCTCTCAAAAAAGAAACACTAACACAATGGGAAGAAATACCAGAAAAGGTAATGATCCAGATGAGAGAGCCAACACCCTACCAATAAAGGATCAAAAGCCAATGTCTATTTCGGAGATGCGAGATGAAGACATAGAAGATCTACCAGACCAGGAATTCAAAAAAATAATGTTAAAATATGTCAGAGACAATGAGAAGAATTGGGAGGACTTCAAGGAATTCAAGAACCACATAGCCTCAGAAATACAACAAATGAAAAGTAAAATCCTTGACTTAGAGCACAAAATTGAGAGCCTAACCAACAGAACAAATACAGCAGAAGAGAGGATCTCTGAAACGGAAGACACACAAAACGAACATACCCAGTTCATTAAACAGCTGGAGACAAGTCTGAACAAAGCCAATAAGACCATACAAGAAATGAAAGACAACCTCAGAAAATCGAATATTAGGATTATTGGCCTTCCTGAAGGAGCGGAAAAAGAGTCAGGAATGCAAATGGTGCTTGACGAAATTATACAGGAAAACTTTCAAAACACTTGGAACATGAACCCAGCTCAAATCCAGGACGGTCAGAGGACTCCCAGCAGATATGACCCAAAGCGATCTTCACCCAGACATATGGTGCTCAAGTTCCACTCCAACGAAGACAAAGAAAGAATCCTAAGACAAGTACGAAGCAGAGAAAAGATCACATACCGGGGAAAACCAATCAGAATCACTGCTGACTTCTCTGAAGAGACTTTACAAGCAAGAAGAGAATGGACAAAGATCTTCCAAATCCTGAATCAGAACAACTGTCAACCAAGAATATTGTACCCAGCAAAGATCTCATTCGTATTTGAGAACGAAATCAAATACTTTCATAGCAAAGAGAAATTAGAAGAATATGCCAGCACAAAACCAGCTCTACAAAATCTCCTTAGAAATGCACTAAATCCAGAAAAAAAGGAGGTGAATCATAAGCAAAGATGGCAAACAGGAAGGTCTCCCCACTAAAGTCCACACAAGGAAGGGCAATTACACAGATATCAACACCCACAAAAACAAGTATGGCAGGGCAAAATCACAACCTCTCAATTTTAACTCTTAACACAAACGGCCTGAACTCACCAATCAAAAGGCATAGAATAACAGAATGGATTATCAAACAGCACCCAACTATCTGTTGCCTACAAGAGACACATCTAACCAGAAGAGATTCTAAGAAGCTGAAAGTGAAAGGTTGGAAACCGATATTTCATGCCAATGGATATTGGTGAAGGGACTGATCCATCAGGAAGTAATTACCATTGTGAACATATATGCACCAAATTCAAACGCACCTAGCTACGTGAAACAATTACTCACGGACGTAAGGGGAGACATAGATATGCACACAATAATAGTGGGTGATCTTAACACCCCACTAACAACAATAGACAGATCAACAAAACAAAAACTCAACAAAGAAACAACAGAGCTCATACAAACAATAGAACAACTGGACATGATAGATATTTATAGAATTTTTTACCCTAAGGCCACAAATTATACATTTTTTTCAGCAGTGCATGGCACCTTCTCCAGGATCGACCACATGATAGGACACAAAGCAAACCTAAATAACTTCAAAAAGATAGGAATCATACCATGTGCCCTCTCAGACCACCATGGATTGAAACTGGAAATCAGCAATTCAAAATGCCCCAGGAAATACAGATACTCTTGGAGGCTGAACAATATGCTATTAAACGAACAATGGATCAGAGAAGAAATTAAAGATGAGATCAAAAAATTTATGAAAACCAATGAAAACTCTGACACAACATTCCAAAATTTGTGGGACACTGCCAAAGCAGTGCTAAGGGGTAAACTCATTGAATTGGAGCTCATGTCAAGGCGCAAGAGAGGCGCCAAATACAGGAACTAAACACACACCTCCAGGAATTGGAAAAACAACAGCAGAAGAGCCCCACACACAATAGGAAACAAGAAATCATCAAAACAAGGGAGGAAATTAATCAGATAAAAATAAAAAAAAACATACACAAAATCAATGAATCAAAAAGCTGGTTTTTTGAGAAGATAAACAAGATAGACACCCCACTGGCCCGACTGACAAAGAAAAAACAAGAGAAGGCAAGAATTAACAGCATCAAAGATGAAAAAGGCAACATAACAACAGACACCACATCCATTAAGGCCATAATTAGAAATTACTACAAAGCACTGTACTCCAACAAATCAGAAGATCACCAAGAAATGGAAACGTTCTTAGACTTCTACCACCTGCCAAAACTTAGCCCAGAGGCAACAAACGACCTGAACAAACCCATAACTGAAGTAGAGATTGAATCAGTGATTAAAGACCTCCCAACAAAGAAAAGCCCAGGCCCAGACGGCTTCACTCCAGAATTCTACAAAACATTCCGAACAGAACTGACCCCAATCCTCTACAAACTCTTCAAAACAATAGAAAAAGAGGCAACCCTTCCAAACTCATTCTATGAAGCCAACATTACCTTAATCCCAAAACCAGACAGAGAACTAACAGAGAAGGAAAACTACAGACCTATCTCTTTGATGAACATTGATGCTAAGATTCTCAACAAAATCCTAGCCAACAGAATTCAAAAACACATCAGACAGATCATTCATCCAGATCAAGTAGGATTCATCCCTGGAATGCAGGGATGGTTCAACATTCGGAAATCCATAAATGTGATACACCACATCCAAAAACTGAAAAACAAGAATCACATGATAGTATCAATAGATGCAGAAAAAGCTTTTGACAAAATCCAACACCACTTCCTACTAAAAACCCTAACCAAGGTAGGCATAGATGGAAAAATCCACAACATAATTAAAGCCATATATGAAAAACCCAACGCCAGCATCATACTGAATGGAGAAAAACTGGAACCCTTCCCACTGAGATCTGGAACAAGACAGGGATGTCCACTTTCTCCACTACTATTCAACATAGTCCTAGAGGTACTCGCTGAGGCCATAAGACAAGAAAAAGAAATCAGAGGAATCCAAATGGGAAACGAAGAAGTCAAACTCTCACTATATGCAGATGATATGATTCTTTATGTAGAAGAGCCAAGAGACTCAATACAGAGACTGCTAGAACTTGTACGAGAGTTTGGTAGAGTGGCAGGGTACAAAATTAATGAACAAAAATCAACAGCCATAGTGTATGCGAACAGCTCCAAGATGGAAAAAGATTTAACTAGCAAGATACCATTCAAAATAACAGAGAAAAGTATGAAATATCTGGGAATAAATCTAACCAAAAATGTAGGAGACTTATTTGAAGAAAACTACAAACCACTTAAAAAAGAAATTGAACAAGACCTCAAAAGATGGAGTAACATCCCATGCTCCTGGATAGGTAAAATCAATATCATTAAAATGTCTATACTGCCAAAAGCAATATATACATTCAACGCAATCCCAATCAAATTGCCCAAAACATTCTTCATGGAAGTGGAAACAATGATCCAAAGGTTCATCTGGAAACACAAAAAACCACGGATAGCTAGAACCATGCTGAAGAACAGGAAGTTAGCAGGGGGAATCACAGTTCCGGACCTCTGGACATACTATAGGGCAGTGGTTATCAAAACAGCGTGGTACTGGCACAAAGATAGAGAGGAAGATCAATGGAGCAGAATAGAAACACCAGAAGGGAACCCAAACAGGTACAGCCAAATAATCTTTGACAAAAAGTTAAACGACAACCCAGGCAAATGGGAAGGTCTGTTCAATAAATGCTGTTGGGACAACTGGTTAATAGCCTGCAGAAACAAAAGGATAGATCCACATCTCTCACCATACACTAAGATCAGATCTAAATGGATAACAGATCTAAACCTACATCCAGACACCTTTAAACTTTTGGAAGAAAATGTTGGAAACACACTGCAACACTTAGGGGTAGGCCCTCACTTCCTAAAAAAGACTCCAAAAGCAGTAGAAATCAAGACCAAAATAAACAATTGGGACCTCATCAAACTAAGAAGCTTCTGTACAGCTAGAGAAACAATCAACAAAGTAAAAAGGCAACCCACAGAATGGGAGAAGATCTTCGCACACGACATAGGTGATAGAGGGCTAATCTCCAGAATATACAAAGAGCTACAAAACAACCAAAATGTCAAAACAAACAAGCCACTCAAGAAATGGGCACGGGAAATGGGCAAACACTTCACAAAGGAACAAACCCAAATGGCAAATAAACATATGAAAAAATGCTCAAGTTCCCTGGCAATAAGGGAAATCCAAATTAAAACATCAATGAGGTACCACCTAACGCCAGTAAGACTGGCCCACATGAATAAAAGCACCAACAACACTTGTTGGCGAGGTTGCGGGGAAAAGGGAATCCTACTCCACTGCTGGTGAGGCTGCAGGCTGGTACAGCCTCTCTGGAAATCAGTATGGAGAATAGTCAAACAACTCAAAATCAACATACCATATGATCCAGCAATAGCACTCCTAGGAATATATCCAGAACAACTGTTTTATGAGAAACCAACATGCACTCCTATGCTCATAGCAGCACAATCAGTAATTGCAAAAACATGGAAGCAACCAAAATGCCCATCAACAGAGGGTTGGATAAGAAAGCTATGGTTCATCTACTCCATGGAATACTACTCAGCTATTAAAAAAAACAAAATGCAGTTCTTTGTGGCCAAATGGGCCAAACTGGAAACCATAAAGCTAAGGGAAATGAGCCAATCCCAAAAGGTTAAATACCACATGTTTGCCTTAATTTAAGATGATATGATGTTATGTATAGCATGTTATGTTATGAATGTTATATGTTGTGTATAAACTAAAATTGAAATGTAGGTGAGGTGGTCACAGATAGTGGCTGGGAACTCGCATTTACTTTTAACATATTGGTTACTCATTACTATGTCAATTAATTCCATAATGATGTAAATTTTTGCTGATGGTATGTTGGAGCTTTCATTTGACTGGGATGATACTCTGCTGGCTCTGTCTTCAGACCAGAGAGGGTATACCTAAGCAGCCGTTGAACTTGATGGGACAATAAGATACTGGACTCTATGTTTGGTATACGCTTGCAATGGGGGAATCTCAACTGAACTTGAGTTGTGGTTATGCAACAAGATGGAGGAATCCACCATGGTGGGAGGGTTTGGGGAGGGGTGGGGAGAACCCAAGTACCTATGTAACTGTGTCACATAATACAATGTAATTAATGAAGTAAAAATAATAAATAATAAAAAAAAGACTGAATGTTGATAGATAGATTCTGTGCAGATTGAAAAACCATCCAGCTGAAGCACAAAGACTTTTATTGTCCCTTGCGGTAAGCACAAAATTGCCATCAAAACTGAGCTAACAGATTCCATCACTGTCCACCTAGGTTCCTTCCCAGGACACATTACCAAAATGGCCATTAATCATCAAGGTTGAAGCCATCAGCTGCGAACTCAGTCTAAGTCTCTTTCGTGAGTATTAGGAAACCTTGTCCCACTTTCTGCCTCCCAGGTCTGCATGAGCAAGAATATAGAGTCAGAAGCGAGCACTCGAATGTGCTATATCGTTCTTTTCATTGGCATCTTAACCACTGCCCTCATATTCCTTTTTCACATTTTATTTTTAATTAGTTCTCAGCATATTTAATGTGGTTTGAAGATGCAATTATAAGAACATAGTGATATTCCTATCCTGCCTTCAACTTATTCCTCCCTCTTTCCAGTTATCCTTCATTCTCCCTTTCTTAATTTTCATATTTTAAGATGCTATAATTAAAATTTGTATTATATTGCAAATCTTTTTGAATAATTAAATAGCAATAAAAGTTTCAGAAATTGCATACTTTATTCAACTATTGTATTGCTATTCAACACTGATTGTGTTTCCATTTCATTATTTTTCCTCTTTTGATATTAGGAAACAATGCAGCTATAGGTATCTTATTCACTATGTATCCATTGAATTTTCTGTTTCTAAAAGTGAGGCTTCCAGTCCAAACAATATGAACAGTTGTCTTAATAAATTATCCTTCAAAATTCTTCAGCCATACAGCCACTAATACACAGTGCCTACAACAATGTATACAATTTCCTATTTCCTTACCACCCATATGCGTCAACTGATATCATCTCTTCTAGAAAAAAAAGATATTAGTCATATCACTTTAATTTCACTTTCTTGGGTTGCTGTAAAAGAAGCACATATATTGACTTTTAACTTTATGCTTTCTGATCTTAAATGCGGCATAGCAAATAAAAACATAATGAATATATTAGAAATGCCAGGAGAAATAGACAACATCACAATTACTTGGGAAAGATTTCAATAAATTTTCTGTTTAAGATCTTTATTTATTGGAGCAAGTGTTGTGGCACATTAAGTTAAATTACTGCTTGTGACTTTCAAGTCTCAGATACTGTGCTTCTATCGCCTTCCTGCTAAGGCATCAGGGAAAGCAGCACAAGATTGCTCACGTACTTGAGCCCCTGTCAATCATGTGGGAAACCCAAATGGAGTTCTTGAACTTTGCTTTAGCTAGGCCCAGCCTTGGCAGTAGTAGCTGTTTGGAGAGTGAACCTGTGGGTGAAGATAAGTTTCTCATTCTCTCTCTCTCTCTCTCTCTCTCTCTCTCTCTCTCTCTCTCTCTCCGTGTGTGTGTCTTGTTTGGCATTTTCAATAAATATATACATTGTTCACTCTCCAGCAGTGAAAGACTTAGTGCACAGAACCAAAAATCATACTTATGGTCAATAGCCAAGGTTTATGTGCAAAAGACTGAGTGTCACATGGGCGTAAGGAAAGAAGACCTGAAACAATGCAGCTTACAGGCAAGCATTCAAGGACAGTTCAGTCAAGGACGGTTTAGCAGATTTGTGAAGATTAACAACATGTGGGAGAAAAACCACATCTCATTGATCTGCTGTCTAAACTTGAGAATTAAGGAGCCCTTGGTCCTTGAATTCCCATATCAAATTCTTCAGACTTTTACCCCGAAGTCCTGGAACTTTTTCACAGGATTAACAGCTGGTTATAGTTTTACATTGACAAGGAATTCCATTCTCTTAATTTCTGACTTGCCACAATAAGTCTCAAAGACAATGTATTAATTTAATTTAGTTGAAAGACAAATCTCCCCTCTGTTATTTTACTTGAAAAATGCCTACAACAGCAAGAACTTGACCAAGGAAAACCAACTCCAGAGTTGAGAACTCAGTATAAGTCTTCCTAGGGTCATCACCAGCAGCTCCTTAGGGTCTGCCTTAGCAGAGAGCTGGCATCTGGAGCAAAGGCAGAGCTTTAACACTGATAGGGGGATGCAAACCTCTCAAATGACATCCTAACTGCTCTACCAAATGCGTGTACCAATACATCTCTTTAACATTTTATATGACAAACAATTTTGAAAAACCTGTATTATCAGCTTTTCCTCTGTGTGTACTTTATTCCTGAAAAGTAGAGACTGCAAGTTCTCATGTGATGATAGAACCATTATATCATCAATCACCATTTGATAAAAAATGGACAGCAAATGCTAGTATTCCCATTTTCTGCTAAGAATGTAAAATATATGCATCAAGTATACATTTTTACCTCACATTATCATGGAGATCCATACAGTGGATCCGTACAGTTCCTTTTAAGATGAATATTCTGATGATATGATCTTAGCTGCAGAAAAGTATAAAAGTATGCATTTCTATTTATTTTACATTGCTGTATAAAAATGCCACAAAAATGTCTACTGAAAGAAATCACTCATTATAATTCTGCAAGTGACAAATCTAAGCAAAATCCAGGTTCTCTTTTCTGCTATAATTGTCCCATAGCCAAATTCAATGAAATTTGTGTAGAACTCTTAAAAAGAGCAAATCTGTACTAACATAATCTATATGATTAAATATGAGCTCTTAAAAACACATGGAAAAATGACTGTTTAGTTTCATTTCACCCCAGTTTTTATATAAACACGTATATGTATATAATTATCTAGTCTAATTTTACTTTTTCTTTTGCTAGTTGTCTAGATCTAGCTGAGACCTAGAGTTAAATGAAATTGCTTTTCTCTAAATATGCATTACTCTTAGAAATTTTAAGCTGAGTCATGCCTAATTTCTGTAGATCATTTATATTACTGAATTTATGATGAGAAATTCAGGAGAAAGGTTATCCACTTTAATTTAATTTTCATTTAATTTAAACTCACAACAAACATCAAGTTCACAGTGCTCTTCTGGTCCCACAAAAGCATATTTTTCCTTTTGTAAGTCTTCAATATTATCTCATAACTTTTTCAGGATAAAATACTACTATAATTACTATGCAATTATTGCTCACTAATGAATCCTGCAGTAGGTGTACAAGGATTACATTTATATTTGTGTAGGAGTTTTCTTCCATCTCTGAAATAATATCCTCTGTTCTTCACCTGGCAACTACCATTAAATCATACCAAAACTCAGCTGAGAAGAGCTCTGTTGATAATAAAATTAAGTACAACAAGAAATCTTTTATTTTCCTAATGCGCTTCTCAGAGCCCTTGCTTGCTGACTTCTATTCTAGAATGTTTGCCCTATAAGCCTGATATGCAATGACCATTTTTACATATATATTTATCCTCTTTTGGGATTATTTATATATGTCATGTTTTGTATGATATCTAATCCAGACCCCATGTGGTAGAGAGTTGATTTGCTCCTCAGGTTCCCTTTCAACAAAAGGTTTCTGATTCAGCAGCTGTAAGTTGTCTTCAAATAGCTTTACTCGGTCAGTCTCTTTCAGCATTGCCTCAGTTTCCAGATCCATATTTGTTAGTCAAACACCTTTTTGAGCAGCAGACCAGAAGCAAAATTTGTTGAGTTGACATGCCTAATAAGAGTTCCTAATTCCTAAAAGTGAGTCAAAATTTCTTTAGTATGTATTGCAACTCAAATTCTGTTAGCCCCATGCACGAATAGGAGGGTTGGAAGTTCTAAACTGCAAAAAGGTAGTAGAGGAAACTGGGGGATTTTGGCATGCTACAGGTGTTAATTAGTGTTTAAGATACAAATGATAATTAGGTGAAACTTTTTAGTCTTTGCTTTGTAAATATATTTGATTTTTTTAGTATGTACTTTAGTTTGGGAATAAAATATGTTAATTGTGGATTCTCTTCCACATCACTATAGTTATAATTACTGAATATTTAATGTATTCTAAAATTATTTAACCCCAGGATTCTGAATTGGATATTTACAGTGAAATAATCTTAAATGTTCAAAAAATTATCATCTTTAAAAATTAAAATTTTCATTTTAAGAGAAAACAGTGTACGATTTTAGGTGATATATTAAAATGGGTGAGAAGTTATTAAGTCCAGCACATCCAATGGCTAGATCCTCAACATGCAAGCACCCATATCCCATATGGGTGACAGTTAACATCCAGATATGCCACTTCCCACTCATATCCCTGTTTATGGTCTGGGGAGGCACTGGAGGATGGCCCAATGCCTTGAAGCCCTGTACCGACGTATGAGACCTGGAAGCAGCGCCTGGCTCCTGGTTTTTGATCAATTCAGGTCGCACAGTTTCAGCCAGTTGGGAGGTGAACCAGCAG
Organism: Ochotona princeps; assembly: GCF_030435755.1. Classification (NCBI taxonomy): domain Eukaryota; kingdom Metazoa; phylum Chordata; class Mammalia; order Lagomorpha; family Ochotonidae; genus Ochotona; species Ochotona princeps. The sequence continues at coordinate 99,053,021 of NC_080865.1, forward strand.
ATGTAAGATCATTCTCTCTGTCTCTGTTTCTCTCTGTAAATCTGCTCTGCTTTTCCAACAAAAGGAAATAAATCTTAAAAAATTATTAATCATGTATATTGTGAGTGTTGGAGGACAGATCTTTTACCTTTTTCTCAGAAATGTCTCTGACAAAAACTAACACAAGATTATCATTAGTTACTAATTTTATACGAAATGCATTATGTAAACTCACATCGAGACAAATATCATTAGTCTTTTTCCTGATGTGTGGCAGTTAATATACAGAATTCACACACAAAAAATTAAGAATGAAATGACCACTCTGAAATTGGATTACCATTTTTTTTTGCCCATGTTTATACTCCAGTGGAAATGTGGTCTTAACTTTTTATATTTTACTTGTTGAATATTATGCTTAATGGCAATTTCAGCCCATGAAAATACAGTAAATGAGAATTATGATACTGTAAATACTGATGACACAAAAGAAAAGACCAATGGGGAATTTGTAGGAAAGCAGGGGATGGAGAAATGTGCTACTGTTTTCTGGGACCTGCACCAATGAAATGAATAAAATCTTCTTTGTATATGTTAATTTAAAAAATCCAGCTTCTGTAAAATGTTGCAGTGCCAAAAGAATGATATAACAACTTGATATAGAATAAAATGAAATGATAGAATATTCATGTAATTCATTTAAAAATTTTATTCTACTTTAAGATAAAGTTGTATCAACTGTCTTAGTTTTTCATCTTTAAAATTATGCTAATTTTTACTCCCACTCAACTCAGAATTTTTATTGAAATTTCAAGAATGGTATAAGTTGAATGAAAATATTTGAAGTCATTGAGATAATGTGCCCAGAAACCTTATATTTCATTAAATCAGAACACACTTCAGTACATTTTGGAAAAATTTTTAATGTTATTATAATTTTATTGGAAACATTGATACAGAAATAAAGTCTTCAGTCTGGTAGTTTACTTTTCACGTGGCCACAATGGCTGTAGCTGAGCCCATCCGAAGCCAGGAGTCAGGAGCTTCTTCCAGGTCTCCCATGTGAATGTAGGGTTCCAAGGCTTTGGGCCATTCTCCACTACTTTTCCAGGCTACATGCAGGGAGCTGGATGGGAAGTGGAGCAGCCAGGATAGGAACCATATGAAATTCCAACATGTGCAAGGTAAGGATTTAGCTACTAATCCACCATGTCAGGCTTGTTTCTGAAACATTTTATAAACACATTTATTTGTGTTTATTTGAGAGATAGAGGCAGAGAGTGAGAGGAATAGAGAAATCTCCCCTCCCTGTCTGCTGGTTCACTTCCTAATACTGATGACAACACTTTTATACAAAGTTGAAGCTGAGATCCTGGAAATTCTGTCATGAATGTGTGAGTGTCAGTGACTCAAACAGTCAAGCCATTAATAAGAAGCTAGAGTTGGAATCAGAGCTGGAACTCAAACTGGATATGAGATATTTGGGAATCCTGAAAGACATCTTTGCTCTTGTGGTAAACACACAGTCCTCTTGTATTTCTGGCTCTTGATGATTCTTAGATAGGGTAAAGTGCTATGTCTGTGTGATGGAAGCATCACATTTATACTGGTTTAAAGACCAAAAGTATGCATGTGCCCCTTAGTAAGCAAATGAGAGGGGATGCACAGGGTATTGTGTTCCATTTGGTCAAATCAGGATTCATGTTACTTTCATCTTGCTTATCCACCTTTCTCCCTGGTGATTGCCTTCCCTGCCATAATAGGATTTGAGATGCATGCAAACCTGTGTTACAGCTCCTAGGAAGAAGCAGCAGCATACAGGGATTTACATGTATTTTTTGAACAGCCTGTACTAGAAGTCTAGGCTGTCTGCAGCCACTCACATACATACCCTAAAGATGGAAGAAGGACAGAATTACTAACTTGTTGAAAGGTCACTGAGGACAATTAGAGTGAAGATGAGAAATCAGCATTCAGAGAAGCAGAAATGAATTTATGTTTGTTCAGAACTGTTGCTCAGTGCTTTGCTCAGAAGGTTTTTTTCTGTGCCAAGGACAGTTCTTCGTTATTATTTTCCTTTTCTGAAGTGAAAAAGATTATTTTCCCTGAATGGTAGAAATTCCGAAATTTCTTCTCAAAGATGTGTAATATATCTGTAATACATTTTTTAAATCTAAGGAAAATTTTTTTTCTTTTCCCACAAAATATCTAATTTTGTCATTTTAGTGCTTGCAAATTTTCTTAATCCTCCTAAATATTTCCTGAGAGAACATATTATCAAAATATTTAAGTATCTTATTACTTCAGTTGGCTATCAAAGATGACATTAACCAATGAGAGGTATTGGTTGCTTAACTAACATATCCAAACTTTGCATATGAATTTCATATTACTTGATAATTTTTCTGGCATCTTGAGCATAGCTGGGATGTAATACACAAATTTTTAGCTTTAACTTTTTGGAATTGCGTACACTTTTGGAATACCACATATTTTTAAATGAAACTTGATTTTTTTACAAGATTATTCTCTTCAAAAATATAATTTACTTGCAATAATATCTTGAGTTATTCAAGGAGCATCATTTTAACTCAATATCATGGTTAATGTTAGTTCAATTTGGCAGTATTATATTCAATCACTATTAATATTTTGCTGATCTAGCAATAAAATGTTATATCTGACTGATGACTTTCCCAAGCCTTCCTGATTACATTTTTGATCCCCTTTTCCACAAGCCTTGGCTCTGCTATCTTAAAATATGGTTTTGATTTTTTTCTGCTCTGCTGTCCATTAGTTTTCAAAATTTCTGCACAGATTATATCTTCTTACATTTCTTCCAGTACTTATATTCACAAAAGCATTTTAGTATCTTAGCATTTTAAACATTTCTATATTTTTTGTATCTTATCAAGATTTTAATACTTTGAAAATCCAGTGCTTAATGGTTTTTGCTTTATCTTTTCCACACTATATAAGATATTCCTTAGAATATCAGAACTGGTACATAAAAAAAAACTCATCTCCATATGACTAATTAAATGAGTTAGAGACCATAAACAAGGAGTATAGTTGGCTGTTACAGATGCGGCCTATGAAGAAAATCTTTCTCTTAAATTCTGCCTCTAAAATTATTGGAGTATTAGAAGCAAATGTGAATAAAATAAAATTTAAATAGTCAAAAGAGTGTCAAAGAAAAGAAAATATATGCGGAAGGAGAGAGAACTAACAAGAAGGGAGAGTGAGCAAAAGAGAAAAGGAAAAGGGGAGATAGAAAAGAGATAGCTAAAGCGATACAAAGAAACAGAAGAGCAAGGCAGAGTTGATTGTACAGGAGGGGACAAGTGATGCTACCGTACTGATTGGTGACCTATGGACTGGCTGAAGATTTTGAAAAGGATTGGGCCACAGACTTGCATGACCTTGTAATAACAGATATATTGACATTCTTCAGTGAAAAAGATGGTTTTGTAATACTTCAGTGTTTTTGGGTTTCCTGTTCTGGTTTCATTGCTGTGCAAGTTGTTTCAGATCATGAACACATAATAAAGAATTCAAATGAAGGGCTATGATGGTATGAATAAGCTAAAGAAAGTAAAGGCTTTGATAAAGGATAAATGATTTGTAGAAGAAATATGAAAGATCCATAACCCAGGAAACATCCACAAATTTGTTATTATCAATATGACAAAATTAAAAAGCACAGCAATTCCAAATTTGGAAGAAAATATGTAATTGGTAGAATCAAATTGAAGAGCAACACAGCTCACTCTCATAAAATTGATCTTATTTCATCAAAGCAGCATACATTTTGTCTGAGGTCATTGTCCCAGTCACCTAATCACTTCCCCTGAAATTCCATCATTTAAAGGTTTACAACCAAGCAGCATTATCACACTGGTTAAAACGGAAATCTAATGCAACTGCACATATTACATGTACATACAAAAATGGTTTGTGGTTTGCATGAGGTTTGACCCTCAAAAGTCACGTGTAGAAAACATAGTCTCCAGTGTGGCAACGTTAGGAGCTGGAAAAACTGAGAAGTAAGTCATTAAGAGGTGTTGCCCTCAGACAAAATTAGCTCTGGTTTTACTAAGTAAGCCTTTTCTCACATAAGTTGTTATACAAGAACAAAATTAGCATTTTCCAATATTGTTCTTCCTCTCTTGTCGTAAGACACCTACAGAATGTGGCGGGTTTCCCTTCTGCTAACCTACCGTGCAGTGACCTAGGCACAGAGCTCCTAAACTGAGACTAAAGAGATGGTGTCGTGCCATCTTGGAATTTCAGTTGCTGAAACTGCACATTAAATAATGAAGTCACAGAAAATGTATTAATGCAGATATGCATGCGATGATTTCTGTAATATGGAAAATGCAAGCCATCATCAGTAGATAGAGAAAATATGAAATTAATTCTGAGAGGCAGTGATTCATGCTGGGTAAGAATTAAGACTGCATATCCCAGGAGGTAGCCTAACTCTGATTCTTAAAAAGATGAGTCAACTTGCTCAAAGTTACTTGTGTTCCTTGTGCTTCAAATTCCACATTCATCTAATGTGTACTGATAGTCCTAGGAGGGTCTGAGGATAAAATATGTTAATACAAAAGTCTTTATACAGTTCCTGGAAATGTATATAACCAAACACATGTGGGCCCTTTGCCATGGCTCACGGCAAATGAAAATGCCAGAATCCTATATGGCTGACAGTTCATGTTCTGACTGCTCCATTTCCCATTGAGCTCACTGTTTGGGGTCTGGGAAAGCAGTGGAGGATGGCCCAACGCCTTGGGATCCTACACTCACATGGAACCTGCGTGGCTCCTGGTTGCTGACTTCAGATAGACTCAGCTACAGCTGTTGAGGTTCTTTGGAGATGGAAAATCTTTCTATCTCTCCTTTTCTACATAAATCTGATACGCTGTTCCAATAAAATAAATATTTTTAAGTGCATGGATCTGAAAATTTTTACACCAAAATATCACTTCTTTTTCTTTCCACAAACTTTATGAATCCTTAAAATATATAAAGCATTTTGTATATCACAAGCCCACATTAAATGATAGTATCAATAGTAAACTATTACTTGACTAAAATAATGTATGACAGTCATGAAAGAAAAATCAGAATTAACATCTTTGCAATGTTTTATTAAACAAATTCGGATTCAAATTTAGCAAAATGGTTGCATTTGTATTATTTGAGTGCTTGCAGTATTTCTCTTTATAGCTTTATGCATGTTGAAAGTACACTGTAACAAGAAGAAATAAGGGAAAACCAATTCAAAGATTTAGAACTCTGAGAAGCAATACTTTCAGACTTGTATTGAAATGATGGAACAACTACAGTTATCAAGTACTCATTTTTTATTGTTTAGCTCAGTTCAATTCTGTAATGCTCCATAAATATTGAGAAAGGTCATTTGATGTACTACAGTCTGAAGTAGACTTAGCGAAAGGGCTGAACAAAACAATATCATCTATTGGGCCAGAGATCCACATTGTATTCAAAGCTATAAACCCAGTGATTAGCTCCCTAAGCGGAAAGTAAAATGAAGAAAACTGCTTTAGCTCAATAAAGGGCATGCAGTGAAGTATATTCATATTCTTATGGGAAGGAACAATTCAAATATCTGTGTTTCTTTCAAAAGTGAATGAGAATTGCGAAAATATCAAGTTCTAGTGTACATGAATGGGGGAACTGAACAGGAAACTATATGCCTTGGACAAACATGTTCGTGAGATATGGAAAAGAATATACACTCTTGACAGAGCCAACCAATCAGTCACATTATTTCATGTTTTATTAATTTGATATATTTATCCGTTTCAGCACCTTTTTGCAGTATCTGTTGTTAAATAGCCAGCATTATTTTGAACATCATTGTCATAATATTCTTATTTCTGAAATGTGTGGCCTCAGTTTTGGAATCATCTGGAGGACTAGACAGCTGATGGTCATTATAAAATATTTTATGTTGTGCTTCTTGCACTTCTCTGGACCTTTGAGACTAACAGCTAAATTAACGCCCACAGATGTAATTAGAGCATAAAGCAAGTTAATGAATTTGTAAAAGAACATGCACATCCCATTTCGGCAATTGCAGAAATTCAGGAGGAAGAATGAAGAAAACAAATGAATCCTGTTGTAGTACACTAAAGAAACCCTTTGGACCAAGCTTTCTTATGGGCACAAGATTTCAAAGTCAAGTTGATTTCTTTCTTCAAAAGAAGTATTTTTCATAGCCATGAAATTCCTTTTTGAGTTCTCCAGAGTAAAAGACAGAGTGCAGATAAATTCCATCTTCCCAGTGATACTCAGACAAAATGATTCTATTCTCATTCCAGAGTATGTTTGAAGCCACAAAATGCCATCAGTGATTGATGTTTGACAACATACATTTCTTTCCAAAAGTAGAAGGTAGCACAATCTGCTTAATCATTCTTTTCATGCTGATATCAGTTCTTGGTAGCTAAGATGATTCTCTTCCTGGTGAAGGCTATGGAAATGGAGTTTGCTTCGTTTATTTTTTGTATTAAGTAACAGATCTTTGTCTTCTGAGTTCCTCAATTTAAGGCCAAACGTCAACAGAAATAATTCTCAGCAACTGATTTGTCCCAAAATACAGAGGAAATATTTACTGTTAAAAATAGAGTTTGAGAATCCAGCATGATAGCATAGCAGTTAAAGTCTTCACCTTGAACCAACCAGGAACCCATATTGGCAGCGGTTCTAATCCCGGCAGCTTCATTTCCCATCCAGCTCCCTGCTTGTGGCATGGGAAAGCAGTCAAGGATGACCCAAGGCCTTGGGACCCAGCACCGACGTGGGAGACCCAGAAGAGCTCCTGGCTCCTGGCTCCTGTCTCCTGATTGGCTCAGCTCCAGTCATCGCGGCCGCTTGGGGAGTGAAACATCGGATGGAAGATCTTCCTCTCTGTTTCTCCTCCTCTCTGTACATCTGGCTTTCCAGTAAAAATAAATATTTAAAAAAATACAGTTTGATATTTATGAAGATACAATTTACATTACATTTCCAAATAAAACTGGAACCCGATGACAGTTGGCAGCTTTTCAAAAACTGTTTTCCATTTGTCACGTCCTTCATCGTAGTGATTAAACTCTACATAATTTTCATAAGTCCCAACCCAACAAGATTCTCTGAATTCTTTGTTTGCTCTTCTTTGGAATATATTTTTCCCTCCCTATGGTATATGGAAAGTAAAAACAAAGACTAGAGGGAACAATAGCAGTACTAAGCACAAGTTAAACAATTACTAGCAATTGAATATTTGTTGAATTATGGACTTAATATTTATGATTGAGCATAATTTTATGGTAATCACATAATAATAAATAGCGTGATGAAATAAATAAATAAATCATAAATAAATGAAAATAAATAATAATAAAATAGAATGTATATAACAAGAGATATAATCTAACATAATACCATAACCTCAGTATAACCCTGTGAAGCAGCATATACTGGTTTTCTTATTTTGCAGAGGTGGAGTGAAACTCATTACAGATATTAATTACCATTGACATTCATGCAATATTTTCATGGGAGAGATACAAATTCAAACTCCACTTTACTAAAGTCTGTAACAGTATGCTGTTTTCCTTTGACCTTCTTATGGGAAGAGCATAGGTCAGCTTAATCTCTATTCATCTGTAATGTTTGGCAAACAATGATTTTTCTACATTTTTTTTATTTGGGGGGAGACAATACTTGCATGCATTTGAGAGAGCAAGTGGAAATAGGACGTTACTTTTGAAATTAAAAATGTGAAATCAAAAATGCTGTGTTTTACGGGGAATTAGTGCAAGGGGTGGAGGCAGTGTCAGTTCTGGCCTCACACGGAAGACTCATTTTCATGAAATTTCAGTGAGCAAAGGATAATCTGTTAAATCAGAAGAACCACCCCCCCACCACACACACACACAACAGGGATCAGAAGGGGAATTTTCAAGAGACAGAAACAAAAATCTACTTGTGATGAAGTTTTTTAAGCACAGTATTTGGGGAGAAATTAAATGAAATATCAGCTAACAATCTTTGAGATAAAACCCAAAGGGCCTAAATCAGTAATCTCATGTAGCTCGCTCCAAAAAAAGTGTGATTTGTAACATTGTTCCTATTCTCAGGATAAACTGAAAGCACGGCTTCTTGCTTTCCCAGGATAAAGCTGGAAGCCCTAATACAGATTGATACTTAATCTGAACAAAGGCAGTTCTTTGGAGAAAAACATTGTCTTACAGATTCCTTGCTATTTCATAATAAAACTGGACATTCAGGGAAGTGGGATGCACATTCCAAAAACTGCCTTTCACATGGTAAAACTAGAAAGTCAGAGTGACTTGCACTGTGATCTGGCTGAATGGAGGTCTTGGGGAGAAAATAAGCATCTTTTACATGGTTAAAGAAATTCCTTTTTTTTTTTATTGCACCAAGAATCTGGCCTTATCCACCTGTCAGCCTATTTGTCTCCTTCCAATATCACGTGATTATTCTTTCTGGCATCATAATAACAATAACAGTAGTAATAACATTCACTTTCACTTTTTCCGTTTCTGATCTTTTTAATAGACAGGAAAAGAATATTTGAAAGTACTGATCCTATTTTACTAAGGAAACTGTCCACAAGCTTTTTAACCTGTACAAATGAAAATAAGAACATGTCAATGTGGGCAGGCAGTCTAATATGTGTTGCTTTTTTTTTTTACTTTTCCAGTTATTATTATGTTGGTGATGTAAAGAGAAAAGTTCATAACCTGCTCCAGTTGCCACAAATTCACCACATGATGTAAAAGATGTTAAAAACTTTAAAAAGTAGGACATTGATTTAATTTTAATGATTAGCCTAAAAACAGCCAGTGAATAGATACATTTTTAAAATGATAGAATACTTTCTTTTTATATAGAGCAACAGATTTAACAAGTTAGATAGTTTCGAATGTTGACATCCATATTATAAAAACATAGAGATTCTTTAAGATTTGTAGCTATGCAATGCAATGAAAAATTAGGTGTCAATATTAATATTTATAGTTATATCATGATATATTTGGAATATGAAGAAAATGAATTTAAATACAATTTATGAATATCAGGTTAAAACCCAACATTTTCATTTTTTAAGGACTACAATTTACGTTCTCCTAAATTTAAAGAAGTTTTCTCACTTGACTTTTGTAAATGTCAAATTTTTACTTTTAAAGGTAAAAACATCTCTTCAGTATATGCTAGAAGAGAAAAAACTTCCTACTGCTTCAGTGGCTACTCTTGTGCCAATTTCATAATATATCATTTTCCTGGAAGATCCACATCTCACCCACTTTGTGATAAAAAAATGACATGCTGTATCATTAACTTTTTTAACACTGCTCTTTAATATCTGTGAAAGATATTCTTTCTTAGTTTTTTAAGGTATTCAAATGGATGAATAATATGTAATGTAAAATAACTCCCACATTTTATTGCAACCTGAAACTATCTGTTTCCAGATGATGCTTTTTAAAATTAATAAAGAGACTGAGACACTCTTGAAAAAAGAAAAATGCTTAGCACTATTTTACAATAGCACCACTTAATACAACAGTATCAGCAGAGACAATTTTGATAAGAGCTACTGAAACGGAATAAATTCAAGGAACGTTTTAAAGTGTTGCTGCAAATACTTTTGCCAGAGGTTTTAAAACCAGGAAACAAATGGGGGGAAATAACTGTCTAATGTTTATGTTAATGTACCATAAAACCCCAATTATCTAAACTGCTTTCGTTTATTTATTTGTTTGTTTATTTGTTTATTTATTTTCTTGGTAAGCTGAGAATTACACTAAAAGTCAATAGTATCTCATTTTCATTGAAAATCACTCTGAAGTGGCTTAAAACTACATGGGGATTCTGGTTGTTTTTGTCTTTATGGAATTCTGACAATGTAAAAGCTTGATGCTTAATATGCATCGCTGAGTGAACCTGGTATACTCTCGGAGTAATTTTTAGAGAATCCTTGTAGATGAGCTTTTTGATCATTTATTTCCTCTTTGAAAGTACTGGCCTTCTGTGAAGACAGTAATACTGATTGTCTTTTGACCAGGATTCATAAATTTTTAGGAAGCTTCCCGATTTCCAAAATATTCCCTTGCAACATTTCCCTTGGAAACATAATTTGAACATATAAATTAGTCTTTATAGCATACAATTTTATCTTAAAAAATTAAAATTTATTTGTTTATGCCATGGCTTAAATCAATCCTTGATCAAATTGCTTTTATCAAAGAGCTACTATTTGGTTCTCTAAATAGATGGAATGGGATTTTAGTTAGGGAAAAAATTTTAGAGCAACTAAGAATTTTATGTAATCATTCAGTGCCTACATAATAATTAATACAGAAGAAAAACAACCTAATTTTGGAAATGTTTTTCAACTCTCTGTTATTTAATCAGCCGATGCTTATTTTCCTTTTATTTGAATTTGTCCTTTGAAACTGTATATTCTGTGATGAAAGGAAATACATTAAAATTATTTATCAGACATGATTGGTTATATAATTAATATATTAGGATTTACAAAATTCTACTCAGAGAACTTAAGAAATTACCTGCTATGGAGTAGACACTACATATACATTTATAAAAACAATGTATGCATTAACAATGTGAATAAATAACAAACGTGTAAGAAAAATTACAAATATGTTAAAATTTTTGTTTTATAAATATTCTGAATATATGAGAAAACTAATATTCAGGTTCTATGTGCTCCAACTGTTCTTAAATTCTTTTTCAGAATTTTTCAATATTTGTATTGCCTATTTTTAAAAATTTTTAATAAACACTTAAGACTAAAGTTATAAGTTGGCAAAGGCTAACTTAATCTTATTAATGTAATATACACCTACTAAGGTAACTGATATTTACCAATTGCTGTGAAATTATTTATGAATAAATCAGGAAATAAAATTGTATTGATGGCATCTATAATCTCCCAGCTTTTTAAAGATTTATTTATTTTTATTGTAAAGTCATATATACAGAGAGGAGGAGAGACAGAGAGGAAGATTTTCCATCCAATGATTCACTCCCCAAGTGAGCGCAATGGCTGGTGCTGTGCCGATCCGAAGCCGGGAACCTGGAACCTCTTCCGGGTCTCCCACACGGGTGCAGGGTCCCAAGGCTTTGGGCTGTCCTCGACTGCTTTCCCAGGCCACAAGCAGGGAGCCAGACTGGAAGCAGGGTTACCGGAACTAGACCTGGTGCCCATATGGGACCCTGGAGTGCTCAAAGCAAGGACTTCAGCTGCTAGATCAAGGCGCTGGGACCCGCTAGTAGATTTTTGAATGTAGACCAGTCTCACAGGAGTTAGGGGGACCCTCAATAAAGTTGTGATTTGTCTATCCTTAATATTTAGGTGGCCTGAGCATTTATCAATATGTTTATTGGCCACTTGAGTTTGTTCTTTTGAAAAACGTGTGTTCCTTTTCTTCACCCATTTTTTCACATGGTTGGTTGTTTTGCTGTTGTAAATTCCTGAAACTCTTTGTAAATCCTATTAGTTCCCTATCAGTTGTGTAGTGTGCAAAGATTTTCTCCCATTATGTTGATTACTTCTTCACTTCATTGATCATTTCCTTTGCTTCTTAGTTTGATGTAGTACATTTATTCATTTTGGCCGTGACTGCCTGTGCTTTAGGTGCATTTTCTAAGAAGCTTCTACCAATGCATAGATCTTGTAGAGTGCTTCCCATGTTTGCTTCTCATAGTTTGATAGTTTCTGGGTCCAGATTTAGATGCTTTATCCATGTAGAGGTGATCTTTTGTATAAGGTGAAAGGTAGGTGGTTTTTATTACTCTACAAGATAATATCCAATTGTCTCAAAAAATTTACTTTGGTCTGTCATTCTTTCTGCCTCACCTCACTCAAGAAGAATGAATCAGAGCTGTGATATAATGACTATAGCAAATACTCTATCTTATATGTTTGTTTATCTTTCCCCTTGAACTGCAATCTACCTGAGCACAGGGGCTGTTCATTTGTTACTCATTTTTCATGTTCAAAACTAAGTTCAGTGCCTAGAGCACAATTTATAATCAGAGCTGTCATACACTACTGCATGGGCCTAAACTCTTTAGAAATATGTACTAAAAAGAGTGAAGAAATTTACAAACACACAAACCCACAGTATCTTCAAAACGTTCATAGAAAACATAATATGAAAAATATGCATTTCAAAAATTTGACACCAGATTTTTAATTTATTTTATTCATGAACCTTCAATAATATATTCATATATTTGCTTGTATGCATATGTATGTAAATGTGTGTGTGAAAATTCAAGTGAAGACATCAAGACTTACTTTTCATAGTGCAAGATGAATGTTGAAATATTTTAAGTATAGCATATACTTTCCAATTTTGTTCAAAATTTAGGTCTATTTTGATCTCACTTCACTTTCATAATGTTTGATAAACAAAGTAGCACCTCAGGAAATTAGGCTTATGGTTGGCAAGTCTACTAGATAAAATGAAAATTGCATTTGTAAATGGATGCTCCAACTAATCCATGGCATATACTGAGCATGTTCTGTCTCTTTTTCTTCAAACTGGGAGATTATAACGCCCAGTGCGGTGGCCTAGAGGATAAGGTGCATACCTTGAACGCGCCAGGATCCCATATGGGCACCAGTTCTACTCCTAGCAGCTCCACTTTCCATCCAGCTCCCTGCTTGTGGCCTGGTAAGGCAGTCAAGGACGGCCCAAAGCCGTGGGATCCTGCACATGCATGGGAGACCCAGAGAGACTCCTGGCTCCTGGCTTTGGATTGGAGCAGCTCTGGCCATTGCAGTCGCTTGGGGAGTGAATAATCAGATGGAGGATTTTCCTGTCTGTCTCTCCTCCTCTCTGTATATCTGACTTTGCAATAAAAATAACTAAATCCTTTTATATATATATATATGGATTATAAATATAAGGATATATAAGGATTTAGTTATTTTTATATATATTTTTTATTTTTTATATTTTTATTTATATATATAAGGATTTATTTATATATATATATATATACACAGAGAGAGAGAGAGAGAGAGAGAGAATGAGAGAGAGAGAGAGAGAGATACTAACAATGACCGCTAGCATGAATGTGGAGGAAAGCTACTCTACTATTCATGGGAGTATAGGCCTGTACAGTCACTTTATAAATCAGTATGGATAGTGCAAAGATAGCTGAAATTTGATCCACCACATGACCAAGCTATCCCATTCCTGCAAATATATCCAAAGGAAGTTAAATGTGCACAATAGAAAGTGACATGCAACCCTATATATAAAGCAGCAGAATCCACAATAGCAAAGACATGGAAAAAACACAGATATCTAGCAAAAAGAAGAATGGATGAGGAAGCTGTGGTAATCTCCATGAAATATTTCGCAGCCATTAAAAAAGAATAGAATTCTACCATTTGCAACAAAAAGGTTCCAGCTGGGCCCTGCATGGTAGCCTAGCAGCTAAAGTCCTTGCCTTGCACGAACAGGGATCTCATATGGGTGCCAGTTCTAATTCCGGAAGCCCCGGTTCGCATCCAGATCCTTGCTTGCAGCCTGGGAAAGCTGTTGAGGATGGCCCAAAGACTTGGAACCCTGCATTCACATGCAAGTTCCAGAACAGGTTCTGGGCTCCTGGCGTCCGTTTGGCTCAGCTCTGGCCACTGAAGCTGCTTGTGGAGGGAATCATTGGATGGAAGATCTTTGTCTCTCGCCCTTTCTGTATATCTGACTTTGCAATAAAAATATGTAAATCTTTATAAAAAAGGTTCCAAGTGGAGACAATTGTGTGCCATAATAATAAGTAAGTCCCAAAAGGGTAAATACCATATGCTCTTTTTTGATACAAAGTAACCTTTATGCAAAATGAAAAAATACATATATAGGTGAGCATGTATGTTCATATTTCTCATAGATGATCTCTATAGTGGAGACAAACATGGGAAGTGAAGATACATTGCAGAATGCATCTCTAATTCCAAATAGAAGGCAGAGTCCTAGTGAAACAATTAAATATACCTTGAAAATATGATTCTAGATTTTTTTAGCTTTGTCTATCCCTTATACTGCCATGATGCATTCAAGTGGCAGAATGTTGAATTTGTAACTATTACTAAAGTAATACATGACTGAATAATATGGGGAACATGGTAGAAGGGTAAATGGGGAGAGAGAAAAGAGGGAATCCCTATACCTACAAACTGTGTCATGGGAAATAATAAAAATAATTAAAACAGAAAAATATAACTTCACAAAGAGGTTGTATTTGTACTGGACCTTAAGCCTTTATGAATGCACTTAATATAGACAAATATTTCAGGCAGTTAGTTGCTTGCATACTAGTAAGAGCGATGAAACAAAAATCCCTATTTGGAGAAAGCATTGCGTGTGAAAAGCACATTGTTGGGAAGTTTTGAAGGGCTGCTTATAGTCAGCTACGAAGATTGAGCTTAATAAGGCCAAATGGGAAAACTCTAAGTATGTGAAAACTGTAACTGCCAAAATCAGCAAATGGTTTTGAGAAAATCATTTTGATACATGTTGATAAAGATTTAAGAAAGAAGGGGAACAATTGGATGTGTAATATTTTTAAAGTTATTACAAAACCCAAGTGAGAATTATTGAGAATTTTAGAAAATTGCAGTGAGAATAGAGGAAATGAAACACATAAAAGGAACAATTCAGCTTGTTTCTGGGGATGACTGTGTTGATTAGCTAAAGGTTAGGAAGGGATCTTTTTCAAATTCTGTGTAATGTTATCTTTTTTACTTAAATTTAATGTGTTTTTTAATTATTACATAGCATATAAGAGAACTTTGATAAGCTCAAAGAAAAATAAAACCAAAAAACAAATTTAATTTGGTACCAAAATATGAAGTAAATGCAGTGTTTTTACATAATATGAATTTTCTATCAACTTTTTGAAAATCCCTCTTACATGGACGTGTAATTGGCTCTGAGAAAACAGGTATAAAAGTTATACCTGTTCTCAGAAAGAGCTGGCGTGGATTGGCTCATGCCTTGCTGGGTGGGACACAAAGATTAGTCACTCCTCACCATGGTGTTGAGGATTTTCCTGCACACCCCCCCCCAAAAAAAGTGTTCTGCACCTTAATTGTCGACAAATGTCTTGTTAGAGTTACAAGCCAGTCTAGATTATCCCAAAATCTGCCAAGATCAACAAAATTATACTTCAACACAACAAATGGCTAAATACGAAAATGAAATAGACATGAGACAGCTGAATGGTACCCTATAGCCATTTTAAGGTATATAGCAGCCGGTCCTGAATATAAACTAAAAGTGAAATGTCAATGAGCTAATCATAGGTTGTGGTTAGGACTTGTTTTTTTTTTTTTTTTTTAACATACTGGTTACTCAAATCCATGTCAATTCCATAGTATTGCAAATTGCTGTTGATGTTATATTGGGACTCTTAATTGACTGGGATGATATTATACCAGCTCTGACTTCAGACCAGAAATGGTCTCCCCAAGAAACTGTTCAACCCATCTGGACAATAAGTAGCTGGACTCCATGCTTGGTATATGTTTGTAAGGAAAGAATCTTGATTGAATTTGAACTGTAATGCTGCATCAAGGTGGAGGAATCCACCAGGGGGGAGGGAAGGGGGAGGGGTGGGGGGATTCCCAGAGCCTATGAAACTGTCACATAATGCAAAATATTAATTAAAAAAAAGTAAAAAAAAAAGTTATACCTGTTCTCAAGGAAATGACAATGCCACTGAACATGCAGAATGCATAATAAACTGTTAATTAGTGTAGTATTAATTATAAATTTAAATGTATATTTAAAGGTAAACTTATTCATTGGCTTTTAAATAAGTTAAATACTTGAGAGAATAAGGCTATTTATAGAACAATCTTAAATATATTGAGCAGATATTGTGGTTGTCATGTTATCACTAAATGTTTACAACTGGGAGAATCAAGATGGCACAATAGGGTAAGGACACATTTAAACAGATGGAGAAATATTAGCCAATGTGAAGCAGAGAGAGCACATTCCAGGAAATAGGAGAGGACAGAACAACAGCAGAGGGGTACCTGGAGACTGACAGACATAGGAAAGTGCTGCACACAGAAGTGTAGTGTTGCAGTGACTGATATGCCAGCAGTATTCAGCAAGCAGCAATCTGAACTCCACCAGCAGTTGGAACTACACCAGCAACAAGGTGGGAAGAGACGTTTACAGGGAGCACCAGAGATGAACCCAGACAAAAAAATGCCAATCCTGCTGGTCTGTTTGATTTGACCAGGAAAAGAGATAGAGCAGCAGGTCCCAGACAAATGGTGTGGGAACAGGGTAGATTTCATAGCCCAGTACACTCTTGGGGCCATATTGGGCAACATTTTGTTTAAGGAGGCAAGGGCTATGGGGCAGGATTGTGCATGAATGCAGCTGGGAGTGAACTCATTTCTGACTCAGTGAACTGCAACGAAGTGTCATCCTATAGGTTTCAGCCAAGACAGGTCTGAATAGCCCTCAAACCTGACAACCAGAAGATCAAGAACTCTAGTAGTGGCACATCAGGCGCCATTTCTTACACTCTGGCAAAGAAGTTAAGACTGCAAGGGACAACAGTAAGCTGTACATGGGTTGAGCTCAGCGAGAACTCACTGAGCTCAGTGCATCGCACTGGTCCCACAGGAAAATAATACCAACTTCAAGATTGTACAGGTCAAAATAGATCCATGTGGCCCTCACACCTAACAGCCAACAGGTTCCGGCAAGATCAGCACCACCAACAGCCTAGCTATATAGGACACCTGGTGTCTCCCTATCCTGGGACCTACTCCAACCGGAAGTGGAAGAAAGGTTGTACACACAATGGTGCAGCCTCAGCACAGTATCACAGGGGATGGGGACGTGAGTCAGAAACTGGGGCTATGGATACCATCGTAGAAATCTAGCATAAGAACCCAGACCTGGAACTTGCTGGAGGGAGTGACACAAGAAACTGCAAACCACCTTGTACCAACTGCAATGAATAAAATTGGACTTTAGACCTGTGGCTGACACAGCGTAGAAAGCTGCCCCAAGGAGAAGAATTTGCTAAACAGAAGTACATGACCAAGGGCAAAAGAAGAGACAAAGGCACAACGAATATCACTGAAGAATCCCCTGCAAAGGAGCAAAACCCTTTGCCAAATCAGAGTTCATTGAGGAAGACATCGAAAAAATGGGGATACAGAATTCAAAGCACTTGTTATAAAACTTCTTATCAACAATGAGAAGCACGTAAAGCAGGCATTGAAGGAATTCAAGGAATATGTCACCCTGGAAATGAATCAAATTAAATCTGATATATCAGAAATGAAGAATAGAGCAGAGCAAATTAAAAATACAGTGTACAGTCTCCAAAATAAAATGAAGGAGGCAGAAGAAAGAATCTGAAAATTAGAAGGTATTTCCTGTCACCAGGAGGAAACAGACAAAAATTTAGATGCAGAGCTGCATCAGGGGAAAAAAAAAAAAAACTTTTTTCAAGAATTGAAAGACACTAATAAAAGGCCAACTATAAATTATGGGAGTACCAGAAGGTGCAGAAAGAGAAGCTGGATTTAAAAATGTATTTGATAAAATAATAAAGGAAAATTTCACTAATCTAGAGAAAGAATTGGGAAACAAGATCCAGGAGGGGCACAGAACTCCCAACCGGGTTGATCCTCACCACGACACACAATAATCAAGCTCTCTTTAATTGAATATAAGGAAAAGATCCTGAAATGTACACTTGAAAAAAATCAACTGACATATAAAGGAATGCCAATTAACCTCACAGGAAACTATACAGGCAAGAAGAGAATGGAGAGACATGTTCCAGATTCTAAAAGAAAAAATAATTGTTGGCCCATGATACCGTACCCATCAAAACTTTCCTTTTTGTTTGAAAATGAAATAAAATTCTTCCACTATCAAGAAAATTTAAAACAATATGCCTCTTCCAAACCTGCCCTACAAATGGTATTTAAAGATGTTCTCTTGACAGAGAAAAACAATAGCGCCACCAAAACCAAAGGTAAATATGAAGAACATCCAAGGAAAACAACAAGAGAAGACTAAATAAATGAAAATCCCATTGCTAAAATGACAGAATCAAATTACCACCTATTTGCATTAACCCTGAATGTAAACGTCAATTAAACGTCATAAATTAGTAGGTTGGATTAACAAAATAAGACCCATCTGTTCGTTGCCTACAGGAGACATAGCTCACCAAGAAAGACCAGCGGAAACTATATCTCATGGATTTTGAATTGTATTGTTAATTTCATCTTTTCAAAACACTTTCTTCTGATTAAATTCTTCAATGATTCATAAATCATACAGTACCATCATTTTCTTCGACGAGGTTCTTGACTTTCTTTTTCATTTCTTCAGCAACACATTAGTCATTCAGTAGCATATTATTTAACTTCATGATGCTTTTAGTTTCTTTTTGTCTTCCTGTTGTTGATTATTGTTTGCGGCTTTTCATTTAAAGGGATGCATAGTAACTGGGTAATGTAGACTATCATATCTAGTAGCATGTTATTTACCTTCATGGCATTGTAAATCTCTATTTTTCTTCCTGTTGCTGATTTTGTATTATGGCTTTTCATTTAAGAGGATGTATAGTAACTGTGTAATGGAGATTATCATGTCCAGATGTGAGGATGAGGTGCAGTGTGCATCTCTACTTCCAGACAAAGATGGACTCCCAACAAAACTGTTAACTATATCTTGACAACAGGATGCTGGACTCTCTGCCATTCTCCATGCACACAATGATGGACATATGACTGTGTATGAGGAACTACACATAGTAATTATATAGGGGAACTAAATGAGGGGGGAGGGAATGGGGAGAGGTTAAGGAAAGTCCCACGATCTATGGAACAGACAAAGCATTAAAGCAGATAAACAGAAGGGATTACAACAAGCTCAGAAGCTTCTGTATTACAAAGGAAAATGGCATCAAACTGAAAAGGCAATCAATAGAATGGGGGAAAAATGAAAATTATGCAACTAGTAGAGGATTAACATCCAGGATCTATAAAAGTGCTCAAGAAACTCAAACACAACAAAGCAATTAATATAAGAAATGGGCAAAGAAATAGGCAACTTTAGATGATGAAGCAGAAAATAACCAACAAACATGAAAAAATTCTCAGGTTCACTAGCCATCAGGGAATGCAAATGAAAACCACAATAATGCTGTACCTCACCACGTTAGAATGACTGTCATTCAAAAGTCAAAAAAAAAAAAAAACAATAAATGGTGGTGAGGATGTGGGGAAAAGGTATGCTAGTCAGATGTGGGAATATAAACTAGTACAAATGTAATGGGAGAGATGTGAAAACAGATCTAGCATATAGATCCAGTCATTCTATCCTTGATGATTTTCCCAAATGAAATCAAATCAAATATCAAAGAATGAGTTGTACATTATGTTTATTATAGCTCAATTCCTCATAGCTGATATTTGTTCAACCCAGATGTTTATCAATGAATGATCAAATAAAGGAAGTTTTGTACATATATACTATGGAGTACTACACAGCCTTAGAACTAGTGAAATCCTGCCTTTTACAACAAAATGGATGTAACTGGGAACCATTATTCTTTGTTAGATATGCCATCCTGCCAAAGACAAATATCAGATGAGTTGCACTTTAGTAGTAAATAGAGTGACTGAGACTGACATTTTAGATTTGATTATTGCTGACAACCTTTGTGCTCTTGAGGAACAGTACTTTTGTTTCTGTGTTTTGTTTTGTTTTGTTTTCCCCACATGCTAGCTGTTGTACTTTTTATCTGATAGAATGTCAAGTCTGTGTTTGCAAAGTGAACTGAAAGAATGGCATTGAAAAAAATTTAAATTAAAAAATGAGTAAATAAATCAGGGAGAAGGAAGGTGGGTAAGGAAAACAGGCAGGTAGGAGGAAGGGCAGCATGGGAAATATCACTATTCTCCTAAATTTTTAATGTGAAATACATGAACTTGTCCACGTCATATAAATTACATATTTAAAATGTAGAAAGGAAAAGAATTCACAATTTGTAGTGAAAAACAAACATGAAAAAAAAAGGTACATATTAGAATGCTAAGTTCAATTCCAAGCTCCAATTCCTGATTCTACTTTCTAGCTAATAGACACCTGGATAGACATCAATTGGTAGCCTAATTACATAGGTTCTTGTCACACACATGGGTCATGTGGATTGAATTCCTGCTTCCTTACTGTTGCTTGGCCTAGACCCTTGCTTTGCTAGCATTTGGAGAGTTAACAAGCAGATGTGATATCAATATTTGTTTGCTACTCAAATTAAAATTTTAAAAAAATATTTTTACCAACAATTGGCTCTTGAATTCCTGCCAGCAAGCCAATACAGCATATTGTAGAAGAGAGAATCAAAATTAAGAAGCATTTATCTTAGAATTGGCAGCCAGGATTTGGAGTTGCACTTGATTGATTTTGGTGATTGTTTTGTGTTTTGACAATACTTATTCTCTCTGAGCTTGATTTTTCATATTTCCAAATTTACACTGAAGACAAAGATATTTTCTTCTTGGTCTTTTGAAAATTGGCTGAATCTGTCAATGTAAAACTATGTGAAAATTGTGAATTACGAAACTAGAGAAGGAATAAATGCAGGTCTTGCCTAATTTGATGTCATAAAGCTACTTAATGTACAAAAGAAAACAAATAGAAGCAAAAGAGAGCAAGGGAGAAGCTAAGGGAGAGCAAGAGAGAGGAGTGTGACTCAATGCAAGGAAGAAGAAATGGAGCGACATAGGTCAGTTCAGTATGTAGTAAGGTTTGGAAATATTTTTCATTAACCGAAGAATGATAAAATAACTTATACTAATGTAAAATATGCATTGTTGTGTTCAAATTTATAAGCACAAATATATGGTGATGCTTCTCCTGTATCTGTCATATACACGGGAACACTGAAATCAAAGGGAAGAGGGAGATGGTATTCTTCTGAATGTTTGTGGAATGAGAAAATTGCAGTGACAATGGAAGTTGAACTCCTGATGAGTAAGTTTGCTATCTTGACAAACGCCATGCTTCGCGTTTGGGTAATATAAAGGTTTACTAAGACCTCACTGAAGAAAGGATGAAGATCAACACATAAGAACTCAGAAAAAAAGCATTTTGTAAGCTATTATGTCTTACTTAGTTCCATCTGTACATGTCAGGTCAGTAATGCAAGTGCTACTGATTTTAAATTAAGAGTTGTGGGTGCAAATTTTCAGGGAGGAGAGGAGATGATGGGAGGAAGTGAGGGAAGCACAGGAGAGAAGAAATGAGGGGTAATAATAATATCCTTGAATCTCAGTGCTGATTCCTAAGGATTTGGTCAGTGTCTTTATCAATTTGTTGCAACTTACAAGTGAGATCGATTCATAGTGCTTTTTTTAAAGATTTATTTATTTTTATTGGACAGTGAGATATACAGAGAGAAGGAGAAACTGAGACAAAGATCTGTCCGATGACTCACTCCCCAAGCAGCCACAGTGGATCTGAAGCCAAGAGCCAGGAGCTTCTTCCAGGTCTCCCACGCAGGTGCAGGGTCCCAAGGCTTTGGGCCGTCCTTGAATGCTTTCCCAGGCTACAAACAGGGAGCTGGATGAGAAGCAAGGCTATAGGGATTAGAAACGGTGCCCATATGGGATCCCAGCACATTTAAGGAGAGGACTTTACCTGCTAGGCCACCATGCCCAGCCCCATAGTATTCTTTAATATATATCTACCGTTGATATTATTCATCCAGTGTTTTTAGTAACTTACAAAGAACTGTTCAGCTGCCTTTTATTGAATGAGCAAATACAATGAATAAATTCCTCCACAAAATGTGTTTTTCTTTCTCTTAGCTGTGTTAGGCTGTTCTTGAGTCTAATCCTGATGTTTTGCCTTTATGCTCTTCTTTACTCATTTGATATCCAACTTGGCACAGTGAAAATATTGACAATTGTACCATGTATGTAAGAGAGGTTACACTGTATGTGTGTAGAAGACAGGGTTATCAAGATGCCTGAAGTGTGATGCACATTCATTTAAATGTCTTAGAAAATTTCCCCTGCCATTCTGCTGCCTCACTGCAAATGTTTCTGAGTTAATTTGATAAGAACTTATACAGATGCTGTCAACAATATTACACAAATATTATTTCTCCAATTTAAACAAGGTTCCAACAAATAATGAGCCGCTATCCTGTATATGGTGTTTTATTCGGTGCATTTTCGAGGATAAGAACAACATGAGAGAGTAGGACAAAATATATAACTATTCATGAGGTCAAACAACTTACAAGAAAATTAAATACAAGCATGTGTAATAATCAGTCACCTACTCAGTCTTGAAAAGGGAACCTAGAGTTTTCAAACAATTGATAGTTCTTTTGTTATTTTCACCAGAAGCTAATGCACAAAAGGAGAGATTTAAATGGAAATAAAAAAACAATTGAGGAAATTTCATCAAACCTCGACAACCTAAAACACCAGTTATAACAACACTTTAGGAGTAACAATAAAATTAAGATGAAAACAAATAATGAGATAAAAGCAATCAACAAAAAACAAATAGGAAGTTTCAGACTTAAATGTTCTGAATTGTTAAAAAATGTTTAAGAGTGATGAGGTATACCAAATATCAGGATATTAAGAGAAATTATTATACATGTATTATTAGGTTGTGTATTTTTGAAAAGAGCAAAAGAATTTAAGCCATAAATATAGCTGATGAATACACGAGTCTTTGGGGCCTATCACTCACATAAGCAAATTGGGTGGAATTCCTGGTACTTGCCTATTGCTGATGAAGCTCTGAATGTTACAGTCATTTGAGAAGTAAAGCAGTAGGTGGAAGATTATCCCTTCTTTCTTTCTATCATTCTGAAATGCAAATTAAAACAGATAAATACATCTGTAAAGACAAAAGGAGTAGGTTGCTAACCTGATAGTCAAGATGCTGGAATCACATAACAGAGTATCTGAGGTTGATTTGTGATTCTAAATCCGGGATTCCAGTTCCCTGCTATCACTGCTATGGCTGCTAGGAGTGATATGTCAAGTAGTTGATCTTCTAACAGGTAGATAGCTTTCTAGATTTCCCAGTTTATCATTAATTCATCCTTGTCCATTGAGGTTGTTTGGGAAATGAAGCATCAGAAAAAAATACTAACTGAACTGTATATCCTTCACTCCTTCCCTCTGTGTGTCTGCCTCTAAAAAATAATAAAAGTTTAAAACTTTATAAATAAATAAAAGGGATTCCTGGGCCCAGCCCGGTAGCCTAGTTGCTAAAGTCCTCACCTAGAACACACCAGGATCCCACATGGTTCAAGGGGCCGACTTTAGTCATTAGGCTGCTGCACCAAGCCTCAGAACTATTATTTTAAAATGCAGAGACCACTGGAAGAGAAGAGGGAAATGGAGGAAGCCCTATACTTAAAAATGCATAATGGGACTCTGCATGGTAGACTAGCAGCAAAAGTCCTACCCTTGCAAACACCAGGATCCCATATGGGCTCCACATCTAATCCAGACGGCCCTGCTTCCCTTCCAGATCCCTGTTTCTGGCCTGGGAAGGCAGTCGAGGACGGCCCATGTGGGCCCTGTAGCATGTGGGAGACCCGGAAGAGCCTCCTGGCTCCTGGCTTCGGATCAGCTCAGCTCCTGCGGTTGCTGCCACTTAGGGAGTGAATCATCAGATGGAAGATCTTCCTCTCTCTCTCTCCCTCTCTCTCTCTCTCTCTCTCTCTCTCTCTCTCTCTTCTATATACATATATATATATATATATATATATATATATATATGAATTTCCAATAGAAATAAATATATCTTTTAAACAAAAAGAATCATATTAAGGACTTTGTGTCTCCCATGAAGGCTTGTGGGAGACAAAAGAAAAGAAAGCATGCCATAGCTTGATTCAATCATATATCACATGCTATGGTGTATCCACCAAGAATCAGACCCCAATAGATGGTTAACCATGCATGTGAGTGATTTTTATGGTCACTACTTGTGAGAGAAAATATGGAGAAGAAGCCAAGAGAAGAATTATACGCAGTATAGATCTGAACTTTACCAAGGAAATAGGAACAGAACAAATGGATGATTCTTAGACTACAGAGTAGCTCAAAGAGAGTTAAGAAGGTTAATGGGAGATCTTCAAGCCAAAATCAGGTATGACATAAATCTTGAATCCTCTTCGGGTTGACCTACCTTGCCTTAGCATCTGTGCTGAACTTCATTCATCACTGCTTTAGAGGCTGTAGCATGTGTTGTGATGCAGCATGCTAAACCTCCACTTGTGATAAAGACTCACATATAGGCTCTGATTCTCAAGTCCCAACAGTTCCACTTTTGTTCCTGCTTCCTAGGACATCCTGGAAAGCATTAGAAAATGGCCCAGAACTTGGAGCCCTTCACCCACATGGGAGACCTGGAAGAAATTCCAGGCTCCTGGCTTTGCCCTCTGGTTTAAAGCATTTGGGTAGCAAAGCATCAGATGGAACATTTTGTGTGTGTGTGTGTATGTGTGTGTGTGTGTGTGTGTGTGTGTGTCCTCCTATCTCTGGAACTCTGCCTTTTAAAAATAATACAGTAATAAAAACTAAAATTTTAAAATGAAGCAAAAGAGGCAATTGTACTCTCACATTAATTATAGGACTTTGAACACCAGCCATGGTACAAAGTCTAAGTGTCCTTCAATGAAATTAACTAGGGAGTAAAAGGAACATATCAGCCCCACATGGCTTTACTGGTCTAACATACTCAGAATACGGAATTACTCAAAGAAACAAAGACTCTTTCTTTTCCCACATTATTTTCCATGACATTTTTTGTCATGAAATTGTTCATATTAATTTTTAACATTAATATCCCTGCTTCCAAGAAAGATAGTGAACATCTCTATACCTATAATATCTATATATGACTTGAATGTGACTCTAACCATCATTTACCCCAGAAAAAGATACAGTTTTTAGATTTTTGTTAAGGAAACAAACCTGTTATACGTTACAGAAAATTACACTATTTCTATCTTACAATTTAGCATATTATTTAAACGTCCTTGGAGATGATGAAATAAAGCCATTAGTGTCACTTGAAAAATAAGGCAGCTGTGAGGGACATGTTGAAACATTACTCCTACGATTCAATTTTCATGGTGTTATTTTATTAACAACTAACTAACCTTGTCAACTAGTTAACATGAAACTGTTAATTCTCTGAACTTCTCTGTCAACTTTTTATGCAGAGGTGAAACAGCAGAGGAACCATATACATTTACTACTTCATTTCTTTTTAAAGGATATATTATTTATATGAAAGGCAGAGCGAAAGAAGTAAGAGTAGTTCTTCCATCAATTGCTTCAATCCTCGATGTCCTCCGTGGCTAGAGCTGAGCTAGACCAAAATCTGCAGCATAGAAATCCATCTGAGTCTTCCACTTGAATGGAATGACCCAAACATGTGGGTCATGTTCCCAGTGCTTTTGCAAGTGCGTTAGCAGGGAGCTGAATCAAAAGTGCAGCAACTAGCCCTCCAACAAGTACCCATATGGGCCATTGGCATTGCTGGCAATGGTTTAACTCACTGAATCACAATGCCAGGCTCCACTCTTTGATTTCTGGATGAGTCACCACATACTTTTTTTTATGGGTCCAATGACTTTCTGATTCCATCCGATGTTTATGTCTCCTGTTCCACAGGCACAATTACAATAGATGTGATTAACAGCTAGAAAAATCCTTATGATGCTTCCCTTATCTGTGGGGTATAAAGGCCAAATGGAAGCAATTAGAAAAGTCTTCACATGAAAATATAACAAATGAATAGTTCTTATCCATTCTTTGGGTCCTTTTGGAAATTATTACCACAGTAAAATGTTTAAAATGTGCAACAGTGCTGGTTTCCTCCATATGCCAATTCAGTTCCACATTTTGATCTATGCAGACACCAGATAGACATTTGATAATAATAATGGATTATTATAAGTATAACCAAAGGGAGACTTCAATTGCAGCTGCTATAGCAGATGTGATTTCATTACTTGAGCAAAATAACACATTTCTTTCTATCTGGTTTATTGTTATTGATCATGCAAATGTGATTTTTTGCATACTTACCCAGAAAATCTCTTTTCCTAACTTCCGAGGCCAACAATAAACCTTCAGTATCCCGTCCCTATGTAGATCAACTTTCCATTCCTGTGACATCATTTCATTTATTTGGGACTTTTTTACCTTTTTTTTTTCATCCAGTGCCCATGCAGTGTGATCTTCCCATCAAAACTACAGGGTTATCTTTTCTTTTAAGGATAAAAGCTTAAGAATGCAGAGAAATAGTCCACCATCAAATGGCAGTGTTATATGCATGGATAGGCTTGAGTATAGCCTTTAAACACACATTGTTTGGATGGAAAGGGGTCCAAAAGGCTATGGACTCCACTGTTCATACACAGCCTTTTTACTGTCATCCTGTAACTATGGCCTCATGGATTATTCCTTATAATCATAAGACAGAATAAGACTAGGTCCTAGTTAATAGGTATTTTGCACGATGTATAGTCACTAGCTAAAAGTGAAGAGCTGTAGCAATAAAACCCTTTTGTAAGCATTCCTGAAGGAGCATCATAAAGGGAAATCCTCCCAGTTAACAAAACATTGAACAGTGAATGTTGTCATATGTTTTGTTTGGAATAATAAATGGCCAAACATACAGTTGTATTCCAGATAGTGAGCTATGGCCAATGATTTGGATATATTGTCAAGGAATTGGATAGAAAATGATCGAAGGTTCATAGTAAGGAGGAGATATGTGAGTTGACTTCTCTGAATAGGTTAAAAAAAAGTGAAGATGTATGTGTCTCATGTGAGTGTCCATTCATAGGTGACCACCAAAAAGATGGTTTTAATAATCAAGTAGTTTGGATCACCCATTTTTATGGATGCCACTCAGTATCTTTCCAAAACTACCCATAAATATTAAAAGGGCTGATATACAATGTGATTACTGTAGTGGTAGGGATGGAAATCATGCGTGGGCTCGACAATATGTATTTTCAACCTCAACATCACTGCTATACACATATAGGTCTGTCCACCCATGAGTGCCCCATTCTCAGTACGAATCAACATTGAATTCTTACATGGAACCATTCCTCCATGTGCTTTCCCAGTTAGCTAGTGACAAGTCGATTAATCATATCACTTCTTTAGGAGCAAGGATTAATTTTTTTTTTTACTCGAGAGGCACTTATTCTGGGCATGTATTTCCCTCATTGTACATGATACCATGAAGTGCCTGTCTTAATAGGTTAACATTTTGAAGACCGTTTTTGACACAATTCCATTCAAGACTGATAGTGTTTTCCAGATGGCTATATGCACTATGAATCAGCACCAAGAAGTGATACATATTCAACAGAAGTGATGAGAATATGAATCAAATTTTTATTCATTAGAGTAAACCTTTCATTTTTTTACAATTGAAAACAATCCATATGTCCCTCAAACAATGAATGATAGAAACTATGCGAATATATTCACGATGGACTACTACTTGGTCATAAAAAATGACACCCTCTCTTTCGCAACGAAATAGATATATTTGGAGACAGTTCCAACAAATCAAACATCATATGCTTTTTTGTGATTTATCAAAACTTACATATAGAGTATTAAAACTGCAATGTGTAGATATCTTGGAATTTTATTTTTTTTATATAGTCCTTGTCTATACTCCAGAAGAACATTGGTCTCCTTCCTTACTAATTATTGAATTATTTATTTAGTGGAAATTAATCCTGTAATTATAAAGTATGCTAGTGCAAAAATAAAAAGACAAGGCAAGGAGAAGAGGTGATGAGTTTGGAGGAGGCAGGGAGGGAAAAAGAGAGTGTAGGGAGTATTATTATATTCTTTAAAATGTATATATGAAACAATTTAAATATATTCCCATTATTTAGGAAAAAAGAAAAACTATTTCATGAAAAAATTTCAGCGACTTCAAAAAATGTTTTGAACAAAAAAGTATATTTTAACTTTTGCATGAATATTGATGGACCCTCATATTAATTATTTTCACATGTCTCAGGCTTCTTGGCAGTTTCTGAATTATCTGAAATAAGTGTTGAAATTTTCTTTGAATGCATTCTAACATTGTGAAATTTGAGGTACCATTTTAACAAGTTTTGTTTTCAACCTCATATTTCCTTTATTTCAACCAATTGAACACAAAGTCTCATTTTTTTCACCATTTCCTTTCCCATTATATTTTGAGTCAAATAAGCCAATTTGAAAAGGAGTTCCCAATGTTGTAATGCTATGTCCAATTCCCATAGCCAAAAGTTGGGCCTGATTAATCCTGTCTGCATTGTGTCCTCTAGATTTCAGTTGGCCAACTCTTTAAATATTTTAAAATTGTTTCCCTCCAGTTGGTTTTCACAGCATCTCTGAGGAAACATTAAAGATGTGCTCAAGATAACTTTGTAAACTGAGATTTTTACGATTTGCTAAGTTCTTGGACTCTACTTCTTTTAATGAAAAATGAAGACTGCAAAATTCACTGAACACACAATTCCTTGTCTGCTAACTTGTCCCTTCACTGAGAGTATCCTCTGTCTTTTATATATTTTAGCTTTAATGCTTTATTTATGTGGGGTGTGTGTGTGTGTGTGTGTATGTGTGTGTGTGTGTGTGTGTGTTTCAGGCTGAAGCTAGGAGTTAGGAACTCCACCTATCTTTCCCATATGAATGGTAGAAACCCTAGTAATTGAGCCATCATCTGCTGCCTCTCAGTATGTATCAGAAAGAAGCTGAATCAGAAGTTGAAGAATTAAGGTTGGAATTTGCACTCTGATATGGGATACAGTTATCTCAAGCAGCAGTTTAAATCACTGAGCTACAATATTCACTCTTTGTATCTCTTCAATGGACATAGGTATTCTGGTGGCAGCTAACGACTGACCCTTCGATAAAGAAAAAATTCTCTGATGAGAGACAATTTTATTTACCTCTCTCTGACTTCAAACTTGGTGTGGATGACAAACTCATATAGGTGCAGTACACATCAGGAAAACCTGAAGCTTAAAAATCTGGTGTTATGAAATGAAGAAAGAAGAGTAAGTCTAGTCAAATTATTATTTCCTCAAAGATTTTATCTATATTTTTCTAACAAATCATTATACACAGGGAACACTTAGATTCAATATTAACTTTACATATCTACATATATGCATACATGTTTTCAGAAATATATCTATTATGCATAACAGATTGAATTCATGTAAATTATTACCTTGTACATTATAATTTCAGAGCATAAGTTAAAGTAATGGCCATTAACTTATTCATTGCCTATTATTAGCAAAAACTATAGTAAGCAACTTATAGCAGTGTGTTTATCTTAAAATAATGTTATTTAACTTGTAATAAAGATGAAAAAACTGAGACTCAGATCAACAAATGAATAAATCAAACTCATGCTTCAAAGGTGATAAGGTTACTACCTGGCTGCAGAATCTCCTAGCAGCGCAGCTCCAAATACGCTCTCCCATTCTAAGGCTGTTTGGGTTTCAGAGGCAGGAAGCTGCTTGGGTGATAGAATGGAGACGGGAGACAGAACAAAGGGACTGGCCTTTTCTCAACTCATCTGGGGAGTACAGAGGGGGTCGTCCAAAGCTCTGCACGAGTCACTGTAAGGGATCAACCCAAGTCGCACACTCGTGGGGGTGGCCAGGAGTCTCACCCCTCCTCCACCGAGGAGAGACCAGCCGGAAACGTGGCTGGGAGCTCGGCACTAGGGTACCCATTCGGGCGGTCGGGTTCAGGATCCACCTGGGGAGTTTCTAGTCACGCAGAAGTGTCGCCTCTGCCAGAGACTGTCAGTCCTCCTCCAGGTTTCCTCCGAACACACGCACCCACGGCCTTGCTCCCGAAAGGAAATGGAAGGTGATAGGAAAGGGCAAAGAGGTGGTTAGGGTTTAGAGCCTCTGAAGGCCCAAGTGTACTGATCTCACTCTTGCCTCCTTCCTCTGACTGTGGTCTTCAGTGCACACCTGGATGCCACAGGCTAGCCACAGGTATCATTTCAGTGCTCCCAGCACATGCTATTCTGACGAGTGTGTCCAAGTGCAAAACCAGGATATACTTGAACTGGCAGGAGTCCCAGAATTAGCATGGCGCAGGAAATGGGAGACTGAAAAGATATTTCAGTCTCTGCCACCTTAGATACTGGGATTCCATAGGTATCATTTCAGTACTCCCAGCACATGCTGTTCTGATGAGTGTGTCCAAGTGCAAAACCAGGATATACTTGAACTGGCAGGAGTCCCAGAATTAGCATGGCGCAGGAAATGGGAGGCTGAACAGAGATTTCAACCTCTGCCACCTTAGATACTGGGATTCCTTTGAGCACCAGAACCTACTACAACACAGCCTACCTGCCTGCTTTGAGCTTTTGAATGGCGAGAATTAGCCTGTGGGCCCTCTTTGCATCTGTGCTGCTCCTGCTCACATGGAGCACTCAACTGGCTTCTCAATTGTCTTATGGTCTTATGTTTGTTTCTTGATTAGGGATCTTCAGACTCAGGCATTGAACGTGCAAACTTGTATGACAACCAGACCAACTTCTGCCATGGCAACTTGGATGACCTGGACCATCTCTCTGGATCCCACACCTCTAGGGGTCCCTTACCCAAACGTCGACCCGATTCAGCAGAAAGCAGCTAGAAGACATCCTCGCCCTTTTCCCCCTGCAGAAGTAGGATGTGGGATTTCAAGAGGGGGGACTGAGACCATCCAGGTCTTCTGAGGTCTTAGCCACACCTTCAGGTGGGCGGCACCAGCATTGCCCACCCATTTCCTAATTAATTAAGAGACCACCAATGGGGAACATCTTACCTGTAGGTCCCCGCCCAACAAGGAGGGGTCAAGGAAGGCTTAAAATCCCAAGACCCTTCCTCAAACCTTTGGTGTCTCTCCCTCCCCTTTCGAGAGGCACCCCACCTCCCGGCTTTTCGGAGGTGCTTCCCCTTCCTCTCCCTTCCCTGCTCATCTGGTCCCTTTGCAAATAAACTTTTCTGTTTACAACAGGGAAAAAAAAAAAAACCTCATGCAACTGTTAAATAGTGGAAATGAATCAAATTATAATTTCATCTCTAACCACCTGTAAAACTGAAATTTTCTGAAAGTTTTATTTTTAATTGTCCATCTTTTATGATTCAGTTCTATTGACTAATTTGGGACGTGTACATTTCTACCCTGCTAACTTTGTTTACCCTATTTCCTTCCTCTGGAATATTTTTGCTCCAACCTCTATAAATTATAGAAGACCCTACTCAGATAGTAAAGTCTTAAGCTCGCTTTAGCATCCTGCCTTTAAACTGACTCTCTTTGAGGTCTTCTCACAGAATTTTTGGGAGCTTTTCTGTCATAACTGATCACGTTATCCTTTAGAGTCGTTATCTCTATCCATGCCTTGGCATCCCAAGCAGCCCACCATAACCACAGTCAAGCCTGTTCATGCCTTACAAATGTGTCATGTATTCCCATTCATTGTTTCTTTCCAATAAGACTCTTGTGGTAGTTGGAAATTTTCATCTTAAATAATAGTCTCCAACACAAGAATGCAAATTTGAAACTGAAAATATTGTGATGTATTTTCCTTAATTTATTAAAAATCTTATTGTTTTCTGGTAACTGTGAATGTTCTAAAATTGTAAATCCCAACCCCTCTCTACATCGATTTGTATTTGTTGATCCAACTGCTTATTTTCCAGGCTTTCAGTCATCTGAAGCCTTCTGTAATATTAATTTTTCATTTACTTTTGCCTTTAGAACTTTGAGTATAATTACAAAATCAATCGTTAGTCATAAATGAGCAGGGTTAACCAGTCTCCCAGGATCTACTTCACAGCTTAGGGTCATTTTTATTCCTTATTTTGCCATCTATTTTAAAATTTTCAATAACATTGCATCTAAAGTCAAGGAAGGTGGAATGGATCACAGGACAGCTCATGTTTGGCCAATCTAACACATGCTCTATATAGAAACAAGAGAAATACAATTTGTCTTGTTAATTTATGTGAAAAAAACTCATTATGAAGTGTTAGGTAACACACTGAGTCTGCGAGTGTTATTTTCTTTGTAAACTGTATTGTGTTACGTTTAACGGGGCGAAGCACATGTTTTGCTGCAGCTAAGAGCTTCATGAATGCCTCCTTGTTCAGTTCTTATTCCGTCAAATTGTCAAATACAATCTTTTATTGTTTTGCCCTGTATTTTAATGTGATTAGACTGTATGTGGGCAGGGTAAAGTGACAAGGTCTCTGTTCCATCACACTTCAACATTTCAACACAATCATTTCAACTTACTATTCAGTTTATTATTTTGTTTATGGTTATTGCTTTGTCAGTTTTATCTTCCTCCTTTGAATCCTTGTAGCTTATGAGTTAAAAATTTTACACTATGATCATTTTTATTTGTCTTTTTTTTCAGAAATACACAAGACATTTAGCTTACTTTTTAAGTTTTAAAAATAGTTTATCTTTATTGTTATTTTCCATGTTACCGTTTTATTGGTATAGGGATTTCCCCTGTCCCTCCCATTTTTTTCGTCTTCCCCCATACTAATGCAGTAGTATAGACCTTTATTAACCAGCACATATTTTGCATTCTGCTATTTAAGTGCATCATGTCTCTGTTGATATACACAAAGATAAAAAATCTAGTATCATATTGTCAAGGTATACGTAAATGCTTAGTTGGGAGTTTTTCTTTTATTTGAGAAGTGATGCAACTGCAACATACTTGGACTTCCTGGGATACTAGTCTTCATCACATAGTTCATCTGAGAAATTATACTCACTTTGAAAACTAGCTGTGGAAAAATATAATAAATTAAGGCGATTCCTAGCTTAGTTGCATTTTGTACTTTAATTTTTATTTTTCCACAAGCACTTATGATTAGATATTCTGACCACGTGTGTTATTTTAAAATGTTTTAATAGAAGACATAATCAAGACACCTTTAAGTTCTCTACTGTTTAGCTACTGTTTATAAGCTGCATAATCCCTTTTGAGTTAAGTAACAAAAATGTCTTCAGTCTGTATAAAATTAAGAAAAATCATTGATTTCTAATTATATATTGTGCCACTTGGGCTATAGAAATTTAGAAAGAATTATGCTTATTTACATAGATGTTATTATGGAAGCAGTAATTTTTATGCTTAATGCAGTGAGTTATTTTATGGAGTTTATTGACTGCCTTTTTAAATAATCTATATAATATGAATCCTGTTATTTGAATGAATCTTAATAGTTAACTATACAATTTCGGGAAAAAAGTGCACAAAATGTCTTAAAGCAGATGAAGAACCAAAGTAATTCAGAACATTGTGCTCTTGTATTCTTAGTCCCAACACAGTAATGTGTGTGTGTGTGTCCTTATAACATGTTATCAATTATAATTCCCTAGTTTATAATAGATTTAATCTCCACAATTTATGAGGAATTATACTATATCCTTACAGTGTTCTCTTCAAGGAGGAGTTCACACTCTGTTTATCATACCAGTTGACACATATCAGCGCTATGGACAAACATACCAAACAGCACTCACAAAGAGCATGACATATACTACGAAAATTGCTGCATGTGTACTTCTTATCATCCAGGATTTTAAAAGTTGAAGCTCCTTTGGGCTGTGATTTCCTTCACTTTCATCTCTAACTCTCATGCATCAGCTGGCAGTTAAGTGCTGAAATATTCTCCAATTTATTTCTTCAGCTCAAGCTTTTGTTTCAAATTACCATGTCACTACATCTGCAAATGCATACTTCAAAAACTGAAATTCCGGAGAGCTCCATTAGAGAACTCATTACTTCATACTCATTTCATTGTCCTTACTATAAACATGGAGTACCCTGATTTGTTACTCATCTAAATAAATGATACCAATATTTGTCCAACTGAAATGCCTCTGAAGTACATGGACTTATTTTAAGATTTGTTTATTTTTATTACAAAGGCAGATATATAGAGAAGAGGAGAGACACAGAGGAAGAGCATCGATCAGATGATTCACCTTTCAAGTGTCTGTAATGGCCGGAGTTCAGCCGATCTAAAGCCAGGAGCCAGTAGCTTCTTCTGGGTCTCCCACGTGGGTGCAGGGTCCCAAGATGTTGGGCTATCCTCAACTGTTTCAGGAGGCCACAAGCAGGGAGCTGGATGGGAAGCGGGACAGCCGGGATTAGAACCGGCATCCATATGGGGATCTGGCGTGATCAAGGTGAGGACTTTAGCCACTAGGCCCTCCTGCTGGGCCCTAAAGAGTATGTGATTAAAGACAATTCTGTAGTGTGCAGCGAGATAATGTAGTGGTAAAGTCTTTGCTTTAGATGCGTCTGGATCCCATATGGGCACCAGTTCATATCCCAGCTGATTTATTGTGGTTTGGGAAAGCAGTCAAGTACGGCCTAAACCTTGGGACCCTGTGCTCCTTTGGGAGACCTGGAGGAAGCTCCTGGCTTTATATCAGCTTAGTTCTGGCCTTTGTGGTCAATTGGGCATTGAATCAAGGGATGGAATACTTTTCCTCTGTACCTTCTTTCTGTATATCTACCTTTCAAATAAAAAGAAACGTATTTATTAAAAACTAAATAAAAATAAAAAGATAGCCCAGCAGTTTCCATCTCCTGGTATTGATACCTCTCTGGAATTATCTCTTCCAGTGTGGGTGAGAGCTATTACTTATTTCAAACTGATAGCATATGGATAGAAGTAATTTGATGCCATTTCCCTGATTATGTCACATTATTTATGACTCTTTCCTGACCCCCAAAATGTGAAAAATCTCCTTGCTTGTGATGTTAGAAAGGCTCACGTGATAAGGATCTATCTGCACCCTATAAAACCATGGGGGATTTTTGGTACAATGAGAGTTAAACCATGTCTGGTGTACTGGCCTAGCACCTAATAGACTTATTCTGATTCACAACCAGCTGGAATGAAGCTAATCAGATCAGGTTTTATTGATACACAGTTCTCTGATTGGTCTTTTCAAACAAGTGTGCTTTGACTGGTCCTTTAGTTTCACAATTCCTTCTTTGAGGTAATGTTTTAATTTAAGAATCTGTGGGCAATGTGCTAACATTATTGGCAGAATCCCTCTTTGTCACCTGGAGATGCAAGCTGTCCCTGAGAGCTGATGCCTGTCTTCCATACGGGAGTTTATATGATATTGGAAGTTTCCCATTTGACTGTCAATTTGTGTTCTGTATCTGTAAATGATGACTTTATCCATATTTGTAGGAAAACTCTTTAATTTTTCTCAGGACAAATATTTAAACTGGAGTGACATTTTCAGATTGAAGTACTTTATACTCCCTACACTAACATCAGGGTTGGACAAAGAAAAAAGAGATGAGAAAACATTACATTGGTGAATACTAGCATTTTGGCAATAATCACTACCATATAAGAAGTTATATCTAGTAACATGTCATTTAACTTCATGGCATTGTATATTTCTATTTTTGTTTTTATTGTTGATTTTGTATTATGACTTTTCATTTAAGGGGATGTACAGTAGCTGTGAAATGGAGACTAACATCCAGATAAAGATGGACTTGCAATGAAATTTTTCACTATATCTTGACAATAGGATTCTGGACTCTGCCATTGTCCATGCCCGCAATGATGGACATATGACTGTGTATGAAAAACTATATTTTAGTAATGACATAGAGGAACTAGGTGAGGGGGGGGAATTGGAGAGGGATAAGGGAAATGCCAGGAGCCTACGGAACTATATCAAAAAATGATAATAATAATAATAAAATGTTAAAAAAGTTATTTGAACAGAGAATATACTTACCTTGTTAAACTGCACATAACCACTTGAAAATTGGAGTGCAAAGAATCACTTTTAACTTTAGTTGCTTCTCATTGTTGGCGTTGACAAACTCAATTTTTTATGCTGCCTTAATCTAAATTGGGCTTTTTAATTGAATTAAATTGCTGCTACTAGGCTGATACTACAGAATACACTTTAAAACATGGAATTTGTGTTGTCTATAGCATTCACGTTTGACTTGTGAGGAAGACAGATTATTTCTATTAGCACTAGATTCATTTCCAGGTCTGAAGGAGTGCAAACAATATGGATAATAAAATTTAGTTTGCAATGGCAGGTTCATTCAAATGGGATCATGCAGTTTCAATTTTCAGTCTTACACTGCAAAATGTTTGTTTTACCTGAATTAAATTCTCTGCGTTCATTCAAAATATTCACTTTTATTGCTGTCCCTGTTAATAAAAAAACAATCTTACTAAAAAATACTCCTATATATGATTTCTGTTATCCTTTTTCCTAGGTTATAATTTCCTAAAATAACATCCTCCATAACTAGAATATGCTATAATAATATATTCTTAGGAAAATATATGTTTTTACATTTCATCATATTAGATTTGAAGATCCATTTATTTATTTGGACAAAAGAAATCCTGTTCTTGTGGAAATTATATTGGGAGATAGGTAAACCGCAATCGAAAATACAAATGAGGAAGTAACATAAAGCACATTTTTAGGCAATAATTACAAAAAGGAAAAAGAAAAAACATGATGATAAAAGGGATTCATTTAAAGAGTTTTTCAAAGTGTATTAAGTAAGACAGTGAGTTATACTCTTATCTAAGAGAAACACACTGCTGGTAGACAGAAAACCAACACAAATGTCTTGAAGCAGGAACATGTCTCATGTGCTAGAAGGATTGATGTGAAATGAGATCAGAGAGTCTGAACAGCTGTATTCAAGGAGCACAGCAGTAACACATCAAAGAAGTTGATTACAGATGAATAACCAAGGCTAGACAGAACGCATCTATCTCCTATCCACTGGCTTGCTATACAGATGCCCACAAAAACCGGGACAAGATTAGGTCAAAGATAGAAGCCAGCTAAAAAGGTCTTGGTCTCTCACATGGAAGCCCAAGTAATTGAACCATTACTACTGACTCCTGATATGTATTTAGCATGTTGTGGTGTGGAATTCCAAGCCAAGCACTCTGATAAGAGGTATGGATGTCCCAACAAGTATATTAACCACTAAATCAAAGATCTTCACCTCAGGAATGTTATCAATGTACGCATGTATTTAATCATGAACAATTTATGCAATTAATTCGTTAATTAGGTTGTCAGTGCTGATCCAAAGAATCCATTATTTTATGTTTTATTCTATATACCAAGTTGAAGATTCAAGCGAGCACTGGTGTAGTAATTTAGAAACATATGGGATGTAGAAATGGTCTATTGGCAGCATTAAGCTAAGTTAAGCTATTACTAAGTGGTGAGTAGAAGACTGGCTTCAAGTTTTTGTTTTTGAATTTTATATTTACAATTACTATGAGAAAAAATAAGCTCATTTAAATATCAAAAGAAATTGTTGAGAAACATTTGAATTTCTGTCACAGAATCGCATGTCCAGTTAGATGAAATAGAAGTCTTTGAACACAAGTTTATAAAATCATTTACATTCAGCAGATTCTAATACTTGCACATACATTCTTTGGTAGTCAGTCTTTACAAAGTCTCAAGAAATTACCAAAAAATCATGTAACCTATTATTTTTTGATCAAGCAATTAATAATTGTACACAAAAAATCCTTCAGCTGCTCTATAATACCACGAAAGTGGACCTAAGCACTTTTCATTTATGCTAAATTTATAACATATCCTGGATTTAAAGTAACAACTAATTTCTGTAAAACTATTATGAAATTAAAGTGTTTTACATAGAAAATTTTAATTTCCCTACAATTTATTTGAAAGGAAGATCAATGTGACAGATGAGAGAGAGAGAGACTAAATCTTTAATCTGCTTACTCCCCAAGTGGCCGGTCACGGGACATGAATTGGCGCCCATATGGGATCCCAGAGCATAAGAGCTGAGGACTTCAGCTGCTAGGCTATTGCCCTGGGCCCTGTGTTTAGTTCTTTGGAGGTGCTACTAACAACTCAAAACTGTAGCCTTTACTTCGTAATGTGAGAAAAGGAAAGTTTAAAAGGAGATTTATCTTGGTGCCTGTATCTGAGGCACATCCAGGAAGACTGGGTTTTTGAAAGATTTATTTATTTGCTGTTTAAATGACAACAACATGGAAAAGGAGACAGATATTCCATCCGCTGGTTCACTCCTTGAGTGGCAACAGCATGACACGAACTGGCACTCCAGCATGGTATGTAGACCTCCCAAATGGCAACCCAGCCCGCCTTGCCTCAATAGCCACACTGAGGCAGATACGCATTAAAAAGGAGGAAGATAGAAATGGGATTACTGAGCCTCTTCATGCTACCCAGGCGTTCATACAACATTTTTCTTGATTCCCAGTGAAACTGAAAGGAAAACTGTGATGATATCCACATCCCATGATGCCCTACAAATGAATAGAGATGCTGTCAAATTCCTCTCAGCAAGAATCACAGAACTGGTGCTAACTTTGCTATTGAAACAATATGGTGCAGAAGGAAAAGTGATGACATCTACCATATGACTCTAAAATGGAACTTTGGAAAGGTTCTATTGGCAGCTTGTGCCATTGTTGCCCTTTAAAAGCCTGTTGCAGTCAGTGCCATACTTTCTAGGTACACTGGCAAAAGTAATGTATTTCTACCACTGGAGCTATTCCTATTGCTGTCTGTTTTATGGCTGAAATATTTATTAACTGGATCAGGTAGCCTTCTGGGAGCCATCACTTGCAGTTATTACTGGTTCTAGGACTGACCACTGGTTTCCAAGGAATCTTGTATGAACCCACCTGTCTTTGCTTTGTGTAACACAGGCTCTCGTTGGAATTGTATGGGAGATGTTAACATCGCATGCAACAAGGGAGCTCACTTGGTGATCTGATGTAGTGAATGCTAGCCTGAAGAAGTTGCGTGTCTGTGTGATACCATCTCCTGTTAATGATCATGGAAGGCTGATTTCTATTTCTACATAGGTCCTGAAGATACTGAAAAAGAAGATCAGGCCACTGCTGATAAAGCTGCTCCAGCTGCTGAGTTTGCTGTTAATCAGCCTGAAGTTTCAGACTGGTTTGAAGACTTGCATGTGGGCTCCGTGCCTATTCAGCACTGAAGATGAGTGCTCAGTCCCCCATTGAAGACGAGGTTGCAAATCCCCTACTCAGGCCCCTGCATGGCTGAAAACGACCACTGAGTAGTAACACAGTGCTCTTCCCAGTCACTGAAGCAACATCGAAATGAGACCATTTTCTGAGGATAGGGAGAGAAGGATGATGCATTAAAGATAAGTTCTGATATAACTAACATCAAAATACATCTTCAAAGTCTTCAGTGACTTTACAAAAAGCCACGTCCAGTTTAAGAACCACTGCCTTGAAATATCTCATATCTCTACGTATTTTAATCCTATGACCAAATCAAAATTATAGTATGCATAAAACTCTTATAATCTTTGTAAGTCAAAACGTGATCTATCATTTAATATTTTTATATCAGCCTCTATAAATAATATCCCCTTATATCAGTCATTGTTCTTCTCATGTGTATCTGACTGAAAACTGAACTTCAAAATTGAGTTTTCCAGTTTACTTGTAAATGGGTCCAAAGCAAATCAGCTCTGTTTCATGCCTCTTCCCCACTGATAAATTGAATTGACTTGAACAGAAACACATTAAAATGTAACATGAGAAGAATATAGGAAGAGAGGAGAAGTGGCATGATAATCACCAGAGAGACATTATATCGACCCTGCTATTAGTTTTTCATGTCACCAGAAAAATGGAGAGACAAGCTCATTAGAGTAAATACAAAGACTTATTTTTTATGTGTTACAATTACATTGTTCTAGTCTAGGAGAGAAGCATGACACAGCAACAGAGTCTGTGTGGAGCTCTTTAGGTAATTAACTCCAGCAGTGGCACTGCTATTTCTAGATAACAAGGATCATACAATTTTCACCTGAGAGCTACAGACATTTGGCTTCCTCAAATCAAGACTACAGTGCTGGGGATTACTTAAACAGTGAATGCACTATGATACACTTAGCTCCCATTCCTGAATCTCTTGAGTAGCATGAAGAGTCACTGTCCATATAAATATACAACATCTTCGTGAAACGAGGTGGCTGGCTTCTTCTTTCTGAATTAGATGCCTGCTGATAAAATATATGCTGATAGAATGCTCACCTCAAGTTATTGAGTCCTGGTAAGTGCTTTACGAAGTTTTGGTGAATATTTGTGAAGGGCAGGAAGGCCATTATAAATCACAAATTATATGCATATATATAACATAACATATAGGTATAAATATATAGCATCATTTATAAAACAGTGCATTCTTGAAGAGTAATTCAACTATATTTTGTACATTTATAGACATATGAGTATGCATGCACCTATGTGCAAATATGTATATATATGTGCGTGTGTGTGTGTGCATGGGTGTTGCCATATATGAGAGAAAGAGAGAGAGAATAAGAGTGAATATCTAAGAGCAAGAGTCATCTTTGGTTTTTAAATTCCATGAAGCCAAAAATGACCCAATGACTTACTGTGTTTGATTCAGAAAGACAAGTAGCTAGGGAAGGGGCTATATATGTGAACTTACTGTGTTTGATTCAGAAAGACAAGTGAGAAGGGGCTATATCTGTGTGTGTCACACCATGCTTTCCAATGCCTGCATTCCGTATTGGAGTGCTAGTTTGAGACCTAACTGATCTACTTTTTGATACAGTTTCCTTTTAATGTACCTGGAAACACAGTGGATGATAGCCTAATCCTTGGGCCCCTGTAACCCTTGTTGGGGACTAAAATGGAGTTCCAAGTTTCTGGATTCATGTATTGAAGGCACCTGAGAAGTGTATCACCAAGTAGAACACCCAGCCTTTTCTTTCCATCTCTCTCTTCAGTCTTCATTTCAAGTAAATAGCTGTTTGTTATTAATAAGCACATATATCTGATCACAGTTTGAAGCTCTGTAGCTGTGTGGAAGAATGCTTATATTTGAAGTACAAGCCACACAAATCAGTGCTTAACTTTCTTTCATGAGTTTTCAGTATTGTCATAAAAGCAAAAACTCAATGAGGTCAAAGATGAAAGAGCCATTGTTAAATATATATGTATGTGTATTTTCCCTAGAGTCTACTTGGTTATCCAATTTTGTTGGAATTGGAAGTGCATCCATTATGAGACTTTGGGAAAGATACTCAATCTCCAGGCAACTCAGTTGTAATATTGTATAAAGGTCTCATAAGAGTTCTTAAGTATGTGATTATTGTGAAAAGTATACTATACACATATAAAAATCCTCCTTATTATACAGTTATAAATTCAACAATAAGGGTCAACATGCAATCAGTTGATCTTTATCAGAAAAATGTTGAAGAGAAACACATTTTCTCTTTGTACAGTTATAGATCTCTGCTTAACAGCAAGCTAATGCAAAGTTTCCAGTAAGATAAATCTGGCTTGATTTCCGAAATCTACTACTGAAAGCTGAGTAAGTTCTGCTTCAACTGACTCTAAGTAAGGTCTTTATACTTTAGAATGCTCATGTTATTCTCTGTAAAATGGTTAATAATATAATACCTAGCACATATTTAGTGTGATGATATGCCAGATGGCATTCTAAGAACTTTACATGTATTTGCTAATTTAATCTTCTTAGCAACCCAAATGAATAAATATGGTGTTGTCAGTCTTCATAGGTGCTCATTGAGATTATAATCATTATGTAATTTCACAACAGAGAACATCTTCAGAGAAAACTCTAATGCACTAGATTTTCAACATTTTGCTTCCTCATACACTGGATGAGGCATTAAAAATGTTTGGAAACTGTGAGAAGGTTAACAAACTAGATTTGACTCAGATATTATGCTATAAAAAATCAAGCATGTAAAAATGACAGTTGAGTAGAACCTGAATACCATACAAAATTTCTGGAAGCAACATCTTTCAAGAATAAATAAGAGGTAAGCTATGTGGGAGGGTGGAGTTTTCCATTTAACAACTGATAAATGCATAACCCTGAGACAGGGTCTTAACCACTGTGGTATGTTGTAGTTATCCTTTGTGGAAAACGATATGCTCAGATATGAAACATATCACACAGACAGTACAATGCTGTTGCAAATGAAGGCAGATTGTGAAGAAGAAAGTCAGGGACTCTTAAACCTGTTTAATGCAAGAATTAAAGTGAAAATAACACCAAACAGCATAAAGAGAAAATAGGAGAGATTTGTGGAAAATGATCTGGTATGTTTTTGTCAAATACGACAAAGGCTTAGTGCCGCCATAGTACTAGGCCTCAACAGTGCATGGCTAGAGAGTTGCAAAAATACTAAAGCAGGCCTACTTCTGAATTTGTTTTTCAAGCCCTGCACCACTAGTTACCTTTGTACTTGTTAGCTTTGTATAAGTTTTAACATTAGCGGGCCTAGCGGCTAAAGTCCTCGCCTTGAGCACGCTCCAGGATCCCATATGGGCGCCGGTTCTAATCCCGGCCGCCCCACTTCCCATCCAGCTTCCTGCTTGTGGCCTGGGAAAGCAGTCGAGGACGGCCCAATGCACTGGGACACTGCACCCGCGTGGGAGACCTGGAAGAGGTTCCAGATTCCCGGCTTCGGATCGGCGCGCATTGGCCCGTTGCGGCTCACTTGGGGAGTGAATCATCGGAGGGAAGATCTTCCTCTCTGTCTCTCCTCCTCTGTGTATGTCTGGCTGTAATAAAATGAATAAATCTTTAAAAAAAAAAGTTTTAACGTTAGCACAATGTAACTCCGACCTCCCTTATCCTAAATGTGCCCACTCATGTTCCCTCATCATTAGGGCACTATGTTAATTTCAGATTGACTCTCCAAACTTGCAATCAATGTGGAACTGAGGGAAGAGATGTCTGATAAAAGCGGCTGAGTTTCTGCTTTCACCTGCTGGTCCCTATCCTTGAGCCAAAAAAGAATAAATATTTCACTTTTTGCTTCAGAAAACAAAAGGTAGAATGAAAGATTTGGAATCTTTTCACTATAAAGAAATGGCAAGTATTTGAGGAGATAAATATGTTTAGACTGATCATGCATTATGTGGTTTATGAATATATAGATATATTTATGGCAGCCATAAGTACAAGTATTTTATATGTCTCTTAAAATTAATATCTTAAAAACAAGTGTTAGCAAGTAAAATGATTTAATTCAAATGTGATATTAAGACCTAATTTGGAGAAGAAAGTCATAAAAAAAAAACACAAGATTGAGTAATCTTTATGTGAGATCTAGAGAATGAGCAAGAATTAGTTCATGGAAGAGTATGGAGGTTATATAAGGTCATACTAAAGCTGAAGTTTGAGGAATATTTGTTAAGACTTAATGATAGGGGCCCGGCGGCGTGGCCTAGCGGCTAAAGTCCTCGCCTTGAGCACGCCGGGATCCCATATGGGCGCCGGTTCTAATCCCGGCAGCCCCACTTCCCATCCGGCTCCCTGCTTGTGGCCTGGGAGGGCAGTCAAGGACGGCCCAATGCATTGGGACCCTGCACCCGCGTGGGAGACCTGGAAGAGGTTCCAGGTTCCCGGCATCGGATCGGCGCGCATTGGCCTGTTGCGGCTCACTTGGGGAGTGAATCATCGGAGGGAAGATCTTCCTCTCGGTCTCTCCACCTCTCTGTATATCTGACTTTGTAATAAAAATAAATCTTAAATAAAAAAAATTCTTAATGATAAAGATCGTAGGACCAAGACCATAGCCTAGTGGCTAAATCTTCACATTCCATCCTCTGGCATCTCATATGGGTGACCGTTCATGTCCCAGCTGCTCCACTTCCCATCCAGTTCCATGCTTGTGGGCTGGGAGAGTAGTAGAGGATGGGCCAAAGCCTTGGGAGACTGCACCTGCGTAGGAGATCCAGCGAAAGCTCCTGGCTCTTGGCTTCGGATTGGCTTAGCTCTAACCATTGTGGCCACTGGGGAGTGAACTAGTGAATGGAAGATCTTTTATTCTGTCTCTTTTTCTCTCTGTATATCCATGTGGCTTTCCAATAAAACGAATAAAATAAAACTTTCAAAATAAGGAAAGAGCCTACGCTTTGTGGAAATAAATTGTCTACAGGTGATGGAATACATTGACTTCAACCATATGAAATTGTCACTATTTGTACTACTCAAATGACAATTCTGTATTGTTCAATTAAACATAAAGCAATGGAGAATGAGATTTTTAAAAACCATTCGTGTGTTTAGAGAGTACTGATTACCCACTGCTTTAAGCACTGGGGAGTCAATGCTAATTAAGACAATGAGTCCTGCTGTCATGAAGTTTAAATTCTAGTGAAAGAAACATGCTGAAAGTGGTGAGACCTGCACAGATCCTATATAGCCTTGTGCTTGTGCAATTTATCTTAAGTGCAGTAAGAAGGCATTGAGTGATGTTAAACAGGGAAAATACCTTGTCAGTCACGTAGTTTGACTCAGAGATATTAGCGCCCAAAGTAGAAAGATGACAGTCGTGATATCCAATTCAATGGAATTTTCATCTGTCTCTAAGTAGAAGACTTCTTCCTTCAGGAACAAATTATAGATGCCAATTAGAAAAGGAGAAAAATTCTGCAAGTAGTTTATTCTAGGTAATAGTGAGTTTTGCTACTTCTGCTTACATCCTTTATTACCTGAACCCATCAAAACTGATTATCTGACAAAGAGTATTATCAGTATGTATATATACATTAAA
The DNA here is from genome assembly GCF_030435755.1 of Ochotona princeps. Taxonomy (NCBI): domain Eukaryota; kingdom Metazoa; phylum Chordata; class Mammalia; order Lagomorpha; family Ochotonidae; genus Ochotona; species Ochotona princeps. The sequence goes on from NC_080865.1 coordinate 99,097,834, forward strand.
CTAGGTACAAACATATACTCATATAAAATAATTCATGGAGTGAGCATTTGGTCTAGAGGCAATTATATCTCATTTTGGTTTGTCTAATTTTGATACTTAGCTCCATTCAGGATTCTATGTTATTTTATACACTCTAGGAGGTGGTAGGTGATAGCTCAGGTGGACATGTTCCTGCCATCAGTTGGAAACCTAGATTGAGGTCCCACGTCACAGCTTCAAACTGACCCAGTCCTGGATGCTGTGAACACTTGGGGAGAAGTCATTCTTTCCTACAATCTTTCCCTCTTCTGTTCTCCCTCTCTCTACCCTCTCACTCTATATGTTTGTGTTTTGCATTCATGTAAATTAAAATTAAAACAGTTTAAAATATGTATATGTATACTTACATAAATATGTATGTGTAGAGTGTATAAAGATTTGTTAATGAAGGATCTTAAAAAGAAAGATCATGAAAATGAGCATTTTGAAAAAAACTATGCAGTTTTCAAAAACTGACCTAAAATAAACCTTTTTAGTTATATTTTCTATAATTTTTGACATATTATTCCATCTGCTATATGAAAATATCCCACACTGAACAGCTTATATACAACAGAAATACATTTCTTATAGTCCAGATCCAGGAACCTGTACAGCAGGTAATTGGTGAAGATCCATTTTGTGGTCCATTATGCCAACTTCTAGATGTGTCTTCACATGCTGGAAGGCAAAAGATGTACATCCAATCTTTTTTATAAGAACTTGGATCTTTATTTCTGTGATCCATTCAGACACCCCACCGCAAGATCCTCCTTCTTTGTCTGTCAACATATGATATCATAACAAAGGAGGTTTCTGTTGTGTCATTTTTAAGAGTTCTAGTCTCACTTGTGGGGCCTCTGTCTTCACAATTTAATCTCACCCTAAAGTTCCTACTTCTAAATGTCTTTGTCCTAGAAATTTAAACATATGAATTTTGCAGACAAGTATTTTGACTTAGTAACAGACATAGGTGCAGATAGCAGTTTATCTTCATGTCGTAGATTACTACGTTCAAAGTCCTACCATAGTTTTTACCACAGATGATGTCCTGCTATTTAATGTTGAATATGAATGACATACACATATGGACAGATTTCAAATTCTTATGTCAAAGTAAACACATTTAATTTTTATTTTCCAAAACCTTTTTTAGGTACCCGTATAAAATTAAATCACATTGCTAACCTCAAACTGAGTTAGAGTTCACTTCTCCAAAATGTGTTCAAAATCAAATTATAAGTTAAATATTTGAGGGTCTTCTTGAGAAAAGGGAATGCCCTCTATGTCCACAGGCTCAATGCTTTATAATTCAGAATTTCCTAGTTTCTACTGAATATCTATGTATAATTTGCATTGGAGTGTGTAACCATTTGTATATGCTTACAAAGTTACTTCCCCAAGTTCAGAGTAATTGAAATAGAGATAAAGGTATTGTGTTGTAAAATGAAATATACCATGTATTTTTCATAACATATTTTCTGATGAAAAAAAAGTTTAGTACCCTCATAACTAGTAGAGGAGTGAATACACAGGAACTTCTAGGCTAAGTCAGAAAAAACAAGAGACCTCTTGCTAAATACTCTAATACTCTCTCTTTTGAGGAATCCAGCCGCCAAATAAGAAGTCTCAATTTCCTGACACACTCCAAGTGTGGAGTGTGCCACCGTGGTGGAAAGATTACACATGAACACATTGGCACAAAATACCAGCTAAGTCCAGCTGTGGTCATCTTTTCCAAGTATTACACATACAATTGAAGAAACCTTGGAAACTCTAGACCATCCCTTTCACTGGGTCAATGCAACTTCAGTAACCCCACTTAATATCATGAGACAAGAAGAGTCACCCAACTGCCCCTTTCCAAATTCCTTAACTATAGAATATGTAATATGTTCTAAAGTGCTTATGGTGTTAAGCCACTCAATTTAAAGTTTACTTCATAGTAAAGTAATTTGGATACATGTAACATGTAAATTTTATTTTTCTTATCTGTCAAAAGAAAGTAGCAATAAATAAGTATAGATAGAGACATAAACTCACACATTATACGTTATAATATTTCTTTCATAAAGGTGTTGGTTATTTCCATCATTATCTTCCTGCAGAAATTAGTACAGTGAGTAGTAAATATATTTGAGTGATGTGAGTCAATGACAAATGATGGCTACTCAACATAGAGAAAGTCTACTTAATTGCATATTTCCATTTTATATGAACGATAATTGTAGAGTTTGTATTTTTGCTAAACTATGGATGATTTTAATTATATTTATATAAATTGGTTTGGCTAATCTTGATTGATGCTTCTATATAATAATATCAAAATATATTTTAATTCCAGGAAGTGAAAATAATTACATGACTATATTCCAAAGGTTCAAGGATTAAAATCTAGGCATTTCCAAAGTAGGATTTTGAGGAATATCTTCTATGTCCTTATGTACAGGCACCAGTCTTTTCTGAAAGATACATTAAGTGTGTATCTGGTGCTCTGAAACCCTCTATGGAGTGCTGAATTTTTCACAGTATGTTCTTATCTTTGTCCATGATTTCTATGTTACTGTTGCATAATAATGCTATTTTCCTTTGTAAATATTTTTAAATTAGCGCTTAAACTAGATATGAAATACAGTGAAGACAAGACAACTTAATTTATAGTCAGAAGAAAAGTAGATATCCTATTTTCACTTGCAAATGGTTTTTTCCTTGACTGAAAAAAAAAACCTGAACTTTTTAAATAAAAATAAATGATGGACTGAGGGCAACACTGAAACAGTTTGCAATAAATAAGTAGGTAAATATAGTCATTTGTTTTAGGAGGCAATTTGTTATAAGCAGTGAAAGGTGCTTTTTCTAGGAAAAAATGATTAACCTTGGCCTACATCCAAAATGTGTATTCTTATACACAGAAAAAGTCAGTTGCACAAGTGAGCAATAAGCATGCCCTTCAAACACGCTGAAGTGACTCACTCTCCGAAAGATGTACACAGATAATGACTATTTTTATTACTTATTATTTTGATTAAATGCCACTAAGTCCAAGTTTTTGTTTACAGTGCATTTTGAGTCCCATTTGTAATACAGTTAGCAGATGTTTAAAAAGTGAAGTGTAGCACCCCAGCCTGCGGGCACAAGAGGGAAAATATTTATCACACCTACTTTTTCCCCCATCCTGACCCTCTCCATCCTAATCGATAGCTCACATGGCCACACCTTACTAATAAATGCCAAAATAAAATAAAAGTTACCAAAGAAAAATCGACAATGGTTAGTAAGATAGGGATACAGATGAAAAGACCTTGTCCCTGCCCTCAAGAACAGAGATTAGCAAGCTTTTAGTGTAGAAGGAACAGATGATAAATAGTGTAGATTCTGCAGTCCATACAATTTTTATTACAGCTACCCATCTGTACAGCTGTAGAAAAAGATACAAAATGAACAGGTATGGTTGTGTTGCAATAAAAATGTATTGACAAAAATGTGGAAAATCTTTTATGACTCTGGAAACATTTGACTCCGTAATGTCAAATATCTGATTCCTGAATTTTCCTAGTATCGAGAAGTGGGGGAACACTTATCTTGCTAGATAGGTGATTTAGAATTCATGTTCTTTAATTCCTATTTTTTTATATTGGGAAGCAAGTTCGAGGAGAAATCAAATACATACAGATCCAGAAACATAAGAAGTCTGAATCAGAAATAGAAATAAAACCCATGTTTCTACATGCACAATAAAATTATCCTAGATTATCTAAATTACACCGTTGAAGCCTAGTTGGAATTCTGATAGTAATAGGAATTTAGTTACAGTTATAATTATTTCAGTTATCACATGCTCAAAATTATAAAACACGGCATTGCAAAGTATGGCAAGCATTGTATTTTGTTAGGTTGCATTTTAAGATTTTCATTAAAATTATGATCCATGCCTATGGTTGTATTTACTGTTTATGCAACATTATTACAAGCATGAATGTCACTTATCTCGGTTGCATGAGGAGAGGAGCAGCTGGCAAAAAAGATAGGTGATAAGAATTATGAAGTTGCATCAGACCAGGGAAGATTCATCAAGAGAACAATGGTTATTTATGATGCAGCTTTCAAATGCTCCAAATATTCACTTGCTAGTAGAATATAAATATAAGTGATCTCATTGTGGGCATAAAATAATGAACGCCCCATTTTCCATTGGAACAACATGAATGCATATTCATCAATATGTATTCTTTTAATATCTCACAAATATGTTTTAAAATAAGAATTATGTAGTTATTCATAAAATATTTTATAAGTAATTTATGTTTTCATAATTAAAAAGAAACGATGCAAAATATAAAGCTAAAACATGTACATATATTTACAATAATAAATAAAATTTAGCTTGTAAATTCATTAACATTTTCGAGCCCTTAATATTATTCCTTTTTAATGAAATCAAAGACTTGACACATGTGAGAGTACTTTGAAAAATCTCATGCAAAATTGAATTAAAATATATGTTTATGCGGATATAAAAGAAACCCACGCATAGTTTTCAAAATATATAACTTCAGCAAATTTTCTGAATACCCTTCATACACGTGATCTCAAAAACTTTTCAACAAAGCAACTTTTCATTCCATTTTGATGAACTTTTCAAAATATCTGCATATACCTATACACACACCATTTATGTTATTAAAATGTCATAGCTTGTTCTTCATGGTTTAACACAGTATTATATATTGAGGCATGGTGTATGAAATGCTTGGAATCATGTTTTAGATTATGGAGCTATTTCTGGCTTTGGAATATTTCATAAGCTTAATGAGACATCTTGGGACTGAGACCAATCTCAGCATGATATTCATTCATGTTAAATGTTTCCTTGTATGCATATTCTAACATTTATTTTGTACAATATTTAGTTCAAATATGCATTAAAATTATTTATTTGGAAGGCAGAAAGAGATAAAAACAAGAGGAACAGAGTGCTCCCATCCACTGGTTCACTCCTCACATCACCACAGAACCAAAGACAGGAGCTGTGTAGTGACTTCAGGTCTCTTACATGGTTGCCAGAAACCTTGCTACTGAGCCATTACTTTCTTTTTTTTTTTTTTATTGTTAATTATTTTGCATTATGTGACAGTTTCATAGGCTCTGGGAATCCCCCCCTCCCTCCCCCTCCCCTCCCCCCGGTGGATTCCTCCACCTTGATGCAGTATTACAGTTCAAATTCAATCAAGATTCTTTCCTTGCAAACATATACCAAACATAGAGTCCAGCTACTTATTGTCCAGATGGGTTGAACAGTTTCTTGGGGAGACCACTTCTGGTCCGAAGTTAGAGCTGGTAGAATATCATCACAGTCAATTAAGAGTCCCAATATAACATCAACAGCAATTTGCAATATTATGGAATTGACATGGTTTTGAGTAACCAGTGTATTAAAAAGAAAAAAAAAAAAAAAAAAAGGAAAACAAGTCCTAGCCACAACCTATGATTAGCTCATTGACATTTCAATTTTAGTTCATATACAGGACCGGCTGCTCTATACCTTAAAATGGCCATAAGGCACCATTCAGCTGTTTCGTGTCCATTTCATCTTAGTATTTAGCCAGTTGTTGCGTTGAAGTAAAATTTTGCTGATCTTGGCAGATTTTAGGATAATCCAGACTGGCTTGTAACTCTAACAAGATATATATCAACATTTTAGGTGCAGAAAATTTTTTTTTGGGGGGGGTGTGCAGGAAAATCCTCAACACTATGGTGAGGAGTAACTAATCTTTGTGACCCACCCAGCGAGGCATGAGCCAATCCATGCCAGCTCTTTCCTGTCAGATTTCAAGTTCTACTTTCTGTTGTTTATTTATTTTAGGTTTTTTTTTTTTTTTTTTTTTTAAGTTTGTCGGAATTGGATGCCCTCGGAGGCCGAGTACTCTGAGGTCACCCACCCCCAACCGGAGCTTCCAAAGGGGATGGAAGAAGTCCAAACACTACCGTGCAGAAACCAACGTCATTGGAAAGACAACCAGAAGCCCTGAGTGGTCTGCAGAAACAGAAGAACAATAAACGTCCTTCGGGACCAGGGAGGAGAGCTTTCTCTGGTCCGAGCCTGGCTCCACCTCTGGACCCCCCCTCCCTCGCAATGACCATCGGGATTGCTTCAAAAACCCCTCACAGCAAACAATCCAACCTGAGCCATTACTTTCTACCGACCATGGTCTGCAAGAGCAGGAAGCTGGAATCAGGATTCAGAGCCAGAAATGTATTGGAAGTATTTTGTGGTTGTTTTGATGTTGTAAATAGATAATTAGACACCTACCCTTGCCTCTGAATTTTGACTTCAACTTATCACATGGCGTCAGTTATGGAATTTTCTATTTGTGATGTCATCTCTTTATGCAGATCTTTTCAGATATTTTGGCTTTAAGATTATAGATGCCCCATTTGTTTCTTTCAATTCAATTGGGATTCTTTCTAATGTAATAACTGTGATGACTGTCAAGGGTCATGATATGACTATCACAGATACTTTAATTATTCTACTGTAGGATAGCTAATTTGCTTCCAAAATTTCTATTTTAAACAATTCTGTAGTGAAAATTTTGTAGATTTGCTATCTCTTATTTTTCTGATTATTTATTAGGATAGTTCCCCCTAAGTTGAAATATTCGATCAGATATTAAGCATAATTTGAGGCTTTTCACATATATGGCAGATTGCTTTACCCAAATTGTTATGGTGTTGGTGAAGCTTCTAAGTGGTCTAAATGCTATAGTTCTGATTGCATGCTCAGGGCTCATGCTGATAGGCTCACATTTTCAGTATGATTTCATTAATTCCACTCAGACGCTTGCAGTCTAAATATCCAGATTTTACGTACAGGTATGATAAACTGCATGCCTTTTTTAATATTTAAACTTATTAATATCTTGCTAACTTTATTTTGTTTTGTTTTTAAGAATTTTTTTGTTGGAAAGTCAGATATGCAGAGAGAAGGAGACAGAGAGGAAAATCTTCCATCCTCTGATTTACTCCCCAAGTGGCCATAAAAGCCAGAGTTCAGCCGATCCAAAGCCTGGAGCCTCTTCCGGGTCTCCCACGTGGGTGCAGGGTCTCAAGGCTTTGGGCCGTCCTCGACTGCTTTCCCAGGCCACAAGCAAGGAGCTGGATGGGAATACCCCATATGGGATCCCAGCGCGTGAAAGACTAGGGGTTTAGCTGCTAGGCTACTGTGCTGGGCCCACCTTGAGCTTTTTGAAATACTCTCATCTTATGTAATCCTAAAGTCTTCCCTGAGAAACAGTGAGTATAATAAACAAGTATATCTAAAGAGGAAGCTGAGATTTTGAATCAAGCTCTCCAAATATACTCAGGTAACAACTAGCAGAATTTTCAGTCTCCTGAGAAATCACTAAGTTCCTAACAGTTTTTCTTCTCTACTGTAAATGTTTTGTTGTTCTTGTTGGAAGTCTCTGAAGCAGAAACAGAGAAATTAGAGTCACACCATGCATCTCTCCATTGTCTGCTCACTCACCAAAAAGGACTTTCCAAGCAGGTATTCTCTTCACGTGTCTGTCACGCCTCAGTAGGGCTTGAAAACCCGTAAGTGAAGTGCATAAGGCAGAGCACTGAAACAGGTAACACGCCGGAATTCAAATAAGCCTTTTTATGTAGCATTCCCTCAGATAGTGGCTAAAATGTGGAAAAACATGAAAAGAAAAATGCAGCTTAATTTTGAAAACTAATATTAATTATTGACAAATAATGATTGAATGTATTTTACAGGTAAAATGTGATGTCTTAATTTATGTTTATGGAGTATCATTAAATCAAGTGAATTAACACATCCGACACATTGCTCTTCTGTCTTGTTTGTAGTGAAACATTAGAAATTTATTCTTTCTACTTTTAAAAACCTGTAATTCATCATTATTGATTATAGTTACCTTTTCTACAGTGTATTTCAAAATCTGGTCCTCCTATCTTGTCAAATTGTGTACCCTCATACCAACCACTTCTCCTGTGTACCCATCATTCTGTTCTTTGCCTCCATGAGTTCAAGTTCATGAGATTCCATATGTAACTGAAAATAAAGGCCACTGTTAATAAACTATTTCACTGATCACATGCACTCCAGGTAAACCTCGGGTTCTTGTGAATAACGCGCCTCCTGTTTTTTACACAAGCTCTCTACATTGTCTTTATTGATTCATCCCAAAATGGCTACTGTCAGTATTTTCCTAGCTTGGCTACTTTGAATAATATATCAATGGAAAAAGAAGAAAGGATATACTGTTGACAAATTAAGTTAATATCTTTCATATATGCCCAGAAATGGGATTGCTTTAACTTATAATAGTTCTACTTTTAGGGTTTTTTTACTGTTGTTGTTAAAAACCTCTTTACTGTTTTCAGTAATGGCTATAATTATTTTATCTTTTTATCCATGTTCTAAGACTTTGCATCTTTCATCTTTTTATGAAAAAAAGCTGATCCTAACAAGCATGAAAAGAATGTCTAATTATGTTTTTCATTTGCCTTTCCCTAAACCCGGAGAAAATGGCAGGACCTATGTTAAGGCAAGAGAAGAGTGAGGGGACTGATACATTACATGTATCTCCTGTTACTGTTTCAAACGCTTACAGGAGTTTTCATAACTGTTAAAGTTATGGCATAGAGAATTAAAATCAATTAGTAAATGTAATATGGATAATTACAAAAGCAGGGCTTATAATGTTTACTTTGCCATGAAGACACTGAAGATCTTAGAAATTTAGTAATTTCCCTTTGTCACACAACAAGTAAGACGTTGAACCAGATCAGAATGTGGATGCCTAACTTCAGTGACTATGCTAAACACTATGCCAACCATGGCCTTCATCTCCCTTTCCCTTTCTGCCATAATAATGTTTAATTGTGTGTGTTTGTTTAAGTAATTTGGCAGACAGGATTTTAGTTGCGGAACATTAGATTCAAAAAACTCGAACCCTTTGGAAAATACTACATCTGTGTTTTAATCATCAGTCCTAAATAAAAAAAGAATGTCATATAGAATAAAGTAATTTTATTTGATTTAGCAAACATTCTGATCTGCTCTGGAGCAAACGCCATTGGAAATAGAAAGGTGAAAAAGAGATGGATCCCTATGACCTGGAGTTTATATTCTAATTGGGCAATCAGAGATTTTCTTTTTTCAGGAGCAAACCCACTGCATACAAATATGGCAATAAAGGTTCAGAAAACATGCTGCATTCGGAGCGAATGGAGGCAGAGGCCATCCACAGAAACAGTTAAGACATAGTCTTAACAGGAATTTGATTAAATTTACACTTCAAAGAAAATTGCCGTTGTTTGAAGACAGGGTAAATAATTTGAGCAAAGTTCAGCTGTTGCATTTTAAAGCCATTTTGGTCATTTTCAAAGATATGTGGGTTATTAAATATGGCAAAATGACCAAACCAATACCTTTATCTCATTGCCTAGTAATGTTCCCATTAAAATTATGAGGAAAATTATCAGTAGGTGATAGATCCAGAGAAACATCTTGCAGAAGAAACACTGGGGAGTTGGGTTTGATAAAGCATGGGAGGAGAGCTTATGCCATGAAACCATCCTCCTAAGGATTTCAGCCAGTTGAATCACAGGAAATATCATAACTCAACGACATACCTCTGGTTGGAGGCCTGGGAAGATAATGATGAACATGCCACTTAATCCATCAAATACTCTATTTTCTTCCACCAAATTATTATATTCATACTGTCCAAACATGCATATATACCCACTGGGCAGTGGCAGAGAGAGAGAGAGAAAATTCCATTTAAATTTATTAAATTATTCCAGAGAAAAACATCTCTTTGTTTCTGGTTATAATATTTTTTTTTCTGTTCAAGTGCAAATAAAGATTGATACATGCCCGAGAACAGTGCTATTATACAAACATTTGCATAAGTTAAAAATGAAATAAGTCATTCAGGGACAAGAGCTACATGATCTCATTCATATAAGGGATCTTGAAGGTTGGTCTCATGAAACTGGAAAGTATAATGGTATTATAGAATTGGAGAGGATAGTGGTACCTACTAGAGCATTGGGGCAGTGGAGAGAGTTATAAGCGAGAAAAGGCCTATCAACAGGTGCTGAGTACAGTTTAAATGGAGAAATACATTCTGCATTGAATGGGAGCATGGTTATTGATAATGAGTTTATTAGATACCTCAAAGAATAAAATGAAAACTTTGATCAATTTACAACAAATTATAACTATTTGAGGAAATATGTTTACCCATATTTGAACAATACAAAATAAGTATATGCATCAAAATAATGCATTGTATTATATAAACATATACAATTTTCCTATGACCATCAAAAATAAACATATTTTTAAAGATAATGCATAATCCTTTTATTTATTATGGTAACTTAATCAACTTCAATGTGAAAAGTATTCAGGGTGTATCATATGTGATTATAATAAAAGTGGTATACATACATACCCATCCAAAGCCACGAGCCAGGAGTTTCCTCCAGGTCTCCCATGTGGGTGCAGGTTCCTAAGACATTGGACCATCCTCCACTGTTTTTCTAGGCCACAAACAAGGAGCTTGATGGGAAATCAAGCAGCCAGAGCACAAACTGGTGCCAATGTGGTATCCCAGCACTTGAAGGTGGAGATTAGCCAATTGAGCCACTATGCCGTGCCCAATTCTTTATAATATTTTAAAATGGAAATTTTCCTAGCAGTTAAGAAATTTGTTGTGTGTGACCTGGAGTTTGAGCTGAGCTTTGAAGGTTAAAGGAGAGAGCAAATGGTGCGTGGAATGGACAAAAGCATAGTGAAAGACAGGTTCTAAGTGAGTTTGGAAATAAGCCTGAATGATGAAGAGGTCAAAAAAAAAAAAAAAGGCAATCATTGAAAATTTTGCTTTAAAACGGTAGATTAGGGAAGATGATCCCATTACCTATTTAATTCATGTCAAAACATATATTTTGCCCACAGAACAATTCCAATATTTCAATTTATCCTACTACCTTTGCTTTTGGAATTTTCTTTATCATGCACAGTCTCCGCATTTAAAACCATACCATCATGTCTTCAGGGTAACAATTTCAGTCACTTCAGCTACTTATCTTTGGATCCAGTTTCCAGTCAACTCACTACTTGGTTGCTGTCTCCTGGTTTTGGTCCACTGTTATTGCATATTCTGTAGCTATACATCTATATGCAGATAAATATATCTGCCTATCTTGACGCACACTATTGAGGCAAGCTATCTGCTAAACTAATTTTGTTAATAATCACACTTGTTAACACCCATACAGTATACCAAAGTTACAGAATGGCAATTAGTATAATCGAGAATATTCTACTCTAAGCATTCTTTTTTTCTTTTTCATTGCTACTGTAGTGTCTACCCTCTGGAATCAAAGCAAAGCGTATGGTGCTACACAGTGATAAAGACAAAATGTGCTATAAACAAAAACTGAATATTGGAAAGCAATATAAGGAGGCAATTTTCTTTAAATGCTAATAATTTGCTACTAACTACTAAGGGAAGGAGTTGTTCCTTTGTTGGCCCATCTTCTGTGTCAATCTATTTATCGTGAATCGCAAGTACTTAAATAAAATTAAATGCAAGTGTTCAGGAACATCTTTTCCTTTCAAATCCAAAAGACATCTTGTAACACATGTAATAATTTTGTCCTACTAGGTCACTTTTTTTAGCTTTAATTGAAAAAGCAGAAATCACACTATCTAGGGACACTTTGCCATAACTCAAAATGATCAGTACATCCTATTACAGAATGTCAAAGAAGGCAACCATCTGAAAGAGGTGGACTGAATATGTATTTCAAAATATTCATAAAATAGAAATCTGGGAATGAGAACATAATCAAAGAAAAGTCAAACTGTTTAAACAAACATAAGCTTGAAGCTATAATTTCATTCTGGTCTATAAAACAAGGACAAGTGCTTTGTGCTTTATTCTGTTTGATGATAATATCTAATGAGACAAATACAACTAAAAAAAATAAGATGCTACAGTTAATGACAGCAAAGGTTGCTATGATAAAGCTACAGTGTGTGATTCCAGCAGCCCATATGGACATGGGTTCAAATTCCAGCTGCTGCACTTCTGATCCAACTCCCTACTAAAGTCCTAGTAAAAGCAGTGGAAGATGGTTTAAGACCAGTATGGATTTCCTGGTGCCTGGTTTCATCCTGACCCTGTCCCGGCTGCTGCAGCCATCTGGGGAGTGAATCAGTGGCTGGAAGAGCTCCATGTGCCTTTCCATTTGCCTTTCTCAGTAACTCTAACATAAATGAATGTTTAAAACAAAAAGAAAACAGATTTGTTGCTCATCTTGCATTTTATAGACATCATTAAACAAGATTTTGTAAAAAAAGAGTCTGTTATGAGCATTCTTAACATATATATTTAGTAAGTAAGCCTAGCTATTGCTAGTATTGTTTGAATTGCTGAGCACTGGATTGAGATTTTATTTAAAAATTTTGATTTTTTTTTTTTTACTGGCGAAGGTGAAAAATGAGAAAAGTAAATATTTTATCAGATCATTTTCTCATATCAGTGGAAGATTTTTATATTTGTGCTTCTTTTTACAATGTAAAATATTGTTCCTGCCATTGTTTTTCTTCATGTTATAAATTTACATATTATGTATCAAACCTTATCAGAAAAAATAATTATCTTTCCACAAAATTTTAGATGGTGCTGCAAAAAGAATAATGTATCAGTTATATAACATTGTGGGATTTGTATTTTTATTATTTATCTTTTGATATTTAACATTCAGAAAATTTGTCATAATAAAGCAATGTAAACTTTCTTCATATAAACACAGATTCAATTTGAATATAGTATCCCTTACTGCTGCTTTACAATCTGCTATTATAAATATATTCCAAAATGATTGATTAAGAAACAGCGGGTAGGGCCCGGAGCGGTAGCCTAGCAGCGAAAGTCCTTGCCTTGCACAAGCCAGGATCCGATATGGGTGCTGATTTTAATCCAACAGCCCTGCTTCCCATCCAGCTCCCTGTTTGTGGCCTGGGAAAACAGCCAAGGTCAGCCCAGAACCTCAGGACCCTGCACCCGCGTGGGAGACCTAGAAGAAACTCTTGGCTACGGCTTCAGATTGGCTCAGCAACAGCCAGTATGACTACTTGGGGGATGAATCAGTGGGCAGAAAATCTTCCTCTCTGTCTCTCCTCCTCTCTGTATATCTGTATTTCCAATAAAACTAAATATTTTTTTAAAAAAAGAAGCAGCAGGTATAATTGCCACCTGCAACACTGGCACTCCATGTAGGTGCTGGTTTCTGTCTGGCTGCAATAATGGGTTCCAGCTCACGTCCCAGCTGCTCCTCTACCAATCCAGCTCCTTGCTAATGGCCTCAAAAAAGCAGCAGGAATTGTCCCAATTGTCTGTTCCCATGTGCATGTCGGGGAGACTCAGCTGAAGCTTTTTGCCCCTGACTTGGACCAGACTCAGTGCTGGCAGTTGCAGCCATCTGGGTAGTAACAAGCAGATGGAAGATCTCTCTCAGTGAGTCTTTGATATAAACAAATTGTTTTTCTTTTTAAATCATGGTTAGAATGTCAAGAAGAGCATTTAGTATTTTCAGTACCATTGCTTTGAACAACTTGAACTTTACTGGAATGCTTTTTACTTGTAATTCACTGAAATCTTTGGACTACATCTGGGAAAAGCTACTGACTTGTGTGAGCACACTTCAGTAGTTCAACCACTTTGACCTTCAGTTTTCTCATCTGGAAAGTAGGGAAAATCATTAATGCATGATCCTTAATGACTTATGATCCTATGATTTTGAATGAGTCCCTTTAATATTGGTTAGAAAATTTTAGCTTAGAATCTCTCTTTGGTATGGTTAAATAAAGTGTTACTCATTTTTCTTTAAAGATCATACATATTTTAATATATTTATTGTTTACCACAGGACAGTTTTGTGGGTATGGGGTGTTTTGTTTCCTCCCCCATCTTATCCCCATCCCATCATTCCTCAAAGGATTATACCACTACAGTCCCTCAGTGACAGATACAAGATTAACTTTCTGTTATATAAATGTGTCATAACCTGCTAGGTGTGGGTCGAGGTAGAATATCTAGTATCATGTTGTAGGAATACATTTACAAGTTTCAAAATGGGAGTCCTGCTTTACTCTGGAGTAAATATACATACTGTAACAACTCCATAGAGTATATGTTTGATGGCTTCTTTATCCATTCATCTGGTAATGGGTTGTTTCCATGTCTTCACAATTGTGAATCATGCTGCAATAAGTATAGGTTTCATGTCACTTTTTCACATGTTGATTTTATTCCTTTGTGTATATACCAAAAGTGGGATGGTTCGGGTCATACAACAAATCAATTTTCTGTTGTCCAGGAAGTTAGCAGGGGGAATCACAGTTCCGGACCTCTGGACATACTATAGGGCAGTGGTTATCAAAACAGCGTGGTACTGGCACAAAGATAGAGAGGAAGATCAATGGAGCAGAATAGAAACACCAGAAGGGAACCCAAACAGGTACAGCCAAATAATCTTTGACAAAAAGTTAAACGACAACCCAGGCAAATGGGAAGGTCTGTTCAATAAATGCTGTTGGGACAACTGGTTAATAGCCTGCAGAAACAAAAGGATAGATCCACATCTCTCACCATACACTAAGATCAGATCTAAATGGATAACAGATCTAAACCTACATCCAGAAACCTTCAAATTTTTGGAAGAAAATGTTGGAAACACACTGCAACACTTAGGGGTAGGCTCTCACTTCCTAAAAAAGACTCCAAAAGCAGTAGAAATCAAGACCAAAATAAACAATTGGGACCTCATCAAACTAAGAAGCTTCTGTACAGCTAGAGAAACAATCAACAAAGTAAAAAGGCAACCCACAGAATGGGAGAAGATCTTCGCACACGACATAGGTGATAGAGGGCTAATCTCCAGAATATACAAAGAGCTACAAAACAACCAAAATGTCAAAACAAACAAGCCACTCAAGAAATGGGCACGGGAAATGGGCAAACACTTCACAAAGGAACAAACCCAAATGGCAAATAAACATATGAAAAAATGCTCAAGTTCCCTGGCAATAAGGGAAATCCAAATTAAAACATCAATGAGGTACCACCTAACGCCAGTAAGACTGGCCCACATGAATAAAAGCACCAACAACACTTGTTGGCGAGGTTGCGGGGAAAAGGGAATCCTACTCCACTGCTGGTGGGGCTGCAGGCTGGTACAGCCTCTCTGGAAATCAGTATGGAGAATAGTCAAACAACTCAAAATCAACATACCGTATGATCCAGCAATAGCACTCCTAGGAATATACCCAAAACACCTGTTTCATGAGAAACCAACATGCACTCCTATGTTCATAGCAGCACAATCAGTAATTGCAAAAACATGGAAGCAACCAAAATGCCCATCAACAGAGGGTTGGATAAGAAAGCTATGGTTCATCTACTCCATGGAATACTACTCAGCTATTAAAAAAAACAAAATGCAGTTCTTTGTGGCCAAATGGGCCAAACTGGAAACCATAATGCTAAGGGAAATGAGCCAATCCCAAAAGGTTAAATACCACATGTTTGCCTTAATTTAAGATGATATGATGTTATGTATAGCATGTTATGTTATGAATGTTATATGTTGTGTATAAACTAAAATTGAAATGTAAGTGAGGTGGTCACAGAAGGTGGCTGGGAACTCGCATTTACTTTTAATATTTTGGTTACTCATTACTATGTCAATTAATTCCATAATGATGTAAATTTTTGCTGATGGTATGTTGGAGCTTTCAATTGACTGGGATGATACTCTGCTGGCTCTGTCTTCAGACCAGAAAGGTATACCTAAGAAGCCATTGAACTTGACTGGACAATAAGATGCTGGACTCTATGTTTGGTATATGCTTGCAATGGGGGAATCTCAACTGAACTTGAGCTGTGGTTATGCAACAAGGTGGAGGAATCCACCATGGTGGGAGGGTTTGGGGAGGGGTGGGGAGAACCCAAGTACCTATGAAACTGTGTCACATAATACAACGTAATTAATGAATTAAAAATAATAATAAAAAGGTAAAAAAATTTTTTTTCTATTGTCTTAGCACTCTCCATACTGACTTCTGCATTCTCTGCCTATCCTACATTCCCGTGAAAAATGGGGTGGGTACATATTTCTCCACTTCCATGTCAGCAAGTGTTGTTAGTAGATTTCCAAATGTAAGCCAATCTCACTGGAGCTAGGTGCCAACTCAATGTGGTTTTCATTTTTATTTCCCTGATATCTGTGGAGCTTGAGCATTTTTCATATGTATATATGCATATGTCCTTTGTCCATTTCTTCTTTTTTAAAACATTTATTTATTTTTATTGGAAAGGCAGATATACAGAGAGGAGGAGAGACAGAGAGGAAGATCTTCTGTCCTATGGTTCACTCCCCAAGTGAGCCGCAATGGCCAGAGTTGAGCCAATCCGAACCCAGGAGCCAGGAGCTTTTTCCGAGTATCCCACGCGGGTGCAGGGTCCCAAAGCTTTGGGCCGTCCTCTACTACTTTCGGACAGTTTGAATGTCCGTAGACATTCTTATAATAGAAGTATTCAGGCTAAAGGATTGGTCCTTTTGCTAACCTTTAGGATTAAAATGTGAGAGAAGAGTGACAGGATGGATGCGTTTTAGCAGATCTTTGTGTTATCCAATGAATTTATTTAATTCCAATCGCAATACTGACCCATCCCATGATAATTTTCATAATTTTCTGAGCAAGATCAATAACAGTGAAAATATATTCACAAACCCTGCATTGCATTTTTATTAGGAACAAAGGAAAAGTAGCTTAGAAAGTATTATCTTGGTTGAAAAGGTAAGAAATAATTAAACATTAGAGATTTTAGCAAATAAATAAGGTAAGTGCATAAAAACATCCCCAGGAAATTAACGCTGCTTTCAAAGAATATTGAAATATAAAACCTACCCCAATATCTGGAGATAAATTCACCTTACGTGTATTATTTTTTCCTTAGCAAAGACCTAGATTATATTTTTATATTCACATAAAGCTAAAACACAAAAGATGAAATTACTCCAGCCCACAAGGCGAAGAAGACAAATCATTTTCTGCAATTTTTCTCTTTTGGACAATAAATCATTATAGGCACATTTTCTAAAATCTACAGTTGTACTAAATTCCACCTCAGCATTTGGAATGTGTGACTAGAAATCTGGTAGTTTGTATTCAAATCTGGTTGAATTATAAGACTCTGCAATCCTGCTATAAATTTTGCTTCCTTGTCTTCGAGATAAACGTTATTTTAAAGATTATAGTAGAGGGTCCAGTGTGGTGGCCAAGCTGCTAAAATCCTCACCTTGAACGCGCCGGGAGCTCATATGGGTACTGGTCCTAATCCAAGTGGTCCTGCCTCCCATCCAGCTCCCTGCTTGTGGCCTGGGAATGTAGTGGAGGATAGTCCAAAGCCTTGGGTTCCTGCACCCGTGTGGGAGATCTGGAGGAAGTTCCTGGTTCCTGGCTTCGGATCAGCTCAGAGCTGCCAGAGCTGCTGGGATTCGAACCGGTGCCCATATGGGATCCTGGTGCATTCAAGGCGAGAACTTTAGCCACTAGGCCACCGCGCTGGGCCCCAGGTAGCATCTTTATACATTGAAATAGTTTATTTCCTCTATCATACTAAATTGTTACTCTAAGGGATTATGGAAATGTTTTGTTTTTTGTTTTTGAGGTGCCACGTTGTGTGGTACAGTATCCCATAGATTATATAAAAATTCTTTATAAAGTTCTCACAATATGGGTAACCATTATTTCTTATACAACAAAAGAGAAAGTGGGACTTTCTATTTAGAACAAAAATAATACTGCTATTTTGATCTTGGTACCATACCTAGAAGCTTAAGTCCTTGCTTTATACCACCATGCAGCTACCGGTTCGTGTCCCAGCAGACTTGCTTCCCATCTAGCTCCCTGCTTGTGGCCTGGGAAAACAGCCGAGGATGGCCCAATGCCTTGGTACTCTGCACCCACATGAGAGACCCAAAGGATACTCCTGGCTCTTGGCTTAAAATCAGCTCAACCGTGGCTACCACTTGGGGAGTGAATCAGCCGACAGAAGATCCTCCTAGCTGTATATCTGACTTTCTAATAAAAATCAGCAAAAATAATACAGATATTTTAATGAGATTGCATCATATAAACAGAATTGTATGGGCTAGAAGAAGATAGAGTTTTTCCATTAGCCCCACTGTTAGGTGGAACCTGATTTTCGGAAACACAAAGTGTTTATTTCAATGACTTGTTTTTAAGGATATTTATATGATCTGTTCAAAGTCGATTTGAATATTGCCTCACGTCACTCATGTACATCTAACCAGAATACCTGGCACACTCCAGCTGATAGTTTTCTTCTAATTCTTTGACAATATCACTTGACTGTATTATTTCATCTGTTATCGATTTTAAAAGTTCAATTGACAGACAATATTGATTCCCTCATAAATCACTTTTATTTTTCATTTCTGGCTTCTCATAAATTTTGCTCATTTTCATTTTTGTTTTTTTCCATTTATTTGACATAAATGTATTATTTTAAATAATTCTGGTTGGGTTTACTCTTCACTTATTGATGCTTTTGATGTATCTCGTATCACTCCAGGAGCACTTTATGATTTTCATATCCCAGTGTCTATTTTCCATCCTTAGCTGTGTTTAGAATTGTATTGCACATTAGAATGGCCTCCACATTGCGTAAGCTGACATGTGCTAGTTTATTTGTATTTACAGGGTGCAGTGTGTTACATTTCCTGGGAAGTGTCTTCCAAAAACTTTCATTCTCTCTTCTGCTTTTCTAGACTGCCATTTAAAGTATTCCTAAAATACTTTTAATACCCTTTTGTTTCTCTAATTATTGGATCCTAGTTTTTACTTTCTAATGCAGACTCTTTTTGTGTATTATTTCTATCAAATGCATTCAGTTTCAATAGTTGATTTTGATCCGTTTATTTCCTTAACCATTTACAGAAGATATTGGATGCTCCATGGGAGCTAATCCTAATATGTAATTCCTTTGTGATATAAATCTAGCGTAAGCATTCCTGACATCATGCAGTGTGCATAATTTCCTTGTGTTCTAGACAATCATGTTATTGTTTATATTACCTGGATCTTAAGCTGTGAGAACCCCAGGAAATTTTTTGGAAATAACCTTTTTCCAGATGAGAATACATTCTTTTTTTCTGTTTTGAGTCTGTAGATGCTGCTACCCTGGGACTCTATTAATCTCTTAGAAATTTCTGCTGTGTTGTTGAACACAGAAAATCTACTGTATTACCTTGACCCTAAGCTAAACATTGTCCATGTGATGCTTACATAAACATTTTTACTCAAGGTGATCTTCAACCTAGTACTCCCTCCAAAACTATCCACTTATTGAACTAACCTCACATTTTTTAGTTAGTGGTGGCGACTTGGGGTGGGGTAGGGGGTTGTGGAAAGAACCAGAATAAATTATTCATATAAGAGCAACAATGTGTCATGAAGACAGGTTCACCAGCAATTAGCTTGTTTTGTTTTGTTTTTGGTTTTGTTCTTATTTCTGCAGTGGCAGGAAACTTCAGTGAGTATATTTACTGTACTTGAAGTAGAAGGCCACTAATTATACATTATTTTTATAGATAAAATATTAATTCTTCTTACAATGATTTTATGTTTTGCATGCATATTTTCTTCCCTTCATAATTTCCTTTGCAATTAATTAAAACAATAAATTATGCCTACTTAATATGTGTTTCCATTATGCATCTAACACTTTGGCTTCTCAATAACTATCTGCTTTATATATGCCAAAAGTTTCATACTCTTTAATTTATAAGAAAATAACTTACGGTGAAATCTAACAACATGAATTATCTGTAGATATTCTGAAAGTAAAAAAAAAATATATGCTACTCAGAAATGGGGCAGGAGAGCAGAGAAATCTTTCATCTCCTTAGAATGTGTGAGGAAGACGGGAAGTATAACCTATCAGGAACATAACAGGCAACTCATAGACAACAGACTTGGATCAGCATTAGACAATAGTAAAACTACAAAGACACACAGGGGAAATCAAGAGCGATCCTGACAACCTCTTAACAAGAGGTCATATGCACGGAGCAGGAGGCAACCTTAGAGTGGAGCAGGTGGACAGGAGGAGGCTTGTCTCCCAACCCTGGAGACTCCCAGATCCTCACCAAGGACTATCAGTATAAGCACGAAGGACTACATTCCAACTGCCAAGGAGACCATGGGGAATTGGAGTGACTTCGGAGGCCAAGAACTCTGAGGTCATCCCCCACCCCCGTTTGTATCTACCACATGGGATGAAAGAAGCCCAAATCCTACCTCGCAGGATTCAAGGTCATTGAAACAACAGCCAGGAGCCCTGAGTGGTCCGCAGAAAACAGAAGAAGAGTAAACTTCCTTCTGGTCTCGGAAGAGGAGCTTTCTCTGGTCCTTACTTAGTTCCAACTTTGGATCCCCACCCTCTCTTGCAGTGACCATCAGGGTCGCTCCAGAGCTCCCGCCCACCCAAAAAATTAGCATAGATAGAGACCAACAAGGAAAGCTTAGAACCAGACAGGAAAAGGTCAGTGTGGATTCACATATACCTTACTAGATAGGACACAAAGATTAGTTACTCCTCACTAAGGTAGATTTCTCTGCACACCCCTCCTAAAACTGTTCTGCACCCAACTGTTGACATATGCCTTGTTAGAGTTATAAGACAGTTTAGACTATCTGAAAATCTGCCAGGTTCAGTAAAAATTATGCTTCCACACTATAAACTGCTAAATACTAAAATGAAAATAGACACAAGACAGCTGAATAGTACCCTATAGCCATTTTAAGGTGTATAGAAGCCAGTTGTGTATAAACTAAAATTGAAATGTCAATGAAGTAGTCACAGGATGTGGTTAAGAACTTGCATTTTTCAATATATTGGTTACTCAATACAACGTCCATTAACTCCCCCAAGAAACCGTTGAATGGGCCCGGCGCCATGGCCTAGCGGCTAAAGTCCTCGCCTTGAAAGCCCCGGGATCCCATATAGGCGCCGGTTCTAATCCAGGCAGCTCCACTTCCCGTGCAGCTCCCTGCTTGTGGCCTGGGAAAGCAGGAGAGGACGGCCCAATGCATTGGGACACTGCACCCGCGTGGGAGACCTGGAAAAGGTTCCAGGTTCCCGGCATCGGATCAGCGCACACCGGCAGTTGCGGCTCACTTGGGGAGTGAATCATCGGACGGAAGATTTTCCTCTCTGTCTCTCCTCCTCTGTGTATATCTGGCTGTAATAAAATGCATAAATCTTAAAAAAAAAAAAAAAAAGAAACCGTTGAATGTATCTGGACAATAAGATGCTGGACTCTATGCTTGGTATATGCCTAATGAAAGAATCTTGACTGAATATGAGCTGTAATACTGCAGCAAGGTGGAGGAATCCACCATGGGGGGAGGCCACGGGGGAATCCCAGAGCCTTTGAAACTGTGTCATATAATGCAATGTAATTAATAAAAAATAAATAAAAAATAAAATAAAAAATAAGAATCCTCCAATGACAATATGGATATATTTAGAAAAACGATTATTTTCCAGTTTTTGCAAAGGCCAAGTTCATAACAGCTAACACTTTTTCTCCACACTTTCACTTCTTTACCTTTACATAAAATCCCTAGCTGACAGAGCAATCAAATGCATCAATACTGTCTTATGACAGTCTCTGAAAAATAAACAGGTTAAACACATGAAATACAAACTTCTTCTAAATGTAGAGTTTAAAGGGTGTGTTGAATGAGACACTGTCATATTTATTCCGTATCCTTAATTTGGATAAAGAGGAATTCTTTTTTTAAGGAAAGCTTTATTTTACTTTTATTGCAAAGTTAGATATAATATATTATATATATAATATATAATATTACATATGTTCTTAAATATTTGTATTATTACAACCAACATTTATTTTGTATCTACAAAACGGTAAACACTTTTTTACTAGGAACTGTGTAGACATTATTTTATTTTGTGTATATTGTCTATTTCACAGATCAGAAAATAAAGCTCAACAACTGTCCTGAAGTAAAAAACCGTAACTGACAGAAACAAGTATTACATACACCCCTGTTTTACTCACAAATCCTGTTTTTTCTATTGTACACACTGCAAATTCAATTTACATCTCTCATGATGATAGTTAAGTTCCAGAGGGGCAGAATGGAGTGTATTCAGGTATTGGTAAACTGGTTCTCCAACCAATCTTAACAATATATTCAAGAGGATCTGAGCATATGGTACAGCACCCATAAGCTACCGTTTTGGTCTCTGGTATCCCATATTGGAACATCATTTCAAATCCCAACTGCTCTGCTTCCAATGTAGCTAAGGCACCTGGGTAAGCAACAGAAAATGGCCCAGATAGTTGGGCCCCTACCTTTCATGTAGGTGTCCCATGTTGGCTCCTGTTTCCAGCCTGGTTGAGCGCCAGTGATTGCAGTCATTTGGTGAGTTGAAGCAGGGAATGGAAGACTTCCCTCTGCCTCTTCCTTTCTCTGTCATTCCGCCTTTCAAATAAATAAATGCTTTCAAAAAGGCTATTAATATGAGACTACCCAAAGGATCCTTAATAATGATCGAATTCCTGAAATATCATGCTTCCCCAGTGTTATACCCTACAGAATTTATTCTTTGTTACTCAGGAAGTAGTCCTGGTTCTGTAATTTAACAAAATGGGACATACCAGTTGAAACAGAATTGAAGTACACTTCTAAGTCTGTGATCAAAATGATCCTGAGCTTAAGCCATGTGAATGTAATACATTGAATGAATTATAAGTTTTAAAGAAGTTCACCTAAAACACTAGTAAAGTATACCAGAGAGAAATGAAAGGGACTGCTACTAAAAACAAGTGAACAGTGAACAAATATAGAAACTGACATAACGGAGGAAAAAAACATGTAGCTGCTGACAAACTATGCCAGCCCAAACCTGCAAAATCCTTTTATTATCTGCCATAACAGTATCTGAAGGGTAACTAGGGATTTGAGTAACATAACACAGGGTACTATAGGGAACTAAGAAGAATTGCAGCATGGCACAACAGCATGTCCCAGTCAGAAGAAGGCTAAGCTTTCGATTTGAAAAATCAATGAAAGAAAGAAATCACCATTAGTACTTGTGATGTTTGGAGCTCTGATTTCCAGGTGATGGGTGAAGCTAAATTTAGTTGCTGTGAAACAAGAACACAACCACAAATCTTCACTTTGAAAAAAAAAAAAAACATCTTTAGGCTAACTCAGATTTACTGATCTATAAAATTTCACAGTGTCTCTAAATTGCATGGACAACCAATTTCAGTTTTTTTAAATGTTAAAATAAAGTTCTTTACTAAGAAGGAAGGAAGAAAAGGAGAGAGTGAATGGATGAGGAGGGAAAGAAGGGAGCAAGGGAGGAGAGAGAGATTTTCTACTACTTGATTCATTTCCATAATTCTCTTTTCCTTAAAACCTGCACTACTGCAATAGACTGGACTGGCCCAAGCTGAAACCAGGAGCCCAGAACTACACCCAAGATTCCACAAGGAAGATAGGGGCTCAAGTGTTTCGTCATTATCCACTGCCCCCAGGATGGATTTTCAGGCAACTGGAGGAACAAGCAAGGAGTCCAGTGCTAAACAAGGACTCTACTATGGGATGAGATTGTCATAAGTGTAGCTTCACTGCCTTGCCACAATGCCCACCTTGACAATCAGCTGTAGATGAACAATTTTTCCCCTGTAGTGTTCCATGGCTATCCTTAATAGTATCAGGCTACATGAAAGCTATGAAAACAGGGGAAAGCTGTATCAGTGGTCAAGATAGAGTAGCTAATAAAATTAACTAAATATAAAAACAATTATATAAGAATGCATTAACCATTGAAGTTTTTAATTAAGCATTTAATGCATAGAGGGATCACTAAACACTATGTGCAAGAAAACAATAAATGATATTATATTTTTGCATATACATCAAGAAAAGTATGATTTCTTAGAAAAATTAAAATAGTAAGATAAATGAATAATAAGTATCTTGGTAAGAGTATGAATGCAAGGATCAGTGGATCAACTCTAAAACTAAATCACTGATGCTCAGTTTACTCATTTCCACAAATGTCATGTGAATTTAGTAATATGTGAGATTCTCAAGGTCATGGAAGATACATGGCAATTATTACAACACAGTTCTCAATTCTCATATTAGTGTGACATTAATACAAATACAACTGATTCAATGTGTTTTTAAAAGATTTATTTAGTTTTATTGGAAAGTCAGACACATAAAGAGGAGGAGAGACAGAGAGGCAAATCTTCCGTTCATTGAGTCACTCCCCACGTGATCATAATGGCTGGAGCTAAGCTCTGTGAGAGCCAGAAGCCTCTTCTGGGTCTCCCACACAGGTGCAGGAATCCAAGGCTTGGGGCCATGCTCGATTGCTTCCCAGGCCACAGGCAGGATGGGAAGTGGGGCCACTGGGATTAGAACTGACTCCCATATGGAATCCCAGCATGTACAAGGAGAGGACTTTAGCTGCTAGGCTACTGCATCGGGTCTTAAATGTGTTTTATAGAAACAGTTCTAAAAATGTAGCATTTCCCTGTTTATGTCCCTGCCTGCTTTTCCTCCCTCTCTCTCTATTTTTTACCTGTCTCTTTCTCTCTTTCTTTCATCATTCATTTCCTTTGCTCCTACTAGAAGATGTAACAGATAAAACTTCCTAAAATCCTTTCACTTGACCTAGTAGTTAAGACGCCTATCAGACCTGACACCATCCTTTATGCAGGCTCCCTGATAAATCGCCCTCTCTGCTATAGTATAAATTTTGGTGTTTCCCACAAAAAAAAAAAAATCACATTCTGAGATCAGGCTTTTGAGACAAGGCTATTTCTCAAGTAAGTTATCAGTGTCCTTATGTAAGACCCCCAAGAGTGCTGCCATGTCATTTCTACCATGTGAGAAAATACCATCTAAGAACTACTTAAAGACCATTCACTAGACTTCAAATTTCTAGTACCTTACTCTTTGAATTCCCAGACTCCAGAACTGCAAGAAATGATTTCCAGTTATTTGTATGTTACCCATTTCATGCTGTTTTTGTATAAGTCCGAACAGCCTAAGACAGTGTCCATGTTTCAATTAAAACTACTCATGATGCACCCAAATAGCTGAATGTATTCTACTCAAGAATAAGAAATTTTTGTAATGCAGAACAATGGCTTGTAGTCACAGAGGTGCAGAATTCAGAGTTTATAGAAATTACAATGAATAAAGTATAACTTTGAGGGAAACTGCTGTATATAACATAAGAGCAGCAATGATACGTCATAGTGAAGTAGAGATGTTACAGGTAGAATAGTGACAGAAAGCACATTAGAGACATAGAGGATAGCATCATCATGTACTATGTATTTTTGTTAAACATCAGAAAACCCAAATCTTAGGTTTAAGTGCCATTACCCAAACCGGGAATAGGCAAACTCTATTATGGCCCAAAGTTGTAATCCAGCTTGCAATCGATAGTCATTATTAATGTCGTATTGGAATTATTCTCATCAAACAAGTTTGAAGATTTTTTTCTCTCTAAAACAAGTACTACTCTAAACTCACATTAACAAAGTCTAACACCAACTCCTCAGCCTGAGACTTCTATTGAAACAGAAATCAAAGGCAGTATATCCTCATCTCTGTCCCCCATCATTAAGATAACTAGCAAGTAGTACACTGAGTAAATTGAAAGAGGCACCGATTTCTTAGTGAAAATTCAAGAAGATTAAAGCTGAGTTTGAAATACATGCTGATAAATAAATCCCCTGCATATAAATATCTAACAGGTTTCACTAATAATTACTTTAAATATTTTGAGAAAATTATGCATAGCTTACACAATATTTTCATCAAGCTAGACATATTTTGACTCCATTTCCCCCAATCCTTTGAAGTAGTGCTCCCAACCCCATCATCCCACTCTCTCACAGTCCTCAAGGTGTCTGCTATGAAATGTGCAAATAACCTAGAAGGGACCTGTTGTTTGTGCATATTAAGTTATTTTACTCTTGTTGTTTTCAAAATCTCATCTATAGGTTTCACGATTTGATTATCATATTTCTTGGGAAGAATCTTCATTGGGCTGCTTTTGCAATATCAGAGTTTTAAAAAATTGAATGTCCATATCCTTCCAAGTGTTTGGTAAGTTTTCAAGTTTATTTCAATAATGTTTCTGTGGCTTTCTCTCTCTTTCCTTGGCTGCCATGATATGTGCATTCATCATTTGACAGTTTCTCATTGGTCACATATACTTTTTCACATTCTTTTGTTTCCTCTAATTAGCTACTCTTCAGTAATGTGTAAGTCTAGTGGGCTGATATTTTTTATGTTTTATTGATTTTTTAAAAAGCAAACAGGCAGAGAGAGACAGAGAGAAAGAGAGAGATTTTCTGTTTTCTGGTTCACTCCCCAAATGCATCAGTTGGCATTGGGTTAGGTCAGAGCCAGGTACTTCATCCTGGGTGCCCACATGGGTAGCAGGGGCCAAGGCACTTAGGATATATTCCCAGGTGCATTGGAAGGGAGCTTGATAAAAATGAAGTTACTAGGACTTAAATCAGCACTCAGATATGGGGACCCATATCTCGGGATGTGGCTTAATCCGCTGGGCCACAACACTGGTAGTGGGATTATTTTAATACTTGTATAAAACCAGCTTGCAGGAAGATTCAAGAATATTCTTTTTTTAAAGATTAATTTTTTTATTGGAAAGTCAGATTTACAGAGAGAAGGATCTTCCATCTGCTGGTTCAGGCCAAGTGACCACAAAGGCCAGGGCTGTGCCCATCTAAAGTCAAGAGCCAGAAGCCTCTTCTCTATCTCCCAAAGCAGGGTCCCAAAGCTTTGGCCTGTCCTCCACTGTTTTCCCAGACCACAAACAGAGAGCTGGAAAGGACGTGAAACAACTGGGACACAAACCAGCATTGATATGGGATGTGGCGCATGTAACGCGAGGACTTTAGCAACTACGCTATTGCGCTGGGCCAGAGAATATTCTTAAAATAAAAGGTAAATAGGAGTCTAGGTATACCAAATACTAAAATAGTTCCTTAAGTTTTTAGCCCCTAATTTCTCAATCATTCCTTAATTTATCACACTCTGTTCCATCATTAACACACCATTTGTGGTACTTTACTTAAGGTTAGCAATAACCCCTAATTGTCTAAATTCTAATCTATATTGAATTTCTCACCTCTACACCAAATGATGTATATACTCCTTTACCATTAACAATTATAGATGAATAGATCAGGACCCTGAGAATTTAGGTAAGTATCCTGGACCATACTGCTAATGAATGAGGAAACCAGGACACCAACATAGATAGCGAAAATGCCAACGCTGAATTGTAAGTGCTGTCCTTTGGTTCACTGTAGCTTGAATTCTGAGATGAGCAAAGAGTACTGGGAAGGTACAGTGGGCTGGACCACAAGGACTCAATGTTCATTTCTAGGATCCAAACCTAGATCTGTTGCCCTCCACCATAAGCCTTTCAGTCCTTCACTTCATGCAGCTAGCTTCATCTCGTTCTTCAGGGTCTTCCAGAAAGCATTTGCCAACTACCTCAGCTTTATTTAGGTTTCTATTTATATCAATTCATCATGCTTTTTAAACCATCTATTTTCCAAGCTAACTCGACTTATCTTCTTAGATTCAAAACAAATGCAATCTCAGACACTTTTCCCTAATATCTTCCCAAACAGACTAGATTTAACTGGAGAACATTTATCCTGCTTGTACTCATTTCACTCATATATGTTCCACATTTAACACTAATTTTCTTGTGCCAAGGACCTATATAGCTCATTCACTATGGTGTTACCAAGAAT
The DNA here is from genome assembly GCF_030435755.1 of Ochotona princeps. Taxonomy (NCBI): domain Eukaryota; kingdom Metazoa; phylum Chordata; class Mammalia; order Lagomorpha; family Ochotonidae; genus Ochotona; species Ochotona princeps. The sequence goes on from NC_080865.1 coordinate 99,125,851, forward strand.
TGGAACATGATATAGAGCAGATATTCAATACATGCTTCCTAAATGGGTTCAGGATCACTAAAACACCAGCATTAACACCAGTGCAATCAATAAAGTTCAATTAAGATTGTGTTAAATCCAAAGTGGATTATTTTCATAAAGTATAATTAATCTTCCTAATCATCACACAAGAGATTGTTATGAATTCAATTTCAAAGAAAAAATAAATTGCAGATTAGAAAAAGTAAAAGATTGCCTAAATAAATAATGATGATAATAATTTACAGCAATTTAATACTTGTTTGCCATCACCCAAGTTAGGTATAATTTCTATAAAATATGGATGACAAAAATTCACTGCACTCATATTTCAGATGAAGTCGAAGTTTGGGTATACAATAAAAATATCACATACTTATGTAAGTTAGTGTAAAAAATAAAAGGAACACAGAGCTTTCTGTCCTAAATTCTGGAATCTTTTCACTACACCATGGCTATTATATTTCTATCAAGGATGGCAAGGAAACATAAACAGATATAATAATGCATGACAAGGATGCATAATAAGCTACATTTTGCTAATCCAAAATACTTCTTGGCAGTTAGCTATTTCTAACATTTGGTTCCACTTTTTCTCTTCTAATCAAGTAATTAGTGAATTAATGTAATTTGTTTGATAAAGTATTCTGATACATGAATATATTTGCACAAGCAGTAAAATATTTTATTTTAATAAAATAATAAAAATTTTGTAAGCCTCAAGGAGGCTGATAATGTCACATTTTCAAAGTGCGATGATTTTTTTTACGATTTTAGATATTTAAACCAATTCCTTTTTAGAATAATTTATTTATTTTTATTGGAAAGGCAGGTAGGAGGGAGAGTAAGATCTTCCATTGACTGGTTCATACCCCCAAACAGCCTCAACAGCCATCTGCTGAACCAGTCTGAAACCAGTAGCTAGGACAATTTTTCCAGGTCTTCAATGCAGGTCCAGGATCCCAGGACATTGTGCCATCATCCACTGCTTTCCCAGAGAATAAGGAGGAAACTATTTTGGAAGTGGGGTGACTGGAACTTGAATTGGCACCTACAAGAGATACTGGTGCTTGGAAGTGGAGGATTAGCTAGTTTAGGCAATGTGCCTACTCCAAACAGGTTCATTTCTAATTCTCATTTTTATTATGAATTATTTTGCTATATATATTGCCCAGATACATAATTTCTTTGTGAAAATTTATTTATAGACAGTGAATATTGTAATTCAGGAATGTCACACGTGCAGTTCAATGTTAAAAAGTATACTTTTTTTTGAGTTGATTGAATGTTCTCCATACTGATTTCCATAGAGGCTGTACCAGCCTGCAGCCCCACCAGCAGTGGAGTAGGGTTCCCTTTTCCCCACAACCTCGCCAACAAGTGTTGTTGGTGCTTTTATTCATGTGGGCCAGTCTTACTGGCGTTAGGTGGTACCTCATTGATGTTTTAATTTGGATTTCCCTTATTTCCAGGGAACTTGAGCATTTTTTCATATATTTATTTGCCATTTGGGTTTGTTCTTTTGTGAAGTTCTTTTGTGAAGTGTTTGCCCATTTCCCGTGCCCATTTCTTGAGTGGCTTGTTTGTTTTGACATTTTGGTTGTTTTGTAGTTCTTTGTATATTCTGGAAATTAGCCCTCTGTCACCTATGTCGTGTGCGAAGATCTCCCATTCTGTGGGTTGCCTTTTTACTTTGTTGATTGTTTCTCTAGCTGTACAGAAGCTTCTTAGTTTGATGAGGCCCCATTTATTCATTCTGCTTTTGATTGCTAATACTTTTGGTGTCCTTTTTAGGAAGTCGGGACCTATCCCTAGATCTTGTCATACCGTATGATCCAGCAATAGCACTCCTAGGAATATACCCTAAACACCTGTTTTACGAGAAGCCAACATGCACCACTATGCTCATAGCAGCACAATCAGTAATTGCAAAAACATGGAAGCAACCGAAATGCCCATCAGCAGAAGACTGGATAAGAAAGCTATGGTTCATCTACTCCATGGAATACTACTCAGCTATTAAAAAAAACAAAATGCAGTTCTTTGTGGCCAAATGGGCCAAACTGGAAACCTTAATGCTAAGGGAAATGAGCCAATCCCAAAAGGTCAGATACCACATGTTTGTGTTAATTTAAGAGGATATGATGTTATGTAAAACATGTTATTTTATGTATATTATGTTATATGTTGTGTATAAACTAAAACTGAATTGACAATGAGGTGATCACAGAAGATGGTTAAGAAATTGCAATTGTTTTTAACATATTGGTTACTCAGTATTATAACTATCAGTTACATAACAAAGTTAATTGTTGCTGAGGGTATGTTGGAGCCTTTAATTGATCGGGTTGATAATCTGATGGTTCTGCCCTCGGACCGGTCAGGGTCTCCCCAGGAAGCTGAGGAACTAGACTGGACTATAAGATGTTGGACTCTATGTTTAGTTTATGCTTGCAAAGAGGGAATCTCAACTGTACTTGATCAGTGGATATGCAACAAGGTGGAATATTCCACATGGGGAGGAGGGGTGGGGTGATTCCCAGTTCCAATGAAACTGTATCACATAATACAATGTAATCAATGAATAAAAAATAAAATAAAAAAGAAAAAAGTATACTTTTAAACCAAATTACATTAATAATGATAATATATTTGTATGTTAAAGTGTAAAGAGATAAAATGCAATTAATATAGAAATATTTTTATAGGAAAATGGACAAACAATATTCATTCTCTTCTAATGCAATTGGTATGGGTATGAATATTAATGATCAAATAGTTAGTATTTGAAATTTCAAATATTGGGATGGAGTTTCCAGATGCATTTGATTATTCCAATTGGTTGACAAAAGTCTATCTTGGCACAAGAAAATTAGTGTTAAATGTGGAACATATATTTATTTATCCACTAGCCATGTCCAATCATATCATTAGACCAGGTTAGGTCAACTGTCCAGACAGTGCACAAAATCATGCTATATATAGCATTGTGATTTAAAGTCTCCTGCCACAGCATACCCTGGAAGGCCGCAGGAGATGGCTGAAGTATTTGGGTCCAAGTGGGAGATATGAATTGAATTTGCAGCTACTATTCCCAGCCCCTACACCCAGACCAGAAGTTTCAGGCACTTGTGGAATGAGGCAGTTAAATATATTATTTTTTAAAGTTTATCTTGATTCAAAAATGTAAATCCCATGCATATGAAAAGTCTGCAGAAATTCCAAAGCCAATAGGTAGGTGGTATGGAAAAACACATGGATTTCAACTTTTTCTGGTTTTTGCATGACAGTAAACATATTTTTCATTTTATTTTTCTAAAGACTGTTTTAACTTATTTGAAGCCAAGATAGGGGCATACATATACAGACACACAGAGAAAGATAGGAAGCTTTCTCTTGCTAATTTATTTCTACAGTGCTTAAAGGGCTCACACAGGTACCTGGGAGAAAGGAATTCCCCTCCCAGTAGCAGGAACCTGATCCCTAGAGCTACCACCTGTTGTCTCCTATGCTTTTGTTAAAATGGCTAAAATCCAAAACGTGGAGAATTACAAATGTTGGCTAGAATGTGGAAAAAGGAAAGTGTTTATACGTTGCTGGTGGGGATGCAAATTAGTACAGGCATTGTGGGGAAAAATGTGGGGATTTAAAAAAAAGTAGAAATGGGGCCTGGCACAGTAGCCTAGTGGCTAAAGTCCTTGCCTTGCACACGCTGGGATCCCATATGGGCACCGGTTCTTATCTCAGCTGCCCAGCTACCCACCCATCATCCGGCTTGTGGCCTGGGAAAGCAGCCTAGGATGGCTCCAAGCTTTGGGACCCTGAACCTGTGTGGGAGACCAGGAAGAAGCTCCTGGCTCTTGACATCAGATTGGCTCAGCTCCGACCATTTTGGCCACTTGGGGAGTGAAGCAGCAGATGGAAGATCTTCCTCTCTGTCTCTCCTCCTCTCTCTTTATATCTGGCTTTCCAATAAAAATAGAAATAAAATAAATCTTTAAAAAAAAGTAGCATTAGAGTTGTCATTTGAGCCAGCAATCCCACTGCTGGGTACATACCCAAAAGATTTGAACACAGTCAATCAGATACCAGTACAACTATGGCTATTGCAGCACTGTTTACATAATCAAATTCTGAAATCAACCAATGTATTCAGTATCAGATGAATGGATAAAGAAAATGTAATATATATATAGCATGAAGCTATAAAAATGAAATTCTGCCCGTTGTAGCAAAATGGACTCAGTTGGAGAATGTCATGTTCAGTGAAATAAGTTGGTTCCAGGAAGGCAAATGCCTATGTTCTCCCTTATATGTGGAAGCTAAAATTTCAAATACAAACAAGAAAGTAAAAAGAAATGCCTGTATGTATCAGTATTGTGCCAAATATCATTACATAATCCTTTGTTTTGTACTTATGTCAATTCAGTGCTTAAGAACCGGATACTACTGTAGTTTTAATGATCAGTGATTAATTTAAAATTTACTTTGATGGATGAAATGTTTGTTTTTCCCATTCAATTATGACTTATAGCATCTTCTTTTTACTTGTAAACTTCTTATGTGATAAAGAATTAAGCCTTCTTACTTTAAAGTAAATTTGAAATCTCAACAAATTAAAAAATGTGAGAAAGTGAAAAGGAAGGAGAGAGGAAGGGAATATCATTGTTGTCTTAGAATTGTATCTACGAAGCGCATTGAATCTGTTAAAAACTAATTAAAAATTGGGCCCGGCAGCGTGGCCTAGTGGCTAAAGTCCTCGCCTTAAAAGCCCCGGGATCCCATATGGGCGCCGGTTCTAATCCCGGCAGCTTCACTTCCCGTCCAGCTCCCTGCTTGTGGCCCGTTGCGGCTCACTTGGGGAGTGAAACATCGGATGGAAGATCTTCCTCTTTGTCTCTCTCTGTATATCCGGCTTTCCAATAATAATAAAATCTTTAAAGAAAAGACACTGCCGCAAGGCAGTGAACGAGTCCTCGGCCTCATCCAGGACCCAAGAGAGCTCATTCCTCAGGGTAAGTGCACCATGTGGGAACTTGGGAACTGGCTTAAAATTCCTAGCTCCACCCAGCTGCTAATATCTGGCAGCTAGGTGAGTTTGGGAGGGGTTCGGGCCTTGGGATTCGGGGGCAACTGCCGCTCCTCACAGTGTGGCGGCTGTGGGGGGTGCCCCTGCCGGGTCGGACCCAATGCTGGGGGCTCACGCCAAAGACACTGCCGCAAGGCAGTGAACGAGTCCTCGGCCTGGTGGCTGGGAACCCGCATTTACTTTTAACATATTGGTTACTCATTACTATGTCAATTAATTCCATAATGATGTAAATTTTTGCTGATGGTATGTTGGAGCTTTCAATTGACTGGGATGATACTCTGCTGGCTCTGTCATCAGACCAGAGAGGGTATACCTAAGAAGCCGTTGAACTTGACGGGACAATAAGATGCTGGACTCTATGTTTGGTATACGCTTGCAATGGGGAAATCTCAACTGAACTTGAGCTGTGGTTATGCAACAAGGTGGAGGAATCCACCATGGTGGGAGGGTTTGGGGAGGGGTGGGGAGAACCCAAGTATCTATGTAACTGTGTCACATAATACAATGTAATTACTGAAGTTAAATAATAAATAATTAAAAAAAAAAAGAAAAAACTAATTAAAAATTAAAATAAATGCTAAAAATTTAAGAATATTCTTAATTTAGTTATTTCCTGGTGTTTTTTCTTCTTCTTTTTTTTTTTTTTTTTGGTAGTAAGTTGACAGAGTTTATGTTGGCTGTTTTTTTTTAACTTTTTTTTTATTGATTACATTTCGTTTTGTGACACAGTTTCAAAGGCTCTGGGATTCCCCCAATACCTCCCTGTACCCTCCCCCTATGGTGGATTCCTGCACCTTGCTGCAATATTACAGCTCAAATCCAGTCAAGATTCTTTCATGGCAGGCGTATACCAAGCATAGAGTCCAGCATTTTATTGTCCAGATACATTCAACGGTTTCTTGGGGAGACCAGACCATCTCTGGTCTGAAGGTAGAGCTGGCAGGATACCCCAACCCCTTAAAAGCCCCAACATAACATCAACAACAATTTGCAACATTATAGAGTTAATTGACATGGTATTGAGTAACCAATATATTGAAAATGCAAGTTCTTAACCACATCCTGTGACTACTTCATTGACATTTCAATTTTAGTTTATACACAACTGGCTTCTATACACCTTAAAATGGCTGTAGGGTACTATTCAGCTTTCTTGTGTCTATTTTCATTTTAGTATTTAGCAGTTTATAGTGTGGAAGCATAATTTTTACTGAACCTGGCAGATTTTCAGATAGTCTAAACTGTCTTATAACTCTAACAAGGCATATGTCAACAGTTGAGGTGCAGAACAGTTTTAGGAGCTGCTTTGTTTTTTGAAATGCCTGCAACAGTTCCTGGCCAGAGTTGATACTGGGAGCAAAGAATTCACATTGGGCCTCCAGTGTGAGTAGCAGGAATACAATTGCTTGAGTCTTCACCTGCTGCTTTAGGACCTAAATTAGCAGAAATCTTTAGTCATTAACCAGAAATGGGGATCAAATGCAGGTACTCTAATAAGTGTCTTAACTGCTGGTCCCAATGCCTCCCCATTTTCTAAACTTTTATCATTTCACAGTAAATTGCAGTACTTTGACTCTCACAGTGATTTGTCACATAAATAACAGAAGAAATAGTCATAATTGCCACATGTTTTTGAAAGCTTTTTAAAATCACTTTCAAAAGTTATATAATGCTATACAGACATTTTCCTCACCGAGTGTTGCTTTGTGCTGTAGTGTTATTTCGCTTTGTTTTGAGAGCTCTTTCGGCTTAGGCATAATTCATCCTCCCAGAATAGGTATCATCAGGTCCTAAAAGTTTTAATAAGACACTCATGGACACTTTCCTTATCTACTTTTATAGATCCCAATGTTACATGCCTGCCCGAGCTATCATTCCCATTTAAGTTTGTTTTGAAAAAGGATCGACAGTCAGGAATCATCCAAGCCAATGCCTGAATTGCTGTTGGTAATAATATATTATCACCTGTATGTTAAGAATTTAACTGAATCCTGCCAAGAAAAATCACGAAAAAAGCCATTTAGCACTTATATTTCTATTGCCATTTAATTTCTCAAATTTATTATTGTTTTCTCTCAGTGTGCATGATGCTACATGAAACAGCAATTCTGTATGTTGAAATAATCATACGTGGGCAGTTTTACTGAAATCACAAACATGAAACTTCTAAATGTCTGCAATATCTGTTGCTGTCATAAATGACCACAGAATTATAAGGCTTGTATCATGCATAGCATTTATTATGTGACAAAAAACAGAAAAAGTCAGAAATGATTATGCTCTAATCCATGTATAATTATGCAAGGATGTAAGGTTTAAATATAATCTCTCTGGAATATTTTAATTCATTAATTTATTTATCTATTTATCTAAAATACTTATGTAGTGTTTTCTAGCATATTGCTAAAACACTTTAATTTCTCCCCTTCTCCTGGTTCCAACACTGTTACCATAACTACTTCCCCTAAGGAAGAATGAAAACTAATAAGTGTTGTCCTAAAATGTGATTTACATGTGTGTTTAACCACTTTTTAAAACTCATTTTAAATCCCAATCAAGCAGAGACTGGCTCTACTCTATATGCTTGTCATATTACCTTTGTGCATACTGTCTCCTTGGCTAGAAATGACCTGTATTCTTCTGTTTTCCCCATAATTATCCTATGAAATAAGTTGCAAATCTTATACTCCAAAATGCTGTGTACACTTCTCTACTACAATGGATGTTATAAAAATGAGTTGAGCTTATTATGTTTTTGATATTTTTTTGGTGTTACTTCGGTGATGTATGTTGGCATTTCTAGAACCAAGTAAGCAATAATGAAGAAATAAAGAGGCCAATTCCAGAGATTATTGTCCGGGAATCTCGTATCAAGGTGGGGCTTCTTATGACGTGACAAACTAGCACAAGACTCAACAACAAAAATGAGCCAAAGAAAAAGACAGTGACCATGAAGCAAATCGACTCTATAGCGAACACGGCAGCGGAGAAATGGTTCCTAGGCTAGAGCTGCAGCAATGACGCATCACACAAATGCTGAGTGAAATCTGGTAACTGCTCCATGAGATAATGCTGGAAATTGTAACAGGCTGCAAGAAGAGGAAGCTGTCAGAAACAGTAATACCAGTATGGAATGAGAGAAAGGCTCGGGGAAGATGGAAAGATTACATAAAAGACAGTATGCTGAGATAGAAGTGGGTAATGCAAGAGAATGGAACTAACATTGCATTAACAAACTAAATCAAGTTAGTGGCAGTTAACAAAATTGACAATGTAAGAAAAATATGCATATACAAAACTTTTTCAAAATTTCAAGAAGTTTGAGAGATGTAAAAAATATGACAGAACTCGATAACCATTTAAAGTAGACAATGCAGAGCTGCCATTGTGGCACAGCTGGTAAAGCTGCATCTGGCAACACTGGCATCCCATATATTACAAGTTCATGTCCCAGCTGCTCCATTTCCAATACAGCTTTCTGGTAATGACCCTGGAAAAGCAAGGGGAGATGGCCCAAGTGCTTTTGCCCTCTGCCATCCATAGAAGACACACAGATCAGACCTGGCCATTACATCCACTTGGGGAGCGACTCAGAAGATGGAAGATCCTCTCTGTGCCTCTACACTTCTCTGTGTAATTCCTTCAAATAAATAAGTAAATCTTAAAAATTAAACTAAATTAATAATGCAAATTTAGGAAATGTGTTATAGGGTGCTCTTAAAGAAGAAAATATGGTAATAGAAAGTAATAGTCAATGAATAGAGTGAACTAAATCTAATTACAGTGGTAAAAATGCATAGTTAAAAGACCACTATTTTCCAAGTAAACTTATTGCAAAGAATTTTACACCTAGGAGTTGGTATTGTGGAACAATGAATTAAGGTACAAGCCTTGACACTAACATCCCAGATAGGAATGTGCTCATGGTGTTAGCCTCATAGGAATGTGGGCCCATTGTGCTCAGTGAAACTCCTCCACTTCAGTCTCATTGGCCTTGCCTGTACTTTGGCAGACTGGCCAGTGACTACCAGGACCCAAATGGACATTGACCTCATGGAAGAGTCAGCAGAAACGTGTGGCAAGCTGTGATGTCCATTGCTCACATTCTGAGCAACAATTTTGGCTTGCTCTGTTTCAAATTGCACTCTGTGATAATGCACCTGGCAAGGCAATGTATGATTTTCCCGGTACCTGGGCCTCTCTCACCCACATGGCAGAGTCCAGTGGGACTCCAGGTTCTTGTCTTTGGCCTCGTCCAGCCTTACTACTGTGATCTGGATGGTGAACCTGTGGATGGAAGCTCTCTTTTTCTCTGTCTTCCCATTGTGTCTCCTCCTCTGTCTTGGTCACTTTGCTTACTAAATAAGTAAATCTTAACAAAATGATTTTACAGGTAGTTGAACTGATAAATTTTTGAATAGTGAGATTTTAAAAATCTCTGACGTAAGGAAGCATGAAAAGCAATGAGGCAAAATCAGAAAAAATGGAATAACATCTACAGAAGTTAAGAAAAAATAAAATAACTTTTGAAAAAAGAACAAGTGGATTCGTACTGTCATCTTTTATATATAAGGTGAAATCTTCTAATCTCAGAGTCCTCGCATTGCTGTTTTCCATCTTCCTCTAATTGCAGTGTGATTTGTTGCTTGACAGAGCTCTCTGTTCAAATATACCCTCATCCGAAATATCTGTCTCACTGAAGAGACACTATCCACAGCTTTCATCACTAATTAATTCTCAAAATTTATTTTCTATCATTCCTATTGAGTACAAGCCAAGTTAGATCAAGAGTTTCATATTTCTTGTCTTTCTGTGTTTCTATTGTCTAAATTGATCATGGAAACCCGAGAACTACTAAGTACAAAGTTTTGTGCTCAATAAAATTAAGTAATTTTGGAGATTACTCATCTAACAAATAGCTGACATTTTTTGTCAGTTACACTTGCTGAGTTTAAGTAAATTGTGTGTAACTAGCTAATTTAAGTGAAACAAAACACTAAGTTCAAGCCAATTTTCTTGTCTTTTTACCTACTTCTGCTCTTTACACATAAATGCTGAATGACAAGGTAGTAGGCAGAAGTGTGCTGCAACTATTCTGTTTCGAAGGGTTGCTTGATTAAAGAATTGTAATTTTTCTCCAATCAACTCTGATAAATGGTTTTTAACTTTTATTTTTGATTTTAACAGATTTAATGTGGTTGGCAGATACTATTTTAAGGACATAATGGTATTCGTCCAACCCATCACTTTCTCACTCTTACCCTTTTTTCTCCGATTTTGTTTTTCTGTGTTTCACTTTTTGTAATTTCAGTTTTTGAGATAACATTTAAGTATACATTATAATAAAATAGCTTAATACTTCACTTAACAAGGACTTGAACAAATGAGAGGTAAGACCCTATTTTACAGGAATATAAATAACAACTTTGAATGATACTTGAATGGTGAAATGGACAATTTCACCCAAATGCAGTATTTTTCAAAGAAATAACAAATAATTAAAACTACAGTTGTATGACATTCTTAGTCACTGGTTTGTCACAGATAAAACAAAATTTCATAGAACTATATTTTTAGCTATGCTGATACACACAGACATTTCTGATACATTTTAAACTACTTTAAGGCTTTTTCTTTTCAACAACCCTCACTCCTAATCCATATAGAAGCTAGACTGAAGTTCTCAATATATACAAGAAATTGTCATTCAACTACTCTCAAAGCCTTTCAATAATTGCAACATTTTTTAAAAATCAAAGCTATCATGACCTAAAACTTCTGGTTATTGGTTACCTTGTCAACCTAATTTTATGTCAGTGCAAAGACTGAGGCAGGGCAAATATGCAGAGATAGTAGATGTAGGCAAATTGTATATCCTCTGAAGTAACTAATCAAGTTAACACAATGCAATTAGAAGCCAGGAGGTTAAACACTACATCCTGATTTTTTTTTTAATTGACGTTCCTGAAATAATTTCTAAAAGAATATTGTCTACCTCTTTTAGAGCCTATACCCATTACTGAATCACGTTCTTTTCCATAAAATGATTATTGCATAGGCCTTTTAAATTTCTAACTTCATTTGATTATAGTTTGCGTCTCAGTATGAATGTTTATTTTTGTCTTCCTTTCTCTCTAGTTGTCAGCTGTTTTCTATAGTGTATATTGGGGGCTTTGGCATCTCTCATAATTTTGATACCATGTTAACAAAATGTTATCTATAGAACTCCAAGTGATGGCTCAATAGCTAATCCTCACTTTACAAGTGCTGGGATCCTATATGGTCCCAGTTCATGTCTCATCTGCTCATTTCCCACCCAGCTCTCTACTTCTGGACTGGCAAAGAAGGAGAGGACAGCCCAAACTCGTGGTACCCTGCACCTGCATGGCAGACCCAGAAGAAACTTCTGGCACAGCTCTGGCTGTTACAGCCATTTAGGTAGTGAAATAGCAGATGAAAGATCTTTCTCTCTGTCCCTCCTTCTCTCTGTAAATCTGCCTTTACAAAACAAAGATAACTAAATGATTTTTAATTATGTGTAAATGGAACAATGTCATATATTTCACAAAGAAAGCTTTTTTAAAATATTTATTTTCTTTATTTGAAAAACAGAGTTACAAAGAATAATGCAGAGATCTTCAGTCTTCTGGTTCACTCTCGAAATGACTGCAACGACCTGGGCTGCACCAGGCAGGAAGCCAGCAAACAGCAGCTTCTTCTATGTTTCCAAGCACTTGAGACGCCTGCTGTTTTCCCAGACACGTTAACAGGGAGCTGGATGGGAAGCAAGCAGCCCAGCTGAGAATCCAGTTAGCACCCATATTAAATGCTAGCATAAGGTGGCAGCTTTATTAGATATGTCTATTGGCGCCTATATACATAATTGAATCCCAGTAAAATTAAGGAGTTTTCTATATAACTTCAAATTTGATATAATACAGAGTTTCATATCTTTTGCATATTAAAGTGACAGATTGATTCCCTGCTCCTCTACTTCCAAGCAAGCTTGTTAATGCATCTCAAGTTCTTGGGCTCTTGTTCCTTGAGTCAGAAACCAGGTATAGTTCAAAGACTCTGCCTTCAGCTTGGCCCAACCCTAACTGGAGAATGAGGTAACAGATGGAATATTCTCTCTCTCTCCATATTTCATATATATGTGAATACATATATATACATTTACATATGTCTACATATGAAAACTAAAATATGAAAGTTTTGAAATATTGTAACATTCACAAAAACAGAGTGAAATGGTAATTAGCAAAACTTGGGTGTTTGGGAGAAATTAGGAACTTGGAAGGTATGACTTAAGGACTATATAGCTAATTATGCAGTGTACAAATCAAGCAAGTTCTAGAAATCCACTGTATATCATAGAGCATAGACTTAACAATGTTGTGTTATGTAGTTAAAAGTTTACTAAAGGAGTAGATTTTGTGCTAAGTGTTCTTAACAAATAAATGTTAATAATATAAAGAAAGACATGAGAAAATTTGAGAGGTTGTCCCCCAGGGATCCTCAAGTTTCCTGTCAGTTTCTGGAGCTCAACAAAGAGAATACCCACATTTGAGATGATACATAGATTACACAATTGATACTGTTTCTGGTTTTGGAATAAGTAAATTTGGTCTGCTGTCATACATTTCTTCTCCTGTTGTTGAAAGTCATAGCAGAAACACCAAGTCATGACCCAAAGTCCTATCTCCCCTGCCTGATTCTGGCCTGTCTCCTTGAAGCCAGCTTTGTGACATGATCTATCTTTTTACTTCTTTTCAAAAAAGTAGAAGGGATAAACATTTCCTTAAAGCAGTTGATATCCTGAAATCAACATTGATGGCACACATGCATGCATATAATTTATATCAACAGCTCTGTGTAGCGCTGGCTATTCATATCATACAAAATAAGGAACCTGAGGTGCAAGAAACTGCAACAGGTCATCATTTGCTCTGATATCAGCAAGTGTTACAAAAGATGTGTAACGAGATCTCACAGGTGTCAGAGTCAATTTCTTTTGAAACACATCTCACTGATCAATAGCTTACCAGAGGTGTTAGAAAATCTAGGAAGTGTGTGAGAGCAAGAGAAGAGGCATATAGAGCTTCCTGACTTTAAGATTCTGCTGTGATTTTTACAGATAAATGTGCGCCAATTTTCATTGTTTTCTGTTATGTAGCCAAAAATGCACACTTTTATGCAAATTATTTCAAAACATAGGCAGACACTACTAAGTTAACCATTTTAGCTTCCTTTGTTGAGTTTCAATGAATTCCACAACCCTTAATTATTCACCCACAGCTGGAAGGTAAGGCAAGAACTACTACCATCATTGACTCTAAGGTAATTGAGAGGTTAAGCAAGCAGAGCTCAGCACAGACAGAAGAAAAAAAGTGCGTCAGAAATTGAAGAGCATACAGCTTCATTGCAACTTTATCCAGACACTGACTTTTTATTTTGTTTTAATTTTCTGTTAGATAACAGTGCTGCCAACTATGGTGAGTTATGTTATTCTACCTGATACTCATAGGCAAAATGTATTTATGACAGTAACAGGGACAGCGAGATCACAACAGATAGGTCACAGAGTCTCAAGGAACACGGATTCACATTCCTGGGGTTGGGGAAAGGGAGCTTTATGAAAAATAGGGAAAATTTCAAACTGAATCAGAGCCAACAGATCAAGAGACAAGCAACTAAGCCCACAGTCTAGACATACTTCACATGACAGGTGCTGCTCCCCAGCTGGCTTACACATAAAATTGGAAAATTACATAAAAGGTGTCCCAACAAAAGATTTCATACCATTGACGCAGATACCTCTGTACTTATCACCATTGGAGGGTCCCTTAATCTTCAGGGCATAGTCAGCTAAGCTACCTACCATCTGCATTGCCAGCATTCAATATGAGTTAAAGGTTCAAATCCCAGCATTCCACCTCTGACTTAGCTTCTCAATAATGTGACTGAAAAAATTGCCTAAATACCTGGGCCACTACATAAACACTAGGAGGCCTAGATGAAGCATCAAGTCATAATACATATTTAAATCTATAGTCATATTCTGAAATACATATTGCTGTATTTCCAATTTTAAACAAAATTTTAGTATTTAGTTATTGGTTTCTTTATTCAGTGAGTGTCATTTAGATTTAAGCCCCAGTTACTATGAGATTGACATTTTCCTTGAGAACTCAGCAAATATTATTCAACCTGATTGAGGTTTTCTTCAGACACTTATCATTTATGCTATTTCTGATGGCTTTTTAAAAATAAAACCAACTAATTTCCCTTTTGAAACCACCTGGGTCCTTTAGACACCCCACACTGCTAATTAGGCAACTCAAGCCAGAGTTATTTATCAGAGGGGTTGGTTTGGGACTCCGTTTAAGACTGCCACACAGATATTACATACCATGTTGTTGTTTTCATCTTTTCCCCAAACATGTCCTCCCCAGTAGCTTTCTGTTTCTTACTTCCTCTGTCTTTCTGTGAGTCCATGCTAGTACTTCAGTGGATGTGTATCTTTCTCCATAAAGTTGCACTGAACAAACTTATGGCTTTGTTCTTTTTCACACAACTGACCAGGGTGTGTTCTAAAATAATACTGGCAGTTAATAATTGCACTATTTCTTACCTCTGCATTCAATTCATGTGTATCATATACAGTTTAAAACTAGTCATGAATTATAGGAACATTTCCCAAGACTCTATTTGGTGCTAGTTACAGTGTTCAGTGATGGGGATACAAAGATGAACAAAATGTGGTTTCTGACCATAGGGATAGCACAGTTTAATAGAGGACATGAAAAATGATGATATGAACAGAAATAACAAGTGAGTAAGCTATTCTTGGGGCATAATTTTGTCACTGAAGGAGGAAATATTACCTTCATTAAACCCGAAAGGTCACTGGTGAGTGTGCCTGTTAAGCACTTCTTAACAGAGTTTCTGTCAAGTTCAAATAAGGTGTTCACATTCCAGGTTCCACCAAGTTCATGATTTTTAAGTTGACCAGTTATGAAAT
Source organism: Ochotona princeps (assembly GCF_030435755.1). Lineage (NCBI taxonomy): Eukaryota > Metazoa > Chordata > Mammalia > Lagomorpha > Ochotonidae > Ochotona > Ochotona princeps. The sequence goes on from NC_080865.1 coordinate 99,140,985, forward strand.
TTATTATAACTGAAGAATTATTTCCCTAAAGCCCAGTAGGATGATCAAGAGAGAAGAAATGTAGTACATGACATATGTCCCTTTTGTTGTAGACTCTTCACATATTCAGTTTTGTGGGAGTTAGAATAAGCACGACAAAGCATCATGTATTTCTTTTTATTTAGAAAAGCATGTGCCATAGATAAATTAGTTTATTGACATAAAGTCAATGAAATTCGTTAAAGATGCATGTACCTAACCTCATACTATATTCCAAGCACTGTGCTTGCTTGATACCAGGAAATATGGATGAATAAGGCAAAGTATATCCTTCAAGTAGTCCAAACGCTAATGAAGTAAGTTAAATACAGTTGTTAGGGAAGAAATTACTCTACACATGAAGTACAGGATTGGCATAGATCATGTTGACATAAAATCTGGACGCAAACCATGAGTTTGAAGTTTATGATCTACCTTACTTAAAGATGGTATTCCGTTGACATGATGGAGCTCTGTTATATAAACTCTCTTTTAGCTTCTAGGTACTATGGCTGTTACCTGATTACTACTGATCTTTTCCTGTTGGTTTATTTTTCCTGCCTCCCCCCGCCCCAACCTCTGAATATCAGCGACTCCTAGGCCAAGTACAGAGTTAAGCAGAGAACCCAAATGCAGCAATGATGTATTTGGAACTTGGTACTATATGGAACTTAATACTGTATATGAAATTCACGGTACATAAAACTAGAGCGACTATTCAAGCGGAAAATAATAGCATGCCCAGTAACACAGTATGATATACACCCTCCTCACTATGAGAGAGAAGAGGTGAATACAAAATAAAGGTGATACTTGTGTGATACTCAAGAACAGATAATGAAGGTAGCAAGTCCTTGGATAGCACTCATTAGCACATCCTAAGTATGTATGCTCAGAAAATGGTGAAAGATTTTAATGGTTTAATGAGGTAATGTGGACACTACATTCTACAGCCTGTTATGCAAAGAAGAGGGTGAAGAAAACAGTTTAACATCCTTGATCCTTCTCTTCCTCCTTGCTAAGCCAGTGAAGGCAAGAGGATTTAGGTCCCCAAGACTGGTGCTAGATTAATTTGGAACCCAAATCTGTTCAGCATTTCAATAGATTTCCTAACTTCCTTGTATTTTCTTTGCACATTTTATTATTAGAATGTTAGTATGGCTCCCGATCCCCTGATAACAGGTTTTTTAGAAGGAAATGCTATCTTTTCGTGTGGCTACTTTATGCAGACTTCTGTGAAGTGACAACTGGTTGATTCTACAGGACCTCCTTCAGAAACAGTAGTGCAAAGAGATTAAGGTTATTGTCCACCATCACAAAGGCAGTAAGTAGCAGAGTTGTAATTCAAAGCACATAAGAATTGAGGATATTATGTACATTGGAGAGATTTATGCGGAAAATGCCTGGCACACAGTAGGCACTCGGCACATGTTACCTGTTACCCTAATTAATCCTGACTGCACATAAAAGCCTGAACAAAGCAACGCTTTGAATCCCCTTCTGTGCTTTGAAATGTGATCTTTTCACAAATAATAAAAGGTATTATAAGGAGTATGGCTTATCTCTCTAAATAGAGCCTATTATAAAGTATGAGCCAACCATACGCCGGAATTCTTTTTCTAAATTATAGTGGAATGCATTTACCAAGGTATGAGCCTCTAAGTAGAACTTTATAGTTTTCTTTATGATTTAATTAGTCTTGGGATTTGTTGTTCTTTGTTTTGAGTGATGCCCTTTCAATCTGCGAGGCTTTTTATTATGAACACTTAGAAATAGCCACTGTATATTCATAACGCTGCCAAGCTTTGACCCAACATATTAGAGCTTACTTTTCTTTTACATATTACAAATCATATAAAATAAGCTTTGACATATTGTACTTAGTTTGTCCCTTGCATTCTGCATTTGAGAATGGAAATCTTGCATACTTATAAAAATACTTTCTGGGCACAAATATTGTGGCACAGTGTGTTAAACTGCTGCCTGTGATGCCTCCATTCCATTTCATCACCTGTTCGTGTCCTGACTGCTCCAATTCCAATCCAGTTTCTTGTGATGTTCTTGAGAAAACAGCAATAAAAAGTACAAGTACTTGGATCCCTGTTCCATGTGGGAGAACTGGGTGAGGCTCCTGGCTCCTGCCACTGATCTTGTTCAGTCCTGACTGTTGTACCCGTTTATTGGTGTTTGTCATTTTTATTGCATCCAACCTTTTTCTACGTCTAGACACTGCTTTTGGATTCATTCCACTGTTATGGTTAGGCCAAGGCTTGCACGTGCAGAGCCATGAGACAAATCTGACCTGCCACTTCTTTTTGCTGAATACTTTTTAAAAATAGAATTATGGTTATGTCTGTCATTTACGTATTTGTGATGACTGATTTTGTACCACAGCTGTAGAAGTGAAAATTTGTGACAAACATGCTAAGACTCACACAGCACAGCATATTTAATCCATAGTACTTTTTGTGTCATTCCATAAACCATAGTCTTCTGTGAAATAGAAATGCAACATTTTTCAAAATGATCTCTGAGCAAATACTCTCAACTACAAGCAGTCACTTCAAATGACACTCCATTCCAATACTCCTCAATAAGTCTCTGAAGCTAAGGTTTCCAAAACTTTTATGAGCCAAGTGTTTAGTACCCTACCTGGAAAATCCTGCTGCTTGACATGGCTAATGGAATTGCATTCTGTTACCATATTCAATAAATTTTCTGATAGGAAACCAATGTTTTGTGATCTTTGTTGAATTATAGAAAGCTGGACTTCCATAATAAGCTATATTGTTCTATTTCTTCTAGGTCTACTTTACTTTTAAATTCTGTGCATATTTCAAGAAAAAGATTCAGGAAGCAGTTAGAGGTGAATTTAATGAGGCCATGAGGGAACATTTCAAACTTGTATTGCATGTGATAAATAAAGCTCAATAATGACTGTAAAAAAAAATTCTAACACTTCCAGATTAAGCAGAAGGTTTGGGGCAAATGTAAAGAATAACTACAGAATACTATTTTAATAGAAATTCAGACTTCTCAACATTTTCATAGATGACATCTATACTCAACTTGTGTTTGCTCAGGTTCACATTTGCTGCTATAAGTGATGTCTTGTCTTACTTGAAATAAAGGAAAATATTCCCTTTATGCTTATCATACAATGGTATAAATCTATAATGCAGTATGAAATTTAGAAGTTACACATTGGTCTCCTTGTGACTGTATAATTGACAGCAATACCATTTATAAAGAATAATGCACCTTAAAGTTGTATATTCTGAGATCATTGTACCCAAACTTACCTAAATTTCCTTCTGCTGCTTGGAATTGATGGGTTATCTTATCTATTTACATAAAAACTCAGACTTTTCTAAGAGTAAATATTTAAAGTGACACCTGAAGAAACATTTTATTTATCATACTTTGGTCAAAATAGACAGAATCTCAACAATCAATATAGCTGTCTTTCTTGTTAACAGTATTTGGGTGATAAGGAAGAATTCAGCTAAGCAGCATGTTTCCAAGCTTAAAATACATTTCACAGTTGATGTCACCACATACACTTGACCTCCTTTAGGTACTAATACATTTAGTATTCACAAAGCATGGCTTCCTGTCTACACAATGCCAGTCCAAGTAGATCTTTGTCACACTCACCACGCTAACTTTTAGAATAGCAAGCTCATGTAACTGGGACTTAACTACGTCAATAACTATTGATTCCCTCTTGTACAATTTGGATCGTTTGAGAACATGAAAGTGTAAATGTAATAACTTCAGGTTGAAGCTTTCTTATAATTTGATTTTTAATCCATCTGAAACTTCTTTTGGTGTTTTATATGAGGTAAAGATGTATTGATGTTGTTTTAATATACAGTCAGCATCGCAGCATTATTTTTTCTTAATCAGGTATTTCATAAATTTTATTAATCTATTCTTCATTACAATTGACGATTTTCATTACATTTTTTAATGTATAAGAATTTCTCAAGCGCATAAAGCTACAAATGTTACATAAATTAAGAATAATCTGAATGAGCAGACATCTATGGTCACACAACTAAACTTTAGAAATAGAGCATTTGAAATTCTTGTGTCTCCTTTCTCAATTTTAACTTCTTTCTAAATCAGAAATAAACACTATCTTGTGTTTGTGTGTAATAACCATACGCATATACTAATTGGCTTTGCTTTTATTTAAAATATATTATGGAGCAGAACTACATTTTCTGATCTTTGTTTTTTCACTTGATTATTTTAAATTTCCATTTAATGTACATAGTTTTACTGCTACACAGTTGCTGCTTGCATAAGCTGTTTATCTAACGTGAGTTAACTGCAGTACACCTGTTTATACAGCATATTGTCTTTTTTAACCCCAGTGAATATAAGCCTTAAAAAGTTACTTTCCACCCTGTTATGCTCACCACACTAAATATATAATAAACACCAAATAAAAATGTTTCAATACAAGTTTTTAAATGTGCTCAAATGATAAATTAGTATTTTATTTAAGATGCAAATAATCTTTTAATTTTATAAAATGCTGAATATTATTATCCATAGAAACATTCCAAATTCCAGGCCATAAGAACTTTTTCACACACGATAAAATTATTTTAAAAAGATAATACAACAAAAGTTATTAACCATGATGAGACACAAAGCAAACTTATCTGCCACAGACAGGGTTTTCATAACATATGACAATTTGGGAAAACAGTTTAGTATGCTCTGGTTTAAAAGGAGGGAAGATACACATTATATATTATCCAGGAATGATCCCAGAATTTTATCTTCTAGGTTCCTATATCTTAGATGAGACATGCACTGATTACAAGTTTTATGAATGTTCACATCAGATAACTTTTAATGTAAAAACCAAATACTGAAAAATAAGCCAACCATGGCAACAATAGCTTTTATTTAGTCATTTATTCAACAAATATGTATTATCTATTACCTACCTACTAAGATTTAAAATCATTTAAAATCACATCATTCCTATGAGTTGGATAATATTCACATTCCTATTTTATACGTGATTAAATGTGACACATAACTGTGAATTAACTTGCCTGAAGTCAGAGCTATTAAGTGGAAGAGCCATTACTCCAATCCAGGAAGTCCAGCTTCAGAGCTGAAGTTCCAAAAATTCATGAGTGTGATCATTCACAAAGCATTTTGTGAGAGAATTCTGACGGCAATCTAAATGTTCTGAGCTCACATGATATGTTAAATTTGAATGAACCATTTTCAAAATGTTTTGCCAATATTAACATTTTGATTAATCACAGCATTGTATGAGACATGTTTTCCAGTGGTCTAGATGATTTGGTTATTTTTCATTTCACACAACCTGAACTGACATTATCCCTAATAGTTGGATAATGGGTTGAATTATATCTACAGAGCTGTTGCTGCTCAAAAGCTTTGCGATTAGAGTTTCATATCAAGTTGATTTCTAGTCAATCAAAAATGAAGAAAGTGTGTCTATTAGCACCAAGGGGTTAAAAAATCATAAAATAAACTTATTTCTACAAAGGTCCTCATCAGCTTAGATTTATTATCTGAAAGCTACAGATGTCCCAGAACACATCAAAAGAACAATTTCCCTGAAAGGGAAATAAAATCCTTTTACTATTTTTTGTTAGTCACTCATCTTTACCTGGTTATGTCTGAATATTAAGTGCATATTAAATGATGATGCTTATTTTTAATTACTTATATTCATACCTGTATAGTTTATGAAGTTTTGAAAATACTTTGCACTGTATAAATTGTTTTTCTTCTCACAAAATCCTACTAACTTTTGAGGGGGAGTAGTTGTATATTTTTCATTGCTTTTCATGTCAGTATACTGACACCCATTCATTTAATATTATTTACAAGAAGATACCTCATGATTTAATATTTACTAAACTGCACAAAGTCTTCTGGGCTCTTTTGTAAGTAAAAGAGATAGAAAAGCCTCTCCGCATTCAGCTGATGACCTAAGTAATTAAAATACAAATCCCCAGGTGATGATGGGAGACTGACCCTGGAGAGATATATTTGGCAAATAGTGTTGTTTTAATTACTGTGTCCTGCTGAGCCTAGAGTCATCATTCAGAGGGCAGAGAAATTGACACTCAGGTGAAATTTGATTAAAATTGTGATTGAAGGCAAGATTTTTGTTTTGATTCTAAGAAAATACAGAGTCTGTGACAAAAAATAGTCAACACCATGTACAGGAGCAGCTTGGAAGAAAACAAGAGAAGGTCGATGCAGCAGTCTGGGAATATAGTATCCCAGAGATACAGATACAAACACTGTCTATGCAGGGAGTATATTCTACTAGCAAGAGAAGAAATATAAAGGCACAAGTGACACATATTGTATGTTTATTTCAAGTCAGATAATTTTAAGTAACACAGGAAAGAGAACATACAAAATATGAGGTGGGATGGCAAAATTGCTTTTGCTTTATGTTGCCACTGTCAGTACAACGATAAATAGGTAGAAACCTGAAGTTAATAGAGTTTTACACACAAAGGAATGGCATGCTCAAAATTTCTGAGTCTTGTCAGGGCTTTTGACAATGTTAGCCAGGTCTGTGTGGTGAGGCAGGGTGATCAATAGGAAGCCTGGTGAGGGAGGAGATCAGCCTAAGAGGAGAGAAACAGAAGCCTGTAGATCCCGGTATAGGAAGAATGGTGGTTGTTGCTATTAGTAAAGTGGGGAGCCATTGAATGATTTTCATCAAATCAATGTCAGAATTTGATATAACTCTTTCTTCTAACAAGGAGGTTTTGAAAGTGTGCTATGAAGGCCTGTATATAAGGAAATTGTGCTCAATTTGGGTGTTTAAAATTGAAGGTCTTATTTGGTGGCCAAGTTTCCGCATTATTTAGCTTATATCATAACCAGACAAAGTTAAGAAAAAAACTAATAAGCTGTCAACATTATTAATATTAGAATATGCAGTCCAAAGATTTCCCATTGTTAAGGAGGCAACCCAAGACCAAGAGTTCACAGGAATGGACAGGGAGCTGTTCATGGTTAAAAAAAATCCTCATGACCTAGGAAGAGAGAGAGAGAGAGAGAGAGAAAGGGAGGGAGACCGAATCAGGGCACCATAAGAGCCCTATCAGTAGACTAGGTATAATCTGGTATTTTAGAATCTCAGCTGTGTCATTTGCTGCTCTGAACCTCCCCAGAGTCTCCCTTGTCCACTAAAGCAGAAATGGCATCCAGATCTTGAATAAAATTTGTGGTGCCTGTGTCTTTGGGCCACTTATTTTTTCCCAGTCATCTGTAGCCCCTGGCACTTTCTCCTGTTGATCATCATAACATTAAAAATGAAGACTAATATTTTCTGTGACAAGCTCCATGCTGTCCATCATTGTTCAGAAGTTGTAACGGTTAAAATAATCCTTCAATTTATCAATTAATGACAAGGTACAGAACCCTTCTTTCAAGGAGTATGGAGAAGCTCTAAGAGCACCCATCAACCGTGTCTCAGGAACAAATGCAGAACCCTCATTCTTGACATTTCCATGGATCTGGAGGATGACAGCATCTTAACAAATGGTATAGAAAACAATCCCAGAATAGTGGTGATTCCTACTGGTTCTCTGTTTTTCACATGTTTACTCATCCTGTCAGATTTGTCCTTTCTGAATTCAACAGTTTCATGTAAAAATTATGATTGTGCAGGGATTCAAGCCATCAGCAGTAACTAGTGATGGACAATTAGTTCCTCTAGTGGAAATTCTACATTAGATAGCAATGCATTTTCTTCTATGGTCAGTCAAGGATGATGCCCTGACACAGCATGAGCAGGTTATAGATGATGGCTCTCAAGATCAAGGGAGCAGCATCTCCAATATGGGTAAAGATGATATTGTAAGGATGTAGCTACTAAGAAAGAGCTGAGGTCACCAGCCACTCATTGCTCCACACAAATTCTGCCCATCAACTCCCACATTCCCTGCAGTGAAAAACTTCCATTGATTCATTGATTTGAATCAGTGTCACAAAATAAATAGATAAATAAATAAAAGGCAATATGGCTGCTGGATTCATCCCTGTGACAACTTTCATCACATTATAAGTGACTATAGTAAAATTACCATGACTGCCATTCTATACTTTACACCATGGCATATTTGAGTTTTTCAAAACAAAGCAAGGAAGTGGAGGGTACGTCGACCTCCATCTCAGACTTCTATCTTTACGAATATTCAATTAAACCTGAAAATCATCCAGTATGGTTCAAGTTCATAAAAAGAAATGGGCCCAAACTTCATTAAATTAGTTTTCCCTTAGACATGCATGCACCCCTTCTTGGGTGTGTACTTCTATTTTGCATTCAACCAAATATAACTTCTATATTGTACATCATGTGTGTCTCATCCTGGAATTATTTTTTACATAAAAGACAAAAAAAGCCTGGCCCTAGCCACACCATGATAACTGACATGTCTGGAAAAGGAAAATAACATTCGCAGTGCCAGCTGCAGAGGCAGCAGGAACACATGTTTTACTTGACTAAAACATGAATACTCTGCAGGTGACAGCAGGTGTTAACACTGAGAAAGCAGTGCTTTCCTAAGATGTGCCTCAGGTCAATGTTAATAACTGCAGTATTATAGGGTACTGAAGCCATTCTTCAGAATCCCTTTTCAATGTGAAGGCTTTCAATTTATTAGGATACACTTTAGAGGTCAATGAGAAATATGATATGGTTTCGAGAACTTTATTGAATTGTGACTTCTATAAATCCAATGGAAATTAAAAGCACAATAAGGAAGGAACACTTCCTATTATGGAAAGTGGAACACATTTTGCAGAGTTATATGTCATTTTTAGTTCAGAAATTGAGAATGGATAGAGAATGGTAAACCCAGCATAACTGTAGTATGCTATTCTATTCTATGCTATTTGTTTGGTTCATACAAACAATGTCCGAAGCATTTTACACATCTCAAGAAGCTTAGTCCTTATAACAATTCTGTGGTATTAGAACTATTTGTGCCTTATGTATGAAAAAAAATTGTGGCATAGCAAAGGGAAATACTTTCACTTTTCCAAATACTAGACCAATCATCTACTTTAACACACATTTTTATTAGATCCGTTTTACAGATACAGGAACAAAGGTTTAAGGCAGTTGTATTCAAAATCAGCATTCAGATGGATGTGCATCAGATTCCAGAACCAAAACAAAAACGCAAGTTGCTGGACACCAACATTCTCATTAGAATACTCCATGGAACATAAAAATAAAAATCTGGAAGGATGTCCCTTAGGTGTTGCTAGCATGGAGTAGTGGATTATGCTGACACCTGAGATGGCAGGATCCTATATCAGAGACCTAGAGTATCACCTGCTCTTTTATTTCTGGTTCAGCTTCCTGTCAGTATTTCTGAAAAAGCAGCAGAAGATTGTCCAAGGGCTTGTCCTGCACCCAAATGGGAGACACAGATGCAATTCCAAATTCCTCGCTTCACTCAGGCCCAGCCCCAAGCTGTGCAGCCATGTGCGGAGTGAATCAGTAGACAGAAGATATTCTCTCTCTCTCGCTCTCTCTCTCTCTCTCTCTCTCTCTCTCTCTCTCTGCCTTCTCCTCCTCCCCATCCTCCTCCTCCTTCTTCTTCCTCTCCCACTCTGTACCCCCTATAACTTTGTCTTTCAAATAAAATGACAAATCTTTAAAAAAACAGAAAATGCCACTTGAGATACATTCATCCCACAACAGAGAGCCTGAATTTGAGTCTTGGTTCTGCTCTGAATTGCCGTTTTCCCCTAACGTGCCCCTTGGAGGCAGCAGAGGATGAATTGTGTCTCTGCCACCATCATGGGAGGCTCACATGCTCCCGTCTGGCCTGGTGCACCATGGCTGCTGTGGGCTTTGGGAATGTGAGGCAGAAGATGACAGATCTCTATGCCTAGTTATGTGCCTGTCATTCTTTCTCTGTTGCCTGATTTTCAAATAAGTTAAGAATGAATTTGTACTATTTGCAATAAAATGGTCCCAACTGGAGACCATTGTGCTCGTGAAATAAGCCAATCTCAAAATGACAAATATTATGTTCTCTCTGATATAAGGCAACCTTCGTTCAAAATACAAGATCAATAAATATAAAACTAAACATGCATGTAAATATAGTCATCTGGAGGAACTGTATAATAGACTATCATATTAAGACGTGAAGATATTGCCATATGCATCTCCACTTCCAAATCAAAGAAGGACTCTCAATGAAACAATAGAATCCTTGACTCTCTGCCATTGTCTATCCATAGTAGGATCGACTTATGACAGTTTTCAAAAGGCTACACTATTGTAATAATATAGGGAAAATCAGTGTGTGGGTGGATTTGGGGAGGGAACAGGGGAAATTTCAGAGCAAATAAAACTGTTTCAATAAATAAATAAAGCAATAGAAATGACTTAGTCCTGCTTTCTTATTACTGAACTTGTATTCCATTGATAGAGTGTGAAGAATTTGCCATTGGGCAAAATTTAAGATGAATCAATCCTGTAGTCAGAAGGAATCGTAAGCACTAAGTTACATTTCATAAAACAGGAGTGTTTCTGTGATTGCAAGAACACTAAACTGATCCCCAGGATTCCAGTTCGCTGCTAAAAATGACATGTATGCTCATGTCTGTTCAGGTGTTGGAATGGAGTCTGGATATGATGGCATATTAATATGCATTAAATTATATATCAATTATTATGAGTTAGTAATTTTCACTGTTAACTTATGTAAGACTGTTTCTTTGCAGATTGGAAGAGACTTTGGTGGGGCCTTGAAAAATTAAGTTATCTTGTTGTGAAAGAGTCAATTTAAGTATATTACTCAGCTTTATATCACCATGATGAAATCTACTTGTAAAGAAAACAGGGATATTCACCTTATATTGTTAGACTTTCCCAAGTTGGATACTGTCATTGATCCAGTTCCCTTGAGGATGCCCTGCAGTGTGTTACAACATGCCAGAGGGCAATCATCAGAGTGAATTTTAGAAAAAGAAATCACACCTAAACTAGGAAGCCAGAGATAATTGAACAGATTCTTTTTCAGAATGCTATAATAACTCTCATGAGAGCTACTAAGGGGGTCACACTTTAAATACCTTGATCCCATTGGAGGACATATCTTGACTGATCTAAAATTTTCTTGGCGTGCACCATGTACAGAACATCCAAACCATCTCCAGACACCACCACCCTGGTGGCTGAAATTCTAGTATTAGAATCTTTAGGGGCCACTCACGGCCAAAAATCAAACCATGGACATTTCTAGTTATTGAGAAGAGCTGACTGCTGCTAGCCAGTAAGAGCAAAGGTACATAGTGCTGCAAATTCAACACTTAATTTTGCCACATTTATGTGACTTTCAAAGAGAGCCTGCTGTTTAAAAATAGAACATAATCCAGTCAATGTACATTTCAGCCTTCTCAGAATCTGATAAAAGGAGTCAATGTATTTGTATCACACAGAAACAATGAAATAGTGATTGTACATTTGAAACTAAGTTTGTATAATTTATTATGCAGTAGTAGATGATTATTACAGTTATATCAAGAAAGTGATTCTTAGTGGCCATTCAGGTCTAGTTCAGAAGGGAGGCAGTGCCAGCCAAGAAGCTATGATTGCTAGCTATATTTGTGCTTCAGTGATAAACTTGAGTCTCATGGAGCTATTTAGATGCTCTCCTATTTCTGAAGCCACAGTCACCCAGCAAACGTTTGAATTCTATTTGACTTCTCCTACAGGTTCTCCTAAAATATGAAGGAAAGCAGAGCTTAGCTATCTTGATAGTGCCAACTACTATGACAGAGGCATCATTTGGCATTCTGGTTTAAGCCAAGCTCTCTGTGACTCTGGTTAGTGAGAGTCTGCTCAGTAGAGAGTGATCAGTTTGAGTGTTAATGAAGCAGATCTCTGAAGCAGCATACCATAGAAAATGCATTGTGCATCATCGCTTCTGCATTGAATGGAAATGTATCAAATGCCTACTATGCCCAGACCTTATCAACTCACAATAGGGGGTACTTCTCTTCGACATGTCTTCAATAAATTACTTATTTAATGAAGTCAGAATAGCAATCAAACATAAATAAAATGCCAAATTCAGTGGTATCATGGAAGCAGGGAAATGAGCAAAAACTTCCCACTCATAAACAAGTAGTAAAATGCAGTACTCAAAATGTAAAACATCTGTTTTCTTTCTTTTGTGACAGAAATCATTACAGCATGCAACTGACACATTTGACTATTCACACTCCTTTGGGATTCCTTTGCTGGTAAAATCATCTCAATGAGCATTTCACACTGGAATTCTTCCTCTATTCGTTTTAACAGCCTGTGAAAAAAAGAGAAACAAAGGTGTCGCTGTCCTCCATTTCTCCTTTACTGCAATCTTACCTGGTAAGCAGCAGAAATCAGTACAATAGCTAATTTCTAGATAAATATATCTTAGGATAACATACAAAAGGCGGCGGCAGGTTGGGGCTGGCAGATTGAATTTTCTAAGCTTAAAAAGTTAGTTGTAGCAGGAATAATGTAGATCTTCTCCTCTGATGCTATTTCAGTCACTGATAGTGGAGAAGGTTAAAGAAATGGTCTATTATTACCATCTTGCAAGCACATTCTTACCAGATTCATGCCTTTTTCTGTATCTCTTATTGCATCATTTACCAGAATGAGTGTGACTTACTTCTAACGGAAAAAGGAAGGTACTTGAATAGGGATGAACTTGGGCTCTATTTTCTCAAGCACTACTAGGCGTAGAGTTCTACAAATATGAAGTAAAGAATTGTGCAATTTCTTATGAATGCATTAGTTTTCTTATTTTCTTTAAATATTTTTTTTAAACAGTTGAGCGGGATACACACCCTTGTGGATTTCTGATTAGGGCCAGGGGAGTCAATGTATGGAGTAAGAGGGTGAGACAGATGTTTCATTTTCTTGGTTTTATTGTTGTTTTTGTTTTAATTTTTCTCCGGTGTCCACAGACGAGGAAGCAAAGGGGGCAACTCCTTGCTGTCAAACTACATCACCGCATGGGTATGAGGAACAGTATTTTGAAAATGCCTTAGAGATCCCAGTGTGGGGAAGAGCATTCCGAACGTGTTACTCGAGTGGTTCTGAGACATTGTTGGCTTTGTTCCACTAGAGCTAAGAAATCATTCTAAGGAATATTGACTGATCAAGTCAACTTAAATGCTCCCACGGCCCAGGAACATGTTGCAAAGCTTAGCCAAGAGAATGATCCAACCTGTTATGTTTTCCATCCTCTGACCAGCAATCAACGTCCCCTGTTGGCCTACATGAGTTGGCTGTCACGCCCCCATGTGTATCTGTGTATCTGGGCATGCTGTCCACTACACAGGCATCAGCAACTGAAGAGGCCCAGTACCAATACAGGGACTCAACAGTCAGAACAACCATCCTGTGATTTTCCCTGTTGCTAGGGTTTTGAGTCCTGCCATCTAGTTGGGGAGTCCACCAAGAAATCTCACCTGGAGTGAACTCAGACTTCACTCTCTTGTGTGCCAGCCAATGCAGGGTCAGGTTCAATCTGTCACCCACACCTGCCAAAACATATACCCTTGGGTGCAGCTACATGGTCAGTTCTGCCCCAACTCAAACTCATGTGATTTGACAGATGCCATGGCCTAACCCAACACAGTCTGCCAAGGTCTAGCATTCATAAACAGCAGCAGGAACCACAACATAGCCAGGCTGACCCCCAAAACCCTTACCAGGCCATCTCCAAGTCCTGTCTTCATGTGCGTAGGCATGTGCTGCAGCCTAGCCTGATCTATCCCACATCCCATCTGGATCTCATGATCTACTATGGCTGCTGCAACCTAGCCCAGTCTGACCTGTCCCCAAGCTCCCCATATGTATGTTGATGATTATTGCTGCCCTGACCATCCTGGCACATGCCCAACCCTGGCTCTCATGTTCACTAGTGGAAGCTGCAGCCCAACAGGCAAGAGCCCATAGTTATCCTCCATCTGCCAGGGAATACTATGGCCCAAACTGACACAACTTGCATTCACTCCTGACACCCACCAGCAATTGTCAGGATTCAGCCCAGCCTGGCCCACACCCACAATGATCCACCCCCAGTTCCACCTCTCATGCTCACCAGTGAAATCAGCAGCCCAACAAAGGAGTCGCTGATGCTCCCCTGCAAAGGCTGCTTCTAGCCCTAAGTCTTGTGCATACCAATAGTGCTCCAGCCCAGTCTATGATGGTCCATCCCAGTCTCAGCATTCACTAAAGGTGCTACAACTTAGCTTACCCCGGGCTGCCCCAAGTCCCAGCTCTTGCTGGTGGGTATAGCAACCAAGACCAACCTGGCCCACTCCCGGAATTCATGTGAACTAATGAGTATTGAGGTCAAACCCAGCATAAACTATGCCTCATCCTAGCTCTCACTTATGCTAGTTGTGCTGTGGACTGGGCCAGTACAGACCACCAGCAGACCCAGCTCACACATATGCCAACAGGTTCCAAAGGCCAGCTTAGCCTGGTTGGCCCCCAGCCCTGGCTCTCATGCTTGTTAGTGGAAGCTGCAGCCTAACAGAGGAATTTCCCAAGCTTCTTTCCTAAGCCCACTCCCAGCCCTAGATCTCACGTGTGCTAGTGGGTGCTGTGGACCAGCCTGACATGGCAATCTCTCAGTCCTAGCATTCCCTGCCATGCACTGCAGCTTAGCTGAGTGGCCAACACCCATTCAGACTTTTGCCAGTGGGTGCCACAGCCTAGCCCAGCCCGGTCTACCTCTAGACTTGGCTCTCACATTCATAATTGGGAGCTAAAGCCTACTAGAGTAGTCACCAAAGTTTCTGCACCCAGACCGTTTCCAATCCCAGATCTTGTGTATGCTGGCGTGAGTCTCAACCCAGTCTGACACGGCCCATATGCTGTCTCAGCTCTTGGTGGCATGTTTTGCACCTAGCCCAGCCAGGCACAGACAACAACCTGTCCTTGCTCTCATGTGTATTATCAGGTGCTGTGGCCTAGCCCATCCTGGCATGTCCCCATACCTGGCCCACACAAATGCTGATGGGTGTTGCAGTCTTACCTGGCCTGACTCACCCCCAGTCCCAACTATTGTGTCCCCAACACAAACTGCAGCCTCACAGAAGAGTCCCCCAAATCCTCTACTAGGCCTTTTTCCAGTCCCAGATCTCACACATGCCAGTGGATGTTGTGTTCCTGCTTCGCATGATCTGCCCTCAATCCCAGCCTTGTATGTGCCAGTGGATATCACAGCCTTGTCCAGACTACCCTCATGCCATACCCTAGTTCACAGGAGTGTCAGATGAGCTCGATGGTCCAAACTAAGCCCACCACTATCTCCAGGTCTCTGCACAAATCTGCTGTTCCAGTCCCACAGAGGCAACCCCTCAGTTCCCTCACAGAATCTTCCCCATCCAGTTTTCTCCCATCCTGGTGAGTGCTGTTGCCAGTCTGATATGACCCTTTCACTTCTTCAACACTCATGAATGGATACTGCGGCCTAGCCCAGCCAGACGTGCCCCACCCACCCCCAGATTCCCAGCTTTTGCATGTGCCAGGCAATGCTATTTAGCCCAGCCCAGGTATTCCATGTTAGTAGGTGCCTTGGCATGACCTAGAGATGCCTCCTAGTTTCCTCTCCCTAAAACATTCCTTCTCAGTTCATTCACTTAACTGCGGGTACAGTGGCCCAGTCTGTGGAAGCACTTAGAAGTCATTCCTCCCTTCTCAAACAAGCCCTCAGCTAGTCCCACTCCAACAGATCTCCAGACCCTCTTCCCCTGGTAAGCTGTAACCCCTCCTGAAGGCCAGGGTGGCATGTCCTGGTTTGGCATGTGTGTGTTTGTGCGTGCACATATTTATATTTAGGAAGATGCTAATAAAACAAATTCAAGGTGAAATAAATTCTGCTACATTCTTATGGGATGGAGATCTATGCAAGTACCCTACCTGTATCACTTTCTTCAGAACCCCTACTGTGGCTCTCTCTCTGGTGTCCTAATCCCAAAGTATTTGTGAAGACATAGGACAACCATTTGTATTATTCACATAGGTTAGAATTCTCAACCAAGAACTTCTGGTGAAGGTCTACATTTGATAAATCTATTTATGTATCTCTGTTAGTAAGTGTAAGATCTTAAGGATAGACGGAATCCAAAATCACAGATGTTCTACAAGAATGCATATGGTCAGGTGTCATAAAGAAATAATTATCATTACACAGAACAATCTTAAAATGCTTTTGCTACTTGACAGGTTTGTGATCTTGAGAAAGTTTCTTAACATTTTTGAAACTCAGTTTATTCATCTATAAAATAAAAAAATACAACATTTTTCTTATAGTTGCTAAACCTAAAGAATCACAAAGCTTTATAAAATCTTTATAACTATTACTGTCAGTAGGAAAACATGGACAAACTCATGAATAAATAGAAAGGAAAATGAAAATTTTCTTCTTTTAAGGTTTTCCTATCAGTTTGGTTTTGACAATTTTTTTCCAAACAGTATTGGATCACCCTAGAATCTTGTAGAAGATTCTCCAGACATTTTAACCATTAAAATGTTCACTTCAATACAATGAACATATTATAAGACCATTCTATTTTGTTAATATTTCAGTACAGGTACATTTTGAATGGTTTCAAATTGTTAAAGCTTCAGATACATTATTTTTAAATTATTCATGATGCAACAGTGTGAGTTTTTCATTTTGAAATTTTCACCAAGATTAATTCATTACACAAAAGAGCACCATTGGTAGTCATTTAGCGTGCCAAGAGCCAGCAACCACCTTAAATCTTCACATTTTCTTATGAAGTGTCTCCAAATGCTACTTTTTAAAAAATTCTAATGATGAAAGGAAAGTTCAGGTTGGATGACTGTTCAGTCTTAGGATGACCTTGCAGAGATTGCCAGTTAGATCCAACTCACACACCAGAGGTGCAGCATGTGGCCCTCTAATCATTTATCTATCCCTAATTATGACCAACTTATTTCAAGGAGAAATTTCTCCTTATAACCTGGTTGTCATGGATTGAAATGAAACTAATTTGAATGAAATTATGCCAATGAATTCCATGCTTCCTCTTGATTGTAACTTGTCAGAAATGCTAGAAGTGTTTTTCTTGGCAAAGACATGATTTGCAGCTCTTGACTCCCTAGCTATGGGGAAGATAGATCTTTTCAGTCAGGATCTATGAGCTACTGTAACTTAGAGCAGAAAAACCAACAATCTGCTTCAATGTTCCTGTAAGATTCGCAATGTCTCATTAACAAATTATCATAGCACAGATCAGGTGATGCAGTACCTTCTGTAATCACTTAGTCATTTCTCATAGAGACACTTCATAAAATTTTTTTTCATGTTAATCATGGATATACTCTTTGAAAAAAGCTGCTCTGAATCACCAGGATTGAGTGTAATACTTGACAATTCAACCTGGAGCAAGCTAAAATCCATTTTTATAATATAAACGAAACCTCCATTTTTAAACTTACATTGGAACTCAAAAAAAAAAAAGATATCTACTTTGTAGTGGAAGTTTACTTGTTTTAGATTACATTGCACAACATGCGTTTTTAATACCAAAAATCTATTATGCAAACCATAATATACAGCCCAGGATAGCTGCAGAATAATCTTATTTGACATGCGCTCTTTCTTGGATCCAATATAGTTCTTGGGTGTATAGCAATAATGGGATCATGACCCTCTGTTTGGGCTTACATTTCTCAACTTGGCAGAGTTGTCATGTTGTATATTTATGGAATGATGCCCTTATTTTCCATGTGCATTTGTTAAGGTGCAGTCCAGGATTATAACTTCTGAGAGTTGCAAAGAAAAAAAAAAGTATCATAATGTAGAAATTGTACAAAATGTATCATTTCTTCTTTTTTTTTTTGTAAGCATCTAACCCACAATAATTGTGAATCAAGTTTTGGAATGGCATTTCATTAGTTCATAGCATGATGTTAAAATTCTTACCTCTGGGGCCTGGCGCAGTGGCCTAGTGGCCAAAGTCCTTGCTTTGAACGCACAGGGATCCCATATGGGTACCGGTTCTAATTCTGGCAGCCCCGCTTCCCATCCAGCTCCCTGCTTGTGGCCTGGGAAAGCAGTTGAGGATGGCCTAAAGCCTTGGGACCTTGCACCAACATGGGAAACCAGGAAGAGGTTCCTGGCTCCTGGCTTCGGATTGGCTCAGAACCGGCCATTGTGGTCACTTGGGGAGTGAAGCAGTGGATGGAAGAGCCTCCTCTCTGTCTCTCCTCCTCTCTGTATATCTGACTTTGCAATAAAACAAAATAAAATAAATCTTTAAAAAAATCCTCACCTCTGAAGACAAGTAAAATTTTAGCTCTGTGTACTTCCACTGGGGATTACAAATTAACCCACATGTATACCCTAACTATGAAACTGATGCACTGCCTTTCAAACAAGCGAACCGCAATTATCACTAAATACTCATCTTACAATAGATCATCAGAAGTAACTCACCAATGTCTAAAATCAGTATGTACATCCTTCATCCAGACATCCCTCTACCAAAATCATACATGTCCATATCTACCTTATTCTCTTATCCTTTTGTAAACTAGCATGAATGCACTCTCTCCATTATATCACTATGTTTCAACTTTAATATTAGCTTTTCTACAACTTATCTTCAGGCTCGTAATTTTTCAACAGAATCCTAATTGGCTTTGAATAAAACCCGAGAAACTAATAATGTATTTCAATAATTGATATGCATGTCTCAAGCCATCTAAAATATCAGATCAAAAGGAAGCATTGACTTAAACATAGGAATTAGAACTATCAAACATCCATGAAAATGTATGAATAAAAACTTTGTGACCTTGAATAGGGTAAACATTCCTTAGAAAGATATACAAAGTAAGAAATATGTTTAAAATTATTCATTGGATTTCATTCAAATTGTAAACTTTTTATTCATATAAAATTGTTAAAAATGAATAGCAAAATTATAGACAAGAAACAGCACAATTGTTTACAATTAATGAAGAAGAAATCCAATTTTATATTCTATGCCATTCAACAGTCAAATCAATTGAGTTACTGATTTATGTTGCTGTGTGGTTTGAACTTAAAAACAGCATGACAAGTTTAAGAAAGGAGGCATAACAAAAGTTACATTATGACACAATTTGTGAGAAATCACTGGCTTGATGAGGTAGCCTAGTGGCTAAAATCCTTGCCTTGCACGCGCCAGGATCTCATATGGATGCTGATTCGTATCCTAGCTGCTCCGCTTCCCATCCAGCTCCCTGCTTGTGGCCTGGGAAAGCAGTCGAGGATGGCCCAAAGCCTTGGGACCCTGCACCCCCATGCGAGTCCGGAAAGAGGCTCCTGGCTCCTGGCTTCGGATCGGCTGAGCTACGGACATTGTGGCTATTTGGGGAGTGAAACAATGGGCAGAACATCTTTCTCTCTTTCCTTCTCTGCTCTCTGTAAAATCTACATTTCCAATAAAAATAAATAAATCTTAAAAAAAGAAAAAAAATCACACAAAAGGCTGAAATGCACTTACAGAAGACAGATTGTTGTTAAGATCTGTAACTTAGAAGAGAATAACTGGTAAGTATCAGTAGCCTATGAGAAAATGGAACTTTGAGGTTAAATGGAAGTGTATCTTTTAATGAAAGTGATCCTCTATGAAAACATTAGTTTTTATTGGATTTTACATACAGACAAAATTTGTTAAAGATATTTAATGAGAAAGTACATATGAATATATATGCTTTTTTTCATAACTGGTACGTATGTTTTACATACTTAACATGGGGATAGAGCTGATATTCAACAAAGGTAAATGAGAGACCTGTACCAGTTTCCCAAATGTCTCGTGGACATAATGACTGCCAGTTGTAATGCTACATAATAACTACCATTGGAATAAGCAATGAAAACATTATAAACTGCAATTTATATCAAAACAAGTAAAACATAACCAAATTGAATGTTTCTAGAAGAGCATATGAGCTTGCAGGTCACTTACACATTGACTACCTACCAGTGTGCCTGTGTGTCTACCTTGCAAGTTATTACTACTGTCTAAATAGCAGTGTGTATACATAAGAGATCTATGCTTGCAAAAGGAAAAGTTAAATTATCTTTTAACTAAAAATAATGTTCTACATGAATGAATAAAGATTAACAGGGGTCAGTGCTTTGGTTACAAAAAATATAGAATTCAAAACCATAGAAGGCCCTTACAGCAAACAAGTCCAAATATCAAAAAGGATTTTTAAAAGTATAAAAACCTTTAAAGAAAGAGTACAAAGTGTGTATAGCGTAATTATGCTTGCCTTCATGAACCTCTGACTAACCGTTGATGCTGTTGCCCACTGAACAAGGCACACTAGTCTCACAGTGAAGCGCGCTGCTGCTCCGGTCCCAAAAGTTGCCTGCAGCTTATGAAGTCTTTATTATGGGGAAAAATCAACCAGTCACCTTGAGGACTGTGGAACATGTCAAGCTGAAATATATAAAGATCAAACTAATAAATCACTAATGATCCTCACTTCTAGAGCAGAAAGAAAATAATCATTAATCCCAATGTTGTGGTTGATAGGCTGCTGTGGGTCTTGATTAGTCTTCAGTCTCTCATGACGTTCATTCCTTAATGGCTCTTTGCAGCACTTGTGTCACTTTCTGCCATATTTGCATAAAATGATTGCTTTATTTAACATGATTTGTTTTATTTTCATTCATTAGTTATGACACTTATATTTGTTCAGTTTTGCTAGTTCTTTTCCAAACTGAGAAAAATATTGCAGAGTTGATATTTATGATGTTTTTGTAATGCAAGGTCCCCTGAAGGAAACAAATTAAAACGAGTAGACTCATGTCATAATTAAAATTCTAAATTTACTATGACTTTCAAACTTCTTCCTTACTGTCTTGCTTTCATATCTTTTATATTTTCTCCTTCTTCAAATCTGTTTACTAATGTTTGTATTAAGGTTGGAGCAACTGTATAGAAAAGGGGCCATGAAGTAGGACTTTTTGCGTGACTAATACTGGCCTGGTGAACTACCTCTGCGATTCTAAAGTCTCTGGACTTGATTTTATCTGTGTGGTCAGATGATCTTGAGGGTTCCCCGGGTAGACTAGATTTGTGCAGATCTCTCCCTGAAGTTTCTCTGATGAGCCCTGTGCAGATGCTGCTTACAGACACATCTGTAGGTCTGGATAATTTGAATAAGGTTTACTAAATGAAAAATATAAAAGTAAGAAGGGGGAAAGTGGATAGAGGAGAAGGGAGGGAGGGCCAGGGAGGAAGGAATATTGTCTTGTTAAAATTATATCAACAAATCACATTGAATCTGTTAATTGGATATTAAAAGTGAAAGAGACTCTACAACACTTAGGTGCATGGACATGGGGGTGGGACATAGTAGCAGGCAGTAAAAGAGACAGTGACACTGAGTGTTCCTATTTGTAGGGAAAAATAATAAAAACAAATACATTTGATGAAAGGACAGGTCACACTGAAAGATTTAAGAAACAAATACCCTGGCCTAATTACCTCTGTCCTTCAAATCTCCTGCTGTGGATCTGCTTTGGGAAGCCCTGTGGGATATCACAGGGAAGCAGCCTTTGATTTCAGAAATCTAGGTCAGGCTAAAGAAGGGAGCACAGACGGATGAAGAGATGCTGATGTGAATTAGAAAGACTGCAGCTAAAGCAAAGGCAGATAACTTAATCAGGCACCTCTCTGGCACTGTCTTCAACTTCCGGATATCTTCTAATATTTACAGTTTCTCCCTTCTGATGTCTGGTTCCACTCGTATAGGCACCAGTTCAAGTCCATACTGCTCTACTTTGAGTCCAGCTTCCTTCAAATGTGCCTGAGACAGCAATGGAAGATGACCTAAGTCTTTCGATCCTGCCACTCGTATGGGAAGAAGTTTCTGGCTACTGGATCTCTGTATAATTCTCCCTTTCAAATAAAAAAGTTAAAAAAAAGATACCTTCATCCACTCAAGTGAAAGCCATGGAGACCAGGAAGTGATCGAAAGAAAGGAGTTCCAGCAGTCATTTCAATGGAAAGAGTTGGCTGTAACAAGTGCACCATACCTCTGAGAAGAGAGGTGGTATTCAAAAACTGCTCTGCCAAAGGCCTAAAATAGTAGAGTGATAACCTAGTTAGCATTTGAAACTTCCTGTTTGTTAAACAAAAGCCTAAGATGAAAAACCACGTCGATTCCACAGAGTATATTATTTTTTCTACAAATCCTGAGTGACAGTGCCACAGAAATTGCCTTTTCTTTGCTGATATGCAACCACCAAAAGACATAACCACCTGTCAGACAGATGGCTGTGCTTGAGCCAAGCCATTCAGGGTGGGGTGTTGGTTTGTAGAGTCAGGGGTCACACTGTAGGTACTGCCTCAGAGGAAGTGTAAGCCAGTAAACTGCAGGAGTATTTCACAATGGGCAAAAGCGAAAGGCCCTACAAATTGAGCCTGTGAATATAAAACAGATGGCCCAGTGTGAGTTCTATGTATTCATGCTTTTGAGTGCTTGTATTAGCGAACAAAAACTGGGTATGTCACCTTGAGCATTCAATATTTACCTCAGGTCCTCTGTACTCCCATCTGTACAATGCTGATTTAGTGTTATCTATGCTGCCCAAGATGATAACCCTGGGCCACAAGTGACTAAGAACAGTAGTAATAGCACCACTCTGACTTGATATGGGTTTAACTCAAAAATGGACAGATTTTTGAACACATATACACAGAGAGAGAGAAAGAAATCAATAAAAAAGTCTCATCATATTTATATATTTATTATGTTGAAATTATAGCATCTAAGATACAGTGGATTAAGTAGAATCTATTATTTAAGTCAATCTCAGTTGTTTTGTTTTCTAAATGTGACTACTAACATTTGTAAAGCAGAGTAAAATGCAGAGAAGTACTATAGTGGAAACTCAAATATTCGTTGTTTGAAAATAAACTAAGATATCTTTTTGATCAGGAAGTCTTCTCTGACTTTCAGAACCTGGTTAGGTTAACCAAACCCTGCCACGTTTTATAACTCTTCCTCCCAGTGCTCTAGGATTCACTCTGTCTTTGTAGTTAATGCATTGTGTGTTACTATCTGGCTTACATATTTATCCAATCAAATCGCTGGATCTGCAGGAGCAGAGATTTTATGTTTGTTCTCTTTCTTGATGTACATTGTTTTATGTTTAATAAATAAATAAGCAGTCCTTAATCATTTTTTCTTAATGACAAAATAGTGTATAATTTGCTTCTAGGTTCTCTGATAATCAGCAATGGTGCTTGTTATGTGATCTTGATGGCGATATGAATTATTTGCCTTGCCACATGATCAAAACTGCCTATAAGCAGCAAATGAAGCTATTGTCAGTACTACATCCAGCAAATCTAAAAGCAATTGCAAATAATGAGGTGGGTTTATGATAGAAGTCAAAACTTGAGGGTAACAAGTTTGGATGCACAAAACATTAAAAAAAAGAAAGAAAAAAGAAAGTTTATAAAGCCTATTGCTTTTTTTTTTTAAAGATGTATTCATTTTATTACAGCCAGATATACACAGAGGAAGAGAGACAGAGAGGAAGATCTTCCGTCCGATGATTCACTCCCCAAGTGAGCCGCAACGGGCCGGTGCGCGCTGATCCGAAGCCGGGAACCAGGAACCTCTTCCTGGTCTCCCACGCGGGTGCAGTGACCCAATGCATTGGGCCGTCCTCGACTGCTTTCCCAGGCCACAAGCAGGGAGCTGGATGGGAAGTGGAGCTGCCGAGATTAGAACCAGCGCCCATATGGGATCCCGGGGCGTTCAAGGCGAGGACTTTAGCCGCTAGGCCATGGCGCCAGGCCCATAAAGCCTATTGCTTAAAAAAAATCGTAAAGAGACTGGATTAAAGAACAGAGTTTAATATCCCTGGCTAGGGCTGAGGAAGAAGTTTCAAAAGCTTAGGCAGAAACAACTGGAGTGACATTGACACACGGTAATATACAAAGCAGTGTCAGAAGGTGAATAAGATATGATTGCTCTGCAAGGAACTTATGCATCTAATGTGTATAATTAGATGACTTTAGACAAGTATAAACATCTGTAATGCTATACTCAAAATTAAAATAATGGATATATCATCCAATATTTCCCAAATTTTCTGGTGCCCGTTTGGTCTTTGTTTTATGATAGCTTCATTTAACATTGCTATGTTTCTAATAATTTTGAACTATTTAGTACTGAGTTATTAACTGAATGCTCTGTATTCCACAACAGCTCTCTAGAATTTATCCATCTAGCTTTCTGTCTGCATTTCTAGCTTTCTGTCCTTCCTCTTCCATCATCTTCCACCCCTTTCCTCTGATCTTAGTTTATTTAGTACCATAGCAAGTCAATTACTCTTAGCACGAAATGTCCTTGAGTTCTTGTTGTAGTAATGCTTTTGAATATCCTGATCTCCCTGAGATAGGTGTCACATGATGCAGGTAGTGATCAATACTGCTTCATGTGTCACAGAAAAGGATCATATTCATGTGTTCCTTCTAGTTCATAGACATGGAATAAAACAGCACATGTCCGAATGCTCACTCAAATGACAGTTACAGGATTAACAATTATTGTATTGATCAGGACACCGGTTG
The DNA here is from genome assembly GCF_030435755.1 of Ochotona princeps. Classification (NCBI taxonomy): domain Eukaryota; kingdom Metazoa; phylum Chordata; class Mammalia; order Lagomorpha; family Ochotonidae; genus Ochotona; species Ochotona princeps. The sequence continues at coordinate 99,165,690 of NC_080865.1, forward strand.
AGATGTTCATTTCCATGTCAGAGTTGAGACTCAACTCCAGCTCCTAGCCCAGCTTCCTGTTAATCCAGCTGCTTTTAGAGGCAGTAGTGGTGGACTCAGGAGATTGGTTTTCTACACTCACATGGGAGAGCTGAGTTGAGTTCCTAGTTTCTGGCTTTAGCCAATCTCAGTCACAGACATTTTGGGTACTTGTGGAGTGAATTGATGGATGGAAGCTTTATCTTGTATTTATCCATCTCTCTGTCTCTCAAATAAATAAAAACAATTTTAATTTAAAATGAAAATATAGAGATAATCATGACATCATCGTGCTCAGGTTGGCCAAAAAAAAAAAAAAAATGCAGCTTATCTATCTACAACCTCACTGACTCTCCTCACATGAAACCTCCTACCCCTAGAATGCACATAAAACAAATGCACACTTTCAACTCCCTGCTAAGTAGCATGAAAATATCTCAAATAGTTTCTATTTGAATGACGTACTCCAGATTTTAGAATTGATTCTCCCATACCCTATTACTCTCTATGATGAAATACTGAAGTATAGAACAGGAGCTTGGAGACTGCATGGGGAAGACGCAGTCCTCATATCCTGAGCATAGGGCCTAGACTTACCCTGGAGCTTCTCTGCTTCTCTAGACCCTAACCCATGTTTCCTTGGTGTCATTTTATGTAACATACCACCATTGTCACTCAATTCCAAAATCTGGGGTTCATGAACTCTTAGGAGAAGTGTTTGGCTATCAAGGATTATCTCTGCGTCAGTAGCTCATCTAATCTCTGTCATGACAAATAATTCAGAAGCCTGAGTTAGGATTGCCCAGGAATTCGGCTGTGTAGCATTCAGTTATAGAATCAATTATCACTATTTCTACAGCCTTCTCTCGAAAACTTTCTAAGGCGCTCCATTGCCTATCTCTTATTTGTTCTATAGGGAAATTGAAAAGTTACACGTTTTGCCTATGTCAATAAGGAATGCATAACACCTAAACACTTGAGTGGTTACACAACTAGACCAGGTAAATGTGCTTCCTGTCTCCAGAGCAATTGCAGAGACAGAAATGTGACTGAATTTATTTGATTTTCTTTTTCCTTTTAGATTATCTGAATGTTTCTGAACCCTACCCACATCTCTACTTGTAGTATTGAAGATGTGGAAAAGAAAATTATGATGACTCACCATTTTTCCTAAATCTAGTCTTTCTTTATATCCTTAACTTCCCAGTACTAGGCAGGAATGAGCTTTAATCTTTCAGTTCCTCCATACCGCTTTTTCCTATGTCCTGAAGTGACACACAGGGAAGTTTTATAACCTATTTTGTCAGGTCCAGTGCTTCAAGATGATAAAGGGAAAGGGATTGATAAAAGTTTTCTTTCTTGACAAAACTGACTTTAAGTCTCTTGTCTTGCTACTAAAATTAGAATTTGAATAGAAAATCTTTTTCCATTAATATATTTGCGATAATTCTTACTAATCTCCCTATGCTTAAAAAAAGTCATGTGGTAGCATGACTAAAGAAAAAGTCATATACATTAACATTATTCATAATGTTACTTCTATACCATGTATTTCAGTAACTCACTCTTGCAGAGGTTTTTACCAAACACAAAGAAAGACTCAGCCACATTTCGGATATTTATGCCATGGAAATTTGTTTTGTTGTTTAGTTTCTTACTTTAGTAAGGCAAACATAATAATTTCCACGTATTTCATGGATGTAATTCTGAGGAGTGCACTTGCACTCCTCTCTCAAGCCCTCCTTCTTTGTTTCTCATTTAATTTTTGTAATAACATTTTAAATATTTTGTATAAATACAGTTTAAGACAATAATAATGCTTCTCACCATAACCTTCCCCTTCCCTAACACCCACCTGCTTTCTTGTTCTTTTGTTATTACTTTTGTTAATTTTGTTAACAGTGACATACAACTTCCTTTATAATCACAAACAATTTGTATAAATACATACAAATCACAAATTTTATAACCACATATAATTTCCCTTATAATCACTGACTCAAGTGTCACGAGTATCTTATGCTGCTTTTGCAAGTACATTACCAGGGAGCTGATTTGGAAGGGGAGAATCTAGAACTCAAACCTGCACTCATGTGATATGCTGGTATTGCAGGTGGCGGTTTACTACTTTGCCACCACACCAGTTAGGTCTGCTGATTTTGACTCGGGTCAGGCCTGGCTGATACACAAATTTGGAATGTGAATCAGCCAAGGCCTGGCTGATGCAAGCTTTTGTGAATGGACATCTCTGTGTCTGTTTCCACTTTGCAGTTCCTGCTTAATAAATAAAAATAAGCAAAATTTCAAGCAAGAATTGTCACAATATGAAGGATAAACAGAGGCAAATAAACACATAAATATGTTTTTTTCTGAGGATTACCTACTAGACATGTTAACTCCTTTAGTTAGATGATTACACTCTACCGCCTTAAGAGACTAGCATTAAGAGTTCATTGTTGATGACATATGATGATGAAGATTTACTCTCACAATTCAGGGCAAAGTAATTGTGTTATGACACATTTCCTACTCTGTAATTTTGAGACAATTTAAAGAAGTATAAAAATGGAAAAAAAAACAAATACATAAAGATAAGACATGACAGAAACATTGAATAAATTCACAGGTCTAAATAGAAAAAATATTTCACATACAGATATTTTAGGAAATTAAAGGAAATTTATGACAATATTCACATATTTTAAAAACCATGATTCAAATACCTTAGAAGGAATAAAATACAATAGGTACCAGATTTTACAATGTATGTCTGAAAGTTACTCATTCATGTTAAAATTTAAATAAAAGAACTTAAATTAGAAATAGTTAATAGGGATTGGCAGCGTGACATAGGAAGCTAAACTCCCACCTATTTTGTTGGCATCTCATATGGATGCTGTTTGTGTCCCAGCTACTTCACTTCTGATCCAGCTCCCTGCCTACGATCTAGAAAAGCAGCAGAGGATGGCCCTAGGCCTTGGACGTTTGCACCCATGTGGGAAACCTAGAAGAAGCTCCTGGCTTCATATCGGCTCAACTCTGGCCATTGCAGCCATTTAAGAAGCAAGGGAATGGATGGAAGACCTCTCTCTCTCTCTCTTTCTCTGTCTCTCTCTCTCTGTCTCTCTGTCTCTGTCTCTCCTTCATTTTGCAACTCTGTCTTTCAAATAAGAATAAAACAAACCTTTAAAAATGATTAATAAATGAGGGTATATAATTGGCACAGCCATTCAAATACTGATTGGAACCCAATACCCTAAATCAGATTACGTCTCAGCTACTTTGCTTAGGATCCAGGACTTAGCTAATGCACATCCTGGGAGGCAACAAAGGATGGCTGAATTGCTGAGTCCCTTCCACCGATGGGACACCAGAATAGAGTTCTAAACTGATTTGGATTTGGCCCAGCTCTGAATGCTATGTGCATTGGGCAAGTAAGCTAGCAGATGAAAACTATCTGTATTGTGGCTTTCTGCCTTTTTATCTTTCAATTACAATGAAAGAAAGAAATATGTAAATATCATGCTCAATAAAAACATGAAAAGCAAAAAAAAAGCAAAACAAAACAGTATTTTTGCTTACTATTTTATTTTTATATTTTTATATTTTACTCCATTTTTTATATTACCTGAGCCATCATGCTGATTCCCAGGGTCTCCCATTGAAATTGGGACTTAGAGCAGGATATGGGATATGGACCTCTAAACTCCTAGTCCAAATAGTCATTTTAAATTAATTTTTTACAAGTCAACAATATCTGCATACTTTAATTATATGAATTATTTTTTAATTTTTATTTTTGATGATGTTTACACAGTTGTTCAAGGTGGGAAGGATCGAGGGTTAGGGAAAAGTGGGTGTGATCATTGTTTACAAATTTTCTATTTCTTCTTCCTCTATCTGGAGGAAGGAGGGATACAAGTGGAGAAGCAACATCCAACCTCACAACTGCCTCAGGACCCAGGGATGGGAAATGGCCACCAAATATCAACCCAGGGTCCCCATGTGGTTTTGATAGTTCTGAAATGCTGTCAATCTTACCAATCCAAGGATGAGAAGCCCCTTCCAGTATTCATTGGCTGACACATAGTTCACCTTATTCTCCGTTCTCCCAGATACTGGCTGTCATCATTTGTCCAGAGTAGTTGTCCAATTTGTTCTGTTCACTTTCCTCTGTTATGGTCCCTAAAGTGTTCTGCAGGCCTCAGTGGACTGTCACACCGTTCATATGCACCTGAACCAGCTGTCCATTGCTCCATCTTTTACACTGAGGAGGCCTAATTCTGGCACATGCACTCTACCATCAGACCACCAATCCCAGACTAGAGACCCCAGGCTCCCTTATGCCCCTACCTCTGCCATCCACAGGCCCCTGCAAGCCCAAGTCTCCATAACTTGCCACTAGGCAGCCAGTGAGCTTCCCATGATGCCACTGGTATCCTGGGCTACCCTAGCAGGACCCCACTGCAACTTCTATCCCTGGGGCTCACGGGCTGGGCACCCACCTCCTGGGGGTACTAAGGACACAGGCCAGGTGACCAAGGACTCTCAAGACCCCCTCCCCCGCACACATGCCCAGGGCTCACAGACCCAGCACTCACCATGCTGGTGTGCCCAAGGACCTGGGCCAGATGACCCCACAAAGCTCATTGTCCAGGAACCCACCATACAGGTGGGCCTAAGCACCCAGACCAGGTGACCCAGGCTTACTGGACCCCCTACTCCTGGGGCTCACAAACCAGCACTCTCCCACATATTTTGAGAAAATAAAATAGTAGAGGCTAGGCGACTATACTGGCATACTGTTATAGTTAGCATGAATTTGGCATTAACCAAGCCCAGCATGCCCACTAGCTATTATTGCTTTTCTCCCAGCAGTGTAACACTTGACTAGGTACAATGCAACCTAGGCTGTTGCTCAAAGCTGGGGATTATGCTCATTATTAGAATTTAAATTAAACATAATCCATTTAAAAATATTTAGCTAATCTTATAAAGTTAATATAATTTAAAGAACGGGGGTGATATTCTTCTCTGCTATTATTTTGCTTGAAAATCATAACAATACTTGGTACTGATGAAGCCCTGAAGAAAGGGCACCTATGCAATTTGGCAAGATAGCAAAACAAAACCTGTCTTAATTTTAATCTACCATCCATGGATTTTTTCGAAGTGCACTCTTTAAAGCCATGGATGGATGTGTGTGCATGTATTGTTTATTGCAGTGTGGTAATTGAAGGCAAGGATTTATTAGGGTTAAAATAGAGAATAGCCTCAAACAATATGTCTAAACTTGAGAAGAACTGAAAACTTAAAGTCAGAGCTTATTATAACTGATCATGTTTTAGAGTTTGAATATCTAAATATCATATTTCGCATAGAATGTTACTTAGGGGTGGCTACTGTATTCAAGTGTCAATGGATAGAGTGATTAATTCTTCTTATGAATATTGAGGTATTTTAAGGAGATACATACCATTATTCATTTTGAAAATATTTATTGATTTGAAAGGCAAAATGGGAAAGAGACAATAGAAAAAGAGAGAGAAATCTTCCATCTATTGTTTCACTCATCAAATACCCTCTGAAGGCCAGGCTGGGTCAGGTGGAAGCCTGGTGCTTGGGACTCCCATAATCGTATCTCAGTATATAATTATTTAATAATAGTTATAGTTTGATATGGAGATTAATGTTATGTAAGAGAGGATTTTCACTCTGATTTATGGATGAGTGTTTTTTACAAGCATTTAGCCCTATAAATGAATTGTATTAGCCTCTTTTGTCAGTATCTAATTGAAACTTCCTCCTCAAATGTCTTTTTCTCATTATCGACCCAGTCCCAATTATAATCACAGCCATGCCCTATTTCACTCTTACAATATCTCTTTACAAAAAAATCAGGATTAAGAAGACATTAAAGCCACTCTCATCTTTTTCTTACCAAACACAAATACAGTTTTCAGTACTTCCATTTGTTTGCTAGGACTGCAGTACAAAAGCATAAAAGAGTGAATGTCATAAGCGAGGCTTTTACAAACTGCAAGTCAAAGTATTGGTAGAGTTGGTTCCTTCTGAGAACTGTGGGGGAAAGTGTCTGTGGCAGAGCTTTCTCCTTGACCTGTTGACCACTATCTTTTTCTACATGTCTTCATGTAATCTTTCTTCTATGTGTAGCTCTCTGTCAAAATGTTCCATTTTTATAAGGGCACCAGACGTATTTGATTAGGGTCCACCTTAACAACATCACCTCAACTAGATTGCCTCTGTAAAGATGTTACCTTAAATAAGGGCACAGTTTGAGACACTGGCAGTTAGGATTGCAATATATAAACTTTGGAGAAAAGAGATTCAATCGTGTAATATATTTTTACCATTCTATGTTACAATAAATTACATGTTGCTCCTATTATTTGAAGACGGTAATCTTATGATGCTCTTTACACATCCTAGCATAACTCTTGAATTGGCTCCTCCATTGATGATGTAGTCAGATTTCCACTTTATACTAAAACCTTTACATTTTTATTTAAAGATGTAAAGTATCCAGGATCTAGAAAGAAATGGAGGAAAATCATTTTGCACCAGCAAAATATTTTGCTAACTGGTCTCAGGCCATGTTGTTTCACCTGTCCTCAATTCTAATATGCACAGGTAATCCAGAGTGATTTTTCAAAGATTGAAATTTTGTCATGTCTCTCCTCCGCCTAAAAAAGCCTGAAATGCCTTCTTATATCTCTTCAAGAGTGGAATTTGAACTTCTTAATATGGTTTCTAAGACCCCAAGTGATTTTGCTCTTGCTAGTCTTTACAGATTTATTTTTCATTGGTTCATTGAACTTGAATTCTACATTCAAGAAAAATGAAGTTGGTTTCAAATCTTTGACTATATCTGTTTCTTTCACCTCTTAAGGATTTTGAGCATACTGTTTTTATCTGTTTGGAACATGATGGAAACCCTGAATAATGTTTTTCACCTGACTATTTTTTCCGAGATATCAGTTTCACCCTTCTCCCGAGAAACATTGTTTCGCTTCATAGACTTAATTTGATTTCATTAGTTCTATTCTGTTATATTATTCTATACGTCTTAATGGGATATGCAAGAGTTGGAAGCAAGCATTTATGGAATACATTCTGTCTGTCTTCCTCATATCTAAGCCGCAAGAGCTCAAGTGAAGTGCTTGGCTTCATTATCTTGGGCTGTCACTTTTAGTCGGCCATTTTGAAAAGCGATAGTCAATAAAATAATTATAATAGCATAATATCAGATTTTCCATTTAGTTCATTTACAAGTTACAATATTTACTTTAGGACAGATGTTTAATAGATAGCTATTGAAAGAATAGTGGAATATGTGATGATGAGAGAAAGCTGACTTTGCTCATGAGAGCTTTACTATTCAGAAATGTTCAAAATTTGTCTAACCAAATTAATAATTTATTTCTACAATGGTTTATGGATTCAGAAGTAATTAAATTCAAAATCTTCCACAGAGGTAACAATCTTCTATGTGCTAATGTTGGTAAGGAACTAAAATTTCTTAGAAAAAAAGAAAAGATCTTTTGACTTTAGAATCTCTCAAGGAAATGATAATTAACATATCAGAAAATAAGGCATATATCCATTATAATACCTATCCTCAAGATGATCTTGGTTTTACCTCTTTTACAATAGAGGGAGGAAGGGATGGAGGGACAGAGAGAGAGAGAGGAAGGAAGGAAGGAAGGAAGGAAGGAAGGAAGGAAGGAAGGAAGGAAGGAAGGGAGGGAAGAGGTGGGAGAGGTATACTAGGGTGCAATGTTTAAGAACATGTCTAGGACATCTGAATTCTGATTATTGGGGTGCCTGGGTTTGAGCCTACTCCATCTCCAATTCAAGTTATCAGGTAATATGTATTGTGGGAAGCAATGACGAATACCACCTATGTGAGAGACCCAAATTGGATCTCTCTCTCTCTCCTCACTCTGTGTCTAACCTTTTCAAATATATAAGAATTTTTCAAAAAGCATTAATAATAAAATGATACTGTATGTGTATGGTTAAATTCCTGAGATCCCAAGTTTATTAGTGATAGAGTAAATGATTGGTATAATTACTTGTAAATGCCTTGAACTTGATGAAGTTTACCCTGAGAAATGGAGTTTTTAAAAACATATTTTGTCTTTGAATCTCATTTCTACCAACTGCTTCAAGTACACTAGTAATTTTGCCCATTAAAATTTTTAATGTGAAAATGCAAATTTAAAATACTACTTAAATTTAAGTAGAATGGGAAGCTATTGAACATATCTGACACGTAATTAATACACTTTCACATATATTTAGTCTCATACTGTCAGCTTTATGAAAATTAGACTATAAGACGGGAAAGGTGAAGTGGAAAGGTCAAGAGTCCACTCCAATTACCAAGATGAGAAAATGCAATAATTTGAATTATTAAAGAGGTAGCAGTGGAGTTGGACCAAAGTGGAAAAAAATCTAAGACATTTTTGACATTAGTAAAATGAAGTAAACTTATTTGTGTGATTTTAAAAGCTTAATTTTAAGGCATCAGATTATGAGCTATATATCCTATTTACATTATAAAGAACATTAAGAATTTGTCATGATAGAAACAGTGAGAAATATATTTCTCTTCTCTGAACTTTGACATTAAGCCTAAGTCAAAGTCATGATTTTGGAGCATAAAAACTAGACTCTACCTTCTAAAACCATATTACATATTTTAATGCAAAACTGTATTATGCCATTTGGAAAAAAGAATGTTTCATGCACAGCACAAAGATTTTTGGCTTTCATAAATCAAAGTTTCTCTCAATTGTGCCTCACAAGAATATCAGCTATATGCTGATATTATTCTTGTTTCAATGCACCATCTCTTATTTGCTTGCATTCCTATATTATTATTTGACTATAGAATAAGCACTCTATTCTTTCTTAAATTTTCAATCTTGCTTTGAAGCTTTGAGGAAAATGGTTGAAATTGCATCTTTACAAAAATCTTATTCTCTAAATTCTCCTCATCATACTGTTAGACTTTATTTCTCTTGCAAATTTTAGAAACAAATGGAAACAGTAGCCATTATTGAGAATCCCTGTGCCAGGTTGTATAACTAGTGCTAATTATGAAAGTGACTAACATCTGATTCTCTACAGTTGCCTTATGGTATTTTTATTAATAGTATAGTACTTTAAATCTCAGATGGAAAAAACATCAGCCAAGTCTGCACACTCCAGAAAGCTAGATGATTATTTGAATCCAAGTCTAAGTGAACCTGTTCCCTTCTAACACACTGTTTCTTTGCAAAATGAGCACTTGACTAAAATGTATAAATCCATGACATTTTTATAAGCTAGATTTCTACATTTATGGGGAAGAATTTTATTTACATTAGCAGAAATCATCATTTTTGGTAGCTTCCAGTTATAAATCCTTTCTCTACAATTAGCCATATATCTTACTATTTGAAAATAATTCCTCTACCAACAATGTCCTATTTCTGTGGATCTTTTATCATTAAAATTACAATTTGAGATTGAAGGCAATTTTTTAGTGGAAGAAAAGTAAGAACTACCTACAAGAGAAGGTCAAATCTTGTTCGTATTTTGAAAATATTATACTTGTCCAAGTTCATAATAGAGGAAGACATTTTCTACTTATAAATCTAAATTACATAATATGTGAGTGAGTTATCAGAGCATCATTGCTGGTTATGTCTTCAGGAGTGGCTATTGCATTAGTATAGTTTCTAGTATCAATTTCCAACATAGTATGCTCCAATAGTATTGGAATTAAATTGCTAGTGGATTCTGAAAGATAAAAGGAAATATCTACAGCCTAGTTACTGATGGATCAATTTTATTTTAAATTGATTTGTGTCCTGAAACATTACAGTATATCTCATTAAACTTGTATAAGTGTTTATATGTCCATTAAAAAGAAAATTAAACTTAAAAATATCCTATTAAAAATGACTGAAGGGGCCCGGTGACATGGCCTAGCAGATAAAGTCCTCACCTTGAACTCCCCAGGATCCCATATGGGCGCCAGTTCTAATCCCAGCAGCTCCACTTCCCATCCAGCTCCCTGCTTGTGGCCTGGGAAAGCAGTCAAGGATGGCCCAAAGCTTTGGGACACTGCACCTGCGTGGGAGACCTGGAAGAGGATCCAGGCTCCTGGCTTCGGATAGGCTCAGCACCGGCCGTTGCGCTCACTTGAAGAGTGAATCATCGGACGGAAGATCTTTCTCTCTGTCTCTCCTCCTCTCTATATATCTGACTTTGTAATAAAAATAAATAATAAAAAAGTAAAACTTGCTAAACATAATTTTAAAAAAATGACTGAAGAATCATGGGAATTCAGATAAGACATGTTATTTTTCAATGTATGCTATTTCACTTATATCAACAGAAAAATCAACCATTATATTGCACTCATTCTTGATTTTTTCAAGTAATATTGTAATTTAATAACAGATGTCTGATTAGATATTGAGAAATTTGAGCTTCATCTGGAGCTCAAATGCTTGTCCAGAATATCAACTTACTCATTATTTCCCAAAATTTCTGTTATTTTTCATTTAAACGTCTTTTATCCATTGCAGAGCTACTTGATGATTTTTGTCTCTTTTGTTTTTAAGTATTTATTTTTTTATTTGAAAGGCAGACTTATACAGAGAAGGAGAGATAGAAAGATCTTCCATCCACTGGTTCACTCCCCAAGTGGCTGCAATGGTCAGAACTGAACCAATCCGAAGCCAGGAACCAGGAGCTTCTTCTGGGTCTCCCAAAGGAGTGCAGTGTCTCAAGATTTTGGCCTGTCCTTGACTAATTTCCCAGGCCACAAGCAGGGAGCTGGGTGGGCAGTGGGACAGCCAGGCCATGAACTGGCACCCATATGAGATCCCAGCTCATGCAACACGAGGACTTTAGCCGCCAGGTGATGGCACAGGGTCCTGGAATTTCAATTGTTTCCTAATAGATGATATAAAATCATCAATGTTTTTACAACATATTGAAGAAAAAAGTTATATTAAATATTTTCTAATATTGTGATTGTTACCCATGCCCCTTACATCTGGTTTCTCTTCCGCTGTATTTCTTGTATTGGTAGGCCCTGCCATTCCAGAAATGTGATACTGTAGTACAATTCTGGGTTTCAAACTTTTAAACATTAAAGAACTTCCGAGTATAGTCACTAATGAACATCTCTTTTCAGAAAGAATGCTGTATTAATTAACTAATTAAGTAAAACATTTTCCTCTAAACAGAAAGTTCTAAAAAGCACATATACCCATATTTCTTCAATTAAATTAGTTTTATTTAATTTTTTTTAGTGGTGGCATTTCAATTACCATGATTTTCCAATTAATCTAACAAGATTGTTAGGTATAAAAATTTGCAAGTCAACACTCTGCATGATATTTATAATGTAAGTTTCAACCCACTTGCAGAAAATGTCTTCAATAATCTATTATTTAAAATTACTTTTAGGGACCAGCGTGATGGCCTAGCGGCTAATGTCCTTGCTTTGAACACACCAGGATCCCATATGGGTGCTGGTTCTAATCCTAGCAACTCCACTTCCCATCCAGCTCCCTGCTAGTGGCCTGGGAAAGCAGTTGAGAAGGGCCCAAAGCCTTGGGACCCTGAACCTGCATGAGAGACCTGGAGGAATTTCCTGGCTCCTGGCTTCGGATCAGTACAGCACTGGCCGTTGTGCTCACTTGGGGAGTGAATCATCAGATGGAAGATCTTCCTCTCCGTCTCTCCTCCTCTCTGTATATGTGACTTTGTAATAAAAATAAATAAATCTTTAAAAATAAATAAATAAAATTACTTTTAGTAGAATTAGGTAATTGGGATTATTTGAATTGTCCTTGTTTCCTTTTATGAAAACATTTAATCATTAAATTATGAAATGATTGTCCAAAAAAACATCAAGATGGAGAGTGGATATATCCAACACTACTTTCTAATATTCCTAAAGAACTTAAATACAGTGGAAAGCGCGCACTGTGCTGGAAATCAGGAAAATTGTCATCTATATAAACTTTGAGAAATATCACCCATTGTGAAAGAGAACACTTATGAAATAATGATAGATTCCAATAAAATATGCATGTCTTAGGCAACTAGTGCAGGGTCCTGAGCTTGAAAGTCACACCTCCTACATCTGTGTTCTTTTCTGCCCACCTGTGATGCTCACCTATCATCACCTGGAATATGAGAGGGGTGGCAGTGTTGCATTGCTGTATAACCACTCTTCTCTCAAGCCCCCGTAAAGTGCTTGGATAGGGAAGGGCTAGTGTCTTGCTCACATGCTTCCATTGCACTGGCATTCCCGTGGACAGACTCCGAGAACAGGTAGCTCATGTACATGGACGCTGTATGCCTGTATTCCTAACTATCTGTTCACTGCTTGGATGGAAGTGTAAATCTGTTAATGCTAAGATGCTGTGTATTTCTAATTTGTGTACTTTCAGGAGTTCCAACAGAGGTGAAGCCTAGCAGTAATGGAATATGGACAGAGAAGCCAGGAAAAGGGGAATGCCTGAAGCTTTATGTGTCAAGGTTGTCTGCTGCGTGTCTGTTAGTATAACTTATATAGCTGGAGAAGCTGGAACATGGGGCTTCAGTTTAACAGATGGACTTCAGGGTAACCACCAGTTGTTCCTCTCAGGGTTTTGATTCATACTGGATTGCCTCATGGACTTGTCATTTGCTAACTTCTAATGGTCCCTGTTATCACCAAGCTTGGTTAATAAAGACTCCTTAATACATCCTAGATTTGTCTGGCATGATCTCTCTTGCACCCTGCAAAAAATACATTAATACTTCCTAACTCATAAAAATGTTTTGTGGTTCCTAGGATCCTTGTGGGGAAGAGAAATTCTAGTTTCAATAGTCAGCCTTAGGGAGAGAGAAAAACTGCTCAGAAAGGGACATGAAATAATTTTCATGCAGGGATCAATGAGCAAAAGCAGAATTTATTAAGATGAAAAAGCTTCCAATCACAGTAGGTCAGGAGAGGGATTTTCAAGACAAAAAATACCCAAGACAATGGTTGAAATGGAGTCTTTTAAGCACAGTTTGGAGGTGGGGTGATGGAATAACAACTAATGATCACAGGGTTAGGACAAATCTCATCACAGGGCCACAAGGTAATCATGCTTAGCTTGCTCAAACAAAGTCACCAGAAGGGTGTGACTGGTAACTTTATATTCTCATAATAGCCAAAACCTCAGACACAGTCTCCTTGCTTTCTAATGAGATGTCTGGACATTCAAAGGAATGTAGTTGGTTGACACTTTTACCAAAGGTTTTGGAGACAAACCTTAAAAAAAAAAAAAAAAAACTTGCTTCTTTGTTACCTTGTGACAAAAGCAGAAATCCAGGTAAGTGGATTTGCTGTTAGAGAAAATCCTATCCCAGGCTTTTCTCCAGGCAAAACGAGCGATGCAGCCTGGGGTTGCACATTGGTTTTGCCAACTGTAGCTGTTGGACAGAAATAAGAATCTTGTATAATTTTAAAGACCCCCTCCTCCTTTTTTTTTCATTCCACCAAGGACCTGACTCTACCTTTGTAATAATCTATATCTAACTCCTTAGAAGAAGAGGAAGGAAGGGTATGTGAAGTTGGAGCACTGAATAGGATCAATCCACAAGAAAGAGAGAGAGTGTGTGATGGCTGCAGGGGGAGGTCCACTGGTCCAAGAAGAAGCATTGGGCCAGTGGAGTCGCACCCTTCAAGGGTTGCTTGGGGTTCTTCTGGTGCCACACTGCTGAGTACAGTGGGAGTGAGATTTTGTGAATGAGAAAGTTACTTACAGGTCATAGTGAACTTTGCGATTGGCCAATTCTGGAAATTGGAAATAGCTTCAAGTGAAACTCTGCGCCTGCTTCTGGCAGAGGCAGGGACTCCACCCCTAGGGTTGTATTGGTGTTTCCCCCCCCCGCCCATCCTCTGTGGCCCAACAGGAAAAGAGAGCATAAAATGACCTTGGCGCTAAGTCTCTTTGATTTATTCAACACAAAGAAGTCAGTATGCCATCGTAGCATACCTAGGAGATTGGTGCTAATAAGCTAAATGGAATGACTAAAGAATGACTTATATGAATAATTGAGAAAACATCTAAATATTAAAAGTTTAGTTTTCAAACTGAAACCAATAAAAATGTATGTGATAAAGGCAAAACCTCTCAGTTTAAAATCAAAACAATGGCAGACATAGAAGGAAACATGAAATTGAATTGCTTGCTTATAGAGAAAATTAAAATTACCTTATTTTAAAACTGACAGGAAAAAAAAACAAAGGAAGCAAGAGGATTAAGGGATGAAGCAACGGAGAGGAGTATGGTTATATTTTTGCAAATTTATCTATGAAATACACAGAATCTGCTATCTTTATATTAACATTTTAAGAAAATGGAATAATAAACAATAGGGCAAGCTCAAAAAATTAATAATTATCATAGTAGAAAATTTTCAAAAATAAGGAAAGTAACATGGAAATATTGGAGCCAAATCAAGCATATTTACAATGAATGAAGTAGGGGTATAAGAAAATAGTTAGTGTAATAATCAATGTAAAGAGAAAGCTTTCTCAGAGCAAACAAAAGAGTCTTAATTCTGTAGAATAAAACTATTCACTATCATAATACAAAATTAATGAAAGTATAGTAACTCATATACTTCTCCAAAATTTTTATTTAATATTAAAGACAGAACCCTATAATTATACAATGGGAAGTCTAGAATATTTTATATATTCTTCCCAAAAGCTCTGTTGAATTTCTTCGCACAAATGGAAAGAAGCAAGGATACATAGAGAGCCCAATATGAGAAAATTAGGCTGTGATTAGTGACAGAATTAAAAAAAAAATTTGACACACAAGGATTTAGAATGCTGATTCTTACACAGACATTTTCTTTAAAGGAATTTCTGAGAAAAAATATAATAGGCTCACACTTATCACTCTCCTCCACCTATATTCTCACAAAAAATGACTAGAACATAATTAAAGGAAGACATTTTATAGTTGTGCAAAATGTAAAAGGGAGCTATATTCCTAAAGTGAAATAGGTTTAAATTTCACTGACATAAAACTGTTGTACTCTACTATGTTAATATGTCACTGTTTTTTTCTTGTTATTGCTGTATGTTGAACATCTATTGGACATAACTGGACACCCAAGTAGAGTGCTACCATGATCTATATGTCTGGTCATTGAAGCAGGAAAACAGAGTGCTGAAAATAAGACAACTTCTCTTGTGCGCTTTGTGGACAAAGAAAAGCATATCACTTCTCCCAGCCCATTGCCAGAACTAGTTGTATGAGCTTGCTTAATAGAAAGGACACTGAACAGAATATTAGCTTATAAACCACAAAGGAAGGAGTGGACATTGGTTACTTGCATAATGGCTATCTCAATAGCTTTCAACATCTAAAATCAAAGGTGTATCTTTGTCATTTTATACATACACAATGAAAATTATAGACTAAACCACTGGCAAAGGTATAAATGCTACTAAATCTCACAATAATCCATCGACAAATACATTATTGAGCAGTTAAAGTATGCCAAGTATGGTGTCCCATGACATAATTACAGCAAGTAAGCAGTCTTTCTCATCATGGTGCTGTAAACAGACATAGCAAATGTGCAAATAATGTATACACTTGAAACAAATCTGGAGTAAAATGATATAAATTTGCATATAAATTATAGAGATTAAAATTTGATAAAGCTTTACTACTCATATTCACATTTCAGTAAATTATATAAATGAATAATAGGGATTACAAATAAGTAAACTTGAATTTGTTAGGTGCAGGCAGAATTCAAACACATCTCACAGATTTCTGTCTTTAAATGTGTGTCAACACATCCTTGAAAGCACATGTAAACTTCTCCATATATATATATGTGCAGATATAGAGAACGGATATATACATATGTACATAATCTTGCATACATTAGTTTTAAGTCTTAATTATTTTATTTTTGATGATTTTTATATGGTTGATTAGGGTAATTAGGGTCAAGGGTTACTGGAAGATGGGTGAGATCACAATTTCCACATTCTCTTTTTTCTTCCTGTATTTGAGGCAAGGGGGGGAGACAAGGAGAGAAGTCACACCCAACCTCCCAAACGCCTCTGCACCCTGGGTCCTGCTAGCCAACATCTCCCCAAGGTTTCCAATGTGGGGCATGCTCTGAGCGTCCTGCTAAAGAGGTTTCGATAGTTCAACAGTTTCAAATGACTGCTGATCTCATCACTCCAAACACCATGAAATCTCTCCAGAATTCACTGGTTGACATAGTGTACCCTAGAATTTCCGTTTGCCCAGATATTCACTGCCAACACTTGGCTGGGGTAATTGATTGATTTGTTCTGTCATATATTGTGTTACCAGGTGTCCTCTGAAGACTCCAATGTACTGCCATATCCTCTATGTGTTCCTGAATACATTATTTTTGGAAAAAAATGTATATCCATGCATCTGTTGATAGACTATAGCATATAGCCAAAATAATGTAAACAGATATAAAATCTATATTCAGAAAAACACAGCGATTATATCCTATAGATAATTATATACACACAAGTGTGAATATGTACACATATCTACAACTATAAATATAAAAATTCCCATAAAATAAAGGGTAATCAACATCACTAAAGAATTGGTAATTTTTTGAGCAAATAAATAGAAAGATCCATCAAGAATATGAAACTAAACTCAAAATATTTTATCTGGAAAAAAGCAAGTTAAATCTAAATTGATAGAATTTTAAGCATGCTAAACTAAAATTAAAATTATTAGCAATGCCAGCCGATGCAGCTATTAACAAAAAATATATATATTGCTAGTGGGAGTATAACTTTGTAAAATAGATCTGGTAAAATTTTTACACATTTTGTGAATTTAAAACATGTATCAAACCGTGGCTTTTTAATTTGGGGAATTATATTTAAGTATTAAAGCTATTTAGACTTGATTTGTGTGTATAAGATGCCATGAAAATCTGAAATGATTTTCATTTTGCCTTTATGCATATGGATACTCAGTTGGTCCACATCAACTATTGGAGAGATTAACCTTCGTTCACTGTATGTTCTTTATAACTTGTCTATAGAAATACGAGTATATTTGCTGTCTATTATGTTCTGTTGGTCTGTATACTTGCTTTGTGCACACTCATGCTGCATTGTTTCACACAGCATCAGAGTAAATTTTGAGGTCATTTATTGTGGTGCCTTCAGATTTGTGCCTTGTGCTCAAGATTACTTTGGATATTTGGGGTAATTTGTGGTTTTGGACAATTTTTTTTTCTGTGAAGAATGTTACTTGAGCTTTGAGAAGAGTTGCTTTGGTTTTATTTTTCAGATTCTGTGCATTAGAAAACAAAATTATATGAGAAAATGTTCCTTTAATGGATGACCCCAAAAGAACAAGCAACAGAAAAGTAAATAGACAAAAAAGTATTACATTAAAATGAAAGGCTTTTGCACAGCAAAGGATGCAATTAGCAGAGCTAAGAGACAGCCCACAGGTTTCAGAAAATATTTTAATATCCTTTATCTTATGAGGAATTAGTGTTCAAGACAGATAAGTGAGAACTAAACCATTTTGGGGAATAAAAGAAATGAAAACAAAAGAAGATACAAAAAACAGCTAACACGTTCATGAAAATATTCGGTTCATCAGTGGTATTCAGTCTAAAATTTCAGTGAAATGCCATCTCACACATTTTAGAATTGGCATTATCACAAATAAAAAAGCAAATAAATATTACCAGGGATGTGGAGAAAAGACAACTTGCATACCGTTGGTGCAAGCATATTACAAAGTAGTTATAGGAAGCAGTAAAGGAACCAGCACACTGGTGTATAGCAAGTCATGCTTCCACCTGTGGAGTCACCATCTCTTAAGGCCACCAATTTGAGTCTGAGCAGCTCCACTGTCAGTTCAACTCCCGGGTAATAGTCTAGGAAGGCAGCAGAACAGGATACAAATCCATACACATCTACATCCATGAGGAGACCGGAAAAAGCTCCTCCACCTGCCTTCCTACTGGCCCAGCTCCAGTCATCGCAGGCAGCCCTCTGGGAGTGAATCAAAACAATGGAAAGTCTCTCTCTCTCTCCTTCTATTTCTCTAACTGCCTTCCCCCTCCCCCCCAAAAAACCAAACTAAAAATAGTATAGAATCTAGAATCCCTACGAATCTCTACTTCTGAATCTGCATCTGAAGGAGCTGAAATCAGTATGCCTGCTAGCTGTACGATCATTTAATTTTAATATTATTCATAGTAACCAAGATATAAAATCAATTCAAGTATACATCATCACATGACAGCCTGTAAAACACACACACACACACACACACATACTGTTCTGCCTCAGGTGAAAGAAAAGTTACGTACAGAATTTCCAATACTGGATAATCTCATTTATATGTGTCATCTAAAAACACAGAGAAGCAACAAATATAATTACGGTTAACAGGTGCTGAAGGTTTGGAGGGAAATGAATATGTTGTTTAGAGAATAAAAAGTGTCATTTTACGTCGTAAGATGAGTAATTATTGAAATGTATTACACAGTATGGTGAGTATATGTAATAATATGACATTGTATATTTGGTAACTGCCAGAAGAGTAGATTTTAAATGTCCTCATTAAAATTATAAGATATAATTATATGAGGTGATAAATGAGTATGTTAATTAGCTTGATTTAAGCATTCTATAATATATACATAGATCAAAATATGCTGGTGTAGTCTATAAATACACAATTTTAATTTGCCAGTTGAAATAAGTTAAAGACATAAACAAATTATGCATGCCAGTTGGTAGCAACTTTATCCACAAGAGCCCTAAATTGTCGATGACAAGGGAGGATAAAGATAAATTTTCTAGGTGCGTACAATGGAATCCTATAAACAATTTAAAGTAACGAACTATAGCTTTATGAGCGGACATTGATAAACTTTAAAAATTGTGCAGGACTAATTGAAAAAACAGATTCTGCATGATTTAATTTCAATGAAGTTCCAGGGGAAACCAAAGTTACACATGATTAAATAAAATAGAGGAGTGGTTACTTGTTAGGATTACTAGCGGAAGCAAGTCAGAAATTTTTCCCCTTAACATAAATATGCTGTGCTCAACATGATTATTACTATAGTGCACACATTTTTAAATTTGCTACAACATACCCATATCATCTATGATTGTCACCTTACAAATTTTATTTTCATAAAAATTTTAAATTAATAAATACCAACAAATAGTAAAGACAATATGGTACGTAGCTAAAATTTACATGTTATTTGAATATAAAATTGTATATATGAACCTAATAAGAAAAAATGAAATAATAATACACAAAGCTAGGACTGATAAAGATTAAACAGTATGCAGAATATAAATAAGCACCAAATATTGTGGAAGTCATACATGTTATTAAAAGTTTTGAAAAAAACATGGATGAATTTATTAATATCACACAAAATTGTCTTTATGACAAATTGAGGACATATGTGCTATTATTTAATAGGCATACTTCAGTAGATGTAATATTCATCAGTGTCCATGTACCAGCAAAAACACAATCCATACATATTTATATGTACATATTTGTATATGTATATTTAAATTTCCACATGAGAGAAACTGTAATATTTCTATACTTGTTTTTCTATTATTGGGTAATATATCTATTCTAATTTCAGAAAATCACATCTATCTAGCTATCTATATGTAGGCATGTGCACACAGTATATATATATCATTTAAATATATCTAAACACTCATTTGTTCATAGCAAACACGTTGCATTTCTATTTATAATGTTTACATAGCAAAATACTGTAGAATGATGTTAAAAGCATTTAAATATATGTGTTCATTGAACTAGCCATTGGTCTTTTGTGATTATTTGAAATATTTTAACATAAAATTAATTAATAAATAAATACGAATGACTTTAAAAAGTTTAACAATCAAAATACAAATAACAAGTGTAAGAGCCATTGCATGGTGTACTAGATGCATTATATACAGTGAATTAAATTTTTACTCTAATAAATTTAGATTTATGTTGTAATCTCCAATTTCCAGTTTTATGAGAGAAGCTGAATTGAAGTACAGTGAAGCAACATTTCAAACATTACAAACTAGTAAAGGGTGTAGTTGGTGTTTGAACTCAGGTAGCCTGGCTCCAGTGTGCATTTTGTAACCTCATGAATGTAACAACTATGTGAGAAAGCTCCATATAATATTATGCCATATATTAGAAAGTTAGTAAAATTAACTTTTTTTCCAGAAATAAGAAAGCACTAGCAAAACTGAAGAAGTAGAAAGCATAATAGACTGGTGACTGCAGAAAAAGCCTTAAGAAGTTAAACTACAGATATCATTGGTGATTTAGCTCCATAGTTTTATTACTGTTGTCATGACTACACTACACATGATATGTTTTCTCCAGAACAGATTCACTGACCTCTGGCACGGTGTCTGACATGTAAGGATTGTCTGTGGAATGACTGTACTTGCTGCGGTTTGGATGCGGATAGTCTACTAAGGTTTATGTGTTGAGAACTTGGTCCTTAGGGTGACAATGTTAGATGGTGGGGCAGTTTGGCCAACGTAGTCTAGAATGAGGTCTTTAGGCTAATTGAACACTTGTCCTCAGAAAGGAGTATAGGTCATGAGTCTCTCAGGTTGTGGTTTACTATTTTCGAAAGTCATCTTTCCCTCACACACACACACATTCTTACCATCAAGTAATACAGCAAAACTAGTCCTCATTAGACCTGAGCTGATGTTAATGCCAGGCCCTTAGACCTCCAACAGTATGAGGTAAATAATCCTTTTTGTGTATAAAGTCCACCTGCCTCTGCTATTTCATTTTAGTAATGCAAAATTGACTATGTACCAGTAAGTAGGTATATAGATGCATAGGGATTGAGTGGATATATTATGATTTGATTTTGTTTTAAATTGCATGTATATAGACATGATAATTATATTTCTTCACTCAAGACAACTGCTGAAGTCCGAAATAATTCTCTTGGTCACCATGCTAGTATTTAATAAATGTTTCAAAATGTGTATAATAAAAATAATTTACCAAAAACTGTTATATGATTGGCACATGCCAAAAAGACTTGTAAGGCTGTCTATAATATTAAATGGGAGTTACAATTTTCCCAAGTTTGCATGAGAAAACATAATGCTAAAATTCATGTAGAATAAAAAGCAAACAGTAGTAAAAGCAATCATGTGGAAAAATAACTAGCCGGAGACATTACGATAAATGATTTCAATGCATACTGCAAAAATATAGTAATTAAATCACCAACAAACTGGCATAACAATTGATACATTAATTAATAGGAGATGGTAGAGTTCCCATAACAAATCCATTGCCTTCCTATTTTTATTCAGATGCCAAGAACATACCTTGAAGAAAGTATAAGCTTTCCATTAAATAATTTTTGCAGAACTACATTATATATGTAGAAGAAAATGAATTCCCCATCTCTTATCATATACAAAAATTACCTCAGCATGAAACTGAAATTATTAGATTAAAACTCTTGAGAATCACTTCAAGACAGTGGTGTAAGTGATGACTTCTTGCACAAAACTCTTAAGTCACAGGTGGCAATAATGGAAGTAGATAAATAAGATTCTAATAAACTGAATGTCCTGTCCTTTGTGCTCTTCAGGTTAGTCTTGGAGACCCATTGCACTGTCCAGTGCTGAAGGATGACTGTAACTGCTGGGTGCTATTTTGAAGAAGCAACTATGAATCAAACTCTAGTTTTGAGTAAGGAAGGTGACATAGAAGTCAGGGCAAAAACATAACTATAGAGAATGCTTGTAATAAAGATGAGAAATTATGTGCTCAAGCAATATGCTTCTTCAAATTGTTGCTTCCTTTGGACTTCAAACTTCTTCCAACTATTCTGTATACCATTTCAGGAATTTCTTTTGGAAATTAATTATATTCCATTGAAATGATCTCTGTGTCAAGCTCATGTCATTATTTACTGAGAATTAGATTATTTTAGCAATCAAAATACTTGGAGGACATTTTCAATAAACAAAATTATCATTTAAGTTGTTAATACTTTAGGACCCCAAATAATGTGGAGCCATAAAGTAGTAGAAATAAACTCCTTAGATGGCTAGAAAATTTGCCATGATGGAATATTTTAATGAAACTGTTCAAAAAGATTGTGGGGAAAAGCAGTATAAATAACATAGATACAAAGCTTTCTATAGGGCTTACTTACAAGAAGACAATGCCCATTCATCCAGACTCATTCTAATAGGCTTGCTAAACAATGCGGCATATTCCTTTATAGTAAAAATGTATTTCACCCTGTTGGCTTTTTTAAAGTAGGCATTTGGGGAGACATCAGAAAAGTCAATACACTTGAATTCATAACCGAGATTTTAGGCATAATCTATGTTGTTTATGGATATAGTGCTGGCGGATTTTAAGCAGTGGAGTGGTTTACTCCATGTTACTGTTTTGGTCTAGTCTGAATGGTTAGAGGGAACAGGAATGAATCTGGGACATGCAGCTGGTGTTGTTACCCATGTGACAGCTGATGGCAGTGGCTATGGGTATAGAGAAAAGTGAACAAAACTAAGATATAATCAGGAAAAAAAAGCAATACAGACAAATGTTTTTATAATCGTAAATCAGGTCTCTCCATATCAGGCTAGCATTAAACGATAATTTAGACATTATATTAGCTGGCTTGTCAAAAGGGTAAACGTAAGAGATGTGTTGGGCTGAATATGTGTATTTTATGTGATTGATCATTTTACAAAGTGTTAAGCAATAGATAATAAGGCCCAGCAGCGTGGCCTAGCAGCTAAAGTCCTCGCCTTGAACACGCCAGGATCCCATATGGGTGCCAGTTCTAATCCCGGCAGCTCCACTTCCCATCCAGCTCCCTGCTTGTGGCCTGGGAAAGCAGTCAAGGACAAGCCCAAAGCTTTGGGACCCTGCACCTGCGTGGGAGACCCAGAAGAGGTTCCTGGTTCCCGGCTCCGGATAGGCTCAGCACCGGTCGTTGCGGTCACTTGGGGAGTGAATCATCGGACGGAAGATCTTCCTCTTTGTCTCTCCTCTCCGTATATCTGACTTTGTAATAAAAATAAATAAATATTTAAAAAGTAGATAATTAAAGCAGCATTTCATAAAGCAAAACAATATTAATCAGGGTAATAATTTGGAGTGTTACCATAGTCAAATTCAAAATGAGCTTTACCTATTATTTGAGTAAGTGAA
Source organism: Ochotona princeps (assembly GCF_030435755.1). Classification (NCBI taxonomy): domain Eukaryota; kingdom Metazoa; phylum Chordata; class Mammalia; order Lagomorpha; family Ochotonidae; genus Ochotona; species Ochotona princeps. Next base: position 99,189,035 of record NC_080865.1, read on the forward strand.
TCACTTCATTACAAGTTCTGGTGTGCCAGAGTTAACTGTCTAATGGGAGTTTCTTCTTTAAACGAAAATAAACTTAATTAACTTTCATGTGAATTCTTCTTTAGCATTGGTTGTTACTGTAGAATTTCTTTTTTAAAGAGCAACACTCTGGCACTGATTTCTCATTATGAGAAACTGATCTGTTTTTCATTATTTCTGGCTACAAATGCTAATGTTATCTTGTGGAACTTTGCCCTCAAAATGAGTGCATTAATTGGAGCAAACAGATACTCAGGGTAACCTGTCATCTGCACTGGAACCAATTTGGAGTCCTACCAAAGCTGGTTTGACTCTCCACTATTCAGATTCAGACATTTCTTGCTTTGTCCACACTATATCATAATCATAATATTTCCAGTTTCTGAAGCCTCAATTCAACCAACTTGAGCTGCTGATGGGAAAGATATTCTTAGAAATTCAATATGAGGCAAGATTGGTTCATTTTGAGACAACATGAGTTAAACAGGTAGAAAGGTGCGTTAACCACAGAACTAGTTGTGACACTTGAATTGAGTGTTGTATACACACTATAACTCGGTGGAGAGGGAGTATAAGATAGTGCAATCATTAAAATCATAATAAAGCAACTGACTGTTGCTGCAGTGTGGATATTCATTTTGTTAACAATACTACCAAAAATAACCAAGAAAGAATCACTGCATAGTTAAGAAAACACTGTGGTTTAAGCCCACAATTGTGTTTTGAAAGTCCAATCACATTTCTGTCTGCTATGTTTAATTGAATAGTTGCCACATGATGGAACTATTTTTAGTGAAATAAGATCAGGGATGATGTAAAATTTCCACTGTGATGCAGGTACCAGAGTGAATTTCTTTTATCTAGACCGTTTCTAAAGGAATCTGAGAAAGACAGTAATAGAACAGTCAGTGATGGTACTAATTAAAATAATATACATGAACAACATCTTTACAACACTCAGGAAGCTGAGCATTGGATTCTGGTATGACAAATACTTTTGTTTTGAACCACTGAGAGTTAGCTTTATGGTGTTTGGAGGTTTTTTTTTAGAGATTTATTTTGTTTTTATTGGAAAGGCATATCAGATTTATGGAGAGAAGCAGACACAATGAAAAAGATCTCTGTCTGCTGGCTCACTGTGCAAGTGGCTGCAACAGCCGGTGCTGATGTAATCTGAAGCCAAGAACCAGGAGCTGCTTCTGGCTCTCCCACACAGGTTCAGAGTTCCAATTCTTCAGACCATCCTTCATGGCTTTCCCAGGTTACCAACAGGAAGCTGGGTGGGAATTGGAGCAGCCAGGGCACAAACTGGTGCCTGTGTGAGATCCTGGCTCAGTCTGTCCTTGTTAAAGCACTTCCTTTAAACAATAATAACAATAACAGCAACCACTCTTGGGTGGCCACACAATATGCATTCAGCATTGTACTCTTCACAAATACAAGTAAATACTACAACTACAATACAATAAACTATAAATACAGAGAAGAAAACCGAATGACCAAAGTTCATGCAGTTAGTAAGCAAACTGTAGTCCACCAGTCAGTATTTAAATGTGTTTTATCCACTATACATAGCTACTCTTGAAGGTTCATATTTGAGCTCATTGGTTCAATATTTCACATGCAAAATTTCACTATTGGAACTAATCTCAAAATAGCTTTATTTAGATACAGTTTACATATCATTCACCCGTTTAAGGTATACAATCCAGTGGATGTTTGTTTGGTGACAGTTATGTGACCATCACGACAACCAATTTCAGAACACTTTCATCATCCAAAAATAAACTTTTTAAGCATTAAAAGTTGTATTCTTTCCCCTCTTCCTGTTCAGCAAAGATATCTTCTCACATCCGTGTGCCCTCTCTGGCCCCCTGCAATCATTCTAATGCTTTCTACCTTCATGTATTAGTCTAGTGAAACTTCAAATAGTCTTCAAGATATAGCTATAATTATATATCATTTTAAAAATATAGTGCTAAGAATTTCATCTTTATTCTTTAAGATTTATTTATTTTTATTGAAAAGTCAGATACACAGAGAGGAGGAGAGACAGAGAGGAAGATCTTCCATCTGATGATTCACTCCCCAAGTGGCTGTAACAGTCAGAACTGAGCCAATCCGAAGCTGTGAGTCAGGCGCTTCTGCCAAGTCTCCCCACGGGTGCAGGGTCATTCTCAACTGCTTTCCTAGGCCACAAGCAGAGAGCTGGATTGAACAAAGGGCTGCCGGGACACGAACTGGCGCTCATTTGGGACCCCAGGCTACCTTGCTGGGCAAGGACTTTAAAGCAAGGACTTTAAAGCAAGGACTTTAGCCCCTAGGCTACCGTGCAGGGCCCTTATGTCTATTATTTAAGTCTTTAATAAAGTGTCTGAAACAATCTAGAAAAAAAATGGACTACATTAAAAAAAGGGGGAAAAAGCAGTGAATGAAATAGACAATAGCACCAAGTTTCAATAGCGATACTACTGCGATCATATCCAGAACACACGATCAAGAACAGAAGTTTGATTCTTCTCTCAGCCGTTTTCATCTTTTAAATTTAATAACCAAAAGCTACTGTTTCGCACAGATTGGAAGGCAGGGCAAGATGATGGGACTACTGCAAAGCCATTTGAAAGGCATATGAAACCGGAAGCAGTATTGTGGTGTAATCGCATTGCTGAACTACTTGCAGCACTGAGATTTAAAAAGTTACAAAACAAAGTTGACTTGTTTTAGAAATAGCCAATCTTAAATTAGATAATATTTAGTAGTCTTGGCAATGATTACAAATAAGCAATGTTTAAAAATGCTCTTGTGTGAAGAAAGCTCAGATTTTTTTCAAGTAAGTATGTGTAATTAGAATTCTACCTGATCCTATAAGATGGTATAACACTAAGGGATTTTTAAAGCACTGTACATGAATGTAAGTGAATACCTTGTGCCTGTTGTGTGGCTTCCTCACTGTGGGTTAAAAGTCATTTACCATAAAATAGCTGCAAATGGATATCGAGTATTCGCACCATCATTGGACTGTGTGTATTCTCCCATGGGGGTTTCTTGAGAGTATAGTACTCAGTTGTATTAATTCGTTTGCTTTTACAACGTCCAATTATTTTGATTTATACTTTCTCTATGCTGTTATATATCTTTTTAATGCTTATCTGCAGATTATCCTTAAAATAAATAAAGTGTTGGGAAAAATACCCTTGAAACATCAGGCTAGAAATAGTCCTTTCCAATTAATGGAGCTAAGATAATATTAAAAGTTTCCTTGTAGAGGTGTCTACATATAATTCATGCTGAGTGTTCACAGCCTGGTATAAGAAGAAAAATGATCTGTACTAGGTTTCAAACATCTTTGTTCCAGAATTGGTTTTGCCTTATACTAGCAAGAAAATGTGGGTAGAATACTTCAAGTATTATTCTTTCTTGCTTCACATATTTACTCTTCAGCTTAAATGCTCACTCTGTTTTTTAAACTGAGTACTCACAAGTTTGTTAACTTGGAGGATTTTAGAACTTACTAAAAGCTGATTCTTCTGTTTTTGCTTCTCAAACTGTACTTTTAATTAATTGGAAAGAAAATGAATGATTTTAAAAATTTCAAATGGAAGAATCTGACCTGCCCAATTTATATGATGAATACACTATAAGTGTTTAATAAGAAGTCATATGTGAAACTCTTTTGTGAATTCTGAGTTGTCCCAGGAGAATTTCCCCAGAGATTTCTGTTAGTCTGCTTGGGTTGCACTAACATAATACCATACGAAAGGCCACTTATAAATTAGAAAACTGTATTTTCCACATTACTGAAGGTTGGGAAGCATTAGATCCAAGTGTCGGAACACTTCCTACCTAGTGAGGGTCCTTTCCTGATTCATAGATGCCAGTGTTTCTACTGTGTCCCATGACACAATCATTTTCCAAAGACTGCACTTCCTGATTCTATCAGATTGGAGGTTCAGATTTCAACATTCAAATTTTGAGAAGACTTTGAGTCTATAGTAAGCACTTCACAAAAATATTTGCCTAAAGTTTGGTGCGGGATAGCCCAGTGGCTAAATCCTCACCTTGCAAGCACCATCATCCCATACAAGCAGCAGGTTCTAATCCCAGTTGCTATAATTCCCATCCAGTTTCTTGCTCATGGCCTGCAAAATCAGTAGCAGATAGCCTGAAGCCTTGGAATCCTGTACCTACTTGGGAGACCCAGAACAAGCTCTTGGTTCCTGGTTTAGAATCAGTTCAGCTCCAGCTGTTGCGGCCATTTGGGGAGTGAACCAGTGGCTGGAAGATGATTTTCTCTTTATCTCCTTCCCTCCATAAATCTAATCTGCCTTTCTGATAAAAAAAAAAAATAAATCAGAAGAAAAGGAAAAAAAATGGGAGGATGAAAAAACAAGACAAGGTGATAAAGGAGGGCCTGCATGTTGGCTCAGCATTTCAAACTGTGAACTGCGATGCCAGCATATTATATGGTTACCAGTTAGAATCATGGCTGCTCCACTGCTAACTTGGCTTTCTATTAATGCTCTTAGAAAAGCAGCTGAGAGGGCCCGGCAGTGTGGCCTAGTGGCTAAAGAAAAGCAGCTGAGAAACGATAGAGTAGTACAGTCCCTGCTCCTCCTATAAGAGAACTGAAGGAGTTCCAGGTTCTTGGCTTCAGCCTGGCCCAGATCTGTCCATTACGTTTAGCTAGGCCATGAACCAGCTGATGGAAAAATTCTCTTTCTGTCTTTCAGTCCATCTTTGTGACTATAAAATAAACAGAATCAATACATCTTTCTACAAAAAAAAAATCACATTAAGAAATAAAAATGGAAGCTGTTGAGAGGTACTCATGTTGCGGTCTGGAAGAATGCTGAAGCAAACATGAGGCTGTGAATCCACCAGTGATGGCCTGGAAGCTGGAGGCCATGAGCTGTGGGAGTCAGTGGATGGAGGATGGAATGCAGCAAAAGACTGCATAGGCTCTGGTTCCATTCCATCATCAAAGATACATGGAATTTATCCTCACTGTGAAACAGTAACTTGAATTCCTTTGTATGTCAAGGATTTTTCAGCTTCAAGGAACCTTAACAGAATCTATCCCAAAAAAGATAAAGGTAAAAAAATAATTGATTATAAGGACACAAGGGTATCACATAAACATGGCTGCTGGAAATAAAACTAAATTCACAGAAAATAGAACATGATCAAGTTAGCGTCTTCCTTTTTTCTCCCCTCTCTGACCTCCCCAAGCCCTTCTGTCTCGTTGACGCCATCTTCTTATTTCCATGTGCCCCTAAAGACCCCCCCGGCCCCCCCCCCCCCGCGGGCTTTCAGTCTTCCCATCAGCTGTTTTTATTTACCCTGAGGCACAAGAAGCCTAGTTTATGTTTTTCTCTACATGTCAGTCTTGTTCTTTTCTCTCTACAGACTGTTTAGGTGTGAGTCATCACAAGACTGCTGCCAGATCTACAGGGTTTTCTTTAGTAGTTAGTAGTCTAGAGTATGGAATCATGATGCCCAGTTTGAAATATTGAGTATGTTGTTGCTCTCTTGCATGTGTGGCCAAGACAAGTCATGAAATCTACTTTATTCCTTCACTTATTTGTAAAATGTAAATGATAATAAATGCCTACTTTTTTCCTGGATCATTATGAATATTAAGTTCATTAACATATGTAAACCCACTTTAAAAGTGCTTGATCAATACAATGTGATTTTTTTTTAAAGATTTATTTTATTTTTATTACAAAGTCAGATATACCGAGAGGAGGAGAGATAGAGAGGAAGTGGAGCTGCCGGGATTAGAACCAGCGGCCATATGGGATCAAGGCGAGGACCTTAGCCACCAGGCCACGCTGCCGAGCCCAATACAATGTGATTTGAAAGCGTTTTATATCGTGATTATGCCTGTTAGGGTTCCCACAAATATTCAGCTCAGGTTCTTGAGCCAATTCAGCTCTACAAAGGAGATTATGTTCGGTCAGCTTTGACACTTAACATACCATACAACCTTGATCAGCCATTTTTCATGTTTGACGTTTAACTTACATCAAAAACATGATAAGGGAATTAATTTTGATGTATACAATGCTTTCTGCCAGTGCTACGATTTGATGATTCTAGGAAAAGCTCTTCCTTTAATTTGGCAAACTCAGAAATGTATTATATCTCATTTACTATGTTGTTACAAGGATCTTTTATAAACAATAAGAATTAAGTAGCTAAGTTCAAAGCGCAAGGGTGACTCCAGTGCACAGCAGATATAAATGCTGTCTTGAGCACCCAGTGCTGTGCGTCCTAGTCCTAGGGGTGGATATTCATTTAGTTACATTTCTGTTTAGCTTTAAAACATAAGGCATTCATTTGGCACACCAAATGCACTCTAAAATATATATGCATTTGCTGAGACACTGAACCAGTTCAGATAGCGACTGACTGGAAGAATTAAAATGGAAAGAAATTAGCAAGAGGAAGTGAAGGGAGGAATAAAGAATTAGCAATCTGCCTAGTTCTCATTAGTCTCTATTAGGAGGAAGAATCCAGCCATGTGGTGATACTATTTCACAGGCTGATGAGGTTAGTAAAGGCGAGGTGAACGTAAATAAATGTATTGTGTTTTTCACTTTGTACTGTGCTATTTGTATCTGAAAGGAAAGCCTCTTTCCTAAGGAATGTGATTGATATACATACAACATCTGAAGACATTATCAGTCTTGAAAAGAGAGAGAGGTAGTATGCCAATTACTAAACTACTTTAATGTGAAACCCCCGTCAGGAGGCTTTTCAGATTTGCTTGATCAAAATCCTTGCCTGTTAACAAAAGAAGATGTTTCACTGTCTAAAGACCACAGAGTCTCTTTCTACCCATCAAAACTCCTAGCTCCTGGGTGAAGAAACACTGCTGTTCCAGGGCTTCAGAGGATGTATGTGAGGGGCAGCATCTTTTCTGAGTGTTTTCAAAAGTATTTTATATTGGAAAGCTCGAGAAAGCTTTGAATTTTCTGTACTACTTTATTTGTGAGAAACAAAACGCTTAAATGTGCTCCTCAAGAATTCTTCATTGACTTACTCATTGATTAGTTATATCGAAATGAAACAAAACTCGAACCACATATATACAATAGTCTATTAAAAGGTCACATTTGATGGAAGCAGTAAAAATGTAGAAATCTCAAAAAATGTCAGTTTAGTTTGATGACTCTTGCATACATGCAATAAGCACCAATCACATTAAAAAATACTTCTATTGAAATCTGTGCACATAGTAACCCAACAAAATGTTTTGTGAGTATAAGACTTCCTTTTGGAGGTAATGCAAATATTTTGAAACTAGTAAATGTGTGGACCAAGGGGTTGGGCAATGCTGGAGGGAAGGGAGAGCGGACTTACAACTGCTAAGCTCACTCCCTGAAGAACTGCAACAGGACTAGCAGTAACCAAAGCTAGGAAACCATTGAAGGTGTCCCAGTTGAATAACAGAGACCCCAAACAGAGATCCCCGAAAGGAAAGTGGGAAAGAAGCCAAGCGGGAACTGAAGCCTGGGCCCTCAGAAATAGGAGGTGGGCTTGCTTCCCAAGCAGCATCTTAAACTCTGCACCAAGTGAAAATCCCTATCATTAAACTGCCTTTCTTTGGGCCCTTTGGAAAACACACCCTGTCCTTATTGGATGCTTGTCCACAAAGCATAATTTAAAATGGCATTCTTTTTTTCAAATATATAAATCCTGTCACTCCAGGATCCCCAGTGTGGAGTATGCTCCAAGAGTACTGCTCAAGTAGTTTTGATAGATCTGCAATCTATCAATCCAAAGATCATGCACTCCTTCCAAGGTCCATTGGCTGATATAGTAGTCCGCCTTACAGATTCCATTCACCCAGATATTTGCTGTCTACACTTGGCTGGGGTAGTTAATCAGTATACTATTTCCCTCCCTCTGCTATGGTACTGAATGTTTTCTGCAGGATCCAATGCACTCCCATATCATGCCGTTCACTGTTCTATCTTAGCCATTGAGGAGGCCCAGCTCTGACACATGCACGCCATGATCAGATAACAGATCCTGCAATTCTCCTCATGCTTGGAGTTTTGAGTCCAGTGGTTCAGTTTGAAAGATCCCCAAAGAAACCTCATCTGAGGTGATCCTAGAACTGACTCTTGTATATGTTTGCCAGTACGAGATCAGGCTCATCCCATCACCTACATCAACCTATGCGTACAGTGGTAGTTGCAATTGCTGGGTCAGTTCAGTCTCCAGCCCCATTTGTTACACAAACCAATGGGAGCTGCAACCCAACCTAACCCAGCCTACTACACACCCAGCTCTCACATACACCATCATGAATTTCATCCTAATTGGAGTGATCCCCAATGACCTCCACCAGGCCCATCCCCAGTCCTGGTTCCTATACTTGCCAGTATGTGCAGCAGACTGGTCAAGTGTGTCCCACACCTCATTCAACTCTCATACTCATTACTGGGCATTAGAGACTAGTTCAACCCAACTGATCCCACTATCCATCCTACACTCATGCCAGCAGGTGCCACTATCTGTCTAGCTAGGCTCACCCCCAGTCCCTGCTCTCATGCTTACCAGTGGGAGTTGCAGCTTGTCAGAGAGGTGCCTATAGTTTCCCTACTGGTCTCATTCCCAGTCCTGGATCTTGAACTCTCCTGGTGGTCTGAAATCCAGCTTGACAGGATTTACCCCAAGTTCTAGCACTTGCTAGCTGATGCTGTGGCAAAGCCCAACCAGCCTGCACCTACTCTGGCTCATGCATATATCAGTGGATATAGTTGCTCAGCCCAACCCGCCTCTTTCCTAACCTAGCTCACATGCAAACCAAGAGGTGTTGTAACCCCTTCCTGGCCTCATCTGCCCACAGTCCGACCGCATACTTTTCAGTAATCAGTGGCTCAGCAGGGGAACACGTGCTTAGCCCCTACAAGGTTTGCATCCCACCAACTCCAGTATCAAGTGTGCAAGTGGGTGCCATAACCCAGTATGGTATGGTCCGCCTTAACTTCACATAGGCCAACGTGGTCTGCGTTCAGTTCCTGCTCATGCTGATTGGTGCTTCAGCCTATCCCAACCCAGCCAGCCCCCAGTACCAGCCCTAATGATAACTGGATGATGCTGCAACCCAACCCATCCTGTTCTATACCCTTTCCAGGTTCTCATATCTGTCAGTGGGCGTTATGAACTGGCCCAGCATGCTCCCTCCTCCCTCAGACCTGACCCACACATATGCCAACAGTACTGTAACCTGGCCTGGTCTGGGCTGCTCCTATCCTTGGTTCTTGCAATGGGTCTTTGCAGTCACTGGGGAATGAACCAGGGTATGGATTCTGCTAGCCATCTGAGAGATCTGGAATTTCTGACTCCTGACTTTAGCCTGGACCAGCCTTGGCCATTGCAGTTGTTTGGGGCATGAACCAGCAAATACTAGTCTCTCTCTCTCTCTCTCTCCCTCCCTCCCTCTCTCAATGTGCACGTGGAAGGGGGAGGAAGGAAGAGGGATACATATATATATGTATATGATATATGTATATTATATATATCATATATATATGATACATATATATGATACATATGTATATATCCCTCTTCCTTCCTCCCCCTTTATTTCTTTCTCTCTTTTTGTCTAAACAATTTAAAACATAAAAAATAAGTGAAATGGTTATAAAAGTTAAAATCATAAGACTTCATAAAAATATACACTAAAAGGTATTCAAGAAAAATAACCAAGCTTGTCTAATTGATATAGGGAGTTCATGTAGACTTTCCTGAAAAAAATAATTATGCTTATTCTGATATATAAACGGCAAGTAAAAAGCAGGTATGGAAAAACTATTGGGAAAAAAGGGTTCTAGCAAGAAAAAAATAGTGTGTATCAAGGATTTGAAACAGAAAAGGTTTGCTCTTTTCATAAAAGGAAAGAAAATCAGTGTATTTCATTGCAGAGAAGAGGAAGTAGATGACCAAGAAAATATGGAGAAGTTCATGTCTTTTTAAAAAGGTAATTAAAAATGTAGCATACAGTACTTTCAGTTAACACAGTTGAGGTCCTTAAACTTCTGTGGACATGAAAGAGACATTCATTACCTGTTAACATAATGTAATCTTTTCGGGTGAATGGGTGTCTGGCTTCTTTTGCTCACCATGTTGTCACATGATTTTGGATTTTCAATGGATTGTTTTATATGATTGTATTTTTATTGTGCTATGATGCATTTATTTTTTACCTCTTATTATTGTGAATTATTATTATCATTTTATTATACAGTTCCATAAGCCCTGGGGTTTCCCTTATCCCCTCCTCAATTCCCTTCCCCCACCCACTGATTCGCCTTATATCATTACTAAAGTATAGTTCTTCATACACAGTCATATGTCCATTATTGTGGGCATGGAAAGTGGCAACGAGTCCAGCATCCTATTGTCAAGATACAGTAAACAGTTTCATTGGGAGTCCATCTTTAGTCTGGAAATAGAGATGCATACTGCATTGTATCCTCACCTCTGGATATGATAGTCTCCATTACACAGTTACTGTACATCCTCTTAAATGAAAAGCCACAATATAAAATCAACAATTGAAAGAAAAATAGAAATTTACAATGCCATGAAGTTAAATGACATGTTACTAGATATGACAGTCTCCATTACACAGCCACTATACATCCCTTTAAATGAGAAGCCACAAAACAATATCACCAACAGGAAGAAAAAAGAAATTTATAACACCATAAAGTTAAATAATATGATACTGAATGACTAATATGTCATTGGAGAAATGTAAAAGAAACTCAAGAAACTTCTTGAAGAAAATGATGCTATTGTATGATCCATGAGTCACTGAAGAATTTAACCAGAATAAAGTATTTCGAAGAGATGAGACTAACAACAACAATAACAACAACAACAACAAAACAAAATCTGTGAGATATAGTTTCCGTTAATCTTTATTGGTGAAATGTGTCTCCTGCAGGCAACAATTAGATGGGTTTTGCTTTTTTGTTTTAATCCAGTCTACTAATGTATGACATTTGATTGAGTTTATGCCATTTACGTTCAGGGTTAATATGTATGGGTGGTAATTTGGTCCTTTCATTTTAGCAATAGGTTGTTCATTGATTTAGTTTCCTGTTGTTATTTTACTGGGATATTCTTCACATTTGTCTTTGGTTTTGGTGGGTGCTATTCCTCTTCTCTATTAAGAGAACATCTTCAAGTATCCTTTGTAAGACAGGTTTGGAAGAGGCATATTCTTTTAACTTTATTTACTATGGAAGAATTTTATTTCATTTTCCAAGACAAAGGAAAGCTTTGCTGAGTACGTTATCCTGGGCCAACAGCTATTTGCTTTTAGAATCTGCTCCATTCTTTTCTGGCCTATGGAGTTTCCTGTGAGAGATCTCCTGTGAGTTTAATTGGCATTCCTTTATATGTCAGCTGATTTTTTTCACGTGCACATCTAAGGATCTTATTCTTATGTTCGATGGAAGAGAACTTAATTATCATGTGCCATGGTGAAGATCGCTTTTGATCAAGACTGTTGGGAGTTCTGTGCCCCTCCTGGATGTTGTTTCCCAATTCTTTCTCTAGATTAGGAAAATTTTCTGTTATTATTTCATTGAATATACCTTTAATTACAGTTTCTCTTTCTACACCTTCTGGGACTCCCATAACTCTCAGATTTGGCCTCTTACTAGTGTCTTTCAGTTCTTTGAATACATTTTTTTAGCTTGACCCAACTCTGCTTCCAGCTTTTCTCCTGATAAATTTTTGTTCAGGCATGTAAGCTCCAAATATGTTATTTGCTTATTATAAGAATTCACATAATAGAGACAGATTAGATGTAAAAAATCTATGATAATATTCAATTTGATCAAAGTGTGGGCAAATGATGTCCTTGTGTATAGTTAATTGTACTGTTAGGCAGCACACCACACTGTAGGCTCATTGGCTCATTGGCCAATCAACATTTTAGAGAGCTGAAAAAAACTTACCACTCTTAAATTATTAGAGAATATCTTCCATATACAAAATTTTAAAAGTCATCATCAGAATATCTCTCACATATATGCGAAAATGAAAACTCCATTTTAGAAAGATTTCTTTAAAAATGGAAATAGACTGAGTTTCCATTAACATGGAGATAGATGAAAAAAATTGTGCCTATTCCTACAATAGAGTGAAGTTGCACAAATAAATTAAATGCAATATATTTCAAACGGATAATCTCATAAACATATTAGTTTTGACTCATCCTGAAGAAGAACTTATAAAGCATGTTCTGATACAAAATTTCTGTTAAAAATTTTTTTTTATTTTTATTGGAAAGTCAGATACACAGAGAAGAGAAACAGGAATATCTTCCATCCACTGATTCACTCCCCAAACAGCCATAATAGCCAGAGCTGTGGTGATTTGAAGCCAAGAGCCCAGAGCCTCTTCTGACTTATTCATGTGGGTGCAGGGTCCCAAGGCTTTGGGCCATCCTCAACTGCTTTCCCAGGTCACAGGCAAGGAACTGGATAGGAAGAGGAGCGCTTGGGATTAGTACCAGCACCCATATGGGACCCCGGCAAGTACAAAGTGAGGACTTAGCCTGTAGATTATCATGCTGGGTCCACAGAAGTATTTTTAAAGCAAAAAGAAAAGTATTCTATCTTTTCTAAGACTGTGTAAAAATTAAGAATCTATCAGATGGTTAAAAATCAAACTAGTGCATAACTTCATGAACTAGAAGTGAAAGAACTTTAGAATTAGGATAAATGTTAAATGTGATACTAATTGTATTTAGATCATATTAACGGAAAATAACATAATCATTTTATTCCTTACTTGACTGCAACCTATACAAACACACTACACACACACACATACATCTAAGGTCACAATACTCAGAATATTATCATCTGGACTCTAAATACAGGATCAATTACTTGTTCATGTACATCATTGTATTTTGTGTGCTATTGTTCTGCTTCATTTCTAGGAGGAAGAGGAGATACTGATGATTAACATTAGCGAAACTGTTCTTTTTTTAATGACATTGTCTTTTTTTGGGGCAAATTCCACTATCTAAGCATTTATTGAACTTTAAATTTTGTTTCTCTGATTTAAAAATCACCTTATAAACTGATCTGTTTTTTTCTCCTAAAGTTAAATTTGAAAGTTTTTTTTTTCCCCCAAAAAATGTGATGGATTACTTTTTATGAACTAGATTATCTGACTTTCCTGGCAGCTTGCTTCAAGGAAATCCACATGTTCAATATGCTTTTCTTTTTTAACCTAGGAGATTCGACACAAAGGTTAATTCTCTGTGTAGGACACCATGTGCCTGGTTCATGTCCCAGTTACTCTGCTTTCAATCCAGCTCCCTTCTCATGAGCACCTTTGGGGAAAGTAGTGGTTACGGGCTCCTGTATTTGGTCTGATCACACACTTGGGAGTGCTGATAGAGTTGCAGGCTACTGGCTTCAAATTGACCCAGCCCTGCCAGTTGTAGTCATTGGGGGAGTGAAATAGCAAATCAAAGATTTTTCATACTCTCTGTATGTTCTTTCTCTCTGCTCATCTAAGTTACAAGCCAAAAAGAAAATAGATATTTATTTTAGAATTGATTTAAAAATGTCACTCATTCACATATACTAGCACCCTCACACATGAAATTCTTTCTGTCGATGAAGTTATATTTCAAGCAGTGCTATCAGTTGCTAAAGAAAAGAGAGTCCATACGATCAGTTGAGGATTTAGAAATATTCTGCTTTGTTTGTTGTGATGAAAGAAATGGGAACATATCTGTTCAATAGCTGCAAGAAAAACAAAATGTTTATGTTAATTTTTTACTTTGCAAGATGCAGACATACAAGAATATCATTCACAACTGTGATTATGAATAAGCATTGACTTTGTAGGTAAAAAGCAAAAAAAAAAAAAAATGCTGCCAAAAAGTAATTGCATTTAGTATGAATCATCTTGGCATTTTAATTCATCATTAATCACAGATGAAGTGGATATGTCATTTCAAACATCATTGGCAGATTTTATTGACTTATTGCTTGCTCAAAGTGCAAATTACAAAAATTTCACTGAAAAAGTAGGAAAAGTTAAAAAAAAAAAAAACAGTAATTCCAAATGCTAAGATTTGAACTTAATTCCCGTAGAGTCAAATAATTTATTAAAAAAACAACCCATCCTGTTTCTTTTGAAGTAAATGCTGCTGTCCTTATTATCTTTACAAGAAACTGGGCATGGCATTGCTCAGCTGGCTCTCCTGATGTAACGTGCAAGGCTTGCAAAGCGTGAGTCTATTACTGCTCTGCTAATTATATCTACGACACCATAGATTATCTATAATATAATGAGAGGATAAATACTCGCTTAGCATGCTATAGTTTGGTAAAAAAAAAAAAAAACATTTCACTAAACATATTACACTTAAAGGACCACACTATTGTAGCAATGTGGGGAAAATCTGTGAGGCAGTAGTTTGAGGTGGGGGAGATCCCAGTCTGTACAAAATTGTACCACAAAATTCAAAAATTCAAAATAAAAGTTTAACAAAAAGTAAATAACAACTAACGTATTACAGCGTGTGTGTAGTTCATCGGAACTATTTTATGCAAATTACTAATATTCAATTAATAAAACACCGATGTTCAACAATAGATTTTCTGCATTTAATACAATTAATCAAATTTCCTTGTAAATGTTACTTACTTTGGGAGAGTTTGTCATTTTTCCAATATTGCTATGACTTTTATGATTGCTATAATATGTAAAAGTGATTTTACAAAATACAGTATTTCTTAATCTTTGATTAAATGACATATTTCATTAAATGATTGACCTTTAAAAGGTCTGCTAGTATGCTGCCATTTTCAATAATTCTCGCTTAACCCAATTCTAGTTATTTGTAAAATGTTAAACACTTAGAATTAAAGGCAAAATTTGTGGATTTTGAGATTTAATATCATAAATTGAGGTCAGCAGGGGAGATATTATAACCTAAAATGTGATGTAGTTTTTCATGTACTCTTATCTTAAACAGCCAGATAATGTTTTTGAATGTCAAATGTAATAGTGAGATATGTTTCAGAAAAAAACCTAACTGTTGTCAGATACTGCACCAGTATTATGAAGGTTACATTTTTACAGAGCAGTATCAGTCATCTTAAGATCAGTAAATGGAGATTAAATCATGCATTTTTATGTGAATGAGGTAAAGTTAAAATTTTTGTAGAATGCACAGGTCAGTCTTGTATTACTAAGAAATATTTCATATCAACTTGTTTTAGTTCCTTAATTCCACATTATTTGGAAAAATTATCATGTAAAATACATGTACTGGATAGTTGGCATTCTGCTGCTTTTGTATACAGATTATATTTCAAAAATGAAGCTTAATATTTTGATGGGCTTTATTGTAAAAGGATTTTCCGTTACTTCTTTTCTGGTTAATTCATATTCAAAGTAAATATAATTCTTCCTTGTTTCAAAATAATCATTATTGGAAAGAATTTCAGATAGTAATTGGCTAAAGAATTGATGGATTTTGAATTGTGGTTTGCCAAAGATTTCCAAAATTAATTAGTTTCATTCATGAGTGAACAGCGTGGTTTCCACAGACACACACATACAATACAGGGACGAACAAAATAGCAAATCATTCAATGTGATGGTATGAGTGTTATTGTTTCTTTGTGCTAAACAAGAAATTGAATGCTAATTCTTCATTTGCATGAAGACAGGAAAATAAACTGAATGATAGTAGGTTCAGCTGAACTTTAAGCTGCTTGAAAATGATTTGGGACATGTCGTTAATGCATAAATTTACAACATTTCCAGGAAGAAATTATGCACCTTTGAATCAAGGATTTTTGTCAAGACAGGAAATAGATTTAATTATACCAGTTACCACATGTTAGAACAAGTTATCAGAAAAAAAGTTGTACACACAAATGCATATTTTATTTATAAAACTGAAGAGTGGACAGAGTAAAAGGAGTGCAGGACCACTGAATAGATCCAGTAGATCGCCTAAGTGAGCAACAATTTCACTGTGAATGACAACGCGGGCAAACTGTGCAACAATGTGATTATTAAGAAGGTAGGAAAAAATTCAAAATCTTTCCTTAACTATCACTCACATCCTCTTTTCCTTCTGAAATACAGACAATATATGTGCTATCTCTGCTTTAACGATGCTCTAGCCTTATAACCTGAGCCTTGCCTAACGGACAATACAATATAAACTGACAACACAAAAGACAAAGTATTCATACATTCTTTTGTAAAATGCAGAAATGTAGACATTCCAGACCTATGATTACAGTGTTAATGGACCACAAATTTAAGAACAGAATGCAAAACGTGACATACAAACATTAGATTAGTAACAATAAGAACTGGTTCAATAAGAATTTAATGTTAGTAAGCCTGGCTTACTAAACTGGTTCGTTGAACAAAAAGTTGTGTGCATGTGTGTGTGCACATGTGCTCACACACCCAAGTGTATATGTAATGCTTTCTCTGGTGTGGAGAACAAATGCAAATACACTTCTTCATATACTTAATACAAGAAGTTCAAATAAGCTATACAACAGTAGACTCAAGTGGATTTTTAAATGTGTAACAAAGCGGTTCGACACTGATTTACCCATTCATTCAATTGGTATTCATAGTGAGTCTATTATAGGAAACACTGAAGTCCGGAAGTGAATCAATGTATGGTTTCAAGTAGTATAATTTTCTGTACTCATATCGATGTGTACAGGGTATATGTGTGTGTGTGTGTGTGCACGTATGTATGTGTGTATGTTGGTGGTAGCAGCAACCATAGTGATGTGTAAGGACTCTAGAGTCAGAAAAACTAAGTTATATTGGTAGGTCAATCATTTAGTAACTGTGCAACTTTAAGCATGTTTCTCAACTCTATGATATAGCAGTTTGCACATAAATAACAAATGACAATAGAACCAGATCATAATGTTTTGTGTAGATTTTGTAGGCTGGCAGAGCCTACTAGTTGCCCATTACAGCACAGCCTTCACTCTTAAAAACACATGTTTTATTCAGCTGCCTACTCAGGCACAGCCACGTGACTAAGTTGTTTATCTACATTACAGACAAGTAACAGAAAACAAATGCAAGTGATATATGAAATTTCTGAGTCTGTACTAAGTAAAATTCCTCCATATATTTCCCCTCTCTAGACGATTGCATTGTTTTAACCGTGGGAAGCTTGGGAGCCACTTAATGTTGCTAAAAGGTACAATGTTTGGAAATTCAGGCTTTTAATGACTGTGTGTGTGTGTGTGTGTGTGTGTGTGTGTGTGCTATGCACATTTGTAAGACCATCTAATGAAGACAAGCATATAAAGTGTTTTTTCAACTAAGTGTGCTGTATTTTAAGATTTTTATTTATTTGTTTGAAACAACAGGAGAGAGAGTTCCTCCACAACCGGGAAACTCCCCAAATGCCCATGTAGGCAGAACTTAGGCAGACAGAGCCTGAGAGCCTGGAACTGTGTCCAGGTCTCCCACACGGAGGAGATGAATCCAAGCAGTGCAGTCACCAGGTGTTGCCCCCAAATGCATTAGCTGTACGCTGCATCACAAAAAGTGCTAAGGCTCTTGTGCAGACATTCTAACATGGGAAGCGGGCACCCCAACAGCAGCTTAGTTGGCTGCACCAAAACATCTGCCTCTGTAACATGTTTTATAATGAAACCCTGGAAACATGAACAAGGATGAAGTTAACTGTAAGGCCTGGAAAATAGGAGACAATGTGGGGAAAAGCAAGAGAAAATTCGTAGAAGTGAACTTCAGGTTAAGTCTGAAGTACACTTAGAAATTGGCCAGATATGAAGGGGGAAGAAATCACAACTTTGATAGAATGAAAAACATTCTTGAAGTGACAGAGCCACAAAAGAACACAACATATTCTGAGAACTTCTCATATTTTCAGTCCAATTGATGAAACAGAAATCAAGCAATGGGAAGTCATAGAGTTGGAGACAAGCACACATGTCAGATCAGAGAATGCTTCTTAGGCAAGAATTAGAATGTCTGTTGTCCTGCCTTCCAGGGGAGATTAAGGTTCGTTTGGGTGGGCCCTCATCTTGTTCAGGGACTTTTATCATTGACAAGATGAGACAGCAAAATCCTGATGAACAAATTTACCAGAGGTTGAAAAACTAATGCACTGATGACAGAAGGGGGATCAAAAATAATCTTTTTCTTAAAAGATTTATTTAATTTTATTGCGAAGTCAGATATACAGAGAGGAGGAGAGACAGAGAGGAAGATCTTCCGTCCGATGATTCACTCCCCAAGTGAGCCGCAACAGCCAGTGCTGTGCCAATCTGAAGTCAGGAGCCAGGAACTTCTTTTTGGGTCTCCCATGCAGGTGCAGGGTCCCAAGGCTTTGGGCCGTCCTGGACTGCTTTCCCAGGCCACAAGCAGGGAGCTGGATGGGAAGTGGAGCTGCCGGGATTAGAACCTGTGCCCATATGGGATCCCGGGGCGTTCAAGGCGAGGACCTTAGCCATTACGCTATCGCTCTGGGCCCTCCTTCTTATTTTTCAACCAGATTCTGTGCAATCTTAGGAAAGCACAACAATTCGCTGTGAGATAAAAGATATAAGTAATGTTTTTTTTTTCTAAACAGTATGTTTTTCTTGTTGCACCAATTAAATCATTGCTTTCTGTCAAAACAGACATAGATGCAACAGGAAATAAAATGCGATCTCTGAAGTTTTACAATGAAGAGGCTTTGAAGGGTTTGGTCTGTAATAGGCTGAAGTGGCAAATGAGTCCAGATCATCCTCTTCAACAGTATACAGATTCTTCTGTCCCTTTAGGAAGCCTCAAGGAAAATTTTAAGAAGCCCTGCATCAAGATGCTGTCAACTTGCTATGGAAAGGCACTGCTATTGCTTGAAGAAGTGATTTTTATATGCAACTGATCATTCATCCAATAGAAACTGCTTCTAAAATTCCTGTGTATTTCAAGCAGTTACTTCATTCACAGCTAATTAATCCATCAGAGAGAGCCTGAAGCGGTAATTACGTTCACTCCTCTCCAGTCAACCTGGGCCACATTTAAACCCCTGACGCTGAGACAAGACTCTAACCTCAAACCTCTGAAATGTCTTTTCTGATGTTTTCTTGTATGTTCAGAATAATGAGAACCAATTAATGAAGAATATTCCTTTATTTTTAATCTAGCACTAGAAAACACAAATTGGGTTAAGTTGCTGAAGGGGTTGAGTTTAATTGTGTTGAATATTCTTTTACTTTAATTCTTGCAATATACAAATTTCACACTTCTAAAGTACATATATTGTATTAGTTCCTGAGGTCTCCCTTCTAAAACACATTTTGCAATGACCAATTTAACATGAATGTTTTCAGGCCGATGATATTCTAATGTTGTGACCCAAAACAGCTATGGCAAGTTTCAAAACTTTTCTTATTACTGTGCTTTGCTTAAGATGCATCTCCCTAAAATTTAAAAATATCTTTTAAAAGACAATGCAAGTACTATAATCATACAATAAACACCAGATATCACGTACACAGTGAAGGCTATTCAGATGCCTTTGCACGCAGACATTATGTTTTCATTAATAGGAAATGTGCATCCCTAATATTCTCTAGTAGTTTCATCCCTGCTAGACTTGTGTGATGCATGAAGATCACAAATAGAGAAAGAGGCAAATGAAACGCACGTTTTTTTATTTTATTTTTGTGATGTTTATATAGTTGAGAAGGATGCATGTCCATGTGGACTGCTAATTAGAGTACAGAGGGTCGAGGAAGATGGGAAAGTGGAGGAGACGACTGTTTCCAAATTTGTTTTTCTTCTTCCTCTATCTGGACAAAGAGGGGAGAGGATGGTAGAAGCCTGTCCCGGCATCTTAATCGCAAAAGTACCCAGGGATGAGGCTCAGCTACCCAGTGTCACCCCAAGTACCCAGGGATGAGGCTCAGCTACCCAGCGTCATCCCAAGGTCCATTGGCTGATAGTCCAGGCTACAGTCCCCATTCGCCCAGATACTTGCTGTCAAATCCTGACTGGCAGAGCTGTTCAATTTGCTCTGTTGTCCTTCCTTTGCTATGGTATCAAATGTCCTATGCAGGCTCCAATGCAGTGCCATATCCTCCAGGTGCATCTGGTCATGCCGTCCACTGAGGAGGCCCAGGTCTGAAACATGCACTCCATGATCAGATAATATACCCTGCAATTCTCCTTGTGGTTTGAATTCTGAGTCCAGTGGTTCATTTTGGGGTAACTCCAAAGAAACCTTGCCTGAGGTGACACCAGACTTGATTCCTGTGTGTGCTAGCCAGTACAGGTCCAGCTCAGTCTGTCTCACCCACATCAACCCACACACACACTGGTAATTGTAGTTGCTGGATCAGTTCTGTCTCCAGTCCTGTCACTTACATAAATAAAATAAAGTAAAATAAAATAAATAAAATAAAATAAAATAAAATAAAATAAAATAAAATAAAATAAAATAAAATAAAATAAAATAAAATAAAATAAAATAAAATAAAATAAAATAAAATAAAATAAAATAAAATAAAATAAAATAAAATAAAATAAAATAAAATAAAATAAAATAAAATATAAAATAAAATAAAATAAAATAAAATAAAATAAAATAAAATAAAATAAAATAAAATAAAATAAAATAAAATAAAATAAAATAAAATAAAATAAAATAAAATAAAATAAAATAAAATAAAATAAAATAAAATAAAATAAAATAAAATAAAATAAAATAAAATAAAATAAAATAAAATAAAATAAAATAAAATAAAATAAAATAAAATAAAATAAAATAAAATAAAATAAAATAAAATAAAATAAAATAAAATAAAATAAAATAAAATAAAATAAAATAAAATAAAATAAAATAAAATAAAATAAAATAAAATAAAATAAAATAAAATAAAATAAAATAAAATAAAATAAAATAAAATAAAATAAAATAAAATAAAATAAAATAAAATAAAATAAAATAAAATAAAATAAAATAAAATAAAATAAAATAAAATAAAATAAAATAAAATAAAATAAAATAAAATAAAATAAAATAAAATAAAATAAAATAAAATAAAATAAAATAAAATAAAATAAAATAAAATAAAATAAAATAAAATAAAATAAAATAAAATAAAATAAAATAAAATAAAATAAAATAAAATAAAATAAAATAAAATAAAATAAAATAAAATAAAATAAAATAAAATAAAATAAAATAAAATAAAATAAAATAAAATAAAATAAAATAAAATAAAATAAAATAAAATAAAATAAAATAAAATAAAATAAAATAAAATAAAATAAAATAAAATAAAATAAAATAAAATAAAATAAAATAAAATAAAATAAAATAAAATAAAATAAAATAAAATAAAATAAAATAAAATAAAATAAAATAAAATAAAATAAAATAAAATAAAATAAAATAAAATAAAATAAAATAAAATAAAATAAAATAAAATAAAATAAAATAAAATAAAATAAAATAAAATAAAATAAAATAAAATAAAATAAAATAAAATAAAATAAAATAAAATAAAATAAAATAAAATAAAATAAAATAAAATAAAATAAAATAAAATAAAATAAAATAAAATAAAATAAAATAAAATAAAATAAAATAAAATAAAATAAAATAAAATAAAATAAAATAAAATAAAATAAAATAAAATAAAATAAAATAAAATAAAATAAAATAAAATAAAATAAAATAAAATAAAATAAAATAAAATAAAATAAAATAAAATAAAATAAAATAAAATAAAATAAAATAAAATAAAATAAAATAAAATAAAATAAAATAAAATAAAATAAAATAAAATAAAATAAAATAAAATAAAATAAAATAAAATAAAATAAAATAAAATAAAATAAAATAAAATAAAATAAAATAAAATAAAATAAAATAAAATAAAATAAAATAAAATAAAATAAAATAAAATAAAATAAAATAAAATAAAATAAAATAAAATAAAATAAAATAAAATAAAATAAAATAAAATAAAATAAAATAAAATAAAATAAAATAAAATAAAATAAAATAAAATAAAATAAAATAAAATAAAATAAAATAAAATAAAATAAAATAAAATAAAATAAAATAAAATAAAATAAATACTGCGACCCAGCCCAACACTGCCCTCCATACACTAGGCCCCCATTTTCTTTTTTTTTTTTTTAAAGATTTTATTCATTTTATTACAGCCAGATATACACAGAGGAGGAGAGACAGAGAGGAAGATCTTCCGTCCGATGATTCACTCCCCAAGTGAGCCGCAACGGGCCGGTGCGCGCCAATCCGATGCCGGGAACCTGGAACCTCTTCCGGGTCTTCCACGCGGGTGCAGTGTCCCAAAGCATTGGGCTGTCCTCGACTGCTTTCCCAGGCCACAAGCAGGGAGCTGGATGGGAAGTGGAGCTGCCGGGATTAGAACCGGCGCCCATATGGGATCCCGGGGCTTTCAAGGCGAGGACTTTAGCCGCTAGACCACGCCGCCGGGCCCAAGGCCCCCATTTTCACGAGCAGGAACTGCAACCTAGTCAGAGTGATCCCCAATAACCCCCACCTGGCTCCTGTGTGTGACTGTATGTGCAATAGACTAGACTGATCTGTCCCACATCCCATTTTGTTCTTGTACGCATCAGTGAGTGCCGCAGCCTAACTCAGTCCAGTCAACTCCACTATCCAGCCCACACTTGTGCTGTCCAGCCAGTTCCATCCCCAGCTCTAGTGCTCATGCTCACTGAGGGCACCTGCAGCCCATCAGAGGGGTGCCCACAGTTACCCTACGGGGCCCACTTTCGGTCAAAGATCTTACAATTTCCAGGTAACTCTGAAGTCGAGCATGACAGGACTTGCCCCCGTCTCTGGCATTTGGGAGCTGATGTTGCAGCAAAGCTGGACCAGCCTGCACTTACTCTGTCTCATGCATGCTCCAGTGGATTCCAGTGGATACAGTTGCTTAGCCCAGCCTGGCTCTGCTACTAACTCATCTCATATACATGCCAACGGATGTTGTAACCCTGTCTAGCCTTGTCTGCCCTGGTCCCAGTCATCACACTCACCAGTAGGAGGAGTGACCCAGGTAGTCCACCTACTGGGTTTGGCCCCACAGCCCTGGGTCTTACCTGTGATGTTAGGTGCTGCGGCCCAGTCTGGCATGACCCAGCTCACCTCAGTATTTGCCAGCTGATGCTGCCGCCTGGCCTAACCAGCATGCCCCAAGTTCCATTTCATGCTGGATGGTGCTACTGCCTAACCCAGCCTGTCCTGCACCCTGTCCTCGTTTGGGGGTCTGCCAGTGAGTGTTAGGACCTGACTCTGCCTGGTCCATACCCAGATCTGACCCAAACATATACTGGCATAGCACACATATAGTACTGTAATCTTGCCTGATCTGTACTGCTCCCAGTCTTGATTCTTGTGCTCACCTGCGTAGAATATATCCTGACAGAGTTCATGCTCCTCTATTAGGTAAATTCCCAGTGGCAGATCTGACACACTGATGGATACTTGGCCCAGCCCAACTTGGCCCACCTCCTGTCCTATCCTGGAAGGAATAGTGGTCTTGCCCAACTGGCCCACACTCATTCTAGCTCTTACTGTTGGGTGCTACAGGCCAGTTACACCTGGTGAACACCCAGACACAGCTCTCATGTGGTTCAGCAGGTACCAAGACCTAGCCCAGCCTGTCCTATACTCACCCTGGCTCTCGCAAGCACCAGCAGTGATGGAGCCCAGTTCAGTCTGGTACAACCCGGAACTAATCCACACCTGTACCAGTGTATGGTACAGTCATGTTTAGCCCTGTCTGCTGCCCCCATTTTGGCTTTCACGCTCACCAATAGGAACACTGATCCTGCTTGGACGTTCCCTTAGCTCTCTGACCAGGTCTGTTCCCAGCCACAGATCTTGTGCATGCCAGCTCAGCAAAACACATCCCCCATCGTGGCCTTTTCCATTGGATGCTGCAGCCTGTACTGGACCTGTCCCACCCGCAGTCCCAACTCTCCCTGTGCTTAGAAGAAATGAAAGGGCACAGAAAAGAAGTCAGACCCATATAATAATGGAATAAATTAAAATGAGGCATTATTTAGTGGTGACTTGAAACAGAGTAGCGGCAATATGTTGAAGAGTTTGTATTTTAAGCATTATTGAGTGTGGAACCAAATGGAGCTGTTGATTAAGTGAATACAAGATTCTAATGAAAGAGAAGACTCAGGAATGACCAGGTTTCTTAGTCTGATGACCTGGAAGGATACAGTTGCCATTTAATGAAATTGCAAACACTAAAAGAAAAGATGCTCTTTGACACAAAAAATAAGAACCTATTTAAGTTCCAGACACAAAGGGCAGGAAAATGACATTAGCTGTGAGAACTAGGTCACTGAAATGAAAAATCTGCTTAAGAACATCTTTTATTTCCTCGGTGTATCAGTCATATTATTCCTTATTGTTATAGATATTGTCATGATATTTAAGGCTTATCAGTTACTAAAAATATCACTTTAAGAAAATAAATTTTCGGGCCCGGCGGCATGGACTAGCAGCTAAAGTCCTCGCCTTGAACGCCCCGGGATCCCATATGGATGCTGGTTCTAATCCCGGCAGCTCCACTTCCCATCCAGCTCCCTGCTTGTGGCCTGGGAAAGCAGTTGAGGATAGCCCAATGCATTGGGACACTGCACCCGCGTGGGAGACCCGGAAGAGGTTCCTGGTTCCCGGCATCGGATCGGGGTGCAACGGTCCGTTGCGGCTCACTTAGGGAGTGAGACATCGGTTGGACGGAAGATCTTCCTCTCTGCCTCTCCTCCTCTCTGTATATCCGGCTTTCCAATAATAATAAATCTTTAAAAAAAAAAGAAAATAAATTTTCATTTCTTCTAGACTTGTGTTCTTAACTTTGGAACAGAGCAAAGAAAGCAATTTATTTAACATCAAGAATTAAATGATGTGGTGCACAGAAGTTGTCTAGCACAACATGTGTCACATACTTAAGTTTCAACAAATGCTCTCTCCCCAAGTTGTAAACACCTTCTGGGTAGAAGCTCTGCCCGTTCAATCCTCACAGAGCATAGTATATTGTCTTACATATAATATGTGTGTCACATTTGCCTACTTATATGTAATTAGATTATGCATTTTAAACTATGATTAATGATCCCGAAACAAAACATGTGTGCAACGTCAGATAAGGTTAGTTACATCTGTATATGCATGTGTGCAATTATGCTTATGTGTACTTACCATTCATATAATTTCTCATTAGCCAACTTGTGTGTTTTATGTAAAATCTATTTTAACAAAAACTGATTTAACTGCCTTTATGTTTCCTTTTTATTTTTAATTCCTTTCTATTTCTCATTTTCTACACATCCTACTTGATGCTAAAACTGTGAAATGGATTTGTGCATCCTCATTAGACCCAGAACATTAATTTGATTTTGTTTTCACCCAGAAAAAGAAGAATGTGAGTTAACTGGGTCTAGTCAATATGTTGCAGGGTTCACTTACAAGGATACCCTTGCCTTATAGCCTGATAACTTTAAGACAAGCAGCCTGCTCTATCTACTAGGTTCCGTAGCTTGGGTACCATTACAATATTCATCATTGACATAAATGTCAAAACAAAGCTCTCGAGACCAACAACCTTTGACATAAAAGGTTTTATTGGACCATTGCAGACTTTAGCCAGGAAAAGACAAGACCAAGTGCTTGACCAAGTTCTCACAACTACCAGCAGCTGGGCCGGGTAGCAACTGGAAAATATTCTCTGGATGAAAACTAAAAGGGTTTGTATAAAATGTGGGGAAGGAACACAATATTACCCATGTTGACCCTAGATAAAATGGACAAAATACTTGAAGATGGAGGAAGCTGTAAGATAGGATCCCAGACCATATGCAGAAGTGGACTGTTGTGGTTAACTCCCAGGTATGCAGGGTGTAATGGGCTTCAAGGTTGGTCATTATGGATTTAAGTTCAGGTTTATTTTAACCTAAAAAATAAGAGCAAGGACCTTTTTGTTGATTTTATCAGCTTCTATTAATCGATTAATTTCCCCCTTCTCTTCCCCTCTCCATCTTTTGGTCTTTGTAATTAATATTTTTTATGGTTATTATCTGGGATTTCTCTTACCCCCTCCCCAAGTTCCCTCTCCCCCCACTGAGTAAGGTATCTCAGATTTTTTTTCTTTCATCGTGGGGATCTATGGGTGCCAGGAATGAGCGCTAACTGCTTCTCCTGCAAATCACATTTCTGTTGCCTAGGTTACAGAGGGAAAGCACTTTAACGTTCTTTCTGCGTTCTTTACTGCTCTCTAGATAATCGCCTCTTGGTTTCTATTATCTTGGTGGATAAGCATGGATTTTCATCAGATTGGAAGCAGCTCAGGTTATAGAGTCCATGGTTCTCCTACCATGTTCCTGAGTCACCAGATACACGGGCTTCAGGTTGTTGTGAAAAGTTGAAATTTCGACACATAACTAACTCATTTTGGTCTTGCTGATTGCAGTGCAAACACCCCAAATGATGGCAGTTTTCTCTTGTTTACCATTTCAGCAAATGCACCCAATCACAGGGAACATCTAATCAGCTAATTGGCCAAATTCAGACAGGATGCCATGAAAGTATTTCCAGACAAATTAGTATTTACCTTCTTATTGAGGTCTGCAAGGCAGGAAATTATGCAACCTTCAGATTAAGCTAGAACTGAGTGAACTTCATCAAGAAATTTTTTTTTATTTCAAACTTCCTTAGTTTCTGGTTTGTTTTTTCTCTTCTTTTAGGACTACACACACCTTTATTTTAAAAAGAACCTTTACAATCATAAGCGCATCACCATGACAATTTATGTATTCAAAATGTATCTATAACTGGTATCTTATGATCATCTAAGTAAATTATTTCCTTTTAAAAAGATTAAATATATCAAATAAAAGTGTCACAATGATTTATTTCCTGCATTTGAAATTTATTTATAATCTCACCACAAAATGCAACATTGTGTTTTATTCAAATTGATTAAAATAAAATCAAATGTAGTTATATAGTATTGATGAATTGTCAGTTCTTCACTAGTGAAATAATTTAGTGAAGAGACAGAATGAGGAGGCAGGGCAACTTTTACTGGAAGTGAAAACATATTCTGTTGAAAAAAGCTTGTAGGGCATGATGTTCTGGAGTTTCCATTTTTTTTTTTTTTGAGTGGTCTGCATACATAATCATGAGCCCAGGGGCAGGCTTAGGGTGTAAATGGGGGTTTGGCAATGTAATTACATTATCCTTCCTAGTGACATTATATAACTCCATACTTCTTGCTTGTACAGGGCCCACAGTTACGTAACTCCTTACGTCTGGGCTCTGCCGGAACTCAGTAATCAATATGAATCATATGAAATGGAGGTATTGCTTACAACAGCTAGCCTAGGGAGGTCATATACTGGTGAAGTTTGCTCTTATTGATCCCCCAATCTGCAGTGGGGAATTCCCTTAGACTCTGCTACTGATCCCAATTGCTGGCAGTTTAATTGTAAAGTGGAAATTACTGGATAGTCCTGGGAATGTCCAATAATTTTGCAATATCAAGTCCATGCCTTAGTTCCATAGCTCCAGGCAATTGTTCCCTCTTACACAACTCTAACATGTATATATGCATGGTTTTTCACTTAGATCTTCCCTCCTCCTGGAATAAGGTAAGGTGACTAAAATTAAATTTAAGTTGTTAAGAATCTATTTTACATGTAATCAATGTTGGAATTCTGTGTGAATTTGTGTGACTAAAAAAATAACACATAAGCTGAAAAACAAACAAAATTAGAAAATCAAAATATTACAAGTGAAACTGGTCATTAAATAAAGATAAAACAGCCAAGTAGATGAATACAAATATGAATTAGATATGATTAAATTAGTCAATGACATAGATACTAGTGTTAAAATGTCTTCTCTCAATTTTGAAGCATGTTTATAAAGTTAAAACTGAGTAAAGTTCAAGGCATTTGCAACTTAGTGTTCAGCATATTTTTTGTTGTCATTTATAAACATACATCTTTTGTCAACCTTAAATTGTTCCATGTAGCTAGGTGCTGATGGAAATATAAAATGCTTAGCTTAAAATTGTCACCTAGGCAATGTGAAGTTCATGGAAATGAGCAGGGTGCCATTCATTAGCATGTCAAAGATGCTTCTTCAACAAGATGTCACTGAATTACTGTGGTGGTAATTGAGACACTAAAAGGAGACAGATGCTGGGCCTGTAGTTCCTGAGATCTTATAACCCACTAGCAATGTAATTTCAATGAGCCAACATAATTTCCCCTCAATTTACAACAGGGAATATTCTTTTTCAAGGTAACTTTTTCCAGGTGTGTTTAGCCTGATTTTAAAGACAAATTGATCTGCCTTATAGGACAGGAGTTAACAAACATAACAGAACGTGCAGCTATAGAGATGTGCTCTGCTCTCAGAATTGGAATTTCGGTGGCAGCCAACCAGTCAGGATGTGAACTGGCAGTTCAATTATATTGGCATGATCTGATGGATTTTATAGTTGTGGAGAGCAAAGAATGTATGGCTTGAAGCTCAGTTTCTTCAGAAAAGACAACTGTTTTCTCTTTAGGTCGTAACCTCAGAGAATCCAGATTCGGAGAAGAACACAGAGGCAATATTCCAATATGACTGACCTGCGTTAATCAGAATAGATAAAGTTATACTGTGATAACATCTAGTCCAAACGCATCACTGACTCACAGCAGAGATGTTGTTGATGAGATCAGAAATCCTGGGTTATGTCGTAGGAATCGTACGCCTCGGATGAACTTGGGGAGAAAACTGTTTAGATTTACTCTAGGATTTTGTATTCTGTCATGTAGGAACACAACCAAGAGACATAAATACAGACAAGCAAAAGATGTAGAATTTATTGAAAGGCAAGGTGATAGTACACACTCAGACAAGAATGCAGGTGATCTCCTGAGGGAGAACTGTCCCCCAAGCAGGCAGTGAGGTCCCTCCTGCACTGTGAAACATGATGCTCACTGCCAGGGCTAATTGCATGTCCAAAGGGATGAGTTTGGGTTGGGCTGCAGTGCTTGTGTTGGTCTCCTGGAAGATGTCATTGCATCAGGTGCATGATGCAAAGTGTGGTTTCGTTGCATTACGAGAGGATGTGCTGAGTTTTAGCCATGCTGAATTGTGCAGAAAGTGACAGCACCCCTGTGCTGAGGGACAAGGAATAGGACCCAAGTTCAGCAGCTTGATAACGAGATGTAAAATGGCAATAATACAGATTAGAAAATATATGCACTCTAAAAGCAGATAGATACAATGTTGTGCCCAAATGTGACCTCTTAATAACTAGCGTAACTTTTTCAAATTATACAATTTCATTCATGAGAAAGCTTCTTATAATATGACTATGGGCTGAGATGTGTCTCCCTAAAATTCATATTTTGAAGCCTCAAACCCCAGTGCCTTTGAAAAGGAGACAGGAGTTTTAAACAGGCAGCAAAGTGAAAATAAGTTCAATATGGTAAGCCTGAATGCAATAGGAATTTCATGATTATAGGAAAAATATATTAAGACACAGATAAGCACAAAAGAAAGACCATGTAAAGACACTTGCAGGAAGGCAACCATCTAGAATAACCTCAGCCCTGCTAGCACCATAATCTTGGACTTCTAGCCTCTAGAAGAGGAGAAAACCAAAACCAAAAACCTCTCCTATTTAAGTCCCCAAACTGGTGATAATTTGTGATATAAAACTTAGTAAAATGTAGCAGCTCCAAAAAGTGTGCAGCATATTTATTTTCCTATGAAAGTGAATATTTAATATATAGAAAAATACTATATTCAAGCAAATTATTTTTTGTTGTACATTTGATTGATTTTTTTTCAAGATGGTGATAGTGTGTCAACAATCAAATCAGAAGTATTTTACAGAAGGCTGGCAAACGTAGGTTTCCAGAAGTAGTATGTAGAAAAAAATGCAAGGAAAAAGGGAAGAATGTATGTCCAGAAGAATTTATATAGAGCAATTTGGAAGGAACAAGTATTCAAAGTCAAAACCCAGGTGGAGTCTTTGCGGAAAACAAGAAATAAACCCCAGTGTCTATGCAAACAGTCCTAACACGCTTCAAGCTCAGGACTGGACTCAAGGTCAGTGAAGGAGAGGGTCTTCTTATCCATTTGTGGCAGAGACCTGCAGGTATGAAGATCCAAACAAATACTGTCAATGTTGAACAATATTTGCTTCATTGTCTAAGGACACCAGGAAATATTCAAATATCTTATCACAAAACTTCATTGTGTTTCAAATGATGATATTCCACTTAGGAATTCAGATGACAAAGTAGCAACATAAATGGAATCTCTTCACCAAGAACACCCGGTATATAAAGAATAATGCAACTCAGCCATCATTTACCAAGCACCTTCCTAGACAAGGCATTCTGCTCATTTGTTGGGAAATAGAAAAGTGACTAAACCCAGTTCCGAGTCCCAAGAGCTTGCAAAACTCTGCTATTTTGGAAATGATTCCTATTTTCTAATCCAAATAAGCAAAATATCAGCAGATACACACCTGTGTTTGTATAGTTACAGAAAAATAAACAGCAGCAGAGCCAGGGTGGAAAATAACAATTGTATCTCAAATAATCCCCCTGAAACCTAAAATAATTTATTTGCATGTTTAGAAACAGAAATTGGAGTTAAGATACACACAGGCCTTTAGTAAATCCCTGTTGAAAGAAAGCAAATCAATTCTTTTTAGGACAAAGAGTGAATCTCCAGGTCAGCTAGTGGAGGTGAGACAAGGATATGGCTTGTAGTGGGGAAAATACAAGCCGTAGACTGTCTGCAATTCTCAGAATACCCAAGGTCAGATAATGACCTAAGAATCTGTGACTATCCCTTAGAAAATGCTGAGCTTGTAAGTAGAAATTCCAACCTTTACAAGAAAACCTTCAAAATATTTGAACTGTGTCTTTTGAAGGGCCTTATCTATCCAGTCTCATTATATTTCTATTGCATGATGTGGTGTGTGTGCTTGTGTGTATCATAGCAAAGGAAAAGGATAAAATTTGAAACACCAACCAATCCAATATGATTTAAAACACTGAAGCCACTTTTGTTCAAAATTTTTACCTATGTTCTAGACTGTAGAGTAGATTGCCTTCTAAGCGGCCAGCGAATTTGTGGATTGGTAACTTTGAGGCAGCAGTCTTAGAAAGGCTTTATAATGAGCGCCCTACAATCAGAGTCAACTGTGCAAATTCATGTAGGAAGGTGAGCGAAACATTAAGATGACCTAAACAAGAGGGGGTGGGGGACCCAAAATTGGAGGCAGGCAAGGACCAGAGAAAGCTCCTCTCCCTAGTCCCGAAGGAAGTTTATTGTTCTTCTGTTTCTGCAGACCTCTCAGGGATCCTGGCTGTTGTTCCAATGACCTTGGATCCTGCAGGGTAGGATTTGGGCTTCTTCCATCCCATGTGGTAGATCCAAATGGGGGTGGGTGACCTCAGAGTTCTTGGTCTCCGAAGACACTCCATTTCCCCCTGGTCTTCTTGGCAGTAGGGATGTAGTCTTCGGTGCTCATACTGATAGTCCTTGGTGAGGATCTAGGAGTCTTCAGGGTTGGGATAAAAGCTCCTCCTGTCCGCCTGCTCCACTCTGGGGACCCCTCCCTGCTCTATGCGCATGACCTCCTGTTTAGAGGTTGTTAGGATTACTCCTGATTCCCCCATTTGCCTTTGTAGTTTTGCTGTTGTCTAATGCTAATTCGAGTCTGTTGTCTATGAGTTACCAGTTATGATCCTGCCTCCAATTTTGGGTCCCCACCCCCTCTCGTAATAACCATCAGGAGCGCTCCAGAAACCCCTCAAAACAAACAAACAAACAAAACTAGAATAGATAGAGAACAATTAGGAAAGCTTAGAAACAGACAGGAAACGGTCAGCGGGGATGCACTTATAACTCACTGGGTGGGACAAAAAGATTAGTTACTCCTCACTGGGGTATGGAAGATTTCTCTGCACACCCCTCCTAAACATGCTCACCTAAACTGTTGACATATATCCTGTTAGAATTATAAAGTTAGACCACCTGAAAAACAGCCAGGTTCAGCGAAAACATGCTTCAATGCTATAAACTGCTAAATACTAAAATTAAAATAGGCATGAGACAGCTTAATAACAATCTAAGCCATTTTAAGGTATATAGAACATGGTTGAATATAAACCAAAATTGAAATGTCTATGAAGAAGTCACAGGTTGTGGTTGAGAGCCTGCATTTTCCTATTAACATATTGGTTAACCAATACCATGTCAATTAATGCCACAATGTTGTAAATGGTTAGAAATATTATGTTGGGGCTTTTAATTGATTGGGATGATACTCTCTGGCTCTACCTTCAGACCAGAGATGGTCTCACCAAGAAACCATTGAACTTACCAGGACAATAAGATGCTGGACTTTATGCTTGGTCAAAACCTCCAATGAAAGAATCTCAACTGAATTTGAACTATGGAAATGCAACAAGGTGGAGCAATCCGCCGTGGGGGGAGGGTGTGGGGAGGGGCGGGGGGAATCCGAGTGCATAAAAACGTATCACATAATGCAATGTAATTAATTTTAAAAAAATGAAATGCAATAAAATATGTTTAAAATTAAAAAAAAGATGACCTAAACAGAGACGGAAAAATAGAATCCTAGCTTAGACTAGAACCGCCATCAAGATTCCCAGAGTAAAGAGAATAGTAGTAATAGTAGTAATAGCAGTAGGGTAGTAGTAACTACGAAATAAGTAAGAGCATACTTTATACCAGATACTAGAAAACATTGTGTACGTTATCCACTCTATCTACATATTGATCATAGAAATTCATGGTGCTATGCATATTTTTTTTTGTTAAACTGAACCTGAGAATGTTTCCACACAGAACACAAAACCAGAAAGTACAAACAACAGAATTTGGTTCCATATTTGTTTGATTGCAGGACTTTAACGTCACTTCATTGCTAAAACAAAGCAAGGGGACAGCATGGTCAATCTACCACCTTCCATGCTGCCCTATCATATGGTCACCAATTTAAGTTACTGCTGCTTTAATTCCAATCTGTTTCCCAGATGGTATGTTTCACAAATGGAGGAAAATGATCCAAATGCTGGACCACTGTACCAACATGGGGGTTCCCAAAGAAGCTCCTGACTCCTGGCTTTGACCTAGCCCAGCTAAGGCACGCAAACCACCCTATGGAAAGATCCATTTAGTGAGGAACTGGTACCATCTTCTTCCAGTAGCCAAGAAGTAACTGAGGTCTTCTTCCAATTGCTGTGTAAGCTGTCTTGGAAATGAATCATCCTGGTTCATGCAGGCTTTCAGATGTATATGTTCTAAAGGACACTTAGCTGAAAACTCATGAAAAACACTGTACAGAATCACTACAAGCCATTTCCTAATTCCTCCCCCATAGAATATGTAAGGTAATATTTATTTTCCATATGATGATAAATTTAGTGTGATTGTTTACATAGCAAGACATAATGCAATCATTTAGCTGACAATATTGACACAATTAAATGTTAAAAACATTCCTTTCAATCACATTGCTTTAAGCATTATTGTGTTGGTACACTTTGCCAAGTCAGTTTTGTTGAGCATTCAAAAATAAGTAAATAATACCTGGGCTACACTTTTCAAGCTCACTTATTGTCAATTTCTATATTAATGGTTAGGGATGGATGAAATACAGTCTGTTTATGCTTAGAGTTGAAATGAGGCCAAGGAAGTATTTGGGGGTAGTGAGAGGGCTTAGGGATGATTAGGGGCACAAAGAAAGTCAGAAAAGGTTAAGGGGTAAGAAATCATCTTAGAGTAAGTATGTTTACATTCTCTAATTATTTTTATGAATATGATGATAATCTGGCTGTAATGTTCATCACAATTGACCGTCAGGATGAGTTTGGCTAATCTGATTGACTCTATAGATGAATTCTTTCTTACCACTGTCGATAATGTTTCACTGGGAGATGCACATTTACCTGAGAAGGAAAACCTTCCCAGAGGAGGAACAAATTGCTGATCAGTGTATGGGAGCAGCTGTGCTCTTCTTCTGAACACTTCAATGAAGCTTGCAAGCGCCATTTGTAGCAGACTATAGATAGTTAAAATTCTAAGACTCCAGACACATCTAAATGAAGTGTCACATGTGAAAGCCGGCTTCTCTAAATTAACTACATGAATGCCCAATTTTAAAATTACCTTCAGTTTTGATAGGATTATCTGACTCATCTTGCTTTGTATCTGAAGTACAAAATTATTACTGAGATTGGACATATGCAGGTCAATAAGATTTGTGAAGGTTGAATTAAGATTTCCTGGGTGATGTTTTTCATACCATTAGCAATTTATTCCATTCTCTACTCACAATCACTAATGTGCACATTCACAAAAGCTAATCATCTGAATATATATGTACATATATACATATATTTCTTATAAAGTGTCATTTATTCTCAACTTTTTTTATTGTCCCTAGTGCTTAACACAGAGCATGAAACAGACTGAACTGTAGAGTATGTATAATATAGCACAATAAGATTTAATGCATCACTTCCATAATTTTTAGTTCTTCGAGTTTCAATGACTTCATTGGAAAATAGTGATATAAATCAATTTCTTACAGGGAGAAGTGTGATGGTAAATGTAATAGAGATTTGGCCATTTGTAGGCCACAAAATTGTTAGGTGTTGTTGAAACAAAACAGCAAAAATACACAACTAAGTTAATACATTCAGATGATTTAGATATTCTGATTTTTTCTATAAAAATATGAGTCAAGTTTCTTTAAATATTGTTAACAACTGTGTTTCCCTATGAAAAGCAAAAATCTTGGCTGCATGTTAAAGTAGAAGTAATACATACAAATTTTGATACAATCTATCAATAACAGCACACATGTATAAGGAAGAACCTCCAATATTTTATGCATTCTTTCTTGTTGTTGGTATTTTTAGTTTAGAAGAGCTAATACAAATCCCCACCTGAGGTCAAAATATATGGTTACAGTTTAAAATACATATATATTTCTGTCTCTTCAAGTACATGCTGTTAAATATAGTATATCTCTGAGTCATACGGTTAGATGCCTTAGCTACTGCATTTTTGTTCACTCCAATACAGTTCCCTTGCTCCATATTCCTCTATTTCAATCTTTTAAACTGTGAAATCAGTGCATGCTGCTTAGTAATGGGTTTGAAATTTGTTATTTTCCAGCACAGTAGTAGCCTAACTAAATCATTCACAGTTCATCAGTCTAAAGGAGATACAGCTACAGCAGCGTCATAGACTGTCAGGATATTATTAGTTTAGAAAATACACAGAATCTTGTGCAGGCTTTCAAGTGCTTTGAATTTAATGAAAGAGTCTTTATATTGAAAAAAATGATCTTGCCACAAAACTGCATTCTCAAGCTAGACAAAGACATTTATATAATCAAACAGATTTTGGTATTAGTGCATGCAAAAAAAGGACCATTTACTTTTTCAAACAGTTTAAAATTTACTATGCTGATTAAATAACAGTCTTGCATTATGTTCATTCAATGTATTAGTTATTGTTTTTATGTCATCAAAATGCAAAGACTTTCCTTGTATTTTAAAGTCTTGAATTCTGGTAGAAGACATGTTGGTAAATGTTTTGTATTACATGAGACATAGTGAAACAAGTTTTAAATCTAGATGTAACAACTGTATACTAGTAGCTAAGGGAAAGAACATGACTGATTTTGCCTAGAGAAACAACAGTACTGAATCTGAACCTGGGGAAAGGGAGTCCAGTAGACAGAAACCAAAGTCAAAGCCAAGTGTATACCCTTGCATACAGAAAGAAGAATTTGAACAAAATAATAAGGCGAGAAAGTGCTTAGGGTTGTTGGATACTAAATACTCTGTTAGGGCTTGAGTTCCAACCCTGAAGCAAAGGTGACTGAATGGAAGATGACAAGTGTGTACAGGAAAAACTCTGGAATGAATCTGATGTATCTATCATGGGTTTACCTACATGTCTGAAGAAGGTACATTATGAGTGTGTCTTCTGGTGTACAGAAAACCGAAGAACTAAATTGTAGAGATATTTACATATCTAACAACATGTTTGTTGATTTTTTAAACAAGCCCAGCAGTGATCACTCCTCTTTATATAAAATAAATGGAACAACACAAATCCAAAATCAGGGTGTGAATAAGTAATAATGATCATTTGTAGTGAAAGGAATTTAGACCACTCCCATATGCAGAAATAACGAAGTATCCAATCTCAAGTGTATGAGTCATTGTTTCAGTCTGAGAGAATCCTAGTCTCAGCTGGAGGGGCTACCAGCTGTCTTTGAAACCTGAAGCGTAAATGCAAACTAGGCCTGGAGAAATGGCAGAGTGCAGTCAGGAGAATCAGAGAAGGAATGCCAAAAGCCTGAGTGAAAGGTTCTCCTGGCTATTCAATCAGGCTGAGTCAGTTCAATACTCATCAAATTAGACTAGTGCCATTTTGACAGTAACATTGGTGTTGGCTAATTTACCACTGAGTTAACATTGCCTTATCTTAATTAATCATAATGATATTACTCTACAATAATAATGTGATTCTTATAGTTCAGATATACTCAGTACATCTGGAGAGTGAAGATAAGGACATTTGCCATTATGACAGTATTCTATTAAATTAATTAACTAATAAACAGATTCAACAACTGTGACATGACTTAAGAAACAGGTATTGAGTGATAGTCTATCCAACACACAAATGAACACTGGTTGCTGAAATACATTCTGAAATCACTTTTTATAAGAGGATGCATAGTGTTCACTTATGTCCTTGATTCAATACTGGGTATCGATGATGCCAAATAACTCAGTTCTTGAGCCCAAGTACATGCTTAGCTAGTTAAAGATTATTAATCCGAAGCATAGTAGGTAAAATCAACTTAGCAACCCAGTATTAAAAGTTTGATCTATACAATAAGAAAATAATGACAAAGGTTCTAGATAGCTTTGATTAAACACCTAATAAGAAGCACGTAGTGAGCTAGCTAGTTTGCAACAATGATTCATTTAATCCTCATAAAAATCATTTGTAGTAGAGGTTGCCACCTCAAAATTTCAGGCCATTCCAAAGATTATATTAGGTTATGACCAGTGGTTATCACTCAGGAAGTGCCTATAACACCAGAATATCGAAGGACAGTTTGGGTATGCAAATGGCAATTTAAGAATCTTCCTGGGAAAAAAGTGAGTCATCAGTGAAGAAGGCAGCAAGAAGTTTGAACTGGAAGAGTCTATTTGAGTTGGACATATGAGAGCACCTCGAAATTATTGTGGAAAATTCAATTCAAAGATTACATTATTTTCGTGCAAAATTTTTGAAAGCCATGCATTATTTTTTCATAATCTGCATTTTTCATGAGTGTATTTTTTAATTTTAAGATTTATTTTTACTGTAAAGGCAAATTTACAGTGAAAGGGAGATACAGAAAGATCCTCTGTCCACTGATCCATTCCCAGTGGCCACAATGGCTGAAACCAAGCCAAACCGAAGCCAGTAGGCAGGAGCTTCTTCCAGGTTTCCCACATGGATGTAGGGTCCTTAGGCTTTAAGCCATCCTCTACTGCTTTCCCAGGTCACAAGCAGGGAGCTGTATGAGAAGCAGGGTAGCCAGGACTGGAACTGGTGCCCATAAGGGATGCTTGCACTTGCAAGGTGAGGATTTAGTACCTGGGCCATCATGAGAGTTTTAAAGACACCTACTGTGCATGTTCTTTTAATTATTAATAATTTTATTTTTGATTTTACATATTTCATTAGGATCATTAGTGTCAAGAACTACAGGAAGGTGGGTGAGATCACCATTTCCACATTCACTTTTTTTCCTTCCTGTATCTGAGGAAAGGTGAGAGACAAGCAGAGAAACTACACCCAGCCTCCCAAATGCCTCTGCACCCTGGGCTGGAGGACAGCCACCAGATACCACCCTAGGGTGCCCAATGTGGGGCATTCTCTGAAGGTCCTGCTAAATAGGTTTCACCAGTTCAACAGTTCTGAAGTATTGCTGATCTCACGACTCCAAGCACAACAAAATTGCTTCAGAATCCACTGGTTTACATAGTCTACCCTAGAGTTTCTGCCCATATATTCACTGCCAATACTTGGCTGGGGTAGTTGATCTATTTATTCTGTTCTCTGTCTTCTGTTGTGTTACCAGGTGTTTTCTGCAGACTCTAATGCACTTCCATACCCTCCATGTGCACCTGGATATGCTGTCCACTGCTCCATTTAAACCACTGAACAGGCCCAGCTCTGACACACTGATTTCACAGTCAGACCACAAAACCTGCAATTCTTTCTATCGTTTCTGCACTTGCCAGTGAGCTAGTGTTTACTTGGCTCTGCCTGATCCACCCCCTTCCAAAATCAACCTATACGTTAGCCAAAAGTTGGAGATACCTTGCCCAGCCTTTCTGACTCCCATGCCTGGACCACGAGCTCACCAGTAGGAGCTATGACCCACTAGGAGAGTTTCCCAAGATCTCATGCATGCCAGCGGGTGCCCAGCATCTCCTACTCCTCCATCTTGGCCTAGTATCAGCTGGTGAATATTGAAGCCCAGCCTGCCAAAAACCCTATTTTAGGATACACATGGGAGTGCTGAAGCCTGGACCTGCCCAGACTATTCTCAGTCCTGGTACCTGTGAATGTTGGCATGTTCTGTGGTCACACCTAGCTCAGCTCATCACTACCCCAACTCTTGAGCTAACCAACGGGACTTGCATTTCCACAGGATTTGACCCACATATCCCCCACAAAATCTACCCCCTGACCTGGTTCTCTTGTGTGCTGGTTAGTGTCATGGCCTTGCCTAATGTGACCTGTCCCCTGTTGTGACATTCAATCAAGTACTAGGATCTAGTCCTGCTAGATAGGCTGTCAGCTCTAGCTTTTGTGTGGACTGGCTTGAGGTGGTCAACAATGTTCCATGCCAGTAAACCCAACTCAGGACTCCCATGTGGGCTGGTGCATGAATCTGACCCATATAGATCTTCAAATCTCTCCGCTCCAAACCACCAGGTCTCAGTCCCCTCGCTTACCTGCAAGTACAGTGGCCCTGTCATTGAATGTCCCTCAGGATTCATTCCTCACCTACACGTACTGTGGCCTTATCCGTGAATGTCCCTAGGTAGTAATTCCACACCCCTAAGATCTCAGAGCTCACTAATGGGCAGCCAGCGGGCGAAGCCTGGCTCCATTGCTGTTTTGGCAGCCTGCAAGCCCAGGATTTGCCCACTACTTGGTAGTGGTGGACTAGGAGCTAGGATACCCAATAGGAAGCTTGGCCCTGCACGGTTTTCCCAGCCACAGCAAGTGGCTGAGAGATTCAGACACTCACCCCTCTGAGCAGACTTACCTGGACTCTGCCCACCAACACGGCAGCTGT
Organism: Ochotona princeps; assembly: GCF_030435755.1. Classification (NCBI taxonomy): domain Eukaryota; kingdom Metazoa; phylum Chordata; class Mammalia; order Lagomorpha; family Ochotonidae; genus Ochotona; species Ochotona princeps. The sequence continues at coordinate 99,228,586 of NC_080865.1, forward strand.
GTGTGATTGTCAAACCTTTTGCACCAAGATAAAGTTCTTTCCATTCCACTTTTCACAAACATTTTGAAGTTCCTTTGTGTGTGAAAGGCAAGACATAAAAGAAAGGGAAAGCGGATTGCAGAGAATATGAATGAAACAGTGAAATGTGTCAAAGAAATCTGGTTCTCTAGAATCCACTGCTGTATTGAAGGCACATAAGGCTGCTAATTTTTACAGTGATAAATCAACATCATTAGCCAGCTTCGGGGAGACTTGGCTGCGATGTGTTATCATATAGTGATTTGTTTCTTCAACTTCCACCTCTGACAAAGTTTTAATTAGCCTGCAAGTTCCTAGAAATCTGTGAATGTGTTACCAGGTTGCAGTGTAATAATCACAAAAGCTGTTTCCAGCTGGGAAAAGCTTACCCAGTGGATGACTAGTTTTCAGGTTGTTGATAGGGCAGTAGAATTCAAGTCCTGCTGGAAAGCTACTGTAGCAGAAGTGTCAGCAAACATCTGTGACTTTTCACTTCAGGAGGCTATCTGAGTCACCATGCCTGTTGAGAAAAGCAAAAGCAAAGTCCTAGAACTGGGCTTCATGAATAGTTGCTGCAATCCAACTCTGCCAACTCATGCTCCTTTTTTTTTTTTTTTTTTTTTTTTTTTACTGGATGAGACCTAATACACTGATTCAAGACTAAAATGATTAGAAGAGGTTTTATATTAACTGGCTCACCTCAGTTTGTTTGATCTAATTCCTATGCTTCACCCAACAAAATAAAAAATATAACAGTCATTTATTCATGTGTTAAGAGTAAAATTTAAGCATCTTTCCACTTTAAAAACTGTGGAAGTAAGTATGAGCAGGATACAAAGAATAAAATGGCATCTATATTTATCACATAGTATAGGTTAGAAAGATAATATATCTTCAAGATGCATATGACTACAATGTGTCTTAAACAACTCACAGAAATATTTAACTTAAAAAATGCTTGGATGTCAATGTTTGGCATTAAAATAAACATATCAGAAATTATGTTTTCATCAAAATTTCTGATGCATCCTTGTGTCATGTCTGGCTTTTCAAACTCGGACTGAAGGATATATTCCCAGGGTTCTATAGTTTATCAATAAGAGCATGTTTGTGTCTGTGTATACCATGTTATTTTATAGAATCTCCATAAATAATGCCAGCCTGTTCTAGATCATTTCAAAGACTGCCTCGATATTACATACATTGTAATAGTATACCTTGAAATTTTCAGTATCTAGGTTTCTGTTTTGCTTTAAAGAAGTTCAACACTAGGATTATGTTTGTTTTTAATCAGATTGGTGCCAATTAGTATCTATTTTATTGTCTAATACAAATGAGAGGGACAACTTTATGATACAATTAATGAGTACAGACTCTGAAGGTCAAATGATGACATAGTGTACTGTGTAAAACGAAGCAGGGAAGGTTAAAAGTGGTGAAAGAATTTAGTCTTTCCCAGCCCAGAAAGTTTGTTAAGCCATTCTAAAAAAAAAACATTTCCAGCCCTAACCTAAATTGCTATGTTGTTGTAGACAATAATCTCACATTAATCTAATTAAATGTTATTGTCTATTTTTTTTATTTTTGAGAAATATTTTTGCACATGTCTAATGACTTATTTTAAGAAATGTGACGCAGTCATTTGTCACAAGTTTTTTTTTCCTTTAAAATTGTCCATATATTTCCCAAAATTGAGCACCACCCAGTGTAAATGTCCTATGACATCATCCAGGCCACTGCTACCCTTGCATTAATCTGCTTTTATTTCTTCACCTTTGCGAAAGAAAAGGTTTATCTCAACTTACAGTAGTGATTACAGGACCAGGAATTCCTACAGTCTAGTGTCTGTTGGAGACTGCTGTGGTAGCTTGAAGGAGAGAATCGCAGCTGAGCTTGAACTCAGATAAATCAAACAGTCACAGCCGCACTCTGAAGGTACACTTTCAATGACCCGAAGACCTTCCATTGGCCCCACATCCACAATTATATCAAATTTCCACTCTGATTCCATCAACCAGGACATAAAAGCATTAGAGTTTAAGCATCTTAATGAGCTTTGGGCTTTATCCATAACAACACTAAACTGCCCTAATAAAAAGGATTAGTGATATCCTCAGAATATCTTACAATTTGAAATGCACGCTTTGTTTCTGGAATTTTCCATTTTATATGTTCAGACTTCAATTTCTTACAAATAAATGAATTCACACAAAATGAAACTGAGAATCTGGCAACTACTGTACAATTATTCCAAGCTGGTATAACTATCTTATTTTCTTTCTTTCATACTCCCCCCACCATAATCCAGCCATCATAATGCAAGGCTTGCGGCATAATAACATGCATTCATTCACTATCCCTTCACTACAAACTGTGTGATAACAACTTTTGCCTATTGTAGGAAAAGACAGCAAAACAAAAAGAAGCCCATCCTCATTAGTGTTTTGAAAATGACTGAAAAAGTAATTGAAATTTGCTACTGTTATACCAGTAAGTGTTAAATTACAAGAATGAGTTTGAAAGAGAAAATGACTAGAAAAGATCAAATTTTTGTCTGCCTGTACCCTACAAAGTACCATACTAAGTACAACTCCCTGATTAAACTTCAGATTTCTGACTTGGATACATGACACAAATGTAAGCAAAGAAGGACTGAAGAATGACTATTATTAACTAGACATAAACACTACAACAAAAAGATGTGGAGTTGGAGAGGGTTTGTGTGTGCTATAGACAAGTTCGGTTTTATACATTTTAGTTTGAAAATGCTATGGAGCACTTTTTTTTGTCTTATGGTCCACTCTTCTGAGATCACCAATTTTCCCATGCATACCCAGGACACAGGACATCCACTTCTGACACAAGAAATAAACACAAGAAATAAATTTTCACCAACCAACTCTAGAAGTGTAGGTCAAATACTATGCAAAACTGTAGTCTGTTTTTCTTTCTTTCTTTCTTTCTTTCTTTCTTTCTTTCTTTCTTTCTTTCTTTCTTTCTTCCTTTCTTTCTTCCTTTCTTCCTTTCTTCCTTTCTTCCTTCCTTCCTTCTCTCCCTCCTTCCTTCCTTCCTTCTTTCCTTCCTTCCTTCTCTCCCTCCTTCCTTCCTTCCTTCTTTCCTTCCTTCCTTCCTTCCATCTTTCCTTCCTTCCTTCCTTCCTTCCCTCCTTCCTTCCTTTTTTCCTTCCTTCCTTCCTTTCTTCCTTCCCTCCTTTCTTCCTTTCTTCCTTTCTTTTAGATTTTTCTTTATTTATTATATTTACTTGAAAGGGACAGAAGAAGGAGAGAGACAAAGGGAGTTCTCCTATCCACTTATTTTCTCCCTAAATGCATTCAACTACCAGGTCTGGGCCATGTTGAGATCAGGAAGTATGGATCCAATTTGTGCCTCCCCCGTGGGCCAAGTTCTAGAGCCTTGAAATATCATATTCTGCCTCCCAGGGTGTGGCTTAGGAACAAGCTGGGACTAAAACCCACTTTGCTCTGGGATGCTGACACTCCCATGGTGTGTTCATTGTTACTCCAAATGTCCACTTCAACTTTGTATTTTACTGAAACATAAAGGTAAATCATAGTTTCTCATTTTAAAATTCCTGCTACTTCCAACTTAAGATGTGAACCATTTGACAACTCTGGAGAGCACATGTCAAACTTGTCTGGAACTTCTCATTTGTTTTGAATTTGGTAAAAGTCTGCTTTTCTCCTTAAAAATAGGAAGCAAAGCATGTACACATATTGCACCAAATCTGAATCCTTGACTTTTAAGCCTCATGTAAATTCTTAGTCTTTTTAATGAATTCTAGATCTGATTGGCGAACTATTGCTGGCAGGACTGGTTTGTAGTTATCATTAGTTTGTGCCATTAAAATGAACTAGTATATATCTTAAACAACTGCTTTTATTTTTATTTCATAGTTGTTGCTTGGTTATAATGTATGATTATAGTTGATGACAAGAAAAACAACTTTATTCAATAGATAAATTGGTTAACCAAGCTGGAAAACATACTGCAATTGTATGACACTATCAACTAACTCAGCTTAACTAACTCTTACAAGACACTATATCCCATCAACTGCAGAATGCAGTTAATTTTCAAGTGCACATGAGTAATCAAAAAGATAGACCATAAAATAAATCTAAACAAAACCAAGATGACTTCAAACTTAGATGCTTAGAAGAGTCTGTAGACGAATAAGAGAATGCATACTGACACTAGACCTATGGATGTGTTGATCTTCAATTTCTACCCGCTGGAATTCTGAAAAATAAATTCTGCTATTTATAAGCCATATGATCTTCTTTTATAAGCATCTGAATGGCCTAAAACAGTCTGCTTATGTAGCCCTGCAAGTCGAAATATATTTCTGTATCATGGGCTCTATAGACCCATATAGGTGGTAAAAATTATAAAGATAGTTAGGACCAATCCCATACTGACAAATATTCAACAATAAGCATTAGAAGTGAGGAGGAGAGATGGATACTGCTGACATGGAACATTTACTACTTTCCACCATGGACAGTTGTCCGATTTTCAGCTACCAGTGCAGCATCACTAAACACAGACTTGACAGGACATGTTTACAACCAGCTACTGTGAGCTGCTGTGAGCCACTTCAAGCACATCCATTTTTTTTTTCTGAAAACCTGCTAACTAGGGTCACTCACAATCCAGCACCTAAAATAAAACATGTATGCATCTGAACAGAGGCTTAATCTAAACTTCCATAGACACATAAGGCCTTCTCAGAGAGATAATCACTCAAGTCTCTTCTTTCTAAAGACAGATACTATTAGTTTTTCCTGATTCGTGGTAACTAATATAAACAGTACAACACACACACACACACACACACACACAGGCAAAATTGACATTTTGAGATTTTGTTATTGTTTTTAGTCCTGTCCATACCCTTCTCTACTTGCTACTTGTTTGAATTATTTGATGAAGGATTTGGCTCTGGGTTATGAATTAAATTATATGATACTGTGAAAATTAAAAGACATTAAGATGGAATATGGGATTGAGGGAGGTAGAGAAAATAGAATGGGAAGTATTATTGTGCTGATAAAACAGAAGAAAAACATGAAACATGTTTCCTTAATATAAATTAAAATTTTAAGCTTGGCGCTGCTACAGTGGTCTAACAGAATAATCCTCTACCTGCAACACCAGCGTTCTATATGGGCACAGGTTCATGTCCTGACTGCATCACGTGTGAGCCAGCTCTCCTTGTGGCCTGGGAAAGCACCTTCGGATGATTCAAGTCACTGGGCCCCTAAATCTTCAGACCCAGAATGTGCTCCTGGCTTTATATCAGCTTGGCTCCCGCCATATGGCCTTTTGTGGAATGAATCGGCAGATGGGAGACCTCTCCGTCTCTCCTCCTCTCACTGTAAATGCTGCCTTTCAAACAAAAATAAATTAATCTTTTAAAAAAGAGTTAAGAATAGAACTTCTGATAACTTTAATTTAATGTATTCTGATTAACTAATGCACATTTTCACTATTAAAATGTCCACAAAAAATAAGACATTTTTGAATGTTCTCTTACAATAAGAACACCACCAAAGGATTAATCAAAAACAAAGAGCAAATACTTTAGAATTTACTTAAATGTAGCTCATATTTTTTAATGTCTAAAATTATATGTAAACCAATTTGATGAACAAAAATGATCACTTTAGACATGAAAGAATAGTTTCTAAGATTGAATGAAAGTAACTCAGTATTTATAACATCATTAGACCTTAGTGATTTGGGTTTCTTTTAACATTTTTCATTTTTATTAATATAAAAATATATAAAGAGAACAAACTTTATGCATTTCATGATGCAGTTCCAAGGAGACAACCATACTTTCCTTTTTCCTTTCGCCTCTCCCTGTTTTGCTTTCATTTTTGCAATAACATGCTTTACAACTTACTTTATAATAACATTCATTAATGATAATCATCTTTGAATATTATTTCTTGCATAGGAACATTTCATATAAAATTGTTTTATTCAACATTGTACCGATTTTTTTGCAAAGATTTATTTTATTTATTTTTATTGGAAAGACAGATTTAGAAATAAAAGGAGAAAGCGAGAAAAAGATTTTCCATCTGCTGTTTCACTCCCCGAGTGAAAACAAAGGTCAGAGCTAAGCCAATCGGAAGCCAGGTACCAAACGTTTCTTCTGCTGCACAAAATTTCAGGGTCCCAAGGCTTTGGACCATCCTTTACTGCTTTCCCAGGCCACAAGCAGGGAGCTGGATGGGAACTGTAGCAGCCAAGTCACAAAAACCAGCACCTATATGGGATCCAGGGTGTGCAAGGAAAGGAAGTATTTAGCCATTGAGTCATTGTGGTAGGCCTTGGTGTTGATTTTTTGTTTTGTTTTGTTTTGTTTTCTGCAAGGCCTATTGTATTTTTGAACCTAGTAGTAGACTTTAGAATGTCTCACCAGAGACAAATGGCACTGCAAAACGATCAAAGTCCTGTTTGGTAAAATCTGACCCATTCTGACAGATGGTCTGACAGTGATCTAATTAACAGTACTTCTAAACATTGCTGCAGATGCCTCCCATTTAGATTACATTCCTCATAATTTGGGGTACTTTTTAATCCCCAATGTGGATTTTTCCTATCAAATGACATGGTCATAGGTAGTTTCCAAGGTTGGATAATGTCAAACGTTGAATTGGGCTCCTACCTGAACATATGTTGAAATTAAAATCACTATTTTTGTGAGTGTGCTCTGATCTATAAATAAGATCCTTGAAGTTATCCAAAAATTAAGATGACCTCGTTAGAGTGGGTACTAATCCAATAGAATTGATATTTTTAGAAGAGACATATTCCAACCATGAGACTCACATGGAAATGTCATAGAATAAGAGAGGTAGAGATTGAAGACATGTTTTCCAAAAGCCACTGAGTAGCTGGGGCTTCAAATCTGGAGAAAAAAGAGGAACCAACCTTACAGGTGTTGGAGGTACCATGGCTGGATCAACACCTTGATGTAGGATTTCAAAACTCAAACACTATGACAGAATAATTTTGTGTTCCTTTTAGTAGGTAACATAGTACATTGCTACGTTTATATAGCAATCTTAACAGAGTCACAGAGTGCAAAATTTCTTTGTATCCTAGTTAAATAAAATATTTTATTCCTGGTTATCACATTAAGTTGACAACACTTCTCCCATGGGAAGATAGCTTGCTTTATTTTTTGAAGGCTGTCAATAACATGCCAGGACTCTGTAACTTCAAGGTACAGTGAGAACAAATGTACCGATTACACAATGAAGGATCTAGCAGAGATAGGCATTCCATAAGTTAAAGACCGAATAAATCAGGTAGTAGAGTTCCCTAGAATTGTAATCTTCAGGAACATTGTTTCACCTTAACTTGATATTTCTTACACTTTTATTATCTACTTGTACCGTTTGGAAATGTCTGGCCCATTGGCAAAGCTGGTTTTTCCAATTCTGCTGCAGGTGGAACTTGAAATTCAATAAATGCATTGCAAGCTAATCTTTAGGTCTATAATTTTGAATGTCCCACAAAGGATGTCATAAATATCAAAATAGATTGGGGCAGAAGAAAAGTTTCCACATTCCTGAGGATCTAGTGAAAACACCAGAGATAAAGATGTTTCTATGTTTTTCATAGTATTTAAGGTCTAATTATATTCTCCATCCTAATAATTAGAACCTGTATTATCATCACAGATTTCAATATTAAAAAATAAATATTATTTTGCTTGCCCATGAAAAATTTTAACACAGCATGGTTTTGTTTGCTTTATTTTTTTCTCCTAGTTAATTAGAAATTTGAGTGATTTGTAAGGGCTACTGTCTCCAAAGGCACCATTCACCTTTCCTAACAATTGTTTAAATATAGATTCCCATTGTTCAATTTTCTTGTTTTTTTTTTTCTTGGCCTGAATCCAAATTATCTTGACCTCATTTCTTTCTGTTTGCACCCTTTCTATGTATGTCTATTTTTAAGTTATTTTTGATCACTCCTTTCACAGATTAAGACAGAGAACACACCAAATAACTTAATCTCTGCGTGTGACCTTTTAGCTCACATGCACCACAGGTGTGTCTGCATTCATCACATTAATTGTGTCTATTGTATTTTTCTTCTACATAATTTTTCCTATTTTCAGATGAAAATGCCCCCAAAATTTCTAAATAATGTCAGATGTTTTGGGAAACGGGAAGTCCACTAACATCCAGCTACAAGACAGCACTATATTCAAGGCACTTTGTGATTACTACAATAAGGATGGCCATATAGTTGATCTGCTTATTTATGTGTAATGCCTGGCAACACTTGACCATCTTTCTCTTCTTAAAACTTACTAATTTATTCAAAAGTTCTAGTTATGGTGGAGAGAGTGAGAAGAGAAAGAGAGCAAATGAGAGAAAGAGAAAAGAGAGATCTTGCATTCCCTGGTTCCCTATTCTGACGGCCACTGCACCCAGGGCTGGTCCTGGCCAAACCCAGGAGTTGGGAGATTCATCTGGCTATCCCTCATAGGTAGCAGGAGACCAAGTACCTGAGCTATCTTCTGTTACATTTCCCAGGCCATATGAAAGGTCTGAATCAGAAGAGGAGAAGCCAGGATAGAAACAAGTGCCTACATGAGATTCTTGCATGGCAGTTAGCAGTTTTACCCACTACAGTGCAACACTAGCCTCAACAATCTTAATAATCACAATTAATAAATACACTTCACAATCTCAATAATTCCATTTTTTTATTTTTTCATGTTAAATTCCCTGCCACTGTTAAAAGCAAAAGACAACTATGGGTAAAAGTGAGGGAAGTTAAAACAAAGTACAAAATTTGTAATTTTCATATCATTAGATAAGAAATGCTACAGTTATTTTTTAAAATGTACTTTTTTCTTTTGGCAGGCTGCTATATGTTGTACAGCCTCATACTAGCCTTCATTAATTCAAAGTATTCTTTTATTTTTTTTAAGATTTTATTATTATTATTGGAAAGCCAGATATACACAGAGGAGGAGAGACAGAGAGGAAGATCTTCCATCCGATGGTTCACTCCCCAAGTGAGCTGCAACGGGCCGGTACGCGCCGATCTGATGCCGGGAACCAGGAACCTCTTCCGGGTCTCCCACGCAGGTGTAGGGTCCCAAAGCATTGGGCCGTCCTCGACTGCTTTCCCAGGCCACAAGCAGGGAGCTGGATGGGAAGTGGAGCTGCCGGGATTAGAACCGGCGCCCATATGGGATCCCGGGGCTTTTAAGGCGAGGACTTTAGTCGCTAGGCCACGCTGCCGGGCCCTCAAAGTACTCTTTTAATAATCACGTAAAAGTTGTACCAACATGACCAATGTAATTCTTGTAGTTTCAATTGTAATTTTCAGAATCATAAGTTAATAATTCCTAACTGATTAACACCTTTCTATAAGGTGTCATGTAAGCTACATATTACTGTAATTCATATGCCCATGACATCACTCTACTGTGCTTATTTCATTTCATCCTGCCATTTTAGGGTTATTGACCATTGCTCATACTTCTTCCTCCTGGAATACTGTTCCCTACTACAGATACAATATTAACTCTACATGTTCATGTTGTCATCTTCAATAAATACATAAACACACATGCACCCTTAGACAGGATGTAAGATTTCCTGAGATCTTAATCCATTTCAGACCCTATACTAGATTGTGTATAACAAATTGTTTCATGTATTCCCAGAAGGGGTCATGAATTATTAATTCCCCACTTCATGTAGGCAATGCTTTGTGTAAAGTTCCATTTTTTTGTGTGTCCTTTGGACTCTTCATACTATTAACTTTAAAACCCAATTTCTCACTGAGAAAAAACATCTCTTCTGTAAGGTTGATTAGACTGAATCAACCAGTTCTTGAGTGCCCATGCCTTGGTGTAGACAGTGCTAAGATGATGTCAAATCAAATCTTTATTGTAACTTTATTGTAACTCCCCAAGATACAGAAAGCAAATGACTCATCTTTCAGGCCACGTCTTCAGCTAGTCTGACCTAGTGCATCATTTTGATTAGGACTATCCCAGTTTTAGCATTCAAATTTCATTTCCCAGATATCTGCACAGTCCCAGGCAAGCTGAAATACTTGGTCGCTGATTTCACCTGCACAGTACAAACACCATGAATTATTTTTAATAACTATAAGTTAGTCACATAGATGTGAAGGTTGGACTCAAACTTCAATATTTGTAAAACTTGCTTTAGTTATGAAACTTTGTTAAAAAACTGATTCTTTTGGACCAACACACTTGACATCATCTAGATAAGTTACAATTGCAAATCCTGCACTACCTCAGACCTAGTAAATCAGAAATTCTGGCAGTGGGGCCCAGCACTCTGTTTAACCAAGCTTCCAGGTGATTCTGATGCACAGTCAAGTTTGCGAATCATGGCTGTAAATATATGACCAGAATACACCTGCCTCCTGATAGTGTCTCAAGTGTAATTGCCTACAAATCCTGTCACTGTCAGGCTATAGCCACATGGCTTCCCTTCGTGTCATTTGAGTCTTCTTTTGCTGTTACAGCCCTCATTTTTGAACATGAATAAAGATGATATTGTGAAATCCTCACCAAGTAAGGAAAACATTCAGAAATCACATTGCATCTACAGATTTATTCCTTCTCAAATGTCTACAGTAGAGAAGAGTTAAAGCACGGCTGTCTAAGGGTGCCAGAGGTTAATCTCCTGAATTAATCCATGAGAAGAACAGAACGTGTTTGAAGCTTCATATTTCACCTGAAATATTCTTGCAATGTTTTTTTCTTTGTAACGTTTAAATCTTCGTTATTGGATGGAATTTATCCACCAAACTTCATTGTCCACATGGGCATTTTATTTGGACTTTTTAGCCTTTGATATTTTCTTTGATGTTCTTAGAGTATACATACTTCCATCTGAAAAGTACATACAAAATTGCTGCCTCGAATCCTCTCAACACCCTTGTTAAGTACCAAAATGCTAGCTTTACCTTAGAGGAGATGGAGGCTCCAAAAGGTCAAGTAATGTGTATAACATAATTCAGTGGAGCAATGACAGACTCAGCATTTTTATCCAAAGGTTTGTTCTCTCTACTATTGCACGTGTGACAATATTCCAGGAAGCTCATGTAAAATGAAATTTGAAATAAATTTATGTTGGTGCAAGCAATTTTTGAAATCTGTTCATATAAAACACCTTCAAAAATTTCGTGAAAAATGCATATAATGATAATAGCTATGAATGAACTTCAAAATTTTTTCACTAAAATAAACATATGTTTTATTCCATTATTCCATGAAAATTCTGGCATGACCTCATAGTTATCTTACTTTTTGGGCTGTAAACTCTGTAGAATCAAAGGCTTATTCCCCTAGAGTACTTCATACTATGCCTCCCATCACAAAAGGGACTACAAAAAGTTCATAGATGAATGGAATTGAAAGATGATACAAACTTTTAATGATTTTTTAGGAATTTATTTTTATTTAGTGTGCATGTGGATGTGTGTTTAAATGGAGGGTGTGTGTGTGAGAGAGAGGGAGAAAATAAAGGGAAAGAAAGCATATCAAGTTAAGAATCTGAATGTTGGGCTCAGGGTGGTGGCCTAGTGGCTAAAGTGCTCACCTTGCATGTGCCAGGATCTCATATGGGCTCTGGTGTCCCAGATATTCCACTTCCCATCCAGTTTCCTCCTTGTGGCCTGGGAATGCAAGCGAGGATGGCCCAAGGCCCCAAAACCGTGGGAACTTGCACTTCCTGGCTCCTGGCTCCTGGCTCCCAGCTTTGGATTGGCTCAGCTCTGACCATTGTGGCCATTTGGGGAGTGAATCAATGGATGGAAGATCTTTGTCTCTTCTTCTGTCTGCGAAAGAAAGAAAGAAAGAAAGAAAGAAAGAAAGAAAGAAAGAAAGAAAGAAAGAAAGAAAGAATTTAATGTTTTCATTTTTATATGCATTACAAATCACAGATATGATATTTGGAAGGACGTTTTACTAGCCACAGACAAGGGTTAAAATATAATATGAAGCTGTAGAAAATTGTGTGGGTTTTGACACTATCAGATGAGGATACCATGACTGTCAGAAATCTATCCTATTCTACAACCACCTGGCTTTCATGCAATGAAACACATTTTCTAGATTCCATGGAAAGGGAAAGAAATTTACCACCACACTGTGAGTCCCGTGTTTATCCAAACCTAAAGAATGGGAATCTAGGTGCATGATCTAGACTCAAATTGAAATCCAACAATTTTATGTACAAAATAGAAAAAAGATAACCAATGTGGACCAGTTGCAGGGGAAAGCTATAGCTACCTTCCCACTTTGGACATAAGAAAGGATGATGTAAGAAAGAGTGGAGGCAGGGGTGGCTCAGGGGTTTAGCAAGCTCATTCTCTGACTGCAGTGCTGGCATCCCATATGGTATCAGTTCGTGCTTCAGCTGCTCCACTTCCTATCCAGCTCTCTTCTCATGGCCTAGATAAGCAGCAGAAGGTGGTCCAAGGCCTCCAGCCCCTGAACCCCACATGGGAAATCCGGAAGAAGCTCCAGGATCCCAGCTTTGTACAAGCTCAGCCTTGGCTGTTGCAATCTTTTGGGGATTGAATAAGGAGATGGAAGGCCTTTGTTTCTTCTCTGTCTCACTCTCTGTACCTCTTTCAAATAAAGAAACTAAATCTAAACAATAATAAAAAAGAGAAGAGTAGGGAAAACATGTGCTCCATTTTTTATACTAATTTCATCATTTGAATAATGTTGGCAATTATCCAGAATCAAAGACTTAGAATTGCAGGGAAAGATAATACATAGCAAGGTAGCTTTATCATCTTACAACTCACATGTTTGGAAACTGATGTTTAAAATAAACATTTGTTTTATATTTAGATTGGTTATGTAATACAAAACAACATCTCTTTCATTGGTTTCTTTAGGATAAAGGATCCCATCACACATTAAGGTTAGGAAACTCTGGGGTATATGATTTCCTAACCAAAAGTCTTATTAATAACCCTTAAAGTTTATAAGCATCTGAACTCTAAAAAAAACATACCATGCAACACTTTCCAAAATTATGCACTCAGTCTCCCTGTTGAAACACCCATTCTATTGTGTGCCTTGTATGGATGACAATGTATGAGATACAATGAAACTCAGCATCCGAGTAACTTCCTTTCATATGATCTATTTATGTAATACTTATCATATCCTGTTTACACATACATTATGAGGTGACAATAATCTTTAGCATGCAAATTAGTCAATCATAGAATTTGACAGTTTTTTTTCACAGAGTGCTTGGTTTATAGAATTTTCTCAGTAAGTGATATATACTTCCCTTCTCTATTAATTTGCCACTGATACTTCTGCAAATAAATATGCCTACAAAGTAAGGGATAAATACAAGCTTTAAAGTAAACATAATCATTACAAAATGACGGAGAATGCTAACTTTTGAAGAGCAATCAGCTATTTGCAATGTTATGGTGTCACACACACTGTTTTGTCAGTTATTGCCAGTGATTTGTGAGAAGTTTTAAAGTGGAATACTTGATTTTAGTTTTACCTTTAGCATGCTTATGCTTATGTTTTGATTAGGAAGAAGTTTTTTGACTAATTCAAAGAAATTCTCATCTGTTGATTTACATCTTGGAATCAGACATTAAGTGCTACTTCAAAGCAACGCTTAAGTAACTTGGAGTTTGCATTACGTATGTAGTTCAGATTAAGTACTAGAAGCAAAGATTGTGTTGCATCTTCAGGATCCTTCAACGTGCACGATGTCTGGTTTTATAAGCAATCATTTCTTACTCTAGTCAGTTTTTCTGTCACCAAGATTTAATGGTATTTTCTCTAAGCAGTGAAAAACCAAGATTATAGTAAAGAAATCTGAACCTGTTATTCCTCCAATTTGATTGAATGAGAAATCTATGGAGGCTAAAGATGAAGCTCAGGTGGGGTGTATTCAGGAGCCAGCTCTGAGCTGCAGTATGTGAGGATTAGGAGGATTATTACGGCTGATGGTTCTTCAGGGTTCAACCCTGCATTGGCAGTGTCAGCATCACCGGGAGACTCCTTAGAAATGCACATTCCTGAAACTTGCACCATGTGTATTGCGGGAAAACCCTTGGTTGGGGCTGGGGAGCAGAAACCTGTGCTTTAATCAACCTTTTAATTCTAATAAATATGAAAAGTAGAGAACCACAGATTTAAATATCATCTCTTTGTATGTGTGTGTGTGTGTGTGCCAGTACAGTGAATGGAGGATTGATCTGTGTGTCCATCATTGAATGTGTGAGAATTTGGCGTGGTTTGCTACAGCACTTGCTTAGAAAGGACACATTTGGCTGTCAGTTTAGACTGATTAACTGGGAAAAGTAGTAGTATCTAAAGAGCCGTATGGGTCAAGAAAGGAGGCAAGTTCACCACCCATCTGCGGGTTTGTTTTAATAATCAGAACTATTCATTGGTGGTCCTTCTTAGGCCACTCTTTCTGTGTTCAGCAATGCATATCATATTGTAAGTGAAGCAAATGTGATGATTAAATTGAGCCAGGCATTCTCTTTGGTTTGGCAAACTGAACACCGCAAGATTCTTTTCACACGATTTGTGTGTTCTTTGTAAACAAACTGGAGGAGGGAGCCAAGGTTATTGTCTTTTCAATAATGTTTCTGTGGCTTGTATTGACAGAAATAAAACTACACAATGAACTGTACCCTCACCATGACCTGTAATCACCATGAGTGGGGGAAGTGCCCTAAAAGTAAGCAATAGACTTGTACACACTATCTAAGAAATTCAGCTCTCAGATATTCCTAGCCATATATATCCTTCCCATAACGTTTTGTGGACTATGTTAATGATTTGACAGCACTTAGTAGTTATGTTACTATCTGAATTACTTCCTCAAATGTTGTGTTTTAGAAACTTTGTTTTGAAACAATGAAACAAGCAGAATTGGAAAAACAAAATCACAAGGCAGGTTCAGAACCCAAACCTTTCTATGACTTAGTCAAAACAGTAGCACACTTCCTTCATTGTGGAGTTCCACTAGGGTTAACACCTGAATCTCCATAGGCTAGTTTGTATAGCTGTTGTTCAATAAATCTGCAGAGTTGAATTACCCCTGCAATATTTTTTCTTATTCTTCATACTGTATGTCTCCTATCTACCTCATAAATTCCTAGAGCTGCTTCATAGCAGACTTAATCAAACTTTCTCAATATCCATCCCCCAATAAGGGAAGACACTTCTGTGTATGTGATAATAGTTGAAATGGACATGAATACAATCTTTGATAAAGTATCTCCAACACATTGAGCCTGATCTTTGTCACTAGAGAAGTGGAAAGAACATCCCAAGTGTCATATTCTGCTTTTTCCTTTCTCAATAGTAGACTTTGTGAAAACAGAGAGGTCTTATGCATAAAGTGCTTTTAACTTGGTCAAAGCCAAGGGTAACTTTCTTTTTGAGTTGGGGAGGACGTTTGAAGGGAATTTAATCAATAATAAAATATACTGGGCTGGCTCAAAGGCTCAACTGGTTAATCCTCTGACTATAAGAACCAGCATCCCATATGGATGCTTGTTCATATCCTCACTACTCTGCTTTCCATCCGGCACCTTGCTTATGGCATGTGAAAGCAGAGAATGATGGCTCAAGACCTTAGAATTCTACACCCAGATCCAAAAGAGGCTATATCTCCTGGCTACTGGCTCCTGACTCCTGGTTTCCAGCTAAGGATCAGCTGCGCTGTGGCTGTTGCAGACAACTGGGAAATAAACCAGCAGATGAACGATATTTCTCCGATTCTCCTTCTTTCTGTAAATCTTCCTTTCAAATAAAAAATTAAATATTTCAAAAATATATGTATACTGAAGGAATCAAGATGGTAGAATGGAGTTAGGACATGTTTAAATGGAAGAAGAATCATTAGCCAAGGTGAAGCAGCAGAAAGGGCACATTCCAGGAAATTGGAGAAGATAGGCCGATGGCATAGGGACATCTGGAGATTGACAGACACAGGAAAACAGCAGAGACAAAGCTGTGATATTTAAGTGACCAGATACCCCAGTGGCATTCAGTACGTGGTGACATAGATTCCAAGCAGTGGCCGGAACTCTACCAGCAACCAGGTGTGAAAGGGATTTCACCAGGAACTCGGGAGGTAAATGCAGAAAAAAAGCTGAGTGTCCTGCTGCTTTGCTTGATTTGACCAGGAGGAGAGACAGAGCAGCAGATACTAAACAGACTATGTGGGAACAGGATGGATTTCACAGCCCTGACTCCTACCAGTGCTGAATCGGATAAAATATTGTGTAGGGAGGCAAAGCTTGTGGGACAGGACTATGAATACACTAAGCTAAGAGTAAACTAATTTCTGGCTAAGTGAATTGAAATGACATGGAATCCTACAGGTACTACTGAAAATAGGTGTGGGTAGTGCCCAGACCTAGCAGTCAGCAGATCAAGAACTCCACTAGTGGCACATCATGTACCGTTTTGTATGGTGTGGCAAAGGCTTTGAGACTGCATTGACAACAATGAACTGCACATGTGCTGAGCTGAGAGTTAACTCACTGAGCTCAATGTATTGCACTAGTCCTACATTGAAAATAATACCGAATTTGGCATCGCACAGGTCAAAATATGGCCATATGGCTCTCAGACCTAATGGCTAACAGGATTTGGCGATATCAGTATCAGCACCACCAACAACATACCTATGTAGGACAGCTAATGTCTCCCTAATTCAGGGAACTGCTCGAACACGAAGTGGGAGAAAGCTTGTACAGACAATGGTGCAGCCACAGCAAAGAATCACAGGAGGTGGGGAGGGGTGAGCCAGGAGCAGGGACTATGGGGACCTTGCTTGAAGTCTAACATAAGAGCCCAGATCTGGAACACACTGGAGGGAGTGGCACAAATGACTGCAAACAAAGAACCATGTACCAATCACAGTAAAGTAAAATCAAATTGTAGACCTGTGGGTGTTACAGCTTAGAAAATTGTCCCAAGGAGAAGAATCCGGTAACCAGAAATGCAATGACCAAGAGCAAAAGAAGAGACAAAGGCACAATAAATGTTACTGAACACTGCCCTGAAAAGGAGCAAAACACTTTGCAAGCCTCAGAGTTAACTGAGGAATACACTGAGAAAATGGGGAATACAGGATTCAGAAAAATCATTATAAAGCTTCTTATCAACAATGAGACACACATACAAAAATCGAAGGAATTTAAGGACTATGTCACACAGGAAATAGCTGCACTGAAACAAAATCAAGCTGAATTATTGAAAATGAAGGATGCAATAGAGCAAATTAAAAATTCAGTAGAAAGTCTCAATAATAGAATGCAGAAGGCAGAATAAAGAATCTCAGAATTGGAAGATATTTCTACTCACAATGGGGAAACAATCAAAATACCAGAAG
Source organism: Ochotona princeps (assembly GCF_030435755.1). Classification (NCBI taxonomy): domain Eukaryota; kingdom Metazoa; phylum Chordata; class Mammalia; order Lagomorpha; family Ochotonidae; genus Ochotona; species Ochotona princeps. The sequence goes on from NC_080865.1 coordinate 99,246,057, forward strand.
TAGAGCTGGTTCAAGCTAAAAAAAACTATTCAAGAATTAAGAAACACTATTAACAAGGTCAAATATAAGAGTTATGGGAGTTACAAAAGGTGCAGAAAGAGAATCTGTGCTTAAAAATATATTTAATGAAATAATAAAGAAAAGCATCCCTAATCTGGGAAACAGAACACATGAGGGGCACAGAACTCCCAACAGGCTTGATCAAAATCAATCTTTACCATGAAACATGATACTCAAGCTCTCTTTCAATCAAACATAAGGAAAAGATCCTTAAATGTGCTCTTGAGAAAACATCAACTGACCTATAGAGGAATGGCAATAAAATTCACAGGAGACCCTTCATGGGAAACTCTACAGGCCAGAAGAGAATGGAGCGACATTATCTGGATTCTAAAACCAAACAAAAAAAAAAAAATTGGCCCAGGATAACAAATCCAGAAAAGCTTTCCTTTGTCTTTGAAAATGAAATAAAATTTTCCCACAACAAATAAAAGTTAAAAGGATATGCCTCTTGCAAAACTTGCCTTACAAATGATAAAGATGTTCTCTTGACAGAGAAGAGGAATAGCACCCACCAAAACTAAAGGTAAATGTGAAGAGCATCCCAGTAAAATAACAACAGAAGACTAAATTAATGGACAACCCATTGCTAAATGCCAGGATAAAATTACCACCTATTTATATTAATCCTGAATGTAAGTGGCTAGAATTCATTAATCAAATGTCATAGATTAGTAGGCTGGATTAAAACCACAAAACCCATCTATCTGTTGCCTACAGGAGATACATCTCACCAACAAAGATCAGCAGAAAGTCTATCTCATGGATTTTGAAGTTTTTGTTTTTAGTTTCATTTCTTCAAAACATTTTTTCTCATTAAATTCTTCAATGACTCATAGATCATGTAGTAATTTTTTCTTCAAGAAGATTCTTGATTTTCTTTTTCATTACTTCAGCAACACATTAGATATTCAGTAACATGCTATTTATCTTCATGCCATTGTAAATTTCAATTTTCTTCCTGTTGTTAATTATTTTTTTGTGGATTTTCATTTAAGGATATATATAGTAACTGTGCAATGGAGACTATCATTTCCAGTGACATGTTGTTTAACTTCATGGCATTGTAAACTTCTGTTTTTCTTCCTGTTGCTGATTTTGTTTTGTGATTTTTCACTTGAGGGGATTTATAGTGACTGTGTAATGCAAATTGTCATGTCCAAGTGTGAGGATATGGTGCAGTGGGCATCTCTACTTCCAGACCGAGGATGAACTACCAATGAAACTGTTGAATGTGTCTTGACAATGTGATGCTGGACTCTCTGCCATTGTCCATGCCTGCAATAAAGGACTTATGACTGTTTATGAGGAACTATACTGTTGTAATAATATGGGGGAACTCAGAGGGGATGGGGGTACTTGGGAAAGGGGTAGCAGAAGTCCCATGGTCTATGGAATTGTGTCATAAAATGATAATAATAATAAAATATGAATATTTGCATATTTACAAGAATATGTGTTAAAATTAGAGTGAACATTGGTCAGCAGTGAGGCTTTGGAAGATGGTGGGGTACTAATTACATAAGGATACAAATAAGTCACCATTTATCACTTATAAAGTTCTATTATATTTACAAATGTTTTCACTTTTTATTCACAAATAAGCCTATAAAATATGTATTGTTTGGGCATCCACTTTAAAGATGTGGCCATGAAGTACAGAAATAACTAACTTGGCTAAGGATTAGCAACAAAATAAGGGGGTCAATGTTGTGGCACCATGGATTAAATCAACTTTGAGATGTCAGTATCTCATATTTGAGTACCAGTTCCTGTCTTAGCTACACCCCTTCCAATGCAGATTCCTCTAATGAAGCTGGGAGGGGATGAGTTGACAGGTGAACGACTTCGGGACTCTGTCAATCAGAGAGGGAATCAGACTGGAGTCCCTTGTTCCTGGCTCTGCCCTGGCCCAGTCTTGGATTTTACATGCTTATTGATCACAAAACAATGGTCAAAAGACCTCTTTTTCTGTCTTTCACCTTTCACTGTTACTCTGCTTCTCAAATAAATAAATCTTTAAAAAATCATTAAATATATACTATAAGTAGGTACAACTCCTTTTTCAGATATGTGGTTTGAAAGTATTCTCTCCAAGTCTGTAGTCCATGTTTTTAACATATTAACAGAGTGAAAGGACATTTTTTTCCAGGATGAAGCTTAGTATATTGATTTTTTTTTCCTGTATTGCAGTATGCCCTTGTTGTCATATGTGAGAACCATTCTGCTAATAATAGGTCAGAAAGATGTTATCCCAGGCCACCTTTGGAAATAACAGAGCTTTATATTTTTATATCTGGACCAATAATACATTCTAAGTTAACATCTATGTGAGTGCTGGTGTAGATATTAATTTCTGTGCCTATTAATTTCCTGAATATGAAAGTTTGAGTATGCAGCATACATGAATGAATTATGAATAGAGCAAGAATTATGAAGTCAGTTGTAGAAGAATGAGGAGGGTAAGTGGAGCCAAAAGGAAGTATCCTTTGTTTAGGGATTTATTTGTTTTTATTTGAAAGGCAGGACTACAGAGAGAAGAAAAGAGAGTGAGAGAAATTGATACATAGAGAAAGAGAGAGATCTTCCATCTGATGATTCAATCCCCACAGTGCCACAGCAAGAGTTGGGTTGATCCAAAGCCAGGGGCCAGGAGTTTCTTCCTGGTCTCCCATGTAAGCACAGAGCGACAAGCCGTTGAGACATTTTCTGCTGCTTCCCTGGGCCATAAACAGAGAGCTCTTTCAGAAGTGGAAAAGTTGAGACATGATCTGGTTCCCACATGGGATGCTGGTGTCAAAGGTGAGGGCTTACGCTACTATGCCACAGCACCAGCCCCTAAAAAGTGCCTTTTGTAAATAATCATAGCAGCAGGAAGTTTGGTGTTCCAGCGGTTAATTATTTTCACTTAATGTGCATAAGATCTAGAAAAAATGTACACTATGTCAATACTGATATTTACTCTTATGAACATGGGGCTGAATCCATGAGCATGCAACCAGTACACAAAAGGCTCATGCTCAAAAAGGCCCTCATGCTTAGGGTTTAAGGCTTTGCGGTCGGTATTCTGAAACTCTTTAACTTTATCTTTAAATTTGTGCTTTGCAAATGGATTAGGGTGATGCAGTGATTTCCCATGCCTGAAACCCTAGCTTATTTGAATTCTCCTGCTGCCGTGCTAGGGATGGAAGCTCAACTGCATTCCCTTCCCTGCCCCATCCTCCTTCCGCCGTTTGCTTTTATCAGGAATCTACTATTAGGAAGGTTGGATTTGAATGCACACACTCTGTATATCATGTCAAGGAAAGAGCCTGGGACATCTGTGAAAACTGTTACTTGCTCCAGAAAAATCAGCATGCTCACAGTACTGTAAAAATCTCAGTTTCAAAAATTAATTTTAAAGATAGAAAGTTAGAAAGGAAGCGTCCTTCTACTAGTTCACTTTCCAAATATCCACCAAAGCTGGGACTAGGCCAACTGAAACGAGGTGCCAGAAACTCTGTCAGGCTCTCTGACGTGAGCAGCAAGGTCGCTTGAACTCACTGACGCCCCCTCAGAGTGCAGCATGGGGCTGGAATTCAAGTGGAGCCACAATATAAACTTGGTCACTCTGAAATGAAATACACGTGTTGCAATCAGCATCCTACGAGCAGCACCAGCTGCCAGGCCCTAGTCACTACTGAAAAACAAGTTCAAAGTGCTATAATACACTGAGAGAGAAGAGGCATGACAAAATGAAAACAAAAGTGTTTTGGTGCCTTTTGCACATGGAACAGTATGGGTTTTTTTTTTTTAAAGATTTATGTATTTTGTTTACAAAGTCAGATATACAGAGAGGAGAGACAGAGAGGAAGATCTTCCGTCCGATGATTCACTCCCCAAGTGACTGCAACGACCAGTGCTGTGCCAATCCGAAGCCGGGAACCTGGAACCTCTTCCGGGTCTCCCATGCAGGTGCAGGTTCCAAAACTTTGGGCCGTCCTCGACTGCTTTCCCAGAACAAGCAGGGAGCTGGATGGGAAGTGGAGCTGCCGGGATTAGAACCGGCGCCCATATGGGATCCCGGGGCGTTCAAGGCGAGGACTTTAGCTGCTAGGCCACGCTGCTGGGCCCAACAGTATGTTTTTATTTTGCATTAGGCCTTGTAAAACTATGTAGGAGTCCCCAGGCCAACCTAAGATCTTGTTTATTTGTGTTTCATAGCAATTCTTAGAACATTAAAATTTCAGTCAGCAAAAGAGAAATGATTTATGTCTATGACAGACTTAAGTAAAACCCCAAATGAGAGATTTTCAGATTTAACACAGCAGATTTAATCTGGTGCTTCCTCACTCGTTTCAAAGATCGCCCTAAAGCCAAGACATAAAAGAGAAATAGCACTGCAAAAGGCATGCTCAAAAAATATGAAGAAAGACTTGAAATTCCAGAACAAAAAAATGAGATATTGCCTGAAATAGTGAAGGTCAAGTGGTATGCAGGAAAATACAGACAGAATAAGCTCATGAATACAGATCTCCAAGAAAAAAATTCAGGGCACATTACTCCTTTGAATGCATTACATCAAGAGGCATAAAATCTACCCACATTCTACCCACATTCTTGTTTGCAAAGCTGAAATGAACTCAAAGGTTGGCAAAGGTAGTTTCTCTAGAAAGTATTTGGTTCTTGGAGTAAGAAAAGAAGATAAATGAGAAATCAGACAGGCAAAAATTACACTAACAAAAAGCATCCAGTTAGTAAGATAATGGACAAAGGCGAGATGGACTGTCAGCTGCCCTGCAGTGCACACTGTGAAAAGTAAAAACTGAAAGAATTCACACAAAAGAGTTGCAAGAAGGAGGAAGCTTCATAATGTGAAAGAAACCCTTTGCTCTCTCCATACAAATTTCTGGCGTATAATTTGTCCAAAATATAATTATGTGTCTATAAAGATATAACACAAAAGAATGAACAGAAGATTTCAAAAAAGCAAAGAACAGGCAAAGAACACTCCAAAAAACAAAATGTTACCATGGAGTCAGTAAAAACTCTAAGTACGTGGCAAATCTTGTGTTTTTAAAATTACTAATGCAACAATCTCTATGAAAAATTCTTGAAACAAAAAATCTGATTACAGGAACTAGGAAAAAACAGTGAGACAGTAACATAAATGAAAAGATGAAATATGAGACTGAAAAGCTCAGAAAAGAAATTGAAGAAAAAGTTAAAATTAATGTTAAAAGCTGCCTTAGTCCAAATCCAGGCTGTTGGAATCACCTGTCTCTAATTAGGTTATTTGTAAGCAGCAGAGACGCCTTTCTTACAGTTCGAAAGTTGGAAAGTTTGACAAGGTGTCAGCAGATGAGTATCTAGTGAAGATCCATTTCTCATAGATACAACTATCAACATGTACTCAAGGGCCGGGCAGTTCTTTCAAGTCTATTTTACAAAACATCAATCTTACTCAAAAGGATAGAGCCCACATGATTTAGCAGCTTTCCCGAAGACCCACTTCCTAATGTCATCACACTGAGGATCAAGTTCCAGTGTGAGCTTTTAAGGGAAACAAGCAGTCATAATACCGCAAAAGTAAAACGTAATACACAGGCCATTAAACGTGAATGATGCAACAGATATAAAACAGTACCAAGAAAGCAAGGAAAATGCATTAAAAACAAAAGCACAAATTTTAAAGGCATAGAAATACTTATGGGTGTATATGAAAGATACCCACTTCACTAATATACACACAGACTGAAAGTGAAAGTATGGAGAAATGCTTCATGTAACAGCCATACAGAGGCAAAATATATTTTTACAAAAAAACTGCTAAAAAGCAACAGAAGAGGTCATTAGGAATGTAATAATTAAGGGATCAATTTGATAAGATACTGACTACAGTAAATGAATATTCACCCAATGCTAGGGCATGCAGTTATATAAAACATAAGCAATTGATCTAGATATCCTCCAATGACTGCATAAAGAAAGTCTGGTATGCATACTGATGGAACATCATTCAGTCATAACAAAGAATGAAATTTCAATATTTCAGCAAAATAGTTGCAAATAGAGAACATTAGGTTAAGTGAAAAAAAGTTGGACCTCAAAGATAAACATGTTTTATTTGTGGTAATAAATACACAGAATATAAAATTTGTGTGGTTGTCATTCACAATATATTTATAACTACCGTGCTTCATTCAAAATCGCACTATGTAAATGACAAGCTATAAAAAAAAGAAATAGAATGGAATAATGCAATCTCTCGGGCCACCAATTATGCTTTGTTGTTAACTTGAGTGTTGCTTATCCTCTCTGGCCTACAGGTATCCATCTACTGGCATGAGAAATCAGAGTTAAAAACACAGAAGGGCTAGTTACTGGTCATTTTCTCCCTCTCTTTTGAAACTAAAATCCAATCCCTGGTGTTTTCAAGGCACAAGATAAATAGTTTAAAATGATCATATTAGTGATTTTTTTTAATTTTAAATTTTGTGGTACAATTCCATAGAGACTGGGATTCGCTCCCCTCCAAACCCCATCCCCAACTTATTTTCCCCACATTATTACAATAGTATAATCCTTCACAAGCTGTCATCAGCCTGTTATTTAAGTGTGTCCAAACATTTCTGGTACAGACAATGTCTGACAATCCAGCATCCCATTGTGTAGACATGTCCAACAGTTTCACTGGGAATCCGCCTTTGATTTGGAAGTAGGGATACATATTGCGTTGTATCTTCACATCAGAATATGGTACTCTCTATTACTCCATCACTGTATGATCCCTTAAATGAGAAGCCATGAAATAAGGTCAAAAACAGGCATGAAGTTAAAACAATAACAAAATTACAGCACCATGTAGTAAAAAAAAAATGCCACTAAATAACCAATGCATGGATGGCAAAAAGAAAACACAAAAGTCTGTTGAGTAAAATGATGCCACCATGCAATCCATGAGCCAGTGATTAATTCAACAAGGGAAAAATAAAAACAACTATTTGGAAGAAATGAAAATTAAAATTAAAACATCAAAACAAATGGGATGCAGCAATTAAGAAACAAGACCAACACCTGTCACATTATACCAAAATCAGCTCTAAATGGATCAAGGACTTACATCTACACTCAAAAATCTTCAAAATATTAAAAGAAAACAGAGGAAGCAGTCTGCAAGATACAGGAATGGGGAAAGATTTCTTGGAAAAGACGCCAACACACAGGCACTCAACGACAAAATAAACAAACTACATCAAACTAAAAAGCTTTTGTAAAGCAAAGGAAACAATTAACAAAGTGAATTTTTGCAGACTACATAACTGATAGGAGACTAATATCCAGGATTTACAAAGTGACTTTCCTTTATCGGGGTTGTGTTGTTTGGCTTAACATAGATACATTAACTACTTATTGGTGAAGTCCACGCTTTGAAATAGTTTTATTAGACCATGTATAAAGTCTAATATAAAAGAGTAGCAAGGGTGTCTGTACGTATAATCTACAGCCAATAAGAAAGCATTTTCTATCCCAAGTAGTTAGAACTAAGCTGTCTTGTGCCAGAACAACTAAATCTCAAGCCCAAATTTTACTTACAAGGACAAAGCATCAACAGTTTAGATTTGGGGTTTATTAGTTTCCTTGAATTTACCTCTTTCTTTGTGCACATAAAGATGGTTTAAATACATATACCACACGAAACATGGTAATAATGACATATAAAGTATAGTACTTTAGAAACTTGGAACCATTCCCATGCAAAGAACTATGTACATAAAAATAAAGCTATTTATTAATCCGTATCTTACTCTGTATGCACAAAAGGCCTATTGTTTTTCAATGCTTAATATAGATTGTCATATCATTTTTTTTCTGTTGACCCATTCAGTTTCACTGTACATCTCATGTTTTGTCTATACATATCAAGTTAACATCTTTTTTTCCATTTAGTGCTTAATTATGTAGCAGAAAATTATGTATATGTAATATATTAAAATTATAAATTATTTACTTGAGGGAGACACACACACACACGAAATACCCCACATACTTGTTTAGTCCCCCAAATTCCTGCAGTCTTGCAACTGGGACAAAGCTGGGCCTAAGCCAGGAAGTCAGAATACAATCCATGTTTCCTACATGGATAGCAGAGGCTCAGTACCATCACTGTTTCTCAGGGTGAACTTTACCAAGATGCTGAAATAAAGAGCAAAGTCAGGTCTTCAATCTAGGCATTCCAACATGAGATGCAAACATTCCAGTTATTGGTTTAGGTGTTAGGCCAAACCCTGACCTTCAACATTATAAATCTGACCAATCACTGTCTTGGAACAGCATATTTTTATATTGTGAAACAACTTGATGGCAACGTAACATGTGAAAGATAAAAGCACACCTGATCTCCACACTTTTCCATCTCCAATTATTTCAGAGCACTTTGCAAATGGGCTAGGAAAACACAAAATGATGAAACACACAATCCATCCCCCAAAATGGGAAGAGTTATTGATATTAGGAAAACACTCTGCTGGCTCTGTCTTCAGACCAGAGAGGGTATACCTAAGAAGCCGTTGAACTTGACTGGACAATAAGATGCTGGACTTTATGTTTGGTATACGCTTGCAATGGGGGAATCTCAACTGAACTTGAGCTGTGGTTATGCAACAAGGTGGAGGAATCCACCATGGTGGGAGGGTTTGGGGAGGGGTGGGGAGAACCCAAGTATCTGTGTAACTGTGTCACATAATACAATGTAATTAATGAAGTTAAATAATAAATAATTAAAAAAAAAGAAAAAATGTAAGGGTGATGTGGCTGATAATTAAGAGATACTTTGGTGACAAACAGAGCTTTGCCACAGGACAAGCAGAAAGAAACCCTAAGCAGCAAAGTGAAGCAGTGCGAAGTTCCTTGAAATAAGAATGTCCAGGACTGCCTTGTGAAGTAGCAAGTAAAGTCACACCTGAGTTACTGGCAACCAGGGCACCATCTGGGCGCCAGTTCATGTCCCAGATGCTCCAGTTCTGGTGCAGCTTTCTCTAATGACTTGGGAATCAGTAAAAGGTGGTCCCAAGTATTTGGGACCCTTGCACACAAGCAGGAGATGCAGAAGAAACTCCTGGCTTTGGCCTGGTCCAGCTTGCTCTCTCTTTCTCTCTCTCTCTGAAGTTTGACTTTCAATATAAATAAATAAACTGTAAAAAAGAAATGAGAATGGGCATGTAACTGACGAAGTATACTTGTTTGTTTTTTGGTAACTTCCCTGCTATCCATATCTTATTTGAAAGAAAAATATACAAGGACTAAATCCAGGAAATCATGTTTGGGTTAGGGTTGAGAGAAAGAATACAAAATAGCGGCCAAAGTCCTCACCTTACACACCCCAGGATCCTGCATGGGCTCTGGTTCTAATTCCGGCAGCCCTGCTTCCCATCCAGCTTCCTTCTTGTGGCCTGGGAAGACAGATGAGGATGGCCCAAAGCCTTGGGACCCTGCACCCACGTGGGAGATCTGGAAGAAGGTCCTGGCTCCTGGCTTCAGTTCAGCTCAGCTCCAACCATTGTGGTCTCTGGGGGAGTGAATCATTGGATAGAAAATCTTCCTCTCTGTCTCTTCTCCTTTCTGTATATCTGATTTTGCAATTAAATAATAATAATAGTAAGACGAATCCAAAATGTCAAATTATACTTGAATTTCAAGTTAAAATTAAAGTCCAGATAAATCCCTTTTCTTTCCTATATCAAATCTTGGAGATACAAGTTATACTTGAATTTCAAACTAAAATTAAAACCTAACCAAATAACTTTCAGCTGTCAAATCTAGCAACTCCAGTTACATAGCGAGACAAATAAAGGGTAGAGAAAATGACATAGTAACAAAAAAAAAAAAAGAGAGAAGTTAAGTCAACACTCAATATAACAAGACAACACATGTAGTAAGGGGTAAGGCCTCTGAAATGTTGGGATTGGGGTTAAGCCTGTTTTTTCCCCTGTAAGTAAGGCTGCACAATTTTAATCTTAACACCAGAGTGTTGAATAACTTGAAGATATATAACTGGTAAAAGTCTAGGTCATAATTAATTCACATTTATATCTTGTACTGCTTTACAAGCCTACTTCCAACACTAGAGGGAATTCCCAAATGATTGGGAATCTTACAGCTGTGAGATGAATCTTGCGTGATTGCGGCACAAAGAACTATTGATGCAATTCAGAAAACCAACACTTCCCTTCATATTCTCATTCTGAATAGAGCCAAAGTTCTGTGGCCAGAGTAAACATATCTGTGGTGCCTGTATGGATTTTCACCTGTGGTGATCAGAGAGCTTTGATATTGTTTGTGCAATGGACTCCAGCAGCTGAGCGTGTTGCTATATCTGTTGATAGTGTAGTGAACATAGACTTATGATGAATCAAAATACGTTTGTTTCATTTTATTTGCTTACCTATTTGCAAATACACATGAGGATGTGTGTTTCTTGTTTGAACATCTGGTTGGAGGCACCAGTATTTTTCTAAGGCTGCTTTAAGTTTGTTTCTCTGTCTAAACATTTTATTATTTATTTTATTCCTTTTGCCCTGATTCAGATTGGAAGATTAATTAAATGTGCCTAAAATTATATAAATTATCAATCAGGAAGTTTTATTCTCTTCTGTTTATCTTTGTGTATGGGAAAAGCCTGCTCAAGGTCAAATACATTTTTAAAAAAGTTTATCCTGAGAATGAAATATGGTTATTATCTTTCCTTGTTGCTTGTAACTGTTTCATTTTTTGCTTGTACAGAGAAGCGGTGTGAGCCAATTCAGAACAGCATACAGCTCAGTAAGTGTGCTGAAGGAATATTAGGTGAACTAAAGGAAACAAGAGAATTTTATCAGTAACTATATATGTATGCATAGTCAGTATCAGGTCCTAGAGCTGCAAAGAAGGATTAAAGCCTCCAATCAAGAAAGCATATAACCATATATGGGGGACACAGAGCCTGGCATACGTGCAAGGACATGCTCCCTCTTTGCTCAAGGTTGTCTTTGGATATGAACACAGCTGCATCTTATACCAGAATCATAGTAATAGCAATAACAACAACAATCATAATAGACTACTTTCTGTAATCTAAAATTTAAAATATAGGAATGAAAGGTGTTTTTTTCAATTACTCCATCCAAGTTCCCACTCAGCAACATCCATGAATGATGTTTTGTCTCTCAGTTCACGCATCCCATAACATGTGCAAATGTCCTGACCCCCAAATCAGACTTAATTCAATAAAAGACTTATATAAGTGGACCTATTGTTTAGCTAATAAGAATGTATAGCCATCTGCCTTATACATCCTGCTTAATCTGATCAATGTATTTTCCTCATAGCTAGACGTATATATACACACTTTATGGCAGACTTGCATGCTATTATAAAAGGTCTTTAAGTCCTAAGATGGCCTACTTCTAAATAAAAAGATGAATGTGTGCTCTGAATATTGGTATGATAAGCACATGCTCTTATTAAAAATACTAGTGCAACTGAGGCTAGGCAAGGCAGCATAAAGTATTTGTCCTAATCAAGAAGATGCCTGCCTTAAGTAATGAAGTTGCCTTTAGGAGGAGGAATCAGTCAGGGGAAGACCAAGACAAAGCAAAGCAAACAATGGGGAGGGACTTTCAGGTTGAGTGTATGACAATCAAAGGCACGGACAGCAATAAATAAGGTATTTGCAGAACCGTTACTTTGGTGTCATTATACTTCACAGTGTGAAAGGGAAGTTATGTAAATGTACGACTGATACTAACAATATTTCAATATAGATAATACGGACTGAAAAAGTAAGTAAGACAGAAAAACGTGGCTTGAGGTATAGCAGTCTCAGTCTGGAAATGAGAGCCCCAAACTCCGGTAACTCTTCTTGCTGTACCAAGAAATCTGTTGGCACGATGAACACAGGAACACTGGGGACTGTTCATTTGTTTATCTTAGGATCAAAATAAGATAAAAGATTCTGCCCTTCATCTACCAGTGGTATGATCAGTTTAGTCTTGAGAGATCTGAACATTGGTATCTGTTCCTGATTGCTCCATGCTTTTGACTGAGTGGGCCAAAGTCATATTTAACACATTCAAATAAAAACAGCTAGTCTGAAACTACAATAAGAAGGTTATTTTCAATCACAGGCCTTTTGTTTGTTTCAGGTGACCAGTAGTGAATGGCGTGTTACAGAGGTTGTGGAACTTAGACACATCACTAAATGTTTCTCATCCATTTCTAATACTGATGGTCTAATCTTTGATCTAGGCATCAGCACTTTAAAAATTCATCAGCTAATTATTTGATGCATAAAAGCTTCTTTGAACTATTTAAACTTATGTTAATCTGAGAGTCTAATGTATGATGTGCCATGTTGATTAAGAGGATAACAACTTAATAAGTCTTACCAGAAAAAGTTTTCCATTGTATGAAAAACTTTGAGCCACAACATATAAGAGACTAATGATAAAAATAGACTTTTTGATTTGCTTCTGACTATAATTAACTTTCAGTTATTGTAAATCATTTGCTTGGAGTGATCTTCTCAGTATAAAGTGTCTGGAGGTAGCCCTAGTACTTTCAGAGTTTGGGAGACATTACAACTTAAAGAATCCCTGTGTTTTCAATATTTGCTTGGTACGAAGAATTCCAGATGAGATTAAGAGAAAAGGTTGGATATAGAATGGAATCACAAAGACTTCTAAGTATAAGTAACTATTAATCATGAAGCATCTCAAGTCAGTCAATATAGCCAAGTGACTCAATATGGATGCTCATATTGAAAAGCTGTAATAAAAAAATATAAGGATGAAAGATGTTTTTTCAGTTACTCCATCCAAATTCCAACTCAGCAACATCCATGAATGCTATGCTACCCATATAGTCTTTCAAAGCAGATACTATCATTTCAATTTTAGAAGTGAATACCAAGGAGTTTAATAATTCAAGCAAATTCCCCAAGAGAGAGTTGAATATTGAGGTTTCAATTATAAGTCTGTCTGATTATAAACCAATATTAATTCCCTAATGCCCAACTCCGGTTCCTCTACTGTCGATCCAGGTCTCAGGATGGATTGAGAAATTTGGTAGAACGCTCCATTAAAATAACATTTCCCAGCTAAACATTCTCATAATATTCTTTTAAAAATGAAGTACAGCTTGATTGATGAATATAATGGTTATCATCTTTTTAGAGATGAAAGAACTGGTATTGAGAGGATAAATCATATGGTCAAAATCCCGTAGTTAGTGCACTACACTGTAGGGCATAACATCCCCTGTAGAGGAGGTTTCATACTTACTATTAATAATTAACTGCATATCAGATAATTCATTCTGGAAACTTCCCACAGATTACTCTTATAAGACTGATGTTTGCCTTCTTGCTATGATTTTTGCTTCTGTTTTATAAAAGGGGAAAGGGATGGTTCAGCATCACTCTCTTCCTAAACTTCTAATTTTCTGCACTTTATTAAAAGGTAAGATTGCTTATTTATTCTGCTCTGTAATTCCTGTATATACACAGCCTGAGCAGATCTACTCTTCTGTGTTTCTATACTCATGTATCTTTACTCTGTATGGGGAACAGCTCCATTCCTTGCTACCTGTACACTGCAAAGCCACATTAGGATTTTAAAACAATGACAAATGAAAGCATGGGTTTCTACGGCATCAAAATACTATTACAGTCAGAGATGCAGGCATTGCTGAATTCTGTTCTTCCAAGGACCTTCCCCTATCTACAGAAGCACACAGACAGAAGACAACAGTACTGAACAGTAAGGCTTGCCCTCATTACCAGCTTCATAGGAATTGAAAATGCCTAACTCTCCTGACCAGGACTCCTTCACACGATTTTATGGTGACAGACATTCTCCACAGTATCAGTGAGGGCTCCAGTGCTTCCCGAGCCCAAAGTCAAGTCTGTTGTCCTATTTTGTATTGCTGGCCACATGGGAAAAGAGACAGAGATAATGTGAATCAATTTGGCATGACATCAAACATGCTTCCTGTATGCTGTCAAAATGCCATAAAATAAGGAAGAAAATAAGAATGGAGGTATCGTGACTAGATTAACAATTTCCTCCTCCTCCAGCATTGCATAATTTAGTTAAACCTCTTCTCAAATGTATGTGACGCTCTTTCATTCATTATCCATGCAAATGTCACAGGCATTTGATCTTAAACACAGCGGACTAACTCGTCTTCACCACTCACTTCCACAGTACTCTATTCAGGAAACATTGGTACTGGTCAGTAGAGATCCGAGTGCAGCAGCAGTGCAGGATCAGCAGCTGCTGGACCTCTGCATCACTCCTCGTCATGTGTTCCTGAGGTTAACAGCCCAGCAGGAGACCTTCAATTTATTTTCTTTTAGTTATTGATATAACCTTGAAAGCATGCAATTCTCTTTATTAGCTCTATTCCTATTCTAAATGTCTAGAATTTTTCTTGAGTATTCACAAATTAATGCACACATCACACAAATACACACACACAAATCAACCCTCATGTAATTTTGCAAGTTCACTGAAAAAGATAAGTTTATTGTGTTTTTAATACGTGTATAGTTTTTTTTAAAACATCACGTACATGTCCAACGCAGTAGCCTAGTGGCTAAAGTCCTCATCTTGCATGCACTGGGATCCATGTGAGTGTCCGTTCGTGTCCCACCTGCTCCGCTTCCCATCCAGTTCCCTGACTGTGCCCTGGAAGAGCAGTTGAGGACAACCCAAAGTCTTGAGACTCTATACCCGGTGGGAAACCCAGAAGAAGCTCCTGGTTCCTGGCTCCCGGCTTCTGATTGACTTAACACCAGTCATTGTGGTCACTCGGGGAGTAAATCAGCAGATGGGATATCATTGTTTCTGTCACTCCTCTCTCTGTAAAATCTGACTTTCCAATAAAAATAAAATAAATTTTCAAAAACATGTGTATTTCATGAAAATGTCTTTTTTATATATTTATTTTTATTGGAAAGGCAGATATACAGAGAGGAGGAGAGACAGAGAGGAAGATCTTCTGTCCCATGGTTCACTCCCCAAGCGGCCGCAACAGCTGGGGCAGAGCCAATCTGAAGCCAAGAACCTGGAGACTCTTCCAGGTCTCCCACATGGATGCAGGGTCCCAAAGCCTTGGACCGTCCTTGACTGCTTTCCCAGATCACAAGCAGGGAGCTGGATGGGAAGCAGGGCTGCCGGAATTAGAACCGGCGCCCATATGGGAACCTAGCGCTTTCAAGGCGAGACCTTTAACGACTATGCTATCGCGCCGGGCCCATCATGCAAACTTTTCCAAGACCTTTTAACTTTCACACACATGAGTTTCATATATTTTACACAAAATGTAATTGTCTCTTTTTAAATGCTTATTTATTTATTTATTTATCAGAGCAATACGCACACACACACACAAACAGTGAATGAGAGAGAGAGAGAGAGACAAAGAGAAGGAGAGAGAGAAGAGAGAGAGCTCTCAACCCAACCCTCTGGTTCACTGCACTAAAGTTCACAATAACTAAGGCTGCTTGGGAGACATTAAGGAGGCAGGGGGACCTCCAGGTGGCTATTGGGGACTCAACTGTTTGAACTAGGTGCTCCAATGTATGATGTTAATTTAGTAACTGCTGGACCGAACTCCCATCTCTTATCTTTTAATGCCATGTTTGTGTGAATTTTTGAAGCAGTGCGTGTATGTGTGTGTGCATGTGTGTGTGTGTGTATGTGTGTGTGCATACATGCAAATAAACTCAAGTTGAAGAACTCATAATGAAAACTAAACGCTCTCATTTCACAATTCTCCTTTCTTAGATCCACTCTGGAGAAAGCTGTTTCATGCCTTGCGTTTAGTTCTCCCACCTGCTGTAAAAGTGAAATAGTATCTCTACATTACTATTTACTTATACGTCATTTTAAGGAAAGTTGACTTATCACGCAATTTGCAATTCTTCATTCCATCCACTTACCAAGTGCTGGTAGTTTTATTGCGTTTGCTACCTTTTTAAACTTATTTTGAATGCAAAAGCCTACATTTTCTGGTTTATGTGCTTTTAACAGTTCCAGGTGTTCCATGATGTAAAACTGGAGTGTTTTTGTCTTCCAATCTTCTCTGCAGCTTTTCTCCTCCTTCCCATGGCACGTTTCTGTCTGCTAGCATCCCCTGCTATTGCAGTATCAGCACCTGAACTTTCTGCGTGAGAATATTCTTATTGTTTGCTTAAAAGTACCTTTAGGATTGCTTATTATTCTATCATTTATCACTTTGTGTTGGTTGGGGAGTTGACACTAAAGGCAATTCTAAAGTTATTCTGTAAACAATTTAAAATAATTCCTTTGTCTTCAACATCACTTCTAAACCTGCTACCTGTACATGCCAACTCCAAGACCAGAAGCAGAAACTGTCAATTGGTTTTCTGCTTCCATGGGAGGTTTCATTCTCTATTTGACTTAATTTGTCAGTGTGTTTCTATTTTTGGTCTTGCGAAATTTGTAGAAATATTCAATGCACTTAAAACCGCCTTCCCATTTTTACTCATTGCAGTGCATTTATTCCTCAATCAGTAATCCAAGCTCTCAAAAGATTGTATAACAAAACAAAAACCTCAGTGGCATTCAACTATCAACATTTTTTAGTTCATTTTTATCTGGCGTTCAGCAAATCTCAGCTGGGTTCAGTTGGTTTTAGCGTGGCTCACTCTTGTAGCTACACTCAGAATCAGCCTCTCCGTGCTATCTTGGCTCGGCTCCCTCGCGGTTCTGGGAGGAGGTTGTTTGTCAGCAGGGCAGTTCTGCTCTGCTCCACAGGACTCTCACTTTCTCCAGCAGGCTAGCCCAGACACGTGCTCATAGCAGAGACACCAAACTCAATCATGTTGTTAACTTTTTAAGCCTCTGTGTTTCCTAGCATATCATTAGCAAAAACGAATCGCGTGGTTAATTCCAGAGTCTAAACAGGCGGAACTATAAAGTCACACAGAAAGAAGCGTGAAGGGGTCAAGAATTAAGGAAATTAATGAAATCAGCCCACTATCTTTCCATTTTGCGTTCTTTTATGTTTGTGTTTCTGGAAGGAAGAGAAAGCAATGTGATTGCTTAGTACAACAAACTGACCTGGATGTTTTTGTGCTCTTAAAGTCAGGTAACACTACTCATGCTCTTTCCTGAGCCTGTAATGCCTCTTACCCTCCATCCATTTATTAACCTTAAGCGTATTTCAAAACCAAAATCATACGGCATTATCTCATGGAAGCTATTTTGTCAATCTATTTTGTCTACGTATCATTTATTTCTGATTGTACTGATAACAAAATTATGATTTCACTTTGGGGAATTGCACTTGCTATTGGTCTTCAGTTTTCTATAGTATAGAACCTACAGTTGAACTCCAAGCACAGGTATATATTCTAGACACTCGGTATATAATGCCCTGGTAATGGTGATAATGATAGTAATGGAGATTGGCACAAAAAAATCTATCTTGTCCAAGACAAAGAGAATATTAGGATTTAAGAAAGATGTTATTTGTTTATTTATTTATTTTACTGAACTTGTCAAGCTATTGAGCCATATCACTAAATCTTCTCACAGTCAGGTTTTCTCACAGGGTGGCTACACAAAAGAAAAGGGAATGGAAACAAAGTTTTCTGGAGATATAGTCTGAGCATCCAGATGCAGTGCTAGGTACCATTTTCTGTGGGAATCTATTTGTTACAAGAAAGATTTATTATTTTTGATGGAAAGATGGATATACAAAGAGAAGGAAAGATAGAAAGCAAAATCTTCCATCTACTGGTTCATTCCCCAAATGATCACAGCAACCAGAGCTGAGCTGATCTGAAGTCAGAGGCTAGGAACCAGGAGCTTCTTCCTGGTTTCTTACACGGGTCTCAAAGCTTTGAGCCATTCCTCTGCTCCTTTCTCAGGCCACAAGAAGGGAGGTGGATAGAAATTGCAACAGCCAGGACATGAACCAGCACCAATATGGGGCCTTGGGAGCTTGCAAGCGGAGGATTAGCCAGTTGAACCATCATGCCATGCCAAGGACATTAAGCTACTTTAAACAATAAATTTCATTTTAACTTAAGCTCAACATGGTTCCTGAAATCTACATATCTGCCTGTGTTTCATTATGGTGATTAAGTGCTTATCTCTTGACATTTATCATTCCTTCCCCATTCTCATCATTGAGCTTGTTGTAGGTGTACACATCTGAGCAAGATATGGAGAATCCCTGGAGGGGTATGTTTTTATAATTGTTTGCCGCTGCTTAAAGATTCTGATGTGCCCTCCTGTTGCCAATTAATTCTGGAGTGAACTCCTGCCAAACTAAACTTATTGAGCCTCTTGACTATTAGGTGATGGGTACACAATTCAAGACACACAATGGTTAATTTCATGGCTTGAATCACGGTTTCTTGCTTATAAAATAATATTTATTTGGATTTAAAAAATATCATTTGTGCTGCACTGTAAGCTGTATGTTAGAAGTCTTTAAGCATGTTTGCTTCATTGATTTGTCTTTGGTATTATGACAATATCTAACGCATATTAGGGGGTTCAGTAGATACTTGATGTATGAATTATTAATGAAATTACCTCCTATTTTTTTTCTATAACTCCATGTAAACATACTCAATAGCTATTTATTCAAATAAAATACATATTAATATGACCATGTGCTAAAGCCATGACTTCACGCCCCCATAGTAAATTCTTTTTATTTTCACTTTTGGTACAAGGACATGCACATGCATTTTTAGTGCTATTATAGATTGAAGATTTCTCAGAGTTGGCCTTTCTACAGCTTTCTGGTGTGTTTGTCCTTGATTGTGTGCCTCTCCTTGTATTTTATACTTAAGCACTGCTTTCAAATTAGAGATCACTCTGTGAAGCTTCATTTGTTTTGTTCAGTGCCTTCTCATTTGCTTCTTCAGTGAAATAATTTGCTATTAAATAGCCCAAACTGCACTTCTCCAATTTTCGTCCATTACTTCACTTCTATTTCCTTTTATGGTTTCATGTCATTGAGTTATAATTACTTTTCCAATGACCTTTCTGATTTAAAATTCAATAGCAAATATTATAGCCACTGTGCATCCATATTGTTATCTCCAGGAGACTAGAAGGAGCCCAAGAGCTATTTAGCTCAAATCAAACCATCTCTGCTCTGCATTCCTCCTATGCTGGGTTTAAGAAGTCATGAAATTCTGTGTGATCCTAAGACTGTCTCTTCATTAGCTTCTGAATTCCCACTAATGGAGTGGAAAAAAGGTGCCTTCCTCATGCACACTCCTAGAAAAGCACTTAACATTCCTTACTTTACAATATTCTGCTATTAATCTACCAGTGATAATCTCATTATCTTTAATGTATCTGGCAAAAAAAGGGGGGGGCAGGCAGATATACTAGATAATTCCTATTCCTCTAGATTCTAATCCTTACATTTTTTAGTTCATTCCTCTGAGAGTTTCTCTCTGTCTCTTCACTCCCCAAATGCCTGCTACAGTTCTTGTTGGGAATGCGTGAAGCCTGGAGCCTAGAACCCAGAACCTGGAGTTTCTTTAAGTCTCCCATGTGGGTGTGGGATCCCCAATACATGGGACGACCTTTCCTGCTTTCTCAGACATATGAGCAGGGAGCTAAATTGGTAGTGGAGCAAGTGTGACTCAAATTGACCCACATATGGGATGCTAGCACCACAGGCAAAGACTTAAAATACTATACCATGACACCAAACTTTCAACTTTTTTAAAGTAAATTAAGTACTTGTGTTCAGCTCTAGAATTTGTGTTTACATACTTTCTATATCTTTATTTGACTACTAAGTTTTATCATAGTTTCCTTACATTGTTTAGTTGTCTATCTGGTTCCTTTGTAGTTCATTCATCCATTAAAGATGATTATTTTCATTTTTTTCTGGAGGTTCATAGTTATCCAGTTCCTTAAGTTTGCTTATTTGTGCTTTTTGTGGTTTAATAATTTGCTCGTTATTAATCATCCTTGCAGCTTTGCATTGGTGCCTTTCCATTTGAAGGTTTAAGCATTACTTTCAGTATATACATAGTCGATTCCATACTAAAGCTCTTTAAAGATTTTTATTATTATTATTATTATTAGAAAGCCGGATATACAGAGAGGAGGAGAGACAGAGAGGAAGATCTTCCATCCGATGTTTCACTCCCCAAGTGAGCTGCAACGGGCCGGTGCGCGCCGATCCGAAGCAGAGAACCAGGAACCTCTTCCAGGTCTCCCACGCGGGTGCAGGGTCCCAAAGAAAAGCTCTTTAACAATTAGCCTAATCTGAGATTCTGAATGAGCCACATGGTGAGTTCCTTGTGAAGGCATATCACTGCTGTCTGCAAACAGGCTAGACAAATATCTTAATCAGTGGATCGGCAGATTTGAATACTTAGAAACTGACCTGGATTCTGGATCTGTGTGATTGGGCCTTTGCCAGTGTGTGAGAGTGTAGGCCCTGAGCTTGAGTCCATAGGGATGACTCTGGATCCTATGTTCACTCTAGCAGATCTGGAGTGTGCATCATGGAGTTCTTTTGATGTTGGTGTCCAGTTGGATGAGTCTGGTGAACTGGGCCCATCGGCATATCTGTATTTTCTGTCAATAAGAAAAGGACTACAACTTTTGTCCATGATAGTCACTGTGCATAGCTTGTAAGGCTAACACTCAGGTCTGGTAGGATGGGACATGTCCTGTGTTTCTGGAGGCCAAGCTGACTTCAGAGCCCATTAGAGGAGATCTGGAACTTGGGTAAATGATTCAGGCACACTTTCTGGGACCATAGGATGAAGCTTAGAGCTTGAATAAAAATGGATATGTCTTGCAACACGTACTGGAATAGAGATGAACCCAGTATTAAGTCTGCATTCTGGGGGAACTAACCTGAATCCTAGTTCTCTATGGTCTGGTCTGGCACCAAGTCTTACTAAAATAAGTGTGGAACTTTAGTATTCATTTTCCATAGTGAAATTAAAAATAGAAAGGAATACAATAGGTCTTATTTTGCATAATATATTTAAAAAGTAAGAATATAGGTTAATATCTACTAAGATAAAGCAGGGTAAATTCAAAACATTTATGTACTGGGACAATTTTCTGAAGTTTTCCATAATAAGATCGCAAATCTTTCATAATAAGAATGCCAAAACTTTGTTTTAAAAAGTATCAATTGGAATGCAGAAAAATACTTAGGTAAAAATCAATAAGCATTAAAAGCTGATGATGCAATCTTGAAGTTCAACAGTAAGATTACTGGCCAACATTGTGGGACAGTGTGATAAGAGTCTCCCTGAAATGCCTGTATTCTATGTAAGAGCACCAGTTTGAGATTTGACTGCTTTCTTTCTAATCCAGTTCCCTCCTAATGTATCTAGGAAGGCAGTGGAGGATGGCCCAAGTGTTTAGGTACCTGCCACACATGTTAGAGAGCTGGATGTCAGAACTCTTAGCTCCTGGATATGGCATGACCAACTAAGGACATTGTGATGATTTGTGAAATGAAACAGCAGATGGAAGAGATTTCTGTGTCGCCCTCTGTCTTTCAAATAAAAAGTAAAATCTTTTAAAATAATATTACTTCATGAGGACAATAAAAATTATACAAAAAAAGCTTCCTAAAGGTACAAACTTCATGTAGTGATTAAAGGCATTGCTTTTGACATCCATATCTCCTAATAGAGCGCCTGGTTGAAGCTCTGCTTCGTTCACTTTCATTTCAGCTTTCTGTTAATGCATATCCTGGAAGGCAATAGATGATAACTCAAGTACATTGGTCCCTGCTACTCACATGGGAGAACCAAATGGACTCCAGGCTCCTGGCTTCAGCCTGGATCAGCTCTGACTGTTGTGGCCATTTGACCAAGTCTCTCTCTCTTTCTCTCTCTCTCTCTCTCTCTCTCACAAAAATAAATAAATAAATAAATTTTTTTAGAAAAAAAATTTGAAAAAATGCTACCAAATAAAAAGCGTTCTACAAAACTATATTAAATGAAATGGCATGGAACTCTCAGATCACCAGCTTCTTGTGTGCTCAATCTCTTAGATGATATTAGTTCTCAGATATCATTTTTAAAAATTCTTTCATAATTTGCGTTATTTTTATTCACTTACTATGGATGTCTTAGAAAAAGAAACAGGATTAGTATCAACATTTTTGCTTTTTAATTACTTATAACTAACATCTCTAAAGCCTCATGCAGAAAAGTTTGACTATATCTCCTTCTCAATGCCCCAATTGTTATTCACGCAACTTGTAGTAATTTTCTCAAAGCTTTTCTTCTCTATCTCATCTTCTATTAAGTATTTGATGTCAACAATCATTAAGATAGATTCTTTAAATTTTGGTTTCTAGGCTTTTAGCTCATTAATATAGCCATCTCATTAATACATCTAGTTGCTTAGAAGTTATACTCTTGTCCCCCTTTGCAAATACCTAAAGTTTTATGGGCCTTAAAGTATGAATGATCTGCTGAATTTAATTATGCATGTTCATAGGTTGGGTGGTGGGGAAATAATTAGCCAAAAATCTCATGTAGTCCCCTATGCACTCTAGGAATTTTCTCTTAAGGCAAATAATTTTATCCAGCTTGCTGGATTCTTTTTTACGATAATGATTAAGCTTAGAAAATCTACTGTCAAATGATCTCTTATTATTCGATTCTTGTGAGGAAAGTTATATAACTTAATGGACAAGACATTTAACAGTTGAAAAGTCCCCATATAAAAATATACCATCTCATGAAATTTTAGGTTTTTAAATTTTATTCTTGTAAAGTATTAGTTAACCACTCTTATTAATATATAGTTAATTAAAATGCCTTGTTAGCAAGTGAAATGAAGACATTTGGGAGGATTCTTTTTCATTTTTAAAGTTTCCAACAATTCTGCTGCAATTGCACAGAAACCAAATGCAAATCAACATCATTTAGAGTGTTATATTTATAGTTCCTAAATATAAGTGACAACTTCAATTTGATTAAAACAGGAGTGTATGCAGAATTAAAAGCTTCCCACTGTGCTACCAAGTGCCAATTTCTTTCTGTCCATAAAAATCAGGCTATTTATAGTGGCATATATAAAAGATTCAGTTGTGCTGATTTATCCTACATTGGATTTTTAAATGACACACCAGAAGTAGGAAGAGGATGGAAATTCATATCTCTTGTTGTGCAGTTAAGTGCCCCTATCAGGTAAAAAGTGATGATCTAGCACTGTTCATGCAGGGATGATTTTTTTTCCTTGGGCTTATCCTTAAACTGGTGGGGTGAGGAAGGCCACTGTTGTATATAATTTTTCAGTTTGTGTTGACTGACATCAAAGTTCATAAAAATGTCTACCACGAAAATTTGATTTATAAAAGACAACATGTTCAGCGTGGGAGTACCAAAGAGAATTGAGTCCTGAGCATCTGATATTCCCATAAGCACAGAAGGAGAAATGCTGTTGATTTAGTATTCTTCATCCCAGCTCAATATTTTAGTGCTGTCTTCATCAATGGTTGTTAAACTCCTGTGCACCTCTAGGCTTGCCAACTGCATTTCTCACTTCACATTCTTGGACTGAAGTAATCAAAGCCTGCCTCACCCAATTTCTCTTACCTTTTAGATGCTTCCTCATAGTTCCAGAGAAGGATGACAGTCTAGGAACTGAATTCAAATCTTTGCAGGAGAGCACATCCAGAGAACAGTGAAAAATAGGAATTTTTGTGCTCATATTCATACATATGGATTGAATGCATATGTGCACATATTCCACTCAAAATGTGTTCATATTTTAGCAGTTAGAAATAACTCAATGTTGCTACAAGCAGAATTACTACCTTATTTTCAACATGTATAAGTTTGTTTAGTTGCCCTATACTAATGGATGATGAAGTTCATTACCTCGTCTTTAACCAATTTGGAAAAAGGATTTACTTGAGAGAGAGAGAGAGAGAGAGAGAGAGAGAGAGAGAGAGAGAGAGGAGGGAAGAAAGAGAACTCCAGTTTTCTGGTTCAATCTCCAAATGTCTATGACAGCTGAGTTTGCGCCATGGATGATGTCAGGCACTGAAAATCCAACGTACTTCTCCCACGTGGGTGGAAAAGATCCAATCGCTTGAACTACAGTGCTGTATCCTGGAATCTACATGAACAGAACGCTGTTGTCAGCAGCCAGAGCCAGATGCTGATGCTGAACATTTTTTATATGAGAGCTAATTGTTTCAACCAGCATGTACTTCTAAATTGGAAAATACTCTTATGAAATCTGCTTTTGAATTTGCTGTTGAAATACAGCTTTTGACCTTAATATAGTGGTTAGAAATACAAAGAAATCACTTAATTTCCTTAAAATATTCAATGACTACCAAGTATATAGATACAAACTAACAGGAGGGTGATTATGAGTCAAATGAAACATGAATTAAACACCTTGATAATGTTGTACTGATTTGCAATCATAAAAATTTGTATAAGAGTGCCCATCTCTGCACACATTCACCCACATTTAAACTTTTTTTCTAATTGCACAGGTAAGAAATGTTATATATTCTGTTAATTTGCAACAAAATTGAAGTTGACAATATATTTTTAAAGTTTTGTTCATTTGTATTTTTTTCTGTTCAATTTTATCAATTTCACTATTTTGTTGTGTTAACCTTAGTATTAAATATCTATACATTAAGGAATACGGGACTGAGTCACCTGTGAGGATATTTTATCGGCTTGGTCGCTTTCCCTTGACCTTCCTTATGAACATAAGTTTGGAAATTTTATAATAGACTTAATTAATTGGCAAGGTATTTTAGGTTTTGTTACTCTAAGCAAATTGTATCAACACTAAGATTGCCTTTTTTAGAAAAAGAAATTATTTCATTGAAATATCGGATATACACAGAAGAGGAGAGAGAGAGGAAGATCTGTCTGACAGTATACTCCCCAAGTATTCGCAATGACTGGAGCTGAGCTGATTTGAAGCCAGGAGCCCGGAGCCTCTTCCAGGTCTCCCATGTGGGTGCAGGGTCCCAAAGCTTTGGGCCATCCTTGACTGCTTTCCCAGACCACAAGCAGGGAGTTAGATGGGAAGCAGGGTCATTGGGATAGGGACTGGCAGCCATACAGGATCCCAGCACATGCAAGTCAGGACTTTAGCCACTAAGCTACGGCACTGAGCCCTAAGGTTTTCTTTTAAGATCTTGTTTTCACCTACATATTTTCTTTTATGTTATTTAAAAAATATATATCATGGGGCAATATTTTCCTGACTGCCTGGAAACTGCTAATTTTTTCAAGGGCCATATTTTAAGGTCATTGTTTCTCTTCCACATGTTTAAAATGCAGAATATATTATATATTACCACTGGAATAACAGAGTATTTAGTAACCTTTTATTGCTACTTGTTGCTGCATTGGATTCTTTTAGTTACTGTGAGATGGACACACATTTCTTTTTTTTTCTTTTTTCTTAAATTTATTTATTAATTACATTGTATTATGTGACACAGTTTTATAGGTACTTGGATTTCCCACACCCCTCCCCAAACCCTCCCACCATGGTGGATTCCTCCACCTTGTTGCATAACCACAGTTCAAGGTCAGTTGAGATTCCTTTACTGCAAGCATACACCAAGCACAGAGTCCAGCATCTTATCGTCCAGTTAAGTTCAACGGCTTCTTAGGGAGACCCTCTCTGGTCTGAAGGCAGAGCCAGCAGAGTATCATCCCGATCAATTAAAAGCTCCAACACACCATCAGCAACAATTAACATAGTTATGGAATTAATTGACATAGTATTGAGTAAACAATATGTTAAAAATAAATGCGAGTTCTTAACCACATCCTGTACTACTTCATTGACATGTCAACTTTAGTTTATATACAACAGGTTCTATACATCTAAAAATAGCTATAGATTATTGTTCAGCTGACTTGTGTCTGTTTTCATTATATTTAGCTTTTTATAGCATTGAAGCATAATTTTGCTGAACCTGGCTTTTTTTTTTTCGTGTAGTCTAGACTGGCTTATAACTCCAACAAGACATATGTCAACAGTTTAGGTGCAGAACAATTTTAGGAGGGGTGTGCGAGAAATCCGCAATACCCTAGTGAGGAGTAACTAACATTTCACGTCTTCCTCACACCTTCTAGGGTGATGGAAGATTTCTTCGCTCTTTCACCCCCTTATGGAATAACATATGGTATTAAAAGTATATTAGGTTTTACAATTCTTTAATGTAGTTCATAAGCAGTCTGACTCACATTTATTGTTGGTTCATTGGTTGCTTCACAATATCTGATTGCATGTGAGATAGGCTGAGGTTGAGATAATACTACATTTCACAGGTACTATTTTCATATTGACATCATTTCATCTTAAATTAAGGCAAACATGTGGTATCTAACCTTTTGGGATTGGCTCATTTCCCTTAGCATTATGGATTCCAGTTTGGCCCATCTGGTCACAAAGAACTGCATTTTGGTTTTTTTAATAGCTGAGTAGTATTCCATGGAGTAGATGAGCCATAGCTTTTTCATCCAGTCTTCTGCTGATGGGCATTTTGATTGCTTCCATGTTTTTGCAATTACTGATTGTGCTGCTGTAAACATAGGGGTGCATGTCGATTTCTCATGAAACAAGTGTTTTGTATATATTCCCAGGAGTGCTATTGCTGGATCATACAGTATGCTGATTTTGAGTTGTTTGAATGTTCTCCATACTGATTTCCATAGGGGCTGTCCCAGCCTGCAGCCCCACCAGCAGTGGAGTAGGGTTTCCTTTTCCCCGCAACCTCGCCAACAAGTGTTGTTGGTGTTTTTTTCATGTGGGCCAGTCTTACTGGAGTCAGGTGGTACCTCATTGATGTTTTAATTTGGATTTCCCTTATTGCCAGGGAACTTGAGCATTTTTTCATATGTTTATTTGCCATTTGGGTTTGTTCCTTTGTGAAATGTCTGCCCATTTCCCCCCATTTCTTGAGTGGCTTGTTTTTTTTTTTTTTTTTTTTTTTTGGCATTTTGATTGTTTTGTAGTTCTTTGTGTATTCTGGAGATTAGCCCTCTATCACCTATGTACACGCTGACATTTCTAACTGATGCTTTCATAACCTTTTTTCAAATTTGTAACTCTTGAGCCAATGCCTTTCTTGTTCACAAGGTTACAGTTTCCATCTCAGTCTCCTTTCCTCCAGGACCTTTCTGAACATAGTCATTTCTGATAACTTCAAAATTTGATTCACAAACTCAGAATTCTTTTCTGAGTGCCGGCCTGATTTGTAAGGTATGATTGTGTGCATACTTACATGGAAGAGAATAAAACTGATTAGCTCATGGGTTCAGGGGATTTGTTAATTTTATTATTATTATTAAAATTGTTTTGATGTGTACATAGTTGTTTATGGTGGGAAGGGCTGAGGATCAGGGGAAAGTGGATGAGACCATTGTTTCTGAATTTTTATCCTATGTTGGGGGTACAACAGAGAAAAAGGAAGAAGCCACGCACAACATCCCCACTGCCTCAGTGCCTTGGGATGGGAAATTGCAACCGATGTCATCCTAGAGTCCTTGATGTGGGGCATGCTCTGAGGGGTCTGCTCAACTGGTTTTAATAGTTCTGAAATTCTGTCAATCTCACCAATCCAAGGATGAGGTAATTCTTCCAAGGTCCACTGACTGACGTAGTCCACCTCTGAGTCTCCGTTTGCCCAGATTGTTGTTGTCAATGCTTCTCTGGGAGAGTGATGAATGTGTTCTGCCCTCCTTTCTATGTTATGGTACCAGATGTCCTCTGCAGTGGACTCCAATGGACTGTCACATTCCATTTACATCCGGATATGCTGTCTAAGCCGCACTGCTCCATCTAAGCTATTGAGGAGGCCCAGTTCTGGCATATGCACTCCATGGTCTGAGCACAGATCCTGCAATTCTCCCCATGGTTGGAGTTCTGAGTCCAGCAGTTCAGTTTGGAGGAGCCTCAAACAAACCTCTTCTGAAGTGATCCCAGAACTAACTCATGTGTGTGCTTGTGTACTGGGTCTGGCTCAGTCCGTCAACCACATAAGCCTATGCACACACTGGTACTTGAAATCACTGGGTCACTTCTGTCTCTATCCCTGTCCCTTACATAAACAAATGCATGTTGCTGCCCAGGCCAACCCCATCCATAATTAACTGGGCCCTCACATACACAAGCAGGAATGTCATCCTAGATGAAGTGACCCCCAATAAGTCCCACTAGGCCTTCCCACAGCGCTGATGCCTGTGCTTGCCAGTATGTGCAGCGAATTAGTCCAGTCTGTCCCACATCCCATTCAGCTCTTGTACACATCAATAGGCTTGAAGCCTAGCTCAACCCACCTGACGGCACTATCCAGCCCACAGTCATGCCAGCTGGTTCTGCTACCTGTCTAGCCAGGCCCACCCTCAGCCCTGGTTCTCATGCTCACCAGTGGGAGTTGCAACCCATCAGAGAGGTGCCCACAGTTTCCCTACCGGACGCTCTCCCAGTCTCAGATTTTATGCTTTCCAGGTGCTTCTGCAGTCTAACTTTAGAAGACTTGCCTCTAATCCCAGCACTTGGCAGCTGAAGCTACAGCACAGCCCAACCAGCCTGCTCTTACTCTGGCCTAAGCATGCACCAGTGGATACAGTTGCTTAGCTCAGCCTGGCTCTCCCCGTAATCCAGTTCACTGCAGGCCAAGAGGGATTGTAGCTCTGCCCAGCCTTGTCTGCCCTCAGTTCTCAAGCTTATCTGTGGGAACAGTGGCCCAGCAGGGGAGCCCACTACAGCCCCCCTACCGGACTCGCACTCCACCTGTGGCCAGTATGGCATGGACTGCATCACCTCAGCCTCAGTTCCTGATCATGCTCATGGGTGCAGCAGCCTAGCCCAGCCAGTCCCCAGTCCCATCCCTAATGTGAACCGGCTGGTGTTGTAGCCTGGCCCACTCTGCCCTGGTTTCCAGATCTGCCAGTGGGTGTTATTAACTGGTGTAACCTGGCCCACCCACAGTCCTGACCCACACTTATGCCATTGGGTACTGTAATAGCCTGGCCTGTTCTGGGCTGCTTCTAGCTTTGCTTCTTGTGCTCACCTAGGCAGACTGCATCCTGAACGAGGACTTCTCCAAACACCTCTATCAAATCTCCTCCCGTGGCAGATCTCATGAACACTGGTGGGTCCTAGGCCCAGACTGTTTCAGTTCACCTGCTGTCCTGGCAGGAACAGTTGTCTTACCTGACTGTCCCACATCCATTCTGGTTCTTACTTTTGGGTGCTGTAGCACAGGCATACCTGGACAAAACCCATACACAGCTCTCACATGGGTCAGCAGGTACCGAGACCTAGCCCATCCTAGCCTACACCCTCCCTGGCTCTTGCAAGCACTAGTGGACGTTGAAGCCTAGCCCAGACTGGTACACCTCAGGCCTAGCCCACACCTGTGCCATGGTAAACTGCAGTCATGTTTAGCCCAGCCTTCTGCCCATTTTCTGACTCTCACACTCACCATTGGGAACCACAACCCAGCCAGGGCATCCCCTTATCTCATCAACAAAGCCTGTTACCAGCCACAGAATTTCCATGTGCCAGGGTTGCTGTGACCCAGGCTGGCACCCTTTTCCTGTCTTGTCCTTTGTTACTGAATACTGTAGCCTGACCTTTCCCAGACTGTCCCCAGTTCCAACTCTTGCTGGTGGGTACTACAGCCTAACCCATCCCTGCCAAGTCTGCTCCCATCTCTGGCTCATGCAAACTGATAGGTATGATATCCTGGCCCAGCATGACCCACATTCTAGCCTGACTTTTGCACATGCCACAGAGCTAAGATTAGACTGGCACTGCCTGGTCTGCCTTCTCCAGAACCAACCCACACACTTGCCAGTGGGTGGAGTTTTACTTCCTGGCCTGACCAACAGCCAGCCCTGAATCATGTTCACCAGCAGGAGCTACGGCCCACCAGGGGATTTTCTCAAATCCCCCACCAGACCCACTCGCAGACCTAGTTCTCACATGTGCCAACTAGTGCTAAGTCCGTATGTGGCACAGTCTGCTCCCTCCATCCCAGCCTTTGTATGAGCTGGTGGAAATTTCATCCTGGACACTCCACACCCTTATTCTTCCATGTGCCTGTGGGTGCTGCTACCTGGACCAGCCTAGTCTGTTCTGAATCCTAGTAGTTATGAGTGTCAGAGGTTTTCATGGTCATGCCTAGTTCAACTGGTCACCACCCCAACTCTTAAGCAAACTGCTGGACATTGATTGCAGTTCCACAGGAGTGGTCTTATATATTCCCAACAGAATCTGCCCCCAGATCTGGTTCTCTCATGTGCTGGTTATTGTCATGGCTCAACATTATGTGACCCATTTCCTGTTTCAACACTTGCTGGCAGCTACTGTGATCTAGCCCTTCCATGTAGGCCCCCAGTGCTAGCTTTTGTGTGCACTGATGAGGGGTGCTTGGCGATAGTCAGTGCTGATTAGCCCAACTTAGGTCTCCCACTTGGACAGGTGCATCAGTCTGGCCTCAAAGCTCCTCTGGCTTCAACCCTCCAAATAGTCCATCACTTACCTGGATATACAGTGACCTTCTTGCTGGAAACCCCCCAGAAGTCATTTCTCACCTGTAACA
The DNA here is from genome assembly GCF_030435755.1 of Ochotona princeps. Taxonomy (NCBI): domain Eukaryota; kingdom Metazoa; phylum Chordata; class Mammalia; order Lagomorpha; family Ochotonidae; genus Ochotona; species Ochotona princeps. The sequence goes on from NC_080865.1 coordinate 99,276,732, forward strand.
CACTCATTTAGTGTTTCTCCCTCCATCACCTCTCATATCCTCTTCCTTGAGCAATCCATAGTCCTTGTGCCTGTGGGCACATAGGTTCATCAGTCTGGTCTTCCCAAATCCAGTGGTCTGGTAGGGTAGCTTGCTGGCCTGGAGCTCTGCCTGCCCACAAGAGAACCAAGATCATAGACAGATTCTGAGACCTGGTCCTCTGGCACACACGCAAGAGGACCTTAACCTCTCCACTTGCTTTGGACACATGTGCATGTGTGAACCCCAGGCACAGACCATGGGCACATTATGCTACCCTGGGGCCTTTTCCTCTCCTCTCTTTACCTGCCTTTGGGACTAAAACATTGTGGTCTCAGGCGCTCTCCAACATGCCCCCGGCCCAAGTCCCCAGACACCAGAGCTCATGGAGAAAAGTGAAGTTGACAGTGGCTCTGGCTCCACAATTGTTGAAGGAAGTCAGCGGTGGCCAGGGGAAATTATTTTTGCTCCAGTCCCTGGCACTGGTACATATTTAGTTGTTTATTTATTCATTGTCTGCCTTATTTTCTAAGATGTACTTTCTAAGGCACTTCGCTTTTTCACAGACTATATCTTTGATCAAGAAAAATATTTTCACTGTATATGATATGAGGTTAGTTTTAAGCCTATAAAATCATTGGCTTCCAATGAATATGAATGCATAAACCAACTCATAGAGAAATAGGCATTCCACATTTTAAAAAATGTTTATTTATTTCTGAAAAGGCAGAATCACAGAGGGAAGAAGAGACAGAGGGAAAAATCCTCCATCCACTGGTTCACTCCCCAAGTGGCTGCAACAGCCAGAACTGAACCAAACTGAAGCCAGGAGTCTGGAGGTTCTCTTGGGTCTCCCACATGGGTGTAGGGTCTCAAAGCTTTGGACCATCCTCCACTGTTTTCTCAGGACACAAGCAGGAAGTTGAATGTAAAGTGCAGCAGCGGGACCACGAATCAGTGCCCACATGATATCCCAGTGCTTGGAGGTAGATGATCAGTCAGTTGAGCTAACACTCTGGCCCCCCAGGTATTCATCCTGATGCCAGCTACCGCAGAACTAAAGGCAATAGCAGCTCCACCTCATATGGCGTTTTGGTTTACTTTAGGTTAAGATTTTTTAAGTGGCAATGACATTGTTCCTTTTTTTTTTTTTTAAAGATTTATTCATTTTATTACAGCCAGATATATACAGAGGAGAGACAGAGAGGAAGATCTTCCGTCCGATGATTCACTCCCCAAGTGAGCCGCAACGGGCCGATGCGCGCCGATCCGAAGCCGGGAACCTGGAACCTCTTCCGGGTCTCCCACGCGGGTTCAGTGTCCCAATGCATTGGGCCGTCCTCAACTGCTTTCCCAGGCCACAGGCAGGGAGCTGGATGGGAAGTGGAGCTGCCGGGATTAGAACCGGCGCCCATATGGGATCCCGGGGCTTTCAAGGTGAGGACTTTAGCCGCTAGGCCACGCCGCCGGGCCCCATTGTTCCTTTTTTAAAGATTTTCTTTGTATTGCAAAGTCAGATATACCGACAGGAGGAGAGACAGAGATGATGATGATGATGATTCCATCTGATGATTCACTCCCCAAGTAGCTGCAATTGCTGGAGCTGCACCAATCTGAATCCAGAAGTCCAGAACTCCCTCCAGGTCTCCCACATGGGTGCAGTGTCCCAAGGTCTTGGGCTGTCCTCAACTGCTGTTGCAGGCTACAAGCAGGGAGCAGGATGGGAAGCAGGACTGCCAAGATTAGAACTGGCACCCATATGGGACCTTGGTGCATGCAAGTCGAAGACTTTAGCCACCAGGCTACCGCTCCAGGCCTGATGATGACATTCTTTAACAGAAATATAGCTTATTTAAGCAAGTGTGGCATCACCTCCAAGAATGCTGCCAGAGCTACTTGTTAGTATGAAGCATTGATACATATCCAGGACCATCCTGAGTCCAGGTCATGCAATAGAAGACTACAGTGGCTATTTCTTCACCTGACTGGATCTAGCCCATTTCTTAAAGCCAAATTTCCTGGGTTAGTATAATGCTTTCAATGAGTCAGTGTTTTGTTGAAAACCATGGGAAGTACTCAACATATTTAATTGTCTGTAAGACTGTCAAACGTAAGAACAATGACATTAACTTTAAGATAAAAAGTAAGAATCTGAAATTGTTCCATTCTTAGTGGGTGGGGTGATGTCACCAGTGACATTACTAAAAGTCATTCTTGTGTTGGAATCACAAAGTGTCCTACTTATAAATGTAGAACCTCATTAGAGCACACACCCACTGCGATTTCACTTGGTTCTTCAAAAACCTGCTTGCCATTTTTCATGATCAGGCCTATACATTTGATTTTGGCAAGCTGAAGCTATCTTTGGGGTAGATTAAATTTCAGAGGCACAAAGTCAATCAAGATAACAATTAAAAGGAACATTTAAGATCACCTATTACACCTCCCCACATCTTACAGATACAAAGGAAGAGTACCTAGAATGGCAATGCCATTTTTCTCACTTCCCTCTCAGCCTGACATAATCATGACAATAATAAATACACAATGAAAGTAGATCCAAAAATTGGCTCCTAATACATGACACCAAAAGATTTCTCTATGAAAGGAATGTTATATGTGATGCAACAACTGGCTTCAGATTAAACTGGCATCCTGAATATAATCACTTCTGATATCGTAATCACCTCCAAATTTCATTCCTAAAAGTAGTGGAAATGATAACAAAAGTTGCCAAGATCAACACTTGCAAAAATACACGAGATATGCACTTAGAAAAAATGGTTGATTTACAGTTTACTGATTTAAAAAGCTTTATAATGCTTTAATTTTCTCACTCCCATCCCCTTCTCCTGAGTGCCACAGTATGCTAGAAGGTGATCGGCTTCACAACCACATTGTTTTTTAAAGCAATCCTCTAGCAACCACTGTAAAACAGCAAATTACTCCGTACTTCCTCATAACCCCCAACTCCTACAGAACTGTCACTATTTGACCTGTCTGGCAGTTCCCTGGAAAAGACACAGAACTTGTTTTTATTTGATCTTACTCAGTGTTCTCTCAAGTGGAGCAATCCAATCCCCAGGTTGTCTGTGGAAAGCAATCAAAAGCAATTGGTTAAAATTGAAACTTCATAAAGTAGTGACATGGTATCAGTTGGGAAAAAGAAGACATTGGTTAAAAACTTAATTATCAAAGCAATGAGATGTCTTCGGTGCAATTTAACAGGCTTTGTTTCCGTTTTTACTATAGTTTACACTAATGTATTATCAATTTTATGAAGAGTTAGAAGAAAGGAGTTAAAAGGCTCCAAACTGAAATAAACAATAAATGTTTAAAGATATATAAATACTAATTACCATGATTTTAACATTATATATGTATATATATATCACAAATCATCACATTGTATATCAAAAGTATACAATTATTATTACGTGTGAATTCAAAATACATTAACTTTTTGAAATCTAGAGTAAAAATGAACTAGGTCTCAAGTAAGAAAACTGGTTTACAGCTATACAGTTAACAAATAAAGACACACATATGCAATCAACTGCATTTTGACAAAGGTGTCAAGAATATGTCATGAATAAAAGACTGTCTTTCAACAAATGGCATTGGAAAAACTGTACATCCACATGCTAAGAATTTAAATGGACCCTTAGGTTATACTATACATAAAAATCACCTGAAATGGGTAAGTATTAAACCGAACATCTGAAAATATGAAAATCTTAGAAGAAAACATAAGGAGAAATATTGACATTAGTCTTGACAATGATTTAGAGGAAATGAAATTAAAAGTACAGGTAAAAAAAAGCAAAAAAAAAAAAACAGCAACTAGGTCTGCATGAAATTGAATAATTCTGCAGAGAAAACATGGAGTGAAACAAAATGAAAATTCAACCTTTAAAACTAGAACAATATTTGTAAACTATATACTACTGGGGATAAAATTGAAAATATACTCTAAAAAGCCATAACCTAACAACATGATAATGAAGATGCTCATAATAATAATTCAATTTACATAGACAAAGGTTGTGAGCAGGCATTTCTCCAAAGAATGAGTACAAACTGCCGACAGAGTTCCTGGCACGATAGTCTAGTGTGTACATCCTTGTCTTGAATGTACCGGGGTTCCATATGAGTGCCAATTCATGTCCTGGCTGCTCTACTTCCCATTTAGCTCCCTGCTTATGACCTGGGGAAGCAATAGAGCATGGCCTAAAGCCTTGGAACCCTGCACCTGCATAGGAGATCCAGAAGAATCTACTGGCTCCTGGCTTCAAATAGGCTCAGCATTGGCCATTGCAGCCACATTGGAAGTGAACCAGTGGCCCAGAATCTTTCTCTCTGTCTCTCCTTCTCTCCGTAGATCTGACTTTCAAATAAAAAAATAGATAAATCTTTACCAAAACAGAAAAGAAATTGGCAGTATATCTGTGAATAGATGCTGAATGTCTCTAATTATCAGCAAGTTAAAATGAAAGCAACCATGAGATATCACCTTACCTTGTTAAGGTACCTATTCTCTAAAAGCCAAAAGGCAACGTGTTAAGTGAGGATATAGAAGAAAAGAAACACGTACACACTGGTATAAGAAATGTAAAATGTTGTAGTGACTAAAATATGCTCCAAATCTCTTGCTTCTAGTTTCATACTGAAAAGAATTAAAATCCACATTTTGAGGAGATATATGCGTGCCCTTGTTTACTTCAGTCATGATATGGAATACACCAAGTGTCACTGACAAATAAGTGAATAAAAGGCTGTATATACATATAGTTAAATATTGTCCAGCCTTATAAAAAAAGAAACTGGGCCTGGCGTGGTGACCTAGCGGCTAAAGTTTTCGCCTCAAATGTGCCAGAATCCCATATGGGTGCTGGTTCTAATCCCAGCTAACCTGCTTCCCATCCAGCTCCCTGCTCATGGTCTGGGAAAGTAGTTGAGGATAGTCCAAAACCTTGGGACCCTGCACCCACGTGGGAGACCTGGAAGAAGCTCCTGGGTCCTGACTTCCGATTGGCTCAGCTCTGGCCGTTATGATCACTTGGGGAGTGAGTCTTCAGACAGAAGATCTGCCTCTCTGTATCTCCTCCTCTCTGCATATCTGACTTTGTAATACAAAGAAAATAAATTTAAAAAAAGAAGAAAACTGACTTTGCAACAGTGTGGATGAAATTGAACACTGTACTAACCTCAGTTAGTCACACAGCAAATGCTTAAGTGATTCTATATCTGAGAAGTATTTATACTAACCACACCTTTTGAAGTAGACAGAACAATAGTGATTTGTAAGGATTGAGTGGTAGGGAGAATGGTGTATTGATTATCAATTTGTGTAAAATTTTATTAAACCAACATGAATACATTTAAAATATTTGTTGTAGAATACAATGCTGATAGTCAACAACACATTTTGAGTTATTGTGCACTTCAAAATTTGTCAAAAGGGCAGATTTCTTGCTGAGTATTTTTACCAGAAAAGCAATAAAATAAAATGTAACAGAAAAGAAGGCTCACAAGGATACCCAAGGACACCGAGTGGTGTTAGATCCATCATAGTAATGGTGATGGCGCTTGCTTACATCTGTCTACATGTATCAAATATGTACAGTTATTGGTATGTAAATTACAGCTCAGGAAAGTTATTTAAAATAAATAAACACATCAAAATATATCAAGAAGCTAAGTTGGTTTGTTATTTGGAAGTTAAGAAAGAGCAGCAATCACACAAGGAAAGAGGGAAATGTTAAAGGAAGGATTTGAGCAGCACCATTGTGATGGATGAAGGAACTGACATAGGAGCTAAGAAGGAAAACAAGCTAGCAAAATGGTAGCAAGACCACAGCACAATACTGCTTAGGATACCAAGGGAGGAAGTAGTGCTAATTCAGATACGGCATATCAGACCAGTATAAGAAGTGAGCAGTGGAAGAAGGGAGCTGGTGGGTTATTATGCCAGTTCAAGTAAAAGATAATAAAGAAGGTAGTTTTCTGTTAGTAGCAGCAAACACAAATAAATATTCAGGACTTAATATTGTCAGTGTTTACCAGTCAGTTGGGTATAAAAGTGCACAAAGATAAATTCATAGATGTTGCCCAATTTTCTAATTGGGACCTCTGTGTAAAACCTTAGTGCCATTCACTGGAACAAATATGCAGATCTAGAAGCTGCTGTGAATGCTAAGGAGTTATGCCTTGGAGATGTTTAAGAGTGCATTCAATGTTCAGGTGCACATGTTGAATTTATAGTTGTGGAGATCAAATAAACATATTGTGTTGGGGTTGATGTTTTGAGAGTTGATTGCTTATAATTTAACTAAGGTATGAATGTATGACATCATCTAGGGAAATATGACATGCATAGAGGGTATAGATAAGGTTCCTGAGGAGCTTAAACTTTAAATGCCGGATCAAAGTTAGTGAGTCTGGGGACCCAAAGTTGGAAACAGGCAAGGGCCAGAGAATGCTCCTCTCCCTAGTTCCGAAGGAAGTTTACTGTTCTTCTGTTTCTGCGGACTGCTCAGGGATCCTGGTTGTGATTTCGATGAACCTGGATCCTGCAAGGCAGGAATTGGGCTTCTTCCATCCCACATTGTAGGTCCAAATGGGGGTGGGTGACCTCAGAGTTCTTGGCCTCTGAAGGCACTCCTTTTCCCCCGTGGTCTCCTTGGTGGTCGTACTGATAGTCCTTGGTGAGGCTTTGGGAGTCTTCAGGGTTGGGATACAAGCCTCCTCCTGTCCCCCTGCTCCACTCTGGGGTCCCCCCCTGCTCTATGCGTATGACCTCCTGTTAAGAGGTTGTTAGGATTGCTCCTGATTCCCCCCACATGTCCCCTCCCTCTTTTGTAAGGACCATCAGGATTGCTCCAGAAACCCCTCATAACAAACAAACATATGAACAAACAAACTAGGATAGAGAACAACTAGAAAAGCTAGAAACACACAGGAAGCGGCCAGCCGGGATGCACTTATAACTCACTGGGTGGGATACAAAGATCAGTTACTCCTCTCTGGGGTGTTGAAGATTTCTCTGCACACCCCTCCCAAAAATGTTCACCTAAACTGTTGACATTTGTCCTGTTAAAGTTATAGAGTTATACTACCCGAAAAACAACCAGGTTCAGCAAAATCATGCTTCAATGCTATAAAAAGCTAAATACTAACACTGAAATAGACAAGAGACAGCTGAATAGCAATCTATAGCCATTTTAAGGTATATAGAACATGGTTGAATATAAACCAAAATTGAAATGTCTATGAGGAAATCACAGGTTGTGGTAGAGAACCTGCATTTCCCTAGTAACATATTGGTTAATCAATACCATGTCAATTAATGCCATAATGTTGTAAATGGTTGTAAATATTATGTTGGGTTTTTTACTTGATTTGTTTTTTACTTGATTTGTTGGTTCTACCTTCAGACCAGAGATGGTCTCACCAAGAAGCCATTGAACTTACCAGGACAATAAGATGCTGGACTTTATGATTGGTCAAAACCTCCAATGAAAGAATCTCAACTGAATTTGAACTATGGAAATGCACCAAGGTGGAGCAATCCACCGTGGGGGGAGAAAGGTTTGGGGAAAGGCAGGGGGAATCCCAGTGCATAAAAAAAAAAAATGTGTCACATAATGCAATGAAATTAATAATAAAAAAAAAAGTTAGTGAGTCCGTAAAGGAGAATTAGAACAATATGCCAGAGAAATGGGAAGAGAACCAGAAGTATGTGATTTTTTTTTCCAAATAAAGAATTGCTAATATAATGGGCATTATTTCTGTCAAATGCAACAGAGCTATCTAACCAATATCAGACCACAACATTCATTAGCTAAATATTAAGACTATTGCTTACCTTAGAGCAAGCATTTTTCTGGAAACATTAAAAGTGGCAGAGTACCCAAAGAGTTGAGGCCTATAAAAAAGGAAAAATATTGTCTCGCCAATGTTTTCCTTGTAAATGACATCAAAATCCTGAATAAATAAAAATAGATGATGTAGCACACAACTTAAAATCTTCTGCAATGCAAAGGCAACAGCAGGATGAAGAAACAACCTATGTGATGATGTAATGGGAGAAAAATTGCTTTATTTTTTGTATTAGCTATTCTCAGTGTTATCATCTGGTGCAGATATGATTTAGTAATATTAGTTTTCTTCAGTGATAGGGTAGTTGTGGAAGCTTTCTCAGCTTCTAAGTTAGGTCTTCTACTCTGGAGATATGAACTCTTCAATATATTGACTTGTTAGAAAAATTCTCCTCTTGTTGTATGCATTAACTGCACTCAATAACATGCGATGTTAAGAGAAAAGTATCGTTTAGTAGGGTATATTGTAGAAGCACAGTCTATCGATGTCAAGCAAATTGTTTCCACTGTGACCTTGATTAAGTTATTGAACACTCCAAGCCACACAGCTTTATTTATATTTGGAAACATCTAGACAAGTAACTGCATTGCAAATCTCTATTTCATGTCTCTACCCCTGGGTTACATTTCTCTTTTCCATCCTCACAGATCAGTCTGAAGAACTCTACATTATCCTTTTAAATGATTTTGAAAGAGTCTCTGCATAGCCCTGAATCATCAGGCTTTCACAATGTCCTACTCATCTGTTCAGTATTTACATGTAAAACTATTTGGAGCCATTAGTAAGCACTTGTACACACTCAAGAAAATATTATTACCAAGTAAATAATATATTTCTGTTTTTATCTGAGTTATTTGACCTTGTTTAGCACTATACACAGATCTTTGCAGTTTCTTCAGTAAAGAAAACCTACCTTATAAAAGATTTGTAACAAAGTGTTCAAAATGATGCTTCATATGCCAGAAATCTTATCCTGGAGTGCCTGGGTTTGATTCTCAGTTTTGCTCCCTATTCCAGCTTTCTGGTAGGCAAATGGTTATGAGTTCAGTAGCTGGATCCCTGTTGTGCAGGTGAGATATACAGAGTACTCAGCCCCTGGTTTTGACCTAGTCCAGCCCAGGAACTTTGGGCCTTTAGAGAGTAGATTAGCAAATGGGAAATCTCTTTTTCTCCGTTCTGTTGCTGCTTTTAGAATCAAATTAATACAGAATTTGTAAATACATTTTAAGGTGCAAAGCATAATATTATGTGTGCTTTAAATGCTGGTTTTTCTAAAATGTCAGATGAATTCTTAAGCCAGTCAGAAAATTGTTCCCAAATGCCAAAATATAAATACACTATTATTGTTGCTATTCAATCTAGTTGACTGTATAGCAGAAGCAATGTCATGCACAATGAATTTAGTTTCAGGTATAGAAACCTATGAAGAATAGACATGATGGGAAGGGAGAATATAGGCCCTTCTAGCTCAAGTCAGAGACTCATTCAAACCCAATCGTATTTATACAACTTAGAATTTGAGATCTAATTATGTATACAAGTAAGTGTAAATGTGTTTTCTTAGGTCAAAGAGAGAGTGAAAGAACTTCAAGAGATAAATGTGTTCGATAGAGAAGTATCATAATAATGAACATGGATTATTGATATAAGATTTTTAAATAGTGAGGAGTGACTGATTATTCAAATTAATTCTGCGGCATTAATTTAGCACATATATATTGTATGAACAACACAAACCTGTAAGATGTTCAGTACTTATCATCACAACACTGCATATTTAGGAAAACAAAGAGGAATGCAGGTCACTGCAATATCAAACAAATCATAATGAGAGCTGGAACAGAGGTTCATAGTAGTAAAAGACATACACAGATGGTAGAGAGATTCCATTTGATTCAAGAATGAGAAAAAGATTGGCAAAGCAAGAAGAATAAAGACAGGAAACTCCCCTGAAGGTCAGTAGTTTAAGAAGACATGAAGAGGAATGGTAGAGGGATAGCTCAGGAGCAGGACAAAGGCACTTGGGAAGATCATGAGCACTCAACTGAAGTGGAGTTGAAGTACAGTTTACTGGATACACTTTACGCTTATTGCTTTGATTAACTAGAACATCCCTGTCTTCTGCTAATGGTGCTTCATTATCTAGTAGAATTGATATCCTGCTTTTGATTCATATAATGTAGTCAAACTAAATTCACTCTAGTAGAAAAAAAATTGACGTGGGCCTGGCCAGTTGATTCACAGTAGCTCATTAGTTCCACAGGCTAGTTCAGAAGTGAAGCTATGACCTCATCTCATCTAATTACAGTGAATAAAAGCTTGCACAGAAATTGCTAGAATATAATATACTCTCTTTTCCACTGTACTTGTATGTGGGCAACCTGGAGAGTCTGAGGTTCATTAGGTGGATTCTGAGAATACTTAGAAAGAAGGTAGCATTGTTTGGGTTTCTAGTTCAGATCTCATCCAGGGACACATTTATTTAAGCACTATTTTCTCAAACTAAATTTGTCTTAGCTTTCCTTTCACTTATAGTCAAGGGGTCCTGTATAAAACTCAAAGGACAAGATAATGAGAGTGTAAGTACACAAAATTACATTAAAAATTGTAATTGACATAGCATGCTTTCTATAGCATCTGTCTTATTTTTATCTACATCCTGCCCCCAATACATATGCTACTATCTGAAGGATAAAGGTTTGACAATGAATAAGTAAACGAGACATACCACAGGTTTCCTGGTAGGGTTCTATATTTGTTCCATCTTTGTAACAACCAAACAATAAGCATAATTCTCCTGAATCTCAATTACTGTACTAATCATTTTAATAAGTAGTAGAACTGATGACACAACCACATATTTGCATGAACACTTTTCTATACAATTTTCTGTCTTCAAAAATTAAATCATTTTAGATATGCATACAAAAATTTGTGACCCCTCAAAAATATCTTGCATTTGCCTATGCTAAAGAACATAAAAGGTATTAAAAATATTAGGTTGATGGAAATTACAAAACTTTCCTGTTAGAATAAAGTTGCAAAGCCTTTAAAATGTTTATAACAATAATCCTCACTGGTTTTATAACATTTCACTTACTTCTTCTTAAAACATAAACTGAATACCTACTGTGCTAAATAAATATAAATGAGTCTGTTATCCTAGCCTCAAAGAAATCAAAATTCTAATAGGATAGATAGAATTATCTTTCTTTCCTTTTTTCATTCAGCCAAAATGAATGCTGTATGTCAGACACTGATAGCTATTGTTGACTGAGCAAAAGAAAATGCCGCAGGCCAAAATATGGTCTGAGTTGGAAAGGTTTCCATTGACAAAATGCCAGAAAAAGCATAAAGTGATCACTTCATTGGCATGTGGCTGCCGAAATACTGGCAAATCAGATGTAACACAAGTTCTAGAAGACAAAAACAAGCTCCACAACTTCTGCGTTTGTTGCTGTTTAATGGATTTCGGAAGGGAATTTTTTTATCTTGAAAATATGATCTATTCACAGGAGTATGCGAAAGCACCACTGTTACAAAATTCAAGAACTAGAAAAGAAACAAAACATCAAGATCTTCAGCAGGAAAAAGCCTTTATTATTATCATTATTGGTATTATTATTATTATTATACTAGTATAAGGCTCGGTTGGTTTCCCATCCAAAATGCAGTTCTGAATGAAAAGGGGCATTACCTTGTATGTCTTCTTTTAATTTTTTTTAAATTTTATGATATAGTTCCATAGGCTTTGGCAATTCCCTCCTAAGTCCCCAAGTCCCCTCCCACCCACTGATTCCCCTCATATTATTACAGTAGTATAGTCCTTCATATATAGTCACAAGTCCATCATCCTGCTATTTAAGTGTATCCTGACATTGTAAGTACGAACAATAGCAGAGAGTCCAGCATCCTACTGTCAAAATATATTTAGAAGTTTCTTCAGGAATCCATCTTTGATTTGGAAGTAGAGATGCATACTGCATTGTATCTTCACATTTAGATATGATAATGTCTATACATAGTTACTATAAGTCCCCTTAAGTGAAAAGCCATAAAAAATCAACAAAAGGAAGAACACAGAAAATTAGCAACAGGAAGTTAAATAACATTCTACTGAATGACCAATGTGTCGCTGAAGAAATGAGAAAAAAAAAAAAAAAACTTCGTGAAGCAAATAATGCTATTGTGTGACCTATGAGTCAGTGAGGAAATTAATAAGAAAAACAGAAACTATTTAAGAAAACCAAAATAGAAACAAAAAATCAAAACCCATGAGATGTGGCAAAAACAGTATTGAAAATGCTGCAGATCTTATATTTTGTGTGAAGGTTGCCTCATTTTAGAAAGAACATATGATATTTGTTCTTTTTGGATTGCCTTATTTCACTAAGGATAATGTTCTCTAGTTGGGACCATTTGGTCGCAAATGGTAGAATTTCAATTGTTTTAATGGTTGAGTAGTATTCCATGGACTATGTGTACCACACTTTCTTTTTTTTAAAGATTTATTTATTTTTATTACAAAGTCAGATATATAGAGAGGAGCAGAGACAGAGAGGAAGATCTTCCGTCAGATGATTAACTCCCCAAGTGACTGCAACGGCCAGTGCTGCACTGATCCGAAGCAGAGAACCAGGAACCTCTTCCGGGTCTCCCATGGGTGCAGGGTCCCAAAGCTTTGGGCCATCCTTGACTGCTTTCCCAGGCCACAAGCAGGGAGCTGGATGGGAAACAGGGCTGCCAGGATTAGAACCGGCGCCCATATGGGATCCCGGGGCTTTCAAGGCGAGGACTTTAGCCGCTAGACCACTGAGCTGGGCCCACCACACTCTCTTTATCTACTCCTCTTTTGAAGGGCATCTGGGTTGTTTCCATGCCTTTGCTATTGCAGATTGTGCTTCTGTGAACATAGGATTGAGATACCGTTTTCACATGCAGATTTTATTTTCTTTGGATATATTCCCAAAAGTGGCATGACTGGGTCATATGGCAGGTCAATTTTTAGTTCTCTTAGCACTATCCATACAGAGTTCCATAGTGATTGTACTAGCCTACACTCCCACTAACATTGAAGGAGGGTATCTTTATTCCCACATCCACTTCAGCAGGTGTTGTTAGTAGAGTTCTGCATGTAGACCAATCTCACTGGAGTTAGATGGAACCTCAATGAGGTTTTTATTTGTATGTCCCTGAAAGCTAGGAAGCCTGAGACCTTTTTCATGTGTCTTTTAGCCACTTGCATTTGATCTTTTGAAAAACCACTGTTCATTTCCTTTGCCTATTTCTTCACAATAGTCTTTGTTTTGCAGTTGTTGAATTTCTGTGGTTCTTTGTAAATCCTGGATACTAGTCCCCTATCTTTCGTGTAGTGTGCAAAAATTTTTTCCCCATATCTTTGATTGCTTATTTGCTTTGATAATTGTTTCCTTTGCTGTACATAAGCTTTTTTTGTTTGATGTAGTCCCGTTTGTTTATTGACTTTTGGTGACTTTTCAGAGAAATATTTACAAATGTCTCTATCTTAGAGAGTGCTTCCTATGTTTTCCTCTAACACTTTGATGGTTTCTTGGTGGAGATTTAGGTCCTTGATCCGTTTAGAGCTGATTTTTGTATAATATGACCAGTGGGGTCTTGTTTCTCACCTTTTCAGGCTGCTATCCAATTATCCCAACAGCATTTGTACAGACCAGGCTTTTCTTGGGATTATTTTCAGTTCTCTTATTGAAGATTGGTTGGCTGTACATGTGTAGCCTCCCTTCTGTTGTTTGTATTCTTTTCCATTGATCTTTTCTGTTTCCGTACCAGTACCAGATTGTTTGGATAAACACCGTCCAGTATTATGTGTTGAGGTCTGGTATTGTGATTCCTCCAGCTTGATTTTTGTCCTTCAGGATAGCTTTGGTTATTCATGGTCGCTTGTATTTCCAGATAAACATTTTTTATGATCTTTTCCATTTGTGCAAAGAATGTTGTTTGGATTTTAAGTGGAATCATTGAATCTCTCTGTATTACTTTAGGCAATATAGATATTTTGATGATGTTGATCCCACCTATGCAGGATCATGATGAGATTCCCAACCTTTTAATGTCTTCTACTTCTTTTTAATTATTTTGCTATTTTCAACATAGAGGTCTTCCACGTCTTTGGTTAGGATAACTCTAAGGTATTGATTATTACTCCCTGCTATTTTAAGGGTACTGTACTTACAGTTCTTACAGTTTCTCAGTCTTGGAGTTATTTGTGTATACTAGTACACAAATTTATATTTGTGTTTATTAATTTCATATTCAGTTACCCTGCCAAAGTCTCTTATGAGTTCCAATAGTCTCTTGACTGAGACTTTTGGTTCTCCTATGTAGAGAATCATGTCATCTGCAAACATGTATCATTTTAATTCCACAGTTCCAATTTGAATTCCTTTAATGTGCTTTTCTTGCCTAATAGCTCTGGCAAGGAATAGCAGTGGTGAAAGTGAACACCTTTGTCTAGTTTCAGCTCTTAGTGGAAAAGCTTCCAGTCCTTCCGTGTTTAGTATGATGCTGTCATTCATTCTTTTATTTTAATGTTGCTTTGATTATGTTATAAGATGTTCCATCTATGTCTGTCTTGCGTAAGATTTTTAGCATGAAGTAGTGTTGGAGTTTGTCAAATGTTTTCTCTGTATCTATTGAGATGATCATATGGTTTTATTTTTCAATTTGTTAACAGGATGAATCACAATTATTGATTTACAAATGTTAAACCATCCTTGCATTCCAGAGATAAATCACATCTGGTCCAGGTGAATGATCAGGCTGTTGTACTGTTGCATCTTATTGGCTAGTAATTTGTTGAGAATCTTTGCATCTACGTTCATCAGGAATATCAGTCTGTAGTTCTCTTTTACTGTTGTATCTCTATCTGGCTTTGGTATTAATGTGATATTGGCTTCAAAGAAAGAGTTGGAAGGATTGCCTTCCTTTCTACTGTTTGGAACAGCTTGTGAGAATTCAAATAAGTTCTTCTTGAAATATTTGGTAAAATTCAGCAGTGAAGACATCTGGCCCAGCGCTTTTCTTAGTTTGGAGGGATTTACTGATTCAATCTTTTTCCTTGTTATAGATCTATTTAGATTATTAATTGCCTCATGATTCAATTTTGGTAGACCATATGTGTCCAAAAATGTATCCATTTCTTCTGTCTTCTGATTTGTTGGCATACAGCTGCTTGTAATAGTTCTGAATAATTCTATGTATGTCTGAGGTATCTATTGTCATATTTCCTTTTCTTTTTCTTTTTGTCTTTGATGCTGTGCTTGCATATCTTCTCCTTGCTTTTATTTTTTAGTTAGGCCAATAGGGAATTTATTTTGCTGATTTTCTTTTTTTTAAGGTTTATTTTTTTAATTTCATTGTTGAATTTCTTAAGAAGTAACTCTTTGATTTATTGATCTTACATACTGGTTATTTGGTCTCTATTTGGTTTATTTCCTCCCTTATTTTTTTATTTCTTTTTTCTTCTAATCTTGGAATTGCTTTGCTATTATTTTGCCAGCTCCTTAAACTATAAGGCTAAATCATTTATTTGGTGCTTTTCTAATTTCTTAGCATTAGTGTTGATTGAGATCAGCTTTTCTCTTAGCACTGCCTTGATCTCGACCCATGAATTTTGATGTGTTGTGTTGATGCCTTCATTTATTTCAAATATTTCATTAATTTCCCCTTTGATTTCCTCTCTGACCCATTGTTCATTTAGTAGCATGTTATTCAGTCTCCAGGTATTTGTGTATCTTTTTTTTTTTGTTCTATCACATATGCAGACTGATGGAATATCTGCTTTCATCAGGATAAACAATTATTACTTTACCACCGATATTATTCTCAGCACTCATTAATGATCACACTCTTCCCTCCTCCTATTGCTAACCCCTTATAATTGTTAATATGTTTCTTCTCTCTGGTTCCTGGCAAGTTACTCTATGATTAAGACTGTTGTGTTTTAGATATAGTGGTAGATCTATGCATCAATAAACTCTTAGAAACATGAAGGTCTCCAGATGACCACACTGTTCTAGGTCCTAACTCTGAAGCAAAATTTCTCAGTATGTATTTTTGAAGTATAACTAACTCCACTCTATGTGTTGCTATGTGCCACAATACAAACATAAAAAGAGCCGGATTCCCATGGGACCTGGATGCTTTAGGTGGGTTGTGTTCTAACATTTAGCTTTTTTAAATGAAATTTTGAGTCACACACACACACACACACACACACACACACTTCATATCCGTTTTCAAAATGTTTGAACAAATGGGATTTGGTCATCCCAAAGTCAATTTTTTGGGAACTGTCCCTGGATCTCTCTCTCTCTCTCTTTCTCTCTCTCTCTCTCTCTCTCTCTCTCTCTCTCTCTCTCTCATCTCTCTCGGCAAGGATACAAGAATTCAAGCCATCACCTGCTTCCTCTCAGAATATGCATTAGCAGGAATGCGGAGTGGTGGAGTCAGTAGCCAGACTCAGTTCTCAAATCCAAGCAATCCAGTATAGGACATAGATTGCTCAAACACTGGCTTAACCACTATGCCAAATGTTTCTATTTTTTTAAAAAAGATTTTTTTAAAATAGGTTAATAATACTAACAAAATTTCTCAATATTCAGTTTATGTTTAACATAGTTGTGCAACAAATATTTCTTCATTTTGCAAGATCACATCTTTGGAGAATCTATGAATTTATTAAGGTATATTTTTATACACTATCTTCCATAGTCCATAATCTTGGGCACACCATGTGCCTCATGGATGCAGCTTCTTCACAGTGCTTTGAGTAAATTAGAAAAAAAATTCTGGCCACTTATCAAAACAAGATGATTTAATCTTCAGGATACTGTTCTCCTGGGTGAAACTATTGTCTTAGACATCTGCTGAGTAACTAATATAATTATTTGTGTACATGGAATGTTGGGCTCATAGAGGAAATCTTTCTGTGCCAGGAAGAGCACATGTTAAACATAAAAGAAATAATTATGAACTGGATTAATAGATGTATAGAGAAAGAGGTCGAGAATATGTCATTGGTAACATTTGGCAACAGGTGCAGTACATTCAAACTCTAATTTCTCGTGAATGAGAAATGAACATCTGCTCAGAATAGTTGTAGCAGAGATTATTCAGATCTCTACTAAATATGCTTGCAACAACAGGAGCCATGGGAATGTAACCAAGATATTTTTTCTGTATTAAAGTATGTGCTGGTTATACCTCACCAATTTTGTACTGAACAGTTTTCTACAACAGAAGTTCTAATTCTGGTTGGCTTTCTGATCACTATCAGTGCTTATCAAAAATAATTATTGCTATTTCACACTCAAAATGCATAAGAATAGAAGATGTTCTAGAACATAAACTAATACAAAAACCCTCCTATCATTCTAGTGAGAGTACACCTATGCAAACCTTGTCTGTAAATTCTATTAACTAGAAAATGTCCATGATTAGATTCTGCACTGTTTTCCTTACTGTGGAGTCAACTAACCATCTGACCCCTTCACTTTCTATGTGGTATGATCTCCTTTTAAATCCATTTCCTTTCATCTTACCTCTAATGCCTTAGTTTGAGTCAGATGAACTTGGGAATAAAAATATTTGATGGCATTTTCTCCCTACATTCTGTTTCTATCTGTTAGTCTCTATTGTGCACATTTCAAGTGGACACCACCACAATACATCTTGAATATCCATCCATCAATGGATGGGTCTCTTCAGAACCCACTCTTCAGGAACACAGACAATGCTGGTCTGTCTCTGGTGATAGACATTATTATTTTGGAGAGCCGGCAGAGTATAAAGAATACATGTGATGACATTACTTAAAGAGAAAATTGTTTGCTCTGGGAGCACATAAAGGAAGGAAGAACAAATATGTCAATTAGAGAGTTGACCTCATGTATAATTATTTTACTGTAATACGTGAGGATGCTTGGGATATATTTAAATCTGATCTGCTAACATTCCTAAATAAAATGCTTCACTAACCTCTGCACTCATTGACCTTCTTTATGCATTGCTGCTCTGTTGTGTGACATTACAGGAGTGGTTGATCTGGCCATGACTACCACTCCATCATATTCACTTGTTTGGGGGCTTATGCTAGATTTTTCCCAAGACTATAGTATACAGGGTTGAGTAAGCCCTGTTCTTCTTTGTCAGATTTTCAGTTAAAAAGGTGTAACTCTATGAGATTGTCTCATATATCATAATCATTGCACTTATGTAATGATTCCTTCACTACTTCTGTATTTGTAGACACAGATAGCATTGAACTTCATTGTTAAATTTTGATTCTGTGCTTATGTGCCTGCATTCCTACTGCATGGTTTGCTCTTTGAAGGCATAACCTACTTTAGTTTTCCTAAGTCATTACATTTGCTTAAAAATATACATTATCAATGCCAGCAAAATTGCACTTCAGAGTACTTCTCCACCTGCGCTACCAGCACCCCATGTGTGGGTGGTGGTGGTGGTTCATTACCTGGCTGCTCCTTTTTCATCCAGCTCCCTGCTAATGACCTAGGAAGTCTTGGCAGGATGACACAAAGCAGTGGGTCCCTGAACCCATGTGGGAGACCTGGAAAAAGCTCCTGGCTCCTAACTTCAGACTAGTGCAGCTCCGGCTGCTGTGGCCATTTGGGGAGTGATCCAGTGCATGGATGATGCTTTGTTCTGTCTTTCCCTCACTCTCTCTATAACTCTGAAATTCAAGTAAAATGAATGAATTCTATTAAAAAATAATGATCAATTTAGTTGCTTCAAAATAGTTTGGATTTATATAATTAGTTGCTAGTCTCTGAGATTCGAAGATGGCTGCTATCGTCTTACATGTTATGTCGTGAACAACTTCTTATGTGCTTATTTATTCATTTGAGAAGGGCGGGAGGGGGAGGGGGAAGAAACCTGAGCATTACCATCTGCTAGTTAGTTTCCCAAATGCTTGCAAAACTAGGAACTCAGTGCAGATTGCTCATGTAGAAGGAGGCAATCCAATTACTGGCACCATATCTTCTGCCTTGCAGGGTTTGCATTAGCAAGAAGCTGAGGTCAGAAGCTGAAGCCAGTCAGTCAAAAACCCCATACACTGCCATGAGGCACGTGAGTGTGTTAACCAGGTTCTTATTAATAGGTTACAGGACCCTTAACTCTTTATATATAAATATTTCATTGTATTAACTTTCTCCTGGGATAATATATCCAGTTTGAATGAATAAATAAATGTGACTAGAACCTCTGACAACTCAATAAACCCTAAAATAACATAAAATTTGAATTCCTGGTCCAGTGCAGTGGCCTAGCAGCTAAAGTTCTCACCTTGAATGTGCTGGGATACCTTATGGACACTGGTTCTAATCCTGGTAGCCCTGCTTCCCATCCAGCTCCCTGTTTGTGGCCTGGGAAAGCCGGTGAGGATGCCGCAAAGCCTTGGGACCCTACACTCTCGTGGGAGACCTGGAAGAGCTCCTGGCTCCTGGCTTCAGATCAACAAAGCACAGGCCATTGCAGTCACTTGGGGAGTGAATCATCAGATGGAAGATCTTCCTCTCTGTCTCTCCTCCTCTCTGTATATAACTGACTTTGCAAAAAATATATATATATGTTTTAAAAAATTCAATTTCACCAGTAGTAGTCTCCCTTTACTCACTATACCGGCACACTCATCCTTGAGTAAACTATGCAGTGTCATCTTCAAATCTAATTTGGTTCTGATGATTGACAAATATGTAGTAGGATCTGGATTTCTTCTGTAATACTATATTTATATTTTGAGCTCTCCTTTACATATCTCCTCATAGGTCATAAAAAGATATCTCTAATTTCATTAAATAAAAAAATTGTTGACTTTTCCATCTAGAAATTTGTCCTTTGCTCATCTCCTCCATCTGACTAAATGACACCCGCCTAGTCTAAGCATTGAAAAATCTAGGAGTTGCATTTGACATTCTGTTATATCTTCATACCTCTTCAATCAATTCTTAATATTTATTGTGAATGTTATCTCCAAAATGCATGCCAAATCTGTCCATTGATCTCACAGCTTGCTACAATATAATTCTGGTCACTAATTAATTCTCTCATTTGGACTACTGTGATAGATTCCTAGCTGGGCTCCTTGCCTTCCATATTGCTTCTACCTACAAACTAATCTATAAAAATCAGCCAGTATAATCTTTTCAAAATTCAACTAAGATGATATCACAACTTAGCTTAAAACTCTCAAAGGATTTCTGGTAGCATTTTGAATGAAATCCAACATCTTGCCCTATTTTACAAGTTTACACCATCTGACAATGCAAACTTGCCAGTCTCATATCTTAGAATTATTCTCCTTTGTCAATATGTCCCAGTTCCCCCAGATGTTAAGTTTACCCCTATTAAAAATTGCCTACACGTACTCCCTCTGGTAATAATCTTCTTCTGTCTAAAAAGTCATCCAGCTGGGAAAACGCACTACTTCACTACTTTAACTCTGCGTAGCTCATGTCTCTATATTTTCCTTTTTATAGCTTGAATTCCAATAGTTTAAATCTTCCTCACTAAAGCTAATTTCCATGCAATCATGGCTCTTGCGTGTTTTGATTACAGGACATTCCCAACGCTTCAAAATATGATATATATGTAATTTATTTATTTTTATTAATTACATTGCATTATGTGACACATTTTTATATGCACTGGGATTCCCCCCACCCCTCCCCAAACTCTCCCCCCATGGTGGATTCCTCCACCTTGTTGCATTACCACAGTTCAAATTCAGTTGAGATACTTTCATTAGAGGTACTTACCAAGCATAAAGTCCAGCATCTTATTGTCCTGGTAAGTTCAATGGTTTCTTGGTGAGACCACCTCTGGTCTGAAGGTAGAGCTGGCAGAGAAAAATCCCAATCAATTAAAACCCCAACATAATATTTACAACAGTTTACAACATTATGGTATTAATTGACATGGCATTGATTAACCAATATGTTAATAGGAAAATGCAGGTTCTCAACCACAATCTGTGACTTCTTCATAGACATTTCAATTTTGGTTTATATTTAACCGAACTGTATACACCTTAAATGGCTATAGATTGCTATTCAGCTGTCTCATGTCCATTTTCATTTTAGTATTTAGCTGTTTAGAAAAGTGTTGAAGCATGCACACTACATAGGTGATAGGGGGCTAATCTCCAGAATATACAAAGATCTCCGGAATAGCCAAAACACCAAAACAAACAAACTACTCAAGAAATGAGCACAGGAAATGGGCAGACGTTTCACAAAAGAACAAACAAACCCAAATAGCAAACAAACATATGAAAAAATGCTCAAGTTCCTTGGCAATAAGGGAAATCCAAATGAAGACAACAATGAGGTACCACCTAACGCCAGTAAGGATGGCACACAAACAAAAAACCACCAACACTTGCTGGCGAGGATGTGGGGAAAAGGGAACCCTACTCCACTACTGGTGGGGCTGCAGGTTGGTACAGCCCCTATGGAAATCAGTATGGAGAATACTCAAACAACTCAAAATCTGCATACCATATGAGCCAGCAATAGCACTCCTAGGAATATATCCAAAACACCTGTTTCATGAGAAACCGACATGCACCCCTATGTTTATAGCAGCACAATCAATAATTGCAAAAACATGGAAGCAACTGAAATGCCCATCAACAGAAGACTGGATAAGAAAGCTATGGTTCATCTACTCCATGGAATACTACTCAGCTATTAAAATAAACGAAATGCAGCTTTTTGTGGCCAAATGGGCCCAACTGGATTCCATTATGCTAAGAGAAATGAACCAATCCCAAAAGGTTAAATACCACATGTTTGCCTTAATTTGAGATGAAAAGATGTCAATCTAGAAGATAGTACCTGTATATTGCAATATTAGTGTAATCTCTAACGGCCTGTATATATATAATTTAAAAGGTGCTCACGCAAATGAGAGTGAGAGAGAGAGAGAGAAACTTCCATCCACTAGCTCACTTCCCAAATGACCATATAAGTGGGCCATCAGTGACAAGCCCAAGCCAGACGTCTAGATCCATCAGTGTCCACTACATGGTATCTCAGTGGCCCTAGTAGTTGGTTCAGCATTACCTGTGTCTCTAGGTGCATTAACACAGAATTGGATTGGAAATGGAGTAGCTGGGATGTGAACAGGTCCTCACATGTGGGATTCCATTATTGCAGATGGTGGCTAGCTTAAACTGTTGTGCCACAACATTGCCCTTGTTTGATATTTTTGATTACATGAATTTTAAAAGACATTTTTCCAGTTAAATGAAAGATATGCAGTTTTGCAAATTTACATTAATTTTGTTTTTCCTACCTGGACTGAATATATTTTGTACATTTAATAGCCATTTGAATACTGACACTGTCCTATACCTAAACTGAAATATCTACATTATGTCTTTTGCCTTTTTTTCTTAAAAAATTACCAGTGTTTTTATTCATATGACTGATTAAATAGTCAAGATATTGTTTTAAAATGCATTGCACATATTTTAGTGATTTGTTGTTGAATTTTGTCATATGAAATATTTAATCTTAATGTATTCATGCATATTGCCCCCTTTACTTTTTCACTTATTTCATACTGTAATTACAATAAAATACTGCATTTTAAAATATTACAGAACTTATAAAAATCATTCATAAAAAATGGAATTGAAAGAAAAACTGATTTTATGCGCTGTATAGATTTCTCACAGAATGGATTGTCCACAGATTTTCTGAAGGCAGTTTCTGTGCATGGGCTTCAAAATATTTCATGCACATGGACAAATCATCTTTAAATTATTTATTTATTCAAGAGATGGAAAACAACCAATGGAAACAGAGCTTCTATGCACTGGTTCAATTCCCAGATGTCTCTCACAGCTGGGATTGTGGCAGGGCCAAAGCCAAGAGCCAGAAATGCAATCCAGGTCTCCAATGTGGGTGGCAAAAACTCAATTAATTGAGCAATCACCACTTTCTCCAGTGTTTTATTTGGCAGGAACTGGCTGTGAGGAGCTGGAGTTTGATGCAAGGAATAAACTAGGCACTCTGATTTGGAAATCTGGGCATCTTGAACATGAGGCTAAATATATAGTTGCTACATGATTTTTAATTTCATTATTTTCCACAAAATGTTTGTAGTTCCTTTGTAATTGCACACATACACACATGCGCGCGTACACACACACACACACACATCTTCAATGACATCTGCCCAACTAGTTAACTCTCTATTCAGCGTCACACAAATGTCATACTTTTTATTAATCATTGTGGCCAACAATAATTATTTTAAAATATCTTATGTAATCATTTTCATTTCTGACTTAAAAACTTGCCTTTTTCTGGATCTCTTTGTATATATTCATAATCTACTATGCATGCATATTCTCATTGTGAAACTATGCCTAAATAAGTATCATTGTCCTTGGAGAATCAGCTAGCTATATCTGGTGTCTGGAATTTGACCCTGGAACAAAATCACATTTAAAGGGAATCTGTGACTCCTGGAACTGAGTATAACACCACCAATAGGTCCTTTGTATTTTCTCTTCCCATTTCTAATGTTCCTCTGCCTTGTTGAGTCTCACTGCTCTGTAAGATCTGTCTCACATAAGGAAAATATTCTTCCACTTTGTTGAATATTCTTGTTTGTTTAGAACTTTACTTATGTCTAAACTTCATTTCTTTTCTATCTTCTTTTGGTCCTAGATAGCTAATTTAATTCTCTCTCTCTGTCTCTCTCTCTTTCTGTGTATGTGTGTGTGTGTGAAACATAAAGAAAGAAAGAGAACCTGCACCTTCATTTTGGTTTTCTGATATGTGCATGTGAAAAGGGTTTGATTCCTTTGTTTTCTCCCTGCTTATTCCTGAGAGTCTTCCTGAAGTATAAATATACATTCTATATGCTGGATTTGGGGCAGTCTAATAAATCACTGCAGGACTGTTTGATATGTCGCCACTTGGAACATCCACATCTAATATCAGAGTGCCTGATTGAAATCCTGGTTCCTCAGCTTATGATCCAATTTTCCTGATCCTGGACACCCTGGGAGGCAGTAGGTAATGAGATAAGTACTTGGGCGCCTGCCATACACACAGGAGCCCCAGATAAACTGCTGAGCTCCAAGCATCAGCTTTAGCCCTGATTGTATTGTTAGGGGTACTTACAAGTGAATCATCTAATATAAGATCTCCCTCACCCCCTCTCTCTCTCTCTCTCTCTCTCTCTCTCTTTCTCTCTCTCTCTCTCTCTCTCTCTCTCTCTCTCTCTCACACACACACACACACATACAAATACCTTTCTCTCGGCCTTTCAAATAAAATGAAAATAAACATAAAAAATTAGAAACACTACAATGGTCACACCATATATGAACGTCTTTGAAGATAAACTGCTTATCTTTGAAGACTCCTATGGGAGGATTACCTGGTTACAGATAAACAGTATTATCACTAGGATGCCAGCTAGACACAGGACAATATACATATGATGAGGGTGACATTGGCCACACATTGGAGAAAGTAGGGCAAAGGCAGTTTTCAAGTAAAACAAGAGTAATGTGGCAAATGCACTTGTCAATATAAAACACTTCAAAGCGTTCAAACTCCCTAACAGCATTTCCAACATTTTTGTTGCTCTTTGGATAATCATTAAAAAAAAATTGGTATACTCAACTAATTCAAATATTGTTGGTTTAAAATGTTGTTTTAATAAATATAGGACTTGTCTGGACTATGGGATGTTGGACTCTATGCTTGGCAAATACTTGCAGGGAGGGAATTTCAACTAAACTAGAACTATGGTTATGCAGCGGGGTGGAGGAACCCACCATGGGGGGAGGGTGGGGGGGAGAATCCCAGATTCTATGTAATTACAACACAATGTAATTAATGAATAAATTTAATAAAAAATAAATATAGGTTTATTTTGTAAAAATTAATCCTTGATTCACTGATATAAAATCAGAATCAACTTCTCTATGGTTAAAGTAATAAAATTTTCTAAAAATATTAATCAGCTGTTTGGCCCAGTGTGATAATCTAGTGGCTAAATTCTTGTCTTGCATGTACTGGATTTCCATATGGGCGCTGCTCAAATTCCCATCCAGCCCCCTTCTCTTCTTGTGGCCTTGGAAAGCAATAGAAGATGAGCCAAAGCCTTGGGTCCCTGCACCCCTGTGGGAGACCCTGAAGAAGCTCCTGTCTTCAGATAGGCTTAGCTCTGGGGATTGTGTCTGCTTGGGAAATGAAACAGCAGATGGAAGATTTTTCTTTTTTTCTCTTTATCTCCTTATCTCTATACATATGCTAATCCAATAAGAGAAACTCATCATCTCTTAATAAAAATAGGAATAACTAGCTAAGGAAGACAAAACTTTTTTTTTAATTCATTTTTGTGTGCTTTTTGCCCTGTTATTGTATTCTGATTACTTAGGGAAATTGGGTAGTATAAAATTAAAATTTTGGACACCTACTGCCTTTCAATGTCCTTCCATCATATAAAAAGTGTAGTTAAGCCTGGTTTGTAACTATGAATAAATCTATCTGCCTAAATGGATTACTTATTTTACAACATTATTTGTATTGATATAATATTGATATGAGTGTTCTAAAAATGTAATAACATTGCTGTGATTCTTTCAACAAAGATATTATGTTTACTGTAATGAAAATAATGGATTCACAGATGAACTAGTAAATCCTCATGAGAGTGTGTAGTCTTGTAGGCTTTCATGAGAAAGATCTAGTTTATGGACCCCTTTACAGTTAGATTTCATTCAACATCTGTGTATAACTTTGGAAATGATTTAGTCCTTTAACACCGGCTGCAAAGTAGAAATAAGCTGGCTTCTTATCTCTTATGTGTCTTCATTCTCCAGAACATCATGATGCCAAACAACTTAAGAATCAAGAATGGCCTGGGTGTCTTGGCCTAGGGGCTTAAGTCCTCGCCTAACATGCACTGGGATCCCATATGGGTGCTGGTTCGAATCCGAGCAGCCCCACTTCCCACCCAGCACCCTGTTTCTGGCCTGGGAAAGCAGTTGAAGACGGCCCAAAGCCTTGGGACTCTGCACCTGCGTGGGAGACCTGGAGGAGGTTCTTGGTTCCTGGCTTCAGATTGGCGCAGCACCAGCCATTGCGGTCGCTTGGGAAGTGAATCATCAGATGGAAAATCTTCCTCTCTGTCTCTCCTCCTCTCTGTATATCTGAGTTTGCAATAGAAATAAATCTTTAAAAAAAAAGAAATAAAAAATATTTATTTAGCTGCAAAGTGGTTTTCCTGAGCAACAATGCATATCTGATACCTGATACTTTCTGTATTGTCAGGGCCCTCATTTGTAGCAGCTAACAAGCAGGTACATTTGGTGTGAAACAAGTACACAGAGAAAAGCATGAGCAAAGACAGACATAGTATAGTTATTACTTTCATTTAAATAATTCATGTGAATGTCATTTTTATATGGTGCCCCTCGCAATGCCAGTATCCAAATTGGGCGCTGGTTTGTGAACTATCTGCCCCACTTCTAACGCAGGAACGTCCTGGGGGGCCAGACAAGGGCAGTGGAAAATGAACAGAA
This sequence comes from Ochotona princeps, assembly GCF_030435755.1. Taxonomy (NCBI): domain Eukaryota; kingdom Metazoa; phylum Chordata; class Mammalia; order Lagomorpha; family Ochotonidae; genus Ochotona; species Ochotona princeps. The sequence continues at coordinate 99,303,247 of NC_080865.1, forward strand.
TGTTGGAACTGCCATCACTCACGTGAAGAACCATATGAAGCTGGTGACTTCTGACTTTTGTTTAGATCAAACCCAGCTTTGGGGGCCACTGGACTAGAGAAGAAGCAGGTGGAACACTTCTGCCTTGGTGTCTCTCCTTTTTCTATAGCTCTAAATTTCAAATAAATATATTTTTAAAAAATAATATGAAAAATAATTTTGCCCCCCAAAACAGAACAGAGGTATTCACTGTTCACTAGCTCAGATCCTTGCTAATCCTATGAGATAAAGACTTTGCATACAAATATGCTAAAACAACTTTGAATGCAATTTTCATAAAGATTTGGACAAAATTAAGTACATATATGCTTTTTAAAAATATTTATTTTAGGGCCCGGCGGCGTGGCCTAGCGGCTAAAAGTCCTCGCCTTGAAAGCCCCGGGATTCCATATGGGCGCCAGTTCTAATCCCGGCAGCTCCACTTCCCATCCAGCTCCCTGCTTGTGGCCTGGGAAAGCAGTTGAGGACGGCCCAAAGCATTGGGACACTGCACCTGCGTGGGAGACCCAGAAGAGGTTCCAGGTTCCTGGCTTCGGATCGGCGCGCACCGGCCTGTTGCGGCTCACTTGGGGAGTGAATCATCAGACGGAAGATCTTCCTCTCTGTCTCTCCTCCTCTGTGTATATCTTGCTGTAATAAAATGAATAAATCTTTAAAAATATATATTTTACTTTTATTTGAAATACAGAGTTACTGAGAAAAAGAGAGAGACATCTCTGCAAGTGGCCGAACATTCAGAGCTGCTCCAATCCAAAGCCAGGAGTCAAGAGCCAGGAATTTCTTCCAGGTCTCCCACATGGATGCAGGCTCCCCAGGCTTTGGGCCGTCCTCTACTGCTTTCCACAAGAAGGGAGTTGGATGGGAAGTGTTGCAGCTGGAACGTGAACCAATGCCAATATGCTATGCTGGTGCCACAGGCTTAGAAGATTTAGCCTACTATGCCACTACACCGGGCCCATAAATACAAATAAACTTTAAATACAGTGGTCCACCACTGAAACATCCTCACTAGATGTGCATGCATATTATAAATATAAATAGCTATATATAATATAAATATTCACTAGTTATATATGTGAATATGTATTTAGTTATATGAAGTAACTGTATTTTAATATAAATATATCATGTATCATAAATATATTTACAAACTTATATGTAATATACTAAATACTATATATAAAAGTATAGTATTTATGTATTATATAAATATATCATATAGTAAATGCTATATAAATAAGATAAATGCTATCAATTATATAATATTAAATCAAGATGTAACTATATAGTTATATAATATATGTTATATATATTTATATATATACACATACATACACACATGCAGGTCATAGGCTCAGTCACTCATCAGCATACTTTGCTTCTTTGTATGCAGTTGATTTTCTCCTCTGTTGTTCCAACTCATTCTGTCGTCATGTCACTTTCATATAGTTGGCTTTAGTGCTTTCTCCAGACATACTTGGGCTCTCTTGCAACCAGTCTGCCGTGGTGGCGTTACACATATCATGAACTAAGAAAAGAGACACCAAGGCTTCTAAGAGGAAACAGTTTTGATAATGATGATGATGCTGGCATATGGCTCAGTTGGATTTCTATCTAAAAGATTGAGCACCAAACAAAGAGGGGCAGTTTCTAACACATCTTTTTAGTTCGTTTGTCTCTCTTACATGGTTACATATATTTTTTGTTGGCTGTCTTAATGCTGCATGACAGCTTTAGGAACTGATATAAATCTGTGCATGCATATGTAGCTACTGATAAAGTTTTAGTTTTCCTTAACACTACAGTGTTCCTTCCACACACCTACTGAGCTAGATGCTGTTTGACATTCTGTATGCTGACAAGCAAAATATGAAAGTTACAAATAAGGAGGAAAGAGAACAGCCATGTTTCACTTCCAGGATAATGTTTTTGTCCTATTGTGGGCATGCCTCTCCCACACTGACTGCTTTTTATACATCCGTTTGGAAGGATGCCCATATCCCTTATCAGAGTGGCCGGGTTCAAGTTCTGGTTCTAATTTCAATTCCAAACTACTGCTAATTCATCTCATAGAAGGCAGTGGTGATAAGTCCTGTATTTCAGTCCCTGCCATCCATGGGAGAAGCCCAGACAGGGTTCCGGCTCTTTATTTCAGCATGCCTACGCCTTAGCTTTTGTAGGTTTTTGAGGAGGGATCTATCAAATAGTACATCTTTCTGTCTCTGTCTCTAAGCCATTCAAAATTCCAAAACTAGTTAAATAAAACTTATAAAATTTTAAAAATCATGTTTCATATTTCTTTGAGTATGAGTTATAGTATTTTGAGTTTTAAGTGTTTATGATTAAGTAAGTTTATTATTTTTATTTTGTAACATTTGAATTTCCAGCTTGGTTAAGAAATTTACATAAATTCCCAATATGAAGTTTAATATTTTCTTGATTGTATTTATTTATAGATGGATTTCTTTGAAAATCAGGAGAAAAAGAGAAAACAAGAGAGATTTGGTTCACTGCCGAAATGTAGACAGGTCAGCGCCTGTAGGAAGGCACAAAAAAGTAACTCCATTCAGATCTTCCACATGAGTGGAGCGACCATCGTCCTTTGCCTTACCATCATTCAAGAAGATGGATTAGAAACAGAATGTGCAGGTCTCGAACCAACTTTTCTTTTCTTCAGCCTCCTTTTATTCTATTATTTCATGATGCAGTGCCACAGGCTACGGGATTTTGCTTCTCATCTCCCCCACTATTTTCCCCATGAAATTACAATAGTGTAGTCCTTCATAATCAGTCACATTTTCAATGCATAACACCAACTGTTGCAGGCAGCAGCTTAGCCTTCTGCTTGACCAAACTGATATCTCTTGGATGATTTTATGAGTGAACTAAATGTGTAATTATTTAATACACTGGAATTTATTTGAGTGTACATTATATGATAGAGATTCATTTTTGTATCTTCCACAAAGATCATCAATTGTGTCATGGGTAATAATTAAGCAATTAGTTATTTTCTGATGGAATTTAGTTACCTTGCACTGTGTATATTAACATTTCATATATGCTAGTATTGTGTTCTAGTGTGCTGCCTTCTACTTTGTTATCAAAGCAGCATTTCTTTCATAAAGGAAACTGCACATTAAAATCTTATATTTGTTAAAAACAGTTCCTTTCAATTTTTTTTGTATTCTTTTTTGCTTAATTTACAGCATTGATGTTTAAGGCCAATTTATGTTTCTTAAAAATAAATTTGTTGGGCTCTTTACTATAATTATATTAAATTTATATATTCATTTCGAATTAACACTGAATAGTTTAAATCTTATACAAGAAAGTATCAATGTGCTGGATACTCAACTTGAATCCAATTTTAAAAAATGAACTGGAGCTGTGTCTACATACCATCTGTCTATACTTTTTTCAAGACTTATTTATTTTTATTGCAAAGTCAGATATATATAGGAGAGGAGGAGAGACAGAGAGAAACATCTTTTGTCCGATGATTCACTGCCCAAGTGACCGCAATGGCCACAGCTGAGCCAATCTGAAGCCAGGAGCCAGGAACTTCCTCCAGGTCTCCCACACGCAGGTGCAGGGTCCCAAGGCTTTGGGCCGTCCTCGACTGCTTTCCCAGGCCACAAGCAGAGAGCTGGATGGGAAGCAGGGCTGCAGGAATTAGAACCACCGCCCATATGGGGTCCGGGTGTCTTCAAATCATGGACTTCAGCAGGAAGGCCACAGTGCCAGACCCTGCAGACTCTTTTTTAACTTAAAATTATCAGACAGTACTTTGCATTACTTATTAACACCTATATATGTATTAAAATTTTAAAATGAATGAGGAAAGTATTTATCAGTTCAAGAAAGTACCTTTGGAGAGAGAGAACAAATTGGAATGGTAAAGAGGAGTTTTAAGCACATTAAATTTACCTGTCAGTCTTGAAATTTTCAGTCATATAGCAAAACTTTAAATTTGCTCAGTGGACTAGTAGCTAAAGTCCTCACCCTTTACACACCAAGATCCCATATGGGCGCCGGTTCTAATCCTGGCAGCCCTGCTTCCCATCCAGCTCCCTGCTTGTGGCCTGGAAAAGCAGTGGAGGATGGCCCAAAGCCTTGGGACCCTGCACCCGTCTGTTAAATTTTATGTTCAATGTTGCTCTAAAGTCTATGATTACAAGGTGGATTTGTAAATTTAAGAAAGAGAAATGGGGAGAGAGAGAAAAAGTTTTCCCAGTCATTGATTCACTCCTCAAATGTATACAAAAGTGTTATGATAGCTGGGCCAGGCAAAAGTCAGGAGCACAGAAATCAATCCAGGTCTCTCATTTGTGTAACAGTAACCCAATTTCATGAGACATTATCATTGCCCTTGTGTGATCTTTTAAACATAACTGTGAACTTTACTGAAGACACATAAATGGAGACATACAAAAGTTCTTTTGGTTCTTGATGACAAACGGACTCACAAAGGAAGTGTGTATTTTATTTCACTAAAACGAATGGATAAATTCTAACTGGAAGTACAGAATTACAAGGTTCAAGAAGAGGTATATTGGGAAAAATGTATGTAGCTATACATTTTTGAGAAAATCTTTGTGGGGGAGACTGTAGGGACAACTGTATAGGAAATAATGTTATCCTGTTGTAAAAAGATTTCTAAAGAAAATTTTAAAATCTTCATTTGAATAAGTAAAATTACAAAATTTCTGGAGCTCTGATTATTGAATTGGGTGGATCCTATGAACACTTAGAAACAAATAAGCAACTTTTTGCATGTTGTTTTGCAATTTTCATTCATTTATTTATTTGAGATACAGAAAGACACAATGGGAAAACACAGAGTAAATTAGAGAGAGAGAGAGAGAGAGAGAGAGAGAGAGAGAGAGAGAGAGAGAGAGAGAGGTCCCATCAGGTGGTTCACTCCCCAAATTGCCAAAACAGCTGCATGCTGTTGCTACAGTTGGGAACTGTAAACTCAATCCAGGTACCTTGCATGACTTACAAGATCCAGCTGCTTGATTTATCCTCACTGCCTCTGAAAGGTCACATTGCTAGGCAGTGGAGTCAGAAGATAGTGTCAGTTCAGTTATCAAACCAAGGTACTCTTATCTGGCCAGTGGACGTTTTACAGTGTCGTAATGTCTAGACCTGATGTAAATTTCTAGACCTGATGTAAATGTCTAGACTTTGTGTAAATTTCTTTAGAAGTTCAATAAATACATTTTAAGACTCATGATCCAGATTGCTTATAGAATATGAATCTAGACATTTCTCTTTATGAATGAAGACAAAAGATGTGTGTTTCAAAAGTATCACTTTGGATTGCAATGAGTCAGGAGGATGGATGCCTAAGCTTCCTAATTATTCCTGTTATGAGTAAATCAGTCCTTAAAAGTTGATATTTCATAAAGTTGCATATAAAATATCATTCACATATGTTTACATCCTAAATCTTTCCACGATAATAATCCAATCAGCATAGCTATAGAATAATCTAAATTAAATCTTTGGCTGATCACTGAAGATGTTATCTTTCAACCAGGTATTCATTCAACCAACAAATATTTGTCTGCAATCACCAGTTAAAGATATAGCAAAAAAGAAAAGGGGACAAAGCTCCCTTCTATTGTTAGCCAACATTGTAAGAATTGTCTCTGAGAAAAATCATTTATCTTTTTTAATAGAAAGTGATATAACCCTAGCAGCTTCTTGATAAAAAAGTTATGAATACATGCACAATAAATTTCATGAGTTGTAAATATGAGTCATTAAACTTGACCTGCAAATGTCCAGATAGTAAATACTTTTTGTGGACCATACATTCTCTGTTGAAGCTTTTGTAAGTTTGTCTTTGCCAGATGAAAATGGCCATAAAAACCACACAAATGAATGAATATGACTGTGTCCCCACAAAATTATTCTGTACAAAATTAATGTGATAGGTCCAATTTTTTATTCCTGCAGATGACAGCCTTTGAATTAAAATAAGAGATGGTAATGCTATTAAAAATAAATTTCCATATATGAGTTTACTTTAAATTGAAATTGTACATGCATAAATGTCCTCACAAATTAAGACATGCACTTACAATCTGAATATTTGTGGATCATAAATTGATGGCAGAAAGCTGCTGAATGGTGCTGCCAGAAAGCAAAAAGAAAAATCTTTCCTTTGATAAAGTTAACATTACAAGTGACTTTTTCCACACAAGGGATATAAAAATTGCTTGCAATCACTAATGTACAAAGGACTCTGGTTCTCTAAGGAGCACTGGACTCATTCAAAATATAAATGCGGTGACACAATTTTTCAGTCTAAAGTAAGCACTACAATAATACAGTTCCACTCATAGTATAGAAGCTCTTGTACAAATGATAAAAACATAAAATGTAAGAATATATTCTTATCCAGCACATGGTTAACACTAACACTTAAGAATAAGACTCCTGAAACTCTTATTGCTAAGTGTTGGTGGAAAAACAAAAAAGAATCACGCAGATTATGGCACATACTTAGCCATAAGACTTCCCTGGCCTTCACAGATGAAAAGTCCTCTGCAATTGCTAAGAAAGAGCCATGGAAAAGGGATAAGAATGCACTCTGCAACCTGTGCTTCTCACTCCAGAGAATACCACAAGCCATTGTTAATTCGTATTTTTGTCTTCTCCTTAATATCTGGGTGCAACTAAATATTACTACCAAAATTTGTCAATACCTATAGGTTCATTAGTGTTAAGATTCTGGTAATACAAAAGACAATTTGGATGATTACCATTGATATTGGATGGAATGATTTCACTATAAAAAAGCAGTCAATGCAGTTAGATTATATACTCTAAACCTCTTTAATTTTATAATACACAATAAGTAGATATTATTAAATTAATGAGTTGCTTGACATTCAACTCATTATTATAAGAATTGGAAAATAATAGTAAAATAAAGAAGCAAATCTTGCTTATTTAGTATAAATTTTGAAGCAAGATATTCAAATATTTGGAGAGAGCATTTTGTAGGATTCCAACAATAAGACCATAAGGGATAACTGTGTAAGAAAAAAAGTTTTTGCAGCCTCAGATATCCTAAAGATATAAAGGAATGATCATTTTATTTGTTTAACATAATGTTATATTAATGAAAATTTATGATGGAGGGACCAGATCAATATACCTGAAGCACTACTAAGTCTTGAGATAAAAGGACACAACCAAATGCTAAATTTCCAATGCTCTGTGACTAGAAAAATTATATAGAACCACATAGGAAGTATAACACAAAACTAAATTCAGCTTAAAACTAATCATGCCACCACTTGGAACTCACAGCTTGTAAGGAATATAAACCAAATATATCAAAAGAAAACATCAGCCAAATAAGAATGCAATAATTATAGAGAACAAAGCAACTTTTGTTTCTAACAAATCCATTACACAATAAAAATGATTTGTGAATTATTTAAGGGTAATTAACATTAAAGAGACAAATATGATGTGAACCAATTCCAAGAGTCTTTGTGAGACAATTGTCAAAATCTAAGGATGGGCTGACTTTGGATAATATTAAATAATTACTAATTTTGTTAGATGAGATCATGCCAATGGCTATGCCCCAAAATATTTCATCTTATAGATGCATAATGAAATGCAAAGTCAATTACATGAGTGAAATTCACAATAGTCTAACCAAAATTGAGGGAACTAGTTTACGTGGTCAGACAAAATGATGGTAGCTGGATATACAAGAGTTCATTGTTGTTGGAATATCTATTCTATAGTTAAAAGGTTTTTTTTTTTTTTTTTTTTTTTTACAATTTTTAACATAAAGTGCCAAAAATAAGCTGGTGTTCAAACTGGCAAAATCAAGTAAGTTATCATAAAAAATAGAAAGCAAATATAATAAGATTGATTTTGAACCTGATGAAACTGTATGCCATATCCAAGTGCAATCATTCATGCAATTCTGTTCTTTGAAATTTCCTAGGGTTTTGGCTCAGTTTCCTTGTTGTGAATTACTAGTCAATAATTTCGATTTACGTTTCATAAAGGCATTTCCTGCTTCCCTGCTCTAAAGTAAAGGATCTGTGTTTCATTCTATGTGTGCACATTCATTTTAATCAAATTAGCAATATCTGTTCTAATCTCAAATACCACATATCATAAAAAGACAAAGAGCTGTTGATTATCAAGAAGTCAGAGACAGGTCAATGCAATCCATGAAAGTGTTTGTGCAGATAGAGTCAGTCATGATTTCGTAAACAAAACCTAAACATCTAAGAACCATTCATTGCGTTTGTAGTCTGTGGCACAGAAGAGAGAAGACTGCTACTATGGAGCCTCAGAGAGAGCCCTTTCAAATGTGATAAGAAAAGACATAAAATACAATAAAATAAATAATATATCTCTTCAGAGTAGCATGTCTTGCATAGCGATAAAAGCTTGTTTCCCTTTTTGCATTTTAAATTAACTTTTAAAACTCATGTGTTGTTGGTAGAACCTTTTCAAAAATATTTATTTATTTATTTATTTAGCTAGCTAGTTAGCTAGTTGAAAAATGAGAGTTTCCATATCAGACAAAGAGAGAGAAAATATTTCATCTATTGGTTCATTTTACAGTAGCTGCAAATACCAGGGCTGAGTCAGGCCATGCCAGGAGGCAGGCATTTCTCCCAGGGCTTCCATTGGGTGACAGTGGACCAAGAACTTGAGTCATATTCCATTGGTTTTCTCAGACCTTTGAGATGATGCTGGATGTGAAGTGGAGCAGCCAGGACACTAACTTGGGTCAAATGGGATGCTGGCACTGCAGACAGTAACTTTACCCACTAGGCTATAACACCACTCCGGGTTACAATGTTTTTAAAGCAAAATGACTTGGGCACTACATTTGCATTCAGAAAATTTTCTGACTCTTTTTGAACATATCTTTATGGCATATGTAGGTAGACTTATAATTCCATTCCTTGATCAGTTCTTTTCTTTGAAAACAAGCCTCATGGACACTTCTCTCATTGAATCATTTCAATTTAATGTATTTCTAGAGAATAAATACATACAGAATATATCATTTGTCAAATTATATAGATATTATAGTAAAATAAATACAGCATGATCTTGGAAAGTATATGATAGCTACTTGGTATTTCATTAATCTGATTTGGATATACAAAATGTGAAGGAAAAATGATCAAGAACATAAAAGGAGCAAGACCTGAGATTTGTAAACATAATATTCTAAGGAACTGTTGATTGCCAAATTTGTGTAAGCACAAACTTTTTACAAAGGATTATAAAAGTTTTTCTTCTTGAGTTTGTATTGTGGATGAGGTTATGTGTCAAAAATATAAGGGAAGAAAGTAATCCTGTAAGAAGAGAGAAAATTATTTTTCTTACTGATGTATCCTAACTGCCTAGAATAGTTCCTCGTGTACAATAGGAACTCCATATATGCTAACTGCAGGTAAAATTACATGGGTGAGTACTAACCATTTCCATATATCTGTGGAGCCCAATTACATAGAAGTGGAAATAATTACTGTGTGTAATTTTTATCTAGAAAGAACTAGAGACACTTCTCCTAACCACAAATATAAAGAAAGTCACATTTAAGAAAACAATTTCAAAGGATTCTTATTGATTTTCAGATAAACAGAAAACTCTTCAGAACTGACTATAAAAGCCTACTTGGACTGGCACCTTAGCACATCGCCCACAAATCTTTCAGCAAGCTCTCTGTCAAGACAATGCTTAAACTGCTCAAGAGCTTCCTTTCATTTTTCAAAATTATGCTGGTGCACTTACACCTCAGAGAATTACATATGCTATTCCTGCTACCTAGAACAATATTCTTTCCCCAGCTCTCTTGATTAAACCTTATTCATCCTTCACATCTTAGCATGATTGTCACTCCCCCGGGATATTTTCCCTTGCTATCACCAGGGTTTAAATTGTAATTTAGCTCAGGTACTTTTGCTTTTAATTGACATCAGTCTTTTCAACTGGACTGCGTGAACCTGATTTATTTACTGGAGTGGTCTCTGCTTTCAGAATAATATCCAACATTCAGCAACTAACTGCTCAAAAAGAACTTTTGAATCACTAATTAATGAGTTTATGAATAAGCAAAAATCTGACATTCATATTTAATATTTGAGAAGGAAGCATAAGATGAAGAAGGCAGATGAGATACAGTATGAGTAACGATGTTAGACTGTGGTCACTGCAGTGGGAAAGCTATGACACAGCTTTTCATAATTTTGAGTATGATTACCAACAACCATATGTGTTTGTGGGCTATGTCATGGCATTTCAATAGATGCACACAGTGAGCGCTTTTCTCCTTCTTTGCCATTACTTTATGGTTGGAAGTTTGAAGCTCCTTTTTTCTGTTTTTTTTTTTCATTAAATGTATACTAAGTTATTGTGGAATACAGTTGACTTCAATATAAAGGTGGTAAATTTGCGTTATCGAAAAGAGCAAGATATATCTGTATTTTACTTTGTAAAATAAAAATTCACAACCCAAGCTTCCATGAGCCCCTTTGTCTATGTACAATCACTGGCAATTTTCTGTCTCCCATCCACCCCAAATGTAAGTGTACATGTACAAAAACATGTAGTTTTTCTTTGTATACACAAATCATGTTGTACAGACTATCACATGTCCCATTATCTTTCCATTTTCTATCATTTTCAATGATATGTGTTTCATAATAGAAGGTGACTGGTCCTTAGGCTTCCAATTGAGTTTGGTCAGTAAGGAGACTTCAACAGAGCTTGGTCAACATGTTGCATAGGGTCAGCTAATTCTCTGTTCTCTCCTTTCAACAGAGTTTTACACTTGCTGCATCCACTCACTGAAGTAAATGTTCCTGGCAAGCAAATCAGCTCTACACAATTGATTCTGTTTTTCAGCCCTACTAACTTTTCTGTGTGTAGCTATGGGCTGAAGAATGGGAATAGCTTTACTGCTGCTAGACGCAGCTGCATGCCCTACTTGGTGACCTGAATTTTTGATGTAGCTTGAATGAGTCCCTCAAACATTCATATGTAACCCTCATTGTGGTGTTGCTAAGGGATAAAGGTAGTGAGGAAGTGATTAAGTCATAAGGGTTCTGCTTTCCTGAACGACATTAGGAATCCTACCAGAGAATTTGGAGGGAACTTCCAAGGTCTTGCCACAATGGGAGGAAATAACAATAAGACACAAGTTTTGCAGCAAAAAGTTAAACTGTCATCAGAAGTCTGTAGGTCCCTTTATCTTTGACATTCCAACCCCCAGAACTGAGATTAGTAAATTTTGTTCTTCATACATTTCCCAGTGTATAAGATTTTTATTGTAGCTGTTCATAGTGATTATGACATCCTGTGACACATACCTATAACAAGGATCCTAATTTGGTGGAGCATTGATTTCCTGCTTTGAACTAACTACTGTCAAAATGATGCACTATGCAGTATTGCGTTGTTGTTTTCACTGCTTGCTGTATTTTACTGAGTATGTGATGCAAAGTTTTCATATTTTAACATATCCGTAGCTAGGATATGATTAATAATGGATGATCCATAACAATTTTGAGTTTTTCCTTCTTTTTGAGACGTTTATTGATAACAGTTTCCACTTTTTAACTATTTATGTATTTTTGTTTAAAGTCAGATCTACAGACAGAAGGAGAGACAGAGAGGAAGATCTTCTGTCTGATGATTCACTCCCCAAGTGGCTGCAAAGGCTGAATTGCACAGACCTGAAGGTATCAGCTCAGAGCCTTTTTCCAGTCTCCCACTTGGGTGCAGGGTCCCAAGCCTTTAGGCCATCCTTGACTCCTTTTCCAGGCCACAAGCAGAGAGCTAGATAGGAAGCAGGGCTGCTGGGATCAGAACAGGTGCCCATGTGGGATTTCGGCATGTACAAGGCGAGGACTTTAGCCACTAGGACCTCAAGCTGGGCCCGAGTTTTTCCTTCTTTAATGGTACCCAAAATATCCATGCCTCTTGGAATTAATGAATTTCAGTATAGTTTTAATCACACTGCTTACTAGTATGAAAGAATAAAATGCAAGACATTTGGAAGAATAGGTTAAATTCAGGGTGTTAAAGAGAAGAGACAAACCCAACAAGGAATTCATGCATGAGAATATTGTGGAACCTGTTTCCTGAGAAGACAGTACTGAGTTTGAAAAAGTCCAGTAGCTACTTGTAAATAAAACAGCAATACTTAGGATAGAGAATATTATCAGGAATCCTTATATGATTTTAAGAAAAAAGCAAGTATTCTTACTGTATACTCACACTGCTTGGGTTGCCATAATAAAATAGCAGAGACTGGGTGGCTGAGGCAACACATCTTTGTTTTTTCAGAGTTCTGAATGTTGGGAGTTTGGAATCATGATGCAAATAAGGGCGGGTTCTGATGTGAACTCGCTTCCTGGCTTACAGATGGCTTTTTTCCTCCTTCGTGCTCACTTAGTCTTCCCTCTGTGTGCAGTCCTCATCTAAAACTAATCATCTCCTGAAGACCCACACCTATTTCATTGCATTGGAAATGAAGATTTGAACGTATGAATCTGGATAGCTACAAAATTCAGTACAGTGTTTTGTCTTGGCCACCGCAAGTTCTTGTTCTTGCACATAAAATACATCTACTATAGCTCCCCACACTCAAGAGTTTTGATTGATTCAATAGGAACTCCAAGGTACGTGAAAAAAATCTGGTTGTAGATAGTTGGTGTCTTTCTCCATTGCATTTCACTTAAGATACAGTGTAGTCATGAAATCCAGAGAATTTTTCAGAAACAGAGTGGTGAACTGCTGAGGAATGGAAGTCTGAATTTGTTGTCTTTGATAAAACTGTCAACAACATTTTCAGCCAAAAAAAAAAAAAAGTCACTCAGGAGTATTTTGAAATGTGATTATAAAATCAGGGACATTCCCACCAGTTGCTTACACTTCCAGGAGTTGACCCATAAAGGTGAAAAATGCTGTAGGGCCTGATGTTGAATCAGGAATTGTTTTTCAGATGAGAGGCCCTTGCGTGTGATGAAATGGTTGTGAGTGCAATCAGGAGAGAGTCGCTGAAAGCTGCAGCCTTCAGTGTCAGCCAGAGCAAATAGAATTAGAGCAGGACTGGCAGCGACTGCAGAATCTGGTTCAGATATACACTCCACTCTCCTCCAAGCCCTAACTTTATCACCTGTCCTTTCATTCCTAACTGATGGTGCTCTTTTCTGCTTCTCAGGAAAGAATGGCTTCTGTAAGCCTAACACCAGGGCCAGAAACTAGAAAGAAAAACATCTGGCTTCAAAACATTTCCAAACGAATGTGTGGAGGAGGTGGATGCAATCGTTAAAAGGAAAGCCTCAAAATAGAACAGAGCTGGTTCTGTGCCAAGTGCCTGCTTCTTGCCAGCTACCTGAACTTGGACAAATTAGTTTTACAAGTAACTTCACTTTTGACACCTATAGAACTGTGTGTAATATCAGTGCCCACTCCTGAATTCTGAGCAAATTTAAATTAGATAATTAACATCTTTGCAAAGTATCTGGTACATACTAAATATCAAACTGATATTACACAGCAAACAGATAAACGTGGTATATAAAAATGAGCAAAGGGGAAAATAAGAGCTATAATAAACAATTTATATAGGAAAATTTGCTTCTAATCAAAGAAATAATTTAGAAAATATCTGCTTTTTCTCTATAACGCTAAGAAAATTTCAAAAACAAGGGTATGGGATAATGACTACACAGATGCACTCAGTTTCTTAAATGTAGATTTCTTTTATTATCATTAATATTTTTGAAAGGAAAAGTTAGAGAGGGAGAGAGTGTGAGAGAAAGAGAACGAGCAAGAGAGAGAGAGAGAAAGAGGGAGGGAGAGATAGAGAGAGGTTTTTCACATGTTGAATTAGTCCGCAAGTGGCTGCAATGACTAGCCAAGCTGAAGCCAGGAGCTAGTAGTTTCCTCCATAGCTCCCAAGTGGGCGCAGGGCCCAAGCCCTTGGGCCACCTTCCACTGTTTTTCCAGGTATATTAGCAGGGAGCTGGATTGGAAGTGGAACACCTGGGACTCAAACTGACATGCATATGAGATGCTGGTCTCGCTGGCTGCAGCTTCACCCATTATGCCACAATGGTAGCAAAAAATATTCAGTTTGTATTAGAGCACAGATTTTTATGTCTACATTTTTATAAATATTTGATGCAAAGATATGAACTCATTCTGAAATCTTTATTTCAGGTCCTTCAATTCTGAAAGTATACTTTTAGGGACCTTGAGTGCCAGTGACTGTTACTGTTTATGAAAGTAGTTTTCCATTGCCTCCTTCATGAAACTAATTAATTGTTTCTTGACTGTAAGTCAAACAATAAAGCTTTAGAATACGGAAATTTAAGAGCTTGTCTTGGGCCCTGTGCAGTGGCCTAGTAGCTGAAGTCCTCACTTTGCACTCACCTAGACCCTATATGGGTGCTGGTTCTTGTCCCAGAAACCCTGCTTCCCATCCAGCTCCCTGCTTGTGGTATGGAAAGCAGTTGAGGATGTCTCAAAGCCTTGGGACCCTTCTCCCATGTGGGAGACCCAGAAGAAGCTTCTGGCTCCTGGCTTCAGATTGGCTCAGTTCCAGCCATTGCAGCCATTTGGGGAGTGAATCAGTAGAGGGAAGATCTTTTTTCTGTCTCTTCTTTGTATATATGACTTTCTAATAAAAATATAAATAAATCTTAAAAAATAAAAAACAATTTGCCTTACAGCTGGCACAATGGCTCAATGACTACAGCCTCACCATGAAAGAGCTGGGATCCCATATGGTTACCAATCCGCGTCCTAGCTGTTTTACCTCCCATCTAACTCCCTGCTTGTAGCCTGGAAAGGAGTGGAGGATGACCCAAAGTCTTGAGCCCTTGCCCCTGCACAGGAGACCCATACAGAAGTTCCTGGTTCCTGGCTCCTGACTCCTGGCTTCAGATCTGCTCAGCTCTGGCCATTGTGGCCATTTGGGGAGTCAGGCAGTGAATCAGCAGATAGAAGATCTTTCTCTCTGTGTCTCTTTCTTTCCTTAGATCTAATTTACCTTTGCGATAAACATAAATAAATAGTTTTAAAAAGGAATACTTTGACTTATTTCTCAATAATCAAACTCACTTATTGTACATGTGTATATTTGTGTGTGAGTTCTAAGGTGAATTTTACATATATCCTGTGAAACTGGTATTTGGGAAGTAAGACTTGGCTCTGTAATGTATCTGTTTAGGTGTTTAGTTTTTTCTTTGATGAAATGTAAAAGTGCCTCACTTTACAAAGCCTATTGTATCAAAATATAAACACACAGAGCATACAAATTAGCAATTGATTATGTCCATGGTGGAAAGATTCATTTCTTATATAAACAGAATCTTCAAACTGCTTGATCACGTCGAGCCTGCTCATTGCTCAAAACGCAGCTGGCACTCACAAATGAGCATCTTCTTTCAGACAACTCATATATGCCAGCTTGTGCTCCCACTTTCAGAGAAGTGTGTTCTATATATGCATGTGTGCACACAATGTGGGTACATGTCTGTGCATGTGGACCTGCACATGTAAGGAGAGGGATATTTTTACTGTTAATCATTACTTGTTTTCTGAAGTCATTTTGCCTGTCTAGATACCAGAAAAGGGATTTGTAAAACACTTTACTACATATGACTTATTTATAATTGTTATTGCAAAAGCATATTTGGCTTTCTTGGCACACACGTTAAACATCTAGATCTCTGCCTGACATAAAATGTGCCTTTACATTCCCTGTTCCCAATCCTCACCTAAAACAGAGAAGTTACAATACTAATATGGTTGAAGTGGTCTGTACTTCATTCCTTCTTTATGTTCTCCACGCTTGGAAAGCGTGCTTCTCACCAATCTGTATCTTTGTGTACTAAAGCGGCTCAGGACTCAAGTCCTGTACGAAGAGTATTTGGGTCAAAAAAAAAAGCCATTGTTTTTCTATATTTAATCTACAAAAAAGCAATGTGTTAACTTTGCGCTTCAGCTGTTGCCAAAAAAGATTGTATGATGTCAAACAGATACAGAATGTAATTAATCAGTTTAGCTACATCTTTATCACAAAATTAAAGAATGGCCACATACTTTTTCTTTCTAATCAGGTCTTATAACTGCCTAAAGCTCCACTGCCATATTTTTATGAAAATGTTAGGTGAAACATAATAATTATTCAACAGATAATCTCATTCCAGTCTAATTCAAATACTTGAAAAGCCACATATGAATAATTATATTAATTCATTATCATTATAATAAAAGTTTAATTACTTCTTTGGTATTGTCAAAATATTAAGTTGAATTTCAATTAGAAAGCTAGAAATCACTTGGTAAGCAACTGAAATATATTTAATTAACCTATTAAAATATACTTGGTGCTATGAAAAATTCAAATATTAAATAAGGTTTACACAGTCAAAAATAACAACTGAAAAGTTCAGTTAGAACAGAAGCAATAGACTAGACATACACATAGAAAGATGAATAGAGTTAAAGATAGTGATAAATAAAAATATAAGAAACAATGATAAATAACAATATACATGCACATTTAAAATACATATTCTCAAAGTACAATTAATGTCTTATCTACCCTCTTACAAAGGAAAAGATATGCGTCAAACACTTTAGGATGATTCACTGTGAGGAGGAGAATGGGGCTGGGCAGGAGATAAAGATAAAAAATGAATAAATAAAGAAGTATCCGGGTCTTGAATAGTTAATTCATGGCTCATAATTAACTCTTGTTTAAAGACTTATTTCTATTTATTTTTGTTGTAAAGGCAGATATATAGAGAGAAGGAGATACAGAGAGAAAGATCCTCCATCCACTGCTTCACTCCTCAACTTGCCACAAGAGCCGGAGCTGCGCTTATCTGAATTCAAGAGCTTCTTCTGGATCTCCCACACAAGCACAGTGTCCCAAGACTTTGGGCTGTTCTTAACTGCTTTCCCAGAGCACAAGCAGGGAGCTGGATGGGAAGTGAAGCAGCTGGGACACAAACCAGCACCCATATGGGATCCTGGTGCATGCAAGAAGAGGACTTTGGGCACTAGGTTACCATGCCAGGCCGATTAACTTAACTCCTGACACTCCATGTTAAACCTCTCTGCAAACACTTTAAAAAGAAATATTTTTGTGCTGAGGTGTCAGTATATAGAATTTTATGCCTGAATTTACTTAGAAACACTGCACTATGGATGCTATAATTAAGAAAGGACTGACAAAAAATAAGGAAAGACTTAGGTTTTGCATGTTTTATCCTTCCATCATATTAAAATTTGTTGCAGACTGTTTCTTGTTGTCTACTCCACGGTTGGATAATTCCCACTGCCTCATCCTTGTTGTGTTACTAGTTCATCCCAACTTTCTTAGTAAAAGGTGTCAAGTTTATTGCAAAAGGCATCATTATTTCAATGCATAGTAATGCTGTCAGTGATGCTTAGTAAAATGAGATTTTTAATTTACTGGTTATCTTTACTTGATTACAGCATAAAATAGGGTGTAAGATGCACCACTATGGAGTGGGTTGCTTATCTTAGGGAGAAAATATTCCATTGCTATCCCACTTACTTCAGACGATGATCAACTTGAGTCATGCAAAATAAACACACACACACACACACACACACAACATTTGCAGAAATATCAACATTTTCCTTGCTGCCAAGGGGATCAGGTACAATTAGGATGCTTTTCTTCAGTTCTCAGTCTTGACTTTTCCCTTTTTTTTTTTTTCACACACGACTGCCTCTTCTTTGCTTTCTGCTCCCAAACAAGCAGAGAACACAAGAGGATACCCACACTTCTGTCCACATCCTGTTGATTTTATTATAATCCGTACAGTGGATATACCCACCTATTGTATATTTGGTCGCCATGGCCCTGGCCATTCCTCCATAGCTCCCACTGGAGACTCTGCACATTGATTGAGGACTGCAAATCTGGTCACCAAACAGCAGCTCCTTGAGTCATGGCAATTATCTGGGCTCTTTTGGTTGTGCCCTAGTAGGTCTTGTCATGTGTGGGAAAGGCTGAGTGTCAATGGCCTTGTTTCTCTTTTGAGATTTCTTGATTGAGAGATGTTTCAGCAAATCTTTGATCTTCTACTCACATGAAACCAAATTTTTACTTTATTGCTTGTCTTGTGCATCGGAAAGGGCAACAGAGTGAGCATAGAATGGAGTTAATGGCAGAGAAGAACATCTGGACAAGAATGACATGGTAACTTGATGAGACAAGCACAGACAGAAAACAGTTTGTGTTAGGAAAAGACCAGGCAGGAGTCTTGTGTGGGGAATACATAAGTAGTAGTCCTTTGGATAAGGTTGTTCAGCCTTGTTGCTATATCTGGACTTGTATTAATAGGGAGTCATCTTTTTTCCATGAGCACCTTATCTTTTCTGATTCTTTTCCACAATTGTCCTCATGGCCTTCCCCAGTTTTAAATTTCATGTCCAAAATCATTACTTCCACAACGTCAAGAATCTAATAAACAAAAGTGTTCTACTGAGTGTCCACAAATTCTTTCAAATATAATGCATTGAGTTAGGTAGAATGTCCAGTCTTAAATTTCACCACAACAAGCAATGAGGGAGAAGGATGCACTTGCTGGAAGCTGTTCTTGGTGTTTTCACATATGGAGCTACAACATAAGAACTGGGAGTAATTTCAGGGAGGGATATAATGAAAGGCACATCTATTTCTGGTACAACATATTACTTTATATTCATCCTCAGCTGTAAGATGCTTTTCCCATGTTATTTACTTCTATCCATATTATTGTTTTACCCATCTCTTTTCCTGTGATTTCCTGAAGAAATGGAGCTTACCTCACAGGAGTTAAACCAATTAATGCAATTTAAATGATAGCAATTTAAATGATAGCAAATTAAAATGATAGCAAGAACTTCCACTTCTTCAAAGTGTGAATAGCTTATTAGGAAAACAAAATCTATTCCTTTAGCCTTGGGGGAAAGGAGTTAAGCACCAGCCTTACATTCTTAATGCTAGTGATAGGTTTCATTTGTTTGTGGTTCTCACCTGCACACCCGGCCTTTTGATTTGATGATTCTTTCCGAAGTTTCCCATGGAGCAATTACTTCTTGGCAGGCACTGGCTGCTCACTCAAAGATGAATTGTTTTAAAAGGTCATAAGCAAGCTCAGATAAAACCGAAAAACTTGGAAAATTATATGTGACACAAATAAAAATGATACTATCACTAATATGCAAAGGATTTTTTAAATTATGAGACAAAAGACACGAAAGGTGATGGAAAACATAAGAAAACACCATAACTGGAAAATTCACAATGACATAGAACAGGCCCTTAGCCTTTTGAAAAGATATTTGACCTCACTAAGATAACAGAAATCCACATTTATCCTACCCTGACAAATTCAAACCATTTTAGAACTGACACAATGTTAATTAATAGCAAAGGCCATTAAAGGTTACTATTAATGCGTTCTGTACATTAACAAACAGAGAAGACATAAATGTGCCATATAAAACTTTTAAAAATGAATATTGCAATATCTGAGATGGTAAATTTGTTGAAAATGTATGAGATCAGCAGCAGAATAGACTAATAGCAGGAATTGCTTGTGTGCTTTAAGATAACAATTGAAGCTACCCAAAATAAGAGTTAATTAATATACAAAATTTGAAATGTATCATTATCAAGATGGGTTTCGCTTAGAATTGCAGACTTTGTCAAACATTCAAAAACAACAATCAACAAATTTTAAATGCATATAATCATCTGAATGATGACTGCAAAAATAAATTAGACCAATTTCAACATGTTTTATTATAAAAACCCTCCACAAATTAATATGTAGCTAACTTTTTCAAACTCATACAAGCATTGATAACAATACCTGTATCTAACATTACAGCTAAAAATAAGAGATTCCCTACCTCCAAGCTCTCATAGTAGTGACAACACAAACACGCTATCTCCATTTCCATTTAACGTTGTACTGAAAACATAGCTAGTTAAAATACAAGAAGTAGACACAGATGGAATTTGCTTTGAAATGAAATATAACTATGTAATCATAGACAACACAATTATTCATGTGTAAATCAAATACCACTGAAAAATGCTGAGAATGAACAAGGAAGCTTACCAAGGTTACAGAATAAAATACGAATAGACAAAAACCTGTTTCACTTCCACATTCTACTGAAGAACAATTAAAGACTGTTGCCTTTTCTCTAATCTGTAAGTTAGAAAAGGCAAAAAACAAAAACTCGAGGCCAGCATTGTGGTATAGTAATAAAAATGGCCACATGCAAGGCTGGCATCCATCCAGGTGACTTGTTTGTGTCCTGGATGCTCCATCTCTGATTGTTTCCATGTTAATGAATTAGAAAAAACTGCGGAAGATGACCCAAGTATCTGGGTCCCTACCATATGTGTTAGAAACCTGGATGAAGTTTCTGGCTCCTCGCTCCTGACTTTGGCCTTGAACAGATCTGGTTGTTCTGGCCATCTGAGGAGCAAACCAGTAGATAGAAGACTCTTCTTCCTCTGTTTCTCCCTCTTTTTCTAGTTCCTTACTTCGAAACAAATAAACAAATCATCATAATAAGTCTTCACATAAATAAATAAATTTTTTAAAACAAGATCAGAGCTCTGAAAAAACAGTAACTAAAGGCTGGAGAGGATCAGAAGGGCACAGAAGCTGGTTAGGTATCAAATACCCAAGCACATTCAGATACAAGGAAGAAATTATGGTGATCTGCATCACAGTGGGATAGCTAGAGATCATAACAGTGTATAGTATGCTATATAAAGAGCTGAAAAAATAAAGATCTGGTAGACTCCAAACAGCAACAAAATATAATATCATTTATCATAGCTTCAAAACAATGAAAACACCTACTGATTTATAAGCCTGACAAAGATAGCAAATATTAAATACTAACTTACATATTTCTGGGACTTACAAAAAATTCCTACATCAATGGAGTATTGTTATATGTATGCAGGGCATTATTTAATATTGTTGACACATGGATTTTCCCCAAATTGGTCCATAGAGGTAACTTCATCCCATTCCATCTCCAGGATTTTAAAAAGCAAATTCAACAATTCATCTAGAAATATAAAAGGCCTGTAACAGCCAAAATAAATGTCAAAAGGAAGAATAAAATGGAAAGACTGTGTTATCTGGCTTCAAATTATATTATAAAGATGTAGTATTAAAGGCAGTCTTGTACTTGCGAAAATGTACAGAAATAAATCAATGTGACAGGATATTGATTCCAGAAATAGATCTTTATATATATGGCCAGGTACTTCCTAATAAGGGAGCAAAAGAAATTCAGAGGAAGTAATCTTTTCAATCATTTGTGATAAATATATGTGATACCCATATTTTAAAAGTTAACTCACAATATATAAGTTGTAAAAAATCACTTAAGTGGATCATGCATATAACTGCAAACACTAAGGATATATTAGAATAATTAATATCGAAATGAATGGTCTGCCTTTAGCAACTAGAAGAACTCATGCAATTCTGGGGGAAATGTACAACAGTACAATCTTTATGAAAAATTGTGCATCTACCATAAAATCTAAACCATTCCATTCATGACCATTTATCCAAAAGCAATGGAAATGAACAAAGATTGGTGTAAAAATATTTACAGTAGTTATGCTTATAATAGCCCAAATCTAAAAAAAAATACGGTATTAGCAGTTTAGTAAAGCAGTAGTTTTATATTTATGCAATGGGATAATGCTCAAAATTTTTTAAAAAAGGAATAAGCTACCAAAACTCATGTCAACATAAATCAATCATAAGATTACAAAAACATAATAAGAGTTCATAAGCTATGCTTCATTTACTAAAAAATATCCCAGAAAGTGGGTCCAGTGCCAAGCCTGTGAATCTTCGGCCTGAGGCACTGGCATCCCCATATGAGCACCAGTTTGAATCCTAACTGCTCCACTTCTGATTCAGCTCTCTGACTGGCCATCTGGAGGATGGGTCAAGTCTTTAGGCCTCTGCACACACATGGGAAACCTGGAGGAAACTTCTGACTCCTGGCTCCTCGCTTTGGATCATCTCAATTGGAGCCATTGTGCACATCTGAGGAGTGAACCAGCTGATGGAAGATTCTCTCCTGCTATCCTCTCTGTGACTCTACCTTTCAAATAAAAATAAAATAGACATGTTTTAAGTCCATAAAATTAAAACAATTGTACAATGACAAGTTGGATCATTGATTGCGAGATGTGATGCATAGGAGGGACAAGAAAAAACAAAACACAAAGGGACAGAAGGAAATTTGTGCAGGTGACAAATATCAAGTAAACAAACTTAAAAATATTTAACACATGTAGCTTACTGTAGGCTAAAATTTTTCAGTTAGAACTCAATAAAAGTTTTTCTTTTGCATTGATAGGATTTTAAGTAAACATTCTTTTACTCAAATTGCTTTTACAATTATTTAACTGCCTATTATAAACTGTGAATGATGATTCACAAGGTTCATTACATTAGCAGCTGTAATAGTATATATAAATCACATTGCACAAACTCAAGATATAGCAAATAAAGTGTCTACATCATCTTGTTTTCTATCGCATGAATTACACTAAAGAATTGTACAAAATTGTCATTAACCTATGCTGACTTACGAAATATGTAACACTGTAAAAAACTATAATGACATTCTTACATGCTGTTTTTGTGTACATGCTCAATTATCTCTTTCCCATCAATACTTGCAAGTAGAATTTTTAATTTGAAGACTGTGAAGTTAAAGATGTTGATGCACATTGTCAAACTTACTTCAAAAAATGTTTTCTGTTTGTTCACATTCCCAGCAGGTGTGCAAGTGAAGGCACTGCAACTTAGTCAAACAATTTGAAACAGTTTGCAGGTGCATACTCACTGGAACTTGTGTTCCAGAAGACATCCCAAGAAAATTGTTTTGTAACATTGTGCCGAGAGATGGCAAGAATTCCTCAGATAATGGTTAATGCTGCATGAAAACAACTTGGGTCAAATCTCAACCACCTAAAGTGAACTTTCGTCCTTAAGATACTAAATTCTCTACCCAAGAGAGTACACTGCCACAATTTTCTGAACACGTGATATCCTCCCGCTCTCCCTTTTCTACATCCTGGTCACTACCCTAATCCTCAGGGAGATGGTTTCTGTTTGGGGAATGCATTTTCCCAATGACCCCTTTACGTGTCACAAATACATAACAGCTTTGCTCTTAAGTAACAGAGCCTGAGATGAAATATTTGGCAACACTGTACAAAGTGGAATCATTGGGTCAGCAAACAGAAGTGATTAGACAAAGGAAAGGATGAGGGCCCAACACGAGATCCTAATGGCTAAATCCTCACCTTGCACATGCCAGGATCCCATATGGGTACCAGTTCATATCTGGGCTGCTGCACGTTCCATCCAGCTCCCTGCTTGTGGGCTGGGAAAACAGTAGAGGATAATCAAAAGTCTTGGATCCTGCACCAATGTGGAGGACCCAGAAGACACTCCTGGCTCCTGGCTTCCGATCAGCTTAGCTCCAGCCCTTGCAGCCGCTTGGGGAGTGAGCAAGAAGACAGAAGATCTTTCTCTCAGTCTCTCCTTCTCAGTGTAGATCTATCTTTCCAATAAAATACATAATCTTTTTTTTTAAAAAAACGTTTAAAAAATGCAACATTCAACTTGATGTAGGTCAGTACACCTCAATTCCACCCTCCACCGAAATATTCCCAAAGTAAACACAACCCTGAGAAATTCCATGAACCACTTTCCATTCAAATCCAAGATGTGACTCAAGCTATCAAAGTGAAAGTGCTGAAATGTACAGAAAGTTCCATTACTCAGAAAGCTCAACTCCGCACCTCTCTTCAAATTACACTTAAAAAATGCTTAGAGTTTTTTTGTTCCTCTGATTCTCTGCTCATGCTGGGAGGAGAGTTGAAGAAAACTTTTAAAATAATCGTAAAAGCTTATAACTATCACCAGTGATAAACAGAAATTTAGCATAACATAAAACCAAGAAAAAATAAATAAGATATGAGGGTGTGTGAGATACAAGGAAACAACATCTGAAGGCTCTTAGTATCTCTTAATATCTTAATATCAAGACTCTTAATATCTCCTGCATATGGACACAACACGGTGCTGAATTGAAGATCCACTTCTAGCCACTGCTTTATTCTTTTACTTGAAGTGGTAGAAATACATGAGAACTATTGTTTCACGTTGAATAGGGCAAAAAATTTGAAATGCTAAGTTTGCTTTCTCACTGGAAAGTGACAAGAAAACATATTAGGCATTTAACCTGACCTTGAAAGATAAGATAAAGCCCAAGTCTGTCTACTAGTTCTGCTCATAGAAGTAGACACTGCGTTCTTTCTCCTAAGCTATTTACTCCTGTAGTCTAGATGACCATTAATTCTTTTTTAAGATTATTTTTTTTTCAGTTTTTATCACAAAGTCACATATACAGAGAGAGAAAGAGACAGAGAGGAAGATCTTATGCCGGATGGTTATCTCCCGAAGTGACCGCAACGGCCGGTGCTGCGCTGATCCAAAGCCAGTAGCCAGGAGCTTCTTCCAGGTCTCCCACATGGGTCAGGGTCCCAAGGCTTTGTGCCATTCTTAACAGCTCTCCTAGTCCAAAAGCAGGGAGTTGGATGGGAAGTGGAGCTACCGGGATTAGAACTAGCGCCCATTAGGTATCCTGGTGAGTTCAAGGTAAGGACTTTAGCCACTAGGCCACCACACCGCGCCTCCATTAATTCTTAAACTGTGGCTCCACAGAGAAGAAAACAAGCTACTAAGACAACATGGGAATCGGCAAGAAACTATCTTAAAATACATCAACCAAAATAAATGGACTGGTAATATGTTATCATTAGCCTCATTAAGATCATTTTTCAATGTATTAAGGAATATATGTAAGAATCATTGGGGTTGTGGACAGGAAAAAATGAAAAAAACTAGGAGGCAAAACTATTTTGTCAAAAGGGAAGTAAAAAGCACCATCTACTAAGAGAATGTATAATAGTATATCCATGAAAAATGTTATAATAAAACAAGAGATCGAGATAATGAAGCATTAAAATGAAACAGAAAATCAAAAATTATAATGCAAAACCAAGAAAATAAAGATGCAAAATATTTTATATTAGTTAATTAATCATGAAATAATTATTAGAATTACAGTTTTACTAGCACATTTCATAATGTAGAAATAGCATATAAAAGAATAATTGCGGAAGAAACCCAAACATTACCATTTCTCCAAACTAGAAGTCCCTGAAACTGCAATGGAACAGTAATCAACAGCATGAAGAATGCCCTAACCCGCAGAGAAAAATGTCACTCTACATTTAAAACCACCGAGATATTCTGGCTGCATTATTTAATTTCAATGAGCAGAAGATAATACTTGGGCCATCCAGGCAGAAAAATAAAGGACAGGTGATCAGACTGCCCTCAAAGTCCTCTATAACCTCAAGCCTACAAAAAGCCAATGTCTGCTAAGGGAAATGAGCCAATCCCAAAAGGTTAAATACCACATGTTTGCCTTAATTTAAGATGATATGATGTTATGTATAACATGTTATGTTATGAATGTTATATGTTGTGTATAAACTAAAATTGAAGTGTAGGTGAGGTGGTCACAGAAGGTGGCCGGGAACTCGCATTTACTTTTAACATATTGGTTACTCATTACTATGTCAATTAATCCCATAATGATGTAAATTTTTGCTGATGGTATGTTGGAGCTTTCAATTGACTGGGATGATGCTCTGCTGGCTCTGTCTTCAGACCAGAGAGGGTATACCTAAGAAGCCATTGAACTTGACTGGACAATAAGATGCTGGACTCTATGTTTGGTATACGCTTGCAATGGGGGAATCTCAACTGAACTTGAACTATGGTTATGCAACAAGGTGGAGGAATCCACCATGGTGGGAGGGTTTGGGGAGGGGTGGGGAGAACCCAAGTACCTATGTAACTGTGTCACATAATACAATGTAATTAATGAAGTAAAAATAATAAATAATTTAAAAAAAAGAAAGCTAAAAAAAATCTAAGCTTATATTTTCTTCTGCATATTTTATACTTTTAGCATTTATATGTAGGATTTTGTGCATTTTGAGTCTATTTTTCTATAGGGTGTGTAAAAAGAAAAAGTATAGCCCAAAATATTCACTCAATCATGATGAAGATTACTTGTTTTCCATGAATACTTATTTCTCACTTATCACATGCTTTTTTGAGTTGACTTGCGAGCATTAAACTCAATTGTACTTTTCCTGCCTACTTTGTGCAGCTAAGCATGAGTCTAAGCTAATAGTTAGCATAGGTCAATGGAATGTGAGCACAAGTCATACACTGCAGGACGGATCACAGCATCTCAGGAATGGAATGTTAAATGGCCTATCTTAATTGTCCCCATTCTCATGGTATCAAATGTAGGCACGTGCTGAGCTCATGTTGTGCATTAAATGGTGTACAATTAAAAAAACATCAGGGAAAACCTGTATGGCTTTGGATTTAGCAGTATCTTTTTTGCATTGCTAAAATCATGAACAATGTAAGAAAATACATAAATCGATTTCAACAAAATAAGAAATTGTCATTCAACTAAGACAGAGAGAATCTGTTTTCCTGCCATTTGGATATTTATAGTGTAATTCACAGACCATATGAAATTACCAACTTAAAAATTAGCTTGGGGGATGGGCCCAGCGGCATGGCCTAGCGGCTAAAGTCCTCGCCTTGAAAGCCCCGGGATCCCATATGGGCACCGGTTCTAATCCCGGCAGCTCCACTTCCCATCCAGCTCCCTGCTTGTGGCCTGGGAAAGCAGTTGAGGACGGCCCAATGCATTGGGACCCTGCACCCTCGTGGGAGACCCGGAAGAGGTTCCTGGTTCCTGGCTTCGGATCAGCACGCACCGGCCCATTGCGGCTCACTTGGGGAGTGAAACATCGGATGGAAGATCTTCCTCTCTGTCTCTCCTCCTCTCTGTATATCCGGCTTTCCAATAACAATAAAATCTTTAAAAAAAAAATTAGCTTGGGGAGGAGGTTGATATTTTGGCACAAAAGCTTAAATCTATACCTGTGTCACCAGTATCCCACATGGGTGCTGATTTAAGCCCCCGTTGATCCACTTCTGATCTAGCTGTCTGCTAATGAGCCTGGGAAGGCAGTGGAGGATGCTCGAAGTACTTGGGTTCCAGCTGCCTTTGGGGGGTCTATTAAAAAAAAACTCCTGACTCCAGGCTCCTGGTTTTAGCCTGGCCTAAACCCTTACCTTTGTGGCTGTTTGGGGAGTGAACCAGCAGACAAAAATTTTCTCTCTTTCGTTTCTTTCTGTAACTTTGCCTTTCAATTAAAATTTAAAAATAAAAAAAAAATTAAAAATAAAATGATTTTTTTTAAAATGGCCTGATAAAGATTTACTGTTTGACACCTTCCTTCAATTGCAGGGGCAAGGCCAGATCATATTTTACTGGTCTTACATGGCCCATGGGCTGGAGATTTTCCACAGACATTTTTAAGAATGTGAAAAGACAATACCAGAATTTCAACCAGCACTCTGACATGGGATGCTGATATTGTGAATAGCAGTTCAATCCTTGAAGTAGACAAAGGACCTGGATTTTTCCATATATCCTGTGAAAGCATTTCTATGGGTATAAAAGTGCTCAGTGCCATTATGCATTCAGAAAATGCAGATCTAAAACTGAGACATACTGCTTCATTCTGGGGATAACTCAAAGAATAATTTGGGAAATGAAAAATATCAGATATTGGTAAGCATGTGGCAAAATTGTAATTCTAATTTACTACTGGCAACAAGGTGAAATGATTCAAACACTCTTTAAAAAGCTTAAAATTTCTTCAGAAAGTTAAATATATGGCCGTGCATATTTGGACTACTGGTTAAGATGCTGCTTGGAATGATTGCATCCCATAGCAGAGAGTGGGAGCATGACTCCCGGCTTTGTTCCTGATTTCAGCTTTTGCTATTGCACTCCCTGGAGACAGCAGATGGCGACCCAGGTATTTGGGGCCTTTGCAATCATTTGAAAGACCGGGACTGAGTTCTTTGCTCCTGGCTTGATCTTGCGAAGTGAAGCAGAAGAATGAGGACTTCTCTCTCTAATTAAATTTTTTAATGTATTAAAAATTAAACATAGAGCTATCATATATCTTTGTAATCTACTCCTAGCTAGAAATTCTGAGAAATTGAAGATGGAAACTCATGGCAGCACACAAACATACGTGCTTAGACTGCTAGTCACAATTGCCAAAGAATGGAAACAGCTCAAATATTTCTGAACAGAGATGGATAAGCAAATCGTAGTATACCTTTACAGTAGATGTTCAGTCATAAGAAAGAAATACTGGTTCATGTAATGATGTGGATGAACCCTGGAAACAGAATGCCAAATGAAGGAAGCAATGTGTAAAAACTCGCATGTTACATTATTCCTTTAGTGGGAAATAGCCAGAATTGACAAATCCATGAAGAAGAAATGCAGATTTGTGTTTGGTCATTGCTTAATGAGTAAGACATTTTATTCTAGAATGGTGAAAAATTGACCTAAAAAATAGGTGATTGTTGGGCCCCAGCGGCGTGGCCTAGCGGCTAAAGTCCTCGCCTTGAATGTGCCCCGGGATCCCATATGGGCGCCGGTTCTAGTCCCGGTGGCCCTACTTCCCATCCAGCTCCCTGCTTGTGGCCTGGGAAAGCAGTCGAGGATGGCCCAAGGCTTTGGGACCCTGCACCCGCGTGGGAGACCCGGAAGAAGTTCCTGGCTCCCGGCTTCGGATCGGCACAGCACCGGCCATTGCGCTCACTTGGGGAGTGAATCATCAGATGGAAGATCTTCCTCTCTGTCTCTCCTCCTCTCTGTATATCTGACTTTGTAATAAAATAAATAAATCTTTAAAAAAAAAGAGGTGATTGTTGCATCACATCATTAGCCCACTGAGCGTCATTCTACCATTTAATATTACTGATTTTATGCTGTATCAAAAACATCAGAAATAAAATATTATATTGTAATATAATGTTTATGGCACGAATTTTGGTAACTGTTAATAAGAAAGAGCCTTGGGCCTGGCGGCGTGGCCTAGTGGCTAAAGTCCTTGCCTTGAACGTGCCAGGATCCCATATGGTTGCCGGTTCTAATCCTGGCAGCTCCACTTTCTCTCTGTCTCTCCTCCTCTCTGTATATCTGACTTTGTAATTAAAATAAAAACCTAAAAAAAAAAATAAATATTTTAAAAAAATAAGAAAGAGCCTTTATAGGTGTAATAATGTTAAAATAAGATCATAATCCACAAGGTTGGGTAGAAAACCAAAAAGCAATATGTTTTTTAACTGGAAGGAAATTTGAATGCAGATTCCAGAAAACAAGTCATGTTGTGAGTGAGGCAGACATTTAGGCAGATTCACCTGTCAGACAAGGAATACAAACATTGCCACAAACTCAGAATAGGCAAAAGAGGCTTCCATAGTCTCCCAACAACACATGAACCTGAAAAGCCCTAATTTGTCTAGTCTTATTTCCTCAGAACTATTCATCTCTGTTGTTTTCAGCCACCTAACTTGTGGTAATCTGTTGTAGTAGTCCTAGATAATTAATACAGACCTGGAATAGTCATCATAGACCCCAACATATAGACCTCATGTGCAACCTGGCAGAGTAATATGTTAAAAAGAACTTCGACATAATTATTTACTATGAGAGAAAACATATCTGTATTGAGTGAACACAGCTTAAGACATTAGAATAACAAATCATCGTAATGCACAAGATACTCCAAAAATCTAAATGACATGATTCTGGATGTTCCAGTTCAGACCGATTATCAATATTTAAGCTGCTGAATATGCTAATTGCTTTGAATTGATCATGACACAATGTATACATCCATCCAGACATCATAAATTGTGTATCAAGTAAAAATAAAACAAACCCACAAAGTTAAAAAAAAGAAATACTGTCATTATACCAGAAAGATGTGTAATGGAAAAAATAAAAGTTGTTTGAAAAACAAAATGATAGGCAGAGGGAGACACAGTAAGAGAAATGGATCTTCCATCTATGGATTCATTCCCCCAAATGATCACTATAACTAGAGCTGAAGCAGGCTGAAGCCAGGAATTCTGTCCAGTTCTCTCATGTGGGTAGTCAGGATCTAACCCTAGGCAGAGGGCTGCATCTGAAGTAGAGACAGAAGTGACACTCAAACCAAGCACTCTGCCATTCCGCATGTTAAAAATATGACTGAGAAGTTACCAAAGTATGAGAAAGGTTAGATTATTTGTGATATGACACCTTCCATTTCCGTAAGTACTATAGATATGAAGTCTAAATTTTAATAAGATCTGTTTTCAAGCTTTGTAAAAGTTGATGTCTAATTTATGTAATTTGTGTAAATTAGCATAAATAGTTACAGTTGACGTTAAAACGTGCTCAATTTCACTGTTTTCAAGTTGATTTCCAATGTAGTTTGAATCGTTAACTACATTGGAATGTTATTGAAGTATACTGTAATACAGTCCTGGAAACAGAATAAAATGTTAGGATACCAGAGTGCTCAAGATCCCCACTGGCTAGAATCCAATTTCTTCAACTTTATATTCTCAGTTTTGAGATAGCATATGTCACAGAGTACTTACTAGATGTGTGTTGAACAAATGAACAAATAAACTGTTGATTACCAGAGAAGAAATGAAATTGTCATAAATTCCCTCAAGAAACTAATCTTCAAAATACACAGATATGGGAAGATGGTTAGAGAAAAATCTAGACATGCAGAGAGCTCGCCACAGGAAATTGTATTCCAGGTCAGATATATCAGACCTTAGCACAATCTCTCTCCACATCAGCCAGGGAATGAAGAGGCAGCAAACCTAAGAAGGCACAGCTAGATGATAAGGAAAGGGAGAAGGGGAGGGCAGAGCAAGAAAACTAATGATTTTGAATTACTATTTTGCAAGAGGCACTATGCATTGGATGCTATGTTACAGACTTTAAAGAACTTCTCTTAGCTGACATACAAATAAAAATGAAAGGGTGATATAGAGGAATAGAGGGAAGGAAGGGAAGAACTGGGAAAGAGAGAGAAGATACAATACTGGTTTATATCCCTACTGAACTCATGAAAAAAAAATAAGACTAAGTGTCATAACCCTTTTTTCCATTCACTTTTTTCTTTTTTTAATCTATCTTCCTTTCTCTGCCACCCCATTGCCTTTCTTACGGTCAAAATAAAAAAGCCTCAATACCTAATAAGATATTCTGAAAATCCTTACCTTTGAATCTTGCACACAGAACATGTGCAGAACTGTCTGAATCCTTTTCTTTTTTCAAAAGATTGATTTTACTTGAAAAAGTTACAGATAGTTGGGGCAGAGGGAAGAGACAAAGAAAGATCTTCAACTGGCTAGTTCACTCACCAAATGGCTGGAATGGCCAGAGCTGGTCCTGTCTGAAATTGGAGTCAGGAGTCTCCTAATGGCTGCCCAGGTGGGAGCAGGGTCTTAAGGACACAATCCATCCTCCGCTGATTTCCCAGGCAGTAAGCAGGGAGTTAGATGGGAATTGGAGCAGCCTTAATACAAGCCAGTCCCATTTGGGAACGCTGGCACCACAAGGTGAAGGATTAATCTGTTAAGCCACAACACTTGTCCCAATAGATTGTATTTTTAAAAACAACAAATGTTTACAAACACATATTTATACGGTTACAAAAGTTGCATCCTTGAAAAAGCACATTCAATCTAAAAACACTCTAGGAGTCCATTTGTATAGCACTTTCCAGTAAGGTGTGTGTTACAGCCTATCTTAATTGCTTAACTGATGTTTGCATAGGTAACTTCTAAGGTCTTTCCAGCACCAACCTGTTAAGGAATAGGGGAATGAAAACAAGGGGGAAGAAATATTTTGTGGAGAAAAAATCAAATGTTTCTGATTATCACTTCTTATTGTTTTGAAAAAAAATCAGTGATGATTTTTTCATATCCTATGCAAAAGTAGAGTCTCTAGAAGAAGTTATAAGAACTCTGATTGTAAATGGTCTAAATTAAAATAGGCCATTTTTGGTTGTTTGGTCTATTATCATATCAATACACTGTAACTTCCCTCAAGCAACCAGGAAAATATGCTAAATACTCAGAGACTTCATGTGGAAATTACAAGGTTAACTTTCACATCTGGAGCACTCTAATTCAGATCAAAGACAGCATAATGGGTATAGTAAGATGATCTCAGAGAACAAAGAAGTTGGTCAGTAAGGATTTCCATTATATCAAATGTGGAGTCACAGGAATATTGAAGAAATGAGATTCATCTTTTTACTGAGTTTAAAGTCTATCCCAAGAAGACTGTAAGGAATTATCCAACCAAGTATTCCTTGGCAGTAAGTTCTATCATTTACCCATCAGTTCTCTATATGTCTATGACTATCACCTATGTAGCTGTCATAGGACTATGTTTTAATCCTTGATCTCAAGTTATATGTCACTAGTGTCAGAATGACCAAAATATCTCAGGGAATGATGTTCTTCTTAGTAATTTGTTTAGTAAACACACTCTATACACAATATTCTAGACAACCACTGTGATAGCTATTGTCAGTTTTCTGAAGAGTCCCTTTGCTGTACTATACATTAAGTGAGAAATACCTCCAAATTGTTCTCAACTGTAAATTTAAAGCCAAGCCTGAAGAAGACTTATTGAAGTTTAAGTGAGAACATGTTTATTTTGTTGCTGTTGTTTTTTACTCTGTGCCAAGTGGATTATCACATTGAGAATATTCTACAGCTTTAAGGATGTCATGCATTATTATATATATGCTATCTCCTATGGGTTCATTCTCAACTTTATTTTAAGGCACTTTTAAGATGTCCAAAATGCCAGAGTTTTATTTCTTTTTGATCATTTTATTTTAGTGTTTTAGTCACAACTACCTTCATAGTTTTTCAGAAGAATTATGATCTAATTTCTGATACAGCATTTTTAGCTCACTTTATTTTCCCAAGTTAAATATTTGCTATGCCTGGCTCCTGCAAGCTGTGTATTACCAAAGTATTGCTGTTCTTTTACAGCATAGCATTGTACAGTATTATCATGCACTACTATAAAGACATTTTGCTTGTGGCTTAAATTCTAACTGTACTTAATTGCTTGACATAAATTTGATTATCCAAGAAAAAAAAGACACAGGAAACATTTTATAAATCGTTTTCAGTTTCTGAAAACAGACTAGGCAGCGTTCTATACTCAAACTTACACCGTTCACTTTAACAATAAAGCATCATATGGATGCAAGTTGTAAAAGATGAAAAAGAAAAAATTTTGCCAGAAATGGTTCAAATTCATGCGAGTGCATAAATATGTTCAGCATTCAGTATTTCCATGACACTTGACTGGTGTTGATTTAGCAAAATATGCTGGCTGTTCATTTTGTATCCACAGAATAAGCTCATTTTGTTTGCCTAGTACAATGGCATTAAATCATTTCACATAAGGAACAGGGCGACCTCTAAATAAGGTTCAGCTAGTCTTCCCTTCTGCACACATATACATTGTCTGTGTTCACCAACTGACAGTTAATGAGGAAAGTTATTTTCTGTTTGGATGGGATTCTCAAAGTATGGTAGTCTGTCTATTCATACCTCTTCTGCTTTTTAAACTCTTTTATGGAATCCTTACAGAATAAGAGAGAATAAACAAATTTTTGCATTAGTCAAAAACTAAAGGAGAGAGAGAGATGCAAGATGGCTGACCTAGGAGGGCGGGCATAGAGGAGGATGAGGTGAAAGAGGGACAGGACGTAGCTGAGGGGAGTGCAGCAGACCAGAGAATTGCAGGGAAGAGTGCCCGAAGCTCCCTGGGCATCGAGCAGCCGAGAAGAACCACATAAATTGGAAGGAATTCAGACAAAGAAGGCAGGGAACACAGCGACCCGCTCGAAATGTGGTGAGTTGCCCCAGGCAAGGGAATGCCAGCAGGAAACCCAGCCTATCCAGAGGAGATGGAGAGAGCTAGACAGTTTGCTTTTTACAAATATCCCCACCAGCGGCAGCAATAGTCCGCGGGAGAGACAGAGGCTCCAGTGGAGGGTGAACCAGGGGCACGCTTCCTGAGAGCGCCACACGGAGCCTGAGCCCATTCGTGCCCCTCCCCCCGGCGGAATTTCTAGCGACCAGACCTGTGAGAGAGCTTGACACATCAGGCAGCATGGTCCTTGGGCGGGACCTGGCTTGGAAGCTTCTTGGTGCTTGTGCTGGCAGTGTCAGGATGCCCAGGGTCCCAGCAAGGCAGGGGCAGTTGGGGTGAAGGGCCCCTCGGGTCTCGTTCCGTGAGAGAGCCACACAGAGCCTGACCCTGCTCAGTACCCTACTCCCCCAGTGGAATTCTCCGAGACTGAGGCTGTGTGAGAGCCAGACACTCCAATTGATGTGGGAGCTGGGCAGAACGCTCCTGTGGGTCCCCTAGTGGTGCGGCACCAGTGGCATGCGCTGCCTCACTCTTTCTGTGAGACCACATTTGGCTGCCCCTCAGCAAACCGGCACCTGGGTGTCAGGACAGCACTGTGCGCTACCTCACTCTCTCTGCAGGATCACTCTAGGAAGCCCCACAGTGCAGCTGCGCCTGGGTCTCGTGTCAGGACAGGGCCAGGCTACTCGACAACTGCAGGCTCTGAGGTGGTGGTCCCGACACCCATAGCTAGAGCCCCTGGCGGCCTGATGCATAATCCCTCACAGGCCTGAGGGGCGCTGGGGGTCTCCCAAATCCGCCCAGACCAGAGACACAGAGCAGACACAGTGCTGCTATTACACCCTACCCCTGAAGACACACATGGGACAACTCCATAGCCAATAGACCTTAGAGGGTTATATATATCCAGGGGTTAACAAAGCTACCCTACCCCCACCCTCGCCAAAAGTCCCCAATAGAGCTCAGAGAAATTCTCTTCCGTATGCAAACCAAAAGGCAGTAGCAGACTGACACCTACTCCAGACTACTGCACTGAGACCAGAAACTGTGGATAAACAAATCAGAGAATAAATCCCCTGAATCAACAAGAAACAATAACGCAATGGGAAGAGGTATCAGAAAAACTAATGATCCAGACGAGAGAGCTAGTACCCCACCAAAAAAATACCAAAATCCAATATCTATTTCAGAGATGCAAGATGAAGACATGAAAGTTCTACTAGACAAGGAATTTTAAAAAATAATGATAGGGCCCGGCAGCGTGGCCTAGCGGCTAAAGGTCCTCGCCTTGAACGTGCCGGGATCCCATATGGGCGCCGGTTCTAATCCCGGCAGCTCCACTTCCCATCCAGCTCCCTGCTTGTGGCCTGGGAAAGCAGTCGAGGATGGCCCAATGCATTGGGACACTGCACCCGCGTGGGAGACCTGGAAGAGGTTCCTGGTTCCAGGCTTTGGATCGGCGCGCACCGGCCCGTTGCGGCTCACTTGGAGAGTGCATCATCAGATGGAAGATCTTCCTCTCTGTCTCTCCTCCTCTCTGTATATCTGACTTTGTAATAAAAATAAAATTGTTAAAAAAAAATAATAAAAATTCTTCAGAGACAATGAGAAGAACTGGGAAGACTTCAAGGAATTCAAGAATCACGAAGTCACAGAAATACAACAAGTCAAAAGCAAAATCCTTGAC
Organism: Ochotona princeps; assembly: GCF_030435755.1. Classification (NCBI taxonomy): domain Eukaryota; kingdom Metazoa; phylum Chordata; class Mammalia; order Lagomorpha; family Ochotonidae; genus Ochotona; species Ochotona princeps. The sequence continues at coordinate 99,339,038 of NC_080865.1, forward strand.
TTAGAGCACAAAGTTGAGAGTCTAACCAACAGAATAAATACAGCAGAAGAGAGGATCTCTGAAACTGAAGACATGCAGAATGAAGGTACTCATTAAACAGCTGGAGACAAGTCTGAACAAAGCAAACAAGACTATACAGGAAATGAAAGACAACCTCAGAAAATCGAATATCAGGATTATAGGCCTTCCCAAAGGAGCAGAAAGCGAATCAGGAATGCAAATGGTGCTCGACAAAATTATACAGGAGAACTTCCAAAACACTTGGAATATGAACCCAGCCCAAATTCAGGACAGACAGAGAGCTCCCAACAGATACGATCCAAAGAGATTCTCACCCAGAAATATCGTGCTCAAGTTCCACTCCAACGAAGACAAAGAAAGAATCCAGAGACAAGTACAGAGAAAAGATCCAGAGAAAAGTCCAGAGAAAAGATCACACATAGGGTAAAACCAATCAGAATCACTGCTGACTTCTCTGAAGAGACCCTACAAGCAAGGAGAGAATGGACAAAGATCTTCCAAATTCTGAAACAGAACAACTGTCAACCAAGAATATTGTACCCAGCAAAGATCTCATTTGTATTTGAGAATGAAATCAGATGCCTCCATAGCAAAGAGAAACTAGAAGAATATACCAGCACAAAACCAGCTCTACAAAATCTCCTTAGAAATGCACTAAATCCAGAAAAAAAGGAGGCAAACCATAAGCAAAGCTGGCAAACAGGAAGGTCTCCCCACTAAAGTCCACACAAGGAGGGGCAATTAAACAGATACCAACATCCACAAAAACACACACGCATGGCAGGGCAAAATCGGAAGCTCTCAATATTAACTCTTAGCACAAATGACCTTAACTCACCAATCAAAAGAAATAGATTAACGGAATGCATCATCAAACAAGACCCAATTATCTGTTGCCTACAAGAGACACATCTAACCAGAAAAGACGCTAAGAAACTGAAAGTGAAGGGATGGAAAAAGATATTTCATGCCAATGAACGAGAAAAAAAGGCTGGGGTGGCTGTCCTAATTTCAGGTGATACAGACTTCAACGTGACAAACATCAAAAGGGACAGGGAAGGACATTTTATATCGGTGAAAGGAATGATCCATCAGGAAGTAATTACCATCATAAACACACCAAATTCAAATGTGCCTAACTACGTAAAGCGATTACTTACAGACTTAAAGGGAGACATAGATACACATACAATAATTGTGGGTAACCTCAACACCCCATTAACCCCAATAGATCAGCAAAACAAAAACTCAGCAAAGAAACAACAGAGCTGACACAAACAATAAAACAACTGGACATCGTAGACATTTATAGAACTTTTTATCCTAAGGCCACAGATTATACATTTTTTTCAGCAGTGCATGGCACCTTCTCCAGGATCGACCACATGATATGACACAAAGCAAATCTAAATAACTTCAAAAAGATTGGAATCATACAGTGTACCCTCTCAGACCACCATGGAATCAAACTGGAAATCAACAATTCAAAATGCCCCAGGAAGTATAGAAACTCTTGGAGATTTAACAGTATGCTATTAAACGAGCAATGGGTCACAGAAGAAATTAAAGATGAGATTAAAAAATTTATGGAAACCAATGAAAACTCTGATACAACATTCCAAAACTTTTGGGACACTGCCAAAGCAGTGTTGCGGGGTAAGCTCATTGCAATTGGAGCTCATGTCAGGGCCCAAGAAAGGCAACAAATACAGGAAATAAGCACACACCTCCAAGAATTGGAAAAGCAGCAGCAGAAGGGCCCCATACACAATAGGAAACAAGAAATCATCAAAACAAGGGAGGAGATGAACCAAATAGAAATATAAAAATTATACACAGAATCAATGAATCAAAAAGCTGGCTTTTTGAGAAGATAAACAAAACAGACACCCCACTGACCCAACTGACAGAGAAAAAAACAAGAGAAAGCAAGAATTAACAGCATCAAAGATGAAAAAGGCAGCATAACAACAGACACTGCAACCATTAAGAAAATAATAAGAAAGTAGCACAAAGAAATGTACTCCAACAAATCAGAAGACCACCAAGAAATGGAAAAGTTCTTAGACTCCCACCACCTATCAAAACTTAGCCCAGCGGCAACAAAAGACCTGAACAAACCCATAACCGAAGCAGAGATTGAATCCGTGATTAAAGATCTCCCAACAAAGAAAAGTCCAGGCCCAGATGGTTTCACTACAGAATTCTACAAAACATTCCGAACAGAACTATCTCAAACCTCTACAAACTCTTCAAAACAATAGAATATGAAGCAACTCTTCCAAACTCATTCTATGAAGCCAACATCACCTTAATCCAAAAGCTGGATAGAGAACTAACAGAGAAGGAAAACTACAGACCTATCACTCTGATGAACATTGATGCTAAGATTATCGACAAAATCCTAGCCAATAAGATTCAAAAAAACATCAGACAGATTATTCATCTGGACCAAGTAGGATTCATCCCTGGAATGCAGGGATGGTTCAACATACGCAAATCCATAAATGTGATACACCACATCCAAAAACTGAAAAACAAGAATCACATGATAGCATCAATAGACGCAGAAAAATCTTTTGACAAAATCCAACACCACTTCATGCTAAAAACCGTAACTAAGGTAGGCATAGAAGGAACAATCCACAACATAATCAAAACAATATATGAAAAGCCCAATGTCCAGCATCATACTGAATGGAGGAAAACTGGAACCCTTCCCACTGAGATCTGGAACAAGACAAGGATGTCCGCTATCTCCACTGCTATTTAACATAGTCCTAGAGGTACTCACTGAGGCCATAAGACAAGAGAAAGAAATCAGAGGAATCCAAATAGAAAATGAAGAAGTCAAGCTTTCACTATATGCAGATGACATGATCTTTTACATAGAAAAACCAAGAGCCTCAATACAGAGACTGCTAGAACCTATATGAGAGTTTGGTAGAGTGACAGGGTACAAAACTAATGACCAAAAATCAACAACCATAGTGTATGCAAACAGTCCCAAGATGGAAAAAGATCTAACCAGCAAGATATCATTCAAAATAACAGAGAATAGTATGAAGTATCTAGGAATAAATCTAACCAAATATGTAGGAGACCTTTTTGAAGAAAACCACAAAATACTTTAAAAAGAAATTGAACAAGACCTCAAAAGATGGAGTAAAATCCCATGCTCTTGGATAGGTAAAATCAACATCATTAAAATGTCTATACTACCAAAAGCAATATATACATTCAACACAATCCCAATCAAATTGCCCAAAACATTCTTCATGGAACTGGAAACAATGATACAAAGGTTTATCTGGAAACACAAAAAACCACGAATAGCTAGAACCATGCTGAAAAATAGGAACTTAACATGGGGAATCATAATTCCAGAACTCTGGACATACTATAGGACAGTGGTTATCAAAACAGCCTGGTACTGGCACAAAGATAAAGAGGAGGATCAATGGAGCAGAATAGAAACAACAGAAGGGAACCCACACAGATACAGGCAAATAATCTTTGACAAAAAGACAAACGACAATCCATGCATGTGGCAAGGTCTCTTCAATAAATGCTGTTGGGACAACTGGTTGATAGCCTACAGAAAAAAAAAAAAAAAGATAGACCCACATCTCTCACCATACACTATGATCAAATCTAAATGGATAAAAGATCTAAACCTACATCTAGAAACCTTCAAACATTTGGAAGAAAATGTTGGAAATACCCTGCAAGATAGGAGTAGGTCCTGACTTCCTAAAAAGGACACCAAAAGCACTAGCAATCAAGACCAAAATAAGCAAATGAGAATTCATCAAACTAAGAAGCTTCTGTACAGCAAGGGAAACAATCAACAAAGTAAAAAAGCAACCCACAGAATGGGAAAGATCTTTGCACATTACATAGGTGATAGAGGGCTAATCTCCAGAATATACAAAGAACTACAACACAACCAAAATACCAAAACAAACAAACTACTCAAGTAATGGGCACGGGAAATGGGCAGACATTTCACAAAGGAACAAACCCAAATGGCAAACAAACACATGAAAAAATGCTCAAGTTCATTGGCAATAAGGGAAATCCAAATTAAGACGTCAACACCAGTGAGATTGGCCCACATACAAAAAAGCACCAACAACACTTGCTGGCAACGTTGCAGGGAAAAGGGAACCCTACTCCACTGCTGGTGGGGCTGCAGGCTGGTACAGCCTCTATGGAAATCAGTATGTAGAACACTCAAACAACTCAAAATCTGCATACCACATTCCCAGCAATAGCACTCCTAGGAATATATCCAGAACACCTGTTTTATGAGAAACCAACATGCACCCCTATGTTCATAGCAGCACAATCAGTAGTTGCAAAAACATGGAAGCAACTGAAATGCCCATCAACAGAAGACTGGATGAAAAAGCTATGGTTCATCTACTCCATGGAATACTACTCAGCTATTAAAAAAAAAAAAGCCGAAATGCAGTTCTTTGTGGCCAAATGGGCCAAACTGGAAACCATAATGCTAAGGGAAATAAGCCAATCCCAAAAGGTTAGATACCACATGTTTGCCTTAATTTAAGATGATATGATGTCAATATGAAAAATAGTACCTGTAAAATGCAATATTATCTCAACCTCAAACAGCCTATCTCACATGCAATAAGATATTGTGAAGTGACCAACGAACCAACAATCCATGTGAGTCAGACTGCTTATGAACTACATCAAAGAACTGTAAAACCTAATAGACTTTCAATACCCTATGTTAGTCCGTAATGGGGCGGGAGGGCAGAGAAATCTTCCAGCTCCTTAGAATGTGTGAGGAGAACGTGAAATATAACCTACCAGGATCATAACTGGTAACTCGTAGACAACAGACTCGAATCAGCATTAGACAATAGTTAAACCACAAAGGCATATAGAGGGATTCAAGAGCGATCCTGACAACCTCTTAACAGGAGGTCATATGCACAGAGCTGGGGGGGGGACCCCAGAGCAGAGCACAGGGACAAGAGGCGGCTTGTATCCCAACCCTGAAGACTCCTGGATTCTTACCAAGGACTATCAGTATGAGCACCAAGGACTACATCCCAACTACCAAGAAGACCACTGGTAATTGGAGTGCCTTCAAAGGCCGAGAACTCTGAGGTCATCCACTCCCACTTGGTTCTACCACGTGGGATGAAAGAAGTCCAAATCCTTCCTCCCAGGATCCAATGGCATCAGAACAACAACCAGGAGCCCTGAACAGTCCGCCGAAACAGAACAATAAACTTCCTTCGGGACTAGGGAAGGGAGCTTTCTCTGGTCCATCCTTGGTTCCAACTTTGGGTCCCCACCCTATCTCGCAATGACCATCAGGATCATTCTAAAAACCCCTCAAAAGAAAGAAACAAACAAACAAATACTCTAGAACAGATAGAGAACAACAGACAGCTTAGAATCAGACAGCAAACAGTCAAGGTGGATTCACTTATACCTTACTGGGTGGGACACAAAGATTAGTTACTCCTCACTAGGGTATTGAAGATTTCTCTGCACACCCCTCCTAAAACTGTTCTGCACCTAAACTGTTAACATATGTCTCCTTAGAGTTACAAGCCAGTATAGACTACCCGAAAAACAGCCAGATTGAGCAAAATTATGCTTCAACACTATAAACTGCTAAATACTAAAATTAAAATAGACACGAAACAGCTGAATAGTAATCTATAGCCACTTTAAGGTGTATAGAACCCGGTTGTATATAAACTAAAATTGAAATGTCAATGAAGAAATCACAGGATGTGGTAAAGAACTTGCATTTTTTTTTAACATATTGGTTACTCAATACCATGTCAATAAATTCCATAACATTATAAATTGCTACTGAGGTTATGTTGGGGCTTTTAATTGATCGGGATGATACTCTGCCGGCTCTACTTTAAGATCAGAGATGGTCTCCCCAAAAAGCCGTTGAACTTATCTGGACAATAAGATGCTGGACTCTATGCTAGGTATATGTTTGCAATGAAAGAATCTCAGGTGAACTTGAACTGTGGTAATGCAACAAGGTGGAGGAATCCACCATGGGGAAGGGCTTGGGGAGTGGTGGGGGAAATCCCCAGTGCCTATAAAACTGTGTCACATAATGCAATGTAATTAATGAAAAGAAATATTTGATTAAAAGGATAGTGTTTGCTGTCAAGTGTCCACAACTTAGATCCATTAGAAGAGAGTGCAATAAACTGATTTCCTCCTGAGTGGTTTAGCTGAAAAATCACAAGGAAGCTATTATTATTTGTTTTAATTCCCTTTCCTTTTTTCAGTACATTCTGAACTGCTATTGACTTCTGTCAGTGGCAGCATGCTTATAGACTATAAACTGAAGAATCACAACTAAGATGAGATTCTAGTTACGAAAGTCTGGAAGCTCGAAACTTTGGGGAAGTTTGTGAGAAATCAAATTAAATGATAATGTTAAAAAAAACCTAAAGGAGCTTTATAGATAAAGAATTAGGTCAATATCTGTATAATCATGTTGTTAACAATACAAACAAGTTATAATAAGAGCATGGCATCCTTAATTCTATGCATTTATTTTGTATTGAAACTTCAGAAAGTATATGGAGATTAAGAGGAGAGAAAATTCAGGAGGAGTTTACTAAGTCATGTTAAATAAATTATATTAGAAATCCAACCTTACTGAAATTGTTACAGTTACAAAGCGAGTACAGGTGTATGACAAGCTATTGAATCTTTCTTAAGCACTTTTTCTGGATTTTGTTATATTGTTTCCATCACTTGATCAAAACTCTCCATTAGGGTGCTGAATAATTTCACTTTATTTTGTTGACTTAACTTTATTCCAAGTCTTTGGAAGTTTAATTCCTCAATGATTTGTTTCTGTCAGCTTATTTTGGTCTTTTGGCAATGTTATGTTTCCCTGAAATTTCTTTTTATTTGTCAGCGTTCAGTGTTGTCTGGGCATTGAAAGATTATTTATTATAATGCGGGTTCACTTATGGCTTCACTTCTAGAGATTCTAAATAGTTATTTTCTCTTTCTGCCCTAGATGGGTGTAGGCAAAGCTTACTCTAATATTGTTTGTCAGCTGCTGAATTGTGGTCATTGCCCGATTCCATAATTATCAACACCTGCCAGCCTTGAATGAGGCTTACTGATGTGTAACCTTTCAGCTGGCACCATGGATCTTTGCTTGGCATGGAAGCAGGTCCAGAGACTCTCTGTAAAGATTCTCTCTGAAATAAGAAAGTTAGGAACTGCTCGATGCTTGCTTTTATTAGATTATCACTGGGTTCCCCAAACAATGCTTTGATTTCTTGCTGTCTGCATAAAATTGTAGAATTAATGATACAGGCCACTCCTTGGCTACTCAAGTAGGCCCTGTGTGGTCTACCCCTGTGTCTCAATCACCTGACTGCGCAATCTTAGAAGTGAATGCCAGGCTTGCAAAATGACTGGTGGTAATTCACACCATTGCAGGTCAGTATCACCAGGACTCAGATTTCCTTCTAATACTGGGGCAAACCCAAAATGGGAGAAGAGTGATAAAGGTAGCCTTGGGGCCATTCATATTAATCCCAGACTAATGTCAACTGGTTCCCACAGATCACGACAAATTCCTAAGGCTATCTGCTAATACTGTGTTCCTGCCACCTCTAAGGAAAACATGGGTCAAGTGCTAGGCCCCTGGCTTTCGGCCTGCCAAGTCTTGTGTATTGTGAGTATCTGGAGAGCAAAGGGAGTGCTTCGTCTCCTCTCACAGTAACATATGATATATATTTTATGGATATATACGTGCATATCTACATATATCCATATATTTGCTGCATATGCATATATGTATAAATTTTAAAATTCAACAGTTTAAAAATTAAAAGTTAGTGATTTTTTTTTCTTAACTTCTTCCACTTCTCCATTTTCAGTAGTTTTTCAAATCCTGTGGGTTTTACCTCTGAGGCACTGTATTGCCTATTACCTTTTCTTCAACTCTACTTCATCTGCCTCATTTCAAACCTGCATCAAATGCCACACCTGGATTATAGCAACATCCACTTAACTGGTCCCCTGACCTTCCCACTTCCTTCTAGCAGGCCCATATCCTGCAAACAGGGAACAGGAGACTTCTGTACTTCAAAGCAGGGGGCAGGATCAGCTTGAGAGAAGCTGGGATCAAAGTAGCTGCACTTCAAAGGTCTTAAGCTTCATCAGCTTCAATTGCATCCATGGAACCAGACAGCAACCTTTCCCATGGCTTCTGTTATGCTGCATTGCCCACAGAGCTAGATTGCAAAGGCACTATCTTCCTATCAAGCTGATTTGATTAGATTCCTTAGATGTTGGAATAGACACAAAAGATACAAGCAGAAAAGTGTATTTTAAGAGGATATCGGAATATTCACTGGATCATCCAGAAACTGTCTGCTAACAGTGGAGTGATGGGACACTACTGCTACTACTGCTATATTTGTTTACTGCCAGCTCTCCCACTTAAATAAGTGTTTGTTTTTGGAAAAGCAAGTTAACTTTTTTTTTTTTACTTATTTCCTTTTTAACATAGCATAATTGTAAATTCTAAAGTGACCTCACTCTATTTCATTGAGCCATAAAGACGAACTTACTTCGCCTTGCATGCACTGGTCTCTCATAAGGGCACCGGTTCTAATTCCGACAGCCCCACTTCCCATCCAGCTCCCTGCTTGTGGCCTGGGAAAGCAGTCGAAGACGGCCCAAAGCCTTGGGACCCTGCACCCACGTGGGAGACCAGGAGGAAATTCCTAGTTTCTCGCTACAGAATAGCTTACTGTTGCAGCCACTTGGGAAATGAATCAGGAGATGGAACATCTTTCTCTCTGTTCCTCCTCTCTGTAGTATGACTTTCCAATATAAATAAATAAAACTAAAAAATAATGACTGGCTTAAGCTGATACAGCACATTCAGTAATTATTTAGGAAGCATTTGAAAGCCCCTCATCATCCTTGTTCCAGGTTTAATTCTTATTTTGTTTTTCTCTATTTCAACATACTAACAAATTATACTCAACAGTGAGAGATGACCAGGCCATCAAACGCAATATGTTTCTAATTTGTGCTTTGCTGAAACAGTAAGGTATCAATCTATCAGCTGGAAAACTAGTTTAATTAATTGGCTTCCCTGAGCAATGCCTGTTGTCGCAGATGAACATGTCTTTGGATACCGATATTCATGGCTTAGTAACCAGCGCTTTATTCAGGAACAGTGAAGATCATAGCTCCTTGTTGTAATGAAGGGATAGGCGTGCTTTATTCAGGCCCCTGGGACTCCCAGGAGCCCTCCAACATAATCCTTTGAACCTCCCCACATGCCTGCAGACTGTTAACAAATCTCTAATTTCCTCAGAATTGTCCAGGGGATAAATCTGTGGTGCAATAGTCTCAGAGCTTGTTGTAAAGACTATACATTGGGTTCTCACTATGCTGTGTCCAAAGGCTATGAGCTGCCTTCCCAGCCTGATACGGAAAATGCTTTCCATGATAAATGAGTGAGCATGACAAGACAGCCACGCGGAGGGAAGGGAAAGAAAAGAAAGAGAGCTACCGAAGTGGAAACTCCCAGGAGAAGTGGTGAAAATGACTGCCAAATTGAAGTGAAAGGCAGTAGGGAATAGTAAATTGACTGTGAAAGGAGAACGACGAGCTGGATTCCAGTAGAGAAAACACAAACACATCAGCAACGTGTTCAGTAGAGCCACTCATCTCCTATTAGTCAAAAAATGTCACAAGTTAGGATGAAGTTTGGTTTCCTAGAATAAAGTGCTTCCTTCTTTAAGACTATCATGTGCTCAAGTTGAGGAGCAAGGTGAATCAGTTAAGATATTTCATAGAAACAGATAACAATAAGTATAGCACTATGGCATATTATTTGTATTATGTAATCAGTTCTTGTGATCGTGGGGGCTGCGGAGTGCAAGTACAGAATGTATAGGACAAGTCTGAAGGCTGAAAACTCATGCAATAGATAGTGTTTCAGGTCTTGAGTCTGAGAAATATAGGGCAGTGCTGCAGACTGGGAAGTCAGGATTTATACTAGTCTTCAGTTAGATAGGATTCCTTCTGGAAACTTCAGTTTTTGTTCTTAACACCTTCAATTAATTTGTGGACTTTCAATCATACAATCAGAGATAATCTCATTTACTGAAAATTAACTTGTAAATACCTCAGAAGTCCCTCATTGCAACATCTGCAAAAGTATTGGATTTAACAAATTGACACAACGACTTAGCAAGTGGATAAATAAATTTAAGACTCACTCAAGTAAAAATATCAAGAAGTTATAAAAACATACAAATATGGACTATCTCAGCTTATGGTGATGGACTGGTAGGTTTAGAAAGGAGGTGAACACAGTAACAGTAACCACAATAAACCCTGGGATATATTAGAAAAATGAATCTTAATGAAACATCTTTAAGAGTGCAATACCTGGGCCCAGTGCGATAGCATAATGGTTAAAGTCCTCGCTTTGCTCGTGCCGGGATCCCATATGGTCGCTGGTACTAATCCCGGCAGCTCCACTTCCCATCCAGCTCCCTGCCTGTGGCCTGGGAAAGCAGTTGAAGACGGCCCAAAGCCTTGGAACCCTGCACCTGTGTGGGAGACCCGGAAGAGCTCCTGGCTTCAGACTGGCTCAGCTCCAGCCGTTGTGGTTACTTGGAGAGTGAACTATCGGATGGAAGATCTTCCTCTCTCTCTCTCCTCCTCTGTGTATTCGCCTTTCCAATACAAATAAATAAATCTTAAAAAAAAAAATAGTGCAATACCTGGGGCCCAGAAAAGTAGCCTAGCAGCTAGTGTCCTCACTTTGCATGCCCCTTGAGGAGTGAATCAGCGGATGGAAGATCTTCCTTTTTGTCTCTCCTCCTCTCTGCATATCTGACATTCCAATAAAAATAAAAATAAGTCTTAAAAAAATGAGTGCAATATCTGGTGGGCCATTGTGATTGCTCTGTGGCTAAACACTTGCCTTGCATGTGCAGGGATCCCAAATAGCAGCCAGTTCATGTATCAGCTGCTCCACTTCCCATCCAGTTCCCTGCTGTGGCCTGGCAAAGCAGTAGAGGACGACCCAAAGCCTTGGGATCCTGCACCTGTGTGAGAGACTTGGAGGAGGCTCCTGGCTTCGGATCAGCTCAGCACTGGCCGTTGCAGCCACTTGGGGAGTGAACAAGTGGACAGAAGATCTTTCTGTCTGTCTCTGCTTTTCTCTGTAAATCTGTCTTTCCAGTAAAAATAAGTAATTCTTAAAAAAAATTCAAAAATGAAGTAATGCAATTTAGTGAGGTAGAAACAAAGTATGTTTTTTTTTTTTTTGAAAAGCAACAAATTGAGACTTGGAGTGTTTGAGCGTTTTTTCCAGTACTACAGAACTCATAAGTAAAACACAAGTTGGAATTCACATCTGTCTGATTACAGAACTTTCATTTTACTCATTGTGATGATTTCTGTGGCAATAAATTGAACAGTTTCTGGGTTATTATTGTGCACTTACTGCATTTTATACACTGTTCTCAGACATTTACATATATTGAAATCCATATATATTACCAATAATCTCATGATAAAGGCAATATTAATTTCCTTAGTTTGCAAAGGAGGAATTAGGCTCATGTATTGCATTTAGAGTAGGTAGCAGGAAGCTGCTTCCTCTGTTACCCAAGTGCACACATGTGCCACTGTTGCAGAGCACTTTTATGATGAACGTTCACGTGGTGGAAAACCTTACAACGGACTACCATGTGTAGTGCCGATGACAAGAGCAGAAGAATGTACATCTACAGTCCGTGGTGCCAGGCTTTGTTCCTCAATCAAATAATCCATCCTTAGGCCTTGCTTTCACAACCCTTAAAGCACAGACAGTGACCACATATTATTTGGACTTCCAAGCACTTGGTCCCTAAGGATCTAATGCTTAAGATAAAGGCCCTAACATAAGTTCTGTAAATAAACAAGCTGAATGGGGATGAGCAGAGTTTTGTCTCTGGGGATCTCACTAAAAAACATGTGCTGAGAAAGTCTTTGGAGGCTTGAATTCTGCTGTATCAGGTAGGAATATGTCTGACTGTGTCTTGTGGGAACCATGCTATAGTGATTTAAATTTATAGTGATTTTTTTAATGTAACAAGGAGCCTGGAGATCAACAGTCTTGAGCTGGTAGTTTCTCCACAAATGATCCTTCAGGCTTTTATCGGGGCTTTCTGCCAAACTGTAGCATGTGACATTCTTCTTTCTGGCGTTGAATGGTTGCATCATCTCTAGGTATCATTTACATGCCCAGTAATAAGATGACAGTATGCCAGCTGAATCTGACCCTTTTGCGAGGATAATGCTAGCTTCATTGACCATCTCGCCTAGGATACCTCCATGTGATTCTATCACACTGAATAGAATCTAAACAGACTTAAGTACAACTTCTATTCTGAGGAAGTTTGGAAAGTTGAACTTTTATCTGGCCACATTTCTACCCACAGCTGCAGCATGGAGGAAGTGGTTTTGTTGTTCTTGTTGTTTTGTTTTGTTTTTTACTAAGGTAGTCAAAGAGAACCTATATCAAGTAGTTTAGGAGCAATGTGTGTTATATTCAATTTCATTGAGCATGCTGGGTAAATGAAAAAAGCGAAGTTGACTTTGTGAACCCAGGCAGAATGCTGGTTATCTTATATGTAGTGATTATATGCTATAGAACTCATGATTATCTCATTATACAGATAGAGAAACTGAGGCTCAGAGAGATAAGAAAAGTTATTCAGGGTCATATTGCTCATCGATCACAAGACTCCCAAATTCTACATAATAACCAAGCTTTTATTTGCTTGAAAATACAGTCCATACTCCATCCATCTGAGTTCAAGTCACACAGAGAGGACGCTTGGAGGACATGCTGCCATCTTCTCCCAGCTCAGGGTAGCCTTTGCAAAGCAGAGTTTGCTCCTTCAGAAGATGAGTTTGCAAGACCAGACAAGCACATGAAGTCTCAAACAGTGATCACAAAACCAGCTTCTGTGAAATGAAGAACAGGTCTGAAGCAGCCTAGGGATTCTCATCACTAGTTCTGCTGGCCCTATTTAACCATTTTCTTCTAACTATGTTCAGCCCATCAGGCAGTTTGGTGCACAGGACAACCACCCAATGCTAACTTGACCAAAGTAGCTCTGTGTAACATTTACCATCATGCAATAGCACTGTGCATGAAGGCTGTCCTGAATGGGAACCTTCATGCTCATCTGTTCTCTTATAACCATACTTGTTTTTGTGATCAAAAATATGCAAATAAGCAGATGTTTGTTTTCCTTTAGACCTTACAGACAGCAGTTGTGGCTAAATTATCCTATTCCTCACTGTCATTGTGCTTTTTGCTCCATTTTTTTGATGGAGATCTTAGTTTTCTCTAGTCATTAGCCTTAGCTATTTTCAGAAACATTATTTGTGCTTTGCACTATAGTTTATTACCAATTATCCTCTCCATGATTTCTCTCTCCCATACAGATCAGTAGAGTAACTCTCTGAAGTTCACTGAGCATGTTAGTGATAGAATAGGAACTAGAATGAATTCCTCATATGCTCAGTGATTTTTATCACTGTTAAGATATATCCCTTGCAGGATCCAAGGTCATTGGAACAACAACCAGGAGCCCTGAGCGGTCAGCAGAAACAGAAGAACAGTAAACTTCCTTCGAGACTAGGGAGAGGAGCTTTCTCTGGTCCTTGCCTGGTTCCGACTTTGAGTCCCCACCCTCTCTCGTAATGACCATCAGGATCATTCCAAAAGCCCCTCAAAAGAAACAAACAAGCAAACAAAAAATCTAGACTAGATAGACAGAGAATAACAAGGAAAGCTTAGAATCAGACAGGAAACAGTCAGTGTGGATGCACTTATATCTTACTGGGTGGGACACAAAGATTAGTTACTCCTCACTAGGGTATTGAAGATTTCTCTGCACACCCCTCCTAAAACTGTTCTGCACCTAAACTGTCAACATATGTCTTGTTAGAGTTATAGACTACCCGAAAAACAGCCAGATTCAGCAAAATTATGCTTCAACACTATAAACTGCTAAATACTAAAATTAAAATAGACACGAAACAGCTGAATAGTAATCTATAGCCACTTTAAGGTGTATAGAACCCGGTTGTATATAAATTAATAATTGAAATGTCATTGTAGAAGTCACAGGATGTGGTTCAGAACTTGCATTCTTTTTTTTTTTAACATATTGGTTACTCAATACCATGTCAATTAATTCCATAACATTATAAATTGTTACTGATGTTATGTCGGGGCTTTTAATTGATCGGGATGATACTCTGCCGGCTCTACCTTCAGACCAGAGATGGTCTCCCCAAGAAACCGTTGAACTTATCTGGACAATAAGATGCTGGACTCTGTGCTTGGTAGATGCTTGCAATGAAAGAATCTCAACTGAACTTGAACTGTGGTTATGCAACAAGGTGGAGGAATCCACCATGGGGGAGGGCTTGGGGAGGGGTGGGGAGAATCCAAGTACCTATGAAACTGTGTCACATAATGCAATGTAATTAATGAATAAATAAATAAAACAAACAAACCAAAAAGATGCTGGACTTTATGCTTGGTAAATGCTTGCAATGAAAGAATCTCAACTGAATTTGAACTGTGGTTATGCAACAAGGTGGAGGGATCCACCATGCGGGGAGGGTTTGGGGAGGGGCGGGGGGAATTCCAGTGCGTATAAATCTGTTTCACATAATGCAATGCAATCAATAAAAAGAAAAAAATGAAAAAAAATTAAATAAAAAAGAGTTAACATGAAAAAACAGATATATCCCTTGAACAAAAATCTGAATAGCTCTGCTAAACAATGTATTGCTTATTCACAAACATCTATATAAGCATTCTCTCTCTCATTCCAACGCCTTAAAAAATTCTGCAATTCCCCTTTGAATCTTTTCTAAAGACACATTTATTTTTATAGAAAATAAGATATACAGAGAAAAGAAGATACAGGGAGAAAGACCTTCCACCTAGTGGCCACAGTCGCCAGAGCTGAAGTGATCTGAATCCAGGAGCCGGAAGCCTCTTTCGGGTCTCCCACGTGGGTACAGGGTCCCAAGGTTTTGTGCCATTCTTAACCTCTCTCCCAGGCCACAAGCAGGGAACTGGAAGGGAAATGGAGCAACTGGGACCTGAGCTGATTCCCAAATGGGATCCCAGCAGATGCGAGGCAAATATTTAGGCACTATGCTATCGGACTGGGCCCCTCCCCTTTGCATCTTGATGCTAACATATTTTTTAAAGGGACTAAGAAACTGTATATATTAAGAGAATTAATCTTGATGCTAACATATTTTTTAAAGGGACTAAGAAACTGTGTATATATTAAGAGAATTAGCATCATTTTCATTAAATTTAAACCTTACATGAGCAGCCATTTGGTGATCTGTTGATCAAGAAAGAATACTGCTTGATTGTGATGTTGTCTTATTGATTGCTTCTTAAGACACGCTATGATGTTAGAGCAATGAAAGGAGTGTCCCAGAGTAAGTCTTCTGCAAGAAAGTAACGAAGCAGGTAAAATAGTCCTGTGGGTTTAGCTAAGGAGCTGACCGGATGGGCAGTACGCTCCCTAGACACTGTCTCATAGTTCAAGCTTACTAACTTGTTTTCAGTGATATGGGAGGTCATGAAAGATTGTGCTTTCTTTAGCAGTGGAGCCAGAATACTAAGTTGTTCACATGAAGTTTCTATTTGGTATGAAGATGGCCGCAAGGTTGACAATTTTCAGCATAACCATATTTTTCCAAAGTATTCTCATGTATATTTAATATATGGTGAATATTTTTCAGTGCCAAAACTCACTTATGCTATTATTACACTCTAATTTACCTCTTGGGATGGTAATTTTGGCAATTTATGACTGAATTGCAAATGAAAATAAAATACTTCTTTGTGACGACAGGTGGAATTCTGTCAACTTCAAGTCCACACGAAAAACAGCACTGCACCACAACCATAAACTTTTAGAGAAGAACATTTTCCAACAATATGATTTATGTTCATAAAATTCTAGAATTCTGTCTTTTTCAACAAAACATAACAATAATTTGAGCTTGGCAGGCCTGGAAAGCACATTATTCTGTAAACATGGCAATGGCCACTTGCATGCCACTGTAAATAAAGCAGTTACTGCACTGCCTGACATGTGGGGTGCCAGAGGGCAAGTTACCTTAAAATTAACTCCTGTCTAACATGATTAGCAGTCAGCAGCTGCAGGTGACTCAGCGCCTCTGACACTCCAGGAAGACCTAATTGCTTCATTTCTAGAATAATATCTGAAGACGTTGAGCATGAAGTTATTTTTTTGACTATTCTTAGCATTTCTGAATAGCTCAGTTCTCTTAAAGGAAACTAAGTTAACAAAAGCAATATCATCATAATGAATTGGTTATATAGGTGTAGGTATACCCTGACACATTTTGTGAAAAAAAGCAATTGAAAATTGTCTACACAGTGTGATCTCAACTAGCAATGCCACACATCCATAGTCAAAGCGCCAAGGGTAATAAATGAAAATGTTAGCCATGGCTTATCTTTAGGCAGTGAAACTGTCAGAAATTGTCATTTTCTTGTTTGCATTTGTCTGGATTTTTTATTTTCTTTTGAGTTTTTGAAGCTACAACCATAAGCAGAAAAAAATGAATCACACTTTAAAAAAATGGCCCATTGGAAGCAGTACTCCATGTTGCATTTTATTTCCAGTTGCTGAGTACTGGCATTCTCTGCTCTGTAGCTTAATTTCACGTTAGTTTTCCTGCACTGTAGAGGTCACAATGCAGTCCTCTGAGAAAAATCATTTTTTCATTTGATGGTTCTGATTCCATCTCATTTAATAGAGAAATCTGAGATGTGATTAAGTATTTTCTCTTGGATTACTGCTGAACTGCAGATAGTTCCACAATGGGAAATACATTTTAAAAGAATGAGATTTGGTGTCAGAGTTGCTGGTTAGACCAAGGAAAGGAGTAGAAATTACTTGCTCAGGGAAGCTCTTGAGAGTAAGGAGCTGCTGCGATGGGAACATCCATCATCCTGACCGTTACCTTTTGTACGTATATTTAAATGGGTCCTTGTGAAGTGCGGTCCATGGACTCACCTGGGCTCTATCCCTTGCATCCTAAATTACAGTGTATGGAAGACACTTTAGGTGATGTGCAATTATACACAGGGATCGCTGGTCAGTCTAGTGCATATGATTTTTTTCAGCTTCTATAACATAAAACTTAAGATGCGCTAGCTGTTATTGTTACAGCAACTGTGATGAGGTGTCCCTTCAAGGTCTGATGTTTACAGCTAGGAATATGTGATGGCTCATTCTGGGGTCTTCAGTTACTAGTACCCATTTTTTTCTGTAGTTGTTGAAAATGATTCATTGGACCAAGGAATAGAGAAGATAAAAATGTGCCCTCATTATCTTAAGAGAGAAGATAAAGAAAAAAATAATTTTTAACACCTTTGTTGACTGACACTTTTGTATAACACTGTGGTCTTAAAGCAACCTAATTTTCTCTTACTCATGCAAAAAAGCAAAGTCAAAACATTGATTATTTGGCACTTTGCTAGTTACACAAATTACAATAGTGATGCTTATCTCTCATTTTCTCATTGATTTTTTTAAATCACAACAAGTAAAGTTGCTTACAACAACACAAATTTATGACTGTAATATTCTGAAAATTTGAAGTCTGAATATAAGTCTCACTATGCTAAAAATCAAGCTGTCAGAAGGAACTCTTTCTGGAGACTCCATGAGAAAAATCATCTTTTGCTTTTTTATAGGTAGCCTGCATTTCTGGGCTCACGGCGTATTTCCTTCCTTCATTTTGAAAGCTAGCACATCTCTCTGACCCCTTTCATCATCATGGCTCCCTTTGACCACACTGGAAATAATTCTTCAGTTTTGGGGCCTTTGTGATTAGATTTGGTCCATTTGGTATGTCCAGTGGCTCCACAGGCTAATCCTCCACTTGCCAGATTGGCAATGGTTTGTTTCCCAGCTGCCCCACTGCTGATCCAGCACCCTTGCTTATGGCATTGGAAGGTAGTAGAGGATGGCTCAAGTTTTTTGGGCCCTGAACCAACATGGGAGACCCCAAGGAAACGTCTGGCTCCTGACTTAGGATCAACTCAGATCTCACCATTGAGACCATTAGGGCAGTGAACCAAGATGGACTTTCTTTCTGTCTCTCCTATAAATCTTCCTTCAAATAATAATAAATAAATCTTTAAAAAGAAAAAAAAAAGATTTGACCTATCTGGGTAAAATGGGAATCGGATAATTTGTTTCTCTTAAACTAAGGACTTTAGTTTAGATTAAATATTTAAAGTCTGTTTTGCAGTGGAAGTTAACCATACCAATTCAGAGTCCTGGAAGTTCAGTACTCAAAGGAGTTCAGTTGTGGCAGAGAAAAAAATGTAACAATCACAGAGCAATGTGATACATACCAGAGGAGAGACATGTACAAACTCTGAAGGCAAGCAAAAAGAAATCACACTTTGCTTTTGGAGAGGAGATAGTCTGGGTAGGTTTCTCAAAAAAGCTTTGCTTTTACAGAGAAGATGTATTTCATGTAATAAAACACCTAATTTTTGAGCCCAGCGTTGCAGCAGATGTTTAACCTCATGGCTGAGACCCCAGTATCCCAAGTCAAAGGTCCTGAGTGTGAACCTCAGCCCTGGCTCGTGACTCCAGCCTCCTAAGGCACACTTCGGGAGGGGGTGGTGACAGCTCAGATGACGGAGTTTCTTCCACCCTTGTGAGAATCCTGCATTGACTTCTTGGCTCCCTGCTTCTGTCCTGATGCAACACCATTTATTGTAGAATGTGGGGTGTCAACCAGTAGGTGAACACTCTCTTGCTCTCTCCCTGGCTTTCACATCAATCAATATAAATAAATAAATAAATAACCATGATTTTTAACATTTTCCAGTTCCATCAAACACGTCCTATGTGATCTCATGTAAGTTTCTTCAGTATCCAGAGCCTTGTATTCCAAGCCATATCTATAGGGAGACTACACTTTTCTCAATAGTTTGTTGTACTTTGCTAAATGCAATGAAAATAGTGCGTGTGCTTTTTATGTTGTGGCACCTGGAAAATGAGAAACTGGATTCATTTACACTGCTTCCAATGTGCTATGGTTGCCAGATACTACAAATAAAAATGTAGAACATCCAGTTCATTTTCAATTTAACGTAAACTTGAACAATATTTTGCTATAAGCAAGCTCTATGAAGTGTTTGAGACATACTTACATTAGGAAATTGCTGAGGTATGACATCATACTGTAACATGCTATACCAAACCTTGGTACACTTGCATTCCATGTTGGAATGGCAGTTGAATCCCAGCTACTCCACTTCTGATCCAATTTCCTGCTAATGCACCTGGGATGGCAAATAGTTGGCTCAAGTATTAGAGTCCCTGACACCCATGTGGATGACCCAAACGGAATTTTGAGTTTCTGGCTTTCGCCTATAATAGCAGCCCAGGAAATTCTAGGCTTTGGGAGAATGAACCAATGAACGACAAACTTCTCTCTCTCCTTCAATTATTCTGCCTTTCAAGTAAATAAAATTTAAAAATGAAGAAAATTATTGAACAAATTATTTATGTGAATTATTTAATACTTTAATTAAAATTAACATATTTATGGGTCAAGCTTTTTGTTTATTATTGAAATATTTAGTCAAGCCAATTAAGATAAGTTTAAGTGAACATCTCACATTTTATCTGGCAATAATTTTAAGGTAGTTTTATGGACAAGATTACATATATTTATTGCGGACAGAAAGAAAAATTCAAAATAAATCTCACATGTGAAACTTAAAAAACTGATTTTACAAAGCAGAGAACAAAACGGTAGTTACTGCAGGCTAGTGGAGGGGGAGGAGGCAAGATGTTTGTCAAAAGGTCTGATTGCAGTTAGCACAGCCGTTCAAGAAATCAGTCATACATCATGATGATTATGATTAGCAAACATTAAATGTGCTGCCGAGAAAAAACAATTTTTGTACTGCTGAGAACGTGGCTGCTATCTCTGCTTGACTATGAAAAAAAAAGCAAGTAGGAAAGCCTCTTTTATTTTAGGATTTATTTATGTGTATTGGTAAGGCAGATTTAGAGAGAGAGACAGAAAGAAAGTTTTCCCATCCACAGGTTCACTCCCCAAATGACCATAACAGCTGCAGCTTGTAGCCTAGCCAATCCGAAGCCAGGAGCCAGGAGCTTCTTCCAAGTCTCCTATGCGGGTGCAGGGTTCCTAATGGTTGCAGCCGTTACTGAAGGAGGGCAGAGCTTGCTCTGAACCTGTTACATCACTCTGAGCTCATATTGAAACCCAGAAAGGACAGCAGAAATCTGGTGCACCCCTGACGCAACAGAGCCTCTGTTGAACCAATGTCAGATAGGAGCCAATATCCAACACCAAGTAAGGACCCAGGCAACCCCTGATTCTGCTTCCATGTCAAGAGGAGTTTAAAACTCCCTGCATGCCCCTTTCCTTGCCTTTCTTTCTGTTGCTTAGTAGCTCCTTCTCCACGTCTGTCTTTCCACTGCAAGGGAGAAAGGCCCATGGACTGGGGTTTCTTTGAATAAAGGTTATCTATATTCTTTTATTTTTTTATTTTTAAGATTTATTTATTTTTATTGGAAACTCAAATATACAGAGAGGAGGAGAGACACAGATGAAGATCTTTCGTCCAATGATTGACTCCCCAAGTGGTCGCAAAGGCCACAGCTGCTCCTATCTGAAGCCAGGAACCAGAAACGTCTTCCAAGTCTCCCACACGGGTTCAGGGTCCCATGGTTTTGGGCCATCCTCGACTGCTTTCCCAGGCCACAAGCATGGAGATGAATGGGAAGTGGGGCTGTCAGGATTAGAACCGATGCCCATATGGGATCCTGGAATGTTCAAGGAGAGGACTTTAGCAGCGAGGCTACCCTGCAGGGCTCCCTATTTTGTTTTCTATACTCAGCTGATATGTTCCTTCTGGGGTGGCTGGGGAATCTAGCAGTCCCAAGGCTTTGGGCCAAGAAAGGCAAGTGGAGCCCACAGGACAAGAACCATTGCCTACATGGGATGCAGGGATTTGTAAGAGAATTAGCCTATTGAGCCATTACACTGGGCCAGGAAAGCCTCTTTGTTATGCAGAAGAAGAACCTGTTAAAAAGAAGAAAGAGCACTGGTGTTAGTCAAAAGTTCAAGAATGTATCCGCAGTACCAGGGAATGCCAACAGAGAAGAGTATTCCACTGGCCTGAGCAGGAGTTGTGAAGAATAGATCCTGGACTGTGGAGTCAGATGTGCCTGGGTTTAATCTACAGTTTATTTCTATAGAAACTGCGTGACCTTGAGTAAACTGCTTAATCTGTGCGCCTTAATTTCCCCATCTATAAAATTGAGATAATAGTGGAAACCACTTCACAGAGCTATTTTAAGGATTAAATGAGGTCGTTCAGGAAAAAAGCCTTAGCACAGTGTCTGTTATTACAAAATGTTCAAGTATCAGTATAACCAGAAACATTGGGGATCTTTATACACTTGTAATGGAAGCTGGATTGTAATTAACTGTCACTTTATAAACAATGTCTTTAGTATCGCTTCAAAATAAGAAGACATTTGTTCTTGCATTGCTTGAAGACCGTTCGGGCTAGGCATTTGGACTGGTTCTGAGTGTTTGAGCAGAGAAGCATAATCCTTCCAGTTCACAGAACTCAGTTTCTATGGGGCTTCAGAGATGAACGGGCCTGCTAAGCATCAGCATTGGGAGGGTTTGCCCCTTGCTTCCCCTGCCTTTTCCTGCGTTCCAGGGGCTGGGGGAGAGGCGCGCTCATTACACATAGTCCCACACCACAACCTTTACAAATGGAGAAGTCTATGTGTCAGTGCTGCATGGTGGCTAAGGCCAGGCTGCCTGCCCTCCCGTGGCTTGCTGGCCTGGCAACGGAGGCACAGGAGGCTACGGAGAGCAAGCAGAATGAACTGGAAATTCAGTAGCAGCCTGCTTAACACGCTAACCTGCTGCTCTTTCAATTGATTTATAAGTATTTCATTTCCTGTATTAAATCCCTTTCCGAAGTTATTTGCAGTGGCGTCTGTTTTTGCGATAAACCGTGACATACATAAAGAGGCGATTTTAATACCGGTTACAAACACTTCAGGGGACACATAATATAGACACCTAATATGTTATTTAGGGAAGTTTTGTTAGAAACAAAATAAACAGAACACTAAATCTAGTATGCATGAATCTATAGGTAAAGGACAAAAGGATGCAAGATGAGGTGAGGGAGTTACAGTGTTATCCTGCAGAGATCCTCACAAAGCCGTCAGTCACTCTATGGGGGCAGGGCAGGTGCGGGTGGGAGCGCCATCAGGAGGAGTAAACTGCTAGGCTTCACTCAGGACACTGATTAGTTCAGCTGTCTAGAATCATGTCGCCCTGCACTGAGAAACCGAGGAAAGCTCAACATTTTTCTTTGTTTTTCTATCAGGATTTCTGTTGTGTAAAGTTATACCTTGAAATTTTTCTTTGTTTTTAGGTTTCATTTTTCATGATATAGTTCCACAGCATCAGGGATTTTCCATTCCTCCCTTCCCTATTTCCCTCCTCCCACTGATTTCCCCTATCTTAATGCAACAGTATAGTTCCTTCAGCAACAGTCACAAGTCAATCATTCTGCCATCTAAGGTGTCATGACATTGTAGGTATACACAATTGAAGAAAGGCTAGCATCCTATTGTCAAGTATATTTGCTTCATTGGGAATTCTTTTATTGAGGAGTAGAGATGCATACTGCAATACATCTTCACTTCTTGGTATGCTAGTCTCCATTATATAGTTCCTCTTGATGAATGCATATATGTACATGTTTATCTGTAGATTGATTTTGTATTTTGCATGAAGGTTGTCTTACTTTCTAGAGATACCATTTGCTAACAAATTTGAAAACAAATGACTCTAGTTTGTGCTATATTGAAACTAATAGCATTGTAAACGTGTGTGCAAAATGTACAGAGACACAGATCTCTTTATCTGATGTTGTGAACTGAACCACATCTAAGGAATGATCAGCTTTTAGGGGACAAGTGCCATGGCTCAACAGGCTTATCCTCCAACCTGTGGTGCCAGGATCTCATATGAGTATGACACAGGTGCTTCTTCATGTCTTGGCTACTGAACTTCTCGTCTAGTTTTCTGCTTATGGCCTGGGAAAGTAGCAGAGAATGGCCCAAGTCCATGTGGGACCTCGAATCCACATGGAAAACCTGGACAAACTCCTGGTTTCAGATCAGCTCAGCTCCAGCTGTGTGGCCATTTGGGGAGTGAACCAGAGTGTGGAAGACCTTCTCTAGCTTTCCTTCTCTCCATAATTTGCTTTTCAAGCAAAAAATAAATCAATTTTTTAAAGAAAAAGACAAGCTTTGGGGCTTTTCAACTCAATTTACTACTAAGTAATGTATCTTCATCTGATTAGACATAGTTTTGTGTTACAAGCAAATATAGTGATATGCATGTCAGTATAAAGTGTTTGGAAATTCAACAAGGACGTGTAGATCTGATAGGACAGCACCAAGGATTTGATACACCTTAGTCAGTAATATTGTAGTAATGATGATAGTATTAGAAAAGCCACATAATATTCTTCATTGTGTTGCAGAGGCTTTTGTTTTTCTCATATTGACACAGAGAAAGGAGGCAGACAAAGCTTCTAGCAGCTACTTGGGTTACCAGGACAGTGCAGAAGAGGAAAAGAGAAAGGATCAAGAATCTTTCCCTTCTGTTCTGGCCATTTTAATGACACCGTAAAACGTGCATCTTGCTTGTTGGAAGGATATGAAGGTATCCTATTAACTGAGAAAGGAACCCCTTTAAGTGAACTGTAAACGAACTGATTTAATGGACATACATATTAAAGAGTACACTTGATATGATTAGACAGCTGTCAAGGTTAAGAAAGACAACGGAAACAGTGACTGTACTGTGAGTAAATGTAAAAATCAATCAATATTGTTAAAGATTGATCAGCATACACAGCATGAATTATCCCAAGAAGAGGCTAAATCCAGTAGTCAGACAGAGCTACAAGGATGCCAGCGACTCTGAAGGGAAGGAAATAGATATGTATTAAAGGTAGTGCCACAGGAATTGCTGAGGAATGGTGGATCTTTGTGTACTGAATATTTATTAACATTGGTGTTGGCTGTAACCAGGCACAAGCTGAGTCAGATAATAACAGTCTATTAGTTGTTTGGAACTATATGAAAATATAACAGAGATTATCATTCTAGTTTCCTTTCATTGTCGAGTTGTCCCTGTAATAAGTTTTATAGTCTGCACAATCTTAATTCACCAAAAGAGGCCATAAAGAATTAGAATACTGCTTCACTATCTCAGTGATATTTCCAATCATGATTGCTACAGTTTGCAGGCTGTTGGAATATTTTAGATTTGCTGTTTTGTTTTCCCTGTGAAATTTTCTTCTTTTGAACTCTTCGCTCTTTGTTGGTTCAGTTTCTGTAGTGAGTAATCTTGAAGAAACTTTCTCTGTCTTTATTCATCAATCTGTTAGATTGCCCTAGATCCTTCTTTTGAGCTAAAATCAATAGATGTTCAACTGAAAAGTTTCTAGGAATACCTAGGGAACATTGCAATCACATCACCATAACCTACGGATAGAAAACCAGGAACTCACTCCTAAGGAGACTCACTTCCTTTCATCTCCTTAATAATTAATAGAGAGCTCTTGAGCACGGGAACACTGGGAAAGTACTGACGAAGCCATCAGAATTCCTTTTCCCCAGCTTCACCTTTTTTATGCTGACCACTTCAGAATATTGCTAAACTCCCAAATAATGTTTAAATTTATACTCAGGAAATCAGAATAAAGAATGCATATAAACTATAGTGGTAGCTTTCTCAAATTTTAGCTTGCTTATTCATTTCCACAAAAATAATCTTCATAGAGAAAACAAAAGGAAAAATTATTTAAGACAGGGTTGAAAGTCAAAGGGAAGAACTTTTACGATAAACCCTAGAACAATGTAGTGCCTTCCAATTTTAACTCAAACCTTGTTCTATGTATGTTTCAAACTGTTCAGAACAATATACTACTACAATTTTAATAAACTATGTTCATGTTGAGATTTACTCTGCATGAATGAAATGGCCTTCTTTAAATTTGCTTAGTATTTGTAGTTCTTGCCTTTATCTTTTTGAACGAGGATGTTTTCTATATTTTTACTTAGGAACTCTTAGTCTAGTAATTAAGCCAATCAATATCAAGACAAAAATGCGATAACAATGGGCATTTAATTGATCAAAATGAGGTACTAGCCTTTACATGCGGATTTCCCATATATTGTAGGGCTTAATATGGTATATGTGACACTCCTGACAAAATAATTATTTATAAGACCACTTTATATATTGAATTATTTTGATACTGTGCAAACGATGTCATTAATTTTTAATTATATTGTAAACTACAAGATGTCATTACTCTTATTCTGTATTTTTCACTTTGCCAATCAGCCTCAACCAACATGGTCACTTGTATTATTTGTTAAGCGAATATATAATTTCTTTTATACTAATTCCGTTAATTCTATTAACTACATAATTAGGACTGTGATTATCTTTTCTTTCTTTTTAATTTTTGCTATTTGATTCATCAAAAGCCAAAAATGTAGGAAACCATCCTAAAGTTTTTACTAAATGAATAAATCTTTGTTATGCTTTTCTTTAGTTCCTAAGTCTCTCTGTGCTATGATTTCTGGCTCTGGTAGGATCTATTGTTTGATGTCTGCGGCAAAAGCATTTTGTATTATTGCTCCATGATACAGTGTTTACAAGGAACAAGGAGAAGGAGATCTGAACAACAGTGCTGAAAGGAACTAAGCTTTTTTTCCAGGCACACTGAGAACACCAATGAGGCCCATGATGATGGAATGGACACACATGCCACCAAGCAGGACGAAGTTCTCCAGTACAGCTGCCACTCGCTACTACGTGCGGAAACTCGAGCACACCGCAGTGAGTCCCCTTTGTGGACTGTTGAAAGTCATTAAGAGCTCTTCTCACAAAGTAAAGGAGAACTAGCTGAGTAGTATGATCTCTTGTAACTTACTTAAAAGGTTCAGTAATATAAAGTTCTATGATATGCATGTGTTAATTTAAGTTTTATTTTGGTGCAATTAGTAACAAAAAAATCAGAAAATCATATCCCAGAGATTGGGTGGTCGTAATTTTAGTTAGAAAGTTCACTTTCTAGTAAACCATTTTACGTGTTTTTGTCATTGATCAGTACTAATGACTAATTGCACACTAGAGATTAACAAATAGCTTTCATGAAATGCACTCAGGAAATGTACATTGGGTATGTGTCTATGTGTATATGGCCCCTATGCACAGGCAGGAAATAATAATTGAATGAAGTCTATGCCTTTCCCAGAAGTAGTTCTGTCCGATTCTGGCTCCAGAACCTGGGGGATTTTTACCAACTTGTTCTACTTTTGGGTACTCAGTAAACCACATTTCATCACTTAGCTCTCCAACTCAAGATTCTAGTGACATTTTCACCTTGCAAATCCTTGTTTTGTATTACTATCCCATTTTGCTGGGGTCTTAGCTATCATAATCTGGGCAAATCCCTGCATTAGAACACCTCAGTTTTAAATCATTCGAATGGCTTCTCTTCCTAATTGGACTCTTTCTCTGGAATAAAACTGCATCTGTCTCCAGGGTTCATTTCAGGCAACATAGGACCACAACATAGAAAAATAAAGATTAGCAAAGACTCATTGAGCTCGTAAAACAGGTGACATCAATTGATTTGTGTTTGCTTGCTAATGAATGTTTAACCAATATTGGTAATTGGCAAAATCTGGTCCCAGACAAGCTTCTGTTATAAACTGGAAATGAGATTTTGGAGTGGTTACTCCTTCTCATTTATTTCTAAGTACTGCTGGCTCTTGTTATTTACCAAGAATCTAACAGTTGTGCATGAGCAAATTGGCATGAGTTGGTTTAAAAAAAAAAACAAATTACGAAAGTAAGGACACAATGGCAATAGAACAAGAGACTAACATGAGGATCCTTGAATTTCCTCGGAAATTCCTGGTGTCGCCGACCAACAGTGACACTACCTACAAGGCACACTCTTGAGGGTCTGGGAAAACAGGAACCGCAAGTGGAAAATCGGCTGCTTTTATACCCTCTCGACTGCTTTTCTCCCCGCCGGTCTTGTTACTTTTCTCCCCGTAGGTGTTAGCTTTTCTCCCTGCTTTAATACCCCTCTCTCCGCTGCTTTTCCCTCTCTTCTTCTCCCTGTAGGTCTTATTGCTTTCGTACCCCTCTCTGCTGCCCCATTCCTCTCCCCATTCCTCCTCCTTAGCTTTTACCGGCTGCTTTTATACCGCTCTCCACCAATCACTTCTCCCCGTGGGTCCAGTTGGCGCTACCTGATAGGCCAGTAACAATGACATAATCGCACCGGGGCATCAGCCTATCCCTGTGACTTCCTGTTTACCTGCTGGCAAGACCAACCCTGCCTCCTGGCCCTGGGTCGGACAGCTGCCAGACTGCCAGACTGCTACGGCCTTTCCTACTCCTGGCAGCAGCTTCAGCACCCCGCTCCCCACACCTGGAGTGATAAAAAGTTTGAAAATGGTATCAAATTACATTGTAGAGTGTAAAATGTTTTAGTCAGAAAACAAGAGATTATCGTGTCTGTAACCTGCTTCTAAGTCAACAGTGTGATATAGCTGCCACAAGATTAATAGGATTTTATTTTCCAAAATAAGCTAGACAGTAGTCACATTTGTTTCAGCATAACAAAAAGGTTCTGCACAGCAAAGGAAACTATGAACAAAGAAAAGAGACAATCACTGGAATATTCGCAAGCTACTACAAGGATTTAGTAGTCAGATTAGTTGAAGAACACAAAGAAGTCAATAGCAAAATGAATAAATGAATGAATAAATAAATAAATAAATAAATAAATCTACTTAACAATTAGGCAGTACATCTAAACAGACAACACTGAAAATATATTCAAAAGCATCATACTAATCATCAAGAAAATACAAATGAAAATCATGATTAGATATCATCTCACACCAGTTTGATCAGCTGTTGTCAAAGTATAATGAGTGTTGGTGAACATGTTGGTGAAGATGTGGAAAAAAGCAATCACTTTCACAGCGTTGGTGGGTCTATGACAGATTAGGACCATAGGGTATAGTATGTGCACTCTTTGACAAGATACAGACAGAATATGTGAACTAGCAATTCCACTACTGGGTATATATTCAAGGAAAAGGAACTTACACTCTCCCTTTCTCTCTGCCATTCTGACTTCTAAATAAAGAAATAAATAAACAAGACATTTAAAATGTTAATTTAAATCCTATGAAGATATTTATTAAATTCTGACTATGTGCCAAAATTGTACTATAAATAAAATAATTGGAATTAATTTTTGGAAAGAATATATTTAAAAGACAAAGAAATAGAAGGAAAAAGAGAGTGAGATGTTGGGGGGGGTGCGTGGAGAGAAAGACAATTCGTCTTGCATTTCACTCCCCATAGTGCCACAAGAGTCAGATCCGGGTCAGGCAGAAGCCAAGGGCCGAAACACAGGAATACCACCCTGGCCTTCCACGTTCCCAGGGACATTAACAGAAAGCCGGACTAGAAGCATAACTGCGGAAACTTCACCTGCAGGTCTGACATGGGTTGCCGTTTTTGCAAGTAGTGGTTTAAACTACTATGCCACAAAACCATCAACTTTAATAATTATTAATTTAAAAAAGAAAATACAGTATACTCTAAAAACAAAAAAAGTAGTAATGATGTGGTGCACACACTTTGTTTTCATTTTTTTATTACATTGCATTATGTGACACAGTTTCACACTTTGATTTATATCTCTGTGAACCAACTTGTTAATAATTATATACTTTTTTTACTGACCTATGACATTTTAAAATATACTGCATATAAATGAAATAGAGCTTCTCTCATGTAAAAAAGTAACCTCACATACTGTACAGGTAAATATTGATAAAAAAAATCTTGAATGGGAACAATACAGAGGAGAATCCTTGTAGCGGTATAAAATATTTAAAGAATTTTACATAGCAAATTTTAATCAGTGTTACTTTAACATCATATCCATCAATTCTGCCCAAAATTTATGATGACAGAGTCTCCCTGCACTTTACAAACCAGAAATTTACTTCTAATTCAGATTCTCAAAGTTTGAAAACTTTATCTTGGATTTGAATGATCTCATATGTCAATCTCTATCTTTTAAATTATTTTCAAAATAATTTAAAATGTGGATATATTTCAAAATAAGTAAATGTTTTATATGTTTCAGTGCAGAAAATTGGACCACCAAAATGCCATTGAGAATCAAAGGAAACATTGGGCTTTTTGTTTTATAGATATAAATATGTACACACACATTTATATACATTACACATGTGTGAATGATTTTGCTTGAAACAGCAGTTTAGAAAAGTAAAAATTTCATGGGTTAAAATAAAGTGGTTTCTTCTTACATGCCATGACTGAGTAGTACTCATTGGTGTCTTCTTGGTTAAAGTGTGAAGAACAAGAATTCAAAAAACTATTGGGCTGAAATAAAATGATTGCTAGCAGCACCATGAAGTAGTGGAGAAGCTTAAAAACAATTTACTAATTTAAGAAAAGCAAATTTGAAAGGAAACTTAAAGTTATATATTTTTAAGATTTTCTTTTTATAGAAAAGGCAGATTTAAAGAAAAAGAGAGACAAAGATCTTTCATTCATTGGAAGTGGTCACAATAGCTAGAGCTGAGTTGATCCAAATCCAAGAGCCATAAGCTTCTTCCATGTCTCGCACACAGGTGCAGGGTCACTAGGCTTTGGGCCGTCCTCGACTGCTTTCCCAAGCCACAAGCAGGGAGCTGGATGGGAAGTGGGGCAGCTGGGATTAGAACCGGTACCCATATGGGATCCCAGCTCATGCAGGGAGAGGATTAGCAGACTGAGCCGTTGTGCCAGGCCCCAATTATTTTCTATTGAAAATCATACTGTGTGATGTGCTATAGTTATAAGACCCTCCCCCACACCTCATCTTTTTGTTTGAAAGATCAGACATTTTGTTCTACAAACATATCTTGAGCCACAGGTGTGTACCATCCATTTGCAATGGGTTGGGGATACCATAAAACACCGCATGAAGCATTTCATCTGTTTCAGACAGGAGTAACAGGAAAGACCGAACAGATTGTGAGCTGAATATATTTTCTATAAGTGCCTACCATATGTTTTGAGTAAATAGATATATGAGAGCCAGGATTGTGGCGTAGTGGGTAAGGCCTCTGACAGAGCTGCTAACATTCCGTGTATGTGCCAGTTTGTGTTCCAGCCTCTATTTTCTGATCCATCTGCTTACTAATGATCTGGGAAAAGCAGGAAGAGGATGATCAAAATGTTTAGGCACCTATCACTAGCTTGAGAGACCAGTATGAAGCTCTTGGCTCCTAGTTTTAGCCTGGCTCAGTGCTGGCCATAGGGAACGTCTAGGGAGTGAACCAGTTGATGGAAGATTCTCTCTCTTTCCTTTTCATTCTCTGTAAATCTGACTTTCAAAAGAAATTTCTTTAAAGATAGGTATATGAGTTGCTGGATTTCTGGGAAGCTATAAAATGCTTCACTGATGAATATATCTTGACAAACAAGGATTTTTTCTTAGTGGAAAATGGAGTGGCTATTGCAGGAAAGCGAAAAGCAAGTTGAAATTAGAGTTTCAAAACAGTACCGTGTGATGAGGAAACAGAATGTCCTTGGTGAAAGAAGAGGAAAATGATTGAATTCAAAAGACAGAAAGCTTGCTTGAAGATTGGAGGCAAGACGTGAATAAATTTACAATTGAGGCTATAGTTCTTCAACTTTATATTTCAGACCACCATGTTTCATGCAAGGTTTAATAACTGGGGGATAATGTAATCAAATTAGTGTTTTACAATGCATTCTCTGTTAAAAGCCTTGAATCAGATATCCAAAGGAAATATACTCATCACATTTATTTTAACTAAAGCTGATTTTCTATTTTTTTTGATTATTCCAAATAAGAAGCTTAACATCACTGAAATGGGCATACCTTTGTAATCAGTAGAAGGTCTTAATAGCAAAGCTAAGATATCCCAGAAAAATTATTATACTTCAGTGTTGTAGCAAATCAATTTCTGCCACAATTTCCATCTTTCCAGCTGGCTCTGTGGATTTTAATTTTATTTATGTAAGAGAGAAAAAAAGCAGACAGCAAACAGAGAAAATGAGGCAAAGTTGGGGGTGGGGAGAGAGAAAAAGCACTAGTTTGCATCTGTTTCCTGGCTCAACCTCCACAGCCCCACATTATCCAGAGCTGGACAGGGGCTGCAGCCAGATGCTGGGATCCCAACCTATGTCTCCCAAATGAGTGCTAAGAATTCAGCTACATGAGCCATCACTACTCTTATACACAGTATGCATTACCAGCTAGCTTGAGTTCAGAGCCAGGCCTGAGGTCCCAATAAAGGGACTCAAACTGGTGTTTCAGTCACTGAACCAAACAGGGGCTCCAGGATCTATGGACTGTAGACTTGTGAGGCATCATAATCACAGGAACCATTGTTTTAAAATAAATTATTTCTATGTAGGCATCTCTGCAGTATAAAACTGACATGTTTTGATTGGCTAATGTTTTTTAAAGATTTATTTATTTTTTATTGCAAAATCAGATATACTGAGGGGAGGAGAGCCAGAGAGGAAGATCTTTCGCCCAATAATTCACTCCCCAAGTGACCACAATGGCCGGTGCTGAGCCGATCTGAAGCCAGGAGCCAGGAGCTTCTTCCAGATCTCCTACGTGGGTGGAGGGTCCCAAGATCTTGGGCTGTTCCTTACTGCTTTCCCAGGCCACAAGCAGGGAGCTGGATGGGATATGGGGCTGCTGAGATTAGAACCTGCATCCATATGGGATCCATGTGCATGAAAGGTGAGAACTTTAGCCGCTAGGCCACTATGCCAGGTCCTGACTAATTTTTTTATTCATATTATTCAACCTTGGAACTTTTCTATTAAATTATTTTATAATACAATCAAACCCAAAACTGATCATTGGATATGTACCTTCTTTTGCATTATTTTTGGGGGTATTGGGACTGCCAGACCTTTGTGTTAGAGCTAACAAATTCTCAGATTCAGATTCAGAGCTATTACTTGGAGTTCTGTAAGAGAGCCTTTACTAATTAGCAAGTTTGCTCAAATGCACCTGCCTTGTAGGAGGAACATCGTTTATCATTCTCACATTATTCATGCATTCTTCTAGTAAGGACTATCAATCTGCATGGTCTAGGATGAGAAATAATAACAAATAATTCAAAATTTTAGTGATTTAGTGTAAAAGCTAAAACATCTCTATCTATCTATCTAATATTTCTTTTGCTATTTGTATACTTCAGGTTGGTTAGAATTCTGTTCATTATAGTCATTCCAGGTGCCAGTTTACTGGAGTAGCCAATACCATGAAAGTTAACACACACATTGCCAGAAGGAAAGAGATCTAAAGAGTTTGACCCCAAACTTAAAATTCTGCGGACATAGTTTCATGTCTCCACCCAACGTTACATTAGGAACATGTAGTGCAATCTCGTGATGCTCATGGGAGATGGAGAAATGGCAAGAAGGAATGAAATTAATCACAGCTGGGGAAGTAATCTTCTTCTCCCTAGTCTTCTCACACAGAGATCATCAGAGGTCCAGAAGTAAAAGTATTTCTGTGGTGTGGTGTCACTGATGATCAACTGGTCAAGTGCAATTGAGAAGTGAAGAACTGATTTCCCATAAGAGTAAGTTTTCTTCCTTCAATTATTGTGTACAATATGCAATAGTGAATCCACCAGTTTTCCAGAATATATAAACTTATCTTGAGGACTGTTCCTGGTTTTAGACAATACGTCTTGTTACTTACAAGTAAAACAGTGTCTGTGTTTACAGACCTGGATTATCAGAACCAGATGATTAGTTTATGCTTTTCACTGTTGTTTTATTGTTTCACTGTTGTTTTGTCTTTCTTTTATCAAATATCATGGTTTAGCTGTTAAAAAGATGATTCTTTTGTATTTCATATTTAGTATATTCATGATATTGTGCAATTATGCCCTCTGTCTAGATCAAAGAATTTCTATCACTCTAAAAGAAAACATCATATCCAGTAAACAGTCCCCAGTCTCTGCTTTCCTGAGACCACTGGCAACTGCCAATTTCCTTTCTGTTCTTGTGGATTTACCTATTCTGAGTAAATAATAAAATGTTCTTACATTGTTGAGGTATTAGGCCCACTGTGATCCTTTGGATAACATGGCACAATAGAATGTTGATTTCCCAAGATGGAATATATATGGTTCCAGTGATTTTTGGTATTAAAGCCCTCTGGATAATTAATTTAGACATTTGCGTTATTGATTCCCTTGACTACTAGAGTATACCTATCTACCTAGGATGTCACTTGACTTTGGAAACCATGCAGAGATTTAATGTGGCTTTAGCAGAACTTCTGCCCTTATACTCTGCTTTCTCATCCATTCCCTTTTTACCCAGTGGAAATATTGTTGCACTTGCTCAGCAGTTGCAGACAAAATAAGCTCCAGGTAGGGAAAGCTCACAGACTTGCTCTAAATTTGCAGGCTACTGAGGATCAAAAATAATGCAGATTTTCTGTTTCAGGATTTCTAAAAATTTAGTATTCATATGAATATCCTGGGAGTCTGGGTATATTGCTGGGTCAGTGTCAGTGAAGGAGGGATGGGAACTAATAGTCTACATTGTCCTTACGTTTTCAGTTGCTTCTAGTGCTGCTGGCCCATGAATCATATTTGGGGCTGCATTCATAGCTTGTATTTTGCAACAATTCTGTGAATTCAATATGTGGTCCACACTTTTTAGCAAGCCCTTCAGTTATCAACAAGTTTCCGTTTGAGCACAGGCTTAGAGTGCATGCAAACTTTGAGCAGTTACCCTGGACTAAAGGATATAGTAAACTCTTTGCATACAAGTTCTTATGAAAGAAATAGCATTATGTGCTGCCTTTTACAGATAAGAAAAGTAAGATTAAGGAAGGTGAAATAGTTTGTCTAGATATGAAATGTTAACAGTTGCCCAGGACTTGAAACATGTTCTGTGTGAGTCCAGTGTCTGGCAACTTTCTTTTGTTCCACATTGTCTACAGAGAGAAGTTCCCTTTTTCTTTCTCCATGTGAAAAATCACATTTGGAGCACACCCCTTCAAGAACCCTCCTTTGGCCCTGTGTGATAGCCTAGAGGCTAAAGTCCTCACCTTGCACGTGCCAGGATCCCATATGGGTGCTGGTTCATGTTTTGGCAGCCCTGCTTCCCATCCAGCTCCCTGCTTGTGTCCTGGGAAAGCAGTCGTGGTCGGCCCAAAGCCTTGGGACCCTGCAACTGCTTGGGAGACCGAGGAGGCTTCAAGCTCCTGCCTTCAGAGCGGCACAGCTCCAGCAGCTGTAGCCAATTAGGGAGTGAATCATCAGATGGAAGTTCTTCCTCTCTGTTTCTCCTCCTCTCTATATATCTGATTTTCTAATAAAAATAAAACAAATCTTGTTTTGACATTTTGGTTGTTTTGTAGCTCTTTGTATATTCTGGAGATCAGCCCTCTATCACCTCTGTCGTGTGCGAAGATCTTCTCCCATTCTGTGGGTTGCCTTTTTACTTTGTTGATTGTTTCTCTAGCTGTACAGAAGCTTCTTAGTTTGATGAGGTCCCAATTGTTTATTTTGGTCTTGAGTTCTACTGCATCTGGAGTTTTTTTTTAGGAAGTGAGGGCCTACCCCTAAGTGTTCCAGTGTGTTTCCAACATTTTCTTCCAAAAGTTTGAAGGTTTCTGGATGTAGGTTTAGATCTGTTATCCATTTAGATCTGATCTTAGTGTATGGTGAGAGATGTGGATCTATTTTTTTGTTTCTGCAGGCTATCAACCAGTTGTCCCAACAAGCCACTCAAGAAATGGGCACGGGAAATGGGCAAACACTTCACAAAGGAACAAACCCAAATGGCAAATAAGCATATGAAAAAATGCTCAAGTTCCCTGGCAATAAGGGAAATCCAAATTAAAACATCAATGAGGTACCACCTAACGCCAGTAAGACTGGCCCACATGAATAACAGCACCAACGACACTTGTTGGCGAGGTTGTGGGGAAAAGGGAACCCTACTCCACTGCTGGTGAGGCTGCAGGCTGGTACAGCCTCTATGGAAATCAGTATGGAGAATATTCAAACAACTCAAATTCAACATACCGTATGATCCAGCAATAGCACTCCTAGGAATATATCCAGAACACTTGTTCTATGAGAAACCAACATGCACTCCTATGTTCATAGCAGCACAATCAGTAATTGCAAAAACATGGAAACAACCAAAATGCCCATCAACAGAGGATTGGATAAGAAAGCTATGGTTCATCTACTCCATGGAATACTACTCAGCTATTAAAAAAAAAAAAAGCCGAAATGCAGTTCTTTGTGGCCAAATGGGCCAAACTGGAAACCATAATGCTAAGGGAAATGAGCCAATCCCAAAAGGTTAAATACCACATGTTTGCCTTGATTTAAGATGATATGATGTTATGTATAACATGTTATGTTTTGAATGTTATATGTTGTGTATAAACTAAAATTGAAGTATAGGTGAGGTGGTCACAGAAGGTGGCTGGGAACTCGCATTTACTTTTAACATATTGGTTACTCATTACTATGTCAATTAATTCCATAATGATGTAAATTTTTGCTGATGGTATGTTGGAGCTTTCAATTGACTGGGATGATACTCTGCTGGCTCTGTCTTCAGACCAGAGAGGGTATACCTAAGAAGCCGTTGAACTTGACGGGACAATAAGATACTGGACTCTATGTTTGGTATACGCTTGCAATGGGGAAATCTCAACTGAACTTGAGCTGTGGTTATGCAACAAGGTGGAGGAATCCACCATGGTGGGAGGGTTTGGGGAGGGGTGGGGAGAACCCAAGTATCTATGTAACTGTGTCACATAATACAATGTAATTACTGAAGTTAAATAATAAATAATTAAAAAAAATAATTTTATATTGGTCATATGTTAACATTACACTCTTTTGAATATATTGAATTAAGTAAAATACAGGATTTAAGATAATTTCAGTCATGGCATGAGGCTCAATTGGCTTATCCTCCCCTGCATATGCTGGAATCCCATACGGGCTCTGGTTCATGTTCCAAATTCTCTACTTCTATCCAGTTCCCTGCTAGTGGCCTGGGAAAGCAAAGCAGAATGGCCCAAATCCTTGGGACCCTGTACCCACATCGGAGACCTCGAAGAAGTTCCTGGATTTGGATCTGCTCAGTTCTGGCCATTTGGGGAGTGAACCAGTGGATGGGAGATCTTTCTGTCTTTCCTTTCTGTAAATCTGCCTTTTCAATAAATAAATCTGTTTAAAAAATAAAAAAATAAAATAAAACAAATCTTTAAAAAAAAGAAGAAAAAAGGGTTTCTTCCTCAAGCAAAATACAAGAATGTGTATTTTGCTTAAAATACATGAAAAATGTATTTTATGAAACAATAAAAACCCTCAACATTATTACACCAAAATAGACTTGCCTATTTGCCATGGTTTTTTAGGGAATCTCATATTTAAAGTGCTAGATCACTATTTCTTCTTCCAATATCTCATTTTGAACAGAGTCAACAGTGATAATTGTCTTTCTTGTGATGCTGTAAACTTTAAGTCATTTTTAGTAAATCTACATTTTGTGATTGATTCCTCTTTTGTATACTAGGGTGATAGGTTTTAGTGAATGCCTCCTTTAACTCTTTACTGGAAATGTACTATGCTACATGAATTTAAGAAAACAACTTAAATTTTTTATTCCCTCATGTAGCAATGCCCTTTCAAAACCCCATTCATCAATTAATTTTAGTTGTAAAGTTTAATAGTTGCAAACTGATGTTTCAAAGCTCTTCAGTCTGAATGTGTCAAGTTGAGCACTGAAAATCCATGTGATTGTTATAGTATGCACATTTTATTTAAAGTTGGTATTTTACAGTGTATATGAAAAATTTTTATATGCAATTTTGAAATAATGATAGACTAGTGAGATTTCCAATGAAATTGCCTATCCTCAGTTTCTACAATGAAGAACTCAGGTTAATTTAAAAAGATTAGAAAATTATAGTATCCATCAAGTATTTTAATAAACATAAGCTGTGTTTACATTAAATTATGTTGCAATGCCTTTACTGTACTCTGGAGAATTATATAGTAGGTTCGAGGTTTTTACATCATTGTCCTTACAGTATCAGTTTTGTTTACAGATTTATGCTGAACTACAAATCAGTATGGATATTTTCAAAAGTATTCTTTTCCAGAACATGTAATGTATATAATTACATTAGTAATCTCAACAATGTCTGAAAAGGTACTATACATTATCTCTAATTGAAACTTTAATAAAATCACATTGACTTTCACATTAAGTATCTGACAACATTTTCAAATGTGTGATGGTAAAAGTTGTGGACAATTCTCTTCCCCCCCAAAAATATCGCATGTCTCATACAGTTTATAGTAACTAATATAGAGAGTACTAAATAAATGTAATTCATATGAACAAAATTGATATTTTGAAATTCCATGATCGTTTTATAGCACTTCTCTACACTCTTGAGGAATAGTGTTTTTTCTACTTATTCTTTGATGAATTCTTTATTTAGTGGGATGTTAAGCTTGTGATTGTAAAGTAAATTGAAAGTATGTCATTGTAAAATTAAAATAAAATGGTCGAAACAGCACTCTCATGTATGTTGACCTGAGAAGAAGTGGGCTGTTTTAAAGTGCTTTTTTTTTTTTAATGTCTATATTGGTTGATTTTTATGTGAAAGGCAGAAAGCAGGGAGGTAGAAGGTGATCTTTCATCTGCTGATTCTTTTACCAAAAGGCAATAGCCAGGGCTAGTCCAGATAAAAAGCAGGAGACCAGAATTCAATCTGGGTCTCCCGCATGGATGGCAAGGACTCAATCATTGTTGTCCTCACCAGGGGCTTCTCCAGGGTTTACAGTAACAGGAGCCTGAGAGTGCACGTGGAGCCTAGGCTCAGATGAAAGCATGCTCGTATGAAATTTCCATGGCACAAGCAGCATTTTCAGGGCTGTACTAAATGCCCAACTCAGCTTTTTGCTTGTATTTTTATCATCAGTGATTTCAGAAGATATTAGTAGCTTTGTTCATCTAAGTAGAAAGAAAGGACTTAACAGAAAATAGAGAAAGCCTTAGAATTTTGTCTATTTTTTTGTTGCCACCTATTATGTTCTTTATATACATTGAGTTCCTAACTCTTCAATGATTATTTAAAGAAATATTGTGAGTACTTCTAATATATGAGTATAATTCTTCTTCAGCTGTATCATTTCCTGGACAAAGCAAAAGTCTACAAAGGTACGTCTGCAGAAATATTTTCTCTCGGGAAGCCCACAAGTCAAATGATAATTTTCATTTGCTTCATGGTGAACATTATAAAATAATAGCAATATTGCACTCCATATACAATAATTAAGTAATGTTTAGCATTTATTAGACTAGTCAAACTTATTTCTGTCATTGCATCTTCTATTACATTTTAGTAGCTAATTTTGTATTTAAACTACCAAACAATATATAGAATTCATTGTTATTTTTGACTCATTTCCTATTAATATTTCCATAGTGTTATTAGACTATGCTTTCTTCCAAATTGAAGAAAATTGCCTATGCCATGTAATTATCCTTTGAATGCTACATGTTTTTCCCTTAAAAGTTGAGTCAGCAACCAGAATAAAAATAATTCAAGCCTACGAGAGAATTCAATATGCACAATGGGGAAAAATATTCTTTTCAGTAAATGGTGACCAGAAAAGGAAGATATCCACATGCCAAAAATGAATAAGATGCTTAACTTACATCATATGTAAAACTAAAATCAAAATGGCATAAATATTTAAATGTAATGTATAAAATTATAAAATAAAATTAAATAATTATAAAATATAAATTCATAAAATATAAATTTATAAAATGTAAATTTATAAAATTATAAAATTATAAAGTTACAAAAACAGCTATAAACACATCAGATTACATCAAATAAAATATTTCTGCACAGCCAAGCAATCAAAAATGATAAGATAATCCATGGAAT
The DNA here is from genome assembly GCF_030435755.1 of Ochotona princeps. Classification (NCBI taxonomy): domain Eukaryota; kingdom Metazoa; phylum Chordata; class Mammalia; order Lagomorpha; family Ochotonidae; genus Ochotona; species Ochotona princeps. The sequence continues at coordinate 99,378,390 of NC_080865.1, forward strand.
GGGAAAATATTTATAAATCATATATCACATAAGAGGTTAATATCTAGATTTTAAATTATATGTATGTGTATATATATAAACATTTCATTAGTAATGGAAATTCAGCAAAATTTTCTGATTTTGTAACTTAGTTGCTTGTAAAGTAGAAGGCTATTGTGCTAAAGAAAATGTAGCTATGAGTATAAGATTGAGGGGTGCTAAAAATATTCTACAATTGTTCATGGTGATGGCTACACAACACAAAATATACTACAAAAATTCACCATATTGTATTCTCTAAATTTTTGAGTTTTACTGACTGTGAATTATATTTCAAAAACCATGCCTATAAAAATTTAAATTTTGTGTATTATAAGTTCAGCAATGTATGCCGATTTTTTCCATGAGTTGTCTGTATTCTGTAGCAAATTTTAATTTTGAATGCTGAAGCAACCATTGACACATTTTTGGTTCACTTTCCTAAAACTATGTACCCAAATATTTTCAGTTTATATTTTCAAGCCACAAGGAATCTGAAATATAAACAAAAATACTAAATTCTTCTAGGATGAATAAATTAATCACACTCCAGAGATCAACAGGTTTCTTGAAAATCTCTATTTTTTATTTTAATTTTTCTACCTGAGATGAGTAACGTTCCACAAGTGCGTTCTATCATTTATTAATCCATGTATGTAATCATGTTCTTGGCTTATAGAGATCATATTTTGTTTATTGAACACTTTGAGTTTCTATGGGGTGGGTGCTACATATAGGTAAAAAATATCTTTATAGGTGCTTATAGTGCATCTTTAAAATCCTGTGTTGTCTTGGAAATGATTTTTAATATAACTTGGATATCCCATAGCAAAATCAATGTTCAGTCACTCTTCACACAGTTTCTAGTTTTGTACTTCCTCTCAGTTTGTCCATGCAATCCACGCAAAATATCTACCTTATCCCATCACCATGTGCTGACCTGTGAGACGTAAAGATACAGTTTACTCCTTTTGCCCTATTGATTCCACAGACCATATGAATTATACTATGTATTCCAGTGACCACTGCCAGGCAGTCCATGGATATCATACCTACTTGCTCTGAATCCACTAAATAGAAGGGATAGTCGCTTGGCTAATACCCTAGGCACACCAGAAGGCCTTGGTTCATAGATATCCTTTTCCCTTTCTCATTCCCGATGCTCTGATTGAGTAGCTTGCATGTTGTTACTTGTCTTCTTTCTGAGATCTATAGCTGGATCCTGGTTTTGCTGAATTGTCTCTTCTGTTTATAATTTGATTTGCACACCCAGATCTACTTTCCTCCCGATTAAGGATCTCCTAAAGAGGGGTGATCTGGCAGGAATAAATTGATAACTCTTGGGTGTTTGGGTATTAAGCCATCCTCTAGGAAGATGAAACATCCCAACAAAAGAAAATGTCTGCAACCAAATTCTGTTACCTCATCAGAGCAGGTTTGGTTTCTAGGGTCTTGGCAAAAAGAGATCACAAAATCTCTTTCAGGGGTTTTTGTATCCCATAATCTCTGGTAATGAAACTGATTTTTGTTTCCTATTAATTTTCCCGGTATTATATTTTCCAGCATTTTGCTCAAAAAACAGATAATTTCATCTCATATGTTTCTCAATAACTTTTGATTTCTACTTTCAGATTTAATTTTCTTTCTAGATTCTGAAAGATGATAACAGGTCAATATTTTTACTTAAAAACTTTAACATTTAAAAATAATATATGCCCCAGAAAGTGCAATTCACAGTAGTTAACATTAACTGATTTAGTAATAACAAATAAAACATCCATAACACAGTAGGCAGATTATTGAGAAAGAATTTCTAAATTCTTGCCTTATTTTTGTATCAGTAGCACATGCTATTTATTAAATGATACTTCATGTCATACTAATATTACATTTTTATTTAATCTAGTGGCACAACAATACCATTTTGGTTACGTGCCCAGTTGATGAATGATATGAACTGGACTATAGCCATAATTAAATGTGTGTGTGTGAAGTCCAGAAATTTGTGTTTTTACTTACTTTGTAGGTCATTTAGATACTAACTGAAGCTGAGTATTAATCAACTATTCAACTAGAGTAGTGATGCTTAATTATTCTCATTATTCTTGCTCAATAGACAATTCTTGGTCTAATTTTAAAATAAATTAGAATCTAAGGTTGCTCATGAAGTCTTCAGTTTCAGAGGCATATACAACAGGCATTTTTTGTTAGTCCCCAAACATGAAATTTGCATTTTGGAGGTGTTTACACTGTTGCATTCTAGCTTATAGACAGTTGGGTTATGAAAGTCAACACTGGGCCAGAAAAGAAAAGAAACCAGGAGAGCCAGTTGTAAGTGATAAGGCTGGGAAGAATGGTCTAGCTGAATCAAATTGTTAAACTACCTATGTGATGGAAAACACTAGTTCTGTATAACAGAAAATGCACTAGTCTTATAGCTTGAATTCCTATATTTTAATCTAAATATCTATGCCAACTAATATGAGACCATGGACACAATGGTGTGATATTATAGAAAAGGCTCTAGAATAGGCTATCGAATGTTCAATGCTTACTCTAAAAAAATGCTTATATATTGAGCTACAAGACTGGGAGTGACAATAACAACTTTGTATGATTGGCACGAAAATTAGCTGAAGAGACATGAATAAAACACACATCGATGCTTAGCAGTTCTTAACAATTACTGCTAACTAATATTATCGGCATTCACTTCAAACTGAAGCAAGCTCTACCTTATTCCTAGAGTCTTCACAAAATTACATGATTTGTTTATGCGTTCGTCTTTATCGACAGTCAATGAACTACATTGTGGGCATCATTCAAAACACAGTATGTAGCAGGCAGGTGATACGAAGAAAATGGCTTAGAAAGCTTATAATCTTACAGGAAACATAAAAGAAGTACATAAGAAACCTGGTAGAATGTATGTTAGGCAGGGACACATGCTGAAACAAAGCCGAACGATATACTTCAAAGTCCAGGGAATGAAATGATTGCTTCTAAATGGAGCTATAAATAGAGACTTGATGAGTATAGTAATATTTTTCTTCAGTGCCAAGGGACAACTTAGAATTTGAATAGAAAACTATGGAGGGAAAACCAGCACTGTTACTGGTTATCAGGTAACCCAAGCAAAACAGATTGTGGTGTATAAAACAGATTGTGTACAAAAACCATCATATAAACTGCAAAATGCTCAACATCAGATTTTAAGGCCATGAACTCTAGAATTTCACAAGGAAACATTCATGTGCATGATTGCTTTCTAAGACAAATAGGAAACTAGGGACTACACATTGACATTTACAACAGAGCTTAGAATGGTGGTTCATGAAGCATACTCAAATAGTAACAGTGTGTTGTCAACCCAGAGCTAACCCAGTTTGCCTTTGTTAACTGGGCCAATTCCCAATGTGGAGAGCAAGAGAATCTGCTGACCTGCATGCTACCTGTCGCCCACTCAGGCACATTAAAGGATGGACATCCATTTCCGTACTCCTGGCTGAGCTGTAGTTTGCATTAGAGAGAAGAGAAAACTGCAGCCACTGTATTTCTTGGCAAGCTGCTTGAATAAAAATAGACATCTGCTGACTAAGCATTTGCTATATCTGCAGACATTTCCCAGCTGGGAAAATAGACTTTTTCCCTCTAATTTTTCCCCTTTTAAATGTTTACTTAAATTATTCCCTCAACTTTCCTCCCTTCATATAAAAGCTGATTATTTTTTGAACTGATGCTTTTAAAAAATATTTTTACTTTTATTTTTGAAAATCTGTTTTTGTTCCAATTGTTTTTAACTGCTAAACTTAAAATACTTACTTTCCTTTCTATAATAAAACAAGGCCTCCATATATTTATTCTTTGAACTTCCACATCAAATGGGCTGGCTTTTTCCTTTTTATTTATTTTTTTTAATCAAAGAAAGATTATAAGTCCTTCACACCACTACTTGGATGCATTATGAAACCATTGAAAGATCAGCGACAGCTAGGGAAATTTGGAGAGCAGGTATATTTTATTCATTCAACAAACATTTCTTTTTCTTTTCAGACTCATTCTAAGCATTCTGCATATATTATAATCCTTAATCCTCAAAGCAGTCATGTGAAGTTGGTCTTATTGTCACCCTCATTTTGCAGCTCAGGAAGCACAAAGGAACCACATAACTTGTTTAAGATCACACAACCACTAAAACTGAGTTGCTATTTCCACTCAGTAAGTATAGATGCAAACCCATGCTCTTCCCTCAGACCAGAGAGGGTCTCCCCAATAAGTAGTTGGACTTGACTGGACTATAAGATGCTGGACTCTATGCTTGGCATATGCTTGCTAAGAGGAAGTCTCAACTGAACTTGAACTATGGTTACGCAACAAGGTGGTGGAACCCACCATGGGGGGAGGGTGTGGGGAAGTGTGGGGAAAATCCCAGTTCCTATGAAATTACAACACAATGTAATTAATGAATAAATTTAATAAAAAATAATCATATGACGGTGCATTGCTTTAGGAATGATGACTTAAAAAATGGATAGATTTTCACAGGTGCCAAAGAAATACCCAATTTCAAACGGGACCATGATCTCAGGTTTCCGACCTTTTTCCCCCTGCTGTCTTCATTCATGACAAAGCTACTGACCTTTTCACTTACTGATAATATCATGTCCCAGAGGAGAAATGTGAAATGGTCTTGTCTCCAGGTGACAGTACTATTAACAAGCTAGACTGATATCAGCTCCCTGATAATAATGTTGCAGAGAAAACACATGATTGTTGCTCATATGCAAAGACATATACAAGCTATTTTTTTTTGTCATCCAGAAGACAATTTGTTCACATTAGCTGAATTGAAAGGGCTAAAAACGCATGGTTTCCATCTTTCTTCCATTTTAAAACTTCCTTCTTTAAAACATTAAAAAACAAAAATAGCAAACAAGACCTTCACATGTTTATGTAAATGCAGTTTGTTTAGTTTTCTTTTTGGTTAAAATTGCACTGAGTATATGAAATTCATAGAATTAAATGTGGTTTGTTTTGTTGGTCACTGATAATTGTTGTGATAGTGACACAGGGCAGAAATACAATGCTGTAATTAAAAACAAGAGCTCCAGGTTCAGATTCATTTTGTGCGTAGTAGTTGTGTGGTCCAAAAACAAGTCATCCAACCCCGCGTGACTGCCTGCAAAATGAAGCTGATAAAAGCACCTGCTTCACTAGTTTCTCTTTTGCACTGGAATGCTGAAAGCTTGACCAGAAACATAGCTAATGCTACGTGTATAACAAAACTGCTGTGGAAATGTTTTCTCAGACTCCACATAAATGTAGAAACCGTAAGGATCTAAAAAAATCTATACATCTGCATAGCCCACAGAAAGAAAAGCACACTGGCATACGCCAGATATGTTGCTAAGTACTGTGAAAAAGAAAAGGAACAAAATTCCATTTATTTAGAAGCATGCAGGCCCCGAGGGATGCAAGAAAGAATATTGGAGAGGCAGGCTGGTTCCAGAGCCTCTTGGCTTTTTTTTCCAAAAATGCGGTCATAGAGAGTAGGTTGGGGGCAGAGTTTGCAACCGAGGCTCATGACAATATTCCTAGTCTGTTTTGCAGGCTGAACATGTGTGTGGATCTATGGAATGTGAGGCAGATAGCAAGAGAAAGATCAATCTACAGGCATAAAAATTCTGAATGGACTTTTCCTAAGAACATGGATAAGGCATATTTTAAACTATCTCTATACCTGAGGGCGAGTCCAGCATGTGCACTTCTGTCCTGTGTGTGCATGTGTGTGCATTCTCTTTGTTCATTTTGAGGAACCATGAAAAGGCCTAAATGCACATTCAAGATTATCTTTCATTGGATAAAGGTGGCATATATAGGAGCATCCTGAATTGTGTTGATTCAGTAAACACAAGAAAATAATGTCAAAGTTGATCAATTTGTGTTAGATGAGATTATGGAAATATTAAGACATATATTTGTAATTTTCAACAATCAGTGATAGTGAGTTCTACTTATTTCTTACAATAGCCGTTAGAGTAAATGATATTAGTTTCATTTCACAGACCAGGAGAGCAATGCAAGAAGAGTTCAAATAAGATGCTCAGCAATATCCAGTTTATCATTGATGAAAATCAGAGACAGAGAAATTAAGAGCAACACAGCTTGTATGCTGAGCTACTTAGAAGAATAACTAGCAAATTACTGTGACTTCCAATCCCTGACAGTTTGCACTGCATATTACTGTACCCTCCTAAAGAAAAGACTTCTGACTCTCACAAAATTTAAGTTTTGGGGTCAATAAACAGCAAACACTGCAAACTGCACAGCATGTGCCACAAGGTACTTAAATCAGATAAGAGAAAAAGTACGGAATATAATTTATTTCTAACCCAGCTAACCTTCCCTCTAACAGGTTAAAACTGAAGAAAACTGAAAAATAACATAAATGTATATCAGTTTCTTTACTTGGCTTACAAAGAATAGTCCATTAGCCAGATTTGTGCAAGCTAACAAGTCAGCCAGATAAACTACAGTTCATTTTTTCACCAGATACACATACATACACACACACACACACAAAACAGAGAAAAAGAGAAACAGTTGGTTGCTAACACTCAATTCAGTAATACACTCTCTGATATAACAGAAGGCAATGCTCTGCTTCTTTTGTACATGAGAAACTGTGGTTTATTAGGTCTTTTCAAAGATTATTTCATAAATTAAATATACATAGCTTCTAAAATGTTGGTAAAGCCAATTATTTCACATGAGTTATGCCAAGTCGACCAGTCAAGTTCCCTGTTCCGTGATATTCAACAGAGATATTAGGTCAGAGAGGAAAAGAGTTTCTGGACTATAAATAGATGGCCCTAAGTAAGTTTGTATTGGCTGATGGCATAAATGAATCAACAAGTACCATACATTTGACCTGAAAAATCCTGAAGTGATAATATTGCTTATTATTTTACACACTTTATTTAAAACTTTATTTAAAACTATTGCTCAAGGACAATTATGCATGTGAATGTGGTATAGTATCAGCAAGCATTTGACCATTTCACAACACATGACCAGTTTTTCTGCACTTTGTTTTTCAAAAACTGAAAATATATCCAAATAGATTATAGAGTACAATAGTCTTCTAGGAAATGATGTACAGTAAAATAATGATGCTGGAGTATTTTTTCACCAGGTCAGCATTTGGAAACTATCTATTCTTGAATTGTGCCAAATTGAAAGAGAAAAACAACCAATTTCTAAGATCAAGTCAAAAAGTAAAACCCAGGAGAGGGTTGTATGATGGTAGCTTATGCATGTGATTAGTAATATAAGTAGTCAGCTTAGACAAACCTGGAGTGGAATATGGCTTTTCTTTTGAATTTGTTATAGCAAAATGAGTCAATGCTAATCCTAAACTGATGAGTTCACTGAATAATAAATCAGGAGAACAGGTTACTTTCTTGAGCTATTAAACTATCCCAGAAGATAAATTCCACAAAGACATGGTAACGTATAGTGGCAGAAAAAGTTATTCTGTTTTTGAGGACACAAATCATTGTTAGTGCCCTGATTCTGTTTTTGACTGTATAGATCGAAGGTTTTTTCACATGTATGATACTCAAAAAATCTGTGAAAAATTGATTTAAAAGATGTATTTATTTTAGTTCAAAAAGGTTTTGAAATTCACAAGTTTTATAATGTGAAGATTCAATGAACTTTTAGTTAGGAGTCCTTCACATTTCCCATGGTTTGTTATCATGCTTCTAACAGGTTGTGTATTACCATTAGCAACATTAAAAATATTCTGGAAGAAACTGGGACCTTTAGTAACTGGGTTTTATCACTGATTTAAGACATGATGACTCTGTTGTGACAATGTTTTGAACAATGTGAACATTATTTGGGAAAAGAGTCAGTGAAATTCAATTGAAAATGAATTTTTTATAAATATGTATATCTTTATACAGTATATTACATCTCTCCTGGGTCAAGTCAAAATACTAGTGTCATGTACGCATATACACACATTTTTACTATTCAGGAAGCATTAAGAGTTTTTATTCCTTTTATTATTATTTACAATGAAACTCTCTACACATAGAACCTTCTTGAAAGTCTACTCAGTGATAGTATAGAAGTAAAGAACATGAGAGATTTTTTGGAAACACTTTCTAGGCAATAAGCATCGACTATGAGCTAGAAGTATCCCCTGCTTTTAAATACACCTTATATTGGGAATTTCCACACTGATTTGCTAAGTAAGAGTTGACTTAGAATTGGCATAATGAGAGATTTTTCAAAGAACTACTGTTGACTTTGCAAGATAAACTAGAAGCAGCACACGGAAATGAGTAATTCTTTCCAGTTTCGTAAGTTATCATTTGAGGCTTTCCGCCTCGTGTACCACCTGTTCCTCCAAAAATGTTGGTTCAGAAAAGCAATAAGAAATACTGTGAAGAAATTAGTGTGGTTCTATTGAAGTTGGCAAAACAGTGAGAAGGAAATCTATGTAATGAAATTGGTTGCAGTTACCAGAGAAAAATCCATGTTTTAAATAAATGAACAAGCGCTGTACTAAAATATGTATCTTTTTGACAGGGTTTTTGAAGACCATGATACGCTAATTTATATTATGAACCATATGTGTAAAATTTAATTCCATGAGGCAAAAATTGTTGTCTTTTTCAATGTTATATTTCTGGAATAGGCACAAGGTGTTTGTCAATTAGATGATTGACAAATATAGTTTGAATGAATGAAATCATAAGAGATGGGAATATTGTAAATAACATTTTGCATGTTTACTTAACTATAAAAGCTTATGAAGTTATATATCAAGGATGCAGTGTCCACAAAGCACTTTCTATGCTAGCCTGAAGTGGATTTTTCTCAACCACAACACGAATGTTATCTTGGGCCACAGAATAGTTTATGCCATGGTGTGTGTTCTGCGCACAGTAAATGTTTAGCAGCCTTGTTGGCTGGTTAGTGACAATACTTACACTTGTGATAACCAAGTCGAAATGTGCATGAGATACATATTTACAGGTGAAGTATTGTGAATTTTTCCTGTTGTAAGAACCAACAATTAGGGCAAGTACAATGGCTCTACCAGCAAGCACCAGCATCACATATGGGCACAGGTTTTAGTGTCAGCTGTTTGCTTCCAACCCAGCTCACTGTTTAAGGCTTGAGAAAGTAATGGAGCATGCCCCAATGCCTTGGGACCTTGAATCCATGTGGGAGACCTAGGAAAAGCTCCTGGCTCCTGGTTTATGACTGACTCAGCTCTGGCCATTGCGGCTATTTGGGGAGTGAACCAATGAGTGGGAAAACTTTCTGTCTCTCCTCGGTACATCTGCTTTTCTAATAAAAATAAATCTTACGAAAGAAGCACTGATCTATAGTACGATTTAACTTTTATTTTCTGACTTAAGAATTTCACCATCTATGGCCCATGAAATTAAGAAAAAACAATCTCTTAGGCTAGTATTCAAAATTCCTTTTGTGCCCAATCCTATGCTAGAGTTCTTGTGCACAAAATGTGCTGTAGGAAACCTTGCCATGTGTTTTCACTCCCTCATTTTCTATTCCACATCTCCAGTTAGCCAGATCTCTATTTGAATACTTTAAAACAGGAAATAAAGTGTACTACTCAAGGTTGCCCTTGATATTCCTCCATAGTTCTGAGTTCACCTGAGTATTGACATTAGGAAGAATACTGAATGATTTATCCTAGGTCTTGCATCTCTCAGTAGACCACTGTTAGCTCTCATGTATGATTCACAAATGAAATTATTTAATCAGCATACAATAACATATTGAATGTCTTGTTCCAATCATTGTGCAGTCTGTTAAGATTACAATAACTGAAGCACATTCTTTAACCTCAAGAAATTTGCATTTGAGGCATTAAGAATCAATGATAATGGTAGATATTGGAGCATTGTGGGTGGAAATGGAGAGGAGAGAGTGGGAAGGAAAGATATTTCAAAAGTAGAACCCATAGAATTGAATAAGTGGGAGTCAAGACTGATGGATGAATAAAAGATGACACTCTAACCTGTGAAAGATTACTTCTGTTTCAAACACTGTGCGACAAAAAAAAAGAGCAGTGAAAAATATAAACTTGAAAATTAGGATTAGAGATCTGGAAAACACATAATGTAAGCCTTGGGTTTATATTTCATTTTCTTTTTTCCCTCACAGGGCAAATGGGTCGAGTGAATTAGATATAAGTAAGGGCAGAAATTTGATGAGCATTTAGATTTAGGAAATGTGCAAATTAAAAAAAAAAAGCAACAAAAGAGTTGAAGACCTAGAGACACAGGCCAGAGACTGTAGCCAGCTTCTTTCACCATAGTTCAACCATGATGAGAAGATTGGAATAAGGCTCCTCTCTTGCATTTTATTTCATTTGTACAAAGCTAACCCTGCTGCTATGTAACAATGTTCTCACAGAGTAACCATTAAATCTTGCGGAGTTTTCTACCATGGCCTTTTTCTATGTTTGCTTCTACATATGTTTAGAATTTATCTATTTAGGAATATCGTTGGCCAACGAGGGCATTCCATTTGCTAGTAGTCTCCTTGGCAGTTGGGATATACCCCTTAGTGCCTGTGCTGATAGTCCTAGGTGAGGATCCGGGGGTCTCCAGGGTTGGGATACAAGCCTCCTCCTGTCCTCCTGCTCCACTGTGGGGTCCCCACCTGCTCTGTGCATATGACTTCCTGTTAAGAGGCTGTCAGGATCACTCTTGGATCCCACTGTATGTCTTTATAGTTTTGCTAGTGTCTAATGTAGATTTATGTCTGTTGTCTATAAGTTACCTGTTATATCATAGTTAGGTCATACTTAACATCTTCCTCACACATTCTAAGAGATGGAAAATTTCTCTGCTCTCCTTTCCAAACTCTCACACGGGATGGAAGAATCCCAGATCCTTCCTCACAGGATCTAATGTCATTGGAACAACAGCCGGGAGCCCTGAACGGTCCTCAGAAACAGAAAAAGAGTAAGCTTCCTTCGGGACTCTGGAGAGGAGCTTTCTCTGGTCCTCACGTAGTTCCAACTTTGGATCCCCACCTTCTCCTGCAATGACCATCAGGGTGGCTCCGAGCACCTCCCAAAAAATTAGATTAGCTAGACAGAGACCAATAAGGAAAGCTTAGAACAGACAGGAAGTGGTCAGCTTGGACTCACATATACCTTACTAGGTAGGACACAAAGATTAGTTACTCCTCACTAAGATACTGAAGATCTCTCTGCACACCCCTCCTAAAACTGTTCTGCGCTCCAATCATTAACATATGCCTTGTTAGAGCTATAAGCCTGTTTGGACTAGCCTAAAATTTGCTAAATTCAGTAAAAATCATGCTTCAATACTGTAAGCTGCTAAATATAAAAATGAAAACAGACACAAGACAGCTGAATAATACCCTATAACCATTTTAAGGTGTATAGCAGCTGGTTGTGTATAAACTAAACTTGAAGTGTCAATGAAGTAGTCACAGGATGTGGTTAAGAACTTGTATTTTCTAACATACTGATTACTCAATGCCATGCCAATTAACTCCATAATGTTGTAAATTGTTTATGTTGTGTTGTAGCTTTTCATTGGAGGGGATGATATTTTGCCAGCTCTACTTTCAGACCAGGGATGGTCTCCCAATGAAACTGTTGAACTTATCTGGACAATAAGATGCTGGACTCTATGCATGGTACATGCTCGCAATGAGGGAATCATGATGAATCATGACCGGATATAAACTGTACCACTGCAACAATGTGGAGGAATCCTACATAGGGGGAGGGCATGGAGAGGGGTTGGGGGAATCCCAGAGCCTATGAAACTGTGTCACAAAATGAAATAAATAAATAAGTAAAAAGAATATCATTGTGTTTAATACATACTTTATTTAACACACTTACTACGATTTCTTACAGAAAGTAAACTAAAATTTACTCCTTGTGTTCGTCAAGAATACAATACAGAATTTGTTGATAACTGTTGTCAACATGCTATACAATAGACCTCTGAAACATTTTTCTTGTCTGATACACTGTGTCCTTTGACAAACATTTCTCCAAGTCACTCCTATCCCCAGCCTTTGATAACAATCTTTCCTCTAGCCTTTTTTTTTTTAAAATAAATAAGTATATTTATTTATGTATTAGAAAGACAGATTTACAGAGAGAAGGAGAGACAGAAAGGTCTTCCATCTACTGGTTCACTCCCTTAAATCGTCACAATAGCTAGAGCTGAGTTTATCTGAAGCCAGGAGCCAGGAACTTCCACCGGTCTGCCACATGGGCAAAGTGCCCCAAGACTTTGGGCCATGTTCTACTGCTTTCACAGGACATTAGCAGGGACATGAATGGGAAGTGGAGCAGCCAGGACAAGAACCGGCTCCCATATGAAATGCTGGCACTTTCAGTGGGAGAATTAGCCAACTGTGCCACTGTGCTGGGTCTGTCTACTCTCTAGTTCTATGATGACATGTTTTAAGAGTTCATGTATGAGAGATGATTCAGAATTTGTCCTTTGTTGCTTGGCCTATTTCCTTCAACATAGCATACCTTAAGCTCACCCATGTTCTCCCAAATGCTAGAATTTTCTGCTCCTACAATATTAACTAATATTCCGTTGCATGTACATATCACATTTTCTTTATTCATTCAACTATGAGGAAACCTCACGTGGTTATATTTCACTCTCGGTACCTCAGGTTAATGCATGTCCTGTCAGCCAAAGTCTAGGTCACTTTTTTGAGTGAAACTGTTAGCTGTGGTCTCCATTGAAATCTTATAAATAACTATTTAGATTTGCTGGAACACTCAAATCTGTACATTCAACTCTTAAAAATTCTTGACAGCTATCATCACTCTTGAGTTCTTGACTTGCACTCATCTTTTTAAGGTTGGCTGCTATTATTATTATCATAGAAAGTATTTATTATACGTTTGTATCAGATCAGCTGTGAATCCAAACCACAATCTTATCTGTAAGGTACAGGTTGGGCATTGATACAAGTGCCTATTTCCAAGGATGTTACATCTAGGAGAGTGCTTTAAAAATGGAAAAGATGTGATAAAGTATTACGTCATTACTATATTGCTATTATTAATATCAGCATTATCACTACCATAATCCATTTATCTTTTTATGAACTGTTGTTTTAAAAACAGGTTTATTTGTTTTAATGGCTGCTACACGTGTGTGCGCACACGCACACACACACACACACACATACACACACACATACACACATCCAGGCAGAGACATGTTTCATCCTCTGTTTGACTCCCCAAGTGGTCATGGCAGAAGCCAAGAACCTGGAACTCCATTCTTGTCTTTCATGTGCGTGACAGAGGATCAAGCACCTGGACCATCTTGTACTGTTTTTCCTAAGCATATTAGCAGTGTGATGGACAAGAAGTGAAATAGCTAGAACTCAAATGGGAGCCCACGTGAGTTGCCAGCCATTACAGGTGGCAGATTAACTTGCTGCACTGCAACATCAGCTCCATTTTTATTAAATATCCTCACAAGTGGGAAGAAATTTAAGAAAGTTGATACAGTATTTAGTGTAGACCCATGAAATCTGACCCTTGGTTTCCTTCTCAGAGCCTCAACATTTTACTGTTAAAATATTAGTTGAAGTTCAGGCACCAAATTACTCCTCTGTAGCCAAGGGTTGCTAAGTGACTAATAGCTATTCCTGGTATTCATGAAAGTTAGGGGGAATTTTTCTTCCATTTCCATGATTTTGTGAATTTTCAAATACAAAAGAAGCACGTGCTTGTTCTTTATTCTGTGGAGCTTTTGAAAAGCATATATCTGGAGAATAGGACATCAGAATTTGAAGTGAAAATGAAACAGGAAACCAAAAACAAGTTTAGTAATCCTAAACAAGTCAGTAAACCACTTTGTGAACCAATTTCCCCATCTCTACACTGAACATATTTCCATATTTCCTCAGTGGGTCAGTGGAAAATCAATCCCCTTCTATATCAAACATATAGATAATTTCTGACCCACGGTGACATTTTGTAATAATGGAGATGGTCATTTTTGAAAATTAGCTGAAGATCATCCTATCTTCTTACTTGCTCCCAAAATACTAAAATATGATTTTATTTTTATTTCTGCAATTACTTTCCTTCTTCTTGAACTACTTCCAAGGCAAGTTTATTGTATTATACACTAGACTCGATTTTGTACCAGAAATACAGATATTTAACTGATGTGTGGGTGAGATCACGTTTCTCTATTTAGCTACTAGGTGTTGTACATTTATTCCATAAAAGTCTAGGCTTTTTATATTTGGTACACAAATCCTAAATGTTTTCTTTCTCCCATGTGTAGGCACATTTCTGTATTCTCTATGTTATCCCTAGTTTATTGATACCAATCAATGAAAAAAGGCACATTTTAGAACATTAAAATGTCAAAAGCAATTTCAGTATTAGGAAGGGACTATATTTTGCCCACTAACTCTGTGTTATCAAAAGGAACAAGTTAGCAACATTTTTTTTTCTGTTTTAGAGGATTTTATTTGAATTGTAATGGATTGTCAAGGGAAACGAATGGTCTTGAATTCCCAGATAATACGAATATTTTAGTATAATCCCTTCCGAATACACCACCTGTCAGCTTCAGTGCTAAGGGTTCCTCATACGAGGTATGCACTTGTGACTCCATAACCTGCTCCTCTACTGACCTTTGTTAAAAAGATTCATTTATTTTTACTGGAAAGTCAGATATACACAGAGGAGAGACAGAGAGGAAGATCTTCCGTCCCATGATTCACTCACCAAGTGATCGCTTCTCTGCCTTTTGGCTAAGATCAAGTGTGGCAACATTTTTATCTAGTAACTGTCACTCTAACGAATAGAAGCATATTTGCACAAGAAACTGCAGGGGGTACATGCAGCAGGAAGATAATTTTCGAGTGTTTAAAACTGTCCCTTGAGGCTGATTAGAAAGAAATTTTTTTTTGTTTTGGTTTACATTGAATAAGCCTTACCAAAATGCTGAAATAATAAATACTAATAAAGCAACAATAGATAAAATACTAAAGAATATCATTGCAAGTGAGTTAACTATCAAAAAGGACTTACGGAGAGAAAAATACCACTCACTTTTGTTTTTTGAGGGAAATCCTTAATTATTAGTAGTATGCACAACAGTAAAATCAAGTTTATTGAATTACTTAATGAATCAATTACATGTTTACATACTTGTAGTCATTTTATTGCTTAGGAAAAATAATTTTTAATATTTTCATATTCAAATAGTGGGCCAAGCTTTGCTATATTATTGTGATAGATGGATGCCTACCTCATTAAGTGATAAATGTGTTTATAATAAATTATAAGCATATTTTAATGACAGAGTAGCCACTGATAAAAGCACAAATAATATAATCCATTAATATCATACACAGTTCAAAATAGATATTGTCCTATTAATAAAGATCTGAAGATTATGTATTTTTTTTGCATTTGACATTTATACTTTTTTAGATAAGCCACTGCTTACCTTCACAATTATAGATGAAAATGAATTTGTTCTTTTTATATAAAGTCATAAAGTCAGTGGGTTAAAAGAAATTCTTTTCACATCATTTATTGAAAAACCTTTTATTGCCTTCAAATCATTGACTATCAGCTTCCATAGCTCAAATGACATATGTGAGGCTGAGACACACATACTGAATGAAGGAGTATCAATTCACATCCATATAAGTAGGAAAGAGGGGTCTTTCCATGCTTTTGTTAGAGAAAAGTAGGTACAGCCCATTTGAGGGGGCATAGAAGGAAAAAGTCTGAAATCTTGTAAGGTTGCTTTCCATATTCCTCCTGGAAGTTCCCAAGGTGAAGCGACGGAGTCCCTATGAGAGACCACGGGGGAAAGATGACCGTGACTCAGCCAGCCGATCCATCTATTGAGTCTAATAGTGAAGTTTATATACAGGGTGATACATTGGAAACCCAGAGCATCAGTAACAGCAACCTCATTGGCGCCCCCAATCCTCGTAGCCACCAATCCACTTACAGTACAGTTTAGTTCCTTCTTCCTTAGGAGAGCAATCTACAAAGCTGACCTGACTCCAGTGGTCCCTAATTGATTTCCTCATTTCCCCCACTGCAAGGTGGGGGGCTCCAAGCAAAGAAAAACAGGAAGAATATGTGTGTCTGGTCCCAGGCTGTCTGTCAGCCAGCAAGTCCCAGCGAGGTCTCAGTTTGCCAAGCCCCCTGCCAGTATTCCCTGGGGTACAGTGTGCTGTGCCCTCATGAACTCTGACACGGGCCAGGAAGGCCCACATCCACCGAGACTACCCACAATCATGGGTTTTGAGTGGCTGGAGAAATGTACTTAAGTGAGAGGATAAAAGAAAAGATAAAGGGTGCATTTGACCAAATAATGGCTGAGGTGTTGCTGGGAAACTGATCTA
Source organism: Ochotona princeps (assembly GCF_030435755.1). NCBI lineage: Eukaryota > Metazoa > Chordata > Mammalia > Lagomorpha > Ochotonidae > Ochotona > Ochotona princeps. The sequence continues at coordinate 99,394,872 of NC_080865.1, forward strand.
AAAGCATTCAAAGATTCAAGTAAGAGATGGAAATTACAGAAGTGATTTAAATTGCATAATTAAAAATAATGAATTAAACCGAGGAAAGGGGAAATGTACCTGGAATAGGAAATAAATGCCCAATTTTCAATAGCTGCAATTCACTAGCTTGAAAAATAATTTTTAGGAGGCAGTACAATCTGATACCTAAAGAACACAGGTCAAAGCCCAGAACAGCAGAAACACAGTGCAGGTTCAAATGAGAGAAAATGGACAAGAACACGTCGAGCCTCCCTTTTCTCTAATTTTGTCTTCAGCAAAGCACTTCCCTGAAGTGAAATACCTAGGATTTTATCTTATCTTTCATTTTTTAATCTGTCTCACAAGGGCTAATGTCCCTTTTAAAATAAACAAGAGAAAAAGAGAGTCAAATAAGGCATAAAAGTTAAAAAGTAATTATTTTTAAGCCTTTTATTTCATTAAATAAGATTTCTTCTTTAATCTGCCCCAGGCGTCATGCCCTCTGTCATGTCAAGCAGATGACTGATTTTGCTACTCAAACTACATTTAAATGTCACTGTTATTAGATTATCAATATTGAAAGCACATGAAATAATAGCTCAAATAACAGAGAATGTACAGAGTTGGAATAATTTGCTTACATTTATGTTTCTGTGTCTAATTTAGTATCTGCCGTCTCCGATATCCATTCCCTTCTCTTTCACAGAGAAAGCAATTTCAGCTGTCCAATAAAGACAACACTTCTAGTTATGACTTAACTGAGAAATATCTTTATTCTTCCTTTTTAACCAACAATAACAATGACAATGTACAATTTTTTTGTGGAAAGACCAGGAAGAGAGAGGAAAATTGAACATAAACATAAGGAAAAGGAAAGGCTGGTAGCTTGATGTGATCAGGTAAGGCTATGTATAGATATTGAAATGCTGCCATTTTATCCCTTAAAATACGGTAGCACTATATGCTAACCCAGTACTTAAAGTTTTTTTAATTGTCATTATGATAACTACTATGTATTTGGTGAATGAGTGAGCGGGCAATTTATTTTCTCTGTTTCAAAAGTTCAGAGCACCATTAAGAAAAAGAAGTAAAATTACCTCATTCCTCCCTACTTGAAGAATATACTCAAATGGCAAACACTTTTTAAAAATCCCTGGATTGGGCCTGGCGCAGTGGCCTAGTGGCTAAAATCATTGCCTTGAACACGCTGGGATGCCATATGGGTGCCGGTTCTAATCCTGGCAGTCCTGCTTCCCACCCAGCTCCCTGCCTGTGGCCTGGGAAAGCAGTCGAGGACGGCCCAAAGCCTTGGGACTCTGCGCCATGTGGGAGACCCAGAAGAAGCTCTGGGCTCCTGGTTTCGGATCAGCACAGCACCAGCCATTGCGGTTGCTTGGGGAGTGACTCATCGGATGGAAGATCTTCCTCTCTGTCTCTCCCTCTCTCTGTATCTGACTTTACAATAAAAATAAATAAATCTTTAAAAAAAAATCCATGGTCCATTCAGTGAAATGGCCTGTGGATTTTTATGATGCCGTATATCCCGTTCTTAGATTGAGTAATGTTCTATAGGTTACAGTTACTTCCTGACCTAACAGCTAATTTCCTGGAGAATGATGCATTAGCAATGGTTCCATGAAGAAAGAAGCAAGACACCAAATAACACAAAGCAGCAGAAATTATTGAAATATAACTTTTTAAAATTTTATTTGTTGAAACATGAATTTTATTTAAATGTGTTTAGTAGATGAATGAAGATGGATCTTTGAACTTGTCCTAGTTCAGGTGAATACAATTAAAATATAACAATAGAGACACTGAACTACTTAAAAGTACAGAGAAGCTCCTGAAATATGAGAACTCAAGGAAATAGTTAAAAGCATATTGTGTGTGCTGCAAACATTCTATTATCAAAAGAGGATGGAGCCTGGAGATTAGGCACATTAACCTTTGCTGAGAGCAATCTTAATAGCTTTGATTTGCATCTCATTGTAATCTTTCCTGGCTCTGGGTGATGATTCCAAAGTTTTAACACATCAGTATACCTACAGGAGAGGGTATCACTTTTTGAAATCTTATTTCTCATAAATGTGTAGCAATTACCAGTAAATTTAATCAATTCAAGCCACTGATATATTGAATTAGACACTAGAGACTGCGGGTCTAATTGCATTATTAAAAAAATCAATCCTCTCTAATATTCTTCAGATTTGGGGGGTCTACCAAGTATACCTAATGAAATAACAATTACTCTAGATTTTGATGGCCAAAATAGCTATTAACAACAGTAAATACACGACCAAATTGGCATGATGAAATTTCCCTGCTAGGACCTGGCACCATGGCCTAACAGTTGAAGTCCTCGCCTTGGATGCGCCCTGGGATCCTATATGGGCGCCGGTTTTAATCCCAGCAGCCCTGCTTCCCGTCCATCTCCCTGCTTGTGGCCTGGGAAAGCAGTCAAAGACAGCCCAAAGGTTTGGGACCCTGCACCCGCATGGGAGACCCGAAAGAGGCTCTGGGCTCCTGGCTTCAGATAGATGCCGCTCCAGCCATTGCAGTCACTTGGGGAGTGAATGGTCTGATGGAAGATATATATTTGACTTTGTGATGAAATTTAAATCTTTAAAAAAAGAAAGAAATTTCTCTGCTAAAGATTCGTTTAACTCCATTAATCATACTATATGTAAATAAGGGTTAGTTAGAAAAATCAAATGGTGTATTTGCTAGAGTAGAGAAGTACATCCCTGTTAAAGAAAATAATAAGGATTGGGGCCCGGCGGCGTGGCCTAGCGGCTAAAGTCCTCGCCTTGAAAGCCCCGGGATCCCATATGGGCGCCGGTTCTAATCCCAGCAGCTCCACTTCCCATCCAGCTCCCTGCTTGTGGCCTGGGAAAGCAGTTGAGGACGGCCCAAAGCTTTGGGACCCTGCACCCGCGTGGGAGACCCGGAAGAGGTTCCTGGTTCCCGGCTTCGGATCGGCGCGTACCGGCCCGTTGCGGCTCACTTGGGGAGTGAAACATCGGATGGAAGATCTTCCTCTCTGTCTCTCCTCCTCTCTGTATATCCGGCTTTCCAATAATAATAAAATCTTTAAAAAAAAAAAAAAAGAAAGAAAATAATGAGGATTAAATAAGGAAAAGGAAGGTTTGCATTTGTAGAATCATGGTCCCTACTATATCATAAAGCAAAATATAATGTTTTAAACTATAAGAAGAAATTGCGGTGGGATAAAAACCAATCCCATTGATACTTAGTAAGTAGTATTATCTTACAGGCATTTGCAGTTTCAGTGTGGAGAAGAGTGATTAGAAGGGACAAATTACGAAAGAAGATTGTATTTGTGCATCTATATATTCGAGCAATACTAGGGTATTATGCAAGAGAAATTGCATAGTTAACTGTGAAGTGAAAAGTGACTGGAATTCATGTCAGTGAAAACTAATTACAGGAAACACCCAGGAATAATGAACACAAAAAGGAAAAAGATAGAAATGAAAGATCAACGCCAAACTCTACTGGGATTTGAAGCGAGTGTAATGGAAGACAACACAATGTAATGAAACTCTATAGAACTCTAAGAATGTTTATTGTTTCTTAAAACATTTTTATTTACATAATCTCATCCTATCTTCATACTAGAATTATATCCTTTCAGTAAATGAGAAAAAAGACATTTCAAAGAAAAATTACTTGGCTAAGGCATCATACTCAGGATTTGACAGAACTAAGATCGAAACACATTCTTCAATAATAATACATGATTCAATTCTACAGTTAAAAAGATAGCGGAATTTGATCTTTTACAACGTTCTTTCACAAAAAGAAGATGGTTACATAGGAAAATAAATATTGTATGGATATCATTGATTACATCTCATCTCCAATACTGCAAATATTTAACCATTATGCAACATTTTAATTGATTTAACTTTTAGAAGTCAGAGTATTTGAAAATTAAACCTGCTGGAAATCGAACTGATTATCTGTAATAGTTTGCCTTTCCACTTCAATGAGATCCAAATCAACTGGTCATGCCACTATCTTGTTGGGCATTCTGCTAACCAGATTGCGTCTTATTTTTCCTATGTCCAGCTCATCTATTTTGTCAAGTCATTGTCCATAATATCACAAATCACTCATTTCTGTCTTCAGAGCCATACCTGTTAAAATACTTGCTTGCAATTGTTTCCTAATTTTTGTGTATTTTCTGTTTATCTTTCCCTTACTTATTATAGACAGTGGAATGGAAATTTACTTACATAGTAAGTTCTGTAGGGCAGAACTCTGTGCTGCATTAAGTAATATTAACAATCGGTGCTTCATTAAGTAACAGCAATAATCACAATGTAAAATATAACAGCTTGATTTTTAAATTTCCAATGGAAAAATAGTTCATTGTATTGGTCAATATCATGATTCTTTAATTTTTTAATAAAGTCTTGGCACTGTCATTTACTGAGTGCATGATCTTAGACAAATTTCTTTAAACTTTTTGAAACTTACCGTTGTAATGAATGAAATTAAAGTATTAAAATTTTATATGCTGTACTGCTGGGTGGATTAACCAAGATAATGAAGGTAAAGTGTCAATTCAAATATTTCATTAACTCTTTAGAGGACACATGAAATATAATTTTATCTGCACAGAATTATGAAAAAGACTGCTTATTATCATGTTAGTTTGAAAGAGCAAGGTTAAGAAAGCCAGATAAGCTTAACGTATTGCCAAAGGTCATTTTGAAAGAATCTGGTAATGCAGTATAGACTAAAAGAAAACAACTATTTGAGTAAAATCCATAAGTTGTCTGAATGAGAAGAAAAATTTTAACTGAAAAGAGCTTTATATAAACTAATGTTTATCACTGGCTTGAAATGGATAATCTTCAATGAGGACTTACTCAGTGCCAGGCATTGATAACATCCCATCCTGTCAATGACATCAATGGTTTATAAATGTTGATTTTCTAAGTTTTTGGATAGGAAATTCAGACACTGAGTAATTTTGATCAATGATAGATATTACGTCATGGGGGTAAACATGAACTCATGATTTTCTTCACTATCAACTTCTAATAAATATAAAAGAATGACATTTCTTCCAACTCTGTGTAGCCACATGTTTGGAAAAGGTATCTCGCTTAAAGAATTGTTCATTTCAAGTTTTCAAATAAACTCAAATCATGTACTTGTGCAAATGACATTGTGTGTCCAAAGAGAACATCAAGTAGAGAATCTGTTTGCCATGGGGTCATGGAACGTTCTGGCAAGCATGGGGAGTGAGACCTGGTGGTTTGGAGGGGGAGAATCCATAAGATCTATTTGGGTCAGACTGATTCACCAGCCCAAATGGGAATTCTGAGATGGGCTGTTAGCATAGAGCATCACTGACTGACAAACACCAGAATAGAGTGTGGGTCTGGCAAGTTCAGTGGCAACACAAACCAGTGCACATTACGGAATGCCAGATGTGGTCGCAGTGCCCAAAAGGACAATTGAGAACCAGGGAGGGTGGGGGCAAAGCTGGCAGAGAGAATGTGGGCTCCCATGCTGGACAGCCACTCCCACTGGAGAGCATGAGTTGGGATGGGGGCAGACCAGACCAGGCAGGGCTACAACACCTGTGGGCCTCATGTGAGCTAGATCAGGGAAAAGCTAGGTTGGGCTGACTTCCGACCGGTGTAAGCAAAAATTAGAGTGGTTGAGGTTTGGTTGGGCTTTGTTGCAGCATCAGCTGGCAGAGGCTGGCACTGGGGGCTAAATCTGTCAAGTTAAACTCCAGAACCACCTGGAGAGTGCATAATCTGGGAGTGGGAGTGGCCTAGTAGGGAAATAATGGGCACCTCCCTCTTGGGTTACTACTCCCACTGGAGAGCACGAGAACCAGGACGGGGCAGGGGTGGATAAAGAGAAAGGCACCCACCAGTATGTGTGTGGACTGGATAGTAGGGTTGGTTGGGTTGAACTAGGCTTCAGTGCCCATTGACAAGTACCAGAGCTAAATGGGATGTGGGACAGTTTGAACAAGTCTGCAGTACATACTGGCAAGCATGGGAACCAGGATAGGGAGCAGGCCTGGTGGGGGTTATGGGGAGTCACCCCAACTAAGCTACAGCTCCCATTGATTTGCATGAGGGCCAAGTATGAAGTGGGCAGGATCGGGCTGGACTGTAACACCCATTGGTTCATGTGGAAGACAGGGCTGGAAACAGAACTGACCCAGCAATTGCAACAACCAGCATATGTATAAGCTGATTGGGGTGACAGACGGTGCCGGACCCTGTACTGGCAAGCACACACAAGAATCAGATCTGGGATCATCTCAGACAAAGTTTCTTTGGAGATCCCTCCAACTGAACTGCTGATCTCAGAACCCCAACCATGAAGAGACTATGACTGGTAGTGGATTCTGAATAGATTTCTTCGCGCTTGGAATGGTGAGATTAGCAGCAATTTAGAACTGCTGGACTATCAAAACTGCTTGAGCAGGACCCTCAGAGCATGTCCCAGATCGGGGATCTGGGATGGGTGGGAGGCTGGGTGGGGCTTCTCCCTTTGTTTCTGCCCTGACCCCAGATACAGGCAAAAAAAAGTAATGACATTAGCATGGAAACAATGGTCTTACCCACTATCCTGTAGCCCTTGACCCTTAGTACCCTAAACAACTATGCAAGATTATCAATAAATAAATAAATAAATAAATAAATAAATAAAAGCATTAAAAAACTGTTTTTATCAAGTGTTTTTTATTGACTGATCTGATTCCTTTAAGTTCCCTGAGGAACAAGAGCCTGGCTTTATATAACCACACAAATTGATGTTATATAATTGAATTGCATAATAATAAATAATGAAGAAATCCCTCTTATTAAAGCTGAATCTAGACTCATCCTGATTAATATACCATCTAATATTTACAGATTTAGATTGCCTGCCTCAAAAATTTTCACTTCTGTGAGAAAAAAATAGTATCAAACTGAGAGCTATGCATTGCCTCTGTAAGCTGTTGTACAGGCACAAGTAGGCTGAGGGAAAGGTTTCATTCAAAGCAAAAAAAAAAAAAAAAGGCTGGGGGAAGAAGCGAAGGAAAAATTGAGCAAACATCCACTAGTACCCCCCAAAGCGGGTTGACAAACAGTGAGGCCAAAAATAGGGTGAACAACCACCACCACAGGATGAATCCCAAGTCTGCATGCATTTCATAAAGTATGGGTGGATTAGTGTTGAGAGAAGCAAGCCCTAACGTCCATTTACATCTTTGAATGTGTGAAAAGCTTGTCACCGGGAAAGCTGGAGTTACTCAGAGCTGCCTCATTAGTAGGTAACTGTTGCCAGGATACAAGGGAGTGAAAATATCTCAAAGCAAATAAAGTGAAAAATTCTTTAACAACAACAAGAAATGAATGAAGGCATGCGGCTTTAGTTGCCTCTCCTATGTAGTGAAATGTCAGTACACAAAATCTGGCCCTTTCCCTTTCCACGTCAATGACTTGGGCAACTAAATTCCAATCTTTGCCTCAACTTCCTCATCTATAAAAGTGTGAAAATGATAACTCACGCATCCTAAGATTCATAAGCTAGTTTAATTAGGCAACATATTTAAACCATACAAGTATTAAGTTTACTAGGTGCTGTTGATTATAGGTCTGTACTGAGTACTTCACAAAGCAAATCTATATGAAGCTGAAAGGCATGAAAGAGAATGTGAAGAATAGGGATTTTCAAGTGCGGTATTCACTCATTGCTTGGGAAGCTTCACCATACCTTGGGGTTTATGGCTAACTGCCAGCCTTGAACACTAACTCCCATTCTTGAATTCTGTCTGTGGTTTTCCCGCAACATAATCACTTCCAATTCCTGTACCCATGCTATCACACAATCTTAACGACATTGTATAAATGAAGATGTATATAACTCCATGGCAAGAAACACAGGTACATTTTAAACAGCTTTTTCTCCCAAACAATTAAGTGTGATTCCACAGTATTAACAATTCAATATTATAAATTACTATTTTTCTGCAGTTCGATAAATTTTCTTTGTTTTAATGTTGTATAGTTATTAATATAAAGAGAACAGATTTCATGTATTTCATAGACACAATTCTAAGATACCTATATTCCCTCTCCTTTTTCCTTTCTTGTCTTTTAATTTTTGTAATAACATAATTTTAACTTACTTTAAAATTCTTGGCTTAATTCACAACTACCTGAATTTTCGATGTGATATATTTAAAAAGAGAGCTCATAACAAAATAAAAATATATTAATTTTAAAAACTCCACTCACCATAAAGTGCATAGACAAAAATAAAAACCTAAACCACAACCTGGGAAAAGTGTTACTAAAATATATGCTGAAAACATAATATTCTTAATATTTAAGTAAACCTTATAAATCAAATTTTATTTTAAAGGAAGAATATCTCATAAAAATAGTGAGAAAGGGAATGGGCAATGAATGGACAACTCATAAAAGAATAAATACTTGATAACAATATACTTTTTAACTTTTTTATTATTATCATTTTATGACCTATTTCCATAGACCCTGGGATTTCCCTTATCCCCTCCCCAATTCCCTCCCCCCTCATTGAGTTCCCCTATATCATTACCATAGTATAGTTCTTCATACACAGTCATATGTCCATGATTGTGGACATGGACAATGGCAGAGAGTCCAGAATCCTATTGTCAAGATATAGTAGTTTCATTGGAAGTCCATCTTTGTCTGGAAGTAGAGATGCATACTGCATTATATCCTCACATCTGGATATGATAGTCTCCATTTCACAGCTACTGTACACCCCCTTAAATGAAAAGCCACAATACCAATTCAGCAACAGGAAGAAAAACTAGAGATTTACAATGCCATTAAGTTAAATTACATGCTGCTAGCTATGACAGTCTCCATTACAGTTACTCTACATCCCCTTAAATGAAAAGCCACAAAACAAAATCAACAGGAAGAAAAAAAAGTTTTACACTTTTAAGTGTTGAAACTCACTGTAAACCCAAAACAAATTATCTATTCTTTCCCATAAGTTTGACAGATATCAAAATGAATAATATCCATACATTCAAACGTAAGCATATTTTCAGTTGCTTTGTTTTGAATCTTAAATTCAATATTTTATATAGTTAATGAGTAATAATCTGTTATTGAAAAGTTAGTCATGACAAGTGTTAAGCAGAAAATCAGGCTACAAACATATTCACATACATGCACAAACACACACAAAATAAATCTTTTCAGAATCTAAAGGAATATGTATCAACATGTGATCAATTTTGTGTGTATGATTTTTGGTTTCAATTCTGCTTGTATGTCCTAACTACAAACATATTGACCATTACAATAAAAATAGAAATCACTGCAATTTAAACCAAAGGACGCATATACATAGTATGTTATATATATATATGTGTGTGTGTGTATATATATATATATGTGTGTGTGTGTATATATATATATATATATATATATATATATATATATAAATGTATAGTTGACTGATGTACATTTCTAGAAACCGTGCATTATTTCATAGTCAGGAAAAAGATGTCATTGAAATCAACATTTGAGTTTGATTTTATTATAGAATTGGCAAACTTTATCTTAAGTTGTGTTTCTGTTGGTTGTGATAAAAATGTGCACTTTTAAGGTTTGGTAGAAATACAGCTAAATGGTGCATCCTTTCTCGATGGCCCTGTGCAGTAAGAGCTGCAGTCTTTTCAGCTGATACCAAATTCGAATTTGAACAATTTATCGTAAAGAAAATACTAGACAAACCACCAAATAAACAGGCATAACAACATTTACTGCATTTTTTGTGTGTATGAACACAAAATTACACAAAACATCTTTTCTGTCTACCTTTTCTTCTTCTCTGGGGATTTATCATCACTTGTCTTGGCTCCACTGAACATTTGGACACTCATCACTCATGGTTTAAATTTATCAATTAGTGTTGTTTTATCTTCATTTCCTCCAAGAAAAATCTATTTGTGCTCAAATTTATGATCTCCATAAATGGCAGTTCCTTTTTTTTTTTTTTTTTAGTTGCTAGGGCTGAAATCCTTGGTATCATTTTTTGCTCCTCTCTTTCACATCTCGGATTAGATCTATGAAAATGTTGTCACTACCTTCCATGACTTGGCTATTTCTCAGTACTTGATCTGCTACAATCGCCAAAGACTAGTAAAACTACTTCTTCCTGTTAAATCTTCTTGATGCTATTTTCTAACTCTGGCAAAAGAAAAAATAAAAAGTCTCCTCCCTGTGATGCATGAGTCCTTTCTGTACATTCTTTATTATCTGCGCCCTCCAGCCCAACTGCATCTCATCTGCTGCTATGTCTTGTCTCACTCTGAGAAATGGTGTTGTGGACTTTCTACAGTTTTTCAAATAGCAAACACAGTGATTGACTTACTACAGTTTTTCAACTAGCAAACAGTGGTTTTTAAAAAACAAGAATCTGTGCTAAACCCCTGTTTCGCACATTTTCAGGAGCTGTAATAAAATCTAAAATATAATTCTAAGTCCATAGCATAGTCTTTGACCTCTTATTGATTGGAATTCTAAACTACTCAGATCTCGTCTCCTAGCTGGTAACTTTACTAACCTGCACACATCCATCCTCTAGAATTTGTTTTTTTCCAACTGTGTCAGTCATATTTCCATCTCAGGACCCTCATGGTTGTTTTGCCTATCTGGAATTATCCTCTCTTTTAAATCCACTGTGCTTATCCCACACTTTTTTGATTGCTTGCTTAAATATTACCTAATTAAGTAAATCGTCCCTATGTGAAATAATTGTGTCCAAGCAAGCTGATGCAGAGGAGAGCCATACACTTGTAACATTCAAAAGTCCTTTATTTGCTGATGGCCAAGAGTGGGTTCATGCCACCAAAGATCTTTCCACTCCAAACTACAAAACAACTGGGTCTGTAAAGACAAAAACCACAATCCAGGATGGGAGATGGGGGCACTCAAGGGGATTGAACTAAGATGGAACTACCTTAGGGATGAAAAATTACTAAGCCTTTGCTGCTGAGCCAGGTAAAACCTAGCATTCATTACTCACACTTAGCTCTCTTCACCCTGTAGCCACAGGGAGGGCAGTGGAGAGGAGTAAATATTCTTTGTCTCTGGAACAGACATAGATTTGGGGAAGCATTAACCAGAGATGACTTATAGGAATATCACAATAACAGTTTTATGAACCAAAACAGTCCTAATTTGAGTAGGTCGGATACAGGTGTAATAATCCATTTTTGGTCTAGACTTGCGATGGCTTTAACACAAAAGTATTAGATCCAAGTAGAGACTCCATCAGCTTAAACTGCCATAAGAAAAGTGTAAGACCCCTTCCAAGTTGGGCTAAGTCATCATTCAGCTATATAAGTGTATCCTGACATTGTAGGTATGGAGAATAGTAGAAGGTCCAGCATTCTATTGTCAAGATATATTTAACAGTTATGTTGGGAGTCCATCTTTGGTTCATGAGTAAAGATGCATACTGCAATGTATATTCAATTCTTGTTATGATAGTCTCTATTCTGTAATTCCTCTAGAAGACTATATGTACATGCATGTTTACCTCTATCTATTGATCTTGTATTTTGCATGAAAGTTGCCTTATGTCATAGAGAACATGTCATATTTGTCCTTTGGGAATTTGCTTATTTCACTGAGCGAGATGGTCTCTGGTTGGGACCATTTTGTTGCAAATGATAGAATTTCATTGTCACTGACCCTATGCTGTCCTCTTGATGGTGGAGACTGCTTTGGAAGCTGGGTGGAATCAACGGCTTTTCACCTTGAGGCACACAATTTTTTTTAAGTTTGAAGACAACAGAGTCTTTGGTTTTAACACAGGAGTTCCTAGGACAGTTCCATTTTTAGTGACCTGGCTCTTGGCAGAACTGCCAGAACTCTTTGCAAGTCAGCCTTTGTCATAGGTAGCTGTTTGTCCTATTCCTTGGCTTCCCACATAGCACAGGTGCCACATAAGGGGTGAGCAGGCATTGTTGGGTCTCCTGGACAGTAGATCACTTCACAAAGCCACATAAGTCGATTTCCCACTGTCCAGATCACTTCCCTTCTGCCTGTTTTTTGGTAAAGTAGCTCACAGAAGTCACTTTAGGATGGCAGTCAGGAAGATGCTTGGTCTGCAAAGAACACTAAGTCATTTGTGGGCTGAGTTAGAGATCTGTAGTCACAGGCACGTTCTGACATTGCTTTGCCTTTGAGATAAGACAATGCCCAGGAAGGGAGCTATGTCTTCCTAGATAGGATCAAGATGCAATAAAATCATCCTACCTATAAATAATGACATCATTAGTCTATCTCTTAGTTTTGTTTGAAAAGGAGGAGCTTGCCTGTTTATCGTGCCCATGAAAAAACAAATCTAGTTGTGAAATCATATCTTCATTTAAGCTCTTATTTGTGACTATACCATTTGGTATTTTATATGTAGCCAGGCATTTGTTTTAAATATTTATTTTTTTTATTGGAAACGCAGATATGCAGAGAGGAGGAGAGACAGAGAGGAAGATCTTCCATTCAATGATTCACTCCCCAAGCGGCCGCAACGGCTGGAGCTGAGCCAATCTGAAGTCAGGAGCCAGGAGCTCTTGCGGGTCTCCTACACGGGTGCAGGGTCCCAAGGCTTTGGGCCATCCTCGACTGCTTTCCCAGGCCATAAGCAGGGAGCTGGATGGGAAGCAGAGCAGTTGAGATTAGAACTGGCGACCACATGGGATCCTGGTGCGTTCAAGGCGAGGACCTTAACCACTATGCTATCGCGCCGGGCCCGTGACCAGGCATTTTTATAGAAAAACTTTAGCCATTCCTTTGACAAAGAATTTTTCCAAGTAACTGTAGAAGTTAAATTGAACTTCATAGAGAAAAATGAACATTTAACGCAAAAGTAACTTGTTTATTTGACCAGCAAATTAGGCACAAATGTGTAATGCATGTTAGTTTAAAAAAAAAGAAACTAAAGGGAATTTAAAATGACCTATAATTCATATGAATCAAATACATTGTGTTATTGTATCAGTCTTAACTTACGGTGTATTTTATCCATAAGCCAATTATTAGAGTTCTTTAGAAATTTTGCCACGTATATACAATGCACACACATCACACACCTTATCAGACAGAACAATAATGCAGGTTTAGTAATTTTTTTAATCATCAGATCCTCAGGTACTTTGAAAATTACCACCAGTTGATTAAAATTTCTTTCTACTCTTAGTAATCTAATTTAGCCATATTTGTTAGATGATTTATGAATATCATAAGTGTTTTTAAAGGAGAGTACAAATCTCTGGGTGACAAAAATCTGAACAGCCATGGCTGGGAGCAGAAAACTCACTAAGTAACAGGAGCTCCTGCTTACACAGCACCTGAGAAAGAAAGAGTTTCAGGATATTTGCAATTTTCGGTCTCTAGGCCTTTTTCATAAGGTGACAATTATGAGTTACAGCAACATGATATAGATTAGTCATTGATATGGCAATGTTAAAACAAACACAAACTGAAGCAAAACATAACCTTTAAAGCTCAGCTATTTTTGAGCAATAGCAAGTAAATGTTACCTCATTAGAATACAAAATTTACCACTTTGGTCTGTCATGAAGTGAAATAAAACCTTGACGATAAGAGCTAGTATGTGTAAACATCCTATAACGGCTAGAAAATTGACAGAATTTTTAATTAGACAAGCTAAAAGAAATACTACTGTTTTTAAACAGATTTAAATTTAGAAATAAAGAGTAATTTTTATGTTTACTAACATATTTTAACAACATTGATTTAACAAAGGATCAGACTAGCAGAAAATGAGATTCTATGTCAGTTTATCTTTGATATTAATGTTAGATATTTAGAAAATGCTGTAGAAAAAACTTGAGGACACATAAATTTTCCAACATTTATTCTTTTTTTCCTTGATTTACATTTTGAAATCATCTTTCCAAACTCTCTAAATGGAGACATTTTCTAAATAAAATAATATATCCAATTGTAATGCTAGTGACTTTTAAGTATCTTGAATTATTTGTTATATATGTACAATTTATGGAAACATATTTGTTAAGAAAACCAAACACAAAATTTTACAGGTTAATACTACTTGATGTTGCATTTGGAAACATTTATTTCATTTAAACCAAAATTCTTTAACTTTGCAGATATCCATCTACCCTAGGGGTTTCATAAACATAGACCTAATTGATTATCCATTGCATTTAGTGGCATGTTAAATGAAGTCGCAAAGTAAGTTTGGTAAGTTGAAATATGTCACTTCCTTCTTTTCCTTTCTCCTTACCCTTCTCTTTCTCTTTCACCTTTTTCTTTTTTTTTTTTTTAAGATTTATTTTATTTTCACTACAAAGTCAGATATACAGAGAGGAGGAGAGACAGAGAGGAAGATCTTCCATCTGATGATTCACTCCCCAAGTGAGCCCAAGGGCCGGTGCTGTGCCGATCCGAAGCCAGGAACCAGGAACTTCCTCCAGGTCTGCCACACGGGTACAGGGTCCCAAGGCTTTGGGCCGTCCTCGACTGCCTTCCCAGGTCACAAGCATGTAGCTGGATGGGAAGCGGAGCTGCAGGGACTACAACCGGTGTCCATATGGGATCCTGGTGGGTTCAAGGTGAGGACTTTCAGCTGCTAGGTCACGGCACCGGGCCCTTTTTCCTTCCTGTTTTTCTTCCTCTTTTTCTGTCTTTCTCTTCCTCTTTCATTTTCTTTTTCCTTTTTCAAGGCAGTAAACTTAACTTGCCTACCTGCTCCACCAACCCCTCTCACTCCACCCATCCTGGGTAAGGGGTGGAGTCACACAAAGAAGAAAAAGAGTTGACACCCTGTTTGGTGCAAGTGGGGGTGAAAGGGAATATTTTTAACCCTTTAGGCGTCAAGTCACTGAGGCTAGGAGGAGAAAGAGATCAATAGGCAGAACACACAGCATATACCTATTCTCAACCTGTGGAACTAGGATGCCTTGGCATTTGCGGGGGATTGCCACCTGGCTTAACCTAGTGCCAAAGTCTCAGGTGAGGGGGGGGAGGAAAATGAGTAGCTTCCCTGGGGCAGAGGAGCTGTAGTGTAAGTTTGAGGCAGAAAAGGGTCCTTGGGGCAGGGTCTAGGACCCAAGGGTTTTGGATTTTCTCTCTTGAACATTTGGTCTCAGGGATTGGGCATCTAGTCATCATGAGCAAAAGAATCTGGGGGAGGGTTGTCATACATTTTTGGAGCTGTTTAGGAGGTTTCAAGGCAAGATTTAACCATTGACCAATATATGGAAACTGATGTGGATGGCTTCAGATGCAGCTAGCAATTTTCAAACATTAAAGACAAGAGGGAGATCATAGCATCTCACTGACGGCCAATCAACTCCCAAGAGGGCATGTTCAGAAATTTACTGATACCAGTCGACTTACTAGAGGTCTTATCAATTGATTGGTAAATAAGCCAAGACCCAAGTTTGTGCTAGGCCGAGCAATGTCTCAGGGGGCACCCCCAAGGCGGCTGGATCGCCAATTTAGGGAGGTATAGAACCAGATCTTACTGAGGGTGGGTCCCTGATCTTGCTGGGGCCTCTGAAGAGTTGCATCCAAATGAGCTGATACAAAGGAGTACCGCACACTGAGAAGATTGAAAAATTAATGTATTGTCGACAGTGGATAGTAGGCTCCCGCCACCAAAGATCTGTCCATCCTGAGCTAGGGAACAGCACGATTTACAAAGACAAAAAACACAAACCAGGAGGGGTCGCAGGACTGAGCCAAGGAGGGACTGTCTTAGGGGTGAAAAATAACTCACTTCGCTAACTTCCTTCGCTGAGCCAGGTGAAACTGATTATTCCCTCTTCATACTAGAGCAGCCTCCACAGGGTTCGAGTGCTCTTGCCGAGCAGGATGTGGTTTTTCTCGGCTGGCCTACCGTCTCACAGGTGTGCAGGGGTGGGGGTGGGGACCTCACCTAAGATGGAGTCCAGCTCAACATGGAGTCCCTGAGTTCAGAACTGCTACTTCAAAAATAAGATCATAGCCTCAGACTCACTCTCCCCATTTTATTTGGTTTTGTGTTTGTAAGTCATGTTGACCAATATCTGTTTTATCCTGTGTTATTTATTTATTTACATTTTCCTGTCCACCATGCCCCTCCACAGGAATGATTTAGGTGAGTATCGGCAAGGACTTTCTGGCTTGTGCTCGCTCTTGCACTGTTAACTAGTATAACAGGACTGTTCCATCTTCATTGAGAAAATAAATACTAGTCCATTTTCAATATAGATACAAGCACAGATAACAGGGTGGATATAACATATGGCTAAGAAAGAAAGGAAATACTTTCAATAAGTTCTTTTAACAGTGTTCATATCTAGATGCTAGAACTGCATGGTCTTTTTAGCTTTTTTTCTTGTGCTTATCTATATTTTCTGAATTATCTGCACCAAATGCACAATTGTGGAAACAGAGAAAAACATAAAATTACAAGTATAACAGAAACACTAATGAATCACACAAATAACATGAAGCTATTCTACCATATACCATATTGCATCTCATGAAGAATAAAAGTGTTATTTTCATCATAACCTTTGTGAGTTTTAGCATATGTTCGCCAAGAAGAAATCCTGCCATCATCTTGTTTTCAAATGTATAGAAGGAAAAATCAGAGTTAGACAGTAATTAAAGTGGCAAAACATATGTTGTTTAGAATGCATTGTAATAAGGCATAAAAGGCAGCCCTATCCATTACTGAACTAAATTGCTGGTACTACATGGACAAACTAGATTTATATCCAAGTGTGAGGTGGGAAATTCAAGGCGGAAGCCTCAGGAGTTGGCTGTTGGGGTCTGAATTCTGGGTTTCTGGCTTAACTGACCTAAAGGGTTCTTGCTGAGTGCAAGCCAGTGTACTCTAATATCACTTAAGGATGGTGGGAAGCGAAGATAACAATCAGATATAGTGTGATCACTGGTTCAAGGTGAAGAATTCTCACTAAATTGACTTGGCAAGAGTTTCTCCACAATTATGCAATGGAGACCCAAACAGGAGGGAATCAAGATCAAGGCCTAAAAGGCGTAGAAAAGCTTGAATATAATTTTACCAAGGAAATTGTCAGTCTCATCCTGATATCTCTCCTTTACTTTCTGTAAGAAATTGAAAGAATTTGCAGTGTAATGGAAGTCTTGATTATAGAACTTATTAGCATTATATGACTCTAACAAATCACCATGCATTTAGAAAGAGGAACTTGATAGAACTAGAGATCATTATGTTAAATGCAATGAACCAGACACCAAAAGACAAATACCATTTGTTTTCTTTCACATGTATGGCTAATATAGAGACAGATGGTATACAATTTGTATGGCTGTCATACGTCATTTGGTATATTGATACTTTTATCGTCTTCACTGAATTCAATCATTTCTAACCCAGCATACCCCTCTTCCCTCACTTTATCATCATTGTCATGAATACCAGGCTACCAGATAGTAATATTCATGTTTTCAAGCAATTGTATATATTTGTATGTATATCATAACTGTGTTAAGTGAATGATGCAAAATTGGAAGGAATATTAAAAACTGTTACATTCTAAACTGAAAATTTAAAATATTTTAGGCCTTCAAAAAAGACATAAATGATCACAATGTACACTATAAATACATTATCATTCTAAATTAAATTTTTGATTAGAGTGTTTCTAATAAAAATCAGCACTTATTATGTCATGATTTTCATGTGTCTGCAGTCCGAATATTTTAGTTGAGTTATCTGCATAGACTCTATAAAATCTAAAGATTTTGAGTGTTTTTTAAATTATAATTGTGAATGTTTATATATGTGTACATGCTTACCTGATTTCAATATTATACAATGTGTACATGCATCGAAATATCGCATAATACTCCGTATGTATGTGCAATTATCAGGTATCAGTTAACCGGGTTTTTTTTTTTTTTCAGATTCATTTATTTTTATTGGAAACGCAGATATACAGAGAGGAGGAGAGACAGAGAGGAAGATCTTCCATCCAATGATTCACTCCCTAAGTGGCCGCAACGGCTGGAGCTGAGCCAAGCTGAAGTTAGGAGCCAGGAGCTCTTGCGGGTCTCCCACGCAGGTGCAGAGTTCCAAGGCTTTGGGCCATCCTTGATTTCTTTCCCAGGCCACAAGCAGGGAGTTGGATGGGAAGTGGAGCTTAGAACCGGCGCCCATATGGGATCCCAGCGTGTTCAAGGCGAGAACTTTAACCACTGTGCTATCGCGCCGAGCCCAGTTAACAGTTTTTTAAGAAAGAATGTGTTTTATTTATTTGAAAGTCCGAGTAAAAGAAAGAACTTCCATCTGCTGGTTCACTGCCTGAATAGGAGGTCGCGCCATGCCAAATCCAGGAGTCAGGAGCTTCATCTGGGTCTCCCACATGGATGCAGCGAACATTGTTTTCTCATGTGCCTAGCAGGGACCTGGATGGGAAGTGGTGCACCTGGGACATTAACTGGTATCCACATATAAGGCAGGCAGTGCAGAAGGTGATTAAACCATCAAGCCACAACATTGTGTCACCCCAATCCCCAATATTTAAATAACATGGAGTTTCTATAGTGAAAAAGAGTGTCAATAAGATAAGCCCTTTTCTGGAGTCATGATTGAGAAAATATCTACTTGTCAGTTCTCATGTGTTGTTAATTGGTTCACCTGTGGTTACTTTAAGTAGCTAGTTATTGTTTTCTAGCTAGCTGTACATTGTGCTCTGCTCCAAAAGCATGTTCAGTACTTTGCAATGTGAACTTCTTAAAAATTTTTCCACTCCAAATTTATCTCAACAGAAAGATGCTAGCTCCATTTTCAGATAATTTTGATTCAGATTTTCTTTATTACCCATCCTAAATCCCGTGTGGCTCAGAACTGAAAACAAATTCTTAAAATGAATTTACAGCAGCATCTGTGTTAGTGGCTGATGATGATATTGGGAAGATGTAAGTTTACAACCCCAGAGTCCAGAAGATAAATTCAACGTTACTGTGGCCGTATGGAAGTCCAAAGCCTGATTGTTGCCCAAGTTTGCAGAAGGGCTTAAACTAAGTGACTTCTTTTGTCACTGATTTGGCATTTTTTATTTCCTCTTAAATATGATTCTCAGTGGGGCAATATTGTCCCCACTGGAGTACAGACTGATTTTAGTATATAAAGTGAAACTTAATAGTATGAGCTCTCCACAGTTCCAATTAAGAAAACTTTATTCCTGGGCCAGCATGGTAGCTCACCTTGCATGCACCAGCATCCCATGTGGGCGCCGGATCCTTCCCTGGCTGCTCCACTTCCCATCCAGCCCCCTGCTTGTGGCCTGGGAAAGCCTTGGGACCCTGCACTCGTGTGGGAGATGCTGAAGAAGCTGCTGCCTCCTGGCTTCAGATTGGCTCAGTTCCAGCCATTGTGGCCACTTGGAGAGTGAACCAGCAGACAGAATATCTCTTTATATCTGCTCTCTGTGCATCTGCCTTTCTAATAAAAAAAAATAAATCTTTAAAAACACTTTATTCCTTATGATTTAATTTCTTTCATTAGGGGAATATTAAACTCAAACTGAATCAATGCAATCAATTGATTAAACAGGTTGATATCTCCCGTTGAGATTGCCACAGTAGAAAAAATGAAAAACTGCTGAGAAATTAAATATTTAATTACATTTATTTGAAAGATAATTTTTTGCAGGGTTTGGAGAGACAGCAAGGTCTTCCATGTGCTGGTACATTCCCCACTAGGATGCATTAGCCAGAGGTGAGCTTATCCAAAGTTGGGAGCCAAAACCTTTTTCTGAGCCCCCACATAGGTGCAGGTACCCAAGGTCTTGGCCAATCTTATGCGGCTTTGTCAGACCACAGGCAGAGAACTGGATTGCAACTGGAGCAGCTGGGACATGAACGAGCAGCCATTTGGAAAGCTGGCACTTGTCAGCAGAGAATTAGCCTTTACACCGCTGTGCTGTTCCCAATTTTAAAAGAAATTAAAGTATATTTGGTGAAAGCAAATTTCATGTAAGTCATATAAATGATGACTTAGATACCTTCCCTTCAAATCACCCTAATCTTAATTTCTCCAGTCTTAATTGATAACCTTGCCTCCTTGAGAAAATAGATGCCACCAGGTATAAACTCTTTCTTTTTTTTTTTTTTAATCTATTTTATTGTGTTGTTGTTGACAATCTTTACATAGTTAATTACAGTTAAAGAAAAAAAAAAGGTTCAGGGGGATAGGGAAGTGGGTAATACTATTATGCCCATATTGTTTCCATCATGTATCTGAGGTAAAGGGGGATATTGAGGGAGAAGCCCCACCCGGTTTCCCGCCCACCCCGAGTCCCGGATGTGGGGCATGCTCTGAGATATTTGCTCAAGTGGTTTTAATAGTTCTCCAGTTATGAATTGCTGCCAGTTTCGCCCGATGAGGTCGTCCACTGATTGATACGGTCCATCATAAAGTCTCTGTTTGCCACATTTTTCGCTGCCAACATATAGCCGAGATGAATGATTGATCTGCTCTGTCTTCTGTCTTTTCTTGATTAGAGTTCTGAGTCCAGCAGTTCGATTGGGGAGATCTCCAAAGAAACTTTGAGGTATTCCCAGACTAGTTTCTTGTATGTTCTAGCAAGCACAGGGCTCGGCACAGTCCATCACCCCGATCAGCTGGTGGTTGCAATTGCTGGGTTGGTTCTGTTTTCAGTCCCGAGTTGCACTGGAACCAATGGGTGTTGCAGTCCAGTCTGGTTCTGCCCAGCACGTACTCGGCCCTCACACAAACCAGTGGGAGCTGCAGCCTAGTCGGGGCGACCCACAATAACCCCCACCAGGCCCGCCCCCTACCCTGGTTTGCCAGTATGTGTAGCAGAAGACCAGTCTGTCCCCCATCCCATTTGGCTCTGGCACTTGTCAATGGGTATTAAAGCTTAGTTCTATCTAACCAACTCAACCATCCAGCCCTCACGGGTGTTGTTGATTGCCTCTCTATCTAGCCATCCCAGCTCCCGTCCTAGTTTTCATGCCCTCCCGCGGGAATAGTGACCCAAGAAGGGGGAACCCACTTTTCCCCTCCCAAGTCTCTCTCACTCCCGGTTTATGCACTCTTTAGGTGGTTCTGTGATTTGACTTGACAGAATTAGTCCCCAGTGCCAGCTTCTGCGGCTATGCCCAAACATCCCTCACCCACTCTAATTTATGCTTGCACCAGCAGGAATAATCAGCCCAGCCTGGCTTTTCCCTGATCTAGTCCACATGCAGCGCACAGGTGTTGCAGCCTTGCATAGTCTAGTTTGTCTCTATCCCAGCCCACGCTCTCCAGTGGGAGTAGCTCTCCGGCGAGGGAACCAGCCCCTTAATCCCCCCGCCAGTTCTGCCCCTCCCTTCCTTCTTGGATCTCGCGTGTGCTGGTTGGGTGCTGCATTCATATCTAGTACAGGCAACCACGCCCTGGCATTCCATAATGTGTACTGGTTTTGTCGCAACCAAACCCGGCTCATCCCACACTCTGATCTGGTGATCGGATTTGCCAGTGGGTGACATGAACTGATTCAGCCTGGTCTGCTCCTGACCCATGCTGAATGTGTGCCAGTGGGAAACTTTCCATGGCCCATTCTGGACTGTTTCCTATCATGCTTCTTGCACTTACCTGCAGGGACTGTGTCCTGCCAGAGGAGTTGCCCAGGCTCCTCCATCAGAACCCCTCCCAATGCCAGATTTTGCTAAACTTCTTCTTACCAAAAGTAAATACACAGAGCTGCTGGAGAGTCACGCACAGCCGCCACCTGCTTCCAAATGCATGCTTTGAGTTTCACGTGCTGTGTCTTCTCAGCTTTGCTCTAGCTCAACTGTGTCATCCACTTCTACAAGTAAGTAGGAAACACGCATTAGCCTGTCTCCTGCATTCAGAAGTACGATAACTATCATGCAGAAAAACACTTGGTACAACTAAGTGATGAACTAAGTCAATTTTCCTTTTTTCATGCAAAACTGTTTTAACTTGAAAGGAAGACTAAAAGACAAACTGGTTAACCAAATTTCGGAACTTTCATATACTTTCCTGCAAATGAACAATGTGAGTTTCGTATTTCTGGGAAAACAAGAGATAGGCTGCCAATAATAAAATGTAAGCATCCAAACAAAAATCAGAATGCTAGAAATCTGCAACCAAGATCTTCATGGCTTCAATGTAGAAATGATTTTCAGATGAAATTGATGATAATATTAAGAAATTTGACTTTTGATATCCTGTAATGGAATTTTGGCATTGGAAGATTGAACAACTCTTGAACAAGTGTTTCACGAATGACAAGTGAAAATGGTATAAAATCATCCATAACAGAAAAGTGAAATTTGATTTATTATTTATTATTCATGAAAAGTTAATTAATATTATTTCAAATTTCATATTGCAACCAACCATAAGAAACTACCTTTTTGTTATAATATGAATGAAACTGTTATAGTATGAATTTCTTGTAGCATGAATGAAACAAATCCACAATTACCTGAAAATGTGGTTGAAATCCTCCGCTTTTCCTTGTATTTGCTTCTTGGAGGCTATCTTTCACTTCTAATATCTCAAATAACCTATTATGAAATATGAAGTGCATGAGCAGATATGAGAATGAAGGCTTTTCTTCTTCAGCCATATATTAGAAACACCTGACAAACTATAGAACACCCTTCTCACTAACCAGTTTCCTGGGGAAGTAAAATACTTTTATCCTGGATATATGCATGTAAACATTTAGTATGTTCTTATTGCTACTTTGAACTGAGTTTATGAATATTTTAAAAGTTGGTTTCATATCAAAAAAAGAGAAATATGTATAGAAAGATATCCTCATTAAAAACTGATCATTTTTAAGTGGATTAAGTGGTCTTGAGCCTAGGGTCTTTAGGCCAATAAGTTAATAAACATTTCAGCACAATGCATCCTGCTGGCCAGAATGAAATGACTACCAAGTAAGCAATTTATAGTGGCTGTGTTTGTCTAGAAGCCTCCTCAGACTAGGTTTTCACGTTTTTACTTCCTTTTCAGCGTCCCTTTCTCCTGCCTTTGTTCAGTATGTATGATCTACAAATGCAAGACATAATTTAGAACATGCTGCTAAGGACTCCTCCATAGCTGTTTGTTTTACTCCCAACTTGATTCATACCCTTTCTAGTGACCCGCTAGGTGGCATATCATCTAACCACGCCTACAAGTCCAAACTAGCTTCTGTTCTAGTCTATGTACTCTGAAGCCAGTTGACACAGTGTCTTCCTGCTGGGCTTTACCAACTTTGTAACCCTGTACAAGTAACCCACACTCTTCATATATTCCTTTCTTCATCTGTCAAATGGGTTCATTATCATAAAAAAAATAAATTTATAGTCTTGCTGTGAGCATCAAAGCAAATAATCCCTACTCAGTGCCTGGAAGCATCCGAGCCTAAATAAGCTCTTACTTAATGTTAACTGCTCTCTGTTTCTCCCACCTCAACATTTATGACTCTACTCTTTAGTTGTTATTCTCTAATAGGACTTAAGCATGGTAAGTTCTTTCCTGTATCAGAAACAGTTTTCACACTTTTCTGCTTGACTCTAATAACCTTTTGCTTGCTCTCTAGCTGAGTTCTTCCTCAGAGTGTAGACAGTCATGTCATTATTCACAGATCCTTTCACTGATGATGCTTTCCCAGTTAGAACGCCTCTCACCTTTCCCCACATCTGCCACTGTACATTCCAGCAACCTGTCCTTCCTTCACCATCCTTGAACAAATGTTTCTTACAAGCCATTGTAGGAGACACATCTATCTTTAAATATGCATTTTGTAATAAGTGCTGATTTGAAAACATAATTTGTCTATTTATTGACTTGAACAGTTTTTTTGTGGAAATTATGCATATATATGTATACCTATACACATATATGCATATACATATATACACATACATATACACACATACACATATACGTATGTGTGTATATGTGTATATACATGCCTACAGTATCTTAATTTTGCACTGAGTGAAAAAACATATTAATTTGGTTGTGTGAAATATGGGCAGCCATTAGAGATACGTTTCCATGAAAAATTGAATTTCAGCTTGTGAATTATATTTGATGGAAGATGATAACAAATTTAAGCCTAAAGGGAATAAAATACAATTTCAATTCAATAGGTGGATTGTAGAGAAATGGAAAGTTGAGGAAAATTCAGGATAATTTCATGAATTTCAGAAGAAGAAAAATAAAGTGTGTCTACATTCTGGTTCTATCAGTAGTTCAGCACTTCAAGGTCAAATAGCATTGATGGTTGAAAAGAGAAAATTGATATCATGTGAACCTCTGGGTTCATCTTTTGGTGAGAGATACTTCTTTTCATTTATGTAAATAGATTTCAGATGTTTTAGTCTGGTACTGGTACTGGCACTTTAAGAGTGTGTATAAGTGTAATGAAGAAAAGGCATATATAAAAATTACATTAAAACACTGGCCTTTCCCAGTTAAGGAACAAATATGACCTTTTTTGTAGTATGTATATTTTACTGTACTTTGATCATATCATGTTTGATTTTTAATCATTAAACTATCATTCCATACTCTAAACAACTTCCTCTTTTTACATGTCGGAATTACTTTTTAAATATTTATTTATTTATTTATTTATTTATTTATTTATTTATTTATTTGAAAGACAGAGTTACAGGGAGACATGGGGCGAGACAGAGAAAGAACAGGAACCTCAATCTGCTGTTTCAGTCCCCAGATGGCTTCAATAGCCAGAACTCGAATAGTGGAAGCCAGGAGCCAGGAGCCAGGAACATCCTCCAGGTCTCACAAGTGAGTGCCAGTGTCCCAGTCACTTAGAACATCCTCTGCTACTTTCTGGATGCTGCTAGCGAATATCTGGATTTGAGATGCTGGTGTCACAGGAAGTTATTTCATTTACTGTATCACAATCCTAGATGTCAGGATTTTCTTTTGCTTAAAAAATAATAGGAAATGATAATATAACTTTTATTCAAAAAGCCATTATAAATCTGTACGTTATGTGCATAAGCAGTGAGCACAATGCCCAAAATGCAGTAAGTTTCCAGTAATGCTATCTGTTACCATTACTAATATTAGTACTTAACCATTGTGATACTCTTTAGTCACCAGGTGCCTCTTTGCTGCATAGGCTAAATTCTATTTTGTATATGTGCATTGTATATGCATAGAATGAAAGGCATGGAGAACTTCTGCTATGTTTATTGATGAGATTAGGTAGAAGCAGAGGACAATTAGATTCTGATTTTCTGACAGGTGGAAGAGAACGCATTTATTTACAATAAATCAAAATAACTCAGTTCATTAAAAAACATTTATATAAAAGGAAGATACTGGCTTCTATTCATTTTCACTTTTTCTTTCCTCTGGAAGGGTAAAGCTAAAACTGTATTGTGAGTCTAATATCTGGACAAAGCTAGAGTTTAGCAAGTATAAGCTATGGCCCTCTGCCAGATTTCCAGAGTGGATATCAAATGAAGAAGAAAACACTTCCCTTCTGTGACTAACAAAATATTGTTTTTAGATGGATGAAGGTGAAAAATCCTCAAAGCTATTGTTGTGTTTCAAATTTTGGAGGCTGAATGACTTGAATTAATACAGTAAGACCCAGGATATGAGCAGCTTTAGTGATCCTATCCTATTGAGCTGAATGTGGACTGGGACTAAGTCAACGCTTCTCTGCATCTTTGATCAAGTGATAACAGATCAGGTGTGTGCAAAATCTGGTGTGCTTCATGCTTGAGCGAATGCT
The DNA here is from genome assembly GCF_030435755.1 of Ochotona princeps. Classification (NCBI taxonomy): domain Eukaryota; kingdom Metazoa; phylum Chordata; class Mammalia; order Lagomorpha; family Ochotonidae; genus Ochotona; species Ochotona princeps. Next base: position 99,420,709 of record NC_080865.1, read on the forward strand.
CTGAGTATGAGGGCAGGGACAAGAAGTTGGTTCATAAAAGCTGTGGGAAGAGTTTACAGAGTCTCAGACACCCTGGCTGTGAGTGAAAGGCTGAAAGGGGGGAAGGATGAAAGACACAGAAGGAAAAAATGGATTGGAGGACTCAGGGAGTTATTTTCTGTCATATCACCATAGAAAAATTTTGAGGGAAATGAAATTTAATGGCACTTCCTGCAAAGATATCTCTATCTCTATCTATCTATCTATCTATCTATCTATCTATCTATCTATCTATCTATCTATTCCTGCGGCATTATTTATGGCTTTCCATATTTTTATTTGTTTTAGTTTTTTATAAGTGAAAACATTCCATATATTTAACAACACAGATTTAGGAGAAAGGTGATCCATCTCATCCTATACTCCTTCTTGCCCATGTACCATGATAAAGTTTTATCAAATCAATTTGCTCACCTGCTCAAATAAGAGGTACTTTTTAAAATTTTAACATTGATTCAGATTGTGTGAAACATTAGTGCTTTTTGAAGGAGTTCTGCTGGACCAGAAGTTTGGATATTACAATATTTTTTATCTTGGGAAAGGGCAAATGCAGTCTGAACTCAGCTTTGGACTTGGAGAGCTTTGAATAAGACAGGATGCATGTGTCTCAAGAAAAGCATAATGAGAAATGATTATCTACTTGTTCATTTTAAACTCACACAAAGAGGAGAGTGTGAGTGAATCCACATGTGGCAAGCTCCCCACACACCTAGGTCTGGGGTCCTACCCTAAGACTGGTGTGCCAGGATACTTGGAACAGAATGTGGGCCACTGAGGGCTTTTGATGTGGGGAAACCTGCAGCAGTGGGACTCCCTAGGCCAGGCCAAGACGACAACTGGAGCTGGAAGCAGGCTGGGCAGGGGACCTGGAGGACTGGCATACAGAATGCGGTGTGGGCATTATTATTATTATAATATTCCTTATAAGGAATATTATTCAAATCTGCTTCTTGGCCCAGATGACATCAGTATCTGACTTGTTTCCCTGAGTTCTCTATGAACAATTAGCTCACCTGCTTTGTAGGAAGGTAAGCCTTATCTTGAGATTGAAGTCTATCATTTCCATTATAAATACTATAAATATATAGGCTGACAAAGGCAAAAAGAGAAATAGATCAACTTCTTTGGCGCTATATTTTCTCAGTGGTTTTCTGTGTAACTCTTTAGCTATTTTTAACTTATTTTTCTCTCAGTTGAAAAATTACTTATATAAATCCTGACTTCAGAATTGGAGAAACATGCACAGCTGCTGGCTTAAGCTTCTAAAAACACCAAATAAAACAAAGCATAGCTTGGCACGGAGCCATGTTGAATCCTTTTGTAACTGAACTTGAGGGAGATGGAATTATAATAAATCCATTGCATAAGGAAGAAATAATTTTGTGTTACCCATATAGAAAAAGACAGTAGTTGAATTTTATTCTCATCTTAGAAATATAAGTTATTTTCCACGCCATCCTGAAATGGCACATTATTCTTAGTTTCATAAAACAAGAAAGAAATCTTTTAGAACACAGTGTCTTGATATAGGTATGCATTACACATCTTCATTATATTGTTTGATAATAATTTAAGAATTTAAAAAATTTTAGCATGCCTCAAAATTTATTTTTATATATTTTTATTTTCTGTGATAATTTGGAAATAGTTTAATATCTCATAAAATACATACTAGCTAGATCAAATTTGGAAAGGAAAAACCCCTCAATGGTTTGTCTAAGTTTATACATGGAGAGAAAGGGAAGTGTCAAGATTCAGAATTATAGCTTGGTAACTGGTTACAGCATTTCATACTCATTTATCATGGCTGAGGTGTCAACATCTAGTTTTCTTCTCAATTAAATTTATTGGAGTGATTTTGCCGGTTGGGCTCATCTGTCATGTTGCAAGGTCTGTGATCCAAATGTTCCAAACATATCTGATAGAGAGGCTTGTGCATATTTTTGTGTAGAGTGATGGAGGGCAAAATGAGAGGGGCTTAACAGAGACAATCCTCTGGAACAATCGCAAATAAATTCCCTTCTACTTATTCTGTATCTGCACATAATAAGATAGTGACTCTTTGCCACAATCTAGCAGTGTTGTCTTACAAAGTCTCAAGGAAAAACAGTACATTAATACATGGAAATCAAAACTCCTATTTACAAACCCTTCTAAAAAGGAAGGAGGCTCAGAATTTTCTAGACGACACTTTGAAATGCCAATAACAAATGCACATGATAAATCTGTAGCTTGGTGACTTCACAATAATTTCCAAGTTCAATCATGTAATCTTGTTCAAGTATTTCAGCGTGGACACCAAATTTCTGATGGACTTAGTTAATGAAACCAAGAAATGAGTCAAAAGTTCGTAAGTGAACAGGTGTGATCACCTGTAATTTAATTTGGAAAGTAGAATTAGAGAGAGGAGGAGGAGAGAGATTTTCCTGCTAAAATGTGCAGCTTGCAGACTCAGATCTCTGCCACTCACATGGGATACTAGACTGAGCTCCCAGCTCCTGCTTTCTGCCGAGTACAGCCACAACTGCTTCACCCCAGTTGGTACGCATGAGGGATGTTCCAGTGGATGGAAGATCTCTCTCTCTCTCTCTCTCTCTCTCTCTCTCTCTCTGTCTCTCTCTCTCAGCCAAGCATATCTGTTGATTTTAACAATTGATGCACAAAAATCTTTTTTTTTTAACTCAGCAAAGAGCCCAGCGCAATGGCCTAGTGCTGCAAGTTTTTCCTTGCATGCACTGAACCTTTTCATAATACACATTGTCATGAACTTCTTGCTTGCATATATCCAAATGTTTCTGAATATCCATGAGGCGAGCATCGTCATTTTAATCTGAAAAACACTAGACCTATGGTTTCCCTCCCAAGTGCTCTGATGATACCATTTTTCTGATCTAGAATGCTTTCTACATCCTTTCTTGCAGACTGAGAGGTGGTTGGTGGATCAGGCTTAGTGTTAGATCCTTTCCCTGAACCTGATTCACAGTGCTCCATTACCAAGCATTTCCTTTCCTTACAGTTCTTTCTATCACAGTCTATATCGTTTTGTTGTATTTTTCCTTGCATATGCATGACTTTATTTCTCTGTGGAACAGAACTTTCAGTGATCAAGGGCTTTCTCTGAGTTGTTCATAAGCTGCACTATAGTACACTCTGAGCACTCCTTACAATGTCGGTGCTTGTTAACCTTGAAATCCTTCTTCATTTATGAGGATGAATTTCAAGACTCATCCTCTTTGGGAAATCTCTCTTGATCATTGATCTGTTTTCTAAAGGCAGTAAGCCTAAATATCCACCATTCACAAGGCATAATACTTGTGCTTGATTAAATAGCCTTATATATCTCTCTTTATAGGTAACTTTTTGAGAACAGGGTTTATTTACTATGTTCCTCTACTCTTTGTGTCAGCATCTATTACATAAAGCTATTGTCAGGTTCATAATATTCCGTCAGGTTGGCTTGGTGTAACAGCAGAGCTAATTTGTTTACATCATTTAAAATACATTAAGGATCTCTTCGGCTGCATCAAGATGATTTGGGGGATCACAAACGAGATTAAAGTTATTTTTCCTAAAATTTCCCTATAAAATAAATTTGAAGTGTGAAGAATGGTATTGTGAGGTGTACAAAAGAGACAACATGACTAGTGACTTGTGAAGTCTGTGAGTCCTAACTGGTCTGACTTCACTGGCTGTGCTCATTTTACTTTGCCAGAAATGGCAGTGTATACATGCAACAGATAATCATACTATTTTCTAAATATTTAAAGTAAGTGTTTAAGATTACTGCATAAAATATTACTTTTTGGTTCAATGACAAATGTATGAGGAGAGACATACTGAGTATAAAGTGGAAAGCATAAACTGGGGAAAAGGAGGTACTGTTCTGTAACAAATACCTTTACAGCACCTATCTAACCGTTTAATACAAAACCATGAACACAGTAACATTCACGTTACTGCATCAAACGTTACTGCATCAAGTTCTCTGTGTCAAAATGTGCCTTCGTATCCACAAAGAAACCCACCTGGAGCCAGTCATTAGCGTGTCAGTGCCCCCTTTCACTTACTCAGAGCCAACATCAGCTCCGAAGCTGAAATCACTCCCATACTGATTCTGTATCAGTTCCCTGGGAAATGCATGTAATAAAATGTCTAATATATAAAATTACTCTAAAAGTTCATGGAAAAGTGCACAGAAACAGTACATTTACTTTGATGCCAAAATGAAAGCCATTGCAATTTTTCATAACACAGTTTCCATTAACTTTTGGAAGACTAATTATATTCATGGATACATAAAAGAGGAATGTGAGAGATTTATTTTAAAGCATTGACTCATGTGGATGAGGGGGCTGGAAAATATGAAATCCGCAGTTGAAGGCTGGTAAGAGGGAGAAAGAGTTTATATTGCAACTCAAATCCAGGGCTATGTAGAAGGTCAGTTTCTTAAATTTCTTCTTCTTCAGGGGATCTCACCCTTTTTCCTTAAGATATTAAGCTAATCAAGGTCTTCTTACATAATGAAATCTAAATATTAATCTCATATCAAAAATCTTTGCTAAACAACATCTAAGCTGGTATTTGACCAAGTGCACTGTGCCTTGACACAGTGAAGTGAACATATAAATTTAACCACTGTGTAAGACAAAACATTTAATCCTAGCAACCTCAGTGTTCTACAGAGCCTCTTATCCCAGGTACTGTTTTTATTTATTTACTTTCACAATACTGCTTTTGTGAAACTAACATAAAACTTATCTTTATTTGGGCTGTGACTGCAAATCTAAACAAGGATAGGAATGGGAAAAGGGACATAAGATGGGACTTGTATGAGTTAGACCTGGACTTGAAATAAGAAAAACATCTGCTGGTTTCTCTGTCTCTCTCTCTCTCTCTCTCTCTCTCTCTCTCTCACACACACACACACACACACACATTGATATCTAAAAATTTCTCCTTTCAATGAGTTCCCTGTTTCCACTCATCACCCTGACAATGTCCTATTCCTCTTTTTCAATAGATTGCATTTTGAAGTTCTTTTAATACAGTATATCTAAAGATAGTTTTCACTGCTCCTAAGTTTTCTTTCTTTTTCTTTTTTTTTTTTTTTTTGAAAGACAACATGAGAAAAAGATACAGAACTTCCATCTGCTGCTTCATTCCACAGGTGGCTGCAATACTTAGAGTTGGGCCAGGTTAAAGATAGCAGCCATTCTCTTGGTATCTATTTCTCTTCATTTCCCTCTCAAACAAATAAATCTTTAAACATAAGTTGGTTGCTTTTTAAAGTTCTTTACTATGTTTTAATGTAAGAATTTGTCATTATTATTAGCTTCCCTGTTACTAACTGCTTTTGTTGCATCAGTTTTGGGGTTGTTGCTTTTACTTTCAGGTTAAGCCATTGCTGACAGTTCCAGCATCCCTTGTGGGCCCTGGTTTGTGTCTGAGCTCTTCCTCTTATGATCCAGATTCCTATTAATGACCTGAAAAAAGCTGCAAAGATTTCCCAAGTCACTGGGACCCCAATATCTATGTAAGAGACTTGAATGGAACTCCTGGCCCCTTGTTCCTGGCTTCAGCCTGTGCTGGCATTGTCTCTTGCATCTTTCCAGGAGCCAACCAGTGAATGGAAGATCTCTTTGTCTCTCTGACTTTAGAAATAAATATAAATTTTTAAAGTGTGTTGCTTAGTATTCATGTATTTGTGATTTTATTTTCAGTCTTGCTGTTATCTCTAGTTTTATACCATTTTGATTAAAACAGACATTTGATATAATTCCAATCTCCTTTTGTTCTCTAAGACTTTTGTTTTTACTTAAAATGTGATCTATATTGAAAAGCATCCTACGTATACTTTGGAAGTATATGCATTCTAGGCCCAGCACAATGGCTCAGAGGCTAAAATCGTCGCCCTGCAAGCACTGGCATTGCATATGGGTTCTGGTTCCTGTCCCAGCTGCTCCACTTCTCTTTCAGCTCCCTGCTTGTGGCCTGGGAAAACAGTAGAGGACAGCACAAAGCCTTGGGACCCTGCACCGCCTGGGAGACCCAGAAGAATCTCCTGTCTCCTGGCTACAGATCAGCTCAACTCTGGCCATTGCCAAAGTGAACCAGCAAATTCAAGATTCTTCTGTATCTCCTTTCCTTTATAATCTGCCTTTCCAATAAAAATAAATACATCTTAAAAATGAGAAGTGTATGCATTCTATCGCTGCTGAGTGAGAAGTTCTGTAAAAGTTTAAAGTTTGTCCCCCATTATATCTGCATGAAGTCAGAGAAATTCCACAAAAGCTCCCTAAGCTGGTTGTTATTCACACTGCACACTTGAGCCCAGAGGATATCAAACGGGTTCTTTCTAGGAGAAGATAAAGAAACACAAGAAGTTTGTACACTCTTCTTTCACGTGTGAAGTTTTCTGTTTAAGTGTGTTTAAGTGTTCCATTGGCTTCCAGGTGTAGGAGGCTAACCAGCAGCCTGCCTTGTAGAAAGGTGCTGAGAAAGCATATAAATTCTTTCCAGAAAGAAACTGGAAATTGGATGCTTTAAACAATTCTCTCTATATTGATTCCGGGTATGGCTGCTGCTGTAAGTTTCCATATGCCCATTCAAAAGCACCTTTGTTTCTGTGTGGCCAGGAAAAGACACAAATGTTGTCTCTTCTCCACCTCCCGAGCCGGGGGATTTCAAATCCATAGGAATCATTCAAAACTCCTAAGGGAGAAGTTAGGAACTGAGGGAATGCACCACATCAGCAGGCATCACAAAGTTCATGGAAATGTACATTATTAAAGGCAAAAACAAACAACAAAAAAACCTCAAAAAACCTGTGCATCAGTTTTAAAAGTTTTTGTACAAAGATATGCTTATCTTGTAGTGTTCTATTTATAAACTATTTGAAGTGTCCTTGTGTATATTTTAAGGAGAAAAAATTAGCTTTTTTATTGTTATCAAAGTATTCACGGATATTCATACTCTCTGAATCATTGGCCTGTACCAGCACAAATTTGGATGAATGCCCAAGTCAAAGCAATTCCCCTAGGAGCTATGCCTTTGCCCTATACAGGCTTATTTTGGTGGAGCAATTTTTTTTATTTCTTTTTTTCTAAAAAAAATATTTATTTTTATTGGAAAGGCAGCTTTATGGTGAGAAAGAGAGAAATAAAGACCTTCAATCCACTGATCCACTCCCCAAGTGGCCACAAAGGCTGCAGCTGAACCAATCCAAAGGTAGAAGCCAGGGCCTCTGAGGTTTCAGGGTCCCAAGGACTTAAACCATCCTCCACTGCTTTCCCAGGCCACAAGCAAGGAGCTGAGCCGGAGACCATATGAGATTCTGCACTTAGAGGTGCAGGATTAATTTACTGAGCCGTTACGCTGGGCTTTGGAGGAACAGTTTCCGCTCCCTTGTTTGATCTTATAGGTGACACAAGAGTAACTTTCTTGACTCCACATTCATAATCCTGTTGATTGAACTAACAATTGGGTACCTGTACAACTGCAATCTAGTAACCAGTCTAGCTGATCTATATCTATATCAGGAGTTACTTAATGAGAATCTTCGATTACATATTAGAGAAAGAATTTCAGTGTTTCATGCCTCACAGCATAAAAGGGTTCAAAATCAGACGCTAATATTTACCAAAGCCTATGCCGTAAAATAATAAACAACCTGAGTAAACAAAGCTAACATAAATTAGCAAAGCCATATTTTAACAATGTAAATCACCTCTTAATTTTTTTCATAATTAAAATATTTAGGTGATATAATTTAAAATAGTAAGTTCTAAAACAAGAATGTAATTAATAGCTTAATATAGGAAATATCTAACAGCTTTTCTATTTTTCTCTTAATAAATTTATTTGGTATTATGGGCCTGGCGGCATGGCCTAGCGGCTAAAGTCCTCGCCTTGAACGCGCCGGGATCCCAAATGGGCGCCGGTTCTAGTCCCGGTGGCCCTACTTCCCATCCAGCCCCCTGCTTGTGGCCTGGGAAAGCAGTTGAGGATGGCTCAATGCATTGGGACACTGCACCCGCGTGGGAGACCTGGAAGAGGTTCCTGGTTCCCGGCTTCGGATCGGCACAGCACCGGCCCGTTGTGGCTCACTTAGGGAGTGAATCATCGGACGGAAGATATTCCTCTCTGTCTCTCTTCCTCTCTGTATATCTGACTTTGTAATAAAATCTTACAAAAAAATTTATTTGGTATTATTGATACAGGGCTTGAATAAAAATCCATGGTTTTTGAGAATTGGTGTTTGGAGATACCAACTGAAGTTCGCCAGCATAACTAAATGTCATACTAAAAAATTCCAAAATGTTTCAGACTACCTGGAAATTTGCTTGAACACTAACAAAAAAGTCACAAAAAGCAATAATATATCGCCATCACTGCAAAACTACTGACCAATGATATATAGAAAATACAGAGAGATATAGAAAAAAATCATCAGATAGAGTGAACCTGCTGTACATTTTTATAGAAAGTTAATTGATGAAGAATATGAGTTCCTGTGAGACAAAATTCAATTTTTACAATATTAGAGGTGCAACACGTTAAGTTTCTGGTTAGAGAACCTGCGTTTCCCTGATACTCCACTCGCAATGTAATTTCCTATTATTCTCACAGAGCATGTAGGAGACCTAAGTGGAGTTCCAATCACTTGTCTTTTCCCTGGATTACCTGTGACTGTTGTGAGCATTTCTTTCTCTCTCAGACTCTCTCTCCCTCCACATTCAGTAGATAAAATATTTTTTTTAAAGCCATACAAATAAGGTCTGTCGTGGTGGCCTAGTGGGTATAGTCCTCGCCTTGGACTTGCCGGGATCCCCTATGGTCGCCGGTTCTAATCCCAGCATTCCCACTTCCCATCCAGCTCCCTGCTTGTGGTCTGGGAAAGCAGTCGAGGACGGCCCAAAGCCTTGGGACCTGCACCTGCGTGGGAGACCCGAAAAAGCTCCTGGCTTTGGATGGGCTCAGCACCTGCCATTGTGGCCGCTTGGGGAATGAACCATTGGATGGAGGATCTTTCTCTCAAAACTCCCATACTGACCAATTTGACTAAAAATTAATAAATTGTGATGATTCGGTTGCAGTGTAATGATATAATTAGAAAATCTGAAGGAAAATATATAGAATCACTATCACAAACAACATTGTAAAACAATTCTGTTTACAAAAAGTTAATGCTACGTTTTCTCAATTCTCATTCATAGCTGGATAGTTCTATAGAGGCTTACCCAAATATTTTGCAATTTTAATCACATATCTAGTGAGTGGCAGAGTTATAGTCGAAGTATCTTTGTGAAATCCTAGTACTTCGCCTCCTCAAGAGGTAATATTTTCTGAAACTTCTCTTGCAAGATATATCTTTATCTTTAATGTTATTACTTATGGTGTTTCGTAGTGATAAACATGCTGTTGTTGTTTTACCATTACACCCAGAATTGAAAACAACAACTTTATGCTCTACCTTGTGAAAAGCTAAGACTTTTTGCAATGTCAGAGACAAAGCCAGGTTATTAAGTTTCTGAAAGTTCTTGAGTAGCCTGGTTAACAGAAATTCAGACAGTACTGCACAATGACTCAGTTGGCTAGTCCTCCATTTGTAAACACCAGAATCCCATATGGGCATCAGTTCATATTCTGGCTGCTCTACTTCCCATCCTGCTCCCTGCCTGTGTCCTGGAAAAGCACTCGAGGGTGACCCAAAGCCTTGGGATTCTGCACCTGTATGGGAGACCCAGAAGAGGCTCCTGGTTCCTGGCTTTGGATCAGTGCAGCTTCATCTGTTGAAGCCATATTGTGAATGAAACAAAATATGGATGATCTTTTTCTCTTTCTCTCTTTCTCTCTGTAAATCTGCCTTTCCAATAAAAATAAATAAGCTTTAAAAAAATACAACAGGGCCTGGCATGGTGGCCTAACAGCTAAAGTCCTGGCCTTGAACATGCCGGGATCCCATATGGACATTGGTTGATGTCCTGGCTGCTCTACTTCCCATCCAGCTCCCTGTTTGTGGCCTGGGAAGTCAGTTGAGGATGGCCCAAAGCCTCGGGACCCTGCACCTGCGTCGAAGACCTGGAGGAAGTTCCTGGCTCCTGGCTTCGGATCACTTGGGGAGTGAAACATCGGACGGAAAATCTTCCACTCTGTCTCTCCTCCTCTCTATATATTGGATTTTGCAATAAAAATATATAAATCTTAAAAAAAAAACCACAGCAACTAATGCTCATTCTGAAAAGAAGTCATTAAACTGCATTAATTTGTTGGTAGCCACTTATTCAAAAAAAGCTGTATCTTACATAAAATTACTTAGTGGTATAGAAGGAGTCAATTAAATTTGCCATTTTAAATTAGTCTTTGTCTCAGGAAAGAGTAATCATTTATGTAGACAACAGAATGAATGACTTCATGCAAAACCCATCTGTGTAAACACATAACACAAACACACACATACACATAAACACAAGAGCACAGCAGGCCTGAAATAGTAGTTATTATATTCGCTAAAATCCTAATATAATGAATAAATTTGTTTAATTTCCCAATATATCAAAACTAAATTCAGTTCATGTAGAGGCCAAAAATTAGTACACCAACAGTTCACAGATTATTACTGCTTTCTAGTTGAGAGAAAAATTTATTCACATATACAGGTTTTTTTTTTAAGATTTTAACAATTTGGTTTAATAGGCAGATCTATATCAAGAAGTGACAAAGATCTAACATTAATCCAAAAATGTGTTGTCTCATAAACAGCTGTGCCTTAGAGACTACTAAAAAAAAAAAATAAATAAAAAGCTTTACCTACAACATATTGCTTTACATTCCAGTGAGTTGCACATTTGGAATTCAGTCTACACAGATTAATTTCCTAAACCATGCCTTGCCAAGTTGTTGTTGAATTTTAAAATCTGCTTTGCAGGAATTAATTTGATATCATGGCATCTACATTCAGTTACTAGCACAAATCATTAACACAATAGCGTGGATCCATGTAGTTAATTATCACTAATATTTCTTTCTGTTTTTGTTTTAAGATTTATTTATTTTTATCAGAAAATCAGATTTACAGAGAGAAAGAGACTAAAAGAAAGATCTTCCATCTGCTGGTTCACTCCCCAAGTGACTGCAATGGCCAGAGCTGAGTTGATCTGAAGCCAGGAACTAGGAGCTTCCTCTAGATCTCCACATGGGTGCAGGGTCACTAGGATTTGGGCCATTCTCCACTGCTTTCCCAGGCCAAAAGCAGGGAGCTGGATGGGAAGTGGAGCAGGTGGGACACGAAGTGGCACTCACATTGGATCCTGGCATGTTCAAGTCAAGAATTTAGCTACTAGGCTGCCTGCCACACCAGACGCAGTCACTAACACTTATTAACAAGTATTTCTGTAGCTTGATAGCATAGAGACATGACAATTTAGAAAACATAAATTCACATTCTGGATGTATTTATTACTTGATTTGCCTAACTTGGGAAAGAAACATCACTAAAATCGGAAAACTAGCTGTCCCTATGGCTTACTTAGAAAATCAAGAAGGTAAAATCATTGTGATAAATAAAAATTTTATTCGATGTCAGGTGCCATGATTATAGGTAATGGTATTTGTGATCTACTTTGTTTGGGAGAAATTTGTGGAATCTCAACAGCAGAATAACGGTTTGTGGCTATCATGCATGACAGATCATTAGGGAACAAAATGTCAATGTTACTAACTTTCCTGTAATCAATATATTTGCAGTGTTCATCTCCACACACATCTTCCTCTTCTCTGTCAAGAGAACACCTTCAAGTATCATTTGTAGGCCAGGTTTGGAAGATGCAAATTCTTGTAACTTTTCTTTACTGCGGAAGAATTTTATTTCATTTTCAAAGACAAATGAAAGCTTTGCTGGATATATTATCCTAGGCCGACAATTTTTTTCTTTTAGAATCTGGAATATGTTGCTCCATTCTCTTCTTACCTGTAGAGTTTCCTGTGAGAGATTTCCTGTGAGCTTAATTGGCATTCCTTTATATGTCAGTTGATTTTTTTTTCACATGCACATTTAAGGATTTTTTCCTTATGTTCAATTGAAGAGAGCTTGATGATCATGTGTCTTGGTGAAGATCGCTTTTGATCAAGCCTGTTGGGAGTTCTGTGCCCCTCCTGGAACTTGTTTCCCAATTCTTTCTCTAGATTAGGGAAATTTTCCTTTATTATTTCATTAAATACATTTGCAAACTCAGCTTCTCTTTCTGCACCTTCTGGGACTCCCATAACTCTTACATTTGGCCTCTTAATAGGGTCTTTCAATTCTTGAATACTTTTTTTGGCCTGATCCAGCTCTGCTTCCAGCTTTTTGTTTGCTTCCCCCTGATGACAGGAAATATCTTCCAATTCTGAAATTCTTTCTTCTGCTTGCTTCATTCTATTTTGGAGACTCTCCATTGTACTTTTAATTTGCTCTACTGTGTTCTTAATTTCTGATATACCAGCCTTGATTTGCTTTATTGCTTCCTTAAATTCTTGGAACTCTTGCATGAGCTTCTCATTGTTGATCAGAATCTTTAAAATGATTTTTATGGATTCTGTGTCCCCCATTTTCTAGATGTCTTCCTCAGTTAACTCTGAGGTTGGCAGAGGGTTTTGCTCCTTTGCAGGGGAGTTTTCAGTAATATTCATTGTGCTTTTGTGTCTTTTTTTGCTCTTGGTCATTGTATTTCTGGTTAGTAGAGCCTTCTCCTTGGGGCAGGTTTCTAAGCTTTGTCACCCACAGGTTTACAATGTGATTTTACTTAATCCAGTTGGTACACAACTCTTTATTTGCAGCCACTTGTGCCACAACCTCTAGCGAGTTCCAGGTCTGGGTTCTTATGTCAGATTTCCACCATGGTCTCCACAGCCCCAGCTCCTGACTCACCACTCTCTACCTCCTGTGATACCATGCTGAGGCTGCACCATTGTCTCTGCAACCTTTCTCCCACTGCTGGTTGGAGCAGGTCTCAGGATTAGAGAGACACCAGGCGTTCTATATAGTTACCTTGTTGGTGGCACTGATCTTGCCAGAACCTGTTGGACGTTAGGTCTGGGTGCCACATGGACCTATTTTGACCCGTACAGTGCCACGGTCGGTATTATTTTCTTGCAGGACCAGTGCAAATCACGGACCTCAGTGAGTTCTCGCAAGCTCAGCACATGTGCAGTTCACTTTTGTTCCCTGCAGTCTTAAAGCATTTGCCACAGTGTACAAAATGGCGCCTGATGTACCACTACTAGAGTTCTTGATCTGCTGGCCATCAGGTCTTAGGGCTACCCAGACCTGTCTTGGGTGGAACCTATAGAATGCCACGTTGCTGCAGTTCACTGAGTTAGAAATGAGTTCACTCCCAGCTCGGTGTATGCTCAGTCCTTTCCCTTACCTTTGCTTCCTTACACAAAATGGTGCCCAATTCGCCTCTAGGGGGCTGACTGGGCTGTGAAATCCACCCTGTTCTCACACTGCCCATCTGGGATTTGCTGCTCTGTCTCTGCTCCTGGCCAAATCAAACGGACCAGCAGAACAGACAGTTCTTTGTCTGGGTTCACCTCCCAAGCTCCCAGTGAAAGTCCCTTCCCACCTGGTTACTGGTGGAGTTCTGGCTGCTGGTGGAGTTCAGATCGCTATTAGCTGAATGCTGCTGGAGTATCAGTCACTGCAACACCACACTGCTTGCTATGCCCGCTGCTTTCCTGTGTCTGTCAGTCTCCAGGTACCCCTCTGCTGTTGTTCTGTCCTTTCCTATTTCCTGGAATATGTCCTCTCTGCTTCATTCTGATTAAATGTTTCTCTGTCCGTTTAAACGTGTCCTTACCCTATTCCACCATCTTGATTCTTCAACAGACTTTATTTTCAAAGGGGAAAAGATTATATGATCTATAATTTTAATATGTAAGTGTTACTGCCTACCGATCTAAAATATCGACCTTTTGAGTCAACACTTCCTTTGCAACTTACAAGTGTAATTTCTTTCAGGTGAATTACATGTATTAGGTGGGATTAACATTTAAAACTACCCAGTTCAAAATAAACATATATTTATACTTATACAATAGATTGCAACTCTACTCAAAGATTTGGTAATTAGATAAAATTAATAGTCCATTAGTACATAATACTGATGTGGACAATTTTACTCAAAGTTACTTTGTTTATAAGCATTTAAATCATCCATTTAAAAATATTGACCAAGAAACAATTTAGTAGTAATAGCAAGCAAGCAATTCATTGTATGAAAATATGCAAGGTATGGCTTTAATTGGTGCTGTTAAATAGTATTTATCATACACAACACCAAAGGATCTCATCTGGACAGCTTGAGAATTTGAACTGCTTACTTAGCTGTTAATCGTATTCATGGTTAAATTATATATCCCATTGATGCATTTCAATATGGTTTCCCATGTATCAGGAAAATTGAAATACTGGTTGCTAAGCATTCTTAGGAGACTGTTTCAGTAAGCAATGGCTAGGATGATGAGAATAGTAACATTACAGAAATCTACACTTAGCCCCAGTGATATTCAAATTAAATTTTTGAATACAGTAATACTTTTGGAACCTAAGTTGTACCAAATCTTCTAAAAAGTGTTCTTCACATATTCAATTTATTGGAAACTAGGTATGACGTGATACAGATTAATGCACTGTGACTAGAAGAGTGAAGTGTTCTGTAACTATGGAAACATTTGTAGAACCCAGAACATAACCAACCTTATCTTTTGCATTTGTTTTCTTTGCAGATTCACTTCTATTTTTGTGTGGGAAGGGTTCCTACTGAAAATAAACATAGGTAGATACTGATGAGTTTCCTCCTAGAGTAATAGAGCTGAGTCAGCAGTACATGCTATATTCATGACTCAGGAAATCATTCTCCTTTATGAAACCCATGACTATCTCACCATTATTTCTACATTTAAAGCGTATATAATCTCATATTCTATTTTATTACAATCGGGAAACCACTGAATCAGAGCGAAGTGCTAGGTTGACTTTGACAGTTGCTTGCAGAACATGTTTTAGTGAAAACTATGATGATTTTATCATTTTGAAACAAGACACCTGAGGATTCGGTATCTGGCCTAGCAGCCAGGATATTTACATACCCCAATGCGGTGGCTTGTTTTAATAGCGGGCTTCAGCTCCTGAGTTAGTCTTCTTGCCAGTGCAGACACTCAGAGACAACCCGTGGTAGCTCAAGTGATTCATTGGTTTTCTGCCAACCGTGGGAGACCTGGAGTGAGATCTGACTCACCAGGAACAAGTCTAACATCAGCTGTGGCAGGTTTTGGTGGAGTCAATCATTATAGGGAGCTCCTTGCTTCCTACCGCCCAGTTCTGCAGTCGCAGCCATTTGGGGAGTGAACCAACAGATGGCAAATTTTTGTCTCTTCCTTTCTCTTTTAAATCAATAAAAGAATAAAATAAAAATTATGTAAGGCTATTAGCCTTACATACATGTAATGTCTATTAGCCAAATTATGTAAGGCTAATAGACATTAAAGGTAAAATTTTAATAGACATTATAGCTAAAATTTTAAGCATATTTTCTAATGGGGTACAGCTGGCTGACAGCTAGCACCTCCCAGCAGTGGGAAGGCCTGCTGGGTTAATTGAATATTTTGACAGCACAGACAGTGCTGAATCAGCTCTAGAGACTCCACGCATGCCTGGTCACGTGTTAACTGTGTGAAAACTTTGTGCTCCAATGTCTGTTTGTGATTGCCCAGCCCTTCCTGCCTCCTGTTTACCCCTTAAGTTAATTGAGTGCATGGAAGCCTTGGGCTCCAGCCATTCTCGTCCTGCATCTTCCCTGGCACCACTTAACTGAATGTTTAGTACTGTGCGTGGAAACTTTGTACTGCAGATACACTGAAGCAATTGGATGTATATTTTTGTGGGGGTGATGCCTGGCTGGGCAATGACTCCTGGAGTGTAATAGGAACTACTCTCCCCAAGATTGGCAGATGAAGACTCCTCTTTAACAACCCTACACTTTGGTCCAGCATTCTCTCTCTCCCTCTCTCCCTTTCTCTCTCTGTCAACTCTCCCCAACAATTCATCAAAAAATCAGGAGGTATTTATACATTCTTTTAGCTTTCTAAAGGCTAAACAGCTCACTTCGCTGTTCTATTGTGGCACTTCATTAAAACCTGGAGTGATGCATGTTGTTCGTACTACCATTTCTTCCTCAGACTAAGTACTCAAAGTATTCAGAACATGGGGAATTCAAGCAAAAGTCTTCTCCCACTTGAGAGACGAGTGGGCCTCACTACTGGATTAATACAGCAAGAGATAGTGATACTGATTTGATAATGGCAACATTTACATAGCAGAGTGCTTGCTCACAGACTATGTCTGCCATACCAAATTCTGATTTAAAGATGAACACCTTTATTTTTATTAGAAAGGCAGATTTACAAAGAGTAGGAGAGAAAAGATATTCCATGTGCTGGTTCACTCCTCAAATGGCCACAACAGCCAGTGCTGAGCTGATCTGAAACCAGAAGCCAAGAACTTCTTTCCAGTATCCCATGCACATAGAGAGTCCCAAGGCTTTCGAGTATCTGCTACTGCTTTCCCAGGCCATAAACAAGGTGCTGGATGGGAAATGCAGGAGCCAGGACATGAACCGGTGCCAATATAAGGTACCTGTACCTTAAGGTGGAAGCCTAGGTTGTTGAATCACAGCACCACCCTTAAAGATGAAAACTTTGAAACAATTCAGATGTGGCACCTATGCTCCAGCAACATTCGAAAATGAGAAAAAGTTTTCATATTTTAAAACTAATTGTGTGTGTGTCTCTGTGTGTGTGTGTGTCAAATGGATAAGCCAATAAAGAGAGACAGAGAGATTCCAGCTGATGATTCATTTAACAAAAGCCCACAGCAGCCAAGGCTGGATCAGGACAAAACCAGGAGCCTGGAGCCTCATTTAGCTCTCCCACATGTGTGCCAGGTACCCAAATACATGAGCCATAATTTGCCTTCTTCGAGAACAAATATTTACAGGAAGCTGCATTACTGAGACTTGAACGTAGGCATTCCAATATGACCTATGGGTATCCCCACCATGAACTTGTGCAAAATGACTGCTCCTCAGAAAAGTTTGAATCAATTCTATCACCAGCCAATTTAGTCTCATGATCTACATAATACAACAGATGGCAGAGTCTGTTTGATCATCCAGAGCTATTTAACTACATATAATACACAATTGTTCACACAGACAAACATCCTTTAGAAGACTTCACAGTTAGACAGCGTTGAAAGGGAAGGCAGATAGTTACTTAATTTCCATACTGTGAGCAATTTGTGAACAACATGCGGTACAAGCTGTGTGTCTCCTAGATGACAAGACCACTTGTATAGTGTAATGGGGTGCACCATCGATGGCTTTCACCACCTTAGCAGGTTAATCAACAGCTGACTCTGTGCCCTGCCCTTCCTACCTCCTCTCATTTCATTAAAATTGACTGAAGTTCAAAAAGTGTACCCTGCCCCTCCTGTTTCCGTACCTTTCAGACAATTGACAGCACATGTCTGCACACCTGGCCCCTCCTGCCTCCTCTTGTACTAGATCAGGTTAACTACAGGAAAACTTTGGGCTCTGGTAACTTGTTTCCTACCTCCTGCACATAGAAACTTTGTACTTCATGGTTCTCAATCTGATTGGAAGATGAAAATTCAAAACCCCTGACTTTTGTCAGTACAGTGGCTCCTGCAGTGCAGCTGGAGCTGCTGTCACCAAGGCTGGACAGTAAAGACTGCTCCTAATATCCTACACCTGGATCCACTATGATCTCTCTTGCACTCTGCAACAATAGTAAATGTAAGACTGCTTTATTTAGCAGCCAGAATTTTATACTCCATATCCATATGACACAATATTCCATTCTCACATGCCAGTTGAAATAAATTGATTGTAACTGACCAGTTCTGATACAGCTCCCTGAAAATGGCCTAAAAAGGCAGCACAAGATAGCCCAAGTCCCTGGGACCTTGCACCAAGTTGAAGACCCAGAATTTCCTGGCTTCCTGCTGGTCCAACTCCGCTGTTAATGGTCAATTGGGGAGTGAACCAGGAGGTGGAAGATTTTTTTTTTCTCTCTTTGTCTCTAACCTTCTCCTGTAAACCTGCTTTTCAAATAAAAGTAAATATTTTTTAAAGTAGTGAACTGATGCGTATATAACCAAGTTTGAAGATGCTGTCAAAAATAGAAAGCAACAAAGCAGCTTCTCCTCATGTCAGCTGATGTGAATGAGGTGTGTTCACTGATTCTGAATGGATCTTAGTGTGTTACTGCTGGCTTGGTCTGAAAAAAAAAAGATGTGCATGCTTATGTCAGATGCAGCTAGTAACAAAGATATGTTATCCTTTACCATCCAAGCTGGTTTCTTTTTAATGGTAGAATGACAAAGACCAATTATGTTAATGGTGAAACAGTCTCTGAAAAGAAACATCTGACTCTCCGATGTTTCATGTCTTTTGTAATAGAATGCAAATCTTTGATGTGATTTATAGGTTTCTGCTCACCTCTCAAGACTAAGTCTGTTACCAACTTGCATGCAGAAAGAAGCCCTTGGTAGAACACTGAAATCCCTGTCTCTTACCAGTTTAAACGTTCTTCTATAACTTTGGTCTTCACACTTCCTGGAATGTTACCACATTTGTTTAATATCCATCTTATCCACTGTATTGCCATTTAAAGATAGAAATGATATCTTAGTTACATTTGTCTCCCTAACGTGTCACTAAAAATTATCGAAATAATGAACAAATGGGGGAAAAAAGTTCATAAAAAACAGTGGAATTTAATTTGTATTTTTCTGAAAATAAAAATATAAGGCAACAAACTATTCCCATTTGTCTAGAACTGAGGAATCTCACATTTTGGATCTTTTAGCTTTATAAAGTTGAGTCTTAGGTCACCAAGAATATGCTGGGAACCCTGGAAATGACTTTGGCTTGCTGAGCATCGGAATACTGAATGGTCAAGCAGGTTTTGTAGACACATTTCTCATACATGTTCTTCATCGTGTGCCCTCACAAGCTAAACTAGCCAACAAGACAGGAACAAAGTCTATTTCTGCAACAGCAGATATTTTGAAGCTAGAGTTTTCCAAATAATTGCAGATTAATCAATCTGTTCTTAAAAATCACAAAGGAATTATGGCAAATATTTGTTATCTGTTTCATAGTAATTTCTTTTATGCTTTAATTCTCCTGAATTGAGACTGATTTTTACATACCCCCACACTGATATGGCTTTCAAGATGTTAAAAATTATAAAAATCTTCTTGTGTAGAAGTAAAAAGACAATAACCTTTTCTTCCTAGAAAAAGCAAGTTGAGTAGATCAATGTAGAACATTATTTCTTAAAATCAATTATTGAGAGGAAACAAGGCTGGCAAAAATGGTAGTGGTGACAGTAAGATTTTTTATATAATTTTACAGATTTTAAAGGGATGACAATAAATGCCCTGGTTATATATCTTTTGGAGTTTGCTAAAAAATAATCTTGACATAAATTAATTCAGTGAAACATGTTTATTGTACTAGTAGAAGTATTATTTGGTCCAACTGTATGTATTTTCTATTTTGTCCAGTGCATAGTATGTATGTTTCAATAGCTATTTTGGGTTAGGTTGAAAAATTAATTAGTTAAAATAGGGAAAATTAATTCCACAGAATTAAAAACAATTTAACATATGTAGAAGCAAGACAAGAATCGATAAAATGCAGAGACACAAAGAATCTCATTTTTCCCCACCAATTAAGCCATATACAATAAATTATAATACACTGAAGTTTACATAGCATATCTAAAAAATCATAACTTGTCATTAAAAAATCTATGAGAACATGATCTAATAAACTCCTAAAGACAGCTATATTTACGGTCTCCCTACTTGATATTTTAAAGTTCATACTTCATGAGGTTAATGCGTATAATTCTTTAGCTGTCTTTTTCAAGCCCATAATTCTAGCAGATTTAAAACCATGGGGGTAGGTTAAAAATATATCACTAGACTTTAAAAGGAAAACAACTGCAAACATGAAAAAATAAAGGTAAGGAAGCATCTTCTTCAAATGGCAAACAAAGGCCAAATAATTTTTTATAGAGCATATTTCAGGAAGAAAGGCAAACAGATGCTAATTCTCTAACAGCTAATCCCAGTATCTGGCACATGATAGAATTATGTGGGACAAGGTGAAAATGCACATACCTTGTTCCCTCAAGAACCTCTGAATCCAAAGTCCTTGAAGCTCTGTGTACCCAAACCGTTGCTTAAATAGCATTGCTCACTATTGCAGAGCCTTGACTTCTTGGTAAAAACTAAACAAAAGACCAATGAGAGAGAGACAGAGAGAGAGAGAGAGAACAAAAGAAAAATAAAAATCAAATATAATGAACAGAACAGGTTAGTAATGCATTTAAACAACCAAGTTACTAGCCTATTCTTCTCTGCACAGTAGTCTTTGTTGATCACCCTGAGCAAAGTCTCCAGGTTGATGAGAACTAAGAAACTTTGTTGGATGCTTAATTAAGAAGCTTTTCATGACCTTGAAGGAAAAGTGTGATAGAAATTTCCAGTTGCACAGGATAAGAAATGTAAATAGAACCACTTAGAATAAAGCTTTAGGAAGTGTGGAAAACAAAGAAAAGACTCAGAAAGTTAACAGGACCCAATGAAGTGCATTTTGAGGATGGTAACAGCGAAATATATTTATAGGGAAAAGCAAAGAAAAATGACAGGAAGGCAGAAAGGAAGGTTGGAGGGAGCACCCGAGAAATGGGAAGGAGTGAGAAAAGCAGGAAGGGGATTTTAAAATTTCTAAATGTACATTGGATACAGGCTATATCACTCAGTAAATTAGCTATGTGACTTAAGAAATTGCTCTGCTAATGTCTCAGTCCCAGTTTTTTCATTTACAAAACAAGGACTGCAGCAATATTTACCATGTAGTTCTGATACGAGGATTAAGTAAGGTAACTAAAGTAAATATTTAGTTCAGTGCCAGTGCCTGATATATAGTAATCATTTTATAAGTGTTAACTATTCTTACAATTATTATTGATATTGCTATCGATGTGCTTTAACTATTTCACATAGATCCTTACCTACTTTTGAACAAATATGAGGTGAATAATGATGTCAACAACCAACATCATGTAAGTTCCTTCTTTCCCTTTCGTAGCAAAGTAATGCTAAGAGGCCCTAAATCAAAGCAGTGTGGTGATGATGGAGTAAGATGATACACACATATCATATATATAGCTCTCAGCACAGTTCAGAGATAAGTACTCATGAAGCATGATGTATTATTACTACTATGAACTCAGTCTGCTAATATGCTTACTATAAAGATTCCAATGAGACTTGCTTGAAAACCTCTTATTAATAGATTTTTTTGTTTGTGTTCTTTTCAGTAATCCTGATATACCTAATAATAATAATAATAATAGCATAAAAACAATCATCATACTAATCAGTATTACTGTGAGCATTCCTACATGTATGCACACTTAAACAACAATTGCATAGAGGTAAATAAATGAAGATAGTAAAATTTTCAGGGTTAGTATTTTTCAAACTTAAGCAGTCATGACAATGTCTGAAGAACTCATGAAAATAGAGCCTGATAAACATTTTGAAAAATAATGCTTTCCTAATTCTAAAAAAAAAAGTAAACAACATTCAATGGACTAAATCTTAAAATAGGGCTCAGTTTGGTCAAATTCCTTTCTGTTGAAGTTTGCCAAAGAAACTTATGTTTATTATAATGTTTGCCCAGGGTATCACTGTAATTACATGAGCTGATTCCAAGGATTGCAAATAACTTTGAAAATGTCTGAAAACATTTTCAAACTACTCTCTGTTAACTGTGTTAACAAATCCCATAACAACAAAACCAGGCTACCTGGGCATTGCACACTCTTTAGGGTTCTTCCCTGTTTACTGAGGTGTTCTCTTATGAAGGTTAATTTCTAATTTGAATGTTAATGAATTTTGGCATTCATTCCTGAACTTGGATAATACATGTCATGTTTTCTTATTTCTGTGTGCTCATGAAAATGCATTCTTGCTTCTTGTGCTCAAATCGTGATGGGAAATGTGCTGTGAAGCACTCAGAAATATATCAGAACTGAACTTTCTTGACAGCTGGATCATAAAATAAGAAAGTCAATGTTTCTAAAAAGGTGTCATTGGTGAACATTGTTTATCTCTACAAAACATATCATAGTACATCTGGGTAGTTACCTCAGTTACTCCCAGAAACTTCTCAGAAATACCCTTTCCTTTCAAATAAATTCTCTATTTTGCAATGCATCCCCCCCCAAAAGAAATGAAGCATAAAAGTGATTTCAAAATGTTAACTGCATTTTGAACTTCACACCCCTCCACTATTTCCCATTATTTTTTTTACATATTCTCTATACCCTCTAATTTTAGGTAACTAGAATGAAGAAGAGTATTAACAAAGTAGACCAAGCAAGCTGATGC
The DNA here is from genome assembly GCF_030435755.1 of Ochotona princeps. Lineage (NCBI taxonomy): Eukaryota > Metazoa > Chordata > Mammalia > Lagomorpha > Ochotonidae > Ochotona > Ochotona princeps. The sequence goes on from NC_080865.1 coordinate 99,443,282, forward strand.
TTTGTTTCTGGGTTTTGGAAGAAAGAATATGACCTAAGTGAAGTATTCATGCATCTAAGACCCGACATCATCCATTATCTGCCTAAGCAGGGAATGATTTCATATGGTAAGGTAAAAGAAAGCATAAATTCAAGATTGGGAGATGAGTAAGAAAGGCTCAAGTCCTTGAAAATCAGCAAGGCTGAAGTGTCCATGAAGATACTATAGAGAAGAGACAGAGAAGGAGATGTGCCAGGATATTCCAATGAAACAATTCTTGGTATAACATAACCTTTCCAAAATGTAGGTGAAGGAAATGGAAAGTCTCCAAACTCAACTACTTCTCTCATTTTTTAGATTAGGGCCTCATAACATGAAAAAAAAATTAAATAAAATTGTGAAAAGCCTGTCTTATTTTATGAAATTGAATGTATTATCAATTAAAATCAGTGTGGGAATATATTTGAAATGTTGTTGGAATGAAATAGCACATAAGGGGGGTGAAGTTGTGCTAAGGCAGATTAAGCTGCCACCAGTGGTGTTACCATTGCATATTGGCCACAGTTGATACCCTAGCATCTCAACTTCCAATCCAGCTCTCTGATAATGCACTGGAAAACAGCTGGAAATGGCCCAAACCCTTGGGCCCTGCAAACACGTGGAAAACGCAGAAGCCTCTGAGTCCTGGCTTTGCACTGGCTCAACATTTGTTTTTGCAGCCATTTCGAGAGGGAACCAGCGGCCGGAAGAGCTCCCTCTCTTCGTTTTTATTGTTTATCTATCTTTGCCTTTCAAGCATATATATATACAAATTTATATTATATTATATTATATTATATTATATTATATTATATATAAGATATTATTGTATTATATACTCACAAAAAGCACAGAAACCCAGTCTTTTTATTTATTTGAGTAACAGAAGATTAGTCTCTGAAAAGAAAACCTGCTGGAGGTTTTCAAATTCTTTATTTCAAGATTTTTTTTGCATTCCTGGTAATGCGCATTGCATGCATGATTTTATCACTTTTCAGAAGATGACTCATTACTAACAAATTAATCCACTATATATTATGTGTAAGTGATCCTTAGCATAAACATGGGTCCAATGCAAATAATTACATTCTCTGCCTTATACTTAATGTAAGTAAGTTCCCTCATCTGTCCATTGCAGGAATGGGATTCAGGGAAGTACTTGGGGCTACATCTTACAAACTAGCACTCTAACTGCTCTTTGAAGAAACAGGAGACTGCTATTGTCAAGTTCACACATAACCTGAAGAACGAAGACAAAGTCTTGCCTTATATAAGTCTCTTGGTAAATATAGAGTTCTTTAGGTGGATGATTTTATGCAAAGGACTATTTTGACTGTGACCAAGGATACTAGATACAATCTGGTCTCTTAAACAGTTTAAATACCTCATCTCCTATTCATTTTCTCAGATTTTTCTTAGTTAAATGAACTTCACCTGAAACATTTTATGAAATGATTTCTGTGTTTAAATAGCCCAAAGAGACAGTTTGTCCTCTTGCTTTTATAACAGGACTTGAGTTTAGAACTAAGCTGCAATATTAACTGTACTTAATTTGCCTTAAATTGCCTCTCTTTCAGGAGTTATCAATTAATTCTTAGCTAACTCTAAGGCTAGTACCACAGTTTCATAATTAGACTCTATTTAGAGCTCACTGATATTGTAATGTGTGATAATCTCCCAAAGAAAAACAAAAACAAAAAGAGTGTTTCTGGGTTTCCTCCTGAATTGTCTGGTTAAAGGCACCTGTGAGAATATGTGGGTTCTCCTTTAGGCTGAAAGGTGACAGAACTTTCCTTAGGGTTGGCCGTTTTAGCACAGAAACAGCAATTGCAAGGCTAACTTGCAATTACTTGGCGAATAAAATTCAGTAACTATTCCAGAACCCCAGGTGACTGTCAGAACAATACAATATGCTGGTATTCATTCTTTGATTTGAAAATGGGAAAAGGTCACCTCTTTATTTTACTCCCATGGCTTAAGTAAAAGTTGATTTCATAATTCCCTTTCCTTTGGTCCGTCAATGAACCGTCATCTGCAGCCCTACCAGTTCCTGATATTATTCCCTCAGAAAACAGCATTTTGCTTCATGGCTGCACATTACAGTTCACAGTAACATGTGCATCTTTGTTATTGTTGTAATTGAAGCCAATGTGACTGCTTCTTGTAAAGACTATTAGCAATTTCCAACTTGCCTCACAGTCAGAGCCACACTGCTTCTTGCAGAGACTTTGTCCTTTCCCCCCTTTTAAGCAGATAAAAAGAACAGTAGCCCCTCAAGTTGATAAAGCAGAGTAAAGCCCAAGATAACAGAGGGTAGCTAAGGCCAGCATAAAGCTTGCCTAGGAAGGCAACAAGGCCGCAGGTGGGTCCAAAGTCAGTCAGTAAATCCTACAGAATAATAGTCCCTTGGAGAATTCATCTTTAGAGGTGAAGAATGTATTCAAGAGCACAGGGTGAAGAGCTGATGCCCCACCTGAAGTCTGAAAGATTTGGGAAGCTAAATTTTTTTTTTACTTCTTTTTATTAGTATCTTTTTATGATAATGTTCCATAGATCGCGGGATTTCCCTTATCCCCTCCCCAATTCCTTCCTCCCTCAGTGAGTTTCCCTATATCATTAGTCCAGTACAGTTCTTCATACACAGTCATATGTCCATCATTGCAGGCATGGACAATGGCAGAGAGTCCAGCATCTTATTGTCAAGATAAACAGTTTCATTGGGAGTCCATTTTTGTCTGGAAGCAGAGACGCATACTGCATTGTATCCCCACATCTGGATATACTAGTCTCCATTACACAGTTACTATATATTCCCTTAAATGAAAAGCCATAATACAAAATCAACAAGAGGAAGAAAAATAGAAATTTACAATGGCATGAAGTTAATTAACATGCTACTAGACATGATAGTCTCCATTGCACCGATACTGTACATCCACTTAAATGAAAAGCCACAAAACATAATCAATAACAGGAAGAAAAATAAGAAATTAACAGCACCATGAAGTTAAATAACATGCTACTGAATAACTAATGTTTCGCTAAAGAAATAGAAATAAAAAATCTTGAAGAAAATGATGCTACTGTATGATCTATGAGTCACTGATGAATTTCATCAGAAGAAAGTGTTTTGAAGAGATGAAACTAACAAAAAATCAAAATCCATGAGATATATTTTCCACTGATCTTTGTTGGTGAGATATATCTCCTGTAGGCAACAAACAGCTGAGTTCTGTTTTTTTAATTGAGAATTTGTAAACAACATCCAGGAGGGGCACAGAACTCCCTACAGGATTGATGAAAAGCGATCTTTACTACAACACATGAGCATCAAACTCTCTTCAATTGAACATAAGGAAAAGATCCTTAAATGTGCATGTGAAAAAAAATCAACTGACGTATAAAGGAATACCAATTAAACTCACAGGAGACCTCTGACAGGAAACTACAGGCGAGAGGAGAATGGAGCAACATATTCCAGATTGTAAAAGTAAAAAATTGTCCGCCCAGAATAACATACCCAGCAAAGCTTTCATTTGTCTTTGAAAATGAAATAAAATTCTTTCACAGCAAAGAAAAGTTAAAAGAATATGCTTCTTCCAAATCTGCCCTACAAAGGATACTTTAAGATGTTCTCCTTACAGAGAAAAAGGATAGCACCAAACAAAACCAAAGGCAAATGAGAACATCCCAGTGAAATAACAAGAGAAGACTAAATCAATGAACCCAATGCTAAAACGACAGAACCAAATTACCACCTGCTTGTCTTAACCCTGAATGTAAATGGCTTAAACTCATCAATCAAATGTCATAGATTAGACTGGATTAAAAAGCTAAATGCTTTTTAATAAAGGTGCAACAGCCATTCACAATCTGGAGCACCTAAACGAAAGTGTTGTTTGATTGACTTCTTATTTTGCCAAATTCGAGCCCCTTACCAGTATCTGTCAAAAAACTTTTGGTATATGTGGCATTAGGGTGTAATGACTAACACAAAGTGCTATCTCTTGCTAAGTAACTAAAATTCCACACATATCACCTGATGCAACTTCTTTGAAATCCACTGCTTCTTTAACAATGGTAAGAGACAGTCTTCTAATATCAGAAGACAGCAGCTTAGTATGGGTTCTAGTCTAAATGCTGGCATTCCAGTTTATAGATCCATTCTTTTTAAATTCTGTGGTTCTGGATAGCTCAAGCTTGATTGCATTAAACAGAAATTGTGTTTTAATTTCAAGTTGATTTTAAAATTTCAATTTATTCAGCTGGAACAATGATGCAAATATCTCTGAAACACATTTTATTCTTCCTTCCTTCATTAAATGAGAAATAAAAATGGACATTAAACATTTCCACTGCCTGGGGTATTAACTGTTAATACCAGTTGTTACAACATAATTTGGCCACCCGGAAATCATTCATACAGACACAGGGCTATTTGCATTATACAGGTTTAGGTGTTTTGGGTTTTGTTTGTTTTTTGTTTGTTTTGTTTTTTAGCAGTAATAGTTTTCTTACTTTCTGATTTTTTAAATTTTTTTTTACTATTCATTAATTACATTGTATTAGTTTCATAGGTACTGGGATTCCCCCCACCCCCCACCCCCTCCCCCCATGGTGGATTGCTCCACTCTGTTACATGACCACAGGTAAAGTTCAGTTGAGATTCCCTCAGTGCAAGCATATACCAAACATAGAGTCCAGCATCTTACTGTCCAGCCTAGTTCAACGGCCTCTTAGGGAGATCCATCCAATACACCATCAGCAAAAATTTACATCGTTATGGAATTAATTGACATAGCAATGAGTAACCAATACATTAAAAATAAATGCGGGTTCTTAACCACATTCTGTGACCACCTCATTGACATTTCAATTTTAGTTTATGCATAACATATAACATAATATTCATAAAATAACATGTTTAACATAACATCACATCCTCTTAAATTAACGCAAACATGTGGTATTTAACCTTTTGGGATTGGCTCATTTCCCTTAGCATTATGGTTTCCAGTTGGGCCCATTTGGCCACAAAGAACTGCATTTTGTTTTTTTAAATAGCTGAGTAGTATTCCATGGAGTAGATGAACTATAGCTTTCTTATCCACTCCTCTGTTGATGGGCATTTTGGTTGCTTCCATGTTTTGGCAATTACTGATTGTGCTGCTATGAACATAGGGATGCATGTTGGTTTCTCATAAAACAATTGTTCTGGATATATTCCTAGGAGTGCTATTGCTGGATCATACGGTATGTTGAATTTGAGTTGTTTGAATATTCTCCATACTGATTTCCATAGAGGCTGTACCAGCCTGCAGCCCCACCAGCAGTGGAGTAGGGTTCCATTTTCCCTGCAACCTCGCCAACAAGTGTTGTTGGTGCTGTTTTTTATGTGGGCCACTCTTACTGGCGTCAGGTGGTACCTCACTGATGTTTTAATTTGGATTTCCCTTATTGCCAGGGAACTTGAGCATTTTTTCATATGTTTATTTGCCATTTGGGTTTGTTCCTTTATGAAATGTCTGCCCATTTCCCGAGCCCATTTTTTGAGTGGCTTGCTTGTTTTGGCATTTTGGTTGTTTCGTAGTTCTTTGTATATTCTGGAGATTAGCCCTCTATCACCTATGTAGTGTGCAAAGATCTTCTCCCATTCTGTGGGTTGCCTTTTTACTTTATTGATTGTTTCCCTTGCTGTGCAGAAGCTTCTTAGTTTGATGAGGTCCCATTTGTTTATTCTGGTCTTGATTGCTATTGCCTTTGGTGTCCTTTTTAGAAAGTCAAGACCTACCCCTAGATCTTGCAGAATATTTCCAACATTTTCTTCCAAAAGTTTGAAGGTTTCTGGATGTAGGTTTAGATCTTTTATCCATTTAGATTTGATCTTAGTGTATGGTGAGAGATGTGGGTCTATCTTTTTGTTTCTGCAGGCTATGAACCAGTTGTCCCAAAGGCATTTATTGAACAGACCTTCCCATTTGCCTGGATTGTCTTTTGTCTTTCTGTCAAAGATTATTTGGCTGTATCTGTGTGGGTTCCCTTCTGGTGTTTCTATTCTGCTCCATTGATCTTCTTCTCTATCTTTGTGCCAGTACCAGGCTGTTCTGATAACCACTGCCCTATAGTATGTCCATAGGTCCGGAATTGTGACCTATTTGAAGAAAACTACAAACTACTTAAAAAAGAAATTGAACAAGACCTCAAAAGATGGAGTAACATCACATGCTCCCAATAGATATGATCCAAACAGATCCTCACCCAGACACATGGTGCTTAAGTTCCACTCCAATGAGGACAAGGAAAGAGTCCTGAGACAAGTACGAAGCAGAGAAAAGATCACATATAGGGTAAAACCAATCAGAATCACTGCTGACTTCTCTGAAGAGACCCTACAAGCAAGGAGAGAATGGACAAAGATCTTCCAAATCCTGAAACAGAACAACTGTCAACCAAGATTAATGTACCCAGCAAAGATCTCATTTATATTCGAGAACGAAATCAGATACTTCCATAGCAAAGAGAAACTCGAAGAATATGCCAGCACAAAACCAGCTCTTCATAATCTCTTTAGAAACGTGCTAAATCCAGAAAAACCAGGGGCAAACCATAAGCAAAGATGGCAAACAGGAAGATCTCCCCACTAAAGTCCACACAGGGAGGGGTAATTACACAGACACCAACACCCACAAAGACACATATGTATGGCAGGGCAAAATCGCAGCCTCTCAATATTAACTCTTAACACAAATGGTCTAAACTCACCAATCAAAAGGCACAGATTAACGGAATGGATCATCAAACAAGACCCAACTATCTGTTGCCTACAAGAGACATATCTAACCAGAAAAGACGCTAAGAAACTGAAAGTGAATGGATGGAAAAAGATATTTCATGCCAATGAACAAGAAAAAAAGGCTGGGGTAGCTGTCCTAATTTCAGATGATATAGACTTCAAGCTTACAGACATCAAAAAGGACAGAGAAGGACATTATATATTGGTGAAAGGATTGATCCATCAAGATGCAATTACCATCGTGAACATGCACCAAATCCCAACGCGCCTAGCTACATGAAGCAATTACTTACAGACTTAAGGGGAGACATAGATATGCACACAATAATTGTGGGTGATCTTAACACCCCACTAACAACAATAGACAGATCAACAAAACAAAAACTCAACAAAGAAACAACAGAGCTCATACAAACAATAGAACAACTGGACTTGGTTGACATTTATAGAACTTTTTATCCTAAGGCCACAGATTATACATTTTTTTCAGCAGTGTATGGCACCTTCTCCAGGATCGACCACATAATAGGACACAAAGCAAATCTAAATAACTTCAAAAAGAAATAGCCCAGGCCCAGACGGCTTCACTACAGAATTCTACAAAACATTCCGAACAGAATTAACCCCAATCCTCTACAAACTCTTCAAAACAATAGAAAAGGAAGCAACCCTTCCAAACTCATTCTATGAAGCCAACATTACCTTAATCCCAAAACCAGACAGAGAACCAACAGAGAAGGAAAACTACAGACCTATCTCTTTGATGAACATTGATGCTAAGATTCTCAACAAAATCCTAACCAATAGAATTCAAGAAAACATCCGACAGATCATTCATCCAGATCAAGTAGGATTCATCCCTGGAATGCAGGGGTGGTTCAACATTTGGAAATCCATAAATGTGATACACCACATCCACAAACTGAAAAACAAGAATCACATGATTGTATCAATAGACACAGAAAAAGCCTTCGACAAAATCCAACAGAACTTTCTGCTAAAAACCCTAACCAAGGTAGGCATAGATGGAAAAATTCACAACATAATCAAAGCAATATATGAAAAACCCAAAGCCAGCATCATACTCAATGGAGAAAAACTGGAACCCTTCCCACTGAGATCTGGAACAAGACAGGGATGTCCACTTTCTCCACTGCTATTCAACATAGTCCTAGAGGTACTTGCTGAGGCCATAAGACAAGAGAAAGAAATCAGAGGAATCCAAATGGGAAACAAAGAAGTCAAGCTTTCACTATACGCAGATGACATGATTCTTTATATAGAAGAGCCAAGAGACTCAATACAGAGACTCCTAGAACTTATACGAGAGTTTGGTAGAGTGGCAGGGTACAAAATTAATGAACAAAAATCAACAGCCATAGTGTATGCAAACAGTCCCAAGATGGAAAAAGATCTAACCAGCAAGACACCATTCAAAATAACAGAGAAAAGTATGAAGTATCTGGGAATAAACCTAACCAAAAATGTAGGAGACATATTTGAAGAAAACTACAAACTACTTAAATAAGAAATTGAACAAGACCTCAAAAGATGGAGTAACATCCCATGCTCCTGGATAGGTAAAATCAATATCATTAAAATGTCTATACTGCCAAAAGCAATATATACATTCAACGCAATCCCAATCAAATTGCCCAAAACATTCTTCATGGAACTGGAAACAATGATTCAAAGGTTCATCTGGAATCACAAAAAACCACGAATAGCAAGAACCATCCTGAAGAACAGGAAGTTGGCAGGGGGAATCACAGTTCCGGACCTTACTTTCTATTTTTCAATGAGAATTGCATTCCCTAGAAACTTCTCTCACTTCTGATTTGCTAGTTCTTTTGTAGATTGGGTTTTGAAGCACGATGAGTCACATCTATTAGTACCATAATTAAAATGAGATTGAAGAAGATAGATAAAAGGGTGAATTTCATCAAGTTTAATAGATATCGAGATTTTGGGGGGGCGGGGCAGCACCAAGTCTTTGTCCTTAATTATTAGTCCTTGACTGTGTACCTCTATAGAATGAGTAATTTGATGACATATTTCTGCATATTTATTTTACTTTTCTATTTCAGAAATTAGGATTTCTGCTGTTTTTCTTTATTTTATCATTCTATGTAATTCCTATAAACTAGTAAATAATAAGAAAAGGAAAAAAGAAAGGAAGAGGAAAAAAGGGAAAAGAGTAAGAAGGAAGGAAGGAAAGAAAGAAAGAAAGAAAGAAAGAAAGAAAGAAAGAAAGAAAGAAAGAAAGAAAGAAAGAGAGAAAGAAAGAAAGAAAAAGAAAGGAAGAAATGAAGAATTGATAGGGAGGGAGAGTGAGGGAGGAAGAAAAGAAGGAAAAGAAAAATTGTTGCCTACATAAAGCATAATCTTTTATACTTGAAAACTAAATCAATAATTCTTATAGGATATAAATGTATAGGGCACAATTTTAGTCAGTGACATTTTCCCCTGTATTATATTTTATCTAATCAAGAGTCATTCCTCTCAAGAAAGATGTTTTACTGGCAACCCCTTTTGCTATTATGAAAGTTTTGTTTCTGTTTTAACCACTTAACACTCAGTGGAAAATATTTGATACATCTACTAGTTTTAATTTTCCTTGTATATTATTATAACAAGGATCATCTTAAAACTGTATTAACTACACAACTTGCTACAGAAATATTTGATTTGATTTTTCTGGAGCAAGACATGGGTATCTAAATTATACCTAATGGAATTAACATTATTACTTTTTTTTCTTTCTTGGGAAAAAAATGAGTTTTATATGAAGGAACACATTGCCATGGAGATATAACTGATTTTCCCAGATTTAATTTATTCAGCAAGAATGTTGAAAAATTCATTTTCATTCCTTATCAGATTATAAACTTCCCTTTCTTTCTAATGATCATTATGTTTCCTCTCTGTATGTGCACGTATGTGTGTATGGGTGTGTTAGGTTTATTTTTGTACGAAATCCATTTTGTGACTGTACTTAGGACAGGGTGTCAAAGGAGAAAAAAATTCAGCTTTTGGAGACACAAAATCTAGGGTCACATAACCAAAGGTCCTATACTAGATCTGCAACAATTTTGCTGGTTAGGATTTCCCTCAACCCCCCTTTTGAATAATCTGCAGAACAAGAAAAACAATTTGGACTTTTATCTATTATATGGAGAATAAGACACAATATGCAACAACAGAAAGCAGTTAATATGTAGTAATCATTGTAGCAGTAATCATAATATTATATCAGAGCTTAGAAAAAAACTCCAGAGTCCAACTGTCCCAATTACTAGCTGCCTTCTGGACGTATTGAACTGAAAACTTCTGACCTCAGGTTACATCACCTGCAAAAAGTATATTATATTTAAGTCTTAGTGTAGTTATTGAGATTAACAGATGTTATGGTGTTATTAATAGATGTTAGTAACAGACTGTTATGGTGCCTGAGTCTGGTCCAATTCCAAAACAGATCTCCTTTGAAGATCAGATGAAGGACAATTTAAGCAGGAGGGTCTAAGCAACATTTTGCTGTCATTACATGTATTTTAATGCTTCTGGTTAACATTCTTAGAGCCTTTTATTTAGTTGTCTTACTGGAAAAATTAAAATGTACTGAAACATAAAGATTTTGATGGGACAGTATCATGTCCAGTTATACTGAGCAAACCGGGGGCTGCATTGTGGTCTAGTGGGTCCCATTATCTGCAACAGAGGCATCCCCCAAGGGTACCTGTTCATGTCCGCGGGTACTCTGCTTCCAATTCAGTTCCTTGGTAATGTGCCTGAGAATGCAGCAGAGATGGATCAAGTGTTTGGGCCTTGCTACACAAGTGGGGGACCTAGATGAAGTTTCTGCCCCCTGGCTCCAACCTGGCTCAATATTGCATATTGTTGATTGTTAAACAGTGGATGGAACATCTTTCAGAATCTCTCTCTCCTTCTGTGTGTGTGTGTGTGTGTGTGTGTGTGTGTGTGTATAACTCTGCCTTTCAAATCAAATGGCACATGATATTCTGCTTTTATGTCTCAGTTGTTGGCAACTGATTCATACACAAAAGTATTTGATCACAAAACAGAAGACAGGTCAGTAGCCAGCATGCGTTTAAAATTTTAAATTCAAGTAATCTTGTCTCACAGCCAGGAAGATTTATATATGCTGAAGTTTAATTATATGTTATTTATTGGCAATGTGAATAGGACACCAGTTAGACAATTACAAATTGAAATGGTACATACTGTGAAAACACTCCTTTGCATATCATGCCACGGCTCCCAGACAACAGATACTACATTTTCTGCATGGCTTTCTAGAGAATTTTAAGAAGTCAATTTTAATTCTTACCATTTTCCTCCCGTTTCTGTTATGTCCTAAGATCAATAGTCAGCAAACAACCAGAATGACTTGCAAGTCTTACCAAGATGAAGGAGCCAGGAAAACTGTAGGTGCAGTTACATCAATGTATTTACCATGATTATACTTCTATTAAATAGAGAAATCAACTTATGAAACCTTTTAGTGCTATTGTTCTCGAGTACATCAAGGATTTTCCCAGACAGAGGCTTTACTAAGTGAAAATGAACTTAGGTTGTGTCATATGGCAGATCAAGGTCAGTCCACCAAGATAAACAAGTCACAGTTATGAACATGTTCCTGGCAAACAGATATTTTCACAGAAAAGACACATTCACCTTGACTGTTCAAACACTATTGTGTTCATCAGCTTAAAGAGAGTTTGATTTTCTCTGCCTAAATTTATTTGGAGTTACCTTGTTAATTGTTGTTTGCCACCAAAACACTGAACTCAGCTGTGTTTTATTCAAGACAAAGCACTGGTGAAGAGAATCATGGGAATCAAATTGTCTCCTACAACTATTTCTTCCTTTTTGATGATATTTCATTGCTGTATGTTACATAGTATAATTGAGGTTTTAAGTGGCTTAGGGAATTTAAATGATATGCTTTGGAGTCAGATAAAACTGAATTCAAGTTTAGCTCCTATACTTACCAGATGAACTTCAATAAGTTTCAATTTTCCATCTGTGAAACTGGGATAATAATGACTATTTGCAGCGCTATGGAGAAGATTAAAGGAAGCATAACATTGGAAGACATTTATAAAAGAAATAAAAGTAGAAAGGACTCAAAATCAAAGTATTATTATTGTTATTGCTATTATTATTTGAATCAAATGCATCTGAAGCAAATGGGCACTTGTGCATATTTCAGAAAGTGAAGACAAATTTTATTTATTGCATTGTGTATTGGTAGTTTGAAACCTCTCAGAACAAACTGCCTGGGTGACATCACTCACAAATTGAGCAGCTGAAAGTCTGAAAGTCTGGGAAAAATCGCAGTTGTAGACTGAAGTACAGTGCATTCAGCAATGTGGTCAGTCACACAGTCATGGCAAGGACGAGACAAAGGGAATACTGAGTAAGATAAAGGCAGTATTGAACTTTAGGAAGCATTTTTTAAAATGTTTAGCAGTATTACTCAATGTATGACCTTCGTTTTTATGCTTCCAATTAGATTCTTTTTAACTCCCACTCTGTGCTTGCTTCTTTTTGAGTATTTCACAGCAAAGATTGAAAGAAAAATCATTGTAACTGAGCTCAGAGCTTTCTCATGCAAAAACTGATATGAGTGTAAAACATACAGATGAGGAACTAAGTGTTCTCTGATGAACTAATTTAACCTGTTGGTTTGTGCTGCCTTTTCTTCCTGTGATCCAGGGCTTTTCATTACACGCATTGTGAAAATACATATGCATGTATATGCATGTAACATGTATTATTCCTTCACTTAACAAATTGTCTTTAATGGACTGGAAATCCAAAATGTTTAATTTTATGTGATGTGAGCAATCACTCAGTAAACAGACAAACTGAAGAACACAATCCTGTCTGTGACTCCAAAACCAACATTGTAATTAGCCTGTGGAATACACTTGAAAAAGAAACATTCCTTGGAAAGATTTTTGAACTATGGATTGGTTAACATAATAGATTTCACTTGCCTGAAAAGATGAGATCTTTGGTTAACTTTTAGTTATTGTAGTGATTTCACGTGACTATTGAAGATATCCTTGCTGATCTCATGTTGCATTTTTTCATAAAAAAAATTGAGTGGCTTAAATATGTATTCTTTGGTGTGCAGGTGGTGGCTCTAACTGAGGCATCAGATCAGATTTTCTGTTCTACATAACTTTGCATTAAATGTCATATTGGTAACTTGAAATTTACCTACTTTGGAATACTGATACCATGGAAATCAGTAAGTGGCATGATTCAGTCTTCTAGCAAGTCCCCAGCTAGTTGTTAAACATTTAGCAACATATCATCTCCATTGTTAACTTCACAAATCTCTATAATAAAATGGCATGCTGAAATGCATTGAACATTGGATATTTACCAGCATAGATTTAACTTTACAACATAGCTTTTAGTCATCTCTAATTGCCCCAGATTCAATAGGTGGGTGGCTATGGATTAAAACAAAATTGAAGTGTCATTTTTTTCTTTAACAGAATATACCCTGATTTCAGTATTGCGGAAACATTTGGGTGACATAAATGTGATCTAGTGGTACTATTCTTTCTTTGTCTCACATTACTGAGATTACAGCATGACTCTCAGAGTAGTAACATGCGTGCTACCACATTATTTACGTACAAATGACAAGATTGCGAATAATAAAGCTGAAGCAAACAAAATTAGGAAGATTCGGTAACAGTTCCGAAAAAAAAATGAACAAGAACAGTCATGTGAGAAGAATAGCACAAAAAGAGAATAAAGTTGTTTGACAGAAGCCAGTATTTTCTAAGCTTCTAATTAACTGTCTGAGAGTGATGGGAGAGTAGGAGCTCATGCAGGAGATGGATGGGATATATCAAACAGGAATATTTCAGTCTTCAGAAAAATGTGCACTGTTGAGTCACTAAAGTATTAATGCAATTTAGTTATCAAGGAAGACAGTGAATATTTAAATTCTTTCAACTTGGAATAATTTCCAGGATTCTGAGTCAATTATAAGATGGCATACACAAGAAAACTAAAGGAAGTGTTTTTTCTATAAAGAAAAGCTAAAATGATCAAATCTGCAGATAAAAGTTCAGATGTAAATAACAACAAAGAAAATCTTCACAGAGTACAAGATTTTCTTAATTCCCATAAGTGCACCTGTAGTAAATTTCTCTTACAAAACCAGATTGAAAACCAATACTGAGGCTGGGACCATGGCTCAATGACATAATCTTCCACCTGCAGGTGCCAGCATCCCACGTGGACACTAGCTATACTTCCCGCTTGTCACCTTACCATCCAGCTCTCTGCTTGTGTCTCGGGAGCATAGCAAAGGATGATGCAGGCCCTTGAGCCCCTGTACTCATGTAGGAAACCCAGATGAAGCTCCAGGTTCCTGGCTTCGCATTTGTTCAGCTCCAGCCATTGAGGTCATTTGGGGAGTGAGCCATTGAGGTCGTTTGGGAAGTGAACCATTGGATGGGAGATCTTTCTCTCTCTCTCTATAATCAGCTGTACAGAGAGGTTGAGAGACAGAAAGGAATAGCTTCCGTGCATTGATTCATTCCCTAAGTGACCTCTACTGCCGTAGCTGCACTGATCTGAAGACAGGAGCCCAGAGCGTCTTTCAGGTATCTCTCTCCCCCTTTTATCTCTATAAATCTGCCATTCAAATTAAAAATAAGGGCCTGGTGCGATAACTCAATTGACAAATATTCCCCCTATAAGCACCAGGAACCCTTATGGGCTTTTGAACTTCCCATCCAACTCTCTGCTGATGGCCTTTGAAAGAGTGGAGGATGACTCAAAGCCTTGAGAACCTTGCACCCATGTGGAAGACTTGGAAAATGATCCTGGCTCCTGGCTTTGGACCTGGCTCAACTCTGGACATTGCAATCATTTGGGGAGTGACCCAATGGATGCAAGATCTTTGTCTCTACTTCTCTCTGTAAATCTGACTTTCCGATAAAGTATATAAATTATTTAAAAATTAATAAAAACAAATCTTGAAAAAAAGAAACCAATACTGCTTTCCTTTGTACGCTGGTAATTTTAAAGATGGATTGCTCAGAAATTCTACCAACGGTGATTAAAGACTAAGATGATATTCTTTAAATTCACTTAAGATAGAAATTCAGTTAAGACAGTAAACATTTTATTAGCAAAGGGAAGTAGTCTATCTGTTATATGACAAAATTACATTAAATACATATAATTGAATTATAAAAGCTGTCAAAATAATTTGTGAATTTCTATTTCCAAATCTAGTGATTTACATGTACTCTATACAGAACAGTACTGCAATGTACTGACATATATGCTGTCTACTTAGCAAAACTTCATTACATCATTTGATCGTCAGAGTAAATATTGCATAGAATGCATTACCCCTAGTTTAAAGATAGGAGAATCAAAGCCCAGAAACAATAAGTAATTTATTCAAGTTCATAAATTGGCATAGGTATATGGACTTTGATTACTAGTGATTTCTTTCAAGTTTACAAACTACTGTAGCATTTCTGATGCTACATAATACTATTTATTACAACATTCATTCAAACATAATTAAATCACAAGTTAGCAGCTTTTTTAACCTTGATTAACTGCACAGTACAATTAAAATTAAACAATGACTCTTGGTGGGAGGAGGGGAATAATTGAGTCTTAGTTTAATATAAAACTGAATGAGATAGAGTAGTACAACCAATATGTATGCAACGAAAATTTGACCTCTTTTTATCTATCCAGCATGCAATACACTTCTGTTTGAGTACATTTACTCTAATATATGCAGCTTTTGTGTGATGCTATGCTTGTTTTGCCTACTAATTTAGGAATAAATGTCAGGCAGTGTTTTTTCTATTCTCCATCTGCACCATTTGGGATGTGATAGCAAAGGTCCAGTAGGGTACTTCCATCTGGTTTTCAACATGGAGTAAGTGGAACAAAGATCATGGTGTTTTCCTGGTAGCAGAAATGGGGAACAAGGGAGAGAAATTTATGCAGCAGTGGGCGAAGACATTAGCTGTACTTTACAATTTTTGGCTCTTCCATGGAGACTTTTCATTTCCATACAGCTTGACATTTTCCAAGTCTAGTACTACAAAACATTTCTTTCTAACTTTGAGTCCCTGTTATATTTCAAATGGTTACTATTTCTTATTTGGTAAGAGTCAACTTTGTTTGGCTGAGTCAACAAACCTAGAAGATATATCATTCTTCAGTTACAAAAGTGAGAATCTGAGGACCGTGGCGTTCACTAGCAATGTTATCACTATTTCTCCTACTATATAATTTGTGTTTATGTAGAAACAGCTCATGCTTGGTGTAATTTGGAAGATATTACAAAGTATAGGCTTTGTAGAAAAGTAAATTAAGTTGCTGTTTGGAGTGCTCACATCCCATATATTGCAGTGCCTGTGTTCTAGTCTTGACTCTGCCTCTTCTTCTGATCCAGCTTCCTGCTAAAGGGCATGGATAGCAACAGATAATGCCTCAAGTACTTGGGTCCTTACAATCCTCATGGGAGTTCAAGATGTAGTTCCTGGATCCTCGCTTTGGTACGGCATGGTGCTGGCTATTGTAGGCATTTGAGAGTTGTGAGTGAACTAATATATGTGTTTTGAAAAACAGGAAACTTTTTTGGGGGGGAGTTGTTGGACATTTGATCATTTAAAAAATGTATTTATTTGTTTGATAGTCAGAATTACACAGGTAGGGGAAAAGGGGTTCCATTCACTGGATCACTGTCCAGATAGATGCAATGGTAGAGTTTGGCCAGACTGAAGCCAAAAGCTAAGAGCTTCCTACAGATCTCACATATGGGTAGCAAGAAACCAAGTTCTTTGGCTGCATTTGGTTGATTTACTCAGGTCATTAACAGGGAGGTGGACTGGAGGTGGAACAGCCAGAACACAAATCAGCACGCATACGGCATGCTGGTGTCAAAGGCAGTGGCTTACACCACTACACCACACATCTGTCTCCAATCATTGTTTTTAAGTAACGAGATACACATTAAGAAAATAACATACTTCTATATATTCTGCGTTTCATTTATTATATTAGCTGACTTCATGATCAGGAAACTTTGAACCTTAAATGTGATGACAAGGAGCTTACATTCAAGTGTTCAACGTTATTCACTTAATAAGTAAAGCAAAAATAGTGTGTGCTTTTATAAAATGACAATACTTACAAGAAGTAAAAATGGATGGCTGACAGTCAACAGATGGTCTGTCAAAATGAAACTGATGAAAAAGTCCCTAACTACATCATCTAAAAGCAATTTTGTCTGAGAAATGAGCTTCTTAATATCAAAAGACACATATACTAATTGGTTTAAATCTGTATTCTAATTTTTTTTTCATTTACGAAGGTCAGGGTTGGACTCTATGCTTGGCATATACTTGCAAAGAGGGAATTTCAACTGAACTTGAACTATGGTTATGCAACAAGGTGGAGGAACCCACCATGGGGGGAGGGTGGGGGGAGAATCCCAGATTCTATGTAATTACAACACAATGTAATTAATGAATAAATTTAATAAAAAACATTACTGAATTTTAAATGAGCCAATAAAGATTAAACAACAGCAAAAAAAAAAAAACATTCAAGAGAAGCTCAGAAACAGGCGCATGTGAAAAAGCATGGGATATCAAGACAAATGTGTGCAGAATAAGTGATACAGAGTTCAGGTTTCACCACAAACAGCAAAATATGCTCAGATCCTATCCTAGTCCCTTTCTGGATCTCACCAGAACCACAGAGGAAACAGCTTGGAAAAGTAAATCCTTGAGAAGCAAGAATGTTTTCTTGAATGGCATGTAATAGCTGCCAAAGGCCATCTTTTTGTCCTAGAGCATGAAGAATGAAGCAAAATAAAGCAAGTATTACCAGGAATAAGTAATATATTTCATGCAATAGACACAAAAAGACAACTTAGCAGGGATAAGCTGTATATATACATATATATATATATATATATATGTGTGTGTGTATATATATATACATATATATATACATATCTATCGATATAGATATAGATATAGATATAGATATAGATATAGATATAGATATAGATATAGATATAGATACTGG
Source organism: Ochotona princeps (assembly GCF_030435755.1). Lineage (NCBI taxonomy): Eukaryota > Metazoa > Chordata > Mammalia > Lagomorpha > Ochotonidae > Ochotona > Ochotona princeps. Next base: position 99,461,220 of record NC_080865.1, read on the forward strand.
GGTCCATGTGGGGGATGTGGAAGACAGGAAGGTATGAAGAGTATTATTCCATTGCAGGCAGGGCTGCAAGGAATTTCCCACTGCATGGCAGGGCCCGGAGGATGTCTCTGCATCCACCCGAAGGCATTTCCACTTCCCTTTGCATGGACACCGGACAACCCCACTGAGTATTCTGTAATCTATTTAGGCATCATTTGCCTCTGCGGAGTTGGTGTTTACTACTAATGTGTGCTTGGAAGTTGATGTTGCTGATACCCTTTTACCAAAAGGGCCTTTTATTATTGCTGTCTTGACTGCCCCCATTGACCATATGCTCATCAAGGGTGCTAAGTCCCCAGGTGTAGTGGGAATCTGTTCTTCCCTCTTTTCTTTGATCTTTACATCCTTCCTTCTGTGATGGATTTCCTCCCTTAACTGATTCAAGACTAAGTTGTAGAATGAGGAGTGTAGTAGGAATGTGTTACTGATTAATATAACTTCCTGGCCTCAGGGTCAGGATGAATAATATCCTGCTTTAAGGTGAAACAAACGGTAGAACTATCCTTGGAAACACCCACTTGACCATGACATTAAAATTCTGAGCCAGAGTTTGACTGTTTCTGTATAAATAAAGCGGACAGCTTTCCCGCAATGCCCATTATGATGCTAGAATTGTAGTGGTCTGCTTCATTCCTCTTTGCGCCTCATCCATGCACCCTTCTAGAGTTCCAAATTCAGCTGGAGCTGGACTCCGGCATATATGCATATGAAAGGAAAGAAAACTATATATGCATGCACACCTATATGTATATGAAGAAATAAAACGATGTATACATAAACATATGTATATATGTATATGAAAGGGAAGAAAACTAAGCAAAGAGAAAATAAATTGTTCAATAATATAGGCCTGTATTTTTAATAGTTGTCTTACCTGTAAGATGAAAATAATAATAGTATATATCTTGAAATTTGCTACGAAGATGGAATTTCACAGCATACAAAAATCTCAAAGCAGTGACTGGTGGAGTGAGAACCCAATAAGCTCACAGCCTCTCTGAGACTCAGATTCCATATTAAGTGATATGCACAAACAGCACCCATGGCTTAAAAGTTTTATTATGAACAACTGGCATAATTTTGGCAGAGCACTGACTCTTGTGCCTGAAAAACAGTAAATGGTCGGAAATATTCATCATAACTGTCATTGTCATCGTCAACATCACAGTCCTTGTCATCTTCACAATTTTATTTGTTATCATTAGTTATAATCTGCTTTCTCTTCTTACCAGATATTCTTGTGGCAAATACTTCCTTTTTTCCTGAGGCCCACATGAGAACTCCCCTTCCCACCATAGGTGCACTGTGAATGGAGGATAAAACAGAGACCAATTTTAAGTTTTTCTATTAATGTGTATGGACAAGTCTAAATTAAGATGCTCTCTTCAAATTATTGTTATGTATTTATTTCTCGGTTTTCATAAGAACAAGTGGCGCTCATCATTTGAATAGGAGGAAAAGAATATAAGAGAAAGAAGCTAGACTGGCTGAACACAAGGGATTATATTCATTCTCAATTTAATTATGTATCCATACTCTCACACGCTTCCATTCAAGGACCTCATAATTCATACTCTCCTGTGTTTTTATAAAAAAAATCCTGAAAACCTGAAAGTAGTTTGCAAATCAAGGTGGCAAAATTGGTAAAATGTAGCAAAGGTGAAAATATTCTATAAAGAAAAAAAAAATGAAGAAACTACATAGGAAGTGGCTGATAATGTCCACATTTTTTATGTCTTGTAAGCAAGCAAAGTTTAGGCTACATTACACTATTAATATATTACATACTGACATGTGACTCCAGAATTAAATATTTCCATTGTGTTTGAAGAGTTGCTTCATCTATTTATGCTGAAATATTCATCATGGAGCCAGTGCATATAAGGCACATTAATGAAAAAAGAAATACCTTCTGTGAGTGTGTTACTGGATTGGAAGTTACGTACAGAGAAGTAGCCTCACCCTTGGATCAGCAAAAACAACAACATTTCAGAGCTATCCAAACCACTTGGTCAGAACCCTCAGAACATGCACCACATTGGAGCCTTGGGTTGATATCGGGTGGCTGTTCCCCATCCCTGGGTACTGGGACATTTGGGAGGCTGGGAGTAGCTTCCCCATTTATCTCTCCCCTTCCCCAACAGTTAAGAAGAAATAGAAAATTTGGAAACAATAATTTCACCCTCTTGTCCCTAACCTTCAATTTTTTTCCCAAACTGAATAAACATGAAAGCATCATCAAAAATAAAAATTAAATAAAAGGAGATGAGAGAGAGAGAGAGAGAGAGAGAGAGAGAGAGAGAGAGAGAGAATAAATGTGTGGGCTGTGGTTATATTGTAAGGTTATGGATCAACATGATATGGAAGTTGAGCTTTATTGAAATATTTTAAGTGGTTCTGTTAAGGAAGGCTTATGTATGTATCAATCATGTTTTCAGTTTTCCAATTTTATAAAAGCATCTGAAAAAAATAAAAAGCAGAAATAAAAACTGTTCAATTGCCTTGTGGAGGTTGGTGGACATTATTATGTACTACAAAACTTTTATTTTTTTTACTAGAAGGCAAATAACTCATTGTACTTGATTAAGCAATGGACCTTGGGTGATCAAACTTTATGATTGGTGGGTATTTGATCCAGGAAAGATGTGACATATGTATACTGCTAAGTGAACCAACATTCATTTAATCGAAAAATGTCTCATAGTTTCCCTTAACCATGGTGGGCATTCTGTCTTTCAGAATTCTGTATGTTATTTCCATTCTGTGCATTGTTTTTTTTCACATCCCAAAAGACTGTCAGTGTATTCCTCAGAGTTCCCTTGACCTAAACTTAAGAATTGAGACTATGAAACTGCAGGAAGAAAATGCTAGGAAAACACTTTGAGACAATGGTGAAGGAGATGGCTTCTTGAATAAGGCCCCCGAAACAAAGGGGAAAAAAACAAAGCTAAACAAATGGGAAGAAATCAAACTTAGAAGCTTTTGCACAGCAAAAGAAAGTTAATACAGTGAAGAGATATCCAACAGATTGGGAAATAAAATTTGAAAACCACCTATTTGACAAAGGATTAGTATTCCAAATATATCAACATGTAACTCAACAATAGCAGGAAGAAGAATCTAGCTGAGAAGTGGGCAAAAGATTTCAATGGACAGGTCTCAAAATAAGAGACACAAATGGCTTTTTCTCTTCTATGAAATATGCTGGAGGAGGATAGTAATGGTTGGACTTACTTGTCTCTTTAAGAAATCTAAGGTAAATATGTCTTGCTCTCCTATTTATGATTTGTGGGTACTATTTACATTATGCTCAGCTTTGAGGTTTAGCCAAATTTATGAAGCATTAGGAAAGATCTGTTAATATTCTGATGCATTATTTAATGTGCATAAATTAGTAGAACTAATTTAATTACCAAATGCCAGATATTTAGCACTTTATTAATGAACATAATGCACAATGTTTACTGACAAGTTAAAAAAGCATATTCCATGAAGATGAACTCTGTAATAATTTGATTTCACCAAAACCACCATTTTAAAACAGCTCACTCTGCTTTAATATGCCATGATTTATAATCTCACTTGGAGATTTAATGATGAAATCTTAATTCCTTGAGATTTATACATTATATTTTTCCTTGGTATTTGCCTTAATGCCCAAATTTCTCCTCTGAAAAGCACTTTACTTAAGAATATAAATTTTTTAAACAAATTTATTCACTTTTATTGGAAAGGCAGATTTACAGAGAAAAGTAGAGACACAAAGATCATGCATCCACATGTTCACTCCCCAAATGGCCACAGAGGCCAGAACTGAGTTGAACTGAAGCCAGGAGTCGGGAGACTCTTCCAGGACTCCCATACGGGTGCAGGGTTCCAAGGCTTTGGGCCGTCCTCCACTGCTTTCCCAGGCCAAAAGCAGGGAACTGTATGGGAAGTGGAGCAGCTATGGGGTGCTGACATGTGGAAGGCAATAATTTAGCCACTGAGCCACTACACTGGCCCTTAGGAATATAAATTCAGTGCAACTATTACCTAATTTGACCTGTTTTTAAACCATACATGTTGTTTACCAGTTGTGCAATTTTCATTCCTTTACTAATAGATGTATTAATTATTATACTGATAATTATCTATAAAAATTTGAACATGTTGTATTCATATTCATCTTAATTGCTTAGGGCATGCTCCAAAATATAGAATAAATGCATTGGAACCAGCGCAGTAGCCTAGTGGCTAAGGTCCTTGCCTTACATGCGCCAGGATCCCATATGCATGCTGGTTCATATCCCGGCTGCTCCACTTCGCTTCCAGCTTTCTGCTTGACGACTAGGAAAGCAGTCAAGCATGTCCCAAAAGCCTTGGAACCCTGCACCCAAATGGAAGACCTAGAAGAAGTTGCTGGCTACTGGCTTCAGATTGGCTCAGCTTTGGCCAGTGCAGCCACTTGGGGAGTGAATAAGTGGATGGAAGATCTTCCTCTCTGTCTTTTCTTCTCTCTGTAAATACTACTTTCCAATAAAAATAAATGAATAAATAAATCTTTTTAAAAATAATAAATAATATTATGTACAAAACATTCGACTAAAACATTGTTTGAAATAAAAGTATTGACCTAAACTAGAGAATTTGTGATGTAAATCTGCCTTATATACTGAATGCACCTTGTGATTATTTTGTTGATAATTATAAAGAATTTAAGAGAATAAGGAAATACATTTATTGTGTATTATGTAAACATGGGACATATACCTGTATGATACAAACATGAAATACAAAACAGCATCAATAATAAAATATCAATGGATACATATTATGCAAATTGATGTTGTCTTTGGGGATAAAACAATGGCAATTTTTTTCCATCTCAATATTCTGAAGTTCTTTTACTTCCATTTGAAAGACTCCCTTATTTTTCTTCCACATATCAAAAAAATGAATAAATTTCTCTTCATTTTCTTCCTTCCTTCTCATCTACTTTTTTCTTTCTGGTTAATATTAAATTCAATTTAACTTCAATTAAAATTCACAAATGGCTTAACAACTGTATTCTATTTTGTTAATGTTTAATCTTATGACAAAAACAAAACTTTCCAACAAATATTCAGTATCATCAGAGATGGTTACTATAGATCCAAATCTGAGGGATCTGTGTACACGTTCAAAATTTTTTCATTCTAACGGAAAATTATTTCTTAACTTTTTGTATGATATTTTTGTATTTATTCATTTACATTTATCCATTTCTTTTGTAAGAAATAAGTAACTGTAGTCAACATATTACAATCATCTATTATTTTAATGTAATACTAGTTGGTAATAACAGTACTCAGACTTGTCATTTACTACTTAGTGAGCAGTTTTCTCCACTATACTATAGCAGTTGCCTTCTAACTGCCTTCTTGTTTCCAACTTTACTTTATAACCACCTACTGTCAGTGGGGAACCAGGGTATGATTCTGTAGCATGTGTTAGTGCAAGTCAGATCATATCATTACTTTCCTTGAAAACCCTTCAGTGACTTTTCCAGTTCACGCTGTATAAGCTAACATTTTACCACATACCACTAAGTTCTTTATGACCAAAGTCCATCATCTTTTATGGCCTCATTTCCTATCTTTCTTCTCTATGCCGAGTTTAGTCTCTTCCAGACATGGTAGCCTCCTTGAACTTACTAAGAGTTGTAAGCATGTTATTGTCTCTTGAGTGTTTACATTTGTCTCTTCTACCTGATATGCTAGAACATATGGCTACCTAGAACATAAGGCTTGCTGCCATCTTTGCTGTTAGGTCTTTCTCACTGACTATTTCATATAAATAGAGTTCACTTAATGATGCTACTGTTCAAATCTCTATCTCACCTGTGATTTATAAGTCTACATAGAGTTCATAGCCCTCTGATGCACTATATACTATATATTTTGATAGTTCAGTTGGTCTTGTCTTTCCCAGTAAAATGTAAGTTGCATGCAGATACCTTGCTTTGCCAACAGCTGGATAGTTAGCATCTGGAATGCTACCTGGTACACAGTAGGTTTTTGCTAAACTTCTGTTCATGAAATGAAGAAAAGGAAGATAGAAGAAGAACAGCTTTATATAGATAACATGATTTGATCCTCCAACAATTCTGTGAGGCACATGGCATTATTACCACATTGCCACACATGAGGAAACTATGGGTAGGGATTTGAGTGATTGAAACCCAAATTTGTCTATCAGCATAGCAAATTTTCTTTACTCTGAACTGCAAGATTATATTTAATAATTCAAAATGTTGCAAGTAGCTCATAACATCAGTCAGGGTTATACTATTGAGTTGAATTGTGCCCTCAAAGTATGCTGAAATCCCATGAGGCTGTAGCTAGAAAAAATCCTATCTGGGTGTCTTTAAAAATATCTCTGAAATTTTTGCCCCTCTTCTGCAAAATGTTACATGAAAATCCAGTGTCTAAGCTCCCTCACTCACTAATATGTTAGGATCTTTTTTAAAGTAGCACAAAAAGTTCTTGAAAAAAAAAAAATAGAATTAAAGGATAGCTCTGGGCCCAGCGCGGTAGCTTAGCAGCTAAAGTCCTCTCCTTGAACGCTCCAGAATCCCATATGGGCACCATTTCTGATTCTGGCAGCCCTGCTTCCTATCTAGCTCCCTGCTTGTGGCCTAGGAGGGAAGCAGAGGCTGGCCCAAAGTCTTGGGATGCTGCATCCCATGTCAGAGACCTGGAAGAAGTTCCTGGTTCCTGGGTTCGTATCGGCATAGCACCGGCTGTTGTGCTTACTTGGGGAGTGAATCATCAGAAGGAAGATCTTCCTCTCTGTCTCTCCTCCTCTCTGTATAACTGACTTTGTAATAAAAATAAATAAATCTTAGAAATAAAAGATACATTCATTTTGGTGCAAGTAAATTTTGGAATCCCTTCTTAGTTTTTTTTTTTTTTCCTTAATTCACATTTGCCATAACCTGTTAGAAGAGGGCTTGCCACTGTCAGAGGACAGCTGCCTTGTTTACTAACAAAATACTGAAATGGAAGTTCTCTGATGATCTGCAGACTACAGGCAGTTAAATCTCAGCATGAAATCCATTTTAATAACAAAATAAAATAACACATGATAATGATATTAAGTAGTCTGAACAGGATCACCCAACTCCATGAGGAAAGCAGTCTTAGACTCTTCTGGATGATTTCTATAGGAAATTTTTAAATAAAATGATGCAACTGATATAATGGATATTAAAGTAATACTTACAAGGTTATATTTTTCCTCTAGTCAGTAATGTGAAATACTCACTAGGCAGGGTCTGTGTGAGAAAGTCAATGAAAGTATAATCATTGATCTTGAACCATGTCAGGTGTGTTGGGGTGGGAAGGTGGTGCTTTTGTACAAATATTGTATACCAATACATAGCACATATGTATAAATGTACTGTATTTCATTTTATTTATTATTAAAGCTGAGGAAAAGTAAAGTAATTTATCCAATGAAATTCATTTTTATGCCTTTATACTAACATAATTTCTTCTAAAACAGGGTGGGAAGAACACTCTTATATTTTAGGTACTCTTTTCACTTGGTTAAATCTTTGTGTCATGTTCATGACATGTATCATGAACTCTCAATATAAAGGCCATCTGTCCAGGTTCAACCTGCAGCAGAACTCTCCTTTACTTTGACTTCCATCAAACTCAATCCGAGTGGAATCCAATCTTTACCAAGTCACCACAATTTCACCTCCATCCTTCATCTCTTCTACTTTAAAGACTATATCAAGAAGCCTGGGCCTGCCTGTTGCTGTTACCATGGCAACACTCCCTTGCAGATCTTCTGTGAGCATATCTCCTGGTTTCAGTTAAAGTTATGATGGTTCTACCTGGATTAGATAGTTCTGTGGAATCCACAATTAGAAAAGATCATTAACAGTAAACCATTAGCGTCAAATAATCAACTGCCTAATTGTGTCTCTAAATAAATCAAATTATTCACTGTTCGGATGGAGTAAAAATATGTTGATGTTGAAAAAATTCATTTGACTTTTGAAACTGAAGGACAGAAAGTTATGGGTTTGCATTATTTATAAATTGGTTTTAAACTATATTTAATATGTAGACAGCACAATTTTGTGAGACTTTCAGAAAATGCGTAGAGCATAAATACACTGGCTCTTTCGAAACTGGACAATAGAAGCTGAGAAAAACAAAAATCTAGGTAATTTAATTTTTCTGCTTTTCAACCCAATGATTCTTAGTGTGTACACAGACTTTTTAAAATTTAAATTCATTTATATTCTTATTGGAAAAGCAGATTTACAGAAAGAAAGAGAGAGATCTTCCATCTCCTGATTCACTCCCCAAGTGCCCACAATGACCAGAGTCAAGCTGATCCTAAGCCAGGAGACAGGAGCTTTTGCGTCTCCCATGGGGGTGTATCATGCCAAGGCTTTGGGCCATCTTCTGCTGCTTTCCTAGGCCACAAGCTGGGAGCTGGATGGGAAGTAGAGCAGCTGCGACAATAATTGGCTCCCATATGGGATCCGGGCAAGAATTTAGCCACTGAGCCATGGGTCTGGGCCCATGCACAGATTGTTTTAATAAATGCTCACCAATTTTGGAACTCCAGATGAAGCAAGTTTCAACCAGAAAAGTTTTCACAGCTCCTTTTAAAAGCACTGACTTTACTATGTTTATAACCAAGTATCTCCATGTAACTGCCAATTAAAACACTGCTATTTCAAATTTCATTAATAAATACAATTGCTAATGGATATCTTTTGTTGAGTTATTTGCTGTTGACACATTTATGATAAAACACGTTTATTTTATAATATTATCTGAGCTCCAATTTTTATCGAGTTTCACAAAATGGAAGGCACTTTTTCTATGTTCATGGCAGCAGAAAAATCAGATGGAAGGGTCATTTGAAAGTACGCTTTCAAATGTAAGAAAGTTAGTACTTTTAAATGAGTGATTTAGCACAATGTCTTTTAGTCATTACTCATCTTGATTTTGGCAATGTTGGACATCATTTGGAAAAGAAAATTTTCCAATACGTGTCAGTGCTGTTACATGATATGATCTAAATATTTATTGCAGATCCACATTGATTGGCCTCAGTGTGGTTACAGTCTAAAAAGTTTCTTTGAACATTTCACACTGTTCACTCCAGTACAGTCAAAGATACCTTCATAATGAAGGTTGAAATCAACAGGAAAAATTGGTAACCCTAATCCTGTCTTTGTGTAAAATTCTGATGTTCATTTTGGATTTCTTGGTCTTACATTTTTTAAAAGATTTATTTATTTTCACTGGACGGGCAGATATACAGAGAGAAGGAGAAACAGAGAGAAAGAGCTTCTGCCTGCTGGTTCACTCACCAATTGGCCACAATGAAGGATAGTGAATCAATATGAAGCCAGAAGCCAGGAGCTTCTTCCGGTTCCCCCACGTGGGTGCAGGGTCCCAAGGCTTTGGGACATCTTTGACTGCTTTACAGGCCACAAACATGGAGCTGGATGGGAGGTGGAACAGCTGGTACAGGAACTGGGGCCTGCATGAGATTCTGGGGTATGCAAGTCAACTAAGTCATGACACCATGCCATCACACCAGGCACAGGCATTGAATTTTTCAAAGCATTGAATTAAATTAACAACTAGATCATGTTTTGCTTCACTCTCTTAAATTATTCTCCTCCCAAAGCCAGTAAACTACATTAATCAACTCATCGTTGTTTTCGCCCTGCCTACTCAGTCCAAGTTTGACACCCTTACCTCCAGCTCCGGACTCACGAAGACCCCTGGGACATATGAACGCAGTTTAATCGGGAACCACTAGATGGAGTTCTCTTCATTAGATAACACAGACCCCTCTTCCATTTTCTTGAGTTAAAGGAGATGGTAGTTGTCAGAAAACAGTCCCAGACAAATTCTTGCTTAAGTCAATATGTGAGTTACATATTTAAAGGTAATACATAGTAGACTCTAACTAAAAACAAATGTGTGCTTAAGTCAATACCTGAGTTACATATTTAAAATAATACATAGTAAAATCAGATAATATTTTTATTGACACAGATTTTAAGTTGAGAAGTCCTTGGTTTAACTTCCAAATCTGCTACTTTAAATTCCAAGTTTATTTGCATTGAAAGGGCTCAGTTTCCTCGATTGAAAGGAGCAAACCATCAGAGAACCTACCTTATAGGAATTATTTTCAAGCACATATATGGCTAAAATGGCTAGTCATCAATAATCATTGGTTTCCTTCTTTCCTTCTTACAAAAGATGTGAAGTAGGATAGTCTAGTAGCATGAAAGGAACATTCAATAGTATGCCTTTTCCCATTTCCGGGTTTACAATGATGAAGATCCAAAAATCCCATATACTTTTTCACACTGTCTAAGCTCAGTATACAGGTAAATTCCTAAATTAGTCTGCTTGCTATGAATTTTGAAGAGTTTGTTTTCACTCAACAGATATTTACTGAACACTGGGATTGTGCTTTCACATCTTTCAAGATATTGAGGAGCTAGAAATAAGGCAAAACACCATTATTTGAGGATCACATTATATGAGGTAAGAGGCCGAATAATGTAGACATTCCAACTTATGGTATGATTCTACAAATTTAGGATTGCACAATATGCAATGTACAGTGCTGAGCATTGACAGGCATATCAGTGCATAGCACTCTCAGAACAATACAGAAAATACTTGGTCGGTAGAGGTAGAAAGACCAGAATTCCACTCTCTACCACTGTGCTTCTTCCTCAACTGATCATTTCTAAGCACCCAAATTTCTCTGAACCTTGTTTATTCTCAAGCATAAATGGAAGATAATTACATCACATAGTTGTGAATTTAACATGTGATCTGCAAACTGCTTCAAACAGCATCTGCCATGTAGTAAGTAATTCAAAATTTTTGATCATCAATATGAGCACTGATGCTAGTTTGGACACTTACCAAAAAGCTGTATATTCTGAAGTTATGTTTTAATACTTACTTTTAATTTTTGGATTGCGATTTAATCATCACTATAAGAACTTTCAGCACAAAATCTTCAGTGCTTTTTTCTCATTTTTATTGCTTATTTTTATTTTTAACATAGTAATTACACATCCATTACCTCCAGTGTTTCTCATCAATATATACAAAGTAGAAAGATAAGATCAATCTAGTTAACATGTCCATTACCTTAACAATGTAACATTTTAAAGGATATGACAACATTAGGAAATAATTTTAGCAGTTTTGAGAAATATACAACACATTATTATTGTCATTATGCAATGTAATGAATCGCTAAAATTTAGTCTTGCAAGCAAACTGAAACGTTATATTCTTTAACCATGTTTCCCTTCCTCCATTCATTCTGCTTTCTGCTAGCATATGGAAAATCATGTTGCTGTGTTTTCTGAGCCAACTCTTTTTATTCCAAATGACTGATCCTTGACTCCGTGTTTTGCAACAGTGACTATCTCCTCTGTATCTAGTCTACAATCCTGGTACCCAGCCAGAAAAAGAAAAGCAGAAATGGCATTATACTTATTTTCAAATCACCCCATTCTGTGACAGAAGCAAAATCATATTGAATCAAGTTTTTTACAATGTATTGGAAGAGTCTCTAAAATTAGGCATAAAGAGTGTGAAATTAATTTGATGTGTTGCACTGTTACATTTACCTTTATACTGGCTTTTGCCAATAAAATAATAAAGGAAACAAACAACTATCCATTACAGGCATAATGAGTGCTTTAATTTGGTTGCAGCCTTATACTGATAATCATCATTTATCATAAGCAACACATTTATTCATGTTACTTTTCCCCAATAAGATTCTATAGATTTTATGAGCATCTATATTCCCCATTTTAAAGGAAAGGATATACAGAAACATAAATTACTTACAAAGGTCATGCAATTTTGAAATAGAAATCAAGAATCAAATTCAGGCTTGTGTGACTTCAAAGGCGATGTTGTAATAAATCTGGACCCAATGCACGCCTTTAGTTATATAAAGATAAGAAGTCACGTTAGCCTTCAGAAGCTTACACTGCACTCAGTCTCCACAAACTAAGTCTAACATGTCCATTCTGCTCCAAGGACAACCAGAATGCTGTTGGCCAAAAGACCAGCAAAATCTGGGAAAATGGCCTGCCTCTTCAAGTCACATCAGATTAATCTTTACATTATTAGTACATTGACCGTCCTTAAATATTTGAGGAATTAGAATTCATTAGAATTTTGTGGGTGATATATAGGTAAAGGGGAAGGTTGATTAGAATAACAAATACACACTTTAGGATATGTTTCTTCTCAAATTGAACCATCTTCAAATATCTGCTTTGGAAAAATTCATCAGAACTTAAGTTACAAATTGATAGCTGTCATTGCTTCAGGACCCTCAAACTAAAGGTCCATAATCATAAGTAAATCAGATTGCCTTAAGTAGAATTGTCAGATAAGATACAGAATACTTAGATAAATTTTAAATTCCAATTAGTAATAAATTTTTAGGCATGAATATGTTTAAAATAATATGTAGGATACATGTATAGTAAATTATGTATATACTATATACTTATGCTAAAATATTTTCTCTTAAAATTGCTCAGTTATCTAAAATTTTAATTTACCAGGATATCTTGAATACTTCCTTTGGTAAATATGGCAACCTAGAATCAAAGATACATGAGTTGAAAATTAAATACCTTCCAGTCCGACTTGGTAGCCTAGTGACTGAAGTCCTTGCCGTGTGTGCACCGGGCTCCCATATGGGTGCAGGTTTGTGGCCCAGCTGCTCTGCTTCCCATCCAGCTCCCTGCTTGAGGCCTGGGAAAGCAGTTAAGGACAGTGCAAAGCCTTGGCACATGCATGGGAGACCTAGAAGAGGTTCCTGGCCCTTGGCTTCTGATCAGCTCCGCTCCACCCATTGTGGCCACTTGAGCAGTGAATCACTGGACAGATCTTCCTCTCTGTCTCGCCTCCTCTCTGTATATCTGACTTTCCAATAAAAATAAATAAATCTTAAAATAAAGAAAATAGCTTCATGAACCCAACTTTATCCTCATCCTTTGACTACCCTGACCCTCTCTATGTCAAGATGCTTAGTCACATGTCGAATCTGACCCATGACATCATTAGGGGAAAAAAATATATATATCCCAGGATACACTTGGGCTTACCATGAACTGAAGTCTTATTGTCATCCACTTCAATAAAATAACTTTAGAAGTCATAGATAATCAAAGTAAGTCATAGATATGCCTAATTTTCAAAAACCCATCTTAACTTAAACCAAATATTTTTAGTTGTGCCCATATTCACTTCTTTATATTATATGAATATGATTTAGTGGACTAGGTATCAATGTTACATAGTCATGCAAGTAAACATTAATTTTCTTTGATCTTTTGATTTTATACTATTCTGAAGGCAATATTTTTTACTACTCTCAATTGTTCTCATAATTGCATGCACAACTCACAATTTTTATGTTTAATCATTTTTCTACAAGGACATAAGTGGCTACCAAATCCCACAAAGGCAGGTAGGGCATGGGCAGTACAGGTATATTTGATTTTATGCATATTTATGCTCCTAGTAAACTTAAAAAATGTTATATATGTATGCAACTGAATTTTTACCAGGCACACTAGCCAAGGAAACATGAACCGATCTTGCATTGAAATCATGGGGCTTCCCTTGTCCTAGTACACTAATTGTGAAACTCAGGATCCAAATTCAGTTGAATAAATATAAAACAGTTTTTTCCCCTAGGAGCATACTTTTCCTAGAAGCATACTTTGTGTGCTTAACATTAGACTTCTAGCGTGATAAAGGTATTCAAACACTTTATTTTTGTAATGCATAAATTCGAGCTTTCAATTAGATTTTTTTTCAAAGTGAGTTAGTAAGCGCTTTTATCCCACATGTTCTCTCTCTCTCTCTCTCTCTCTCTCTATATATATATATATATATATATGATTTATTGACTCGTTTGAAAGGCAGAATACAGAGAGAAAAGGAGAGATGCTGCCAGAGCCAAGGCTGAGCCAGGAGGCTGGAGCTCCTTCCATGTTTACCACATGGGTGCAGAGACATAAACACCTAGACCATTTTCTGTTGCTTTTCTAATTCATTAGCAGAGAAGTTTCCAAAATGGAGCAACATAGACTTAAACTGGTGTCCATATGGGATGCTGGTGCCACAGGTGGTGGCTTATTTTTCTGAGCCACAGTGCATGTAGGGCAGAGGAGGTGTGCCTTTCACCTTGTGCCCCTAATTTACCTACCTATGTACCCGTTTCTTCCTACTTAGAGATTTATTACCCTTAATCTTAAAGATTCCTGGAAGATGTAGCATCATCACCTCTTCTGTAACTATTTCCTGCTGATTAAGGTTGTAGGCCTTGACTATACTGCATTTGGAAATCTTTCCCTATTTCATCCTGATGGATCCAACTCAGGAGCTAGAGAATTTTCAGTCTGTGCTAATGGGTATGACCTGACATGGTCCACAATCTTCTGCAAAGTTGTTGGATTCTGAAACAGACTCATTTAACAATCAACATCAGTGAAAATTGGAAAGAATATATATACACATACACACACACACACACACATATATGCAAGTGTTCTCTGAGAAGATTGTATTTTACACATTTCTTATTGGATGTTGATAGTTTGCCCCTATACAGCTTGAAAAGCCATCTCTCTTAAATGTGAAGACATTTAACATGCCTGTAAGTGATGATACTACCATTAGGGCAGAGATGGCAGATTCCAGTAATCACTTCGCAGGCTCCCATATGATTATGGCAGCTTTACAACTCACCACTTGGGAAAACAAAACAAAACAAACAAAAAAAACCTTTCAGCCAGAAAGCAAGACACAGAGAATCTCTGCACATATTGTATATGAAGTTTTCTGACTGGGAATGTTAAATTTTGGTATGAATGAAGACCTTGTATTTCTTGTATATGAGTCCCAAACTGTTCTTACGCAGCCAGAGTTCCACAGTCTCTAAGGAGTTACAGTTGTTTGCAAAAATGACTGATTAACATGACAGTATGATCATACAGGGATACCCATGGGAAGGATCTGAATTTGTAAATAAAATATTTATAATGTAATTATTAACTGTTTTCCACGATACATTTTGTAGGTACAGGAATTCATCCCTCCTCTTCCCTCCCTGCTTTCTCCTCTTGCCATTTTTCCACATATTATCACAACAGTATAGTCTCATAATAAAAGTTCCAAGTTTAACTTTCTGAAATTTAAATATATCATGATATAATAAGTACGTGTGTGTTTATTTTGATGCTGTGTATGTATCAACACATGTAAAATGCAATAACTATGCAATTTACAATTATGAATTTCATCAAACAATTGGGACAAGCGAAGCTATTGAAGGCTTTTTAAACAGCTATAATAGGTACCATTAATTAGGAATGTTATCTTGTGGGGCTTGGCTGCTGCAGCACCAACATCCCGTATGGGTGCTGGTTCAAGTCCTAGCTGCCCTGATTCCAACCTAAAGCCCCGATAATGTGGCTACGGATATAGCAGAGGCTGGCGCTAGTGCTTGGGCCCCTGCGCTCATGTGGAGATCCAAAAGTTCCTGACTCCTGGCTTTGAACTTTCCTCTGTCTCCATAACTATGCCTATCAAACAAATAAATAAATCTTTAAAGATAATGCTATCTTGTTTAAAGACGCTCCATTTTCTGTTCCATTTTCAGTTCTACTCTATTTTCTCTACAGGTTTTCAGTTTAAATCATTTACAATATGTTCAAAGCTTTAAAATTCTATCACAGAACATAATCTTTCTTTGATTTTTCCACCTAGAACTATACTTTTTCTGTACTACTTTCACAAAAAAATGAAAGGTCAGATTTTTCTAACATTTATTGAAGACTTTTCCTGTTATAAATTCAAATATGTAATCCTATGTGCAGGGTTTTTAAGCAGATCATCTTATTCCATCCAATAGCCCATGAGACAGCTTACAGTGGAGAAACTAAGGTCCAAGCTTCAAAACAGATGATTCAGCATTTTCCATTAGCAGATAAAATTCATTTTAGCCTCATTAAATATAGAAAAATTACTACTTGCTTCTCTCATGTGTCACTTGCTGCTCTTATCCTTAAATGCCACTATATTCTTGGAAACACCATAAAAGAGAATGAGAAACATGTCCTTTTGTAGTCTTTCAAAGCAGAAGTATGTCCTGATGAAGGACAGATTTAGACAGGGTGCTAAGCAATGAAATATCCACTTTGGCACACTCACAGCCCCTTCTGCAGACTACTGCATCTACTGGTCTACTGCATTTTCAAAGCTCTGGCTCACGCCTTCACTCAGCACTCATTATTTGCTGAGCTTGTTATCTACGAATTACTCTAGAGATAGAGTGAAGAATGTAAAACACAAGGGTAAACTTATTTTTCTCATCTCTAAATCAGAATGCAGTGTGTTTGTAAGCCCTAAATTATAAAGCATTTGAAGATCAAGAATCCTGTGAATTGAAAAGCAAGAAAGGAAAGCCATTCATTTCAATGTGATTCTACTCCATTGTCTTCAAAGCAATCTATCTAAAGGCTGTATCTTGACACATTGCTGTCAATTTAAAAAATTACTCTAAGATCTCTAAGTTAATTCTGATCTGCCTCAGTTTTTAAGATGTTAAAAATAATAACATGGGCCCAGTGTGAAAGTGTAACAATTAAAGTCCTCGCCTTGAACACGCCGGGATCCCATATGGGCGCCGGTTCTAATCCCGGCATTCCTGCTTCTGATCCAGCTCCCTGCTTATGGCCTGGGAAAGCAGTTGAGGACAGCCCAGAGCATTGGAACCCTGCACCCGCGTGGGAGACCCAGAAAGAAGTTCTTGGCTCCTGGCTTCAGATTGGTGCAGCACCAACCATTGTGGTCACTTGGGGAGTGAATCATCAGATGGAAGATCTTCCTTTCTGTCTCTGCTCCTCTCTGTACATCTGCCTTTACAATAAAAATAAATAAATCTTAAAAAAAAATAAGTTGAAAAGGCAACTTCTATGTAGGTAAGTAGTGAAATTAAAACCAAGAAAGAAATTGATATATTTTAATTATATTTATTCTGCAATTGCTTTGGAAAGCAACACAATATTGAATCTAGTAAGTCCAATGATCTCTAATTTGTTTGATCAATTTGATAAAATTTTTAGAGGAAAACGATCGGCTCAGTTATTCTCTGTTACTCCATGTGTTACAAAAAGATTGTAGAATCGTAATTACAATTATTTTTATTTATAGAGTATGTACTATGTGTCATTTATTATTCTAAGGATTCTGATAATATTATTTCAGTCTTCCAAAACATTTTGCTAAGGCATGGATTATTATTTCTACTATATGGATTAAAGAAGGTGTAAAGTAGGGTGGTTTAGCCAAAAGGTACGTTAGCAGAAAGTAGACCTAAACACTCTTCTGTAAGATTCCAGAGGTATGACTTAGCTACTCGACTCTCTTAGGCTCAGTTATAACTGGTAAATTGTCTCAGCCTTGGAATGACCCATAATTTTTAGAGCACTTTAGTAACTTGTAATTTCTTTACCTTTCAGAAAAGTCTTTGATTTTATCCATAAATTGAAGAAGGAATTGCTGAAGATCATATAAAATTATAACTTCTTCTATAACATTTGTGGAGGAAATAAACAAAGAGAAAAGAATCCTTAATAAAGATGTAGGTAATATATGTAGCCATTATGAACTATGTGGCATATCCTATTCAGATCACAGCATTGTAAGAATCATATTTCAATATAACTTGCGGTTACAGGCTTAAAGAAATTCACAGAACAACTTTGTTCTGAGTCACTGGTTTTTTGCTAGTCATCCATTGTTTTTTGGGGGAGTTAAAGTCTTCTGGAATCCTGAGGAGTAACTGGAGCACTTCCTTCCTATTCATATAAACAGTAGCATACTGCAAAATGTAGCTCTAACTAAATGTAGCTTTGTTTCTTCTGAGAGATGGAAAAATGCCTTTCATGCTTTTTGATGAGTTCTAGAAGATGGTAATGAAGCACTAGGTAATTTCTCAATAGGTCACCTTGCTAGATAAAGTTCTCAATCACACTACTAATCTACAAAGATTAGTTTGAAAACTGATGTTGACGAAGGTTTGAGAGCTATTTTCGTAGATTTTAACTGACAGAAGTTATGAAAAATGAGCTCAGTCCGCAGGGCTGAAAGTGTTTATAAAGAAATTTGGATATCACATTAAGGGATTTGGATTTTATTGTAAATGATAAATCTATAATCCAAGCAGCCTGCAGAGCTATTTTGCTTTCCCCTCTGTGAGGATGAGGAGCATTACTTGCCAACATTTAACCAGAGATGAGTGGTTGTCAACTCTTGCAGTTTATCAAGATATTTACCCACAGCCAGATTAATTCAATTCTCTTGCCTGTCTAGCCCATATAGACAGCTAACATTGCTTCTTTCACTGTAGTTAATAAACAGTTCCTTGAAATATCTAAGTCAGACTGGTGGCACCGTTTAAAGATCAATCTCAATGACATATGAATTGGAGAGACCACTTAGGAGATTGCAATGATAGTAGATGTGCAAGCAGACCAGACCTGAATTAGGGCACTGAGTAACCTGAATAGGCTGAGTGTAGCTTACAGTGGTATCTAAGGAACTGAATCTACATGAGTTGCTGATTCTTTGAGGTAACAGAGGACAAGGTAAAAGTATTCAAATGTTACTAATTCTCAGGTTTCTGTTTGTGTGTATCTGAGTTTAGATAACAATAAAAAAAAAAAACTGATTGAAGTCCTACCCTGAATTCAAGATCATTAAATGTTCTCTATGAAAAAAATTGGAGTTACTCAGTGACTTAGAGAATATTTGAAAAACTGACAAAAGATGTTTCTTTTCACATGATATATATATATATTTAAAAAAGCAAATTGTGAAGATAAAAAGTGACTAGGCATTCTATCGAATGGATAATCCAACTGTGGCCAAGATGAGCACGTAGACTTCAAAAATTGAAGTGAATGACAAAGGGATGAGGGCGGCTAAGGCAATAACACAGAATCCTTCTGTTATTCCAACTATTTGTGTTCATTAAAGAAGCATCTCTATACTATCTACTCTTGTAGACATTTATTAAAAGATAGCTGCAATGAGTTGACACAGAAACTTAATTCAATTTTCTCCTATCTTAGCTAAATCTGACAGTGGAAACGAATGTTTCCTGTGGGGGAAGATGAGACATAAAGGCAAATAAAATTACCATGTAGTAATTTATTCTTTCCATATACACAATAACACGTAGTTAAGTGAAGATGAGGGCTCAAGATGATTACAGAATTGTAAATATTTGCCAAGATTGAGATTTAAATGCCCTTAAATGCACAAAGAGCCTTCAATTCTTTATCAAATGAAGATGACTCTTGGTTTGCATTTCATCACTATTTACTTTCAATTGTGCAGTCATTGTCGGTAAAAAAAAGAATCTAAAATTGAGCAATTTTTCAAAGTTGACTTTAAATGAAATAAAATATCCTCTTTATCATGACCTACTTATGCCTTTGTTTCACCCCTCAGAGGAGGAGATGAATGAGGGTAAACTTGAAAGAAATCAAACACAGGAAGACAACTTGTAGGCAAGTTGCAGATAGTATCCCTTGATCATTTGTGGTGTAACACTTATCAAATCCTCTTTCCATGTCAAACAAGCAATGTGAAAGAGGTGTTGCTAGTCTGTCAAGGATACTGCAGATTGACTGATTGCATATAAGATGGAATGACTATCTTATTATGGGAGATTTACAACTGATGTTTCCAAACCAAATTTGCTTCTTCTCCACTAGAAATTATGACTTTGTATCTAACCCTTTGCTTAATGTTGTCCATGTACTTGCAGCCTTCATACTTTCCCTGGAATCTTTCACCTGCAATGTGATCAGTCTTAAATTGCAGCTTTATATTTGCATTGCCACTGATAATACTGATACAATTTTTGGAAAAAAATAACTTTAATGCCCTAATACCTTCATAGTAGTCCTGAATCCCAGCTCTAACTCCATAGACAGACAAGATAAAGTAGGCACAATAGACTGAACACAAATACACTTGAAAGTCTTGTTTCTCTTGTTGTATTCTGTAACCATGACTTAAATCTAAATAAATATGGCTTGAGACATTTTAGAAAAAATGTCATTACACCCTGAAATAAGCATATTTGGATCTTCTCTCAGGATGAGAAGAGTCTGCCACATTTGATTTAAGAATTCACTGACTTTGACTTTTTTTTTTCTTACCAATACTTGTCCCTTGTTTTTAATTTATGAAGAACATTCCAAGGAGATTTTCCTCCATAAAGAGAACAGTTATATATAGATAAACTCAGTGAATGGTTTTTTTTATAGTGTTCCATTTACTACACATGACAGATGGACATTCTAAGCCGGTAATAAATGCAGACGAAAGATGATATGCTGCATGGCTGGTTGGTTGGTATGTTAGCAGAGTTTTCCCAAGATGAAACGATGACTTCAGTGTAAATGAATGCTCCCCAAATTGTTTAAATAGATGGAGCACACTTGTTTTACTAGGTAGTAAACACATACAATGTTAACTGGCAATTTACAAGCAGTTAATAATCATATAAATATATCATATACTGATTTGCACAGTGCGGTATTTATTGTCATTCTCGGTAAAGGGCTTTGAAGGCAGAACACATAATTATTTTGTAATTCCATCTAGAAGGGTATAAGGATAATCAAGCATGTTGCTAATAAGAAACAATCAAATGAAGAGACCACACAGCTGCAAATTTCCATAATCCATATTGCATTTTCTGGCTGAATTTCTACAATATCACACCATTCTGAAACTCTATATAATGGTAGTTTCACACCATTTTCAATATGTAAACTTTCAAGAAATATTTTTCAGATAAAAGTGAAATACTCATTCTGTCTCAGACCAATGTGCATTATCTAAAAAAGATGATTGCCCAATCTATGTCTCTACAAGGTTAACAAATTTTAGCATCCTGTCATAAATGGGTACTTGAATGTCAAATTAGTATAGCCATTTTCAAATAAGCTCTAGAATGAGGTTCTGAAATGTTTGACAGTGCTTAATGAGCCATAATCATAAGCCATAGAGTGTTCAAATGGAAAAGGGAAAATACCATTTGAGATGCTGTTTTCCAGATTATTTTTAGATTTTCCACAGTATTATTTCCCTAATGCAAATGCCATGCGAATGACTACTTCTTCCTAGTTTAGAGTTGAAATTGATGAACTGTGACCAAATAATTAGACATCACATTTTAATTCAAATTCTTCGATCCTAGACATGCAGAAGAATTTTCATATTGTTCTACATTTAATAAGACTGACCATCTGGTAAGTATAAAGACCATCATAAGAAAGCTCTGTGGCCCTCCTATTTCACACATTTAGATAAATCCTGAAAGTTTTGTGAAGGGGGCCTTTTTATGGAAATTCATGAAAATTATGAAGCACTGTACTAATATTTTCAATATAATCTGTAACAGTGTTCGTACACAAGAATATGATCACGGAAAGAGACTCAGGCTGAAGAAGGCTGTTTTGGTGTCAACTAGAACTGATAGCAGATATCAAGTGCACCCCATCCCAAGTACCACATTGACAGATTGGAACCTTGCTAAAGGACCATTCCAGGAGTCTTCAAGGAAATCTGAAGTAGGGACTGCTTAAACGCAGCCTGGAAGCAGCACTGGCAGTCCTCAGCAAGCCACAGCTGCTAGTCTCCATTTGGTTCAGTTGCTTCCCACAATAGGTCATGACTGGTAGTTTCCCTTGTACTTCTAGTTCTAAAAATAGTGACTTCCCAGTGAAACTGGCTTTCATATACACATATGCACACATATACACAGGTTTGTTTGAAGTAATTTTAATAGGCCCACAAGGGTTCGGCACCTTCACCATGTTGTCATTTGGTCATCAGACTTTTGTTCAGTCCTTTTCCACAGGACTGGTAGAGCTTGCCTTTCATTAGAATTCATGTTCAGCTGGATGCATTTCCATTTACATTTTTTCCAGTACAAAATGCCTATCTTCCTATAACTTTGAAAATGTCCATCTGACACTATGTCTTCATTTTCTTAGTCCCTTAAATACATGCTCTTTTGCTTCACAGTCACAAACGACTGACGAGCATAGTTATTCAAAAACCGAACAGTTTTGGGTTAAGTAAATATTCCATAGGCAAACAAAATATATTTTCCACATCAATCCTTTTGGAATCCAACAAAACGGCCTTTTGCAGAAGTGTGTCACTCAGTTAAAAGGCAAATAGCACAGTACCACAGAATGTAACAGCTGAAAAGCAGTGGAAGAGAGGGACTAGGAGATCACTGGAAACAATCCTCCGTTTTCACGTAAGGATACAAATATCCAGTGAGGAGGAGCTGCAAAGGCTTCACTGAGTTAAGAACAGAGTTTCATGCAAAATACATGAAGAAATTTAATGATGTCTATAGTTTATTCTGAAATACACTTCAAATAAGGTGTACTGAAGGATGTATAGAGGAATGGATATGGGATAAATTAAGTGCATTAAACTGCTAATCATAGGATCTGAGTTGTGAGTTTATGATTGGTCCTTGTGAAAAGTATTTCAAATCTTTTGCCTATGTTTGGAAACTTTCACAATAAAATATTGTGTATTTCAGCCTTACAACAGCATTATGCAGCTCATAAGTCAACAAAATCTGGGCTGGATGCCTTATGTCTGATATGTGACTGGCCGAACATTGATATCTAGTTAAAGAAGATAACCTGATGCTGTACTCTCATGCGGAAAACACACATGCCCCTCTGAACAGTGAAAGCAAAGGTAGAATTGCCAATTTAATTCTTTTAACTTGAACCATATGCTCATCCTTGAACTAAACATCATGTCAAGTAACTAAAATTGCAAGCATATCTAAGCTGACATGTCCACACAGACTGTGGGAAGTGATGGATGTCTCAAAAGAAAATTCCAGTTTATGTTCCGTAATACTGGAGATGGATAAATGAAATGTTCTGTCACAAGTTGCTTTTATAACATCTCTTATATTGCTGAAGAAATCATATTAAGGTTTGAGATAGATGGCAGCAAAGATCAGAGTCTGTAGATGTGATCTATATATACAGATTTCACTAGTATCTTTGTGATCTGAGGATTCACTCCCCCAGGTGATCAGAGATGGAAAGCAGGGCATTTCAGTGATAGGTACTCACAGCTAGATTTGAAATTATGAACAGTTTGGAGGTCAACATAGGATTCGTTGGAAAAGTAGTTAAAATTCTTAGCATACATAAATTGCGAGGAGGAGAAGGAGGAGGGAGGAATCATACAGCTCAATATCAAGTAGCACTCTAAAGTCAGAGCCACTCGTGGAGCCCTTTCTTGCAAATAGTCGATATTTTTCAAGTAAAATTGGAGGTAAACTCAGTCACAATTCTTATCTTTGGAAAATATAAGTTGATTTCTAAGTAAGTTTAGGAGAAAATATGAAGTATTTTGTTCAAACATTCTGTCAGCTCCTTAAATACTCATTCTAATTATCGCCAATTGTATTTCTGCATTGAGATCATTTTTATCATCATAAGCATGCATTAAATTAAGCAGACCTGTGAATATTTTGAAGATGTAAAGCTGTTTCTCCATTCTCCTTTCCAGGGTAGAATTGCTAGACCCAGTAATGTTGGTCAGTAGGGCCATGCTGCCATAGTAGAACAGACTCTTTTCCACATCTTTTGTATATGGAGCCAGAGTGTGATGACCAGAGAGCCAACACAGAGAACTATGTCTTTGATGAGTTATGAGAATACAGCAAGCCAGGAACTGAAGCCAAAAGTTTCAGATTACTTGGGAAGATTAGATAATGGGACAGCAGGTCATGCCTGGCAGAGGAAGATGTCCTGGATAAATCCTGGTGATAATGCTGCATCCAATGCATTAGGTGAACTGGCTAAAGAGTCCTGAAGAAGGAAAAAAATAATAAACTGACTCATTTCTAGTAACGGCTGGCAGCATGCTCACAAATATAATTTAATCCATATGAAAATAACCATCCAGATAAAATCTACCCTAAGAAGTTCTTTGTAAAGGTGGGATGCCATCTAGAAAATATCTCGAAGAAATTGATGAGCAAAATTTGGGGTTTTAACATTATCTTGACTTAATATCTGCACCTGCCTTATGTTTTGGTGCTAAATGCAAAACTTTCTTTTTTTTTTCCTTACAAATTTCTCTTAGCTGTCAGTGAAACAGAAATACAGCTCATTTTTAATTCTTTTTTTATTTTTTTTAAAGATTTTAAAATTTATTTTTATTGCAAAGTCAGATATATACAGAGAGAAGCAGAGACAGAGAGGAAGATCTTCCATCCAATGCTTCACTCCCCAAGTGACTGCATTGGCCGGTGCTGTGCCAATCCGAAGCCAGGAGCCAGGAACTTCTTCCGGGTCTCCCACACGGGTGCAGGGTCCCAAAGCTTTGGGCCATCCTCAACTGCTTTCCCAGGCCATAAGCAGGGAGCTGGATGGGAAGCAGGGCTGCCAGGATTAGAACTGGCGACCATATGGTATTCTGGTGCATTCAAGGCGAGGACTTTAGGCGCTAGGCCACGGCACCGAGCCCTCATTTTTAATTGTAGCGGCCCATCAAATTGAAAAATACAGTGAAAGTATAAATTGTAAAAAGCATGTATTTATATTTCATGCATTAAAAATTAATTACAGATCATGGACTATTTACTAGGTATGTGCCTCCTGTTAGCCAATAGCAAAGAAATGGCATGTAAAAATAGAAGGACGAGAAGCATCTAGAAGTGATGCTGACAGCTGCACAGGAGCTAGGGCAGTGAAAGTTGCATAGATCATATTGAAACCCTTGAGGGGGGTTTCTGAAATTGGAAGAGAATTACAGTAACACCATCAGGTGATTTAGGAATCCTGAGAAGATATGATGTTCAGGCAAATTAAAGAGATTAAATTGGGAAGCTTGCAGTAAGCTTTAGTAACAAAACAAGCAATGCAATGTTATTTGTTTGTGGAGGATGCTGAGGAGTGACAAAAGTATTCTCCTTTGACGAAATTTTAGTTAGGCTCCTCTGAGTGTTCTGTTTGATTATACCAAACTTAGCTTTTCCTTTCTCTTTATAGATGTTTCCTAAGTCAGTACCTTCCTTTAATATCTGACCACCCGTAACATAGATCACCTTGACCTTATCTGAACAGGAATTCAGTTTCCCCTTCAAAAATTTTCCATTAATTGACCCCCTGTCCTCCTCTTTGGTATCAATTATAATTTGTCCTGATTTGAGTCAGGCTTGATTCCAATCTCTCCATGTTCAAGACTTTATTGCTGTGATTCCTGCATTTATTTTAATGTAATAAGCTTAATAATGTCTTATCTTACTACCTTAACAAACATCATCTAATATGCTTTTCTTTAGCAGGAAGAGAAATGAAATATTAAGTATAACACACACCGGATAATTTAGGTCACAACAACAATTTTACTCTCGTTTTAGAATCCCCTGCATCATGGGGATGGAACAATCCAATGTTAATTTCCCCTATACATTACAGTCCCATCAAATGTATGTGTTCACATCACTTTTCAGACACATGGCTTGCAAGAAAAAGGCTCCTACATTTTTCGAAGATCAAAAAGAACCAAAAGAATTTGAAATTGAAGATGTACTGATTTCTTTAATTGGTGTCAGTTCAAAGATCCGGGTTGAAATACAGAAATTTCCAAGTTTTCCTTCATTAACCATTATAGATTAATTATCTATAGCTATATTTCAATTCTTGTTAAGCTTATTTCCAAGGCTACAAAGCAGAGAGTGAGAAACTGACAGGAAATTGGCTTTAGGGTACTGCAGTCCATGACACAAAGCAAACAATGCTAGACTCAGGCAGATTTAAATTCAAATCTCCATCCTCCATATAGTGACCTTGGCATACCTTATGTCTGAAAGCATCGCTTTTTGTTTTAAATTAATTTCGATCCATTTGTCACAGGTTATTACGAGGACAAAATCAGATTGCCCAACATAGTTTCCTTGCAGCGCATAATGAGAACAATTGCGCCTA
This sequence comes from Ochotona princeps, assembly GCF_030435755.1. Classification (NCBI taxonomy): domain Eukaryota; kingdom Metazoa; phylum Chordata; class Mammalia; order Lagomorpha; family Ochotonidae; genus Ochotona; species Ochotona princeps. The sequence continues at coordinate 99,487,402 of NC_080865.1, forward strand.
CCTTTCAAGGTCCTTGTTCAGGTGGATTAAAAAGAAAAACATGTAAAACATGGGACACGGAAGCTATTAAGTCAGAGCTATTAAAAGGAAAGAAGAAAATGTCATGCCTGTTGTACACAAGCAAAAGAGAAAAAAAACATTGCTATAAGACAATGCTATTAGAAAACTCAAAAGAAACTAGTCACTACATCATTGATTTTAAAAATACTATGCTTTTTCAAATCAATAATGCATGCTATTCAAAAATCAGGTTTTCTTTTTCAAGGTCATTTTTGCAATAACATTTTGCATAAACGCCACATTTATCTCAAATTTTACCTTAAAGAAGTTTTCTTGGGACTGGCGCAGTGACATTATAGGCTAAATTTCCTCTTGTGGTGGTGGAATCCCATATGGGTTCCAGTTGTAATTTCGACTGCTCTATCTCTGATCCAGCTCCCTATTTCTGGCCTGGAAAAGCAGCAGAGGATTGTTCAAGTCCATGGGCCCCTGCACTCAAGTGGGAGACCCGGAAGAAAATCCTGGCTCCTGATTTCAGATCAGCTCAGCTCTGGCTGCTGAAGCCATCTAAGGGGTGAGCCAGCAGATGCAATGGCTGTCTGTGTCTCTCCCTCACTTTCAATTACTCTGCCTTTCCAAAAACAACAACGACAACAACAACAGCAAGTGAATTTCGGACCCAGCAGGATGGCTTAGTGGCTAAATCCTCGCCTTGTAACCTACTGGGATCCCATATGGGCACTGGTTCATGTCTTGGCTGCTCCACATCCTATGCAGCTCTCTGCTTATGACATGGAAAAGCAATGGAGAATGGCACAAAACCTTGGGATTCTGCACCTGTGTGGAAGAGCTGGCAGAGGCTCCTGGCTCCTGGTGTCAGTTCAGCTCAGCTCTGCTCATTGTACACGTTTGGGGCAATGAACTAGCAGATCGTAGATCTTTCTCTCTGCCTTTCCTTCTCTCTATAAATTTGCCTTTCCAATAAAAATAAATCTTTAATAAAATGAATTTTTAAAAAACTTTTCTCTGATTAACATGTAGAAACTTACACCTCTCTCCTCATCCAGTCTTCATACGCAAACTCCAGTACCATGATTCTCATCTCCCTATTCTATCCTTTTTTAAGTGTGATGTATTGCATAGTTGTTTATTGATATGTTTTATAATCTGTCTTCTCCTGCTTAAGAAAACTTCAAGAACATGACTATTCCTCTTTGATCAGTGATGCATCCTGGGCATCGAAACTTATACCTGCCACATAATTAGCACCTATATGTATACAGGTTTTTGAGTGAGTAATAATATTTGTGTACACTTAATAAGTTGAGTTAAATGGTGTGAATTAATGCAACTGAAAAGTTTTCATGCAATCCACATGCGACATGCAATTTAAAGATAATTTATGTCTTCTCTTTTTTTTTTTTTTACAACTCCGATTTCCTGTGATGAATCTGAGGGAGGCTTTAATGAATCATATTTTGCAATCAAGCAAACTGAAGCTCAAACAACGCATGTGATTTGTCTAATATTACACAGCTAATGTGTAATTCCTTCCTTGAGGAATGGTTCTACAGGAAGCCAGGACAGTTGCAGTGTCACAAATACTGAAAATTGTCACTTACAAATTCTGTTATTTATTTTTATTCTATTTGAAAAGCAAATAGGCAAGGACAGAGAATGAACTTCCATCCACTGATTTAATCACCAAACGCCAAACACACTCAGGAATGAGTCTGGCTGTAGTCAGGAGCCAGGGACTTTCTGTGGATCTCCGATGCAGGCCACCAGGACCCAAGGACTTGAATCATTTACTGCTGCCTCTCAGGGTGTGCATTGGTGTGGGAAGTTATGCAGTTGGTACCCGGGTGTAAAGAGGATGGCTCCCTTGTTGGCGAGGCTCTGAGGAGTTTCTGGCTGTGTGCAAAGGCCTGACAGAAAGTCTCTAATCACTTCATTGCTGCCTCATCCCATTGTATGGCCACTCGATCACCTCTCTGATATTTCTTGGAATTCTCTTGGGGGTGGTGGTGTTTTTCTGCATGTGTGGAATGGTGTCTGTGATTGGTATAATACCTGGAACTAATTTATCAATCATGTTATGGTAAAAGGGTCTTTAGCAACTTAAGACAATGAGACACAGCTAAAAGCATACAATAGTACAATTGAATCTGTATTGCTTTCAAGTGTCTTGCTTTGTGCCCACCTTTGTCCTGGAACTTATGCTAAGATGTGTAATTTTCTCCTTAAGAAATGGCTTGATAGTTTCTTAGAAAGAGATAGCAATTATGGAAATACAAAGAGTTTATTTACCACACAGCCTCGAACTGCAGCAACACATGAAGTGACACAGTCATTTCGGTTTCCCCACGTAAAGCAGAAAGCATATGGGGAACCTTCTAAAAGGGAGATACATATTTTGAGTCCCTAGAGGGAAAGGACTTAAAATTTCTGCATTATATTGGCACTTTTATTTAGGAAAATAAAATAGTTTGAAAAGATAAAAAGAAGTTTCTTATGAAGGCCCTCCATTCATAGAAAGGCCGAGCTGCTCTGATCCTTCTCACTGCCCTTTAGAGAACAAAAAACAATTGGATCAGTGTTAGGCGAAGGTGACGGTAGTGTATGATTGATTATAAGATTGAACAAGAATCTATATTATACGTATTCATAAATTCCTTTCATTTTAAGTTTTCTTTTTAACTTTGTATTTTTGATTTTTAGTAATATTAGTGTAGATTTAATGAAAATTGAGTTTGGATATAAGTAAACCACCTGTCACTATGTAACCGCATGTGCTGCGAACCGTGGAGTTCCTGGCTTCAGCCAGGTGTCTGCAGGTTTGAATGAGTAATGGTTTGCTAAAAATGTTTTCTTTGAAGTAAAATAATAATGTTTCTTAGAATTGTTTTTGTAACCATGCTCTTAAGCATGAAGTAAAAATGAAACAATTGGATGTTGTGCAAAAGCCTGTGATGATTACTGTTAAGGAAGGCAGCTTTTTTGAGTTGTCCATTATGAGCATCATGGTTTGGTGGTCTGCGTCTTCCTTGTCTTCCTATTCTCTCCAACCCACACACCTTTTGTGAGCTCTGAAGTCGGCTGGAGCTGAATTAGAAGTAGAGAAACTGGGACTCAAAGCAGACGCCCTGCCATGGGATGTGGGCATCCAAAGTCATATCCTAACTGCTGCCCCTAGAAAGGTAACTTTGAGGATGTGGAATGAAAAGTTTGTGTGTGTGTGTTTGTTGTTGAATGATTTAGATACTTCGTGGCTGAATTTCATTTTTATTGTATTAATGAAAATATGTTAAAAAATGACTTTTTCTTCTATCTCCATTAAAAATGTGAAGGGCGAAGAACTTTACCTAATGTGTAATATAGGCTCTGTACTGGTAAAACAAAAAGATTTGGAGCCTGGTTTATAAACATCTGCATAATTACAATACATAATAAAGGAAAATAGCTGGCTTCCATCTGATGGAAAGTACTAATCCCATACTAAGCTCACCATGTTTGGTTATGATCTATGTTTTTTCCTTACACCACAGAAACCCTATTGTGAATGCAATAATAGATAATGAGTTTTGTTTATCAAAATCTTATTTGGGCTCACCTGGAAAAATCCTGGCACAGCTAGGCCTTGGCTTCTTTGTTTTTTGACAGTCCTTCCAAGTCGGCACCAGTATTGTGACCCATCAGACAGTAACACACTTTTTTTTGGACCCTTAGAATGTTGTGAAACAATCTCTTGCCAGTTTCCTGATACAAACACACTCTTGCAAACTCAAAAAATAAAAATAATTTTAAACAATTTGAGAATGTGTATGCTTTAGTACTTCAGTGAGTCCAGACAGATTTTAGGGTGATCAGGTTTCATCTATTTGGCTTTGGATGAACTATGTAGTAATTTCTGTGTTTCTTTTTTTTCATCTGCGGAATGAAGATAATAATACTGCTATGTCACAGGGTTTAATGAGGATTAAGTGTATCTCAGTGTATGTATGTGTGTGTATTAAGTATTTATTATTAAACAGAAATGCCTTGCAGTGTAATCAAATGACGGACATATTCCAGTTTGAGTTCTATGTTCTGGAAAAGTTATTTTACCTCTCAGAATTTCAAGTTACTTAGAAAAAGGAGAATGTCTTCTAGTTTTATAAAACTGTATCAATGGCATTATTAATATACATAAAGCTTCTAGGATATAATCTGATAGGGAATATTCATATGATACTAAATATTATGTTTTAGAAAATAAAAGAGAAGTAGCCAACATTTGGTATAGCAGGTAAAGCTGCTTCCTGCCCCACTCCATTTCATATGGGCACTGGTTCGAGTCCTGGTTGTTGAATTTCCAAAACAGCTCCCTGGTAATATGCCTGAGAAAGGAACGTAAGATTGGCCAAGTGCTTGGGCCCCTGCCTTCCACATCAGAGATCTGAAACAATCTCCTGGATCCTGGCTTTGACCTGGCATAGCCTTAAACCATTGCAGCCACCTGGAGAGTAAACCAGTAGATGAAAGGTCTTTCTCTCTCTCTCTTTCTCTTTGTATCTCTTTCAAATTAATACACAGTTTTAATTTAGGGGATTACAGTATATATGAACATTATTCTAAACTTATCAATGTGATCAGAACTTGAATGCATGATTTTATTAGAGAATGAGGCCTTTAATATATATTTTTGACCCACAACAAAAAGAAATGAAGGTTTGCAGACTGTATTTTGCTAAGATGATTGTAGCAGAATCTCTTGTTCCACATGGTCTTTTTATTGTGTGAATTTGACCCTCCGAGAATGATATTTCGGTTATAAAAAGTTATGTGCAAAAATTAAGCATACATTTCAAAAAAATTTTTTTGGTTGTGGTGGTTCTTGTTGGACCAAATTACTCTATTTTCAAGTTTCATTGTCCACATACCTTCTGAAGTATCCTCATGGATTTCCATGAAATTGGGTTTTGTAACAAACATGGCCATGAGAAATGCTAAATGGTTTTGAAAACCTAGTTATAGCTATGTCATGTATTTCTACCTAATCTGGGATATTCCAAGCACTGTGAAAATAATAGATTTTTCCTGAGACTGCTATGCTATGAACAAGCCCAAACTAGACCACATGAAGTCAGCCCATGTAGAGGTCCCAAGCCAGAACTCTCCAGCTAAACCCTGCCCAATCTTCTCCTGCTTAGATGCAGGAAAAGGCAATACAATTCTTTCTTTTAATCATAAACCTTGGCATGCTTTGTTTTGCAAATTTGGATGGCAGTTTCAGTGTGAATAAGTTTTCATATGTTTTAGTCTGTTGAAGGATATTTTACCAGGTATTACTTAATATAGCATCCCCAAGAAATAAATATGAGGAAACAAATGATTTGAGAAGTAATCTTTCAGATGTCACACAGCCAAGAGCAGGGATGGAGTAGGAAGTCAAACACAGACTGCTTAATTTCAAGCCCAAAACTCTTCTATCCGTATTACAAACCCAAGACTAAAAGAATTTTCAAAGAAAAATATAAAAACAGTTGATGGTGCCATTTTTCTTTGAGTTCTAAATATATTTTTAAATCTGAGATTCAGGGTCTGACATGGTAGCCTAGTGATTAAAATTCTCACCTTGAAAGCGCCGAGATCCCATATGAGCGCTGGTTCTAATCCCGGCAGCTCCACTTCCCATCCACCTCCCTGCTTGTGGCCTGGGAAAGCAGTCAAGCATAACCCAAATCCTCAGGACCCTGTACCCATGTGGGGGACCTGGAAGAGGCTCTTGGTTCCTGGCTTCAGATCGGTGCAGCTTTGGCCTTGTGGCCACTTGGGAAATGAATCAATGGACAGAAGATCTTCCTCTCTGTCTCTCCCTCTCTCAGTATATCTGATTTTCCAACAAAAATAAATATTTAAAAAAACAGAGATTTAATAAGCAGATGTACTTTATTTTGAGTTTTGCCTGGTGTTTGGTTGATGGATTTTCATAGTTTGTTCTAAAATTAACAGTGTTGTTTTTAGCTATTTGAAATGAAAACCTAAAGCATACTCAATATTTACATACTCAAAATTTACATTTATTGTTATCCAATTTCACATTGCAATTTTATGACCTCTCAGTGCATGAATATTAATCAGAATAGGAAATGTACTCAGTGATTTATGCATATTTTTAAATATTTGAGAAAAAAGTATAGTTAAAGTAGCATGTCCTGAGAAAGTTATTCTAAAGAAGTGGGAATCTCTTCCATATTCACTTCTCTAAAAATGCTCAGTTAATTAAGACAGATAAAGAGCATGAAATTTGCAAAAATAATTTTAAAAATCGCACTTTCAGTTCATTGCATGTATTTTCAATGTGCAAAATGATTGCTATCTCACTGAGTCCATTTTTAGTTTCTGATTGGTTATAGTGACTGAAGGTGGTCTACTCAACACCTTGAAGTGAGTAACCATAGTCATCTGTCCTCTACGCAGTGTCACATTGTGTGTACCCTAGGGTTCTGCCTGGCGTGCTTCAAGAGGCCAAAGCACAGGGCTAAGGACTTTGAATTATCCCCCTCAAAGTCCTCAGTTCAGAATCTTATTACTCTAGCAGCTGTGTCTCTTTGCCTTCAGTGAACAGTCCAAAAAAGAAGAATTTTGAGGATAGTATCTGCTGAAACACGGGTTGTAGAGCTATTTTTAGAAATATTTGACATGACATTTCCTAAAATTCAGATAGACATTTTCAACTTGCCTGGGATTACAATCTGCCATAGTCACTAGTGCTTCGTGAATTCACTTCGTCCACGTTTCCCTGTAAAAGGTTTTTCAGTTTGAATTTTTAATACTTAACCTGAATAGCTACAATTCTAAGATCACAATGACATTATCCTCCTCTAACATTTCTCCCTCCCTCCAATACTTCTTCCCTCTCCCCCATCTGTCCTTTGTAATTCTTATCATAACCCAGAGTTTCTGCTCTCATGATGTGTAAATTTTCCTACTACGATTAGCACCTTAACATATATATATATATATACACTCTTCACTTCACTCATCCAGTTACTTTTTTTTTTCCTCTACAGTGACTCGTAAGGCATTGAACATGGGTGGCAATTTGAAACCACATCTTTCTGTCCTGGGATAGAGTCCATCACTGACATATCCACCAGTCCAGTTGGCCACTCAGAGTCCTGGTCGTGTCAGGCCCTGGTGCTGGTAGCTATGCCATAGCTCTGGCTTGCTGCGTGTCATACCACACAGAAACAATGAGGAAGAGTAGGAAGGTGGCATCCTGGATGCCGGCCAACAGGAAGAAGCAATACTCAAGCGGCAGCCGTTGATGTTGCTATGGTTTGTGTGGCTGTCATCTACCCAGTAGCCTTGATGGACACCGGGGCCAGCAACCCCGTGCCCCCAAGGCGCCAACTTCAGAGAAGAGGAAGAGGCCCATGATGTTGTGTTGCATGGACTTGAGGAGGCCAAGTAGGTCAACTTGAGACTTGCTATGCTGGTGAGCATCCCGCTGACCCTGATCAGCAGGTACTGAAGCACCTGCCAGCATCTGAGCAGGGCTACTCTGTGGTGCACCGTGTTGCTGATGGCCTGATTGATGGTTTTTCCTTGAGCAGACCCAGTCTTTCACTTTCCAGAACTCCAGTAGCTAAGGTGGAGCACATGATGAAGAACACACCCTCAGCAATCTTCTTGGGTGAGCAAGACAACAGGCCTTGCATGGGCAACATTGGGTATACCAGGTAGTCCATGAGTTGGATGAGCAGGAGGGTGAGCAGGGAGTCAAACATGATGAGCCAGGCCCCTGGGAACCTAGGACATTCATGGTCATGATAACTGAAATTTCTGGAAGGTTTTGTAAGACACAGGTAGTCTGTATTGGGAAGTACGCTGCCCAGAAGGAGATTAGAGCCAACAACCCAGGGAAGGCCCTGGCCGAACCTTACATTTTCCAGTGTGCCTTCTGTGAACGCTGTGTTAGGCATTTTAATAGGAATCAAACAGTCTCTGTTTACAAGGTTGCCAACAGCCTCTGCTGCCTTCATCTTTGTTTGGGCACTCTGGCTGCCACATCAGGGAGCAGCAGGAATATATGTGGATCCTGAATGTGTTGGTGAAGTCACTTCCATCAGTGGCTTGGTGGGAAAGACACTCTGGCTTCACAGATAGACCATGAGAGCCATGCTGAAAGAGACGGTGGGAATCAGGTAACTGGTGACAAAGCTGATATTCTGCAGGATGTGGGCAATGCCTCCTTTTGGGCCCCAGGCCAATAATTGGCATTTTAAGCAATCCCTCAAGAGACTTTTAGTGATGGGTGATTTTTGGAATGTTTTCTTCTGTCATTAATTTTTTCCATTTGGAAACATCTAAATTTCTTTCTATAGCAAATAGGATCATGGAACTCTCATTACTTAGTGCATCTACCCTGAGAAAATAAATGTTGAACCAAGGAAACAGTCCCTTTTGACAACTCAGAGACAAGGAAGAGATCAGGAACTAAAAGCAGTATTCAAGTGAAATATAAACTCAGAAGGATCAGCTAAAGCTGGATTGAAAGTCCCCTGTCTGCAACTAAAATAGCCTAAGGGCCAAATAAGAAAGGAATGTTGTTTGCATATATGACTGTCTGGTGTGGAGCAGAATCTGGAGACATTCCTTACACCTTCAATGCTGGAGGAAAACATTTCATTATGATCCGCATTGCCTTATTTGTAAATACCTAAGGAGTTTTCACTGAGCAGAGAAGGTGATTGAATCAGACGGGCCTAGTACATCTTTGAATTCAGTCATTCTGCTATTCAAAGTGAATGTTCATGCAGTCTTGACGTGTGTCCATCCTACAGTGTTTGTGGTAATGTAGTTGAAGGACCACATACTTCATGGGAAACAAGCTGAGAATCTTTTATCTGGCTGGTAGGTATTTGACACAGTTTGATGATCTTATGGGGGAAAAAGTACTGCATGACACAATTTGACAAAAGAGGTTCACAAAATAAAGGCAGGTAGTGGGTCTCTGGGTTTAGACAACGCCAGTCACCAGCTCTGACTGTGGAAAAGGGGCTTTCCTCTCTTGGAGCCTTGGTTGCCCCTCACACTTTTTTTTCAAGAAGATAGAGTAGATCATGGCCCCCCCCCCCAGTTCTTTGGGGAAGGCCTGAACCAGTTTCCTTGTCCTACTGTATGTGGCTGTGGGAGGGCCAGAGTTGGAGTTCTGGCCCTACATTGTTTTGCTGCAGGGAGGACACCACAGCACCCAGCCTGGCGAAAGGGGAGCACCTGTGCAGGGTCCTGGCCCACCTGTGCCCACTCTACCAGGCGTTGGGACTGAGCTGGTGTGGTGCTGCCTGTGTGCCTTTTGTGTCACAGACTGGTGACCTGAGCATTCCAGAGATCCTACCCCTATTATAGGTGATCTTTATCTCACTGATTGCTTCTGGGACAACCAGCAGCCCATGTTTCCATCTCTTGAAGCCGGTAGAAGGTTTATGTAATAATTGCAGCAAGTAATTGATGCTGGCTTGGATTATGATAATAGCAGTCTAACTAGTGAAAAGAACCATGGTAGACCCTGAAGATAGAGACAACAAGACTTGCTTGACAGATTCAGTACTGCTGTGCAGATAATTTTTTCACTTGAACCATTGAGAAATGAAGCTGTCATGAATTAAGGTGGGGAATACCATAAGAATATAAAATTAGGAGACAAAACTCTAGATTAGGCATGAAATTTATGTCCTTGATAATTAGATATCTCAACGGAGTTGGAAATTAAACAGTCAAATTTGTGAGTCTGGAGTTGATGGGAAAGGTCTAGACTAAAAAAGATCCTACAGTTCTCTACATACCGTTGGCATTTAAAGTCATGAGAATTGGTAAAGTCACAGGGTAGTTTATACAGAACATTGCAGAGACTGACAATGAATAGCTAGCACATGTAGGAAAAAGCCGGAAGACAGCAATATCTCAAATAAGTATAAAGATTTCATGAAAATGAGTGATCAACTATGTCAAAAGGCATTTTATCCAATAATGACTTTGTGAAATTTCATTCTTTTCTAGGCGCATTTCCAAAGCCCAGCTATATTAGATATAACATTGCAATTTTATTTTTATTCCTTGAATGTTATTTTCTTAAAACTCAACTTTTTATATTTTGAGTAAAAATAAAGTGAACTTTTCAAACTAAACCCCTTTAAGAATGAAGCTGAAGCAACTGAGACTGCTTTACAGCTGTTAAAATCATTGCATATAATGCCCTCATCCCATATCTGAATGCCAATTAGGTTGAATCAAGGCTCCTCCACTTTCTGTCTAGTGCAGTATGCCTAAAGGTGGCAGATGATGGCCCAAATTCATGGGTTCTAACACTCACATGGGTGATCTTGATGGAGATTTTGTCACTTGGCTTCTGCTTGACCCGGTTGTTCTTGTCATGGACATTTGGAAAGTGAATTGTGAGATGGAAAATCTCTAGCTTTCTGTCTCTGCCTCTGTCACTCTGCCTTTAAAGAAAGACGGACGGACGGACGGACGGAAAGAAGGAAGGAAGGAAGGAAAGAAGGAAGGAAGGAAGGAAAGAAAGAAAGAAAGAAAGAAAGAAAGAAAGAAAGAAAGAAAGAAAGAAAGAAAGAAAAAGAAAGAAAAGAAAAGAAAAGAAAAGAAAAGAAAAGAAAAGAAAAGAAAAGAAAAGAAAAGAAAAGAAAAGAAAAGAAAAAAGAATACCAATGGTAACATCTGGCTAAACTACACCAAAATATCAAAACCAAGATATTGCTATTGGTATGATTTTGGTATCATTAAGATCATATTAGTTCATCACTATAAGCATACTTTTTGTTTCACATTAATAGCCATATCCACTTTTTCTCAAATGCGAAGAGGATATGCAATTCTGAGAATAAATGATGCTTTTCAGCCTCCCTGCTTCCTTCCTTTTTTCTATCTTTCCTTCCTTGTTTTCCTTATTCCTTCCTTTGAGATAGACGTTGCCAGTTAATATTATAGTCAAAGGACACATGTTCCACTAAATTAAGAGTTCAGCCAGGAACAAATTTAAAATGTGTATTTCTGCCCAAGTATATAATCAAATGAGAAGATGTCCATCTGCCTCATACTCAGTACATCTCTAAATAGTCACACATCATTAAAACTGTGGTAGTGTATCAGTGTAATCACGTTTATGACACATGTAAAACAAAGTTTAGTAAAGCTATTTTTCAGCAATATTGATGCACATAAACATTATTTTTTATTATTTTTCTTAGAAAGGCAGATTTTACAATGAGAGAGAACAACAGAGAGGCCTTCCATTTGTTGGTTCGTTCCCCAAGTGGCCACAATGCCTGGATCTGAGCCAATCCAAGTCTGGTAGGCAGGTTTCTTCTGGGTTTTTGACATTGCTGCAGGGACCCAAGTACTTGAATTATCCCCTGCTGCGTTCTCAGTCTATAAACAGTGAGCTGCACTGAAATTGGAGCTGCTAGGTCACAAAATGGCTCCCAAATGGGAAGCTGGAACCACAGCTGGAGGATTAGCTTAATATGCCACCACACAGACAATATTTTGTTTTTGTGTTTTGTTTTGTTTTTCTTTTTAGGTTTAGCTCCCATGTGTAAGGGAAAAACATGCAGTATTTCTGTGTCTGGCTTATTTCATTCAACATGATGTCCTGCTGCAAGTGATAGAATTTCAATCTCTTATATAAATGCACCACATTTGCTTCCCCATTAACCTGACGAATGACCCCTTGACTGATTCCATATTTTGGTTATTGTGTAAAATGCTGTCATAAATATAAAGGTGCAAGTATGCCTTTGATATACTATACTCTTGTTTTTTAGGTAGGAATGTATTTTATATTGGGATTGCTGAATCATATGAAAAGTCTGTTTTGTTTTTTAACAAATGTCTCTAGTCTTTCCAACACTGACAGCGTTAGTTTACATTTCCACGAACAGTGTAGAAGAGTTTCCTTTTCTCAGAATTTTCACCACCATTTGTACTTTCTGTGTTTTCCATAATAACCATTCTTACAGGGAATAATTGATATCTCATTGTGATTTTGATTTGCATTTTCTTAATGGCTAGGGAAGTTGGTAAATTTTCCATATATTTATTGATCATTTGCATTTTTATTTTGAGAAATGAGTGTACATGGCCCTTGCCCATTTCTTAAGTGGATTGCTTCGTTACTGTTTTTGCTGTTGAATTTGTTACTGATACATTCTGTCTATTGATGTTATCTCAGCAAGTTAACTTGCAAATATTGTTTTTCTACTTTGTTGTATGTGTTTTCACTCTGTTGATCATTTCTTTTGTTGTGCAGAGGCTCCTTTGATTGATGACATCCCATTGGCTTAGTTTCACTTTTGCTGCCTATGCTTTGGAAGTCTTATCTAAGCAGTCATCACCTGTGCTATCATCTTAAAGTATTTATGTTTTATTACAACAACGTCATAGTCTCAGGTTTTAAATTTAGAAATTTGCTTTATGTTGAATGATTGTACATGTTGACAGGTAAGAATCTAATTTCATCCTTCTACATACGTAATTTTAGTTTTGCTAGCACTGCTTAGTGAAGACTTTACCCTTTCTCTAGTATATATATTGGGTTGTTATTTTAAATTGTATTGTATTTCAATTGCCACGTTTGCTTACGCATTGCTAAACTCAATTATAAGCATTTTTCAAACTGATAGAATTTTCTTCATCTAGTGTCTTTTCTATGAAGGCAATTTTACTTATCCCTTTCCAATAAGATGTCTTTTCTTGGTTACACACCATTGACAGAACTTGCAAGTTGAACAACCATTTCACCCACCCTGTGAACTCTACAGTCTCAAACTGTAGTTTCCTGCCTTGAAGCATGCAGCAGAACTTGTGTTGCATATATATTTCCCTCATCACCCCACAGCATGTTAAAATCGTAGACTGGACATTACACCATAACCCTCATACCCAAATTTTATATAAGATTAGATCACCTGGAACAGGTCTGCTCACTGGAACATGACAGTCCAGACGGTGATTTCATCCTAGAAAACAACACAGAAGACAGCAAACCTGATGTCTGTAGACACTCGCAAGAGGATGTGTGAAAGAAATGTTCCTCAGAGTATTCAGCAAGTGAGTGCTCTTCAGTGTACACAAATACTTGCTTAGAGGGTAAGGGAAATGATTTCCAATTCCAGGCAAGTTCTGAGGGAGTGAGGGAGGGAGGTCCTTCTGGGCTAAGTACAAGACCCATAGGATAGATGACGTATGTGTGTGTGTGTGTGTGTGTGTGTGTGTGTACACATTCTGCTTTGCTACCCATAACACAAAAGCAGAGACTCAGTAATAAAGTTTATTTCAGATGACAGCATTGAGTGTACACAGTTGAGAAGCTGCATCTAGTAGTAACTTTGCTGGGAGAATCCCAAGGGAGCATAAGCTATCAACTGTAATATACCGGGAGGGCTTGTGTATATGTGTCTTCCTAACCACTTTCGTTGTTATAAAATGTCCAGAATTAACTCAATAGACTTCATCTCAATGGCCTTATCTAGTTCTAATTGCCTCCCAAAAGCTGTCCTTCTCAGCACATTGCTTAGATTAATGTCCCACCTTCTTTACACTTCATGGTGGTAATCAGGCACATGAAAGCTTGTAGGCTGCACACAAATTGTATCCAATAAGCAGCATTCAAACAATGTCCGCCACACACATACACATATGTAATCAAATATGTCACGGTTATTATTATTTTGAATAAATACTGATGTTTTGACCAATTTGGAATAACTAAAAAAATATATATATTTTTATCTTTTTTTCTAATGATCTTTGTATCTTTATACAAATCTTATTTTTTGACCTATATTCTCTCTCTTAAAATTGTATTTGAGCAGTTCTGGAAAGGTAGAGCTGTTATCATCAATTCCCATCCATTCTAGTTTAGCAAGTCTTTATTTCTCTGTCAGTTTAAAGGATAATCCTATTGGCTAGAAACTTCCAGGTTGATGATCTTCTTTCTGAATACCAAGTATTCAGAACACTCTTTTAATGCCTCCACTGTTTCTGAGTGGAAGTCAGACTATAATTCTTGGCATTGATCCTCATTATATCAATAAATACATGAATACATAAATAAACAAATATACAAACTATCGCTTAGGCTTCTTTCAACATTTTTTGTCTTGTCTTTGATTTTTATGTGCAAATATGATATACCAATGTGCATTTTTTTCATTCACACTGCATAGTGTTATCTTGAACCTCCTGGATTTGTGGTCACGGTTGCTTAGAACAATGTTTTAAAATATTATTTCTTCAAATATCTAGTCTGTTCCCTTCTCCCTTTCTACCTTCTCTTATTCCAATTATTCACATGACATGTTTTGTGACGAGTTTTGGAAAATCTCTTCTGATTTGTGTTTAGCATTTTTCTCTCTTTGTTTCTCAGTTTTGAATATTTTTATTGTGCTATCCTTAACCTCAAAGATTTAATCCTTGACCATATCTACTACGGAATCCGTAAAATTCATTCCTCCTTTCTGTTACAAGACTTTCAATTCTGTTTTTTCCCTCTATTTTATTTTATTTTGAATTTTATGGTGCAATTCCTTAGGCTCTGGGATTTCCCTTATCCCCTCCCCCAAATTCCCTACCTCTGACTTATTTCCCCCACATTATTGCAATATCATAATCCTTAATAAGCAGTCATAAATGCATCATTCTGTTATTTAAGTGTGTCCTGACATTGTGGGTATGGACAATGGCAATACATGATAGTTAAGTATTTTGGTCACTTCTACCTTACATAGAAAATTCTGATTGAATTTGCATTTCCTAGTTTTAGCCTTACCCAATCCAAACTGTGGTGGGCATTTGGAGAGGATGGCATTTCCTTCTAGCTTTAACTTGCTCCTTTTAACTCTTATTCTTTCTCTTTCAAGTAAATAAAAGTAATTGGATAATTTTTAGATGTCATCATCATCATCTTTATTACTAATCTGTGTAGCCGAGTGTTTAGTAAAATGAATGATCCCTAATCACTGCTATCTAAATCCAAATCCCTTGGGGATGCTATTGTGGTATAGCATGTAATAGCTGTCATGAGCATTGGTTCTTTGCCCAGTTGCTTCACTTCTGATCCAGCTCCCTTCTAAAAGTCCTGAGAAGAGAAGAAGATGGCATGGGCTCCTGCCACCTACACGGAAAGAAGCTCCGGCTCTACCAGCCTTCACTGTTGAAGCCATCTGAGAATGAACCAGTGCATGCAAGGTCACCATATCTCTCTGTCTCTCCCTCTCTCTCTGTCACTGGTTTTTCAAACAAGTGAATAGAAAAATAAAGTCAAATACTTTATCCTGTGCAACCTTTCTGATCAGAACAGATTACGTAATCTCTCTGTGCTTCTATTTCCTCATCTTCTATAAAATAGTACACCTTACACAAATATTTGAGAATTTAGTTAGGAAATGAATGTCCAAAGCTTAGGATCAAGCCTGGCATATACTAAATGTTCAATAAACATCCATAGTTGTTGTTTGTATCTATAAAATGCTATAGTCTCTGACCAGATGACGCTGGAATGTCAGGTAAATTTCAGTCAACACGAAAGGAAATCTGATTACTAAGCTGGCTGGTGGTTTACACATCAAGCAATCGGTCATGCTCTCATTTGTCAACTATGTAAATATTTCAAATGGCCCTAAATGACTCTAGTGAATTTGAGACATCTGAGTAAAATGGAAAACACTTCAGACAATCATCAAGCCTGGATTTCCTAAGTACTCTAACAAGTTTTAGGTGCTTGGCATATGAATGTCCTGATTTTAATTTATGATTTTTTAAAAGCTTGTAGAGTTCAGAGCTACAGTCACAAACATCGCCATCAGGATTAACCCCATTACCTTGAGGAATATGGAACATTTTTCATGTAATTTCTCAAAATAACAGTGACTCAATTATTTCTGAGAATAATCAAAACTAAAGCTTCATAATTGTTCTTAGCAATGTCTTTGTGTGAAATCTGTGTAGCTCCAAACATATTTAAGACATAACGATCGTATTCCAAAGTGACGACAGAAGCACTTCAAGACTCTGATGATAGCAACTTAGAGTTGCGGCCTAACTTTTAAGAAAATCATCTGCAGCTTTTGCAGAAACCAGAGAAACATTAGTGAGCAGAATTTCAACAATCACTGCCTTTTTAAAGCCTACCCTGCATTAGGATTACATATCCCCGAAAGTAAAAATATAAAAACTATTGACTTATTTTTAACACAAAATGATCGTCTTCCTCACCAATAGAGAGATACTGTTTAATAATTGATCTATTCAAGACAGTTCAATTCACAAAACCTAACATATGAAATGTTCTTCAATGACTGGATAAAGCAAATGTCACACACACACACACACACACACACACACACATACACATTTTGGAATATTATTTAACCATAAAAAGAAGGAAATCTTGTCCTTTGTAACTAAATGGATCCAGCTGGAAACCACTAAGCTTAAGGAAATAAGCCAGTCCCCAAAAGAAAAATATCACATTTTTTTCTCTGTTGTGTGGCATTTCATATAGAATACAAAACTGCATAGTAATAAAATGAACATCTTAAGATTTGATTAGCAGAGAGTAGGAGAGGAAGTGGAGCAGCCGATTTCAAACCAGCGCCCTTATGGGATTCCAGCAGCACAGGCAGATTCTTAAAATACTATGCCATGGTGCTAGTCCTTGCAACTTAAATTTTAGTATGTATTCTGCCTAGCTTTTGCTCAGTTTATGCCTTGTATGAGAAAAACTAAAAGAAATATAGGTGATGGAATACAGATGCACTTATTCTTATTGGTTTTCATCCTGTGTCCAGGAAATATGTCATTTTACAAGATACTTTCATTCATCAGCTGCATATACCTAGGCTGCACTGTGTATTGAGCTTTAGACATGCTGGGTGTGAGCTAGATAGACCTGGTTCTTCATTTTCCTATAGTGGTGCTCTCTCTACACTGGTATTGGCATTGTCTTAGCTTTGGTAAGGACCTCACAGCAGATGACAGTCCAATGGCAGGACATGTAAAAGACAGGCATAAAATAATAAGAGAAGAGGAAAGATAGAGTGGAGGAACCAGTCTTTATCTTTTTTTTTTTAATCATCCACCTCATGCAAAGTAACTCTGGATCCCAGAAGAGCTCCCTTAATTTTGTCTGAGAGCAGCATCCCCAGTTGACCTAACAGCTCTCATTAGCCCACTATTCACATGAATTGATTTTCATGCTTTAGTATCAAAATATACTCATAGTTCTCAGAATCTCAGTGTCAACACACTGGGACAAGTTTCCAACCCACAAACCTTTGGGAGACAAATCAATACCATATCAAATACACATAATATACAGTATGTCTCTGGAATAAATTTAAAGGACAATATCTCTCAGTAATGCTACACAACTTGCATAACCATCACATTGCTTTTTCAGTGTCAAACAATTCACATGTCTTCATTATTTCCAAAGAACCCAGCACATTGTCAGCTATGTATCAATTGCCTTTGAAGTTTAATAAGATTCACATTTTAACTTATATATAATTATTACTTTTTATTTATTTTTGATTACATTGCATTTTGTGACACAGTTTCATAGGCTCTGGGATTCCCCCATCCCCTCCCCTTGCCCTTCCCCCCATGATGGACTCCTCCACCTAGTTGCAGTATTACAGTTCAAATTAAGTTAAGATTCTTTTGTTGCAACCATATACCAAGCATAGAGTCCAGAATCTTATTGTCCAGATAATTTCAACAGGTTCTTGGGGAGACCATCTCTGGTCTGCATGCTGAGCTGGCAGAATATCATCCCCTCCAATGAAAAGCCCCAACACAACATCAAGCACAATTTACAACATTATGGAGTTCATTGACATGTTATTGAGTAACCAATATGTTAAAAAAATGCAGGTTCTTAATCACATCCTGTGACTACTTGATTGACATTTCTATTTTAGTTTATATATAACCGGCTTCTATACACCTTAAAATGGCTATAGGGAACTATTCAACTGTCTCATGTCTATTTTCATTGCAGTATTTAGCAGTTTATACTATTGAAGCATAATTTTTACTGAACTTGGCAGCTTTTAGTATAGTCTAAACTGGCTTATAACTTTAACAATGCATATATCAACAGTTGAGGTGCAGAACAGTTTTAGCAGGGGTGTGCAGAAAAATCTCCGATGCCTTAGTAGGGAGTAGCTTATCTTTGTGTCCTACCTAGTAAGGTATGCGTGAGTCCACGCTGACTGTTTCCTGTCTGGTTCCAAGCTTTCCTTGTTATTTTCTGTCTATCTATTCTAATTTTTTAATTTAATTTATTTTTTAGGGGGAGGGGCTCTAGAGCGACCCTGATGGTCCTTGCAGGAGAGGGTAGGGTTCCAAATGTAATTATTATTTTGAGGAAAATAATGTCGTTACGTACCTTGATACCAAAATAAAAAATGTGCTTTATTTAAAAACCACCAGAAATGTATGAGAATCTTCAAAGAGCTCATTGAAAGTATGTACTATCATAAAACTGTGATTGATTTTCATGTTTTAGTATCAAAATATACTCATCTTTCAATCCACTTCAAAAAATTTTTGAGGTACCCTCAATTGTTTATCCCACCCCATATGTTCTTCTTACACTTGAATGATGTTTCTTTCTCTTGCACCTGAGTAGGAATTTGTATATTTGTATGCAGCATCTGTCTCTAGTTGGAGATACACACTCACAAAAGACATCCACGGAATTATGAGGAATCCCGAGACACAAAAGTACATTACATATTTTTGGTGTGCCAACAACTGCTGGCTGCAGTGAAAGTCTACATTTAACACCCATTTTCAGAAATATGAGTGAGCTTTCAGATAATATCAGGCTTAGGTTTTTTAAGCCTTCTAGCTGAGGCTCCAGAGATCATGTGCCAGAAAATGTTATACACATTGTGCTCTGTATTAATACCTAAATCAAACTAGACACTGTGAATATGATAAATGCTTTTACTTTCTTAATTCTGAGATAATTTGTTAGGATGATTGAAGTAAGAATTTACAGCAGGTTGCACGGAAAACTTCTCCAATTTCTTCATTATTCTCTTTTATGTATATATTGCCTGCAAGAGATTCTCTCATCAACAAACGGTACACATTGTAGACTGCCTGAGAACACTGAAAATCAGCCTTTTTGATTCTTGGAAGGATAGTTTGCCAGCACGGAAAATTGTGAAATTGACAGACAAATGAAGCCCCTCTCCCCTAAAAATAAAATTAGTTTAAATTCTCCTATAGCTAATAATCTCAGAGCAAGTTGTTCCACGTAAATTACCCTTCTTTATGTAAGTTCACATTTCTTTCTGGGGGACAGCCTAAACGCAGTGACTTTGTGTCAAGTAAGGGATATAATACCAGCCCAGTGTGAGAGTTCTGCATGGACTCAGGTACCATTCCTCTCAGTACTGCATCACAGTTCAGTTTCTCTCTCTGCCCAATCCTGTTTCTCTATCTCCCTTGCTATTGAGTTGATTCCCAATAGACCTACACACAAATCTATCTGTGGATCCCTTTCCTAGAAACCCAACCTTTAATACATTCTCTGCGGAATATTTTACTAAAGGCCAAAGATCATAACACAAAAAAAACTGAAGCTTTGGCTGTGAAATTTTAGGGATTAGCCAGCAAGTAACAGGATTGAAGATGAATAATAAGGAAATGTCAAAGTAATACAGTCAGAAAGCTTTTAGTTTTCTCTTGGTGCTGACTTCTGAGAGCCCTGTGCTGTGTAGCTTTCTGATGCCACACAAGTGCTTGGGGTAGCAAACAGTCATACCCAGTCCATTAGCGTGCCTTGAATAAGAGATGGGGTGAAATTTCTTATATTTGATTCATTTGCCAGTTTATTATTAATTACCCAGTACATTTCCTTTTCCAAATCTTAGCAACCACCAATCTGTTGTCAATTTCTAGTGCTTTACCTACTATAGACTACTATCTTATTTTCTTGGTAGGCCAACGCCTTAATGATCACACAACTGAAAGACCAGGGCCAGTGGTACTAGGGAGGGAGAGAAAGAGGGAGAGAGAGAGGTCTTCTATTCGCTGATTCACTCCCCAAACAGCCATGAATTCCAGGGCTGGACCAAGAAAACTTCATTCATGTCTTCCATATGGGTGCAGGGGCCACTATGATTGAATATCATCTGCTACTTTCTCATGCACATGAGAAGAGAGCTGGATCAGAAGTGAGTCATCAGGGACTGCAAGCAGATCATATGATAAGCTGACATTGTAGACAGTGACTCAATCATCTAAACCAGAGTTGCAACCCCAATACAGATTATTTATGATTGGTGTTAACATGATATACCTTTGTCACTTTATTTTAAACAATACTAATTTATTTGAGTAAGGAATGCTTCGATAGATGGAGAACATAGAGCTAGCACAAGTTTGGAGAACTTTACTCTGAAGAGTGGGCAGTGAGGAGTGTTGTTTTGATTCATCCCCCCACATTTTTTTAATTCTGTGTCTTCAGGAATGGAAGAGGAGGGAACCATTCCTGTTGTCAAGCTATATCAATACCAGGGGATAGGAGATATTCAATTAAGGGCACTTTACAAATCCTGATATGGGGTGGAATGTACCAAGGGTGTTACTTGAGAGGTTTTAATAGTCTGGAGACATCGTCAAGCTTGTTGCATCAAGGTTGAGAAAAACTTTGCAAGGTCTACTGGCTGACCAAGTTTACCTTAGTGCATTCACAGGCCCAAGAACATGCTGCAAAGTTTGGCCAAATTTATCCCACCAATCTTTCCCCTTACCTGACCCTACCCACTCTAGCTAGAGGCCAGATGAATATGCATCCTGTCAATTATGCAAACACTTAAAAATAAAATTAAACAAATAAAAATGATTGGTCAATGCTTTACTACTTGTGATTGTGATTGTCTTTCTGTTTGTATGTTTGTTTGTTTTGTAAAATTTATTTATAAGGTGAGGGAATCACAAACATGGACCCTATTTAGGGTTAGAGTGGGGGGAGAGACGAAATGTGGGAAAGGAATATTTTTACTTTCCCTTTTATCTGTGGGAAGAGAAAGAGCAGCCTTCCTAATTCCCTGGGCTCTTGAGAGCCTGGAAATGGGAGTGGTTACCTGCCAATATCCCAAAGTTCCAGGTAAAGGGGAGTACATCCTGCAGAAGTGGTCATTGGAACTGACAGGCGGACAGCATTAAATAAGGTGAGAGAGGTGTGGCTTCCAGGCTAGACACTCGCCTGTTCCATTTAATTCCACAGTCAGAGATTTCCAACCCTTGTTCTTAAGGGTTGCAGAAGGACATAGATATATTTCATCTTTTGTAGCTGCTTCCTGATGGCTAGAGGCATGAAACTTGTATTTCCTTGGTTCATAAGTCTCTCCCTATGTCATATGATGGGTCCGTCTCACAATTTGGAGAAGTTTCAGCCAGTGCCAATGGATGTACTATCGTCATTACTCCAATAAGACATTAACATTTTTGTTTGGAACCAGCATCCATGGTCCTCAATGGTTTCATGGAAGCAGGCTGACACACCAGCTGTGTGTACCTGGGCAATATGGGAGTCTGTATATGAGATAGTACAGCATGTACTGTGTGCTCCCACAGCAGAACATATATTCCTGGACTTTCTTCCCTGATATCACAGATCTTGTCACATCTGAGACCAATTGGCTTTGGCATTCTCGGTCCCAATCTTACACTGTGGTACACTATGGGTGCAGCTTTCCTGGGGTCCATGAGGCTCCTGACCTTTCTGCTTCCAGTCTTGTGTGGCTTTACAAAATAGGTACAAAAAGACCACTCCCGGACCTGTGCAGTGGCACACCATGGGTACTGTCTGCCTCAGTTCCCAGCGTTCAAACCCTGGCCTCTCAAAGGCAGTGTAAGGCACCTGGCCTAGTGAAGTGGCACTTTGCAAGTCCAGCCAGACTGGAACCTATGGAACATTTGTTTTGCTGCTCTCTGGTGTCAGGCCCATGATCTGCCAAAGGCCAGACGGCCCCAGATTAAGTCACCTGACCTAGTAAGGTGGCATGTCACAAGTGCAGTCGGCCTAGGACCAATGAAATCAGGTGTACCCTCTCGCAGACTACCATGGCAGCAGAGTGGGAGTGGTCTTTCAAGACTCATGAGGGCCCTGGCCTACCACTCCCAGACCAGCATGCATGAAGGCAAGCTACAGAAACTGTCTGTGAAGGACCCTCAGGAACCTGGCCTGACAAAGACCACCAGTTGCCCTCCTCCCTCTCACCATGACGCTGGCATCAAGCCTCCGGCCTAGCATGGTAGCCCACCACAACTGTGATTTTCTAAACCCTTTAGGACACTGGCCTACTGCTCCTACTGGTGTGGTCCCTTGCAATATGTGTTGTCTGTCTAGGACCAGTTTGGCCCTGATCTGCCGCTCCCACATTTTTCAGTGTCATACAGCAAATGTGGCCTGCCCAGGACTATAGCGTTAGGCACCTGACCTGTCAAAGGTTAAAACCCCAGCCCTAAATCACTTAACATGGTGGCATGCAGCAGTGCAGCCTGCCTAGGACACATGAAACACTTGGTGTGCTGCTCTGAGACTTGTGTGGTGTTGTCCCACAGATACAGTCTGCACTTGGTCTTCCAAAGGCAATTAGTGGAACCAGTGTACCCTCTGGCCTTCCAACACGTAGCAAAGCATTGGTGCATGTGGAAAGTCCTGATTACCTGAGACCCATGACATCCTTGGCCTATGTACCCCCAGATTAGTGCAGCAGTGTATTGTGTGTAGCCTGCCCATAACCCAGCAAAGGGCCGCTGACCTGCCCAGTGACATACCACGTGTGTAAATTGCCTAGGATACCAGCATCAGGCCTCTGCCAAAGGCCCCAAGATTATGGACTAAGACACCTGCCATAGTGTGGTAGCAGCATGCTGCAGGTGTGGCCTGTCTGGCACTCATTAGTGTCTAGCCTGATGTTCCTACGTGGGCATGACAGCATGATGCTGATGCCATTCACGCAGGATCTGTCAGGCACCTGGCCTGCGAAAGGCCAACAGTGAGACATTCAAGGATCCCGGAATCAAACACCTAGCCTGCCAAATAGCATGAGTTGGACACCCACAGGACCCTGTCCTAGGCCCCAAGCCCAGAACAGTAATACCCCACAGGCACAGCCCACAGAGTGGCACACCATGTGTGTTGACTGCCTATGCCCCAGCATCATGCCCCCAGACTGGTGTAGTGGTATGCTGCAAGTGAGGTATGCCTAGGGACCCTGATAATCCTGGTCTTCTCATCCCTAGAACAGCTTAGTGATATACCACAAGCATGTCCTCCTTAGGATCCCCATTGGCCCACTGGTGTGCCAAAGTCCCAGGACTCTGGTCTAACTCACCTGACCCATTGCAGTGGTATGCAGCAAGTGCGGCCTTTCGAGGACCTATGAGGTCCCTGGTGTGCCTGCTTCCAGTCCAGTGTTGCAATGTACCGTGAGTGCAGCTTGCCTAGAACAATAGCATGTTCTAGCATGATCATCCTGGCCTATCAAATTCAGACTGGGGTGATGCCCCACCATAGGTACAGCCTGCCTAGGATCTGAAATCCGGACTCCGGCTTGCTACTCCTTGACCAGCACAGTAGCACACCAAGGGTACATCGGGGAAATTGTTCCCAGATCTCTGCCTGCTCCCTGGTGGGCATGATCTACGGCCTATCTGCCCATGACCGGAGGCGCAGCTTCCAGCAGTGCATACGGAAGGTGACCTGTGACATGACTAGAATACCTAAAGGGATAGACGCGCCTTCTAGCCAATTACAGTGTCATTGTTGGGTGGGGTGGGAGGACTGTTGGGGACCACCCTTGGGCCTAGTGTATATGCTTGTATTCGCTTTACAATAAAAAGACCCACCCCCCGCCAGACTGTCCTGGTGGTTCTGCAGGTGAACAACACCATGTACACCATACTTGTCACAGAGCAGACTGGGACCAGATCCCAAGGAACTAGGCAGATCACACCACGGCATACCATGGTGCTGGTCTGGGAGTGGATGGCCAGGGGCCTCGTGTTGGGATCCTAGACAGGCAGCACCGTGGTGTGCCACTACATCAGTCTGGGAGTGAATAGGCCAAGGTGTCATGGGTACTAGGCTCGCTGTATACTCAGCATGCCAACATACCAGTCTGTGAGAAGGCAGGTCAGTGACTGCATGGGTCCTAGGCAGGTAAGCCCCACTTCACACGCCACCTTACTGCTCTGGGAGTGGGAAAACCTGAGGGTTTGTGGATCCTAGGCAGGCTGTACCAACAACGTACCACTGAGGTAAGCTGGAGTCAAGTATGCCCCACTGACGACCTTTGGCAGTCCAGAGGCATTATGCCAGTTCTCTGGGCAGGCTGCATCCACAGTGTGCTAGTCTGCAGAAATGGGAGCAGAAGTTCAGAGATCTGCTGAGTTCTAGGCAGGAAGCACACTATGATTGTGCCGTTGCATTAGGCCTAGAGCCTGAGACTAAGGTCTGCTTTGTGAGTGGGAGATCCCACTGATGGCCTTTGACAGGCCAGGTACCTTGATATGGCTAGGGAGACATGCCATCAGCATGCCACTGAGGCCTTCTGGGAGCAAAAGGCCAGGGGCCTCATGGGAGTTTGTCATACCACCACGCTAGACTGGATGACTTAGGCCTGAATCCTGGGGCTGTAGGTAAGACAGGTGCTGAACCTGAGGATCCTAGGCAGGCCTTGCCCATTGATGATTTTTGGCAGGCCAGGGGTATGGTACTGTCATGTGTTTTGTTGCAGCCTCCTTAAGAACCCCAAAGCAACTGGATTTCTTAGCCCCAAAGGATCATATTGACGTATCATGGGTACAGCCTGCCTAGGACTCATGAGGCCCCAGGCCTGTCTGCTCCCAGACCATTGTTGTGGCATAGCATAGGTACAGCTTGCCTATGACCCACCATGAGGATCCTGGCCTGCCACTTCAATATCAGGGAGATGGCCATCTGCAGGTACAGCCGGGATAGGTTCCCAGGACCCAACACCAGACCTGCTGCTAGCAGACCAATGTGGTGGCAACCCATGTGTCCAGCCTCCCAAGATATTGGAACCAGGCCCTTGGCCTGCTCTACCTGGACCAAGGTGCCAAATGCCATCAATGGGCCACCACTAGGACTCTGGCAGCGGGCCCTGTGCCTAGCACTGCGGTGGGCTGGGGTGTGGCCAGCTAAGACTCACGAGGCACCTGGCCTGCATTTCTTAGACCAGCAGAGTGACACTGTGGGGATGGTCTGCCTAGAACCCGGGCTTCAGGCACCTGATCTGCAAAAATCACCAGAGGGCACTGCCCAGAACCTGGCCTAAGACACTTGGCCCAGTAAGATAGATTGCAATGGGTTTAGTCTGCTTAGGATATGTGAGGCCCCTGGCCTTCCCACTGCCAGTCCAGCACTGTAGAGAGCTGTGGTTGTGATTTTCCTGGGGTCCCGGGAGGCTTCTGTCTTGCCTACTCCCAGACCGGTGTGATGCCATGCCATGGTGCAACCTGCCTAGGATCCTGCTCTGGTACTCCAAAACCAGTACAATGTTGCTCTCCGGAAGCTGCTTGCCTAGAAACCCTGGCATATTGTATCTGTCCTGTGGCATGCCAACCTACATGGTGGCACAGCACAGGTGTTACCTGCTTGGATACCAGCGTCAAGTCCATGGCCTCTGAAGATCATCAGTGGTGTCTGCCATCCTTGTCCCAGACCCCAGGCTAGCACCTAGTTTTCTAGCTTACTGTTGTAGTATGCTGTAGGTATGATTTGCTTAGGACTCGTGAAGTTCCTGGCCTACCTGCTTTTAGAGCAGTGGAGTGGCGTGCCATGGATATAATGTACCTAGTACCCCATCACCCAGATCCTGATCTGCCACGCCCCCACTGGCACAGTGGCTAACTGTGGGAGGAGTTTTCCTGGATCCTTGTAGCTCATGGTGTGGTCTATAGCCCCCAAACCCATGGGATATTGTACTATGGTTGCTACCTGCCCAAGATCATGGGATCTGGCACCTGGCCTGCTGCTTGCAGACTGATGCAGTAACACGTCATGGATGTGGCCTGCCTAGAACCCCGGCATCAGGTGCCTGGCCTTTGAGAGACCCCAAACCCTGACCTAAGTCACTTGACCATATTCGGTGGTGTGTTGCGGGTGTAGCCACCCTACGACCTGTGAGGCACTGTCCTTCTCACTCTCAGATTCATGTTGTATGCCATGGATGCAGGCCAATGCCCCTGATACCCCAGCAGGATACCTCTGGCCTGCGATTTCCAGACCAATGCAATGGCACACTGTGGTACAGTCTGCCTAATTGCCCATAATCAAGTCCTGGGCCTTGACCAGCACAGTAGTTTCTCACAAATGCACCTAGGCTAGGATCTTGCCATCATTCTCCTTGACTGCCGGAGATCATCAGTGGGGCATCCCATGACCCTGACCTGGCACACTGACAAGACAAGGATGCAGTCTGTGTGGAACACATCAGGACCCCAGCCAGCCAAAGTCATCAGTGGCGCATCTCTCACGACCCTGAACTAAGTCAGCTGGCTTTGTGCAATGCTGAACTGTGGGGAGGGCCTGCCTAGGACCCACATCACATCAGTGCTGTGTGGAACACCTTGTGTGCAGCCTGCCTAGGATCCCAGCATCAATCGGCTGGCCTCTCTTTCCCAGATCAGTTTGGTTGCACTCTGTGGGTGCAACTAACCTAGGACCCCAAAGTCAGGCCTCTGGCTTGCCAAAGGTCTTCAGTGTCCTCCTCCATCAAACCCCCAACCTCAGGCACCTTGCCTAGCATGGTGGAGTGGTACTAGTATAGCTGTTTCGGACCCAGGAAGCTCCTGGCCAGCCTGCTCCCAGATCAGCATAGTGGCACACTATGGGTGCAACCTGCCTTGTACCCCCATGTTCTGCTTCTTGCATGCTGCTCTTTGACAGGCAAGTATGTATTCTAAAATCTATCAGTTGTCTGTGACTACTTTAGACAGAATGTCTACAGACTTGGTACTTGATATAAAAGCTGTACTGAAGTGTAGACCAAGCTATGTAAAGCAATACTTCAGTTTTTAAAAATTAGTATCATGGGCCTGGTGCAGTAGCCTAGTGGCTAAATTCCTTGTCTTGTATGGGCCAGGATCCCATACGGGTGCTCGTTTGTATCCCAGCTGCTCTTCTTCCCTTCCAGCTCCCTGCTTGTGGCCTGGGAAAGCAGAAGAGGACAGCCCAAAATCTTGGGACCCCACATCCATGTGGGAGACTCTGAAGAAGCTCCTAACTCCTGGCTCCTGGCACTTGGCTTTGGATAGGCTCAGCTCTGGCCATTGGGGCCAGCTGGGAAGTGAACCAGCAGATGGAAAATCTTTCTGTCCCTCCTTCTCTCTTTTTTATCTGCCTTCCCAATAAATATAAATAAATATTTTTTTAAAAAATTAGCTTTGTATGACTCACTAGGATCTTCTAGAACTATGTTAGAAGCACTCACTAAGGAGTTTTTCCGCCAGTAGCAGCTTCCAGAGACAAGCCAGAGATGAAGTTGGTAAAAACACGTCTCCCTTAAAGTGCCGCAGCCCTTGATATGGCGAAAGCAAAGGCTTCAATTATATTTTTGCTCTTTGAAGAGATATTGGAGGTCTTTGACTGTTTCCATGGAGTAGGAAGGCTCATTTTTTGTGTCCACTTGGGCATATTCTCCTTCTTTGCTCAAGAGTCTGCACAGGAAATGGTCCAATCTGTAATGTGTGCCCCAAAGTCAGGACACGCACTCCTGGGTTCTGGTGCCAAGTAACTGGGCCCTGTCACTATGTGGGAAATCCATTTGGACTTCCAGGCTCCTGTGTTTGGCCTGGCCCTAACCAAGTTATTGTAGCATTTGAGGAGTGAACCAGTGAATGGATGAACCCCCCCACCCCGCACCACCATCAAACTCTGCATTTCATGTAAAACAAATCTCTAAAACATACTAAAGTAACTTTCTTCTCAAACATGTCTCCCTCCTGAACTTCTTTCCTTGGCTTCTTGCTCAGTGAGTGGATACTTATCCTAAGTATTGCCCTTGCCTCGGGGGCAAGCGATCAATATTCTTTTCGTTTAAAAATTTTCAGGACAAAACTCCCCTCCCCCAGCTGTTCCTGTTCTGGAAATGCTCCAAGCTGGGTAAAGCAAAGGGAAGTCATTGTGCTGGTTTTCCTAGTAGATGCCAGGTTGCAGGCCACAGCTCCATTCTTTGTGAAGGAAGCCTATACTGCTCGTTAGTGCTATATTGCATCATTTATCTGTGCCTACAATAAAGAAAAAGTTGGTAACCTCACTAGTAGTGCACATTTGTGGCACGGATGATGGAATGCAGGTAATATAAAATACCATAACCTACTCTCACCACAAAGCAGCAGCTTTTCTCTTCAAATTTGACCGTTTGTTGTGCTTTTTAAACTAGATTTCAGGGTTCAATCAAAAGAGTTCAGCTTTTGTCAGCTCATCAGTTGCTTCTGGGATAAAAGACTAAAGACTAGAGTTCAAAAATCAGCTACTCTATTGGTAGCATACTTATTTATCCATAGATGCACAGTTCTAAGGTTAACGCTTTCGTTTCCTATTTGGATGTTTAGATGAGTAACTTTAATGACGGCTATGCATGTAAAGTTGGCTAAAGGTAGGTAGCACCCACTGTCTAGCCATTAGTGCCTTTAAGAGTCAGTAGAAACAAGTTATCTATGCTACATCAGATTCCTCCAGCTACAACTCCCTGAAGGTGAAATTTGTTTCCATTGTATTTGAATGGCACCAAGTGAACAAGAGACAAGAGAGAGTTCTTCCACTTGCTAGTTCACTCCTCAAATGCATGCAATAACCAAGCCAGGAACTCCTTGTGTGTTTTCAGCATGAGTGGCAAGAACCCAAACACTTGAACCTTTAATCTACTGTTTCCTTTGTTGGCCATTAGCAGGAGGCTGGAATAAGAAGCGGAGCAAGGAATTGATCTAGCACTCTGGGGATGTGGTTTACTCCAGTAGAGGCTCGACTACTTTGTCAAACGCTTGTTCATCACAGTATCTTTTAATAGGATCATAATTTTGAGCAAATACTTTCACCTCGTACACCAATGTCCAATCACTTATCTAATACTTCTCAGAGTGGGTGGAGGAACAATGAATGAGAATTAGTAGAAGTAATTTACTGATAAGAACTTAGATAGGTGAAATTATTTGCCCAAAGTTATTACCTCTAATGTACCAGGTTCCAAAGCATTGATCTGAAAAAACTTTAAATTGAAAACAAAGTTTTACTCAGTAGGCAATATTTCTACACAAGAGGAGCTTAAAAAGAGGAACATTTTGTTCATTTTCAGAAACTTATTTTGTATGTGACTCTAAATGGTACTTAGCCTGCATGTCTAACAAGAACATTTTATTCTTTATTGATACAAATTAGGAAATACTTGATGTAATGCTATCCCTTCAAATGTTAAGAGACCTGGATATAGGGCCCGGCGGCATGGCCTAGCGGCTAAAGTCCTCGCCTTGAACGCCCCGGGATCCCTTATGGGCGCCGGTTCTAATCCCAGCAGCTCCACTTCCCATCCAGCTCCCTGCTTGTGGCCTGGGAAAGCAGTCGAGGACGGCCCAAAGCCTTGGGACCCTGCACCTGCATGGGAGACCTGGAGGAAGTTCCTGGTTCCTGGCTTCAGATCGGCACAGCACCTGCCATCGTGGTCCCTTGGGGAGTGAACCATCGGAGGGAAGATCTTCCTCTCTGTCTCTCCTCTCTGTATATCTGACTTTGTATTAAAAAAAAATATTTTTTTTTTAAAAAGAGAGAGCTGAATATAATAGCCATTTTGCTTTCCTTGATAACTGATTATCAATATTTTTAAAAGTACAGAAGGCACTGTTACTGTGGTATATCAGGTTAAGCTGCTGCCCCTAGGGCTAGTATCTCATATAGGTACCTGTTAACGTCCTGGTTGCTCCTTCTTTCACTCTCCTCCTACTCTTCCAAGGCTTTAATAATCACTATTGAAAGTTCAGATTTACTAGTTCCTCTACGTATGAAAGACAACATGCTGCATTTTCCATTCTGAGTCTGATTTGCTTCAATGACCATAATAACTTCTGGTTCCATTCATTTTTGTTGCAAATGCCAGGATTTCATGACAGAGCTTATTTATGACAGAATAATATTTCATTGTGTAAATAAGCACATTTTATTTATTCATTCATCCACTGATAAACACTTAGGTTAATTTCATATCTTTGCCATTGCAAATAGTGCTGCAGTAAAAATGGAAATGCAAGAATCACTCTCAAATGCTAATTTCATTTCTTTCAGCTATGTATCCAGAAGTAGGGAACCAGGATAATTTTGCAGCTCTATTTTTGGTTTGTGAAGAACCTACAGATCATTTTCCTTAATGACTGTAGTAACTTCTGTTTCCATCAGCAATGTGTAAACATTCTCTATGTTTTGCAATTATTTTTATTTGTCTCTTGGATAGTAAGCATTCTAACTAGAATGAGATGTTAACTTACAACTCGTCATTTTAAACCAGTTTAATTTCTTTTTGCACTTCTCAAATATTTATTTATGTATTTTAAAGGACTAATTACAGAGAGAGAAAGAGAGAGAGAGAGAGAGAGATTTGCAAAAGGTCCCAAAACATAGTTAGAAATATCTTTCTTTGGCTAGAGATCAGCTTTTGCATTTTACTGAGATTTCAGCTGGGTGATCCATTTCATCATTTGCATTGTACCTGTACTCAGATTAATAAGCTTCCTGGCAGAAAATGAACAGCTGGACCATTAGATAGTTATTTATTCATCTATTTTTAACTCATGCATAACAATCTTATCATATTTGTGCACCAAAAAATATATTTGTAGGATGATTTCATTCATGTATACACTTCATAATGTTCAAATATTTTTTTTAAGATGGGAAGAATTCAAAATCTTGTCTTTTAATTCTTCTGGAGAAATATATTGTGCATTATCTCTATAGTCATCCTGCTGAGCAATAGAGCACCAGAACTTCTTATTCCTCTCTAACTACAACTTTGTCCCTATTCGTCAGCTTTTCCTCAGACTACCTACACTCCAGTAACTACCTAGCTACTTTGAAATTCTGTGAGATGAAGTTAGGTTTTAGATTTCAAACATGAGTGAGTTCATGTGATAATTATCTTTCAATGCTTGGTTTATTTCCTTTGACATAATTATCTTCAGTTCCACATATATTGGTTCAAATTACATGTCATTTTCATGGCTGAGTAGTATTCCATCACGTTTGTAGTCATATTTTATAAAAAATGAAAGCAACTAAATGTCTATCACTTGAAGACATAAACTTTTGATGATGACTATATAGTCTGAGTTAACACTTTTTTTCTCTTACCATGCTTCACTTTCCATGCTTGTGCCACAATCCAGAGATTTTATCAATTGTGTGTCTATCTTTCATTTATGTTTATATGAACCTAAATTAGAACAGAACAAGATCAGGTCTGAATCCAGGGAACTAGGATTGAGCTACTCTACATCCTTATCATTGCCCAGGTTCCTATATTATACAACACTTTACTTTTTTCCAAATCATATCAAGCTGAAAAACAAGAGAACGTTCTGCTGACAGTGTAAATATACCATCTATTAGACATTTTGATGTAGATCGACAGGCATTGTGAGACATTCATGCCCACAGGAAAGAACAAAGTGTCCTTAAATTACAGCTGAACATCTTGCAAATAGCCTTTTCAAGGTGAGCACATCCAGATCAATTGCCTAATATAGTTTACGACACTTCCCCCCCACAGGTTCTCCATTACAGCAATAATAATCATAGGCATGACATCCAACAAGTCTATCCAATCTGTTTCCAAATAGCCTTGTGTCACCAAGCTGAAGGATAACATGATCTTTCTTGATCCCAAGTTCACTGTTCTTAATACATTTTTTATTTGCCTAGCCACATCCTTTCTCCACCATTTTCCACACTGCCTTGCACTACCACAGATCTGACTTAAATGAAACATGGATTGTGCTAACAACCCATGCTCTATGACTTCCAATCATTTTTGATAATTGCAAAGTCCCTGAAGTTTGTTGGATGGAAGAAGGGGAGTAAAGTTGGAATAGTTACTCCATCTCTTTCCTTCCAGAATTTGTGATCTTGCTTCACCCCTTCCGCACATCTCTCTTACCCTCCAGCCTATAGTAACTCTTCTCGACAACCCGCCTAGGGTGAATAATGATTGCTTTCCTGTTTCCAGATGTGTCATTGTTTTTGTTTCCATATACTCTAATTTTCTTCCAATTATTCATTTATTAAACTTTAATTTTTTCTAGTTGAGTGTAAAATATATTGCCTTGATGCTTATCTAGATTTCTTTCATCATTGGCTTTCAGGTCCAATTGTCACCCAGATTTGTTGTTGCTCTCCTCTTATTGTTTAATTGGTCTTTATTCTTCTTAGAGTATATGGCACGTGACTGGATTTTTTTTTTTGCCAAATATAGTTTGATCAACTGAGGACCAACAGAGAAGGTCAGTGTTTTTAAGATATTACACTTCCTTTTATTTATTCAGCATTACTAGTAGATTTTAAACAGTCTTTTCAACACCCTTGGTTAATATTACATATTAATTGGAAATCTCTGAGTTATTTTTTCTCCTGTTATACAAAATATGTGTATATTATATCACAAAATGTTATGTCTAGGACTCTGAGATCAGAATATGCCGGCTTTCCCTAGCAAACACTTCCATGTTCTTTAAATCAATAGCTCCAGTGGTCTACAGTCTAGTCGATTGCAACTGATACTGTATTCAAATTCTATGTTCATAAAATCATTGCAATAATTCTGTCATTTTTTAGAGCTGATATAGATAATGCCAGTATTTTTGTTCCAAGTCATCGTCATGAACTAGTCAGAGAGATCTGAGAATATGCAAATGGGAAAATAAGCATATGAAAATGGTGTTCAATATCATTGACCATTAAGGTAATTACAATTAAGACCATAATTAAATGTCCATATACACTAGTTGTAAAGGCTAAAATTTAAAATGACAAGATACTAAGAAGCTGAATTACTAATGAATTACTAATGGTGAGAATGACAAATGATGCAGCAATGCTAGAAGGTTTTCAATTTTAAAACTAAATATTGCAGCCACTATACTAACCAGACATTATAAACTAGATAACCCTTCCAGAGAAATTTCATCTTGTGTTCACAGGAAATTGTATATACAGAATGAGTTTAGCAGTTTCATTTGTAAAAGCTTATAATAGTCCAGATGTTCTTAAACAGAAGGACTGATTAAGTAAGCTTTCATACATCTGAATCACAGAATACAGTGTGCACTGGGGCTGGGGGTGGGGAGCTACAGAGCAGTCGGGAAAGCGTGGCTGCATGACAATGAGTAGGTTTGCCACCAGCAATCGGTGTTCCCTAGAAGGTATGTGGAGACAGGCAATGGAGCCAGAGTGGACACAGAAACCCATGGCACTACATGGGCTCTAGGTTTGAGTTAGAGCCGAGATATAGGAATGAGGTTCCTACCGATCATAGCTTCCTTCTTACCCCTTGTTGGCTGTCGCTCCAGGCCCCTGCCCTGCTGCCTGGAGGGCATGGATTAAGCCTAACCTTCCTCATGGCCTGAGACACAGCTTTCAGGCCTACATGTGGAGTATGACCTCCAACAAGGTCAAAGGGAGTACACATGGCATGTGACCTCTTACATGACCAGAAGATACAGGGAAGTAGATGTGTCATACAGCCAATAGCAGTGCCTTTGGTGGGTGTGGGGTCTGCCGGAGGGCTCCCTCCTGCCCTCCCCTTCTTTACCCTTTAAAATCTGTAACATGTGTGTAATAAAGCGGACATTCCTCACCAGGTTGTCTCCAGTGCTTCTTGAGGCTGAAGGTCACCATCTGCCTCACCCTCGGTGACCTTGGGGCATGTTGGCAGACCTAAACCCCGAGACTCCCTACAGAAAATTCAAATCAGTGGGCAGAAGGCGCCATCTTGGCAGCAGCCCAGATCAGCCAGCAGAGGCGTCCATACTGGGATACTGGGCTTACAGTCGTATGTGACTAACTCTCTTCAGATATCTATTTAATCTTACATGGTGAATCCATGTCACTGGTTCCATCAAGAAAATAGGTGTCCGTGTTCCCCACTGACTTAGTGACTAGAATGTAGGCTGGGCAGGGTGATGTACAGTCCTCAGGTACTGAAAAGCCTGCCCACAGATGTGAGTAGTAGGCAGCCAAAGTGGAGAAATCACAAGTTGAAACAGCTCTCCACAGCTGGGGCAGACTCATGGAGCTGAGGAGTGCTTCAGCACCCTGTCATTGTGGGAGCATTACAGGCAAAAAACTGTGGGGATTTTATCACTGCGCAATATAGTATTAGCTAGGTCTCAGGGCACACAGAGAACTGCACAGAACTCTTTCGTGGTACTTGTGCTGGCATGGGTGGTGATTATAACTACCATGGCGTAAGTTGGAGTGTCATTCACCTTCAAAGAGTTGAGGGGTGGTTGTGCTTATAATACCAGTCATGATTATTGCCTCACCTGTAAACAAGAGGTTCATTGGGCCAAACCTGGATGTCACCCCAGATTCTCACCTCACACTTGAAAACTCAGCAGAGTACACTGCCCACTCCTAGTCCACTCCTAGCACATACCCCTAGATATTCACTAAAAAGCACTCCATTACGCCACAGAGGCACAGTTCAAACACAAACAGCATCAGAGAAGACTCCCAAGTCCTTATTGAAATTCTCTTGGAGGTTTAATGTTTTTATCTTCATTCATTCGAAAACTTTCTTTACTTATTAACTTCCTCATCGACTGATAGGTCACACAATACAATTGTTTGCTTCAGGAATCATCAAGAACTACTGCAAACAGCTATACCAATGAATTGGAAATTCTGCAGGAAATGGATAGATTCCTAGAAACATACAAGTTATGAAAACTGTATGTCATTGAAAACCTAAATAGATCAATAATTAGGATAAAGATTGAACTGGTAATAGTCTACCAAAAGTGAAGTTCAAGGCAGATGGTGTCATCGCTGAATTCTAGCAAATCCTCAAAGAAATAATTCAAATTCTTCACAATCTATTCAAAATAACTGAAAGGGAGTAACTCCTCCCTGAATCCTTCTATGATGCCAGCATTTCATTCATATTCCAAAACCAGAAAATGATATCACAAGGAAAGAGAATTATAGACATGTATCCCTGATAAATATAGATGCAAATTCCTTTTCCTAGTGAAATACAACAGCAGCACATCAGAAAGATCATTTCTCCAGAATACTGGTGGAATCCATCTCTGTGTACAGAGTAGTTCAGCATATACAACTCAATAAATGTAATACACAACATCAACAAGCTGAAGAACAAAAACCATATGATTATCTCAATAGCTGCAGAGAAAGCATTTCATAAAATAAAATAACCCTTTTTGATATAGACCTTAAAGAAACTGCACAAAGAAACACCCTCAGGACGATCAAAGCAGTATATGAAAAACCTTTGCCAGTATCATACCGAATGCAAAAAATTAGAGACATTTCCAGTAAGGTCCAGAACCCTCTCTCATCATTGCTGTTCAATACAGCACTGGAAGTTTTAGTCAGAGATATTAGGAGAAAGAAAAATCAAAAGAATACAAATTGTAAAAGTGAAAATAAAGTTACCTCTGAAATTTCTAGGAGAGTTGTAATTATTAAACTTTATTCCTATTGCTGATTTTATTTTATGGCTTTTCATTTAAGGGAATGTATAGTAACTGCATATTAGCTTTTGATATCCAGATGTGAAGATGTGGTGCAGTATGCATCTCCACTTCCAAATCAGAGAAGGATTCCCAAATAGACTGTTGGATGTATCTTGACAGTAAGATGCTGGACTGTCTTCCATTGTCCATACCCACAATGTCAGGACACATTTAAATAACAGAATGATGGACTTATTACTGCTTAGTAAGGATTGCACTATTGTAATAATATGGAGGAAATAAGTTGGGAGTAGGGAATTTGGGGAGGGGGTAAGAAAAATCTCAGAGCCTATGGAATCATACCATAAATTTTTAAAAATATCCAGAACATACAAAGAGCTACAAAATAACCAAAATGTCAAAACAAGCAACCCACTCAAGAAATGGGCACGGGAAATGGGCAGACACTTCACAAAGGAACAAACCCAAATGGCAAATAAACATATGAAAAAATGCTCAAGTTCCCTGGCAATAAGGGAAATCCAAATTAAAACATCAATGAGGTACCACCTAACGCCAGTAAGACTGGCCCACATGAATAAAAGCACCAACGACACTTGTTGGCGAGGTTGCGGGGAAAATGGAACCCTACTCCACTGCTGGTGGGGCTGCAGGCTGGTACAGCCTCTATGGAAATCAGTATGGAGAATATTCAAACAACTCAAATTCAACATACCGTATGATCCAGCAATAGCACTCCTAGGAATATATCCAGAACACTTGTTCTATGAGAAACCAACATGCACTCCTATGTTCATAGCAGCACAATCAGTAATTGCAAAAACATGGAAACAACCAAAATGCCCATCAACAGAGGATTGGATAAGAAAGCTATGGTTCATCTACTCCATGGAATACTACTCAGCTATTAAAAAAAACAAAATGCAGTTCTTTGTGGCCAAATGGGCCAAACTGGAAACCATAATGCTAAGGGAAATGAGCCAATCCCAAAAGGTTAAATACCACATGTTTGCCTTAATTTAAGATGATATGATGTTATGTATAACATGTTATGTTTTGAATGTTATATGTTGTGTATAAACTAAAATTGAAGTATAGGTGAGGTGGTCACAGAAGGTGGCTGGGAACCCGCATTTACTTTTAACATATTGGTTACTCATTACTATGTCAATTAATTCCATAATGATGTAAATTTTTGCTGATGGTATGTTGGAGCTTTCAATTGACTGGGATGATACTCTGCTGGCTCTGTCATCAGACCAGAGAGGGTATACCTAAGAAGCCGTTGAACTTGACGGGACAATAAGATGCTGGACTCTATGTTTGGTATACGCTTGCAATGGGGAAATCTCAACTGAACTTGAGCTGTGGTTATGCAACAAGGTGGAGGAATCCACCATGGTGGGAGGGTTTGGGGAGGGGTGGGGAGAACCCAAGTATCTATGTAACTGTGTCACATAATACAATGTAATTACTGAAGTTAAATAATAAATAATTAAAAAAAATACAATGGAGGAGAAAAAAAGAAAGTTTGTCAATGTTTTAGGAAATAAAATCAACACACCAAAACCAATGGCCTTTGTACATATTGAAGATGCCATGGCAGGGAAAGAAATAGTAACATCAATCTTGTTCACAATAGCTTCAACATTTTTTAAAGATTTATTTATTTTTATTTAAAAGCAGATTTGCGGAGAGACGGAGGGACAGATAAAAAGATCTGCTATCCTCTAGTCCACTCCCCAAAACGTCTTCAACAGTGGGAGCTGAGATGACTTGAAGCCAGGAGCCAAGAGCTTCTTCTGGATCTTCCACATGGGTGCAGGGTCCCAAGGACTTGAGTCATCCTCCAGTGCTTTCCAAGGCCATAATCAGGGAAGTGAATGGGAATTGTAACAGGCAGGACCAGAACTAGTGCCCATATGGTGCTGCAAGGTGAAGGATTAATGAGTTGAGCCATTACGACAGCCCCTCAAACATTTTAGCACTGAATAAATTTAATCTAGAATGCGAAGGATCATTAAAAAGAACAGAAGAAATCACAAAACATGGAAAAATCTGCCGTACTCATGGATTGGTAGAATTAATAGCATTAAAGCATTCATTTTACTGAAAGTAATTTATGTTAAATTCAATGCTATTCAATGTGATTGAATGCATTTTGGGTCAAAATACCTATGGCATTCTTCTCAGATCTAGAAAAATTGACGCGGAACTCATGTGGAAACTTAAGAGATGTAGAATACATAAAGTAATCTTGAATAACAAAAACAACCTTGGAGAGATCACAATACCCGACTTCAAGATACACTATAGGGCACTTGTAATCAAAACAGCCTGGCACCAGGCAAAAATTGATATGAATAGGAATATAATTGACACAGAATAGGATTCCCAGAGATGAATCCACTTCGTTGCTGTAATGTTTTGTACTATATGCATTCAAGATGCCAACACTGGGGAACAATTAGTAAACTACACAGAAGATATTTATGTTTTTTCTTACAACCACATATGAACTTACAATTATATCAAAGTAATTTTTTAAATTTTAAAACAGCATACATGAAAATATGGAACACAAAATTAAATTCATGATTCTATTTAGTGCTATTTCAAAAGAAATGCTAAGATGCAAATAATAAATGTACTAGGAGGTATGCTTTAACATTAAAAAGAAAGCAACAGTTTTAAACAAAATCAGTTTTTAAGAAAATAAAAATTATCAATAAATTCACCAAATAATATAAGGGAAATAAATTTCTGTATTTTAAATGGTTTCTACAATTAATAATTCACTATTTTCAAAATTAAAATACACAAGTACCTTTCTAAAACTCATTAATTCAAAGGAGTGTTTTTGACATAATTGGTTACAAGAAAATAATATGTTAAATACTCAGGGACATGAATTGATAATAATGAGGCCTGAGGTCCCAGCGAAATGGCTCAATGGCTAAATCCTCATCTTGTAAGCACCAAGATCCCATATGCGTTTTGTTTCATGTCCCGGCTGCTCCACTTCCCATCCAGCTTTCTGCTTGTGACCTGGGAAAGCAGTCAATGATGGCCCAAAGCTATGGGACCCTGCACCCCTGTGGGAGACCCGGAAGAAGTTCCTGGCTCCTGGCCTCAGATCAGCTCAGTTTGGGCTATTGCAGTCATTTGGGAATTGAACCAGTGAATGGAAGATCTTTCTTTTTGTCTTTCCTTCTCTATGTAAAATCTGATCTTCTTTTTCAATTAAAATGAACAAATCTTTAAAAAAAAGAGGGCTGACAGTGCATACAAAATGTATCACATGATGCAATGTAAATAATTTTAAAAAATGAAATGCAACAAAAATATGTTTAAAAAAAAAGAATAAAAGCCAAGATCCATTGTGAAAAAAAAAGAGGGCTGAAAGATATCTTAAATAAGATACATATATATATATATATATTTTTAAAGATTTATTATTATTGGAAAGCCGGATATACAGAGAGGAGGAGAGACAGAGAGGAAGATCCTCCATCCGATGATTCACTCCCCAAGTGAGCCGCAACGGGCCGGTGCTGTGCCGATCCGATGCCGGGAACCAGGAACCTCCTCCGGGCCTCCCACACGGGTGCAGGGTCTCAATGCATTGGGCCGTCCTCGACTGCCCTCCCAGGTCACAAGCAGGGAGCTGGATGGGAAGTGGGGCTGCCGGGATTAGAACCGGCACCTATATGGGATCCTGGCGCATTCAGGAAGAGGACTTTAGCTGCTAGGCCATGGTGCCAGGCCCTGGGCATTTAGTTTTAAGATATGTGTATCTTGGGCCCGGCGGCGTGGCCTGGCGGCTGAAGTCCTCGGCTTGAATGCGCCGGGATCCCATGTGGGCGCCGGTTCTAGTCCCGGCAGCTCCACTTCCCATCCAGCTCCCTGCTTGTGGCCTGGGAAAGCAATCGAGGACAGCCCAATGTCTTGGGATCCTGCACCAAGGTGGGAGACCAGGAAGAGCTTCAGGCTCCTGGCTTCGGACCGGCACAGCACTGGCCATTGCGGCCACTTGGGGAGTGAATTATCGGACGGAAGATATTTCTCTCTGTCTCTTCTCCTCTCTATATACATCTGACTTTGCAATAAAATAAGCAAGTGTTTAAAAAAAAACAACTAAATGCCCAGAACTAAGAGCATATAGTTTATTAACACTCATGGGAAAAAAAAAATCAACTGAATGATAATGACTCTTTGTGAAGAGTAGAGGGATGAAATGAGAAAGTGAAAATAACAGGCAATTTGTCAGTAAGCGCTAAATTATTCTGAACAATTAACGGATATGATTAACAGATCTCTATTTAATAACAAAACCATTTCACTACTTCCACCCTCTCTCAAAGAAAGGTGTTTTATTCTAAGAAAGAATACTGGTATGGTGACATTATTTAGAAATCCTGAAGTATTTGAATGACTGATTGTCACTATGTAGTACGATTCTCTGTAGACAATGTTCCCTTTTGCTTGCACTGGAGACACACAACATGCTGTCCACACCACTTCCCTGACCTTGCCAAGGCACTGTTCCTCTTCAAGTGTCTTAATAATAAATGGTTTCAATTAGTTTTGGATTTGTGATTTGAAAACACCGTTATTTTAATGTATGTGCATGTTGGCAGTGGCTACTTGCATGAGAGGTGTTTGGTTATTCTGAGAGCTTCCAATTTTTTTTAACAGATTTAGGTTAAGCTACCACATTCACCTTTCAGGAAGCGGGAAACCTGGAGATTATTTGTTATCTTTCTTAAGGGAAGAGTGTCATTGTCAAACTCCACATGCTACATATGTCCGCATTGTTACGTTGGGCAGGACAGAAGCTGAACCCAGCACCCTGTGAAGTCAAGCAGATACTCCAGTCCATAAATGTTTGGAATGCTGAATCACCATAATCTCTTGTCTGTGTAGAAGGTCAACCACCATGATGAGTACACTGTGATACATGTCACATGCATGTGCAAACCAAGGAACTTCTGCTTTCTTGCATCCCCTTGGTCTGAGATGTATAAAAAAGCCCAGCACTGTATACCCCGTGTGACCATTTTTCTCATATGGTCACAACGCCATGTGAAAGTGGTCCTGGGTTGTTTCCTGCCAGGGAGAGGTCCATTAGACTCTCTCCTAAGAAAACTCTCCACCTGAACTAAAACACTCTCTCTCTCTCTCTCTGTTTCTCTCTCTCTCTCTGATTCACTCAGTCAATCGCCTCTAAACCTAAGACTCATTAAGCCCTTTGTACAGACACACACACACACACACACACACACACACACATTCAAGAAAACACCTTCTTCTCACGTTCTTTTGTTGAATGAATTCCATGCAGAAAACTTGTTTTTGGTGCTCAGTCGTGTTGCACTCCTTCCTTAGAACATCTGGTTGATGATCAACCCTTTGGTCTATCCCACAACCTTGTGGGACCCCCATTCCCTCCCTTCAAAACCACCTGCATCATCATTTCCTTCCCATTACACCCTCAACAACAGAGATACACACAGATGTCTCCTTTTAAAACATGCTTTATTTTTTTGCCACTGTCAGTGTAATGAGCATTTAGTAGACCTCATATCTCCTTAACAGCCTCTTTTGGAAGTGGTAAAGGCTGGTCTAAGTTACGAGGCGCTGCCATCTTCCTGGGAGCTCATAGGAATTTCTGAAGTTGTTGGAGGACTTATTTCTTCTACAGGGAATTCAGACTTCTTCTTATTCCTGTAGTAAAAGACTATTATTGTTGGATTTTTTCCTTTGCATTTTGATTTTGAATTTCGCTGAAGTGTTAGCTTCACCTTTGATGCTATCTTCTGGATCTGACAAGGAAGCAGAGAGAGGATAGAAAACATTAATTTAGGGGAATATAATAGAATCCAGATTGCAATGTTGGCTTTTATGACAAGGAGCAGAAGTTGAGTAAGAGAAAAAGCACAGGGTAGGAGTGTTGGGATAGGTATCTATGCGGAATCCGAGAAAGAACTTGGGTAGGATCACTTTTACCTTTTCATTCTCTTTAGCGTTATCGTGGCAACGCGCATTTTGTTCCTTGTCCTTTCCGATGCTTGGGGTTGACTCTTCTGTGCTCATGGCAAATTATAGTTTATCTGAGACAGCCTTCTTTCAATCTTCTCAGAGCCTCCAAGTGGCCTAGGCCCTCTGCATTCTGGGTATATATATCCTGAAGACAATGGGGAGCCACACCCTTCACCTTTGTTTGGTCATCAAGGCAGTGAGCCAATCAGTGGACTGGTTCTTGCCTTAGATACCTTTAACAGAAAAATTGACATCTTCATGATTGAGGGGGGTGGGGAGGTACTGAAAGGGTCATATCAGGCAACTATTTTTTTTTTAAACCTTGTAAAAATGCACTGCAGGCTGACCTAAACCTCCTCGCTTGACTTTCTTTGTGCCTATTGCAGGGGAGGGTGATTCCTTGAAAACTTTTCCTATGTACCACCCTAATTGTTTTGTTGTCGTTTTACTTTTGTCTCCTAGATCTCACTATTCCCCATATTTTGAATGTGTCACACTAAAATTACTCAAAAAATGAAGTTGCTACTTCATGAATCACCCTTAATTTATCTTATGATCATTGAAGAAAATATGTTTTGGTTATTTCTGGGCAACTTTTCCTTCCACTACCTTTTCTCCAATGTCCACAAAAAACTCGTAGGCTTCCTGTTACCAGGAAATAATAGTCTTTAGTTGGTCAAGCATTCCATGAATAGAATTTCTGTATCTGGGATCTGACTTTTATTTCAAATCAGGGCTTTGTCTATTTGTGTAAATGTAGTAACCTCAAATGGATATTGCCAGTATAGGAGGAGTAGCAGGTAGTCAAATCCCAAATGCTCTTTTGTGCATTTACCCACAAGACTGTAAAACTTAAGACTTACATACAGAGGTGATGAGGAATAAGGCAGGTGGAAGTCATCTTTATACCAGAGATTGTGCCCAGAATGAGAAGGGACTGAAATGCATCAAGATTGGAAAGAGAAAGATTAGAATATATTTAAAGATTACAAGACAATCTTGGGAGAAAATTTAATCTGAGAATAAAAAATAGTGAGTTTACCCAGATTGGAAGATTCAAAATGTGCACACAATGGTTTTGTTTATACATTAGCAGCGAATAATTGAAGATTGAAATTTAAAATTAAATTTAGAGCATCAAAATATTTTTAAAAAGGTCTTAAAAAGAAATGTAACCTACTGGTTACTCAAAACCATGTCAATTCCATAATGTTGCAAATTGCTGTTAATGTTATATTGGGACTCTTAATTGACTGGGATGATATTCTACCAGCTCTAACTTTGGACCAGAAATGGTCTCCCCAAGAAACTGTTCAACCCATCTGGACAATAAGTAGCTGGACTCTATGCTTGGTATATGTTTGCAAGGAAAGAATCTTGATTGAATTTGAACTGTAATACTGCATCAAGGTGGAGGAATCCACCAGGGGGGAGGGGCGTGGGGAGGGGTGGGGGGATTCCCAGAGCCTATGAAACTGTCACA
Source organism: Ochotona princeps (assembly GCF_030435755.1). Classification (NCBI taxonomy): domain Eukaryota; kingdom Metazoa; phylum Chordata; class Mammalia; order Lagomorpha; family Ochotonidae; genus Ochotona; species Ochotona princeps. The sequence continues at coordinate 99,530,747 of NC_080865.1, forward strand.
TAATGCAAAATAATTAATAAAAAAACATATAAAAAAGAAATGTAACCAAATATACAAATTTTCTATATACCAAAAAAGCACAAAAATATTGCAGAGGTATATTAATTTCACAAAGAAATAAATGGAAAGCTGTATTTTGCTTATAAGTTGGAAGACAATATTGTTTGATGCTAGTTCTTCTATGGATTCAAACCAATCTCAATACAAATGCCAGATGGACTTTTAACTGAAGGGACAAACAGAAAGGAAACCAAAGAAATGTTTAAGGATCTCTACCCATCAGGGAAATTTAAATAAAGATCAAAGTAAGATCTCACCTCATAGCAGTTAGTGTCAATGACCTGGAAATCAAACGTCAAGAACTGCTTTCAAAGATGTAGGGAAAAGGTACCCTAGTCCACTGACGGTGGGAATGTAAACTATTGTAACTACTATGGATTCACAGTGTCTAGATTCCTTAGAGATCTGAACCTATAGTTATCAAATGACCTAACCATCCAACTTCTGGAACTTTGCACAAATAAATTGAAATCAAATTTCAAGAGTTATTTTTATTGAAGCTCAATTCACAATGGCTAAGATATGAAATCAACCCAGATATGCATCAGCTGATGACTGGATAAAGAAAAAATATATTTAACATATATATAAGGGAATATATATATATATTATATATAATAGGGAATGGAAAATGTGTATAAAAAGAATCAATTCATATCTTTTGCAACAAATAGATGTGTCTAGAAAGCATTATTTCTAGTTAAATATGCCAGTCCCCAAAACACAAATATCTTCAGTCTTCCCTGGTCTGAGGCAAATAATAGAGTATAAAAAGGAAATCTATATAAGCAATCTTGGCATCTTGAGATTTGATTATTATTTACATCCTGCATCTATATTCTGAGGAATAATAGCATTTTTCTACTTGCTATTTTTTAAGATCTTTACCCAATAAGAGGTTAAGCTTGTGATTCTGAAATGATATGATATACCATTGTAAAAATTTTTAAAAAAAAGAAAAGAAAGGAGTAAATTGGTTGGGAAGCTTAGTATTGTGAAATATGTAAAATTTGCTTACTTTATATAAATAAAATGAGAGAAAATACTATAAATCCAATAAAATTCAAGAAATATAAAGAAAAAGAAATAGAGTTGCCAGTGTAGTGATCTAGCAGGTAAAGCTATTTCCTGCATTTTCAGTATCCCATTGTGGGTACCAGTTCATGTCCCAGCTTATCCACTTCTGGTCCTACTCCCTGATAATGGCTTGGGAGAAGTGGGAGAAGATGACTCCTGAGTTTGGGGCCTTTCCACCCATGTGAGAGACCTGGAAGAATTCCCTACCTCATAGCTTTGACCTGGTTTTTGCAGCCATCTGGGGAATGAACTGGCAGGTGGAAGTTTCTCTCTTTCTCTCTTTCTCCCTAACAGGTCCTAACAGCGCTAGGACCTTCATTCTTGTCCCAGGGTTAGTTTAGCCCACTTATCTTCACTTCAGATACCAGAAATCAAAAAAGGACAAGCAAATATGTAATGCACTTCTCCACAGATGGGAAACGTATAGCATCACCGTAACTATCATCTACAAACTACCGAAGGGGATGATGACACAAGGTAGGCTTTTTCTTGAACCCAAGATGTTGTCTTGTGTTTCCCACTTCTGTTAATTCATTGCTCATAGTCCAACTTAAAAGCGATTGTGTATCTGTGTAACTTGTATATATCCTAAAATGTCATGAAACAGAAAATTCAATGAATATACGAAATCTTCAGAAGCACACTTTATCAAGTAGTGCTGATCAAAACCTGGTTAAATAGTTGGAATCAAGAGCCTTGTTTTCTTTGGTAGTAATTTTCCAAATTGTTTCATTGGCTACAGTCAGTCCCTGATAACAAATCCCATTACTTATTCCCGACTGTTGAGCTTAGACTAGTAGACAAATATCAACCTTAGAATTGAGACCATCAAATCACTCAATGGCCCTCAAATGAATGTATGTTCCATGGCTAGAACCTTCCAAAGAAAGCTGTTCTATTACATGTCTTACAAAATGTACATTTCATAGCTGGTATATTGGGAGGAAGAACCTTCACTTCTTAAACCAAATGTTCTGATAAGTCGATTCAACAAGGCTCAACATTCTTCCCCCCTCTGGTCAACCTAAATCTAAGGAGTGCAATACCTTGTACTGTGGCTAACATGAAATATGCTTTAAAGCAGCATGATAGATGGAAATATCACTTTGCAATGAAAAGGGCCTTGAGTTACATGTATCAAAGACGGAGAAAAATATGCATTATTCTGTTCTTTGGCCCCAAGGTCTGACAACTTGAAAAAAATATTCTTTTATTCCAAATGGGCTATTTGGGGATCTTTTCTAAAATTCAATGACAGATTTTAAATAGTTTGGGGCAGAATGTAAAATTTTTGATAAGATTATATATACTGTTGTTTAGTACATTGTATGCTTTTTGGTTTAACTGGTTTACATTATTGGTTACTTTTGCTATGTAACAGAATTGCAATTTCCTGATACCCAACTAGCACACAAGGCTGGAAGGGAGCAGACCAGGGGCCCAGGCAAGCCTCATCCCTGGCAAATCACAATGCTACTCTGGGAACAGGTAGGTCGAAGGCATCGTGAGTCCTAAACAACCATGCCCACAGCATATCACTACCACACTAAGACAGGGGCCTCAGGTGAGGTGCCAGCAAGGGGGGGACTGATGGCTTTTTGCAGGCCAGGAGCCTGAAGAGTCCTTGGCAAGAACAGTAGGCCAAGGAAGGCGGGGCCAGGGCCTCCCAGGTTCCAGGTGGTCCACACCCATGACACACAACAACATTGTTTTCTCAGAGGGCTGACCAGGGTTCTAACCCTGCTGTCTGGGTAGGCCCTACCTATCATGTGCTACCACATTAGTCTTGGAGTAGCAGGCCAGGGTCCCAGAATAGCCACACCTATGGCACACCACTGTACTAGACCAGGACCTAAGTTTGAGTTCTATGGGTGTGTCAGTTATGGACATGGTGATGCTGAGAAGCCCAGGCTTTCATGTCTAATGGGCCAGCATCTCCTATCTCAAGATCAGTATCCAAGGATATGTGTCCTAGCATGAAAGCACACAGTGCATGTTGTGCTACCTGCTACGCTATCGCTTGTGGAAGTGAAAGCATCATACACAGGTGCACACAATGGATGAGTTAGCATGCTCCTATGAATTGGTCAAGAACTTCAGATGCCTCTGTAAAAAAATAAAAGATATGTGGATCAATGTTACTGCACTTTAAGGGAGACTTGTGTTTTCCTAACTCTTCTCGGGATTTTCTCTGGAAACAGCTATAATTGGGAGAACTCCTTTGTGAGGTCCTCTAACACAGTATTAGCGGATATTGGCATGCACATGAACTAAGTCTGGAAGCATTGCATGGGAATGGAAAGCTAGGGGTTGGGTTCTGGGATCATAGGCAGTCCTCAACCATGGTGTACTATCAAGCCCATCTGTGAGTGGTAAATCAAAGGCCTGATGCTTGGTTGCTAGGCAGGCTATACTCATAGCATGTTATTGCACTTGTCTGGAGACATGTAGGCCCGGGGCTTCATAAGACCAATGCAGGTCACACCATAGCAAACTACAGTACTGAGCTAGGTACCTTAGGGTTGGGTCTTGGGGTGTACCCCACTGATGAACTTAAGCAGACCGAAAAAGAGTTATAATTTTATTCGTCACCCTTCACACTTATACAGAGAAGAGGTACATACTGTTTCATTCATATTTTGGGCTCAGGTTTATTGGTTTTTTTTCAAAATCCTCTTAACTCTATATTACAGAAAATCTTTGTGTGAAGAACAGCTCAAAGACATAAGTGGGACCATGTGCACAGATTACTGTATAGTGAACCCCCTTGGAATATTGTCTTTCTCACTGATGTTGATCCACCAAAACATTTTATTTTTCACTACATGTATGACAGTGTTTGAAGTAGGAAGCAACGTTTTCCTAACATTTAAAGCCTTATTTAAATTGCATAATTCAGAAAATTGTACAACACAGTGTCGATGTCATCAATGAAGTAAAAGTGTTTGTATATTTCCACACCCCTTTGTCAGTACTGTACACCCCACATTCGGGGGAGGAAAGAGTTATTTCTTACATTTACTGGCTATCTCCTGTCTACAGACTCTGATGACAAAACACTCATAAGATACACTCACCTTGGTTACAGACCCTTGGGGTCATCACCGAATTAATACAAACACTTAAAATGCATTAAGCATGTTTTAGAATTACCTTCCCAATGATTACATTATATCTATATCTATATCATCTATATCTATATCTATATCTATATCTATATCTATATCTATATCTATATCTATAGATAGATAGATCTTCCTGCTGGTTTTATGTAGTGTGTTCCAGTGTATGGAATAATTTCCCTTTACAAAGCATTTATTTGGGACTCAGGAATGCTAAGATGGGGGTGGATCTCTCACGCTTGCAGTCACCAGAGCCACACACTGTCTCATACAGTTGGGTGAACATGTGCAGCACCCCACCTCCGCTTCTGATAACAGAACCAATCTGTTCTTTCCACGAGGACACGAGTCATTCTTCACACATGACTCATAAAACTCCCTCTGAGGCCTTTCAGTCAGCTTAGTCAAAAGCTCTCTCTGGCAAATTTGCCAGGTTGTCACATAGCACAACCTGGGTGCCACGTGTTGTGCAGGAGAGGAGGAAGGGCAGGGATCTTTATATTTCTGAAACCTGGGCTTAGGCATGCAAATTCATCACCTCACTAAGCTTGGTGACAGGAACAATGGCAATTAATCACCAGAAATGTCAGGATAAAATAGATGTTCCTTAATCGTATTTTGGTTCAATCAAATTCAGTGATTTTGTTTGTTTTTTTTTTCCTCATGCGAAAAGATGCTTAAATGGTGCTGTATGCTTCTGATGACTTAGAAACCTAGTGCAGGCATTGCCGACTTTACAATGGAGGAGCTGACTTTACTAATGGAGGTAGAATTCCAAGAGATCCCCAACAGATGGCTGTCATAAAGACACCTGTAGCACCTTGTGCTAGCCACAATACAATCCCCTCCCCTCAGGAAGCCTACAGGGACAACATGTTCATTTCCGAACACATTTCCAGTTGAAATCCACAACATTGGTGAGTCTCATCCATGCACCAGGCACATGGAGCTTGGAGAGGCACATGGCTGAATCAGGACAGAAACTTCATGGAAAATGAGGAGTGAAATTGTGTGAACATGAAAGTTTGAAAGCTGGATGTAGGGTCTTCAAGGCACAAAGTGGCCAGATCACTGGAGAGAGACACAACCTATGGAGGCCTCTGGGACTTCAAGGGTATTTGTTGATGTGGAGAGTTCTCTAATGGGGGAGAAAAAAAGTGGCAGCATGGACATGCAGGCACAGGAAGAGGCCATGGCTATCTGAGCCCTTGCAGCCCTGCCCACTTTGCACTGATGCCTCTTGCATGCCCAGGTCTGCTAATCGATCATGTTCCAACATAGCACCAGGACATCCAAGAGAGAAGGAATTATGAGTTCATCCCTTCATCCCCGCCACTGGCATGAAGGAGCACATGGCAGCCCACACAAGAGATTCATCCACATGTGCATAGAAAGGAGAAACGTCCAAGATCTATAATGACATTCACAAGACCACACACCCTTGCAGGGTGAGGGAAGTAGCAACCAATTGCAGGTTATGCTTAGCTCCAAATTTTGAGGATTAAGGCTGGTGTTGAGCAAAGCACATATTAACTAAGAGAATCTACAATTAGAACATCACATAGATACTGTTCATAATTTACCTTTTATGGCACTGGAGTCAGGGCTGTCATAACTGTTAAGGAACCCTGGTCATCCTAATGCAGCCACGTGCTCACCTCAAGCCATTGCTGGGCTGAGCATTGCAAATGAGCAGTAGCCTGGGTAAGACAGATGAGCTATCCATGGTGATGTCAGCATGAGATTTCCAGGTTCCCTGACTTAACCTCAGATCCCTTTAAAACTCCTGCTTCCTATGCAGCTTTGGCTACACTGATTAACCTCCAGGGTTCTGTTTCCTCAGGAAATAATATGAAATAACTGTATTCTAAAGAGTGACACCAGTACATGAACAGTGAACTGTCTGACACTCATTTTGTCTGTGCTTGTCAAGTACAGCCTTTCCCATGAGTGTGCTGGCTTTTCCTCCACCAAAACACAGAAAGGAAGTTGGAAGGAAATTCTACAGTCAGTAGGTGCGGTGGTTAACACATTTTACCAAGCCACACTTATTTGTCTAAGACTTGCCATGAAAAGGAACGTGTTGACTCAATTAAAGTTAGCATGTATCATGGTAGTGCCCATGAGGAAGTAAAGACTGGGTCATCACACAGCATTCTGCACATCCATGTCTGTGGAAGTGGTTTGTAGGATTAGCAGTGCACGTATGTTATGCTCTAACTGCCTTATCAGGTGTGTAATATTTATACAACTCTGCCCCCACCAGGACTGGCTTCTGCTCCTGCCAGACCAAAACACAAAACAAAACAAAACAAACAAAACCTGAGAGAACTGTATACTGGGCACTGAGTGTCCACAGTGCCTGTGGCTGCATGACCCGGATAGGTGACTGCGTATGGGACATGACCATCTACACAGGCACCGCCAGGGTCTCCAAATGTACAGGAACAGCCTCCCTGTTAATCCCCATAAACGCTTTCTCCTGAGCTTCCCAACGGCAGATATGGACAAGAATAAGCTGAGTAATTCTAAGGAATGATCAAAACAACGCTTAGTTATTTGAAAAGCTCTCTTTCAAGCCAGGTACCTCAGTGGCACTTACCTCAATGAGAATGTCAGCAACTCTCTGAAAGGATGCAGTGTCGTCATCCCCATCTGACATGTGAGTAAAGACCAATGTTCTAATATTCTCTGGCTGAGTCTTCTGGAGTGGAACCATTGCTGAGTAGGGAGATTGAAACAGGACCTTGTGCATAAAAGCCTACCACTTACGTCTGGCACAGCAGGTGTACTGAGGAAAAGTCAAGACAAAGTCACTTCTAGGCAGAGAAAATGCCTGTTGAATGAGTGAATCCCAGGTTCAAGATGTTCCACAGGAATACAAATTGTTCCCAAATGTAGCGTGCAGAGTAACAGCCATCTATGTTGGTGCTTCTCTAGGCCTCATCACCTAAACACTGAGTAAAAAGGAGCCTGAGGGCCCAGAAACCCTTGCAAAGGACAGTGGAAAAGCAGCATCCTGGGGCCAGGACTCCAGGGATTCAGGAGTCCAGCACACCCTGAGGTACCATTTTGACCAGGTTATGAGCCTCAGGTGTGAATGGAATGCACAGGGTCTGAGTGCCCGTATTTAACGCTTCCAAAGCGAAGTGGTAAGCTTACATCCAGCGCAGGGGCCTGTGTAGGCAGGAAGAGATACCTGCAGGGAAGGCTTGGTTGTAAGCAACACAGCAGGAAACAGTCTTGGCTGAACATCATGAGGCCAGCAACCACAAGAAGTCCCTGAAACATCCAACAACAAGAACCAGAATGGGGTGAAAGCCAGCCAGGAAAAGCCACTGTTCCTGCTAAGACAGGAGGTGAACTGGGTAGGGTTGGCTCAAGGACCCCCTGGTATGCGCAAAATCTGACATTGGGAGGGGTTCTGATGGAGGAGCCTGGGCAACTCCTCTGGCAGGACACAGTCCCTGCAGGTAAGTGCAAGAGGCATGATAGGAAACAGCCCAGAATAGGCCATGGAAAGTTTCCCACTGGCACACATTCGGCATGGGTCAGGAGCAGACCAGGCTGAATCAGTTCATGTCATACACTGGTAAATCCGAACACCAGAACAGAGTGTGGGTTGAGCCAGGTTTGGTCGCGACAAAACCAGTACACATTATGGAATGCCAGGGCGTGGTTGCCTGTACTGGATTTGACTGCAGCACCCAACCAGCACACGTGAGATCCAGGAAGGGAGGGGCAGAGCTGGCAAGGGGATTAAGGGGCTGGTCCCCTCCCCGGACAGCTACTCCCACTGGAGAGCGTGGGCTGGGATGGGGACAGACCAGACTGAGCAAGGCTGCAACACCTGTGCGCTGCATGTGGACTAGATCAGGGAAAAGCCAGGCTGGACTGATTATTCCTGCTGGTGCAAGCATAAATTAGAGCGGGTGAGGGATGTTTGGGTTTAGCCGCAGCATCAGTTGGCACTGGGGACTGATTCTGTCAAGTCAAATCACAGAACCACCTAAAGAGTGCATAAACTAGGAGTGAGAGAGACTTGGGAGGGGAAAAGTGGGTTCCCCCTTCTTGGGTCACTACTCCCGCAGGAGGGCATGAAAACTAGGACGGGGGCTGGGGTGGCTAGACAGAGAGGCAATCAACAACATCTGTGAGGGCTGGATGGTTGAGTTGGTTAGATGGAACTAAGCTTTAATACCCAGTGACAAGCACAAGAGCCAAATGGGATGGGGGACAGACTGGTCTACTGCTACACATACTGGCAAACCAGGGTAGGGGGCAGGCCTGGTGGGGGTTATTGTGGGTCACCCCGACTAGGCTGCAGCTCCCACTGGTTGATGTAAGGGCCGAGTATGTGCTGGGCAGAACCAGACTGGGCTGCAACACCCATTGTTTCCAGTGCAACTCGGGACTGAAAACAGAACCAACCCAGCAATTGCAACCACAAGCTGATCGGGGTGATGGACTGTGCCGGGCCCTGTGCTTTCTAGAACATACAAGAATCTAGTCTGGGAATACCTCAAAGTTTCTTTGGAGATCTCCCCAATCGAACTGCTGGACTCAGAACTCTAACCAAGAAAAGACAGAAGACAGAACAGGTCATTCATTCATCTCAGCTGTATATTGTTGGCAGCGAAATATGGGGCGAACGGAGACTTTATGATGGACCATATCAATCAGTGGACGACCTCATCGAGCGAAACTGGCAGCAATTCATAACTGGAGAACTATTAAAACCACTTGAGCAAATATCTCAGAGCATGCCCCACATCTGGGACTTGGGGTGGGCGTGAAACCGGGTGGGGCTTCTCCCTCAATATTCCCCTTTACCTTGGATACATGATGGAAACAATATGGACATAATAGTATTACCCACTTCCCTATACCCCCGAACCTTTTTTTTAACCGTAATTAACTATGCAACCATTGTCAACAACAATACAATAAAATAAATTAAAAAAAAAGAAGTCCCATGCACATAGTCAATGAAGTAACTGACCAGAAATGAGACATTCTCCCCCTCTGAGCCAGTAATTCAGGGAACAGCTGAAGGGACCGCACGTGTGACCAATCCAAGTTACATAGCATCCCATTTGAAGCATTCTGAAGTGGGGAGAGTCATCTAATATTCTTTTCTTAAAGGTTTATTTTAATTTTTATTGCAAAATCAGATATACAGAGAGGAGGAGAGTCAGAGAGGAAGATCTTCCGTCCAATTGTTCACTCCCCAAGTGACCGCAATGGCCGGAGCTAAGCCGATGCGAAGCCAGGAGCCAGGAGCCAGGAGCTACTTCTGCGTCCCCCACATGGGTGCAGGGTCCCAAGGCTTTGGGCCTTCCTCGACTGCTTTCCCAGGCCCCAAGCAGGGAGCTGGATGGGAAGTGCAGCTGCTGGCATTAGAGCTTGCGACCACATAGGATCCGTGCGCTTTTAAGGACTTTAGCTGTGAGACCAAGGTGCCGGGCCCAACCATCCAATATTCTTACTTTGGACTGTGCCACTGGAGTTGAAGATTCTGTGCTGAATTAAACGAAACAATGAGCAAAGTACTTGCGGTAATAAATACTTTGTGTTTTTATCATTGCAACAAGAATTCGAACAAGTACCTTTCACATGGACCCAGAATGTAAATATCACATTACCTTACAGCACCAGAAGCTGGTAGCGTTATTTTTTTAAGATTTATTTATTTTTGTCGCAAAGTCAGAAACACAGAGAGGAGGAGAGACAGAGAGGAAGATCTTCAGTCCGATGATTCACTCCCCAAGTGACCGCAATGGACGGAGCTGCCCCAATCCGAAGCCAGGAACCAGGAACTTCTTCTGGGTCTCTCACCTGGGTACAGGGTCCCAAGGCTTTGGGCCATCCTTGACTGCTTTCTCAGGCCACAAGCAGGGAGTTGGATGGGAAGTGGGGCTGCCGGGATTAGAACTGGCACCCATATGGGATCCTGGCGTGTTCAATGCGAGCACTTTAGCTGCGAGGCCACTGCACTGGGCCCTGGTAACATTATTTTTAAAGGGACATGATTTTCAGAGGGGTTGCCATGCAAAGTGTACTCATGCCATTGAGTGAACCCTTAGCTAAGCGTTTCATCATTCGTTCTGGCTCCTTGCTGCCTAAGCAAAACACCCTGAACCCTGACCCTAAGGGCAGAGAAGCTGTGGATCCGAGGATTTGTCTACTCCAGTAGTCACCTAAGAATGGGTTTTCCCCAGCTTTTCTTAAACCTGAATGATGATTTCTTAAAATGGAAGAGAAATGCTTTACCAGAGGCGTCTCATGTGGAAATCTGCACTTTGTGGTTCTGAAAACACGAATGGTGTGACAGCATCGAGCGTGCAAGTCAGACTCAGAAGGGCTGAGTAACGGAGGCACAGGGTCCCAGTTACTCCTGTCCTGCCCCACCCTTTCTCATATGCCTCAGAGAGGCACAGTGCCATCTGCCACTTACCAGCATGTATCTGCTTTATTCCCCCTTATACTCATGCTACTCTATTGATTTATATTTCCTGCCTAACCATGTAGGCCTTAGTTTTGCAACCATTTTTCTCCAATTTTCTCCTTTCCCAGAATAACATTCATCCAGCTGGGTATGATAGAAGCCACTTGCTGCTGGTTCCTGGTGGGTGGGATTATAACCGAGGCCCCGACTCCTAGTTCAGCTTCGTAGAGCATTATTGTTCCCTTCCATTCTTCTCAGAGAAAGTGTTATAGATGCTCAGTACGCTTCAGTTTTTTCAAGAATTGTCAAGCACAAAAGCAACTACAACACATATAGAATAGCTACAGAGAAGCAAAACCTTCTCTAGGCACTGTTGGAGTAGAGCAAGAGCAGACCTGAGCCCAAAGAAAGGAGTTCTAAATGAAGATGTGGGTATTGGGGAGAAGACAGACAATTTTCCCAGAGTAGCCAAGAGGTACAGGAGGCTGCTAAGATGGAGGGAGCTAGGCCTTTATTAGGGGAAAGTCAAGGGGAACCTATAGAGGGAGGCAGGCAAAATTATTCTGTTGAAGGTGAGTTAATAGTCTGCCTCCTTTAAAGTTCTTCTCAGTTTAGGAAGTCAATGGTCCCTGACAGATCTATGTGCTTGCAACAACAGATCCAGTCAAGTTGATCTGGATGTGGAGGTGGAGTGGAAAATTCCGTCCCTCATGGCTCACTAGTGACCATGACCATACAAAGTCTCCTAAATCTCCTTTTATTGAGATCCTTCACTTCTCATTAGAGAACTCTCCAGTAGCTGAAAATTGGCTCTCTAGTAGATTAGGGGCAACACATTCTCATCCTATGCCGGATCTATCTCCAGAATAACCTGAATAACCATGTGAAACATCACACAAAACAAATAGTGTAGAAATGAGCATGAGCATACATGACAACACATTTTGAGGGAAACTCAAAGACCAATTAATACAGAAAGGAGATCATTTCAAAAGCTTTGTTAGGTTGATTGGACAATTGTATGGAAGACAAGAAGAAAAAGAAGGGACAGCTTTGTGACACAGCAGGCCATTAAGCTCCTGTTAGAGATGGGCAGAATTCCATATCGAATTGCCAACACAAGACAGTTCTAGTGGCTTTGCTTCTGATCAAGCATTGTGCAAATGCACCTGGGATGGCAACAAAACTTTATCCAAGTATCCCATTTGAGAGCAGGACAGTTCTGGGCTCCTGGCTTCTGTCTGTGCCAAGCTTGGCTGTTGTAGTAATAAGCGAATGAAGTTGATGGCAGATCTGCCGAACTCTCCACATCTTAAATGCTCTACCTTTCAAACAAATATTTTTAAAACAAAAAATAAATAAATAAAGGATTCCAATCTAAACTTTACATTTTATACCAAAATTTACTAATAATTTCATATGGGCATACTTATAAAGCAGAAACAAAGATTTTCTGAGAAAACAGAGAATGCATTTGAGATCTAGGGCTTAATAAATAATTTGTAAATGTGACACTAAATGTATCACGTAATTTACAAAAAAATGGGGGGGGGGGGGATGTTGACTAGAATGTAATTCAAATCCAAAAATGAAAATGCTTGCCTTGAGAAATCCACTATGAGCAGATTTAGACACCAAGCTACAAACTTCTTATTGATTACTTAATCTTATTAATAAATTATTATCTAGAATACATAAGTCTTCTAACAATCCACCTTATAAAAATATCAAGAAGAGAAAAGATGTGAACTTACATTTAAAGAAAGAAGGTAGAACATATATGGAACTTAAACATTTGAAAATATATTAGGTAAATGCAAATTAAATTCAGTGAAATACCACTGTGCATGTGCTAGGGCAGGAAAATATAAATTAGACAAGGATGCAAAACAATTATATCTCTGACCCTTTGTTGATGAGGATTAAAATAATAATATAAATTGAAGTCCTGAAAGCTCTAATCCATAAAACTGTAGCTTTCATTAAAAATAATGGCTGTCTTAGGATAGATAGGCAATTTTAGAGGAAGGCTCTAGTGCATTTTCAATTCTACACGAGATATTTGTATCAAATTAGATGGAATGAGTACTTGGAAAGCTGATGAAACATTCTTTTAGGTGTGGCAGGGAAGAAGTTTCCAGAGGATATTAGCCTCTGAGGCCAAGTACATCACATTGGGAGTGTTAAGCTCCATTGTGGGCAACCACCATCCATTTAAGTGTAGCTACAGGGAATATACGTAGGCTAGCTGGTAACTCTTTGAAAGCTGGGGTGGAATTTTCTTCTGTTCTGTTTGTCATCATAACTCCAGACTTGTTGGTCTTTGAACTGCAGAACGTAAGTAAGCAGCGACCTAGGTCTTGTTTCTTTAGGAATGCAATTCATCTGCTCATAATTTTTATACACAGATACAGCTCTCATTATTATATCTGAATTTTTATTCCTGAAAAACATGTATGTTACTGCTGCCTATCTTATTGCATGAGTGTCCTATGAAGAATACTATCTTATTTTATGAGTTTATCAAACAAGTCTCCTTTTAAAAGTAAATGTCTTCCAGATTTTTTTTTCAAATTATATTTCTAGAACTATAAATTCAGGATGCTAGTGTTTCTAGAATTGTTGCATCTGTAACTTGTATTTTATAAGATTTCAATACTCAATATCATGATATTCAAGATCACATCCTTTTTAATTATAAAAACATGTCTTATTTTATTCACTATACCCGATATATATATTTTAAATTTTTGGTATTATTTCCAATGATACGATTTAGCATGTATAGGAATCCGCCCCCTAATCTCCCCTTCTGCCCTCCCCATTCTCCACCGCCCCCCCAACCATTTTCCACCATATTGTTACAGTGGTATAGTCCCTCAGCAACCATCACAAATTTATCATTCTGCTATTTACGTGTATTATGACATTGTAGGTATATGCAATGGTAAAAAAAAGTCTCGTATCATATTTTCAAAGTCTATTTAACAGTTCCATTGGGAGTCCTTAAGGCTTTTATTCAGAAGTAGAGATGCATACTGCCATGTACTTTCACTGCCCAGTATGCTATTCTCCATTACACAGTTCATCTATGAGAATGTGTGTGTGTGTGTGTGTGTGTGTGTATGTGTATGTCTGTGTATGGATATACACTGATTGCCTATGTATGTGTATATATTTTGTATTTTGGATGAATGTTGCCAAATATCAGAGAGGACATATGATATTTGTCCTTTTGGGATTGGATTATTTCACGGAGCGTAATGATCTCCCATTGGACCCATTTTGTTGCAAATGGTAGAATTTCATTATTTTTAATGAGTCAGTGGTATTTCATAGAATTGATGGACCTCAGTTTCTTTAGCTATTTCTCTTTTCTTGGTTTGTTCCCCTGCCTTTACTTTGTATAGGGTTCCCAATTACTTTCCTATATGCAGATTTCATTACCTTTGGATATATTCCCAGGGGTGAGATAGCTGGGCCATATGGTCAATCAAATTTCAGTTCTCTTAGCACTCTCTGTACTGGCTGAATTAGCATACTCCCATCAACAGTGGAGTAGGGTACGATTCTCCACACATCCATGCCATCAGCTGTTGTTAACAGACTGCTGAATGTAGACCAATCTCACTGGAGTTAGGTGGAACCTCAATGTGGTTTTTGGTTTGTATTTCCCTAAGAGCTAGAGTGCCTGAGAATTTTTTCATACATATATTAGACAATTGAATTATTCTTTTGAAAAATGTTAATTTCTTCCTCCCATTTGATCACAAGGTTGTTTTGTTGTTGCTAAGTTTCTGAAGCTTCTTGTAAATCCTGGATAGTAGTCTCCAATCTGTTGTGTAGCATGCAAAGATTTACTCCCATTTTGTTGTTTGCATCTATGTTTTGTTGATCATTTCCTTTGCTGTACAGAAACATTTTAGTTTGATGTAGTCCCATTTGTTTATTTTGGTTTTGACTTCCCATGCTTTTGCTAACTTTTCTAAAAAGTCTTTACCTTTGCTTATATCTTACAGAGTGCTCCCTATATTTTCCTCTAATACCTTGATGGGTTCTGGGTGCAGATTTAGGTCCTTGAACCATTTAGAGATGATTTTTTTTATAATGTGACACACGGGGATTCTGTTTCTTTATTTTGTTGATATCCAATTTTTTCAGCAGTGTTTGTTGAAGAGAAGGTGACAGGTCATTGTGGCAGGTGCACGCAGGAGAGTCCAGGTGGGTATGGTGCTTGTGTGGTGCTGGGGAGAGACCACTGCTGGTGAGCAGCTGCACCTTGGGGAGTGGTGGCTGTGAGCAGTCAGAGAGGAAAAGGGCCTGCAGGAGGGCAGAACAGGAGGCAGAAACTGCAGTCACAGGCCGAAGGAAGGCAGGTCTCTGAGGAAGTGCTGGAGATAGACCCTTCTTCCGTTTGCCCTTTCATGTCCTTATACCAGTTGTCTTCTCTTCCCCCACCCTAATCCACATCCATGCCAAAGGAGACTGTAGCCATGTCCAGACTAGACCATTACCTCCGTTCTGGCTCTTGTGCTCATCAAGTGGAAACCCCAACGCAGCTGGAGCATCCCCTTGGTACCCCAACCAGGCCTGTCCACAGCCATGTATCTTGCATGTGCCAATTGAGAGTGTTATTCCACAGGATGGAGAACCCATACTCCCTCACAAATTCTGCCACTAGTCCTGCTCAGTGGCACAGCCCAGTCACACATTACCCATTCACTGTTCAGACACTCAGTGGTAGGCACCTTGATCCAGCCCTATCAGGAGGGCCCCCATCCCAGCCTCAGTATGTGCCTGTGAGTGGTATTCAGTGATAATCAAAGCTAACTGCTGTAGCTCCAGGCCTCTTAGGTGAACTTGCATTTCGGTCTGACCCTCCTGTTCCCTGCTCCAAACAAATGAATCTCAGCACCTTTGCTTACCTGCTAGAACAGTGCAATGTCCATGGAAGTACCTTGGAAGTCATTCAGCACCTCAGCATGAATTCTCAGGTTCCTTCACACCCCCAACTGTGCAAACCAAAAAAACTGTTTATAGGCCACACACCCAAATCCCCAGAGCTAGTCACCTGGTGGCCAAAGTACTTTGCTTACCACGATTGGTTCGCTGGATGTCCGGCCCAGCTGCACTTAAACAGGTGAAGGGATGGGATTCCCGGGTCAGGAGGCTAGGCTGTGCCCCTTCCCACTAGCCAAAACACCAGATAGTAAAAATCTTATTTTCAAATAAAGACTTAGGTGCTTGGGGGAAGGGCTTCAATGTATAAGCTTTAGGAGAAACAATTGACCCACAGAAGTGTGAAAAGCTACATTTATGGCCTATCAATATAACATCACGAAACGGTGAGTGTCCATGTCCTGTGCGGAGGAGGAGTCCAGTCCTCAACTTCTCTACATTTCTTGTGAGAGGAAAACAGGTAACATTGGTGTAGCCCCACCCACCGCTATATACATAGAAATCAGGGTAGCACCAGGCCAAAGAAATAATGGGACTGCAGCTCAAAATGGGAATGCAGACTAAGACTCCTTCTGGACTTCACCGAGAGCTCCACTCATTATACAGTCATGGGCTTGACATGGGAAACCTGGCCCACAGTCTGGTAGAATGGGTCCCGGGAGCCCTGCAGTACCACAAGTGTAGAGTCAGACTGACGTCACCAACTCACTTCACAACTCTGCCTCAGTTCCACTTCAGGAAAATGGAGAAGGGATAACAGCTCTGTTCTATCGCTTGTCCTGAAAATTCAACAGAATAGGAAATAAAATGAATATTACAGTGGCTGGGATAAGTAAGGAGTCAGCAAAGTGAAAAGTATGCCTTTCACAGATAAAGCGATGTAAACTCTCAACTTTTCTCTACCACTGAATGTAGAAATCATAACTCGGTGGTCCATTTGCTTCCCTTAGCATCCTGTGAGGGCGCAAATGCCAGCCTCTGCCACGAATGCTTTCAAATTCCCTTGAATAAGTTCTAGCTTCCAGAAGGCTGGATGTGAGACTGGTAAAACTAAAAGGGCTTTTTGGAAACATACACAGGTAGCACAGACTAGGATAAATGTGTCCATAGCAACAAAGGCTTGTGCAAATGACCCATACAATTTTACTCCTTCTACATACCCTCATTTCCACTCTCTGATATCCTGGACCTGAGGTTTTCATTTCATGGTTTTGTGAGGTTAAAAAAACTCAACAACTCCTCTGTGAACCTGCACCACAGGAAAAATAGTAAAAAGGCAAGCATCCAGCCTCAGGTTGTGAATTGCTATCAGTCATTTCTACAAATTAAAAAAAAATGTCAAAGAGCAAAAGAATGGAGGGAATTGGTAATTTGCAATACGACATGTGTGTTGAAAAAAAAAAAACCCTTGACTTCAGTCAGCTTAAGAAACAAGAAATATTCCTTTAGGTCAAATAAAATAAGCTGTGGAATACTTTATTAAACTACAGAGTTTTATCCATGACAGGAAGGATGTCATCCGAACACTTCTCTCTGATTTCTGGCTCTAAGAATGTCTTTGGAAAAGCAAGCCAACTTTCCTGATCTCATGAGCCAAAACACTGAAGTACCCAAGAAATGGTGGAAGAACTTAGCAGAGCTGAATAGGATGCCTTTTCAGCAAAACAATAACCTTAGCACCAGTGGAGCCCTCCTCTTCATCAGTGCTGGATCTAACCCATCACAAAGATCAGCAGGTTCTGTCCTGCAGCTCTCTCTGTGCTCTTGCCAGGTCTCCTATCCATGGCCCAACCAGGGTTTCCTGCTCTCCCCACCCACATTTGTCCGTTGCAGTCACTTGTCTCGAAAGATGTAAGGAAATCAGAACTCTCTGGAATGGCATCACAAAGCACACGTTATCAGAGCTCCATATTTTGTCTCCAGGGTTGTATGTAAGCAGGCCACCCACCGGGGCCATCAGCTTCTCCTATATTGAACATCTCTATAAAACAGTGTCACATAATGCAATGTAATTAATAAAAAAAATCTCTGGGACATTAATACCTTCTCACTTTCACTTATCTTGTATTTTTAATCTTTAACAGCCTTTTTACCTCCTTCACTGTATGTCATCCCTTGCCAATCAAAGCCTACTCAACAATCAGTGACCTTCTCTGACCTGATAAAGAATTAATCAGTTCCTTCGCTAAGCCCCCTTTAATCATGTTTTATCTTATGAGCACAGCATAGTTATTGCAAGCCAGCAAGGGTGGGATGTCTAGAGGGAGTCTAAATTTAAAAATAAAAACTTTTTATGTTTTAGTGATCGTGACAAATACACAAATTTAATGTGAGGTGCTAAAAACAGGGGATTTAGATGTGGGATATCTAACATTTGTCCTACATTCACAATTGTTGCTTGATTCCCAGAGCCTATGAAACTGTCACATAATGCAAAATAATTAATAAAAAAGTATATTTATAAACTCACATAAGTGCTTCAACCAACATTTAATTCTAGCATGCTTGTTCCTTTTTTTTCTTTTTTCGTTATTTGTCTCCTTGCACAGGAGAGTGCAAGCTAAACCCTTTTTATTGAGAAGTGGTATCTAAACTTTCCAAGTCTCAATTTCTTCGTCTAATATGGAGGAACTAATAAACATTTCATGACATCTTGCACATCCAGCACTTAGCAATGAGAGGCCCGTCATTGAGATATGCAAATTTGCTGGAATGTAAAATTGCTGGAATGAAAACGTGTTTTATATGCTATCTGATAATTCATGTCATCTGTAATTAAATCATTTCGCTTTCTTTCACAAATATAGAGTGAAACAGTGGGACGTTTTCTCAGTCCATCATTCTCCCAGCTTCACCCTCCCAATTCGAACCTGGAATCACATGATTGCATGAAACTAGAAGCAGAAGCCCTTCAAATGAGCTTAACAGAAAAGGGAATTTAAAAGCAAATTTCAGAAGTTCATAGAAAATACACATTCAAAATACATCAGCTCATATTTCATAAACGCACAAGCGTCCTGCCTATTTGACCTCACAGTAGATGCTCAGTGATTCCCAAGTTTGTACATTTTCTCCTTGCCATCAAATTATCAAACTATTATGTGTACAGACCAAAACAAACATCTTCTGATATCATTTTCCAAGAGCTTGTATTATTAGAGAGATCTGTTACAACACAATTTAAGAAACCTGGTCTTTGTCTTGATTTATTTATTGTGCTACAGTAAAGATACTTCCATTTCATAGATAAGTGAACTGAGATACAGGAACGTAGCATAACTTTTAGAAAGAATCATTGCCCATAGGTTAGATGTTGCAATTCTTTACATGTGCTTGCTCTTATTGCAAAACAGCTTCAGAGAATATTTATGTGTATCTTGATTTTCTTATTCTTTGAAATGATTTTGTTAGAATAATTTCCTGGGATTTCTATTATTTACACAAAAAATGTGAACTCTCGGTAACTTGTATTTTTCTGGTTTTCATTTCATAAAGCATTTCCATTGACTAAGGAATAATTACTTTTTTTTCCAAAAGATACCCTTACCAGTATTTACTAATTATTTAACAGTGGAGTATGTATCATATGATGAACAGTAGGATCGGGCCACTTGTTGGGCGTTTGTCTTGCGTATTTCTTTATTCTTCCTCATAATCATAAGCTCCTACTGAATTTCAGCCTTGGTTTGCGTTGACCACAGTGATCAGCCTTTAACTCAGGTGCTTCTGAGCTCCCAAGTCAGAGATCTGCTCGTTTTTGGGGGGGCAATAGGTCTTCTGAAGTCACCAAAGAAAAATGAAGTTTCTACTTGCTTTCCCAGATGGCTCTGAATAATTATAAGGCGAAATAATTGCAAGTGTAATTAAGTGCTTTTTATCTCTTGGGGGGAAAGGTTCAGCAGGAAGAACCGTGTAGCAAAAAGGGAGAAATGATGGCGACAATGAGAATGACATTGCAGTTTTTATTTGCATTCCCCTGATCTCTACTGATGTTGAGTGCTTTTTCATGTATTTATTGGTCATTTGTATTTTTTCTTTTAAGAGCCATCTATTCAAGTCCTTCGCTCTCGGCTTAATTGGATTGGTTGATTTTCTGGTTGTCATTGATTTTTTTGATATTCAGATATTTTCTGATTATTAATCCTATACCGGATAAGTAGCTTGCAAATACTCTATTTTTTTTTCTTCCAGATGACTCTTCACTCTATTAATTGTCTTAAAGTACTAAAAATTTTAAAAATTTTGTGTTTGTTATGAAGGCTGATTCAAAGAGGAGGGAGGGAGCAGTAAAGAGATCTTCCACCTATTGATTCACTCCCTAAATGACTTCAATGCTCAAGGCTAGGAGTTGCTTCCAGGTGTCCCATTTGAGTGCCATGGTTTACTACTTTCCCTGCATTGATAGAGAGCTGGATTGAAAGTGGAGCACTGACCCATATTGGATGCTAGTTCCATAGGCGGCAGCTTAACAACACAATGGCCCAGGTACTTATCTGTTTTAAATTTAAATTGGTCTAGAAATAGTTAACTAAAATATATACAAGGCCATCATTCTGGACTAAACTATTGAAAACTAAAGCTAAAATGGACTCACTCCTACTAAATGCCCCATCACTGAACTGAAACTAAGCCGTTATCTGAAAGAGAGAAGAGCCAAATTTCCCAAACAGGTTAGATTTAGTTAACAAAATAAAAAAGCAAATAAATAAATGAAATCCTCTCAACTCTAATACTTGCAGGAAAACAAAAACAAAAACCACCTCAGCTGAAGCAATGTAATCCTGATCAGATATTTTTGCATTATTTAGCTTTGTTCTTCCTGCCTTCCAATGACATTATTTCTGAAATAACACATCCAGTTTTTGTTTCATCTGTGTTCAAAAGTTTTGTCTTATACAACTGCCCTGCCCTGATCATGTCATTTAACACTTGTTCTATTTTATAGAGTATGTGGCTACATGATTATAGAATCAGAAATGAAGCCAATTGTGAGTTTTAAACTAAAATCTTGTACTTCTCTTTTCACAGATGTACTGGCTGTAGGCAATGACTGTTTTCTGAGACTCAGTGAGCTTGAGAGACACGCACACATTGAGAGCCATGAAAGATATCCCTATTGATTAGTTGATTGGCTCCTCACAGGCCAAGATTGTGGAACCTGGAACTGAGGGACTTCGCATGTGGCAGGCTAAAATCCCAAACAATTGTTCTGTTTTCTCTGGATCAACCTATTGATTATAGCCTTAACTGGAGACAAAAGTATTGCCAGATTCCAAAACCAAAATATGCAGCCACAAAAGTGATGTTTCAGTATCTTTTACAGGACTAATATTATCTACTTTACTGGAGTACTGTATGGTCTACACAATCTTTGTGATCTTTGATCTGCTTTAAATGTAAACACATTTTCCAAGAAACAATATTATTTTAATGAGTCCAAATTAAACATCCCTTAATGTAAGCCAGGTATCCCTGACCTCACCAATCTGAAATGTCACATTTATTTCTCATGGCCCAAAGCACCAAAAAACTCAAGTATTTACCAGCCTAATTTCTACAAATTAGGTTTCAATTTCCAAAATGGGCCATTGTGTATATCTTGAGGCAGTATTTATGTGCTCATCCAAGATATTCAAGTACGGTTATCATGCAGGGTCTTTTCTATTCTTTCCTACTTGATCTCTTTCAGGTTGCTTCCATCAGAGGTAATCGGAATAGGCCTGCAGGATAGACACCAAGGGTCTAGCATCAACAGTCAAGCACCAGATACTAATCATGTTATATCCAGATGGGTTCCCAAGTTCCCATTTGCAAGAGGCTCCAATTCCGTATCTCCACCTTATCCTGAAGCAGCTCAGCTAGTGGGCACTGTCTCATTACCCCAGAAGACATTTTACAGGCTTTGGTCTGGAATCCCACACTTTGCCCAAACTATCACCAAATTTCTCATAGAAAAACACAGCTCTATAGATATCTAGTGCTCAGACTTCTGACCAAAGGAGCCAAAACTCAGTTCCCATGGGCCAAATGATAGGTTGTCTTAGAATAAATTCCTTGGGAAGAGGCTGGGAGCTAAAAAATCACTTTCAGGAGGTTAACTGGGGAAATTTCTTCACAGACAGTATTAACTTCCTGAGAACCTGCGTTCCTGATGGCAGAGGAAGTTAACAAATCTGTCACACCACCACTATCATCATCACCATCTGCTTCACCACCGTCATGACTGTCATGACCATTTTTCACCATTTTGGTGGTGGAGGGTGGCTGATGACAAAGGAAGTTATACACCTTGCCAAATCCATTGAATACTAGCCCTCCTTTTCTGCTTTGAGAGGTTCCTCTTTTGCGTTTGATCTCCTTCTTGCAATATCCTAAATAAAATTATCTCCTTAATTAGCCAGGCAGATTATGCCTCTAGTAAGAGAAAAGTCTGTAAGGGGAAGAACAAGGCTGTTTTGGGTTGTGGGTTATGCCACCCTGTGACGAGATTTCAAGCGGAGTTGTTACTGGTTCATAGGGGCTCTGGAGCTGGGATGACCCTTCAGAGTTGGCCCACATTTAAACAAGGCTATCTAAAGGTTGCTGAACCTTTAGATCCTAGAATTAGCTGGTTATTTAGCCCCTGGGTGGGAATAAAACTCAGAACAAATAACTTTAGGGATGCCAAGGACAATTACAGTGAGAGGAGGCAACTGTGAACTGCCAGCAGGCACATTCCAAGTAGCTGGGTCGGTACCTACACAGGGAATCTGATACCAGGTATTCATTCAGTGAATGTCAGTGAATGACAGTATGCAAACCAAACTGGAATTAGGGTAAGATAAGGATTGCAGCGAGGAGTAACTGGTGATAGGATCTGGTGTGTCTATTATAAACATACATTTTGGAGCTCTTGAGTTTTCTTAGGCTTTAGCTACACTAAACTCCCTATGCTGCTGTCTTAATATGTTAAATGTGGTAATATGAAACTATTGTCTCTAAATGAATTATCAATTTAATCACAAATATGCAGTGAAAATAAGAGTTAAGTCAACTGATATCATTTGTTGTTACTTAACAAAATTAGCTGTGATTTCCCATTCTTTCCTAGAAGAAAATTTTCTTACTGAATTTCACCTGATTTTGTGCCAGCATGCGCTCAAGGCAGAGATAATGCTAGTAACTCTTGTTTTAAGAAGTATGAGTTTCTGGGCATATTATTTCATTCTAAGGAACATTTACTTAACTCCTATACATACCCTAAACCATGGAGGATATGAAACATCTTTTTAAGTCTTTACTTTTTATTACTTCCACCAAAAGACACAGATGGTTTTGCTAGAACAATGTCACTGGAAAGGGAGAGGCAAAGGTATTCTAGAATAAAAAGTTAAATAAATAAATGGGCTCTGTCTCAGCCTGAATTAAGTAAGAGTATGTATTTAACTGTGATTGAGGAGGGAGAGAATGAACATGTTATCAGAAAGTTAGAAGAATGTAAAATGATGCAGGGTTATGGTTTTCCAGCTGAGATGGCCAGCACATAACTCAAGATGAAGGTCTAGTGTCTGGATTCAAAAGTCAGAATGGGCAAAATCATTAAAAAAACAGCAACAAAATAAAACATTTCCTGATGAATTCAGGAGAAAACAGGAAGCCTAAATGTTAGCAGATATTACATGAGTTTTTAGTAATCAAACAATAGAGAAAAAAGTAGCAAAAGGTAGTACTTACTATATTCCAGTCATTGTTTTTGTCAATCAGGTCAAAAGAAGCCTCAGCGGTATACACTATTTTGTACCCACTTTGTACATGAGATAACCAATTAATTGAGTAGTTCAATCACATATGTGGTGTTAAATAGATAAGAAGTGTTAAATAGATGAGAAGTGGTCAATCTTATGGCAGTTTATGTTTCTCTTTGTTCCCCAGCACAGCTCAGAGAGGAGTGTGTGACTTGGTTGTTCAATTGGCAATTGTGAATAATGCTGAACTCTAAGGTGTGCATCGTACTGGGTGGCTGCAGTGGAATGGAGAATGCTCATAGTTCGGGCCACTCCTGGTCATTGTCACTATTTCAGTGCAGAACTTTGTGATCTGTTAGGTTATACCTGTGAACCCACGGTAAAAGGCAATTGTAAAGCTGACCAGAGAGGAAATACATAAGCGAATTCAAACAGAAAGACAGAAGTGTAGGGAGGAAGCAAGAACACACCTCAGGGATCTGGGAATATGGGTAAAACACATTTGTTTTCTGACTTCATGCCTCATCTTGGCAAATCTTCACTATGAGCTTTCTTTTGTTGGTTGTCCTTGATGAAATTTTTGGCATTACTCTAAAAATGCCCATTTGAGACACTACAGCTAAGGCAGCGTTGCCTCCCAGTCGCATCATTAGTGGGAATCTGAAAAGTCTTAGTCACCAGAGTGAATGTGTGGAGCCCTGGGTACAAAGCCATAACCTTGAAATGCAGCTATTTGAGTTAGAAGGTTGTTTTATTATGTGTTTTCTTATTAGGCCATGGCGCTAAGAAAACTAAAGTGCATAGTATCTTCTAATGTACAGAAGCTGTTAAATGAATGACTTAAAACTGTCTAGCATTTCACTGTGCTAGTTTTGGGGTGTGAAAAAAATCCTGTGCATCATCCACTTACATAACCTTCTAACTGTAACCTCACTTGCGTACTGAAGCCTCATGAGCATCAATTCGCTCATCTGCACGATGGAAATAGCACCGTAAATGAGATTAGTATTCCTGAGGACCGCTTAAGGGTGCCTGGCTTACAGTAAGACTCTATATATATGGTGGCGATAGCAGTAGTAGTGTAGTAGTAGTTATTGTTCATATTATTCGTACTTTCTCGGTGCCAACTCATTCATTCTCACCCTAGATCCTGCCCCTCCACGTAAGTTTCCCTTCAACATCATCAACATCATTCTTGGTGCGAAAGCTAACATAATTCTCAGTCCGTATTTTAAAAATTCTTAACAGAATCTGACACCATTGATAAATTCTTCCTTCTAAAGCACATTTTCCTTGACTCTGCAGTATATCTTGTAAGTTCTAAGTGTTACCCTGGCACTATTTAAAGTTTATGCACATTTTGCATGTGCTTATACGACTGATGCAGCTCCCAGTACCATCTTACAGATACAGGAAAGAGGCTTTGAGACATTACTTTAACCATAAGATACAAAGAGTATTAGAGATTACTGTTGTACACCCACTTCTTGTCTCACTCCGTGCACTTGTCCTGCCTAATCTTCGGTCATTTTTCAGTGCTTATGATGTGCCAAGTACTATATTAAGCATTAGGTGTGTGTTATTTTTATTTATTAATAGTTGTAGCCTTAATAAATCAAAGGAACAAACTCATAATCTCATGATTTTATCATTAATTAGATTTACATTGAGAATTTGAGGCTCACAGGAACTGAGGATATTACTCAATCATAACTTGCTAGGTAGTGACAGGGATGCGATTTGAAACCAAAACTAATTTTGAAATATTTGCTCTTGTGAAGAATCCTACAGTACAAGTTCCCAAGTAATACCCCCTACAACATTCTTGCAACTTACACTAGAACTGAATGGAATGCAGTTATTAGGTTTACACGGAAGTATCTATGCTTGCATATAAGTGCACGTTTGCAACCTTGCTAGCCTCAAATACTGGCACTAAAATAATGAAGCACACCCCGTCCCCTGTTCCTACTCCTCAGCCCACTAGAAGCTAGGTGGAAACACCAAGGCCTTATTTTTAAGAACATAGGCTGATAAATGGAATTTTGACTCTCTTGCTGCAAATGAAATAAACTCTGTCCTCATTTATCTGAAAATCAGACTGCTCAGTCATTCACTCTCGTCAGAAGAGTTGAGGAGTGGCTCACTCTCATTCTCAATCTGGTCAAAATTATACTAATAGTTTGCCTGTATCTATTAATGCAGAAAACAATACCACTCAAGGCGATTTGGCAATGCTTGCTTTGGCCCTAAGTAGTATGCAACATTTCATGATTCAGCACTTCCCCGTGTGTGCTTTTTCTGAAGAGTATAAATAATTTACACTAAATTACAGTTGCCAGAAGGATATTTTAAGCCTAAGGTTGGAACTAATACAATTAATATCTAAAACCACCTTGAACAAGGAAAAGCAAACATTTTGACTACTCAATACTTTATAAGGCTTTTAGGTAGTTCACTTAACATTCCTGAAATTAGCAGTAATTTCAAATGAGAGTGAGCTATTATGTATAATTTTTACATTATAATTCTCACATTTTGGAGTGGTAGGCACAGGTACAAATTCAAAAGCTATTAAACTGTATGAATGACTACTGTATTTTCTTAATTATGAAATAGTGACACTCCTGATGTTATAGACTGTACAATATTTATACCATCTGTGCACTGAAATCTGTATTCAGTATTTGGGCAACATGTCAGGCGAAATAACCTATCTGCTAAATTGATTCTAAAATTATCTTCAATTTGGAGTATTCTCTCAGAATTGTGCATAAAGTTCTAAACTCAAAAGAAACAGACATTTTTTTAAAAAAAAGTTGAATTGCCAATGAACTTGCTTCAAATCCCCAGTCACTTGGCTAGTTCAGATAGCCCATTTTATAAAGCGCCTCTCAACCTGAATGATAATTTTGCTATAGATCCTTACCCTCTCTTGTCCCTACTTGCATATTTTTAGAAAGAAACCCATTTGTCTTTAAACATTAATATGTAACTGACTCTTTTATCATCAGTGACATATTTTGAGGTCTTCCAAAAGGGACCAGATATTAAGTAGGGGAAAAAAGCAACCTTTAAAATATCTTCAATGTGTGTTCTTTTAATAATGCAGGTGAAATTCAAAATCATAAGACAAAGAGTTCTCAAATTGTACCCTCTATGCAAGTATCATCTGTAGATTCTTTTTTTTTTAAAAAAAGATTTTATTGTTATTGGAAAGCCGGATATACAGAGAGGAGGAGAGAGAGAGAGGAAGATCTTCCATCCGATGTTTCACTCCCCAAGTGAGCCGCAACGGGCCGGTACACGCCAATCCGAAGCCGGGAACCAGGAACCTCTTCTGGGTCTCCCACGCGGGTGCAGGGTCCCAATGCATTGGGCCATCCTCGACTGCTTTCCCAGGCCACAAGCAGGGAGCTGGATGGGAAGTGGAGCTGCCGGGATTAGAACCGGCGCCCATATGGGATCCCGGTGCGTTCAAGGCGAGGACTTTAGCCGCTAGGCCACGCCGCCGGGCCCCATCTGTAAATTCTTTAATGCACCACCTATATGCTGACTCAGAAGCAAGGGTTGTAGTCAAGGGCACTGGAGTTTAGTGATTTCTACAAATGTTTTTGATGTCAATGATCTCCAGATTTCGCTTGTATAGGTCTAGTATCCAGGTATTCTATTTCACTAAAACCTACAAGTCATGTTGTATAAAAGGGGGCATTTGAGTCCTTGAGCAGACAGCCCAGGTTTGACCAGAGATTCAGCTTTTATTAGCAGTAAGTTTTTTTTTTTTTTTTAACATCACTTCATCTCTGACATTTCATTCTGTCGTGTATAAACAGAATATTAGTCTTTACTGTCTGTTTCCCAGAATCTTGTAGTTGAATACATAACAAACATGTGTGCTAGGGATGATTTTAGGTGGTCACTAACCTCTTCGCACTTTTCTCCCCAGTGAGAACAAGTGAGGCTGTTTCCTCCCATCAGCCCTCCTGTTAGTGAAGCTGTGTAGTTGTTTTCTAGCCAATAGAACACTATGTGAATTATGTCCCTCCAGACCCCCCAAATAGACTCTGTTCCATGTTTACATGCTAGACGTCAACTCCCAGAGCAAACTTGGGAAAGGGATCTGATCAGCTTTGGAACCCAATCACTGAGCAGTGCTGAGACTCCTTTTGACTTACTTGACTGGAACAGGAACAGAAACAAATGTTCATTGAGCTAACACACTGTCACCTGAGAGTCATTTATCATGACAGTCTGCTCCATGAACTATAAAGACATATATAATTTGGAAGGTATTACAGGAAAGGACAATACCTGGGACATTGTAAAAGCATGTCTGATAGACTAGGCCGGCTATTGTACTAAGGGTTTGGATCCAAGAGAAGCCTTCTGCTCACAAATATTTCAATATCATATGCTTACCTGTATCCTTAGGCCTTTTGCTGGGAGTAAATCTCAGAGACAACAAAGGCATTAGGAGGGAAGTGAAAAAGACACTGTTAAAAAGACCAGAAATGAGAATATGAATACCCAAATAAAGAATGGAAACTCAGATAGCACTTAAGCTTGGTCACTGAAGAGTTGTCCAGAAGCCAGACTAGCTGCTAGGAGTCAAGGCTTGCAGGTAATGAGTGTCTCCCCTCCCCCCCAAAAAAATAAATTAATAAAAAGAAGCTAGACACTTTGTCCTAACTGGGCAAAAGTGTAGAAGCAGGTGGTCACTTTAACTCAGGGGAGTGGAGAAGATGGGTTAAAAGTCCAAGAAGACTATTCTTTGGTACCATTTGAAATTCTAATTCTCATTAAATAGCATCTCTTTTATAAAGCTTACAACTAAACTGTAAGTTATGAATCTGCAATTCAGAATTCATGGATGCAAGAATTTCAAGCATGAACTTCCAAGGTTACCTGTTTGGTGTGGTGGGTTAAACCACTGTTTAGGGTGTGCATGTGTCATTATGAAAGTGCCAGCTTGAAGACAGATTATTCTGCTTCTCAACCAATTTCCTTCTCTTATATTCTGAGAGACAATGGATGATTGTCCCAGTGTTTAGGCCACTATTGTTCACACAGGGACTCAGACAGGGTTCCAGGCTGCAGGCTGCTGCCTGTACCAGTCCTGACTGTGGCCCACAGTCAGTTGACTCAATAGGCGAAAGATTCTCTCTCTCTCTCTCTCCCTCTTAAATTTATAATAAACAAATATATAAAATTAAGAATGAACTTGGTGAGGTTCTGGAAATCTCTGAACTTGAATGCAAATTAAGTTCTTTGTTAGTGGAACATTAAGTCTGTAATTATAATGTAGGCTGAAATTACACTTTTGCAAAAAATAAAGAAAAAAAAAGAAAAGAAGGAAGGATGAAGATTGAGGGCAAGAGAGAGAGGTAAGTATGTTTATCTTCTTAGAAGTGTACCCATGAAGTGCATTCAATCTGTTCTGTTTATATGAATACATTTTTAAAAAGTTGTTGCTTCATATTTTTCAGAGTTTCTCAGTTTTTCAGCAGGTTCTTAAGGGAAATCTATGAAGGTTTTTAAGAGAAATCTATGAACAAATAGAAATAAAGAATGATTTTACTTTCTTTCTGTGAATACCTTTGGCTTCTTCTCATTCATCTCTTTACTCCCTACCTCACTTAGCATCAAGTAGATGCTCAACAAATGGTTGATGAAGAAATACATATGACTTCCTTTGATTCTCCAAGCAAAAACGGCTCTCCTGGTCTTTGTAACTCCAGATCACTTGGTTTGTAATTCTCTTGTGGCATTCTTTATAGAATTCACAATATCTAAATTAATTGTAGTATGGGCATTTTGACACACGAAATTAAGCTAGAAGTCTCAGTCTCTCTCTCCCTCCCTCTCTCTCTCTCCTGTACCTTGCAAATAGATGAAATTAAACAAATATTTAAAAACAATTTTTGCTGTTTCCAACATAGCAAATCATCACTTTAGGAGTAAACAGGGACTATGTTAGCTTCATCTTTGTGTTCTCGACATCACATAAGAGACAATGATGCTTTTCAGGAGAATTAGTATCTTATTCTGAAAATGATCAGGAAAACTATATCATTATCTCCATGTGACATACAGAATGGAAAAAATCAAAAAGGTAGATTGGCTGCTTTGGACTACATAAATTGTAAGTTCAGATTCTAGAGTTAATTTCTAATTTATCTGAATCCAAATCCTTTGGCTGTGTTTATATTATGTGGTATTTTATAATATTTTGTTATGATTTGCCACTGAATCTATCCGTCAACATTGTTAGAGCGACCACGAATCATTCTCTACATAGATGAGTGAGCCCACTAAAGTGCAAGTCAGACTATGCCATTTATGTGCTTTAAACCATTTGATGGAGCCTATTTCATTCAGAAAAATACCCCCAAGTGTTTAAATTCGCCTTTAAGATCTATATAACCTCTGACTTCTTTTTTTTTTTGCTCACTCTCTTCCTCATACTGTTTGAACAGTCAGCAATGGTGGAAGCCACTGCACTAGTTATGAATGTATTAAAGTCATCCAAGCAAAAGATTGTGATAGTTTGCACCAAGATGCAAGCAATGAAGTGTGAATAGTGAGAAGCAAGCAGATTGTTTATTTATTTTGCTTTCATTTCATTTTGTTTCACATATTTTTGAAGGTAGAATTTTCAGAAGTATTTTTTTAAAATTTATTTTATTTTTATTGGAAAGGCAGATGTACAGAGAGGAGGAGAGACAGAGAGGAAGATCTTCCATGCGATGATTCATTCCCCAAGCGGCTACAACAGCCGGTGTGCTGTGTGGATCCGAAGCCAGGAGCCAGTAGCTTCTTCAGGGTCTCCCACGCAGGGTCAGGGTCCCAAGGTTTTGGGTCATCCTCGACTGCTTTCTCAGGCCACAAGCAGGGAGCTGGGTGGGAAGCAGGGCTGCCGGGATTAGAACTGGTGCTCATATGGGATCCTGGCGCATGCAAGGAGAGGACTTTAACCATTACGCTATCGCGTCGGGCCCAAGAATTTGCAGAAGTATTGACACAGGATTTTAAAATGAGCTGGAGCTTACTCAAAACATTTGGTCTGAACAACTGAAAAACACACAGTTATCCTTTACAGACATGGAGTAGACTATAGGAGGAGGAGCAAGTTCTGAGGTAGAGTATCACACAACCTAAATTTGAAATGTCTGTTACAGTGCAATTGCAAGTAGCAGTTGGATATATGAATCTGTAGTTGACCTAGAGGCTAAGCAGGAGTTTAAAATCTGTAACTCATCAGTATGTAGATTGTGTTATAATGATGAGATTGGATAAGATCATCCCAAAGATGAATGTAAATGAAAAAGAGCATAAATTCAAATTTAATGCTTGAGATACTTGAATGGCTAATGCTTATAACTATGAGAATAAATAAGGGAAACAAACAAACAAGCCAGTTTGATAGGAACTGAAAAAATAAACAGTAGTCCCAGAAACAAATGAATCAGTGTTTACAAGTAAAACAGTAATCTGTTTTTCAGATGTTGTGGAAAGGTAAGCAAGGGGATGATTGAGCATGGATCTTCATATTTGGTGCCTAGGAATTTTTCACCATAACAGCAACTGCTTCTTGAAGCACTATGGTGATTGTGCACTCAATACAGGAGGAGCACAGAATTCTCAAAAGGGTTGACCAAAAGCTATCTTCACTATGACACATGATAATCAAGCTCTCTTCAGTTGACCATAAGGAAAAGATTGTTAAGTGTGCATGTGAAAAAAAATCAATTAATGCATAGAGGCATGCCAACCAGACTCATAGCTGACCTCTCAGAGGAAGCTCAACAGGCCAGAAGAGAATGGAGCGGCATATTCTAGATCCTAACAGGAAAAAATCGTCAGCCCAGAATAACTTAGCCAGCAAAGCATCCCTTTGTCTTTGAAAACGAAATAGAATTCTTCCACAGTAAAGAAAAGCTCAAAGAACAAGCCTGTTCCAGACCTGCTCTAAAAATGATACTTACAGATGTTCTCATGACAGAGAAAAGGAATAGCACCCACCAAAACAAAAGCCAAATGTGAAGAACATCCCAGTAAAAATAGCAGCAGAAGACGAAATATAGCAAGGAATAACCCACTGCTAAAATGACAGGACCAAATTACCATTTATTCATATTAACCTTGAAATTAAATGGCTTAAACTCATCAATCAAGTGTCAGATTATTAAACTGGATCAAGACTTGTCTCTCATTGAGGCTTAAGTACCGTTTTGACTGGTCAACTTTACCAATCTAGGTAGCTGGACAAGTTAAAAGCAATAGCTTAAATTTAGTACAATGGTCACTCAAAGTACTTTAATGCGATTTAATGTTCAGACAAACCCTTTGATAGGTACAATTATCATGTTTTACAAATTAAAAAGAAAAAACAAAAACAAAAACAAAGAAAAAAAACAAGAAAGAGGAAACATAAGCTGAAGAGAATGTCTGAAATCACATAGTTAAGTTGTAGTGATGTTAAAATTACAATTCAGAGCTGTGACTCCAGAAACTATATACTTAACTGCTATATTCAGCTGCCTTTCTAGAGCTTAAATGCCTTATTGCACAAAATATTTTCATTTGCATTGCATAAAAGAGAAATTTGAGACTTGGAGAAAATGCTCAGTGCACTGTGTAAGATAAAACAAATGGAAAACAGAAAACAATTTTTGTGTCTATTACTCTTCACATTTTAAAAACTGATTTATTTTCAACATCTTATTTATTTCTTTTTGTTTTGGAATAGTTCAAAATTTAAAAACAAAAATTGTGATGCTATATCAATAGTTTTTATGTTCCCCAGAGCAAGCTTCCCCTAGTACTAACACCAGAGTAAGATATATATTTCAGAATCTGGAAAACACACCTATTTTCTTATAATTAACATCTAATTATAGTGTGACATGATTTTGCAATTAATCAAACACACATAGCTTCCCCTATTGTATTTTTACCCGACCCCCTTCTATCCTTTCAATGAGATTTTTTTTCTTTAGCTTAGTATTTACCAAAACGTGTTTTTAAAGTGAAGATACATTGCATTATGCATCTCTACTTCTAAATAAAATTTGGACTCAAAATGAAACTCCTAAATATGTCTTGACAGTAGAATGCTGGAGCTTCTACCATTCTCTATACCTACAATACCATGATACACTTAAAAAGCAGAATAATGAAATTGTGACAGCTGCAGAAGGACAATCGTATTGTTAGAATAAAGGGGGAATCAGTGGGGAGAGGAGGAGAGTTGGAGAGGGTGGAAAGGGAAATTCCTGAGCATAAGGAACTATATCAAGACAATTTAAAAAAATAAAAATAGATTATATTCTGAGGAAAAGATGGATTGAAATGGATTATACTAGGAAAGTGAACTTATATTTTTCACCTATACTTTAAGATTCAGAATGAAGAATTTCTGTTTCAGTGGATAATAATGTATCCTCTCTAGCATACTCCTCCAGGTTGCCATTAGCTGAACTGTTTTTCAACTATGTTACCTTTTTAAATAAATTGTAGGTTACTGATGGAGATGCAAAAAGCATCAAATTCAATGAGAGTGATTTAAAGTTCCAATAATGAACATATTTGGGGAATATTAGATTTCACAAAGCTAGAAAAAGCAGCATTTTTTCTACATTTCCTTATGATACCTTTGATATGCTAATGTATCTTTTGAAACTCTGAAGGACATACATGTTTTAACAACTTAACCAAGGAGCGTGTTTTTAACGGGGCCTTACCAGCCAGTATAGTCAGCTACTTTGGATAATTATATATCTACATTTCCGACCACAAACATACTTGGATGATCTTGCTTTGACTGAAAGGTACCCTAGTTTCTGTATTTGATTAAAAGATACAGTAGAGACTCACAGTACAAATGGAGACTTCACTCAATATCACAAGAGTTTATGGGTCATTTTCGATGCTATGTAATTTTGAAGTTATTTTGTCCAGTGGATATTTGCTTGGTTTTAAAGTGGTATTGCTAGATTTACTTCCAAAGTTCCAGGGAGACAACTTTGTTAACAGATATGCTATGTCTTAGGCACTGACAACCATTGTCCAATGTACTAAAAGAATCTGTGGTGTAAGTTTGTTGGCTTCTGTTCTTTCAAAGATTAGTTGGATATGGTCTTTATTTCATTCAGAAGTGTCTCTGTAGTTGAATAAGTTATATTGTATCTAATGGCCTGTGTATGAATACAAGTGAATTTTTGGTTGTCATCATACACTGACTCTAACAAAATCAGTCCTTAGATCATATCTGTTCAATGATGACATAGATGTGAGAATTGTGGTGGCAAGTTCTCTGCCAGAAATTATTTCCTATCCCTACTACAACACAAAATGGAGAATTGATGTTTTGAGATAGTATATTTTGAGAACCTGTAGAAAGATGTAACCTCTCAAAATTATAAATAAACGTAAGAATCAATTATATGGCAGGAAATTTTAGCTGCAATGAAAATACTATCATTATGGAAGTTATTAGAAATAGATCAATGCAATTGGATGCCAAATTTCATGACTATTAGGGGAAAAATAATCTCCATTTTCTTAAAAAATGAGGATGTTTGGAAAGGCTCAGATAAAGTAGATATTCCTTAGGTCTAGAAAAGATAAATATGAAGAACATGCCCGTGCACACACACACACACACACACACACACAATTTTGCACTGGGATTCTGCAGTTTGTCTCACAGTCTGAGCATTAGCTTTTTATAGAAGTAAAATACTTACATAGTTCACAGTTTATGGAGTTTGAAGTCCAAATGGCATATAGTAATCTATAGTGAAACTGTTACCTTGGCTCCAGCACTTCATGGTTTGGATAGCAATGGTATATAGGAGGAAACAAGTGATTATGTCCTGCCGGGAACAGAAATAGTGACTGGCATCTGACGATTGTGTTCCAAGGCTCAGCCCCAATGACTCAAACACTACAAATGAGCCCCACCCTTCAGACATCCACAGCACTTCCACATGGCACCACACTAGATTTTAATCCTTCGAGTGGAACTTTGGGAGACACAAGCATTACATCTAAGCCATAGCTATCAGGAAACCAGAACACCATAGCTGGAAGAGACCTTTCAAATCTTATTCATTGATTTGATATATATCTATATCTATATAGACAGATATAGATATATAGATATAGATATATTAATAGTTATTGTAAATACTCTCATGAATAAGTAAATGAAATAGTCATATTCAATACTCATATTCATTGTTACAGAATTTACATTTGTTATTTGGGAAGTTATGCAGTACAACAGAAAAGCACAGATTTGGGAAGCGGCATAAGCTAAGTTTGATCTTGACTCTTCCGCTTACAATTTTATGAGCAAGGATGGGCTGAGTTATTCTATGGTAATACAAAACTGTAGAATCCCAATAACAAAAATTTATGCAATACCCACAACATAGATCAGTTATCTCTCTGATAGTCATCAAATAGTTCTTTTCATGAATCATTTTGGTCAGAAAAAAAGCTAATTTCTCACTTTGCATGGCTTGTCCAATCCATATTTTCAGGAGAAACTCTGCTTCATCTTGTCTTGTTTACATTATGACCAATGCAGTGTAATGGAAATATGATGACTCACTTTATAGTTTTTAACTGTTGCAACCTGAAGTCACATTCTCTTTTCAAACTTTAAACAAGAGTAGGAAGTATAATTTCACTGTGTTTACACAAGATGAAGAAATCCAATATTTGCAAACAGTCTCTATTTCTACAGTATTGTACATAGATAGCATATTTACATTCTAGACATAATTGTTTATTTTTAAAATGGGTCAGCTATGCCCATTTTGTAGATTTAGTTGAAATATTTAAATTAAATAACAAGCATAAATCTGTAATTGCTCTAATTGTAGCACTTGGTTTATTTATATCTTCTATTATCTTGAATACCAAGTATTTTATGTCCTTCCACAGTGCAGCCTTCTTAATATTTAATGATAGTACTCTCGTATGTACAGAAGTAGTCTCTGCTACTCCCTACAACCATGCCTCATATGCCATGAATTTGAATACTCTCATCATCTTGATCTTTCACCTATGGTCTTGTTGCTATTTGTTTCTGCTTCCTTTTACAGCAATGACCATATCTGAACATTAGGTTCCAGTTCTGTTCTCATCAGCACAGGCTTTCACTGGGACTTTAACCAACCTTAGCCATTATGCTTCTTTTTGTATAGTGAGTGGTAGTCATACCAGAGGAAAAGCATGACTGGGAAGAAAAGCATTACTTAAAAAAAGCATTACTTAAGAAGACAGAAATTTATATGTATAGATCCACAACCAAACAATATAAGACTCCATTTGAGAGGTTTCCATACAGTGATAGATGACTGCGTTCTCAGGTAGTGACACAGGAAATCTGTGCACCGACAAATCTCAGAAAAATTTTGTCACAGGTTTTATATATATATTATATATTATTATATTATTATAATACTATTATAATAATTCTACAATTATACTATTATATTACTATTATATAATTATATAACACTCTTATATAACATTATATAATTATATAAAATATAATAAATGTTATATATTATATTATTATAATAGATATTATATTATTATATATTTTGCTTTAGGCTGTTCTGAAATACAGCTGAACAGATTCAGAACACCTGGAGTGCTCATTAAAAATACTTTTTGAGCCTTCCCCAAAAATATTGAGACAGAATTCTTGGGAAATTTTCCAAGAAATCTTCACTTAAAGCCTTCTTTGGTCTGAAGTGCAGTTAGAGTTGGGTTATCTCTGAGCCTGCTCAGCCTTCCACCTAATGATTGGGAAATCAAGAATCCTGTTAAAAGTTTAATAGATAATATCAACTTGAATTCTATCAGTAATACATATAGTACAACACCTCAATTTAATTCAAAAACAGGATAATGATATCCTTATATCTTCATAACTTCTTATGTCATAAGTTTTATATATTATGGCATCTATAAATTCTCAGAATTGGAAGAATCCAGACCTCGACTAAGTATTTCTCAAATACTTTCTTTGATACACTGGACCCTGGAAAAGGCTTTAAAGAGCTAAATTAAAATCAGAAACATGGAATACGTATATTCCATTTTACCATAGTGTTCCTATAGGTATCAGCTGACTGTGTTGTCTTACTTTATAACTAAGGTCAGACCATACACTTCTTTGAAAGGTTTATTGTTACTTATTTGGAATTAAAGGTTGAGAGAGAGAGAGAGACTGAGATTTTTCTGTCCATGATTGGACAAGGCTGAAGACAAAAGACAGCAACTTCATCTGGGTCTTCAACATGGGTTCAAGGGCTCGAGCAACTGTACCATCTTCTATTGTTTCCCTAGGCCATTAACAGGGAATTGGGCTTGATGTGAAGTTGCTGGCACCTGAGCTGGTGACCACATAGCATGTTGGATTCATAGGCAGTGGCTTTACTTGCTACACCAGAACTAATCCAAGATCCATTCTCATTCTCTCTCTCTCTCTCTCTCTCTCTATCTCTCTCTCTCTCTCTCTCTCTCTCCCCCATACACACACACACACAAACACACACACAGACACACATATGTATCTAGTGATAACACAACACGCTGAGATGTATGCGAACTTTACTGTCACAAACACTGGGTTTGAATCTTGGCTCTAAGAACCTATGTCTTGGGGTACTATTTAAGCTTCTTGGACATTGTTTCACAAATAAAAAAATAGAATGATACCATTCATTTCACAAAGCGTTGTGCGAATTAAATAAGATAATGCATATAAAAAGTGAGTGGCAGACAGTGAGCACTAAAATAATAGCAGTATTCTTTTAATTCACATAGATGAGGCAAAATATTCAGTTAAATGCAGAATGAAAGAAATCCTGAGTTGTTCCCAACCCTTTGAAAACCACTCCTCATATTTAAATTTTTATTTCCTGGTATTATTTCTCCATATTTATATATGGGTTTGCAGATCCATACCAGTTCGAAATGAATACCTCTATAAATATTATTTTGATAAAAAATTCTATTGATTCTATTATTTCCTAACATGCCATTTTTGGAACATTAATAGAATACAATATGAGAATGTTAATCTCTGAAGAAGATATGATACATGAAGAAATACTGAAATAAAAATAAACTTTATGGGACTAGTAGTGAAATATTAAAGATGATAATTTGAGAATCAGACTAGCAATATTAGGAAATAGTAAATATTTTCCCAAATGAAATACTTAATGTTGACTCTAGTGAGTGGATATTGCTGGTAAAATTACTTTACCCTTTAGCACTATACACAATTGTAGGAAAGTTAGGGTAATAGCGCTATACACAATTGTAGGAAAGTTAGGGTAATAAGACATTTTGAAAACCTTTTAATTTGATTAATGTTTACAGCCTTTGCCCTGCTGGACTGTTGTCAATTGAATATTATTTGTTCTACTCTTTATTTCATAGAGCCATGAACTCTTTGACTATAAAATATGTTAAAATATATTATCTCAACTTTTTTTCAACATAAAAAAAACATTCCAAATGTTAAGCCCTATGGATACTATGCTGTAAAGCCAAGGCTGCAGTAGGGAAACTCTTATGGCTATACCAATATACTAACCAAGAAGAGGGTAATAAGTGGCACTGCTTAGAAGTGTACAGCTTTTTCTATAAAAAAAAAACTGATAAAATTGGTAGGAGTCTCAGCTTTGTTATAACTGAGGTCTAATATCCAAAGTGATTTAAATTGTTTGAGATAAGTTTCCTTTTCTGTATAATTACTAATGCAGAAACTTCACGGTGCTTTTCTTTTAGAGTATAAATTTTGGTGGCTTGCAAACAAAGAGTTTAAGAGAGTTTCTTTAATGATCAACAATTTTAAAATTACATAATTGTCAAAGAACATGAAAGACATTATAAGAAGTATAATAGCATATACAATTAGGAAAAAATGCTTATCTCCCATTATAACTGAAGATATGCAAATTGAAACAACAATGACATACTGTTTTCTGCAAAGTTGAGTGATAAATGTATAAAAGAGGGCCCTGCGCAATAGCGTAGCAGTTATTCTTGTCTTGAACACGCCGGGATCCCATATGGGCACTGGTTCTAATCCTGACAGCTCCACTTCCCATCCAGCTCCCTGCTTGTGGCCTGGGAAAGCAATGGAGGACGGCCCAAGACTTTAGGACCCTGTACCCACGTGGGAGACCAGGAGGAGGTTCCTGGCTTCGAATTGGCTCAGCTCCAGCCATTGTGGGCTCTTGGGGAGTGAACCATCAGAAGGAAGATCCTCCTCTCTGTTTCTCTTCTTCTCTGTATATCCGCCTTTCCAATAAAAATAAATAAATCTTTAAAAAATGTATAAAAGAAAAATAATTAATTAATTAATACATTTGTGGGGACAATGATGCTCCCAAGTAATTCTTGTAAAGGAATTTCATGTTAGAATTCACTGAGTGACAGAAATCTTGGTCATATAGAGTAGCAATTTTAAGTGTACACTTTTATTCACACATGAATTCTGCTTAACATTACCCTATTAATATGTTCACAGCTATGAAAACTGAGCAAGGATTTTCCTTGTAGTTACATATTTAAAAGCAAAACAACAAAAATAAAACAAAACAAACAAACAAAAACCTTTCGTGTGCTTTAAGGGAAACCGGCTATAAAACTATTGTTTTATAGCAATAAGATAAAGTTATTAACAATAACGGATGAAATCTTGGGATTTTCAGTAGCCTGGATGCAGCTCGTGGTCATTATGTGAACGGACATACGCTAAGCAAAAAACAGCTGTGTGATCTCAGTCGTATGGGGAATATAAAATAGTTGAGTTCATAGGAATGAAGAGCATAATGGTAGTTTCCAGAGTCTGGGGAGAGTGTAGGGGAAGCAGGCTTGGGGAAAAATTGAATAATGGGTTGCATATTATAGTTATGCAAAAATGAGAAGGTCTGGTGTTCTTTATTGCACTAAAGAGATTACAGATAATGAATATGTACTGCATGGTTTTTTAAGTAATTCTGAAATGATTTTGAATGCAGCAAGATAAAATACACCTGTTTGAGAAAATAGTTATGTTTACCCTGATTAGACATTGTGCAAGACATAGCTGTATTGAAACTTCACACAGTGCTCCATAAATGTGTACATTTTTGTGTGCCAGTTCAAAAACATTTGAAAGATTGGAGACAGGTGGGACTGGAACAAGGGCTCAATTGCCTAATCCTCTGCTGGAAAGCTCTGACATCACATATAGGCACCGGTTCATGTCCCAACTGTTCTGCTTTCCAAGTAGCTCCCTGGTTGTGGCCTGGGAATGGGAAAGAGAATGGCTCAAAGTCTTGGGGCCTAGTGCCCATGTGGACGACCCAGAAGAGGCACCTGACTTCAGACCAGCTCAGTTCTGGCCATTGTGATCATTTACGGAATGAACCTGCAGATGGAAGATCTTTCTGTATCTCCTTCTCTATATAAATCTGCCTTACCAATAAAAATAAGTAAATTTAAATATGGAGCTAGCTCATGAAAAATATCTTCCAATTCCTTAAATAAAAATAATTAAAACCTATACTAACTTGTATTTAATGATCATCTAATGAATGACTAGCTTATTACTACATATCGTTTATTATATTACTTATTATAGCACATTAATTTTTAAGTTTTTATCTACTTGCAAGGCAGAGTGAAAGAGAAAAGAAAGGAGAAGCACAGAAACACACAGAGAAATCTCTCATTTGTTAGTTTATTTTCCCCCGGTCATTGTAACTGGGCCTGGGCCACGCCATACAAGGAACCAGGAACTCCATGTAGGTCTCTCCCATGGCTGACTGGATCATAACTACTTAATCCATCATCTGTTTCTTCCCAGGCCCGTTATCAGGAGCTAATTTGTAAATGATATAGCTTAGACTTAAGCTGGTCCTTCAATATGGGATGCAGGAACCCCAAGCAGTGACTTAATTCACTC
The DNA here is from genome assembly GCF_030435755.1 of Ochotona princeps. Classification (NCBI taxonomy): domain Eukaryota; kingdom Metazoa; phylum Chordata; class Mammalia; order Lagomorpha; family Ochotonidae; genus Ochotona; species Ochotona princeps. The sequence continues at coordinate 99,571,127 of NC_080865.1, forward strand.
TGTTGCAGTATCTGCTCCTGTATTGTAGTAATTCACTTTTCTTTACATTCAGTTCTACTATTACCCTAATATTGCAGATAAGGATCTAAAGATTAACAGAAGACTAAGTGATATATGGTCAAATTCAGTGACAGAATTGGAATGAAAATTCAGTCTGATTTCCAAGACTATACTACATTAACTACTAGGTTTTGTGGCTTAGGCGCCATCTCCCTGTGTGGAATCTTCTGTACTTTTCCACTTAAATAATATACAGAAAAAATGTACTAAAACTTTTTCAAGTTCCATTTCAAAACTGTACAGAAAAAACTATACAGAAAAAAAGTGTGCGTATGACTACAAAAGTATTGAAAAGACACCAAATCTAGATAGTGGCTGCCAAAAAGAGGGAATTTCAGAGCTATGTATGAGGGACAGACTTGCTGTGAATCATTTATATCTGTGTGTGTGTGCTTTGTTTATCTATGCCTTATTCATGTATTGTTTTGATTACATGGTGATTATAAAAGCGGGGCAGAACATGTGGCTTAGTAGTTTTAAGACACCACTTCGGACACCTACATTGCATTTCAGATGGGCAAAATTTAAGTCATGGTTCCAACTTTCGACTAAATGTGCACCCTGGAGGGTGAGCTACTGGGTGATGACTCAAGTTGCTGGGCTCCTGCCACCCATGTGGGAGACCTGGAATCAACATCTGGATCTTGGCTTCTTCTCCAGCCTAGCCCTGGTTCCTGAGGTCATTTGGGAAGTGGATCAGCAGATAAGAAATCTCTGTGTGTCGTTCTCATTTTCTTTCAAATTAAACAAACAAATAAATGTTTTAAATTAGTTTGAAAGTGGCGTTACGTTTAAGGAAAAAGCAAAACACATTTAGTCCCTTATATCCAGTGGTTCCACATTCTGGGATTCACACAACCATGGACTGGAGACATTATAAATAAATTGCATTGTAATGTACAGTTAGAAGCTTTTTTGTCATTATTCCTTAAACCATACAATGTAACAAGTATTTACACAGAATTTACAGTATACTAGATACGATAAGAAATTACGTTAATTTAAAGGATACAAAAGGGTGTGCATAGGCTGTGTGAAAATACTGTGCCATTTTGTACAAGGGCTTTGAGCTTCTATAGATTTGAATGTATGTGGGTATCATGGAGACTATCCACACTTGACATTGTGGAATGAGTACAAACTAATGCCTACATTCAACAGATTGGATGTTTGAGCTCCAGAATGGAAAAAGCACAAACTGAATTCAAGGAACTAATGAAAATCAATAGGAACCTCAATCTTTGCTTTCTGTTTCTTTTCAACATTCCTCTCTTATCCTTACTCCCTGCATTACATATAAGACAGATAATTTGTTTCATTGACAATATTTTTACTTTAATGCATAGTGTATATATAAAATTAATATCAATAGTTTCTTCTCACCATAATACTAGGAGGTCGATTTCATCAGTACATTACAAAGATCATACAGCATGATCAAATAGATTTTATGACCTGGATGTGAAGATGGTTCAACACATGAAAATCATTGAATGTGATCCACAACAGTAAAGTGAGATGAATTAATATCAAATGATTATCTTAATATTTGTAAGAGTGTGCTTGATCAATTAAACACATCTTCATGATAAAAATCCTAACTAACCAGGAGATGAAGGAAGTCATGCCAATCTAATACAATCCATATAAGGAAATCTCACAGCTAATATTAAATACAGTGATGAAAAGTAAAAATTTTTCCTTTAAAATCAGAAATAAGGCAAGCATGCTCCTGCTCCACCTATATTCAACACAGTACTGCAAGTGCTAGCCAGAGCAATTAGGCAGTGAGACATAAATAAAAGCCATCCAAAATGAAAAAAAAGAACTAAATTTGGGCCTGTTTGCAGGAAACAATAACTTAAAAACCGAAAAATATACCGATTCCAGGAAAATACAGTATAAACTAGGAAAAATAGCAACAAAGTTGCAGGACACAAAAGTAATATACAAAATTAATTGTATTAATGTACACTAACAGCAAATTATCCCATAATGCAACTAGAAAACCAATCTCACTAACCATAGTTTAAAAATTAATAATGCTGGTGCAATGAAATAAAAATAAATGGAAAAAACTTCCATATTCATGAACTTGAAAACTTAACAGTGTTAAAATGTCTAGAATACTTAAAGTGATCCCTGTCAAGTCTCCAAAGGCATGTTTACAGCAACAAAAACAAAAATTTTCCAAAATTAAAATGATACTGTAAAGGACCACAAACAGTGAAAACAATCACAAGAATGAGCAAAACTGGAACCAATAGACATCTGGATCTTAAAACATGTTATAAAACATCAATAATTAATAGAGTATATCACTAATGTGATGGCAGACCATTTTGATCTTTGACAAAGATATAAAGAATTAACCATGGACAAAGTATTTTCAACAAATGGTTGAAAAAACTGGATTTCCAAGTGCGAAAGAATTAAAATGTTCCTGTATCTTGAACTGCATGCCAAAAAATAAAAGAAAATAGAAGAAAAATGTTAGATATGAAATTATCAAACTAAAGGAAGATATAGGAGCAAAGCTTCATGTTGATCACAGCAATAATTTTATAGGCATCACACAAAAATCACAAGCAAAATAAGCAACACTAGATGAATAGAATAACATCAAGGCAAAAAAAATCTGTACAGAGAAGGAAAAAAAGAAAATCAGTAGAAATGAAAAGACGTTCTCTAGAATGTGAAACTATTTGCAAGAATCAATCTATAAATGGGCTAATTTCCATCACATGTAAGGACTATCTATATACTCAATAGGAAATTGTAACCCAATCATAATATAGTGTAAAGAATTGAAAAGATACTCTTTTAAAGAAGACATACAAGAACAATCAATGGGTATATGCAAAGACATTTAATGTCATCAACCAGGAAAATGAAAATCAAAACCACAATGAAATATCACCTGGCATCTGTTAAGATGGCTACTGTGTGTTTAAAAAGACATTTGCTGGTGAGGATAGGGAAAAACTGCAAACTTTATACACTGTTGACGGGAACACAAAATGGTGCAGATCCCATGGAGTTTTTGGTGATTCTTTATAGTCTTAAGACTAGGACTACTGTATGATTCTGAAATTCCATTTCTGGGCGTTTATTCAAAAGAATAGAGACAGTATCTCAAAGAGATATTTGCACATCTATGTTCATCATAGTAGAGAAGAGGTGCCAATAATCTAAATTTTCATTGACAGATTAAATTCTGATACACACACAAGACCATTGTTTATATTTTAGAAAAGAAACATTCCTATTAAATGTGACAACAGTGATGAATCTGAAGAACTTTATGCTACATGCCATAAATTGGTCACAAAAGAGTTAATACTGCATGATTTCATTTATAAGAGGTATCTAAAAATAGTCAAATGATAGAACCAGAGAGTTCAGCACAGGTTTCCAGGGGTTGGAGTGAGGGAAAAATGAAAAATTGCTATTGATGTTCAAATGGTTCCAATTATGCCATTGGATTAAGTCTAGAGATCTGCTGTATAACATTTTGCCTATACTCAACAACACTATATTATATATTTGAAATGACAGTTCGCATGGTAGATCTCATGTGCAGTTATCCAGACCAAAAAACAATGCTCTCCTAAGGATTAAAAAATAATAATTTGTTCTGTGCCCAAGGCAGATGCAATTTTTCAATATTACACCTGATCACAAGTCATCTGTACAACTGGGACATGACAGGAAGTATTATAATAAGGAGTCCCTGTGACAGTTGTCATGGTCGCAATAGTAAGACACAAACTGTAAAAGTGCTTATTTACTTTTCAGTAATATAAATTCTCTGGAATTTTTTAAGTATCACCATATTCATAATTTAAATAATGTGAAATTTAGAACAAATCAGATTATGAAAATCCCAGGTACAATATCTAATGGCAGTACCCACCTTCAAAAAAGTTGCTAAGAATATTAAACAAGATGATACTAAAAAGTTATTTGTGTGGAACTGACCCATACTAGGGACCAGTAAGCACTAACTTCTACATTTCTGTATAACATTTGAATGGCAGATGAGGAAAAGATTAATTAGATCAATTGATTAGTTGTTTTGTTTTTGCACAAAAAGCAAACAACCAGCCAGGCTATGCAATCGAGAGAGTTCTACAGCCTCTGGAAGGCAGCACAGTCAATTAGACTTTTCTAAAGTTGCTTCTTTTCCCAGTTGAACTACAGACTAACTAGATAATTGTTCATGTTTTGGTAGGGTTTAGATATATGCAAGGAGTTTATTGGCATCTTTAATATCCTGAAATGTCTTTGAGTTGGACAGGACAGTGCATTTAATCATATTTATTTTTGTTTTTGTTTTGTTTTGTTTTTCTTCATAGCACTCCTATGGAGAGACAAGGGAGAAAGAAGAAAAAGATTCATCACCAGATGGATAAAGGCATCACCGCACTTGACCTTTCAAGTGTTATATTACTGTTTTCTACACTCACTTAGGTTATTTCTCCCTTGGATAGTTGACAACAGCTCAGGATGTGGCTGGACTGCAATGAAGGTACGCAATAGTGAAAGCTGAAAGGAAACACAAACGAATAAACAACAATGTCTGAACATAGTAGGTCACAAAAGAAATTCTGAAGTGCTTGAACGAATATATATGGAATTTGAGAGCAAAACTGAAGAATAGAGGGGGAAATTCCAGTTGCATTTTTTTTAATTAAAAAAAGAAAAGAGCTTGTGTATTTTTCTTTTTATTACATTTAAATATCCTATGAAGTTAAGTCCCTGGACTAATGTCTATGTCATTTACACTCAGTCACTTTGCAAATAAATTTTGATACTTTTCATTTTTCTTCTGTCAGCAAAATCTAAATTCAGTGCTGCTCAAAATCTCCCAATTTCATTGTATAAAGTATGTGGCGTTTAATGGCGGAAAACGCTGGAAATCATTTCTCCTTCTTGCTGTTTCCCAAATTTTGCAGCCTTTTGCTGGGCTACTACACAGGAGACTATCACTACAAAATGTTTGTTTTCTCAATTCTGCTATTAGTTACAGGCTAATTTTCCTATAAAAGTCATTAAGAGGACAACCACTGCTGAGTATAACATGGTAAATGCCAGAATACTTGTCAAAAATTTCCATATTTTCATTGACAGTATAACAAGTCATTTAACATTCACGTGACAATGGGTATATTTCTTATGCTTGCTCATTCCCAATCTAAAATATAGAAAACAAATAAATAAAAATCTCAGAGGCTTGAAAAAAAAAGAAAAAAAAAGGATGACATGATCTCTATCCACCATTTGCATTCTGATCCCTCTCCTCACTGGTCAATTCAGGCTTAGATGCTAAGCTAGGCTGCCTCCTGATTTTTGTACTGGAGTCTGGGATTTCTGACTTTCTCTGCTGTATCCTCCTGTGGTACAGAATTATGTATCAAGGCTGCTTCTCCTACAAATCCAGTTCTTGTGGAATGTTATTGATCCCACCTCTATCAACAGAACTGTGGAAAGGACAGGTTAGACCTCGAGTCTTCCCTAATGAGGATGACTCTCTTTCTAGCTGTGTTTTGGACACAGTAGAGAAACAAACACATCTTCAATTTAGAAGCAATGGACTTATTCTCTTCACTGTGATAACATTTGGCTCTCCCTCCCTCCCCCCTTCCTTCCTTTCTTTCTTTCTTCTTTGTTTTTTTTTTTTCTTTTTGGAATGTAATTGCAATAGAATACTCCACCCTACCTGCTGCTTCATTTCAAAGTGGAACAAGGAAGCCACACTCCAAATGTGAGCTCCACTCTCAAAAAAACAAAAATCCTAGGCGGCCCTCCTTAAACAGAAGAGTAGGCATACAAATCTGAAAATGCATAGTGGCTTTTGCTTATGAAGAAAAGAGAGAGGTAGAGGAAAATAAAAGGAGATTGAATAATATCATCAATGCCATGTGGCAAGGTAAGAAACTATAAAGATTATATATAGAAACCACTTAAGAAGGTGCAAAGCCTTTGCCTTGAATGAAATTTCTGAGAGCTGTTGAAATAAATCTGCAAATACTCAATTCTTTCAACCACAAGATGCCTGTGAAGAATTAGAACAACACAAATTTTTACTTGAGCTTAGCATAGTACACCTACCAATAGATGTAGGAGTAATGCCCTGCCAACTTAGCTTTCAAGGATTTGAATGCATTCAACCCAAACTCCCTCAAGGACTTTGCCAAACTTGAAAGAAATACAAATTGTAACTCAACTGAGAACACTTAATATTCAGCCCATTATAATTCAGATTAGAGATGAATAACTAGAAACACAGGCCAATGGTATAAGTCTGACTAATTCTGTGTTCTAGGTATAAAGTGAGAGTCTTGCCTAAACAAGGTAAAAGTTCTGTATTGGGATAAATGCCACAGGAACCATCAGAGATGCAGGATCTTTTGTGAAGGAGAAGACTTACAGATCTGCTTTATTATTTTGCAAAACAATTCCTTCAATACCTGCTCTATTGTATTTATTCACTTGTGTGTATTCATTGAGCTAATATATTACAGTGCCTACCCTCACAGACATGATGCTGGGTACAGGATGTGTAGAGCTGAATTATACATGAGCACAATCCATAAGAAAATCAAAAACAAAAGTCAACCCTGTAAAATAAAGAAATCTGGGTTTAGTCAAGGAGACAGTTTATTCAAACCAAGTATTAGGAGAAAGGAGGAAGTGGCTGTTGCAATTCGGAGAGCTGTGTATCAATGTGGATATGCTGCAGTGGTGAAATGTGTCAGTGGTCAGATGGGGAAGGGCTTTCTTTTATAGAAAGGATTTTTAAAAGGATCCTGCACTGTAGCATATTAGGCTCTAAACACCTTGCACTCCACCCCACTACTTATGACACCATCTCACACGGACGCTGATTCAAGTCCCAGCTGACATACTTCCAATTCAGTTTGCTGAAAATGTCTAGGGCAGAAACAGAAGAAGACTCAAGTTCTTGAGCTGCTGCACCCATACTGGAGACCAGGAGGAAACTTTTTGCTTCAGAGCAGCCTAACTAGTATGGAAGATCTACTGCTCTCTCTCTCTCTCTAATCCTGTCTTTAAAATAAAAAAAAAAAAAATTTAAATAAATGTTAAATAAAGAATACTGAAAAAGCTAAAAGGACCTGATTGTGGGTGAGGAAAGGTGGCATGAGTGGAAAGAGCTCAGTGAACCTTTTGATACTGAAGCTAGTTTCTTCCCCCAATAAGATCCCAGCATACCAGGCTCAGGCGAAGTAAGCCTGGCTCAAAAGTCAGGTGCCCGGGGAAAGAAGAGAAACCTTTCAAAATCTGCTTGTATCAACTTATCAGGAGTTTCCTTCTGATCTGTCAGTGGGAACAAACAGCTGATGATTTGTGAAACAAAGGATGCGATTTTGGAGGCTCTACATCTGACCCTGTCACAGATACTCAAGGGCGTATTTCATGAGTCTTATCATATAGGAAACAGTGTTTGTAGTAGACCATTTCAAGGAACAAAAGGGATGATGCAAGTCCATCTTAAACATCACTCTTCCAGGACCATTGGACTCAGGTGAAATTTCACATTATCAAAGCAAAAGACCTGTGCATAACCAATTCATATGCACTAGATCCATCCCAATTCACGCAGCATTCCAAACATCTTTGGGAATAGAGAAGAGAGATACAGCAACTATAGTTCAGGGAAGTTTCACTGGAAATTCACATTGTAGCTGAGCCTTGTTGACTTACTGCCTTGTCTGTGGAATCATCCTCATTTTTTGCAGCTCTGTTTTTCCTTCAATTAAAAGCCTTCACTCACACACCTTCTAAATATGATATTCAAATGAAAACTGCCACCTTACAGTATCATTAACACCTTTTGATAAAATTATTAAACCTTTACTTCTTGCAAGGCAGTGACCTAAGTACCACAGAAGTTGAGTGAGGCACCTACACGAACAACTGGGCTCTTTGGGTCTTTGTGCCTTCAAAAGGGTCGATGAACAATAATAAACATACAGCATGCAGAAGAAGGACATGTGGAGCAGTGCAAGGAGGATTTGGAGTACATCAGTCAGTTGCAGCTTCAAATTGAGCAATCATGATAGACTTAATTGAGAAGATAATTCTTAGTTAAGACCTGAAGAAATGAAGGATTGAATTATGAGATTTTCTGGGAGATCAAAATATGTCTCAAACATTTGAAGAATAGTCAGGATTCTTGGAATAAACTAAATAAGGGAGAAAGTAATAGGTGATAACATGAAAATGGTAATGGAGGGTAGAGTGTACCCAGCCTTAGAGATCATTTGAAGAATTGCAGGTTTTTTGATCATGAAGGAATTGGAAAACATTGATTGGTTTTAGAAATCAAAATGCTATACAATGTTTGAAGGATCCTTTCACTCCCATGTTAAGAACAGACTAAAGATGTACAACGATAGAAATTTGGAGACCAATTAGAATGTCACTTCAATATCCAGGAAAGACAAAGAAATGCTGAAGATACGATGGTCATAGAGTTTGAGGTGGTGGGAAGATTTCTGGTAATCGTTGAACCCAAATTTATATAACTTCGTAGAAGATTGCATTAAGGACAGAGTGCCAGGAAAGGAAAACAAAGGCATGTGAGTCTTGGAGAGATAGTTGGTGGTACTGCAGTTACAGCTATGTTGTGGACAACTCCATTCTTTCTCTACCCTTGTTTTTCTCAGACATGTTAGAATACATTCTAGAACTTTCCTTTCATGTAAGCTAATTTGGATTGGATTTCTGTCTCTTGCTTTCAAAAGAGATTGGAGAGTACCTATGTTCCCAGCACTATTACTCACTCACCCTTTATATACTGTGACACACATTTCAGACACTCTTAACTCTATCCTTGCTTTCATTGTCTCCTCCATTGTCAATGGTCAAGTCCCACTTTTTTTTCAGGCTTAAATGTATTGACATTTTTGCCAGTATTTATCACTACAGGTAGAATTAAACCCTCACAATTTCTTCTCCTCCATATAACATCTAGTTCTTTGTAGAATATATAATATTTATTCATATATGTCATCTAGGTAATACATGGAGGAAACAACATCTTATTTATGTCTGTGAATAAAGAAAGCTGAAAATAGAACTACCTCATGAATCAGACATTCCACTCCTGTGAATTTACCCAAAGGGAATTAGATCATCATATCAAAGATTTGCTATACTTATATGTTTAGAGCAGGTCAATCTACAATAGCTAAGAAATGGAATCATCTAGATGTTCAGCAACTGGTGATTGGATAAAGACAATGTGGTGCATATAATTGATGGATACTACTAAGTCATAAAACTAGTGAGATGCTCTCTTTGCAATAAAATCAATGAAACTGGAAACCATCATATTTAGTGAAATAAGCTGGTCTTCAAAAGATAAATATATGTTTATCTGATTTGTGGTAACTAGCATGCAGAGTACAGAAAATGTAATGTATAAGAGTAAAATGGATAGTTGCAAAGTTGTTTTTGTTTATATCTCCTGTCTATGCTTCTGAGAAACATTGCTTTTTTTTTTCATTTGCCACTTGTTGAATTATTCATTTACTGAAGGTTAAACTATGGTTATAAAGTAATTTGAAAGTGTGTCATCACAAAAATTAAAAGAAAAATAAGAAAGGAAAGAGGAAGGAAAAGTAAGAATGAGAGAGGGAGTATGAGAAGTACCATTATGTTCTTAAAACTGTGCAAGTAAATCACCTGAAGTCTGTTTCTTTTATAGATTTGAAAGGGGGGAGGTATCCATATATAACAGATGTGTTTTTAGTAGTTGTCCAATTCATGAATTACTTCTTTCCACATTGAATCCAGCTCTCTGTTAGTAATTTATCTCTAACAGTCTGATTGATCACTGAATATTCTTTCTCCCTATATTCTACATTCAATCATTTGCCCTGTTTCTTTCCCCTCTCGTCTTCTGGGACCACATCATCTGCCACATGCAACAGTGTTCCCTAAGTTTCTATTCCACCCTACCAGATCTCAGGGAAACAGTAGTCTTATTAGTAAATTACTCATACAGCTAATGATTATGAAGGGAAGAGGAATGTAGGATTTTAAAATACGTGTAAGAAGGGCCATACATTTGGCATAGTAATGAAGATAGTATTTGGTACACAGTCTTGACCTCTTTTGTGATTCTGGTTTCCTCCTATGGTGCACATTTGGAGGCAGTTGAATTCTTGAATCTTTGCTGTCCGTAGCGAAGACCAGGATTGGGTTTTTAGCACTTGTTGAGCCTCATCCAGCCTTGGCTGTTACAGACATTTATGGAATAAACCAACAGATGGAAGATATTCTATTTCAAATAAATAAATGCATGGATACAAAAATACATACATACATACACAATGGCTTTTCAAAATTATTTTGGAAAAATAGACTTAAAAGATAAATTTATTTAGATACAGAAACTGAAATCTACGTGCAGTGTTTTGGTTACATTTTTAGTAAACTTTTGAACATTCACTGTATACATGGATTTCAAGAAATTTTGTACCAAAATAAAATTTTCCTTCAATTCCATTTCCCATGCACTACGTGAAATCACTCCCCACCATACACACACACACACACACACACACACACACACGTTTAAATTTTGTCCCCCCTTCCAAGGTGGGGCCTACCTACTTACTTCCTAGTTGAAAACTAATGATACAGACAATATCAACAGCATCTGTGGAACTTAGATTATTTTTAACAGTCACTGCCTCGCATTCCTCATGCACAGGAAGAAGAGTTTCCCCTGACCAATTGATGTTGGGCTTGCTTTGATAAACCTGATTTGATCAATGATCTGTTACAAACAGAGCTTGCTACAGAACTGTTTAGTTGAGCTTCTCTTTTTGTGTCTCTGAAAGTGTCAGGAAATGTTCCTATGGGTGGCCAGCTGGTCCAGAAGGATGAGAGACACATGAAGAGAGTGAGCTAAATCCAGAGTTTGGAGACAAGCCAGCTTACGTCAGCTTAGTTCCACCAACCCAACCTTTAGTTTTAGACTGACTCATAGACACATAGCCTGAACCAGCTATTCCATGATGAACATAGTTGTGTTTGCAGGCAGGAGTGCAGTAACAACCAATATCTTAATTAAGTGATTTTCCTAATCCCATCCTAATAATCAATTTTTTTCTATCTCTAATATCCAAAGAGTGTCAGATTCACCTTCTTAAAATAAAAGATGTAGATCTTGTGTTTCTCTTCTCAGAAAATTTCCACTGGTTTTCATTGCCTGCAGAAAAAGAAATGTAAGCATCTCGATATGGCATCCAACATCTTAAAATTGACTCCAAAAATCTCTTTTAGACTTCATGTACTGTCTCATGCATAACTATATTTATTGTTTTAAGAAACATATGTTCACCATATCCTACGTTCCAAGTATTATGGCAGGTACCAGGGATGCAAGGGGAATGGATTATAGATCCTCAACTTCAAGTTTATTTTTCCTGGGGATAAAGATAAGAACACATGAGACTTCGATGCAAAGAGCTGAAATCAGGATGAACACAGAGAGCTATGAGGGTGTAAAAAAGGGGCTTCCTGGGGGAGGTGATGAGTAAGATGAGATCTTTGATAAAAATAGAATTCAACTTGGCACAGAGGAGCAAAGTGTGCTTTAGGCAGAGGGATGCAGCTGCCTTGCCCAAAAGCCTGGGGAGAGGAGCATATTGCATGTTCACATAATTGCAACAATTTAGTTCAGTATGCCACATAGAATATTAAGGGAGAGAAGGAAACAATGGCATGAATTAGGGCTGGCAGGACCTGTGTAGATTCAGCCATCCCAGCTGTGCAGATCATGGCAAACAGTTTAGATTCTGTGGGACTCACATAGCATAGTAAACTCTGGGATCTATAGCCAGAACTCCTAGGTTTATTTTTCTCAGTTCTGTCACTTAGTATCTGATATTTTCCTCAAGTTCTTAATATTTAAATGGTAGTCAATTGCAATGCTTACAACACAGACCATTAGCAGAAAACAGGGGCAAAACTGTTTGATATTGGCCTTGGCAATGATCTTTTGGATATCACTCTAACAACTAAGAAAACAAAAGCAGAAATAAACAAACTGGATTACTTCAGACTAAAACATTCTGGCATATCAAAAGAAAAACAACTATAAAAGACATCCTATACATTGGCGCAACATCTTTTCAAAACATTTGTATTATTAGTATCATATCCAAAATGTTTGCAATTCATTAGACTCAGTCAAAAGAATAATAATAGGCTGATTTAAAAATGGGCAAAGGATGTGAATAGGCTTATTTTCCTAAGGAGACGAAAAGATTGAGCTGCAATATGGAAAGATGCTCCATGGAGCTAATCATCACCAGGGACGCAAATCAAAACCACCATGTTGTATTTCCTCCCACCTTTCAAAATGCCTATTATGAAAGACAGAAGACACAGATGTTGGAAATGGTGTGAAGAAAAGTGAGCCCTTACAAATTGTTTATTTAAATGTAAATTGGTGTGACCATTATGAAAATCAATATTAAAGTTCTTAAAAATATATTGAAAATAAAAATGATACATGGCTCAACTATAACTTGGCTGACTAGATTTCCAAGGGAAATGAAATCAACACCCATGGAGATAGCTAAAATCATTTGTTTGTGTAAGCCTTATTCACAATACCCAACAACATGAACACAGCCAAAGCACTTGTGGATAAAATAGTGGATAAAGACATTATAGTATATACACACAGTATATACATATTACATGACTTACATGTGGAATTTTAAAATAATATGAGATACATACAAACACAAATTTAGTTACCAGGAACAAGGTGTGGAACAAATTAAGTTTTGATGAAAATCTTATAAAATTGCTAGCTACATAGGATGAATAATTCAGCATATCAAATGTACAGAAGGCAGGTCATGGGTAATGGTATTGTAGCATTCATGAGTGGCTTACATAATAGACTTAGGAACTCTTACCACACATGTACATAAATGTAACACTGAAAGGGATGAATAATTAACTTGACCATGATAGCGATTCCACTGCATATATGTACATCAAACATCATGTTGTATATCTTAAATGTACACAATGAAGATGATATGTGGTCCAATAAACAGGTAAAGTTGAAAAGAAAAAAAAATACATGCCATTGACTAAATACTTGGAACAGTGACCTTAGCAATAAATTAAAATAATTTCTAAGTTATTTCGATCTTTTCCTAACCACAATCAAAGCTCTTGGAAGGAACTTGACTGCAGCTTAAAATTTAATCTGACAAACTGATCTTGTGCTGAAAGCACATAAAACAGAGGCTGCAAGATGGGGTAGGTAGCAGGTAGACATCGGCAAAGCTACAAGATAGTCCAAGACAACATGGAAAAGAAAGAACCTAGGGACAGTGCCAAGAGTTTCCTGATGTGGAAGAAAAGATAGGAAGAATCTCTATATGACAGTAAGGAAGATGGGGACTGTCTACTAGATGGCGATGATTAAAAGAACATTGTGTACATAAGTATGATCAGTCTGGCACATGTTGAGACAGATCCCTGAGTCATCTAGGATAACATGGTTGATAAGCAATGGGAGGTATCCCACAGAAGGCACATGAGCCAGCCGTGCTAAACAATTCAATCTGCTGTGAACACCATGTACCCTCACTTCTCTCTGTTACAAACTAGTTATTCACCTGGTACTCTCCTATTTTCTTTTCAACATCGAAGCCATCCTTCAACGATTAGATCACCAAGTCCTTCCAGGATAAAACATACCAAACCAACAGTATGATTCATTGTTCAGTCATATTCATACTTGCCTCTTCTCATAGTTTGTGAGTTTCTAGGGACTAGGGTATGGTCTAACCATCCTCCTCCCTCTTCTACCTCTCATCCCAGGAAAACACAAAGACACACACACACACACACACACACACAGAGAGAGAGAGAGAGAGAGAGAGAGAGAGAGAGAGAGAGAGAGAGAGAGATTCACTAAGTGTGTGCATTAGCAGATTTAAAAAAATACAGCATCATGAGGTAGAAGTGTAGATTTTCAGGCTGGATTTGCTCCAATTAAAAGACTAAAGCAAAGATTATGTTCTAAGATACCTTTGTTTTCTTCCAGGATGGGGCAGAACAACTGGAAACAAAACATCTCAAAATCTACCAGAGTTTGGTGACCATCCAACAAAGCCTAATCCTGCTACCCAGGGCCATTGACTCTGGGTGCTAACTTGTACTTCTTGCTCTGTGTAAAATCCTGCTGTTGGCTTTGTTGAGCCAATTTCTCTGTGTAGGGAACACCTGTGTCCTACTTGCACTGATATTTTACTTCCATTTGGCCCAGTAATTTGACCCTGAATCTTATCCCCCATTTTTCAGACCATCCCTTCTCTGTACAGTTTTTTTTTTTTTTTTTTTTGTCTCAGATCTGTCTCCTATTAGGGCATGGAATCCCCAGCTGTTATGACATCTGCCCTGTATGTGATCCAAGTAGGACCAGCACCAGAAAACACTCTTGAGTCTGTTGTCTCAACAACACTACACATAGCCAAGTACCAAGTCTCTCCTATAAAGTGTTTTTTTCTTTTCTCCCAAGAATCTATAATCTCCTGTTTTTGTTTGTTTGTTCCTTTGTTTTTAGCAGCCTACAGTTTCCATATTATGTAAGAGCTTTATCTTACAAGTTTCCTTGGCCTTAGGAATTCTCACAATCTAATGTAAGTAGCTATTACTTCAGAAGCACCAAAATGCACATTCCTAGGCCTTACCCACATAGATTCTGGGAGGAGTCTGAGAGGTGCACAGCACACATTACACTGAAAACCCAAGTTCTAAGTCACCTACACTTTACCGCTGGGCCTTGTTTTCTCCTACATCAACTTCCTCTTATGAATTCATTTTCCATGATAGTCATTCTCAATCCTGTTTATGGTCTAATTTCTCTTCTGAGCTCCTTTTGGACAACGTCACCTACTCAGCAACTTGAAGACCCTGGGAAATTTGCAACAAGATATGTAGAAAATATTATGTTTTGATACATTCTCTCCACATTAATTTTCTCTCATCATCTTTATCAATCAAATTGTTTATGGTCTAGCACTGAAAGTTCTCCTCGGCTCCACTGTCACTCTTGCTATTCATTAGTTTGTTGGCAAGTTTTGCAGTCTATATTTAAAGAAAAGCTTGTAAGCATATGTTTTCTTCATCAGTTTACTTTGTCTTCTTTTTTCAGTGCTATTGTAAAAGCTTTATTACTTATTTGCCTACTGATACTCTATTGGAATCCCTGCTGTCCATCCTCCACATAACATATGGAAGTCTGTCTGAAACAAACCTTATCACATAACCTAAATCATTTTTGAAACCGTCCACTGATTTTCCAAAGCAGACATAAATGTCATAGCATTGTCTCAACAGGTCAGAGAGTAAAGATCTACAGGTCAATTACATCCTTCAGACAGTTTCTATCAATAAAGTAGTATTGGGACCCAGCCTAATTGATTTACATTAATTTGTTAATTCTCGATGGCTGTATTCTTACCTGACTTGTTGCAACAAAGACCATGTGGCCTGAAAACCCTCAAATACTTGTTCTACTCTTGGCAGAAAAAGTTTTACAACTCCTGATTTTACCCCTGGCTGCCTCAATAGCACCACATAATAACCAAATCCTCATATTAGGTTCTTAGACCAGGTTCTCAGCTTCACATGCTTTCCCTAGGACTGTTCTTCAGCACTTTTAAAAGATTTGTTTATTTTTATTGGAAAGGCAGATACACAGAGTGAAGGAGAGACAGAGAGAACAATGTTCCATTTGCTGGTTCACTCCCCAAGTGTCTACAATGACCTGTGCTGAGCTGACATGAAGCCAGGAGCCAGGAGGTTCTGCCAGGTCTCCCATGCTGGTGCAGGGTCCCAAGGCTTTGGGCCATCCTCGACTGCTTTCCAAGGCCACAGACAGGAGGCTGGATGGGCAGTGGAGAAGGCAGGACATGAACCAGTACTTATATGGAATCCCAGGTGTGCAAAAAGAATACTTCAGCCACTAGGCTCTGGCACCTGGCCCCTGTTCTTCAACAATTAGCTTGAACTCACCATTCATGATTTTAATTTTAAATATCAGTTCCACAGGAGTGCTTTTACATCAGGAATCCTTGTGCCAGTTCAATATGATTAAAACTCAATGAAGAAAAGCCATTATGAGAACCTCAGATGCAACTTCAAAAGAGCAGTTTTGGGGCTGGTGCTATGTTGTAGTATGGTAAACCTTCACCTGAAGTGCCAGCATTCAATTAGGTGCTGATTCGTATACTGGCTGCTTTGTTTTTTGATCCAGCTCCTTCTTACAGATTGGAAGAGCAGTAGAGGATGGCCCAAAGCCTTGTGACCCTGCCCCACATGGACAGTGTGGAAGAAGCTCCTGACTCCTGGCTTCATATTGGCTTAGCTCTGGCTGTTGGAGCTGTTTGGGGAGTGAATAAGAGTAGATAGGAGATCCCTCTGTCTCTGCTCCTCCTTGTAATTGTCTGTCAAATAAAAACAAAATGCATCTTTAAGAACAGTGAGTGGTTACTTACCATTGATTTGAGTTGTATTAGCTTCGTATGTGAGGAGACCGGAGGATAGCAAAGAAAGCTCCTTTGTCCACCCTGCCAGCCTCAAATGTGATTGTTCAGCTAATGCAGTTTTCTCTCCAACTCCTTGGTATCTTCTCTAACAAATTACAAGCCTCTGAGAATTACTGGCACATTTCAAGTGTGTGTAAATGAGGCATATCTAAATCTGAAATCTGAATACGAAGTAAATAGGAAAAATAAAACATTGAACAGAATCAGAGTTTTAATGGTCATTGTCACAAGAAAGGATGTTTGAGTCAGGCGCTATCGGGTTATGTGGGTAGTTGGCAAAATGATGTGAACTGAGGATACAGGGAAGGCCTGAGGGTCAATATACCGTGCTCTAATACGGAACACGTAAGCTGTAAACCAAACTATTTATTAGCTTCCTTTCTTCTCTAACAAAACATAAAAATATTTAAGTTGAAGTTGTTTGTACTTATAACACTGTGACTATTTAGAAGTGAAGTGTTATCCAAAAGTGTGAAACTGGTAAATCTGAATGAGTTACCAGTACCTGAAGGAATGCATTTTGTAATTAAATGGGCCAAGAAAATGCATAGAAGCCACAACTGCTGAAGTTCTAGCTAATGGTACTGAAGGTAAGACAAACTTGGAGCTTCATTTCAAAGTCTTCTTTGATTCATAAACTTTAAAACTAAGGTTATCCAAAGTAAATAAGCACCCTTGAAATTTTATTTATTTTTATAAAGAATTTTTCTCATCTCTGCAATGAAATTCAAATAAGTATTCTTGATAATTCTTTTTTATAGTTCAGCTCATTTTCAGCTGATATTCCTAATGCAGTCTGTAAAACTTCTTATTGAAGTATAATCCTTAGGAATAAATTCCAAATTAGCTAATTGAGGGTAAATAATAAAAGTGAACACAACTCTTAGTAAATATGATATTACAGTAAGCTAACCTTTATTTTGCATATGCTGAACTTAAAAATAACCTCAAAATTGAACTTTAGGAGTAAAATAATGACTACCAGGAGATTGTTCCTAGACTGCCATGTTTACTGCAATGTACAAGCGAAGTTTTTTTTCTTCATAAAATATCAAAATACCTAAAAGAATTTTAGAATTTTAGGTATTTTGACCCTTAAAATGAAAACACTAAAAATGGGAGAATTGTATTTTGTCTTCTAATAGGATATCTGATATCTAATTTATATTTGGGTGCTATTGATTTCTTTTTTTAGAAATTAGTAGATATCATCTATTACTAATTAAGTGTCACAGATAAATACTGCTTGACTAGTACATTATTTTCACATGTATATCAGAGAATCCTGTGGATCTTTGAGTAGAATTTCCAAGATCATCTATCCATGCTAGCACTGAAACAAATTTTCCTGAGCAACATCCATCATCATTGTGAGAACTCGGTGTCACCTGGACACGTCTACGGATAAAGAACTTGCTGCTTAATATTTAGTATATTCCAGTTATAAACTACGCAAAGCTTTGTGGGTAAAGTCTGTAGGTTGGGATGAAATGTCTCCTTGAAGCTTTACACACAGTTCTTACTTCCAAACAGAGCAACACGAGGCAAATAATCAGGTCCTAGATAAGATTGACCATAATGCATTGTGGACCTTGAGTAAGTTAATTCTGCTCTCTGATTTCATGCATTACTTCAAAGGAGAAGATATTGAGGTCAAATTATCTGACTTGCAAATTCACAGAATAAATATTGTCCATCTCCTGTGGATAGTCTTTGAAAATTTAAGGCAACTGTACATCAACAAGATCTAGGTTTACCCTGCTCCAATAATGTTTAAGATTAAATATGAATCATTTAGCGCTGTCTAACCTGATTGCAGAGAATATTATACTGGAAATTAGTGATGTCCCATGTAATTATATATCAATGAGTAACTGAAGTTTTATACTCATCTGAGATTAAACAGCAAAATTAGCACTCACCCTCTCTACACCACAATCCAAAAACTGCACAGACAGGAAACACTGCGTATGAATTGAGTCTTACCTCTGTTGCATCATTCACACTAAGGCCTACAACAATCAGTATGTTCAAAGGGGGGGTGATCAAATTTCTACAAACTGTTTATATCTTGATTCCTTTAAAAAACCTTCATTTCTTAAGGACACACTCATTCTCTTTTTAATCCTGATGATTTTATCCAGCTTCTAATATGCATTTTATGTAACGGCTTAGTTACACACAGAAAAAAAAAATGCTTTGTGATTTTCATGGTGAGACTTGATACAGCAGCATTTCAGCAGCTGTGCCAAATCTGAGCAAATGAGTATTTTCTGAAGTAGACAGTGCAAAGAAAAATATAACAGCCATGTTTATGACAACACATGGCAAATCTGCCCACATGTCAGCAATAATATGCTTTTTAGTTACTGTGAGATCTCCAGTGTGAAAACCTCTTTCATTGACTCACGTTTATGATTTAACACATATGATTCTAAGTATAATACAAAGAGAAATAAAGTAAAAGAAATATCTTTCAAAAGTTGACTCTTTTCCTGACTCTATTTTTCTAATTAGTATTGTGTTAACAGATTTTCCTTTAAAATATTTTACTTACTTTACTACATTTTTTTGTTTTTGATAAGCTAATAAGAAAATAGCAAATATTACTGTGATGCTTGCTTCTATAAATAGCTCTGAGTTTCCAGGATGGAAAAATAGATCTCACATTGAAGGAGAGTTATACACAGAAATAAATAAATAGACTAGTAGCATCTGTGGTTGCAGGATAATTGATTACAAAAACCCAAGAATTAATGTGGAAAATGTATACAACCAAAATACTTTTTAGTGTGATAATATTAAAATGGACAACATATACTTGCATTTTCAATCCTATCCTTAGTGTGTACATGGTAGTAATTAACAGCCAAACAGTGTAAAACCTCTCCCTAACATAGTCCATGTGGTACATGGCATTGGTTATTCCTAACAGCAGAAGAGAAGAGATGTCCAACAGTGAGGACTTGGCAAATGTGACACATCCTGCTATGGAACCAGGGGATACATGGCAGTTACACGATATCCTGGGGGTTCCTACAGGAAATGGCTTCTGAAATAGGCACTTGATAATATTTATCCGAACAGAGTTTTAGAAAACAAACCAGAAAGCCTAGCAGCTTTATACCACCAGGTTTGGAACAAAAATATTTGTACTGATTTGCTTCTCTCCATATCAAAATGCTTTTTGTGAGATGCACATGTCTCACCGACTCTTCCCACTGAACACAAATGCTGCTTCTTATTTTTCTAACAGCTAATATTACGTCTGGAGGCTAACGGCAAGCAGTCAACATGCAATATTAGTCAATCAGGACATTTCCTGGAGATGGAAGATGCTTTGCTTGATCAGTTAGTTTGGTAAACCTATGCATCTCCAGTGTCAAGTTGATGTAGGCTGGATTTCACATCTGTTTGAAAAAATAAAGCAGAGGTAAAGAATGAAGAAAAAGAATTTGAAGATTTGACATCTTTCACCAAGGTTCTTTTTCAATGATTGAGTTGATTCCTCTCTGTAAAGCAGACTTCTTTGATGTTATTCTGTATGCTCTTTTAGATCTATCTCTGAGTCATAACTTTCCAACAATTTGTCTTTTTTCACTTTGAAATCCATGTTCCTACAATTTCTTTTTCCCTGAATTTCTTTATTGTGAAGCTGTGTTCCCCTACATGATTTTCTGAAAATGTTTATGAAAAATAATAACATTGATTTGCATCATGACTAGTTACCTGGGAGTAGCAGAATGTGGCAACATATAATTTAATAAACTTATAGATCAAGAATGAGGATAGCAAGATTAATACATAAAGCAAATTAACATCAAATCTCAGGACAACAGTCATTACGAAATTTAAGGTAGCCTTGTGAAATTAACTGCGCATAATTTCTACTATGTGTGATATATCAGGCAAGTTTCAATGTACAATAAAAGCATAAATTTGATCTGAGGTCATTTAAAGCTCAGAATCTACCTGGATTTGAAAAATTTAGGTAGTCAAAGAATAAACATTGCATTTGTTTAAACCAAGTATATACTTCCAGTGAGGCACAATTCACTACTTGCATATATTGCTCTGTGTGTGTGTGTGTGTGTGTGTGTGTAGGTTGACTGGCAGGTTAACATGTTAGATAGATTTGACCTATCCATTTAAACTAATAGAATTATTGCATCAGTTAAGAATTACATTATTTGGATTCTCTATATTTTTTTTTAATTTGAGCTTAACTTATTCCACACTAATAAACACACTGAATGGCTACAAATATGACCTATAAGAAAAGAATTTTATTCACGAAAACAGCATTTTAAAGTCACTGAATATCAACTCCAGAACTTTACCACAATAGTTCTGTTTACATGAAACAGTGGTGAGGATATACATTGCATTTCTTTTTAGGAAAACTAGAGTTTACAGTGATTTTCAAGTGCTTTCATGTGCAATAATTATGGCACAACACGACTTCTTCAGACTGTTACCAAGCAGCATCTCACATGATCTAGCATTTGTGAGGTACCAACTAAGAGAGGTCTATTGCTCAGGAACTTTAAAAGGTTATTTCATTTCTATAGTTAATTCGAAAGTGATGTTATGTTTATTAATTACAAGTGTACATTCTCTCTCTAAGGTCTCATTTTAAGGGAAGTAAATTAAACAACTTCTCATTTTGATATGTTGCTGGAATCATCAGAATTTGGATTTGGATTTAGGAATTGCCCGTGAAACAAACTAAAGTAGAATTTTCAATAACTAGTTCCTGATTTAATCTCCACACTCAGTGGATTTTGTAGTTTCGAATTAATAGGCAGTTTAAATCATTTTATTCTCAGTAGCAAATTTCTGGCCAAACATCTTTATACATCTCAGGATTCCACTTTATTTTCGTAATGCAGATATGGCAGAAAGTAAGAAAAAGACAATTACTAAAGATAAAAATCACTTTGTTTCAAGTGCAACATACACCAGTGACTCATTTCCTTGAGTTCCCCTTCTAAAATTTAATCCTTTCAATCAGTGAGAACAAAGATGAAATGAAAACAAAATGGAACTCAAAATTACATTAAGGGCAGTTTCCTGCAAAATAAGTTATTAAAATTCATTTGACCTCTCATTTGCTTTTAATTTAGAAAAGGACAGATCCTCAACAAATCTAAAGTTGACAGTTAATAGCTATCAGGTGAACTTGATACATATCAGCAGTCATTCCTGGTAAATGACACCACAAACAGGATATTTTAGTTCAGCCCATTTGACCATAAAACGACTAATTGAATGAGCATTGAAAATCAGGCCAGACCCTGATTTGATGCCATTTGTCTATATAACAAAAATACTTGGAGCCAAAGCCCTGAACTCTGTGCTCACGACGTAAAAGATTACATGTTTGATGCATTCCCTGTGACACAAAAGAAACTTAGTCCAAAAGCGCCTGTATAGACTCTTCACAATATCAGAATGGGTATGTATAAATATAAGGCCACACAATCATATGTTTTGCTTCTAGACTTACTTCCCTTCCCCTAAATAAAAGTATCTTTCGTTCACATTTTTGGGTAGTGCAATCTGTTTATATTCTTCTCTTCCTTCAAATGAATGACAATGCAGTTGACCCATGTTCTTCAATCATGATAACTGTATAAAGTCACGGAGTTATAATTGCAGTTATTTTTAAAGAACAAAAGAAAAACCAAATGTGTCTCACATATGGTTAAATAAGAAGCAAGCAGAGAAGCTGGTAATGAATATGATAGTTGTGAAGGTTTTTAAAAAATAGTTGAGTAAACAATTAAAACTGAATGCTATATTCGCTTATCTGAATTTATAGCACATTGCAGCTGATTAACGAGAATGAGCAAGAATCAAAGCATGGTGACTCGGTGCCATCTGACTCTTCTTCAGACAGGCTGCCAGTGGGAAGCAACAGATTGCAAAGATGTTTTGGAGAGAGAGAGAGATAGGAAAATCTTTTAACCAAGACTGAACAGTTGGTTTGGATTCAAACAATTTTCTAAAGCTATATATGCTACCCTCAAGTTTGCTGAAGTAATCACTTTGGTTACCATTTCTTCTGAAAATAGTGGACAGATATATTTAACAAACTATGGCTTCAGAAATACCATTGTAGCAAACAATTTTATTAGTACTTTCATAAAAAATGGCATTTAATAACTTGTCTCTCATATCTTTAATGTTATTAAAAACAAACAAAATCATTGGAACAGTTTTTCTCTGATTTACAATACTTTAACAGCATTAATTGATTTTGTCTTATAAACTAACCTAAAATACTCATAATCAAATCAGGTTAAAAACAATACAATGTGTTTATTTCAAAATAGTGATTATAAATACATTCTTAATATATTCTCTCTCCATCTTTGGATATGACAGTGATAACAACAACAAAAAATAACTAACTGTGCTCATTTTATACAATGTCAATGTACAAATCATGCAAAAGATATAGATAAATATTATCACCACACATTTCTAGATGTGTTCTGTTATTTTGGAAATATTTGTTGAATAATGTTAGTCATGATGCCATGCCCTGCATAATTTATGCATCCTTATGGCTTAAACACATTGAATGCTTAAAAAAAAGAAAGATGGCCTTAATTTTTTTCTAAATATATTTATTCAGTATATTATTCAGAATGGAAAACTAAATATAGATTATAAATTGCCTTATAGATTCAATCACTGTGTTTTAATAGCTGCTTTCTCATAAAACTGCACAAAGATTTAAAGAATTCAATCATCTTTATTGATTTCATAAAAAAATAATTTAAAAGTTGATTTATAGTACACAGACACAATATATTATCTCAACCCCCTTACTGAT
Source organism: Ochotona princeps (assembly GCF_030435755.1). Lineage (NCBI taxonomy): Eukaryota > Metazoa > Chordata > Mammalia > Lagomorpha > Ochotonidae > Ochotona > Ochotona princeps. Next base: position 99,594,653 of record NC_080865.1, read on the forward strand.
TTCATGAGATATAATTTGTTCTGCAATCATTCTAAAACAGTTCATACACGTGACTCTGATGCCAAGAAGTCTGTGATGTTTCAGACCAAATCCAAAATAAGAACTTCTTGGGTTTTCAAAATTTGAGCTAAGATTCTAAAAATGCAATACCGACCTACTACCGCACCTAAAGGGGTTAAGCTAACATCAAAATTATAGTTGAAGCTAACAAAATGCAGGTACTGTATTTTAACTGCCTAACTACATTGTCAAATGTACAAGTACAGCTAATGAGACAGGTGCAACATAGTGTACAGTGTATAAGGTAGGCACAATGATTTTGAATAAAATATATTCTCCTTAACCAAGGATCTGTTGCTTTCACTTACAATTAGAATCTCCAAATAACCACAGATACTTAAAGTTTTCTTTAAAAAATAAACATGTACACCTTTCAGCAGATGAGTATGAGATAGCCAGTATAATACAGCAACCTTTGAGACAGCGGCAGGTACACTGCCTCCCGTTGACAATTGTATAGAAACTTTGAAACATTTTCAAAGCATCACCACATTGAATGAAAGGCATCATTCCAACGAGCTTTTATCCCTAGATCATGGATGCAGCTTTCTGGTTCCTCCTGTAAGTGTCTACTTAAGATTCCTCAATCCATACTTTATTGACAGGATAAACTAAAGTACTTTCTTTAAGACTTTGCATCTTTATCTTGTCAGTATGCATTAGGAGCCCTTTAATCCATGAATGCATGTGTGCATGATAATGGCATATTAAAAGTCTCCATGAAACTATTGATGAAAACAAGCTGTGGAGCACACATACTTTCTTTCAAGATCAGAAAGCAATGATTTGTTTGGATTTTAATATTTATATAAAGTTTTCACAGATATTGTCATGAAAATTAAAATTATACATTAAGGTTTTAAGAGCACCAGCACATACTTATGGAGACATATTTTACTATTAAAAGATCTCCCAATTACCTATATGTATGAATATATACCCAAACACACACACACACACACACACACACACACACACACACACCCTTCCCAGAAAGCCAAGCTTATTTTTTTAAACTTGGAACCACCACCTAAAGCCCTGAAATTAGTGGTTAATAAGGGGCTATTATAACTTTCACCATTTATAACATTTTATAAACTGCACCAAAATATCTGCCACTTGAAGTTCATGAAGAATGTCTACATTCACCTTCTCGGGTGTCTTACTAATTAGTACAATAAGTTATGATCGAAGGCAATGTGTTTCAGGATTATCATTTTGCTAGTCAAGGTCTCCTAAGTCATTGGATTTCACACATTATCGAACAATTCATTCCTTGGACCACTTTTCACTTGGACTTAACAGCACACACAAACACGGGGGCATATCATTAGTAACTGCAGACTGTGGACTCATTTGAGACCAATGTAAGCATTTTACAGTGTGGCTTTCAGAGCCAAGATCACCATGATGTTTACGGTTCTACTAGATTATCTGATAGTAGTCAGAATAATGAAAGAACAGGATACTGATGCATACAAGATACTGTTAACATTACTCACTATTTTTTTAAATACTTGTAGTGAAAACTATTTGAATTAAGCTCATAGAATCCTGAAAAGCAAGACAACTGATGGTAAGTAACAATTGCCCCAGACACAATACTATAAAACTAAGGAACCTATTTTAGAATGCACAATTGGTAACAAATCTGAAGGTAATATGCTAAATCCACAAGAATAGCACAGAACTAGTTGTTTCTATGTATTTTTATGTTTTTTTCTGTTTTTAAATTACACCTGATCACAAAGACCAGACTATTTCTGTACACACCAGTTTCAGTTTCATTTAGTACTGTTTTCTGTCCAAATTTGTACTTACTGATAAATTCATTGTGATCAGGGAAATAAGTCAGGCATATTAAATACATATTAAGGAGTACATATTTTCCTATTTAGTATACAAAGTACTTCATAAATATGAATTATGTTACAAAAATAGCTTTGGGTGCGCTCACATGGTAAGCACTTCACTAATTTTGGACAACCTTTTAGGATTGTGGGTATTTCACATAACTGAGAACAAACTCTAGTAATAATTTGAGCCATGTTTAATTATGATAAATATCACGTTTTTTTTTATCACCACAAATGCTATGTAACTCACGTTGATTATTTTCTTTTAGGCTTTATGTATAGACAGGTAATGCTTAAAGTGTTCAAATTTATTTTATAGTTATGTAATGCATGGTATATTTTCAACAAGTATTTGCACAATTGAACATTATAAATCCAGCGATTTCAAGATGCAGGTCATAAAGATTACCGATTTATAAATACTATCGAATGTTCTCTCTTTGCATGCTTTTTTTTTTTTTTACTTTTCAGATTATCTTTACACAGAGTTGTTACAATGCCACAAATCAAAAGGATTATTCCAGTTCCACCAACTTAGTCTACGTGCAAGATGAAGAACCCAGTTGAGGTACAAACACTGGTACCAGTTTTCTTGAGTTTGCTTTACAAAGCACGAAGAGACGAAGGTTTTGCTTTGGGATACAAAACAGACTTGCCTCTTGAGGTTAAATTCAGTCTATTATGTGTATAAAGCATCCCTTTGGCAATAGAGTTTGCAGTATCCCCACAGGACTCCACAGTATAGGTTTTATGTAGCAAAATCTATTAAGGAAATTCTCTTCTAGTTGACACATCTTTGTAGCTACAGTTAATGAGACACTCTTGGAAACACTTGCCTCTATGCCTATTGATAATATGATATTTGGAAGTTAGAAGTCAACAAAAGGCACTTTCATCATTAAATAAATGTCCTCTGCACAAAGTAAGATTGCATAACCTATATCTTGTTCAAAGCTGTTTGCTCTTCAAGGACCTGTAGGTAGTCAGGGGAACTCTGAAGTTTTGCCTTCAGTTCAAAATACTCGCTTTTCCTTTGCTCCACAACAATTTTACTGTGGTTGCCACCTATCAGTGACTTTTTGGATTTTTTGTCTTGTTGCTTTTCTGGGTAGCGGATCTCAAAGCCACTGACACCTATGCTATTATACTCCTTTTTGCTTTCAAGAAAATTCTGAATAAACACATTAGAATCTCTACTAGGGAATAATTCATCCAGCTCATCAATTGTGCTCAGTCTCTTCCTGCTATCCATGTGTAATAAATCTTTCTCCTTGTCGGTAGCATTTCTCATAATGACTTTCTGTCCTGGCGGATCTGAAAACATGAAGCCAGTTTCCGACTCCTTCAAGCCACAGGTGTGGCTCTTGCTCATCTGTTCGATGGTTTGGGGAATGAATGCTTCTGTGCTCAGTCCGTCTTTTTTGTTGGCTTTGTGGTCATGCTTCCTTAGCTGCAGCTGCACAGAGCCACACTCGGGATTTCCCAAGCCTTCATGCTTCGCAGCAGGTTTCTTGTTGCGTCGCAGCACAAAGACAAGCAGGCAAAAAGCAACAAACACAGTCAAAATGAGGACTACTAAGATACTTAAGATTAAAATAGACAGAGGCACTGGACCACCAGGGGGACTTCGAAAGGGACCCAATGGTGTGCTGAAGGTAATGGCAGGGGCAGGGCTTGTGAATGGAGCAGATGGCTTGTTTAAAAGTTTGGGACATAAGATTTCATTTTTGAGGGACTTCAGCTCGATGTTGGCAAACTGCACAGGCGTCTCACATTTCAACTCCTTCACAACAATCCCTTCGTTCAACTTCTCCAGCCACAGCTTTAACGCCACTAAGTCACAAGTGCAATCCCATGGGTTGCCCTCCAAGTCAATCTGTGTGAGAGAATGTAGTTGATCAAGCACCCCACTGACAGGTAGGTACATGAATTTGTTGTTCCTCAGATTCAGTCGGGCAAGGGGAGCTCCTGCAAAAATGTAAACAGGTAAGCTTTTTAACAGGTTATTGTTCAAGTATAGTAACTGCAAGTTTGGCATTGAGTCAAAAGTGCCTGCTAAAATTTCCTTGATCAAATTGTATTCCAAATATAGATACTGCAGGTTATGAAGGCCTGAAAATATCTCTGGATAGAGTCTTTCTATCTGATTGCCATTGAGGTACAGCCTGCGCAAATTAGTGAGATTGTGGAATACGTCCCCCTTGATCATTGTAATCTGATTGCTGCCCAGATGGAGCAAATCCAGTCCTTCAAATTCAGTGAAATCTGAAATGTCCACATCTTGAATGCCATTGCCATTGACATGCAACTTCTTGGCATTTAAAGGTTTTGGTATCAGTTCAGACATGGACTGTATATTTTTTTCTTGGCAGTTCACGCTCAGTCCCAAATCTGAAGGATGTGTTTTGCAAGAGCACGGTGCCGGGCAAGGTGTCAGAGGAGGCACCCTTGTTTGATAAGACACAATCTGACTGAGATTGCGGTTAGAGAGCGACTTGCCTGCCACAATTCCAGAGATCTTGGAAGGATTTGTTGTCTTCGGTGGCTTGGTCACTAATCTGTGCAAGGAGGTTTGTGTGGTGTGACCGTTGGGAGTGGTGTAGCCATTTTCCAGTTGAGATGGAGGCAAGATGCGTACATCAAAATCACTGCCTGTACCCATGGGACATAATTCTTGTTTGTTGGTTTCTTTTAAGAGCCTTCCATATAAGTCACTGGGAGTTTCACAGATAGCTTCCCCTATGTAAATGTTATATGGCATATTCTCCAGCCAAGCTTTTAAAGGCAACAAATCACAGCTACAGTTCCAAGGGTTATCTTCCAGTTGCAATTCAACGACACGGCCAATGTGTTCCAGAACTCCGATATAGGGGAGCTTCTGGATTCTGTTCCCTCGTATGTCAAGATGGGTCAAAGAGGCAAATCGGAAAATGTTATCGGGAAGGAACGAAATCAGATTGTCATTAAGAATGAGAACCTTCAGTTTGTGGAGCTTATTGAAGGCTCCCCGTTCAATATACTTGATTAAATTGTAGTCAGCCTGGAGATACTCCAAGTTCTCTATGCCAAGGAAAGTGTCAGCTCGGAGAATCTTTAATTCATTGTTGTTCAAGTGCAACTGCTTTAATGCACTGAGCCCAAGAAAGGCTCCTCCCTCAATGTTCTGCAGTTTATTATTTCCCAGATGCAAGGAGACTGCATGTGAAAAATTCAGAAATGTATTTGGATAGAGGATATTTAAGAAATTATTTTGGAAATTGAGGTGATAAAAATTAGACCAAGGTGGTTTCAGCTGGTTTGGTCTGTAGACTGAAACCTTCTCACAGTTGACATAGAGCACATTTTCAACTGACACGCAGGAGCAAACATTGCAAATTTCCACTGATATGTCAGAATCTGCATTTGTCGAAGAAACCAGGGCTGACAAAATCAGAAAGAGCCAAAGAAACATCTTCTTGCATTCAGCAAACAACTTTATGCTTCTGAATAAAGAGAAATAATCTAAAAAATAAAAAAGAAAACATTTTTTCAATGATCATTATTTGAAAAATTCATTTGAAGTTATTTGTGTCTAAATCATTCCGTAGTGAACACACGAGTGTATTCCTAGTATTGCTTTTTTAGGGCACTCAAAACTCCAAGTGTTCACATTCAGTCATGTGAGAAAACCCACCAAAAAAGACATACATTTTATTTCCAAGCATATAGTTAATACAGAATTTTCATGTGCAGTGCATGAAAAAAAAGCAGAAAAAAAATGGATTGTTAGTAATATTAAACCTTAACTGTTTGACAACATTTTTATATGTATCTATATATGGAGCACCCAACTCTGCTCTGGAACACAAGCCTTAAGTTTTCCTTTTGTTGTCAACTCCAATACCAGAGCCCAGGCCATCAACTGTGTATCACAACAGTGTTTCAACTGAGGACTTTCTATTCTCTAGGTCTCCACTACACAGACAAGCTTAGTAGAGAAGATATTAGAGCTCAGGTTTAACAGAGGATGGCAATGGGTGAACTGAATTCCTATATAGGGTCTGGTTAAAATACGTAGGAGGAAGGCAGCCTTGAAGAGATTTGCCGTAACTCTCATTCACAGGTAAGCACATTTCCATGGATGAGTTCACTCCTGAACATCGCTGCCTTCAGAACAGCAGATAATCCTGCTAGAGTCTAGAAAAACTATGGATTATGGACTGCTCTGGCTTTGTTTTCAGGTAAATACATGCTTCTTAGTTTCCAGTCAGTTCTGTTACAAATGAGAGGGAAAGAAGCCTTTTGTCTTTGGGCTCCTGAAGGCAGGGAAGGAAGCTGCTTGCTTAGCTGATCCCCAAGCAGCCTTTCCACCCCCAGAAGCTGCTCTCCTGGTCCTCGCTCATGTCTGTATTTGCATTTTGAATCTATGTCTGATTGAGGCTTGGCTCAATTGCTTATCTCCTTCACTTTGACCATGGACTGTCACTGCTAAGGAAGAAGAGGCCACACACTGCAATCCTGAAGTAGTTTTATCTGCAGATCCAGATACACTTCAAATAGCATGTTTTTTCTCCTAAAATCATTAGTGCCCTCCCCAAACACACATATTACCACTTCATGTTTCTACTCAAAGCAAAGAATCACTTCTTGGTAGTTTAATCTTTAGCAAACCAATCCATTGCTGTGGCCTACTGCTTAAAAACTGCATACACACTCCTTAAATACTGCACACACACATGCAGATACACAGCTTGTGCTTTATGGAAAAGATGAAAAAGAACATAAAGAATGTGCATCCTAATGATGCAATTTTAGCCACGAGAGTCTTCCATTATGAACGAGAAGCTGGCTGCAATTTCAATATGGTTACCACACAAATTTAATCAAATAAATAAAATAATCAGAAACACACAATGAGGTTAGTCTGCACAGAAAGAAGTGTCACACAGAAACTCCATTGTTTATTTTGCCCATGAGGAGTCAGCTAGTGATAAAAACCACATGTTTCCAGGTAGACAATCCATTAGCCATGACCCAGGAAGATTTGCATCTTAAGAACTATGGTTCATAATACAACCTGCAATACTGAGATGCTATTTGGCTGCCATGTAGACATGCAATCCCCCTATTCAGACTGACACTATGATTGGCAATGCAAAAAAAAAATCATAATTCATGAGTATGACATCACCCAAACCAACTTTAATTGCAAAAGAAAAGATCATTTGATTTTTTACCTTGTTATGGATGTGGATTTGAAGAGCTATTTTGGTTCATTTGAGTCATTTCATTTTACTAACCACCCCCGCCCCTACCCAATAACAAAGAAACCAAAAAACAATTAAGCTAAACCCTAAAACAAAGAAAAAGCAACAAATATATATTCTTAAAAATTTGAAAAAATGTCAATTCAGTACAAAAACAATAACCAGGTGCATCAACAAATCAGAAAATGCATAAGAAGCTGCCCTCTTCCTCATATTTCTGCTTTAAGTAGCAAGAGGGGGAAAAGCGCAAGGACGAGCTAGAAAGTTCCCAAATACAGCTCTGTGAATCAGAGAAAGCTGCAAGCTAAGCGGCTGGAGCAAAAGGTGAGAGAGAGAGAGAAGCAGTGGGTTCAAGAAGGACAGAGGGCATGGGGTCCTGAAAGGGCAGGAGACCACGGAGAAGTGAGGGACGGATCAAAACAGCCCAGAGAAGCGGGTTAGAGAGTGAAACGGACCACCGAATGCAAGCCAAAGAAACCGCACACTCACGTGGTGACACCAACACATGTACATTTAAAACCAGGACAGAAAAACAAAAAAAAAAAAAAAAACGCACGAAAGTACAAGTTGGGTACCCAAAACCACCTTCCCAAGGCTGCTGAGAGTGGCTGGTCTCCCTATAGTCTGTCTCTCCATCTCGCTATGTGTGCCTGGCAGCATGTTTTGTTCCCAGTCGTCTTGGGTTGCACAAACCACCAATCCGGCATCCACCAGAGCGCCGCGGCAAGAGCTCTGCGCCCATGCTGAGGGTGAAGGCCTGCGGGGCAGACCGGTGGCGAGGGTGGGGAGGCCAAGCTGGCTCCTCCGTTCACAAGCTCAGAGCTGCAACAGTGCGTGTGTATGGGGGGGGGGGCGTAGGGAGAGGGGGGATTCCGCGTTGGAATCCTAGCGCCGCTGTCCCCCACTTCCCCGTGCGCTACCTCGAGGCGGTGGCGTCGCGGCCGGAGGGGACGTTGGCGCGGGTGCGTACCGCAATGTTTTGCCGCATCCTGGTGCCCGAAACCACCACACAGCCCCCTCCTGGGTCCCAGATCCGAGCAGCAGCCTCTGGGGCCGGGGAGTGGAGGCGAGCTACCACGCAGAATGTCGCGGGGCCCTTCAGCCCAGCTGCACACAGATTCCTTGGCGAGCTGCTGTCCCACACCGGGTAGCAGCGGTAGTTTCCGTCATCTCTCTAGACCCGGGCGTAAGGAGGGTGACTGGAAGAGATGGCCACCTCAGGCCCCAAGGGAGATGACACTGGGACGTCACGGACCGGTTTACCACATGCAGAATGATCCCGTGGCTGCCTGGCGGCCCAGGCTGTTGTTCCCTTCTTATGGTCGGGGAACACCATCCTCTCAACAAGCCAGAAAACAGCTCAACATTTCGGCACCCGGGAAAGTCCCGCAGGCAGAGCTCTCCTGGCTTTTGCGGGGCTTTTAAGTTACCCACCGGCTCCTCTTTCAGTATTCCCCAGCTTGCCGGATTCCAGCAATCTCTGACCAGCCCGCGGGCCACTGTCTCGAGTGTCAGATCCACGTCCGTGCACAGAGCCTGCGAATAGGGCACAGAAAACAAAGCCCAGCCCGGTGCAGCGGCCCCGACAGCGCCAGCAGCCCGAGCCCACGACACTTACTCCGCCGCCCCACTTCCCGGGGGGATAGAGCGGGGGTGGTGTATGATGCTAACGACACCCGGATCCTCCGAGTCTTTACAGCACGCGATCGCGTCGCGGACCAGCAAGTGGGAGGTGTGCGTGTGCCTTGGTTAGCCACCATGGACACTTCGGCCACTCAACGGACCCCAAAGCAACACAACCCAAACTAAAAATAATAAGCTACCTGCCCCCCGCGGCGCGCGCGCTCGCGCCAACAGACACATCCACGCGCGCACATCATTGCCGAGCCGAGCCGGGAAGAAGCAGAGCTTATGTCGGTGGAGCTAGCGCAGACCACGCTGGAAATTCACCCACCTCTAGAGCCTTGAGTCTGGTGCTGGGACCGGCGTCTGGGGACCCGCGCTGCAGTTTCAGCGCTGGTCTACGTGATCCGAAATCCAGCTCTTCCGCGCCCGCTGCCCGGTCAAACCCACCGAACAGCCCCAGCAGGCGAGCAAGCGGGCAGTGGCGCGCGCGCGTCCCCGGCCAGCCACCGCGCGCGCACCCAGCCCCTAGCACACGGGCTGCACCTTTACATACACGCGCCGAATCCCCGCCCCCGCCCCCGCCCCCCTGCACAAAAGCAGCCCTCCCTCTGACACTCAACCACTTAGACCCCCGCACATTCCGGAGCCCCTGGTCCCTCCATCCTGACACCCCTTCTTGATTGCTCTTCAACCCACACAACCAGGAAGACCGAGTGCTTTCCTGCTGCGTCCGCCCCCTGTTTCGTCTGAAACACTCCCTAGGGAAGAGCGACCCCTTTCCTTGCATACAGAGACCCCAGTTCCCAATCACAAGCGCTAGCCTCCATCCCCCCACAGCACACACTTACACTGGAATCTTTTTTTTCCCCGACATCCCCAAAGAAGAAACACACACACACACACACACACACACACACACATACACACACACTGCGTTCCTTGGAAAGAAACGGAGAACCCAGGAAAAACCGGTGAAACATTTAAGAGCCTGGGGGGGAGGGAGTCTGAGAAAGCTAGTTAGGGTCGTCGAGTCAACAAGGAATTCTATAATTCCAGCACGGAGAGTGGTGAGTCACCAGCAATGACATTCAGATGCAACAATCGCATTCGGGTTTTGTATCCTGGGTATGATACCTTTGGCTAACTCACCCCGGCAGACAGAGGGCTCTGGGGATAGTTCTTGGCAGCGACGATCCCGCATGGAGCCTTCTTGGGACCAATTTCCTGGGATCTAGTAGTATTCGCACTCCCCCTACCTGTCTGTGAGTATGGGTCCAGGGATTTCAAGGCAAAAGTGTGAGGCTTTAGCCATAGTGATACCTGTAGGGAGCTTAGCAAAAGATGCGTTTTTTGTTTTTCTCTGTATCTCGGAACTCTTGGGGCCTTGGGTACAAAAATGGTTAAGAAGTATGGTTTAGAAGCCGGGGTGGGGACAAGCATTGGAGTAGTGGGTAGAGAGCTGTGGGATGGAGAGATGCAGCTCTGGAAACCAAAAGAAACAAAAAAAAAAAAAAAAAAAGGAAAAGAAATGCTTTGGCTACTGAGCATGCCCAGTTCCCACCTTCAAACCCTATAAGGGAGGCACTGTGTGCGTTCCCACTTCTCTGGGCTTTGGTGGTGACCAGGAGGGGACTTTGGTTTGTAGAGGAGTGGTGGAGACTAGATAACTGGGTAGGCATAGGAGAGGAACGGGACTAAAAAGTCACTTCAACAGTCCCTGTCTGTATGAAAAGGCTTTAGTAGCCTGCTCTCAGATCTACAGGGGCTGCACATCCCTTGCCATCGATCATCCGGGCCTGTTCTTTACCCACTTGGTAGTGCTTGCTACTTCGGTGTAGCAGCAATGTCCCAAGAAAGGGCTAATGTTCAAACCGGTTGCCTGCAGAGTGGTAACATAGTCAGCCAGCTTGCTAAGCAAACAAATGGATCTGTGGAGGGGAGCTCAGGAGTTAGGATGTCTTGCCTGCATTTCAAATGCATGACTTTCCTAAACAAAAAGGGGCTTAAAAGGTGGTTTCATTCCCTGCTCCCTAGGCATCCTGGTTTCTCTGGTGCTTGGCTAAGAAAACAACTCCCTTTAGTTCCTGTCTGGGATCATTAACAGGTTTTAATTACACAGGGCCAAGTTATATATGGGAAGTATTTTTTCTGGCATTTCTGGAGTCTGTTCTTTCTCACATTTCAAGTAACAGTGCCTGTACCATTCCTTAAGGACCCAGGTTCTGCCCAGTTTACTTAGCCAAAATCCAGTAGTTGTAGGCACTGTAGGGTAAAGCCACTATCTGTAAATGCTTCCACCTAAAGCCAAACAACTCTTCAAACCAGAATTTGCCTGTATGCCTGAACTCCTGTGGTTAAACATTTACCCTAATTGGTTGATGTTGAAAGGCCCCAATTCCAGGCAACAAGTCCAATGGGCAAAATGTTTATTACATTATTTATGAACAATGCCATATCTTCTATAAAGTCTGTAGTGTTTATTCATGTACATATATACGTAAATTTCTTTTTTTTGTCATTTTGTGAAACTACTTTCAGTTTATACACATGCAAATATTTGTTGGCTACAGCATGTATGCAGAAATACACGTGCAATGTTTAAGTGAATATTTAGACATTCATATTTCTTTATGACCTTGGTAAATGTTGCATCATTCATGAAGATCGCTTCTTTCACCCCCCAACTCCTCATTGCCTTGAAAAACGGCATCTTCTCCTTGAAAAACAACATAGAGGCAGAAACTGAGTGGGTAGCAGTGGTAAAATTGGCTGCATTCAATGTGAAATCCATTATGAAACAGGATTGCTTAAGAAAACACGGAAGGCCCTGTCCCTAACAACATGTGCTCCTGCAGCTTCTCTTAGTAAGGGGAACTGTATTCCCTTCATAGGTAACAGCTGCAGTATGTTGAAGAATTCCTATACTGTTGTACATTGGAACAAAACAGATCCTGCTAATTAAGAACTCACATTTGCATTATATCGCATAATGCAATTTGAAACTGGTAATGGATACCAAAACAAAAGAACACTTAGTCTAAATGCAAAAGACTCAGGAAGCTACACTATATTCTTTCAGGAGAGGTGAATTGTTTGTCCTTCAGTATAAATGTTAACAAGATTCAATAGGGTGAGCAGAAACATTTTACCTGAAAAATAAAACACATTCCAAATGCTGGGATAGCTGCAAAGGCCAGATTTGGACAGTAAATATCAGATGATTTAAACACATATCATTATTCAACTTTAGAGACTGTTCTGAGACTTGGCTATATTTAACTGCAATAACTGTGGAATGTTCTTTTTCATATGGGTATGGAAACAGAAATCTGAAAGCAAATGTAACAAGAACACTGGTGAATTGTAAGTCATACTAATGCCAAGAACTCAGTGATTAGTACTCAGTTCACTAAGATGAATGCTTTAAAATGAAGTATTTTTCTGCTTAAAAACATTAAGCCAACACTCATGAAATAAAACATAAGTAACAGCTCTCATGCTTTATATTGCTTCCGCTTTTGAAGTGACTTAGAGTTCCAGTCCTTGAGGCCTGCAGTCTATTTTCCACTTCATGAAACTACACACGGCATCCATAGAGAGCAGTAGTAAGCTGAACGAAATTGCTAACTTTAAGAGGAGATCAGTAAGTAAATAAATCCTTTGGAAAGTGTTAACATTTTAGCTCTATTTATGAATTAAAAGAAAAACAGAGTTGACATTCTTCCTACAATATATTAATGCAAATCTAGTGAGTTACAACAGTTTTTTCACATGCTCTATGGAAATTATTCTTGCCTTTGCAGAGATTCTCCCGAAACCTTAGAACTACTCTGAGAACCTGTGTTTCCCTCAGTACAAGTAAGCTACTGTACCAGGAATATCAACATCTCCGGTATCCTTTAAGAAGAGGGCAGCCTTAGTCCTTAAGATGCTCTGAACTGCGCTTGCACTGTGGTGTAGTCACGACCAGACATCCCTTATGTGTGCTGTTTCAAGTCCCGGCTGCTCCACTTCTGATGCAGCTCCCTGCTTCTGGCTTGAGTAAAGCAATGGACAAATGACCCAAGTGCTTGGACCCAGGGCCCACTTGGAAGACCAAGATGAGCTCCTGGTTTGCGCATGGCCCCAGCTCTAGACAGTATGGCCCGTTAGCGAATGGAAAACACAGAGAATCTTTCTCCCGTGCTATCCTTACTCTCTTTCTCCCATCCTCCCTCCCTCTCCTTATGTAACTTTCCCAGGATAGATAGATAAGATCTTAAAAATAATAATAGCAAGTGCTACCAGCTAAGCAAATGAGTGTAACGCAAAATAAAGTTTCCACACCAGTCAATCGCCTTTTACTTTCCCTGTATTTTTTCATTTATTTTGACATGTGTTGGTCTTAGTCTTAATTTCAGTATCCAGGAATTATCACAAATAACTCAGTTGTTTTAATACTGAAATTACATTTTTACTCTGGCCTTTTCACAATTACAAACTTATGCTTCTCTAAATTCAATACAAGAATGTTTTTAGGATATTGATATGTCTTCTGGGAAGAAACATCCCTATGACAAAATGAATTTAAAAGACTCTTGACACCACAAACATTTTTTTTTTGTTTGTGTTTTTCAATTTTAGATTTCTCAGTGCCTTTGTGTTAAATTTTTGTTAAGCAAGGGAAATGAGACATGACATAGAATTTCTTAAATTTATTTGACCATGAAATCTTTTTCTAAGATTTATTTTTATTGGAAAAGCAGATATGAAGAGAGGAGGAGAGACAGAGAGGAAGAACTTCTTTCCATTGATTCACTCCCTGAAGTGGCCTTAACAGCCGGAGCTGTACTGATCCAAAGCCAGGAAACAGGAACCTCTTCCAGGTCTCCCACACGGGTGCAGGGTCCCAAGGCCTCGGGCTGTCCTTGACTACTTTCCCAGGCCGCAAACAGGGAGCTGGATGGGTATTAGAGCTGCCGGGATTAGAACCGGCACCCATATGGGATCCTGGTACATGCAAGGCAAGAACTGTAGCTGCTAGGCCACTGCACCAGGCCCAAAATCCTTTGTTTTACTATAATTTGGGAAACCTGTGCTTAGTACACATTTTTCTTCAACTTTTATCAAATGTATAAGTTTGAAGGTAGGTTTCAGATCATAATCAAACAGTATGCTCACCAGGCAAACAGTAGCTAATATATGTGGTCTCTTTTGGGCTATATTGTTTACACATATTTTATTTAGTTCTATCAACAAGATAGGGATCATTACACTTCTTCCAAAAGCGACATTTGTGGAAGGTAAATAATTCGCTCCATTGAGTGAGATCCTGAAGCTCTGACCATAGAGCTTTGAGATGTTTCCACAGCTCAATACCTCTTTTTCTACAGGAGAGTGAAGCAATTAAAAAACAAAACAACAACAACAAAAACCCAAACAAAAAACATTCAAAAGCATAATGGATTTTCCAAAAATAAGTGCATAGGACATAAATGCTTGCAAGTATTAACATGTTCAAAATCAGCAGAGGAATAGATCAGCAAAGAACCTAAGAACCTGCTCACCTATGCCTAACAAGGTATCTTAAATCAGCTAGCTTCACTCTGCCAGTAATAATTTTGTTCCATCTGTCATTCTCTCCTGACTCTTAAACCTGAGCTGACTCTGAATATGTGATGTCTCTTATTAGGGAGAATTGCTTTTGCTAATGTCAAATGGAGCCATGTAAGAGTCCGATAGCTACACTTATTTAAGAATTAGAAGAATCTTTATTGAATAGGATACCAAAAAATTGATATCCGATTAGCTTATCATATCAATTTTCCTTTTCCCACCGACTTCCTCAAAATCTAGTTTGTTTGATGAGTTTTTAAAAAAGAAACTAGGAAGTTACTTGTCAGTGAATTAAAATCTGTGTTCTGTAGGCATTTTCTGATTTTTCATGTATTTTTTCAAGATTGTTATTCATAAGAGTGATCAAAAGCAGTGTGTTGTTTTGAAGGCGCTCTGAAGTTTTTGTCTTCTGAGGAGTGTTTATGTAGATAGCTCATTCGTAGCACCTATATTGTCTAGCAATTCTTTTGCTAGGCCACATATGCCAATATAATAGTAACTGTTTTATTTACTCTTTTTCTTTTTGTAAATTCTTTAATCTGAATAAATATCATCTTTTTCATTCACCATCATAGATTAGGGGGCCAAAAATGAAATCAATTGCCCTCAGACTGCTGAAAGAAAATAAAGATTGTGAAATAAGAAAGAGGAAATGGGTAGTTCAATACTATACTGTGAGAAATGCTCTTATGGGCTGTATAATTTCCAGAACACCAAGCACAGCTTTGTCAGAGAGAGAGACCATTGATGCGAACCCTTTTGTTTTCTCATGCTCTACTGTGTCTGTGGAACCAGGATGCTGGCCTCACCAACAGAATTATCTATCGAGATGTATATTTGCAAAACTATTGAAGTCCTTTCCTTCCAATGCATTTGCAAAACAATTATTTTGCTTAGAAATACAAACTTAAATCTTTCTTTCACAATTGATCTCTTTAGTAGCTCCAGAACTTCAGTTACACAGACTCCTTTTGGACAACACAAAACTTGGGTCAAGATCAAGGGCATGAAGTACCCTAATTATTACATCAAAATATAATTGATCCATTCTCAAGACTCAAAGAGTGAGTTAGGGAAAAGCAGAATACCTATGTAGGCTAGGGTCATGTATCTGTAGTTGGTCACCTATTTTTTTTTTTTAAGTTCAAAACTGGAGATTAAAATCTTCTACTCTGACTTGGATTGAGTAATGCCTGTCCACATGGGGGAAAATCAATTTTATTTCCTGTGCCAAGGGTTGGTGGTATAGCAACAATTGTCATCACAGAGAATGTCAGCTGTATTGCCTATAGCCCAGTATTGTTCTTTATCAGAAATTTAGGGTTTGGAGGAAGCTTAACGTTCTTCTTGCTTAAGTAATCAATTCTCATCAGATGAGCACTCAGTGCTTGAACATATCCAATGACAGGGACATCCCTGAATCTTTAGTCATCCAGACGATGAATTATATTATTTTGAGATCATTGCTGTTTGATAAATGTGAAAGGCACATAAATTACATCTACCAGCATTTCAGGAACATGTAATTTAAAATTAGGTGGATTTAGACTGAAATTTTGTTTCCATATTTAATAGTTACATGATTTAATCAATTAACTTCTCTGCCCTTTGCCTGCCTCATCTGTAAGATACACGTCAGGAGCCCAGCCTCCCATGGTCTGGTGGAGTTAACACATAACACCACGTCCTTCTGCCAGATTATTGTTTCTGCTCATAAACACAACAACGACAACCAAAAAAGCAAAGACTTCAGACTATATTTCTTACCCGAGACTAAGGATTATGAGTAAGGGTATGTTTGGGTTAATTTTTTTCTCTGCTTGTTTTTAATAGTTTCAAAAAAACAGATCCATTTTTTTAAATAAATTCATGAATTCCTCCTGATGTCCTTCACATATTTTCCATTCTCATTTCTTCTATTATGAATTTTAACAATGAACTTCACGAGTAACCTCTGTAGGCGTGAGCATTACAAAATCCATTTCTTCTTCTTTTTAAAATCCTCTTTGCGAGACGGTAGTTTAGAATCTCATCCTCTGTACTTCTGACCCCAAACAAGTGGGCACTATCATTTTTTTCAGCAAATTTTACTTAATGGCGATAGAGATAATACTAAAGATTTTATTTTTGAATCTAATCACTGATTATATTTTGGGGGGAAAAGAAGTGAGAGATAAAAAGGAAAAAAGGAAGCAGGATACATGCATCAGTATTATTTATAATCTCTATAAAGATACCTCAAAAAGTTTGTGGAAATGTCATTAAAAGATAATTTTTTTTTTTGCAAAGAATGTTGAAATCAGTGCTTCATTTTTCTTGACATGTTTTTCATAAACTTTTTGAAGATTCCCCATATGTAAGAAAGGCAGTTCAAGTGCTTTGGCGACATTGGTTTCATTATTTTATCTGCAGAAAATTTGTCTTCTTAGAAACTTCTTGACTAACACAACTAATACTCTTCTATGCTTATTTTGTCATAAAAGTGGTATATGCTGCTTTAAGAAAACTTTATACATGTAATGCGATTCTACCTAACAGCACATTAGTGACATAAAGTTTCTAAAGTTAATCAAATCAAGTAACAGCTATTCAAACAAATACGGTGTCTACTATATCTACCATTAATTTACACTTTATAGAATATTCATTATTGACAATATTAACACTTAACTTCTATTATCTATATTTTATGTCTACCTCCTTACCATTAAAATATCTTAAGGTTAAAAAAAAAGTTCAAGTAATGACCTCCAGTTAGCTTTTTCTCCCCACAATGTAAAGTTGTACATTTTATTCCTGTTTATAGCTGAAGCTATCCTATACAATTTCATTTTTATTATCTTTATGGATGAAGAAATATTCAGAATACCAAAACTATAGGATCCAAGTACTCATTGCAGTGAGAAGAAATTCCAAATGGACCATGCAATGATGACTCCTTTCATATATCTATCTATATTTCATGAGAGAAGCTTCCTGAGTCTTAAAGGGAGAAGTGCCTTTGATAGCCATTCTGACTTTCTCCTTGAGAAGCTGTCTTATACAATACTTGACAAGGCAACCGTGTGAGGGGGCATGGTCCTATGAATATGTTCTTTCATTTGTATCCATTCTTATATCCATAATGAGGAATTCTGTACAAACACACGGGAAATGTATGCAGATTGGGTGACTAGCTATATCTAGCAAACTGAAAGACTTCTATGATATCTTTACATTAATCACTCACATTTAAAGTTCATAGTAAAGACAAAAGCTTCTCATTAGTTAAAAGTTGTAGAAGATGTAAAGATTTTTAAAAACATTTATTTTACTAGAAATTCAGAGGAGGGAAGGAAGGAGAGAGAGAAAGATGAATGAATTTTTCATCAGCTGTTTCACTTCCCTAAATGATCACAATGGCCAGAGCTGAGTAGGTCTGAATTTGGGAGCCAGAAGCTTTTTTCTACAGGTCTCCCACATGGGTGCAGGGACTCAAGGTCTTGAGCCATTTGGCTATTCTTCTACTCCATTGACAGAGATCTGTACTGGAACTGAAGTAGCCAAGACTCAGACTGGCACCCATATGGGGTGGCAACTTTGCAAGGTGTGTGTTGCTATAAAATAAGTTGAATTTAGTAAACATAGAGGAAATTGTATAAGGAGAAAATCTCCCAATTATTTTCAGAGTAGCAAATTACTGACAATTTTTGGTTAAGTTGATTTTACTTAAATGGTGAATGTGTGTGGATCACTTTTTAGTTCATTATTAAAAATTATTACATAAGGCAACTCCAATTCATTAGAGATTCTGCTTTTATCATGTACTAAGACTAGTGGCAAGAACAGACTAGCCTGGAGGGTAAGAATGGCTAAAGAAGAAACAAATCTCATTTTATTATAGTCACGCATACAATTTGTCAATTACTTATAACTCTTTTGTCCCCACTTAAATCTTCATGTACTTCAGGTAATTACCTTTGTTCAACCAATACATTTTTTCTTTTCTTACCAATGACTGAAAACTCTATGTTGAAGGTATAAATACTCAGAGTATTTCTTGGGAATAATAATAATAAAAATAGATGTACATTTAATTTTCAGAATTTCTGGAAAGTTGCATTACATCATGTGTCATACAGATGAATGCACTCCAAAGACATAAGAAACCAAGGCGCGTGTCACTCTCATCCCCATCCCAGTGGTTGATTGCATATTTTCACTTTGAAAAAGTAAATATCTATTTATATATTTATTTCTTTATACACACACATACTAGAAACAAGCTACTGTGTTTTGCTCCATCATTTCAAGGGACAGAGAACTGCTTTTCGTTTGGAACTCCAAGAACATCCAGAATTTTAAGAAGATAGGAGCCTGAGGTAAGCTGACTTCAGATAATCTTCTCAACCGTAACATTAAATATACTCAATCTGCAGTGAATGTCTATAACATATCAGGATTTGCATAGTAGGGTGGAAGGAACTGCCTGTGCCCTTCAAGATTTCTTGCTTCATTGATAAACCAGAAGATATAAGATATGATTCTAATTCTCTGAAATAAAGTGTCCTTGAACTACTGACTATTCATTTTTAAAATTTACCAAAATTCTTACTTTTATTAAGTATTGTGAAATCTTACAGCTGCAAGCAATAATTGTAGGCTTTCATGGCACATTTTCAAGGAAATTAAGAAAATCAGAACATTGTCTTCCATCAAATGGTAAGGTCAACAACTTGTATGTCCTTTTGGAGATGACACAGTCCAATGCTTTGATATTACTCTAGCATGCAAAGTCAAAATTTACAGTGTGCCAGGCATATTTGGAAAGGACATTAACAGGAAATGTTCTATAAAAATAAGAAATTAATTCATACACAAGTGCCAGAAATTCAGATAACTCACATAAGCAAAAAGAAAAACAGTAAAGGAAGCACCAAAACAATCAGGATCTTCTCAAATTTGATGTCCAAATTATAAAATTCCAAAAAGGGTAACTTGACGATGAAGAGGAGTTTGTGCTGTTTTTAAGAATGTAAGCATTTTATAGTTGTTAAGGACTTGGCTTCCCAAGTAGAACTGAATGTGAAAAAAGAATAATAATAATCGTTTATTCTTAGTGTATCGATATGTGTATCAAGCGAAAGAGTAAGCACAAAGCAGCAAACTTCTACTTACCCTCACAAAACACCAGCACCTGGCCAGAGTATCCTAAAGAAAAGCAGGTCCAGTTTTACACTATTCCTTACTTTTAGTACACACACCCAAATGGTGCCAGAACATTGAAATAGGTCGTCAGAAATTATTGCAAAACAAGGTTCTTACTGAAATTATTTTACCAGGATTGAAAAAATAGATTCTTTTATTTTTCTGTCTGTTTTAATAGGTCAAGAGGGTTGTTAACTGTACATCATTTGGCATTTAACCTTGAGGTTCCTGCCTTGGTCTGGCAGTGATGCTTTCCAATTGTTCTTCACGGATGTCAAGAGATTTTACGCTTATTTTTGTTTGCTCTGAGTTCTGTGTTTCTATCATGGTATTTTATCTGTACTTCTCCTCAGAGCACCAACAACAGCAGTTCTTGTGGAAATCTTACCTTTGAGTGTGAGTAAATGTTTCACAGGGCCTCTGGTAGTCAGAATTTGCCATTACTCTTCCTCACTGCACTGCTTTACTGTGTAAATATCCCTCCTTCTGACTCCATCTTGCACTCCTTTCCGACAAGGAAGGAAGAAGGAACACCAAGAAAAAAGTAGCTGCTCTGAATCGTTCATTGCTCAGTGTCTTACACTGAAATTCAGCTTCTTGAAGTTTAGTTTTTCCTTAAATAGATTATTTGGAAAGAAAAGAAAGAGATTTTACTGCTGTTGCTGCTATCCTATTATTTGACTGATTTTCAGTGTATTAGTCATTCATCTGAGTGGGTGTCTGTACATTTTCCAAAAGGAAAAATATGGAAAAGTATTTCTCTTACCATATTGAATCTTTTTTTTTTAAGATTTATTCATTTTATTACAGCCAGATATACACAGAGGAGGAGAGACAGAGAGGAAGATCTTCCACCCGATGATTCACTCCCCAAGTGAGCCGCAACGGACCGATGCGCGCCGATCCGAAGCCGGGAACCCGGAACCTCTTCCGGGTCTCCCACGCGGGTGCAGTGACCCAATGCATTGGGCCGTCCTCAACTGCTTTCCCAGGCCACAAGCAGGGAGCTGGCTGGGAAGTGGAGCTGCCGGGATTAGAACCAGCGCCCATATGGGATCCTGGGGCTTTCAAGGCGAGGACTTTAGCAGCTAGGCCACGCCGCCGGGCCCCTACCATATTGAATCTTAGCTCAGAATTGCATTATTATTCCATATCTAATAACCTTCAGATATTTTCTTATTAATTCTGAAAATATGTTTAGTTATAAGACATTAAATCCTCACTGTTTATTGTACAAGAAGCGTAAAGTTGACTCTGTTAATGTTACATTAGCAAGTCAGTAGTTAGGAACAAAGCAAAAATTAGAATAGCAATTAAAAACTAAAAGCAAAAACCCTGAGTGGTCTGGTTTCAACACACAAAAAATTTGTTCTACAGCTTCCTAAGGCAGATAACTGTAATATAGTCAGCATGGATAAACAAAATGCTTTTATAAAAGAAACTGAGGACCAAAACCTCCTGCCACTTCCAGGCTAAAGGACAGTGTTTGGAATACTCCTGAGAGGTCATACAAGTAACCAGGGATCATCCGAACACTTGTTTCCCTTCCAACGTCACAGTCTCTGTGTAACACCTCCGCTGGCAGAAACTAGCAGAAAAATGCTATGTGCAGGTCTGAGAGGCAGCCTCAAAGAACAGGCCAGCAGAACGTCAATTTGGAGTAGCAGTATCACAGCTTAGTAACAGCGCAGTCTGCTTACTTCCTATCCGTATTTCTCCTCCCACGTTTAACCACTGTACAACAAAACTCTGTGGTTTCATTCTTCTCTCCAAAGTCCCAACAATCATGACAT
Organism: Ochotona princeps; assembly: GCF_030435755.1. Lineage (NCBI taxonomy): Eukaryota > Metazoa > Chordata > Mammalia > Lagomorpha > Ochotonidae > Ochotona > Ochotona princeps. The sequence goes on from NC_080865.1 coordinate 99,616,016, forward strand.
CCATCTTTAGAAGATATGTTTTACTTCCACTAAGATGCTATATTGATATAAATATGAAATTGAACAATTTATACAACAATTATTATGCAACAATTCTTGTATAAAACAGTAAAGAAGAGGAATTAAAAACAAAAAGATTGCTCATTTCACACATACGTACAGTAATATTTCGCAAGGTGAAATTCATGGAAAATGGAATGAAGAGAACCGTGGTATAAACCATTTTTGAAATCCATTCATACATTTTTATAATACATTTCTTACGAAATTTGAAAGAACTCATGTGTGAATTGTATAACTGTATTTATATATGTATATATTACATATATGTATATACTTCATACAATTTTTGAAAAATTGAATACATTTTTATGTAAAATGAGTACTATGTGTGTCTGTGTGTATGCAATAGTCACAATCGAGAGAAGCACAGCCATTATAACCCTTTTAAGTTATTTATTATTTCACTTTTTTAGTTTGCAAAGCTTTGTCATTTAAAAAAAATACCTTTTTAAAAATGTTTTTACTTGAAAGGCAACATTTTTAAATATTTATTTATTATTGATTGATTGATTGATTGAAAAGTTAGATTTTACGGAAAGAAGGAAAGGCAGAGAGATCTTCCATCTACTGGTTAACTTTCCAAGTAGGCACAACAGCCAGAGCTGAACTGATCCGAAGTCAGGAACCAGGAGCGTCTTCCAGGTCTCCCATTTGGCTTCAGGGTCCCAAGTATTGGGTCATCTTCTACCGCTTCCCCAGGCCACAATCAGGTAGCTGAATAGAAAGTGTAGCAGCCAGACATGAACTGGCACCCACAAGCCCACATAAGAACCTGGCTCTTGCAAGGTGAGGACTTGAGCCACTAGGATACCGTGCTTGGCCGTGAACGACTTACAGAAAGAGAGATGTAGATAAATATCTTCCATCTACTGATTCACTCTCCAAGTGGCTGCAACTGCCAGAGCTGTGCTTATCTGAAGCCAGGAGCTTCTTCCAGGTCTCCCACATGGGTGCAGTGGGCAAGGTTTTAGGCCAGCCTCCACTGTTTTTCCAGGAGAGTAGCAGGGAGCTGTATGGGAAATGGAGCAGCCGGGACATGAACTGGCTCCCATATGGAATGCTGGGAGTGCAGGCAGAGAATTAGCCTGATATACCAACGTGCCAGCTCCAACAAAGCTTTAAATGATATTTATGACTACCTATTTCTACCAGCTTTTCAATGTTTCTTTTCATGTAAGCCAGGAATCACATGGCAGGTGCTCTTTCCCTGACACATTGTCCTTTTAAAACACCTGATTTTTAGTCCTGCTCCCTCTGCCTTTTTTTTTTTTTTTTGGAGTGTGTTTTGTATTCATCTTTTCTCTTGATGATAGAAGTACTAAGAAGGTGTACCAACTAGGGACTAACATTGTGAAGTATCAGGCTAAGCCACTTGTGAAACGCTTATCCCCTGTTGAGTGGCTGGCTCAAATCCCAGTTAGTCCATTTTTCGATGCAGATTACTACTAGAGCACCTGGGAAGGCATCAGAATAGGGCACAAATACCTGAGAGATCTAAATGGAGTTCTTGCTTCCTGGCTTCAGCCGGACCCAACTGTGGTTATTGCAGCTATTTAGGGAGTGAACAGGTGCACACATGATTCTTTTTCTCTCTTTTATTTCCCTCTCACTTAACCAATTAAACCAACAAATCTTAAAAACATTCTTGATAGTAAGGACTAACCTCCTGAAATAGCAAAATGTAAGTGACAAGTGAACTTTGATAAGCTCATTTCCCCATTAAGTTTAAAATCGCTATTTGTCCTTTTGGCTAAAATAAGTGAAGTTATAGTTTAAAAAGAGAAAAAAAACAATGCATTTTTATTTGAAAGGCAGAGTCACCCTCCAAATGACTACGAAGCCAGGAATCTTCTGCATTCGAGCAGTGTTCCAAAGGCATGGGCTTTCCCAGGCCAGAAGCAGGAGCAGGACTGGAAGTGGAGCCACTGGGACATGAACTGGTGTAGGTATAGGATGCCTACTCTGCAGCCAGGGGCACAGCCTGCTATGCCATACTGCTGGCTCCCAAGTTAGTTTATTAAATTATGACATTTATTGATGCTGATCTTCCAGATCTCTCTGCCTGATGTGCCAAAGAATGTGTCAGAGGAAGCATGATGATGCTTGTGGTATGAAGCCTGGTGGAAAATGTGGAGAATTCAATGCACTGATTTTTGTTACATTTTAAATTAAAATTTAAAATAATTATGATAATTTATGAAATTGTGATACCTTTCTTTTGTGGTAATAAGAAACTAAGTTTGTGTTAGTTAAGCATACTACAGCAGGCGGATCTGAAAATTCCATTACGTGATAGATTGAAGGAAAATGCACTTGCAGTGCACAAATTCAGTGTCTTTGGCCCAGAGAGGCTCTCTTATTCTCTCCTCTTTCTTAACAAAAGCTTCATGCATTAAACTGTATTTATCTCATTCTTACCATTTCTGAAATACATCATAGCCCCTGAGGGTCCTTTTCACAGTAAGAATGATTACAGAGAAAGATTTACCAGTTTTTATATTTCTATCTTCCCAAACATCATTCTTACTGAAAGTGCTGTCTTAATCACTGTGAAGAAAAATATTGAGGTGAACAGAGCTTTCATTGCATTATTTACTCAACAAATTACTTTTGAACACTTAGTTTGTTTAAGAAATTGTGTTGTATGTTAAAATTTCAGCAATGGTCCTACAGAGTCCCACCTTCATGGAGATTCCAGTTAGAGGAAATTTTGCGATATTGGTTCTAAAGTGTCAAAGTACCCTTAAAAGCATGGATGCGGAATATAAGCCTGTGTCATCATTCACTCTGGCTCTGCCAAAGAAACTGCATGCTGGACTCAAAATTTCAGTAAATCCATAGCAGGCTGATTTTTAGCTTAATAGTTTTGGCCCAGGGATGATGTGCCTATCCAAAGTAGCCCTTGGCAGATGCAAAAAAGGTCCCCACTCCTGTTTTAAAGGTATTACAGTCATTATCCCTTGCCAATAGCTCTTACTGTCTTATTTGACTGGGATGGTGTTTCTGGATTTTAATTAAAATGTTGTCCACCCCCAGTCTGGTATTAAGGGAGGCAATTTTGTAGCAGAACTAGTCCCCAAAACCTGCAAATTATGGTCCTGTGCTACCAATGGCTAAGCTTAACTATTTAGGCTCAGATCCAAGGGAGATTCAGGTTTGTGCCATCATCATACTTGGGAAGTTATGTTACAATTTCACTTTGTAGAAGCTTCAATGTCTTTCAGTATTATTTTTCATGAGCTCTTCGGTTACTTACCTATTTTCCACATCAAGTGTGTGTTTGTGATCTTACATAGGGCAAATGGCTACCTGTCTGACTTCCATTCTGTCTTTCCTGGAAAACCTACACAGTGCAGCTGTCTTGGAGTCTTCTCGTTTTCTGCCCTCAGTGTTTTCCTAAAATAATGAAAAATCTTTTAATAATCTTACTTCAATACTGATTACAAAATCTGTCATTCTTTCATGTTAATGAAGCTTTGTCCCCATGCTTGATCTCTTTCACCTCTGACTCTGCAGTGATTTTGTATGATGATACTGAACTGAGGCAACAATCTGATGAAAAAGACACTTTTGTTATCTTAATTTCTAGAAGGGTGAAATGAGGTCCTGGGGGAATGCAATGTGATGCTCTAGGTTCTAGAAAGGTTGTATGTATGATCCTGGTGGCTGGCCATAGTGTTTCAATGACTTCTTTTTAACAGTTTATCAGAAAACTCACAAATATAATGGATTTTTTCCTTGTAAGAATTAAGTAAATACTAGACTGCTGTGAGTCAATAATGGGTAGAGTTAGCACAATTGCAAATATACTTTATTAATAAAACATTCACCATTTGTGAAATAAAAAAGATAGCTTTGTTTTCTTTGGGTTGCAGAAATTCCAACATAAAATATTTCAAAACAGCTGTATTATTAGGCTGAAGATGTTTAAAAATTAGAAAATTAGCTTCTCAATAATTTAAAGTGATGTTTTACAAACAAAGATATTAAACTTCCATATACTTACAGAAAGTAGAACAATGCCTGGTAAACATTTCCAATGAGATGCAATGATATATGGCAGGCAGCTAGCACATAGGTACATAACAGCTGTCACTCTTCATGCACATTAGTTTACCCAGTCATTAGATGAGGAACATCTAAGGTGATTGTGTCTTTTCTACTGTGAATTGGGCTGCAATAAGTATGGAATTGCAGGTAACTTACATTTGCTGACTTGATTTCCTTTGGATATATTCCCACAAGTGGGATAGCTGGGTTACCCGGTTCATCCATTTTTAGTTTTCCATAGTGTTTTCCATTATGATTCTATCCTAACATCACCAGCATTTGATATTTTTAAATATTTGGACAATAGCCACTGTAACTGAAGTAACGTGATAGTTTATTGGGACAGATAAGTTCTTTCTCAGAGCATTTCTCGTGCAGAAGCATGCTATTGATCTTGTGTGTGTTGGTTTTCTGAATTGTCTCAAGATAAGGTTACATGTCATTCTTACTAGGTGGTCAGGAAGCATTAGACTCATATGCCCCTGTGGGGGGTGTGGTTGTTGGATATTTGGAGGATTTTCTTTAGGAAACATGTTGCAAGATGTATAATAAAGACACAGTAAAGGATATGGAATTGAAGTGAGACAAGTGGAGCTGGGTTAGACTTTTGTACTGGAATGGTTCGATTGTATAAGCAGTAGCTTGTTTGTCTTTGAAGTGTTGTGCACTGGCCAGTGACCTTCCAGGAGTTTTATCTTGTTTTTTGTTTGCCAATCAGTGAGTGATTACAGCTTTCCATTCACAGTGTTAAATGAAGGTACCTCACAGAACAATTTAAGAATTGCTTCCAAGATATCTTACAAAGTCATTTGTGAATAATGGTGATAACAGTAACTAAACCAGAATTTTTCAGGATTCATGTTGATTCATGCTGCCCCTGAAATTAGTCCCACTGTAACTCCAAGAAAATTGCTGTAGAAGATTCCTGGTTGTAAATTCAATGTTCTTTATTCATTTTTATTTTAAATAGTTTTTCATTAGCCAGCATTACACAATCTTGTATGCAACTAAAAGGATAGTGGTTTGGGAAATCTTTATGTTTCAGCATTTCTTTTAAAATATTTTTGGCTTACAAATTTATTTTTTGGTGCTTTTGTTGTGTCATCTATTTTAAGCTCGTGATAATCACCCAGGCAAGACCAGCTGGAAAGATTACAAAATATTATAGGTAGGAGAACAAAGTTAACGTCATGGGTTACAGTCATATTCATTTATGTGTACCGGTTTAGTTTACAGCTACAGTTGTGTTTAGCAAATTATTTGAAAGTTCAACAATTAGTTCTATCATGAAGCACAACATATTCTTATTTTCAATAAATTCTATTTGTATTTATGTTTTCTTCTCAACGTCACCCTTAAATGCTATATGCTTTCCTGTATCCTGGGCCAAACTATTTCTGTAGGATTTTCTTAGAATGCCTCAAGAAGAGCCAACTTTTTTTTTTTTAAGATTTATTTTTATTACAAAGTCAGATATACAGAGAGGAGGAGAGACAGAGAGGAAGATCTTCTGTCCAATGATTCACTCCCCAAGTGACCGCAATGGCCGGTGCTGTGCCGATCCGAAGCCAGGAACCAGGAACCTCTTCCAGGTCTCCCATGCGGGTGCAGGGTTCCAAAGGTTTGGGCCGTCCTCAACTGCTTTCCCAGGCCACAAACAAGGAGCTGGATGGGAAGTGGAGCTGCTGGGGTTAGAACCGGCGCCCATATGGGATCCCGGGGCATTCAAGGCAAGGACTTAAGCCGCTAGGGCCCAGAGCCAACCTTTTTAACCCCTTAATCCTCATTTGGTCATTGAATTTTCTCCATATCTCATAATCCATCTAAACACGTACTTTGTAAAAAAGCTATCAGATGGTGTTGTTTTTGTATTCCTTTCGCTTGGTACACATCTTGGTTTTATGCTTTAATTGCCCCCTTTTGTTCTTATACATTCTTGTTTTTTTAAAAAGATTTATTTATTTTTATTGGAAAGCCAGATATACAGAGAGGATGAAAGACAGAGAGGAAGAACTTTCTCCCGGTCTCTCACGCAGGTGCAGGGTCCCAAGGTTTTAGGCTGTCCTCCACTGCTTTCCCAGGCAACAAGCAGGGAGCTGGATGGGAAGTGGGGCTGCCAGGATTAGAACCAGCACCCATCTGGGATCCCGGCATGTTCAAGGTGAGGACCTTAACCGCTATACTATCACGCCATGCCCTGTTTTTATACATTATATTGTTGCTCTTTTCTGACGTAGATCTGTGGGTTAAAAGACACAATCTTTGTGATTTTTTTTGTACAAAACCACACAAAATTGGACCCCCAATAACATAGTACCTTTTGAACAGGAAAAGTTTAACGTCTGTTGGTGGATATAAGCAGTTAGGACTATGCAGTATAGTTTCACTGTCCTAAAGAGTCTTTTTTCTTTTTCAGGAAAGGAAGGAAAAACTTCATAGATTTATTATATTGCACATTATATGTCTGCTTTAATGCTAAAATGCCTGCACACTTAATATAATAGGTGTCTCAGCAGTGCAGTAATATAATATAGTTTACATGTGGTAAAAACAAGATTCTTGCCCAAAGAAATATATAAATATAACTATATAGAGATGAATATGGGTGCAGGCAACTAGTGGGCACAGATATAGATATGAAATATGGATGTAAATGAAGGGTTTCAAAACAGTTTGAAAAACTGAATTACAAGATTGTGCACATTTTCCATGAACAGTATGAAGCTCCTTCATGTGTCTGTGTCAACATGCACAGCGATGTGTGCTCTAATTTCATGACCACTCAGGAGAGTAGGATCTGGCACAGGTATACGGGTACATGGAGAATTTTCAGCGAATATTATCGGAGTGTGGTGCACTTAGAAAGCAGTACACTGCAGAACTTTAAATATACATAGGTGGTTAAAATAAACCTAGCACCTCAATTTTGGTATGTTGTGAGATTTCATGCCAAAAAGGAAAATAAAGTTTATAAAGAGTTCCTTTTCTTGTGTTCTGTTTGAAACATATTGGCACCTTTAATTTTGACTATTTAAATACAGCTTTCTGCATCACGGCTGGCTGTCAGTGAATAAGATATATTTTAAATACACTGTTAAATTTTCTAAATGTAATTTTTTTAGAAATTCCACATTATGCATCAGCATATGCAATTGCAGTTAAATCATAATACAGGATAATAGTAATCTATTTCTTACTTTTTAAATAACTTTATCAGCTAATTAGTATTAAAACAGATTGCCAGTATTAAAACAAAATCGTACCTAATAGGATTTTGAACTGCTTACTGTTAAAGGATAAAGCTGTTACTACTCATAACGCACCGAGAGACTTTAAAATGTACTTGTCATAGCAATAATACTTAAATTTGATTGAAGTCAGAATCATACAGCGTGAGTGATGATGTTGTGGGGCCCACAAGCTTTATGTGAATGAATGACTATACCAAGTAAGTTACTTTGGAATTTACGTAGAATAAGTTTGATGAGCATTAAGAGAAACAGGGCCTTTTCAGAATTATCAGTGTGTCAGATAGAGGGCATGATTTTTTCTTTGTTTCGTTTTCAGTTTTACATACCTCTCACTGAACTAGATCAATTTGTATAATATGTAGTCAACAAGAATTTACAAAATGTGTAAATGTGTCTGCGGAGTTGAAGATCTGTCAGTTTGTCTGGAAATAGGGTAGAGTACACAGACTATAACTGTATTTTTCTCTATCCCCTTAGGAACTTGAGCTTTCCTGTTGCTTGCAGAGATTTCTGCAAAAACCACAAATGAGGGTCACCATGAATTAAACATAGAATTTGTCCTTATTAATCTAAAGAAAGAGAAAATGCACATCAGTTTTTTAAAGATGTGAAGTCACTTCAGTAACAGATATAACTATATCTGTTCTATGTCTGCATGCAGTTATATAGATATATATTATATATGATAACATGTAATTATCTATATAGATACAATAAATACAATATAGATACAATTATATACTATCGTATATAATATATATCTTCAATATAAACTGCCTATGTGCATACATTTGTAATACAAATACACTAATCATATTTGCATATAGATTTACAAAACAAATAATCAACCTGTTCAGTATCTTCTGACTAGCATATAGGAAGTTTTTCAGCCATCTTTTGCCTAAGTTTCTTCAGTGTCTTTTTGTTTAAAGCTATCACATAACAAAAAGTAATTTTGTCATCATCCAGACCTGATATATAATTTTGAAACTTCTTTCTATACCAGTCATGCCACTGCAGACTCAAGATCTATTTGGGTTTTAATGGTTTCACATTTGAAATGAGATACTAATATCATATGCCATGGGATTATTGTAATAATTAACGAAATCACATATGCAAAGCACCTACTCATTATAGATTTTTTATTGGATCCTATCACAACTTGTTTTCATATGAGGCTAGAAGGGTTTTATAGTGAAAATTCTAAATCTTTTACCAGAACTTTTTGTCAACAATCACTTTAATATCTATTCACATTAGTTTTCCACTATTTAAAATTTGCTTACTTAGTATTTATTGAAATAAGGATGGACAGAGGCAGACATAGAAAAGTCTTCCATTTGTTGATTTCATTCTTCAAGTGTCTGCAACTGTTGGAACTTGCCCAGGATGAAGTCAATAGCTCACAAGACAATGCAAGTCTTCCATATGGTGGCAAGGACCCAAATATCAAGCCATTGTGTGCAGTGTCCCATGGTGTGAATTAGTGAGACTCTGAAAGCAGTAAATCTGAAACTCCAGCTCAATGTGGGATGCAGGTCTCCTATGCAAATTCTTAACTATGTGTAAAATGCCCATCCCTCTTCTTGAATTTTTCTATAACTGCTCTTCAGATCACTTTAGTGCTACTAATCAATACACTGCTTTACCAAATCTCATCACCCACCAGTAGACATTATCACAATTTGTTTAAGTTTGTAAATATATTGTCACTTTCAAATTAGGCATTTATTTTATTGCATAATTGAAATATAACAGAATAATCAATTAGCAATCAACTAAGATATATCTTTAGACTTACATGAATTAAGATGTAATTTCCAGTACTTATGGGCTTGCCTTACAAACCAAAGCAAATTCAAACTTCTGCTTGTCTTGGTCATGTTTGGAAGCCACTGTGTTTGTCTCATTGCTGAGTCTGTAGTCATTCACTATTGAATCCTACAGAAGAGGAGACATAGCCAGCCTTGGAGACTGCCCAGACATGTGTATGTAGCACAAAGCGCGGGTGACTATTGAGACAAGAGCTGGGGTTTTCTCAGTTCAATTGATGATCCATTTAAAAAGTGCACTGTTTAGTCCAGCGGCAAGTGTAATGTATTCAGTCAGATCTACTTCTTGAGATTCTTGGGAAGGGAAAGCAGCATAGTGCGACTATGAGCTTCAAGTCAGATTGATAAGGCATGATGCCCATGAGAAAAGTTTTGGTTAGATTAGTGGTTGGTAAGTTTGTTAGTAAAAGTTTGGTAAATAGATAATAAAACAGAAGATTATGTACAACCAGTACAGTGGCAAAAAATTAGCTATCTAGTCAAAATAAAAGACACAAATAGAAAACAAAATGATACAATGTGAGTCTAGGGTGTAAGTCGCTGAAGGGGAATATAAAAATGCTACATTTCGCAAATTGTTGTCTCATTCCCTTGATAGTAATGAACGATGAGCAATCTTTTAAACTGAGAAAAAAAAGTTCAATTATACGTGAGGGAAGTTGAATTAATGTGAAGTAACCAAGTCACTGTACTATGATGAACCAGGGTTTAACACCTACTTCCATATATTGAAGCATAGATTTTATGTAAAATGCATGTTTCCACAAACAAAAAGAAAAATTCTTCAAAAAGTCCACAGACTCTCAGGGGATTGCAAATGCCAAAGACACACACACACACACACACACACACACACACATACACACCTGAGATAAAAAAGGCATGGCATTAATGAAGACTTCACATTTCCAAAATCTGAACTTTTTTTTTTTTTAGTTTTAAACTTCTTTGGTGGTAATTCCCAGAATGAAAAAATATGTGAACTACATCACAATTAAATTTTTAAAGTTAGATATCTGCTGATGCTGAACATTCAGAGTCCCAGGGACCTAGATTCTCCTACAGATGTATACTCAGTAAGGGGGTGTGTATGTATCTACCAAAGGAGATAGTCTAGACTGTTGATGGAAAACTGTAAAGCAGAATCAACCTAATGTCATATTCAGGACAATGATTATAAAGTCAAATCTGTTCACATGATATGTGACATACTTATGCATTTGGATCTCTGAAAACCAAAAATGCTAAAAGAAATCAGATACAAAAGAATGAGTATTGCATTACTTTATTCATACAAAGTTCAAAAACAGGTAACAATAATTCAAGGTATTATATGTCAGCTGCCTTTGTTTTATATTATAATCACTGCATATAACTATAAATTAATAGGAAGGATACTGAAACTGTGTGAGTGCACTGATTGCTTTTCGATTCAATTAGAGCCTAGTTGTGTCCCATTAAATTAATTTTGTGATATATTATTGAATACAACCTGGTATTGATGATGACTAGGTTTCCAGAATAGCCCACCCGTGATCTAATCTCCCTAAACCTCAACTCCTTCCTCCATAATCCTAATAAATAAGAGTCCCCATCTCACTAAGTAGTTGTATGAGTTAAGGCACATTGATTCCTGAACATTTTACAAAGTTACAGAAATCAAAACACTTGCCACTGATGTAAAGACAGATCTATATCTATGAAACAGAATAGAGAGTGCAGAAATAAGCTCACATGGCCTTCAACTGGGATGCTAAAACTACATAAGGAGAAAGGACCATTGCTTCAAATAATGGTGTTGGAAAAATGGATCACCACATGCAAAGGAATTAAGCTAGACTCCACTTTACACTACATATGGAAATAGTTCAAAATGGATTGAATAACTAAATGTAAGACAAGACACCTAGCACCTCTAGAACAGAACACGAGTGAAAAGCTGCATCACATTTTTAAACAAACTTTTTGGTTTATACACCAGAATCACAGACACCAAAAGCAAATATGCATGGATGTGCCTACGTCGAACATAAACACTACTTTACAATAAAGGAAAGAATATAAGAAAAGAAAAAAAATCTCCAAAATGGAGGAAAATAATTATGTATCTGAAAAGGAGTTAGTAAGCAGAGCATAGGGAGCATTCTCACAGTTTAACAAGGGAAAGGAGCTTGGTTAGAAAATAGGCTGATAACCTGACAGACTTGGTGAACAAGCATAGGAAATGATGTTCAATATCACGTCACTTTACAGAAATACAAATTAAAAAATGGCAAAATATCACCCCAAAACCATTACTATGGTCACTATTAAAACAAACCAACAGAAGCACAGGCGAGCCTTGCAGCTCTGGCGATGCAAGATGGCCGCCACCACGGGCTTGGGAGTAAAAGTCGCTCGTGATTTCCGACTGTTAGAAGAACTCTAGGACGGCTAAAAAGGAGTAGGAGATGGCACAGTTAGCTAGAGTCTAGAAGATCACAGAAGACATGACATTAACAGGATGGCTGGGGATGATAATTGGGCTTCCACGAACAATTTATGAAAACCGAATAGGCAGCCTTAAAATAGAACCTGAACCCAAATAACCAGAAGCCCCCCAGCCCACCCCTTTTATACGATTTGTAACAAAAATTGATATGAACGGAGTGGTGGACCCCAGGGCTATTTAGTGCTGGCCAAGTGGCAGAACTTGTATCAGAGTAGTGCTGCAGCAGCTGCGACATCTCTTGATGGCAAAAGAGGACCTGAAACTTCCTCAGTGCCCCAAGGACAGCACTATGGCAACTAGGGCCGCAGGAAGCCGGCTGCCAGGCAGGCCACCTGCTCCACAGCAGTCCATTTTCTGTACTTGTCTTGTCGACCTCCAAGTACTGGAAAGGAAGCTTCCATTCAAAAGCAATTTATCCAAGGATACTGTGAATGGTACTAATTTTTTGTCCATTTGAAATATATAAATTGTGCTATAATATCCTGTCAAGTATAACCACTGTCCACGTAGTTGAACTTCCGGGATCAAGAAAACGTATTTAAATCAACTGCCAGCCTCACTGGTGGGACACAGCTAATTCAACTGTGAAAAGACACATCACACAGTCACTTTGCTGCTGCTGACCAGGCCTAAGCCCCTGACTCCCTTCCCCTCTACTGCCACACCACCCGCCAACCCTGCAGCTTGACTTGGCACCCTAGAGGAGACATGAAGGTTTCAGGGGAGGCCTTGGGACTACTGCAGGGGTGTGGGGTGCCTCTCACCCTGGATTCTTTCTTAAGTCTTATATGGTGCCCAATCCAGTCATCATGCTGCCCCTGCCTCCCTCCCTCCTCCACCAAAGGCCAAAGCATAGATTGCCACCTCTGAAGTTGATCTTCAGTGTGGCCTCCAGGGTTCGCCCACACCTTGCCCCCCTACTCCATGGAGGGGTGTGTGCTCCCCTCTCCCTCAGGCCCTTTGTGCTCTGTCACCCCTACACTTCTAACACATCCAGCAAGAAGGCCTCCTGGAGCTGGGGAACTGCATTCACTCTGCACCAGGCCCGCAATTAAGTGCCTCCCCACCGCCCTGTGCTGGGTCCCAGCTGCAGAGGCGCTCTCCCAGCTCAGATTCTTAGAGGGCAGTGGTGACCCAGACCTGCCAGTTCCGGGAGCCCTTTGTGTTTCTATGTGGGGACAGGCCTCCAGGACACCCATTCGTACCCAGGAGCACAATGTATCACCCTCTCCCATAATTGCCTCTGCTTTTCAATGTGGAAGACATTGCAGACCGTGCTTTCGCTTGGGGCATCCATGATGCCTTGGGTTGAATTCGGAATCAGACAAGTGAAACAGAGAGAAACTCTGAGCTGCACTGCGGGGCTGGGCCAGCACAGGCATGGAGGCATAGAGGTGGAAGTGCCCAGAGAAGGGCAGCCCGGTCCCTGGCTCCAGGTACACTTTCCCTTCACCTGGCAGGACCACTGGAGGCTGTAGCATGGATGATAATGAAATAAAAGCAAGTCATAGTATCAAGAAACAAACAAACTGACAGAACTACAGAAAATAAGTGCTAGCAAGGTTGTGGTAAAACTAGAACTGTTGTGCAGAATACTGTGTGAAGTTTCCTGAAAATACATGAATAAACAAGCAGCATTATTTTTTTTAAAGATTTTATTATTATTGGAAAGCCGGATATACAGAGAGGAGGAGAGACAGAGAGGAAGATCTTCTATCCAATGTTTCACTCCCCAAGTGAGCCGCAACGGGCCCGTACGCGCCAATCCGATGCCGGGACCAGGAACCTCTTCCGGGTCTCCCACGAGGGTGCAGGGTCCCAATGCATTGGGCAGTCCTCTCCTGCTTTCCCAGGCCACAAGCAGGGAGCTGGATGGGAAGTGGAGCTGCCGGGATTAGAACCGGTGCCCAGCTGGGATCCCGGGGCTTTCAAGGTGAGGACTTTAGCCGCTAGGCCATGCCGCCGGGCCCTAGTAGCATTATTTGATCTAGCAATGCCACTTCTAGAATTTTGCTAAAAGATACCACTTCTAGAATTCTTTTTCTAAAGGAATTGAAATCAAGATAATCAAGAAGGAGTATGAGAGTCGCATGCTCATTGCAGCAATATTCACAAGTGAAGAGGTGGAAACAACCAAATGGCTATTGATAGTTGGGTAAAAAGAACATTGTGAATACATATAATGAAAGATTATCCCGTCCAGATAAAGAGGGAAATCTTGCCACATGCCCAAATAAAAGGAAACCTAGACGACATTGTAATAATTGAAATTAATCACTCACAGGAATGCAAATGCTGCATGATTTTGCTTATATGAGATCTCTAGAGCAATCAAACTCATAGTATCACTGAGTGATTAGCAATGGCTTAAAGAGAAGGAAGAGAGCTGTTCTTCAGTGGGTATAGAATTTAGGATTTACAAGACAAAAATGTCCTAGAGATTTATTATACTACAATACTGCTGAAGAGCACACTTAAAATCACTAGGGTAATTTTATTTTGTTTGCTTACATTATGATGAATTTTTTGAAAAATAAAAATTTTACCAAAACACTGTTTCGAATCTTCACAATCACAATTAATTGAAGACAAAGCAAGCATTTTTTCTATTTTTTTCTTTTTCTCAGTGTGTACCAGAACAATCAGTTCTGCATATAAATTTCAGTTAAACTACCTGTTGTTTAGTATTTCAGAAAAAAAAATCCTCAATTGGAGAATTGCCATTAAATGTATGTATTGGACACAGTACTTATCAGATATCTAGTTTTGGACATGTTAAATATTCTGATGTGGTGTGTCTTGCCCCAAAAACATGTTTGCTACTGACTTAAAAATATATCTAAAATGATGTTTTGGAATCTTTGTTTTTCCACACAGTATTTTTGAAATCTATTATGTTAATATTTCTTTCAACCACCAGATGGCATGTGCTTTGCTGCTAAAATATACAATTAAACTATAATAAAGATGTATCCTAAAGAGATTAATTGCATCTTGTTTTTTCATACTTAACAGAAAAATAATTGTAGCGGTTTTGTCATAAATTTAATTAATGAAACGAATAGTTAAATGTTAATAGGTTTATTAGTTAGGAATATGTTGCCCAAAGTTAGGAGCTTTAGGATAGACATTAGTTCCATGAAAGATATAATAAATAAAAAAGTATAACTGACTTTCAATTGGTGAGCATAATTATTTAAATTGATAATTTCTAACTTAAGGCAATCATTTCATTAAATAAGTAGTGTCACAAAATGAAAGGCAAAAAAAATCAGTTTTCTCGATTCCATTGTAATTTATATCCTTGGTTATAAATGATAATAACAAAAATAATGATAATAAATCTACAAATTACTACCTAAGTGTTAGACCAAATAAAGGTAACTATAGCTTTTATTTGAAGAAATTTCTCAAATCTTAAGAACGATTAGAAGATAATTACTCATTTTGGCAAAAATAATCATTCTACAGAGTGTTGACATCAGTACTGCTTTAAAAGGTAGATTTTCTAGCATATTTCAGTTTTTATTCCACTTTTCATGCAAAAGAAAAGATTAGTTACCTATGAAGTTGCAGCTTGTGGGGCCAGCAAAGTCACTGGACACGTGGCAAGACACTGCTAATCATTTCCTACTTCTCTTGCGGTAATATATTTCTCCTTCTATCTTTGTTTCAAAATCCAAATAATTAAGTGGTTTTGGACTCACAATTCTCTATAGTAATATGACAAGACAGTAAGCAGAGAAAATAAAATATTCTTAGGTTTGATATGACTATTTTCCGATATTTATTCTTGGAGATACTGTAGTGAAGAAGGTAAAGGCACTCTCTGTGATGCCAACATTCCATGTGTGCACCATCTCCCGCCTGGCTACTCCAATTCCCATCCAGCTCCCTGCAAATGGCCTGAGAAAAGCAATGGAAGATAGCCCAGTGGATGGAAGACTCTTTATCTTCCATTTCTCCCTTTACTGTTTGCCACAATGGCTCTAACATTAGCAAGCCTGCCAACAATATGATAGGGTCCCGATTTCTCCACATCCTCAGCAGCACCTGTCACTTTTCTTTTTAAATAATACCAAGTCTAACAGCTGGGGGATAAGCTTTAATTGTTCCTATTTGTCTTTTTCTAATGATCAGTGATATTAGGCAGTGTCTCTTATGTCCGTTGGACACTTACAGTTCTTTTTACATTTGTTATTCCCTTCATTTATTTATTTTATCTACTTTAAAGGCCTAGAGAAAGAGTAAGTGAAGGAGAGAGAGAAGAGAGGAGAGAGGATAGAGGGGGAAGAGAGAGAGAGAGAGAGAGAGTCTTCCAATGCTGGTTCATTTCTCGAATGCTTGTCACAGCCACAAGTGGGACAGGCTTAATCAGAACTCTGTTTGATTCTCCTGTGTGTTTGCTAGGTGCCAACCACTGAAGCTATCATCTTCTACCTCCTTGTATGCATCAGGAAGTAGCTGGATTGGAAAAGGAAGAAACAGAACTGAACCAGCATCTTGATGTGGGATGCTGATGTCCCTGGCAGCTGCCTAACCCACTGGGGAAATATTGCTCCACTTATTTTAAAATGGGATTATTTACGTTTAGCTCTAGAGCTATTCAAATTCCTTGTATATTTTAGATACTTATCTTACTCACATTTTTTAAAAACTTTATTTAAGTTATCTCCTTTACTGTATTGAGGCGTTTTGGTTTGACATAATCCCAATTAGTTATCTTCATTTATGTTTGTCTTTCAGGGCTTATTTGCAAAATACAATTTCTCATGTCAGTGTCGATGAATTTGTCTTCAATGTTTATCCTGGCAGTTTAAAAACTTCAAATCTTAAATTTCAGAGTTTGTTTTGGAAGATTTGTTTATGTATTTGAAAAATAGTGATTGAAACATTGAAAGAGAAGGAGAGATATAAAGAGATCATTGATTATTTTGCTTTACTCCTGTAATTGTTTGAATGGTCAGGGATTGGGCAGATCAAAGCCAAGAGCCAACAACTCCATCTGGGGCTCACAGGTGTGCAGTAGGTACTTGGGTTATCTTCTCTTCCTTCCAGAGCACATCAGTAGGAAGCTGAACCACGAGTAAAGTAACCAGGACAGAAAATGTTACATTTCAAGCTGTTCTTGAAAACATTCTAACATCCAGGGGAGTGGTGTAGCTTCACTCTTCTACACATCTTATCTGGTTTTATTAATGCTGTTTATTGAAGAGACTGCCCTTTTCCCACCATGTTATTTTTCGGCAAGATAGATGGACAGATACATTATAAATAGATCAATGCATAGATCAAGTTACCTAAGAAGTCATATACGGCCAATCAGCAACCAGAAGACCAGGGATGTCCAAAGTGTGGTTTAAATCAAGTTCAAAAGCATCCAAAATAGGGAAATTCAAGTTACAATTCTGATTCTGAGAAGACCTGAGAAATCAGAGTGGAAAAAAAAGATAATGGATTTTGCTAATTTCAAAATATTTATTTTATTTACGAAACAACAAAGCATGTGCGTTTTGAAACATTTAATAGAAAAATGTAAGTTGTATTATCTGTTTTTGGTATACAACATATTGTTTGCACACACACACACACGCACACACACACACGTAAGTTGACATATGCAGTGATGCTCTAATGATCCTGTGTCCCAAATCCAGAGAGCATAAAGATCTGATGTCCAAAGGAAGGATGCACAGATTTCAGAATTAGAAAGTTTGTCTCTCTCTCTCTGCTTTTTTTTTTTTTTTTTTTTTTTTGCTATATGCAAACTGGCAGATGATTGATTGAGTGGTGGTCATGAACACCAAGGGTGGAGCTGTTCCACTTAGTCCACTAACTCCCATGCCAATTTTTTCAAAAAGCACCCTTAGAAACACACGTAGAAATATCGCTTTACCAATTCTCCAGATTTTTTATTTAAATTATATCAAAGTCCTCTTTCGTTAGAAATTATAATCAGTTAGATATAATTGGAAACATGGAAGTTGACTGTAAATATTTAATGAATAAATGTTTCTAGGCTATACTGACAATGGGGTTTAATCACTTAAAATTTCAAACAGTGTTAATATTTAAGGAACTGTTAGAGTGAGAAATTTATGAAATGTGCAATAATTGAATGTTTTATATAGCACTGTAAAATAAATAGTTGTGGTGTTAAAGGTAATATTACTTTAAATAAACAGCACCACTAAGTAGGTACTATTATCAACTCCATTTTGTAGCTGAAGAAACTGAAGTGCAGTAAGCATAAACTTGAGCAAGCAGGTTAATAGATCATATGGGCAGGCTAAAAGCAGTTTGTGCCCTCCCAATTTTCACTTTGTTTTTCAACGTTTCTACAATGAACACACATTTTTTATATTATTAAAATAGCATGCTTTTAGGGTGTTTGCACCTTTGCTTCTGACAGGTGCACACATTGAGTTTAACATCTCCTCAGCTAGAAGACAAATGTCAGGCTCAGCTACCTCCATTAGTTTTTGTGAAGTCAGTGCATGTATGTGCCATTTTACACAGAGAAAGCAAAGTCAGAATACTCAATAAGAGGAAAAGCTGACCCCTCACTTTAGGAAATCACAATGAAAAAAAAAAAATGTCAGACATACTCAATCTCACCAGAGGGGTGAGTACACAAACAGCCTCCTGGTGAAACCCACAAGGAAAATATGGCTAGGTAGAATTTTTCTTGGGGGAAATAAAAACAATAGTTCTCTGCAAATCCCAGCTGAAAATATAGGATGCCACTAAGATTTTTTAGGTGTTATAATGATGTCAAGTGCAGTGAAAATACACCCTTTTCCATCTTCAGCCCTGGAGGCTTTGAACTCAGTCTTTCTTACAACACAGCTAAGTTACATTTTAAATGTAAAAGGAAAATGGGCCGCCAAAAAAGGCACACAAACAACCTGATAAAAATCACTTTGATCCCCGTCATCTGACAAGCAATTATTAAGCACAGAATATGAACATGGAGCAGAAAGAGCTAGGCTCTAAGAATGCTAATATAAATAAAATATGCGTCATGGATCAGGTTTGTTTTTTTGTTGTTGTTGTTTTTGTTTTTGTTTTTGTTTTGGCCTAGCAGACACAAGAATGAAAACAGTTCATTTTAGTATAATGGAATAAGTATAAGAAATACTTTCAAAGAGTTGCTGGGTTTATGACATTCAGAGAAAATAAGATAAACATAGATTCTCATGGGGTTACAGTTGCTGCTAGATATAATGATTTTCTTATGCACCAGGTGTGTGCCTAATTTATAAACTCTGTGAAAGGCAAGGACCATGTCTGTTTTGTTCTCCTTTGTCTTACCAGAGCTTAGCTACTGCCTGGCTATAGATGACAGGAAGAACAACTTTGCTGCCTTTCCCCTTTCCCCAGATGTTTCAGATAGAATGAGATTTGGCAAATTATGCGTCACATCTGGCCACAATTTCACATGGCTCAGAGCTGAGAATGATTTTTATATTTGAAATGGTTAAGCAGAAGCCTACATGAAGCATTATGTGCTTTACCTGGAAAATGTCAAATTTTTATTTTCTGGAACTTTAAAGAAAATCCCTATGCAGAAGCTTAGAAAACAGAGATGATAAACCAATGGTAGAAAGGAACTTTCCTCCTTGCTAGTTCTAGTTACAGAAAGGGAGTTTAAGCTGTGGTATGCTTATCTCTTCCAATTGTAAAAGTAAAAAGATACAGTATCTATATCTAGTGCATGCATTACAGGTCATGCCTCAGTATCAACACTGACAAAGGCTCTGAGCATTGCAAGTTCAAGAAAGGGCATGAATTATATTTCTTCTGTATCATCTACACATATCATAGGATCTGACCATCAAAGGAACTTAATGAATCTGTTACAGATGAATGAATATTTGAATTAATGAATCAAGGAGGAGAAAATGCCTGTATAATACAGTTTATCTACACTGAAGTTAACCATTCAGATTTATTAAGTCTCAAAGGTAAAAGACATGTGGGTTCTGCAAATTCATCCCGAGTTGAAATCACTAGTTGTGATATGTCATAAAATTTCCTCCTTTTTTTTCAAACACATGCTCATGTCTGTTGCTTCCATGATTACCCACCTTTTATCTTCTGTCTTACGAACTGTCAACGGAACCTACTTTAATCTCTATGGTTTTAATCTTAAATTTATCAGCTTTTTTTTTTTTTGAGGCCTGGAGTAATTTTTTCAACTCACATATTCACACACCCACAAAACATATATTTATATTAAATGCATGAATGTATGTGCTTGATATATCATATCATCTACATTTTTAGGCCCTATGGAGACATTCTTTGTTGTACTATTGAAAAATGGAATTGTGATTTGATGGATAATTTGCAGATTTAACTTTAAATTGAAAAATACTGTTGCTTTAAATTTAAACTGATGAAAGAAGAAATGTGCTTATTCTAAAACATGAAACAATTCACATATGTAAATGTGGCAGGAAAACGCCCTTTGACTGCCTTGGATTTTAGCCCCCCCCCCCCAGCTCTGTTTTTCTTTCTTTTTTTTTAAGATTTGTTTATTTTTATTGGAAAGTCAGATATACAGAGAGGAGGAGAGACAGAGAGGAAGATCTCCTGTCCGATGATTCATTCCCCAAGTGTCCACAACGGCCGGTGCTGTGCCGATCCAAAGCCAGGAGCCAGGAGCTTCCTCCAGGTCTCTCATGCGGGTGCAGGGCCCCAAGGCTTTGGGCTGTCCTCGACTGTTTTCCCAGGCCACAAGCAGGGAGCTGGATGGGAAGTGAAGCTGCCAGGATCAGAACCGGCGCCCATATGGGATTCGCGGCGAGTTCAAGGCAAGGACTTAAGCCGCTAGGCCACCGTGCTGGGCCCACCTAGCTCTCTTTTTCTATCTGTTACTCCCTCACTTACTAAGAGAAGAAATATTTCACTAACCAGGCATACCTTTCACATTTTTATGCTTCAATACATGCGTTCATATATACACAATGAGTGTTTTGTCTTTCATTTTGAGTGAATGTACACAAAGTTCATGGTTTATATATATTTTTAGCCTTTATCTAAATTAATGACTCATCTTATTAAATGCTTCTGTGAAATTCAGTGGTATGTGTGCACTATAATCAATTTGATTATTTAATTGATTTCATAACTGAATGATCATGTCATATAGTGCACTGTAGATACTGATCTCAAATTTTTCATTTTACATTATTAACCAGATATTTACTTAATCTTTACTTATTTGCCAGTTTACCCCTTAAATTATGTAGGGATTTCAGTTAGAAGAGCTCTTAGCATATTGTCAATTTTATTGAAACGGAGTGCTTCAGATAAGTATAAAGCGTACTCTCTCCCAAGAAACACTTTAGGGAATTTGGACTGTGTAGACTTTATTTCAATGACTTCTCAAGACATTTCCTGAACCTGTGTTGTATCACTGTCCATTTTCTAACAGTTGTTCTAATTTTGAGTGTTGGTCATTTTTTTTCCAAAATTAACCAATAAATAGGTGTAAACTCAAACATATGATTTCATTTTAGATTGTGCACATGATATAAATAAATAGATGGAAATTAAAAACCTTTCCATTTCCAGCTGAGGATAGTGGCTCACACAGATTTATATTAAGTGCAGCAATAGACATCATAACCATATGCTGTGAGTGTACAGAAGAAGACATTAAGAATTGTGCTTGGGAGAATCAAGAAACGGATCAGAGAGGAGGTAAGATTAGCTAAATCTCCAAGAAGGGATTTGCCAAGTGAGATAGAATTTCATGGAGTCACGAGGGTATCAAAAAAGAGACAGCAGTACGAATGTTCAATCTGTATTCATAAGTCTAGGTAGTTTAGGTTGTATTAATAGAGAGTCCAATTTGATAATTGTCAAATAGTAAACAGGATAAAATTTGGACAGTAGATTTTATGCTTTACAGAAGGATTTTAGGCCAGGGCTTGGAAAGATGAAATTTGTGGTTTAGAACAGGAATCAGGACACTTTTTTCCTATAAGGGCCACATAATAAACGTTACAGATTTTGCAGGACAAATCTGGTCTCTATTGAATATGCTTCTTTGCATTTCTTCCTTATCCTACTCACCCCATCCTCTTTCTTCAATTCTCTTGCCCCTTCCTTTCCATCCTTTAAAATAGAGAAATCTATTCTTGCAGAGACTATATATAAATACGCAAAGGGTTGTACAATAAAAGGGCTGTACTTTGGGAATCTCCATTTTAGAAGACAATGATTGTCTTAAGGAATTGCAGTCCTCTGGGGCTGGAGACCAAAAGTTGGGGAGATGCCTGGATGTGTTATGTCCTTTTGATACTGGACTCCGTGCAGGGTAAGGATTTGCATACTAACTTTATGGCATAAGTAGCTGAGAAAAAGTATATCTCAAAGACTTCCACCTGGAGATTGGCAGGTAAAGTCCATTGTCAGTGAAAAGCAGACTGAGACTCTATTAAGTGCTCCAAAAAGCAAAACAGGAACACAGAGGATAGAGATGTCCAGGAACTCTGAGTAAGCCATGGAATTTTGCATATCAAACCCTTGACCTTAAAATAGGTGAATTGCAAGGATTTGCAAAGGGCACATGTAAAGCAAACAGAAACCACTAACCATTGTATTAAGTAGAATCACATATGAATTCAGATTTAAGAAATATTTTAATCCTATTTTCAATTTAGTTTTTTATCTTGTATGTGATGATGTAGGTTTAAATGTTGATGATAATAACCTACACAGAATGCATACCCACAATACACTTGGCTATATTGATCTTTAAAGTTCAACTGAAAAATCAATCATTTGCCACTTTCTTTCATCCGTTATCCTCCGAACTTAAATTTTCCCACCTTTCTTCTGCTACGAATTATGAGCTTATGTGAACAATGTATGGTGTTAACGCCTTTTGGAATTTTTTATTAGCATTATTTTCCATGATACAATTTTGTAGGTATAGAGATTCTCCACTCTTCCTCCACTTGCTCTCTCCCCATGTACACTCAGATTATTTCCCCCATATTATTAAAATAGCATCGTCTTTCAGCAACAGCCAAAAGTATAATAGTCTGCTATTTAAGTGTATCATGGCATCGGAGGTATAGGTAATTGTACAAAATCTGGTATCCAAATGTCAAGGTGTATCTAAGTTTCATTCATATTCCTCTTTTTATTCAAGAGTAGAAATGCATACTGCAATGTATTGTCACTTTCCTCTATAAAGTTCATCTATGAGAACACATGTGTATATATGTTTCAAGAACTCAAAAAATCATGACAAATTCTATTTGGGGAAGTAATACTGGTTTATAAATTCATGGATTAAACAATTTTAGACCCTATTATTCCAGAGACCTTTGGTTTTCATGCATGAGGTGATAGAAAAAAAAATAACAACGAATGTCATTCAATGTTAATCTGCACATTTCATTAACAAGGATCTCTGAGCATTCCAAAGGTCTTTTCACTACTCATTAACCACATATAAATGCTTGGGCAGTGGTTTGCCCCTGAGAATTGCCTTGAAGGTGACCTGAATGTATAGCTTCTGGTTAAAGGGCAGACCTTTCCTCTAGCCTCATCAATTCTTCGGCACTCTGTAGTTAGAATTGCTAATAATTGTGGAATTTATTACCAGCGCAGATAGGGTCAAAGTAAAAAGAACACTGCTGTGCAATTCAACGTGCACTCAAACCACATTTAAAGGTTGGATTCCATTCCAGAGACCCAGATTTATCCCTTTATATGTATTATTTGAATCAGTTACCTTAAAACACCTGAAGGTCCCCAAAGGTTTCAGAATTGCTTATTCGTTCTACCTCTATTTGCTATGCAACCTATGTTAATCTGAAAGACTCCTTTCTGCGCAAAATACTTTTGGGGTATTTTTGTAGTTATTTTTAAAATCCATAATGATATTTAAAAATAAACTATGTATGTGATAGAGAAAAATGAATATTCCCTTTGTAATATATTCAAGCAATACGAATATACAGAACCGATTATGAAAAGGCTTTCTTTTTATCCTGCTGTGTTGTTTCAGGCATGCACTCTTTGGAAGTGGATTTTCTGTTTTTGTGGTGCATAACACATTTAGAAAAAATGAATAAAAAATATGTATTTGTGAATTTTTGTTCTTAGGGTAACCTTCTATATTTGCCTTTCAGAAATATATAGTTTAGCTTTGGCAGATTTTATACTTTATTTAAATAGAACAGTGTGTATTATATCTTACTGTTTTCATTCTCCATTTGGTTTGTGAAATGATTCATTAACTTTGATATGTGGCTTTGGTTTGTGCAGCATCCTACTATTTGCACAGAGGAAAAGAAAGAGAACAGAATGGGAGTGAAGGGAAGACTACAATTAATTTTTGAATACTATTTTGTACAATTTTGTAATAGTTTTATCAATTTTAATAATTTGTTTGTAGATTCATCAGGATTCACTAAACAGGAGATAAGCCAATATCATTCTTCATCACACACTCCTCATCTCTTATTACACTATGTGTCTCTTATTTCCTTTTGATAGCTTTCTACATCACTTAGAATATCTGCTGTATTATTGAGTATGGCCTTATCTAACTCCAGTGCTCATAGAAAATAAGTTCAATTTTCCAGCGATAAGTAAATGTATTCTTGCTCTGATTGTCTTCATATATGTCTCTTTGTCAGACTAAGAGAATGTTTTTTTTATTTTTGATTTGTTGAAGGTTTCATTATTAAAATCATAAACTGATGCTGAATTTTATCAATTACATTTTTGTCTGTAAAAATGATTGCTTCTTTTATCTGCTGATTATTAATATGCTGACTTGCATTATGTTTGCTCCTCTAATGACAGAACAATTTTGCATTCCAATAACTGTAGCATGCTTTATTAATTTCACTATTATTTTGTTCATAATTTTATGCTGTGCTAGTAAGTCAAATTGACATTTTTTGTCTTCTTCTCTTCTTGTTAGAATTTGGTATCTAAATTATGATAGCCACATGAAAAAGAGTTGAAATATTTGTCTTTCATTAATTTATGTTGAATAATTTTTTCCCATCATATAGATTTCTTTTTTCATTCCCTGATGGTATTCTTGAAAGTAGGAAAGCAATTAATTTTGATAAAGTTCTACTTATGTGACTTCCTTTTGGCCTATTTATGCTTTACTTTTCTTAATCCATTGTTGCAGATCTTCACATATATTTTTCCATCTTGGTGTCTTACAGTTTTTGTTATTATATTATATATTTAGCATTTTGATCCATTTAAATTATCCAGATGTAATTAATCTTTGGTCAAAACCATTACAAATCGACCAAGATTTAAAGAAAGGTCCATAGGTCTATCTAACAGTGTCAGAATATCAATTCAAAATTGTAAGAGCAATATATAGAATGAGATAAATATCAGTTTTTTCACATTTGTAAAACACACTTGTCCTACCCAAGGTTATTGAATAAATAATATGGAATCTGGTCCATAACTTGCAGCTGTAATCAAAATTGTGTATATTTAACTGCATATGTTCAATCTTTTCAGTAGAGGATCTGTAAGTATAACCAGACCCGTAATGAGGTTTATGAGCTCCATTTGTTAAAACTTTGAAAACTTACAGTTTAAATCATTATACTTATACTTAACAACAATTAATTCACTAATTTAATGTAGTAGAGAGGATTTTTAATATTCTCAACATAAACAAATGATAAATGTTGGAAGTTAGGGGTATAAAATACCTATTGAAGCTGAATCCGTACAATGTAAGAGTGTGGTCCAGCCCCATGCCTTTTCCCCCCAGTCCCAGGTGTCTTTGTCTGCCTTAGCACAAAGTGTCCTGGTCTGCCTTCTATCAAAAGGAATCCACTGACTTAAGGGAATGATTCACTTGCTTGTCCAATAAAGGAGACTTTTAATGGCCAATATTGTCTGAAAGGAAAGCCTATAACTTCTTTTAAATATCCTCCGCTGTCCCTGAGTTAGAGCCCACTAGCATCACAAACTTCATAAAGCTCACAGCAGTGCTGACCAATCAGGAACCTTGCAGATTTGCAGTTCTCAGCCCTAATATTCTGTCTGTAAGGATATTCACTCTTGACTTCTCCAGTGTCCAATAATTCAGAAACAGCTGCCTGGCTTCCTGGTCTTCACTTTGCAATAAAACCCTGCTTTCTTCCATCACCTCCATCTCAGTGATCTACTTTCTGCACTTTGGGAGTGCCGATTCTGTTTATGGGTTCTACAACACTGTCTCTTACCGGTTTAGGGTATTCTTTTGGCAACAATACTGTACTCCATAATTATGAGCAGTTATATGTGAATGAAATACTTACAATATAAAGATTAATAATTAAATGCTAATTTATTGAAGGATGGGGATGTTATATTAAGATAATTTGCATGTTAAACTATAAAGTAATTCAAGTGGATTTTCAATAATCAAGTAACATGGTGGAGATTTCTGCTGGGGCCGTTTTATCCTCCCTAATATCACACCAGATAGGTTATTAATAAAAACCTAAGACATTCAAGTTTCATAGGCCAGTCTTTGCCTAGTTCACACTTCATCACATTATACACTTAAATACCTAACGTGTCTACCATACTTCAAATTCTGAGTTGATGCAAAACAGCTAAGAATTGATAATTACACTATTTTGAGCTATTGCATAGGGGTACCTCCAGTTACACCACAGTTCAAATTTGAGTAATGTTGTAATTCTTAATGAGCATCAGGGTCTATTAGGCAGTTATTTGGGTGTTGTGTATGCGTTTTATTTTGTATTTACTAGCTAATAAAATGAGAGAAAAGAAGAGAATCAAAAATGCTGCTTCATAAATCTTGCAAACTTAACGACTGAGAGAAAGGAAAATGGTCATCTCTCACTTGTACATCTTTCGCTTCAATCAGATTTTAGCAGACCAACTGTGTACTCAAACATTAAGAGAAGGAGCCAACTAAAAGGTATACATAAACTGGTATGGGTGAATCACAATCAGTTTATTGAGGAATTTGGACTCAGTGGGATACAAACATGAATGTTTTTAGATAAAATCTGTATCTAGTCATTGTCTTCCATTATCGTTATGGAATCTTCCCTTCCTGTCCTTTAATGAAGTCTTGGACAGTTTTACTAACTCTGTGGCATGGTTTTGTTATTGAGCTTCAATCCAGTCTGTGTTTTCTATCTCAATCTTTGTTTTACTTGTATTCCTTATCCTCTTCCCTCATCACAGGCTTAAACTGGAGGTGAGCAGTTTAGACATCACAGTGTTTGATACAGATATTTCTCTCCTCTTTTTCCAAGTCTTAACATTTCCAGTGTACTGAGGTGACAAAGCATGTAATCAAGGGGGATATGCAGATTCTCCGGTCATCCACATTCTTGGTAATGGAGTCATCCAATTACCGACTCCCAGGGGAGTTCTATTTTGGGACTACAAAAACTCCGTGAATTTATTATTTACACAGATCTCTAGTATGTGTGTGTGGCAGGGTGGGGTAAAGAAGCCCTAATATTAAGCGAACCTTTTAAAATGCATTAAAATATTACTGATGATCAGATTGACTTAAACAGCTTTCACTGGCCAACGAGCAGTGATATCAAATATTCTGCCATTCTGGATAGCCACTGAAGCACAGTGCCAAGGGCTTACCTCCATTGAGAATCACTGATGAAATATTGAAATACTGCCATATTTTCTGGCAATTAGCCACTATTTTAACACCATACTCCTACTCCCTTCAGTGCTCTTTTGTAAGGATTCACCTCAGTCCCTCCTCTCCAGGTATGTTATGATTCTTTCAATATGAGAGCACATAAAAAATTTATGGGAATGAAATTAAAAGATATATTTATTTTGACATAAAATATTTGAAACCCATACATACAAGGGAACTTCAGAATGTTCACAAAAGGTACTTATTTTGAAAAAAAAAATGCCTAGATTTCAAAAGCATTTTGACAAAATAAGCTTATCTTAAAATTCCATTTTCTATAAACATTTTTAATGATTTATTTTTGTTTGAAAAGCAGATGCACAGAAAGGGAGACAAAGATATACCATCCGCAGGATCAGTCCCTATGTAGCTTCAGCAGCTGTAGCTGAGCAGATCTGAAGCCAGAAGCCAGGAGCCTCTTCTTGGTCTCCCACGTAGTTGCAAGATCCTAAGGCTGTGGGCCATTCTCCTCTGTTTTTTTTCAGGCCACAGACAAGGAAGTGAATGGGAAATGGAGTATCAGGACATGAACTAGCTCCAATATGGAATGCAGGAACTTGAGACGAAGTAGTTAAGAACTTTTAGCGTGTTTTAAAAGTTATTCATCTTGGAATAGTGCACAAAATTCCACTTGTATGGAAGTCACCTGCCACTCCATTTAGGCAATATATCATGAACAGGTACTGATTACTAATACAGAGAAAATGGACTACCGTAGAAATTTAGGCTAGAAATCCTCGGATTGTTCCAAAGTGTGCTTCTGACACCAATGAATGCCTTACAAGATATGAAAGATATGGGGATATTGAAGATGAGCTTTCAATTTCTGACTTCTGCAAGTTGATGGTTTGTGGTGACATTTACTGAAATAGTGTTATTAGGGCAGCAGATTAGGCAATGACAATCCTGAACTTAGCTTTGGGTGCATACATTTTCGGTACCCACAAGTGGAAACTTACAGATTTCAGGATATGTATCTGAGATGGTGCTGTATATATGAAATTCAACTGTGAGTGCATATTAATTGCAGCCAAAGGCATGAATGGGGTGTCCAGTGAAGAATGGAAAGTAAAGGATAAGAGGGATTGAGAAATGAGTAATGTGTAGTTGTAGCCTATCATGGTTAGGCAGAAAAATAAATGATACAGGGCGACAAGGAAATGAGATGAGGGAAGGTTAGTGGTTTTTTGTTGTTGTTGTTGTTGTTATTTGTACACACTCATATTTTCCTACCAGTTGATTCATTATCTAGCACCTTTCTTTATCTTACTGGCCTACTTAAGAAATACCAAACTTCTCTGTTTTAGATGACATTAGTGCTCATGTGACTTTCCTTTCCATCTGTATATTTTCTACCTTGAAAAATATATATTCATCTCTTCTTATTGTGTATTTCCTCACCGACATGATCGAACCTTGAACAGAGTCTTGCATTCACTTTACATATATGTTCTATTTCATTATGTTTTGAAATCTGCAGTCACACTTCATACATGGTTGGCAGTTTTTACTCAGTATAATGAACAAACATTTGGTTCATATATGTGAAAAATGCTTTCTTTCTTGACCCTCTTGCAGTTTAAATATCATATTACTGTTAATAAAAACAACATTGAATTCTTCCCCATCTCCTTCTATCCCCAAAACACACACACACACACACACACACTGTTGTACTTTTTTTTAAAAAAGGTATTCATATTCTAATTAGGTTTGATTGGAAAGTTAAAATTATATTCACAAAGGCAAAACTCACAAGTACTGCCTGTAGTGAACTCTTTGAATCCCATTCCCAGTCCCAAGTTACCATAGTATCAAAAGGAGCAATTCTGTACCTTTTAATTCCTTTTTTTTAATTATAAGTTTACTGAAATTTTATTTAGTACCACAAAACCACATGCTAAGATTTACTACCTAACTGGTGTTCAGATTAGTGTTGCAGACTCAATGTAATCATGAACAAAAATATCCTTGAGTTTAAGCCCAAATTTAGCATATCACTCAGGGTGATTGACCCAGGGTGAACAATGCAGAAATCTGATCTTGGCCTTCAGAATTAGATTTTCCTGTTCAAAGTATTAGGGAAGGATTAGATAGTCATACTGTGAAAGGAAAATGTTGACGAGTGTTCTTGGCAATACTGTGTTTCACTCAAGAATCTAGTGAATTGTCTCTCCATATGTAAAAATATCGATAATGTTGTTTCAGATACAGTCGGCCATAAACTGAAAGAACATGTTCTAATCCATACATTCAATTTCTGGAACTGAACAGACTGTGGGGACAGAATTTTTTTGTAATATTTATTTATTTTATTGGAAAGGCAGATGTACACAGAGGGGGAGAGACAGAGAGGAAGATCTTCCGTCCAATGATTCACTCCCAAAGTTGACACAACGGCCAGTGCTGTCTCAATCCGAAGCCAGGAACCTGGAACCTCTTCCAGGTCTCCCACGCAGGTGCAGGGTCCCAATGCTTTGGGCCGTCCTCCACTGCTTTCCCAGGCCACAAGCAGGGAGCTGGATGGGAAGTAGAGCTGCTGGGATTAGAACCGGTGCCCACATGGGATCCTGGCGTATTCAAGGCAAGGACGTTAGCCACTAGGCCACACCGCCGCACCCTGCTGCAGACATTTTTACATATATATTCTTTCTCATTATGTTTTTAAATCTTCGGTCACTCTTCACATGTTTTTGTATGTCATAAGAGGAGGTAGGCTGTATGGGCTGTGACAGCTTGGTTCTCTTGCTCTATAACTTTCATTGGTTTCAATGAACAGAGGCAGGAGTTGAGCAAGGGAGGAGAGAAAGGGTCAGCAGTTGATTCACTTGGCATCTTCCCATCTCATCACTAAAATATTGTGGTACCATCAGCAAAGGCTTCTAGCGCCTGCCAGGCAGCCTTAATGTATGCATAGTGGAAGCAATTTTCATTGGCTTCCTGTATCTTCTTTTGTGTTTCAAGCCTAGGAATAAGAATGGCTTCCTAGTATCAGTAGTTTTGCTGATTTTGATGAACTCTGTCCACATATTGTAAATATACTCTTTACTGAATATCTCCAGTCACTTCTTTTAATGAAGATTCATATCAGGACTTCAAATGATATAAACTGCAATCACACAAGGTCAACAATAAAGCCAAGATATGTTGGCTTTATTGCTGAATAACTCAGACCAAGCTAACACCCTAACCCAATGATTCTAATCAAGAAGTAACACTGAAGTCAACATTCTACCAGAAAGTCGTTTAATATACCGTAACCTATTAATTTTCTCCACAAGGAAATTTGAATGCTGATCAAGAAAAGAATCTCTTTTAGAATATGTAGAATATAATTAAATATAGGCTATAGAATATATTTAAATATTAATATAATTAAATTGAGAATATATTTAAATCAGCATAATTTCTTTGGACATTAGTTTAATATCCTTTCAAGTACACTTCCACTCTAACAAAAGGTCTCAGTTATAATGTGATGGAGCTACCTGTGAAAGTCCCTCCCCGGCTGTCAGTCTCTTACCACTGTGGATGTTTGGCAAGTTGCAGAGATTCTCTTCAAGTCAGCTTTCTGACTTTTAGTATTAGAAACTGATAACAGTGACAGCTTTATATAATCCTAGGTGTAAGAACCTAAAATACTGAGGCTGATGTCATGGCTCAATAGGCTAATCCCCTACCTTCAAGCACCAGCACCCCACATGGGCACTGATTCTTGTCCCAGTGGGATGCTTCCAATCCAGCTGCCTGCAGATATCCTGGGAAAACAGTAGAGGATGGCATGCGTTCTTGGGATCCTGTATCCTGGAGGAGGCTCCTGGCTCCTTACTTAGGATCTGCTCAGCTCGGGCTGTTGCAACCACCTGGAGAGTGAACCAAGGGATGGAAGATCTTTCTCTGTTTCTCCTCTCTATAAATCTGCCTTCCAAATAAAAATAAAGAAATTTTTAAAACAGTAATAATCTAAAATGTTGCATGGCTCATAAGAGTTCAATAAATGACAATTGCTTTTCCAGTTTTACTGTAGTCACTTGTCTTGCTTTGAAAGCTCCAGTATACACGCTCAAAAAAAAAAAAAAAAAAAAAAGAGGAAAAACCGCATTCTTGAGATCTGACTTGAGGTAAATGGTTTCTCTCAGGACTCTAATTACCCTGGCATTTTCAGTAGATAGTCTCATGCCACATTCTTACATGATGGTCTTTTCAATAGAATTTACAGATTGTAGAGATCGTTAATGGTGAAGATAGCTTCTTTGATCTATGTTCATCAGAACCAATATAGAACTTCTTTTTTTTTTTTTTTTACTCTGTGGATTCCTCTTAATATACTTTCTTACATTGTTTCCCTGATGATCAATGTTTCTTCACTATTTTTCAAGGGAATAGGTTAATCCAAGTTATTTCCTTGATCTGATCAACATCTTTTTGAGTGGCCAT
The DNA here is from genome assembly GCF_030435755.1 of Ochotona princeps. NCBI lineage: Eukaryota > Metazoa > Chordata > Mammalia > Lagomorpha > Ochotonidae > Ochotona > Ochotona princeps. The sequence continues at coordinate 99,647,849 of NC_080865.1, forward strand.
TGATTCCCAATGACAGAAATCAGAAGGAATATTAGATTTGGAATTGTGGAATTTGTTTTATAATTGAGTTACTTCGATATATGGTCCTGTTACCTTGACCAAGTCATTAATCCCCTTTGAGACTTGTATGTATGTTACCTGTCAAAGTGATAAGTTGGGCGAGGGTATTTATAATGCCTTTCCCTCCTGAAATACTTTATTTCTGAAAAGAATTATTGATAAAAGTGTCTAGCCTTCTCTTAGCCTCATGAGAGGGCTCAGTAGCAAAGCTGACTGCGCACAGGTCAAGGTATCAGAATACACACCGCATTAGCACTTATTCTGTGACTACATAAAAGTTACTTATTATTTCCTGGTTTCAATTTATTCATGGTTTATAGCAAGAAATATGTCAAGCATTGTGAGATGGTTCATGTAAATTTACTTCTAGTCATTATGGTAGTTCTAAAGAGTATTTTTCTTTAGTATCCCATAGAGAAGGTTAACAAAAGACTCGGCAGCACGAGGAGTGATAGAAGTATTCTGCAGTATGTGGCTGTTGCATGACATGTTAAAATTCATCAGACTATAATCACATATACAGGAAAAATATAGTATGTATTCCTTTTTTCATGAGGCATAGTTATTTTAAACTCATCCAAATGATTGATATTTTTCCTTTATATGAGTATACTACTTTTTGCTTATTCATTCCCTAACTGATGAATATCATCGTTGTTTCTAGTTCTTGGTTATTTTTGATTAGAGTTATTCCAATCTTCCATACACAGATTATTTTTGGCTTCTGGTAAGGTTACATCCTGCAAAAGGAGCATTTTGGACTGGGGCTGTGTGAAGTAGCTAAATTGCTGCCTGCATCACCTGCACCACCTCAATACCACATGGGAACCAGCTGAGTCCCAGTCACTTCACTTCACACCCAGCTCTTTGTTAACATAACTGGGAATGTAGCAGATTATGGCTAAGGTACTTGGACCCTTGCACTCTTGTAGGAGACTGGAGCAAGTTCCCGGCTCCTGGCTTCAGTCTGACGCTGTTGTCGTAGACTGTACCAGCCATGGAAGATCTTTCTGTATGTGCCCCTGCCATTCTTTCTGCAATCCTGCCTTTCAAATAAATAAAAAAAATATTCTAAAAAGGTGAAAATTTCATAAGTAAAAAAAATATCTTTAGGGAACTGGCATGATATTGCAGTATGTTAAGTTATTGCACATGATACTATTATCTGCATATGTGTACCACTTCTCACCCAGGCCTCTATAAATGCATCTGGAAAAGCAGTGGGTAATGGCCCAGTTATTCAGGCCCCTGCTATCCGCTTGGGAGCCGTGGATGAAACTCTAGGCATTCGGGTTTAGGCTGAAGCAGTGGTGGCTGATGTGGTCATTTGTGCTGTGAACCAGCAGATAGATGATCTTTCTCTTTCCTTCTCACTCTCGTCCTCACTGAGTTTATTACCACAACTCACTGAAGTATATTGATTATTTGAGAGTGGGACTTACTGGAAGCTATGCTTCTTATTCTAGGTATCACGAGGATGGGTTATATTGTTTATAATAGCTTAGAGAAAGGTGAAAATGACAAATTTAATGCTAGGTTTCTAGTGAGTGTACGTAGCTTCTTTACCATGTTGGAGTACAATTAAAATAGGATATACCTTCATTGTGAAGATCTGTCTGTAGAGATTTATGTACGAACAGAAGTTTTCATTTTCCTTACTGGGGAATGGAACTCTGAGTCACATGTTAAGAGTGTTTCCAACCTTATTTAAATATTTCAAAGTATGTTTCAAATGACTGTATCATCTTGCATCCTCACAAGCATCTGTGAATCTTCTCTTTACTTGGGATTCTTACCATACTTTGGCATTCCCAGGGCTTTTATTTGAAGCTGTTCTAGTAGCTAGACAATGATTTCTAAATTGATTTTAATTTGCTTTTCTTTAATGAGGTAATACTATTTAGGTGCAAACATGCACATGCCCATTCAGTTTTCTAGGCTTGTAGCATGTGGCGTTTACCCAACTTGATTAGTAATTAAGGTGGATTTAGGCTTTGTTCCTTATATATTACATCCACTATACACATAGTATTAAGAAATTGACACATGTTTTTCACTGACAAGCAAAATGAAGGGCATGAAGTACTGGAAGTCTTTTATCCGCATTCCTATTCCAACCTCATATTTTAGAAGGCTTGGTACATTAGTTTGAATTTTCTGATTCCCTCAATAGTAGATTGTAATTTGTACTTACTTGGTGTCTTAATTTGTTTTCATTTGCTATAATAGAATACAAGATAACTGAATAAATTATTAATGAAGGGGCTTATTTTGGTTAACAGCTCTAGAAACTGGTTCGTCCAGGTACCTTATGCTGGAATCTGTGAAGCTTCTGTTGAAAGGCTCATGCTGTTTTAACTCATAGCAAATTGATGGAAGGTGGACATCTGTGATGGAGAGAGGAAAAGAAGAAAAGCTCTCCATATCTGCCAGAAACACAGTAATCCATTCATAGGAGTACCACTGCCAAGGAAAAGACACCACCCAGTTGTCTCCAAGAAGCAATGAATGTTTCAAGACATGATTTTTGAGGAACATGCAAACCATGGCACTCAGTGACAGCCTTCTGCTGTTAGCAAAGGAAGTACTCATTTCTTCAACTCTAGTCTCAATTAAAGACACTGTGTACATGAACCACACGAGGAAAAATTTCACAGTGTTCCCACTTCTTGTTCTGATGCGGATTCCTGTTTTGTTATCTGTCAGCCCTATTAAAGAGATACTTCTTGCCTCTACTCCCACCCCATGATACTTGAACTGCTGGGTACTAGATGTTTCTTGCTTTACCATCATAGGCAGGTGACAATTATTTTTGTCCCTCTTTTAAAAGCAGTGAGACTGCCTGAAATCTATCAGCACTAAGGTTTCCTTACTTTTTTGGTGAGAAATGGCTTGTGTTTGCGATGAGAGAAAAAAATTAGGGAAGGAGACAAGTTTCTGTCCGTCTCCAAATGACAACAGGTCACCAGCTGCACACTTGTAGCATCAAGAGAACTAGTTCTCTTGGGTCTGTAGTCATTCTTGGGAGCATTTGGAAGAGTCTGGGAAAAGAGTTTGTGAGTAAGTGTACACACCATTTTTGTAAAAAACCTCCAAATATGTTAATTACTAATGCAGAATAACAGATCTTCAAGAATCCATTAATATTTCAGTTGTTTTATTTTTGCCTAATGTTTGTTCATCGTATATTCCTGCTGCATTTTCCTAGGCTTAATTTTTCTGCATCTTTTTTTAACATATATTTTTATTGCATTTCCTTTTTTTAAAAAAATTAATTACATTGCATTATGTGATACATTTTTTTATGCCTTGGGATTCCCCCCGCCCCTCCCAAAACCCTCCCCCCATGGTGGATTGCTCCACCTTGGTGCATTTCCATAGTTCAAATTCAGTTGACATTTTCATTGGAGGTATTTGCCAAGCATAAAGTCCAGCATCTTATTGCCCTGGTAAGTTCAATGGTTTCTTGGTGAGACCATCTCTGTTCTGAAGGTAGAGCCGGCAGAGTATCATTCCAATCAATTAAAAGTCCCAACATAATATTTCCAACCATTTACAACATTATGGCATTAATTGACATGGTATTGATTAACCAATATGTTAATAGGAAAATGCAGGTTCTCAACCACAACCTGTGACTTCTTCATAGACATTTCAATTTTGGTTTACATTCAACTGTATTCTATACACCAAAATGGCTTAGATTGCTATTCAGCTGTCTCATGCCTATTTTAATTTTAGTCTTTAGCAGTTTATAGCATTGAAGCATGATTTCGCTGAACCTGGATGTTTTTCTGGTGGTCTAACTCTATAATTCTAACAGGATATATGTCAACAGTTTAGGTGAGCATGTTTAGGAGGGGTGTGCAGAGAAATCTTCCATACCCCAGTTAGGAGTAACTAATCTTTGTGTCCCACCCAATGAGGTATAAGGGCATCCCCGCTGACCATTTCCTGTCTGGTTCTAAGCTTTCCTTGTTGTTCTCTGTCTATCTATTCTAGGTTTGTTTGTTTGTTTGTTTGTTTGTTTTGAGGGGTTTCTGGAGCGCTCCTGATGGTTATTACGAGAGGGCAGTGGGGACCCGAAGTTGGAAGCAGGCAAGGACCAGAGAAAGCTCCTTTCCCTAGTCTCAAAGGGATTTAATTAACTTGCTTGCATTGTGACCTTACCAGTTTGAACAAGCTAGGACCAGATATGATTTTGTAGATTCTGATTTAATCTTATTGTTAAGATGTACATTCTCCTGAAATTTTCTCCATCTTAAGTGAAACTGTAGTTTCCTTGGATTCTTTCTTTTTTTTTGGGGGGGGTCATTTAATGCAAGTATTTACCTTGGTACAGATCATCCTATGTCGAAGGCCATTGCTATGGCTACCGTGATGCTGAGAAAGTTATGTTCAGTTCACTTCTCTGAAATACCACCAATTCTCTCTCCCAGATATAATGCTCGATTTGAACCTTCAAAAGAGAAGAGGCTTAAGCAAAGGAGGCATTACTCACAGAGTACTATGGAAAGAAGAAATGGGATGATTTTCTGTCATATATGAAGAAAGTTGGCACTGATCTAACTATGGCAAAACCTCTTTGAAGTCCTTGCAAATGAAATGGGACACTTCTTTCACCACAGGACGATTTTACATTGTATTGCTAGGTATTCATCCACAATGACTGGCTGAGTAGCAAATCCCATCAGTTATCCTGCATGTATCAAAAGGAATCACTACTGCAGAATCAGTCTGGCAAAGCTTTGGCTAATGCAAACTATAGATTTGTAGCCTGCCAAATGTGAGAGTGATTTGGCAGTGCATTTACAAATAAGGTGTTTTCCTAGAATCCCCATACAGCTTGTGATCTCTACTAGTGTAGAAACTTACTGTAATTTGAACAAATCGTTTTCCTTTTTCATTGAATTCATATCTGCAGATTTTAACACTTAAAATCTATTCCATTATTTTTATTATCACAGATATACGTTTACAGAAACCGATTCCACAGGCCTTCTAAAATAATATTTTTTGGTAAAAATAAGTATAACTTGACCTTTCCTGAGGTTCAAATGAGAAAGAGAGGCATAGAGGAAAATGTGCTTATCAGCATTCCATGTGGCTGGAACATGAATATGGTCAGGCAATACATGGCACAGAGTATGGACGGGAGAAAGTGAATAAATTGCGGGCAGCTCCTTGAATTTAACTATGAGCCAAACCTAGACAGAATATCTTGATTTGAGGAAAGAATGCCATAATAGACTAATAAACTGTTAATAACAGTAATAATTTTCCAATCATTGCCTTGCTAAGAGTTCCAAACTTCCTATTTATACCATTAATATAAAAAAAATCTGAAGACAGGTGTCTGATGTGGGATGTTAAATGAATTCCTGCTGTTTTCCGCACCACCATTTACTCATTTGGGAATTTATGGATTTGATTTTGAGTACCACTAATGACTCATATGTATCTGTTGTTACATATTTCTAACCTTGTAGTGATAATATTTCATTTTGGTGGTGTAAAAGTGTTACCAAGGATAAACAAGATGGAGCAGGCATCTCAGCTTGTTTTTCTGGCTTTGTGTTTGCCAGATAGTAAAACACGTATCAGAGCATGGGTTTGGCATCTTAGTGCGTTTTCTTTGCTGATTGTTGATCATACTCCAAGAAAAATTCATTTAGAAAAAACAAAAGCAATGGTATTGGAAGTGAAATAAGAGTGATTTGTAATCCTTTCTGAAAATGATGGGTTTGGTTTTAGACCTTGTGTCTCATTGCCCACTTTGGCACATGCTGCAAGTTATTCTGAAGAAAAACTTGTAGCCTGTGAACAGTACATATCATTTTTCATCCAACTTTCTTGTATGTACTAAGACTAGCACTAATGGATACAGATGTATTCCTACACTTTTTATAAACAATTTTAATTTCATTACTTAAACAGGTTGATATCAAGTAATAAAATATGCTAAGTATCTATTTCACAAATATGGAGTTCTATCTATCATCCTGTCATCCATAATATGTTATCATCTATCAATCATATTTTGCAGAGCTTCTTTCAAGATCATTATAAGTAATTTATTCAAAACAGAATTTACTATAATGTGAACATTCAGGATTCCAATTTGTAAAGCCATATGCTAGGAGTTGTTCTAGGAACATTAGAAACTATTCCAATTAGTTATTGAAACACCCAAATAAGGCAGTTATTGTTCCCATATGTTAAATAATTTGTTCAAAATCCACAAAGGTAGGTCAGATAAATATTATTTGACAAAAATCTTTATTTCCAAGGCAAATTTTTCTTCCCTGTTTTAACTGGCAGTTTACTTTTAGCATTTAGTTTTTCCTAAAGTATTATGTAAGCATGAAGGACAATACTTTAATGATGCCTTTTTCTCTGGGGTTCTATTGACTGTATTTTTAAAGCTAATGCTATCACATGATTTTGCATATACACATTTTCAAATAAGTTTACATTAATATATGGAGATTATCTGTACATTTTTAACCCTATCAGGGGAGCCCTTTAAAAGCAATAAATTCCTGTGGCTGGTAGCAAAAGTGGAAGACAGAGATTTGAAGCATGAAGAAGATTCAATGTGAGAATTGCTACTGCTTCCTGTAATGTTGAAAGGAATTGTTAGATGACCTGCAAGAGGGAACATAGTAGGAATTGTGAGATACTTCTAGTAGATGATAATGATCTTCCATGCAGCAAACAAAGCCTTCAATCTGACAAAAATAACAAATCGATATAAAATGTCACTGCTTATCAGGAGCTTTATATATAATTGTATCTTTCAGCTCCAGCCCACTGTTCAAGCTCTTCTTGTTGGCATACAAATGACAATGCCTTCTACAGACACTGGTCCTTCAGCTAGGGTCCCAGAATCGAAAGATGCATAAAACTGAATTAATTGGGAAGGAAAACTAAGTAGAGTCACGGAACACACAGCTGCCCTGCAATCAGCAACACATAAAGCAAGTTGGAAATGAGTGGTTTTGCAAGCCATTTTGAAGTTTCAGAGTGCTTATGTAGTACAGGTAACTATATACATATATGTATATATATATACACATATATATATATATATATTTATCCAGCTTTTCTCATCTAATATTTTGATAGTACACTAATTGTCTTTTTGCCCTAGCAACGCTGCTACTACAGGCTGTGTAATGTTATCACTGAAGTGCTGTCCCAACCTCTGACTTGTGTTTTATTGGTCAGATGAATGCCATAGTTGTTGACTGTACTTAAGGAGAGAGGATTACACAAAGATGTGAACACCAGGAGTGCCAAAAATCCTGATGGGTCAGGTTTGAGTCTGTTCAACACAGCTAGAATTTCTCATGTTACTAAATCCTCATCAAAAGGCTGTTTTTCTGCATCACATCAAGATGCACATGTAATTGCTCTCCTGAGTTGGTAAATTGTGATAACGTTAAAAAAAATTCCATTATTTTTAATTTGCCCAATGCCTCATGCGAATGGATGGTAATTTAATTATAATGGGATTTTTCTTCACAATAAGGATTGTCATTTAACAAATTGTTCATAATCTTATTTTCTACATATTTATGAATATTCTTATTCTCTTAGATTACTTTTTACTGAGTCAAACATCATTACTGTTTTCAATGTCAAACATTGTCTCAATTCTTCCTGAAAATCTGTACCAAACATTTTATCTGCCTAGCAAAATGCAATTCATATGCCTATTACAGATATATTACAAAATACATTACAGTGTCTCAGTAATTATTTGCATGTGTATGTATATGTATGTGTTTCCATAATATATATGTATGCATATTAGCTTTGATGTGGGAATAGAGTTAAGTTACACTATTTTTGTAGAGATATTTACTGTGAATATTTAATCTTTTAATTAGCTCTATGTTTCCATTTTATACTACTTTATTAATATTCCTTTGTTGATTTTTAAATATGCTATCAACTTTGATAATAAGTACTTACTTTCAGTTTTTATTTGCCTTTTTAAAGAGAAAATTAAATATACATATACATGTATAATATGGTGTTTATAATTTCTTTTGTAATTCAAATTCATTTGTCCATATCAGACAAATACCACTTTTACCTCTTTTTTTATAATTCTGTTATTTCAGTCTATACTGGGATTTATTTTTAAGGATATTATATTTCTGTGCAAGATGTAATTCAGTATAATATTGTAACTTGATCCTACCCTGAAAATTGCTAACATTCTCACCATGATTTGATAAAGGCTCCATCAATTTCAAAAATAAATTTTCTCAAACTTCCTTCTTTAAATGCTAAATTATTACATATATTATGTTTTATATCATGACTGCTTATTTTATTTTTAACCTTGTTTGTTCTCAAGACTGTCACAGTGATTTTTCTTTTTTTTTTTTTAAAGATTTATTTATTTTATTACAAAGTCAGATATACAGAGAGGAGAGACAGAGAGGAAGATCTTCCATCCGATGGTTCACTCCCCAAGTGAGCCGCAACGGCCGGTGCATGCGCCAATCCGAAGCCAGGAACCAGGAACCTCTTCCAGGTCTCCCACGCGGGTGCAGGGTCCCAAGGCCTTGGGCCGTCCTCGACTGCTTTCCCAGGCCACAAGCAGGGAGCTGGATGGGAAGTGGAGCTGTCAGTATTAGAACCGGCACCCATATGGGATCCCGGGGCGTTCAAGGAGAGGACTTTAGCAGCTAGGCCACGCCGCCGGGCCCCCACAGTGATTTTTCTTAGTATGCTTTCAAAATATATTTCAAGATACACTAAACTTATTCCCAGACATAATGGATAGCTAATATAGTTATATGTATTTTTTTGCAATCAATTTATTGATAACATAACATGTCTTATTGATCTTAGCACATATCACCTTAAAAATATCCAAGAGGCCAGTGTTGTGGCACAGCAAATAAAGCTGCTGCCTGTTAAGCTGGAATCTCATATAGGCACTTGTTCGAGTACTGCATGCTTCTATTCCCACCCAACTCCCTGGTAATGCAACTAAGAAAGAAGTAGAAAATGGCCCACGTCCTTGGACTCCTACACCCACATCGAGACCTGAAGAGTCTCTGACACCTGACTTCTGTCTTGCACAGCCCTGATCATTGTAGCTACTTTGGCATGTACCAGCAGATGGAAGACTTCTCTCTCTCCTCTCTCTTTCTCTAACTCTCCCTTTCAGATAAATAAAATACATATTTAATTATAACAGTAATCACAGACAACACCCTAAAATGATTCTATATAAATTCATCTTGTAAAGAAATAATCATCAGAAAGTATAGTTAGAAATTTAAGTTTTAGGAACACTATCAACATTTTATATAATGGAATTGTACATGAGACTTTTTCTTTAAAGACGTTTTAAGTGAATTTTAGGGAAAATATAACATTATTACCAGAAGCTCTTTCAATATTCTGTTCAGTTATTAATATTTTAATTCCAATTAGATACTTAGATGCAGAGATAAAATTATCCAGAAATGGCAAGCCTGAGTGAGCCAAAAAACAGTGATCTGAAAAAAGAACTAATATGCAAATCATTTATGTTAATTTAATCACATATTCATAAGTATATATACATCTACTTACTTGTAATGCAATTATTTTGATATCTTTAAAATAGATGAGATGAGATATTTTGGAAATCAAGGAACAGCAAAGGGTTTTCTCTATTCCTGGATTTGCTCATTTAAAAAAATATCTTTTATTTAAGGGGCAATATATTTTCCAGAGGCAAATGTAGCACATAAGGCAGTCTCTTCTTTACGCTAACATATTCAGAAGAATATGAAATGTGTTTAATAATAGTACAATCAGGAGCATTCTCAAATAAAGTAATTTTCATTTTCCCCAGGAAGTCCATAGACAAATGAAGACAATAAATTGAAATGCAGTCCCTGAATAGTTCCTGACACTTTAACCATTTCTCAGTTCTATATTCACAAACTAGTTTGCTAATTTTTATTCCTTTATTATTCTTATTTCTTTATATTTTTATTGTTATTTTCCATGAAGCAGTTTATTAAGCATGGAGATTTTGCCTTCCAACTCCCCTCCTCCCTCTCATTTCTCCACCTCCAATATTTTTGCCCATATTATAACAGTAGTATAGTCCAGCAATGGTCATGAATGCAACATTCTGCTATTTAAGTGTATAATGAAACTGTAGGTATAGACAATGGTAGAAAGTCTAGCATACTATTATCAGAGTAGTATATCTTATTCATGAGTAGAGAATTGCAGTGCTTCTCCTGGTATTCTTATCACCATTATAAAGTTCATCTACAAGAATATATGTGTGTACATATATATATATATAGTATATATATATATATATATGTGTGTGTGTGTGTGTATAGCTGTTGTTCTTGTATTTTGTATGAAGGCTGTCTTAGATCAGAGAGAATATATGATATTTGCTCTTTGGGAATTGGCTTATTTCACTGAGCATAATGGTATCTAGTTGGAAACATTTTGTTGCAAATGGTAGAATTTCATTCTGTTTAGTTGCTGAATGCTCTTCCATGGAGTAGATGTACCACAGTTTCTTTATCTATTCTTCTGTTGATGGGCATCCAGGATTTACAAAGAGTTTCAGAAACTTGATGACAGCAAAATAAACAATGATGTGAAGAAGTGTGCAAAGCAAATGAGCAGGCATTTTTCAAAAGAACAAATTCAAATGGCTAATACACACAGGTTCAGTCCCCCTAGCTATTAGGGAAATGCAAATAAAAACCACATTGAGGTTCCACCTAATTTCAGTGAGATTGGGCTCCATTCACAACTCTACTACCAACACCTGCTGGTATGGATGTAGCGGGAAAAGATTTCCCTCACTACTGGTGGGAGTGTAGGCTAGTACAGCCACTATGAAAGTCAGTATGGAGAGTGCTAAGAGAACTGAAAATTGATCTGCCATATGACCCAGCTATTCTGCTCTTAGGAATATAACCAAAGGAAAGGGAATCTGCATATGAGAAAGTGACCTTCAACCCTATATTTATAGCAGCATTATCTACAAGAGTGAAGACATGATAATTTTTTTAAAAAATATTCATTTTTATTGCAAAGTCAGATACACAGAGAGGAGGAGAGACAGAGAGGAAGATCTTCCGTCCGATGATTCACTCCCCAGTGGGCGCAATGGCCGGTGCTGCGCGGATCCACAGCCAGGAGCCAGGAACTTCCTCCAGATCTCCCACATGGGTGCAGAGTTCCAAGGCTTTGGGTTGTCCTCGACTGCTTTCCCAGGCCACAAGCAGGGAACTGGATGGGAAGTGGAGCTGCCGGGATTAGAACCGGCACCCATATGGGATCCCGGGGCGTTCAAGGTGAGGACTTTAGCCGCTAGGCCACCGTGCCGGGCCCGACATGATAAATTTTTAAAAGAGTTTCTTGTTACATAGGCAGCTTACATTGCATAGTTGTTTAGGATAAGGTGAATTCCACTCTTTCATTCATTCTTCCATAAAAGTTACTCAAAGTCTTCCCATGAACACAGACTGTGAAATAAAAACACATTCTTTTTACTTCTTTCCAAAAGCAATATTTGCATAATCATCATCCTTTACAGATTGGAAATACAGATCGAATGTTGCTCCAAAAGTTCCTGGAACACTGAAATTGCAGGGTCATTTATTTAGATGCATTTTACAAATTTATACATAGTTTTCAATATACACATTTCCCATCTATTATTTGAAGGACTCTCATATGTGTAAACTTAAGACTGTTTTGCATCAAAATAAACTTATTTTTCAACTCCACTTTCCATGAATTTTTGAAAGGAACTCATACGAAGAGACCATTACCATTAGAATGTTATAAGTTGCTTCTTCATGACACAGACTCTAAAATGCTCCTCCCAGGGAAACATTTATCTTCAAATATATTGTCTGGATGGGGAAGGATTCTGATAAAGACTAAAATCTACTGAACCAATGATGTACCAGCCTCTATATAAAGCACTAAATAATGTCCTATTTATTCATCACAACAACCGTGATTCATTAGAATGTCCATGCAATTTATTTTGGATAGCAGAGCTCTTTTGGGAATACAATGGTAGCTCTTAGTAAGTAAGCTTGGAAAATGGACATACTATGAGACTCCCCCCCCTCCAAAAAAGAAACATAACCGTCCTAATATCATCCTTTATTGCAAATAGTGAAATTGAATTTCAGGGAGGCCAAATACCCTTCAAGATCCATTTGAAACATGTGACATTTTTAGGACTCCTAATTGCTTGAATGTTCCACTTTATGGTATAAGCAATTCATTAAGTTCAGAAGAAATTTGACAGAAGATGGCAGAATACTAACTTTTCCACTGTACTTCCTTTGGGAGGCCTCCACGAAAAAGGACCGGATGGGGCCCAACACGGTGGTTCAGTAGCTACATTTTCTCCTTGAACAAGCCAGCATCCCATAGAGGTGTTTGCTCATGTCCCTGCTGCTCCACTTTCCATCCACTTACCTTCTTGTGGCCTTGGAGGGCAGGGGAGGAAGGACCAAGGCATAAGGACCCTAAAATTTCATGGAAGACCTGGATCAGCCTCCTGGGTCCTGGCTTCATATTGGCTCAACTCTAGCCATTTCGGCCATTTAGGGAGTGAATCAGTGGATGGAGATCTTTTTCTCCATATTTCTTTACCTCTGTGGGTCTGCCTTTTCAATAACAATAAATAAATCTTAGAAAAAGATAAAAAGATAGTGGAAATCATATGCTTTATTAAGCTCAGAAAGTTATCACAACCCAAAACAACAATGTAAGGAGAATTTCTGCCAGAGCAATACCCTTCAGTTAATTAAGTAAAAAAATGAAAGAAGTAATAATAATAAAAATCAAAGGAGCAGCTTTGGTATGAAACATCTGGAAGCACGTTATATTACACACATGCTTGGAATTTTAAAGGAAACAGTGGGCAACATTGTTGTATTGCATGTTAAGCTGCCATCTGTGAAATTATCATCACACATGTGTATTTATTTGAGTCTTGCTGTTTCACTTCCCAACCAGCTCCCTGCTAATTCACCTGGGAAAGCAAATGAAGATGATCTCAAAGCATGGGTCCCTTCAATTATGTTAGAGACATTGATCAAGTTTCTGCCTCTTGTCTTCGGCTGGACCCAGACCTCGTTATTGTAGTTTTTTGGCAACTGAATCAATGGTGACAACTTGATCTCAGTCTCTTTCTCTCTGTCTCGCTCTCTCCTCTCTCTGCAACTCTTAACTACATAAATAGGTAAATCTTCAGAAAAAAATAAAATGAAACTCAGTAGGAATTACAGAACAAGTAGAAAGTTAAACAACATACATATGAAAACTGAATATTGCATTTCAATAACATCAAGAGGAGAAAAATAGTAAATCTAGATTGTAGCATCCTTGTAAAGTATTCTTTTCATGAGACAGCATTCAATTCAATAAAATGTAAACAAGAAAATGTTCTCTGCTGATAGAGAAGGCAAAGCTAGATGAAGATTATCATGAAACACACATTTTGAATGGAACAGCTAATGCAACTAAATAAATGAGTGAAACTAAAAGAAGTAATAGAATAATCTATATTTGTAAATACCATGATTATTAATCTAGAATGTCAGACATATCTTACGAGAACACCACATATTGTTGCTTCCAGAAATGACAACTTAAGCATATATTGTTATGATGATAATTATAGATAAGACCCATCGAAACATATCTAAATATTACTATTATAGGAGTGAATATATTCCCTTGTTAAGCATAATTAAGTTCTCTGATGTATGTATTAGAAACTTTAAATACACATCATAGCTTCAATACTGTATATTATGTAGTCATGTACCACTGGCTGTATGTTAGCTGATCCTATATTCTGGAAATACGAAAACATCATACTTGGATTTCTAGAAACTTCATAGTCACACTCTATTTTGTCTCCTAAATGTCTTTATGCTTCCTTCCTATTATTCCAATAAAGTAAAAAAAAAAAATCCTACACATCCATGAAATACTGGCAGCTCTCCAATACTCCATTCCTTTGCACTGCAGCTAATCACAAAGTTCCTTATTAAAACACTCCCAGAGAAAGAAGCACTATGACATATGGCAGTTAAGAACATGGGCTGGTACCACTTTCAAATTATGTGATTTGGGCAAGTAACTTGCTCCACATGCACTTCAGTTTCACAATCTCATAAAATTGCTAGGTGATTAAAATGACTTGTTTCATTTCCATTGGTAGTAAGTCATTTGTTCAGCAGTTAGAATAATTCTAGATACAAAGTGGGCCTTGTTAAATCAGTAAGTCCTATATGACTTCACATACTCATGCTCACTGCCAAGAAATGTCCTCACTTTCCTCTCTTTAAACAAGGTCAAATGGTTCTTCTTTCTCTGCTCTCTGAGTTCTAGGATGTTAGTGCATTTTTCCCATGAAAATTGACTTGTCAATTGTACTTAATAGTCCCCTATTGTAGCAATACATAAAGAAGATATCCCTGAGTAGGAAAATGCAGGTTTCTTTAAGGTAGAATTTTGTCTTTTGTTGTTGTTGTAGTGTCAAATCCCCTGTTCGTATATCCACATGTGTTGCGTTCATTTGTGACCACACACACACAAAAAACATTTGTTTGTAACAAACTCCCTAAATGTGTTATCATGTTACTTTTGTGCATAGTTAACTGTTAGAGTACTACACATTTTAGGTTTTCAGCTATAATAACATTAATAATAGTTGAAGTCACTTTTAACCTGTCATGGACTGTCTTAGTCCAGTTTATGCTTCCGAGATAATGTATGAAGCCAGAAAATGGACAAAGAAGAGAAATGGTTTCAAATACCAGCATCTGATGAAAAACTTTTTTTTTTCTGTGTCCTCACTTGGCAGAAGGTGGGTGGAGTGAAATCAGGCAAAAAGATCTCCCTCAATCAAGTCCCTTTATAAGGACATCTAATTCCATTCACAATGCAGAACGTGTTGCCTAACAATCTTTTAATGTCAACAATACCTGGATTTTGGAAGAAACCCATTCAAATAACAGAGACTGAGTGCTGACTGTGTGGCAGAAAATTGATTAAGTGCTTTTCCATACGAGTTCCATTTGTTACTTCAGAGCGCATAATGATGGAGGGAATGTCTTATCTCCAATGATAGAGAGACAATTAAAAACAGACTATGGGCAACACAGCCTTATGCAGGTCACCCATACAAGAAGCCTTAGGCTGTAGATTCTATCTTCCTGTGGCTTGTCTCACATAATGTTCTCAATAGCCTATTGGTGTAAATGTTACTACACTCATTCCACTGATGAGTAAACTTATTTCAAGGCTAGGTTATCTAGGCAATGTAAAATTGCAAGGTTAGACTACACTTTGTTATAACATGATATTAACCTAGTTTCTTTTTGCTAATGCCACGGATATGTTCACACACATGTGTTTGTGTATAGACTAATTAAGAAGTACATATTGATAATGTTAAATTTGAAAAAATTTAACAATTGAGTAAATATTTTCAGCAATATGATCTAATATGTAAAACATCAGTTTTGTACAAAAGAGATAAATGTCAAGGAAAAAAGTGGATGTGGTAAGTTCACAGATGGCTGTCACCTCTTTTTACTTTTTTAATATTTATTTTAATTTTTATTGCAAAGTCAGATATATAGAGAGGAAAAGAAACAAAGAGGAAAATCTTCCGTCCCGTGATTCACTCCCCAAGTGATCACAATGGCTGGAACTGAGCCAATCCGAAGCCAGAAGCCAGAAGCCTCTTCCGGGTCTCCCACGTGGATGCAGGGTCCCAAGGCTCTGGGCCGTCATCAACTCCTTTCCCAGGCTACAAGCAGGGAGCCGGATGGGAAGCGGGGCCGCAGGGATTAGAACCCGTGCCCATATGGGATCCCGGCGCGTTCAAGGCAAGGACTTTAGCTGCTAGGCCACGCCGCTGGGCCCATCTTTTCACTGTTTAGCTATGTATTTTTCAAAGTTTGTCTCATTAGTTTTGTCCGTTCCAAGTCAGTATGGTTTTGGAGATCTATTTCTTTAGTATAAACCACCAAAGTACATTTTATACTATATCGTACTGTTAGACTTCAACATATTCTTCTGTAGAGCACTTTTTGCGTCTAAAATATGGAAATTCACAGCACTCAATATGCAATCTTTGAATTCACAAGCTCAAAATTCTGCAAGCAACTTATTTGAAATATAATCAAATTTCATTATATGAGAGATCACGAAAGAATGCATGAAAAGACATACAATGAGAAACAATGCATGCATTTCAAAATTTTCTGCTCCAAAATAATTTCTTAATGCCATTGTCCATGACCTTTTGATGTCTTTCTTAAAATTCAGACTCTTTACAATAACTATTGTCCTGTTGTTCCATTGAAGATCTTATTACAGGTTGATTATTGCTTCTCAGATATATCTCCTTAACTTTTCCTGAATCATGGAATTCTAGCAAGCGTGTATGTCCCGTTTACAAATCTTTTCAGTTCTGGCTTCCTTTTGCCTATATCTACATAAGATCACTTTCCTTTGCAGACTAAAGCCTTTCTAGTTATACTTATCTGAAAAAATGCAGAGCTAAAGACAAAAATGAAATCTGGTTAAAAGCTAACAAATTTAAGAGTTCCGTTTTGCTAATGTTTATCTTTTGCAAAGTAGCACTGTGTTGATTAATTAGCAGAAATGATCTCCTTTCAGATTTCTGGTCTTTTCAGTGTCAACAATTTTAGTGGCAAAGTCAAAGCTGCAATTTCTTAACATTGCAAAATTGTTCACTCTGTGCACTGAGACCAGGTGTACAATAGCAAATCACACCACTGCATTTGAATCTCTGACATTTTAGTCAGAAAAGTGTGACACAAAATTGACAAATAAATGTTCTTCTTTGTTGGTTTGTATGAAAAATATCTGAAAGCTCAGTTTGATAACGAAATCCGCAGGAAGTTTTCTAAGCAGACGTTTATGGACTCCAGTAATTGTTTTGTAATTACTTATTTTTATTGGAAAGTCAATATACAGAGAGAAGGAGAGACAGAAGATCTTCTGTCTGATGATTTACTCGCCAAGTGACCACAATGGCTGGAGCAGAGCTGATTCAAAGTCAGGAACCAGGAGCTTCTTCCGGGTCTCCCACCCTGGTGCAGGGTCCCAAGGCTTTGGGCCATCCTCGACTGCTTTCCCAGGCCACAAGCAGGGAACTGGATGGGAAGCGGGGACACCAGGATCAGAACTTGTGCCCATATGGGATCCTGGCCTGTGCAAGGCATGGACTTTAGCCACTAGAATACCGCAGCAGGTCTGCAATTTTTACAAAATTTTAATGTAGTTGTAAACATGCGCAATAAGAGGAATGCAGAGTTGGTGTTATCTACTCATGTGTTTACTCATGCAATTACCTGCTATCAAGTCCTATCAAGCACCTAGTGTACACATTATAATTTTAATGTATAGTAGAATGTTCTCTGCTATCAAGAAGTAGTAAGTCTAACGGAAAACACAAACATCTGAAGAGATCATTAAAATGTGATTAGATTCGTGTGTGGTGGTTAGATATAAGATGAGGTGCTGATCTTAGGGACTGTCAGCTGGAATGCTGAAGAATGGATCGATTTTGAGTGACATCTAGAGAGTAGAACATGCAGTATACACTGACAACTATGATGTAGGAAATGAAACATATCAGATTCAAAAACTCCAGTGAAACCTCTGCTTTCATTAACTATCCATCTGCTGTTTGTAGAAACACAAGCCCCTTAGTGTGATTAAGGTGTGAACACACAGTGGGTTCAGTCGTTCTTTCCTTCGTTCTTTTGTTACTTCCTTCCTTCCGTCCTTCGTTTCTTCCCTCTATAATTCCTTCCTTCCTTCTTTTCTTTTTTCCTTTGCAGTTCAGAAGCATTTAGGTTTGATGTGATCCAATTTGCCTAGTTTGCTTTTGTTGTCTGTGCTTTAGTGTCTTGTCCAAGAAGTCATCACCTACACGTTCCCTGAAGTGTTTCCTGTATGGTTTCCTTTTAAAACTGTCATGGCCTGAAGCCCGGTATCTAGGTCTTTGGTCCATCTTGAGTTTATATCTTCATTTATTGGAGCTTTTTGAGTTTACTTGACTTTGTTTTGAGTTTATGGGCGAAAGATAATCCTTTCTTCAAAGTGTGTTCTTTGCCGGTTTGTAGCAATTTTATTTATTGTATGCATGTGGGGTGATTTCTAGGGTTTTCATTCTGTTCCACTGACGTGTGTCAGTTTTTAATTCCAATATCATGCTTTTTAAAAATATTTATTGATTTATTATAGGGAAGTCAGAGTTACAGCAAGATGGAGAGACAGCAAAAGATCTTCCAAGCACTGATTCACTCCCCAAGTGGCTACAACAACCAGAGCTGAGTTGATCAGAAACCAGGAACCAGGAGCTTCTTCTGAGTCTCCCATGCCAGTGCAGCATCCAAAGGCTTTGGTCCATCCTCTACTGCTTTCCCAAGCTACAAGCAGGGAGCTGGATGGAAAGTAGAGCAGCCGGGATACAAATTGGCACCCTTATAGGGGATCCCAGCACATACAATGCAAGGATTTGATCACTAGGCTATCTCACTGGGCCCATCCATGCTGTTTTAATCACTGTAGTTTTCCAGTAGCCTTTGAAATCAGGTATTGTGATGCTTTCAGCTTGATTTTTCTTTCTCAGTATTGCTTTGATTTTGTGATTTCATATGGAACTCAGGATTATTTTCTAATTATATGAAAAATGTCATTGATAGTTCCAGACATTCTGACAATATTAATCCTTTTAATTCATGAATGGGAAATATATTTCTGGCTTTCTGTCCTGTATGATTTCTTCCATCAGTATTATCTCATTTTCATTTTAGAAATATTTCACTTTTTTTTGGTTAAATTTATTACTAAATATTTAAATTGTATTAGTTTTTGTGTATGATATTTCCTTTCTTATTTCTCTTTTAGTAAGATTGTTTTCTGTCTATAGCCATGATCATTACACAACAGTATGTATTAAAAAGAATCTGAATAACTGATCTACCACTTGATGAAACTACCCTACTTTGACGAATACATGCAAAGGAAGTAAAGTTGCCATATAGAAAAGATAAATATACTCCCATGTTTGCTGTAGCACAGTCCACAATACTTAAATATAGAATCCATGTTGGTATTCATTAACTGATGAAAAGATAAGTAAAGTATGGAACATACATACAACAACATATTATTCAACCATCAATAAGGAAAACAAATCTTACATTTTCTGAAAATTAATGTTATTGAAGGTAATTACAACAGCTATCCAAATGTTTTCCCTTCTATTTGAGGGTCTGCATATGTGAAATGCAACTATATGCATTATATCATTTGGTAATTTGGTATACAGATATTTATAACTGTTATATTCATTGAGTTTACCTCTTAAATAACAAGGAAGAAAGTGTTTTATGACCTTTAGCAGGAATTTTACATCATGTGATACCAATATAGTTTTAAAAATAATATGTGTCTATGTGCATGTATAGTTTTCTACCTGATGTGATTGTGGCACTATGCTTAAGTTTTTAATTATACTTATGCTCACTGAATTGTTTTTTATGTTTTCCTTATTTTCTTTTAAAGGAAGCTGTTGCACAAAATATAATCTCTCTACCACACCATTTTAGATCAGATGTTCCCAACACTAAAGTCCAACATGCGACAAAAGTGCCTTCAGCTTATTGGGAAGTTGATTTCAGTATTACAAACAAAGGTGCATGAAAGAAAATCCTGGAAAGGAGGGAAAAGTCATTGTACCAATATAAGGCATGGGATCGAAACTACCAATGCCAGAAACAAATACCCCATTATACTGAGACCAACTGGAAATTGTTCATTTCCGGGATATCCTACCTGATGAAGAGAATAAGAATAGTACATACATTGGCTTTTATCTCTCGGTACAAACTCAAGGAGATAATGATGTCATATCTTTCATATGTATTAAGAACATTCTTGCTTCCACACTATTTGTGTGGGACATCAGACAAAAGCAGGAAGGTGTCCTGTCAGCATAAGGTGAATCTGAGCTCACATGACGCAGTCCATTGAAGGTGCAGGTGAAATTAAGTGTGGGCCGAGTAGACATGAAATGGAGAATCAGCAGCACATGCACCAACTACTGTCATGGTTTTGCAAAGCAACAATAAAAAAAAATCTTTTCCTCAAGGTTACCTCAGATAGATACTGTAGTGTGAAACCATGTATGCAATTCTACTAATTCACATGACTTATGATGGGGACCCAAGAGTCGTTGTAGTTTTGAACCATGTTATCTATTAGAAAGAACATTGAGAACTGATCATTTGTTCAAGCAATATAATCAACGTAGATGACTCATTTAGGTGTTTCATGCCCAAATTTCATTGGCTTGCTTAGATATTTCTATCTCCAGATATATCTAGATAGTATGCTAAGTTCTCCATTCTCTCTTACTTCTGTAGATATTGTTGAAATGCTCAGTTTGATTTCCTTATTTAATAAAATTGGCACAATTTAGTGGTTGTTTATTAGTTATTTATTATGATAGTCGAGAAGGATTTGCAGGAATTTCCTGTTATTCTTTCCCCACAGTCAGCCTACAGTTTTCCTTCCATAATTTCAAATTTAAAGTTGATAGACATAATTAATCATTCCGCAAGACAAGTTATAAAATGCAAACAACGTAATGTATTGTTCTTTTTGTGGTTTACGCAAAGCCAGTTACAATGTCCCTTTAAACGTGCGTATTCTTCGTGCTGCTATGATAGTGCAGCCTCTTCTTTTTGTTATTGCTTCTGGTTAGAACATTCTGTTTGTTTTTATTTGGTGCTTTCAAAAAGCACAATTTATTGACTTATGAGCTTGCTCTCTTTTCACATTATCCTTAGTATCCATATTGTGTGTGTTCTCATTTATATGTCTACAAATAGATATTACCTGCTTACTCTTTCTGCTATGGGTAGAATCATTGGGCTGGGAAAAGGAGAAGACAAGAGGATCAACCACCGCAATTTGGAAATTTCCAACAGTTCCTGTAATACAGCATTTTCTGAAATAAGAGGATATCTCACAATCAAATGAACCTATGTGGGTGTTTAAGTGGCCAGTGACTTTTTGAATGAATTATGAATTGGAATGGCTCCTTCATGAACTTACCTTCACAAATCCATCAATAAAGTGATCAGTCTATGAAGAGAAGTAAATATCACACATGCATGTACTGAAATGAATTCACTCTTCACTACTCAAGTGTTTATTTTTCTAAAAGGGCTTCACTTACATACTTCTCCACTCTATTTTTTTTTTTTTTTACTGCTGGAGGAAATCCATTATATTTAAGCCTCAGAGATGAGCTACATTCTAAATCCGCTCCTCATGATTCTCAGCTGAGTTTCCTCTTCAAATTATATATGCAATTCTTACATCTATATCCTAATTCATTGTTCACACATTCACAGACTGCAATGAAAAATATACATATGGTATTTCTTGACCTATTTTTACATTTTGTCAATTTTTTTTTAACTTTTGCATTTGCTCATGAGAAGCAGCCACTTTGCATTGAGAAACTTTAGGATTATTTTTGTTAACTTAATCAAAATTTAGGTCACAGTTCTATTTTTGACATTTATCAACTTAGAAGTATTTTTTCCCAAATAATTTGCTTTCATGGAGCCTCTTTCTAGATATAATTTCCCTTATCCCAAGAGCTTTGTCAACTGCAGCTCCTGAACACAGCTAAAACTATAATGATCTGATCAATAACTATTTCCAGATTTGTCTTAAATAAAATAATTGAATAAACTTGCTCCCATGTTCCTACTCCTAGATACCTCAAACTCTCATAATTAAATAACATTACATTATGATAATGTGACTTTATTTTGCCAATCAAAATCACTAATTAAGTGTTTAAAATATTTATTTCAGTATTTTTATAATCATAGTCAGGCAAACTGATGCCCAGAGAAATTTGTTGACTTTTCCAAGACTACAGATCTTGATGATAATTTAGTCTGCGCTACAATTCAAGACTTAACGTCCTTGAAAACAATTTTCTCACTCTAGCATTGTATATTTATTTATGTGACTGATGTCTAATATATGTCTTATTTAAATTTCTAAAATACTGAAAATACTAACATTACAACTTTGACGTTTTCTGAAAGTTAATTTACTATAATGTGCCCGATTTTATTATTCCTAGTTATCTCTACCATTGATAAATTATGTATTAATTTCTATCGTATGATGCATATGATCTGAATATTTTGAATCAATGGCACTGCTCTGAAAGAATGATCAAAGATGAAAGAATACAGAAGATGAAATTCAACAACTGTTCTTCATTATAATTCCAAGTAAAGATCAACAGCTGTGCAGTTATAAATACGTTATATTTTCAGTACTTTGAAAAATAATTAGATGCATGGTTCTGGACAAGATGTTAGAACCAAGATAATAAAGAGAAGGAGAGGGAGAGCGAGAGTAAACCCTATATTTGAATGTGTCACCCATGTATTTTTTAAGTTTTAAAAGTTGTATTTTCAGGATTAAAATACAACAATATTTTTTTCTTACAATATTTTATGAATGAAGAAGGAAATAATATGTGGTTACAATGCAGGTTGGAAGCAGCCAACAACAATATACCATAAGAAATCCAATATCAGTCATCATTTTTGGTGTAGTGGATAAAGCCACTGCCTGTGAAACCCACCTTCAAGTATGTGGCCTGCTTTGAGACCTGGCTGCTCCACTTGTGAACCAGATCTCTGTTAATTCATCTGGGAAAGCAGAGAAAGATGGCCCAATGCTTGTGCTCCTGAAACCAGGTGGGAGATCTGCAAGAAGCTTGTGACTTCAGCCTGTACCAATCCTGGGATTTACAAATGTTTGGGGAGTAACAGTAGATGAAAGATCACTATATTTCTGTGTGTGTGTGTGTGTGTGTGTGCGCGCGCGTGTGTGTGTTTTCCTCTGTAACTATGACCTAGCACAACGGTTCAAGTGGCTAATCCTTCACCTCCAAGTTCTGGGATCCCATGTGGGTACCTGTCAGTATCCCAGCTGCTCCACTTCCCATCTACCTTCCTGCTGTGGCCTGGCAAAGCAGCGAAGGATGGTCCAAAACCGAAGAAGCTCCTTGCCCCTAGCTTCAGATAAGATTTGCTGCAGCCTTTGTGGCCATTTAGGGAGTGAGCCAGCTGATGAAATCAATCTCTCTCTCTCTCTCTCTCTCTCTCTCTCTCTCTCTCTCTCCCACCTCCCCGTCTGTCTTCTGATACAAATAAATAAATATTTAAAGAAAAAATGTATCTATGATTAGTGACTGTGGAAACCTGTCTCTCTTTTAAAAGAAAAATGCATAGCCAAACACAAAAGTAAAGATGGATGTGTACTCAATGACATGAAGAAAACAAGGCAGGAAGGAAGGAAGAAGGGAGGAAGGAAGAAGGGAGGCAGGAGGGGCAGAAAGAAGGAGGGAAGGAAGGAAAGAAGGAAGGAAGGAATGATGGACCACACCTGTGTTTCCAAAATAAGTGTGCTTGAGCTCATGGAGTAAGCACAGCTTGAACAGTTCATCTTCTGCCTTCAAGGTCTATGTGCCATCCTTAAGGTAAATAGAATTTTGCACATTCAACTGAAAGGACTGAAAAGCTGTTTGGAAAAAGCAAAGGTACAAATTGAAACAAACTTATCAGTTAACAAAACAGGATTATTTTGTTTAAGTTTTTGCACAGAAAACTTTTTGAGACTGTAGTGCCATCCTGCAAATAAAATCTTGCTTCTCTCAGATTTTAATCATTTGTTTTGTCACTTGGTAATGGCAACTATGTTGATACAGTAATAATAAATGAAAGCTACTATCTATGATTTTGTTAATTCAGTGGCAAAATAGGTCTATAAATTCAAAATGAAAAAATAAAAATTTTTTAAAAAGACACTACTGGGCAAAGTTGGTGGTCACAGCAGCAGTCCTCAATAAGGTGTACTAAGTCACTGATACAATGTTTTGTGTTTCTCAACTAGTTTTTTCATGTGCATTCACAATGCATTGCGTCCTATACTGAAAACATTTTTGGCTATTTGCTGATTTTACTGACAAATCTTGGCTTCTATTTGTGGATATTACTCAAATTGATGAGAGCATGCATTTTTAAGTCAGATAAAGGCAGGCGTACCAAGTAAAACAAATTGTTTGTGATTGAGAACTCAGGGTCAAAAATTACTTGAATGCATCCAATCAGTATAGTGGAATCATCTTGCAATTTATTTAAACTATAAATTCCAAAGGATTAACAGTTATTCATCTTCTGCAGCATAATAATATTCATTTATAATTGCCTTCCTAGGTAATTTTTATGGAGCTTTGGTGGCCAATTCAGGTGATGTTTAAGAACTTACTACATAAAGCAACTGGGTTTCCCTAGTGTGTGTGTGTGTGTGTGTGTGTGTATTTAAATATTTATTTAAATTTTATTGGAAAGGTATATATATATATATATATATATATATATATATATATATATATACACAAAGAGGAAGATCTTCTGTCTGATGATTCACTCCTCAAGCAACTGCAATGGCTGGACCTTTGCCAATCCAAAGCCAGGAGCCAGAAACCTCTGCCATGTCTCCCACACGGGTGCAGGCTCCCAAGTCTTTGGACCATTCTTGACTGCTTTCCCAGGCCACCAGCAGGGAGCTGTATGGGAAGCAGGACCGTCAGGACATGAACCAGTGCCCATATGGGATATCCGCATATTCAAGTCAAGGACTTTAGCTGCTAGGCTACAGTGCTGGGCCCAGGATATTTTTTATACATCTGATAGTTTGCACGCTTTCATTTTAACTGAATATTATTCTGAGACATTTACACACCAACAAAAATGGTAGTAAAGAATTATTTTCACTAAAATCCTGCTAACAACCATCCATGTCAGGTATTTTCATAGGAGAGTATCTGATTATGTGGGCGCTTCAAGATTTATGTAAAATTCTTCCTGCTAGAAGTCGTATTGATATGAAACTTGTAGTTGCAGGACATTTTAACCTCCATGGTGGAAACCTGTGGTTTATTTGAGATTGGTAGTTATGTTGGATGCGGTGTAGAGACCTCATGAGATGTGACCATTGCACATACACTTTTTAAAGATTTGTTCATCAATTTGAAAGTCAGACTTTGTGCGAGAAGTAGAGAGGAAGTTATGTGGTTGGAGTGTCTTTGGGCCACCTTCCTTTGTTTTTCTTAGTCCATTATCTGGAAGCTGAATTGAAAGTAGATTAGCCAGGGCATGCACTTCTGCCATATATCATGCCGTATTGAAGGTGGATGTTTCATTCACTACACTAGCATGCTGCCACAGTAGCTGATCCGTTATCAGGAAGTACCTAGCTCTGCTTCTTATTCAGCTTTCTATCAATGAACCCTGAAGCCAGCAGATGATGACCCAAGTACTCAGTTGAATTCCTGACTCCTGGCTTGATACCGGCCCAAGATTGGCTATTGTAAGCATTTGAGGTGTGAAATAGCAGATCTCTCTCTCTGTCTCTGTCTCTGTCTCTGTCTCTGTCTCTCTCTCTCTCTGTGTCTCACTTTGCTACTGCCAATTCCCTCTGCCTTTCAAATAAAATCTTTAAGTTGATACTACTAGAAAACCTGTCAAATTTCTCTCACCAAAATCCACTCTAAAATTTCTAAAACTTCTGCAAAACTACTCCAAAGTGGTTACATTCCTAAACGATTATTAGTATAACTTGATAAAATTACAATATTTAGTGTACATAAAATCAATTGCTCAAATTAATCAATTATTGCTGAGGATGAATATAAACCCTAACCACAACTTTTATGGAGCTGTGGCTGGAAAAGTTTCATATTTTAATTAAAAGTTATTTTATTCCAAATCATGTATTTTCTGCTATTTCATTTACTTAAATTAATATACTTTCAGGATTTTATACTTTAACTAGGCACAAGAATATTTTACATTGGTGTGAGTGTAACTGGAATGAGACAGATCTCTGGAAGAAAAAACAAAAGAAAATGTGATTTGTGTCTTTGGCCAAATTACACAGTATTTTTAGTCAACAAAGTGATGTCATTATATTCAGATTTGGGAAGAATTGAACACAATCGGTACTGACAAGCTGATATGATCTGGAGACAAGAGACCTTTGATTGTGTTTTCAAGATATAGCAATCAAGTGATAAGGCATAAGTCTACTCTTTTACTCCTTCTATAACCTCCAGGATTGTTTAGAATTCGGTATATCAGAGAAGGCACTAGATAATCAGGAGAAGACTTCCATTAAGAGGTGGCATCCAGTTGAGTCTCAGAGCGAATGTGTGGAATGTATTTTGAATAAACTCACATAAGGTTGCATTATCCCCATCAATAATTATATCTGGTATACCCAAGAACTAGTGACTGGAGGAGCTTGAATGTTGCAGCTACGAGTGTGGGTATTACTTACATTACTATCAGAGGGTCAGTAAATTACTGGGGAATGCTGAATGCTGGGTTGGAGATAAAAAGAGGTGATGTGCGAATTTCAAGAAGCTCACACATTTAACCTGGAGAGAGAGCTGTATGCATAGGATTCACTTTGACATAAGACATTAACGATTTCAACAAATGAATGATCTTGGCGGAGGATTGCTTTGTAGTTTCCTATCACATATACACAATGAGGCTGTAAGCTTCATGAGTTGAATATGAATGCTTAGGATGTTACCAATCACACAGATGTCTCTGAATAGTCAGCTATGGTACTGAGGAGCAAAACACAAAATAATTTTCTGCAATGTTTCCATCGATATCTGGCATTTGGTTTTATGTCTCTATATCCTCTCCTCATACTTATATGGTAATAAAAACATCAATTCTGTTCATAGATTTTCACTTTTAAGGATATGAAAAATCAAGTGAAGTGTAAGTGCATTATAAGCTTTACTGCAGGGTGAACATATATTGTGTGGATAAAATAGAGCATGAGATAGCTAGATCCCATTTCAGTGTAGGGGATGATGTCTCAGCTCCACTCTGATTCCATAATTTTAATAATGTGTACAATGAAAGGCAGTGGGTTATGGCTCAAGTAGCTTAGTCTGTGGCATTCTCTTAGGAGAGATGGATTGATATTCAGGCTCTTGGCTTATGCCTGGTGATGTTTTGGGAATTTGGAGAATGAAAAGAGGTTTTTCTCTTTTAATTTCTCTGCCTCTCTCTCCCTTTCTTTCTTTGCCTTTACAAGAAATGAAACAGATAAATTAACAGATTAACTATTAGTAGAAAGGCCAGATTTCTGTGTGATTTTTTTCTAAGTATGACAAATTATTTTTGTATGTTTATCTCTTTGTTTTCAAATAATGTCAAAACATTTTGAATACTCAAAAGTAATTCATAATAAAAGAAAGTTTGCATATTTTAATAATACTGTGTGTTGAATTATAATGGCCTACAAGAAAATGTGTGTCAATACATGTTAGAGTAGAAATCACCTTGGATTTATTTATGCTCCACAGATCTGTATTATACTTCTAAATCAACTTCTCCCCCTCAAAAAAGCAAACAAAAGAAAAATTAGAATGGATAGACAGAGAACAACAAGGAAAGCTTAGAACCAGACAGGAAATGGTCAGCGTGGATTTACATATACCTCAATAGGTAGAACACAAAGATTAGTTACTTCTCACAAGGGTATTGAAGATTTCTCTGCATACCCCTCCTAAAATTGTTCTGCACCTCAGCTGTTGACATACGACTTGTTAGAGTTATAAGCCAGTTTAGACTATCATAAAAGCTGCCAAGTTCAGCAAAATTATGCTTCAACACTATAAACTGCTAAACACTAAAATGAAAATAGAAACGAGACAGCTGAATAGTACCCTATAGCCATTCTAAGGTGTATAGCAGCCAGTTCTGTATATAAACTAAAGTTGAAATGTCAATGAAGTAGTCACAGGATGTGGTTAAGAACTTGCATTTTTTAAACATATTAGTTACTCAATACCATGTCAATGAATTCCATAATGTTGTAAATTGTTGTTGATGTTGTGCTGGGGCTTTTAATTGATCAGGATGATATTCTGCCAGCTCTACCTTCAGACCAGAGATGGTCTCCCCAAGAAACCGTTGAATTTATCTGGACAACAAGATGCTGGACCTATGTTTGGCATATGTTTGCAAAGAAAGAATCTTGACTTAATTTGAACTGTAATACTGCAACAAGGTGGAGGAATCCACCATGGGGCGAGGGCACGGGGAAGGGTTGGGGGAATCCCAGAGCCTAAAAACTGTGTCACATAATGCAATGTAATTAAAAAAAATACATTAGAGTGGAAATGACCTTGGATTTATTTGTGGTCCACAGATCTGCATTATACTTCTAAATCAACTTCTCACAATCATTCCCTATTATTAACAAATGTGTTTCTTTTTATTCTTCTTATTATTTTCCATGATAGGTATAAGGATTCCTCCCGCCCACTCCTCTTCTCCATCCACATTTAACCCTCCCACCATGTTCTCCCATTTTATTACAGCAGTATAATCCTTCAGTAATACTTAAAAACTTAGCAGTCTGTCATTTATCACATTATGACATTGCAGGCAGAGGCAAAGGAAGAAAATCTAGTTTCATACTCTCAAGGTATATTAACTAATTCATTGAGGTTCTAAAGCAAGTGAAGGGGTGAGTGTTGTCTGGTAGCAGGTAAAGCTTACACTTTCGATACCAGCATCCCATACGGGTGCTATTTAGAGTCCCAGATGCTCTACTTTCTTTCACCTCCTAGTTAATGCACCTAGGAAAGCACCGGAAGATGTCCCATGTGCTTGGACAAATACTACCATCCATATGGGAGACCCAGGTGAAACTCTTGATTCCTTTCTTTAGCTTGGCTCAGTACCATCTGTTGCAGTCATATGCGGAGTGAGCCAGCACAGAGAAGATCACTCTTTGTCTTCCTTTGCTTCTGTCTCTCATCTGTTCTGGAACTGATTTTCAAATACAAAAATGATTCTTTAAAAAAAAATAAAGATAGTATGTTTTGAAAAATCATATTTATCACAATACAAATTGTTCCCAATTTAGTACTAAATACACTAAACATAATTAACACAACTTGATAGCATTAACAGATACACTGAGAAGTTACATAAAATGAAATTCTGTGTATAAAACATACACATTTTAAAGATTTATCAGATCATTTCAAAGGGAGATGGAATCTTTATTCCACTGATAGGCTCCGCAAAAGGCTGCAACAACCAGGTCTGTACCTAGTCAAAATTTGAATCCAAGTACTCCATTCAGGTCTTCTTTGTGGGTAACACAGGCTCAAGTACTTGGATTATCGCCGGCTACCTTGCAGGTGTGTTAACAGGAGGTTTGATCAGAAGCAAGTAACTGGGATTCTGTATGGCATTAAATACCACAAATGGTGACCTATCTTGCTATGCTACAATGCATGCCAGTCACCAAAACTGATTTTTTTTCTCCAATTGAGTAAATGATGTTTTATTCTTTAAACTCAAATGTTTGAGAAAATAAGATGAAGAAGTTAACTTTCATAGGTGAAAATGTGATTTTTTTTTCCACAAAAAGTCAAAGTGTAGTTTAAACTCTTCGGAAGAACAAGAAAAGTGTCTCTTCTTTAATGCAGCTGAGGCTTACCATTTGATCAGTCAAGATGTCCAGTACAAATAGGAACAAGATGGTGTTGGTGAAGTCATTTGCTAAGATCACACAAGCTCATCTTACAGCAAGGGAGCTTAAAAGTACTGGTGTTCATGGACCTGGTCAAGAGAGATAATCCGGTTGGCAGTTGGCGCTGATGTTTTTATCAAGGAGAATAAGCATATGGAATCAGGCAGAAAGTGAATGTCAGGAATTCTACTTGAAATTATTTTCCAAATTCTATTATTTTTAGGTATAAGAGCTGTAACACGTGGGCCATATTCAGGAACAGAGTGGTCAGGGAGGGAAAAGGTGTATGAAAGATGTTTCTATTTTCATTTTAGCCCTAGGAAAGAGAGCAAGCACCTCTCCCATTGCCTGGCTTCTTATGATACTGGAAATGGAAGTGGTATATGATACCACCCCCAAGTCCTGGGTGATAGGGAATACAATGGAGGGTAATAGTCATTAGAATTGACAAGTAGAAACTATTACATAGGGCAGGCATGGTGTGGCTTCCAATTATTGTCTATAAGCAACCACGTCTGATTTAATTCCCCCTCAGAGATTTCTGACCCTCATTCTTAAGAGTTGCATAAGGATGTAGATACATCTCAATACCTGTAGCTATTTCCTGATGATTAGGGGCACAGAGAAATCTCTTCCTAGCACAACTAATGGCATATCATATGAGCCGGAGAAACTCCATCCTATGGCAATGATTGCATCCCTCACATTCTTAGCATCATTCTAAAAAGTCACACTTTTTTTTTTGTCTTTTGCTGTGACATCCATATGAAGGGATTCACAGAAGCGGGTGACTCATCATCCATGTACACCTGGGCATTATCCATTCCCCTGCATGGCAGTCAGCATAGGAGGCTGTCCCCGGAGACATGACAGGATCTCAAATTTCAGGGAACAAAGACCGGGGTGCATGCTGTGCCATTTCCTATGCTCTTATGAACCAGTTGAGGACCTTGGACAAGAAACCCCAAGTTTCTTGGTGAAGCCAAAAATCATTAGTGTCCTATCTCCCTTCGCCAGGACCACTGAGTCTTCTGTTCTAACGTAGTGCTGCACTGCAGATATGATTGCCTAGCACCTTTCTGATCCCTGGCCTGATGTTCAGAGACCAGCACTGTGGTGTGCCATGTGCTTAGCTTGCCTAGGACCCATCAGGCACTAGGCTTGACAAAGATATCAATGACCCACCTCCACCCATTTCAGGAGCCTGGTCTCAGGCCCCTGGCCTAGTGAAGCGGTACACCACAAAGACTGCCTGTCAGAGATCCAGCAGGCTACTGCACTGCTGCTTCCAGGCCATCAGGGTAGCACTGCAGGTGTGGGTTGATTAGGATCCCAAAGTCAGGCCCTGATCTATTTCTCCCATACTTATATGGTGGTACCCTACGGATATACCCTACCTGTGATTCCAGGGTCATTTCCCTGGATTGCTAAAAGCCATCAATAAGACCCACCCACCACCTAGATCTTGGCCAAAGGCCATTAGCCTAGGATGGTAGCATTGCGTGTGTTTGGCCTACCTAGGACCACTCAGGAAGTCCAGACCAGTACAGTGGCACACCATGGATGCTATTTGCCCAGAGTTACAGTGTTTGGGCCTTGTCTTCCACTGTCAGACATACATAGTAGTTTATTGTGGGTAAAACTTACCTAGGATTTGTAAACCCTTGTCTTCTCCACTCCAAGACTAGCAGATTGCAGGTCATGTGAGAGGCCTGCCTAGGACCCAGGAATGACCTAGTCTACCTGCTCCCAGACTAATGCAGTGTAACACTGTGGATATGGCCTTCCTAACCAAGGTGTCTTGCCCTTGGGCTGCCAAAGCTCATCAGTGTCCACACCCCTAAGAATCCTGTCTCAGCCCTTTGACCTAGGGTATTCACATGCCACAGGTGCAGCCACTCAAAATTCAGCAGCCTCCCTGCCTTCCTGTTCCCATATCACCACACTGGTGTACTGCAAGTACCCCCTTATTATCATCCTGGCATCAGTTCCCTGGCATGCTGTTCCTCTTTGGTTCCAGTAAGGCCCCTGGATTACTGAATGTCATCAGTAGTGTACCATCTCCCCCAGGATCCTGGCCTCAGTGCTCTGGCCTTGCACTGTGATACATTATGGATGTGAAAGCCTAGAGCCCATCGGAGTGCTGGCCTGATTCTTCCAGATTAGTGACTGCGTCATGCCACAGATGCTGTTGTTCTAGATCCTGTGAAGCACCTTGACTGTTAGAGGTCAACAATGGGGTCCACCACAGGATCCCAGCCTCATGCCCCTGGCCTAGTCTGATAGCATGCCATATATGTGGCCTGCCTAGGATACTAGTATCACGCCCTGAGCCTGCCACTTTACCTAGGACCCATCAGGTCCCTTGCCTGATCAAGCCTGTCATTGGATCTCTCCACACCCCCAGGACCCCAGCCTCAAGCCTCTGCACTAACATTGTGGAATACCATGGGAGTTGCCACCTAGGACCCTAGTGTGAGGGTTTCAGCCTGCCTGCTCCCAGCCTGGTGTTTCACCTGCCTTAGTAAAGTATGGACTTTTAGGTCTCTTCCTACAAATGTCAGTCCTGTGCAGACCTAAATATTAAAGCATAGACAACTATGCTGACACATCGGTGACACTGTTTTGGCCCAGAAGAAGGCCCAGAATGTCAGTCAGCTAATGGCTACTTGTCTCCTAGCTATGTAACACTTGCCTAGGTCCAAGGCATTGTAGGCAGCTGCCTACCGCTAGGTGAATCTTTATACCAAGATATCTATTGAGATGTTTGTTACAGAACATGCATCATCTAGAAAATCAGAGACCTTTTTTCTCATCTGCTAATAGGCATTTAAGGTGTTCAGGTCTCATGGCAGAGGATGCAAATTATTTCTAGAAGTTCAGTGAACATTTCGATGCTTTCCTGTAAAGCTTCTAGTCTTACAAAATTGGGTGTGCTGATAATCATTTAGAATTTCAGGCAGAAATAAGTGAATATCATAGTTTGGTTATATTCAACAAAGCTAGATTGGCTGTGATATTTCAGGTCTCTGAAAAGACTGATGCACAAAGAGAACATAGAAAAGAATAAAAACAAGGCCCAGCGGCGTGGCCTAGCGGCTAAAGTCCTCGCCTTGAAGGTGCCAGCATCCAATATGGTCGCTAGTTCTAATCCCGGCAGCTCCACATCCCCTGCTTGTGGCCTGGGAAAGCAGTCGAGGATGGCCCAAAGCATTGGGACCCTGCACCTGTTTGGGAGACCTGGAAGAGGTTCCAGGTTCCCGGCTTCGGATCGGCGCAGCACCGGCCGTTGTGCTCACTTGGGGAGAGAATCATCAGATGGAAGATCTTCCTCTCTGTCTCTCCTCTCTGTATATCTGACTTTGCAATAAAAATAAAATGAATCTTTTAAAAAAAGAATAAAAACAAAAATGATTGGGAACAGAAAGTGAATTTTAAAAGAAGTGAATTAAAAATGAGTAAAATGAAAAAGTGAATAAAATTATCAAACAGAAATGTTCATCATTTGGAAAATGCTTCTCATGAACTTCTCACATTTTTGTGCTCTGGCTAAAGTATTTTTGTCCACAAAGTAGAAACAATAGATGTGCATGCTCACACACATGTGCACACACGATTTCTTCATGTAACAGTGAGGATATGGCTTCTACCATGCTTATTGATGCAACATCGCTTTTCTTTTTTTCTTTTGTGTTTGTATTACTATTTTCACTATTATTTTATGATACAGCATTATAGGTTCTGGAATATCCTTTATCATCCCCCCGACTTGCCCTATATTTTTACAATAGTATACATCTTAATAAACAGTCATAAGCTGATCATTGCAAGCATGAACAATGACAAAATCCAGCATCCTATTATCAAGATAATATTGAACAGTTTCATTGGGAATTCATTTTTTGATCTGAAAGTAGAGATGTATACTGCATTGTATCCTCATTTCTGGATATGATAGTCTCCATTACACCGTTACTGCTATACATCCCCTCAAATGAAAAGCCTTAAGTGAAAATCAAAATCAACAATAGGATGGTCGGATTCTTGTATTAAGCTTTCACCACCGTCTCCATAGCCCCAGCTTCTGGTTTACCACTCTACCTCCTATGATCCCATGCTCTGGATGCACCGTTGGCTGTACAACCTTTCTCTCACTCACTTCTGGTTCTAACAGTCCCCAGGATTAGGAAGACACCAGGTGTCCTAAATAACTAGGTTGCTGGTGGTACTGATCTTGCCATAACTGCTGGCAGATAAGTCTGAGGGCCACACAGCACTATTTTGACCCACTGGATGCCAAAATTGGTATTGTTTTCTCTGTGGAACCAATGCAATGTACTGAGCTAGAAATTATTTCACTCCCAGCTCGGCACATGTGCAGCTCACTGTTCTCCCTCTAGACTCACAGGCTTTGCCACACTGTACAAAATGGCACCTGATGTGTCACTGGTACAGTTCTGGATATGTTGGCCGTTCGGCTGGGGACTACGCAGACCTATTTTAGGTGGAACCTGTCAGATGATATGTCACTGCAATGCACTGAGCCAGAAGTGACTTCACTCCAATATTTTTGAATGTCTAATCCTGTCCTACAACCTTTTCCTCCCTATACAAAATAGGACTTGATGAGGCTCTGATGGGGCTCTTGGCCATGAAATCTAGTTTGCTCCTGTACCACCTGTTTGGGATCTGCTGCTCTAGCTGCTCCTGGTTGAATCAAACAAATCAGCAGCGTGGGCAGTTCTTTGGGTTCACCTCTCGATCTCCCTATGAACTGCCCTTCCCACCTGGTTACTGGTGGAGCTCTAACCACCGGTGGAGCTCAGATTGCACCTTACTCAGTGCCGCTGGATTATCTGGTCACTGCAACACCACATTGTTGTCTCTGCTGCTTTCTAGTGTTCATCAGTATCCAGGTACCCCTCTGCCATTGGCCTGTCCTCTCCTATTTCTGGGAATGATCCCTGTCTGCTTCACACTGGATAATGATTCTCCATCTGTTTGAAAGTTTCCCTACTCTATTCTGCCATCTTAGTTCTCCACAACATCTCTTATTTTGCTACTAGCTTTGCATCATCTTTGTTTTACCTTTTCCCATTTAGCCATTCTTCTCTTTACTATTTCACTCGGTTTGTTGAGCCTATGGAAGGAAAGCTCCACGAAGGCTAGTTGAATGCACATGCTCTCTCATCCAGCAGCTATTAGTTTCCTCTTCAGATGCTTTTAGGTGCATCCTCCAGCTTAGAGATGAGAGCTGGCTTTGGATTAGGGATTTCACGCTTGCAGTAGCATTCTAACTTTTTCTAGGAAATCCTTTAAGGTTTTAAAACTGAAAGGGTTGTAAAAAATCAGAGTGTTGGATGGTTTCACAGTACCTTCCTTACTCTTCATTTTCAGTTGATGTCTTATATGTATTTCACTGCTTATATTGCTAAAAAAATAAAAGGCAACAAAGGAGTGTTCTCCGACATTCATTTTGAAAAAATGGATACAAATATTGAATGAAGCAGAAAACTAATGAGTGAAATTCTACACTATCTTTAAGAACATTTGCTATAGCATCATACTCTATATAATTTAACTGGCCAAACAGAACATACCAAGTTTAATCACAGGGAAAAAATATGAGCTTCTAATCACAGATAATGATTCTAAAATGTTCTTAATAATATACTCACATAATTCATTTTATTTCTAGGGCTGCAACCATAATGGTCTTTATATCTAAGACTGCAAACGTAAGAAAGTTGTTGATACAGTTCTGTATCAAGTTTCTAATGCAATGCTGATAATGTGTAACTTTCCTTTATCAAAGAGGGATGTGTTTTTTTTTTTGCAATGAATAACACAATATTTTGATATTGCCAAGAGAAGCATCTTGGAAGAGATGTTACAATTTAGTGAATCCATCACAGTCCTGTGTTTGGTCTTCAGCCACAGTATGAGCAATTATTTCTTCTCTATGCTTTTATAAGGAGACACTTCTCTTCATCGAGTCTGCCTACTGCACACATGTGTTTTTTCCATTCATAGATTTCACCAACTACAGACTGAAAATACCCTAAGAGTTGTTCCTGTGCTGATCATAAATAATGGCTATTCGCAGAGATTTGTATCATATTAAGGATTAATATATTTTAAATTCTAATTCTCATGAATCATTGTTTATTTGAAAGGCAGGGAAAGAGCAGAGGTAGAGTCATAGAGACAGTTATAGAGACAGACATACAACTCTTCCATCCTTTGATACACTCCCCAAATGTTTTCAACTGCTTAACTTAGTCTAGGTCTCTGATTCGAGTTGCAGTAACCCAAGTACGTGAGTCATCATTTGCTGCTTTCCAAGGTGCACGTTAGCAGCAAGCTGTAATCAGAGGAAGAGCTGAAACTTCAATCCGGGTACTCTAGCATGGTGTGCAAATGGTCCAAATGTCTTAACTGCTGTACAAAACACCTATTAGTATATTTGGTATTATAAGCAATTTGCAAATATTTTTTAATTGCACAAGTGGATGTGCATAATTTACTTGCAAATACTAGAACAGTTTATACAGGACACTTTAGTGGAGTTGCTTGGCGACTAATTCCCTGTGTACACTGTAGGATGGATGCATACTATGTTAATCTTTAGTCAAGTCTAAGGGTCTGAGAGTGGGCCTCACTTTAAAAATGATTAACTTTAAAATCTTGTCTCTGATCTACTGCATGCAGATTTGAATGTCTCATGACCTCACTCTCCGAGTGTACTTCTGTTATATCCACTTAGAAATTTCTCAGAGTGAAGGATAACTTCCTCTCAGGGAAATTGTTTAGAATTGCTTCTTTGGCTACTACTTGTGGAAACATGAGAAGGCTAAAATAGAGTACATATAATGATACAAATTTACATAAACTGTAATAACAGATATTCTGCAAACACGAACAAAAACACACGAAACACTTATAATGAAACTGACTACTTAAACAAGAACTTTTGGAACAACAGGAAAAGGCATTTTATTACCATTGCTGCTGAAGCTCTCTTAATAAGTACTACATTTGCATTATTTGAAGGACATTTTTCTGTTTACCAGTGCTCAAACTCTGCTACCTTGCCTGGTTACACTCTTTGTCAAACTGCTATGTACTCTTGTGGTTGTAATTTAATCTGTGGTTTGCCCCCATGTTTGCTTAATGCTGACCGGATTCCTTTCCAAATGGCTTTAAGGGATTTAGGGTGAGAGATTAGGCTTCTGTTTTTTCCCCACACAGTCCTCCCAGTAGCTTAACTTTCAGAATTTTGGTTTGGACTTTCATAAATTTGCACTCTAGCCTGTGGTTGTGTTACATGATAAACAGCGTGAGAAAAGAGGTACTTCTTTTCTTATAAGTGGATAGATTTTAAATAGTACCTTGCTTATGGCATTTTGTTTTTTAAATAATTTTTTCTTCATTCTTCATGATACAGTTCCTTATGTTCAGGGATTTCCTATTCCACCATACCCCCTCCTCTCCCTTTCACTGTTTACCCTTTATTGAAAGAATAGTTTATTCCCTCAAAAAAGTTACATCATTCTGCTATTTAAGCATGTCCTGACATTGTAGGTACAGAAAATGGATAAAGTCCAGCATTCTAGTATCAAGGTATGTTTAACAGTTTCATTGGGAGTCCTTAGTCAGAAGCAGATATGCATACTGCAATTTTTCTCCACTCTAGCAATTGCAACCACCAGCATGTGCATAAGTTGATTGGGGTGACAGGCTGTTCTGGACTATGTACTGACACGCACACACAAGAATCAGGTCTGGGATCACCTTAGACGAAGTTTCTCTGGAGATTTCTCCAATTAAACTGCTGATCTTAGAACCCCAACCATGAAGAAACTATGTCAGCCAGTGGATTCTGAAGAAATTTCATCATGCTAGGAACAGTGAGATTGGCAGCAATTCAGAACTGCTGACTTATCAAAACTGCTTGAGCAGGACCCATGGAGCATGCCCCAGGTTGGGGATCTGGGATGGGTGGGACACTGGGTGGGGCTTCTGTCTCTCCCCTTATCCCAGATACAGGAAA
Source organism: Ochotona princeps (assembly GCF_030435755.1). NCBI lineage: Eukaryota > Metazoa > Chordata > Mammalia > Lagomorpha > Ochotonidae > Ochotona > Ochotona princeps. Next base: position 99,685,719 of record NC_080865.1, read on the forward strand.
AAAAAATGAGATTAGTGTGGAAACATTGGTCTTACCCACGTTCCTGTAACCCTTGACCCTTTGAGCCTTAATCAACTCTGTGAAGATTATCAAAATAAAAAGAGAGAGGGAGAGAGAGAAAATAGATTAAATGAATCGAAGAGCAGATTCTTTAAGAAAATAAAAAAAATAGATTCCCAACTAGCCTGACTAATAAAAAAAAAAAGGAAGAAGATACGACTGAATATGACTGAATAAAATCAGACTTGAAAAAGCAAACATAATGATGGAAACGTCAAATACACATAGAATTTTTGACAATTTTTCTCAAAATGATTCCCGTTATTAATGGCCTCATCACTTTAGTATGAAATTCTAATCCCATTCCTGATACATGACACTGTCTTCCTCAAATGGGAAAATGCAATATTCATTAATTTGAACATTAAGTATGTGGAAAGGTAATGTTAATTATTTTAACTCTTTCTGTGGATTACAGAATGTGATATTTATCCTATTGATGACAATAAGCCACATGAACCAAATTAGTTTTGCTTGCATCTCAGTGAAATTAGTTTTTTAGCAAATGTCATGTAATTGGAAAAAAATATTTCCCACTATCTAAAGTTTAGGGATTTAAATGTAGTAGTATTTTGACAGCATCCCAGAAATGTATGCTTCAAAATGAAAATAGCTTGTAAGATTTTCTGCTGAATCCTCAGAGACTTACCTCTAGTCTCTGTATGCTTCCACTCCCGTAACCCAGGAAGAAGCTTCAACAAGTTCATACAAAAAAAAAAAAAAAAATAGAATTAAAGATCAGTTTTTGTCTGGTGCAATGTTTATTTGGCTAATCCTCCCTTTTCTATACCTAGGAGCAATACGTGTACCGGTTCCTATCCTGGATGCTCCACTTCCCATCCAGTTCCCAGCTTGTGGCCTGGGAAAGCAGCGAAGGACAGCCCAAAGCCTTGCTACCCTGCACCAGTGTGGGAGACCAGGAAGAGGCTCCTGTCTTCTGGCTTTGGATTGGCTCAGCTTCAGCCATTGCGGCCACTTGGGGAGTAAAACAACAGGTGGAAAATCTTCCTCTCTGCCTTCCTTTCTCTCTTTAGGTCTAACTTTCCAATAAAAATAAGTAAATCTTTAAAAAAAATAAAAAGAAAATTACTATCCAGAATTAAATGAAAAACAAATAGATTAAATCAAAGCCTGGCTTTTAAGATTTTATGTTACAGTGAAATTATGTGATATTAATTGACAATAGATTGTGAAAGCTTTAATAAATTTGCTAACATTTAAAATGTAAATCAACAAGGCAAGCCTTATAATAGTAACAATAAAACCTGGATAGCTCATGATGCCTCTTATACATAATGAAAAATCAGAAATTCATTTGGACTTTTTATGTCCATTTTACAGAATCCATCTGATGCCTTAAATTATATATTGTGGGCCCAGCACAAGGGCCTATGGGTTAATCACTGCATGTGTTGGGATCCCATATGGGCACCAATTCATGTCCTAGCTGTTCACTTCCCATCCAAGTTCTTTTTGGTGTCTGCATAAGCAGCAGAGGATGGTCCAATGCCATGGGACCCTGTATCCGTGTAGGAGACCTAGAAGACGTTCCTGGCTCCTGGCTTTGGATCAACTCGGCTCCAGCCATTGCAGCCACTTGGAGAGTGAACCAATGGATGAGAGATCTTTCTCTCTGTGTATCTTCTTCTCTCTGTATATCTGCCTTTCCATGGAAAAAAATAAAATCAATCCAAAAATGTTATAAATATGCCTCTGGCATATCTGTTTAACATATATCAGAAAGAAATGTCAAGTTATTCTTGGTTTTGTTTATCACTGAAAATCCATATTCCAGAAGAAAATTTGCATTCTCAATTAGCAAATAATAATTGTAGGCTAATACTAAAATTACAAAATAGTGTTACTAAGAGTACTCCCAATGTTGAATCAGCTGTATAGTATGTATAACAAGCCCATATGCTATGACTTTAAAAGATGTAGTACCTGATTATAATTTTTCTACATGCTAGAAACAATAATGCTTTAAAAATCATTTATATAATGCCATAATCTTGCTTTCACAAATAAACACATTATTTTATGAAAAAAAATGAAATAAAAATCTGTCTTCATTCTAAAAAGGAATTCTGTTCAGCATCTTGGACAGCCTAAACCTATGATTTCATGAGCAAAATGTAATGATTTATTATACTGCATAAAATCTCTGAAAATGTCTCAAGTGCAAATGGTACACAAAAAAATTGCCAAGAACTCAGGACTATACCAGAATCTGAATATCATCTCCACTCATTGGAGAAAGAAATCAGTGGCATATCTCTAGGCATAGTTTAAAAGCCATATTTACATGCTGTAATAAAATGTGTAGTACGTTTTTTAGAGCCAAATGAAACCAGAGACTTGAACTGGAATTTGTTCTCCCTGTCATTGCCAACTTGAAATACCCAGCCTTCCAGCTGTTGCAAGTAAAGTGATTGTCAACTTCACATCTAATAGTACATTGATAACAGTTTTTATTAGGACATTTCTCAATTAGTTCTCAATCATTATTGCATCCTAACATATCAACCCATCAGAAAGAGCCATTAAACTTGACACCATCATCAACACCCTATAATTTCGAGTTTGCATTTTCTAATCTTAAATAAAGAGTAAAAAGAAGACTGGCTGTCTGTCTATGAGTCTAATGGAGACTTCTAGTGGAAGAATCACATTTATAGGCTATGGCTATTAGATGAGTGATAATTAACATGCAGAATTGTAATACAAATGCTATGATCAAAATTGGTTTAAATCTCACGATGTACACCATGACTAATAGGAATGAGAAGGAGGCAAGAATCAGTGTATGAAGACAAGATTGATTATTATTTGCATTTCACAGGAAAACTAGCATCATTTGTATAAGAGCGAAGCTTTGCAGTTTGAGTCATAAGTACTGATTCAAGGGATAGGTAAATATATGAACTATGATGAAAGCAAAGTGAGAAAAATCACAAAAATAAGCTTTATGCTTTTGACTTTTATAGAAAATTTTTCTTTCACTGTGTGGGGAACATAGGCAAAGAGGAGGTTGCACGTATAAGAACAATCTATTTTGTTATGTTTAATTTGAGGATTGTGACAACTCAATAGGAACACACGCAGTAAGAAGTTATTTATATGTACCTGAGGTTCTGGAAAAGATTGACTTTGGAAATTAAGAATTTAAAGCCATCAGAATGTATATATTTAAAACCACAGATTCGATAGCATCACCCAGAAAGTATGTGACTAAGGAATGTGCAGAGTAGGTTTCTGGAAAACAGCACCAGATCTGCAGAGAACAAGAAAGGCATTGAGAAAGTATGGGATCAGAAAAGTCAACAGAAAATGTGTTTCTGCACTTGTTCATATTTCATGGATCTAAGATTTTCCTAGATCTTACTTGTTGAATATTAATTATAGTGTTGAATTAAGTCAACGATTAGAGTGGGTTGAAATCATGCCTCTGCAAATATTAAAAAGAAAAAAAAAAACAAAAAGAAGGGGGTAAATTTTGAGGGAGAGAGAGCATGGAAGGGTAGGACGCGTGGTTATGTTCTTAGAACTGTACTATGAAATACATGGAATTGTTTATATTAAGAAAAATAAAGAAAAAGGAAAAAGTGTCTTTCTAGAAAGAAGGATATAGAATCCACAATTTCTTTTCTTTTTTTTTAAAGATTTATTTATTTTTATTGGAAAGGCAGACATACAGAGAGGAAAGACAGAGAGGAAGCTCTTCCGTCCTATGGTTCACTCCCCAAGCGGCTGCAATGGCTGGAGCTGAGCCAGTCTGAAGCCAGGAGCCTCTTCCGGGTCTCCCACGTGGATGCAGGGTCCCAAAGCTTTGGACCATCCTGGACTGCTTTCCCAGGCCACAAGCAGGGAGTTAGATGGGAAGAGGGGCCACCAGGATTAGAACCGGTGCACAGATGGGATCCCAGTGCGTTCAAGGTGAGGACCTTAACCACTATGCTATCGCGCTGGGCCCAGAATCCACAATTTCATATCTTATTGAGGTATAGAGTGACACAAGAACTATATACAAAGAATGGAATAGAATTCAGGTATAATTATGTTGCATCATAATCATATAAAAAGTAGAAGCAGAAATTAGCTTATTTTTGTTAAGGAATGAATTGCAGGTTTGTTAAAATAGTGAATGTAGGCAATTTTTTAGCAAAGTTTATACAAGGCGGAGATAATTCAGATAGATCACATAGTAATATTAAAAGAAAATAAAGAGGACAAACGTGCAGTTCCCTTTCCAAAGCATGTAAACGATGTAAAGATGGGGGTGTGCTATGACACAAATTATACTTAAATTTAAAAAGGCATGCTTTTCTGAGCCTATCTGGAGGAAATTAAGAGAAGAAAATGGTTATGCGTTTAAGTAGATTTCTCAAGGCTTCCTGTGCATATGAATGATGGATATGGACCTTAGTGCAAAGGAGCATGAAGAAAATTTTGTAGGTGCTAAAAATGTTCTCTTGAGGTGGTTGTTGATTACATTAATATATGAACATGTAAGGTTCATCAAGCTACATTGTAAGATTGGTGCACTTAACATTTAGCTTTGTTTGCTTTGGCTTTTACACTTTTTAAATATATTTTTTTAATTTTTGGTTTTCATGATGCTGTTGCTTACCACTGTCTATATGTACAATATCACGATACAATTAAATAGCAGAATTATGGACTTAGGATTGTTGCTGAAGGACTTTACATCTGTCTGCTGATTCACTCCCCAAAGGATTGCAATGACCAAATCTGAGCCAATTTGAAGCCAGGAGCCAGAACCAAGAGCTTCTTTCAGGTCTCCCACATGAGTGCAGGAATCCTAAGGACTTGAACCATCCTCTGCTGCTTTTCCTAGCCATTCGTAGGGAGCTGGATCAGAAGTGGAGCAGGGGTGTTGGCACAGCAGGTGGAAGGTTAACCTATATGCCACAATGCTGGCTATGGCTTTGAGACTTTTTAAAATTATTTTTCAAATTTTAATCTTATTACTTTTTAACAGATTCAATATGATGCACAGACAGAATTCTAAGAACATAATGATATTTACTTATCTTAGTCATTTGAAAAACAGAGAGGCGGAGTTTTATCACCTGTTGGCTCACTGTGCAAAAGTCCACAAGAGCTGAGGATATTCTAGGCCATTGCCAGGAGCTGGAAACTTAGTTCAGGTCTCTCACATGGGTGTCAGGAATTCAAAGAGTTGAGCCATCGTTTGCTGCCTCCCACCGTGCGCATTATCAAGAAAGCCAGGAATTTTGATATGGAATTTTAGATGACATTGGAACCACTACACCAAATGCCTGTCCATCTTTCTAAATTCTTTTTTAAATTGAGAAGCTTCCATAAAAATGTCACAAGGAAGCAATTTCACTCAAAAAAGAAATGTCAAACTGTTTTGATACAACTGAGTGCTTCCACAGTGACTGATGGGACAAGAAACAGATAAGCACGACAGTGAAGAGATTTCCTTGATAAACTGAATACTAGCTGAAGGTGAAATACAAGTATTGGCAGCATCCCCAAGATGTAGGGGTACAGAAAGCGATTGTTAAAAAAAGGATCAATCAGATCGAAATGTGTTTTTCAGAAGGCAGCTCTGTCTGATTGGCCAAATCATTTTTTTTGCATCTTGCTTTATAATCTTAGGTTGTATTTTAACTTGACCTATAAACTATGAAATGGTTGATGACACAGACAATGTATTTTTCTTAGTATTGTATGTGTCTACTATGGAACATGTCACATAATCATAGTCAATAGGCTTTTGTTTAATGAATGGATGTCTGGATTTCATAGAGGAAAAAATGCATGAAAAAGTGGGATATTTGGTGTAAGTTTCAGTTTCCAGTGCATGTACATCAAGGAGGCATGTGGGCAGAATACTGATGAAGCTGGATGGTTTTGGAAAGCTGAGAAACTCAAGGTTTCATTACTATGCAAGGAACCTGATACTGACTGCTGTATTAATCAAGGCCTACTTTGTATATGTAGACACGATTCCCTACAAGTTGTGGAGCTCTGATAAAGGCCACATTTTGGATTATCACACTGTATCAGCGAACACAGAAGCTGACTCTGGACAAAATGTTTGTTTCCTACAAGTGATTAATTAGGTATTATACAGCTGTATATCGTCAGCATCAAGTGTTTTCTGTCATCAGATTTCAAAGGAACTTTTTATTTTGTTTCTGCATGGGAATAAAGAAATTTAATAGCCATGAATATTTCAAAGTACTCGTAATTAAAACTTCATGTGCTTGGCTCAAAAACATGTTTCCGAGATTAAACCAATTGTTTTCTGATTCTGTTGTCAGTCTGCATTCATGCATGCTAACAGCTGGCTGGTAAACACTGTATGGTATTGCTTCACAGCTTACATGGAAGTAATGAAATATTGGTGTGAGTTTTTTTTGCATAGCATTGATAAAATCCATGGAAAAATGCCAAAGTATTCTTACTTTTTATTAAAATTCTGGTTTGTGAAAAATAAGGTCACCCAAAAACAGAGTAATGAAATCCTTTATCAAGTTGGACCAAGGAAATAGAGCATAGCCTACTAGCTTCATAAGGCAGCAAAGTGGTCTTTTTTATTTCCAAAGAATCTACATGAGCAGCAAGATGTCCTGAGTCCATAGCAATGAGATATTCACCCTTGTTAAAAGATGAAGATGATGGTAAGCAATAAAGCGACATGTACAGGCAAAAAATAATAACTGAGTTTTGTGTACTCCAACTCAATAAATGCCACCATCAAGATAAATGTTCTGAAACTGTCCCCAAGTAAGGGTCCTGCCTCATCAGCAGATTGAAGCCTAATCATAAACAGAAAAATCATCAGAGCAGGAAGGAAAAAACGGTGCATGTGCAGATGGATATTAAATCAGGATTAAAGCACTGTCTGGTGTAATGTAAGCTCCTACTGTGGCTCTTTGTGCCCAAATTTGTTTAAAGAAGATTGCAGAAGCACACTTCGAATCCCCTAGCCCCAGTCATGTGATGTTAAAAAAAAAAGAAAAGAAAAAGAAAAACTAGATTGACACTTACAGAAGTACTTAACTGGAAGCGTTGATTCTACTGAAATGTTAGATTTTTTTATACAAATTTTCAATCACACAGAGTAGAAAACAAACTGAGATTTATCTATTTTATACTCCTCTGTCTCAGAAATACAGATCTGAGATCTTAAAAATTGCTCGCTTTTACTTTTGTATATCTGTGACGTTAGCTATGTTTACTATTTTCTCTGAATTTGACTATTATCATTACACTTTTACTGTACATTACCCAATTTGAAAGTATCTCTTTTCTACCTCTGTTCTTTGATTATTACATATCTAGAAAGCAGCTGTCATTGGATCATCCCTAACAGCGGTGAGCCAAGGTGCATTCAATTCATAGTGTTATACACAGTTCCTTTTCTGTTTTGCTTACCATTTATAATTATTTCCTTTGATAAGAGAAGGTTAAAGGTAAAGTGCAATCTTCTTTGACTGTTGTTGTTACTGCTGTTTCTTTTTTTAAAATTCTTATTTTCCATTTTACACTTTTGCATGTATAGGGTTTCCCCCTTTCCCTCCCTTTCCTCCTTCTTCTTCCCTCCCCATTGTCCCCTGTCCTTGAGCTGTCTTCTATGCACTCTCAGTATAGTAATGTCTAGGTATATACAGTATACAGTGCTTTAGTATAAAATCAGTTATGCTTCATACTCTTGGACTTTTGCAAAAGTCCAATGTCAGATATTGTAGTACTGATAGGTACTGTTTTATCCAACTATATAATGTATGTCAGTAGTGCAATATTGGTCCAAACTTGCAGAATATTAGGAATTCAATTCACATCGGTGGATATAATTTGGAAGTGATCTGGAAAATGTGCTTCGCTATAAATCAGTTAATTTATGGATATTTAGTGCTTCTTTAAAGTTGTGCCCCAAACCTCTTGCATTTGGATTTAGTGCTAGTGGGTTGCTGTTTAAAAAAAAAAAACAGGAAAGAAAGAAAAAATAAAAATGAATCCTTGTCATTTATTCATTCAGTAGTTGGATCTTGTCTTCTATTCCCAAGTGATGGCTTGGATCCTGTGCCAAATGGGACATATGCTCAGCACTGAGGCATGCATTTCTGTTTGAATGAAGAGTATATAATAGAAGCTTTTACCTTTGTACTCCATTCACACTGTTAAAATCATGATGTTAATATCGTTCTGAGCTCACATCACCCACTGATTACCACACTCAGTGCACATTGCAGCTGTCAGAACACAGCAGTAAAGTCCGTTTCAGACCAAACTCCTGAACCCAGATCATCTATAAAAACTTATTTTTCAAGCTATCATGGCAGGAAGTTTGAACAGTCTTGTGACTGCTTTAGAGTATCATAATATAGGCTTAATGATTTTAGAAGAGAAGGAAATCAAAGAAGTTCCTCTCCCATGTGCACCAAGAAGCCACAAATACTCTATCAAGGTGAACAACGTGAACAACCTCAAAGAAGCTGCGGGTTTGTCCTTCCCTGGATTTATCATCCAGCTCCAGTCCCAACCGCAGTCACATTTAATTTCACTGTTTATAATGAGTCCATGGTAAATTAGAATTGCCGAATGTCAGTAATCCCTTCTTTGCAACAGGATGGAATCCAGAGTTAATGCTGCCTCTTTAAGTCAGGCATCTCAGGGCCTATAAAATTGCCTTGGTTACACAAATATGTGAAGATTATAGCTATTTCCTTTTTCTCATTTATGCCTGGAACATATCACGATGTTCTTTTCATTTGCTTTTGTTTTTTTAATTTATATTCTCAGTACCTACAAACCTGTGTGTAACTGGAGTGCTCTTTTTTTAAAGCATGATGCTATAATAATATGCTACTGAACTTCCCTTGAGAGTTGAAGCGCCTTCTCGATGCAGAATTTGCTCAGACAACCCGTTCTCCAGTAGTGTGTCACTGATCAGATACTCAGTAACAGTAGGTCTTTATGTCCCCCATAATATCGTGCTTCTTGATGGCTAACATTGAATTATCTGGATTAAGCTAATCATTTCTCTTTGAAAATTATTATTCTGATGCTTAAAATTGTATTAGTGCTAGCCTTGGAGCCAAATTCACCCCCGTTCTGAACCTGACTTAGCCGTACATCATTTTAATACTGAATGTTTTTCCTTCCCCACTGGCCTGACAATTGCCACACTTATAGCTTTCTATACTTAATCCCTTCCTGCTCAGAGAAGATGTTCTCTGAATGTAAAAAACACAGTACATGCTATAGAAACCCCTATCTTATAAAATCTTTTAAAGTACAGTTTTTAAAATATGATTTTGCTGATAAATAGATTTTGATTTTGTTCTTTAAGCAGTGTTTTGGTATATTTTGTTTACTGGTTTTCTTTTTAAATTAATACCTTTAATTAAGATTCAACTTCCCCCTTACAACATGAAGTAGGCCAGATGTAACATAATACAGAATAATGGGGTCTGTTGTGAAAGGGAACTGTGATGACTTTGTTAGTCACATGTACTATTGCTTTTACTTTAAGGGAAATTTAATATTTGTTTTCAAGCCATTGACGAGAAAATTGGTGCATACATAAAAAGTTCTATGGGAAACATACCAAAATAAGTTCATTGGATCACCTGCAACCATATTCCTATTTTAATCATGAACTCATTCTTATTTTTTTCCTATTCAATCAACTATTTCCTGATATTTCCACTTTGACTCTTTTTCTGTCTCTATTAAGTCCGGAATTGACTTCTCCCCCTACTGATTTTACTGTCTTCAATGTCATATTTCATTTGTGTTTCATTGCATCCCATTTGTTGTATTGCAGTCATAATAATCTTTTTATTTTATAAAATTACTATTTGAAAATCAGAGTTCAGGGAGAGAGAAAAAGAGGGAGAGAGAAAATCTTTCATATGTGGGTTCACTTCCCGAATGACTGCAGTAACCCAGAACTTGTGGCTTTCTATGTGGTACAAGTGCTTGGGATGCAGTCTACTATTTTCTTTTCTTTTTTTTTTTTATAAGATTTATTTATTTTTATTGCAAAGTCAGATATACAGAGAGGAGGAGGGACAGAGAGGAAGATCTTCTGTCTGATGGTTCATGCCCCAAGTGGCCAAAATGGCTGGAGCTGAGCCAATCCGAAGCCAGGAGCCTCTTCCGGGTCTCCCACGGGGGTGGGGGGGAGGTGGTGCAGGCTCCCAAGGCTTTGGACCGTCCTTGACTGTTTTCCCAGGCCACAGGCAGGGAGCTGGATGGGAAGCGGGGCTGCCAAAATTAAAACCAGTGCCCAGATATATACTAAATTTTAAAATAGTCACAGATTATTAAACCACGAGCCTCTTAGATGCATAGAAGCAAGATTATATTACAGCAATGTTTTAAAGATTTTAGCAGAATTATACATTTGAATATTATTCAAAATGCAATCTTTCAGGTGTACTTCAACACACTTAAGCTTTCTGCTTCAAACATAACCAATAGAGTCAAAATTACATGAGAGGAAGGAATAAAAGAAAAATAGGAAAATAAATAAGAGGAAGACAGAGGTGACAAGATGCAAGCATGAGTTGAGCGATAGGGAATAATGAAAGAGACACAAGAGGAAGATGAGAAAGAAAACTATGGGATGAGAACTAAAAATAGCTCATATGACAAGATATGATAAAAGCCAGGTATCTAGAAGGCAATGCATTTAAGTTAGGAGTGATATGTACTATCTTTAACAATCAATGGAAGGCAATGCGTTTAAGTTAGGAGTGATATGTAAAATCTTTAACAATCAATATGGTAAGGGAAAAGACTGATCAAAATGGCCACACTGCATACTTTTTTTTTTTTTTTTTTTTTTGCCAACTGACAGAGTTTCGATCTCAGCTGCGTGTGATTGAAGTTACACGCTCCACTATGTGAAAGCCACAGGAAGAACAATAATTGACCTGCCTGGAGAGTTAATTTTACTGAGCACTTTAGGAGCTTGCTTTTCTTCTTCTTTTGTCTGTATGTTTGGTTAGATCCAATATCTGATTGTAAAACTTTTATGAAGTACAAGTCTTTGGTAAGGTAGGACTTAGGGTAATAGGCAAGAGAGTTGCCAAGCAGGGACTATGTACCAAGAGACAAGAGGACGTAGTGAGAAATCCCGTAGTTTCAATCACCTGGGAAACAGATATTGAAAGATTCTCATACTGGTTGTTCAACACCAGTTGGAGGGAAGGCAAGTGAGCAGACATATATACAGGGAGATCCTGTCGTGTGACAGCCTTAGCAAAGGCCCCCAGTGCCATTAAGGATTCTGCAGCTGCATGACCTCTTAGAATACTCAGTTTGTTCCAGCTTCTGGGTTTATACTTACTACAGTGATTGTGGGTATGATCTGTGTCTGGAACAGAAGGCAACTTTGAGCAAGACAAATTTCTTCAGCTTCAGCGATTTCCATTGAGAATTGATTATATAGGTAAAACAAGGCACCTATACTCCCAATAACTGAAGGAACATTTTCTTCGGTAAGTAGAACATTACTGCATTTGCTGTAGAGCAGTTCCATCTGTATTTAAGAATTGTCTACATGGATTTTTAGTCATCTGCTTCCCAAAATGAAATGAATTAAACTTGTATGCAGAGTCAATATTTCTGGAGATCTCTGATATCGAGCTGTGAAGGTGTCATGGTGAGGATTTTAAAAATCATGTTCCTTTCTCTAGGATTTCAAATTGTCATTTATCCTTGAAATATGTATTGACTATTTAAAATGTGTTTAGCATCATTCTAGACACTTGGGATACAGCATTGAGGAAAGCCGAAATGGGCATTGATCTGCAATAATCTAGAATAAAAAGCTGTAAGGTAGAATCTTTGGTTGATCGCTTCTCAGCCTTTTGGCTAAGATCAAGTGTTGACTCTTTGCTTGAAAGCTCAATTCAGGAGCCAGAGCTGGGAATTGAAGTGAGGTAGCCTGATGTGGGGTTTTTGTGTTTTAATTGGTTCATTCACTATTATGTTACAAATGCTTGTCTCCGTAGATGTGTTAGTTATATGATTTCAGACAAATGATTCAAATTTTATTTGCCTTGGTTTTCACAGCATGTATAGAATTTAGTAGACATTTTTGAAATATTAGTCTTTGACCCTTGAAAACATTGCCACTCTTCAGCTTTGGCTAAACTTGTTTCAACAGCCTAAACATTTGCCTCAACTTAGTATCCATATTAGCAGGAACCTAGGCTGAAAAGGCAAAATAACAGCCTCACTGGGTTGGGAATGCACAATCACTGTAGGAATGTGCTGAAATTGAAGTTAGGAGCATTTGGACATAAACTTTAAGATGGAATAATTAAAATTCAATGAATTTCCTGTCAGACATATTAAGAAAGGTAGTGCATAACTGAAAGAAATTGAGTTGTGGGTAAACATGGGCTACTGGATGAAAGTTTTTTACTTTAATTAATTAGTCCATTTTTATTTTTTCACAAATAGTGGGTGTTCTAAATCACTGAGTTGGTCAAATCAAACAAAAATAATCTGATGAAGATAAAGCAATGGTTATTTTCCCAATGTCGTGAATTAGCTGTTTGCAAGACACACTATGAGAGGCACTAAATGCAATTGAAAAGGAAATGAGAAATGATGGCAACTACATTTATTGAACATCGCTATGTACCAGAGTCTCAACATACATTTTTTTTTTTTTTTTTTTTTTTTTTTTGTCTTTTAGGTGAGTTTATTTTTGCAAGGGTTAAGTACATTTCTGTGATGGTGTAAAACCCAATTTCCATTAGAGCTGGATGAAGCACAACACAGAATAAGTAAAACAAATTGAAGAGCAAACACACTTGGTATATTCTTAGAGAGCATTAATATGAAGATAAAGACATGGCTATGGCGCTACTACAGTTTGCAAGTCTTTTTGATCAGACCAGTTTTCACAGTGTTTGAAACAAAGAAGAGTGGTATTTTATTTTTTTTTTTTTTTTTAATTATTTATTATTTAACTTCAGTAATTACATTGTATTATGTGACACAGTTACATAGATACTTGGGTTCTCCCCACCCCTCCCCAAACCCTCCCACCATGGTGGATTCCTCCACCTTATTGCATAACCACAGCTCAAGTTCAGTTGAGATTTCCCCATTGCAAGCGTATACCAAACATAGAGTCCAGCATCTTATTGTCCCGTCAAGTTCAACGGTTTCTTAGGTATACCCTCTCTGGTCTGATGACAGAGCCAGCAGAGTATCATCCCAGTCAATTGAAAGCTCCAACATACCATCAGCAAAAATTTACATCATTATGGAATTAATTGACATAGTAATGAGTAACCAGCTGCTCAGAATTGAAGAGGAGCTGGGCAGCAAGGCCAAGTTTGCTGGCAGAAACTTCCGAAACCCCCTGGCTAAGTAAGCTGCAGGCCGGTGACTGCAAGTGCTCAGTCCCCGCCGGCTGAGAAGATCTGCCCAGCAGTGGTGCAGGCAGCTCCAGGTCCTGAGCAGTGCTCCCGGGGCCTGTGGTAGTTCGCTCCCCTCTCCCGTCACTGCAGAAGCCACGCTTGACCACCTGGCCCCCATGGCAGCCCACGCTCTAGCTCAGTCTTGGCCCAGTTGATCCTCCCTTACCAAGCACCTCCCTGGTCATCTCCATCTCACCAGTGGGTGTAAATGCAAAATAAAAACGTCTCTGACCAAAAAAAAAAAAAAAAAAAAAAAAAAAAAAAAAAAAATGGTCACAGAAGGTGGCTGGGAACCCGCATCAACATACATTTTTAGCACTCAGATCAATCGCAAGAGCGAGGTCTCTTTAGCATTTAATTTTAGGAAGCAAGGAAAGTGTAAGTTAAGGGAAAAACAACACTACTCATGTCACAGCAACTGCCAAATCATGGATTTAGGAATCAAACCCAGGCCTGCCTTGTTCAACAGCTCATACTGTTCTGTGCCAAGTTGTCTTTAAATCGATGTTGATTGGTGGCTAAATCCTTCCCTATCCCAGCATTTGTCAGTTAAGTTTTCTGTTTATCATTGAATATGTCTGCGAATTACTAGATACACATTTATGGTTCATTAAAAGTAACAATTTTCAGCAGTAAAATAATATTTGCTGAGTAATTTTTTTAGTCTTCATCATATCCCTCAACAGTATGTTTCAATATTCTTAGTTTTCAGACGTAAGAATAGAGTCACAGTGAAGTTATGGAGTAATGAAGGTAGAGACTGGTTGCAAACATGCTTTTGGCATGTATTTGTGCTGCTTAAAACAAAGACTGATATTTGTAGTGATAAAAAATAACCACAGAAAGAAATGTGACAATAAAATTCTATGTGGCCGACAAACTGTAAAATATTATTTGTTCCTTCAGAAGAATCATTTGATCTGTGACATGGGGTCTAAATCATACAGATAAGAAACAGTAAATGCAACGTTTATATATTTTGCTTGCACATCACAGTTTCTACGTATATCATTCATCTTAGAGTTTAACGGTAATACTAAAAACAATGATATTGTTAGCAACTATTGTTTAATAAATACTTAATTTTGTGTTATATGGTGACAGACTTCATATAATACTTGCTATTCAAGCTACTTTATGCGCTGCATTTCATTCATTCTCTTCCCTGTCCATCCTCTATTTTTTTCTTTCCTGTCAAATATCTCTTTTGTTCAGATGATCTACATTTGACTTCATGTAACATGGTAGAAGGTTGTCAAACTCGTTGACTGCTCAGGGTTGGGTCATAGTGTCCTGAGGTTCTCGAGGTAGTCATAGTTTCCTTGCCACTGATCATCAGATGTGGGAGTGGGACATACGGCGGTGAGCCTGAAGAAAGCAACAACACCACACAGAAGACAATGGAGAATTGTGCAGAAGCCAGTACACTCCTCGGCCTGCCTTACTTGGAGGCTATGCAACCTCAGGATTTCGTATTTTTTGAAAGATTTATTATTTATTATTATTGTTGTTGTTATTGTTATTAATGAAAAGCAGGTATACGGAGAAGAGGAGAATCAGAAGTGAAGACCTTTCATCTGCTGATTCATTCCCCAAGTGGCTGCAATGGACAGAGCTGAGCTGATCTAAAGCCAGGAGCTTCCTTCATGTCTCCCACGTGGGTACAAGATCTCAAGGCTTTGGGCTGTCCTCTACTGCTTTCCCAGGCCACAGGCAGGGAGCTGGATGGGAAATGGGGCTGCTGGGATTAGAACCAGTGTCCAGATTGGATTCCAGTGCATGCAAGGCAAGGACTTAAGCCACTAGGCTACTGTGCCGAGCCCTCCTCAGGATTTCTTTTGGTTAGGCTTGCAAAGGCAGTGATTTATTTCAATTCATCAAAGTGCAAATGTTACATATATGTAGCTTCTGAATATCAATTTTACTATTTTTAGTGAAGATTTTATGACACAATTATATAGTTAGCATTGTCCCTCCTTTTAGAGATAGCAAAATTAAGAACAACTTTTTCATGAAGAGTTGGGATTTGAACCCACATATTCTCTACGCTAAAGCTTGTGAAATTTTTTTCCCTCTACAGTACACTAAACTGATAATATGAGTAAGGTAAAGTGTGACACCTAAACTAATGCATTCTGTACTGTGAACTAATGTGAAAATGTATAATAAATACACTCCGTTTTTGGGTGTCTTTGGCTATTATTATGGAATTCTCCCCCAGGCAAGTATATCAGAAATAACCATGGCATATCATATAAAAGCATGTCACCAAAGAAGCTGTTAGTTCGCTGTTTTCCAAGAATATATATGAATAATTTAAAAGAATAAAAGATAAAATTGTCATCCCAGTATGACAGAATAATCATTTATGTGCGGTGGTTCACATGATTGGGTTGATTCAATATATTAATGCCTGTCCTTGTCTCATGTTCCGATGCTGAATGCCATCCAGCCCTAATTGTCCATCAGCGTGGTGGTGTCCTGCGCAAGGTGATTCTGACATCCGGAAGATTCTCAGAATCTATGGCTTTTGGCAGTATTGTCATATGAAATAGTCATATTTCGACTTCCATTTTATTCTTTAAACTCCTAAATATCTGCAATAGTAAAAATTTCTTATTTTCAACAAAATGCATGCATAATACATACTAATCTTATTTATCAATTAAGTATGTAGAACTCTTAACTATATTATGTCAAAACGCTTGTATTGAAAATCATAAACAAACATTTCTGTTGTAGTTGTTAATCTTATATGTTATTTTCTTACACATATTTGTAGGTATGTGTTTATATTTATATGTGTGTGTGTGTGTGTGTGTGTGTACACACAGATGAAGTTTATTTTTAAATTTCATAGAAAGAAAAGAATGAAAAGATTACTTTAAAGAGCCAGTGATTGGCATAGTGAATAAGACCACTGCTTGGGACATAAGATCCAATATCTAAGCAACAGTTGGAGTACCACCTGCTCTGTTTCCAATGAAGTTCCCCACTAAAGGACCTGGAAAAGCTGAAGATGGCCCAAGTACTTGGGTCTCTGGCACTCACTTGGGAAACCAAAATGGAATTTTTAGCTCCTGATTTGGGCCTGTCCTATTTCTGGAATTTGTAGCCAAATTCAGAGTGAACAACAATCATTCTGGTTTTCAATTAAGATTTTTTTAAAAAATAACTTCAACTTGATGTGAAAATTTATGAATCCATGCTTATTTTTCTTTATAACATGTATTTTCAACAGATTTTTTAAAGACCTGCATGTATGAACTTTAAATATTTTTTTTTCCATGAACAATCTAAATGACAAATAAATGACATGGAACACACCATTTTAATATTTTAACTCTAAACTACACGCTGAAAATGTAGAGATTTCTTGTTTTTCAAAAGCGGATTTCACCATGAGTGCATTTTCCAAAATGTTTTTTCTTGTTTGTGTGAATTTCCATGTTTAGAGTTCATAATGTCTTTAAAATTTAATTTGCAAGAATATTTTTGAAAAATATTCCATAGGGAATATTATCTTTTAATTCATTTTAAAACTGTAAATTTATATAAATGATTTTCTATCAGGAATTGGTCTTAGATTTGTCTTCAGGGGCAGCATTTACGTTTTCTTTGAAGTTTATTCCAAACTTGTGTTACTATGAACTGTTAACCAAAGACATGATTCTTGGCTTCCAGAAGCATAAGAAAACAGATTGATCACATCCTGGTGCAGACACATGGATAGAAAGAGGAGAAGTCTCTGGACGCTTGCCAGGAGTTAATGGTTTCCTAAAAACCATCCCTTCTTTTTGCCTCAACCAGCAACTAATATGTTCAGAAAGAGGACATGGAAACACACATTGTCTTACAAAAAGCAATAAACATGACTACAGTATATGTTTTGATTGGGCTTTTATTATATTATTATCCCAGTTTACTACCTAGCTGACAGGGTTTGATACAACTACTAAGCAGACACGAATTTATTACAGTTGTTTATTGAAAGACCAGGAAGAAATTTGAAAGGCGGGAGATTGCTTTTTGAAAATCTTCTTTCCTATGGTGTACTAAATTTCAGCAGAATTGGATATGATGCGATAGCCTATTGGGCAAACCCTCGCGTTGCATGCCCTGGGATACTATATCAGCACCAGTTAATATCCCAGCTGCTTCACTTTCTCTTCAGCTCCCTGCTTGTAGCCTGGGAAAGCAGTCCCAAAGTCTTGGGACCCTACACCCGCTTGGGAGATGTGGAGGAAGCTTTCTGGCTTGTGGCTTTGGATGGGTTTATTCTGTCTGTTGAGGCTACCTGGGGAGTGAAGCTGCGGACGGAAGATCTTTCTGTATCTTTTTCTCTTTGCAGCTCTGCCTTCCCAATAAAAGATAAATACAATAAAAAGTAAATGTCAGTAGAACCAATGGTGCAGATATATTTCGAGTTGTGGTTTGAAAAACTACCAGGAAATGTTATCTTTTATTTAAGGAATGAAAGGCTTTCAGGACCAAATGAAAAAGTTATTAACTAGATTACATACTAGGCTAATAGTTCTAATTTCTGATTTCCTATTAAGATTCATAAGTATTTCTAAAGCGTAATGAGCTACAGTAAGTTAGCAGAGGTCCCATTAGAGTCTCACTTCGGTGTGTCTTCTGAGTGTCCCTATTGCACCTATCTTACCTAACCTTTCTCACCTTTCTCCAGTGAGAAAACTTGCCTGGCTACCTTGTATGTATTATCCTGTCTTGTTTATAGCTGTTCTAGCATTTTTGGTACAGAGGAAATACCCAAGGAAACTAAACCAAAATTAACAGATCTCCAGTCATCCTACATTGTTTATGAACCTTTTGCTAAATCAGTAGATAGGACAGAGAGTTTTGAAATGGAATAAATAGAAGGTTTTATTATATCAATAGGGAAAATTTGGAAGTCACTTAGGAAATCAAGCCCTTCAGAATTGGGATTTCATGGTTTTCTCTTTAATTTCTTACTGTTTATTTATTTATTTTTTTACTTCAAGTGACTTGAAACCTTGCAGGGAAGTCTGGTATTGAAGACTTATTTGCAATACAGTGTGCTAAAAATATTGCTGGGACATTTGGGGCAATGGCAAGTGTATAAAGCAAGGAGAGTATTAAGGATGCTATAACAAAATGCTTCAGACAGGGTGAGTTAAAAACAACAAATTTATTTTCACGTTTCTGGAGCTTTATGTCGTACATCAAAGTACGAGTCGATTCTGGTTATTTTTCATGTATGTGTGTGCATGTATGAACATAAATGTGCTTGAAGGCAGGCACATATATATATGTTTCTTATATATATATTCATTTTCAGTGAGTGCACAAACCTATATTTTACATGTTTCAAAACCATTTTTCTATAAATGCAGTTTCTAGTAGAAGGCATGTATGGCATTATATATTATATATATATATATTATATATATATATATACATGTATATATGTATATTTAAGCTCCTTTCAGTGAAAAATTGGAACACGAATGCATACCATAAAAAGGAATAGAGCTAAAATCTTTGAATTGATTATAAAACTCATAGAAGATGTCACTTAAAAATGTTCCAAAGGCACTAAAATGATTAAATATTTAAGTATATCATTATTTACTGTGTTTCAAGTTTATTTATCTGAAGGGCAGAGGGACAAACAGAAAGATAGCTCCTCCTCTCTCTGCTGATTAACTCCCCAGATGGCCGCAGACTGCCAGGTCTAGGGATATCCAAAATGAGGCTCACACCCAAGTCTCCTATGTGAGTGGCAGTGGAACAGGTACGTGAACCATCTTCCACTCCTTCCCTAGGCATAGCATCATGGAGCAGGATTCACACAGGTGTATCTGGCACTCTGGATCTTTGATATGGGATGATGCCAGTATCACAAGCAGCAGCTTAAATCAAGGGTGACACAATGTTAACCCTTAGCACTACTTCTTGAGTAGTAGTTGAAGAGGAGTCATGATTTTGGAGTGGTATTGTCTTGAACTAAAAGAAACTAAAGAAAATTTTCTTTCTTTTTAAAATTTGTTTTTATTTGAAAGACAGATTTACAGAGAGAAGGAGAGACAGGGAGAAAGATCTTCCATCTGCTGGTTCATTCCCCAAATGACCACAACGACCAGCTCTGAGCTGATCCAAAGTCAGGAGTCAAGAACTTATGGGTCTCCCACATGGGTGCAGGGTCCCAAGGTGTTGGGCCATGCATCACTGATTTCCCAAGTTACAAGCAGGGAGCTGGATGGAAAGTGGGGCAGCTCCCATATGGGATCCTTGAGCCTGCAAGGTAGGGATTTATTGAGGTTGCAAAGTGAAGATTAATTATTGAGCCATCAAACTAGGCCCTGAAGAATATCTTCAAAGACATCTTATCTTATAGAAAGCTGAAGACAAAATATGGGAACACATTTTCTAAATGATTGAACAAGAAAAGGAATATAAGAACTGATGTCAAGAACCAGGACTTGAATGTATGAGAAATGTAACATACTTAGAAGATAGATACAGTTAGAATGATTTTATTAGCTTATTGGTTTACTTTTATGTATTCAACACTTAGCATAATGTTTACAAACAATAAAGCAAAAGGAATCTTTGTAGAGTGAATAAATATGTGAATATATAAATGAAACCAATGTGTTTTTGACAAACCAGGAGGGGACTTAGAAACAAATCTCTGGAATTGACAGTATTATGCTTTTATGTCTGTTACTAGTGAGATCCTGTTGTGAGTAGCAATACATGAATAGATGTACAGCCTTTCTTTTTGAGGTGGTGAAAATATTCTGATAATAAACATGCCTTGTGCAGTATTGTCAACATACAACACTAAATACAAAGAAAACCACTGAATCTCATAGCTTAAAGTGAAGAATTTTATAGTATGCTAACTGCATTTTATTATCTCCTTTAAATGTATGAAAGGGACTGACAATAGTGTGTTCAGTCACTTTGGTGATGTGGGATTTCATAGTCACCTAGAATAAACTCACATGTTGTGAACAGGAACACTAGAATGTGGAGTCAACTGTACTAAAAACTAGGGAATTTTCTTGCAGTGATGTGACTGTGATTCCAGGGTTCATATTACTCAGTCAAGGCTTTGCAAACTCCTTGCTGTTCTGTAGTATTTCTCAAAACCTCAATCAGCACTTTTTAAAAGGTCTCTTGATATAAACAGCAGAGAAGCAAAAGGAGCTACAAAATATTCAACTTTTACAGCAGAGTAGGGGCCGGTTGAAATGTCTTGCTAAGCTAAAGCTAAAGGTTTATCTAGTCCCACCCATCACACACTCAAACTAAGGGAGGCGGAGAGACTAAGAATGAAACAAGTTCAGAAAAACTGGCTCCAGTATCTTGAAAGAAGTATTTTTTCTTGGACAGTAAGGAGCACCTGTGGCTCCTGGGAGCTGATGTTTTGGATGGTAGGAGCCTGTGAGAGAAATCCCAGGTCATTTCAGAATTTTTGGGTCATCTAATGACAGGAGATTCATCTTAGCGGCCTTGTCTTTGGAAATATTCGCCCTTTCAATGATCCCCATTGCAAGTAGGACACAACCATTGGGGGTTTTCTCCAGATACAGGAATGTCCACAGAGCTTTTTGGTATGACCCCCATAGTGCTCTGGAGACTTCTGGGAGCTACTACCAGAGGTGGCATTTGCTTTTGTTTGTTTCTCTTACATCCCATTATACCAGTCTTCTCCTGGTCCTGATTATAAATGACAGTAGTGGAGATATTCAGGTATTTTTTTAAATGTTTACTTATATCCAATCACCTGATTTTGAAGTTTATTTTCCCCTAACATCAGAGAATGATTCAGCAATAAATTTGTCCTTTAACATAAAGTTCATCCCTGAATGTTTCTTCAGTTCAGAGAGTGGTTTGTTGTTTAGTCCCTCTTAAGGACTTTCCAGGTGAGGTCACAATCCTGAGACAAAGTACCTCTCAGGTTCATCTGAAAATCTTGCCAAGTCCCCTTTTAGTTTTCCAAGGTCCTGCAGGGAAAACGGGACCTGAACAATAGTACACATCTAACTCTGCAGGGACCTCCATGATGAATCAATGTCAGTGGTTGGGTATCTTGCTTGCCATCAAGTATTATTTTTTTCATCTTGTCTAGGAGTGTGAAGGAATTGGAGTGGTAAGTGGTGGGATCAGTGTAGATTGTGAGGCAGTCTGTAGTGGGTGGAGGTTGATGGCGAGCTGGAGTCTTCAGGGTAACTTTTGCTAAAAGTGCTGGTTATATCTCACAGTTTAGAAAGAATCTGCCTTACTTCACATGGTTAAAAAGAAAAAAAACCTTGAACATAAAGGTATCTTAGACCATTTCCTTCCCTGTGGCATAGCAAAAATAGTTGGGGGTTGGTGTTAGGATTAATATTTCCCTCTGGGGGCCAAGTCTCTATCCTCCAGCTTGTATTCTGACCACTACATAGTGACAAAAAAAAGACCAGGCTTTCTTTATTTAGGATTTGAAAGTCAAAAGAATCCCATCACCTGTTGATACACTCATTCCCAAGGTATGCAAGCTACAGATGTGTTATTACTCATCTTAAATGTGAGGACAAGAAATAAAAGTTTCTCTAAGTTTCTGACTCTGCTCACTTAAAGCTTATCAGTCTACCTGCAACAAGAGGCACCCCAAAGGCTCACAACAGCCAGGCCTGGCTCAGAAATCACATCCTGTGTGCTTACTTGGATGACACAGGTCCAAAAATGTGGGTCATTTTCTAATGTCTTTTTAGGAGCCTTAATAGGAGCTGGATTGGAGGTAGAGCAGCTGAGACTCAACCAAATCTTGCTAATAATAGATGCCTATGTCACAAGCGGGGCCTTAACTCGCTGCACCACAATGTTCACTTCTCTGATGATTTCAGAGTTTCTAGGCTGGCTGCAGTTTTTCTCAATTGATTACTATTTTCCTTCAAACACTCTCTTGGAAATGCTGCTTCCCCCACCCCCCCTTTTTTTTTTTTTTTGGTTACTTTTTCTGTGGCTTGAAAGAATTGAAGTTCCTCAACCATCTTAATTTGATCCTACATAGTTGAACAATCTATGAGAGCTATTGTTATCTTTACTAGTGTTGTGGACGTTCATCCAAGCAATGCCTGATTCTTTGCTTGTTATTTTTTTTAAAAGATTTGGTTTTATTTTTATTGGAAAATCAGATTTACAGAAACACACACACACACACAGAAAGAGAGAGAGAGAGATTCCATCTGCTGGTTCACATTTCAAGTAGCCAAAGTGGCCGGAGCTGAGCCTATCTGAAGCCACGAGCCAGGAGCCTTCTCTGAGTCTCCCATGTGGGCGCAGGGTCCCATGGGATTTGGCCGTCGTCAATTACTTTCTAAGGCCACAAGTAGGGAGCTGCAAGGGAAATGGAACAACCGGGCTATATGGGATCCCTGCTTGTGCAAGGCGAGAACTTCAGACACTAGGTCACTGCATTGGGCCCTGTATTTTTATTTTTGTAAGACTTGGAGCTGTTATCATTGCTAAAAATATACACTATAACTCACATTATCACCATGTTTAGATGAATCATTTAATTTCTTCATTCTTTACATGTATACACGAAGACAGCATGGTAGTGGTTAAGAACCAGATTCTCCAACATAATTGTTTCAAACCTCTGTGCAGTCTCAGACTGTTTCTCTCTCCCTGAAGACTCTTAAATGATTTTTAAAGTTATTTCCTTCCTTTGTGGCATATGGTAATCCTAATTTGTAATGTCACTTTAGTCATATTCTTGGGGATTTAATGTACTCATTTACAAGAAGTTTCTTCAAGAAATACAACACATGGAGCTCATTATCATAGTTTTGTATTTTATTGGCTTTAAAAAAATCATAAGTAAGCAGAAAAAAAGAATAACAATGCTGATTCTTTCCAGGAGTAGGTAGCTCCCTAGAAAAGACATCTCTGAAAAATGTGAATCACAATGTGTCAGATTCCTTTTTTAAAACAAATGCCTATCAGTATCTTTATGAATGAAGACTTCTGTGTATGACGTGGTGAAAAGACCCCCTTACTCTACCTTGATCCTATTACTCTTCAGTTTCTCTTGCTAACTCTAGTTCTGCATGCCATCTTCCAGCTCTGCCAAAGAATAATAGTCTGTGTTCCATTATGCGTCTATATATCTTCTTTATTCTATTCTTTCTGCAAATAATGAACTTTGCTGTGTTCTAGAAGAACAAGTTTGAATGTGACTTTCCCTGTGAAAGCTTTCAGAGCATTTGCTCACCTGCCACCTATCCTTTGCTTTTCTTCCTTTCTAAAATTAAGATTTATTTATTTTTCTTTAAAATGTAGATTTATGAGGAGAGAAAGAAAGAAATTGTTTCATCTGCTGGTTCTCACTCCAAAAGATCATAATGGCCGTTGCTGAGCAGATCTAAAGCCTGGAGTCAGGAGCCCCCTCCAGGTCTCCCATTCTGGTGCAGTTCCAGGCAGAAGTGCGGCAGGCAAGACACAAACGAGCACTTGTACTGAATGATGGATGGAGGAGTAGACACAGAGGCCTGTCATTTGGTTTTCAAGTTAAAGCCTTCAAGTAAAGTACTTAGTTGTGAATTTTGAAGTTACCCCAGTATTCCCAGTGTACTGAATGAAAAGCTACATGCTGATACTGCTGCTATAATTTCTATTCTTTTTTCTTTTTTGTTTTTCACAGTGAGGGAAAGGTTTATTCCAGAATAGCAATGTATGAAATACTCACTATGACAACTGCTGCCTGTTTTTTTCATGGTTAATTTTCGCAATATTTTTGTGACACTGTTTTTTTATTGGGTTGTACAAATAATATGTATGTATTCATACAGTGTAATACATTTAAAAGTCAAAAAATATAAAAATGAAAATCATGATTAATATATGTAAATTTTATTTGCATGTTTTTTATTGTCAGTATAGCTAAAAATGTATGAATATTTGATTTCATCAAAGAAAGAACTTCTAGTTTTGATTTATTTTTTACTCCTGATGTTTACCAACACTCCAAACTAATTGGAGGCATGGTTGTAGAACCCCCAAACTGGGTCTTCTTATTCAATATGCGGAAGTCCAAACACTGTCAGTGGGGTGGTTGAAGAAAGTAGGTACTTAATACAAAGCACAAAACAAGAAGCCGAGCAGCTATTGTTTCATTCCTGGGCTCCCTGAAGAGCCAGGGGTGAAGGTTCTTGTCAACTGAAATTACGGTTAAAAGGTATGTTATCAACTTATGTCCAGTTCTTAGAGGGTCAGTGGAACTTGTGAACTTTTTGTGCTCGGTCAGTGATGGGATGCTTTCTAGAGGATTCATACTGGCTGGGTGGACTGCAGTTGGTTTGGGGACTATGTAAAGGTATAAGTTACATTCTGCCTAGATCTGGAATTCCCATACACAAACCATCCCCGGACAACACTGACAACACTGACATCATGCTTAAGATACCAGTTGAGACATAGTGAAATACATGAATTTCAATTTCAATTACATGAGATTCAATTCGGCCCTTGATTCCAGCTTCCTGTTAATGTATTCTCTCAGAAAAAGCTTATGTATGGAGTGGTTAGGTGGCTGTCACTCATGTAGGATGTTTAGTAGTTCCTGACTCCAATCTTCATCTGAGCTGTAGCAAGCATTTGGGGAGGAAACCAATAGGAGTACACACTTTCGGTCCCTCTCCATCTTTCAAATAAAGAAATAAAAGCTAAAAAAAGTTAGAAAAGTAGCCTTCTTCCTCAGAACTCAGATTTTCGGCCTCCTATTGAGAATCACACCAATAAATCCCTGGACAGGAAATCTTCATAATCCATCTGAGCCATGCTGCTATCTTCCCATAGTCCTTAGCCTGCATGCAACCAGTGGTGAGACTTCTGAAATTCCAAATCTTCTGAGCCAATTCCCTAGCCAGTCCCACTTCAAGTATCTATATAAATAGCTTATTGGCTCCATCATTCTTGAAAACCTTGATTAATAAACTAAGATAACATGTTTATGTATGATATTTTCACAATACTGTTTTGCTTTTTCCTTGTCCTTGTCATTTTTAAGTAATTACCAATTTTAAGAGAATCAATTTATACTTATAATAGTTGATTTATGATGTAGTAGCTCTGTTGCATTCTTTCTCTGATTTGCTACTGTTATATACTCTATACATATATGTAAGTATGCATGTGATAAAGCACTGGAATACATGATTATATGTTACATTATCGCTACATGTTACATAACTTAATGTATTTAAAAGCTGACTGAAAGGAAAGCACGGGTGGTGTAAGTATTTGGTGTAGCAGTCAAGATGCAGCTTAGGATACCTGATTGTCATTTCGAAGCCCTGGTGTTTGAATTTCGGCTCTGGACCGATTCCAGCTTCCTGCTAAAGCAAACACTGAAAGACAGAAGTGATGGATTAAGAAATTAGGTTCTACCACCGTTATGGGAGACCTGACGAATGAACCAGTGAATGGGAGTTCTCTCTATGTACAATGTGTCTCTGCCTCTCACTTTCAAATAACTAAAACATGATAATGATTATAATAGAAACACAATTTAAAAAATGATGGACTGGCATGGCAGACTAATCCTACCCTCCTCCTGTGGCACCAGCAGCCCATGCGAGTGCCAGTTCATTTCCCGGCTGGTCCTTTTGCACCCGGCTGCCTGCTTGTGGCCTGGGGAAGCAGCAGAGGAGAGCCCAGGTCCATGAGATCTGGCCCAAGTCCTGTTCTGTCTCTGTCTCCTTCTCGCTGTACCTACGTCTTCCAAATAAAAAATAAAAATGTCTTTTAAAAAATAAATTGAACAGATTTTTTTTGTTATATCACCCTTGTCATTTATGCTTCTTGTTCTGTTCACTTCTAACTGTGGAATAATTGCTTATTATGTCCCTGCTATAAATCAAACTTATTCTTACACATTGCTTTTATGGCATTATTGCTCAATATATTTCATTTTCCATGTGTTGTAAACCTAGCAAGTGTACTAAATTTATACAGACTTATTTAATTTCTTTTTAATTCACTTAAAAATGATA
Organism: Ochotona princeps; assembly: GCF_030435755.1. NCBI lineage: Eukaryota > Metazoa > Chordata > Mammalia > Lagomorpha > Ochotonidae > Ochotona > Ochotona princeps. The sequence goes on from NC_080865.1 coordinate 99,712,264, forward strand.
GAATATGAAAATGTATTGTCTTTTGTGGATTATTACACAGACACCTTTATTCATGTTCTTTGTTAAGTGTGGATTTTAATTTCTAATTAGGTTTCCTACCTTTCAACTTGAAGAACTCCCTGTAGTATTATTTTTATATTTTTCTTTATTGCTTTTGTATTTTTAAAAGAGGGTCTGTTAGAAATAGATATTTAGGTTTTTAAAAAAATACTTGAAAATATCTACTTTTCCTTCATTTATGAAATATTTTAATAATTATTTCATAATTTTATAAAAGTTTGCATAATTTTTGAAGCTAAGTTCTTGAGAATTGCTTCTTTCTTCCAATCAGGACTTTTAATATGCGGATAAAATTTGTTTTGCCATCCAGTGCTTGTTATGAGAAACCAGACAATATCTTGTTGGGGTTACCTCATATATGTGTGTCAGTTTTTTCTTAGAACTTTTAAGAATTTCTCTCTTTTTTTGATTAATTATGAGTCAGTTTCTGCATTGATTCCTGGGAGAGTTTTGTGTATTAACTCTTCTTAAGTAGTGGTTGTGTTCGTGCGGTTTCCCAAAACTCTAAATTGTTGATAGCAAGCACTTGGGGGAGGTGATACAATTTTTAACTTATCCATTCACTTCTAGGTTAAGGAGCACTGTCCACATTAATATATGCATTTACCACATAATCTGTCATATTACTGACATGATTTTGTATATATATTTTTATGCACAATATTTTTCATGTGATTATAATGTTGTATTGAAGCATAATTTTCAGTAAGCACATAAGGTTCTTTCTATTGAAATCATTTAAAGCTTTTTCTATTGTCACTTCAGGTGAGTTATGTTTTCTTTTCTTTTTTTTTTTTTTTAAGATTTATTCATTTTATTACAGCCAGATATACACAGAGCAGGAGAGACAGAGAGAAAGATCTTCCGTCCAATGATTCACTCCCCAAGTGAACCGCAACGGGCCGGTGCGCGCCGATCCGAAGCAGGGAACCTGGAACCTCTTCCAGGTCTCCCACGCGGGTGCAGGGTCCCAATGCATTGGGCTGTCCTCGATTGCTTTCCCAGGCCACAATAAGGGAGCTGCATGGGAAGTGGAGCTGCTGGGATTAGAACCAGTGCCCATATGGGATCCAGGGGCGTTCAAGGCGAGGACGTTAGCCGCTAGCCACGCCGCCGAGCCCAAGTTATGTTTTCTTAATGAATTGTCATGAGTAATTTGGTATGTGAATTACATTTTTCTTATTTTATATAACTCAAATTGTTTAGTGAAAAATATCTTTTAATACTTAACAGGTCTATATTTACATATCTTTTACAAGCACTGCAACATGGCCCACCATATTGGCTCAGTGGCTAAATCCTCACCTTGCCCACACCGGGATCCCATATGAGCACTAGTTTGTATCCCGGCTGCTCCACTTCCCATTTAGCGCCCTGCCTGTGACCTGGGAGCCAAAACCATGCCGACCTGGAAAAAGCTCCTGTCTATTGGCTTCAAATTGTCAGCTCCAGCTGTTGAGCCATTGAAAATCATTGCATAAAATGTCTAACCCCTGTTTTTTTTTTCTAACGGAACCATTTTATTTATTTATTTTTAATAATCTTAGGAATCATTTTTAGAATCAGCTTTCTCATTATCAGTTCTCTATGAGTGTAAATTGATTTATGTAGTTCTTAATTTTTAAATTCTAATTAGGCCATGAACAATAACTTTTGACCATCGAGGCCATAAACTGCAAAATTTACGTCCAGCTTTTTCAATATAAGAAGAGGAAGAGTGAACGACCAACTGCACTTTAAAACATACTGCTTATTTTTACTACTTTCTGAACAAATAATAAAAGATATAGACTTTTTCATATATATAAATCATTGCTAATATCAGTAAAACTCTCTCACATACACATATATATATTACATACTCAATGTATGAATTTGATATTTACATTTTTTCCTGAAGCCTTTTTCCAATGGAGATTCATCTTCCTTTATTTTTCGTTATAGTTATTTCAGTTCAGAAAGATAATCAGGCTGATACCACAACACCACGTTTAATGTTTTAACAACATTCATGCCATTGTTCACTCAGAAATATCTACCAATAAGTAGCAAACATCTTAAAGATGTTTCCATCGGAATTTACTTTTATACTTGATGTTTCTGCTTCCTATGTTGCCATACAATCTATTTACTTCACAACAGTTTGAGCGACCTTTCCAAAATTCAGGTTATATGATTCAATTACTTTTTTAAAGATTTATTTATTTTTGGACCCGGCGGCGTGGCCTAGTGGCTAACGTCCTCGCCTTGAACGCCCCTGGATCCCATATGGGCACTGGTTCTAATCCCAGCAGCTCCAGCAGATCCTGCTTCGGATCGGCGCGCACTGGCCCGTTGCAGTTCACTTGGGGAGTGAATCATCGGACGGAAGATCATCCTCTCTGTCTCTCCTCCTGTCTGTATATCTGATTTTGTAATAAAAATAAATCTTAAAAAAAAGATTTATTTATTATTATTGGAAAGGCGGATATACACAGAGGAGGAGAGACAGAGAGAAAGATCTTCCATCCGATGGTTCATGCCCCAAGTGGCTGCAATGGCTGGAGCTGAGTCAATCTGAAGCCAGGAACCAGGAACCTCTTCCGGGTCTCCCACACAGGTGCAGGGTCCCAAGGCTTTGGGCCATCCTTGACTGCTTTCCCAGGCCACAAGCAGGGAGCTGGATGGGAAGTGGAGCTGCCGGGATTAGAACTGGCGCCCATATGGGATCCCAGTGCATTCAAAGAAAGGACTTTAACCACTACACTATCGCACCAGGCCCATGATTCAATTTCTTAAAAACAATTTAGTGTGTGGTAAATTGGGATTCAAAAACTTCTTAATCACATTTTGCATGGCTTGGACATTCCTTTCATTGATAGGCAAAGTCTGTTTCCCATTGAACCTGGGATAAATTTTTGTATTGCTTTGTGCTAAAGAATATAAAAGAAAACATAATTAGGAAAGTTCAAGATTTTTGCCTTAAACTTGCTTTGGAGCTTGTCTTCTCACTATTTGTCTGTTATGTTTAGTCTGCTACATGAAGATGACAGTAGAGTCTACTGAAGAATGACAGACTGTGTTGAGTGTGACAAAATCTACCTAGCCAGGAACCAACAGTAACCAGCAGAAACATGTAAAGTGAGGCCAGGCTAGTCTAACAGCTGCTATAGAGGAATGCCTGCTTTCTGCATTTGCTCTTGTAGACTCAACAGGGGCAGTAACCAGCTAAATAATAGTTAAGAGAAAGCATATGTACCTGGAGTGTTAAGTTTGGGAGAAATTTTAGTTGCAGCAATAGATAATTCATGCAAATGCCTTCTCATGCTAGAGTAATGCTATAGTTTCTTAATTTTTTCCAAAAGCTGCTTTATAACTTACCCTCACAGTATCTTTTCTTCAGTATCACCCTTCCTATTCTGATTACAGTTTACCTTCTGCCAAATCATTGCTACTATCAGTAAAATTCAAGGCACATTCTCCCTAATGATTGAACAGCCTGGATACCCTAAACTTTTCCAAGACTTAAGATAATGAAAATATTTAGTTTTATGAGGGGGTATGCAAACATGCATTTCCTCACAATTTCTGAAGGGCAATTTGCAATATATATAATTACATGTACATGCCTCAACAATTTACTTATTCAGAAGGAATAATTAAAATGAATGAATAAATATAATAAATAAATATTAATGAATAAATAAAAAGATCAAAAATAGATGATCTGTGATATTTGATATTAGTTGTGATTTTGACATGAGATGAAAGTAAGAATGGCAGACTCAGCAAGGTGGCCTAGAGCTAAAGTCCTCACCTTGAACACACTGGGATCCCATATGGGCACTGGTTCTAATCCCGGCAGATCCACTTCCCATCCAGCTCCCTGCTTGTGGCCTGGGAAAGCAGTCAAGGATGGCCCAAAGCCTTGGGACCCTGCACCCACATGGGAGACCTGGAGGAAGTTCATGGCTCCTGGTTTCGTAGTGGTGCAGCACTGGCTGTTGCAGTCACTTGGGGAGTGAATCATCAGATGGAAGATCTTCCTCTGTCTCTCCTCCTCTGTATGTATCTGACTTTGCCATAAAAAATAAATTAAAAAAAGAAAGTATGAATGGCATTTATTAGATGAATTGTTAACATAAACGTAATGGAATGGGAAGAAGCATGAAAACCCTCATCACAGAACAATGTTCATAATTATTCATTAAGAAAGAATTAAGAGTAGTAGAGTTTGAGGTATTTCCATTATTCTTTACATATACAGCAATATCCCAATGTTGGTGAAATTGCACATAAAAAGACATTTTTAGAAAAGCAGACTTAATAATGGGAGCATTAAAAAAGTTGGAGGAGTGCTTTACTTGTGGAAACATAGTCCAAAATATTTTTTCCATTGGTAGCAGATTAATTGGCCCTTATTTCATATTAGCAAAATGGAGAACTTTGAGATGTTTCTTGTGGTAATTCAAGAGGCGTTAAACAGACATAGAATCTAGTAGGTAATATTGAAGTTTGTGCATTTTACATTAAATTACTTTTTAAATTTTGCTTAATATACAGCAAAAGGTTAGACAATTTTACAACCTAGTAATGGTTGCGCTTTGGGTAAATGAAAGGAAGATTCCACGGTCATCTATAAGGAAGGCCTTGTGGAGGCTGTTAGGCAAAGATCGGAGGTATAATACAGGGTGTGCTGCACAAGTTAATAGCAAGGAATTTGACAGAGGTGATGTGCAGGGCAGATATGCCATTTGTACTCTGACGCCCAAACTACTGGACACATACAATGGACTTTCTAAAATCAAGCAAACATTACTAAGATAAGAAATAGAACTTGGAAACCTCAAGACTGAAACTTTCGGGTACAGAACTGAAGACAACAAAGAGCAAAAGCTGAAAAAAAAATCCTTCTCAAAATATAGTATCATAAAATCAAATGACATGTAAAAGTCTTATTTGTGTGCAAGCATGTAGATTCAATAACAAATTGGAGGGAGAACTGACCATTTTGTCCATTCACATTGGATATATAATCTAAAACATGAGCTGTAATTCATATGAGCTCTCTGAGAAATAGGTTAATACTTTAGACTTGAAAGATGTTCCCAATAGTAGCATGATTTAGCTGTAAGGATAGGAAATGTAAAATCATTTCACATGAACTATCTACAAAGAGTTTTCTTCCACATTTATAACATTAGGTAGCTGTAAAAAAGAAGAAATTATGGAAAAATTGCTGTTGAGAATCTTCTACTAAGAGGCCATGTACTTTGGTGACTATGTATGAGTTTTGTCTAATCTTATCTTTACTCACCACTAGAGGAAGCAAAAGTAAAGCAAGCTTCTTACTGCTGAATTGGAAGCATATAGGTAGCAGAAAGACTTAATACTTAAGAACAAGGAAGAGCAACAAGAGTACCTTCTGCCGAGTTTCTAAGCATGGACTGTGTGCTTGACAGGTAGTCATGGGCTGAAAAACTGCACCAGAGTGAATAGCAATATGGATCTGGAAAATTGTATACTGTTAAACTATTTGCAAAATGATAGAAGATAAATATAAATATAGCTATATATGTTTCTATGAACATAAATCTATATTATATATTCATGTATATGCAAATGAATGACAGGAACATAATAATGAAAAGTGATAGTAAGTAGCACCTTCTGGTTTCCAAGCACTGTATTAGCAGAGTGTTGAATATTACTATACTTCAGTCTTTCAACAGACCTGAGGATTTAGATGCAATTGTTCCATTTGATACATGAAGAAATCAAAGTTGAGAGAAATGAAGCATATCCCGCTAATGCTGCAGAGATGACAATTATTTTTTTCCAAACTAGATATCTCTGTCTTGTTTTCACACTGGGCAAGCATGTATGTCTCTCTGTCTTCCAGAGGCCCAAAGAAACATTAGAAATTTATATGGAGCCAGATTGCTTGAGTTCAATTCCTGTCTTTTATAATAGAAAATTGCACAGCCTTTGTTAGGTTATTTGACCTTTCCCTGACATTTTTCCACATATGCAAAATGCCCCGAGTTCATAACACTGTTCACTCACACAGGAGACCAGGATGGAGTTTCTGGGCTCCTGATTTGGCTAAGCTTATCTTTAGCTGTTACAGGCATCTGGAGAGTCAAAAGCAGATGGACGTCTACGTATCTTCCTCTTTTTGGGTCACCCAACATCTCAGAAGGATTTCCACCATCAGATGTACTTCATTGTGCCATAAATTTTTCAATGCTCCATTTACGTTCTATTAGAGGCAGAATGCAAAATAAAGAGAGTAAGAAATGTTTAAAGATCTTCCATCATTATTTTTTGCTTCCTGAATGTCCAAAACCACAAAACAGAGCCACATGGAAGCCCAGGGCTGGAAACTCAATTCCAAGTGAGTGACGGTGATCAGACCACTTGAACTATTGCTTGTTTCCTCCCAGGCTGTATGTTAGTAAGAAACTCAAAGGAAGACCTGGGCAGTGAACTCAGGCACTTTGAAATGGGATATTGTACCACCAAGGAGTGTCTTAATGTCAGGATCAAACACTTATCCCTAAACTTGATGTTGTAACAAAATATAAACCACAATTATGCCACAACTCACTTTGTTTTCCAGTCCTTTCCAATGCAATCCATCATTGAAATGTCAAAAGAACAAAATTATTAGCACGTCTCTTCATTTATCAAATGATTATAATGTCATCAATTTATTTCTGTGACAACTCTTGGACAGCCTTATTTTGACATTGTATTTCTGTTTGAAATAGATATATCCATCCCACTTTGCTAAAAGAAAAATCACATTCCTATTTAAATTGTTTAGTCCTGGAGGAAATATAATGAAAGCAACAAAATGCATAAATTCATACTAGCAGTAAATTAGGCATACTCAAATTGATGGCAATTAGATTTGCTTAATTGCATTTTCACACAGATTAATGGTTCCTCCATTTATTATGATCTCATTATACATCAGTTTTGAAAAAATATCAATTTCTTTGAAATTGAGCTAGAAACATTCCATTTTACATGTCTATAAATCTATTATGTTTAGAAAAATCTCGAAAGAGGATATGTGTATCTGCAGCTATTGTGCTTCTAAGCCGATGCCTCTGGATGTTAGTGATCCATAAATTTCTGGATGCTAAATGGATTTAAGGTACTGAATAGATTTAATTAACATATTCCCAGTAGAAGCCAAGCAACTTTCCTATCAAAGGAATCAAACATTGTGTACCAGGTCTTGGAATTATTCAAACAAGCCAATCATAATACCTTACTAAAATCAGAGCACTACACTGTTTCAACACAACATAGGCTCCTACTCTCATCAAATGCAGCCCACATGCACCACATTGTGCCTCTTACCAAGTGCAGTATTCTCTTCTACGTCTTCGTGACTAGTAAACCGCTGTTGACATTATTTGTTTATTATCAAATATTTTGTGTTTAGTCATTCTCATAAATCTTGGGTAAGAATCCCTTCTTCATGAATAGCATAAAATACATGAAATATGTTAACCAGGTATATTAAGACAGTGATTTATTTCAAGGAATAATTCATATATCTATACTAAGCTTGATATTTTATGAGCAGTAGATAAGCAACAATTTTGTGAAATGCCCAATTCATACTTGTGAATAATATTTGCAATCAAGTTGCATATAATATGTTACAGATCAAGAAAATGCAACATATATAACAAAGAATAGACCTACTTATAGATAGAAAGGGAATGAAAAATCAAGTGATATTTTGCAATATACCTTGGGGACAACAGAAATAGATTTTTTTACATGGCTTCCTTGATTGACATGCACATTGATGCCACCGTGTTTCCTTATGTGTTATACTAATGAAATGTGTATATGTGTGTGTGCATGTGTGTGAGTACAAAATACATAGCTGCTCAGCATGTCAAGTTGCAAAGTATAGTTGTATTCAGACACATGCACTGTTACCTCATTGTATTAAACAAGGATGTGGTGTTTAAACATCATTTTTGCCAATTTCTCATATTGATAACATTAAGTCTCTGAAACTGTTGTTCAGCCATCAGTAGAGATAGTTGCATAGGCAATACATGGAAAAGGAGAGGAAGATAGAGAAAAAATAAGATGGAGAAAGAACATAATGATAACATGTGGAACCAGTGTAAAGTAGTATGGTGTTTGTGTCCTAAAGCATCTTCTCCTACTTTACAATCTTCTATGCTTGTCTTTTATGATTCCCTGTGTATGTTAATTTGATTCAATTATCCATGAGATTTGGGAGATTTAGTTTGTCCAACGTGCTTGTGTGCTCTGGTGACTTCTGTTTTGCTTCTGAAATCATCTACCTGGTTGTGAACTAGGAGGCTACCATCACACGAATACAATTTGAAAAATAATACTTTCTGATGTACAGCATCATTCAAGAGGTGTTAAAATCCACTAGAGTAGCAAACGAAAGGTCCACTTAAAATATTGTTGTCAATGTTGACAAATTCAGTGAAGACTGAAGAGGGTAGGTCATTTTGATATCTGTTCATTTCCCTTGATGTGCTGGGGGTTTTCTTTTCTTTGTTTAAAATAAGACTAAAAGAGAAACAGAAGTTTTCAGTTTTAATAACTGAGTACATGTGTTTTCTCAGAACATGTACCTATAAAAAAACAAATGGATCCCAAAAAATAACTAAATAAATTTTAAACCCTAATTTTTTCTGTACTCCAGAAAACCCATAAATTTTCAATGTTTATCTCTAAACTAAATGGATCACTTAATAAGGCTACATTCAACTCATTAACATTTATTTTCAATAAAGCTTTATTTTCATGCTGGATTGTTAACAAATTTATACTTTAATTCCATTGTTTTTGTCTGTTATATACGAAAATTGTAATAACAACTTAGTATACTTTAAGCCTTGCCATTTATAGTCATAAGGCACTAAAATCAGCAATAGTAATATTACTTTTTAAAAACTCTTTATTTTTCAGGGTGCAGTTCCTTAGTCTTAAGGATTCTTTCTTTTATTCTCCCCTTCTCCCCTTCCTCCTTCTGTTTTCCTTCAACAGTAACAAGTCCTATATTGTGCTGTTTAAGTGTATCATGACACAGAAAACATAAGTAGTTATGGTTAAATCCTGAGACAAAAGCTGAATGGTGACACACATTCGTGAAAGAAAAGTAAAGGTATACATAGCTTTCATGTAAAACAAGCTTTATCCCATTTATGATATCTACCATCAAATCAACATGGTGTCCACAATTTATTGTCTACATTCAAAGGAATAGTGAAGCTATTTTTTTTTTCATAAAGTTTGAAAGTAGTTTTGCCTCCTCTGACCAAAGAAGTTAAAACTTTAAGAACAGGGGCCCGGCGGCGTGGCCTAGCGGCTAAAGTCCTCGCCTTGAAAGCCCCGGGATCCCATATGGGCGCCGGTTCTAATCCCGGCAGCTCCACTTCCCATCCAGCTCCCTGCTTGTGGCCTGGGAAAGCAGTTGAGGACAGCCCAATGCATTGGGTCACTGCACCCGCGTGGGAGACCCGGAAGAGGTTCCGGGTTCCCGGCTTCGGATCGGCGCGCACCGGTCCGTTGCGGCTCACTTGGGGAGTGAATCATCGGATGGAAGATCTTCCTCTCTGTCTCTCCTCTGTATATATCTGGCTGTAATAAAATGAATAAATCTTTAAAAAAAAAAAAAAACTTTAAGAACAAATTTGTAAAGCTTAGGCGCTACTATTCTAGAAGTCATTTCCTTTATGTGAATTCTTCAGTAATAATGTTTTCATTGGATTAGAAGATGATATTGTCACACATTTGTTTTTATATAGTGGGTGGCCATTTGCTTTTCCCCTTTTGAGTACTGGTTATTCAGGTCTTTTGCATAATTCTTTTTTTTAAAGGTTTTATTATTATTGGAAAGCCGGATATACAGAGAGGAGGAGAGACAGACAGGAAGATCCTCCGTCCGATGATTCACTCCCCAAGTGAGCCGCAACGGGCCGGTACGTGCCGATCCGAAGTCGGGAACCTGGAACCTCTTCCAGGTCTCCCACAAGGGTGCAGGGTCCCAATGCATTGGGTCATCCTCGACTGCTTTCCCAGGCCACAAGCAGGGAGCTGGATGGGAAGTGGAGCTGCTGGAATTAGAACCAGTGCCCATATGGGATCCCAGGGCGTTCAAGGCGAGGACTTTAGCCGCTAGGCCACGCCACCGGGCCCTTTTTGCATAATTCTTAATTGAACTGTTTGTTTTTAGTTGTTGAATTATTTGGGTTTCTTCTATATTCTAGATATAAATCCTTTCTTAGATAATGAGTTTGAAAATATTTTCCTTCATGCTGCTGGATGTCCTTTATTTATTGATTTTTCCTTTTGCTGAGCATAAGATTCTGAGTTTAATAAAATCCCACTTGTCTAGTTTTGCTTCTGTTACTTGTGCTTTTGTGGGGTCTTATCTGAGAAATCATCATGTATACCAGTGTCATGAAGTGTTTCCTCTATGTTTCCTTTCAGAAATTTCAGAGTTTCAGATACTATCTGTAGATCTTTAATACATCTTGAGCTGATTTTGTTTGTATGTTGAAAGAGAGGAACTATAGTTTCATTCTTCTACATACATGTGGCAAGTTTTTCCAGCACTGTTTATTGAAAATGACATACTTTGTCCAGGGTATTTCTTGAGAGTTTGTCACAATTCTGATGTCTTTTAAAGAGTACACTATCTTTTTTTCAAAGATTTTTAAAAATTCTTTTATTTGGAAGTCAGATGTACATAGAGAAGGAGAAACAGAGAGGACGATCTTCCATCCAATGATTCACTCCCTAAGTGGCCTCAATGACCGGAGCTGAGCCAATCTAAAGCCAGGACCCTGTAGCTTCCTCTGTGTCTCCCACATGGGTGCAGGATCCCAAAGCCTTGAGCTGTCCCCAACTGCCTTCCCAGGTAACAAACAGGGAGGTGCTTAGGAAGTGGGGCCACCAGGATTACAACTGGCGTCCATTTGGAATCTTGGCACATGCAAGGCAAGAACTTTAGCCACTAGGCTATGCCACTGAGTCCAATTCAGATGTTTTATGTGGACTAAAGTCTTAATTTACTCAATGGTACAGTTCAAGTTTGATGTATCATTGTGGATTTTCTGTTTAGATGATCTCTCTGTTGGTTGCAGGATTATGTTGAAGTCCTCCACTGTTATCATGTCAGAGTCTGTCTCTCCCACTAGGTATAATGACACTTTTAAATAAGTGGTCTTTTGTTGTGTGCATATGCACTTATGATTGTCATCTTTCCTTGCTGAATTACCACTTTTATTACTATGATATCCGTCCTTGACTATGTCTTTATTTTTTTTAATTGAAGTCCTATTGATTATTTTGTCTTCCAATTACATGATATAACCTTTTCCAGCTCTTCACTTTCAGTTTGTGTATATTCTTGCCTATGAAGTACGTTTCTTTAAAGCAACACAGAGTTGGATCTTACCTTTTTTTAATTCATACTGCCAACTTTTGTCTTTTGACTGATAAGTCTAACCTACTTATATTCTAGGTTGGTATTGATAGATATAAATTTATCTCCATTAATTTTTGGCTGATTATTGGTTCGTTTTGGTGCTTCATGTGTTTTCATGTTTACTTCTTTATTTGTAAGGTTTTAAAATTTTTATTGAAAAGGCAAATCAGAGACAAGGAGAGACAAAAAGATTTTCTATCAACAGATTCACTTCCCCAGTGGCTTCAATGGCCAGAGCTGAGCTGATCCAAAACCAGGAGCAAGGAGCCTCATCTGGGTCTTCCATGAGGGTGCAGGGTTCCAAGACTTTGGCCTATTCTCCTCTCCATTTTTAGCATACAGGTAGGAGTCTAGATTAGCACTGGGGTAGCTGGAACACGAACTGGCATTCATATGGTATGCTGGAACTAGTAGGCTGGAATTAACCAGTGCAGTCATTGTGCTGCCCCCTCATGTTTACTTTTTTGAAAATTGTATAAATGTTCATATTTAATTATTACTTTACATGGCATGTTTTTTTTCTTTTTGGTATAGGGATTCCCCCTTCATCTCTACTTCCTCCTTCCCCAAACCCTTTAGAAGTTGTCCCATATTGTTACAATAGTACAGTTCTTCAACAACAGTCACAAGTCCAACATTCTGTGATTTAAGTGTATCCTGACATTGTACAAATAGGCAATGATAGAAAATGTCAAGGTATATTTAAGAGTTTCATTGGGAATCCTCCTGTTATCCAGCTGCAAACAGGGATAAATTTATGCCTTCATTTCTAATTTGAATTCTTTTAATTAATTTTTCTTGCCTATTTCCTCTTATGTGGACTTCTAACATTCTGTTGAATAGCAGTGGTAAAAGTGGACATCCTTTTCTAGTTTCAGGTTTTAGTAGAAAAGTTTTCATTCTCTCCCTGTTCAGTATGATGCTAGCATTGCATTTTTCATATACTGCTTTGACTTTGTTGCAATATGTTTCTTCAATGACATTCTTAGCGTTTTTGGCATGAAGTGGTGTTTGTGTTATCAAATGACTTCTCTGTAGTTATTGAAATGATCATGTGGCTTTTATTCTTCACTCTCTTGATATGGAGTGTCACATTTGTTGATTTGTGTGTGTTAAATCATCCCTGAATGCCAGGGATATATCCAGTTTGGTCCAGGTGTATGACCTGTCTGGTATCTATTGGCAAGTATTTTGTTTACAAATTTTGCTCCATCAGGAATATGGGTCTATATATTTCTTTCCCTGTTGTGTCCCCTTGGTTTGGTATTAAGGTGATGATTGTTTCATAGAAAGAATTTGGAAGAATCGTCTCCGTTTCTATTGTTTTGTAGGAATTGAGGAAGACTATTTACTTCTATTCTAGGAAATGTTTAGGACTTGTCATAAGGTTGGATCCAAGATTAATTATTTCATTTTCTGTTTTTCTAAGAAATATTTTTATCTTCCTTTCACTTATGAGTTACAGCTTCCCTGGATATTCTCTTCCTTTTTAAATGTTTTTATTTTGTTTTCAAGACATTGAATATTGCATCCCATACTTTTGGTCTACAAGGTTCTTGCTGACAAGTCTGGGGTTATACTCATGGGTTTTTATTTATATTTAGCATGACATTTATTTTTCTTTCTACTCTTTAACATTATTCCCATGTTCCTAATTTTGACAGGTTGACTGTTTTATCCCACAGATAAAATATTTAGTTGATTCTAGTTGGCATCTTTTACTTCTCTTGTATGTGATATTGATGCTTCTTTCTAGACTTCAGGTAGATTTCAACTATTACTTCATTCAGCAGTTTTGTTTTTAACATTTATTTTATTTTTAATGGAAAGGTAAAACACACAGAGAGAAAGAGATACAGAGAGAACGATCTCTAATCCACCATCTACTGGTTCACTTCCCAAGTGGCTGCAATGGCCAGAGCTGAGCTGACCTGAAGCATTTCCCACATGGGTGCAGGGTTCCAAGGGTTTGAGTCATCCTCTATTGCTTTCTCAGGCCACAAGCAAGGAGCTGGATGGGATGCGGAAGTGCCAAGATTAGAACCGGCGCCCATATGGAATCCTGGCATGCGCACAGGTAGAACTTTTAGTCATTAGGCTAGCATGCTGGGCCCAGCAGCAGATTCTTTCTTAAGTTTTATTTATATTTATTGCAAAGATAGAATTATAGAGAAAGAAGGAGACAACTCCCTTCTGCTGGTTTACTTTCCAAGTGGCCGCAATGGTGAGACCTAAGTCAGTCCAAAGCCAGGAGCGAGGAGCCAGGAATTTCTTCCAGGTCTCTCACATGGTTACAGTGTCCAAAGGCTTTGGGCTGTGCTCCACTGCTTTCTTAGGCCACAACCAAGGAGATGGATGGGACGTGGAACAGCTGGGACATGAACTGGTACCCATATAGGGTCCCACCACATTCAAGGCAAGGATTTAGCCACCAAACCAATGTGCAGGGCCCATCGTCAGATTTTTAATATCATTTTCTTTTCTTCTCCTTCAGATATAATCCAACATATTATTAAGGGAGCAAATCCACAGTAAATGAGTGCACTTTATTTCAGGGATGTAAACATGATACAATAATAAGAAATCTATTTAATTGATCATCATAGTGCATTAAAATATTTCTTATAAAATTCTGAAAGGGCCCATTGTAATGGCCTACTGCCTGGATTCTCACGTTGCACATTCTGGGATACTATATGGGTAGTGGTTTGTGTCTTGGCTGCTCCAGTTCTCATCCAGCTCACTGCTTGTGGCCTGGGAAAGCAGTAGAAAATAGCCCAAGGCCTTGGGATCCTGCACCCACCTGGAAGACCAGGAGGAGACTGCTGGCTTGCTCCTGACTTTGAATTGGCTCAGCTCTGTCCATTGCAGCCACCTGAGTGAACCAGCAGATGGAAGATCTTTCTGTCTCTCCTTCTCTGTGGTTTTGCTGTTTTAATACAAGAAGTGAATGCAATTAAAAGAAAAATTATATATATATATAATATAAATACTGAAAAGGATGTGATAGAATTGCAATAACTTGTGATTTTCTGAAAATCATTTATAGAAGAATTTATTAATACACTAAACTCAGGGACACAGAAAATATATGATATTTAACACAAAAAATTCTGAGCAATTTCTATTTTTATGTAATATTAGTGTAAAAATAATTCAGATAAATGCCTATTTTCTTAATATAATATTGAATTCTAAGTGGTGTTACGGGGTAAGACAGAATTGATTAAAGTTTGCCATTTTCCATTAAAAAAAAAAGGCATGCTCAAGGAGATGGTAGTTAACAACAGAACTTGATTAATGGGGAGAAAAGTCATGTAAACAAGTGAGTCACTAGGTGATAGTTAATCACATTCATGTGACTCAGAATGTTCACAGAAAATGAAATTTTTAAAACCTGTGTTAGTAGGCTTCAAAAACTTCATGATAATATGTATAATGGGAAAAAATGCATGTATTTCAAATTTTTTGCCCTGAAAGTTTTTATCTCTGAAGTCAATTTTCTCATGAGATTTTTGAGACACCCACCTATACAAGTATATTTGATGGATCATTGACATGGTAGATATGAAACGGCTTTGAAATTTTGAAACAAAAATTTTTTTGAAGAGACAATTTTCCTCTAATAACTGAATTCATTTTCAAAAGAATATGAGAAATAGGCAACATGAGAGCTACTCAAACATGGTGCAATATAAATTCAATCAAGTTGAACCAAAATAAGTATATTTTTCCCTTGAACCTTTGCATATTTCTATCTGACATAATTATATTTTAAATATATCTGTTGATAATAATGGAACATTTTCAAGGACTCACAACATTTGACACAGGAATGGACATGTGGAAAAAATACACATCACATACAAGGAAATTCACAATTAAAAGTGTAAATAACTCATTTTTGCACACAAGTCTAAATAACACTGTTAGTATAATACTTCATATATTTTCAAAATATTTCTATTTACTTTAGTCTGTATGAGTTTGTGACCCATCCTGCATAGTTATTTACAGATGGATAAGTGGAGATTTAATGTTATCTGGGGTATCATTGTTGGTAAATTATAAAACTCTAGACTAAAGCTAGTATTCTTAGGCTGCAAATCATGTGCATATTATTGTGACTGTTGTATTCATGAAATAAATACTAGGATAAAATATATAGCCATTTTCCTGTTTTAAGTAAAATCAT
Source organism: Ochotona princeps (assembly GCF_030435755.1). Lineage (NCBI taxonomy): Eukaryota > Metazoa > Chordata > Mammalia > Lagomorpha > Ochotonidae > Ochotona > Ochotona princeps. The sequence goes on from NC_080865.1 coordinate 99,728,007, forward strand.
TTCACCTAACTGCATTTTTAAAATCTTATTGATTTTAGTGTTTTATTATTACTGGAATACAAATAGCAATATTTGTATTTATCTGATCATATCACAATAATGATAGTTTTGTCTGTTACGTCTCTTGTTATGTTTTAAGTGCTACCAATTTTCAAAATAATCTTATACACTGAGCAGATATTTAGATGAGTAGTTCAAGTAGGAAGCTTTCCTGTTTTATCTGCGAATGAAATGCACACATTGGATCAAATGGAGAAAAAAAATCCATGTTCTGTGTTTTTCTTAGTGTTTCCAATTTTTCACATTGTTAAACTGCATAAGGTCATGGGATGGTTCATCCAATCTGCATTAGCAATTCAAAAATTCATGCTATTCTGAGGGATAAAGATGGCCTATTGGGGTAGGATGCTGTAGCTGAGAATGCAAAAAAAGCTACAAGATGAAGTCAGGTGGATTGCAGAGCTGGAGAAGGAAAATCACCAGACTGGGTGACTGAAGCTCCTTGTAGGGCACAGGAGAGAAACAAAGCTGCACAGAGAACAGCTGTTGGAAATATATGAAATTGCAGCTATCAGTCCAGGAGGAAGGTGAGCCCAGGTGAGCTATGGGAGGGCACCCTTATACACAAACACAAAAAGGAAACTCCCAGTGGGAGTCACCTCACTCCCTTCAAAGAGATAGTGTGAGGCAAAAAACCATAGGACAAAACTCTGGTGAAAGGAAGCAAGAATGCATACATGCCCACTTGATTGATCGCACCCCAGATTAGGGCAGACATGCCACTGTGGAGTGAGCTTTTGGAGGGAGCTACTGGAGGGAGATATGGCTCAGGGAAGGACTCAAGGAGGGAAGATAGTACCCACCCCACACTCAGAGGCCTTTTATCCTTAACCTCCTCCAAATACCAGAGCCAATCAAGGAGATGCTGGATCCCCTGGAGGACCCAGACTAGGTCAGGATTAACTGCATAAATCCTGAAGTGAAATGCAAGAAAAGTTCGAACTCATCCCCTGGGTAAGCATTAAGATCCAGCAGTCAAGATCCAATACTGGGAGAATGAAGATCCACAGGGGCACACTCAGCTGCGGCAGGAAACACCTGGTGTCAGCCTCCAGTAATTTTGTAACTGAAAACCTACTGGCAGAACTAACTTTCCCAATAGAATAGCAGAAACATCAGCAGTAAATCTGCAGATTCACTTGCTCTGCAGACTGTGGACAGGACTAGACAAAGAGGAACACCGCCCAGGTGGCTGAGAAAAACAACCAGGACAGCACTGACTGCAGAGACCGAGGCCAAAGCCTGCTTACCTACAAATTTGAAGCCACAATGCGACAGACAAAAATCGGCTTGAAAAGAAATCCCAGGGTTCTAAAATGCTATGGGAAAGGGTAACAAAAACGAGTAATATAAATGAGGAAACCAAAGTTTCCTTCAAACATTAGCAAAATACCATCTCAGTGTTGGAGCTACAGGATGAAGACATTGAGGATCTCCCAGAAGAGGAATACACAAAGTCATTACAAATCTCTTCAGAGACAGTGAGAGACAATTGCAAGAAATCAAGGAATTTAATGAGTATTATCACAATAGAGATAAAAAATACAAACAGATCGAAACTGAAGTATAAAATAGAGAAAAATAAACAGGTGACAGAAAGCCTTACCAATAGAATGAATCATGCAGAAGAACGAGCATCAGAACTGGAAGGTAACTTTTTTGAGGACACACAGTTACTTAGACATATGGAAGTGAATCTAAACAAAGATCAGAACATAATCCAAGAACTGAATGACACCATTAGAAAATCAGTTACCAGAATTATAGGATTTCCTGAAGATGTGGAAAGAGAGGCAGGGATTCAGGGAGTGTTCAATGAAATTATAAGAGAGAACTTCCCAAACATTGGGAACATAAGGGGAAGCCAAATACAGGAAGAGCAAAGAACTTCAAACACACTTGATCCGAAAAGATCCTCACCCAGACACATTGTTGTCAAGCTTCTCTCACCTGAACACACAAAAAAATACTGAAACAAGCACATAGAAGGATCAGATAACACATAGTGGAAAACTAATTAGATTCACTACCAAATTTGCAGAAGAGACCCTTCAGGCAAGAAGAGGATAGAACAACATTTTCCAGAATCTAAAACAGAAAAAGTGTCAATCCAGAATAATAGAACCAAAAAAGTTCTCATTTGTGTTTGAAAATTAGATAAAATATTTCCACAGTAAAAATAAGCTAGAAGACTTCTCAACAATAAGCCAGTTCTAGTTCTAGGAATTCTACTTAAAAATGTGCTGAACATGAAAGAATAGGAGGTAGCCACATTCAGTGGAGGCAAAGCGGAAGTTCTCCCCACTAACATACACAAAAGAAACCTAATTTAAACAGAGATTTCAAGACAAGAATGACAGGACCAGATCACAATTTATGAGTATTAATTTTGAATGTAAATGACTTAAGCTCATAAACCAAAAGATAAGATTAACAAAATTGATCAAAAAGCAAGACTCATCAATCTGTTGCTTATAAGAGACACATCTAATCAACAAAGATATACAGAAGCCAAAATTGGAAAGATGGAAAAGAATATTTCATGCCAATGGAAAGGAAAAACAAAGATCCAGTGTTTTTACCATCAAAAATACTAACAGAGATGAAGAGACACTACATAATGATAAAGTGATCTATGCCTCAGGAAGAAATAACAATAATAAATGTATTCACACAGAAGACAAGGACATCTAGCTACATAAAACAATTCCTGATGGATGTAAGGCGAGATGTAGATGCCAATACGATAATGGTGGGGACCTTAACACCCCATGAAGATCAGTGGGCAGATCAACAACACAGAAACTCAGCAAGGAAGCAACAGATCTCACACAGACAATAGAACAAATGAACTCAATTAATATCTATAGAATCTTCCATCCCAAGGATATTAAATGTACAATTCTTTCATATGTACATGGAACTTTCTCCAGGGTAGATGACATTAAAGGTCACAAAACAAGCCCCAGCAACTAAATTAAATAAATAAATAAATAAACAAACAAATAAATAAAAGCATCCCATGCATCTTCTCAGACCACCAAGGGGTCAGACCAGAGAGCAGTGAATCAAAATACCCCAGAAAATTTGTGAATTCATGGAAGCTAAGCAATACGTCACTGAACGAACAATAGATTAGAGAAAAAAAATAAAAGCAGAAATTTAAAAAAAAAATCCTTGAAATAAAACAAGACTGAAGCACAACATACCAAAACGTATGCGACTCTGCCAAGGCATTAAGAGGCAAATTTATCACAATTAGTGCCTATATTAGGAAATAAGAAAGACACCAGGTAAATGAGATAAGCATATACCTGAAGGAGTTAGAGAAACAACTGAAAATAATCATCGGATCAACAGAAGACAAAAAATAATCAAAATAACATAGGAAATAAACCAAATAGAGATAAAGAGAACAATACATAAAATCAGTGAATCAAAGAGTCGGATCTTTGAGAAAATAAACAGCATAGAAACCTCACGGGCCCAGCCGATTTAAAAAAAAAAAGTTGGAAAAAAAGAATTAAAGTATTTTTTAAAAATTTATTTATTTTTATTGGAAAGTCAGATATACAGAGGAGAGACAATCTGAAACTACACAGGATGTCCATTATTGCCACTGCTATTTAACACACTACTGGAAGTCCTCTCTAGAACTATTAGGCAAGAAAAAGAAACTAAAGGAATTCATATTGGAAAAGATGAAGTGAAACTATCTCTGCAGACAACGTGTTTCTATATATAGGAGAACCAATAGACTCAGTAGAGACATCAAGAACTTATAAGAGAACTTATTAGGGTACAAAATAAATTAACACTAATCAATGGCCTTTGTGTATACAAACAACTCCAGGAATGACAACAAACTAGTCAGTGATGTCTTTTTCCAAATAGCAGAGAATACACTTAACTTTCATCCGATGACTCACTCCCCAAGTGAGCCACAACGGGCCGGTGCTGCGCCGATCCGAAGCCGGGAATCAGGAACTTCTTCCAGGTCTCCAACGTGGGTGCAGGGTCCCAATGCATTGGGCCATCCTCGACTGCTTTCCCAGGCCACAAGCAGGGAGCTGGATGAGAAGTGGAGCTGCTGGGATTAGAACCGGCGCCCATATGGGATGCTGGCACGTTCAGGGCGAGGACTTTAGCCGCTAGGCCACGCCACCGGGCCCCAAAGTTGAACTTTAAAAGAAGCAGTTAAATATGTCTTGATAATAGGATACTGGACTCTTTACCACTGTTTATACTTACAATGGAAGGTTACACTTAAATGGCAGAATAACGGGCATGTGACTGTTTATGAAGGACTCTACTATTGTAACAATATGGGGGAAAGCAGTGAAGGGAGAGGATTTGGGGATGGGGAGGGAAACTGCAGAGCCTATGGATCTTCACTGTAAAATATAAATAATTAAAAAATAGAAGTTCTTGTGTTGTGTTGCCCAATAGAGTAATGAGAGATATTGTACTGTTTTTCTTAAAAAAGAAAAATGAAAGAAGAAATTATTCTGAATGTTTTCATCATAAAAAAGGGCAAATGCTTGAGAAAAGGGACTCATTTAAACTGATCGAATATTTCACAATGTCTATATGTACAGAAAACTTACAACCTCTTCCAAAAATGCATAGGTACAAGTTTTTACTTATCAGTAAATATAAAATAAAACTTTAAATACAATAAAGAAATTCATTCAATTAAAAGAGGATGACTGTTTTAGAAACTCTGAATTGTGAGATATTTTCTATTAGCACAAATAGAGGCAACTGAACTGATGACAACACTTGTTTCATAGTGTGATACAGGGTGGGTCAAGTTTCATTTCCAGTTTGTGCATACTTTATCTCCAATAAAATGATATATCTGTATGAAGTGTTTGTTTATTTTTGTTGCAAAGTCAGACCAGATCGATGCAGACAAGGAGAGACAGAAAGATCTTCTGTGTACTGATTCATTCCCAAAATGACTGCAATGGCTGGAGATGAGCCAATCTAAAACCAGGAGCCAGGAGCTTCTTTTGGATCTCCTACATGGATTCAGGGTCCCAAGGCTTAGGGCAATCTAATTCTTTCCCAAGTCACAAATATTTGACTTCTTTCCTTCTCCTTACTGGCTTGTCTCAATGTGGTAAAATCTTACATGTCTGTTATGACAGAGCTCAAATACAATCTCCCCATAGCATTACCTTTATGTTTCAAACAGCAGTAACTTTCAATGACATTCTGTATTCCTCTGTACCTAGCATGTTCACTGGCTTGGAAGAGTTATTTCTCCACTCTGAAAATTTTCTGATGATGGGAAGATATCCACATTTGTCTCTGTATTCCCACTGTGGGTTTAAGCATCTGGTATAGGACGGGCACTAAATAAATGCCTATTGAAATGATTGTGTTGGGCCATTTTCAGTGTAACACTACACCTGAGAATAAGCTGAATATTTACCCAAGGCTCTGCCTTGGGTTGGACAGAGAGGTCTTTATGAGACAGATAATATTGCACACTCTCTTCTAATATGTTTTCTAAAGTAAGGAATGTAAAAGCAATAGGGAGAGATGCCACCTTAATGTTAAAAGTTAACTTACATGGTAATGGTAATGCTGAATGTTTCATTGCCAAAACAGTTACTTCATATAAACAAGATGCCTCCTTAGGTCAGAAGAAATAAGGAATCCATGCAGAGAACTTCTGTTGGATTCACCTGACGCTGTTCATAAAAATTGCAAGGCTTTATGTAACAAGATGCAACCTCAGGTATACTGGCTAAAATTGACTACTGCATTTTCTAAAGTTATTTTTCTAGTATTCTCTTTACTGTTTTTAAAATGTTTTAACAGGTGCATAATATCCAGTATTATTTTGAAGTGTTTTTTTTTGTAATTTTTACATCTGGCCTATACGTACGTATCAGCAATCTCACCGTTGCAAAAGCCCCTAAAAATATTTCATCTGAAAATGTAAGATCATGGATCTGAGTTTCTTTTATATACATAATGTAGAATTTAGTTTCAATAAGCGAATAACATGCATATTAGATAATCCATTGAAAAAGGTGCTTACTTCCTGGCTTGTTTTGTAGAACACTTTTCTTCTGAAGCTATTTACAAATCTCCCAGCACCTTGTAAATCTTAATTGCCTTGTGATACAATTCAAGGCAAATAATAGCAAGCTTTGTCAAAGTTAAGTATACAAATTCAAGTGGAGAAAAAGAAAGAAAGAACACTGAAAGAGTGAATGTAAAGCTCATAGATCTTACTTGTCTTGAAAGCACACCTAAACATATATGTACAACTCCCTTCTGCATTCCCCAGCTAACCTCTCGAAGGATCTACAGTTTTATATCAGTTGTATTCACAGCGTGTTCAAATATGTGCTGAAGAAAATAAGGATGTGATGTTATTTCACTACTTTTGTATGGGTAGAAATTAAATTCAATAAAATTTATCTTAATCTGGATGAAGAACTTGATTTGTTACTCTGAGTTACATTTTCAAATCAATATAGGTGTTAAATCATTCAGGTTTTGAGAAGAGTCACCTCTTCTGTCAGCCATATTTTATGCATTTATTTCTTCAGACGTTCCTTCTGTAGTAGGGGGTGCCTTTACAGTGGAACTAACTGATCAGCAGGGACTCTTGAAGACTGGGAGCCAAGCTGAGGAGGATGGTTTAGCTTCATTCATTCTGTTCACTTTGCTGGGAATAGTTACTTCTTTAGATATCGGCAGATGGTCACAAGTGGTCTAATGTATGTGCATGATAGAATTTGTAGTTTCAGCTTTCTTCAAACCTAAAATTAGCTGAGAAGCAATAAATTTCAGAAAATCAAGATCAAGATTAGAGCTAAACATAGTCTGAAGCTTATGCATTGTAACAGCCATCATGTATTGAGAAACTTTACAAATAAAAGACATTCCATGTTTTACAAATATGATCATTCATATCATTCCTTTGAAGTGTCAAAAACAATTCAAGGTTGTGAATATTTAAAGTGCTTTCAATTGCTCGTATTACAGAGAATGGTTTAAAACATATTGCAAGGTGCTTAATGTGCCAAGAAACGTTTATTATTAGGGAATGAAAGTGAGTGCATATATCCAGGGTTTGAAGAAATAGCACAATTACAAAATGATTTCTTGTTGTATTCTGATACAATTAATAACTCTCTAAACACGGGAAAGTAATCAAGATGATTGTGATATTTATAAAGCAAAAAAAAATGTCACTACAGGGAAATTGGAGACCATTTCTTTTAATTCATAGGGTAACGACAGCTTAAATTGGCTGTAATTATTACACATGGAGTTGAAATAAAACCAAGTCCTCCAGGCAAAGCTTTTGATGCGAGTGATGAGCTCATTCAGGTTTGTATCTGGCATCTTCTTGTTTTTGCTTTGTACATTTTATTGTTACAACTAATATTAACGGAAGTTTAAAAAAAGATTTTATGCGTTTGAGACACACAGTTCAAGAAAACAATCACACATCCTTGACTCCCCTGATTGACCCTAACATCTTCCCTTCCTTCCCTCTTCTCTTCAGTATTTGCAGTCATAATTTTAATCCACTCTGTAGTTGCAGACATAATTTTTCACTAATCAGAATATTCTACAAAAAAATGTAAAAGGACCATGAGTTTACATTTCAGCTTGAGTGTAAACCATGTCTAAAAACGGCAATCTCATCTCAAAGTCACCACCTCTCTCCCGCATTTTTTTGGTATTCTAGCTAAGACTAGTTTATCTAAGTATAATATTTTTCAGTTGCATCGACATTGCTGCAAAAGATAGGATTCTGTTATACTTTATGGATGATGAGTAGTATTCTATATTGTTTATATGCTACATTTAAAACAAATCATTTATTTTTATTGGAAAGGCAGATTCACAGGTAGAAGAAAATGCATACAGTTCTTCTGTCTGCTGGTCCACTCCCCAAGTGGCTGCAATAATCATAGCTAAGCTGACCCAAGGAAATTCTTGAGTGTCTCATAGGTGGGTACAGGTTCCATACAGCTTTAGCCAACCTATATTGCTTTTCCGGATGACAAGTAGGAAGCTGGACGGGAAGTAGAGCAGTTGGGACATGAACCGGCACTCATCAGATACCGAGCATACAGGTAGATAATTTAGCCAATAGGCTACCATGCTGAGTCCTAATTTTTTTTAAAAAATCTAGTGATTCGAATATGGGCATCTAGTACTTCTCTGAAAATTAACTTTCAGGTGATACTATCATTGTTTATGTCTCTCTTATATTGTTTATTTGAAAGAAGCACTGTGAGACATTGCAAGGTATTTGGGATAGGAAATCACAAAATATAAACTTTGACCACAGCTCTGCAAAGTGCGGATATGGTGGCTTTAGATAGCTCCACTCATTTGAATGTATGTTCTCTTAGCTGTAAAGTGCAAATAATCTGAATACTATTTAATTTGTTTGGGCTGCTATAAGCAATATATCAGACAGCATGACTTATATTTTATTTGTTAAAGTTTTGCAGACTGAAATTTCCAAGATCCTGTTTATAGATAAGTATTTCCCTGTTTATTCCTCAGAAGGAAAGAAACTGAACAATAATATACTTCTAAAAATTCAGTGATAGAAAACCAGACAGAAGGAAAAAATGAAAACAAACAAGCAAACAAACAAACAAAAACACGGTTTCAAAACCTAATAGTGAGGCTTGTGTTGCAGCATAGTGAGTTAGGCTACCACCTGTGATGCTTGCATCCCATACAGGCACCAGTTGGTATCCTGGCTGCTCAAAGAATAGACAATAGCCTACATGGTGCATGTGTCTTCAAAAAGGTATGCCTGGTGTAGTCCAAGAAAACAGCATTGGACTGTCATAGGAGCAACAAGCCTGATCATCTCTGAATTGCCCTCAAAGCCACTCTTTTATTGTCCTGGAAAATACGTAATAGCTGTCTTCCAAGTAGTTGATTTAAACTAAATTTTATCAAAAGATCACTTGTCCACATTCTTAAGATTTATTTTTTTAAAGAATTTACTTTAGATTTCTATTTCAAAGGTGAAATTATAGAGAAAAGGAGACACACGCAGGCAGAGAGAGACAGAGACAGAGACAGAGAGAGACAGAGAGACAGAGAGATAGAGTTCTTTCATATACTGATTAACTCCCCCAAATGATTACAATGTACATAGCAGGGCAAGTGTGAATTGAAGCCAGGAGATTCCTCTGGGTCTGCCATGTAGGTACATGAACCCAAGCACTTGGGCCCTCTTGCTGCTTTTCCAGGTCATAAGCAGGGAGCTGAACCAGAAAAGGAGCAGGCAGGACATGAACAGGTGTATTTATGGGATATCACCACTTCAAGTGGAGGCTTAGCCTGATACACATGGCAACATTCCCAAGGTTTAAATTTTTGAAACACAGACCATGTGAGAATTTTGAAATCCCAAATTTTTGCTTCCTTTTGGTTTAACAATTCTGTCTTTATATAATCTGTCTTCTGTTACATTTTAGTCTGAATTCAGAGATGTCAAAACACATGGTATCATTCTACCTTGAGTTACTGTACAGAAATATCTGATCAGCTAAACTTTATAGATAAAAAGGAGTTTATTTGCATTCATAATTCTAGCAATGCAATGATTAGGGCCATAATCTCATGATGAGTTTCTTACTGACAGCATCCTGAAGTGGTGTCAGGCATCACATAAAAAGACAAGTAGTGGGTATATGTGTCTGTGAATGGTCTGTCATGTTCCCTTTCTTTTTTTTTTTTTAAAGATTTATTCATTTTATTACAGCCAGATATACACAGAGGAGGAGAGACAGAGAGGAAGATCTTCCGTCTGATGATTCACTCCCCAAGTGAGCCGCAACGGGCCGATGCGCGCCGATCCGAAGCCGGGAACCTGGGACCTCTTCCAGGTCTCCCACGCGGGTGCAGGGTCCCAATGCATTGGGCTGTCCTCAACTGCTTTCCCAGGCCACAAGCAGGGAGCTGGATGGGAAGTGGAGCTGCCGGGATTAGAACCGGTGCCCATATGGGATCCCGGGGCTTTCAAGGCGAGGACTTTAGCCGCTAGGCCACGCCGCCGGGCCCCATGTTCCCTTTCTTACAAAGATAGGGGTATTTCAGTCATGGAGCACCATCTAAATAAATTTGTGTAACCCTCATTTCATAAAAGCCTTCCTGTTAACACTATACTCATATTAATTTTCTATTTGTATAGTTGCTCATAATAGATAATAAATCACAGCTTGTAGAATTTTAAGCGAAACTCAATGTTTCCTAAATACAAAATGACATCTTTAATATTTTGCCAGAAATAGCTTCAGGTAAGCATAAAATTTCATGACTAGTGATTTTTTCCCTTACACAGAACAGCGGTGCATTATGTTAGTCAGCTTTTCACTGGTACAATGTAATTCCTTGAGAAAAGTTATCAACAAAAAAATCTTGTTTAGCTCATGCTTTTGGAGATGTGAGCACTAGGATGGGCTGTCAATTGATTTAGTGTCTAAAGGGTTTGACAGATGGTGATGGCAAGTGAATGGAAGGAGGATTATGTAGTGAGCCAGGATGGAAAGAGATGGCTGGGCCTGACTCAGGCTTTTAGAACCTATTGTCTTATAACAACAGACTCCAGAAGGCACGCCTCCAAAAGACCCAAGGATATCCCCTCAGGCCTTTCTCCCAAACCTCACAATTGGATTGATTTCACTTTCTTAGAAGGAATTTCCTTTGTTTATGGAGAAACATCTTTGAAGGGAACCTTTAAAAGACGCTTTCTCCACCATTAATAGGGGTCTCTCTTTTTTGCTTTCCCTCCTGCCACTATGGCGGTGGACTAGGGTCTTTTTACTTTTCCTCCTGCCACTATGGCAGGGGATAAGGGTCTTTTCTATCTCAGAACCCCCTCCCGTCACTAGGGCGGGAGTCTCCTTTCTCAGCTTTTCTAATAAATCTTACTTTAAAATTTTTTAAAAAAAAAAAAGAACCATTATTTTAAGACTTTTGGTTTTTCAGTTCCATTCAATGGTTCACTCCTCCAATACCCAAAACTGCTAGAGCTGGGCCAGTCTGAAGTGAAGAGACTGAAACTGCATCCAGGATTCTCACATTGGTGTCAGGGATCCAATAACATGGGGCATCCTCCATTGGTTTCTCAAGATGCAGCAGCAGGGAGATGCATCACATGTAGAGAAAGCAGGACTCAAACTAAAACTGCAGTATGGGATGCTAGTGTCACAAGAAGCAACTTAACCTACTACACCACTAGTCCCTGAAACACATATTTTGAATATCTCAATGACCATATACATGCCACATTTCTTAAGAAAACATTTAGACCACTCTACCTACCAAGTCACTGAAAAGACATTTGTTTATATTTCACTCTTAAATTATTAAAATCTCATTAGAATTTATCCTTTTTAGTTTGCAAATCTTTGCTTGTTCACAATAAGTGTTGAAAAGAGCTTCTCAACTTGTCAAATATGGCCATTACATATTATAATTTGTAGACATGTATTATCACGTGTCTTCTGCCATTTATGAAATCAAGAGTTACTTTCTCTTGTCCAAGGTCTTATCATGAAATAGTCTGCAATCACATATATCTGTCGGAAACCCTCTGATTCTTCAAGCCTTATCATAAACATCAATAGCACTTATCTTGAAGTTTTTACTAAATTATTGATCTATACAAACGTATTGACTCAATATATTGGAGTTCTTCAAGATACACATTTCTGTTTTTGATTTCTCTAAGGATACTTGCAATCCTGAAAGGGCATCCCATTAATGTTATGAAGTTTCTAGTACTGAACAAGTTTAAATTCTGTGGATATATTAGATATGTTATAGGTTCAGTTGTATAGGTTAAGGGCAAAATTAAACTAGTGTGAGGGAATTTATTTCATATTCTTATTTCCCATGGGAAATAAAATATGTTTATTTTTTCTTACATGAATCATTTGAATGCTTATATTGAAAACATAATTATGTTTAAGTGTGCATGTCCTATTTGGAAAAAATCAAAGTGTGCTGCACAACTAAGATTTACAACGTGGACTAGACTATACCCATGTGAAACTTAAATAAATATTACATTCAGTTAAAACTATCGCCTTAAGGAAAATATCAATCCAAGGAACTGTCTATCTAAAGCAGCAGATAAGTGGACAAAAGTAGTTAGACTGACATGATATGCTTTGAAGGGACTCAGTAATATTCTTAGCTTTTACCCTAAACCATCTTACTTGGTTTTCAATATAGATTGTCTTTTGGAAATACTCACTTATAGGGACTAAACAAATTTTGATCAAACTTTATTATATTATCATTTTTAGTGAAACAAGATTTTGTACTGTTCTGTCCTGCTTGTTTAGTATGAAAATGTACACATTCTTTTACAATTTGTGCATGGTAACCCACCACTGTTCATCCTAGCAAACACTATAAAACAACTTCAATGCTCAAACAAGAACCAATTTAAATTAATAGATCATTTTTTTGCAGGACTCTAGGTTGGCTATATAACACTCAGCAATACCAGACCAGTGAACCAACAATAAAATCATTCCCTATCACTTTATTTCTAAATTTCCATGACTTTAATCAACGCTGCACTTGGCATGTTCAGGAAAAGCACTTAACTTGATTATGTTCTGGCTTTTTCCATATTCTCCTCTCTCTTCTGACTATCACATAATTCTCTTTGGATAACATTCTGTCAACTTTCTTTGGGATGAGGCATAAAAATGATAAGGTTAAATATCCCTCCCCCCCAGCCACCAATTTTTTTTTCCAAAGGCTAAGTACTTGACCCAAAAAGACGATAAGTGAGCTAACGTATATGCCCTCCACTCTAATTGTGCTTCTAGTTCAGATTAAACACTAGTGTTTTAAACCCTAATATTAATGGTAAAATAAATGCTTAAGGGATCTCAGGGTTGGAATAAAATCTTATTTACTGAAATGGAGCACAAGAAACATAAGGAACTAGTAGCTTCCTATTTGTACCAATGGTATTTGATCACTTTCTTTGACTCACTTTTCTTTATATTCAGCTTCTTAAGTGAGATCACATTACAGGGAACATCTTCCTTGATCATTCTCTCAACACAAAGTAGAATTATCCTAAATTTACTTTTTTTTTTTTACCAAATCTGATCTGTTGAGATTTTTAATCTACGTAAAAAAACGCAATCCTATGCTTTCTATATGAAACATAAATTGACCTGGCGTTACTGGTATACTGAGGTTTTTAAGCATTCCTCACTAAACTAGTACAAATAGGTTATATTTGGAGGATGCTGAACATCTTAGTTATCTTCTGATTTTATCTCTCTTGCGTCCCTGATAAGATTAACTTATTAGGCCCATGACAAAAGCCACAAGAAGTTGTCCCTTATTTACCTGTTCATTAATAAGTCCTTACATTTGCCTAAAGCTTTCTAATTCTGAAAGAACTTTCCTGAACTATTGCTTATCACTGTCACAGAGTTTGTATGAGATAATAAGGGTATCATTACCTTAAGGCATGCTAAGGAAACTAAGTCCAAGGACTGGTAAGTAATGTACATGAGGTAAAAAAATAATGGTAAGACGGAGTCCAGCACTGAGTAGAAACAAGTTCTACGAAGGTTCAATCTGTGTACATCACAATACATAAAGCAGAAACCAAGTACAACTTCAGTCAAGAGAACCGGTAAATATTATTTCATTTCCAGGTCATGGAAACATGAAAATCTCCTAAAACTCAATTTATGTTTGATCCTGAGCAATCTGTCCTGTTTCTTACTTTTCCTCAAGTTAAATGTACTGTCTGTTAAATCTCAGCAAAGTCTTTAATTGAAGTGGGATCAAGTCCATCCTCCACTCCGCAGCTAGAAACCCCTGAAACATTTCAAATTCCTGTCAGCAGACAATCTCTAGGACTTCCAGAGACCTGGCTACAATGTATTCTGAAGAAATAAAGTGCTTAACTATCAACTTTTATTTTGTTTTAATTAATGACAGTCGTTTTTGGCAAAAGACTGTGGATTAGGATCATAGACAACAAATTCCCACAAACTATTGTAAAGTGCTATCTGACTTCTTAAAGCCTCATGAATGATGATCTTCTATGAAGCTATGAGTTCAGAAGGCAAGACAGTTTGAAAATGCATGCTCTCAAAAATTGAAAATAAAGATACAGATTGCTAGACAGCAGCATCATGAAGGCGACATGTGGCATGGCGCTAAATGTGTTTAAAGACTCCTTTTGGTGTGTGAGTTTAGGAGAATAGGGGACACTTGATAATTAAATCACTTTACTTGGTCATAATATGTTCATTGTAAAAACCAGCCCTAGAGGCACACACTGCAGCACAGCTGGTAAAATCATAATCCACAGGGGCCTGCAGCTCATATGGTTGCCAACTGAGTCGTCAGCTGCCACTTCTGATGCATATTCCTTGGGATAGCAGAGGAGGGTAGCCCGAGTACTTGAATCCCTATATCCATGACCAAGACCTTGAAGGAGCTGCTGGCTCCTTGCTTTGACCTGTACCAGCTCTGTTGTGAGCAACTGGGGAGTAAACCAAGCTCCTTGCAACAATATCACTAACACAGAAGTGAGGAGGGTGAGAATGCGTGTGTCCAAGATCAGAGTACCTAGGTTTAATCCTAGGTTCCATCTCTGCTTCTTCATTCCGATTTCCTACTCATGGAGATGCTGAGAAGAAAAAAACATTGATCAAGTTGTTTGGGTACTTATCACACTTGGGGAAGATCTGGGTTGAGTTCATGACTATAGTGTTTGGCTTCCCCCAGCTGTTGCAGGCTTTCAGGAAGTGAAGCACTAGAGAAAGCTCTCTGGTTAAATATCTCTCTGCCTCTTGAACAGGTAAACAGTTATTGAATTTGATAAATTAAAATATTTAACAAATTTTAATGATATAATCTTATTATCAGTGCATGTTGTAGCCAATATGATAATGAAAAAGTACATTGAAAACCATCCTGTAGATCCCTAAGATAAAGGAAAAAATAAATATTAAAAATAACAAGCATTATAAAATTGAATTCAGACAAAAAGAAAGCTGAATGCACAATAAAGGAAATTGTCTTAGCCATTTTCCATGCAGGGAAAATAATAACCTTAATTTTACCAAAGAATGGTGAGCATGTGGCAAAACAGGGAGTCTCATATGGTAATTGTAGAAACACAAAATTAGTGCCATCATTTGGGAGAGCTATTTGGAAAAGAAAGTATGAACATTTTGCATTTCCTAAAACCTGGGATTTTATTTTTAGATGCATAATCGTGAGAGTTGTTTTGAAACCGCAGAAGATATGTATGGAATCACGCACTGCAGTGTTACCACAGCACAGAGTGGCATCTATGGACAATAGCAGACCTGTGGACCAGCATGTCATGGCGCATTCTTACTATGAAGACTGGGTGGAGTTCAAGGCTCCTGCCAAGATCCCGGCACAGATATTACATGCCTTTATGAAGGGAACCAGGGGAGTGGAAGAAAAATATCTCTTTGCCATTCTCGCTTTTAAATGAAGTAAAAATTAGGCAAACAACAATATTTTAAAAAATAACAACTCTAACAACATGGACAAATTTCTAAAATACAGTATGTATACCAGAAAAATAAATTTTGTAACACAAAAATTAATTCATTCATGCAAGCTTTTTCTTTTTTTTTTTTTTTGGTATTTGATTATATTCTTTTTTTTTATTTATTTATTTTTAATTAATATTTAGCATTATGTGACAGTTTCATAGGCTTTGGGAATCCCCCTCCCCCTCATGCAAGCTTTTTCAACATTATGATATGTTGTAAAGACTTTGGTATGATGGCATTAAATAATGGAGACTTTATTAACTTTCACAAAATTTTTATAAGATTCTATTTTTTTAAGGTTTGTTTTATTTAGGCACAGCGCATAGGCTCAACGGCAAAATCCTGACGCTTCAAGCTCTGGGATCTCATATCAGTGCTTGTTTGTGTCCCAGCTGCTCCACTTCCCATCCAGCTCCCTGCTTGTGGCCTGGGAAAGCAATAGAGGAGAGCCCATAGTGTTGGGACCCTGCACCCATGGGGGAGATCTAGAAGAGGCTCCTGGCTCCTGGCTTCAGATTATCTCTGCACCTGGTGTTGTGACTGCCTGGGAAATGAACCAGCAGATGGAAGATCTTCGTCCCCTCTCTGCAAATCTGAAATGTCTTCCCAATAAAAGGAAATTATTTCAAAAGCAGAGTTTCAGAGAGAGCAATCTTCCACCTATTAGCTCACTCCTGTAATGTCTACAACACCTAGAGTTAGGCCAATCCGAAGCCAGAAGGTGGCTGCTTCTTCTGGGTCTCACACAGGGATGCAACTGCCCAAGCCCATCAGCCAAGAGTGTTTTCTCAGAACATACGAAGGAGCTGATCAGAAGCGGAGCACCCAGGACAAGCAACGGCTTCCATATGGCATGTTGGTGATGCATGCAGAGGCTTAGCCTGCTATGACACAATGCCAGACCGAAAGTTCTAAAATTTTTTAAATTAAAAAAGTCTAAAAAAAAATCAACACAAATATGAACATTGCATTGTATTAACATTTCAGGACCACCTATGAAATAATTATTAATAAACTATAACGGGAAACATGAAACTAAAAAATTTTCAGAAATAAAATTTCATTATAATCAAATGTAAATACACCAACCACAGGAAAAGCATAGTCCACATTGACTGATGAAAAAACAGAACACTGTGCTATATAGTGTAACTTGGCTATATTTTGTCAAAACTTTAAAGGCAAGAAGGACACAGCTAAGATAATGAGGTAACCTAAAAGTTACATCTCTGTTTTTCAGGAATGTAAATGAAACAGTGTGAAACCAAAAAAAAATTTTAAAAAATAATAAAATAAATACGGAGCAAATGTTAAAATTACGAATGAAATTAGAAGGAAAAAGTACTACAGCATATATTCTGTGAGTGGAAAAGAGTCCATTATAATCAATAAAGAAATTCATCAAGCATTACACAAATAATGAAAAGAAAAACCAATGTGGATATATTTGGAAAAAGTTTTTTTTTTTTTAAATTTGAATGCTGATTGACAGAAATGATCATTTTCATATTATTTTTATATAAACAGTGGAAAAATGATTCTATAGAAGGCTGAGTGAGGGCCCGGTGGCGTGGCCTAGTGGCTATAGCCCTCGCCCTGAACGCGCTGGCATCCCATATGGGCACCGCTTCTAATCCCGGCAGCTCCACTTCCCATCCAGCTCCCTGCTTGTGGCCTGGGAAAGCAGTCGAGGACGGCCCAATGCTTTGGGACCCTGCACCCGTGTGGGAGACCTGGAAGAGGTTCCTGGTTCCTGGCTTCGGATCGGCGCAGCACCGGCCCGTTGCGCTCACTTGGGGAGTGAATCATCAGACGGAAGATCTTCCTCTCTGTCTCTCCTCCTCTATCTATATCCGCCTTTCCAATAAAAATAATTTAAAAAAAGAAGAAGGCTGAGTGAAATTTTGCTTGTTTTTGAGAATGAAGGTTATGTAAATTAACAAATGACCACTTATGGGAACTCAACCGGCTACCAGCAAATATTTTGATTTTTAAAAAAGGTTTATTTATTTCTGTTTGAAAGGCAGATTTAGAGAGGAGAAACAGAGAGAGAGAGAGAGAGATTTTCCATCTGCTGATTCACTCGCCAAATAGCTGCGACAGCCAGAGTTGAGTCAAATTCGAAGCCAGGAGTCTTCTAGGTCTCCCATGCAGTTGTAGGGTCCCAAGAACTTGATCATTTCTCCACTGCTTTGCTGGGCCATAAGCAGGGAGCTAGATGGGAAATGGAGCAGCTGGGGCATGACGTGGCATACAGATGTGATTCTGGTGGCTGCAGGTGGTGGATTAGTTTGTTGAGCAACAGAAGCGTATTTCTTTTTTTTTGGTAAAAGATGTCATTGATGTAATTTCAACAATCCCACTCCTCCGTATGAGCTGTCAAATCGAAAGCATTCTCTCTGCTTCCGTCAGGAAGCAAAGCAAATATCTCACAATAAGTTGCTTATGTAATAAAAAAACATCTACTGTGAGCATTAAAACCAATAAAAATAGACTTAAGCCTAAATAACTTCAATGAGGTAATAAAATCTAAAGCTTTCCTAAAAATGTCTTTTAGAAAGAGATAGATTATGCAAAATACTTTTAAAACAATAAATCATAAGCTGAATATAAAATCTCAGAGTGAATGCATAAAAATTGCCAAGCAATGATGTATGAACTTTTAAAAACAGGCTAAATCTCTCAACAGGTTGGCTACAACAGATATGTGGCTAGCATTAAAACTATGAAGAACATCAGCAGGCTCAAATATATATTTCAAAAATTTTTAAATTAAATTTATTCATTAATTACATGGTGTTGTAATTACATAGAATCTGGGATTCCCCCCCCCTCTATATTTCAAATTTACAGGCAACCTCAAATGGAAACTGAGTATACACCTTCAAAATAAATGCAGAAAATGTCTTAAGGCATTTTATTCAAAAATTAGTGGAAGAAAGAATGTAAGCAACAAGCCAACCATAAAAGAACACAAAGCATGTAACAGGATGATAGCAGAGTATTGCATGGATCTATTACTTCCAAGGAAGAAATAGTTTCATTTGAGATTGCAAAGCAATTCCTGGGGCCAACATTCTTAATCAGTGCTAGCACAACCATTCACTCAGGAATACATACATGGAATTTTGTGTTACCAAGTGTGTTTAAGCTTGTTTGTTAACATTGTGCAACTCATCAATATGTAAGTTGATATTTGTGAAGGAGCACTGTTGTTTACAAACCCTAAAATATGAAGCATTGATTTAAAAGTTGGGTGATTGATAGCAAAATAGTAAAATAACAAAGACAGGAAAAATGAGAACACAGGTTACGATATTGAAATCTAATAATGTTACCACCTTAAGCAATCTGAGAAGTATATTTTTTGCAAACTTAAACTGCTAGCCTTAAAATAAAAGGCTGAAAAAGAGAAAATTAGTTATACATACTAAAAAGATATCCTATGCCATCTGACTTATAAGTAGAAATTAGAAGGTATAAGAAGAATTCAGTAACTGGGAGCTTTTTGGGTTTAGGAAAGTTCAACAGTTTACAGTCACAGTATTAGAGAAAATGCAAATGAAGAAGATATTGAGACAACATGATTTCAGTGCTTTATCTCAGTTGAATAGTGAGTCAGGATGGTGAAACTAAATAAATAATATTTACTCACATTTTATTTATATATTTTTTTTATATATTTATTATTTAACTTCAGTAATTACATTGTATTATGTGACACAATTACATAGATACTTGGGTTCTCCCCACCCCTCCCCAAACCCTCCCACCATGGTGGATTCCTCCACCTTGTTGCATAACCACAGCTCAAGTTCAGTTGAGATTCCCCCATTGCAAGCGTATACCAAACATAGAGTCCAGCATCTTATTGTCCAGTCAAGTCCAACGGCTTCTTAGGTATACCCTCTCTGGTCTGAAGACAGAGCCAGCAGAGCATCATCCCAGTCAATTGAAAGCTCCAACATACCATCAGCACAAATTTACATCATTATGGAATTAATTGACATAGTAATGAGTAACCAATATGGTAAAAGTAAATGCGAGTTCTTAACCACCTTCTGTGACCACCTCATTGACATTTCAATTTTAGTTTATACACAACATATAACATACATAACATAACATGTTATACATAACATCATATCATCTTAAATTAAGGCAAACATGTGGTATTTAACCTTTTGGGATTGGCTCATTTCCCTTAGCATTATGGTTTCCAGTTTGGCCCATTTGGCCACAAAGAACTGCATTTTGTTTTTTTTAATAGCTGAGTAGTATTCCATGGAGTAGATGAACCATAGCTTTCTACTCACATTTTAAATGATGTTGTCAAAATAGCCGCTATGAAACAATGTACATTTTACATACAAGGAAGCAAAACCCAACTTCAGAATTATATCCTAGGCATTGCTTGCCTATATGTTAAGTTACACATGCAACAGACTTTATCAGTAAATAGACCAAAATCTTTTAAAAACCTGGATGATTTGACAGGAAGCATGCTTTAACCTCATCTTTCAGTATCGTACTGACCTGAGAGCTGTGCATCTGCTCAAGAGGACATATATTTACTTACACCAAATATGACCAAAAAAACAAAAGTTAAATGGTGAACACCCCGGAAGGAAGACCCCAAGCAAGGCCCAGATAGGAGGATTTGATAACTCTTGATTTTCAATATTTCAAGCACACAATGTAATAGTGGTGATAGTGACTGATTATGACTTGATCTGAATACTTTTATTTCTCCAAAATTAAATGTTGAAATCCTAATGCCTACAGTGATGGTCTTAAGATGTGGAGTCCTTTTTGCTAACCATTAATTCATGAGAGAAGAGACCTTTTATATAAATGAAGATATGCAGAAAGCCTTCTTGCCCCCTTTCTCTATTTGAGGAGATGCCCATCAATGACATGGAGTCTTGTGAAACACTGAATCTGTTAGTATCTTGATCTTGAAATCGCCAGTTTCCACAACTCTGAGTAACACATTTATGTGGTTTATAAGAAACTCAGTTCATATCATCTTGAACAGAAGAAAGTTGATATATGTATTTACTAATTCTTTTTATATATATTTCCCATTCTAACAAATTGTGATAATGTAGTTTATCACATCAAGAGCAAATGAAGCCAAAAACCTATGGTTGTGTTTGATAGAGTCCAAAAAGAGACATGTAAAAATATCCCAATCCATTCTTCATATAATATTTTAGCTAACAAAAAATCTAAATATTCCATTTAAAATTATAAAATATATCTAAAACATAAATATAGAATAATATGCATAGATTAAGTACTAGAATAATTGTGAAAATACTGTAATTAGCATCTCTAAAACATAACTTTCTTTCAGAATCTAAAAATATTACAAGAAATAGTTTATTTGTTATGAAATAGTTTATTTATTACGAAAAATAATCTATTCAAATCATGGTGCTCAATACTGAAAAGTAAAGAAAAGCATCTTAAAGTTTAGCTGAAGCTACAAGATCGCTCATTAATATGGCTGCCTTTAATTAAAAGATTCATGCACATATATTTCCTGTGCTACTAACTTATAATTAAATAACATTACATATTAAATAACAATATATTTAAGAATACTAAATAATTATAAGTATATAGGAATAAATCTTTGACGGATTTAGTTAAATGGAGAGATATATTATTGGTCTGAAATATTGCATAGATTTAAATAGCTGTCAGAAAATGTTAAGCATGATGACAACTAAGGGAAAGAATTATATGTAGGTAGAGCAGGTTCACTATCCTCAATATATAGAAAGGTTTTAACAGTGTTTAGTAATTCTAGTCAGTAAAAATAATTCTATACTTTTAAACATAATGAATCATATTATTTATCATAACATTCTGTTGTTAATACAGTTAATAAAAATGAACCACATTAAAGTTCATTAACTTGCTTAAGGTTTACCAGGTAATAAGTAGTAATGCAGTAATCCAAAACCTGATTTTACTGACTTAACAGCTCTTAGGCATTGTACTGTAAACCAAAATTGTCACATAATATAACTGAGTGTAATTCTTCTTGTACCTTTTTGCTGTGTAAAACAATTTCATTGCAAGATAATCCCTATGTTAGAGTCTCTATAATTAATCTATTTACATAGTCATCCATTTTCACACTTCATATTCTCAAATCCCTATGTTAAATAGTCCCCTACACTACATTTTATAATAACCACTACTCAAATTGAGCGAATAATGATTCTTGAATTGCAGCTATGTGCAAGATACTGTTCTAAATACTAGATCAATGAGCAACATGTACATAGATAAAGATAATTTCCATCATGAACTTTTATATCCTAGAAAAATGAAATAGATAATAAATATGCATGCAAGAAAAACTGATTTTGTTACATGTTGAAAAGCAAAAGAGATATAGATAAAAATCGAGTAGGGTGAAGTGAATTGAGGGTGATGGGGTTGTTTGTGTGTGTGTGAGCACGCACATTATTTTAAACAGTTTGATTATCATAGATGTTACTGTTATGGGAAACAAATAGAGAACACTCAAATGTTTTTGAGGAGACTCACCATGGGGATATCTAGAAACAAAGCAATTTTTAATCTGCAACAGTGAAGACAACACTTACTGCAAGACTTTTTCATAAAAATTAGAAAAAGTATTATATATGTTACATAGAGTAATATATATATATGTATATATATAAAACCTCTGAGACTGATCAGACATTTTAAAATGGCAGCTCATTTTACTTTCTCTTAGACTCACTATCCAGGAATGTAACAGAAACAGCATAAATATTACCATTTAAATAATAAAACATAGTAGTCAAAGCACAAAATGAATCATATAAACGGACTGACACATTGAGAGTTCAAAGGGAATTTGCTAGTACCGGGCTCAAGGAAAGCTCCTACGAGAATGGAGTCTTTGATGCAAAAATTAAAAGAAGGAAAAGCTTCGAAAAACAGAAATCATGTTGAGAGGGCCTTTCAAATGCAGTCCACTTATTTAACTGAAGTGGCTTGGTGGGAATACGAATAAGAGAGTTTATATGTTATTATATTTTCACCACATTCTGGTTGACCTTTCTTCATTGTCTTTTTTTTTTAATCCAAACTTTTTTTTAAGATTTATCTGTTTTTATTGAAAAGTCAGATATACAGAGAGAAGGAGAGAAAGAGAGAAAGATCTTCATCCGATAATTCACTCCCCAAGTGACCGCGATGGCTGTCACTGTGCCAATTCGAAGCCGGGAGCCAGGAGCTCCACCGAGTCTCTCACGTGGGTGCAGGGTCCCAAGGCCTTGGGCTGTCCTCGACCGTTTTCCCAGGCCACAAGCAGGGAGCTGGATGGGAAGCAGGGCCGCCGGGATTAGAACCGGTGACCATATGGGTTCCCCGTGAGTTCAAGGCGAGGACTTTAGCCACTAGGCCACGGCGCTGGGCCCTCTTCATTGTCTTGCATTAGACAATGTCTTTTGATCAATGGAGTTTGAAATAAAAACAAACTGTGATGTAGTTTCCATACCAGTCCAGGCCTAATCAAAATTATCACTGTGCATACTCAAAATTTGTAAAATTCTGCATGGCATATAGTGGCCACTCAGCAAAATTAATTTATCACAATCATTACTATTTTACAAATTTCAAGAAGGCTGAAACACTATATATCTTTTGGTGCTTAAGAGAACATAAGGAAATAAAGCAGAAGGAATCCTTGGAAAGAAATGGCTACTTTATATTTTTAGATTATGAATCTATCTCTAAAATTTTCAGTGGATTTTTTAATCTCTTATGTCAAAATGCTGCTATCTTAATTCTCCATGAAAGCCATTTTCTACTAATTCTTTCGTTCATAGGAACTTGCTACGTGTCTTTTATATGTGAGTCTCTGTATCATTTATTTGGGTTACAGATCTAATAAAAAAGGCAGAAGGTAGTTCAACTTCTGTCTGAGCAAAAAAACGAAGTGAAAGCAGTGTTAAGGCATTATCAAAAGATCAACCCCTAAACCTGTGCGTAGCACTGCTCTGCTGAAGTTTCTGGTTTTCCTTGTGATGTAAATAAATACCATGGTTCAGCGGGAAAGTTCTATTTATCATTTTTTGGTTTCTGTTTCTTTTCATCATTTCATGCACTTGGTTTTCAAGAATTATTTTCAATGTTTTAATCTCTTTAGCCCATGTATACTACTTACTTGCAACCTGAATTCAGGTTAATCTCTAGGTTTGTAGTGTAGTGTAATGATACTTGAGTGTAACATAAATGCTAGAAAAAGAACCTACAAGGGCAAGGATTCTCATAAGCAAGTGGCTGAATTTAACTTCTCAGAGATACCGGCTTCATGCATAAGACATGAGACAGTGTGTAGAATGTCATAGGCTGTGGGAGAAAAATATCGTCTTTTGCTACTGGGTTCTGTGAATTCAAAGTTTAGGTTTGTAAAGTTACATTGAGGCACATGATATAAAGATGAAAAGCTCTCCTAACAAGAAATATTACAAGCAGCTAAACAGAATGGTCAGTTGTACTAGAAAGTAAATTGTAAAGAATTCCAAAGGAAATCTCCACAAATTATGACTGTGTTTCTAACCTAACAGTGAATTAATGTGTACTTGGCCAAGGTAGGTCAATCATGCCTCCTTTGATTTGTGGTTGATGACAGGGCTCAGGCAATTTTTAATTCACTATTACCTAAGGATGAGAGTTAGCACCTTTTTTTTTTTACCTCCTGCACAACTCAAACTCTTACTCTTACTAGTGTCTACACCTGCCATGAGTCCCAAGAATTCCAGAGATTAATGATAAAGTCCCTGGCTTGTCCCCAGTGATTCTGAATATGAAACAGAAACTGTGGAAATCACAGTGATTTTTGTAAAGGAATGCTCAAATATGCTATTTGAAAGCACAAAATATCCTGCTTTTGAGAATATATTGCAAATTTAAGATGCTGTTGTGGTAATGCATTGAATTGAACATAGTGGATGATTTACGATGTGTGGTTTTCCTGTTAGTTAGACCAGTCTTGTCCATCATTAGAAAGTATGGAAGTTCTGGTGTGGAAGCAATTTATTTTATAAGCGTTCATGGCCAGAACACTGGAGTCTCGGCTACTCAGGCAGTTGACAGCAGCTGCAAACAATTACTGACAATGATTGCTATGTGCCAGGCAGTGTGCTCAATGCTCTCCATGGATATTGTCATTTGCACGCTACAGGAAGAAAGAAGCGTAGAATATGTTGGTTATTCTCTACTTGTTCCTTCAGACAGACCCTCCATCCTTCTCATTATTCTGTGACTACAAAGGCTTGTTGATGGAGACAATATCATTTGGATCTCTTTCTTTATGCTTCTACTAGGGTGTGGCTAAGAGGAAGCACCAGAAGGAGATTCAAGACAGAAGCAGAACGTGGTTACTATTTTTATCCTTCTTTTTTTTTTTTTGAGGTTAATTGCCTTACTCTACCAAACGCCACAGTTCCTCCCAGGTGGTTCCCAGGGGCAGTATTCTGATAACTGTCCCCTCATCAAGCCACAACAGTCCTAGACTGATAGCTGAATTCTGGAGTTGTTTACACAGGAGATTTTCAACAAATACGTTAACTCTCATCATATATTTATGAACAATCTTTTTTACAAATCCTTTTGAAATCCTCCTGGAGACTGACATATATTAATGTAGGGGTACTAACCACATTGTGCCAAATTACTTAGGTGTATTTCTATTTTAGAATCTTTTCTCTTACTGTGGAGAAATACATACACCATAAAATTTAACAAATTATTTCTTTTTTAGAAATTTATTTTATTTTATTTTATTTTATTTTTGGAAAGTCAGATATAAGTGATGAAGAGAGACAGAAAATTCTTTCATCTGTTTAGTCACTGCCCAAGGGACTACAATGGCCGAGGCTGCACCAAACTGAAACCAGGAGCCCAGAGCCTTTTCAGCGTCTTCCTCCGTGTGCAGGGTCCCAAGGCCTTGAACTGTCCTCCATTGTTTTCCCAGGTCACAAGCAGGCAGCTGGATAGGAAGCAGAACTGCCAGGATTAGAACCGACTCCCATATGGGATCCTGGGTGTGCAAGGTCAGGATTTTAGCTGCTCTGCCACCGCCCAGGGCCCACCAACTTATTCTTAGGATATCTATGGTTTAATTGTGTTTAGGAAATTCATTCTTTTATGGAAAACTGTATCCAGCAACTCTGAAACTATGGATGCAATGAGCAGTTCTCCTTCACACCACCCTCTGAATGCTGGTAATAAGACCTCTACTTTCTGTCTCTACGAATTTATCTACTTTCTTTATGTCATGCAAGTGAAAGCATGTAGCATTTGTGTTCCGTGATTACATTATCATCTTTTCCCACATGGCATGATGTTCACAAATTCCTTCTTCTAATGCCATGTAACAGCCTTGCTATGTTTTCCAAGTTGAAAAATGTGCTGCTTCACGTATACACTACACATTGTTTTATTCATTTTTTGATGAGCTGAATGGACATTCATGTTGCTTCCATTGCTTGGCTATTTTAAATATTGTTGATGAAAATGGGAATGCAAAGGTTTCTTGGAGACTCTAATGTCAAGTCTTTGAGACACATACTGAGAAGTGAGGTTTCTGGATCATGAGATAATTACTTTTTTAAAAAAATAACTAATTATTGTTTTTCCGCCAAAAATCTCATCAGGCCATATTGACTTTAGCTCTCCCTCAAAAGGAAGCTGGCTACCAATCAGCTTAACTGGCCTCTCTCTCTCCGGCCACAAAGATTAAATTCTGTTACATCCCTATCTTTTCTGATAAAGTGGAACAATCTAGGAATATGTTTAATTGGTTGTATCTTTTTAAAAGTTCTATTTCATATTTATTTGAAAGACAGAGTTACAGAAAGGAGAGACAAAAAAAGGGTCATATATCTTGCAGCCTGATTCACTCCCCAAGTGTTCCCCATGGCTAAAACTGTGCTGATCCAAAGCTAGGTGCCAGGAGCCTCACCTACATGGGTACAGGGCCCAAGCATTTGAGCCTTCTTCCATTTACTTTCCAGGCTGTCAGCAGGTAGCTGGATCAGAGGTGGAGTAGGAGGGTTTGAACAGATGCCCATTACAGTATGCAAGGCTTGACAGCAAAAGCTTAGTTTATTAAACCATGGCTCTCACCCCTGGAGAGGTTATTTCTTTTTGTTTCTTTTTCTTTTTAAGATGTTATTATTTATTTTTATTGGAAAGGCAGATATACAGAGAGGAGGCGGGACAGAGAGGAAGATCGTCCGTCGGATGGTTCACTCCCCAAGTGGCCACAACAGCTGGAGCTGAGCCAATCTGAAGGCAGGAGCCATATTAGTCCAATTTCCAGCTGCTCCACTTCTGCTTCAGCTCCTTGCTTGTAGCCTGGGAAAGCAGTGGAAGATGGCCCAAGCCCTGGGACCCTGTGCCCATGGGGGGAATGGGTACAGCTCTCGCTGCTGGCTTTGGTTTGGAAGTGGAGCAGTGGATGGAAGATCACTCTCTCTCCATATCTCTCTCTTTCTGTGTCTCTCTCCTTCACTTATTCTTTGAATTTTTTTAAATCAACTTTTTTAAAGAGTGTTAAATAATGGTGTAACACTAGTTTTCAATCTCCAGTTTACATAGTTTGTCAAAATATAAAACTTTGCCCTATTCTTTGTTTTGTACACAAAATGCAAAACAAGCCTTACTACAGCTGTGTCCAAACTTCCTGTTTGTCATATCGGTTAGTAAGTCAATATAAAAATGTTCCTAATAAGCTTGTTTATTCTTTTTTTATTTTGTAATTTGTTCTCCCTTATTTTATTTTTTGTCTGTGCTATTTGTATTTTTTAAGAGAATATATATATATATTATATATATATTATATATATAATATATATTATATATAATATATAATATATATAATATAATATATATAATATATTAATATTATATTATAATATT
Organism: Ochotona princeps; assembly: GCF_030435755.1. Lineage (NCBI taxonomy): Eukaryota > Metazoa > Chordata > Mammalia > Lagomorpha > Ochotonidae > Ochotona > Ochotona princeps. Next base: position 99,755,621 of record NC_080865.1, read on the forward strand.
ATTAATTATATAATATTATATAATTATATAATAATTATATAATATTATATATTATATAATATTATATAATATTATATATAATATTATATATTATATAATATTAATTATTATATAATATTAATTATATATATAATATATAATATATATAATATAATATAAATTATATATATTATATATATATTATATATATATATATATATATATATATAATTTTATTTACTTGAAAGGCAAAACGGGGTGCAGCACACTAGCGTATCAGTTAAGGTCCTCGCCTTCAACACGCCAGGATCCAATGTGGGTGTCAGTTCTAATCCTGGCAGCCCTGCTTCCCATCCAGCTCCCTGCCTGTGACCTGGGATTGCAGTTGAGGACGATCCAAAGCTCTTTTATTCTTATAAAGAGTTCCTCTTTCACTTTTTCTTAAGATATTTTTTCAATATTATTTATTTATATGAAGTGAACAAAATTTATGTTATATATATTTAAGAACATGATGATATCTCACCAACATACTCCCTCCAATGCAGGCTCCCATTTCTCTGCCTTACTTTTTTATTTTGCTTTCAAATTTTCCATGAAATATTTTCAGTTCATTTTATAATCACGAGCTAAAATCTCTATTAAAATAGATAATTCAATCAGTAATAGGTAGGAAAAAATGTCCTACTGTTCTTCAAGGGTATAGACAAAAGCTGTAAAAAATAATCAAATGTTAAATTGTCAATCTCACACTGATCATATTGTCTTTCTACTCTGTGTGTTAGTTACCTCAGATCATGGGAAAATAATGTGTTTGCCTTTTGGGGACTGGCTTATATCATTAAGCATATTGGTTTCCAGTTGCATCCATTTTGGTGCATAAATCAAAATTCCATTCTTTTTATGGCTGAATAATATTCCACAGCATATATATGCCACCTTTTCTTTATCCAGTCATCTCTTGATGGATATTTGAGTTAACTGTATATATAAAGTATATTGAATTGAGCTACAGTCAACAGAGGAGGGGTGAAGATGGGGGAACATTATAGTCTCTGCCTTGCCAACATTACACTTAGATAATTTTCCACAGCACTTGCAATACCAAAAATGCACAAGAATTGGAATTTCTTTGTATTTTCAACAAACACTTATTTTCTTCTTTTTAAAATTTTTTTTAATAGTCATGCTAGGGGATTTGAAATAATGCATCACTGTGGTACTCATATTCACTTCCCTAATGATTAGTCATGTTAAAGATTTTTATTTTTATTGGCTATTCATGGACTTTGCCCACTTTTGAATCCAGCAACATATTTTTTTGCTGTTCAATTGCAGGAGTTCTCTATGTGTTGTGAATATTGGCACTTTATAGGATTTACAATTTATAAATATTTTTATCCCACTTGTACTTTTTTCGCTGTGTTGTTTGCAGCTTTGATTCATGAAAATTTCCAACATCGATATATCCTGATTTTAGTTTCGCTTTTGTTGCTTGTGCCTTTTTCATATGCTAGAAATCGTTGCCAAGTGACAGCACAATGTTTGTCTTCTCTATATTTTATTCTACATATTTAGGTTTATGTTTTAGGCTTCCATATCCATTTTCAGATGAGATTTGTATCTCGTGAATTGATATGAATCGCACTTTATTATTATTTTATTTTGCAAACGTGATCTAATTTTCAAAACACCATTTGTTGCAAAGATCCCAACTGAATGATCCTGACCTTCCTGTTAAAGATCAACTGATTATAAATGTGTGGATTTATTTCTGGCCTCTGTGCTCTATGCCATTGATTTGCATCTGTCTTTATGCCAGTACTAAAGTGTTTTGGTTGCCACCTTTCTAATGATAACTAAGATGAAGCAGTATAAGTCACGAACTTACTTTTCAAAGAGTCTTTATTGTTGGGATTTCATGTCTTTCCACATAACCTTTAAGAGCAATTGTTAATGTGCAAAATAAATAAAATCTGTAAGGTTTATATTTAATTTGTTGAACACACTGTGCACTAGAATATAACTAATAAGTATTCCAGTCAGTTATTATTACTTATCCTGCTACTTATTTGTATCATATTTATTTGCTTTCAGAAATGTTTTTATTAAAGTTGCAGAAAATCAAATCAACACAAAAGTCAGTTATTTTTAGTGATTAACAATTAAAATCCTGTGGGTGGAATTCAGGAATAAATGTCATACACCATAGAGACAAAAATAATGTCTCAGAAATAAACTTAATTAAAACTGAAAAGCTTCCTGGAGGCCTGGCGCCGTGGCCTAGCGGCTGAGGTCCTCGCCTTGAATGCTCTGGGATCCCATATGGGTGCCGGTTCTAATCCCGGCAGTCCCGCTTCCGATCCAGCTCTCTGCTTGTGGCCTGGGAAAGCAGTCAAAGACAACTCAAGACCTTGGGACCCTGCACCCACATGGGAGACCCGGAAGAGCTCCTGGCTCCTGGCTTTGGATCAGCTCAGCTCCAGCAGTTGTGGTCACTTGGGGAGTGAATCAAAGAACAGAAAACCTTCCTCTTTATATATATCTGACTTTGCAATAAAAATAAGTAAGTATTTTAAAAAATGAAAAACTTTCATACCATCATATAGTTAAAAACTCATAACCCAAAAGATCGTAAAATGGGAACTTAACATCATGTTTTGAAATAATGACAACCTAATTTCTATACACACAAATATTATACCCATTTACAGTTATTACACTGTTATTAATGACACAAGTTATATATTTATATGTTAAATATTCATTAGCATAAAATTACAGTTTACATGTTTTTCATTTAAACAAAAGGCAAGCAAATTGTACCAGTTTACGTTACCATGTTTGCCCATCTATTTATATTTTGCATGAAAACTATTTCAGAGAGCTTTCTGTTGCTCTTCACTATTATTTCATGTTAACTTAATGATCTCTTATCAGCATTTTCTGTAGAGCAGATTTCGTGAAAATGAATTTTCTTGGAGTTTTAAAGAAGAGTTATTTTAAAAGAGAACAGAGGAAAGGAGAAAATGAGAGAGAGAGAAAGAGAGATAGAGTCTCTTCGATCTGCTAGTTCCTGCTGAAGTGCACACAGCAGCCAAGCTGAAAGGTCAGGTGAAAATTACCGCCTAGGTGGCGGGATTGCAAATAGTTAGGCCCTTTTCTGCTGCCTGCCCTGGAATATTAACAGGGAAATGGATGTAAAACAGGTCAGCCAGGAATCTAACCATTGCCCCAATCTCAGCTGTTGGAGTGAAAGCAGCTATTCAACTCTAGTGCTACAGCTATTATCTAAGATTTTTATTCATGTTAATTTCCTTTCATTTTTGAAGCAAAGCTTTGCCAGATATAGCATTATTTTTTGACTGTATTTTGGCAATATAAATAGGGCAGTTCCTCCCACTCTCTTCCAGCCCACAAATTTTTATTGGGAAATCTACTGATAATCTTATGGAACTCCCCTCCTATATGAGGAATCAAATTTGTATTCCTGTTATTAAACATTTTCTCCTTGTCTCTAAAAGTAGACAACTTGACTGAAATACATTGCAGTGTGATTATTCTTGAATTTATTAAAGTTGGAATTTTTCAGCTTTCTGAATCAGTATGTCCATTTATTTCTTTTTATTTGAGTAATTTTCAACTATTATTTCTTCAAATAGGCTCTCTGTTGCTTTCCCATTTTCTTTTGTTTTTATACTTTCTATATTTAACAATATGCTTGCTAGTTACTGGAGATCATTACACTATGCAAAAACTAATAAAATACAGAACAACAAGTAGTAGATTATTTCACAGGCATAGAGAATATGATAACATTTAATATTACGGAAGTCAAACAGAGTAGTGCAGATAATTTCTAATATGTTCCAAAGGGTTTAACATTTTATTTGGTGATATTATTTTATATTTGCTAAAACATACTTGCCGGTTGATGAAGAGACTGGATGGATGGGGACCTGCAGTGACTTGCAGGTGTATGGACTGTATTATAATACTGCAAGTTACTATAGCAGTAGCCTGAAAAAAAAAACTGTTGGAAATCTACAGCAGAGAAAGCAATTACACTTGCATTGTGAATTAAATTCTTAACTAACGGTGTGACATTTGAGCTGGTTGCTGACTGAGAAACTGAAACCATGACTGAATTATTTAAAGTTATGAATATTTATTGCAGAGAGCAGAATGATTAAAGGTATGGAAGGCTGAAAACCAAGGATTCACCGTAGGTGGGAATTGAAGAATGCACAGGAGAGGTGCATTGGTTAGAGGGCAGGTTTAAAGTGTCAAGATAAACTTGTACCTGAAACGAGATCCCTGATGTGAGAATAATCTTTTCATGAGACATAAGGCTATATTGTGCTGACTTTGGCGTGTGACTCAGTAGAATCTATGTGAAATTTTGCATAAGCTTAATACAGCTGCCGACATAATTTGCTTTGACTCACTACAACGTTATCCAAAAAGGATCCCACATTAAATAGAGTTATCCGTTGTGTAAAATCTTTGCTGATAGGACCCTGCATGGTAGCCTAGAGGTGAAAGTCCTCATCTTGCATTCACTGGGATCCCTTATGAGCATCGGTTCTAATCCCAGCAGCACCGCTCCCCATCCAGCTTCCTGCTTGTGGTCTGGGAAATTAATCAAGGATGTCCCAAAGCCATGTTACCCTGCACCCGCTTGGGAGACCCTGAGAAAACTCCTGGTTCTCAGTTTTGGATCAGCTCAACTCCAGCCATTGTGGCCACTTGGTGAGTGAACCAACGGGCCGAAGATCTTTCTCTCTGTAGCTCATTCCCTCTGTGTATCTGTCTTTCCAATAATAAACAAACAAATAAATAAATCTTTACAAAAATTCCCTCTTTCATAACATTAAAGGTTTCTATACAGCTAGGGAGTAAGACTGCAAAGACTGAGCCAAACAAACTCATCTCAGATAGAGAATGCTACGAAGATGGCGATTTCTCTGTAAGCCAAACAAATTTTTCAAATGGTCAGCCTTGGTTTATAGCAGTTGGTCAGGTAGACTCAATGTGTGCACTGACTAGTTACAGAGAATTGTGGAAGTTCTATGGACCTTAGAGTCTTCATATCTAAAATATAGATATTAATAGCACAAGCACCTCAGAGTTGAGAATATGAAATAGAGTGTACATTAACATCTGTGATGTAAATTATAACATATAAAATCTATTTCCTACTTCCCCAAGCACATTCCTTCCCACACTGATTTTTTTTTTTACCTTGCTAATCTCTGCTTACTTACCTTTGGGTAATATTTCTCCTCTGTCTATATAACTAGTCTTGAAAATGTGTGAAATAACAATACTCTTTGATATTCCTAATGAAACAAACAAAATCAACATGGTTCTACAAAGTACCAGATTCAAGGTTCTCAGGGTTATCAAGGAGTAAAGCAATTTACTGAATTGTCCACACTTCATAAATCCAGTTACCACCCACCTCCCATCTGACTACTCAAAGCCAAGTAATTGTCACCTTGCATCTATCAGTGAATCCCTGCCTTTCTGAGTCTCACCTGAGTGCGAACCTGGCGAAGATATTCACTTTAGTTTTTAGATCTTTGAATAGACTTTCCTTTTGGGGAATGGCTTGATTGCTTCTTTACAAAAACTGTCACTTGCCGTGTGTCCCAAAGGATGCCTCAGTGCCTTGATTCATTGTCTTTTCTAGTTTCTCTGCTTTTCTTGATCAGTGAAGCTCCATTAAATTACCATTGAAATTCTACTTGTCACAAAAACAGCCAAAATATTGAAACAAGTGTCAAAAAATATTTTCTCAGTTTGAGATCACTAAAGGCATCTCTTGATAGATAATATTAAATACAATTACAAGGTGTTACTGAATTATAAATCTAATGTTTTATTAAAATATGTTAACACTGCTTTAAAACACAGATTTCACTTCCCCAATTTATCTTTTACATACATGAAATAGTTTTGCTTTCCTTTTGAAACATTAAAGAAGATTTTAGTAATAGAAGCTCAGTATCAGCGTTCTGACATAGCGAGTAAAGCTGTTTCACTTTTGATCCAGCTCCCCCACTTAATGGCCTGGGGAATGTGCTAAATGGTGACCCATGTATTTAGTCTCCTGTCCCCAGGGTGGAGAGATTGGAAGAAACATCCTGTCTCCTGGTTTTATCTGTCCTGGCACTGGCTGTTGGGGTCATTTTAGAGTGAACCAGCGAATGCAAGATCTCTGCTTCTCCCTTCACATATATATCCCTGACTTTCAAATAAATAAGTAAATATTTTTTAAAAGGTATGAAAGCTCTATAAACAAATGTATATTGTATTCTTCCCCAATGCTTCTGAGCTATAGTTGCTACTTTTATTTCTAATTTTCCAAATCGGGAACACTACCTGCCTCTGTTAATCTTCTTTGGGGCTGAAATAGAGCATGAGCACAGCTTTTTGGAAAGCTAGGATTTTCCATGTTTCTCAAGTTGTTATATGTATTATCTATTTGTGGCATGTTGCACTTAACAATGGACACATGCTCCTGAGAGAGGTGTCAATGAGCAATTTTGTCACTGTATTTACATAATGGAGAACCTTTACAAAAAATCTGGTACTAATGTTTAGTGCACATCTATGCCACTCAGTGTGGTATACTACTCCAAGGCTACTGACATGCATAGCGTGTTACTGCACTGAATTCTGTGGACAGTGATAACACAGTGGAAATATGTATGTGGCAAAAAAAATCTAAACATGAATTACGAATACTGAAATGCTTTATGATGAGAATTTTTCAATGTGGATAATCATTTTGTGGATTTTCCATCATTGAATGAAATATCATTATGCAGCCTACAACTATCACAACTATGTATCCTTGAGTTGCAAGCATTCACTTGCGACATTCCACCGCTCAACACATCCAACCATGATATTGGCTTTTAATATTGTTCTTTTTTCCTCTTCTTTCACAAGATATGTGCTTTTTCTCTTGATAAAACCCCCAACAACATTATTTAAGACATGGTATCTTGTTTCATTCTTTCAAACCAGCTGTCACAGGGATTGCATCACCAAAATCTGTACAAACCTCTACTGAAATTTAATACTACAGCATTGAGTTTTGGGCTAGGAAATCATAAAGTTTTGTATACATTTAGCTGTATAACTTGGTCCACGTTTACTTTTCGAGTCCCAGTTTTCTCAAATGCACATTGCAAATGCTACCATCTGTATCATAGGATGTTATAAGGAATGAATGTTTTAATGAAGACAAAGTGTGTAGTACCCAGCGTTTAGTGTTTATTAGTAGCAACCACTAAAATGTGCTGATTATGCTGAATCATGGTCTTTTCATTAATTTAAGTTTGAGGATCACTTAATATCTGCAAGTTTCAGGTGTCATGAACATTTCACATCCTCCAGATTCTTTACCCACTACTTTCAAAACATTTGTTTAGGCTCCTGTTACCATCAGGTTACAATGATTCAACTGGTCCAGTACAGCTGTCAGTTGGTAACTGTTCTAGACTCGTGCTTTTTCAATGTCCTGCATTGTAAACCATGAATCTTGCAAAAGCCCAAGTCACATGCACTGTGGAACTGGCACTCTAAGTATTTTGAGAAACTTCAGAACTACAGTATCCATCCATAGAGCAAATTCCGCAGAGTATGCCTAGGTGAGTACTTAGTACACTTCCTATTGGGAGTGGAGGTTCTTTTGTTTGCTGAAAAGAACAAAACATGCAGTCTGCCTAATTTATTAAATACAATTTTAAAGATTCATCAATGAGCAAGATAGAAAACACATTATCCATTTTACACATTTTTCCAGTTTCCAATTTAATTGATGTGAAAGACACAAGGAAACAACTGACAAACTACTTACAAATGTAGTCTCTATGATGAATATTTATACTGGTATAATGTCTACTACATGTTCTTGCAAGCAAAAGTAGAGAAAGATGCTTAGAGGGGCAAGAGAGCTTTGCCCTTAGCATTAAATTTATATAGACACTAGGAATAAAATTGATGTAAGAGAACTATCTGAGTATGTTTCTCAGCTGTTTGTTGGTAGTGCCAGTTAATATCTATTGTACAAGTATAAGCATTAATAATGATCCTTTCAATTTCAAATGAGTCCTAGTTGGAACGATACACAGGAGATGAGCTTGAAGACAATTACTTGAAAACATCTCAGGCCAATAACAGCAATCACGGAAAAACTCATAGCAGCATATGAAATTTAGGGAATACTATCAAACAACAAATATGCACATTTTAGGAGTTCCTGAAGATGTGCAAAGAGAGAAATTATTATAGGTTTATTCACAGAAATAATATCAGAAAATGTTTCTAATGTGGAGAAAGGGACATCCAAGAGCTTTTATGTATAAGAAACACATAGAAGTTCTAATAGGCATGATCTGAAATGATTTTTTAAAAAAATATTGTTATTATTATATTATTATTATTATTATTATAGGTATAGGGGTTTCCCTCTTTTTCTCTCCTTTTTCCCTTTTAATAACAGTCACAAATTTAGCATTCTGTTATTTACACAATCATGATATTGTACATATATAGACAAAGTTAGGAAATCTAGTGTAAATTACTGAGGTTTATTTAACTGCTTCACTGGGTGTTCCTTTATTTATTTTGTTGATTTATTGTCTCTGTTTTCAGATGATAGTAATTCTAATTGGTGTGAGATGAAACTTCATTATGGTTTTTATTTGTACTTGTTTTTATTATCTGTTTTACAGAAAACATAATCACTAAGGCCAGTTTGCCTTAGGTGATGATGCCTCATCTGGGGGTGAAATTGCCAAATGTGTATAATAAGTTGGGCTTCTCTTTCAGGTGCTAGTGCATAGCCAAGCACACCAAACATGCCTCCTGAGTCTGGTGCTCTCTATATGTAGTTGTGGAGTATATGGGTTGACTCTTGTCTGTGATAACACAGTCCAGAACATTGTGGATGTTAACTGCTAAAAGATTGAGCACTGAACAGCAGGAAATAGGGGAAAGCAGAGTCATACACACAAATGTGCTTTTACTCCTCTGCATCTTGGGTCTTCTTGGAATGTTTGTCTGTAGCTGAGAGAATGTATGTGCCCAATATCCTCTAGTACTGGCCAACAGAGTATCATATCACCTTGAGGTGTTTCCCATTGTTCTCCACCTAGTTTCACTTTTCCTCTACTGTTACTATCCTCAGATTTAAATTTCCAAAGGATCAGCAATCAATATTTATGGCAGGCTCATTTCCTAAAGAACTCAGCTTAAGGAAAACTTCATGGAATATTTCTAATGTGTTTATTTCCTTGTTTCTAAAACTTCATCATCTGGCCACTTTCTGATTTCAATGATTATTAGGAATTCATCACATAATAAATAATAGTTTCACCTGCCCCATATCCTTTGTCTTTCCATTGTGTGACTCACCATGGCTATAATCCTTATTGGTACAAGGATAGCTAGATGAATGCTTAAGCATTATTGCAAATTATACAACAAATATTATTTTTCCCTGATAAATATCTGCACAAATATGAATATAAATGTTATGTTTCTTCTTCACTTTCATCTTGGTGTAACTCTAGTTTTAGCATACATGTTGTCTGATTTCTCATTTTTCTGTCATCTTCCTTTTTTGGTATGAGAATGGTAGTGATTCTGGATGTGTATTATGTACTACATAGAGTAAAATGAGTTATTTAAATGAACCTTGACTCTACAACTTTCACCAGACTTATGTTTGCAAGGAATAGCTATTGTGATCCTTCTAAAACACATCAATAAGTTACTTTTGGGGTATGCTCATATACTTATTTGTTACTTTTTTTTTACATACCAGGTCATTTGTCCATTTTTTTAAGATTTATTTATCTTTATTACAAAATCAGATATACAGAGAGGAGGAGAGACAGAGAGGAAGATCTTCCGTCTGATGATTCACTCCCCAAGTGAGTCGCAATGGCCGGTGTTGCACCGATCCGAAGCCGGGAACCAGGAACCTTCTCCAGGTCTCCCATGCGGGTGCAGGGTCCCAAAGCATTGGGCCATCCTCAACTGCTTTCCCCGACCACAAGCAGGGAGCTGGATGGGAAGTGGAGCTGCCGGTATTAGAACCGGCAACCATATGGGATCCCGGGGCGTTCAAGGAGAGGACTTTAGCCGCTAGGCCACGCCACTGGGCCCCATTTGTCCGTTTCTATTTTGTCAACTTTATCTCCTTAATTCTTCCTGAAAATGTGAGCTGTCTTGTTCATATAGTATCCCCTTATTTTTCAGAACAAAGCCCCTAGAGCCATTCTTGATTTTTCTCTGTCATGTATTAAAATCATCTACTATCAATGATTGCAACGTATCACCAAAGTAATGCCCTGTTTTTTTCATTCTTGGCACTTTCCAATCCATCCTCGACACAATATCCAGAGTGATTATTTGGAAATACATGACATTATATCGTTCTCACCCTTAATATCTTATAATGGCTTCCTGACTGATTATTCTTGGCTTATATTTAAGATTTCTTAAAAGGCTTTCAAAGTTCCATTGGAATTGATCTTCTGATTACTTCTTCAAACATTTCTTACTTTTTATTTCTTGATATTTTATACTCAAGATATTTAAGTCAAACTTCATCAAATGTCTTATACTTGCCATTACCTTAATTCTGCTAACCTTGGCACGTTTTGTTTCCTTCCTCTAGCGTTTTTTTCTCCTATTCCACCCTGTAGAGTTGATACCTAATTACCCTTCTGATGTTAATATTATCACTTATATCAGGAAGTCATTCCTCTCAATTAACTTCTGTTTCTTTTTTTTTATTTTGGAATAGTACCCTATAACCATTTTAAGGTGTCAACTAACTTCTAATTCATATTATGTGTCACTTTAACATGTTAAGTGGACTAGTGCACTAAGAACAGGGCGAAAAATGTTTTTTCCACGTGTGCAAGTCCTCAGACTGTGAGGTCTGTTAAGGCAATAAGTAAGTCATCCTTTTAATTATGTCCACCACAGGAAAACATTTCCAAAGCTGTCTCCTTAGCACAGTAGGCAGTGGGTCAGTTTCATAACCTGAAAGAAAACATTTCCAAATATTGTTTGTATGAGTATGTGGCTTGGAAGAGTTGTTTTTAAACCAACATTTTCATGCTCTTTTCTGGTAATTTGAAGGCTATGGTAGGGGAGGAAAAGGAATAGAAAGGATAAGAGGAGGAAATAGGAGGGGCCTCTTCGGCATGGACTGTAAATCAAAGCGAGAAGGAACACTTAGTGTATATGAAACTTTCATTTCTGATTTTGTTTGAACAAAGAGCTTTCTGAAAAAGAAAACCTAGAGAAAACAACCGAATGCTATGATATTGACAATCCCCTACAGCTCTGAATTCTGTGATTTTGTGAAATTGCAGTGAATTAGATGACTAGAATAATACAAGATGAAAGCATTAGAATCTATTCTGTATACAAAGGGTCTTCAAAGGGTTCTACTCCAGATTTCGAACATTTTTCAGGCAATTCACCAGGCCATTAATGCTAGTGTTTGAAACACTCATTCAGTAAGCACTTTCAAGGACAATATAATCTTATTTTGAAGAGAGCATATCCTATTACCTATAAACAAATTACTGAGTCATGCCTGCAGAATAAAATCCTATTTTACTTAAACTGCTATTCAAACCCATGAGAGTCTCTTTCATTTTAGATAGTAACTCAAATAAACCTGTAAGATCCATACTTTTTTCTCTCACCTGTAGGAACTCTTGATTCAGTATAAGTGATTGAATATAAAAAATAGAACAGACGCAATTGCACGACTAATTAAATCACTTACTGCTTGCCTTGGAAGTTAATAAAAATCTCAAAGTGATCACAAAGAAGAAATTAGACATTCCAGAAGTTTGATATATAGGCATTATAAACTCATTAAATATAATCAAAGAGTTTAGTCTCTCCATCCATTTTCCCTCTCTTTCTGTTTCTAGTTTCTGTGCTGGTATCAATTCACATCAATTATAAAGCATAGCATGTCGTAAGTGTCAGAGGATTGAGACAATATGGCATACCATTTTATGTAGCAGGTGTGGGGGGAAAAAGCTCAGGAAAAGGAAGGAATCCTGTCAGATAATTTAAGAAATGGGAATTAGATCTTCTGATTCTTTTTTTAAAAGATTTATTTATTTTTACTGCAAAGTCAGATGTACAGAGAGGAGGAGAGACAGAGAGGAAAATCTTCCGTCCACTGATTCACTCCCCAAGTAGCCTCAACTGCTCGAACTGAGCCAATCCAAAGCCAGGACACCAGAGCCTCTTCTGGGTCTCCCACATGGGTGCAGGGTTCCAAGGCATTGGGCTGTCCTCGACTGCTTTCCCAGGCCACAAGCAGGGAGCTGGATGGGAAGCTGAGCTAGTGGGATTAAAACTGGCACCCATATGGGATCCCGGCACATTCAAGGCGAGGACTTTAGCTGCTAGGCTACCATGCAGGGCCCGATCTTCTGATTCTTAATAGATAATTATTATTTCGCATTAAGTTTCCTTCCAATTCATTTTTTTTAAGAAACAAAAATGCAACAGCAAATAATTCACCTAATGTGGCAATATATCGCAGTAGAAAGAACACAGGATTCTGAGGAAGAAGGCTCTGAATTTGAGTTCTGGTTATGCTGCTCTGTGATTAAGTACCTTGAGCATTGTTTTCCTATCCTCAAAAGTTATTAGGGGTATGTCATTGTGACAGATTGCATTTTGTAAATTTGGTCATAAAATATATTCCCTAGTCCACATGTTCTCCTACATTATGATGTTAAAATCCTTTCACTAAGAAGCGGGTCTTTGAGGCTGGCTTTGCGTAGTGGATAGTATAGTCTCCTGTGACACCAGCATACCCGTGTAGATACTGGTTAAAATCTTGGTCACCCCGGTTCTGATCCTCCTCCCTGATATCGGTCTGGGAAAGCAGTGGGACATGACCCAAGTGTTTGGGCAATTACACCCACTTCAGAGACTGAAAATACTTCTGGATCCTGACTTCCGTACTGCCCAGACCTGGATTTGGCGGTTGCAGCTATCTGGGTCGTGAAATGATTTCAGTCAAAAAAGGAGTGGGTAATGAAACTGCTACGTCCACACTACAGAATTCTACTAAGCCACTAAAAAGAATAAAATTCTGCCATTTGCAACAAAATGATCTTATCCATTATGCTCAGTAAATAAACCAATCCCCAAATGACAAATATCATATATTATCTTCGATATAAGGCAACCCTCATGCAAAATACAATACCAATAGATAAATAGGTCAGCATGTATACACATATATTTACCTAGATGATCTGTGTAATGGAGGCAGTATGCCATGAAATGAAAATACAGTGCAGTATGCATTTCTCCTTCTGAATAAAAGATGGACTTCCAGCGAAACTGTCAAATACATCTTAACACTAGAACGCTAGTACAGACCATTCTCTGTACTTACAATGTCAGGATATACTTAGATGAATGATAGCCTTATGAGTATTGTTGAAGAACCAAACTATTTTTACAATATAGGGAAAGCAGTGTTGGGGAGCTATTGGGGGGAGGGTATAATGGGAAATCAGCCTAAAATTTTTTTTAAAAAATCAATAACAGAATTAAAATAATTGCAAAATATTGATAATGCATGGATGAATTACTTTCTCTCTCTCTGACTTTGAAACAAATAAGTAAATATTTTAAAATGCAGAAGTGGCTCTGTAATTTCCAGTTGGGGTTGATTTTTAACACTACTTTAAACATTAGCAGGCAACAGAAGTGATGCTTTATGTCTTTAAAATCTAGATCACAATAGTGTTTGAAGCTTGAAAACTTTTTCACAGTAAAGTACACTTTATTTATAAATCCCTATGTTCTATAATTACCCTGATGATGTGTTGAATAATCCCAAGTTGTGTCCCATCCTAAAGTAAGCATCTAGTACCAGACATTTGAGTGAAGCATTTTGAATGCCCAAACTCATTGGATCATTAGTCTAACACTTCAGCTGATATTTCTCTGCAGTGGCATCAGAGAACTCAAGAGCTGGGAAGCTCTCTGAATTCCTGACCAATGAAATAATAAACACAGTAAACTGATTTTTGTTTTGCATTACTAAGTTTGTGATTTTTATTATGCAATGGTAACGGCCAGAAAACACATTTTTAAGTATTGAAAAATGTGGTAGACAGAAAGTACACAGTATACCTCTCAATATAGCAAAGCAACACAAACAAAACCCAGCATTAAAGCTGAATTACAGTAAAATAAAGGTGCTTAATTTTATACTGGACAATGAGAATTTCCCATTATGTACAATTTATATTAAATTTCAGAAATGCGTATGATTAGTTTGAGTTAATTTGTGGACCTTAATTTCTTTTTCTTTTCAATTTTTTTATTCTCACATGTACCCTCTATTCTTGTTTTCCTCCCTCTGGATTTTGATCCTGATCCCTACAGCTTGTTTTATCTAAAATGATTGTATGTATTGTATTTTGGTAAACTCCATTGCATATCTGTGCGCTTGTGTGTGTGTAAGAGAGTACATGATATTTTACGAGGTCTCTCAAATCAAGATATATTTATGCTAAATATGCCTATTTCTATTTGACAAATGTGCATAGACTGCTTGACAGGAACGGTAAATGGAGCCAGCCATTTACATGAATGGCATTTGATCAACTAACTTTCCAATTTGTGAGGCACATATGAAATAGATTTCTCCAGATAAACAGAAAGTTGTTAACCTTAAACAATTAGAGGAGTATTTCCTGGTTAATAAGTAACATACAACACATGTTTGTAAAATTTGTTCTCTGAAAAATAAAAAGTGTCATGTTAAATAGATAGTATGTATGTTTGCCTATTTATTACAGTACATAAAAATCATTATATTTTTAAACAAAATGGAGAACGTCATGATGAACAAACTGGGTCTGAAATAAACCAGTGTAAATTTAGAGTAATTTGCAACTTACCAGGACTATCTGAAAGAGCTATTATTCCTCCTATTACATATAGTACATATCTCATCATTAACTATAATACATATAAGAAAATAATTACATTTTTATTACTTAGGAAATCAAGGGCAATTTCCATTAATGGAATAGTATTAGTACTATTAACTACTTTTGTTGTATCCCATATGTTTTCTATGTTAGTTTGTTATTCTGTCATCTTCATTCATTTCTAGGAATGTTCTGACTTCCCTCTTGGTTTCTTCTATGACCTACTCTTCGTTCAGGAGCATCGTTTGCAGTCTTCATATGATTGCGTATTTTCTGTTATTAAAATTGTTCTGGCTTCATTTCACTGTGGTCAGAAAAAGATACATGGTGAAATTTCATTTTTTTTTGTTTGTTTAGTTTTGCTTTATGGCCTAGCATATGGTCTATCCCAGGAAAATACAACTCACTAATGAAAAGAATATTCATTCTTCAGCTGTGGAATGAAATATTCTGAAGACAGCACTTTGACCCATTTAGTAAACAGTGTATACTATTTTTGTTAGTTCTTTGTTGCTTTTTATGTAGTTCAGTTATCTATAATTTTAAGTAGGTTGTTGAGATACCCCATTATTATTGTGCTGGACCTGTTGCCTCTCTTTAGATTAGTTAGTATTTGTTTTAAATATCCAGGCAGGCTAGAATTTGCTGTACATGCATTTACTATAGTCACATTTCCCTGTTAAACATATACCTGGATCATTACATAATGCCTTTCTTTGTATCTTTTTAGTGGATTTTTATTAAATTCTGTTTTGTTTGATACTGGAGTGGTTACCTCTGCTACTTTTTGCTTTCTGTTACATGAAATATCTTTCTCTATCTTTTCATTTTTAGTCTGCATTTATCTACATTGATTAGGTTTGTTTCCTAAAGTGGGCAAATAGATGAGCCTCATTTGTTAATCCAGTCTGCCAGTCTGTATGTTACACTTGGAAAATTTAGGCCATTGAAATCCAAGGTTATCATTGACAAGTAACGACTTGTTCCTACCACTTTTTTCTTTAAAATTTTAGCTGTTTGTATTTTTAAATTTTGCATACTGAATTATTTATCTGTAACATTTCGATTTTATTTCTTTCAATATCTCTATCTCCCAGCAGATTTTACCCATGGACTGTATGGTGTATGGATTTCTTTAACTTATAGATTTGCTTCTCTATGTTTTTGAGTAATTTTGTAATAATCCTTTGTTTTTAGGCATTTCATCATGATCTTCATCACCATTTTTAATATTGATGCATTGATGTGTTTCTTTTGGGAGTCATATCTTCTTCTTTGTGGAAGTTAATTGTTTGTTTTCTTCTGAGTTGACTTTTATCTTTGAATGAGTCTGCTGCTTACAGGGGTATCTGGTCCTGAGACTTTTGCTGGCTGGACAAAATGCTTTTGCTTATGCTCAACAGTGGGGCAAGAGTCCATGGTGAGTGCATACCAGTATCAGCATGGTAGATCTCCTCTAATGCAAGTGTGAGTGTGGAGTATGGTCATGTTGACTGCTGTGATGTCAGCCTCCACCCCCTCTGCCAACATGAACCAACTGTGCAGGATGAAACCACAGTTGCCACACACCCAATTCACACAGGTGCACAAAACACAAAAAGCAACTTTATGTTCAGTGTGAGCACTGAACTTTCTGCAATGGGGAAATCTGAGCCTCCAAAAGCAGGCAGAATGATTGCCCATCAATCTGGCTACACTCCATTCACTATCACTCAGCCACAGAAATCCCAGTCAGAGACAACAAGGATCCGAACAATCCCAGGGAGCAGGAGATCCACTCTCAGTCCCAGAAGACTCCCCCATTCATGGAGAGAATTGTGGAGTTTCCAAAGTCAACTACCTGCCTGGTAGAAGTTGGTTGCTACTTTACCTTGACAAGACCAGATGTCTTGATGGAGTGAGAGGGTGGGGCACTCTACAGGTCTACCTGGGTACCCTGCCCCTGCCAACTCTCCAAGGCAGTCAAAATCACTGGAGACTATCGATTTGTGCCAGCAATAACAATCTCCCATTCACATGCTGTTTTCAAAATTTCCACTTGCCTGAGTGCCCTTGTTGGTTGGATGGAATCACAGCAATAGACTCTCCCTTCACAGATTAGGTGGCTACCCTGCCTACCTGCTAGCACTCAAGGTCAGACTCAAATTCGGTGAGCTCTGTGATGTTCTCCATCAGCCGACATCTCCAGTGATGTGGGCTGCTGCCGCTTCCTCTCACCTTGCTCTAAGATGATTTCTCCTCCAGCAGTGGCTGAGAAAGTGTTCATAGCATTCCCACTCACTTTTGTGATTGTATGATCCCCACTATCCCCTTAATTGGGCCATTGGTGGATCCACTTTATTTGTTTTGAATACATACTGCTGCCTTCTCCCACTATATTTGATACTTCCCTTTGAGAAACATGACATGACTTAATCCTTTTTCTTAACAATGAAAAATCTGGAGTATTATGCTGGTTGAGAGGCTGGTTTCACTGAAGTCATGCTACAAGACTGTGTGAGGCAAGTTGTCCTTGCTTTTTCCTCTAAGACAAGCCTTTCCTTTCTTCCACATGTGCATGGACTAATGTCAGTATTTTCACAAATGCTATATTTGAGAACTGAGCAGGCCGTGATTATATAAGCAGAACTCATTTTCTGTAAAACAAAAATTCTGTGAGCACAAGGACACCATGGTCTTCACGTATTAGCTAACATTTTATTTGCAAGATAAAGCCCAGAACAATGGTTCTGGAGTTATCACATATAATTCCAGCCAAATGAGAGAGAAGTCATGCATATTCATATGCTGTCTACAAAATTGAAGTTGATGGGAAATTTGGATAGTGATAACTGCAACAGGAATTAAAATTATAGCATGAAATACTATGTGAGCATGAATCAGTACACTACCACTTGCAGAAACCAGTCATTTAATGGGTGTCAGCTCCCATGGAAATGTATTTCTTTTGCATATGTTGTTGAATGAAATTTGGCATACAGTTGTGGGGAGAAGACACATTATTGGACTCATAGTGCTTATCAATATTCTTTTATTAATTTATTGTAACATAATATTCTTTGCATCTTAATATAGTTTTATGTAAAACAAACTGCACTGGTGATTGTTTCCATTCCATAATTTCTGTTATTACATTACTAAAGACTGAAGCCTTTTATTCAGATTTTTAACTTACTTTATCTATATAAACTGAAAACAATTGATGCTTCACAACACATGTGCTTCAGAGTATATGCCAAACGATAGTTGCTATCCAGCTCTTCCCCCTGCCTAGGTTCCCCACACTCCCTGCTCCTTCCTTATTATTATTATTTTATTTTTAGCTTTTACATTGGCATACTTTCAGTTCACTTCACAAATACAGAAGCCATTTAGTTTTTCCATAGCAAAGGTAATTGACTTAATTTCCTGATCATCAAGCTTCTTGACATTAAAATTCAGGACATTTTCAGCTGTTGCTAAAAGAAATTTCTTTTTCAGTTGAATCAATTACACAATTACAACATAACTAGGATTTTTATTCAAAGAATTCTAAAAACATTACAAAACATGTACGTTCAAGTTCCCCCAGCTTGCAAGTCAGACTCTTGGAAACTCATGAAGAGTAAGTTTGCTCATGGGAAGTTGTTTGATTACTCAGCAAGTTTTATGCAATTATTGGATTTATGTTTCTACACATGTCATTTAGCAAATCTTAAATGTAATCTACCCATTCTGAGCATTAGATGCTACCCTGTCATCTTACACCCTCCCTCTTATTCCGGCTAATATAAATCTCCATCAAATGGCAGATGTTTCTGCTTTTATATTTTAAATGAAAACTTGCTTGGACTATGAAATTTTCCTGCACATGACTTTCTACATCTTTATCACCATCATACAGAAAAAAAAAAAAAAAGAATCTGTCTAAGTCAAAATCCGAGCTGCTTTCATGATCTCTACCTATAAATCTGAATTCACAAGTTTGCAAAAGTAATACTGTTACAGGAGCCTGCACTTACTGTAATCCTTTTTTAGTAACAGGTCTGTGTCTCAAGTCCAGGGAAATGAAGACACACAAAGAGGGGAAATGAAAACCTGTAGTAGTCAATTGAAACAAAGCAGTGGAGATGAAAGAGAAAGAAAACAGGTTTTGTAGTTGTGAAAGGGTTTACAAAAAAAAATACGCAGGTTTTTAAAAAAATATTTATTTTATTTTATTTTAAATTTTATTGCAAAATCAGGTATACAGAAAGGAGGAGAGACAGAGAAAAAAATCTTCCATCAGATGATTCACTCCCCAAAATCTTCCAACTGATGATTCCATCAGATGATTCACCACAAAGGCAGGGGTTGCGCCAATCCGAAGCCAGGATCCTGGAACTTGCTCCAGGTCTCCCACAGGGGTGCAGGATCCCATGGCTTTGGGCCGTCCTCAACTGCTTTCCCAGGCCACAAGCAGGGAGCTCGATGGGAAGCTAGACGGCTGGGATTAGAACCAGGGCCCATATGGGATCCCAGCACATTCAAGGCAAGGACCTTAGCCGCTAGTTCTGGAGTCCAGCTCCAGCTGAGTTCGGAGCTCGAGAAGGGTGCGTGAAATAGGCGTAGAAAGAAGAGAAATGGACCACTACAATTCCAATATCATTGTGGACAATGTGAGAAAGCTGTCTGCTTTATTTATACAAAAGCAGTCAAAAGCTCTGGCATAGGGCCCGGCAGCGTGGCCTAGCGGCTAGAGTCCTCGCCTTGGAAGCCCCAGGATCCCATATGGGTGCCGGTTCTGGTCCCGACAGCTCCACTTCCCATCCAGCTCCCTGCTTGTGGCCTGGAAGGGCAGTTGAGGACGGCCCAATGCATTGGGACCCTGCACCTGAGTGGGAGACCTGGAAGAGGTTCCTGGTTCCCGGCTTCGGATCGGTTCAGCACCGGCCCGTTGCGGCTCACTTGGGGAGTGAATCATCGGACGGAAGATCTTCCTCTCTGTCCTCCTCTGTGTATATCTGGCTGTAATAAAATGAATAAATCTTTAAAAAAAAAAAAAAAAAAAAAAAGCTCTGACATAGACTTTTGACGTCATGGTGTTGCACCCACTCGACCGTAGAGTGCGGCCCCAAGCAGTACAATTACAAAGTTTTCTTTAGGGGCAGTTTGACATAGTTTCGAGGGGGGGCACAATTTACAACAGCTTGAGAGGTGACTGAGGGAGGATTATGCATTCCTTGTTTTTCTCGGCTTGCCAGCCCCACCTGCTTTCCTCAAGTCTGGGTTCTATCCTTGCTGCCGCCTGTGACAACCAGGTACCTATCTTAAATTATCTATGGGTTAATAAGTCTGGGGCCTTGGTTTATGGGGATTGGGGTCATTGACATTAGTTGGCTGTTAGGCCTGCAAGCTCAGCCTTTACAGTCACAGTAACAGGATGGCCTTTAGGGTCCCAGTAACAAGATAGTCTTTAGGGTCACAGTAACAGGATGACCTTTAGGGTCACAGTAACAGGATGACTTTTAGGGTCCCAGTAACAGGATAGCCTTTAGAGTCACAGTAGCTGTATTTATTGCCATAGCAGTTTCAGCCCATACTCTCATCACTTCCATTAGTTTCTAAAATTCTTATCAAGCCATTTCCCAGAGGGCATGATATATGTCTGGGCCAGATTTCAGGGCAATGGGTAGGCACACAATAAGGTGTCCAGAAAAGGCATGGGTTTAATTGTACTCCTGTGTGCAGTAAAGGCCCACTCACCAAGACATTGTCCATAACATTAACTCTCAAGTTCATATTGGTTACAAAAGCCATCTCACAGGGGCAAACAATGCCTCAATAGATTACAAAATTCTTAGTGGGGCGGTTTAGTGTCCATGCAAAAAGGGAGTGAGACTGTGTCAAGGTGGTCAGAGAGAAATCCGCCGGGCCCCGCCAAACAGCTGGAAGCTCCCCCGGGCCCTGCCAAACAGGGGAGCTGTTCTCTTCACACCTTCGTGCCATCCACACCTACTGCACGGACCCCAGCACGCTAGGTCACCACACTGGGCCCAAAAATTGAGATTTTAAGGGCTCATTTTATAGGTATTTCATTGGCTGAAATATCATGTGATTTGTCTTAGGCAGGTGCGCATGATCACCGTATTTCTAACCTCTAAGACGGTTGAAGTCTTCTTCCATGGCTTGTTAGCTGAGACTCAAACCTACCTAGTTGCAGCCTGAAATCTACGCTGTTGCTATCTTTCTTCAAGATTAAAGGATGCTGCATGTTATCTTCTTGTTCCTCCAACCTTTCCCCAGACCCTTGGCACAAACTAGGATATTGCTGGAAAGGAATCGTAACTAAAATGCTTGCTAAAATAGACTCATATTTATCTCTTCTTTAGGATCCGATATAACTTGGCCATGCTTCTCAAAGTTCATTCCCATTTGCTGAGGTAAATTTCTTAGCCCCTATAAACTCTTACTATTATCTTTCATCTTTCCTTCGTCCAACCTTAAACCCACCACCAAAACATTTCCCTTGTTTCATATATCTGGCCAAGAGATATAGGAAGGCAGTAAAATTATAAAACATTGCCATTGTCTCACTTGTTGCCATTCTCATCAGTTTCACCTAAGAAAATAATGAATTTCAGAGAAAATAAAAATAATTTGAAACAGTTCTTATTGGATTTATCATGTCAGCATTTCAATATCCAGAGCTGCTTTGGGACCACACTGCATTGCTACTGGTCACAAACAAAATTACTGAGAATGCAATAAGAATATCTTGATATTTTTGTTCAGTCCTCTCAACGTGTCTTCCTCCTCCTTCACAGTTATACTAATGCGTTTTTATTCTGAGATACAATGCTTTGAAATAAACACTATGTTTAAAATGTCTGCATTGTAATTAGGTAGTCACATACATGTAGTTGAAAGCAAGATCATAATACTCCACTTGGAAACATATAATTTAAACAAGTAAGAGGTTATGTATTCTAAGCAACCTTTTGTTTGTTGAGCATCTATTTTTAGTATGCAAATATACAGATGTGCACACTTGTTGCTCTCTAATGAATAAGTTGTGTCAGATCTAACAAAGACAGCAAACTTTGTTCAGTCATAATTTTAAAAGATATTTTAATATACCTTTGAGTTGTATTTATATGAAGTGTGCATTTTTTTCTACACAAGCTACACAAATCAACATGAATATGTGGATACAGAATGCAAAACAGGACACATAAGCTGATGCTGCAAGAATTGCCTAACTAATACTTGATGTTTTAAAACAAAATATCTGCTCATTAGGTCCATTATTCATCTCAGCTAACCCAGTACAAAAATCTTGCATCTGATTATACAAATTAATGTGAAATGATTATATCTTATCCAAATTGGAAATGGTGAAATGGTCTAGTATTCCTTGCTGTGTTACCCTTTCAAATATGAGCTAAGCTGTCAAGTAATTTATACAGGGAAGCTTAACACTATCATCAATGTAATGAACATATCTTGATCGTGATATAGCTTGGCTTGTGAAATAAAAGTACAAATTAGCAGCGTTTCAATAAAATAAACAACCTATGTCTTTATGAGAACTCTATGCATAACCATGAAATTTAATGATGGAGAAATGTATCATATATTATACTGCCAATTTCAGTGCACATACATATTCATAATAAATATTTTCAGATGAATATGTCTAGGTTTGTATTAGATTAAAGGATAGATGTTCATACACAAATACAAAATATCATAAAAATGTCATAGGAAACACTTGTAATGAAATCCCATTAACGGTTTTCCAAGCTTTTTTAAACATTTCTCAATCCACACACATTTTAATTGCCGTGTTTATAGTCACACAATTTTGAGATATACACTGATTACTACTCATAATTGAGTAGATTTTTACATATTTAGCTCATATAATTTTCATAAAATTCTATGTATCCAAAGTATAATTTTATTTACAAATAGGAAAATAAGACTCCCAAATCTAGAATCTTTCCACTGCTTTACCTAGTGATGATCAATACTATATTAGATATTTCATACTTTCAAAAAAATTATATAACTCTGACAAGTTATTCTTCATCATAATAAATTTATGGTGTGATCATTGGACAATATTTACCGAATTGGATTATCTTCACAGGACTACTCCATAGGATGGACTTTCTCACATGTTGGGTAGGATGACAATAGGAGAGAGTTGATGAATACCTAATAGATACTAAATGATATGAAATGATGTATACCAATCACAGGAAATAAAAAGGCATAAACTCAAGCTGAGAGGAAAATACCAGAACTGAGAGAAATGATCTGCTGGAGGAATAATAATGGAAATTAATATCCTTGCGAATCATGCTTCCTAACATGGAAATTAAGTACTAGCCTACTCCTAAGCATTTCCTTACCCTAGAAAAAATACGCACAAAGACTGAAGAAACACAAAAAAACTATTTAAAAAAGATCCTGCCCTGTAACATCAAAATTCAGAGTTAATTTGTGTTAACCTGAAGGCCACGGAGCTGAGAAATGGCTCAAAATAAGGTAGTAACCTTATGGTGCAGTAGACTAATGGTGAATGCCCTTGCCTTGCATACACCAGGATCCCATATGTGTGCAGGTTTGTATCCCGGCTGACCCGTTTCCCACCCAGCATCTTGCTTAGGCCCGGGAAAGAAGTTTAGGATGGCCAAAAGCCTTGGGAACTTGCACCTGCATGGGAGACCTGAGAGATACCCTGGTTCCTGGCTTCTGGCTCCTGCCTCCTGTTTGCCTACAGACCAGCTCAGCTTTGGCTGCAGTGGCCACTTGGGGAGTGAACCAGTGGACCAGTGAATATAATAAATATCTATCTCTTCTCTGTGCAAATCTGACTTTCAAAAGAAATGATAAATAAATAAATAAATAAATAAATAAATAAATCTTAAAAAAAAAAAAGAGCAATTGATGCATCTCACCCAGGAGAAGGAAAGAAATCTGAAAATCTGCAATAATAAGAAAAATGTGTGTTTTTCCCCCTTTATCCTGTGGCTATTCTTTCATTAAGATGTGTATAGATGGGCCCTGCATGGTAGCCTAGAAGCTAAAGTCCTTGCCATGAACACACCAGGGTCCCATAGGGGCGCCAGTTCTAACCCGGCAGCCCCACTTCCCATCCAGCTCCCTGCTTGTGGCCTGGGAAAGCAGTCGAGGACATCCAAAGACTTGGTACCCTGCTCCCACGTGGGAGACCTGGAAGAGGCTCAAAGTCTATGGCTCCTGGCTTTGAATTAGCTCAGCTCCCTGTTGCAGCCAATTGGGGAGTGAATCAATGAACGGAACATCTTTCTCTCTGTCTCTCCTCCTCTCTGTATATCTGACTTTCCAATAGAGATACAATAAAAAAATTTAAAAAATTAGAAATTTTAAAAATTATGGTTTATAACTACAAGGAAACTTTGCAATCACCCAATTGCATACTAAATATTACTTTTTTATTATTTTTGTATTGGCCTTATGAGATTGTAATCTATGCATGAGAAAATTATTCACTTTAAGTATGCTGTTAGATTAATTTTGACAGCTACATACATCTGTAACCATTTTATTTCAAGATATATAACATGTTTATCAATCTAGAATGTTCTCCTTCTGTGTATGTTGTTAATATCATCACCATAATTAAAGACTTAATCTGACCAACCAAGTTTACTTTGATCTTTATAAACAAGGAATCATACAGTACATGCTCTTTGTGACTCAAGCTCAGCACAATGTTTCTGAGATTATTAACACTTGTGAGTGTATTAGTAGGTGATCTTTTGGCTGCTTAGTAGTGTTAATTGAGCATATCACAACATATATCCATTGGTCAAAATGTTTATTTTCTAGTATTTCACATATTCTGGATGAAACTGTCAGAAACATTTTAGACATAGGCTTTCATATCACTTTGGTAAGTACCTAAGAAAGATCAAAATCGAGGCTTTTGGCAAATTGTTTAGGAAAATTCAGTAAGTTCCTTTAAGAGTAGTGTATACCAGCTATTGAAATGCATCCCTCCTCAATTCTCAAGTGAAGGTGTCAAATGTGCAGTGACATCTCTACACTCTGACAAGTCAAAACCCAAGTCAAAAATAAGCCAGTCACAAAAATAATCAGCTACTGTATACAGCCTCACCTATGTAGGATCTGAACAGTTTTGTCTCATAGAAATTAAAAATAGAACAGTGGTTATTCTACAGACTACAGATTGAGGAGAGAATCCAGGGAAGTTTGGAGAAAGGTTGACTCACTTAATACTAAAGTGTTCTGGTGTTCTATTGCAAAATGGGGTGAACATAGATAATACTCAGCACACTGTATATTGTAAAAAAAAAAGGCTAAAGAAAACATTTTAAATATTTTAACCATGAAGAAATGTAAAAGATTATATAGATGCTCTCATTTTTATCCGAAAATGCACAGTATATTTATTATCAGAACATCAAATGATACCCTATAAATATCTCAAATGGATCTATGTAAGTTCTCAAAATTATTCACTTAGTATCTCTCCAGTGTTTCTTTGCTCTATATTTTGGAGTTTTATCCTATATAGGTGGGAGATTGCCGTTAGTTCTCTGCATGCCTAGCACAAGTGGGAGGTCGCAGGCACACTGTGTCCCTGGGGGAACACCCTGAAAATGGTCATGGCTGTCTGAGATCTCAACCTCACCTGTTCACCAGGCATGCAGTGAGAGCAGTGGGCTGCTCCCCAGTCTCTCTTTTGTCCTTGGACGAGCTGTGTTAGGGCTTCCCTGGCAAAAAAAAATCTAGCAAGTTAATTGTTACACTCATCCTGTTTATCAGTCACATATGACAGATTTGCCCCAACTTGTCGTTTCCAGCCCAGGTGCTAGCTTATGTGCGTTTCACCCCAACTTCCCATGGCCTGAGGCACAGCTTCCAGCTGTGAATGCAAAACATGACCTATTACTTGCTTGGAGGGTCCAGAGAAATAGACAAGCGTACTAGCCAATTACATTGTTGTTTAGTGGGAGTACCATTGGTACTGCCCTCTGCCTGTCCCTTCTATTCTACATGAGCTTCTAACTTCTTCCAAATAAATGGACACCCCTCACCAGTTTGGCTCCGATGGATCTGTGATTGAAAAACATTATCACCTCAGCCTTCAGTCGTCTTGGGGCCTGCTGGTCAGAAAACCCCCGAGATGTAGGAACACATTTATATTGAGCAATAGACTTATTGGCATTCAGTGAAGCTTTCTGGAGCATTTGTCTCTATGTTGGTCTCCTTTATAAGATATACCTTGCAAATACTAACTACCTCATTCTCTCCTAACTGTAAATCTTGTCCCACCTCAAATAAACCTCTGCCCTATGCTTACTTGCATATTATGTCATAATTGCACAAGTGGTTTCCTTGGGGGGGGGGACGCTTGTGACTCAGCCAACATCTTGGGTCTCAGTTATCAGTTCTAAGAACTTTATGATGACATCACTGATATTTTTTGCATATAACATTATGTTTTTCATAAATAGTGATCATTTGACTTCCTTCTTTCTATGTTGGATGCCCTTTGTTTTTCTTGTTTTGTTATTCTCTAAGATTTTCAGTACAGTGCTGAATTATATTAGTGACCATGAATATCCCTGCTTTGCTCCTGATATTAGAGAAGAAGTTTTCAGCTTCTTGCCATTAAACCTGATTTCTGTGCAATTATTATGGATGGCCTTTATTATGTTGGGGTACAGAAATTCTATGACTGAGTTGTTCAGATATAATAACAAAGAAATACTGAATCTTTTGTCATATGCTTCCTCTGTATCCATTAAAATGATCATGGCTGTCTTCACTTTTTTAAAAAGATTTTATTTATTTTTATCCAAAAGGCAATTATACAGAGAGAAGGAGAGACAGAGAGGAAATCTTCCATCCACTGATTCACTCCCCAAGTGGGTGCAATGGCCAGAGCTGGGCAGATCTGAAGCCACGAGCCAGGAACTAGGAGTCTCCTCCAGATCTCCCACACGGGTGCAGGGTCCCATGGCCCATGACCATCCCTGATTGTTCTCCCAGGCAACAGGTAGGGAGCAGGATGGAGAGTGGGGCCACTGGGATTAGAACTGGTGCCCATATGGGATCCTGACATGTGTAAGGTGAGGACTTCAGCTGCTAGACTATCACTCTGTGCCCTCTCCTTCACTTTTTAAATGTGGTGTGCCATGTTTGAAATTATTGACGCATTCGTGCGCTCGTGATTAGTTTGCTAGCATTTTGTTAGAACATTTTGGACCTTTAGGAGCGTTGGTGTATATTTTTTTTTCTATTTTGTGTCCTTCTCTGGCATTTAAAATAATGCTGGGTTTACATGTTGAATTTGAAAAAAAATCCATCTTCAATGTCTCAGACTAATTTAAGAATTGATAGAACTTCTAATTTAAATTTTGAAAGAATTGGTGATGAAAGCATGTAGTTTGGATCTTGTCCTTTGGAGATATTTGTGTAACTGATTCAATCTCAAACATTGTTGTTGATCTCTTCAGGTTTTCCATTTTTTGTTATTTAATTTTGGTGAGGTGCATTCGGGAATTGGTATATTTCTTCTACATCATCAAATTTGTTAACCTATGCTTGTTTTATAGGAGTCTAGTGATTCTTTGCAAATCCATGATATCAGATTCTTGGTTTTTATCTTTAACTTTATTTTTTTAATATTTATTTTTCTTAGTTGCCATAATTCCTTCTCTGAGTTTTATCGTTTTAAAAGATCAGCTTTTCCTTTGATTGACTTTTTGGACTTTCCTCAGTGTAGTATCAAATTTATTCTACAAACTTCGTTCTTTCTTCCCTTGTATAACTTCAGAACTTAGTGTTGCTCTTTTCCTACTTTCCTAATTGCTTTGGGTGAATAATATGTTTTCTATTTGAACACTACTGATTATCATTCAGTGACTGCCGTAAACTTCACTGAACACTGCTTTTTTCATATCCCATAAATTTTGAAAATGTTGTAAATCCATTAACTTTTGTATCAACTATTTTTTAAATGTACTTCTCAGTATCTTTGTTGATCAATTGATGATCCAGGAGGAAGTTATTTGATTTCCATGTGCCTGTACAATTTCCAAAGTTTTCCTTGTATTGATCTCTAGATTATTGCTCTGTGGTTAAAAGAGAAACCAATGATTTTCATCTTTTTTTAGTTGTGAGAATTTTTTGTGATATACCACACGGTTTACCCTGCAAAAGTGTCCACGTATGTTAGTAGTCTGTTTTCTACAGATGTTGTATAAATTATCTTGTAGACATCTTTTAGAGGCAATGGATAAAAAGTAACAACTAACTGTTGATTTTTTTTTGTCTGAATGACATATTCATTTCTGAAAATGTGATGTTATTGTCTCTTGTGGTTGTAGTACTGAAATCTACACATTTAGATTCATTTATGTTGGCTTTTAAGTATTTCAGTACTATAGTATTAGGAACGTGCAGATTTACAATGGCTGTTTTTTCTTGATTAGTTCACATCAATGTTATTAGGCACTGATTCTTTTCAGCACTTGACACTTTTACTGGTTTAATTAATTTTATTATTAAAGTATATTTAGTTCTGTTCTTTTGGATTTTTATTTTCATGGAATATCTTTCTTTCTTTCCAATATTTTATTTTTAGTCAGTTTCTTCTTTCTTACAAGCTGCTTATAGTTGCATCTTGTTTTCTATACACTAAATCAAGTCACATATTTTATTGGAGAATGTAATATACTTGCATCTAGGATAATTATTGATGGGCCAGCATCATGACACAGTGAGTTAAATATCTTCTTATGACAGCCACATCCCATATCGAAGTACTTGGTAGAGTGCCGTCTGCTCTGCCTCTGATCCAGCTTCCTGATAATGCTCTTTGGAAAAAGGAAATAGGACAACAGGTCCTGTGTCCTTCTCATTGATGTGGGATAACATGAAAGGCTTCTAGCTTTGGTCTGGGACAGACCTGGGTTTTACAGCTGTTTGGGGCATCAGTCTCTCAATCTCTCTCTCTCTCTCTCTCTCTCTCTCTCTCTCTCTCTCTCTCTCTGTGTGTGTGTGTGTGTGTGTGTCTGTGTGTGTGTTCTCTCCACATTTAAAACATATAAACGTTTAAAGTAGCAATTACTAATACGTAACTTATGAGTATCACTATTTTGTTGGTTATTTCCTCCTTTTTCATTTTTTTAAAATTTTTTATCTCTTGAAATCACTGTGTGTCATATATATGACATATATATGACATATATGGATAATATATGTGTGTATTAGCTGCACATCTAAAAGATCATATGTGTCAATTGATTTGCTGTCAGTTTCTAGTATTTTACTGTGCTCATTAGGTATGGTTGCAAATCTCTGAAAGCTACTGATGCTTTCTGGGACACAAAAATGTCTAGGAATAAAGGACTAGGCATTACCTCCAGTCTTGCTTGTCTCGATTTTTTGGTCTCTGTCATTCCAGAAATCCTAAGCTAGTTGTTTATTTTGTGAGTCTCTGGTCAGTGCTACCATATCAGTACTAGATAGTGAACTAAGTCTGTTTCATGTGTGTCTGTTATTAGGGTATTATCATTGTTTTAACAGTAGAGGGCATACCAATCCAAAGATTGTTGAAAATCTGCAATTGGTTTGCTGTTAAGGATAAACTGGGGTGGGATAGGGATTAAAATCAATAACCCACCCAGAAAATCCTCTAAGACTGGAATCAGCCTACATGCCTCATCTGCAGCCACCAGACTAAGGAAGATTCTGTCCAGTTTGAGTGGCACAAGGCAGGGACAAGTGCTGATCTTATTACGCAATGAAGTTCACCTCACTTTTTTCTACCAAATAGATGGTGACTCTCCATATTGTGCTGCTTGAGGTTGGTCAAGGGGTGGGGCAGCCACAATACTCAGTTACACCAGGAGCCTTTAATCTTATTGAACCTGCACAGTATACAGTTAGGAGGTGCATGATGGCAATGCTCGTCTGTTAATGATATGGTTCTTGCAGCCCAAGACTTGTGCAGCCAACAATAAGTGAGGGTTTCAGAAACATCTGTTCTACTGAACCCATAAGTCTCCATCTGGCACAAAGATAAGCCCACAGCTTCCATCCATGGGCACTGAATTCAGGAAAGGACCACTGAGAATGTTTTATTGTTGGGTTTCAGTGATCACATAGTTACATGGCAATATTCTGCACTTATTTCCATGTTATACTTTGTAATGTGTGGAATCTATCTCCATGCTGTGCTGTTCAAGGTTGAAAGAGGGTTAGCAGACACAGTTGTTGGCTACCAAGCTAACGGGCACACCATTGCAGCAAACTCTTTCCTTCTTATTTTCTTCAATGCACTGTTTTTTGTATGTTACAGTAGGTGCCAAATCTGCTATCTGGTTTATTTAATGCTAAAGAGGGTACTTTTGTGTGTTGATAATGCCTCAAATTAACATTCCCATGAATATTTAATCAGTGGATATCCTTAATCCACAACAACATTGCTCTGGCAGCTCCAAACCTTACATTCTTTTTTCAATATTTTTAATTTTTCTAATTAACTGCAGAACTTCTCTTTCAGTTAGAATTTGAGGTTTCCACAAGTGATATATCCATGCTCAGATCATTGTTAATTTTTAATTTAATCAAATGAGAAGTTATTGAAATTTATTCCCATAGGTTGCATTATGAGATTATAAAAAGTATTGCAAAAACACAGTTCCTTTTTAAAAGTGTTTTTTTTTTTTAATTGGAAAGTCAGATATACAGAGAGAAGGAGAGACAGGAAGATCTTCTGTCTGATCATTCACTCCCCAAGCAGCTGCAACAGTAGGAGCTGAGCAGATACGAAGTCAGGAGCCAGGAACATCTTTTGTGTCTCCCGTGTGGGTGCAGGGTCCCAAGGCTATAGGCCGTTTTGGACTGCCTTCCCAAGCCACAAGAGGGAGCTAGATGGGAAGTGGGACCATTGAGATGTGAACCGGTACCCACAAGGGATCTCACAGTGTGCAAGATGAGGATTTTGGCCTCTAGGCTACTGTGCTGGACCCAGAACCAGCTCTTTGATTTATTAATCCTATATATTTTTCTTTTGGTTTTTCTTTGTTTTATTTACTCCCTTACTTATGTTATTTGTTCTTTTCTGTTAATTTTGGGATTATTTTGCTTTTATATTTCTAGCACCTTCAGGTGTATGGTGAACCCTTTTACCTGGTGCCTTTCTAGTTTTTTGACATAGACAATAACTGTGATGAACATCCCTCTTAGCACTGCTTTGAATGTGTTAAGCAAGTTTTGATATGTTTTGTTCATTCTTTCATTCCTTTCAAGCAATTATTTTGGTTATTCTTTGATTTCTTCTGGAATCCATTATTCATTTAACATCATGCTATTCAGTTTCCAAGTGTTTGCAAGTATCTTGAGGTATTTTTACTTTTTGGTCTCCAGTTTTACTCCATGATGGTCTGAGACGATGCATGGCATGTTTTCCACTTTTTTGTATTTTTTTTGAGGGTTGCTTTGTGGTCTATATGATGATGAATCCTGGAGAAAGACTAATGCACTAATATTTAAAAAGGTGTGTCATCTGTCTATAGGATGAAATGATCTGTATATATCAATTAGGTCCATTTACTCTAATGTCTGTGTATGCTTTGTTGCTTCCTTAATGAATTTCTGTCCTGTCCATTACCCATTGAAGTTAATGGGGTATTAAGACCACCTACTATTACTGTGTTGGACTCTATTTCTCCCTTTAAATCTACTAATATTTTTTTCACGTAACTAGGTGACCTGGATTTGGTGCACATACATTTATCATGGTGATTTCATCTTGCTGAATAGATTCCTTTATCATAATGTAGTATAATTCATCTCTTTCATTGTTTTCCACATCAAAGTCTGTATTATTTGATGTAAGAATGGCTACCCCAGCTGATTTTTGCTTTACATTAGTCTGGATTATCGTTTTTCATCCTTTCACTTTTGGGTTCCACATATCTTTGTTGGTAAGTTATGTCTTCTAGAGGCAACAAATACATGTGTTTTGTTTTTTTATCACGTCCACAAATTGATGAGTTTAAGTGATTTATATTCAGGGTTAGTATTAGATAGGAAGTAATTTGGTTCTGTCATTTTAGCATTGGGCTTCTCATTGTTTGATTTGCGCTTCTTCTCCTGTTTTATTGAGATGTTCTCATTTGGATCTTGTAACATGCTTTTCTTTTTCTTTCTGTAGCACATCTTTAACTACATTTGTGGGATAAGTTTGATAGAGGTGATGTCTTTGTGCTTTTGTTTCCTTAAGAAGTATTCGATTTTATTTTCTAATACAAAGAAAAGCTTTACTGGGTATGTTATTTTAGGACAACTTTGTGTGCTTATGTGTGTGAGTGTGTGTGACTCCATTCTCTTTTTCTCTTTAAGGCTTGCTCTTAAAGGTCAGCTGTGAGTCTGATTGGAGTTCCTCTATAATGTAACTGACTTTCCTCAAATGCATATTTGATTATCTTTATTTTCAACCTAGGGGAGGTTGATTATGATGTGTTTCAAGGATTGTTTCTGGCCCACTGTATTCAGTGGTATGCACCCTTTCTGTATTTGGTTCCCTATTTCTTTCTCCACGTTAAGGTAGTTCCCATTTATTATTTTACTGAATCCATCTTTTAACTCATCTTCTCTGTGCCTTCAGGAACACTGATAACTCCTATGTTTGTCCTTTTTATGGTGTCACTTAATTCTTGGATGCATTTCTTAGCTTTACTCAGTTCCTCTTCTAGTTTCCTGATTGTTTCAGGTTTTTTTTTTTTTTTTTTTTTTGCAGGTGTCTTTCTGAACTTATTCTGCCTCACTCATTCTAGTAAAGAAAAGTAAAGGGAAAGAAGGAGGGTGATCAGAGGAAAATATTATATATGTATATGCACATGCATATTATACATGTATATGTATTTGAATTAATATTTTCATATACGTGATATATAATAATGCATATATTGATATGTGTATATGTATATGCATATGTATGTACATATTATGTGTATATATGATATATAATATATTAATATTATTAAGTAAAAGTAGACTGGGGCCAGAATATGCCAGGTAAGGGCCTTCCACCTGCTGGCATTTGTCAGATCTGGGTCTAGGAGTAGGCATGTTGGGGGAACATGGGAAAAACCCTGGTAGATTATAGCTCCTGCTGGAAGCTTGTTAAGTCTGTGCTGAGTGTTGGTGAGGCTGAGCCTGGCTGCTCCACCTGTCATCAGGCTGTGGCTTTGTTCTATGTGTGGGTGCAGGTGAGGTAGACCAGGTAGGACCGGGTCAAACCACAGCGCTCCGGCATGGGTAGGCACCAGCATGGGGTGTGGTCTATGCTAGGCTAGCCTAGGCTATCAGACCTGTTTGCACAGCAGCCAGGGATGGGGAGTAGGCTGCAGCACCTACTCTCTGTAGTTTGTCTTTCCAATAAAAATAAATGATATGACAATTGCAAAAAAAGTTTCAACATCAACAATAATTAGCACAACACCTTTAGGGATTTTACCTCCACTGATCTCCAACAGTGAGATGAGTATGGGTTTCAAATAGTCATTAGCTATCCTTTCCTTATCATTTCTGATTGATTAAATCTGGTTCACATCACTAAAATTCTCTTGCATAAACCAATGGCTTGGTAAAGGTCACACAATGTTAAGAAACCCCCACAAGATTTCTGTTACTAATAATTGATAAATAGTTATGTTGTAGTAGTAGCAGAATTCATTTAAGAATTTATCATTATTCCAAGGAGCCCTCAACCATAATTACAAGCAATTATGTACAACAAGTGAAATATACCATCATGAAAGTTGATGTCTCTTCCAAACTCATGGCCTGGGTTACCACAAAAGGCCTTCTTTCCAGTCATTAATCTATTACCATGTCCATTGTTCTTTATTTTTTACACATTACTTTTTATTACATTGGACTTTCTCCATTCTTTTTGGCATTATTTTAAATATTTTGACACATTTTTATTAAAAAGAGAAAAATTCATGCATTCCATAAGTACAATTCTAGGAAAATAATCACATTTCCCTAATTTCAATCTCTTTTCAATCTCTCTCCTTCCTTTTTCTTATAGTCAAGTTGTACAAAAAAAAGTAATTTTAATACACTCCATAATCAAAGCCTTGATTCACTAACCGTAACATTCCACGAGCAGAAAAAAAAAAAAGACCACAATCATAGTCTCCTCTGATAACCTTGATCCCTATTTTTATCTGAGAAAATATGAGCAATCAGAAGAGAAATTCCATGTTATCACTGTCAAGCATATACCACTACTTACATCAGTTAAATATTCACCTACCCCCTCCCCCCCACTTCTTGTACAGTCAATTCACTCTTCAAACTAGGATCAAAAGCAAACTCCTCCACTGGTAAAATCTAGTATAACTCCTTGTGCCTGCTCAAAGTTGTCACTTCAATTCGTTTTCTTGTATTGACAATTACTCAGGTTTCTATAATAGCATTCCTATTATCACACAAGCATTGTAAACATGGGATTGTATTATGGTACAGCAAGGTATGCGGCCATTTGTGGTACTTTCGTCCCATATCAAAGTGTCTGTTCCAATCTTCACTGCTCCTGTTTCACTTCAGCTTCTTGATAATGCGGGGAGTATAAGGCTCTGCTAAGACATCAACAGACAAACTCCCCAAACACCATAGTTCAGCAGGAAAAGACAACAATTTGCCTAACAATGGAGGCCGGGTGGGGCTTTTCCCTTTGTTTCTCCCCTGAGCCCAGATACAGGGAAAAAAAATGTGTGGAAACAAAGGCATTACCCACTTTCACTCTGTAGCCCTTGACCCTCTGTACCCTAATGAACTAAGTAAGATTATTAAACAAATAATTTTTAAGAAACCCTTAAATTCTTCTGTTGCAGAATCTTTCAGCAGTATCTGATACAACTGATCCACCCTTTCCTGGAAATTGGTTCTTCCATTGTTTTCCAGGATAACATTCTTCTAGTTCTACTCATAGCTCTCTGGTCAACTTGCCAGACTCCTTTGCTGGTTTTCTTTATCCTCTTGATAACGAGTCATGAGAGTATCTCTGGGCTATGTCTTGAATCTCTTTAAATGATGAAATTTATTATTTTCTGGGCCTTTCATTACTGTTCTTTCCATCTGAAAAACTGTAGGTGCAACATTTTATTTGGTGTACTCTCACTTCATTCAGGTATGCTTAAATGTAACCGCGCATAAGGTGATTTTTATAGACATCATCTGACCCTAGCACATACAAATCACTTTTTAACTCTTACCTCTTTAAAATAATATTTTAGGGGAGAATGTTGGGATGTAGCAGAATAGGCTGTGTCTTGGATACCTATAACCCATGTCAAAGTACATGATTCAGATCACAGCCACAGTGTTTTAATCCAAAAACTTGCTAATACACTTGCGAACTTGCAAATGATGGCCCCACTACTCTAGGCTCTACCACTCACATGAAATATCTAGAGAATTCCTGGTTACTGGCTCCTGCCTCCCCAGTCCTGGCTCTGTAGGCATTTCGAGTGTAAACTAGTGACTGGAAGAATTTCAGTCACCGTCTCGCTTTCCCTTTCCCTTTGCCTCTTCCTTTTTTTCCCCTCTCCCTGTCTACAACTCTGCATTTCAAATTAATAAACAAATTTTTATTTTACCCAATGACTTTCAGCAGCTGATCAATACAAAAGTTATTGATTTATTCACTGAGAACAACCGGCCACACACTGGAACAAGTAAGTGAAATTTAGAACTTGATTTGTGTTTTCTATTTGCACTCTATTCAATATACTCTGGCATAGAGTAATCCATCAATAACAGTTATGGAAGATAATCAGTTAACCCCAACTTTTTATCAATGTTCTCCTCAGAACATCCATCCTCAGAAATTCCCAATCCTCAGAGCATTTGCTCTTTGGCTGACTTCTGCTCAGGCTTTTATGTGTGGTTGGCTCACTCTGCTATCCACTTATGAGTTGATATCTTCATCAGCAAAGAATTTTTTCCAGTTCAATACAAATTATGTCCTGCCTGGATGTCTCCATAACCCATCATCTAGTTTTGCCTTATCCGTAGCAATTTTCATTGTCTAAGATCATCTTGTGTGTATCTTTACTTCTCTATTGTCTCTTCTACAGCACATTTTGACTTGCAAGACAGTATCTGAATCTAATGGATAATCAATGAATACTGCAATTAATATGTTCCACTAGAATAGACAGTTCTCCACAACCAACTCCAACCCATCTTCTTTCAGGATATGCACTACCCTGAGTCATTGTTTTTAATTCTCCAGGGTATGACAGCTGTAAGCAGTCAACTGAACTACCAGAGCTTAAAATAAATAATAAAAGACTTTATTTTGTTTCCCGTTTTCCATTTAAACTTATTTTGCTACAATTTTTCTTTTAAAGTTCAGACTTTATACTTGTTCTTCCCTGAATGTTATGATAATTTTGAGGTACTCCATTTCCATTTTTTCAAGTGCTTTCATGCTGAAATTTTTCCTCCCCCTTTATTTTTAGAACCATATTCAAGTAAAAGGACATATGTAAGTTTCGTTTCTTGTGGTATTGTTTACTTAAACACTTTGCATTTTTAAGTACTATATGCCTCAGCTTGATAACTAAGTCTAAAAGAAGTGATTTTCAGGATAAATGGTGTGGCACCATTCTTACATATATTGCAATGAACACCTTGTGATGCATTCTCTGGGTTGGAAAGTATTTAAAGCTTAATTTTTTGTTTGTTTTTCATTCTTTGTCATACACACATAAAACACAAAGCCAAGCCAAAGTGAAAGACTGTGCGATCCAACTAGTAACGATAAAGTGATACATTTTAAGATTGAGGTGATTTATTACATTCATAATCAAAGACAAGTAGGATAGTGAAAGATGACAGCTCTCCAATTTCTCCGTTGCACATGTTGTAATGGATGATGCTAAAACAAAGGTATGGGATAATGGAAGGGTGTGTTGCTAAGCAGCTTGTATTTTGAAGCTCTATTTTGAACGGGACAACACAGAAATATCCTTCCTCATCGTTACCAGAGAACGATGAGAAACTGTCACATTATAGCCTCCCAGGGAAGATTAATGGGCAAATGTTGCATGATACCAGGCTGCTTCTCACAGATATTATTTATTTTTTAAGCGACTTCATTTAAAGTGCTCAGTCATTGCATTAAAGTCTTTCTCCATTGACTTTCAGGGAGGTATAAGCACCTCATTCTCACTCCATGAGTAGTTAGAGCATAACACGCCTGTAGCCATCTGTTCCTTTTTTTTAAATTATTTTTTTCTTTATTTTTGACAATCTTTACATAGTTAATGTTGGCACAAAGGTTCAAGGGATACAGGAAAGTGGGTAAAACTATTATTTCCACATTGTTTTTTTTTTTTCCTGTATCTGGGGTAAAGGGAGATATTGAGGGAGAAGCCCCACCCAGTCTCCCACCCACCTCAGGTCCCAGATGTGGGGCATGCTCCGAGGGTCTTGCTCAAGTGGTTTTGATAGTTCAACAGTTCTGAATTGCTGCCAATCTCGCCTTTCCAAGCAAGATGAGGTCACTGCAGAATCCACTAATTGACATAGTCCACCTTAGAGTCTCCGTTTGCCCAGTTTTTCACTGCCAGCATATGGCTGGGGTAGTTGATTGATTTGTTGTGACCTCCGTTGTGATGCCAGGTATCCTCTGCAGGTTCCGATAGGCTGCCATATCCTCCATGTGCACCTGGTTATGCTCTCCACTGATCCATCTGAGCCTCTGAGGAGGCTGGCCATCTATTTCTTAATGCTTCTCAGTCTCTAACTCATCATCGTTCTGTAGCCTATGATACACATAAGCATTTAAGAGTTGAGTGACAAGTTCTTGTGATATCACTTGCATGTAGAAATAGTGCCTAGGTTTCAATTTTGCTATTAAGTAACCTTGAATATTTGCCTAATGTTCTATCATATATAGTTATCTCATCCTAAATAAACATAATTGCCAGATAATTCATTTTACTGAGCACTTTTCAATCAATGCTTTAAAAAAATTAACTGTTTCATAAATCCCCTGGGTTATACTTTTCAAATTAGCAAATTCTGGAGGACACACAATTCTTTATATTTTGACTATATTGGTGAGGATATAAAATACTGACTCATCAAATTTAGTAATGCAAATCCGGTTTTGCAGGAGGAATACTAGTACAATTATAATAAGAGTGTGAGTTCAGGTGGACCTATTAGAATTCACTGTGAGCCGTATTAAGCCAAAGTGTGTCCCACAGGATTTGGTACTCCACCAAGGAGACACATCATTCTGCCCTTCCTGATTATCACTTCAATGTCCGTCTGTGACTGGTGGATTTATTATTTCTCTCACTTTGCTTAAGCTTATTGAAATAAGAGAATCAATTTTACAGAATTTTAAGATGGGATCTAATGCACTGAAAATATGGCATATCTATTCATAATGTAGCCTCAATTCATCCA
The DNA here is from genome assembly GCF_030435755.1 of Ochotona princeps. Classification (NCBI taxonomy): domain Eukaryota; kingdom Metazoa; phylum Chordata; class Mammalia; order Lagomorpha; family Ochotonidae; genus Ochotona; species Ochotona princeps. The sequence goes on from NC_080865.1 coordinate 99,794,116, forward strand.
CTAAACAAATTGATATGACAAATTTTACTACATTCTTGACACAAGTTTGAGTTTTATTTTTGTCCATCCTGTATCTCCTGGAGAAACACTTGGAGTACAGAAATCCGAAACTAGGATGATATACGAAACATAAATTCCTCAGGACTTGTTGCAGCTTGAGGGTAAACTCGTGTGCACTGCATAGCAGCAGACTGTGGTGTGTTACTCATCTCAACTCTGTGTGCTCGTGCCTGAAGCATGGAAGCTAAAACATAACTTCCAAGTTTTACTTTCCTACATATTTTATTCTTCCCTACTTTAGGTGTTAGACTCATTTCAAAATACATACCTTTGAGAAATCCGTTAAAGTACTTGGTTAGAATCTTGCAAACCTTTCTAATTGAGAATATAAAATGGACAAAATCTTCTGCATAATTCCCACTTTCTGAGCTTTCTGACCAGTCCCCAACCTTTGAGTTTGGAATATTGAAATTGGGACCTTTGACTTTTTGGCTAGTCTTGCTCTGCTGTATCCAACAGTATTTGAAAAATAAAATGTTATTGAAAAACAATACTGTTATGTTCTTACACATTTTTGTCACTAATTTTTCAGTATAATGGCAGAGTAGAGCAGTTATGAAATAGGTCCATAATTTATAAAATTCTCATTATCTGGACATTTATACAAAATATTGTTGAACTCTTCTAAAAACAAACCAAAAGAAAAAAATCGGTGTTGAAATTTGACACAAAGGGCCCTGCACAGTAGCCTAGTGGCTGATGTCTTCACCTTGCATGTGCCAGGATCCCATATGGGCACCAGTTTGTGTCCCGGTAGCCCCGCTTCCCATCCAGCTTCCTGCTTGTGGCCTGGGAAGGAAGTCGAGGACAGCCTGAAGCCTTGGGACCCTGCAACTGCAAGGGAGACCTGAAAGAGGCTCCTGGCTCCTGCCTTCGGATGGGCTCAGCTCCAGCCATTGTGCCTCCACTTGGGGAGTGAATCATCAGATGGAAGATCTTCCTCTCTGTCTCTCCTCCTCTATATATATCTGACTTTGCAATAAAAATAAATCTTAAAAAAAAAAAGAAATTTGACACAGTGGTTAAACCGTTACCTGGGTCTCCTGCATCACAAACAGGTGTGCCTGGGTTGCCCACAACCCATTCATTTGTGCCCGAGTACCAGTTCTGACTCTGTTCTCCCTTCAGGCTTCCTACTGTGATGCACTGGAGGGGCAGCAGGATATGATTCACATATCAGAGGCCCTGCCACAAATGCGGGAAATCCAGATTAAATTCTGATCTCTTGGCTTTGTCCTGAGCCAACCCTGAATGTTGCTGCCATTTAGATGTAAACTTTGGATGAAGGACCTCTTTCTGGCTCTCTCTCCACATTTCTTAAGGTTTCAAATAAATTTTAAAAAAAGTTGAAGGGAATCGATATTATTAAACCGATTAAATTTCAATGATCTTGTATTCTGTTCACTTAGAATTCCCCCTTCATAGTATTTTCAGTTATCTAAGAAGCAGTTGTGTGAATCCATTATTTGATGCTAATTACTGTTTATGATTGCTTCCCTGTTGGAACTGTAGGTCCCAAAGAGTGATAACACACAGTAATACACCTTTATGAATAGAGCTTCAGCTGGACAAACATTAACTTCCCAGCACTGACACAGACAGGTTTACAAATGTAATTGATTAAGACATTGAGAAGAATTTACATACTTGTTATGTCAGTGATAAAGTCCGTCCAATCCAGTTGAGCAATGCTAGTCAGTTGCCAGGAATTGCTTCACTTGGCAACAGGGTAAGGCAGGAAACTGCTGATCCTACCGAGAAAAAAGTGGTATCCAAATGATGCCTACCTTTGCTATCATATCCAACAGCCTTAACAGCTAAACCAAAGCACCGATTCTTCTGTCTGTTTGTTGGAAGGTGCTGGAGAGATTGCTAAAAATAGTGATTCCCAAGCTCTTCTTCAAAACAGCATCTATGGGGAAGTACCTGGATATCAAAGTATTAAATGATAAATGCTTAACTTTTTTGTAGAGAACAGTTAGAGTCAAAAACACACATATCATTGCTCAATTGTTACAGTGTTTTTGTTTATGATGAACAATAACAAAAAACCTGAAGAAGCATACCATGATTTCACTATCTTTATGTCTATATTTATGTCTATCTCTACCTATATGTGTACATCTCCCTATATATATGAATATATAATATATATAGAAGATATTATATATAGAATTTTACTATAAATTTTGTAGACATTTATACATTGTTATCAGTATTAATCTGTACTAATTAACTAATCTGTATGAATTAATTTGAATATATTTTTAAACACACATAATTTATTAAAACTGATATATTTGCATAAATTTCTAAGTTTTCATTTATGAATACAGATTAATACAGATAAATTCAAATCTATTCCTGCATTTATCTGTATTGTCTATATCTATATTCAGTTTGGAGCCATTCCAGAAGCATTTCGCTGACTTTCATTCTCATTCCCATTTCATACAAAATGCCAGTAAGGAACATTTTCTCTGAGATTTTGTTTCAAAGAAACATTTTCCTGCATGTTCAAAGTACATCTGAATTGCAATTCAAATCCCCCACAACATAAACTTTAAAGAAAAAAATTACCTTTAGCTAACCATTTTTTGAGTGTTCATTGTGGCACTGAATCATTTTCATACACCTCATTTGATCCTGGCAAAATCTCATGATTTTGTTTATTTGTTCATTGGAAATTGCCCAATGAAAGTTTAAATACTTCTCTAACCCAGGTTCTCCAAGCTAAATAATGACATCATCAGATATGAACACAGGCGTTTCTGACTCTGAACTATTCTACTCTTTCTCCCACTACTCCCAATGTGCTCCATTTATCATTGTTCACTGGGAATGGTTGATTTCAGTTTCCACTCCTCATATAATGGTGTTTTTCCCTCTTAGCTAAGTTCTTCAAATTGATAAACTTGGGCTGGAGTCAAGATGGCAGGATAGGGTAAGAACATGTTTAAACAGACGGAAAAATATTAGCCAGGGTGAAGCAGAGAGTGTGGAGCATTGATAATAGCAGCAGCTTACGTTTAGGAAATGATTACAAGGTCCCAAATAATTTTCACAGCTTTCATTTAACCTTGCGAACAATCCTCCAAGGCATTCACTCTTAATATCTTCATTTTGCAATGAAAAGCTCAAGGCGAAGAGTGTTCTGACAACAGATCGTTAAGTCACACAACTAGTGAGTCTCAGTTGGAAGCCTCATACTTGGTTCTGCGTGGTGGCAATACCCATGCTCTAAAGTGCTTGTCTATAATGCATTTGAGAGTATAGATAAAATTCCAAGAGTATGAAAGTGAAACTTCAGGGCTTTAACTAATCCCCAAACTACGCAGGAAGTATGTACAAGGTTTCAGTGATGTGCAGCAGAACAGTGAATTCATCCTTTCTCAAAACATTTGAAAATCACTAGTTCCAATAGTTCTGAAGTTCTCAGTAATAGAATTCCTTAGTCAAAATCCATCTGCCACACACTGCACAGTAAACTAAAACCACTTTGTGGTGGTTCATCATATAAAGCATGCATGTTGAGGAAACTCTCAATGCTGCCTATCCCAGGGATTCATGAAGAAAACATATACACACATACACACACTCTCTCTCCTTCTCACTCATGAACCATGCAGTACTACATTAAGTCAGATTTTTCAAAGTCTATTTGATCATTGAAGACCCTTTCCTTAGTTGCGCTTATATTTGGATCATACTCCATCAATCAATATTGATGTTGATTTAATTGTTTCAATGATTCGATTGTAAATTAAACAAACTCACAGAAATTAAACTAATACTTCAGAAAATATCTGGAAGTGTTTAATATTTTTGTGGAAATAAACCTGTTTTACTTACCTCATATACTCAACACACACACACACACACACACACACACACACACACACTTACACACACACTCCCATACTGTGCAACTCTCCACCCCAACAGCTCTTTCATAGTTCAACAGTTCTTGCTAACTTAAATATAGTGAGTCTATCCTATTCCTGCTTCTCACCTCTTCTTGTTAAACTTTCAGATAGGGAAGGCGTCAGTGGTGGCCACGAAGATATGTCAATCAGATTTCAATCTCTAGTTTGCATATTTGACAGGTGAGTCTGCCAACTGCATTTTAAGTCCTCTTATATTTATACTGAGGATTACTTCCTGAGATTTGCTCTCAATTCAAAATTTAGCGTGCTAGGAATATTAAGGTTGGCCCATTCCTGCAAGTTATACAACACCGTGGATGAGGATTTGTTTGACAAATCTTCATTGTCCTCACTAAAATATTCTTTTAAGTATCCTGTACTCTGAGACTCAGCCTACACAGCCTTTCTTCATTCCTTCTCTTCTTCAAACCTGGAAGATGTGCATCGGGGTCTGGTGGTAACCTCTAAATCTTCAACTTTGCTTTCCACATTTTCTATCATAGATATCTCCTCAATAACTCACGTATATTTAATCACAACTTGGCCTCTGCTCTTCAGAGCCTGAAACGACAATAATATTGTTACTCCCATAAATAGCCCAGTGTCTTTTGTGTACATTTATACTTTCTGTATTATTTTTTCATAAACCAATGCCTTTTTAAGGACAAAATATAAATCATATTTATATTTGTAATTCCAGTATCCGATTTCATTTGGGGTATGAAATAGTTGATAGAAGAATAGAGTTGATTAAAGAAAGAAATCAGAGAAAACAGGAAAGGTGGAAAAGAAAGAAGGAAATATATGAATTATGGTGCTTTCTGTTTACCAAATAAGTGAAATCATGTCACTGACCAATCAGCTTGGTCTTTTGGAATCACTTTTCCCATCTTGCAAAATGAAAAACACTTGTCCTGTTTATCCTATAGAACTACTGTGTCTAGGAAATAAAACAACTTACTGCAATATGTACAGTCACCTAAGCATTTGGTTCTTCCAACCCTACTCCGCATTCTATCATTTAGCAATTATTTGCTGAGCCTCTCCACTGAGTCACACTTCAGTTGAGGTGTTAGCAATACAGAACTCTAGGAGTTTATAGGAAAATGATGAATACAAACACATAAATGTTTTCTATCAGACAACGATTGTGTAATGTTGAGGTGCCTTGGGTACACCCGATATAACATGTGTGAAAAAGCTTAGGATTGGTTTTGCAGGTGATATGGCACCCAAGCTGACTTGGAAAAATCAGCAAGAGAATCAGTCTGAAGAGGTATGTGAAGCCAGTGCTATGGGTTAAGCCACCACCTGCAGTGCTGGTATGAAATATGGGCTCCAATTCAAGTCCTGGTTGCTATATTTTTTTCATTAAGTTTCCTGCTTAATAAACCTGTGAACACAGCAGAGAACATTACCCAAGTGCTTGGGCTCCTGTACCAATGTAGGAGACCCTGAAAAAATTCCTGGCTGCTGCTTCATCCTGGCCCAAACCTGGCCAATACTACCATTCGGGGAGTGAACCAGTGAATGAAAAATCTCTGCATCTCTCATTCTAATTCTGCATTTTAAATCAAATAAAGTTAATCTTTAAAAAGAAGAAATATGCGGGATGTTGTTGTTGCAAAGTGAGATAGAAAAATAAAGCAACAGTCAGGAGTGGCCATCACACTTTCAGAAAATTCCAGTAATCCAATGAGCTCAGATATAGAGAATCAGATGACAGTGACAGGACCAATCTATCCTTTTACCTAATCTCTTTTTAGAATATAAACAGAACAATATCACATATAACAATAATTATATGACACATATTTAACAGATTTTTGCTGAACATGCATTGTTTCTCAAGACAAATTAATAAGTTTTGAATATAGAAGTGCTCTTTGCTTTCTGATATTATTCTTTATGTATGGATCTCAAATTTGTTTCCATGTTGGAGGTGGGAAAAAAAGTTGCCAAACTCAGATGTCTATGGAAGTTGATAGAGATCTGGAATTTTGTGGAATACGGTGTATACTGGAAGTGACACATTATTTTTAAATAGATAGTTTGAAGCGAAATTGTTCTTTCGCAATTGGATCATACATTTGCATTCCAAATCACCAACTGCTTTATCCAAGCAATACTTAACTTTCTGAAGGGTCAGAGTAGTGGCAAATAATTTGACAGAGGATATCAAGAAATAGTTGCTTTTAGTTAGAAAATAAAAGTCAGTGAGACATTAAACTTAATAGAATACAAATGATTATTTCCTTGTTGCATCTTCCTAATTTTCATAAATTAAAATGTTCTCTTTTTATTATTATTAAGGAAAAATCCTTATATGCACAAATTGTTAATTTGTTTGGGATCTTACCTCATGGTGAAATAGCAAAATGTCAAGAGGGCCTATTTTTTAAGGCTCAGAAGTGGTAGTGTTACAGAACTCAAAAGGAATCAAAATGAACAACGTGTACATAATGGGAGACAAGTATAAATCTGGCAAGGATGCCAAGTTCCTGTAATTCAACGAACATAGCAGTATTCACTGATGAACGTTATTTTTGTTTCATTCTTGTCTTACTTTTTTTGTTGTTTTCAAATTCTGGCCAAAGTATAAGCTTCTAAATTTTACCTTTGACTGAAATGATAAAATAAAACATCTGCTGACACTTGTAGATGTTTATTATTTCAACATTATAGTCAATTATGATTTCATAGGTTATTAATACTTGGGGTAACAGTTATACTTTTAATGTGCTTAGGTTATTTCTTATCTTTAAACACACCTAAAACTAAGACGAGTTCTTTAAGGGAGCAGCTACATACGAATAGCTCTATATAAATATAAAACTAAGGGTGGCCAAGCACAGAAAAATTTAGAATAGAACGAAGAATAATGCCAAGCAGTAACACTCATACTACTATTGCTCTTATTGACTTAAGCCAGTTCAACATAATAATTTTGTTCTAAATAACACCTACTTCAAAGGTCAACAGTTCCCAAGAAGCCCTTTTCGTGGTGAATCCACACGTCCACTGGTAACTACATAAGTATAGATCTGATGTATGCATAGTTGCTATCTCTGGTGATGAATACAGATTAAAAATTTCAAATAATGGCAAACACTTCTAACTGATAGATGATTCAACTGTATTTATCAGTTGCATTCATCATCTCACAGGAATCTTGATAAATATATTCATTTTAGTGGCAAATAATGAAAGGGATAATAGGACTTTGCATTTGCTGGAATGTGAGAAATGGATTATTTTATTCACTACTGGATTGAATATCAAATTACAACATTTCTAGGTAACCATTAGAAATAGTATATGGAAAGTATTTTATTTAACTATGCTCATATCATTATTGTTTGACTTGGAATTTAAAAAGTTAAATGATAAGCGTGAAAGCAGTCGGTTGGTATGAGCCCCTCCAAAATTCTGTACCATGGCGAGATTCATTGATTGTACATTGTTCTTTTTATTGAAAAGTCATTCCAAATATTGTAAGATGCATCGTTACAGGAAGTTCTTTACCTTCTGCCAAACTATTTTTAAAATAATTAGCTTTTGACCTATTAACTTAATTTATTGGAATTGATACAAACTACTTGATAAAATATTCATAAAGTGTACAGATATGCTCAGTATAATATCATCCTTAATAAAATATTTAAAGTAAAAACATTTTGAACTAGCATGTGAACAAACGCAGGAGATAAATATATAGATGAGTATACGTAGAAGGCATTAAATTAAAAAAAATGATGTTGACAAATCATTATTTTTAAAAAGCAAGTTTCTTTGGATGATGTATTTTATTTGTAATTTTCTTATTAATTATTTCTTTTTCTCAAACAGAAGAGCAGAATAATAAAAAACTGGAATTCTTAGATTAGGAGTATGTGCTCAACTAGGCCTTAAACTAAACCCTGAACCAAGAGCAGTACAAACCCCAACTGCACAAACTGACAGAAGTAGATCTAGACCCGAATGCTTTATTGTCTTAGATAATGTTCATATTGCTTTCAGACTAACTCATATTAAACCTTAGGCACTAAGCTAATAGATGAATATCAACTTTAATACAATTATGCATTGCATGTCTTTTCCATCTCTAAGTATCTGAAAGATCATCTAAAACAGTCATACAAGTTAATCAACTTATTGTGGGGCATGCCAAGTTTGATTATGTGTTTAATAATGTATATATATATATTATGCATATATATTCATATATGAAAACAAATAACTACAATTAGACTTTTTTTCTAAAATTTGCTAGCCATACAGCACTTAAATGAACAGGATTTCAGCAAAATTGCAAAATTATCTAAACCTGAAAGGTTTGTATTTATGAAACACAGCAGTAGTTGATGTCAGGTATGCCAAAAGAATGGTTGGCTTCTGCAACTGAAGATGAAAAGAGTGATGTCGTTCAAATTATTGTGGCTGTAGGCCTAGAAGTATTTTTGTAAATCAACCCAGAAGCTTCAGAGAATTTATAGCAGGTACATTATTTTCATTATTGAGCATTTGTCATTGAATACAATTCCCTTGGCTATTTAACTTATATATAAACATCTTGAACTCAGTTGTATTGAATAATCCCTGTTCGATGACTGAAATAACACTTGTCCTTCAGGCTTTGTGAAGCACAGAGTCATGAGTTTGGACATCTACCACAGTTCCTATTGAATCCATGGTTTCTTCCTTCAGCAGTCACTTAACTTCTTTTACCACTTATGCACCATCACCAAAAAGGAGATTGTGGTTTCCTTGCAAAGTTAGTTTGAACATTAAATGAAATTATATTCCTGTGATTGCATTCTGAGGCTGCACCGTTGTCTGTACAACCTTTCTCCTGCTTCCAGTTGGAACAGTTCCCAGGATTAGAGAGACACCAGGAATCCTATATATCTGAGTTGTTGGTGGTGCTGATTTTCCTGAAACTTGTTGGACGTTGGGTTTGGGGACCACATGGACCTATTTTGACCCATATAATACTGAAGTCAGTATTATTTTCCCTGCGGGACCAATGTAATGAACTGAGCTCAGTGATTTCGCTCCCAGCTCAGCACATCTGCATCTCACTACTGCTCCTGCATTCTTTTTCTTTTGTATTTTGCATTTATTATTATTATCAGCATTCTTAAAGCTTTTGCTACACTGTACACAATGGCGCCTGATGTACCACTATTACAGTTCTTGATCTGCTGGCCGTCAGGTCTGAGGGCTACCCAGGCCTATCTTGAGTGGAAATTGTAGGATGTCACATTGTTGCAGTTCACTGAGTCAGAAATGAGCTCACTCCCAGCTCAGTGCATGCACAGTTCTGTCCCATAGTCCTTGTCTGCTTACACAAAATGGTGCATCATTTTGCTCTAGAGGGCAGGCTAGACTGTGAAATCTACCCTGTTCCCACAATACCTGTCTGGGAGCTGCCATTCTGTCTCTGCTCCTGGTCAAATCAAACAGACCAGCAAGATTGGCAGTTCTTTGTCTGGGTTCACCTGCGAAGTTCCGGGTGAACGTCTCTTCCCACCTTGTTGCTGGTGGAGTTCCGGCTGCTGGTGCAGTTCAGATCTCTGCCTCTGCTTTTGTTCTGTCCTCTCCTATTTCCTGGAAAGTGCCCTCTCAGCATCACACTGGCTAATGTTTCTCTGTCTGTTTTTCTAATGGCGTTTCATTTTCAGGGGTGGTCGGCAAATCTAACTATGAATATAGCATAACTGAACATAGTGGCTAGATATGTGACAGAGGGCCAAGATGATTGCTACTTGCTATTGAAAAGCTGTTGGTATTGTGTTTCTATAATTTGACACAATAGCACAATCATATTTAATAAAAATCATTGTGAAACACCTCTTTTTAAAAAATGTACAAACTAAGAACTGTGACATTTTCATATAATAATTCATGGGAAATTTCCATTATGACCACTGTCAGTGATGGTAATGAAAGTCTTCTTGATATCTATTGATATTAACATACCATTTTGGAGAGCATCATACTGAATTCACTGAAATAGCAGATCTTTAATATGCTTATACTTTTCTTTCTTTGTCTCTGCAGTACAACTTAAAATTGTGATTGTCTAAAATGGGTCAAGAAAATAAGGCATAAGCATCATGAAATATATACATAAACTTTAAGGGGTGCATGGCAAAACATTTTTCTTATTTCTCATTTTAACAGCATCTTTTGCTTTTCAAGTCTTTTAAGACTATTGTACTGTATCATTTGCTCAGAATGATACATTGATACTAAACCATCCTCTTCACAGTGAGTTCTTGATTTTCCTCCAACATCTTCTCTTTTGATAATTAGATCTAACTACATTAAATGCATTGACAAAAAGGGAGGATTTGAGAATCAGGATAATATTATTACACAATAAGTAAAAGAAAGCAATTTGCTGTATTTGATAACTTCTTTTCATATAGCTACCATGCAAATACCTCAACATTTAAATTCACAATCCTGAGTAACATGTATCGGCAGATGTAAGAAATTGTTTAAGTATTGGTAATAGAGATGGAAAAACAGTCATTCAGATTGCAAGGTGCCTGAAAGCTTTGAATTTAGTGCAGCACTCTAATTGTACAGAGTGCCCAATAAATATCTGCCAAGTGATATTTAGTTAGTTTAACTACCTTGCAAAGGTTATTGGCTTGAGACAAGACAGGAAATACAGACTTCAGTTTCTCTGTTTGTAAAATGATGAAATAGAAATAGATAATCTATGATCTTTCCCCTTAATGGAAATAATATCATGAAAAAAAAGGAGTTTATGTTTTCCTCTTCATTATAAATCAAAAACATTGTATTCATTATGGCAATGAAGTTGCTGCTCAGGAAACTGGTTTAAGTCCCAGATTTGGTCTCCAGTTATGTGCTTATTTGCACCTTGGAAAGCAGCAGTTTTTGGCTCAAATATGTGTATCTATGTCACTCACATGGGAGACAAAAATGATATTCCCACCTCCAGGATTCAATCTGGGTCAGGCTCACCTTGAGGGAACAATGGAGAAAAGAACAAGTAGATGTGGGGTTGATCTGTCTCTATCTCTTTTCGCCTCTCAAAGAAATAATCATTTTTTAAAAATGTGAGCTCTCCCCACTCTTTCATTTTTCAACAGTAATCATGGTGAAGGGAATCTGGTAGGCTTGATTTCCAACCTCTGTAGTCTTTTTCTATTCTTTAAAGGATTTATTTATTTAAGAAAGCTATTCAATGTGTGTGGTTGCACACACACACACACGAGAGAGAGAGAGAGAGAGAGAGAGAGAGACAGAGAGAGATCAGAGAGAGATCATCTGTCTGTTGCCTCACTCCCTAGGCTAGCCAAGGTTGGTCAGGCTGAAGCCAGATCCAGGAACTTCTGAGTCTCCCACATGGTTGCAGAGACTGAAATATTTGGGGCACCTTATGCTTTTCTCAAGCCATTATAACGAGCTGGATCAGAAGTGAAGCATTTGGAACTCGAACAAGTGCCCACGTGGAATGCCCATTTTGATAGCAGTGGCTTAATGCACTACAACACAATGCTGACTCCTTGGTTTTCTTTTTATGATGTGTCCACCTTTATGACTATGGCCATGATCATATACTCACAAGTTTTCTTGTGAATAAGTTAAGTGATAAGATCAGTTAAGTAGCTTCAAAATATGTAAACAAATGCATTCTATCTTAAAATCTGCAGAATTCACAGGAACCTAAGTTGTTTAATTCTCCTCGTCAATTACAGTGCAACAATCACAGGACAGAATTCCCAAATCAAAGATTAACTCCAAATGAAACTTAAATACATCTTGACAATGGGATGTTGGAATTTTTGCCATTGCCTATATAGATAATGTCATCACAGGCTTAAAAAGCAGAATGATGAAACTGTAACTGTTTTTGAAGGACTATGCTACTGTAGTAATAGAGGGGGAATCAATGGAGCAAGGGAGGAGTTGGGGGGGGTAAAGGGGAAATCTTAGAGCCTATGGTATTGTATCATAACATGAATTTTAAAAAAGAAAACTCACAAACCCAAATCTAATTTCCAGTGTTTTGAATTTATAAGTAAAACCAGCTGATAGGAAAGAAACATCATTGTAACATGAATTACTGATGAGATATTGCAGGTTTTTAATTAAAATCACCCATTCAAAAATAATTTGTAGGGTTTCACATAGGCTATGTAATGGAAAGTAGAAGATTTTAAGTAGAAGATTTTAAGTTGCTCCGAAGTCGTCTTGGTATATTTGGTAGCACACAAGTAGTTTATATCAGGATCATGTTGTTTCTGCTGTTGGCCTTTCCAAGCTTCTTCTTTTTTCAAATGTTTTTCTTTATTTGAAAAGCAGCATTAAAGATGGGAGAGTGAGAGAGAGAAAGAGAATGAGAGAGAGAGAGACAATGAATTTCATCCTCTGGTTCATGCCTCATAAGGCCAAAATAGGCCTGGCCAGCTCAAAAGCCAAGAGCATCTCCCATGTCTCCCATGAATAGTAAATACTTGGGCCTTCTTCCACATTTTCCAGGCTGTTTTTAGGGAGTTGGATCAAGGTGGAGCACCTGGGACTCAAAATGGTGCTCATATGGTATGCCAGTGTTACAAGCAATAGTTTTATCTACTACACCATGACACCGGACTCCAAGACTGAACTCAAGGCCTATTTTGTCATTGTAAAGAAAATTGCCTCTTTTTAACAACTGTATCAAAGAGTAGTTGATATACATAAAAGTACAAAAAACAAAACCTCACATATGTGTATAACTTGGTGAGTTTAGATCTGAGTGTGTGCTCATGGTATCACGTTCACAGTGGAGGTAATAAACATCCCGTAATCATGAGAAGTTTTCTTTTTTTGTTTTCCCTTTATAGTGCATAAGTGTCAGCACAATTAACCATATTTAAGGAAATATTAGTAGCCTTATTATTAACTATAGATATTCCATTGTATAGCAGACTTCTTAAATTCATTTATCTTGTATACACTGTATATAAACATTAGCATCAACTCTGTTTTCCCAGCTCCTATAATCTTTACAGCTCTAGTTTCTGATGATCTATGGCTTGACTAAGTACTTGTATGAGAAGAATCGAGTATTACTTGTCTCTCTGTGACTATTTATTTTTTCCAAAGTCATTAGTTTGTGAAAGAACAGTTAGACAGTTTTCAAATCTTGACTAATGTTAATGTTGTGAGGAATATATTGATTCAGATATTCTATAAACAATAATGCCATTACACACACAGCTACCAACAATAAGCAAGGATTTCAATTTCTTCACATTCTGATCAGCACTTGTATATTGTAAAGACTAGTACATTATTATGGTTTTGATTTTATTCCCTTGATGTTAGTGATGTCAAACATCTTTTAATATATTAATTAGACATTTGTGTGTCTTCTTCAGAAAATAATATTCAAGCTATTTGAAAATTTGAATAATTTATTTTTATTTTACATTGAGTTATAGACTTTATACATTTTGGATATTAATCTGTTTATTAGGTATATTGCTTGCAAATATTTTCTCTAATTTTCAAGTTATGTTTTTATTTTTTAAATTTCTCTTTTACTATACAGAAGCTTTTCAATTTCATATATTCACACTTGCCTGTTTTAAATTTTGTTAGCTATACCTCTGGTATTGCATTCATAAAGTCACCGCTAAGACCCATGTCTTGAAATTGCCCTCCATCATGATTTCTCATATTATTTTTGTGGTTTGAAATTTTATGTGTTAGTCTTTACATTGAGTTGGTTTTTTGGCATGTTGTAATGCAGGATATAGTTTCATATTTTTGAATGTTAATATTCAATTTTCATAGCATCATTTATTAAGAAGACTATCGGTTCCCCCATTGTGTATGGTGGATTTTCCTAAGATAACTTAAATGCTTTTATTTATTTCAGAGTCCTATGTTATGTACTACTCTTCTCTATGTCTTTCAGGAGCCTACTTCTATTGTATTCAATGAGAATACTTGATTATGTCTAGATTATGTCACTCATTGTATTAATTTTCCCAAGTTATTTTTGCGTATGAATAGAATAAGAAGCACATAATCATTATTGACTAGGTAAGTCATATCTTCCATCTGCCTTATATAAGAAGTAAATCACATAAGGCTTTAAGGAAAAAGCTGTGAAATGAATGGTCCTCATATATGAGCCATCTTGATAGATACTGTTCAGGAAAACAGTGGACCAAGGATTGTTATGTGATGCACAAATTCTAATTTCTTCCTTTAAGAAGACCAAGTACAAGGCTAGAAATAATTGGCTTTGATCAATCTTTTTGTGAGATTGTGTCTGACAATAATCCTTAAATTCTCCAAAGCTAGCTCTATGCAAAGCAATTAAGTTTTCTGTTTGAACTCAAAGGTCAGTTAACATATTCTTTGACTAGTTTTGACTAATTTATTAAAATATGCCACGCATATATAATAGTACAGAATGACTGAAACCGTGTCTGAAAACATTAGCACAGCAGCCACTAGTTATACAGCCTGCTAACTATATTAGTAAGTATAAGAGTTTACCTTTGTTGAAAGATTGTATAATGGATATTTTCCATCAAAATCCTAACATCCTTTCTTATTTGTTCTACACAAAGAAATACCAATTTGAGATGTTATAGTTTAGCATTTGATGAGTGGATATGAGACTCAAAATTACGGGAAACATTTTGCTTCCTTGAGGAAAGCCAGTTGAGCAAGTCTTAGAGCTAAAGCAATCACAGAGAAGCAGAGAAGTTACAGTTTGAGTAATAGTTATCAAATGACATTGGGACCCTGTTACTCAAACTGTGACTAAAGCATGTTTGGACCTTTCAGTTAATGAACCATGCTGTTTTCTTTATTTTTGAAAAGTTTTCCATTTGTGTTTTCCAGTGCTTTCTGTTGAGAGACATCTAGTTCCCACAGTTTATTCTACACAAGTGCTTAATTTGAGCACTATATTATTTAGTCCTTACCAAAATTCCTGTAAGAAAGACATGACAGGTAATGGAACAGTCATCCCAATGAGACCAGATACACGGTTAGAATTTTCCTTAAGACAAAGTTGCAGTTTGTAGGGCACATGGACACTGAGAGTTTAGTTATCTATCTCTCTATCTTTCTGTTGCACAAGCAAAAACTATATTTTACATATATATTAGAAAGAATATAATTGATAATAATAATAATATACCTTGAAGGACATTGACTTGGGGTAAAGTCAGTGAGATAGTGATGTGTCCCAGGAAGACATTTCAACCATGTATTAAAGGTAAGATTAGTTAGACTACTTTGTTGCTACAAAATTAAATTTATTATTTATGCAGTAGTATTTCATTTTTGTACATTAGTAAACCCAAACAAATTTTCAGTAACATTACTTGGTCAACAAATTTACATTTTATTTCTCTGCGTTCTTAAGTTACATTAAGTAGTGATGCACTCATAATGGATATTGTAACTATTGTTTCTTGTCAGCAGGTGGAATTAGAACATTACCTAATATACCAAAAGATACTAAATGTACCGTTGTTATTTATGGAACTACCCAGGAACAGTTGGATATTTTCTGTTATGATGATTTTATTGATGATAAGTCTATGATGCAAAAACACATTAAAGAAACAAACACGGAAAGGATTTACTGCATCTTGAAATGAAATAAAATGTTTTTCTATTGTGGCATATAAAGCCTGGTGCCAAATGCATTTGCATTTCTGATTGTCATTCAGCATGGATTAGAACCTGGCAGAGGCAGGTGCCAATTGCTTGTTGGAATGAAATGGTACATTATTGTAGAATGAAACTACCACCTGTGCCACATTCCAGAAGGTATAATTATTCTTGAATGATTCATGACAAGGCTAAGCAATACTTGAACTTTGTATGAACCAAACAGCTCTTTTGTAATATACACATTTTGACAAATCTAAGGAAAGAAAAACTATTTTTTAAATATGAGTTTAAGTCTTATTATGTTTCTGTGATAATATTGACATGCTATGTAAGACAAGATATAGAAGCACTAAAGTCAATCATACATGGATAAACATGTGTTTATGACCCATATAACAATGTTACTGCTGCTACTTCTTATAGTATTATTGCATGATACACTTCATGTATTTCTTGGCTATTTCAAGCATCATAATCCTTTTTATGTATGGGGAGCTTTCATGTGATGAGGCAGAGCTAACCTTCTGTCATCCATTCATTCATATGTATTTGTGGAGGATCTACTATAATTCAGTTTCTATTGTAGGCCCTTGAGATCCATAAGTGAAAGAATTGGATAAATTCTATAACCTTTGAGAGTTGTAGTTGGGATAGAGCAAGCAACAGATATAACAAACTATATTTCATAGTATGTAGCGAGGTAAAAATGTACTGGAAGAAACAAAAAATGTAAGTTTTCATTAAAATTCTGGGAACTCGCAAATTGAAGGTTATGGGATATCTACATATGTATTAGCATACTTTATTTAGTTTTATGATTTAGTTCCATAGATTCTGGGGTTTCCTGTGCTCTTACCCAAGGTCGCTCCCCTCACCCCAACATGCATTGAGTTCCCCTCTAGTTTTCCAATGAATGTCCTTCATGAACAGTCACAAGCTCATCCTGTTGTTGAAATGTTTCCCAACAATGTAGACATGGACATTGTCAGGGAGTCCATCTCTGGTCTGTATGCATAGAAAGGGCAAGCCATGGGTGCCTCTGATATAGGTAAATACACGTATATGTGAAAGTACCAAAAGACAGGAATTTTCTGGTCATGCACCACTAAAGTAGAATGAATGAGGAGGAAGAATGGAAACATTGGTCATAAAAAGCATTGGACATCTAACCAACTGCATCACAATGCTGATACTGGCACAAGGCTCTAAGTAGTTCCACTCCTTTGAAAGGTTTCTTTATTCCTACTCTAAAAAGTAGTAGATTATTGGCTCAAACTTCCCTTTGTAATATAAGTATATGCTGTTTAGAAAATAATACAAAATTCCTTTTAGAATTTACTTGCTTTTCAGAATTTTGTTGCATTATCAAAATCCCATATTTGTACGTTTTCATCTATTATTATTGTTTAATAAAAAATTTACAATGGTTAAAGACAGGGCAGATGCTTCCCCCTTAACTCCAAAGAGATTCATCTAAAACTAGGAAACATCCGTTTACAATGTTCAGCTCATAGCATAATATTACATTCTGGATTGGGTGATGGTGTAAAACTGTAATGTCAAATTCTGGAAACTGCTACATTTCACATGGTGATCTTCGGCATGGACAATGCAACAAACAGTTTTCAGGAAGAATTTGAACTTATAATGCCAAGCATATAAACAAAGCAAAATAAAACAACAGCAACAACAACAGAAGCACTAGACCTCTGGCTTTAACATTATTACTACACTTTCTGTGCATGTTCTGTAAATCTTTCACTATCTAATTATTGCAGTGCTATTAGATTTTTCCATTGCATCTCCACCAGAACTAATGTCCTACACTGAGTCAATCACTGAACTGTTGTGCCCAATCCTTGGATACAATCCTGGTCCAACAGTGAGTACTGGAGTACTAGGGTACAGAAACCGAAACAAGACAATATATCCACTGAATTAATTAACTTGCAAAAATATGTCTAGAATTATCTGCAATGACTTCCAGCACAAGTAGAACACATCTATGCGTAATACAGCCATGCCAAACAAAGAGACAGTAAGAGAGCAGAATTTGAGATTTTTGATTTAGCATGTCTCAACTCACATAGTTCTCAATTTATGAGGAAATAACTTCCCATTTTGGGTTAAATACCTCAAGTTTGAGTTGCATTTAATTCACTTGTAAGCAGATTTATTAATGCGATTACTTTCTAAGAAAATTGGCTGCTGATAGTAGATTTTTACTTGAGTCTTCAGTGAAAGTAATTTGTTTTATATTTGACTGAACCTGGATGTGAGGTAGGGCGATGTCTTCTTAGGTGTCTTACAAAAAGCACTCTCAGTGAGAATCCTCAACTTAAAATAGTAGTAAAGCAACTGTTCAAATCACTTGAGAAGTTTGAATCTGAAACATTAAATAAAGCTCCATTTTCAAGAACAATGGTAATGTATTAACAATTTATTTTTTGTTCAGCTTAGTGTAAGCCATAAGTAAATAGAAAAGCTGTCTTTAATTTGGCTAAGCTGAAAATATCAGTCTGAGCATAAAAGGCATTAATTTTCATTCCCTATGAAATCTTAATCAAAGTGTGTTGTTCAATTTCGAAGCACTGTAGTAAATTGGTTTCATCTCTGCGTAGATACCCAGTCTGTCTTGCAACAGAAACCATACATTGCTGCAAATTTAATTATCCTGACAAATGGGAGATTTTAGAAAAATCATCCAGAAATATCACTGGAGTATTTTTTTCTCTACTACCACTACAACTTTGACCAATAACGCCATTGTTAGTTAAATAACTTAATTCCCAATTGTTATATACTAGGTTTTGTTTTAGTGTATTGAATTTTTATCCATCAACCAAACAGAGACAAATGTGCTTTCCTAGAATTCATATACTAGCTGGGACAAAGAAGCAATAAACAGCAAAGTAAATTTCAATATGCAAGGACAAGGCAGGAATATGCATAGGTAACATACAATGTTTAGAATGGTTCATAATATTGTTAATGGATGGTGAGACTGTCAAAGAAAATGTCAATGAAAATGCTCCACACATCTGATTAGAGGCAAAGGAGCAAGCCACAAGTGTTTTGACAGAATGAACAAAATCAGAAGAAAACATCCATATGATAAAGAACTTAAAAAAAGTTCATGGAAAATAGAAACAATTTTTCTTGGTACAAAATGAATTTTGTTCAGAGTTTTTCTTTCTTTTTTTCCTATTTTTATTGTTATTATTTTCCATGTTACGGTTTTATAGATATAGGGATTGCTCCCTCAGCCTTCACTTCCTTCCTTCCCATTTCCCCTTCCCTCTGTTTTCTTCCATGTTATTACAATCAGCACTTTGGGATGCAGACCGTCATTTGCTGTCACTGGTCATTTAATGTCCTTAGAGACCTGATGTTGAGAAGAATGCTAGGAAGGTGCTGGTTGAGTGGTGTTGAGAGTCCTGAGATATTGTTGGCTTTTTTGCACCAAGGCTGAGAAAGTCTTCTTTTGATGAAGTAATTGACATCCTCTGTTGGCTTACATGAGTTGGCTATAGTCATGGCTTTCATGTGCATCTGCATATGTTTTCTATTGCATGGACATCGGCAACTGAGGAAGGCCCAGTCCTGACACTTGTACTCCAATGTTGGGCCATATATATTTTAATTTTCTCAAGGCAGAGATTTCCCCAAGAAACCAAGCCTGGGTAGTCGTCAAACTTTACTCTTGTGTGGGCCAGCTAGTTCATGCTCAGATTCAGTCTGTTACCTGTACAAGCCAATTCACATATACTGGTGGCTATAGTTGCCTGTTAAGTTCTACTCATAGCTCCATACTTCATGCACCCTAGTGGTTGCTGCAGCCTAGTTGGGGCAATCCCCAGTAACTTCCAGCAGGTCCGCCCCATGCAGTTTTTATATGGGCTGACAGACGCTATGGCTTAGCTCAGGCCTGTCTGCTTCATATCCAGCTCATCATTCACAAATGCGACAGCGGCCTAACGTGGGAGTGTTCACAGTTCCCCAATCAGGTCCTCTCCCATCCCTGGAAGTTACTGCAACACAACCCAGGATGATCTGTCCCTAGTCACAATCTAGCCTGCTCTAAATCATGGCATTCACTGGCAGGTGCTACAGTGTGACCAGCCTGGACTTCCCCAAGCCCCACCTCTCACAGGTAAGTGCTATACCCTAGCCCAGCCTAGACTGAACCTTGCCTCACCTCACATGTGAACTAGTCAGTACTGGAGCACAGTTCAGCCTGGCCGGCACCCTGACCTGGTCCTTCCTGTCCTGACCCTAGACTCTTATCACACACATGGTAACAGCCGCTTTATGCCCACCTGGCCTGGCCCACTCCCATCCCTGGCTCTCACGTTCACCAGTGAAAACTGCAACCTAGCCAGGGAGTCTACAAAGTTTCCTTAATTCACTCTCCCAGCCCCAGATTTGGGTACAAAATAATTTTGCAAATTCTATATGTGAGGAGATATTAAAAACTTTATGGAAATGCATTTCATGAAAAATGCAAAGATTTAAGGATTTTGCTGCACAACAAATGCATATTTTAATTCAAAAATTTTGAAGTACACTTGTGTTTTGAAAGAACAGGTAAAAGCCGATCTAGCTGGAGTGGAAAGGGGTAAAGCGAAGGAAGGACATCATTGACTTCTGAAGCTTACAGCTGTTACAAGGGCTGAGTGTTCACTTGAGTGAGCTCCTGAATAGAGGAGTGGGATGATATAATTAAGGCTTATGCACTATCAGACATGTTGAAGCACTGAGAAGACACTTGAGGAGGACACGGTTAGAAGTAGCTGTATTGCTGGAATAGTTATACTGGTATGATGATGTCTATAGTGAAAGTAGTAAGGGTGATAATGTTATGATTGTAATTGGAGAATAGAAACTGTCTCCAAAACTTTTGATAAATCTGCATCTCATCAGATCTTTCCTAAACATTTAGTTTGAGAAGCTTTTCCATCTGTGAAAGTCTGTTCAAATAACATTTTTCTACACAAGAGAAAAAAGTAAAACTCAATGAAATTATTCTGTAATCATTTTCTTCCTAAGTGGGAACATTGCTGTCATGTTACCATTGTAAAGTACTAGTTGCAAAGGATTGTATTTCATCATGAGGATAACGGCACTAGGAATGAATTTACTACATTGAGGTCAAATATAATTAATCCTTTATGAACGAACATATTGTTAGTATCGCCCCATGAGTTCTCACTAAATAATAAAACACACTCTATTTTAAAGGGAAATGGGAGCATTTAATATTTTTTTCTCAATAACTTCTGAACTAAAAACTATGGGTGAAAAATTAGAATAATGTACTGAATAAAGAGTTAAAGGGAATTTTCTGAACTGTTGCCTGTAGCCCTGATTACTTGGTTCCATTGTATTTTATGTGGCGTTCTATGTCTTAAAAATTATATACTCAAATCTATTCTGTATTTTCAAACTTGTTTTCTATTCACAATACAACTTTCATAGTGCTTTTTGCCTGTTAATAAACTAGCACTCAAAGCATGTATGTTTTGGCAGAGAGGCCTGTACCCTGGAGTGTGTTGTTGCTTACATAATTAGCCATCAATTATCACCAGTTACATTTGCACCTGTTCCATTTGCAGATCTTTAGAATTTCAAGCCTGCCCAATTAGCATGTTCTGAACTTTCTGCCACTAGAGAAAGTGGGAAAATAATTCCTTGTTACAGCAACTTCTCCTTAAGCAGCATTTCTACAGATATACTATGAAAAAAGAACTATTTTAATTAAACCATTTTAAAGATGGGCAAAATTTAGTATATCCCCAAATAAAAATGTTATTTAGTTTATGATCACAGATTTTTAAATTTGAATGGGTTCCTGAAATAAAGTCAACTGACCAAGAAAGACAATGTCGTTAGAAAATCAAAGGGGCATTTCCGAAGTCACAGATTCGTTAGCACTACAGCCAAGGTCACAGTTCAACTATTTTTTAACTCCGGTGTATTTGTTTCTTACATTCACTAAATTTTGCCTTCATTTCTTCTTGACATTTAGGCTAAGACTAAGTGGAAACTATTCCTTTTCTGTGTGACTGAATTCAAAGCCTGACCTGATTTTTTTAGTCAGGATTTTGGAATTAAAGGAGACTTTTAAAACCAGCCACTTATATTCCAGTTATTCCAATTGCTGATTACATCAGGCTTAGAATAAATGCTCTTACACATGAGTGTATTACTGCTACCTGCAGCTATTTTAACAACTTGCAGAAGCATATCTTTTTTCCCCAAATAATAATAATAATAATAATAATAATAATAATTATTATTATTATTATTATTATTATTTTCTGTATCTGGGGTAAGGGGAGAGATAAAAGGAGAAGCCCCATCCAACCTCCCACCCATCCCAGGTCCTGGATTTGAGTCATGCTCTGAGTGTCTTGCTCTAGTGGTATTGATAGCTCAACAGTTCTGAATTGCTGCTGATCACGCCATTCCAAGCACAATGAAATCTCTCCAGAATCCACTGGCTGACATAGTTCACCTCTGAGTCTCCTTTTGCCCAGATTTTCACTATCAACACATGGCTGGGGTAGTTGACTGATTTGTCATCCAGTCTGTCCACTCCAAACCACCAACTCTTAGTACCTTCGCTAAACATCAAGGAAAAGTTACCCTGTTGTTGAGAGTCCCTCAGGATTGACTCTTCACCTATATGCACAGTGGCCTCAACATGGATGTCCCTAGGCAGCAATTTGACAACACCAAGACTCCAGAGCTCGCCGCTGGGCAGCCAGCAGGAGGAGCCTGGCACCAGTTGATGCACTGGCCGCACATGCTCAGCTCACTGTTTGTTCGCAGTGGCTGTAGCCATGGCCCCAAGCATGGAGTCTGACCTGGTCTGAGTGCTCCCAGCAGCCGGTGGCTGCTGGAAGGTCTGTGTACCCAGACCCCAAGGTCGCACTCCCCTGGTCCCACCCGCTGCGTGATGTTGGCGGCAGGTGGAGCCTAGGTCCACCTTGTTCCCAAGAGATCCCCTCCCAGCATACTCACCAGGAAGGCAGAAGCCTGGAAAGGCATATCTTTACGACAAAATTATAATTAGTAAAATGGGATTTATTTTTCATCCTCCACCTCACAGTAATCTTCCATACTTTTCTCTCCAGTGACTGCATGCCGTTGATAAAGATTGATGGTATATTAAGACTACTAACTCTAGTTTGGCATATAATGAGCATAAATTTCAAAGTATATTTATAACTAAATAAATACTGCATACATGATGAACTTAATTACTAAAAATCCACAACTGTTACAAAAATTTGGGATAAGTTATATTGGAAAATGTTTATGATAAATTATGCTTCTGACAGTTGTATTTCACTGCTTATGAAAATTAGATTGCTGGAACTTTATCAAAAATTTAATTTCCTATGTAAATGTATGAGACCTAAATAATTAACTAAGTTATTATTATTTTTTGACTTTTCCATACGCATAGTTGAAATAGTTCATCTTGTAAAGGGCAAATCTACAACATGGTTGAGAATAAGATTTAATTGGCACCATGGATAACAATTTAACAGATACCCCACCATGTCTCTTTGTATGTAATATACTCAGTAATCACTTTTATCACATTCTCTTCTAGTGTTTGCATTCTTTTGGAATTTTTACATTTACAAAACTTATATCTCACAACAGAGTATGCATGAAGAGCCATCCAATGAGGTTTCTGTCTTTGCTTTATTATATAATGTGTGCCAGAGACCACACCATAACCAAGGAAAGCTAAAGTCTCCCTAATCCCAGAGCAGAAACCAAAGAAAGGCTTTTCAGGCCACGCTGTGCTCACAGCATGAGATAACAGGGGGTGGAAAGTGGTGAGCCAAAAGCATAAAATAGGATTCAAGGACTGAATTGTTCTGCAAGGAGTGACAGAAGTAAAAATAAACAACTGAGCATGGAACAGGACCAATAAAGTCAACTGGTAGACCTTCAGACAATACAGCCCCAAGAAAAAGAATTCATTGGTCAAAGTTATAATGACAAAAGGCAAAAGAAAAATCAAAGACATAACAAATAAGATTACCAACATCTCCCCTACAAAGGAGCAAAATCCAATTTCAACCTCAAAGTTAGCTGAGGAAGACATCAAGGACCTGCTGAATAAATATTTTAAAAAAGAAGAACAAAAAAAGAAAAACTGCTGTAGAAATTCTTAAAAACAATTAGAAGGAGATACAAGGAATATGTTGTAAAGGAAACAGCTGTGTTGAAAAAAAATTCAACCTCAAATATTAGAAATGAAGCACTCAATGCAGCAAATTACAACTCAGTAGAAAGCCTGAATAATAGAATAAGTGAAGCAGAAGTGAGAATCTCAGAATTGAAAGACATCTTTTGCAATAAATCCAAACCATTGAATAACCTGGAAAGTAACTAAGCCAAACTAAGAAAATCATTGTAGGAGTTAAGGGACCAGCAAAAGGACAAAAAATAGGAATTATGGGAGTACCTGAAGGTGTGGAAAGAGTAGCTGAATTCAAAAATATATTCAGTTAAATAAGAAATGAGAACTTCCCCAATATGGAAAAATCGTTGGGAAACAAAATACAGGAGGGCCACAGCATTCCCAATAGAGTTGACCAAAAATGACCCTGGCCAAGATACATCGTAATTATGTTCTCATCACTGGAACATAAAGAAAAAATACTGAAATACACAAGTGAAAAAAATCAGCTAACTTAAAAAGATCCACAACTGACACTTAGAGGGAACTACAGGCCAAAACAGAGTGGACTGACATATTCCAAGACCTGAAAGAAAAAAAAAAATTAGCCCAGAATATCTTACACATCAAAGCTTTCTCATTGAAAATGAAAGAAAATTCTACCACAGCAAAGCTAAAAAAACAAAAAACAAAAAAATTGCTTCTACTAGGGCCACCCTACCAATGCTACTTAAAAATTTCCTACTGCCAGAAAAAAGGAATAACACCTACCAAAACCAAAGGCAAACACCAATAAAACAAGAAAAGGAGACAAAAATCAATTGAAAACCCAATGCTAAACTGACAGGACTAAATTGCTTCCTATGTTTATTAACTCTAAATTTAAATGGCTTAAACTCATCAAAGACATAGATTAGTGGACTTGATCAAAAAACAAAACTCATCTGATTGTTGCCTCTAGGAGACATATCTTACCAATAGAGATATGTGGGACCTGAAAGTGAAAGAATGGAAAATGACATTCCAGACTAACGTAAAGCAAAAATTAGCTGGGGTAGCCTTTCTTACATCAGCTAATATAAACTTTGATATGGAAAACATTAAAAGAGATGAAGAAGTACGCCACATTATGATCAAGGGATCCATTTAGCAAGACGAAATGAGCATGATAAATGTATGTGCACCAAATCCAGGGCACGTAGTGACATGAAACAAATATTAGCAGATTTAAAGGGAGAAATAGAGTCCAACACAGTAATAGTGAATGATCTTAATGCCCCACTAACTTCAATGGGTAACGGACAGGACAGAAACGCAACCAAGAAACAGCACAGCTTGCTCAGACACTAGAATAAATGGACTTAATTTAAATCTGTAGAAATTTCATCCTACACATAGAAAATACACTTTTCGTTATTGGTACATGGTACAATTTTTAAGATTTGTCATAGTATAGGCCACAAAATAAGCCTCAGCAAATTAAAAAAAATCAGATTTATACCATGCATCGTCTCAGACCATCATGGATTGAAAATACCCCATAAGATATGCAAATACTTGGAGATGGAATAACATGTTGCTAAATGAACAATATGTTATAGAGGAAATCAAAGGGGAATAAAAATTGCTTGAAATAACTGGAGGCATAGACACAACATATCAAAACTACAGGACAAAATCAAGGCAGTGTTAAGAGGAATGTTCTTTTCATGAACACACATGTCAAGAGATTAGAAAGTAAGTGGGTTAAACGTATATCTGAAGGAGCTTAAGGAACAACCACAAAGCAATCCCTAGACTGACAGGAAAAAGAGAAATAACAAAAAATAAGGGAGGAAATAAACCTAATAGAGGTAAAAGGAATGCTACAGAAGATCAATGACAGCTCCACTGAAGAATTCTATCAAATGTTTTAAGAACTAATCCCAACCCTCACAAATTTTATAAAGGTGACAGTGGTCCCAATACTTTTTTTTTTTAAGATTGTTCTTCTTTAATTGGAAAGTTAGAAACACAGAGAGGAGGAAAGACAGAGAGGAAGACCCTCTGTGCGCTGATTCCCTCCCCAAGTGGCTGCAATGACTGGAGCTGTGCCGATCTGAAGCCAGGAGCCCGGAGCTTCTTCTGGTTCACCCACACAGGTGCAGGATCCAAAGGCTTTGGACCATCCTTGACTGCCTTCCCAAGTTACAAGCAGGAAGCTGGCTAGGAAGTGGGAATTCCAGGATTAGAATCTGCACCTACATGGGATCCTGACATTTGCAAGGCAATGACTAGTTGCTAGGCTACCGCACTGGCCCCCCTTCATATCGCCTTGATACCAAAGGTCGACAGAAATGCAGCAGAAAAAGAGAAATACCCACCTACATCCATGATAAATATAGACATAAAAATCCTTAAAAAAAATACTAGCCAACAGGATCCAGCAATACATCAGACAGATCATTGATCAGGCAGGAGAAGATTTAACCCTGGCAAGCAGGGATGATTTACCATATGGAAAACAATAAATGTATTACATCACATCAAGAAATTGAAATAACAAAAACCATATCGGCCCAGTGCGATAGCCTAGTGGCTAAAGTCCTCGCCTTGCATGTGCTGGGATCCCATATGGGCTCCAGTTCATATCCCGGTGGCCCCTGTTCCCATACAGTTCTCTGCTTGTGGCCTGGCAAAGCAGTCCAGGATGGCCCAAAGTGCTGGGACCCTGCAACCATGTGGGAGGCTCGGAAGAGGTTCCTGGCTCCTGGCTACAGAGTGGCTCATCTCCAGCCATTGCGGCCACTTGGGGGGTGAACCATCAGTCGGAATATCTTCCTCTCTGTCTCTCCTCCTCTCTATATATCTGCCTTTACTATTAATAAATAAATCTTTAAAAACATGATAATCTCAATAAATGCAGAGAAGGCATTTTATAAGTCCAATACCACTTCATGCTAAAAACCCTAAACAAGGTGGGCATAGAAGGGACATTCTACAACACATTCAAAGCAATGTATGAAAATTCAATGCCAGTAGTAAGATCTGGAAGTAGACAAGGTTGTCTGCTTATACCAATGCTATTCGATATATAATTGAAAGTGCTTGAAAAAATATTAGGGAAGAAAAATGACAAAGGAATTCAAATCTAAAACAAGAAGTTAAAACCATCCCTGTTTTCCGACCACATGAGTCTCCTTATATAGGAGAACCAAAAGACTCAAGTAAGAGACTATTGGATCTGATAGGACAATTCAGCAGGGTAGCAGTGTGCAAAAATTTTGACTGTAAAATGATTGTGCTAGTATACACAAATATTGCCATGGCTGAGATAGAACTTGTTAGATAATCATGTTTAAGACATTGGAGAGGAACTTTAAATATCTTGGAATTAAAATAACTAAAGATGTGAAAAGTCTATATGATGAAAAGTACAATACTGAAAAAATAAATAGAAGAGAGAATTAAAAGTTGGAAAAACTTACTATGGTCCTGGATTGGCAGGATCAACATCATCAAAGTGTCCATATTACCAAAGCAATATACAGATTCAATTGTATCCCGAAGAAAACCCCAACATCATTCTTCTTGGAAATAGAAAAGATGATATAAATGTTCATCTGCAAATAGAAGAAACATGAATAGCCAAAACTGTGCTGAAGAATAAAAATAAAGCTGGAGGAATCACGATTCAAGAGCTGAAGACATACCACAGGGCTGTGGTCATCAAAACAGTGTGATACTGGTAGAGAAACGGAGATCAATTGAACAAAATAGAAATCTCAGGAGGGAGCCCACAGATTTACAGCCAACTAACCTTTGACAAGAAAACTAAAAATAATTCAAGGGAAATGCCTGATCTCTTCAACAAATCTTGTTAGGACAATAGGATTGCGGCCTACAGAAGTAAGATGCAAGACCCTATCTTTCACTTTATAAAAATCAGCCCTGAATGGATCAAAGATCCAAATCTGCATCCTGAAGCCATCAAACTATTAGAGGAAAATATAGCAAACACACTGTAAGATATAGGCATTTATAAAGACTTCTTAGAAGAGTCGCACAAAGCACAGGCAGTCAAAACCATAATAAACACATGGGACTACTTCATACTAAGAAGCTTCTGTATGCAAAGGAAATGATCAACGATGTGAAGTAGCAACCCACAGAATGGGAGAAATTTTTTGTACACAACACAACTAATAGGAGACTGATATACAAGACTTAAAAATAGCTTCAGAAATTCAATATGCAAAAAAAGAACAGACATTTTTCAAAAGAACAGATTCAAATTACTAACAAACTTATGAAAAAATGCACCAAGTGCCCTAGCGATCAGGGAAATACAAATAAAAAACACTGTGAAGTTCCACCCAACTCCAGCGAGATTGGCCTACATTCCAAACTCTACTAACAACTGTTGGCATGCATGATACCCTCCTTCATTCTTGGTTGATGTGTAGGCTGGTACAATCATTATTGAGTGCTAACAGAACTCAGAATTGATCTGTCATATAACCCAGCTATCCCACTTCTGAGAATATATACAAAGGAAATGAGATCTGCATATGAGAAAGAGATCTGTAATCCTGTATTTAAAGCAGCGCAATCTACAACAGCAAAGACATGGAAACACCATAGGCTTGTCAAAAGAGAGCTAGATGAAGAAAATGTGGTTTAATTTAGTCTTTTTAACCATTAAGAAGAATAAAATTCTACCATTTACAACAAAAGGGTTCCATCTAGAGATCATTATGCTCAATGAAATAAAGCAATCCCAAAAGCACAAATATTGTATGTTCTCGCTGATTTAACACAAACGTCTTGCAAAGCACAAGACCAATATATACATAAGTAAGCATGTAGATATGTACATTTATCTAGCGGACCTGGAGGATTGAGTCAAGTATGCATTGTGCATCTTCCCCTGTGAGTAAAAGATGGATTTCCGATGAAATTGTTAAACATATCTCGACACTAGAATGCTGGAATATATCATTCTGTATACCTACAATATCAGGATATACTTAAATGGAAGATTAATGGACTTGTGCACGTTGTTAAGGGACCAAATCATTGTTACAACATAGGGGAAAACAGTGGGGAAACGTAATGGGGGAGGGTAGAAGGGGAAATCGCTGAGCCTAAGGATCTGTATCATGAAAAATAATGAATTTAAAAATAATAATAAAATGGGACTAGGCAAGAACCAAAAAATTTTAAAAACTCAGTCTTTATCAATCTTTTTTTATTGTTGTTACTGTTGTTGCTCTGATTTTCATGAAAATCCAAGAAAACATGTATGAAGTATGAATTATGAGAGTGCTAGATAAAAAGAGTGGAACCTGGTGGTGGAGAGGCAAAGTCTACTAATTTAAAACTATCCTGCCTTGTTATAAGATTCATCATGCATAAAAGGAATATGGTATTCCTACTTGGGGAGTGAACTAGAGCACAGAAGATCTTTCTCTCTGTATCTCCTTCTCTCTGCATATCTGCATTTCATTTCCCATAAAAAATAGAATAAATCTTTAAAAAAGTGAAATGTGTTCACTTTAATAAATACATTATTTAAAAAGTAAAATAAATTACTACTTTCATTTTATAGTACTCTGTAATTATTCAAAGTCAAATGTACGTTACTCATCCATACAACCTGCAAAATCTGGGAAATAAAAATGCAATACATAGAGGACTGAACACATTCTGCAAGCTTCAGTTCTTACCTTTGAAGCCTGTTGATGACTAAAATTTCACAAAAATAAACACATATTTGCAGACACATATTCTTAAAAAGAGATGCAGCAACTAAATGTGTTTCTAGTGACTGGTAAACTCTGAACAACCATTTAAATATGAATAGCTTGATAAATAAAAACTTACTATGAAAACAAAATTTAATAAGGTATGCTTAGAAAAAACTAGCACATCTCTATTGACACACAAATATGGAGAAATATTAAAGACAGTTAAGGATCTTTCTTTTCAGCTTTTCAAAGAATACAGGTTAGTTTCATTTAAAAATTTCTACCAATTATTCAAGGGAAAATAAGGTTATGTTATAAAAATTGCTTCAGTGTATTTGAGCAGTCTATTAGGTAGCCAACCAATTTTTGAATCTAAAATAATCTTGACATAGAGCTAAAAAGAAAGAACATGAAAAGATAGCTGAAGTTCAAACTTATCATTTTGACAAGACAAAATAGAAGAAAATAGAAACAAAATAGAATAAAGCAAACTGAATTCACCAATGGATTAAGCTTGCATCATGATGAAGTAAAAAAACTCATAATGCAAGAGTTTCTCGTTGATATAAATATCACTTTACTACTTTTAAACTGTAGGAATAACAGATATTTTGTCATCTCAGTAGACTTACTAAAAAGTACTAGATAGAATACATCAAGTAATAATTTTAAACAAAAATTCTTAGCAAAAAATAAATTTATTTTGCAATAAAGAAAGCATCAGTCACGGTGTACCGTAAATACATAATTTTATAAAAAATTGAATATCTGAAAGATGTAATCTAGTAAACACAAAAACACACATTCATATACATTATTGGGGAGAGATACACAATATTTAGTTCACAAAAAATAACCAGAAAAGTACAGTTGCTTTTATGCACAAATGACAGTGTGTTTGTTAAATGAAAAAGCATATTTGTGAAAAGCAATTAAATAAAATGGACTTACCATGTCTATTTTAAACGGATATGGCTTTACCAGGTTGCTCACACTACTAGTATGATTGTCAATTGGTAAATTCTCTTGAGGAAACTGCTTAATATTATTGCAAAAGGATAAACATGTGTGCATTGTAATTCCAACTAATTCAACTTCTGGGCATATCCCGAAGTAAAATATAGTTCTTGACCATGATATATGGCAAAAATATTTTTGATGTTAGTATTCAACCAAACTGTCCAAAGAGAGAAAAGTATAAAAATGGTCAGTTTCTAATGACTGAATATTATGTAAAAGATGTAAGAAATTAATCCTTGCTGCTTTCAACAATACAGATGAATTTTAGCAATGTAATATTGAGTGAGCTAGTCCTCAAATGGTTGCACAGTTACATTATACTCAGATAAGCAGACAGATAGACATGAGTGTGAATGAAACTGTGCAAAGATACTGATATCTACTGTATGCATCAGCATTAAGTCATACAGAATTTCATACTATAAATCAAAGTGAAGACATATCTACTATGAAAACCATTTCCTTAAAAATTTTATGAGTGTTTACTGATGTACACAAAAAAAATATGCCAGAGAATAGAGAGAAATAAATTTGCTTGTAAATTGTGAGAGTTGATGGTTTAAAGTCATTAGTTTTCTTTGAGTTAGCTTTTAGGGTGCACTTAGCTGTATTCAAATATACTACAGAAATATTTTGTAATAAAATACATAAACTGACTCTAAGATCCACACAAATGTTTGAATGTGAAAAACGAGTGATGGTGCAGCCTTATAAAGGACTATTGAAGACATTATGCTGATAAAAGGAGAGTATTGCAATGTTTCGCTTTATATAAGCAACCTAGAGCTTTCAAATTCATATGGACAGAAAGTACAACAGTGCTTCCCAGAGGCTGTGTTAGAAAAGGAGTTGTTTAGTGAACATGGAGTTTCAGGTTTGCAAGATGAAACAGGTTCTCTGAGTCAGTGGCAAAACAGGTACACGTAGATAATATCAGTGAATTGTGTACTGAAAGTTACAGTTGTATTTTATGTGATTATTTTTAACGCCTTTCTTCCTCATCATACATACACATAAATACATACAATGCAAAAAGAGAGCAATTTTGAGAAAGAGTGTATTCTCCCACTGAGTGGATTCTCTGAGTTGGCAGGGCTCTCTGGGTTCCCCCAGGGCCTGGTGGTCCACTGCATCCAGCACCTGGCTGAAATGTGTCGTTCCCTGCGTGGGGCAGCCTGCCAGGTAGGGGAGCCCGTGCTAGGTGCTAAGATGGAGACAGCAGCCACGCTGCTTCGGTGGGGCATGATCGTCGCAGCTAGCCTCTATGACGCAGTGAATGACTTCTTATAAAAGTAGAATAAAAACAGTAAACAAAAAAAATACTCCTTCATGTGCCAAATTGCCTGACAAACTAAAATGAAATAAAATAGTGTTTGTTCAAGAAAAGATAAAAGTGACCTATTTTTGCTTTTGTTTTCATTTCTTAAAGGTAGTTTCTTTTATCTTGTTAAATTCTTCATTGACTCAAAAGTCATACAGCAAAATCATTTTCTCCAAGAAGATTTTTTTTAATTTCCTTTTTCATTTCTTCCACAACATATTGGTCATTGAGTAGCATGTTATTTAATTTCATGTCATTGTAAATTTTTAAACTTTATTCATGTTGTTCATTTTATTTTACGGCTTTTCGTTTAAGGGAATGTATAGTAACTATGTAATAGAGTCTATCATATCCAGATGTAAGGATACAATGCAGTATGCATCTCTACTTCCAGATCAGCAATGGACTCCCTATGCAACTGTTAAACGTATCTTTATATTTATATAGGCGAAACCTGTGAATACCCCTGTTGTTAAATCTCATAATACATTCGATGTGACTTATGTTCTGGGTGTCTTTCCAGGTATGGCCTGAAAAACGTTTCTTTCCGCTTGAACTGACTAGTGTCACACTTTAAGCTATAGCTTACAACTCTAGCAGACTTTGCTTTGAAATTCACTGCAGATGCGACTTTAGCTATGAAACAGAACTAGGGATGCTCTCACCAAACAAATGGCTTCAGTCACCGCCATAGGCAGCTGAATGGAACCATGTCCAATATGGAGATTAGGAAATTTTGAAGTCCAAAGCCAAAAGGTACTATCATGTAGATGGTGTGGAGAGTTGAGAGCTCTCAGCAAAGATGATATCTACAGTAAATAACAAGTGCATGGCTTTTTGATTATTGTATTAAAAGCAATGAGATTTTGAGACTGTGATGCACAGAGCCTGAAATTAGGAGGAATTCGAGATACAGAGCAAAGGCCTTTAGTTTGTGAGTATCAGAGCTGTCACATGGTGGAATTGTTTAACAGTGCTGAAATGTCTATGTGTCGAAGCATTGGGGATGGCTAGCTTTGTGTTCAGGAACATGATCTTGGCTTTGAATAAATTTTATGAAAAGCAGGCAATTTGGCACAGTTAATGATCTCAGATTTGATATGGATCCTGATAACGCTTGATGGTTTCAAATCTAGCTACACAATATGATGCTGCCTCAGAAAACAAATGACCTTGCTGCAAAACAAGCAACACAAAGGAAAAAAAAAATCTGAAAAGTATAGTAGACCATAAATTTAGCATACATAAATTTCATGGACTTAGAACTCAAATCAGAATATTTTGAAACTATTAATTTGCAAATGTGTGATTCATACGGAGACAGAAGACATGAATAGACAAAAAAGTTTATTTGGAGAAATGCCTTTCATTTATGACCTTCCCATGCACATTTATTCAAATTAATAAGATTTTAAGAAGTGACTACCACATGAAATATTCCAGCCAACTGAGATATATAACTCTACATCTGAGTCCTGTACATCTAAGAGCTGATGTAATACACAAGATGTCGTTAGCTATTTTATAGATCTTTTCCCCAAGCAATATTTAAGCCATATTTGTTGTTGTCACATGGTACCTAATGCAACTAGATTCAAACTGGCTGTTTTTGTTGTCTTTATTTGTTAATGGACTTTGCAAATAACTATTGATCTCTCTTTGAAACAAATGGTACAGGGTGGTTTGAGACTGTCTTAAAATTCAGAATGTAGTAAAATTTGCAATACCCAAAAGAAAATTTGGGAGACGAGAAATGCAGTGAATCTGTTGATTTGTTCATTCTTTCAATGGCAACATGATTGATGGTTACTATTTGCCAGCCAGCAATCTGGCAGCTGATAAACAAGTCATGATTCTTGTCCACAACAAGCTGGCAATTTCTTATATTTTGTTTTCTTTTTCATTACCAGAAACCACTAAAACCAATGAACTAGCTCTAGTACTGCAACAAACTAGGGCCAATAATGAAAAATACAATCCTTTCTTTTTAAAATTTATTTATTTTAATTAGAAGGCAAGAATTACATAGAAGAAACAGACAGAAAGATCTTCTGCCCATTAATTCACTCCCCAAATGACTATAATGGCCAGAGCTGATCCGATCTGAAGCCAGGAGACAGGAGCTTCTTCCAGGTCTCCCACACAGATACAGGGTCCAGGAATTTGGACCATCCTCTACTGCTTTCCCAGGCCACAAGCAGGTAACTGGATGGGAAGTGGAGCAGCTGGGACACGAACCAGAGCCCATATGAGATATGCAAGTTGAAGATTTAGTCACTAAGGTATTGTACCGGGCTTGGAAAATGTAACTCCTGCGTGCTTTAAAATGTGACTACTTGATAATTGTAAGAGCAATGAGATCCAAATGAGCAAACCAATTGCTAATGATAGCTCAAATAATGCCCTTAGTACTCCAACAGAGACATGGCTACAGAAAATGTCACACCATTGGTGTTTCATGTGCATTGGGTTTAGAGTTTTAAATAACACATTTTTCAAATTAAGGCTTAAATAGGGAAATCTTAGCATTTATGTATGCTATAACAGGCCAATAAAATTCACAGACTAGTTCTCACATTTAATACAAATAAGAGAACAATTTTATGACAAAAAGATTCTCATCAGGAAATAGGATCATATTTTTAGCTCTGAGAATACAGTTGCTTAACAAATCATCATTGACACTTCTCAGCCACATGGAGATTTTGAAACACACGGCCACTTTGGCTGGTGTGATTTCGTCTTTCAGGTATGTTTTCAAATGTGCAATATTCAAAGCCTCTCTGAAAGACTGAAGAAAGTCCAAGCGAATTTCATTTCCAAGTGTAACTAATGTGAGGATGAATCATATTTCCAAGTGAGTCTTTGAAATATTCTTGTAAAAGTGTGACCAGTCTGGAGCATGACACCGTAGCTCTGCACATAATGAAAAGCTGAGCCCTCGGCTTGCAGATCCTGTCAGCTGCTGAAGCTATCAGCTCCATCAGTGAACACATCCTGATGGAATGTTTTTACGCTTAGTTGTAAATGTTAAAAAAAAATGCAGAATGAATGAAAATTTTATGAGCTCAACAACTGTATCCTGTGATCTGCTCTATATATTTCTGTAAATGTGTGTGAATGAGTTATAGGCTAATGCTTTACACTGGCAATTTCGGTAATAGTATATGTTTTGCTTTTGGAAAAGCAGAACGCTCTTTTTCCCAGATTGTTCTTTTAATCCTGTCCCAATCCAATTTTCATTCAGTCATTTATTACAGAACAATGGAAAGACTCCTTGGTATGTGAAACAACAGCCTTTCTTCGCCCCAACATGTTCCCGTTTACTACTGACCCACTTAGGTCTCCATGTTAGATACAATATTTTTTTAAAAAAAAAACTCTATTTCTAATTCTCGGACCATATTGTTTACAATTAGGTCACTTTGCTTATTGTGAGGCTTTTCTCAACGACCTTTGTCAGACTATCTTAGCTGTTTCATTCTGAGTTAGACAAAAATGGATCCTTAAAAGCCAAATAGCTAACTAAAAATAGTGTGTCCTAACCCCATGAGTGGGTGGGAAGTATCCCTGGGAAACAAGTTTCTCTTGTAAATGGTCTCAATATGTGACATGGTGATTTCTTGCTGCATTGCTACAAATAAATCATTCTTTAGTTATGTACCTATAAAATATGCAGTATTTCTAGATTGCTCTCATGAATTGTTTTCTTATTAGTGTATGTATTAACAGAATATAGTGTGGAAATAACAGAATATAGTAACTATGTACCAAAACACAAATCCTTGGTTTCATTATTCCAGATCAATTGCATTTCATCTGTTGGCCTGTACTCATATGTGTCGTGGAACTTCTTTTCAATTTATTAATACTTAGTCATATTTAAGAAAATGAAATTTTCTTACTCTTCCCAAGCAAGGTATCTTTTTTTAGGAGGGAAAGGATGACCACATTACCATTGGACAGAGTCTTATCCATCTATTATTACTACTGGGAACATTTACTAGGGTGTTAATGCTTGATGCTAAATAATTTCTGTCTTTCACTTTCTACACAATTTTACAGGGATACAGTTTCAATTTCAATAAAGAAAGACCCTTGAAGACAATTAAGACCTATGTAACTATGCTTATGCCAAAATAGTTGATTCAATGCATCATGGGAGTGCATGAGTTTACATAGGCATAGGCTTGCAAGTGTGTAAATTAGCAGGATTCTAATGTCAAAAATATTACCCTGTGAGTGTTTTGGATATATGCTCTCCACCCAGAAAGTGTCTCTGTTTCTCTAGAAGTTCTCATGGCAATTCATTTTTTTGTTTAATATTCATTTATTCTAAAATTAATCTATTAATTAATTAATATGTTGATTAACTATTAATTAATTTATTGATTTATGTATTGATTTTGTTAGAATGTAGATTTACAGAGAGAAGGAGAGATACTGGTTTACTCCCAAAGTGGTCATGACAGCCAGAGTTGAGCCAATTCGAATCCAAGAGCCGGAAGCATCTTATGGGTCTCACACCCTGTGGGTGCAGGATCCCAAGGCTTTAGCCATCCTCAATGGCTTTGCCATGCCACAAGCAGTGAGCTGAAGGGGAACTGGAACAGCCAGGGAACAAACTAGTGCCCCCATGGTATTCCAGCACATGCAAGGTGAGAATTTAGACAGTGAGCCATTGCGTAGGGTTCCCTCATATCAATTCTTAACAATTTTTTTCAGTGGAAAGAAAATTGTTATTCCAGGACACAAATAACGAAAGACTAACCCAAATCCATGTATTAATGTGTTATTCTGGTGGAGAAAATAGTTTGTATTATAGGATTTCCCACAATATTGAGATATGCTGTTTCCCTGTGTATAAACATTTATAGCATAAAGTTACCCCATTCATCAGTAACATCATTTCACAACATTGTAGGCTCTTCTTTCAAATTTTTCATTGAATCAATGTTGCGTGACTTCAGCAAGACCAATGACTGTATTCATTGCAGAAGGCCAGCTCTGGCTGACTCGAGAGCTTGCAAAGGATGCGTGGATCGGCAAGACGATAAGAAGAAGAGATAAGACGGAGAGGCAGAGGAGGCATGGACCATTATGGCATGATGCTCATAATGGATAACTCAGAAAAGTTGCCTTCTTTATTTATACACAAATCATCACAAGCTTTTGCACAACATCCAATTGTTTCATTTTTACTTCATTACAAAAGAATGATTACAAAATCAATCCTAAAAATATTATTATTATTTTACTATAGAGAAAATATTTTCAGCAAGCTATTACTCATTCAGACCTGTAGTCACCTGGCAGAAGCCAGGAACTCCATGGTTGGCAGAACATGTGGTTACATAGTGACAGGTGGTTTACTTATAGTCAAAATCAATTTTTACTAAACACAAACTAACTAATATTGCTTAAAATATTAAGAGTACAGAGTTAGAAGAAAAGATCATAAATGAAAGGAATTTACAAAATCATATAACAGACTCTTTGCTAAATCTTATAATGAAATCATGCATTAATTATCGTCACCTTGTGCTGATTCAATTGTTCTTTGTTCTTAATATTGATTTAATTGTTTTTTGTTCTTTTGTTAAAGGGCAGTGAAAGGGATCAAGGCAACTCAGCCAACCTACAAACAGAGGGCCTTTACAAGAAACTTCCTTTTATCCTTACAAACTGTTTCCTTTCCCTAAATATGAGTGCCAATATAAGATAGAATTTTTAATAAACTGTTTTCTTTCCCTAAATAAAAGTGCAAGTATAAGGGTGAGATTTTAAACCATTTGGGTGGGGTTCATATTTGTTTCCCTTTGGAAGATGCCTCATATACTTTCTGCTTTCCATGGTGAGAAACCAAAATGCGTCATATCATGTGTTGTCACAGTTCGAGGCGCATGGTAAACAAACTCTTTGTACCTCCATGATTGCCATCAGTTCTAAGATATTATCAAGCCATTTCTTAAGGAAGACATTAATTATATTAGGGTGAACTTCAGGACAAAGGTGGGCACATAACAGGATATTTGGAGACATTGTGGGCTCAATTGTACTATTGTATACTTTTAGCTGTGTGTCATAGCCTTACTTCGCTAAAGATGTTTTTATCATAACATGATTGATCAGCTTGAAGTGTCATACCAGTTACAGGAATCACTTCACATTAGCAGAAAAACAACACCACCCTTAGGAGAATTCTATGAAACATCAGAAAGGTGATTGAGTGTCCATACAATGGGGTGAGGCAGCAATGAGGTGACCAGAGACATTCTGCTGGGCCGTGGCCACACGTCCAGAAACTCCTCGCAGCCTTGCTAACCGAGGAGCAGTTCTTATCACACAACCATGCCATCCAACCCAACTGCATGGCTCCCCACAACTTACCTAATCACTGGGCCTACCTTGAATTTCCAGCACATCCTCTTAACTCCGATTTACATCAATTTCTGTGATGTCTTTTGTCACACAGCTGAGTAACAAAAGAAGCAAAACTGAGATGAAGCACAGAACTCTTCTGCAGAAAATGGTGTTTGTGAGATTCTGTTTTCACTTACACAGTAACAAATTCTTTCTAATATCTACATGATAAAAATGTTCATATAAAGGGCAGAGAGTTTCACTGCTTTGACAATACCCTATTAAATCCATGTAGTACATTACAATTATGGAGATATTTTATATCTATATTTTATTTAATCTCTTTGGTACATGGATAAGTACATTCTAGTAGATAATTTATTCTGACCCACTTTAGACTTTAATAAATACATATTTCAATATAGCATTCATTATGACTAATGTCCTACATCTGTGTAATGTCAATTGGTGAAGCCCCAGAGTATTGGCTCAAGACCAATTTCAATTCAATTTAATCAGTGTTTATTCTCCCAGTTCTCAACCAATGGGAGGATATCACAGGAAAAGAAAGCCATTTCAACTTGAGGACAGGCTTCCAGGACAATTAGCATTGCTTAAAAAGGGGTACAGTTTGTCCCAGGAAACAGATACATCCAGTCAATGGTTGCTTCATCACTTGCAGGAAAATTGTGAAAAAAAATTTACATTAAATATAGACATGATTTAGATGCCTACTTTAATTGTTTATCTCAGTAGAATAAGTTGTCTATATAATTTGTGACATATTGAATATTTGATGTACAAATAAGTACAAGTAAGTCATTCATCTGGAGGCTTATTATTTAGCTAGTATTTGAATATAGGGAAAATTACTAGTTTCATCTTATCTGCAACTTAAAACCACCCTGAAACTACTTTCTGCGTTACAAGTTGGGAAATAAATAAGCAATTGTCACTTCTCTCTATATGGCTTTTAAGCATTGACATCATAGTTCTCTTACTCAAATTTTAAAAATTGAGTTGAAATTATATACTTCAAGCTAAAATAAAGAAAAATTTACATTACTTTGCAATGCAAGTCTTATAAAGTTGGGGATACAATAAAAAACCACAATATCTTTCCAAATTCACATGTTACACTCAGAACATTTGACCAACATATCTACTTGGCCCTGGTGAAGTGATATGTCCTTGCTATGTGTACTACCTTATAGTTGCTGGCCCTTCTCTGCTTTGTCATTTGCTCTCCAACTTTTCTTTCAGCTGTTGAAATAAGCACAAGGGACCAATCACCAAGATAATTCATGTAACAACAATCTTCATGTTTTGCTGTTCATTAGAATTAGCAAGAAGATTTAAGATTTATTGAAGATTTATTTCTTCAGTGTTTCTGATTCTGTGGGTCAGGGAAGTGGGTCTCCCAGGATTGTACATGCCTAACTAGGCGTCAAATTATGATGATGGTGTTGAGCAATGGATCACACTTGAAACAACTGGCATAACATAAATTAATATTATTAGATCTGTACTGTTCATTGAAGGAATGAATTCTTTGGTATTCTTTCAATTATATTCTGAGTGAATAAGGACCCCCTTTTTCTTCTCCAACATATTAAACAAGCAAAGGGACACGGGTACATTCGTTCCACACTTCTCACATTTTTCTGCAGTCTTCTGTTTATGTACTCTGAAGGTTTCAAAAGCTTAACAAGCATCACAAGGGGTGTGGATTAGTTTGTCAGAGCTGCAGTAACATTAGACTACATGCTGAGCAACTTTTACAACAGGAAAATAACTCCTTACAGACCTGGAAGCTGAAAATATGTGATGAAAGTGTTGGCAGTGCTGGTTCCTTTGGAGAGTTATGTGGGAATAATCTGTTTTTCACTTCCAGCTTCTGCTGGTTTGCATGCAATTTCTTTCATTACTCGTCTTATACCTTAATCACCCAGACTGTTTTCATGTTCACTTGTTTCCTTTGTGTGCACATGCATTTCTTGTGTGAATGTCTATGAATAAATTCCTGTGTTTGATAAGAACATTAATCATACTGGATTAGAGCCCATCCTAACTAATCTTAACAAATTAGTTCTACAAAGACCCAAGTTCCCAAAGAGGTAAGATTTTCAGGTACTGTTTGTTAGGACTTACATATGTGAGTTATGGCATGACATGGCTCAACTCAGAGTATTACATGTTGAAAAGACATGGTTTCTTTAAATACTCATGGTTTGATTATTCTTTATTCTCTGCTTACAAGAAGTGTCTGATTATGTGTAGCATCCATTAAAAAAGATTTACTATTTTTGTTGCAAAGTAAGATATACAGAGAGGAGGAGAGACAAAGAGGAAGATCTTCTGTCCGATGATTCACTCCTGAAGTGAGCCCAACGGCCAGTGCTACACTGATCCAAGGCCAGGAGCCAGGAACTTCCTCCAGGTCTCCCAGGCAGGTTCAGGGTCCCAAGGCTTTGTGCCATCCTGGACTGCCTTCCTAGGCCACAACCAGGGAGCTGGATGTGAAGCAGGGCCACTGGGATTAGAACTAGCGCCCATATAGAACCCCAGTACATTCAAGGCAAGGACTTCAGCTGCTAGGCCACCGCGCCAGGCACTAGCATCCATTTTTAATTGGACTATTTGGTTTTCGCTATTGAGAGGTTCAATTTTCTTTTATATTATGATAAAAATACATTGGTAGAGATATAGCTTGCCAATATTTTTGCCACTCTGTGCTTTCTGTCATAACTTGATCATTTTTTCTGCTATCAAAGGCTATTCAGTTTCATGAAATCACTCCTGTTTTTATTTTCTATGCCTTGGGGTTCTAATATAGGAAAAATTCCTTCTCATTCTAACACACTGAAGTAATTTCCTTATATTTTATTTCATTAGATTCAGAACTTATATTTAGGGCTTTAATCCACTTTGAGTTGATTTTTGTACATAATGAGAGGAAAGGATTTAGTTTCATTTGTCTGCATATGGATATCTAATCTTCCCACTGCCATTTATTGAAAAGACTATTATAAATGTTTGAATAAAGGAATTTAAACAGTCATGTTCATAAATTGGAAGGATCAATATCAAAAATGAGTATAGTATTCAAGTATATTTATAGATTCAGTGCAGTCCATGTCAAATTCTTAACAACATTTTTAGCAGAACTTGGGAAGGCATTACTAAAATTTGTATGGAATCACAAAACACCTTAAAAGCTAAAGCTACCTTAAGCGAAAAAAAAAAAATAAATAAATAACAAAGCAGGATTAATTACCCAATCTAGTGAAGCTATTTAAATAAAATGTCATGTCTAATGGACCAGAGTAGAGATCTTAGAATTAAAACCATGCATCTGCAGTCAACAGATTTGTCAAAGTAGCAAGGAAAATGCGCTGGGAAAATAACGTTTTTCTTTCTCAGTGTAAAGATCTTTTGCTTTTTTGTTTAAATTTAAGACTTTTTTTGTAACCATTGTAAATGAGGTTGCTTTCTTGATTTATTTTTCAGATGATTTACTATTGCGGTGTACTAATGCAACTGATTTTTGCACATTTACTTATATGCTGCAACTTTCGTGAGTTTATTTAATGGTTTCAACAACATGTTGATAGAGATTTTAGGTTTTCTTTGCGTAATCTCATTTCATTTGCAAACAATGTCAAGTTGACTTTCTCCTTCCAAATAAGGATTTTCTTTCCTTCTTTTGCATAATTTCTCTAGCTATGAATACCAGTACTGTGTTCAATAAAAGTTGTGAAAATGAGCATGTTTTTCTTGTATCTGATCTTAGAGGCACAGCTTTAAGCCTTCCCCATTCATTATGATGTTAGCCACTGGATTGCTGTAGATTGTCTTTATTATGTTGAAGTACTTTTCTTCTATTCCTAACTTATTCAGTTTTTTATTGTAAAAGCATGTTGGTTTTTATCGGATGACGTTTCTGCAGCCACTGAGATAATCACAGATATCCTTTGTTCTTTTCATTTAGTGCATCACGTTTCACAATCTTCGCATTTTAAACCTCCTTGTATCCTTAGGATGTATCCCACCTTGTAATAGTGAATGACCTTTTCTAATGGGCTTTTGGATTTAATTTGATAGTATTTTGGTGAGTATTTTTGTATTTACATTCATCACTGATGTTGGTCTGCAGCTTTGTTACTTATGTGCTTGTCTTGTTTGGTATCATGATAATGTTGATCTCATGAGATACATTTTCTAGAATTTCCTCTTCTTTTTAAATTATTTGAAAAGGATTTATATAGACTGTTCTATAAATGCTCAGTAGATTACCACAGTGAAATAATCTAGACCTGTTTTTGTCTTAGGTACGTGTTTATTACTCATTATTATTATTGTTATTGTTTTGATCTCACTACTTGCTATTGATATGTTTAGGTATTCTCTTTCTGCATTATTCATTTTTTTAAAGATTTATTTTATTTTTACTATAAGGTCAGATATACAGAGAGGAGGAGAGACAGAGAGGAAGGTCTTCTGTCCGATGATTCACTCCCCCAGTGACCGCAAAGGCCGGTACTGTGCCAATCTGGAGCCAGGAGCCTGGAACTTTCTCCAGGTCTCCCACGCGGGTGCAGAATCCCAAAGCATTGGGTCATCCTCCACTGCTTTCCCAGGCCACAAGCAGGGAGCTGGATGGGAAGTGGAGCTGCCGGGATTAGAACCGGCACCCATATGGGATCCCAGTGCGTTCTAGGCGAGGACTTTAACCACTAGGCCATGCCGCTGAGCCCTGCATTATTCATTTTGAGCATGGCATATGTTTCCAATAATTTGTCATGATCCCCTAGGTTATGAAATTTCTTGCCATATAGTTTCTGTCTTTCGTGACATCCTCCTCAGTGAATTTGTTGGGCTTTTAGAGCAACATGTTTGATTTCTTATTCTTTCTTCCTCTGTAATTTTCATGAAGCTTACTGTTACAGTTTGAGTAAGATTTGGCTTCCTAACTCAGAGAAACGTTTATAACAGAAAGTCTTCCAAAAACAAAACAAAACAAAAGGATACTAAAGAGGGTGAAAGTTTGATTCAGTAATGGAGCTTAAAGGTGAGTCATTTCAGAATCAATTTGGTTGGATTAGATTGCTGTGGTGGAACAAACCTAATCAAATCATGACGGTTTATAAGGAGACATCATATACATATGATTGAATATGTTCCCTATAATAATCCATAGTAGACCTACTTCCTAGCTAAGCATCTCCTCTCAATTCCTTGCTGTAGTAATGAAAAGATGAATAATGCACTTACATGAAATTGCTTATAATGTAACCGTTTAGTTCAAGCTGACAGTAATTTTGCTTCAAGAGCATATAAACAGCACACACTTTCACACTTTCACTAGTACTCTGTCAATAGCTTGTTATTGACATTTTATTAGCATATGTATGTTAGTTAAAATCGATCCATAGTTAACTTATTTCCTTTTTAGTTTTTATGCAAGAGATAAAATTGATTCATATATTGGTGCCAGCATAAGAGTCACCTGAAATTGACTTAATATTCACACTTATTAGTAATATTTATGTTTTATTCTGTCTTCAGTGTGGTATTTATCATCTCTTTATTTTGGTTTGCAGAACATCGTTTAACATCTCTTGTAAGGCAGTTCTAATGATTAATTCCCTTTGCT
This sequence comes from Ochotona princeps, assembly GCF_030435755.1. Taxonomy (NCBI): domain Eukaryota; kingdom Metazoa; phylum Chordata; class Mammalia; order Lagomorpha; family Ochotonidae; genus Ochotona; species Ochotona princeps. Next base: position 99,838,067 of record NC_080865.1, read on the forward strand.
TTTGTTTTTCTGGTAATTTCTCAACTCTCCTTCATTTTTGAAAGGCAGTTTGCTAGGTAAATTATTCTTGATCCAAGGACTTTTTTTTTCTTTTATCACTGTTAATAAATCATACCATTCTTGTGGGCTGAAATTTTCTACTGAGAAAACAAGTGGTAGTTTCAGGAATGCCCCCCCCCCTTTTTTGATGAATCAATCTTGCTATTTCCAATGCTTTTTGATAACTTGTTACTATGTATCTTAGTTAAAATTTCTACATTACATCTAGTGAGAATGGTGCTGAAAAAAACTACAACTGGGAATGATTTCCGTCAATATTTTTTAAAGCAATGTTGTACATTTTGAGAATCAAAGTAGAGAGCACCATCTCCACTTTTTCTAGAGCAGTGTCTTTAAAAAAAAAAAGCAAGATTTATTTTATTTGTATTGGAAAGTCAAATATACAGAGATGAGGTGAGAAAGAGAGGAAGATCTTCCATCCACTGATTCACTCCCCATGCAGCCACAACAGCTGGAGCTGAGTCAATCTGAAGCCATGAGCCTGGAGCCTTTTCAGGGTCTCCTGTGCGGGTTCAGGGACCCAAGTCCTTGGGCAGTCCTCGACTGCTTTCCAGGCCACAAGCAGGGAGCCTGATGGGAAGCACAGCAACCAGGATTAGAACCGGTGTCCATTTAGGATACCTGTGCTAGGCGAGGACTTTAGACACTAGGCTACCACACTGGGCCATAGAACAGTGCCTTGAAACTTGCAGTTGTACAGCCTTTTCCAGTCTAACAGACCTGCACATTCTGCTTGTAGTCACATGCCTCCTGCCAAGGTTTTCAGATACCTTCTTCAGGGAAGCAAATGTAACCTCTTATGAGGGAACACGACACCACTTATGGGACAGTGACAGGCACAAGCACAAGGAAGCCAGTTTGAAAAAATGCACATGGTGCATATTATGTAGTTGGTGTTTGCTTTTCATGTGAAACACTCCACATGCCTCATTGCTGGGGTTCCTGCTTAAATTCATGTATCGGCCGGTAGGAATCTTTATACTTTTTTTCCATGTTTCTACATGCTTCCAAATAGTTCAGCTGTGCTAACACCCTCAGCGTTCTAAATAAAGTAAGATTGAAGTAAGTTACTTGGGGAAGAATCTTCAAGGCCTGGAAAGTCAGAAGACATTCATGTCTGTCTCATCTGTGCTCTGGTAGAAATCATAGGCTAATGGATCTCTGTTGGCACTGAGCTATGCTGTTTAGGTGGGTGGCAGCCATCATACAAGTACAGTGAAAGCAACTTTTTCACTCTAACTTCAATACGTCTATTCCTGCAATATTTGCTCCATTATGGTGGTTGAACTCTGCAGCTGATCTGTCAGTTTGCCCTAAAGGTATCCTTGCCTTAAAATGATGGTTAAACCCAGTGTTTTGAGGGAATTTAATGGTAGAAGTTCTCAAGTATCAATCTTCCAGAACAACTCTGACCAGAAATAACTGATGAAACTAAAAATCATACAGGAAAGAAATGAACAATTCTGACATCTTAATTGTAAAACCAGGGACATAGGCTTCTGATTCAAATTTAGATCTTATTCCAGGACATCAGGATATATTTCCAGCACTCATTGAACTAAAAACTTAATGCCATGTGACTGGTTTTCCTCACAGTCTGTTTGAAGGATACAAGTTAGCACATCATGTCCAATCAGTATCCCAACTTCCAGTATCCAAACATATTTCCAGTCTTAACATTTACTTCTATAAATTTTTGAAAGCTCTGTTTTTGGCTGTATTTTTCTGCTTTTTAAAGGATTTATTTATTTTTATTCAAAAGGTAAATTTACAAAGAGAAGAGAAACATAAATATCTTCCATCTGTTGGTTCACTCCCAAAATGACCACAGGAGCCAGACCTGAGCTGGTCCAAAGCTAGGAGCTCGTAGTTTTTTCAAAATCTCCCATGTGGGTGAAGAGACCCAAGCTTTTGGGGTTCCCTCTAAAGCTTTTCCAATCCATAAGCAGAGAGCTGAATGGGAAGTGGATCACCTGGGACACGAACTGGCTCTATATAGGACACTAGCTCTTGGAGGTAGAGGATTAGCCATTTGAGCCAACTCAATGACCCCTATATATTTCATTTGTATTAAGAACTCTCAAAAATACAAAAGTTTTCTTGGGGCCAGCATGTTGGCTTTGCATAGTAATCCTCTGCCTACAGTGCCAGTATTCCATATAGGTTTATGTATGTGCTGGTAAACTTCTGAACAAGGTCCCTGCTTATGACCTGGGAAATGATGGCTCAAGTGCTGACATTGATTAAACTACCATTATTTGACCTCCATTTTGCCTGGATCCATTGTTTGGGTCCCTAATCACTGATCTGTGCTAACTTTAGATGAGGAAGAAAAAAAAAAAATGAACTTAATACATAAGAAATTTGTCTAGAGGGTCTAATTAAAGTTCTATCGATGAAAATAAAATTAAAGTAGAGAATATTTAATTCAATTTTACCAGAGCATTTGGAAGGAGTAAGGTATAATATGTGATAGTAATTGGAGGCTGCTGGACTTCAAAATGAAACTAAAAACTTGTTTACAAAAGCACCAACAACACATGTTGGCGAGGTTGTGGAGAAAAGGGAACCCTACTCCACTGCTGGTGGGAATGCAGGTTAGTACAGCCTCTATGGAAATCGGTATGGAAAACATTCAAACAACTCAAAATCAACATACCGTATGATCCAGCAATAGCACTCCTAGGAATATATCCAAATCACCTGTTTTATGAGAAACCAACATGTATCTCAATGTTCATAGCAGCACAATCAGTAATTGCAAAAACATGGAAGCAACCAAAATGTCCATCAACAGAGGATTAGATAAGAAAGCTATGGTTCATCTACTCCATGGAATACTACTCAGCTATTAAAAAAAAACCAAAATGCAGTTCTTTGTGGCCAAATGGGCCAAACTGGAAACCATAATGCTAAGGGAAATGAGCCAATCCCAAAAGGTTAGATACCACATGTTTGCTTTAATTTAAGATGATATGATGTTATGTAAAACATGTAATGCTATGTATGTTATGTTATAAGTTTGTATAAACTAAAATTGAAATGTCAATGAGGAGGTCACAGAATGTGGTTAAGAACTCGCATTTATTTTTAACATATTGGTTACTCATTACTATGCCAACTAATTCCATAATGATGTAAATTTTTGCTGATGGTATATGGGAAGGGTCTCCCTAAGAAGCCGTTGAGCTAGGCCGGACAGCAAGATGCTGGACTCTATGTTTGGTATATGCTTGCAGTGAGGGAATCACAACTGAGCTTGAACTGTGGTTATGTAACAAGGTGGAGTAACCCAACATGGGGGGAGGGTGTAGGGAGGGGTGGAGGTATCCCATTACCTATTAAACTGTATCACATAATACAATGTAATTAAATAAAATAAAAAAAATAAATTAAAATCTTAAAAAATGAAAAAACAGCTTAAGGGTGGTACTTATAAATTTTTCTTTTTCTTTCTTTACATCACCATCTCTTATTGAAGCATTAAAATCCCATTATGTTTTAATTGAATTAGTTACTTGAAAGAATGTCACAGAAAGGGAGAGAGACAGAGTTAAAAGAGATCTTACATTTGTTGATTCACTCCTAAGTTGCCCGTAACAGTAAGACTGTGCCTGGCCAAAGCCAGGGACCAGGAACTCCATCCAGGTCTCTCCCAATAGTAGTAGAGAGGCTCAAGGATTTAGGCTGCTTTCCCAGGCTATTAAAGAGCTGGCTTGGAGGTGGAGAGGCATAGACTAGAATTTGTGATCCAATATGGGATACCAATATCATAAGTAACAACTGAACTCCCTGTGCCGTAATACTAAGCCCTCAAATCCACTGATTTTGACATCTGAAATAAAATACCATAATCAAAGAAACTCACATTGTCTTATGTATTGTTCCTTGAAATAATGTGGAGCTAAAGAGCCCAGAAGAGCTAAAAAGGTCCGTATAGGCCGGGAGAATATCTAACTGTGCATTTCAAACAGAATTGCAGTTATTCCCAGTATACTACATTGCTTAAGTTCATATAAGAAAGTCAAAAAGAAATGCTGATTTTGCATGGTAATTATTATAAGTTTTGGTTTAAAATCCTGGCTTTTTTCATAGCTACCAACATTTTCACTGAATGCATTCAAGGGAAATTTAATGTATCTTATTATAAAGTTAAAATAACATTTGAAAACAATTACCATTGCTCTCAATAGCAAAGTATTTATCAGTATCAAGGTCATAGACCTAAACTTTAAAACATGTGTAAATTTTTATGAAAGATTTCTCATTAGGGATATATAAGGATGCTTTACCATGGTATTCATACCTGTGATGTATTTATAACATATTACATATGTATAAAGTCATATCAGTATTGCATTAACTTCTTAGTCACCACAAATATATATTAGATTTATAGAATAATCATCCTATTTTAAAATGTGTTGCCATATATAATTTTCTGCAATTTATCCTTTGAATCCATTTTTTACTCTAAAAATTCCCCCCAAACCAGCGACGTGCGCAAAGATTTCTGAAATTCTATACACATTAAGTTATAACATGTGTACAGTGGATGGCATTCACAGGTCTAAAACAGAATATTGGACTAGGAAGAAGAGCAGTAGGAAATCCTGGATGACCCAATATTTTTTTCCTTTTCTTAATTTTAAGATTATTTTAACTTGTACAATCAGATTTACAGAGAGAGGGGGAGAGACAGAGAGGAAGATCTTCCATCTGCTAATTCACTCCCCAAATGACTGAAGTGGCCAGAGCTGGGCTGATCCAAAGCCAGGAGCTGAAAGCTTCTTCTTAGCCTCCCACATGAGTGTAGGCTCACAAGGATTTTGGGCATCCTCTTCTGCTTTTCCCAGTCCATTAGCAGGGAGGTGGACTGGAAGTGAAATAGCCAGAACACGAACCAGCACAATATGGGATGTTGGTTCCGCAGGAGAAGAATTAGCCTGTGAAGCAACACCCCCCTCATTATTAATTTTCTAGTTGACTTTGAACAAATGTCCCAGAATCTCTGTACCTAACTTACTCAGCCTGAAAAGAAACATAATCAGCTTAATTCCAAAGAATAAAATAATTACAAGTTATTACTGACATATTTAGATGCTAATGAGACTTGACAAAACAGGTTTAGAAAAATTAGAAAGAAGTCCAAAACCATCTTCCAAGCATTCTTTTACCAAGTGAAGCATGTTTAAGTGACTATTTCTCCATGTCTGTGGATATACATAAGATAATTTCATTAAAAATTTTCTGAACACATACTGTACATTAATATAGCCATTGTCTATTCTCTGACACACGTTAGTCTAAGGGCTGAAGACAGTAATAAAAATAAGATCTCTTTGTTTTCATGTAATATCTGCCAAAGGAAAATAGATAGTACAGAACATAAATAAAAATAAATAAATAATATTTCACTACCTGTAAGATGACACTAGCTTCATTATTTTGTGTTAACAGTGAGATAGAAGCAAACACAAAAGATTTTGACAAGTAATTATGATGCATTACTGGTTGCAAAATATGTTTCAATATCAGAGGTTGAAAATGTGAAAAAGCATTATGTCCCAGGGCCAGTGAACTGTAGGAGAAAATTAAGAGGCCATCATAGTAAGAAAAGAGAAAAATGTGGAAAAAATTTAGTCTAGGGGCATGGTTATGCTATTAAAATGGGTAAGCACGTACTGATGTTTTAACAAAATTTTTGAAAGATCAAAAGGTTTTCACTTTCAGAAAGTATATTTTACTGGTTTAAAAATATATAGTTCATGCTTTTATATGTCTTAAATCACAATATTTTGGTGTTTCGTGTATGTATTTCTTATGTATTTTTTACACAAATTATATGTACTAAATTGATATATATAGCATAAGCAAAGGGATGTGTGTGTACCTCTCTCTCTCTCTCACACACACACACACACACATACAAACACACACACACACAACTTCTGAATTATTATATCAAACATCAGGCAGAAAAGGAGCCTAGTTTATGAACTGAATGTTTATATGATGTCAAAATTCCTATGTTGAATTCTCATTGTCAGGGTATCTGGAAATGGGACAATGGAAAGCAAATTTAAACCATGAGGATGACGCTGCAATGATGGGATACACAATCTATTAAGAAAAGACATAGGACTCGCATTACTATGGCACAATGTGTTAAGACATAGCCTGTGATTCTCACATCTCATTTTGGAGCACCAGTTGCAGTCCCAACTGTTCTTCTTTCCATTCAGCTTCCTATAATCAGCCTGGAATTGCAGTGGAACATGGTGCAAGTGCATGAGCCCCCGTCACCATCATAGGAGACCTGGACTTGTTCTAGGCTCCTAGCTTTATCCTGCACTAGTCCTGACATTTGTCACCATTTGGAAATGAACCAGTGAATGGGGCTTTCTTTTTCTCTTGCTCTCACTCTTCCTCTGCATGTGTGTCTGTGTCCTTCACGCTCTTTCATGCTGTCACTCTGTAACTCAAATAAACAAAAAGGAATATATCTGTGTTTTTAATGGAAAAATATAAATTTCTCTGTCTGCTATTTGTCATTTGGAAATACAACAAGAAGACCACTATCAGCAGACCAAAATAAGGGTCCTCACTAGACCCCCAACAGTATTAACACCTTGATTTCAGATTTTACAGCTTCCGAAACTGTATGAAAGATGTTTCTGTCGTTAAGGACACACAGTATATAGGCATGCTACAATAACATTCTCAAATGCCAAGACAAGTCTTCCACACTCAGGCAGAGTGAACATATAAAAGATGAAGGCAAAAATAAAACTTGAAATCAGCAAGCAAAAAAGAAAAAAAGAAGAAAAGAAATCATCACAATAGCATCCAAATGAGCCTAATAGCTTACCTCTCAGCAAAAAGATTGGAAGATAGAAAGCACATTGGTGGAAAATACAAAGTCCCAGAAAATAGCAATCACTGTCCATTATAGTCAGCAAAACCATCTTGGCAATCAGCAAATACCCCCAGACTGATAGAGCCTGGGACAATGTGCTGCTAGCAGGCTCACCATATCCGAACTGTCAAAAGTTCTGACAGACAATAAGGGACTAAGACTGTAATTGGAATTTGCTGTAAAAAAAAAAAAAAGGAAAAAGAAAGAATAGCAGAAAAAGTAATTGAGAAGCAAATTATATATGAGATAAAAGAATTACACATTTCTCTTTCCTTCTTCTCTTGAAGTAATTTTATAGAACAAAAAAATTTTTTAGAATTTTTTCAGTTCAGTTTACGACTGACAAATATAATTGACAATACCAACATAAAAGATATATGGAAAGGAGGAAAGAGAATGAGAGTAAGAAGATTGTAACAGATGGCAATTGGGTTCCAGAACAGAGAATGCGAAGAATTAGAACGGATTCTATATGTAAACTTGCTTAATAAAATAGAATATCTCCTTATATTTTCTCTCTTTTTTAACAGTTGCTTTAGAGAAACATTACATAACAAAGTCTTCTGTTCAAAATCTGGATATTATTGCAAAAAATGAGACAGATATACAGATGGAAAAAAAGTAAGTTTATAATAAAAGATGGCATTATCTGATATATGAAAATAAATATTTTTTTCATAAAGGCTTATAAGCCAATTCAACAATGTGTCAGGATAAAGTATTAATGCAATTAAAACAACTTTAATTTTTAAACTGAGCAAGAACTATCAAAATTAACAAAATAATACATTTTAAAAACATATAAAAATAACACACTCCAAAAGTAACGTATTATTAAAGTAATGTATTATCAAAGTAATGTAAATATGGATCTCTGAACACTGCAAAACTTTACTGAAAAAAAAGTAAAACCAGACACCTAATATTCATGGGCTAGAATACCTGATATTTTAACACCATAATAATTACCAAATAAATGCATTTTTTAACAATTACTTCATTGTTATTGACTTGAATCACAAATTCTTTCAATGGCCAGGACTGCAATGGGCTGGAGCTGAAAGTTTGGAATTAAGCCCAGTTGTCCCACGTGGTGGTGGGAAACCAACAACATGTTCCATCATTTAATATAATGATTGTTACAATTATCACCCTGCTTTTTTTTAAATCTTTTTTTAAAAGATTTTTTTTTATTTTTATTAGAAAGTCAGATATACAGAGAGGAGGAGAGACAGAGAGGAAGATCTTCCATCCGATGATTCACTCCCCAAGTGAGCCGCAACGGTGCTGCGCCGATCCGAAGCCAGGAGCGCCAGGAACCTCTTCCAGGTCTCCCACGCGGGTGCAGGGTCCCAAAGCTTTGGGCCGTCCTCAACTGCTTTCCCAGGCCACAAGCAGGGAGCTGGATGGGAAGTGGAGCTGCCGGGATTAGAACCGGCACCCATATGGGATTCCGGGGCGTTCAAGGAGAGGACTTTAGCCGCTATGCCACGCCGCCGGGCCCCATCCTACTTTTTAAAAATGAAATCTATAGCACATTTTAAAATTGAATTGTAAATGGATTATTTAATAGAGGCAATACCCATCTTTTAATATTTTACCTGTTTGTATTTGCAAAACACAGAGACACACATCAAGATTTTCCATTTGCTGGTTCATTCCCTTATTGCCCATAATAGGAAGAAAATGTTTCAACTTTAACATTCAAAACGATTTGAGACGAGAACAAGACAGATAGGCATGAACGCAGTAAGTGAGAAGAAGAAGAAGGGGAAATGATAGTACCTGCATTAGGTGGAAGAACAAAACCGAGACATAGCAGGCAGGAATAACAAGCGTGACAAAACACAAATATAGTTACAAATCCACTCCCATGAAATGCTCAGCCAACAATGTAGAAAAGTTATTATGGATGACTCTGTGATGAAAATAAAGAAAACTGTTTGAACAAAGATCAGCAAAGAAGACACAAAGCCTCTTAAGTCACTACAATAAAAACAGAAATCATGCATAATGATGCCATTGTTGGAGTCGTTAATGTCGCAAAGCATTTCCACAGAAGAGACAGAAGAGATGCTATGACCAGGTTATCTTAGTCCAAATTTTTATGAAAATTTAAAGAAATAGCTGCCACCTTCAAAAAGATCATTTTTCCTTTTAATAAAATGAAAAAAAGAAATAAAATTTTAAAAAATGAAATAAAAAATAAATAGTGAAAGGAACTAAAAAACAATTAAAATAAAACCAAACCGAAACAATTAAAATAATCTCTCCAATTAACTGTATACAACCTGCCTAACTTTGATACCACGACTGCTGGGGGAGGGTGGAGATTCGCATGAAGAGAAATTTATACACTCATCATATATTTATTGAATGCAAATATTCCAGTTTTATATTAACCAACAAAATTTAGCACTATTAAATAGAAAACATAGCTATGGCTTTTTCCAAGAATGCAGAGTGTGTTTGAGTTGCAAAAATGCTTGCACACCTATGTGCAATATTATTTATAACAGTTAAAACACATAAGCTATGCAAATGTGCATTAACAAATGCTTTATATCTCTGTAACAGAATATTAGCCTTTGAAAAGGCAAATCTGGAGTTGGTTTTTGACAGGGAAGTTTATGTACCAAAAATACTGCCTTCATTCACATAAAGATGCCTAATCTGATCCTCATCTCCTCTCATTTCAATTCAGTTTCCTACTAATGTTTTCTAGGATAGCCAGAACACAAGGACTCAAATCCCTGCCACCTATGTGGTAAGTTGCTCTATGCATCCCTCACTTTGATATGGCCAAGTGCTGTGATTATTTGGAAGATGTCTGTCTCTATGTCTCCCTCTATCTGTATGCGTTTAAAGTTTGATTGTATTCCAAAAACAGGAGAAAATCTGCAATATATTGTGCCATGGAATGAACTTTATGATATTCTGGATAAAGTGATTGTCACAAGAAGATAAACACTGTATGATCTCACTCAGATGAGGCACTTTTTTTAAGATTTGCTTATTTCTATCACAAAGGCAGATTAAAGAAAGAAGGAGACACAGACAGATCTTTCATTCACTGGTTAACTCCCCAAGTGAACTGATTGAATTGGTCATAATTGAGCTGATCTGAAGTCAGGAGCCAGGAGCTTCCTCTGGGTCTCCCACATGGGTGCAGGGTCGCAAGGTATTGGGATCCTCTACTGCTTTCCCAGACCACCTGATGAAAGCTGGATGGAAACTGGAGAGACCAGGACAAATCCAGCATCCCTATGTTGTCCTGGCACTTGGAAGTGAAGGAATAGCTAGTTGATCCATCGCTCTGAACCCAGATGAAGCACTTCGAGTTAGAATATTATAGCAGCAGAAACTGGAATTGTGGTTACCATGGGCTGGGTAAAGAGGGAACTGAGGAATTTTTTGGTGGGTATGGGTTATGAATATTTGTAGAAATTGACAAGCTCATTCATAAGTTACGTATGAAAATGCAAAAACACTGACATAACTAAGATAAACTTAATGAACAAAGAGAAAAGTTATTTTAGTGGAGGTCAAGATTTATATAATGAGATCAAGGCAAGAGTTTTAAAAATTAAGACACAGGTTAAAATGCCTATATCTCATGTTCGGGTACCAGGGCTATATACCCACCTCTGCACCAGATGTCAGCTTCTTGCAAATACAGATTCTTCGAGAAAGTTTTGTTGGTTCCATGTCACCCACATGGGAGATTGGGACTGAGATCCTGGCTTCCACATTCAATCTGGCCTAGCAAAAGCCATTGCAGTCATTGGGGAAATACACCAGTGAATGGGAGAACTCTCTCTCTCTCTCTCTCTCTCTCTCTCTCTCTCTCACACACACACACACACACACACACACACACACACACAGAGCAAAACACATACACACTTCTCAAATAAATAACACTTTACTAAAATTAATGGCATTACTTAAGAGCACATGATCCTCTGGAGTGAGCAAGGGTCCACTGCCTTCTGCAAAGAAAGGAGAGTGCAGAAGAAGACCTACAGAGTTGTTGATTCAAAGTAAAGGGGGGAGGACTGTATGTCAATTGAGAAAGCCATATAAAAATAAAATCAAGCATTTAGTTGACTCTATAATCATACACAACAATCAAATTCAGGTACATTATATATCAAAATGAAGAAGTCTTAGAGACAAGTGAATGCCATAAGGAAACAGACAGTAAGGCCCAGAGTAAGAGGAAAAGTCAAAAGGCTTTTATAGAGTATAAACTTTTCAAAATTGATGTGATACAAACTCCCAATTCAGTTCTAAAATATTCAAGAAAACTGAATATCTACCTCGCAACAGATGACATAACAACTGTCCAATAAGTACTGCCACATCTAAAAATGCTTTGCATATTTTTAATTGGATAGGAAGACACAGCCAATGTTGTATCTGAAAAGAACAACGTGAAGCAACTATTGCAACAGGTGGTGGAGGTCCACAGTGACTCAATCTGACGCATCTAGTGCTGAGGAAGGGAAGAGGCACAGCAGCAGCGTGCGGATCTCAGCAACCTGAGCCTGGATGACTGAGAGAAGCAGGGTTAGGACATCCTGGAAGAGAAATAGGAGCTGACTACGGATGTGAAACCCATCCACCTGGACAGAGCTACAGAGGCTGCCTACGCGGCCTCTATCTTGTCGGGAATCTATATAAAGTGTTGAAGAAGGTGAAGACTGTGCCTCCGTCAATACCTGTTAGTGTGTGGAAAGCTTGGAGCAGCTACCAAGTCTTTGCAAACTAGATCTTTGCGACAACCAATTCAGATACACTGAGGACCAGAGTCACTGGCTGAGCTGAAGGTCCTAGATGTTTCTGTCAATATGCTGAGAAACATGGAACGCATTGACGCATTAATATGACTGAAAAAAAAATATTTTAAATCAACAATATAAAATTAGTAAAACTAATATCATAAGCATCCTAAATCAACAGTGATACATTAATCAATCTGGGGGATTTGTTTTGGGGAGATAATTAAAATTCCAAAACTTCAGAACCTGGACACACTTACCAAAATCGATAGTCCTCAACATGTAGAGCATCATGAAAATCAAGGATAGTCATGAGAGCCCACGGGAGTTATACCTCAGGTACAATGATATTAAGATTATTGAGGGCATAGAGGACGACAATAAACTCACAATGTTGGAAGTTGCATCAGATAAAATGAATAAGATTGATGTTTGTCTTCCATTTTCAGCTGCATGTTGCTTTCCCTACTTAGAACTTCTCCTAATTACCCTCCTTCACTTTTCTTCACTCTAATCCTCATTGATTTGATCATGAGTCTCCATTTGTTAGACCTTAACAGTCTTGTTTCAAAGTTGTGAGCACCAAGAGGAGCAGGATTAAAGATATTATCACCTGTTAACCAAACAGGGATATTTGGAGGCAGAAAAGAGATTATTATTAATAATACACTGGGAGGTGTACCATATTATACTTTATATAAATGATACTTAGATCGTGCACCATTTATTGCTAAAATAATGAATAATTCTGCTATTTTTAGTTTGCAGTACATACCTATTAGCTTGATTAAAACATTTATCTTCTATTATGGTAAGCCATATTCTATGTCCCACTAGCATGAAATTCAGGTTAAATCTATAAAGAGGGCTATTTCTTAATTGTATCTTATGATTTTACTTCATATACATTGCGTGTAATTTCTTTACATTATTTATTTGAAAGGCAGAGAGTGGAGGAAGACAGAGAGGTATCTTCCATGAACTGTTTGACTATTCAAATTTGAGTCACCAGCCAGGACTTGGTCAAACTGAAGCCAGGGGAAGGAAATGCCAGCCAGGCATCCCACCACATGGGTAGCAGGGACCCAAGCACTTGGGCCTTCTTCTGTTGCTTTCTTGGGTGCATTAGCAGAGAGCTGGATCAGATGTGGTACCACCAGCAGTTGAAGTGATTCTTAGCTGCAGGATGGGGGCACCATGGGTAGTAGTTTAATTTGCTTCACCACAATGTTGCTCCCTGAGTCATATTTTGCAAACAAAATTTACAAACAGGTGTGATTGAATTACTGGAAAACAAGAGCACTGCTGATATTTACTACGTTAACAATTGGCAGATTTACCTAAGGTCCATATTTATAGAATTATTACTTTTTGAAAGCACAGCAATATAGGTCAAATAACTTGCCAGAAGAAAGATTGACAGGCATGACATATGTGGAATTGTAATTTAACTTGTAGCATCTCTGAAAACGCTGCTGAAGCAGCTCACAACAAGTTGCCTTCAATAGTATATAAGGTGGAAATTTGCTAATAATATGTGCATTAGTGACTATATAGTCAGCTATGTCTACTTGAATGACAAAACAGGGGCTTTATTATTACTGCCTCCATAACCAACTATATATAATTTTAGATGTTCAGATACTCAGTCACTGTCCCAGAGAAGATGTAATTCCAAAATTAACTATTTAACCTCTTGTTTCACTAAGACTCTTCATTACAGAACAATAATAAATGTTACAAATGTTGTGTACATATGATACAAATTTCATATTGTCTCTTGTTTGTTGTCCCGTGAATAGGAAATATCATGAATATCAGAAATATTAAACTAGATTTGTTCAATATTTTCCATGCTTTAGCATGATTCATGATTAAGTAAATGATATGCTTAACTTTCATTTGAGTTATCATCTGTAGGATGTAGAAAAACCTATTTGGCAGCTTACAAGATACTGGTAGCATCTGAAGCCTAATTATGTAGTGGGACCATTAGGCAAATATAGGACTTGTGTACAAGTTGGAGTGCTCTGAAAAAGCCTATGCTGGTGAAGATTATAAGAATCATAAAGATATAATTTGGCTGATATCCTTCCTTCTAAGCTCAACAGGAAACGGTTCTACATTGATTAGGTCAATTTTGTCAACAAATAGAGGATAAAATAGAGTTCTCTCCTAATCAACTTTTAATTTTTATTTTAAGCAATTCAAACTTGTCCCATGAACACCCATATACTATAAACTTCTCGATGTGTAATAAAAACAAAAGGAAAGAACAAATTAGCTGCATCCCAGCAAACTTGTGTGTGCTTTGAGCATTAAACCCTACCGTTACATGGGCAGTCTCTTTATACAAGCTGCACTTTAAAAGCAGTGTGTTTCTCTATAAGTCATACAATACTTTATTCTTCTGCAAAAATGCCAGTATTATACACAGATCAAATATGTCAGGAGCAGTTTCTATTTAGCATTTCATGTAAAAATCCTTTGTGTGGTCTGTGTGCATTGTGTGTTTGGTGGAGGTGGATGTTAAAGGAACAAACAGAATCTGCCTAATTGATTGCATTTTACATTTTCCTTTTGCACTGTGTGTTATACGGATACAGGCCAGATTCATTACTCTAACATGGATATTTTTTAAAAGGAAAAGGCAAATTTAATTTTAACTTATGGTTAAATTAATCATTTACTTATAAAACAGTTCTTTTGAGTTAGAACACTCTTAAAATTCATTATTCCTTTATACTTAAAATTTGTTTTCATTTAATAGGAGGATTTCAGAGATGAATATATCCTAGTTGCAATATCGTATGATAGGCATTCTTTTTTATGCGGTAGTTAAATAAAAGGGTCTTTTTTTATTCCTTAATGAATAAGTTCGACTTCCTTACTGAATAGATTCTTGTAACTAAATATGCCATCTAATTTTTTCTTTTTGATTTTTGAGAAAACTGCCGAGGTTTGGTTTCTTAAGAAATAGTTCTCTGTAATGGAGGAATGAATTTGGACTGATTAGCTGGTTATTTGTCCTATCATTTTGCCACAGGAATGAGTAGTCTGCTGTGAAAAGAAATGGTGGCATTAAGATAGACTTTGGTAGGCTGTGGCAGTTGGAATTCTGGAATAACCGGACAGAAATGGGTACTAGAAGACATTTGTCCACTTACTGTTTGTGTGTAAACTTAAGGAAATCGCTTAAATAACACTATACATCAATCAAATTCTTATCTGTAAAATGCAAAGTTGGAGGAATCCTGCTCATTCTACCTCAAAAAGTCATTGATGAGATCATTGACACGACAGTGTTAATCGTAAGAAAACAATTTACATTAAAATCAACTCACTTTATGTGTGATAGATTCTGGGAGTTCAAAAAATGAGTGCTCTCCATTTCTTTTTTTTTTAAATTAATTTTTAATAATCTTACTTAGTTGATTAGGGAACAAAGTGTCAAGGGCTACAGGGTGAAAGTGGGTAATACCATTGTTTCCACATCAACATCATTTTACCCTGTATCTGGGTTCAGGGAAAAAAACAAAGGGAAAAGCTCCACCCAACCTCCCACCCATCCCAGATCCCCAACGGGAGGCGCGCTCTGAGGGTCCTGCTCATACAGTTTTGATAGTTCATCAGCTCTGGATTGCTGCCAATCTCTCAGTTCCAATAGCAATGAATCCTATTCAGAATCCACTGGCTGACAGTCTCTTCATGGTTGGGGTTCTAAGATCAGCAGTTCAGTTGGAGGGATCTCCAAAGAAACTTCATCTGAGATGATCCCAGGCCTGATTCTTGCGCGGGTTTGCTAGTACACAGTCCAACACCGTCCGTCACACCAATCAGCTTATGATCATGCTGGTCGTTGGGATTGCTGGGTTCGTTCTTTTTCCAGCCCTGCCTTCCTCGTGAACCAACGGGTATTGTAGTCCAGTTCGATCCTGCCCACTTCATACTCGGTCCTCACGCAAACCGCTTGGAGCTGCAGCCTAGTTGGGGTGACTCCCCATAACCCCCTATCCTGGTTCCCATGCTTGCCAGTACGCACCACAGGCTTGTCAGGTCTGTCCCACATCCTGTTTAGCTCTCGCACGTGTTGATGGGCATTGAAGCCCAGCTCAACCCAACCAACCTACTATCTAGCCCACACACCTACTGGCAGGTGCCCTTCTGTACAGCCACCCCTGCCCCTGTCCTGGTGTTTGTGCTGTCCAATGAGAGTGGTAGCCCCGAAGGAGGTGCCCACTATTTCCCTTCTAGGCCACACTCACTCCCAGATTATGCACTCTCCAGGTAGTTCTGGCATTTGACTTGACAGAATTAGCTCCAAGCGCCAGCCTCTGCCAGCTAGTACTGCGGCTAGCCCAACCAACCCTCACCCACTCTAGTTTTTGCTTGCACCAGTCGGAACAGTCAGCCCACCATGGCCTTTCCCTTATCTAGCCCATATGAGGCCCACAGGTGTAACAGCCCTGCCTATTCTGATCTGCCCCCATTCCGATTCACGCTTTCCAATGGAAGTAGTTGTCGAGCAGGGGAGCCCACATTTCCCTGTCAGCTTTGCCTCTTCCCCCTGATTATCACATGTGCTGTTTGGGCGCTGCAACCACATCCGGTACGGCTCATCTCACCTTGGCATTCCTTATTGTGTACTAGTATGTGTCGCAACTTAACCTGGCTCGACCCACACTCTGTTCTGGCGCTCGGACTCACCAGCTTGTGATGTGAACAGGTTCAGCCTGGTCTGCCCCCAATCCATGCCATGTGTATACCAGTGGGAAAATTTCCATAGCCTGTTCTGGGCTGTTTCCTATTGTGCTTCTTGCGCTTACCTGCAGGGACTGTGTCCTGCCAGAGGAGTTGCCCAGGCTCCTCCATCAGAAAATCTCCCAGTGCCAGGTTTCGCACATACCAGTGGGTCCATGAGCCAGCCCTGTTCAGTTCACCTCCTGTCCTAGCAGGAACAGTGGTGTTTCCTGACTGTTCTTCAACCCAATCTGGTTCTTATTGTTGGATGTTTCAACCCAGCCATGGCTCTTCCATACCCCCATACAGCTTACACATGGTTCAATAAGAGCTGAGACCTAGCCTAGTCTGTCATACATTTCCCCTGGTCCTGCAGAGCACCAGATGGTGTTGGGGTGTGGCCTGGCTTGGTGCTTCCATTCCCAGTCCACACTTGTGCCAAGTGGGATTACACTCGTATCCTGATCAGAACGCAGCCCCATTTACAGCCCATGCGCTCATTGGTGGGAAACTCAACCCAGCAAGAGTATCCCCTTAGCTGCCCAACTGGGCCTATTCCCAGCCTTAGATCTCGTGAAGGCCAGTGGTTACTCTGATTCAACTTGGTAGAGCCCCTCTCTTGTCCTGTCCCCTTAGATGCTATGGCTTAGCATCCCTGTCTTACGCAGATCAGTAGGTGCAAGGACCTACTTGGCATGACCTGTGCTCCAACCTGATTTCTGTTGTTTCTTGTGAGTTAAGGTTTGTTCAGCCCTGCCCATTCTGTTCCCTTCCAGTGGCAGCACGGCCCACCCCACATCCTGTTAAAGGATGCACTTTCAGGTGCTGCTGCCTTGACCTGTGCTGACTGTTTTGGGTTCCTGCACCCGTGTGTGATGGCAGGTGGCATTGTCACATCCCAACCCCAGCTTGTGAGCTAACCAGGGGAACTTGTATCTCTACAGGGTTGGGCCCACCGAACACCATAGAGTCTACCCCCAGACCAAGTTCTCTCGCGTGCTGGATAGTCTTGACCCTGCCAGATGTGATCACTCCACCACTCCACCAAACAGTTGGGTAATGGTACCCATCACTGCCAAAAAGGCCCCCATCCATAGCATTGGTGTGGGCTAGTGTGTGACAATCAGTGATGTTTTAGGCAAACAGGCCATTTCTGTATTCTGAATTGAGTTGGTGTATCTAACTAACCATATTTGTCTCCTGGGTACTTCCCTCCAAACCACCAGGTCTCCATTTCTAATGCTATGCACCTCATCTTAGTGAGGCCGTCAGTATTGTCCACAGACAACACTGTAAATGATGCTGTAGATGTAGTAGAGGACTGGATAGGATGCAAACTATGGAGTCGGAAAAGTCAAGAAGGCGCTGTGGGGGCAACAACCACTGACTTAGGATGCAGCATTCAAGTTAATATAGGTATTTCCTGGCAGATAAGAAAGGTAGGATAGCCTAAGAACGAGGGCTAAAATAAGGAGAAAGGCAAAGGGATAAGAGCAGATTTCTGGTATTGCTGGAGAACATGTGTGGCAGCGAAACTGTAGAGGCAGAGAGATGCCGCATCATCAGAGGCTTTGTTGTGCTTTCTGTTGTTGTGCTTTCTGCAATTGCAGTATCCAACATTTCTTCATCTGTCTTCATCATCATGATGTAGGTCTTTTGAAATCAATTGTCTAGCTAGTTTAATATTCAGTCCTTCATTCCAGTGAAGTTTCCTTTTCATTTCAAATTGAGGTTTTTTGTTTGTTTTTTGTTTCTCGTTCTTCGGAGTAGAGGTCATTGTCCTCCTCTCCACTGCTGCTTTCCTTTTTCTGAATCTGGTATTTTGGCTCTGAGCCTACAGCAGCAGTCAATTTCTTAGCAAAGGTGTCTGGAGTTACAGCTTCAGTGGTTTCTGTGTTGCTGTATATGTCCTCATCATCACCTATCATACTACAGTACGGGGTGCTTGGCTCATCTGTCTTCGTTAAACCATAATCTTTGTCTGATGAATGATAAGTCGCCAAGATGTTCATTTCATCTCACTTCTGCGATTTTTTACTCAGCTCACCTACTGAAGTCCAGCTCTAGCTAAGTTCAGAACTCGAGAAGGGTGCGTGGATAAGGCTCAAAGGGGAACAAAACGGACCACTGCAATTCCAGGATCATAATGGACCATGCAAGAAAGCTGTCCACTTTATTTATGCAGAAGCCATAACAAAGGCTGGCATCAACTTTTTGCACCTGGTCAAGCAGGCATTCCTAAGGATATTTTTGCCAAATGTTTCCTTGAGGCAGGATATCCACCATCCTAATCCTGTGATCAGGAAGTTCTTAATAGATGGCACATATCAATCAGTAACACATTCCTACTAGAATCCTCATTCTACAGCTTAGTCTAGAAGCAGGTAAGGGAGGAAATGCATCACAGAAGAAAGGACCTAAAGATCAAGAAAAGAGGGAAGAACAGATTCCCACTACACCTGGGGATGTAACACCCTTTATTAGCATATGGTCAGTGGGGGAGGAGAACCCTAAGCATAGGTCCCTACTATACCCTTGATTAACACATGATCAGTGGGGGACTTAACACCCATGATTAGCATATGGTCAGTGGGGGCAGCCAAACAGCAATAATAAAAGGCCTTTTTGCTAAAACAGTATTGGCAACATCAACTTCCATGCTCACATTCCTAGTAAACACCAACTCCGCAGTGGCAGACAATGCCTAACTAGATGACAGAATTCTTAGCGGGTTTTCTGGTGTGTTCATGCAAAGGGAGGTGGAGCTGCATTCAGGTGGTGGTAGAGACATCCTCCAGGACCTGCCATGCAACGGGAAATTCCTTGCAGCCCTGCCTGCAATGAAACAATGCTCTTCACAACTTCGTGTCTTCCACACCCACTGCACGGACCCCAGTACTCCCCATTGACGGGGCTGCTCGGCCGAGGCCACCTGAGAGGAAGTCGCGGAGGTCTTGTTCTTCAGGATCCCCTTGATGGGCCTGTGTGAGGCCATGGAGGCCATCATTGCAGGGAGCTCCGGGAGTCCTCTCAGGGTCGCTGCTGGCCTGGGGTCTGGGATGAGAAGGGGTCGGGTGCTCGCAGAGCTCCCTGCCAAGGCAGGTGCCAAGAGCCCCCTCAGGGCCAACACCGCCTGCGCCTCTGGGTGGCCCGGAAACGGCCACGCGTGTCATGGTCACAACACAAACGACCCCGATACCAGAGCCTAGGCCGCCCGGCATGGCAGCCCTGGCATTTTACCCATGGCTGGCGGAAAGCTGCCGGCCTAGAGCCTCACGGTGGGAGCGACATGGCTTCCCAGCTTCGGGCCCACCCTCTCACAACATTGCACCCCGAACCTTTATGCAGTCACCATTAACACCATATCATACTATATTTTATATTAAAGGATCAGGAAATGTAAGTAATTCACTTTTAATTCAAAGTCTTCTACAGTTTTTGCTAGAAATTGTGTGTTTTCTTAAGATTGCCAGATTGTGAAATCCATGGTCAGAGAATTATTTGAAAAAGAAGAAACAGTTTAAGATTTGGACTCAGGGCAAATTAAAATTACATTTGATGATAAACTAGAAACATTTTGATATAGATTTATTAAACTATTTGTTTCTTAATTGGATTCTAAGTCATAACAGCTTCCAAATATCTTTTTTGTCTTAAATTTATAGCTAGTTCAATCTGAAGAAATCTAAATATGATCTAGAAGACAAGAGAGAAATAAATGTGCTATTAATATAAGGAGCTAGTCAACATTCTTGATAATTCAGCTTGTGGAATGTAGCCAAAGGAAGCTGCTGAAAATTGAAAGGCATACATAATCTAAATGACATCACAGTCACTGGCACATATATATAGCATGGCTCACAGTCATTTGTTACTAAGTCATTGAAGCTCAATGTCATCACTCTGCTGACAGACTAAAAGATGCAAGGTATACGACTTTGTCTCTACAGTCTTGACCCAGTTTTTGATGGTGAAAATAGCTGATCAATATTCAGTTGGGAGGTCATTAGATTTTATATCATTTAAAGAAACTTGAATATGAAGTGCATTAAAATTATGTCTGTGCAAATGCTAGTGAATGTTGGGAAATGAGAGAGAGGTATGGGAGTGCAGGGGAGTGAGCAAAGTGTATTCATCTTTGTGTAGTTGAACATACTGAATGTATAGTATGTGTTCTCTATATATTGATAAAAATTAAAAATAAACTTGGTTTCATGATTTCTAGTTTATTTGCATTCACTACAATGTATGGTTCTCCGAGTAATTGCAGGCCCCGGTCTCCCAAGGATTAACTCCACAGCTTAGCTTGTTTCTCAGAGCATAACAGGATTGGTAATTTTGGCCTGACATATCTAGCCACTGGCTTAACCGCAAGTTCCTGCTTCCTATTTGTCAAGTTATCTGCCAAGGGATTGGATAAAACTCAAGGGATTTAGGGTGGCCACTAGAGGATTGGATAAACACTGGGAGGAACTCAAGGGATTTAGGGTGGCAACTACTGGGAGGAACTAGAGGATTTAGGGTGGTCCCTTGAGGACTGGATAAACACTGGGAGGAGCTAGGGAAAGTATAAAAGAAAGTCTGGAGTTGCAATAAAGATGAATCTGTCATCGATTGGCATTCTGTGTACAAGAGTGACCCACTGCGTGTTGTCTTGTGTTGTCTTGTGTGTTGTCTGTCTGTAACCCTAGCCCCTCCGCTCGGCTTGGGGTACGCGGCGACGCGGGCGTTGCCAACAGTAATAAAAATGCAGAAACAGTGTCCATTGGCACAGCAGTCCAGATACCTGTTGAGATATCCATGTTTCTTGTCTGAGTATCTGGGTTCAATTACTTGTTCTAACTCTTGATTCCAGCTTTTTCCTATTATAGAACCTGGGAGGCAGCAGTAATTGTGTTCCTGACACCTGCTTGGGGGAGCCAGATTGAATTCCCAGGCCTCAGCTTCAGCCTCAGTTTGCTGCTGACTGTTGAATACACTTGGAGAGTGAAACTATGGATGAGAATGCTCTCTTACTCAAAGAAATTTCTTAGAAAGTGATGACAAACGAAAATGCATGTTATTTATTGAAATTACTATTCCAGTTTCCTCATGTTCAGTGCAATATTTATCTTATTTTCTAAAATAAATCAGTATTCAGAAAGAAATTCAGTGTTGACTTTCCCTGGTGCTTTAAATTCATTCTCATGTATTTTTCTATTTCTGCATAGCTCTTAAAAAAATAAATTGAAGGAAAAGTTTTTGGCTTGAAATTAATTCTGTTTTTCCTTTTCTACAGAAACATCTTAAAATTCCTGCTATTTTGGATCTTTCAGTGAGACAATGAGAGACTGAAGAACACAGACATTTTCTTACTGCGATTGAGTTTTGCTCTCATTACATTGAAATGGTTACTTTTTCCATTGCATTCTAATCATAGAAGTATTTGTGTTGGCAATCAGTCTACCATGAGATAAATTATGCTCCCAAATCTAGCAAAATGTGGCAGTTTCCTTCTAGAGAAATTGGACAAGTGGATGCTTTCAGATATGTCTACTGGGAAGATTTCATCCTCGAGGTTATGTCTACTTGGAAGATTTCGTTCATTTCTTATTAGAATATAGATCTACCATCAACTACATTCCACAAGAAGCAGTGCATAATATGGCGTTATCTATACCAGACAAAAAGGTATAGCAGACACAAATATTTCCTCTTTTGTAGTCAACTGCTCATTAGGAACTACAAACGATAACATAAATGTGGGTTGAGCGAATATAGCCATCTAATGAGTGCAGTCACATTGAGAAGGTAAGTTACCTGCTTCTACGACTTGTCTTAACTTCCTGGATCTCCTTAAGACTTACAAATCTCACTTTCAACTCTTGGCAAGTTATTTATCCTTGAGTCTAATTTATATCATCCAGAGTTTGACTAAAGAGAAAATTGGATCACATACAAATATAATGCGCTGTGATAAAACTTTCAAGCTTCAAAAAAAATCCCTGGGGTCCGGCAGCGTGGCCTAGCAGCTAAAGTCCTCACCTTGAACGTGCCAGAATCCCACATGGGCATTGGTTCTAATACCGGCAGCCCCACTTTCCATCCAGCTCCCTGCTTTTGGCCTGGGAAAGCAATCGAGGACGGCCCAAAGCTTTGGGACCCTGCACCCGCGTGGGAGACCTGGAAGAGGTTCCTGGCTCCTGGCTCCAGATCGGCACGCACCGGCCCATTGCGGCTCACTTGGGGAGTCAATCCACTGACGGAAGATCTTCCTCTCTGTCTCTCCTCCTCTCTGTATATCTGACTGTAATAAAAATAATAAAGTAAATCTTTAAAAAAATTCCCTGTTATACATCAGGACTTTAATGAAAGAATAGTTGTAGCTGTTTGTGGAAGGACTTCTAATGACTCTTACATTCTCAATTTTAATTTTATTAGAATTTATACGACTTTCCATTCAGCATCCACCTTTTACAGAGTTATTTCTGGCTATAGTATCTAAAAGATTGAGCGTGTTTCATTTGATCATGCTGGTGATATTTTCTTCAGACAGGTCAAGTAAAACAACATTTTAATTTCAGTTATTATATACCTAAAGTCTAAATTCTTTTCCAAAGCATGTGTGTATCACTGTTGGGCACTGTAAAAACAGAGCATAATCATACAGTATAAATTAGCTCTGTTGCATGATGCCAAAACATTGATTTTTAAAGATATTTCAGAGCAAATGAAAGTTAAACACAGCCTCATGGTTGATAATACGTGACTAGTTGTGACTGAATTCTATTGAGTCTGAAAAGGATTTCAGACTGAGAGAGTAACTAAGCAGGTGGTAAACTAAATTTTTTTTTTTTTGCAGTTTACTAATTTCCAAGGCATCTACTCTTACTTGTTTTTACTGAGCGTGAAAAAAAAAAATCTGAATTGCCTTTTTCTTGTCAGACTTCTAATGGAGAATGCACATGATCAGCCCTTCTTTAAGAAAGTAAAGATTAAGAAAAGGTTGTTGGGCCCGGCGGCGTGGCCTAGCGGCTAAAGTCCTTGCCTTGAACGCCCCGGGATCCCATATGGGCGCCGGTTCTAGTCCCGGCAGCTCCACTTCCCATCCAGCTCCCTGCTTGTGGCCTGGGAAAGCAGTTGAGGACGGCCCAATGCATTGGGACCCTGCACCCGCGTGGGAGACCCGGAGGAGGTTCCTGGTTCCCGGCTTTGGATCGGCGCGCATCGGCCCGTTGCCGCTCACTTGGGGAGTGAATCATCGGATGGAAGATCTTCCTCTCTGTCTCTCCTTCTCTCTGTATATCCGGCTTTCCAATAATAATAAAATCTTTAAAAAAAAGAAAAAAGGTTGTCCTTGAAATGAAGCAGAGAAAAGTTAAATTACAACAGCAATGAAGCCAAGTGATTAACAGAAATGAACACATTTTCTCAGCAAACAAAACAAGCCAGGAAGTGGGCATTGTTGGTGTGTATTGCTACTTGGTACATTTAGTTGATTCCAGGCTGTTCGTTATTATGAATGCAACATTTTCAATATGGGAATTTACTAATTAATTTCCAGTATGAATCTCATTAACTTTTATTCCTTTTTTTTACTGTATTTGTATTCCTTTTTTTCTCTCTGCATTTCTGACTTTCAAATGAAAATAAACTAAAAAAAAAAAGGTAAAAGAATATGAACCTTGAGGACATACTTGCTTGCCTTAAATTGCTGATTCTCCAATCACTAGTAGGATGATCCTGGTGGAGGGTTCATAAAGTAGCCTTTGAAATTTTCAAATTATATATATACATTTTTTCTAATATCCACATATAAATAATATATATATATATATATTCACTTATTTATTTACTTGAAAAACAGAGTTACAATGACAAAGTGAGAGGGAGAGAGATATCTCCCAATATCTGGATCAGTTCCCAAACGGCCACAGCAGCTAGGACTTGGCAAGGCAAAAGCGGGGAGCGTTTTACACTATCCGCATTTCTCACATGGGTACAGGGGCCTGATGCTTTGTCCTTCTTCCACTGCTTTTCCAAGTACATTAGCAGGGAGCCAGATCTTAACTAAAGCAGCCAGAATTTGAATTTGCAACCATATAGGATGTAAACCTTGCAGATGAAGGCTTTTCAGAACTATAGCATCAGTACCCCGAATAGTACATGTTTTAACTGATGCATGCAATTTGTGCATACTTTGATTGAGAGTACCATAGGTATACTCGTGATGTCTTGATATTATATATAAATACATTGTGTAATGCCCATTCACAGTAATATTTCCTTTCTTACGAGACATTCTGTAGAGCCCCTGGTCCTCAATGTTTGCATCTTTGTATTGGAGTTAATGTCATCTCTTTTCACTCTCATTAGCACACTGTTGTACATATGCCCAACTTTCACTGTCTTCCAGGAATTCCTTCTCTCTCTTTTCTCCTGTACCTAGTCCCTGCATACCCACCCTGCATGTGGCCTAGAAAAGCAAATCAAGAATGACCTAAGGCCTTGGGAATCTGAAGAAGTTCCTGGCTCCTGGCTTTGGATTGGCTCAGCTCCAGCCATTATGGTCATTTGGAGAGTGAATTTGCATATGGAAGATGTTTCGCTCTGTCTCTCCTTGTCTCTGTTAATCTGACCTGCCTTTCCAATAAAAAATAAATAAATCTTTAAAAAAGCAATCAGTAATGAATGCAGATGACGTTCAGGAGGTTTGTTGGAGTCAGCAAGGAAAAGAAGTAGGGACTATATAACTGTATTTACTTCAAAGATCCAAGAGATTTTGCCAGTTTAAGAGAGTAATGAAATAAAGAACAAGGGTTATGTTGCTAAGACCTCAATATTTGTGCCTTCCCTCCAATTGCATGTTAAAATCCTGATTCTAAAATCATGGTCTTGAAAGGTGAAGTCTTTAGGACATGATAAGATCATAAAGACAAAGTATTTATCATTAGATTTAGTGCCCCTAGTTTTAAAAAATAGCTCAGTCCTTCCATGCATAAGAGCAAAGCTAGAAAATGTCAAGGAAATGTGACTTCACACGTGAATACCGAATCTGTTGAATCCTGCCAGCATCTTAATGAGGGGATTTCTAGCCTTTGAAACTATAAGGAATACATTTTTTCTTGTTGTTGCTTATAAAAGAACCAGTTCGTAGTAGGTTTTATAAAATTTTGAATGAACTAAGACAGGCAAATAACAACTCAAAAGTGGGAGTCTTGATGTAATATAGCCCTAGAAACATATGGGAGCAGCTTGGGAATTGAGAACTGAAGTTGGAAGAGTTTTCAAGTACATGTTGAGTAAAACTTGCATTAGGTAGAACAACCCGTTAAAGGTGGTTCTGGTGAGGGGCCAGATGGAAAGGAAGAACGCTGCAAGAAAGCCTCAGGCTTATCAGAGAATGCTGAACTCATTGTGACCAGGAGTGCAGCCATAAAACTGTACGGAAAAGGACATGTCCATGAGGTCGCTGATGGAAATGAAAAGCATGCAGTTGCCTAATGAAGAAAATATCATTGTTGTTACAATCCGGCAAAAACTTGGCTGACTTGTGTTTATGTGCTAATGCCCTGTGACAGGTAGAAGTTGTAAATGATAAAATTGAGTAATTTGCGGATAAACTTACTTTTTACTCGAGATGGGGATAGTGCAAGGAGCAAGAGTGAGCACTCTGCTCTGTTTCAGGTTTATTCCACAAGTGCCCATGATAGCCATTTGTACACAGGAGCCAGCAACTCAGTCCTGCATGAGTGGCAGGGACTCAAGTACTTGAGGAGTTACCTGCTGCCTCCCAGAATACACAACTGAAAACTGAAATCAGAAATGGATCCAGGTCTCAAACACATGTACTCCAATAAGGGATGCAGGTGTCCCAAACAGTACCTTAATTGCTATTTCTAACACCCACCCATGAGAAAACTCTGAAGCAACATCATAAAGTTATAGCTTGCCGAGTCCAGTTTAGTAGCCTAGTGGCTAAAGTCCTCACATGCCACACCAGCGATCTCATATGAGCACCAGTTCTAATCCCGGCAGCCCCACTTCCCATCCATCTCCTTCAGGCAGCTAACTACAAGCTATGAGACCTGTAGCATTGGTGGTGCCAGCAAAATAGTGGGAGCAGAGTTGATTTGGAGTAGTTTGAAGCTTGTCATTCCTTTCTCTTATTTTTCTTTTTTAGAATGGGTGTGACTGTCATGTGTTTGTTGACCCATATTATATTTTACAATTATATAACATATTTAATAAATACAGAGTCACACCTGTAAATAATTTACCGTAGGACAAATTATAGCTTTAAGTCTCACCTGTTTCTGATTTAGGCTATATTTGGTTTTACTTATGCTGCTGTTGAACCAAGTTAAGACACTGGAATTACCGGAGAGAAATGAATGTGTGTTGAATGGGAGAAGGACTTGAATCCTAGAGGACATGAAGCAGATGTTGCAATGTGCATATATACATCTTTCCAAAATTCATTCCTGAAATCAAACTCAAAAGTGCAGCGGGGATGCACCTGTAACTCCTCACTGGGGTATTGAAGATTTCTCTGCACACCCCTCCTAAAACTGTTCACCTAAACTGTTGACATATGTCTTGTTAGAGTTATAGAGTCAGACTACCCGAAAAACAGCCAGGTTCAGCAAAATCATGCTTCAAAGCTAAAAACTGCTAAATACTAAAATTAAAACAGACATGAGACAGCTGAATAGTAATCTATAGCCATTTTAAGGTGTATAGAACCCGGTTGTAGATAAACTAATAATTGAAATGTCAATGCAGAAGTCACAGGATGTGGTTCAGAACTTACATTCTTTTTTTTTTCTTTTTCTCTTTTAACATATTGGTTACCCAATACTCTGTCCACTACTTCCATAACATTATAAATTTTTGCTGATGTTATATTGGGGCTTTTAATTGATTGGGATGATACTCTGCCAGCTCTACCTTCAGACCAGAGATGGTCTCCCCAAGAGGCCGTTGAACTTATCTGGACAATAAGATACTGGACTCTGTGCTTGGTAAATGCTTGCAATGAAAGAATCTCAACTGAACTTAAACTGTGGCAATGCAGCAAGGTGGAGGAATCCACCATAGGGTGAGGGTTTGGGGAGGGGTGGGGGGAATCCCAATACCTATAAAACTGTGTCACATAATGCAATGTAATCAATAAAAATAAAAAAATTAAAAAGTGATGGTATTATAAGGATGATTAGGATCTCAGTTTGGCTGATGAAATTTTCCTTTGGAATTATAAAATTTTGCTTACCTTCATTTGTCTTGCCATAAGAATAGCAATGGACTTTAGGTGGAGTCCCTATTGGAATGTGAATTCTACCTCCTAAAATTCTAATTAGTTAGGAAGCACCCTTGAGAGAATACAAAGGGCCTTTTCCCAAAGATTCCCTTGATGTGATCAAATTGTCAGCTTCCATGTCTGACTTTTTATCATGAGGAAACAAGGAGCTGGAGTCTGATAGTTCAACTTGTTGTGAGAATGGAAAGGAGGCTTCCAGTCACACCATCACGATGGCCTTTTTGTTCTAAGCAAGCTGGACAGGATTGGGATTCCAGCCTGTGATGGTTAACGTGTTCTATTTATTTTTCCACTCAAACTTGTGTGCTTAAAATACGCCACTTCCATCATATTTTTGGGTCTTTCTTGAAAATCCCCCTCCTGGTGCTGTTTAGGAGGTTTAATACCCCATAACCTCTTTGTTCTGATCTCTTTAAAAAAAAAAAAAAAAACAGAAACCACCCTTGGAAAATTGCCAGGTTTCAATTAGCATCCATGAAAACATCATGGTAGGTTTTGATAGTGAAAAAAACAGAGGCTTGGGAAAGATAAAGGAATCACAATAAAGACTAAATGAGTTGAGGAACATTACATTTTGCAGGGGAGATGAACAAGGGTAAAAAAGATATGAGGCAGTACGAAGTTATGGACTACCAATATTGTAGGATGCTTGCTCCCAGAAAGTCCAGGAAGAGGGCCAGTTTAGGTTCACATTAATGATCTGGACTGAGGATCATTGTGAATGAGTTCTGTGCATGACCATCATAGCATGTTGGAAATAGGTGCAGTAAAATTTTAAAAATAAAGGTTAAGAAAAATGGCAAACACTTAAAATTAGAAACACGACCACTCAAGTTTTCCAAGAATAATTTCACTAGTTTTAAGTACAGATGGAGAACTTCAGAAAAATGTTGGCATAAAATTTACTTTCTGTGCTTTATGACAAAAATGTTAAATTTAGAAGGAAAATGAAAAGAAATAGCATAATCTTTTCCAGATAGATGGAAAAGGACAATGTTTAACAATGTCAGTGATTTCTAGGAACATTGTGGAGATAATAAAGACACCAAGAAATTCCTCTCTCCTGGTGTCTTCTAAACAACTGTATTAGTTTCCTATTGCCATGTAATAATTTACTACAAAGTTACTGGCTTGAAATAACAGACATTTATTAGGTCAAAATTTCTATGGGTCCAGGGTCTTGCAGTTTTTTAACTAGGCATTCTGTTCCAATTTCACAAAATCCCAGTGCTACTTTCCCATCTGAGCTTGCTGTCTAGCATCTTAGCTCATTCAGGTTGTAGGCAGAATTCATTCGTTCGCCATTGTAGAAACTAGAGGCACTTGTCACCTCTAGGTGTGTGTGCGCATCTTTGCTGCGTCCTGCTTGTTCACTCATGGAAAACCAGAGGCCCTCTGTTAAAGGATTCACCTGAGTAAGTCAGACCCACTTGGGAAATATTCCTTTTAATTATCTCCAAGGCAATGGGTTAGGGACTTTTATTGTATTTGCAAGACCTGGTTACTTTCACAAATATCGTAACTTACTAAGGAGGTTATATTTTGCACTTATCATTATATCCACAACTCTGATTAAGGATTTAAATGATAGAAGATAGGTATCTGAGAGGCTATCTTAGAAGTGTATATAACAAAATATCCAAGCCATGAAACTCTAGGTTATATTTGATTTTGACAGAATTGTGTATAACTAGCTACTCCTGATGATAAGAAGAAACTTCCTCTTATTTATTCTCTTTGTTTTCCATGCCTCCTATTCATGCTCAGTGTTTCAGCAGAAGAGGTGGTAAGCTTAGATCAAGAAGATATTGTGTAAGACTATTTTCAAATATTTTATTTGTTAACTCATTATCATCATCTGAATGAGATTCCTTAGGTGTTTCTTCTCTGATGATTTATGAATTTTAGAACCAGAGACATAACTAATATCTACTAATTTAGCTTTATATATGGATGATTTATACAAAAATTCTAGTATTATCCTTTCCATCTGCCCCCTCAAAGAATTGTTTATTTTTTAATGTCTTGGGACAGATATAGCAAATGTTGAGAAACCATCAGTACATAAATAATTATAGCATCTTTCCTTTTTACCTTTGTTTTTCATCCCAGATAAAAGTTCCTGTACTCCACTCTGTTTAATTCTATTATGAAAGGATGAATGTGATTTGTTGTGGAATAAAATTTTGATAACTCATTCCACAGTCCAAATCCCAAAACTAATTTTCAGTGCGATCTTTGGCAAGGCAAGCAAGATTCAGGTTGTGCCATATCATCTATATGTGAAAAGGGCACAATACTGTCAGATAAAATTCTGTTATAATAGAGAAAATTAATTAATCAAAAATTAATCTTGGGATGTCTAAGTTCATGAATAAAAACAAGAATAGGAAAATCTTTATAATTTTAACGCTAGATGTGAAAAACATTTCTAACCCAAAGCAAAGGTAAAGTTGTATAAAGATGTTTAAATTGTGTGAAAGGTTCTTTAATGGTGTTAGTAGCTTCCATTTGAATTTTGTGGAAATTCAGTACTTTGAAACAGGAGCCAAGGACAGCACCTGTGATCATAAAGCATTAACCAAATTTGTAGTCAAGCAAATTCATAGGATCACTGGCTACTTTCAATATATTATCATCCTCTGGACTTTGGAATGGATTTACCATCTTAAACATTTTTTCTTTAGCTACGAAAAGTTTACATTCATGTTAGAAAAAAATTGGGAAGTCACTGTGCTGTTATCAACCATTCCCCTGAACACAGTTCATATTAAGAGCTTGATATGTACTCTGTCACTGAAGAAGTTATTGCAGGATTCAAGTAAAACAAACTTTGTTTCCCATCATGCTCTGTGTTCCACTGTTATGACTTGAGCTGATTTGCACTCTTGGCCCCATTCTAATATGAGATTTAATTTTTGCTTACCAAATCTTCAACTTAAGCATTTGAATATTCCAAAACATAACGTCACCTGAATAATGGCATTCCACACTATAGCCTACCATTATTTATCAAAGGAGATGAAAAGTGGTACCAAAACACACTGAAATTCATGAATATGATATTTTTGCAACTGAACTTCATGTTTCATATATCTATATTGAAACATTTGTGCCTTCCATTTTGTCACAGGTCTCTCTTCATCAAATTTTTCCCTATTATGTCTGCACAGCCATCGCCTTTCCCAGTGTCTATTACTAATTTCTATTTGAAATGCTAAGAGAAATAAATACTCAGACGTTTTTCACTTATGGATTCACTGTCAACTGTTCACAGAGGCCCAGAAAGGATCAGGTTAAAACCAGGAGCGGGATCTCTGATGTGTATAGCATGGACTCAACTTCTCGGGCTGCTGCTCAAGTTCACCTGTTGCCTCCCAGATGCCTTTACCAGAAGCTGAGTTGGAGTCACAAGAGGGCCTCAGAATCAGGCACTCTGACACAACTTACAACCCATCCCTACACAGATATTTGTACTGTTGTGAAATTATTTCCCTGGCAAAATAAACACACTAAGACTGATTCTGTAAATAAAATGTTTCAAAAATCATTATGCATTCAGTACACAGACAAAGCTATCCTATCGTCAAATACCACATGTAAAAAACTGTGCCATGTGTTGGCTGTGTCTTTTAAGTGACCTATGTTGGAGTTGAGGGGCATAGAACAGGATTATTCTTGCCATGATTCATTAGCATCAGAACTGAGGGGCTAGGCTTCAAAACTCTTAGGTAAATATTTCTAGGCATTTGAAGAGCAGAACCCACCCTCAGTAGATTTTAATTGAAACTTTGTTTATTAAACACTGCCATTTAACAATGAAGTATTCCCGTCCTATACACTTGAATTATCTCTGTTTCTGTTTGTGGAAAGCAGCTGTTGAGCTAAAGACAAACTTGTTTCAGAGGCAAGATCTAGGGATGTAAGACAGTGAGCCTTGGGGTTGTGGATTCAAACTTTACGAAAAGCCTTTAGACAACCTCTTGACCCACTCCATCTCTGCACAACTACATCAAGTGTAGAAATGGACAGGATGAACTAATATAGAGGTACAGGTGATTAGGCGTTCAACTGAAAAATGTCCTAATATACTCACACCTGAGTTTTTAAGTATATTTGTTTCTTCAATTAGTCACAGTGCTCTCTGCCTTCAGTCACTAATTTGTATCCTCCTTATCCATGACAATCTGGCTCATTGTTTCAAGCCATTCTGATAGCTCTACCACTGTGTTACTTCAGTCTCTACCTTTATAGGTAGTAGTTACAACATGTAATGGCATTTCACTAAGGCAGAAGTAGTGCTTATATCTACTTCTCTGATGTGATCTATTCCAGAATTTAATATCTGATCAGTTAAAGTAATAGATAAATGATTGAATGAAACAACATTCTTAGAGCTGTTAACACTGGAGATTTGATTTTATCCCAGACGCCTTTTGTATCAGAGTAAACAATACACAATCATGTCTAATGTTTTATGATTGAGATGTAAGTTAGCAAAAAAAGACATATTTGTAAATAAGCCACAATTCTGAGAGACTGCAAGTGGAGGAATTTTGCATGAAACTAAGCAGAGTATTTTTATCCCAACCACAAAGTGATATCACTGACTCCAAAATAATTTTTAACAATCTACTATGTATGATATCTTTTTTTAACTTGAGGTATAACAGTTAAAAAAAGAAGAAAAGTGCCTCTACAACATGGAATTCATGTGCAAACAGATGGTGATATATTTGTGTTCTCTTTTTTCCTGAACCAAATACTATAGCAAGTGCTTTAGATGTATTATTAAATTTAGCTTTCAAAACCAACATAGGAAATGGTTATACTTATTGTCCTCATTTTATATGAAATAAATTAACTCACAGAGAGATTTATTTAATATCCCATAATGTTTCAAACTTTTTTGCCATGGCATAAGTTTGAAAGCTTTTTAAAAGTACACTTGGCTGTCATTTTGGGCATGCTTTGATTGCACATTCTCTAAGATTTTTTTTTAAGGTCCACTTATTTTTTTAAAGATCTATTTGTTTTTATTGCAAAGTTAGATATACAGAGAGGAAGAGAGACAGAGAGGAAGATCTTGCTATTGTTGATTCTCTCCCCAAGTGGCCACGATGGCTGGAGCTGAGCCAATCTGAAGCCAGGAGCCTCTTCTGGGTCTTTCACTCTGGTGTAGGGTCCCAAAGCTTTGAGCCATCCTCGACTGTTTCCCAGGTCACAAGCAGTGAGCCTGATGGAAAGCGGGGCAGCTGGGATTAGAATTGGCGCCCATATGGGATCCCAGTGCGTTCAAGGCGAGGACTTTAGCAGCTAGGCTATGGCGCCAGTCCCAATCCATTCATTTTTTATTGGAAAGGCAGATCTGCATGCATAGAGAAGGAGAGACAGAGGCAAAGATATTCTGTGTACTGGTTCACTCCCCAAGTGGCTGCCTCAGCCAGAGCTGAGCTGATCCAAAGCCAGGAGCTTCTTCTGGGTCCCCACATGGATGCGTGTTCCCCAGGCTTTGGACCATCTTATACTACGTTCTCAGGCCACAAGCATAGATGGGATGTGAACCAGCTGGCACTAAAAAAACAGTGCTCATATTGGATCCCAGCATTTGCAAGGCAAGGATTTTAGCCATTAAGCTATTGTGTGGGCCCGAATGTTTCTTGTTTCTCCAGCAAGGATTCTAGATCAATCTTATTCTTCACAGCTGTAGTGAAGATATGTTCCCACAATGAGTAAAGCACACGCAGAGAAGACAAGCTCCTGTGCATATCTATGTTCTTAAAAAGAAAAGTAGTGTCATAAAACAGCGAAGACCAATAGTACATTATAAATAAACAACATAAATCACACTATACTGCAGAAAATATATCACCCATTTTATTTATTAATGTCCATCAGGTTTCAAATTTGTAATAGTCTCATTTTTAAGTTAATATTGATAGAATCTCAAGTCTCATAAACATATGTAGCTCAAATCTATTTGTTAATTGTTCTCATACATGCAATCATTTCTCTGGGACTAGCATCTGCCTACATATTGTAAATCTAAGATTTTAACATGATCAGCAGAATCCAAGATTACAAATTTCAGAAAAGAAAGGAATAAAAACTGTTCACATGATGTAACATCAGAAAAACAAATAGGGCTGCCATTGTAAAGTCTTCATCCATGAA
Organism: Ochotona princeps; assembly: GCF_030435755.1. NCBI lineage: Eukaryota > Metazoa > Chordata > Mammalia > Lagomorpha > Ochotonidae > Ochotona > Ochotona princeps. Next base: position 99,872,043 of record NC_080865.1, read on the forward strand.
GCCAGCAACCTCTAGAGTTTCCAGCAAGTGTCCAGGCTGTTCATTTTCCGATACAAGTTTTTGCTAATGTCCTGAAAAAAAAAAAAGAACAGCAGAAGATTCCATCCTGTTGAAGCTTTCAGCTCCTTGATTTGGCCTGGCCAAGCCCTGACTGCTAAGGCCATTTGAGTAGCAAACCAGCAGGTGAAAGATCTCTCTCACTCTCTGTACTTCTTTAACGCTGATGTTAAAATAAATAAACTTTAGTGAAACAAAAACAATCTATGTTCAAAGCATGGCGAAAACTCACATGCAAGATGGTTGAGAGATGACTCCAGTTTTGACTGGACTCCCCTTTGTATTGTAAGGACAGCTCCATGCACTTGTTGACATATAAAAAGAAAGACATTGGTTGACAAGGAGCATCCTAATGACTGTTTAAATTAAATTATTATCTAAATAATAGTGTGGTCTAAGTTGGTCTCCGTAAGACATTGCATTCTAGTTTCTACAGAAATCCATGTTCTCTACATAATAATTTTTGGGGGGCAAGATTTTCTTTATTTTGAAAGTAACCATGGGACTGGTAAGATGGCATATCAACTAATTTTCAATTTGCAATGCCAGTTTCCTATATGGGCACCATTTCTCAATTGCAATTCTTTAAAGAAAATACTATTTGTTCGAAAGACAGACTGAAAGAGAGAGAGAGAGAGAGAGAGAGAGAGGAAGAGAGATCTTCCATCTATAGCTCTGGCCTTAGTGACCAGAGCTAGGATGATGTGATACCAAGAACCTGGATGGAGCTCCCGCCAAGCCTCTGATGTGAGCGCAGAGGTCCAAAGACTCGGATCAATTTTCCCAGGCACATCAGCAAGGATCTGGATTAAAAGTGGAGCAGCTGGAGCTCAAACTGCTGCCCATATGGAATGTCGGCCACCTTAGGCAGAGGTTTAACTTACTATGCCACTGCACAGATCCCCATTTGCACTCTGAGACCCTAAATTTACGTCCATGACAGTAATACTTTGCTTCTAAACCTATATTGCTATAGGACTGTCAATTTTTTGTGTCTTAATTACAAATTTATCCACGAAAAATAAGTATAAAAAACACTTTATAATTTTTTAGGTTATTTAATTGCTAATATATGTATTGTATTGTTCTTTTTGAATCACATCCCTGCCTTCCCTTCTGTATTTTTCAAATTTTACCTTCATCCCTCACAAGGACTTTAGCTTCAGTATTCTCAATGCAGCCTACTTGCACTCCTGTTAATTTCACGTTGCCTGCATTTGAAGTTAGTTGTTTACATATCTGCATGTATGGCTAAATTTTAAATTCCCTTAAGGGAAAAGATATTTCTGTATCTTCCTAACCTCCAATAGACTTCAACAGAATGATTTACATAAAATAGGTGATAAAACTTTTGAAAATGAAACTTACTCTTCTAAAAAATCTAGAATTGTAAAAGGCCAGAATAATTTATTGGTATAGCACCTTGAAAAGTTATAGGACACACTTGATTGGAATATGTCAGCTGTCCGTACTGGTCTAAAATGTAGCTTTGGGAACTAATTCAGAAAAGATGTAAACTGCCTCAGTAGAAATTTTCCAAAACCTCCTGATTTTCATTATTTCTGGAACTTTGGATTTATCTAGTATCTTTACAAGAGCAGACTTTGCGTAAGTTTGAATCAAAGCAGCAGGAACTATGTCTAGGACGCGAACATGACTGCTGGTAGAGGACCTGAGTTCCCAATCTTGTTCTATTATTCTTTAACTCTTCAATCTTGGTTGATTTAGCTGCCTGCATCCCTTTCAATGCTAAATGGTTGAGAACATTTCTGTTCGGATGAAGTGAAACAGTGCATAGGCAGCAGGCAGCCTTGTGACTGGACCAGGCAAACAGCACACTGTAGTCATCATCCCCTAACTCTAGCTTTCTGTTTCTGCATTCAGTCTTTGATCTCAGCTCTTTGGCACGTCACTTCCCTCCCAAATTTTGCTCAGCCTTGCACATTCGATGGTGGTGTTTGTGGGTAGATTTTCAAATAAAGTACAGGATGCCTGGTTAAAATTGGAATTTCATTAAAAAGGATAACTTTAAGCTTAAGTTTGCATTATATAATAATTCGGGCACACTTAGAGTAAAAAATATAAACCACTGTTTATCTGCAATTCAAATTTAATGGAGTATACTCTATGATTATTTGCTAAATTCAGAAATACTGTTCTGAAATTATTAACCATCAACAGCCAGCTCTCACCTCAAATCTTCACAGTTCAACATGATTTCACAGAATTTGAATTTTAATTGCTTACTCATCCAATCAGTCTTATGCATTAGCAAGGAATTAGACAACCACACAGCGATTTCAGCTTTTAAAACAAAGTTGGATAAATTTAGTACAACAATGGGATTTTGTTTTCCACTTTTAAAACCTCATACATTTGACAAGAACATGTTCTGTGACAAACAGAACTCTTAGTTTTTTCCCCCTTGAAATATTTTAAGAAGCTAGATTAAGATATTCTAAATTCACTGTTTTCAAATTCCAATAGATTTTTTTTCCTGAGGAAGTTAATATGTATTACCATGCATATCAACAAAATCTAGCCACAGTCAGTACCAAACATTATCTAGGACCAGAGAGTTTATAACTGCATACTGAGCGATGACACGTGATTTTTTTTCTTGTTTTGTCTGCATAGTGGTTTTGGTGCTCCCCGGCTGAAGTCTATCTTGCACTGGACTCAGAGAAGAAAACTAGAGCAGGCTGTATTTTCAAACTTGTATATATTTCTGACATTTATATTTCATTTCTGAAATTTTATCTAAAGAATTATTTTCAGAGAATAGTGTGAGGTTGTGCAGATAATAGTATATATCTGTCTTTGGTGTGCCTATGAACTACATATACAGGCTGAAGGCTGATTGTGTGATTATCTTTTCAAAACTTATCTTTCAAATCTTTAAACATAGAGAATATTTGTATACAAGTATGCATTACATGTATGCACAAACCCTAATGTATTCAAGAACAGAATGGCTATTTTGAAGAGATGATCTTAATTCAGAGTGACATGAATTATTTCAGTAGCAATTATTCTGAGTATTTTAGATGCAGGAATTTTGGTGGCTGTTCCACCTGCAAACACGCCACGTGGATTACACGTTTACTTCTTGTACCCTTAATTAAGGTGTCAGTTCGCCAATTACCTTCTCAGACTGTTTATCCATGATAATTCTATTTTAAATAGCAGTTTCATCTCTGTCCCCCTATCCTAATATGGGGTACTTTTATTACTTATTACCTATCATGCCATTGTCATCTGTCTGCCTCATTTTCTTTCCCTCCCTGCCTTTATACATATGCATAAATAAGTAACTGTCAGCTTGAAGAAAGAGTCTGGAAAAACGAAATCCAGATGTGGTTCGATAAAGATGTCTGAGTGTCAGAAAGGTATCTGATTGGTAATTTAAACTGAAATTTTGTGAGCAATTTTTATAATCACTGTCCTTTATTCCTTTATCAATGCGTTCTGTACTCTTTTGATAATTGTTGATATATGTGCATTTTCTTTGAAGGATATAAATGCCATGAATCGATCTAAAAGAGACGTATAGAGAAGGCAGGAAAGGCTGCCCATATGCAGCAGTCACAGACATAAAACAAAAGAACAACTCGGAGTTACTGCTTCATCCAGCTTTTCAGCTAATAAGGAATTAACTGTCTGACTCTTCAAAAAACAGCTTCTGCTTGAGTGTGTCACCCGCTCACAGTCACATTTAACTGCAAAGTCCATTAGAAGGTTTTTAGTATTTTTGTAACTATATTTGTTCCCATTCGGACCTTCTTTGTAAGTGATATGATGGTAAATTTACTAAAATTTAATTACTATTATTTAAGTGATAGGTAAATAAAGTGAAACAAATGCATTTGAAATGTTGGCCCTTCATTGGACCTTTAAAAATGAATGGATTGGGCCCGACACATTAGCCTAGTGGCTAAAGTCCTCGTCTTGCAAGCACTGGGATCCCATACAGGCTCCTTTTCTAATCCCAGCGGCACCGCTTCCCATCCAGCTCCCTGCTTGTATTCTGGGAGAGCAGTCAAGGAAAGCCCAAATCCTTGGGACCCTGCACCCATGTGGGAAACCTGAAAGAGGTTCCTGTCTCCTGGTTTTGAATTGGCTCAAGTCCTGCCCTTGGGGTCACGTGGGGAGTGAACCACCAGACAGAAGATCTTCCTCTCTGTCTCCCCATCTCTCTGTATATCTGCCTTTCCAATAAAAAAAAATAAATATTTAAACACACACACACACACACACAAATCTTCACTGCTCACTCATACAAGGGACAGTTTGTCAGCTCAGAGATGAGAGCTATGAGGCCAGGATTTGGAGCACAAAAGACTAAGCTGCCATTTGGAAAGCCAACGTCCATATCAGAGTCTCACCTGCTTTGGTTTTGATACAACTCCCTGTTAGCACACCTGGGAAAGCAGGTACCTGGGCTCTTGCCATACATACTGGAGACTGGGGGGTCCTGGCTTCTGGCTTTGAATCAGTTCACACCATGCTGAAGCACTCATTTGAGGGGTGAGACAGTGGATGGAAGATTTCTTTCTCTATTCCTGGCCCTATTTCTCTCTCTATCTCTCTGGCTCCATTCATCCCTTGTTTTCACGTAAGTCTTTTAAAAAGGAAAACAGCTATATGCTTGGTAATGAAAGTTAATAAATGGTTGTCAAATAAATTAAAGAATCAACTATCATGCAATTGTACCTTACAGTGTTCCTTAAGAATTTGACCACCCCTCTTTGTACCCATTTTTCGCTGTTGCTTCACAAGATAAACAACAATAACTACAATCTCGTATTATCACAAGGACAGTCTGTTCACTAATGCCACCTATAACAGGGTATACACCATGTCAGACAGCACAAAGGCTTTGGGTAAAGGCTTACTGGCAGATAAGCAAATTTGTGCAAAACAGATATTATGAGATATGACACTTTACTTAAGTGTCTACTTGAAACATCTGATGGGATATTACACACAGACCAAAATGTAGGCAAAGAAAATTAGTACCTAACACATGTTGGCACATAGAAAAGAATATAGATATTCAACAATGAAACCAATCTTTCTCAGTTTCCTGGATAAACTTTAAAGAATATAAGCTGTTTTTTTTTCCTCTCTGGCATTGTTTTAAAGCTTTACTATCTTGAAATACGTTAACATTTTGATTTTGCAAATACATATTCTCACAGGACCAAATCCATGTCCTATTATGTGTTAAAGGACTCATTCCATCCTTATTCATACATGGAACTGTAATTGAAAAAATGTTAACCATAATGATATATGAAAGCAATGAAAGGGAGGAAAGTGAATGCTTTAAGAATGTAATATGAATACTGATGCTTTTCTTGGACACTAACTCACATCAGGCATAAAGCAGATAAGCTCATAGCATTGTCAAAATACTGTTTGCTGTTAGCTAACCAACATTCTCAAAAATGATCTGGCAGAGTTACTAGATAAGAATGATTGTATAAATAAATGAACAGTTACATAGCATTTATCACTTTGAGCATACAGCCCAGCAAACACTTTTAAATGAAATTGCGTAAAAAAAAAAAAAAGTGTAGCATACTGTAGGTGTCACTTGAGCACCATAACGGGTAGTTTCTCCAAAGGTGTTATTATAGACAAAGGCGAGGAAGAATCTGTAAGGCCGGTTTATAGCTAAGGTTGTTTCATAAGCAGCAGGACGTAGCATCCACATTTAGCACTAATGCGTCTTCATCTTTCTATCTGTAAAGAGGTGGGAGTCATCTAGCTAAATGGCTAGGAGACATTTAGTCTAAATGATTAATGTGATTCACTAAATTTGGCTTTTTGTTCAAAACAGAAGTTGGCTCTTGCAGTTGGTTGTAGACCTAACAACCACTGGGTGGCATCAACACAACTCCCAAGCAGAAGAAATTAGGAATTAATATCTGTGATTACCATTGCAGGAATGGGCCATGAACACTTATTAAATTCATTTGTGAGAATACCGTGTTTGAAGAGGCAGCTGAAGATGTCCAGGAATGTGGTTGGGATAATAGGACATGGGCGGAAGACACTGTGAAAAATGGAGACAAAAGTAAAGACATGGGATACACAGGAGAAATAGCCTCAAGTGGATCATCTTTTTGTATTGTATATATAAAATGTCACTTAAAACATTTCTTAAATTTTCTTCCCTGCAGCCCCATCTTGCTTCTGGACTGCCCTCCAGATTCTAATGAAAGAATTATTTCTACACCACAACATTTTCTTAATTAAATTATCTGCAATACTTTACCATTGTCCATTGAATAAAGTGCAATTATGGTGATATGGCAGGCAAAGTGCCTTATGAAATGTAAGAAAGTTCTCTTTAGTATCTCTGGCTACTCTATCCCTTGAAAACTCCCATTAGTGATACACATATCCTACATTTGGCATGCATAAAACATCTTCTATTTGCCAAATTTTCAGAGTTCTCTTAAAATTCCAGGAATTTAAAAATCAAGTGTTATAGGTCTAAATTAATATTTCCTTTCTTCTGTGCCAAATGAAGACTACTCAACTGAAAGTGATGTGGCCTCTTTGAGATGGTCTTGAACTTTCATGGATTCATTACTTGAATTTGCATTCTGTTAGAATTCTTGCTATTTTGTCTTGTAAATAGCTATATTTATGTCTAACTTTTTCCACCACATATTGGACAACTGAGTGAAAGCACAGTTTTATTTCCATTTTTCCTTTAATTTGCGGACTTGAATGTATGGATTTGCAATTATTATTATGTACACTTATTTCAGTAAATTTGCTTCCTTCAGAATATTTGCAACATCTTCTTCTGCATGAAGATGGCATGAACCAAACTTGCCAAAGGAATGATGCAAATCTCTAACATCACAAAATAAGCCCAACTGTATTTCAGCAGCTCTGGAGTTCCATCTTCTGTAATGTCTATGAAAATACAATATCTACCTCAAAGTACAAATATACAGAAGATGTGGAGAAGGTCTTTCATCTCTCTTCACTTGCATTTACTTTTTTTCTTTTTATTGATTTCTTTTTAATTTATTTGAAAGGCAGAGTTACAGAGAGAACAAAGGAGAGAGAGAGAGAGAAGGTGAGTGAGTGAGGGAGAGAGAGAGATCTTCCATCTGCTGGTTCACTCCCCAAATGAGAGCAATAGCTGAGGCTGGGCCAGCCTGAAACCAGGATCCAGCAGCTTTCTCTGGGCCTCCCTTGCGGGTACAGGGGCCCAAGCACTTGGATCATCTTCTGCTTCTTTCCCAGGCACATTAGCAGGGGGCTGGATCAGAAGTAGAATAACTGGTAGTAGAATCATTATGGACATAGGATGCAGGAACTTCAGCACTGTGCCACAGTGCTGACCCTTTGTATTTTTTTTAAAGAGCATCAATAGTGCTGTGTAGGTGTCAAAAGGAGCCGTGCTTGGTCCGGGCTATTGGGGCCGTTTGTGGAGCTAACCAGAGTGGAAAATCTATCTCTCTATCTAACTCTGAATTTCAAATAAATAAATAAATCTATAGTAAGATGCTCAGGAAGTAAGGTTTGATTTTTTATATGCACATGAAAAACTACAAAATGCAAATCTCTTGCTTAAACAAGTAATTGCCACAGCGGAAATTGATCTCGAGCTCTTTACAGGCAACTGTGATGATGTTAATAAATTCTTTAATCAACTAATGCCATTGATGAACATGGAAAAAAAACAGAATTTATGTTGGTTGCTATGCATTCAGTAAACTATCTTCATCTAGTTGGTGGACCTATGTGGACTTAAAAGATAAGCTTATACTGAAATCCCAGATGTCATTAGAGTTCATTGTGGTATTCTGCGGTGTGACATTGGGTTGAGCTTGATTGATGAATGATGTGTATAAGTAGAGATTGCTTTCAAAGAAAAAAGGAATTGGTTAGTACCAAAGAACAAATGTGAAATTCAAGACACGTCTGACATGATAATACTACAAACATATGCTTAAGCAGCCATGTCTTAAAGATAGTGGAGCTGATATTCAATTGTGAAGTATTTGTTTGGAGCATCTGGGCTCAATTCTCAGTGTATGCCTGTATATTCATACGCACTTAGATTACTGATATCCCAGTAGGTTTCTGGAACTCTCTCCTGAAGAAAGGATGTTGAATACTCTAGAGAAAAAACTGTGCTTACGGTGCCTTAAATCAGACTTTTAAGTTCTTTAGATCAAATAGCCTTAGAAATTACATGAGAAATTCTCCCACTTGACAGCAGGGTAGTTATCCATCAATTATATTCTCTCAGTTCTAAGGATTCTTCTCTGTGTTCCTCTTTCATCCAATTGTCTTATAGAGAAGTTGTCATTAAATTCATTAACTAAATCACTCCCTCATTCCCACATTTACTCAAGATCTAACATGTATCCAATACTATAATTTGTCCTAGGAATTCAATGATAAAGACTACAATGGCCGTGCTCATCTGTGTGGCAGAGAGGAGATGGGGGTGGCAGAAGAGGGAGGCAGTAAGAAGTTAATTACATTGGTTTCCACACACATGATCATTGGGCCTGGTACTAGGCACTAGGCAGCTGGCATAAAAAGACCCCATGGAACAAGGCTATAAATGTAGACCACTAGGTGCCACATACAGAGATTCCATTTCAATAGATCTGGATAGAGTGACAATTTATATTTAAAAACAAATAAAAACAAAAATGAAATACTCAACCTTTCAAAGGGTAATTTTTGGAACAGCCAAGCAATGCGCAGTGAAAACTAATTTCATAGGAGACAGCAGGAGATAACAGAGCTTTATTCCCGTTCATTTAAGGGTTTCTACACATTAAGTTTCTACTGCTGAGGAGAAGAGCAAGAGAATGGGTGAGCACGGCACAGCTGGAAGTGGTAGCTTCTTGAAATCAGAGTGTCCCACTCTGAAAAACATATAAAACAGATTAACAATCAGTAAATCCAAGAAGCATATAAAAAACATGGAAAGGAAGCCAGAAGGATCTGATACAGTAATGAGAACCTAGAAGTTTGTGTCTGAGAGGCAGAGAACACGATCGTGAGAGAAAAACGGTTGAAACAATCAACATGACAGAGAGTGTGAGAAATTTCCGGCAAGTGGAAACTTGAATTGGATGCACCTAGCAAGGTATTGCCTAGTTAACTATCTTGGATCAAAATGCAGTGGATTGTAAATTTCTGCCACAAGATAGTGTATATTTTCAAAGTCTTCTTACAAGTTCTTCAGAAGAAACGATTCAGGTTAGAAACACGCTGCTACAGGTATTTTTTTAGACATGCAAGGACTAGACTCTGCTTACTGATTTCAGGGTAGTGCTGATCTCGCTGATATGGTTGTGTGTACTTATTCCTTGCTGATTTTGGTCACCAGTGCACAGGTGTGTCAGATTTATAAAGCAATCACCAGGAATCAGACTTTGGCAGGTAGTGACTCTCATACAATAATTAATATGATCTCCATCACAGCGTTATGTGATAAATAGCATCACAGATGAGGAAGCAGGTCAAATATAAGTGGTAAGTTGTAGATCTAAGGCTCTGTTCTAGCGTTGTCTGGCTGCACAGGATAAACGGAGATAATTAAAATTGATTGTGCTTATTAATACATGGAAAGCAAATATAATCGCCATCTCTTTGTATTTCTCAACTTCACAACCTCAATTACCTGCCAGGAGATAATTGCGCTAGTGCTGTAGATCATGCTGAAACTATACAATAATATCCTTCAGTATGAATTTCCTTTAAAAATCAAAGCAATATTTTATCTTAAAAATATATAATGGATCCTTCATGCTAATACAAGAAATCAGGTATTCAATTCTTGGACTTCATTTAGGCAAGATTTACATTATTGGAAAGGTATTCTTTCGTATAAAATAGCCTCTTCCTGCTATGTATAATTTGAAAATATCTGCTTTTCCACAAAGTTTTCCCAGGTTGAAAGGGATTATTTTCAAAGACTTTCAGTATGAGGTATCTCACGTAATCATGCAAAGTATATGATTTTTCATATCAGGAAAGCCAAAATGCAGAGAAACAAATGAAAAAGGTCTAAGTAAAGGTCATATGAATTAAGGACAGAATCGGAGTTAAAGTCAGCTGTCTGATTCTGCTCTCTAAACTTCAATGAGGAGATTTCAAAATACTAATGGTGATTAAAGAAAATGTAAATGATTATAGTCCAGAAATTATTTAAGCATTTCTAAAATTAAAACCCCTAATGGTATATGTTGTTTTTTAAAAGTAAAAGAAAATCATTGATTATATACTGTTTTGTAAATATTGATATTATTTATAACTATGGATCATCATTTATCCAATCAGAATACTTGGTGTGTGAAACTTAAGCAGTAAACCATAATCGATCCATTTCTCCTTTGCAATAGTTATTTGTATGGTGGTATTGTTACATCACAGATGGGAGTGTTTGGCTGTTGCCATGTGAACCAGAGAAAATCATATTGTGTATACATGTTTTACAATAGTAAAAATGGTACATTTAGACTCTTTAGTGAGTTAATTTGTAGTAGTATACAACTAGATGTGATCAATACTAACACAATGTCGTACTGTTTTGCTCTTGGAAAATAAATCTAGATTGATAATAAAGCCCATAGCAAATACATCTTTTCTTGTTTGAATTTTTAGCTTTTACTGAAGTACAGTAAGGTATTAGTGGTTCCATTAATGTAAAAAATAACCAAATTAAATACTTGAAAATGAAAAGCTCTGGTGGCAGAGTAATTCTTCTAGAAATTCTCAATATAGATACATGTATTCCAAATGAAACCTTAATTCCTAGTTTAAAATTTTAAACACACAGCATCTTAATAAGAAAGAAATGCTAAGGCATTCAATTCTACAGCACATGTTGTGTAAGTGTATGTATCTGCTAATTAAACACAGGATTCTACTCATTAAACATAGAATTTGATGCCGCTCCCTATCAGATATGTAGAAGCAAAAGCAACAGGCTAAATAATACAAAAATGCCTGAAACCAAGAATATGTTCATATTTAAAATAGTGCGTGATTGTTGATTTCTATTCATACCATTTAAATTTCATTTTATCATGGCGTAATCCAAGTAAGGATTTCAAGTTCAAAATTATAGATAATCATGTTAATTTATTTGGTATCTTTAGAAATCATTAATAAATAATTTAATAATAAATACACAAAACAAGAAGCTTCTCTTGCCTGAGAGTTTCCCACCTTTCAGTTCACCCTAGGAATTTGGGCTTTTCAGTGATTTCTGTTTTTACAGAATATCCATATTTATAAGTGAAAGATGCAAAGAAAATAAGAGTAATAAAACTACCCAAAGAAACAATGACCAAAATACTCCCAAATGTGACAACAATCAGTAAGCTGCATATAATCAGAGGCCAAAGAACTCTAAACAGGATAAACACAAAGACTGGATACATAAAAACAATTAAAAACAAAAGAAAAATATCTTTAAAGCAGCAAAAGAAGTTTTACCAATTAAATACAAGATAACAAAAATTAACTGACAGAAGATTTGTCCTCAGAACAGTGTAGAGCAAGATTTAAAAACCAGAAGAGCTCTTAGTTCAAGGTAGAGGTACAGAGTATCATTGATTAGACTGCTTAAACAGCAGGAGTTTGTAATCATAAGTTAGGAGATTAGAAGTCCAAAATCAGTTAGGTTGCCTCATGGTGTGCAGATGATCATTTTTTCACAGTGTACACACAACTGGAGGGTTGTAGGTGGAGAGAGAGAGAGACAGAGAGAGAGAGAGAGAGAGAGAGAGAGAGAAAGCCTTCTATTATTCCTTTTAGTAGGGGTATGGATCTTCTCATGAAAGGTATACCATCATGACCTCAAATACATCTGTTCAAGACATCATCTTCAAATGCAATCACACTGTTGATTATGGATTAAACATATGAATTTAAGAGGACACTATTCAGTACACAGGACCATCCTAGGGTTTGAACTTCTGAACAATCTCCTCACTCTTGCACGTGAAATCAGTTCTCCTTCCAAGCACAGTTTCTGAGACATGTCTATGGAACTGAGAGTGGGAACGATGTCACACAGAGTAATGGCGTCTGTTTTAGGGACTCGCTGCTTCATGGTTGAGAGGAACATGTTCTGCTTGCTCCCTTGGTATAAATGTGCTATTCTGTGAAACAAAAAGTAGTGATTATCCGTGAAGTATCTTTGCAGTGTTTCATCCATTGTGAGTCATTCTCAATGTCCAGGCTGAGTATAACAGAGCTTTGTTCTCCCAACCGTACTCAACAGATTTACCAACAGGTAGTTGGGAACAGGATTAGAAAGGTGATAATCTGCTTTTTCAGGAAGAAAATCCTCCTTGGAATTTGAGAAGAAAGGATAACTGGTTTTTTGGCTGCATCATCTTGAATGAAGTTCTGGCTCACTGAACTCAGAACACAGAGTGATGGTTCTTGAATCAAAAAACTATGAATCAGTAGATTTCATTTGAGAAATGAGTTCTTTTGTTGTATATCTTCAAAACCATTTTCAGAGATTTAGTCATAAATACATAAACATGTTCAATTAGTAACTTAATAGAACTAAAACACATGTGTGTATTGATGCATACTTAATGTTCTAGGATTTCACTAGGGAGCAGGTTCATGGAGCTCCTCACCATGTAATGCCAGAACTGGAGAAAGTCCAGCAGCAAGACCTGTTACACTAACTGGGGAGAAAAAATAAAGTTTTCTCTAGGAGAAATCATACTAACTGGAAAGAAATACTGTCATTGGTATATTTCCATTTCATAAGAAATATACAGATGTTCTGTGACTCACTGGTAGTCTAACATATATATACATTTCTAATCCTTTGCAATAAAGTGAAAACATTAGTAGATAATTCCTCTTACATACAAGTTTCTATTATAATGTCATTAATCCATTCTTAATTGTGAACCATAGTGTACTAATTGACATCTAATGAAAAAACATGTGCAAAATAAAAAGATTGAAAATTCCAGAATATTTGAACAAATTTGAAAGAACAAAAATAGCTTTAAGGACCCAGTGCGGTAGCCTAGTGGCTAAAGTCCTCACCTTGAATGCGCCAGGATCCCATATGGGCGCCAGTTCTTATCCCGGCAGCCCAACTTCCCATCCACCTCCCTGCCTGTGGCCTGGGAAAGCAGTCGAGGACGGCCCAAGGCCTTGGAACTCTGCGCTTGCGTGGGAGACCTGGAAGAAATCGTGACTCCCAGCTTCGGATCAGCTTAGCTCTGGCCGTTGCGGTCACTTGGGGAGTAAATCATCTGACGGAAGATTAGATAGATAGATAGATAGATAGATAGATAGATAGATAGATAGATATCTGACTGAGATAAAAATAAAGAAATCTTTTAAAAAATTAGCTTCAAAAATTCTATAAACATTGGGAGGAGGAAGATGACTTCTCAATGTTTAAAAGCAAGGCAATAGCAATAGCATCAACAACAACAGCAGAAAAGACATCAGACACTGTTTTAAGGATTTGACATGTATTAAGTCACTGAATTCTCAGAGCAAACCTGTAAGGGAAGTGACAGTTCTGTTTTTCTTTGAAGATGAGCAACAGCCATGGAGACACTAAAACACCCTTTTCAATTCCAAACAAACTGGCTTCCCAGTCCTTGCTTTCAACCTGCATGCAAAGTTACTTCTACAATAATTTTAGATAATGTCTAAATTTGGTAAATGAAAGGAAGGAAATGTCATTTTTGTTGGTGTATATTTTCAAATTATTTAATACTACTTATAGGCTAGTAAATAAAATAAAGTTTACAGGGTATTTTATTAATTTATAAAAGGGAAACTTCAGATTGTATGTTTAATATTAGATACATCATATAATGACTAAGGCAATAACACAAATAATGCTCTAATTCTCCAAAAAAGTAAATTAATAAACAAATGGCCAATCAGAAACAGTCTAGGAGCAAGTACATGATGGATAACTACCTCAATGAAGCATTGATGGAGTGGTGCACACACTATAAGAAATTAAACACTTTTTTAAATTATATTTTTAAGATTTACCTATTTCCATTGGAAACTCAGATATACAGAAAGAAGAGACAGAGAGAAAGATCTTCCATCCGGTGGTTCACACCCGAAGTGGCCACAACAGCCAGAGATGAGCCAATCTAAAGCCAGGAGCCTGGAGTCTCCTCTGGGCCTCTCACGCGGGTGTGGGATCCCAAGGCTTTGGGCCGCCCTAGACTGCTTTCCCAGGCAAGAAGCCTGGAGCTGGATTGGAAGCAGGGTGGCTGGGATTAGAACCGGTGCTCATATGGGATCTTGGCAGGTTCGAGGGGAGATCTTACCTGCTAGGCTACTGTGCTGGGCCCTCTTTTTAACTGTTTTTGATTCCTCATCCTAGACTTTCCTTTGCTTTTCTATTCTGCTTGAAGATTTACAAATCATCCGTCAAGACTGAGCTCAAGCATCCTGATTTCCCTCAAAATCCATTCTTCCCTCTGAATAATGATTGTGATGAAGCATTTTTTCACAAAGGTTCCAAGAAGCAGAGAATCAGACTGTCCTTGTCAATAGTCAAAGATGAACCAGGTGATCCTGAAGCTGAAGAGAGTTGTCCTGAAAGGACCACGCTGCTTCTCATTGGATCAGGGTACTTAGTTGATCCTTCAAGTATTGAATAGGTTGCTTTCTTTAGATGAGTTATGCATGAAATACTTTATTTGTGATTTAAACTCATATTGCATGAATCATATTTCTTTCGGGAGCTGTTAAAGTGGTGAAATAAACCAACACTCTGCCACTGTCCATATCTGTAATGTCAGGATAAAGTTAAACACCAGAATGATGGATTTATGACTGGTTTGGAAGGAATATACCATTGGAATTATTGAGTGAGGATTTGCAGAGGGGGTAAGTGAAATCCCTGAGTCTATGGAATTGCATCATTTAAAAAAAAAGCATGGAAGAAGAGTTGACATGTTGAATGAACAGTTGCCATGGTGAATGGAGAGCTTGCCGTCCTATTGGACTGATAACAGACAAAAGAAAGATGATGCTGCATGATGGTGGAAATGATGTGGAAGTGGATGAGGTTACACATACGGGGTGAGATTTAGTGCATAAATACTGATTGAGTTTAGGTATTCACTATGCCACAAAACGGAGACACAATTCTGAGCAAAATTGGACTTAATCTCCTACACAGTAGAGTTATACATATGATTTTGGAGTATGTTAAGTTCTATAAAGAATTTGTTTTTAAATAAAGAGCCATAAAAGAAATGGAGGATGAAAGTTTAGGAAGCGTTGTCATAGGTCATCATAAGGGCACAGCCAAATAGAGAACATGATATGATTCCATTCCATATTTACCATAGAAATGGAAAGTTGATGCACGGGGACACAGTAGGGCAGTACAAGCAGGTTAATTAATAAATAAAATGGCAATAAAATGGATCATTAACAGAGAGAAAAATTATGTCAAAGATAGGCAACTAATGTTTAGAGCACGCAAAAATGGAGAAATGCAGGGATAAACAAAGTGCAATGTAACAATATGAACAAATCAAGACATAGTTCTTTCAGAAAAAGATTTGAAACTCACATTCCATATTTGTATGGAACATGCATTATTTTATGTCCTTAATTCAGGGAAATAAGTGCACACAAAAATATGATTTATACTTTTGAACAGAAAACAAATCAATGCACACAAAGCCTTTAATTTGTGGAACCGCTTTGGCTATACAAACGATGGTTGATCACATACAATATATTTTTAATCCATTAAAAAAGCAAAATCCAATAATAATGATCTGCTGGAGCTGTTGCGTCTGGACAGTCTTTAATCATCCAGGGTCCCATAAGTATGATAGCTGCTCCTGATTCCTCGCTGTCAGCAATGGTGGCTTAGCTCTGAGAACTACTTTGTCAGAAGGCATCATTACACTGTGTGGGGGTAGCACTGGAGAAGATGCGCAGACTGCAAATTCTCACCCATCATGGATGTCACTCAGCTAGGGACACCAGGGGAGAAAGTTAATAAGACATACAAAGGAAGCGATCTGTTCTCATAAGGAAGAAGATAAGAAGAACCTGAAACAGAGATTTTTAAGTCGCTTATATCAGCTCAGATATTGCCTAACTAGACAGTCATTTTAAAAAAACTGAATTAAGGAATGACTAGATGAGTATTGACGCTTCTCAAAAGAAACAAAAAAAGCTTAAGAAAGTGCCTTCTGTCCATATAGTGTCTTCTTTTATGTACTTCATCTAACTGCCCGTTCACTCATTCAACATTCCTTAAGAATATTCCACAACATCAACCTTATCATCTGATGCAACTGAGATCAGTAATCAGCTAACCAAACAAATCGGCAAAAGCTGAAATCACTTAAAATGACACTCAACTTACACAATTTATCTGACATTAAATACATGGGTATGCATTTATCTCAGCTTCATTTTTTTTTCTGTTGAAATGTCATCTAATTGAGTTTGTGTCCTCTGATTTATGTTTATCATGACTATTATTACATAGCTCATTTAAGACAGACCATAATGATTTAAAACATTTATTTGTTTGAAAGCAGAGCTCCAGGATCCGAGAAACAGGAGCTTCTTCCAGATTCCCACAGACCTACATCATCTTCCACTGCTTTTCCAGGCACGTTAGCAGAGAGCTACTGTGGAAGTGCAACAGCTGGGTTTCCTGATTCCCACACTGAATGATGGTGTCACAGGCAGTGGCTTTACCCATTATGCCACAATACAAGATCAACAGTGTATAATCATTATGACAAAAAAGCTCACTTTCTTTGAAACACAGCAAAAATTCAAAGACAGAATTATGTTTCAATTTTTTTGTATGATTTTATTCAATTCTCCCATAGACATAACCCCTGTGCAATTTTTTAAAAGGTTTATTTATTTATGTTGGAAAGGCAGATATACAGAAAGGAGGAGAGACAGAGAGGAAGATCTTCCATTTGATGGTTCACTCCCTAAGCGGCCGCAACGGCTGGAGCTAAGCCAATCCAAAGCCAGGATCCAGGAGCTTCTTCCGGGTCTCCCACGCGGGTGCAGGGTCCCAAAGCTTTGGGCCACTCTCAACTGCTTTCCCAGGCCACAGGCAGGGAGCTGGATGGAAAGCGAGGCTGCCAGTATTAGAACCGGCATCCATATGGGATCTCGGGGCATTCAAGGCAAGGACTTAAACTGCTACGCTATCGCACCAGGCCCATCCCCTATGCAATTTAAATAATATTCTTCTACCAAATATTTTCCAAACATCTAAATGTCACAGAAATAATATTTATCTTTTAAAACAAATACTTGTATTCTATAATACTCATTTAGATAGAATGCAATAATGAGTACACTTGATATAAGCAGGTGTTGAAATAAACATGACTGTCATTAAGTACACAACTCAACAAGCATAAAAAGCTGGATATAATGGATTTGCTTATCAGAAAGAGAGAGTGAAAAGAAAAAAAAAGGATTTTATTAGTCTAGCAAGAGGCCAACTAAGAGAGCTTTGAAATTCTGTTCTATATATCGTGCCAACATTTGGTTATATGAACTTGTAAGCTTCTGTCCTCAGCGAAGGAAGTGCATTAATATCAGCTTCAAGAAAAAAGATTTCCTTGTGTAACTGAAATACATGTGAGCCCTTAAATATTTCTTTAACTCATGCTGTGGCATTTGTCAATAATTTTCCATGCCAGGGATAATTTTCTCGATCAAAACAGTAAAACTCTAACGCAGGTATCTTCTACTGTTCAGTGCTGCTTTGGCTTCTAATAATTTCCTAATTTTGGAGGTATTATATTATTGCCTAAACTATATAAAATCGAAGATAAAGCCACTCACTTTCACACATTAGTTTTTCTAAGATTTAATAGTGCTTAGGAATTTCACCCAAAGTCTGGGGATATGTGAAACGCGTCTTACACCTTGCATCACAGTCTTATATAGTGATAGGTCAAATGAACTAGGAGTCACACAATCTATAGTTTCTTGTTCATGGGAATGTTCAAAAACCAACCTTTGTTATTTCATAGTTTCGGTGGGTGAAAGCCGGAAGAGCTCTACTGCCAGATAGTTCTGGCTCAGTGTTTCTCATAAACTTACAAGTCAAGTGACTAGCTTGGGCTGAAGTCATCCGAAGCCTTCAAAGGGAAGTCTAGAATCCATAGTGAAACCCATTTATGTAGTGTAAGCTTTTCACTGGGTACTGAATAAATGAGAAAGGAAGCGAGAAGAGAGACTCTCTCCCTGTGTGTGTGTGTTGTGTGTGTGTGTGCATGTGAGACAGACACAGAGAGAGAGGGAGATAGAGAGAGAATGGGAGAGAGGAGAGAGAGAGAGAAAGCCCAAATGGAGGAAAATGCCAAAAAGAAGTCATAGTCCTTTAGTGCTTTTGTAATTATTACAGATGTCATCAAATCATTTCTCCCACTCTATTGTATTCTCTATTAATTTTCTTTAGTTCATGTTTTCTCTTCACAGGAAATAAATCACTAAGTATAACCCCCACACAAACTTAATTCAGCTTCACATCTTTAATAAAGGAGTAACAAGCAATTTGTGGATATAATTTAAATAATCAGATATGTGAGCTTGATCATAACCCTTCTTCATTTTTTTTCTTGTGACCTGTATAGAGTATATTTAAAGAAAACAGCAGTAGTGCCAACAATATAAAGGTACAATAAAAGTACAGTAATCATTATAAAAGTACAGTAACCATTAATATTTTGATCTGGCAACTGCTTCTTAGCACTCTCCCTTTCCACACTCTCCAGGACTTTCGAACTAATTTATTTTAGCTGACAGCCGTCGCAGAGACCTGAGTAGATCACAGCGCAAGTCCGTCTCACGGCCTGTCAGAGCCACCGTAGCATACCACAGCCATGCAATCTGCTCAGCTTCATTACATTTCAATGGAAAATTAAAGATAAAGAAAACCTCCTACCGCAGTATCAAAGATCCAGAACTGCATATTGGACATAGCATTCTTACAAACTGCATTCAGCTCTTTTTATTAAAAACTTGTACCTGAAACTTTCCATCTTTCTCTCATGTTAGCTAATCACTCTCCTCCTCTTAATTATTTCTTTTTTTTTCTTTTTTTTTAAAATCCATTTTATTGTATTGTTGTTGACAATCTTTACATAGTTAATTACAGTTAAAGGAAAAAGAAGAAAAAAAGAAAAAAAAAGGTTCAGGGGGATAGGGAAGTGGGTAATACTATTATGTCCATATTGTTTCCATCATGTATCTGAGGTAAAGGGGGATATTGAGGGAGAAGCCCCACCCGGTTTCCCGCCCACCCCAAGTCCCGGATATGGGGCGTGCTCTGAGATATATGCTCAAGTGGTCTTAATAGTTCTCCAGTTACGAATTGCTGCCAGTTTCGCTCGATGAGGTCATCCACTGATTGATATGGTCCATCATAAAGTCTCCGTTTGCCCCATATTTCGCTGCCAACATATAGCTGAGATGAATGATTGTCCTGTTCTGTCTTCCGTCTTTTCTTGGTTAGAGTTCTGAGTCCAGCAGTTCGATTGGGGAGATCTCCAAAGATACTTTGAGGTATTCCCAGATTAGTTTCTTGTATGTTCTAGCAAGCACAGGGTCCGGCACAGTCCATAACCCTGATTAACTGGTGGTTGCAGTTGCTGGGTTGGTTCTGTTTTCGGTCCCGAGTTGCACTGGAACCAATGGGTGTTGCAGTCCAGTCTGGTTCGGCCCTTACATCAAGCAGTGGGAGCTGCAGGCTAGTCGGGGCGACCCACAATAACCCCCACCAGGCCCGCCCCCTACCCTGGTTTGCCAGTATGTGTAGCAGCAGACCAGTCTGTCCCCCATCCCATTTGGCTCTGGTACTTGTCAATGGGTATTAAAGCTTAGTTCCATCTAGCCAACTCAACCATCCAGCCCTCACAGATGTTGTTGAGTGCATCTCTATCTAGCCATCCCAGCCCCCGTCCTAGTTTTCATGCCCTCCCACGGGAATAGTGACCCAAGAAGGGGGAACCCACTTTTTCCCTCCCAGGTCTCTCTGTCCCGGTTTATGCACTCTTTAGGTGGTCCTGTGATTTGACTTGACAGAATTAGTCCCCAGTGCCAGCTTCTGCCAGCTGATGCTGCGGCCCTGATCTAGTCCACATGCAGCGCACAGGTGTTGTAGCCTTGCTTAGTCTGGTCTGTCTCTATTCCAGCCCACGCTCTCCAGTGGGAGTAGCTGACTGGCGAGGGGACCAGCCCCTTAGTCCCCCCGCCAGCTCTGCCCCTTCCTTTCTGGATCTCACGTGTGCTGGATGGGTGCTGCATTCATATCCAGTACAGGCAACCATGCCCTGGCATTCCATAATGTGAACTGGTTTTGTCGCAACCAAACCCAGCCCATCCCACACTCTGTTCTGGTGATCGGATTTGCCAGTGTATGACATGAACTGATTCAGCCTGGTCTGCTCCTGACCCATGCCGAATGTATGCCAGTGGGAAACTTTCCATGGCCTATTCTGGGCTGTTTCCGATCATGCTTCTTGAGTTTACAGACATGAATTAATTGCCTATTTTTATATAGTTAAGAAAATATGGATTCAAAGTATCTGTTCTTAATCTCATGCTCTGAGGTAGAAGGAGACATTAATGCTCATGGAAGAGTTCAGAGTACAGTTTGGGAGTCTAGATAACTGTATTGAATCTATCCGTTCCCTACCAAATTGTATAGTGAACTGTCTTATCAATCTGAGCATACCTCTTACAACCTGGCGGTCTCACGTTTGAAACAAAAATGTCTAAGTATGATAGCCCAACTAAAGAGACTTGCCCCCCTATCTCTGTTTCGAATTCTTGGACTCATAACCCTTCTGATCACATAAAGTGGATGAAATGCGTGGTGTACGGTTTTCAAATGATTAAACAGATGAAGTTTAGGGCAATGTGTAGAGCTTAAGGCTGTTTTCACATTTACATAGTTGTTGTGGTTTGGGACAGCGCCTTCCATGACCTGGCTCTGGTCTACAACCCTGAATCCTTTCCTCAGTCACTCTGTGACACTCGCACTGGCATTCCTGCTGCTCCTAAAATGCACCAAGCATACACCCCATATGGAGCCTGAGCATTTCTTCTCCTCTCTGCCAGAACTCTATGATTCGCTACTTATGTGCTTCAAACTACTGTGCAGATATCTGACCACAAAGTGATTCCCATTTCTCCCCAGTCCTCTCACATCCATCACTTTATTCTCTCATATTCACAGTACTTCCCATTATATAGTTGTTGTGTGCATTAAAACACACACACACACACACACACACACACAGTACCTTGCCTAGCAAAGAGCTAGGAATTCCATCCTGTGTCCCTTATGGGTGAAGGATACTTGTACATTTGAGTGATTACAAAATGGCCCACATGAATAAAAGCATCAACAACACATGTTGGCGAGGTTGTGGGGAAAAGGGAACCCTACTCCACTGCTGGTGGGGCTGCAGGTTGGTACAGCCTCTATGGAAATCGGTATGGAGAACATTCAAACAACTCAAAATCAACATACCGTATGATCCAGCAATAGCACTCTTAGGAATATATACAAATCACCTGTTTTATGAGAAACCAACATGCACTCCTATGTTCATAGCAGCACAATCAGTAATAGCAAAAAGATGGAAGCAGCCAAAATGCCCATCAACAGAGGATTGGATAAGAAAGCTATGGTTCATCTACTCCATGGAATACTACTCAGCTATTAAAAAAAACAAAATGCAGTTCTTCGTGGCCAAATGGGCCAAACTGGAAACCATAATGCTAAGGGAAATGAGCCAATCCCAAAAGGTTAAATACCACATGTTTGCCTTAATTTAAGATGATATGATGTTATGTATAACATGTTATGTTATGTACGTTATATGTTGTGTATAAACAAAATTGAAATGTCAATGAGGTGGTCACAGAAGGTGGCTAGGAACTCGGATTTACTTTTACCATATTGGTTACTCATTACTATGTCAATTAATTCCATAATGATGTAAATTGTTGCTGATGGTATGTTGGAGCTTTCAATTGACAGGGATGATACTCTGCTGGCTCTGTCTTCAGACCAGAGAGGGTATACCTAAGAAGCCGTTGAACTTTACTGGACAATAAGATGCTGGACTCTATGTTTGGTATACGCTTGCAATGGGGGAATCTCAACTGAACTTGAGCTGTGGTTATGCAACAAGGTGGAGGAATCCACCATGGTGGGAGGGTTTGGGGAGGGGTGGGGAGAACCCAAGTACCTATGAAACAGTGTCACATAATATAATGTAATTAATGAATTAAAAATAATAAATAATTTAAAAAAGCAAAAAAAAAACAAAATTGCTTTTCTTCATGAAAACATTGTTTATTTGGTATGTAACTGAAGTATTCAAGATGTATTTGTCATTTTGTAACCAATAATATATTTTTTTAACTTTTTTAATCATATTCTTATTGAAAAGGCAGATTTACAGAGTGAAGGGGACACAGAGACAAAGATCTTGCAGCTGGCTCATTCCAAAAGTAGCAGCAACAGCCAGAGTTGAGGCAATCCAAAGCCAAGAATAAGGAGCTTCTTCCAGGCGTTCACGTGGGTGCAGGGTCCCAATGCTTTCTGCCATCCTGTTTGCTTTCCCAGGCTGCAAGCAGGGAGCTGGATGGGAAGTACAATAGCAGGGACATGAACCAGTGCTCCTAGAGGATCCATATAGGATCTTGCCGTGTGCAAGTTGAGGATTTAGCCACTAGGCCTGCCAATAATAATTTGTAAAGGTTTATTTAAACTCAGAAGAGAGCGAGCCACACACACACACACACACACTCCGATCTTCCATCTGCTGGTTCATGTTCTAAATGGTTGCAATGGCCAGGATTGAGCCAAGCCAAGGCCAAGAGTGAAGACCCCCTCATCTGGTTCTCTTATGTAAATGCAAGGATTCTAAAATTTGGACCATCCTCTCTTGCTTTCCCCAGGCCATTAGGAGGGAACTGGATTAGAAATGGTGAAACAGGGATATAAACCAATATTAATTTGCCAGCGTTGCATGTGGAGGCTTTACTCACTATGCCACAATGCCAGCCCCGGTGTATAATATATATTTTTAAAATCTATGCTCAAAATTTTATATTTAAAACAACTACTAAATTTAACTGTTCCATTGAGGATATTTTAAAATTAAATATTTTTTCTGTCTTCTTTTTCACTTTATAATTTTATGTTTTTAAAGATTTTTTTTTTATTGGAAAGTCAGATATACAGAGAGGAGGAGAGACAGAGAGGAAGATCTTCCGTCAGTGGATTGACTCCCCAAGTGCTCACAACAGCCAGAGCTGTGCTGATACACAGCCACAAGCCAGGAGCCTCTTCTGGGTCTCCCACACAGGTGCAGAGCCCCAAGGCTTTGGACTGTCCTCGACTGCTTTCCCAGGCCACAAGCAGGGAGTTGGATTGGAACCAGGGCTGCCAGGATTAGAACTGGTGCCCATATGAGATCCCTGCATGTGTAAGGCAATGCCTTTAGCCACTAGGCTATCACGCTTGGCCCTAACTTACTCTTCAAATGCCTGCAGCCTCTGTGCTGGCCTCAGTTGAAGTCAGAAACAAGATACTCCATTTAGATGTTAGGAACCCCAACACTTTAGCCATCATCTGCTTCACCCTAAGTGCATTAGCAGGGACTTATAACTAGGATTGGAGCCAGAACTTGAATGCAGGCAAATCACTATATAATGTGATGACTCAAGTAGCAATGTATCCTACTGTTCCACAAGGCAAACATAGCAAGGGTTATTTTCAATGGAAGAATTTCTTGTCTCCCCGTTTACTCTCTTCCCACTTACCCAACAAACACCCCCCGCCCCGCTTTGGCAAAACCTCTTTGTGTGTATGTGTCTGTATCTGCAGATGCACAATCCACTGAGTTCCATCTAGACCTTAGTCTTTACTCTGCCATTCATCAATCATAGCTCAGAGAGAAACCCGAGCCACCAACTGACTAATTTCATTCTCTGATCATAAGATTTTGTCTTTAGACATGTCACACCCTTGATCTTGAGTTCCTCGAAATTTGATAGCCCAAGTTTTTTTCAAGCAAAAAAAAAAAAAAAAAATGGAGTGACAACCCTCAATCTGGTTCTATCCATGAACTTGGCTTTGATAATGTCTTTAACAGAGAACTCATTTTCCCTGATAAAACAGAGAAACATATCTCCTGGTTACATCTAAGTGTTCTTTCTGTTCATGAAAAATTATATTGCCTTCAAGTAGCTTTGTATTTATTTCATTTTTTAAATTCTGATATTTTGCTATTGCTAAATGCTTAGAATTAAGAATTGAATTTTGGGCCTGGCAAAATAGCTTAGTGGCCAAAGTTCTCACCTTTCATAAGCTGGTGCCCGATATGGGTGCTGGTTCATGTCCCAGTTGCTCCTCTACCAGCTCTCTGCTTGTGGCCTGGGAAAGCGGTGTGGGATGGCCAAAAGTTTGGGGACCCTGCACCTGTGTGGAAGACCTGGAAGAGGCTCCTGCCTCCTGGCTTTGGATTGGCTCAGCTCTCACCATTGTAGCCACTTAAGGAGTGAGTCCGTGGACAGAAGATCTTTTCTCTCTGTATCTCTCTTTCTCTGTGTATTTGTCTTTCCAATTAAAAAAGTGAGTTTTAGTTTACACTTGTTGAGCCATTGTAGTTACATCTGATACACCTTTGCAAAGGTTTTGTTTATTATTTACAACAACAGATAACAATTTCAAGCACATCAAAATATTTGTTTTTAATCCTGATTCAGTAGTAGTTTTAAGCAAAAGGATTTCTCTGTGTGACCACATGGTCTTAAAAACAACATGTGACCCTGGTGGTAGCAACAGTGAAGCTTTCAGGTAGATTAGCTGATAATAAAGCTCTTCAGAAACTGGGAACCTTTATTTCCAATTATTTCTAAAAAAGGAGAAACTGAAATGCGTCGAAAATGTAGCTTATGCAGCACCCATCAGCATGAACTTGAACCAGGCACAGACCAGACAAGGCTGTGCTACAACACCTGCTGACAAATGCCTAGGTAAGGCAGACCAGGCCAGACTGGGAGGCAGAACCCACCATTATACGTTAGATCTGGTGGGTAGAGGACTAGGGGTGCAAACCCACTAAGGAGCCACCACAGACTACCCTGCTAGGCCAAAGTCTCACTAGTCAGTGTGAGAACTGGGACTGGGGGTAGACCAGGCTGGGCAGGGCTATAACACCTGTCAGCCTGTGTGGGAACTATGCTAGGGGGACAGCCAGGCTGGGCTAAGTCACCATATCTACCGGTGTAGTCATGATCAGAGTAAGGGCAGGCTGATCAGGCTTTGCAAGAGTATCAGCTGGCAAGCGCTAGGACTTGGAGCAAATCCTGTTAAGCTAGGCTGCACAACCAATAACATGAAAAGTGCAAGATCTGAGCTGGGAGTGGGCCCAGTAGGGAAACTGTGGGCACCTCTGCAATGGGATGCAACTCCCACTGGTGAGCATGAGAACCATGATTGGGGTAGGCCTAGCTAGACAGATGATGACACCCCCTGGCATGAGTGGGGCTGTTTGGGTTGAACTAGGCTCAAATGTCAATTGATGGGTATGAGAGCTGAGTGGGATGTGGGACAGACTGGACCAGTTTGCTATACATACTGGCAAACACAGGAACCAGGGATAGGCACTGTCCTGGTGGGAGTTACTGGAGGTCATTCTGACTAGGCTGCAGTTCCCACTGGTATACATGAGGGCAGACTGTGTAGTGGGCTGGGTTGGGCTAGGCTGCAGCATCCATTGGCTTGCATATGAAATGGGCCTGGAGACAAAAATGACCCAACAATTGCAACTACCAGCATATGTGTTGGCTTATGTGGATGATGGACAGAGCCAGATCATGTACTGGCAAACACACACAAGAATCAGGTATGGGATCACTTCAGACAAGGTGTCTTTGGGGATCCCTCCAACTAAACCTTAAGACTCAGAACTTGAACTATGGAGAGAATGACAAGATTAGCAGACTGACAGTAGAGTGCGTGTGTCAGAACTGGTCCCCTTCATTGGATAAGATGACAGAACAGTGGATGGCATGCCCAGATGCATATGCAGGATATGTCAGTCAATCGGAGCCTGCAGAGGACATCTGATACCATAGCAGAGGTAGGAGGGCTGAACAAAACAAGCAACTTCCTCAGGCAAGCATTAACAACAAATATCTAAGTGAATGGAGACTCTAAGGTAGACTATGTCAGCTAATGGACCTTGAAAGTATTTCCTCATCTTTGGATCTGCAAGATAGACAGCATTTCAGAACTATTAAAACCACTTCAGCAGAACCCTCAGAGCATGTTCCACATTGAGGTGGCCATTCCCCAACCCTGGTTACTGAAATGGCTGGGAGTCTGGGTGCAGCTTCTCCCCTTATCTCTCATCTTCCCCCAAATATGGTAGGAAGAAAAAGAAAATTTGGAAATAACGGTCTTACCACTTTCTCCTAGTCCTTGATCCTTCCCACTCTGATCAACTGTGTAAACATCATCAAAAGTAAAAACTAGGAGAATCAAGATGGCGGAAGAGGGTAAGGACACGTTTAAATGGACGGAAAAACATTTAATCAGAATGAAGCAGAGAGGACATATTTCAGGAAGTAGGAAAGGACAGAACAACAGCAGAGGGGTACCTGGAGACTGACAGACACAGGAAAGCAGCGGACGCAACGGTGTGGTGTTGCAGTGACTGATACTCCAGCAGCATTCAGCAAACGGCGATACTCTGCAGCCAGAACTCCACCAGCAACCAGGTGGGAAGGGAGTTTCACTGGGAGCTTGGGAGGTAAACCAAGACAAAGAACTGTCTGTCCTGCTGGTCCATTTGATTTGACCAGGAGCAGAGACAGAGCAGCAGATCCCAGATGGGCAGGGCGAGAACAGGGTGGATTTCATAGCCCAGTCAGCCCCCTAGAGCCGAATTGGGCACCATTTTGTGTAAGGAAGCAAAGGCAAGGGAAAGGACTGAGCATACGCTGAGCTGGGAGTGAACTCATTTCTGACTCAGTGAACTGCAGCAACGTGGCATTCTATAGGTTCCACCCAAGACAGGTCTGGGTAACCCTCAGACCTGATGGCCAGCAGATTAAGAATTCTAGTAGTGGTATGTCACGCACCATTTTATACACTGTGGCAATAGCTTTGGGACTGCAGGGGACAACAGTGAACTGTGCATGTGCTGAGCTTGCGAGACCTCACCGAGTTCAGCGAATTGCATTGGTCCCGCAGGAAAGCAATACCGACTGTGGAATCCTACCGGTCAAAATAGGTCCATGTGGCATCCAGAACTACATCCTACAGGTTCCGACAAGATGAGAGCCACCAACAACCTAATTATATAGGACACCTGGTCTCTCTAATCCTGGGACCTGCTCCAACCAGAAGTGGGAGAAAGGTTGCAGAGCCAATGGTTCAGCCTCAGCACGGTATCACAGGAGGTGGAGATTGGTGAGCCAGGAGTTGGGGCTATGGAGTTCTTTGTGGAAATCTAACATAAGAACCCAGACCTATAACTCACTGGAGGTTGTGGCACAAGAGGCTGCAAGAAAAAAGTTGTGTACCAGCTGCAATAAGTAAATTCGAACTGTAGACCTGTGGGTGACACAGCTTAGAAACCGGCCCCAAGGAGAAGACTCTACTAACCAGAAGTATAATGACCAAGAGCAAAAGAAGAGACAAAAGCACAATGAATATTACCGAAAACTCCCCTGCAAAGGAGCAAAACCCTATGCCAACCTCAGAGTTAACTGAGGAAGACATCGAGAAAATGGGGCACACAGAATTCATAAAACTCATTTTACAGCTTCTGATCAACAATGAGAAGCTCATGCAAGAGTTCCAAGAATTTAAGGAAGCAGTAAAGCAAGAGCATTTCCACTTCATCTTGTTGTTGTTGTTCTTCTTCTTCTTCTTAGCAGGAATTTCTTTTTTTTTTCAATTATTATTTTAAAAAATTTATTTATTTTATAATACAGTTCCAAAGGCTTACAGATTTCCCCCCACACTGGTTTTCCCTATATTATTATAATAGTATAGTTCTTCAGAAACAAGCAAGATCGTTTCTGATTCAGCTCTTTGCTGATGCTCTTGAGAAAGCATTGGAAGCTAGCCAAAGCTGGTCTCTTGCACTCCAGTCAGAGAACCAGATAAAGTTTTGGCCTGACCCAGCGCTCATCATTGCAGCCATTTGGGAAGTGAACAAGCAGATGTAAGATTGACCTGTCTCAAATTTTCTCTTTCTCTCAGCAATTCAGTATTTCAAATAAACAAAATAATTCTTCAAAAAAAAAATAGTTAACATTCTAAATAGGGACCGTTCCCAATTCTACTTTAAACACTATAGGCTAATCTTCAGCTAGCAACTAAATGAGTTAGACATGCTTCGAGTCATCTGAGTAAAAATGGAAGCTGCCATGGAATAACTTCAATATCCCATGAGAGATGATGCATCAAGAAAGCCAGTTTGAGAAGTTGATCACTTGATGACACTGTTCCTTTTCCTATGTTCTGCACTGCTAATGAAGTGTTTTTCCACATATTTCACTCTACCTTCACAAGAAGCAAGTAAGGAAAATAGGGGTTTAGCAATTTCCCCAAGCTGGCATAACTAATAAGTGGTACATGGATTCAAACTCAGTTTGTTCTGATTCCCAGTTGTCTGCTTTTTCCAATGCACCATACAGTGAGCATCTGTTCCCTGAGCAATGGGTTGAGAATACTGCATTAAAAACTTCATGTTTCAAGATGTATAACTATTATAGTATAAAATTTGATAGGAGGTTGGTAAAAAGAATTTCTTTAGATGTGAGTACTTTGGCTTTCATTTTTTTTTCAAATAATGGGTTCAAAAATTACAAATGCATTCAATTGTGCTTGAAATGTTGCTATTGGTGAAATCTCACAATGCCTTTCATGAAAGAGAAAGCAATGTTCTAAAATGATTATCAGGAACCCTGATTTCTTTTTTGTCTCTCTGTGAATGGCCTCAAATTTTCACAGAAATTGTAACTTTAAGAAAATAGGGTGTTTTTAATGTTCTTCTGCCCCCACCCCCCATTCCAAGTGATCCATGAATAATATTCTTAAGCTTTTTGGCAATAACAATTGGCAGTGTTATTGTGAGCAATGAAGCTGTAACAGAATCTGTGAGAAAGAATACAAATAGCTTGTCAGGATGATCTGGGAGCACACCTCAGTCCAGGGAGTGCAATTCATGTATTGTTTTGAAGTTTATGAACATGAGCTTGCTTTCTTACCAGAATGAAGGCAATGTTTGCAGTCAGTGACCACTAAACTTTATTTTGAACCTGAATAATCCCCTATATTCTTCTGCCTGGAATTTATGATCTTCAGCACAACCCTGATATAATTCAACTACAAAGTTACAAGTATGGGATGTAACATTAAGAGGGCAGAAATAAAAGCAGAGAGATATGCTGGGACAAAGCATAAAGAGAAGCAAAGACATACATTAGCTGTCCATCCTATTCCTACTTACACCAGATGTATTAGGATCAATGCCAGCAACACCCCTTCTTACAACGCCTATAAAGTGAATACATTGAGCTCCAGGATAGGGAAACAAGACTTGCAAAGTCGTGCATGAAGTTGGTTCATGGTAAAGCCAGAATTGCAATACAGGTATTAAAATAATTCACAAAATAGCAAAATTATTGTTGAAATCAAACTCCTATAATGTAAATGCACAGCTCAGACACACCCTTGTCTCCTTCAGCCCAAGATATCCTCGTTTGTTTTTTTAAAATGATTTTTTTTCTGTTTTACAGTTTTGTGGGTGCAGGGCTACTCCCAACTTCCCCTCCATTTCCTGTCTCCCTCTTTTCCCCTATGTATTATTCCCTGTGTTTCACAATATTGTAATCTCCACTCCAGCACTCCGCTCTTTAAGAGTGTCTATTTTAACAAAAGGAATTCACTGCATTGAGGGAAAGGCACAAGTGACCTACAGGGCTCTAATCACCGCAGCCGTTTGCTTCTCAAGTACACGGGAACCCTAATGCTAGAGGACTTCCTGACGCAATGCAACCTATGGAGGAGCTGGAGGCCACCTGGCCATCAGAGATTCCCTGAAGAGCGTGGCATCGCTGAGCCATCAAGGAAGGCCCAGGAGCAAGCACTCACCCAAGGATCTGGGCATGAACAGATCACGCAGCTCTCAGCCGAAACTTCAATTTCTGAGCAACGTCACAGCTAACTTTTCCTGGAGCCTAGACAAGAAAAAACAAACAAAAACAAAAAAATCTACCAAACTCTTGCTCTGCACTTTGGACAACAGACCTAGTTTGCCCGGTCTAAGGAAATATTAGGGAGTTGCTTGGAAACATTGTATATGAAGTCTTTTACAAAGCTATACATGAGAAACAACTACCACAGCAAGTTAGATGCGCTGATAGGCCAGGTCCCTGTCAAATGACAACGAAGGAAAGTCTCTTAGAAAATATGCAAGATCTTGTTTCCTCTCAGAAGTTGCCTTTGAAAGGCAAAATAGCGATCAATTTTCCCATGATATTGTGACTAATAGTCAGTTAGATAGGGTCTCCATTTGCATGAGGAAAAAGGTAGTCTCTTTGAGAAAGTGCCAAAAACCTGTCTCTCCACTAAAGTTTTCTTTGGCCAGATAAAAATTGACAATCCCCATCCCTTTGGTATTTCCAGTTTTACCACGAAAAAGCAAGGAGACAGTGATTCCACGCCTTCTGAACTAACAACTATGAGAACCAAAACAACTTACCAGTCACACCGTCCTGACAGCTTTTGCTTTGAGCTATTGGTAGTTTTTGTTGTTGTTGTTTTTGTTTTGTTTTTAACTCTCTGAAACCGTTTAAAAATACTGGACTCTCACAGACTTTGGAATCTGTCTCAAAGTTCACCCCAAAATACTCCTAATTACTGTGGCAGAAATGGATACATATTAATAAATATTGCTTGGTTCACTAATCTGTCTGCTCACATGAAAATTCTTCTTTCATGTGAGATGCGAACTGAGGGCACATTCTTCTTTTGTGCGTCTTTCTGCAAAACATTACCACAGAAAGCTCTGAAGCAGAACCAAAAATAGGAATGATTTTTCCAAATGCCACTAAGTTTCTCTAAAATTGTAAGTTTGAGTATGACCTGTTTCATATTTTGTCTTAATATCTGAATTCTACATGTCAGTGGGATACATGACTATTTGGTCATGAGAGCAACTAATAAACTTTATGATACCTTAGAAAGTACATATAAAATGACATTTCCCTTAGTTGCATACAAATTAACACAGCAAGCTAACCTGCTGCTCAAACCCATTTGAGTTATTTCTGTCTCCTCTTGCTGTACCTGGAGACCTGGGATACCAATAAAACCCCAAAAGACTGTAGGAAAATGCCTTTCTTGTTGCATCTGCTTCATGTGTATTACAAAACTGCTGACTCTTTTGACTTTGGGTTCCGTTTCATTGTAGAAACCTGACTTGGGTGAGCTTACACTAGCAACAATGTGTCAATGTTACACTGTAGATGGATGTCCATGGTAAATGGCTCTAATCCTTCATGGCTTTCATTATGTACAGGAGAACAGAAGCTTGAGTTCAGCACAGACAGCCTTGTAAGAAATACCACAAATCTGAACCTATATGTGTGCCAGGCACACCTGTGCTATGGAGAGATCAAATTATTAGCTAAAAGAACCTTGTTCAATTTTCTGCTTTTATAACTTAGTCTTCCTGCTGCTACTCAATTTTCTTCACTTGAAAAAGCAACGAATTATGCTGCTCCAAGGAGTCTCAGCTGTGGCTGTTCATTAGTAATGCAAAGAGATTCTTTTAACATACAGACTCCTAGCTACACAATTCAATGTCCAGGGACTGATTTCAGAAATTAGTAATTTTTAGAAGAATTCACTAGTGCCTGGGATGTTCATTTATCCTGGGATTTCACTGCACCTGGCATCCTCTGTCATTCCTGCTAGGTTTATAGTCAGTCCACATATTGTAAGTGAATTAACAAACACTGATAAACAGCAATAGGGTCTTGTCAGTCTTTGTTAGGTTGATCTCCTCAAAATAAGCTGACAGTTAATTAGCATCCTGATCATGCCTCCTAATTCCTTTGCTCAGACCCACTGGGGAGTGCTTCACTAATACATTGCCAAATGTCCAGGTTTGACATAATTACTCCAGTTCATGACCATAAAAAGGAAACACATATAAAATATTTTATGTTATCTCAATATTTACAATAATTCCACAATAAAGAAACAGGATATTCTATGTTGGAGAAGTCAAGTCATTTAGTATATTTATCTCAAAGCAAAGGAAGAAACAGAACTTGGATTAAGGATTTCTAGATGCCTTGTGAAATCACCGTGATCTATCGCATTATGCGTATGTAAGCACTGCTATTATTACAAAGCAAACGATCCAACCTGTGGAACGCTCTCTTTTAAGCTTTAAACTGGAGCTCACAAATTTGTCAACAGTACTACATTCATGAAACTTCCACTCTACAATACCGCACAGCAGAATCTAAGGACTAGATACCATGAAGAACGGAAAGTATAAAACGTACTTAGGTATGTGTGCGCACACACACACACACACACACACACACACAAAATACCAGCATATACCAGCATTCCATTATCAGAGTTAAATTCATCCCCCTCACAGTCCACTTTTGATCTGCTTCCCTGGTAATGCACCTAGAAAGGGAATGAGTGGTGGCTCAAGTGCTTGGATCCCTGTCACCTGCATGAGAGGGCCAGGCGGAGTTCGTCTGGCTGTTACAACGATTTTGGAAGTGAATTGCCAAATGGAAGATATCTCTCCTCTCTCAGTTCCCACTCAAACTCCCTGCCTTTGATGTATACGTGTGTGTGTGTGTGTGTGTGTGTGTGTGTGTGTGTGTGTATGTGTATTTAAATAGGAGAACCTAGGTGTGGTTCATTAATTGCAACAAATACACTGATATGAGATGCTAATAATTGGGAAGGAAGGTTATGGAGTATATGGGACACCTGGTTTTGTAATTTCATCATGATTTTAAAAATTGAAACTATTTTTAATTAAAAAATAAAATAAAAGAACCTGCGTCCTCCAAACCAGATTTTGGAAAGTTAGATTCCTGCGGAAGCTTTCCAAGTTCACCTAACACAGTGTCTTCGCAGAGACTGAGAGAGGGAGGCACAAGGAAAAATCATTACTGCTTGGGCCATATAGGAAATTAGTTGCACAGATGACACTCAAATTTAGATCTTAGCAATTACCATGTGCAGTGTTGTTGGGTGGTTTTTTTCTCTTTTTCCCACTCCAATAATAGATGCTGTAAAGCAGTTTTTACACATAATAGCCAATGGAATATTTCCAAGTGACTGCAGACAAAAAGGATGTTTATCAAGAGAGGAAATAAAGCCTTGATATTTTTCCCAGCATGAGAGTCCTTTTAAGAAACAAACATCACCAAAACTTCTTCAAGACTGCTTTAAAGTTCAAAAAACAGATGCGTTATTATCAGTGCTTGCATGTACAATTAATTTCTACTAAACACAGTACATTCTTATGCTCATGGGTTACTGCTTGTCCCGAGATACTGTGCATCATACGGATGACATGTCTAATGTTTAAGCACTGGTTAAGGGTACAAACTTCGACAATAACTTTGTTCCTTTGAAAAATACATCTCCTTTAAATCGATCTGACTTGCCTTGCAGTTTATTGGAGTGCATTGTGGCAAAACTTAGAGATTTCATATTTGTATAGTAAGTGCATGATGCTATATGACAACATGGACGATAGACAACTATTTAAAATTGTATACCATGGGGTAAAACACTTAATAGTCAATTTCAAACTTTTCAGAAAATTTTGTCTAGGTTATTTGAATATATGTATTTTGCCCCTAGTATTTGGTGTGTTACTTGAACTACAATTGATATTTGGTAATTGCTGAGCATAATTATTATTCAAATGTTTATGATGCATCAGTGTGTGTTCTTTTTCACATTACTTCTCCACCATATCCATTACAAATACAGATTATATATTTGAAATTTTCCACTAGAAAATAGTTTAATTTTTTTTTAAGACATAGCTTTTCTTAGGTAGTCTTCTACTGAAAGAAACAAAGCTGAATATAACATGAAGAAAAAGGCTAGCTCTGACGTTCAGACTTCTTATTTCATGGTGTTGATTTGGCTGCTGAGATGCTGAGTTTCTGACTTAGCCAACTATACTCCTCCTCAGGATCACTCAGCTACTCAGAGGGGCCAATACAGAAACAGTTCCTAAATCAGTGCCAATAGAAAGGAAGCACATGCAGGATGTCACATGATCTTGATACAATTACTATGAGATGCAGAGGAAAGGTTTTCAAAATGTGTAAGGAAATGTGTATGCTAAAAGAACTACACATTGATTGGAAAAAGTTTGACCCTACCAAACAAAAAACCTTGCCTTTCTTTATTATTTTAAAAGATAAATTTCTTATTATCTATTACATATGTACACACAAATAAACAAACACACATACACAAAATCTCCATGTCCTTTGCAGAGCTTCTCTTCTGGCGTTGTATAACAAACCCTCAATAACTGATCGTTGAAATCTGACCAGTTGTACAGAAAGAAAAAATGGTGTTACCATAGCCATTTTATAATACTACTGTGGGAATAGCCACCTTCCATTTCTTCTGATTTCCCTCTCCAATGCCCAGTATTTTAATTCATAAACTTGGTAGTTAGGAGTGTACCAGGCATTTTGATCTCACAAAACATGTGGTATAGTTAACATATTAATAAAAAATAGGCCTAAAACTTCAGCATATATAGTTGAAAAAGCAATTTTTGAGTAAAAAATCTTTGAGGTTTTATACTGATAAATTAACAGCTTAACTAGTAGTTTTCAAATTAGCATGAGTTCTCGGACTGACGCGGTGGCCTGGTGGTTGGGGTCCTCGCCTTGAGAGCGCTGGGATCCCATATGGGTGTCGATTCCGGTCCAGGTGTCCCTGTTTTCCATCCGGCTCCCTGCTTGTGACCTGGGAGGCACTGCTTCCCATCCAGCTCCCTACCTGTGGCCTGGGAGGGCGGTTGAGGACGGTCCAGAGACCTGGGCCCCTGAGCCCGGGTGCGAGACCTGGAGGAGATTCTGGGCCCCTGGCTTCGGATCGTCACAGCTCCAGCCATTGCGGCCGGCCAGTTGGGGTGGGGGGTGAGTCATCGTACGGGGGATCTTCCTCTCTGTCTCTCCTCCTCTCTGTATATCTGACTTTGCAATAAAAAAATAATAAACCTTTAAACAAATTAGCATTAGTTTTCTGTTAGGTACTGCCTTCTTCCTCCTCTGTTTCATGCCCTGTGCTTGTGTCAAATGTGTGTATGTGAAGACTCTGCTGTCCCAGGGACCTAACTGGCTGCTCCAGAAGCAGGAAACTCCCATGAAAACTTGTTCTGCACCTAGAGGTAACTGGCCTTCTAATGCCTTTTTGCGCGAACTTTCAAGATTCTGTACAATTGTTAACTCCATGTTTCAGATAAAGAAACAGAGAGTCAGAGTAATTAGGTATTTTGCCCAACCTCACAAGCCATATAAATGATGAGTCCTATTATTTAAAGCCAGAACTATGAATCACTCTTCTACATTGCATATTCATTTTGACATATCTGGTTTTGTGTCTTTCAAATATTTATTTGCAATGGAGAGATCCAGAGAGAGACAGAATGGGGAAGATTCCTCATGAGCTGATCCTGTCCCAGGCAAGAACCAGGAGATCAATTTGGATTTCTCACACGGGTGGCAAGTACCTGAGCCCTTACCTATTGCCTCACAGAATACACCTTCCTTAACAGGAAGTTAGAATCGAGGATAGAGCTGGGACTCAAACGTAATCAGTCCAAGATGCTGACATCACAAAAGAGACATTTTTTGTTGTCCAAGTGTCTGTCACATGCTTTGATATTATTTTTGCAAACTTAATAGCTATGTGTTACTATGCTCATGAATATTGAAGATAGTTGCTGCCATCTTTGTTAGGATGAATGCAAGGTCTTGTATATGCTACTACTTTTTGTTTGTTTGTTGTTGCCTTTTTCCTTTTCTTTAAGTATTTTTCAAATGACCTTTCCCATTCTGTCCACTGATTTAAGCTATGAATTTTTTTTCTGACTGCTTAACAGGTTTATTAGGTTAGATTTTATTACTTGTTCTGTTGACATTTGGAAGTGAAATAGTTAAAAAAAACATGTTATTGCGCAACATAGGAGATGGACATTTCTGAAACTATTAGCATTTTGGTTGTCAGAAAATGTGGGCATACTTCATTTGAGAAAATTCTATCATCTATAACTCACCCAAAAGCAGATTCAAACATTCATAACATCCATTGCCCATGCTATGAAAATTGAGTTGTAATGTCAGTTGTGTGGTACCAGCAGAGGTAATTGTGTTGTTTTCATCAGAATGAACAAATGTGGCGATTTGAGATACTGCCCTGTATGTAAGGCACCCTGGCTTGATACCCCATTTGGAGGACATTTTACGCTGACGTACACTAATGTGCTGGCATTTTCAATGCTGGAATTGATATGTTTATTTTTATTACTTGCAAATAAAGACACTAAGGAAGAGTTTTTGTGTGATTTAAATAGTCCATATAAAACATTCAGTACAGTTCCCTGTGTATAAAATCAAAATAATTTATACAAAATGGTACATTCTAAACAAGTTGTGGAATTATCTAAAAGAACACAGAAACACATTCCTAAGTGTAAGTGGAGTTATTTGATATTATTATTTTTATTTGTATGTCTTTACGTAACGTATTGAGACACAGACTTAAAATTTGCAAGGGTAAAAATGAAGGAATTATGAAAAATTCTTGGAACAGAGCCAAAGAAGTTTGTTTTTTGAAAAAATATATTGAATCCTATGTGTAATTATTCCTAATAGAAATTTTCTGCAAATGTTTTAAAGACCACAAATATAGTAAGAAGCAAAAGACAAAACATAGAAGCTATTGAAAACTAGCGAGTGTTTTATGTGATTTCAAAATTAACAGTTCTAGTGATTCCCACCACAGTTACAAAAGTTCATTCCAGTTGGCTGTGTCGGGCTGCAGGAGGAAATGGCGGTCTCCGCAGGAGTTCAAGGTGCCCGTAATTTTGGCTTGTTGAAAGGACTTGAAGCAGGACAAAGAGGAGTAGGTGATGATGCAGTTAGCTGGGGACCTGCAGATGATGGAGCTACAGCACTTACAAGGTGGGCAGGCGTGACTATTAGGCCAGCAAGGACAAATGATGGGAACAGGATACATAGCCTGAAAGCAGAATGTGGACCTAAACGACCAGAAGCTCCTCCGTCAGTTAGATTTGTAACAAAAATTAATTTGAATAGGAGAAATAATTCCAGTGTAATGGTAGATGCATGGAGCATACCAGTGTTAGCAAAATGGCAAAATCCATATACCATTAAAGCTGCACTTCAGGAGCTAAGACGTCTAATGATGCCCAAAGGAAAGATGAAGCTTCCGCAGCCACCAGAAGGAAAAACGTGCAACAAGTAATTTTAGTGGATCTCAAGCTTGTCTTAAATCAACAACCTTCTACTCATATTAATGTCTTGATTAAATGTCACAATGCAAAATATGCACATGTTCAGTAAAGAATTCCACCTGGTATATATGACCCAGACATTTGTAGGACTATGTTTATTATAGGTGCACCATTATGTTTTCAGGTAACAGGAGGAAAAATGCAGCCCATTTTTCCCCTTGTTGAGTCACTGTTATTTTTTTTTAATTTTTTTATTTTTTTAAAGATTGATTTATTTCTATTGGAAAGGCGAATATACAGAGAGGAGGAGAGACAGAGAGGAAGTTTTCCGTCCTCCGATGAATCACGCCCCAAGTGGCCACAACAGCTGGAACTGAGCCAATCCGAAGCCAGGAGCCAGGGGCTCTTCCAGATCTCCCATGCGGGTGCAGGGTCCCAAGGCTTTGCGCCATCCTCGACTGCTTTTCCAGGCCACAAGCAGGGAGCTGGATGGAAAGCGGGGCTGCTGGGATTAGAACCAGTGACCATATGGGATCCCAGGCGTGCAAGGTGAGGACTTTAACCACTAAGCTATCACGGCGGGTCCGAGTCACTGTCATTTATACATAAACCTGGAGTGGTCTATGTAGAATTTGTGTTTACAAGGTACACGCATGGTGAGAAGTGTCAAAATAGCAGTGGAAACGTGTGTTTCTGAAAAGTAAAACCCACCAAGAAGGAGAAACAGCAGTGGCACGCTGTATCCATCTTGCTTAGAGAAAGAGCTTCAGTGGAAACTGTTTCAAACAGCAGGTACAGTGAATATTGTCACAAACTGTATTAAATTTTGAAGTGGTGTGGGTGCTAATATTAATACAAAAATAAGTTCAGGATTGTTTTCATACCTGCATTTATAATAAAAAAAAATGTGACTGATAGGCCAATGAATTTCTGTTAAAAGCTCTTCCTGTGTGTTACATGTAACAGACATGGTAAATATTTGCTTATCGTCTTTGTTTAGCAGACCTGCATTTAAATTTAAATGAAGTCAGCAAAAAAGAAAATAGGTGCGTGGATATGTGAATTTTAGGTGAAAATTAGTCCTAAAATATCAATAAAATGTGGAACGTGTAAATAAAATTCTTTCCTCCAGTTCCATAGGGAATGTAAACAAAAAAGAAATTACATCTGGTATTTTAAGAGTGAATATTGAACATGATTATGTTTGATGAATTATGGCTTCTTAACAGTGCTCAGTATTCAACAGCAGATGAATTGTAGTCACTTAAGCAATTGTAGACATCTGACCCTCAACACGAGAGTCATCAATTCTTGGGTTTTGTGCAGCATTGGCAGAAATGTTCCTTTTGAATGTGTAACACTACACTTAGTAAATAGCAAATGCGTCTGTCTATTTTCTAAGGACAAAATCCCACAAGTCATCTTGGATATATTTTGTGTGTGTGAGTCAAGTCCAAGAATGTGTGTTGTGGGGTTTCTGTCATTAACTCTGTCGCTATCATACTGACTCAAGTAGTCATTCTGTCTTGCCATAGGCCTCTTCTCCATTCTCTCTTATTCAGCCCTTGTCTTCCTTCATTACATATTGAGAAAAGAACTTTGATGTTAAGACCTTGTCAGATCCTCTCAGCATTCTGTTTCCAAAAGCAATGACTGGCAATTTCAGTCAGCAGGAGTTTCATAATGGCCTATCCTACCTAGTCTCTACTCGACTATCTTACTCCCCCACTTCTCCTCCCCACCTGTGTGTACTTTATTCACCTAGAGCCAGACTGTCACTACCACACACACACACACACCCCCCACATATCATTGCATCATTACCTCACATATTTGCATAGATGCCTCATTTTTTTTTACCAAGTTTCTCCTCAATTATATCTAAGAAGGCTTCTCTGCACCCCTATTTAAAAATGAAATCCCCCTCATGCCATAGGCTGCCTATGTCCTTTATTTTGCTTTACTTATTGCCATGACATTTATCTCCCTTTGACATTTTAAACATTTTATATGTTAATCTGTGCATGTATCCCCTTCTGTTTGTTAGTGAATAGCCTCCATTAAGTCAGGGATCGTTGTCTTTTCCAATTTTGTTCCTGTCCTGTATATTAAATATCAAAATTACACACAGTCAAAAACATTTGTGGTATACAATGAAAGGAGGCCTGCCTCAATGGCATAACAGGCCAGCACTACAGCTATTGTGCAGGCATCCTATCGGGTTGCTGGTTCTCTTCCTGGTTGCTCTGTAGAAATAAAGTTTGTTAAATATGTGTTTTGCCATAATACTGTTGTAACTGAATGTAAAAATGGAATTTGCTGAAATGTGTGTTAAAATGTATGTTTTGCTAAAATGCTGTTGCCACCCTGAGCTGTTAGATACTTTTTGCAAGGAGCTGGATGTTCCGGGAAGTGGCCCTGACCACGCTGTACCGAGAAAAACCGCAGCAGCAGATGTTCTGCGACCCTGCCCTGAGAACCGTTGCAACTGCTCTATCTCAAGCTCCCCTGCCTTGCCCTCCCCTGTTAAAAACACAGTATAAAAACCTGCCTAAAATGTTCTTCGGGGCTCTTGGTTCTTGGCAACCTCGAGCCCGCACGCGTGTGAATAAACCTTTCCCTTTGTCTCAGAGTCATCTGTTTATTGTGTCTCCCGCCGCTAACAGCTCCACTTCCCATCCAACTCCCTCTTATGGCTTGGGGGAAGCAGTCGAGGACAGCCCAAAGCCTTGGGACCCTGCACCCAAGTGGGAGACCCGGAACAGCTCCTCGCTTCTGGCTTTGGATCACCTCAGTTCCAGCCATGGTGGCTACTTCAGGAGTGAACCAGTGGATACATGATCTTTGTGTGTGTGTGTCTCCCTTTCTCTCTGTAAGTGTACCTAACAAAAATAAATACATCTTGAAAAAAGAAGAAAGATGGAAGAACTTCATGATAAATTCAACTCAGCTTCAAGATAGCAAATGATTAAGTATCAACTGGATGCGTTTTAACAGAACTATACAGGAATGAACTTGATTAAATAAGCAGGCAAACAAGGTTTAAATAATTTACAAATAGTAAAAGCTTTTCTTGATGATATGCTATAAATTATTAACCCACTCTATTACTGGCATGATTTAGCAATGAGTTGAGACAGATTTTGGATAGGAGGCTGTTTGGATCACATGCTCTGTCTCTGCTCTCGTGTAGGACTGAAGAAGGAATAGCACTTCACTGTCTATCCGTTGTAGTTTACCCTTAAATCTCTCCCTTCTCCCATTTCTTCTTTTTCCATTCTTCCTCATATGTTACTTGTTATTATGATATAGTGATGGCTTGATTAGTAGTAAATGAATCCTTAAACATCCTCTTTCTTGCTTTTACTAACTAGAACCATCATGGACTTCTATGGCTAATAATCATATGCTTAATAAATTATGCATAGATGACTCATAGTACACTCTGACAGAGTACATTTTTGATACTCTCATCAATAAAATAAGTTGGTGAGGTGATGGATATTTTAATCATCTTGATTAAATCTCTCCACAATGTATACATACATCAATACATCACGTTTTACAATGTCAATGTGCACATTTTTTGTCAAATAAAATAAATTTAACAACTATCAGATAAATTAAATGTAAAAATTTGCAGCACTGTACTCCATGTATCAGTATGCTGGAGTTGAGGTGGGTATTTTGTACCGCACGGCAGATGTCAGTTGGTTTGTCTACCTCCCATATTGCAGGCTACTGAGGCAGCAGCTGACAGTTCAAGTGTTTGGATCCCTGTCATTCATTTAGTATCCCTGAATTCATTTCCTGAGTCCTGGCATTCAGCCATTCCTTGTTGCAGTGTTGTAGGAATTTGGGAAGTGAACATGCAGATGAACGCTATCTCCTGTTGTATTTCTGTTTCCATCTTAACTGAAAATAAACAAACAGATCATTCATCATCTTCAGCCACATCATAAATCATCATAAACCCTCATTTGCATAGATTGTTTATTTTCTTTTCTTTTCTTTTTTTATTTTTTTAATTAATATTTAGCATTATGTGACAGTTTCATAGGCTTTGGGAACCCCCCTCCCCCTCCCCTCCCCCCTGGTGGATTCCTCCACCTTGATGCAGCATTACAGTTCAAATTCAATCAAGATTCTTTCCTTGCAAATATATATTAAGCATGGAGTCCAGCTGCTTATTGTCCAGATGGGTTGAACAGTTTCTTGGGGAGACCATTTCTGGTCCGAAGTCAGAGCTGGTAGAATATCATCCCAGTCAATTAAGAGTCCCAATATAACATCAACAGCAATTTGCAATATTATGGAATTGACATGGTTTTGAGTAACCAGTATGTTAAAAAAAAAAAATCAAAGAACAAAATAACAAAAAACAAGTCCTAACCACAACCTAAATGAAATAGACATGAGACAGCTGAATGGTACCCTATAGCCTTTTCAAGGTATATAGCAGCCGGTCCGGTCCTGTATATAAACTAAAATTGAGATGTCAAGGATTGTTTATTTTCATTGCTCCTTTGATATGAAGAACAACTTTGGAGCAAAACTGGGTAAGAGAAATATACTACTATCTATAGATGAAGAAATTAAAGTTGTAAAAGTGACTTGCCCAATGATTTTAACGTTTGCAAGTCTGCATATAATTTCAAATTTGCTAATTCCTTCAATAAAAACATTTGGGCACACATATTACCATATTTGATACTACATGGCAAAAAAATCATCTACAGTTTTGCTTTTTGTTTTATTATTAACATTGCTGTCCTTCTTCTGTGACAAGATAACAAAAAATTAGGGAAGAATTAAAATTTGTAAAGCCTATTACAGAGTTAGAATTCTTCATTTAAAAATACGGAATTTAAAATGTTCCCAAATCCCACACTTTTCAAATGTTGACTTGGTGCTTCCATTGAAAAACTGAGCTAGATTGGATGTGATATAAAATCCAACCCATTTCCAGCCCACTAAGAACGTTGCACAAAATTATCTTCAGCCTGTGTATATGCAGTATATATGAGAATAAATGAATTTTGTGTCTAGACTTGGGACTCAATCCCATGGGAGCTATGTATGTACAAACATTTCGTATTCTTCATGAAATTAAAAAGATATTTGGTCTCGATAATTTCAGATAAGGGATACACTAGCGACCAATAAATAAAAGAGTACTCATGAACACAATGCTGTATTATCTGCTCTGTCAGTAAAGTGTTTTTGTTTGTTTGTTTTGGTTTTGGTTTTAAGTCAGATATATAGAGAAGAGGAGAGAGTAAGAGGAAGATTTTCCGTCTGCTGATTGACTCCTCGAATAGCTGCAATGGCCAGAGCTGTGTTGATCTGAAGCCAGGAGCCAGGAACTTCCTCCAGGTCTCCCACGTGGGTGCAGGGTCTCAAAGCTTTGTGCTATCCTCGCCTGCTTTCTGGGCCACAAGCAAGGAGCTGGGTGGGAAGCGGGGCCACCAGGATTAGACCCGGCACCCATATGGGATCCCGGCAGGTTCAAGGCAAGGACTTAAGCTGCTAGGCCTCCACGCTGGGTCCAGAAAAGTGTTTGTAAAATGTCAATCACATATTTGCCTTCCACTGTTTTGTTTTGATAAAATGGTGGTGTATTTTACTTTATAAAAACATTTTATCTACTGTCTTCATAGGTATAGGCTAATATATTAAATGTAGAATTAAAAGTGTCTATAGAAATTTAACCAAAATTGTCAGAATAGCTCTTAAGTTCAGTGGTTTCTTAATGTTGAATTTGATCTTAATTTTAGTATGCAAAATATGTAAATCTGACAGTCAAATTCCTAAGGTACTCAAGAAAGTTCCATTTTTATGTATATAAAAAATAAAGCATGCTTCCTGAAGAGGAATAACTGTATCAGATAATACAATGTAATTAATGAAGTTAAATAATAAATAATTTAAAAAAAAGAAGTGCATTTTAATATTTTATATTTCTTTTGCACAAACCATTTTCTCCATTTAAAAAGCTTTGACGGGCCCGGCGGCGTGGTCTAGCGGCTAAAGTCCTCGCCTTGAAAGCCCCAGGATCCCATATGGGCGCCGGTTCTAATCCCGGCAGCTCCACTTCCCATCCAGCTCCCTGCTTGTGGCCTGGGAAAGCAGTCGAGGATGGCCCAATGCTTTGGGACACTGCACCCGCGTGGGAGACCCGGAAGAGGTTCCAGGTTCCCGGCATCGGATCGGCGCGCATCGGCCCGTTGCGGCTCACTTGGGGAGTGAATCATCGGATGGAAGATCTTCCTTCTCTCCTCCTCTGTGTATATCTGGCTGTAATAAAATGAATAAATCTTTAAAAAAAAAAAAAAGCTTTGACAACTAAGCAGTCCATTAATGTAGTGGAATATATTTTACTGGTAAGCAGATTATGTTGTCCCAATAGCAAATTACTGGAACATTACATGCCTTCAGAGTAAATTTGATTTTGAACAAAA
Source organism: Ochotona princeps (assembly GCF_030435755.1). Classification (NCBI taxonomy): domain Eukaryota; kingdom Metazoa; phylum Chordata; class Mammalia; order Lagomorpha; family Ochotonidae; genus Ochotona; species Ochotona princeps. Next base: position 99,916,192 of record NC_080865.1, read on the forward strand.
TAATTTGTTATAGATTTTGAATTTCTGAAGCTTCAGATAAGGGTTTTTGCCCATTTTTTCTTAGTATATTGCTTTGGAATTCTGGACTACTCATAAACCCTTACTCCTCATCTATGAAATGACATTAATCTGTAAAATGCTTCCATAAAATGAGAAATGCATCTAGGTCTTGTTAGACTAAAACTTCAGATATTTGAGAAGTCTTTTCTATTAAAAGAATGCCATATTCAAGTCAGCAAGTATAACTTCTGTAATTTATGGCAAAAATATAAAAAAGTTTTAAAAATATATAAAAAAAGAAACAAAAATATTTCTGAGATGAGAGGCAATAAGTGGCCATACGCTGAAGAAAAAAGATCCTGGACTGGAGGAAGTTTTCACTTGACTTGTGCGATCCAGATGCGCAGTACTTTTCAAAGCTGCACTAATTGCATCAAGCTCTATTAGATTAATTTTGGTAGTTCAAAATGTCCTGATGAAATTCCAGTACATCTTTAACCTGAAGCTGTTTTCAGAATCATGAATTCAAAATGTTCAGAAGCCAACCAAAAGGCATTCAGAGTCATAATTTTCTCCATTAACAGAAAATGTTAAAAAAAAAAAAACCCTAAAATTAAGCATTTAACATGAATTCACTGCTGTAGTGGTTCATCACACAAATCCAACTTGCTGCAGTTAAGTGCCCTTGTTAGAGCTAAAAATAAAAATCACTGTTCAAATGATTCATCATGTTATTTCTTCATCAAAGGTAAATAATCTTGACAAAATTATGTTGACTTTGAAAGTTTAGTAAGTTCTGTAATAGCAAATTTATTGCTTGCAAGAAAATTACAGTTTCATTTATTAAGGGTCACAGCATTTCCTTATTAATAACAGAAATTATTGAATGTTAACAAAAAGGAAACTGATCCATCTATGTTTCATACCAGCATGAAAATAATCAACAGAATCTAAGTGAACACTGTGCTGAATAAATCCCACTACTGTATTGATTTTTTTTCAAGGTAGTTAATGTGATAAAATTTTTTTAATTTATAAGACTCTTCATAAAGTGAAGAAAAATATGGCCTTTAAAAAGGAATATAACCAACATCCAACCATAATATACTCAGAGGTCAGACTCCTCAGTTTGGAGCTGGAGTGTACATGTCTTTGAATCCATTACCTCTGCGACTGCATTGGGCCTGCAAACTTACCTAAAGGACGTTGGCAAGTCTCTAATCCTATCAGATATCAGATAGGGAGGCTGGCACTGTGGTGCAGCATTGGCATCCCATGTGAACTCTGGCTGCATTCCTGGCTGTTCTGCTTCCCATCCAGCTCCCTGTTAAACTGCTGGGACAGCAACATAGGACTGCTCAAATTCTGATGTCGCTGCACGCATGTGAAAGCCCAGGATGCAGCTCTGAGCTTCCAGCCTTTGTTCTTGCCCAGCCCTGGATGTTATGGCCATCTGGGGAATGAACCAGTAGATGGAAGATCCTCTTACTTCCCCTCTCTCTCTCTCTCTTTGCAACTCTGACCTTAAGGCAACTAAAAAAAAAAAAAAAAAAAAAAAAAAGAGCAAATCATGTAGGAAAACTTAGTTATCTCTCTTGAGGTGTCCCTCAGCTATTCCCAGAATGCCAGCTCTGCAATCAAAACCTGGACAGAACATGTTCATGTTTGAAAAAGACTGTCTAGGTATGTTATTAATCATTCCTTCAAATAAGATGCATGTAAGCCTTAATAGCTTAGCTTCCTACAGGACTGTAATGCCGTTCACACAGCTTTCAACTATCCAATGGGTCAATAAATATAAAGCGCAGAATCTCCAGACACATCATTTAAAACATAACCCATATTGTTAAACAACTGCCTTCATATAGCAATCATTACGTAATATATGACACGTATTCTGCTGATGACTTCCACAGCTAATGTTTTACTCCTCATAACTGTATTACAAACTGTTTTTACTTAGTCTCATTTTACAGATCAGGAAACTGACCTTTGAAGAAGTTAATATATAAGATGATGTCACAGAAATTAGGTGTGGCAAAGAAAGTCAAGTTAACTGGCTAGTGGAAGTGAGCCAGATACTGAATAAGTGTGCACCACTTTCAGTACTGCTTTCTAAAGTCTCCCTCCGAACTCTCCAAGCACGTGGCCATCAGCCCTTGGACAATGTGGAGATTTAAGGGAGTGCTTCTGAGGCTCGCCTAGTTGGCAATGCATCGGCATAGAAACCTTTATGAAAATAATGCTGCTAACATCCTTGGACTTTAAAGTCAGTGAAAAAGACAGCTTTATTAAGAAAGGTAGTGGGGCTTGGTTGGTTTTACATTTTTCCATTATTATTTGATGATGTGGATAAACTATCTCTACTAATGTAGGAGAGCTGTGTCATCTGAAACTAATATGCACCAACACAGCAGAATTGTCACTACAATGTGCTCCAATTTCTACCTCTGCTTATTTACCCCCTTACACTTGATGTACTTGAGACATCAACTAGTTTGTTGTGTAAATATACAACAAATAGAATCTCATTTATCTAACAGTGCATGCATTACTTAATATACGTGAATCAACTTCCTGGGAAAATTGTCACACGATTCAAGTGTCATTTATCATTGAATTTGTTTATTTCCATTAGCTGATAGCTACATTAGTACTTGAAACGAAGCTGAGAAATCACTCATCCTTCCTAGGCTTCCATTTCCATAGTAATATTTGATTACACCTTGGATGTGCTATCTCCAGTCTCATTTTGTCGTCACAACAATCAGCTGAAGCAATTATTATTCATTCCTCCAGCTTCAAAGGGGGAAATGAACGTTTAGATACTTATCCAAAGTCACACAGATATTGAGTGACAGTATCTCAGTATATATGTTTATTAAAATTTTTTGTCCACGTGAGTGTTACTGAAGGGTATATGTTCTAAATAATTTCAGTAACCCTTGAACTTAATATCTTGCTGATGCAGGATATGCTTCAGCATGCCTTTTTGAAATGGATGGATGAAAGGAAACTAGAATGAAATTCTCCTACTTTCAATAATTTTCCATATCACGCCGTCTCATATTAACAGGGACATACTTATCGCTGAAAAAGGTGTTTACATAAAGATTGCTACATAGTAGGTATTAAATGAATATTTGTTGAATGAATGAAATACCTCACAACAAGCAATTGAAACAGTAAACTGGTAAAAAAAAAAAAAAAACTATATTTTAAATGAGAAATCACCTCTCAGGCAGATGATTCCTGTATATTTCAATCCGGAAATTATTTCTTCACTTACCTTTGTGGTTTTTTGGTTTTCTGTGAATGCTTGAGGATTGAAGTTGAAGATAGAGAAATAAATCCTCACAGCATAAATAAATAAAAGAAATTTGAATTTTCTATGTAATCCTGGGTGGAGGATTTTAGGAGAAGCCAGCCAGTATGGCATGACGTTATAAAAAAAGCTTCTATTACATGAAATGCAAGTATCTATAATAATACTCCAGGAAACTAATAATAATAAGGTTCCAAATAGTGATATCCATTGTTGTAAATGAAATAGTGCATTGAAAATGCACATTTTTTTCTGTCTGAATCTCTGTGATTTGTAAGTTATGAATAAAGCCTACTGCATTTAAAATTTCTTTTTCTTGTGGAGATTGAGCAGGAGATACACAAAAAGATAATGAAAACACACTCCGAAGAGCAGGAACGGGTCTGGCTAAAGCTCTTGGCACCTCAAGGTTACTTCCCAGAGACTTCATCAGTGGGAATCTGGAGTCAGAGGTAGGAGACAGAGATTGCCCTCAGGCACTGTGTTGCTGAGCCTGAGTGTCCTAACTGCAATTGTGGTTGTTTGGCTAACTGTTAAACATTGTCTGCCTTATTTCCTTCCTTCCGTTTTGTTTGGTTTGTTTGTTTGTTTTCTTTCTTTCTTGTAAACTACTTTTTGAAAGGGCTTGTAACATGTGATATGTTTGATAGAAGTCAAGGAAGCAGCCCTATTTCACATAATAATTCATATGAGGATGAAACAGAAGCAACATTAATAGAAACAGGTTTCCAATGTCAAGGATGACCCTCAGAAGGGAACTTTTTGTAACTGGCAAAAATATTGGAGAGTGTGTTTGACTATCACAATGTGTGCTATAAGAGTTCAAGTCAATTTACTGAGTTCAAATACGACTAAGTTCCTCATTATATAGGAAAATTGTATCTTTCACAGTATCTGTATACCAGAGATTGAAAGAAAGGTTTGCACTCAATGAACTGAGGCGCTGTAAGAAGAAAAAAATGTTGTCTACATGCATGATACATTACAACTAAATATAATTTTCTGAATAGACACCAAGAGAAAGATGAATATTTTTAAAAAATCATGAGAGGAGATGAAACTAAAAAAAGAATGTATAGTGCTCATTTCAATGGCAATTTCTCCCTTCACCCAGGACGAGGACACATGCTGCACAGGAAGCCAGCTCCCATCAAGTAACGGGCTTTGAGTGGTGGAGAGACTCACACAGCATTCAGCATGAAATGTGTCCTTCCAGGGAATAGCATGAAATTATCATTGAGACAGCTTTAACTGAATGCATAGGCAGCTTCAAAATTTTTTGCAGAACTAAAATAGTCACATCTCTAGCACCTATACAGACTATCCAATTAACAATTAAGAGTGCAAGCAGGGCACTACTGATACCTATAATTTAAAGGGTGAGTTCCCTGCAGTTCCTGACAGGAAAACTAAAATACCTTTCTCACATCCTCATTTCATTTTCATCACACTCCTTCCTGGGATGTGAAGGATGAAACTTTGTATTTGCTTACATACTTGGTAGTCAGCCATAGAATGCCTCCTCTAGGTATATAACGGTGCTTTCATTCATCTCTGACTAGCACACCTGATAGCAGCAAAAGTGATTTATCCCATTAATTGTATCATAGGAATCTCTTTCCACTAACAGTGCAGGCGTTTCCAGTTCTAGGGAAGATGAAAGACATAGTGGTGCTCCCTTGTGTTCTGTGTCTCAGGCTCTCATTACATTTTGAGTTGAGTTGGAATTCTAAAAGAACCTACATTTCAGGCCCAAATATTTTCAGGTATAGAGGCTGAGATCTGTAGTTGTAAGCGATGGGGAAGAAGGTAGTCTTTCCTGGGACACAAGTTGCATTGTCTAAGTTAAGTAGTTCAGTCATCACCGCTGTTATTTTGTTTGACTTCAGCACATATTTCACAGTCTGCATTGTTGAGACTGTGGGGAAGAAAATAACTGTAAACTATTTGCTTTAATTTTGACAATAGCTAATTTTAATCCATATTCCTCATTTGTTTTCTAGTGAATGCTTTTAATTTCTTTAGTCTAATATATTAAATGTATGTTGCCTAAAGCCAGGAACTGTATTAATAGTTTTACTTGTATATATGCATGTATCCACACACATTTATAAGGAGATAGTTCAGTAATATTTTCAGGGTGTTTTAGTGTACTAATACATGGGTTAAACATAATTGGATGAAACTTCTTACAAATACAGTAATATAAAAACACCTTCTTATGAGAACATATATAATGTCATCCAATTATATATGTATTAAAGTTATCCAATTATATATTTATTAACATCCATATTGCAAAAGCAAGAAAACACGCTTAAAGAGATCAGTAACTTCTGAACATCAAACAAACTGGTACCATGCCAAGTTAGAAGTTGGAAAAGCCTTTTTATAAGTCAATCTTTGGCTTTCAAACTCATTTGCCTTTAAGAGGTTGGAAAGTTTCCTAGTAATATTTATATTAAGGGATAAAGCCAGAAACTCCCGCTCTTACAATGAAGCACTATGTAAATTGTTATAACAGCAAAGCATCTTCTATTTTGGAAGGACTCAAAATACCTACATACACTGGGTATTTCACAAAGCATTGTAGGTTGAACAACAAATTTCACAGAAGAATAAATATCATGCCTTAGGAACATTTACAAATACTTAGATACGTTTTGTGGATTATATTTTCTTTTTATTAATGCCAAAATAAAATATTTTGTTAATACAAAAAATTTCCAAATGTCTTGGTTTTGTCCCTCACTATGTTTTCAACTGTAATTGCTATTGTGTGCTATTGTGTGCTTCCTTACTAAGAAGTGGTAATAATGTACGGTTTATTATGGACTGTGAGGACAATGAAAGAGATGAACATTTTACAAGAAATGTATTTAAATCAGAACTCATCATGATGTGCTGTCAATATAATTTTATGATCGCTTCCAAAATTGGCTATGAAATTCTTAATGGGGGAAAGAGAATTAGTGATGGCAGAAGGCAAGCTGGCAGTGTACGGTGCAGAGAGGTTTAAGCTGTTGGAGAAACATTGGCCAAGGTAATGCACAGATTGCAGATTCCAGGAAATACTAGAGGACAGGCCGATGGCAGAGGGTCACCTGGAGACCCTTGGACAAAGGGAAGCAGCAGAGACAGTGGATCAATGTTGCAGTGACCAGATAACCCATCAGTGGTAGGCGAATAGCGATTCAAGCTGCAACAGTGGCCAGAGCTCCAGAGGCAGCCAGAGGCAGCCAGGGCGAAAGGGAATACATCAGGAACTCCGGAGGTAAACACAGGCAAATAAGTACCTATCCTGCTGCTGTGTTTTATTTGACCAGGAGCAGAGACTGAGCAGCAGACTCCAAGGGGCAGTGCAGAAACAGAACAGATTTCAGAGTCCAGACCCCAACTAGTGCCGAACCAGGAGCCATTTTGTGTATTTGGGCAAATACCGGGACTGGAGGAACAGCAGCAGTTCTCATGGACTGGGCTAGGATCAGGATCATATCTTGCTCAGTTCAATGCAATGATCCCATAGGGAAAGCAATGCCTATTTCACATCCTGCAGATTCCACAGAATGTGGGTCTGAGTCGTTTCCAGACCTAATGGCCGGCAGACCCGGATCTTCACCAGTGCCAGGTCAAGTGCCATCTTAGGTAGTGTTGCAAAGGCTATGGGACAGGAGGGACAACAGGAAACTGCATATGTGCTAAACCAGGAGCAATCAGGCAACATTTTGTGCATAATGGCAAAGATGGTGGGTCTGACTGGAGTGATGGCAGCTAGCTGAGAGTGTGCTGGGCTGGGAGCAGGCTCATTTCTGACTCAGTGCATTGGACTGATCTCAAAGGGAAAGCAGTACAGACTTCACAACCTACAGGTTCCACCCAGGTGGGTCAGGGTGGCTGCCAGACCTAACAGCCAGTAGACCCAGAACTTCACCAGTGCCACATCAGGCAACTTTTTGCGTAGTGTGAAGAAGGTTGTAGGACTGCAAGGACAGCAAGAAGTTGCACATGTGCTGAGCAGAGAGCAAAATCACTTCAGGTGCAGTACATTGCTCTGGTATCCCAGCGAAAATAATACCTACACAGTACACAGCAAGTTCCAGTCAAGAAAAGTCCAGGTGGCCCTTGAAGCTAAGTTCCAGCAGATTCCACCAAGATCAGCATCACTAACACTCAGATATTTAGAACAGCTGGTACCTCCATAATCTTGGGCACTACACTAAATGGAAGTGGGAGAAAGGCTGCAAAGTCAATAGTTTGGCTACAACATGGGGTCAAAGGAGGTGGAAAATAGTGAACTAGGAGGGGCTAGCTACAGAGAAAGTTTGTGGTGGAATCCTTGCACAGAAACCCAGGCAAGAAACTCACTAGAGGGAGTGGCACAAGTGACTACAAATGAAGAACTGGATACCAAATCCAATCAATAAATCAACCTGTAGACCAGCGGGTGACACATATTAGAAAACAGCAAAAATCACATACAAGAGTTTAAGGGATGTAAACAATATGTCACACAGGAAATAGCAATACAAAATCACGCTGCATTATTAGAAATGAAGGACACAATGGAGGAAATTCAAATTCCAGTAGAAAGTCTCACTAATAGAATGAATGTGGTAGAACAAAGAATCTCAGAAGTGGAAGATATTTCTTGTCATAATGAGGAAACAAATACAAAGTTGGGAGCAGAGCTGGGATAAGCTAAGAAAAAATATTTAAGAATTAAGAGACACTATTAAAAGACCAAATATAAGATACGTTGTCAGCAACGCCCACGTCACCGTGTACCCCGGCTCGAGTAGAGGGACTAGGATTACAAAGACAACATGCACTGGGTCATTGTGCAAAGAGAATACTGCTTTATTGAAGTCTAGTCTGCCTTTTTATGCTCTCTAGTTCCTCCCAGTATTTTTCCAATGCTCAAGCAGCTCCTAAGACCCCTGGGGGCATCTTGATAAATGGGAAGCAGGGAAGCAGGAATTTGTGGTTAAGTCGGGGCTAAATGTATCAGGCCAAGATTGCACATCCTGTTACCCCTTGAAAAACAAGCTTAGCTGTGGAGTTAACCCTTGGGAGAACGGGTCCTACAATATGGGAATTCCAGAAGGTGGAGAAAGAAAAGCTGGGCTTAAATATATATTCAATATATATTCAATAAAGGAAGACTTTCCTAGTGTGGTAAACGAATTGAGAAATGGAATATAGGAGGGGCACAGAATTCCAGAGTTGACCAAAAGCGATCTTCACCCCGACACGTTATAATCAAACACTCTTCAGTCGAACATAAGGAAAAGATCCTTAAATGTACAAATGAAAAGTCAATGGACATAAAAAGGAACCCCAATTTCACACAGCTGACCCCTCACAGGAAACGCTACGGGGCAGAAGAGATTGGAGTGACATATTCCAGACTCTAAAAAGAAAAAAAAAAATCAGCCCAAAATAACATACATTTGTGTTCGAAAATGAAATAAAATTCCTTCACAACAATGGGAAGCTCAAACAATTTGTCTCTTCCACACCTGCCTTACAAAATGATACTTTCTAGTCTCATCTTAAGGCAAAAACTCAGATACTGTCTTCTTGATCTCTCTTGGTAAGACTAGAAACCCAAAGGAATGGAGGGTGACACTTTAATTTGATCAAAGGATGCTTTGGAAGACAGTTACTTTGCAATCTCGTAAACAGAGAGTTGTCCTTGCTTCACTGATAAGTTGTGGTAAAACTGGAAGTTCAATGAAGTGGGTTCACATTACAAAAACTGCCCATCAACTATTATTTAGCCTGGGCCTGCACGTGAATTTTGCTAAGCACAGTTCTTGGGGCTAAAGCAAGCATCACACACAATTTTAAAGGAACTCTGCCTTTTTCATTTCACCTAGGATCTGGTCCTTTCTGCTCATTAGCCTAACTCCTTACAATACCAAATATTAAAATGTGGTTGTACTTCCCCACCATATTCTTTTTTTCCATGTAGGCATTTACTGTCGAAGTCCATGTTCCTGCCGTTTCCTAAACCCATGAAATGGGCATTCACTGGCTTTGTTTCAATATATTTTAGTTCTCCAAACCTTTGGTGGTCTAGGAAGTTTCTGTTATTATCTCTATGCCACTGTTGTATGCACAGCATAGAATCTACCCTTTAATCTGGTTGAAAATAACAGCTGTTTCTAATCTAATAACGAAGGTGCACATCTTGTATCCATACTCATGCTAATTTGGGAGTATCTTTAACATGCTTTCCATGTCCCCAAGCAATTTTCTCACTTGCCTTGAATTAGGAAACCTGCTAGGTTCCTCTGCAGCATGTCCATATAGTAGAAAACAAGACAAAATCTGAAATTGAACTATTTACGTTCTTGCAATAAGAACTTGGCCCCTTTTTGCAAGCAGTCATTAGCTCTGGAGTGGCTTCAGACTGAAAACAAAAGAAAAATAATGAAAGCAGAAATTGCATCAACATATTTCCTTTTTAATTAATTAATTAATTTACAATCTTGACATAATTAGGGTAAAAAGGTTCAAGCACTACAGGAAGATGGGCAAAATAATTAGTTCTGTATTGTTTCCTTAATATATCTGATGTAAAAGGGGATTTTAATGGAGAAGCCCCACCTAATCTCCCAACCACCCCAGGTCCCAGATGTGGGGCATGCTCCGAGGGTCTTGCTCAAGTGGTTTTGATAGTTCAACAGTTCGGAGTTGCTGCCACTCTCACCACCCCAAGCACGATGTGGTCGTTGAAGAATCCACTGATTGACATAGTCTATCATACAGTCTCCGTTTGCCCAGTATTTTCATTGCCAACATATAGCTGAGGTGGTTGATTGACTTGCTCTGTCCTCTCTCTTTTCATGGTTAGGGTTCTGAGTCTGGAAGCTCGATTGGGGGGATCCCCAAAGAAACTTTGTCTGAGGTGTTCCCAGACCAGATTCTTGTATGTACTAGCAAGCACAGGGCCCGGCACAGTCCATCGGCCCGATCAGCTGGTGGTTGCAATTACTGGGTTGGTTCTGTTACCATCCCTGTCTTCCAATGGAACCAATGGGTGTTGCAGTCCAGCCTGGTTCTGCCCAGCACATACTCAGCCCTCACATAAACCAGAGGGAGCTGCAGCCTAGTCAGAGTGACCCACAAATAATCCCCACCAGGCCCGCCCCCTACCCTGGTTTGCCAGTATGTGTGGAAGACTAGTCCAGTCTGTCCCACATCCCCTTCTGCTCTCATACATGTCAATGGGTATTAAAACCTTGTTCCATCTAACCAGCTCAACTATCCAGCCTTCACGGATGTTGTTGAGCGTCTGTCTAGCCACCACAGCCCCTGTCCTAGTTTTCGTGCCCTCCTGTGGGGGGTGGTAACCCAAGAGGGAGGAGCCCACTATTTCCCTCCCAGGCCACTCCCACTCTCAGATTATGCACTCTCCAGGTGGTTCTGTGGTTTAACTTGACAGAACTAGCCCCCAGTGCCAGCTTCTGCCAGCTGATGCTGTGGTTAAGCCCAAACAACCCTCACCCACTCTAATTGTAGATTGCACCAGTAGGAATATTCAGTCCAGCCTGGCTCTTCCCTGATCTGGTCCACATGAGGCGCACAGGTGTTTTAGCCCTGCCTAGTCTGGTCTACCCCCATCGCAGCTCACGCTCTCCAGTGGGAGTAGCTGTCCAGGAAGGGAACCACCCCTTATTCCCCTGCCGGCTCTGCCCCTCCCTTCCTGATTCTCACGTGTGCTGGTTGGGTGCTGTGGTCACATCTGGCACAGGCAACCTCACCTTGGCATTTCGTGTTGTGCACTGCTTTTGTCGCGACTGAACCTGGCTCAACCCACACTCTGTTCTGGCTTTCGGATTTGCCAGTGGATGACTTGAACTGATTCAGCCTGGTCTGCCCCCGACCCATGCCAAATGTATGCCAGTCGGACACTTTCCATGACCTGTTCTGGGCTGCTTTCCTCCAAGCAGAAATCGCATCAGCATATTTCAAATTCTCTATGAATTGCATAAAATCATGGTTTTTGAATCGTCTACCCTTTCTTCTAAACCATAAATGACATAAACAACAAAAAAATTGTTAAATTAGAATGCAAACGCGAAAATTCAACACTAATTTTTGTATCAGAGCCAAACCTTGCTTAAAAATGGTACTGGGCCCTGCACGGTGGTCTAGCAGCTAAAGCCTTCGCCTTAAACAGGCTGGAATCCCATATGGGCGCTAGTTATAATCCTGGTGGTTACACTTCCCATCCAGCTCCCTGCGTGTGGCCTGGGAAAGCAGTCAAGGACAGCCCAAAGCCTTGGGACCCTGGACCCATGTAGGAGACCTGGAGGAAGTTCCTGGTTTCTGGCTTTGGATCGGTGCAGCACCAGCCATTGTGGTCACATGTGGTCAATTAAAAGCTCCAACATACCATCAGCAAAAATTTACATCATTATGGAATTAATTGACATAGTATTGAGTAACCAATATGTTAAAAATAAATGTGAGTTCTTAACCACCTTCTGTGACCACCTCATTGACATTTCAATTTTAGTTTATACACAACATATAACGTAACATACATAACATAACATGTTATACATAACATCATATCATCTTAAAGTAAGACAAACATGTGGTATGTATCCTTTTGGGATTGGCTCATTTCCCTTAGCATTATGGTTTCCAGTTTGGCTCATTTGGCCACCAAGAACTGCATTTTGTTTTTTTTAATAGCTGAGTAGTATTCCATGGAGTAGATGAACCATAACTTCCTTATCCAATCTTCTGCTGATGGGCATTTCGGTTGCTTCCATGTTTTCGCAATTACTGATTATGCTGCTATGAACATAGGAATGCATGTTGGTTTCTCATGAAACAGGTGTTTTGGATATATTCCTAAGACTGCTATTGCTGGATCATACGGTATGTTGATTTTGAGTTGTTTGAATGTTCTCCATACTGATTTCCATAGAGGCTGTACCAACCTGCAGCCCCACCAGCAGTGGAGTAGGGTTCCCTTTTCCCCGCAACCTCGCCAACAAGTGTTGTTGGTGCTTTTATTCATGTGGGCCACTCTTACTGGCGTCAGGTGGTACCTCACTGATGTTTTAATTTGGATGTCCCTTATTGCCAGGGAACTTGAGCATTTTTTCATGTTTATTTGCCATTTGGGTTTGTTCCTTTGTGAAATGTCTGCCAATTTCCCGTGCCCATTTCTTGAGTGGCTTGTTTATTTTGGCATTTTGGTTGTTTTGTAGTTCTTTGTATATTCTGGAGATTAGCCCTCTATCACCTATGTAGTGTGCAAAGATCTTCTCCCATTCTGTGGGTTGCTTTTTTACTTTGTTGATTGTTTCCCTTGCTGTACAGAAGCTTCTTAGTTTGATGAGGTCTCATTTGTTTATTCTGGTCTTGATTGCTATTGCTTTTGGTGTCCTTTTTAGGAAGTCGGGACCTACCCCTAGATCTTGCAGAGTATTTCCAACATTTTCTTCCAAAAGTTTGAAGGTTTTTGGATGTAGGTTTAGATCTTTTATCCATTTAGATTTGATCTTAGTGTATGGTGAGAGATGTGGGTCTATCTTTTTGTTTCTGCAGGCTATTAACCAGTTGTCCCAACAGCATTTATTGAACAGACCTTTCCATTTGCCTGGATTGTCATTTGTCTTTTTGTCAAAGATTATTTGGCTGTATCTGTGTGGGTTCCCTTCTGGTGTTTCTATTCTGCTCCATTGATCTTCCTCTCTATCTTTGTGAAGATAGAAATAGATTTCGTTACTGACATTATGACTTAAAGTCTAATTGGGGAGCGGGGGAAGATTAGCAAAATAGTAAAAAAGAAAAGGATATGATGTCACGAATGGATTTGATCAAACCTTGGAGCTTCTAGCACTCTTCTCTCCTGAGCCACTATCTAAAGACTGAAAAAAGACAAAAGGGAAGAGTGTTCCTTCCTTCCTTCTCCCTTTGTATTAATGGAAGGAAATGTTGCAGGTACTGGATCATACAAGAAGACCAGCATGTAAAAGGTGGACTTTCTGGTAAAACTTGTAGTTCAAAATTGAGTTTGAGTGGTAACCAGAAGCTACACATACTAGGAGATCACAAAAAGGAGTTTTTAGTTATTTATTTATTTTTTGGCAAAAGTCTTGTGAACTTATTGAATTGTAGAATGGTGTAGATTACCAGGCATGATGAATTTTCAAGTTGACAAGATCAAGCCTGTTGTTGAGTGAAAAACATATCAGAAAGCAAAGTACTTAGGAAGATGTTGAGGGACAATATATGAGTTGATGGTGATGGCATGGACTTGGAGCTTAAGAAGCAGAAGCTGGGGCCCAGTGTGGTAGTCTAATAGCTAAAGTACTCGCCTTGAATGCCGGGGATTCCATATGGGTGCAGGTTCTAATTCTGGCAGCCCCACTTTTCACTCAGCCTTGGGACCCTGCACCCATGTGGGATACCTGGAGAAAGCTCCTGACTCCTGACTTTGGAACAGCTCAGCTCAAGCCATTGTGGTCAACTGAGGAGTGACTCATCAGACGGAAGATCTTCCTCTCTGTCTCTCCTCCTCTCTGTACATCTGATTTTTTAATAAAAATAAATACATGTTTTTTAAATAAAAAGAAGCCATTTGAACATGAAGGTTTTGTCTTGGTCACTAAAATTTGGTCACATATCTCAAAGCAGATACTTAGGCTATAGACACTATCCAAGCCATTCATAATTTGCATTTTTTTGTTTTATTATAATTGTGTAAATGTGTGCTATGAGGTAGACCTTAAAGTCACTTACATCTCAATGACATTAGCAACCATTTTTTAAAGATGCATTTTATTTTTATTTCAAATGAAGAGTTATAGGCAGAAGAAGAAGAGGAGGGAGAGGTCTTCCATCCTCTGGTTCACTTCCCAAATAGTCCTGGCATGAGTAATTTTTAAGAATATGTCTCTATTAAAATAAAATAAAATAAAATAAAATAAAATAAAATAAAATAAAATAAAATAAAATAAAATCCTAAATAAGAGCCATGTGTATGTTATAGTAGGCTAAGCCTTCACCTATGACCCCAACATCCCATATGAATGCTGGTTTCTGTCCTGGCTGCTCCACTTCCTATCCATCTACCTATTTGTGGCATAAGAAAAGAGAGGAAGATGGCCTGAGTGATCAGTCCCCTGCACTCACATGAGATACCGAGAAGAAGTTGCTGGCTATTGGCTCTCAGCTCCTCTCTCCTGGCTCCAGGTTTCAAATCAGTCCATCTCTGGCCATTGTGGCCAATTGGGTAGTGAGCTTTCCTGCCTTCTGTGTAGCTCTGCCTTTCAAATAAAAATAAATAAATCTTAAAACACACATACACACACACCAAAAATTCTAATAAAACTTACAATGCCATTATGTAGAGTAAAATATTTCATCCAAGTTTCCAAAAAGTTCTAGAATTTATTTATTTTAATTTTTTAAAGATATATTTATTTTATTGGAAAGGCAGATGTGCAGAGAGGAGGAGAGACAGAGAAGAAGATCTTCCGTCCGATTGTTCACTCCCCAAGTGGCTGCTATGGCCGGTGCTGCAACGATCCGAAGCCAGGAGCCAGGAACTTCTTTCAGGGTCTCCCACGTAGGTACAGGGCTCCAAGGATTTGGGCCATCCTCGACTGCTTTCCCAGGCCACAAGCAGGGAGCTGGATGGGAAGCTGGGCTGCCAGGATTAGAACTGGCGCTCATGTGGGATCATGGCGTGTGCAAGGTGAGGACTTTAACCACTATGCTATCACCCTGGGCCCTAGAATTTATTTGCTTTTAACAATGTCCTGTATTAACTTTTCAAAAATTATCTATTGCCATCAAAGATAACACATAATATAAAACAGGAAGGCTAAAAATGAAGTTAGAGCAAAATCAATTAAATGGAAGCAATGTCTTGTTTTCACTAGCCATATGAAATAATGAGATATAGTAACTGGACTCTGACTTTTAATGCTACATTATTATGATTTAAGAGACTAAAAGACAAAAGATGATATACATCAGTTATATATGCTGAAGACACATTAGAACATCTGATAAGGGAGTAAATGTAAAGTTGAGAATTCTATGGTATATTTATTTGAGATATAGAAGGCTTTGCTGTAGAATTCTCATTGTTTGATGAAAGATAGTCCCAATCACATTTTCTTCAGAGATAAATTTCTTGAACTAAATGTAATAAGACTTTAACAGTGTCTTGATTTTGAGAGAACATTTGGCAATATCAGAGACAGTTGAATGACAAAATGATCTTGCTTGATCTTCTGAGTGGCTCATCATTGACCATGGCTGTTTAGAAGTCTATCATCTTCTATGTATAGAGTGGGTTCATCTCATTTCATAATGAAGCAATTTTAACAGCCTTTGGCTCAAAGATGCAGAAAGAAATCACAACACTGACAGGAAAGAGGACATTTTTTCAGGTATTTTCACATGTTAGTTATTCTCTCCTCCTCACTGAATAATTACTGATTTTCTTTTTTACTTAACCCAGAAATAGTTAACTTTTGTAAAATAATACAGGACCAGGGATCTTGAAATTAGTTTCTACCAAGTTATTTCCAATGTATGCTGGTTCAAAAAACTAAATTAATATTAATTCCTTGGGACCAAATGTCCATGAACATTCTAGACCTAATTTCTGGATTTTGTAAGCAATAGACAAGTCTGAATAAATCATTTTTATTGGGATTTATTATTGAGTTGTCAGAGACATACATAGAAGACAGATTTGCTTTGGATGATGTAATGATAGCTTTCAATGTATGGATGTTTACTATTTCATAAAACAGGAACAATGTTCTGGTAGGTATTGTATAAGATACCAATGAAAACGAGCAATCCTAAAAATGTATTGTATACAATTTTAAACCTCTGAGTATTTTTTGCATGACTGTTTCTTACTGTTTTCTCTGGCTGAAAGAAAATACCAGAAACTGATTAATCAATGAGTAATAGGGCAATTTCAGCTCAAGTTTCTGGAGAGTGGAAGTCCCAAATTTGGGTGATTGAGTCTGTTGAGGGTAAGGTGCTTTGCTCATTTATGACAGGAAGAATGATATTTGTGAACACAGCTGAAAACGGAGACCAGTGTTCTTGCCTTGCAACAATCTGCCTTCACTGCAGCTAACCCAGTCCCTTGAGAGCAACCATTCATTCACTGAAATCCATTATTAAATAATAATAAAATATCAATAAAACTTTTCTTCCTTAACTTCCTAACTATGTTTCATTGTGGAAACA
Organism: Ochotona princeps; assembly: GCF_030435755.1. NCBI lineage: Eukaryota > Metazoa > Chordata > Mammalia > Lagomorpha > Ochotonidae > Ochotona > Ochotona princeps. The sequence continues at coordinate 99,932,768 of NC_080865.1, forward strand.
AGGTTCCCACAAATATTCTTTCAGTGTTTGCACAAGTCTAACCCTTTTAGATCTTCTAATTTTTCTCTGAATTGTCTGAGAGAGTTTGTAATTCCCCTGACTCTCATGGCTGTGCCTAAATATAACACACAACACAGAACATATGTGTCTACCACTGTATCATTTTAAGGAAGGAGTGACCTTCAGTCAATATGTACCATTTAATTTCTTGCCAATGGATTCCATGGATTACTTTTTTTTTAAGATTTTATTCATTTTTATTGGAAAGCCGGATATACAGAGAGGAGGAGAGACAGAGAGGAAGATCTTCCATCTGATGATTCACTCCCCAAGTGAGCCGCAACAGCCGGTGCTGTACCGATCCGAAGCCGGGAACCAGAAACCTCTTCCAGGTCTCCCACACGGGTGCAGGGTCCAAAGGCATTGGGCCGTCCTCGACTGCTTTCCCAGGCCACAAGCAGGGAGCTGGATGGGAAGTGAAGCTGCCAGGATTAGAACCGGTGCCCATATGGGATCCCGGGGCGTTCAAGGTGAGGACTTTAGCCGCTAGGCCACGCCACCGGGCCCCATGGATTACTTATAAAGATTCAATTCAATAAGACACTTATGGAATGTCCACTGTGTGGATCTTGGATGCAGGCTGGGGACATGGCTAACGGCCATCTCTGTTTTCAAGAAGATTACAGTCTGATGGAGTCCGCAACAATATACATTAGTTCAGCAAAAAAAGGAAGAATCAAAGAAAAATGGAATAATTGCTCTATTAAAAGTTTATACACAGTGCCACCAAAGTGCAGAAAAAAGAGTGGAAGTTCACAGAGGGTTTCAAAATGAGCCATTGTTTTATCTTGGTCTCAAAATTGCAACATTTTAAGAGAAATATATATAGACAAAAAAAAAACCTGATCTTCAGGGAAGGATGTTTGGGAGCTCCTGAAGGGTTCATCAAAGCTAATCAAAACATCCTTTCGAAAATATCAACACACAATGTAAAAACACACAGCAATCTCTTCTGAAATAATTGTCTACAATCAGAAGTGCAAATTGAAAATGAAATTTCAATGTTTTTCTTTTATTTATTTATTTATTATTTTTAATTCATTAATTACATTGTATTATGTGACACAGTTACATAGGTACTTGGGTTCTCCCCACCCCTCTCCAAACCCTCCCACCATGGTGGATTCCTCCACCTTGTTGCATAACCACAGTTCAAGTTCAGTTGAGATTCCCCCATTGCAAGCATATACCAAACATAGAGTCCAGCATCTTATTGTCCAGTAAAGTTCAACGGCTTCTTAGGTATACCCTCTCTGGTCTGAAGACAGAGCCAGCAGAGTATCATCCCGATCAATTAAAAACTCCAACATACCATCAGCAACAATTTACATCATTATGGAATTAATTGACATAGTAATGAGTAACCAATATGGTAAAAGTAAATGCAAGTTCTTAACCACCTTCTGTGACCACCTCATTGACATTTCAATTTTAGTTTATACACAACATATAACATACATAACATAACATGTTATACATAACATCATATCATCTTAAATTAAGGCAAACATGTGGTATGTATCTTTTTGGGATTGGCTCATTTCCCTTAGCATTATGGTTTCCAGTTTGGCTCATTTGGCCACGAAGAACTGCATTTTGTTTTTTTTTAATAGCTGAGTAGTATTCCATGGAGTAGTACATATAGACATAAATAGATATAGATATGCATATACATATAGATATATAGGAATGGCAGAATTAGAGAGGAGAGACAGAAAAAGATCTTCCATTGCTGGTTCACTTGCAAAACAATTGCAGCAGCTGAAACTGAGCCCATCCAAAGCCAAGAGCCAGAGATTCTTCTGGGTCTCACCCACAAGTACAGGGGTCCTAAACTTTGGACAATCTCTGCTGTTTTCCAAGGCCATAAATGTGGAGCTGAATCAGAAGGTTAGCAGCTGGGACTCAAACCAGCTCCCATAAGAAATGCCAGCATCACAGATGAAAAATTAGCCTGCTATGCTGTCACTGCAGCCCATTTTTTACGCTTTTTTAGTGGTCCAAAAGATAGCATCTATAAAACTTTTAAGGAAGTATCTAGTATAAATTTCTCTTAAACTATTAATAAATTATCAATCTAAATTATTCTTACATAAAAAATCAATATCCAGGGGTTGATATTGTGCCCTAGTGGGTAAAGTCATGGCCTGCAATGCCAGCATTCCCTATAGCCACTGGTTTGTGTCCCTACTGTTTCATTTACAATTCAGTCTCTAACAAATGGCCATGTGGGAGACCCAGATGAAGCCTCTGGCTCTTATCTTCACCTAGGTCCAGTGCTGGCTGTTGTTGCTATCCGGGGGGTGAACCAGAGGATGGGAGCTGCTTCTCTCTGTGCAACCTCCCCCAATCTCTGTAACTCTGACTTTCAAATAAGTAAATGCATCTTTACAAAAATGTATAAAAAGAAAAATTTATATCTATGGAAGACATTTCGAATCTTTTGGAAAAAAGTTACTTGAAGCTCCTCTGGAAGGCCTGGGAGCAGTTGATAAGGAGATGAATTGACAGGAAACCTCCTGGTCTGCAGGTTTAGATAAAAGACTTGCTAGACAAACTGATTGTGTACTGGAGAGCTGAAGCTTGCTGGTGAAATCAAAATGGCTCTGAGCCCCCTCCCCTGATGTCTACGTGACAGCTTTCTTTGATCAGTCTGATGCTGGCAATAAACTTCTGGCTATCTGATCATGAAGGTGGTCCATAGGTGTTATTATAGGCTCCGTGCGCTAAGTCCATCACAGCACGACAATGAGCAGGTGGTGCCCATGAACAGGGACTAGCAAAAAGAAAAGAAAATGCAATGGAAACTCCCCACAGAAAGAGATAAGTGGGAATAATGGACAAGGATCAGTGTAAAGCACAAACTTTCATCTCCCTTATTCAGAATTTTTTAGTGAAAAGTGGAGCTTAGGTAACTAGGCAGCAGTTGTGTTCTTATTTAGATGTTAGTCGTGAATATATCCCTTGGTCCCCGGTGAAGGCACATTAGAAACTGAATTTAATAATTTTACCCAGAAGAATGGTGAAGAGGCCAGAAGGATGGAAAATATTCATGTTAGGTTTTTGGTTACATGCACTTTTAAGAAAAGCCATTATAATTTTAGAAGGGGAACCTGCAAGAAACTCCTTGAAGAGGAAACACTGCCAAAATGTAGCTGAAAAAGAAACACCTCATAGTACAGATAAGGAAGATGGAAAAGAGGAACCTGTGAGCAGCTTCCCTGATAGGAGATGCCACCATAATATGGCTAGCTAAACGGCTTATACTGTAAATGAGGAAGATGAAAAAGAACATGTGAGAGACCATCCTGAAGGAGATGCCACTGTAACACAGCTACAAGAGAAAGGCCTTATATTGCAGATGCAGAAATTAGAAAAAGAAAACTCAAGAGTGTCTCCCCTAATGGGAGATGCCACTGCAATGTGGCTAAAAAAGAAACTAACGCTTCTCCTGTTACATCAGTAAAATCCCACGACTTCTCATATTCTAGTGAGGTAAATGAGGATGGGATAAAAGAATAGTTAAAGACCAGCCCATGCCATATTGCTCATATATCTGATCAAGGATGTGTCCCAGTATTTGATATTCCCCGGAGACCTCACGAATTATAATAGTTTTTCCCAATTATACTTAGCCAAGAAAATAACTAACCTGTATATGAGACCCTAGACTTTAATACCATCACAGCTTTTAAGAAAGTTTCTGCATCCTATGGACCGACTTCTTCATGTGTGGACATATTTAAATGACTGGAGCCAGGGAGCAAACCAGATTCCTTATGATTTTGAAGTAATAGCAAACACAGGGCTTTTTCCTTCTCAATATTTACAGTGGAAAATGTGAAGGAGTGATATGGCTAAGGAAAAATTGCAGTCGTTAGGGCATCAGGTCGGCAACTCCCTGGAGGGGAGCAGTTGACTTATAATATGTTGGTTGGACATGGGTAGTGAACTACTGAAGAGCAGTAAATACAACTATTTCAAGCTGCGCTCACCTATATATGGGACGCGGCACTGTGGGCTTGGGAGAAAGTTGAAACTGGGTCTGAATTTACAGGACAGTGAACAGTTATCCACTCACTTCCTTGGATGCTCCTTTGGATATGTATGCACTCAAGCACCAGCTAATGTTACATAAAAAAATTGACAAGCATCCCACATGTGCCATATCTGGGATGACTAAGTTCAAACAATAGTAGACACTTGAAGTTTGCTGGGAACGTGATCTTTACAAAAATGGCAAAATCTTTTCATGATGTCTTTCTGTACTTTTCTGTTAAAAGTGTCTTTTTCTGATCAAAGCCAAGTTGCATACTGCCTTTGCAGTAATGAGGTAGATTTTTCTTAGGGTAGAGTGAGTCTATGCATTATACTTCTGTTCCATTATATAGCTTATAGTTTGTTCATGTTTTAACACCCAGATTACTATTTTTGGATAGATCTACCATTGCGGGAAATATAAAGGAGAGATATTTTATTTTTAGAGTACTCAGAGACTGAGAAGCTTAAAACATTTGTTTATCAACTATCACTTCAAAGTAAAAAATATGTGATGTTTATTTCTTTCAAAAAGACTTATTAAAGTGATCTAAAGTGATTTATTCTACAAAATAATGCATGTTTCAACAATTTTTAAAGAAACAGTGGCCACTCCATGGTGACAGCTAACTTTTACCCACTGGCATTCAGGAAAGGCAAACAATTGAATTGATTGCTTGACACCACAGAAAATATAGCAATGTCATTTGATTGATTTTTCCATTGTTCAAAACTACATGTAGAAAAGTGTGTACAATGAACACCTTATTCTCTCATAAAGTTTGAGTGATAGTTAAAACAACCTGCAGAGATTTGAGTCACTAGAAACTACACTTTATCTCTACAACTCTGCAGGTTATAGTATGGTGCATAGAATTTATTAAGTATTTGTAAAATATGAATGCATTTATATAAGCATAATTACACAGTGTCTACATGTTACTGCTGCAATTTAATGTTTCAAAATTTAATGACATCTAATCTACAGTTTAAGTATCACAACAAAGGCACAAGTACACATCCAAGGTAAATAAAAAGATATTCATATCCACAACAGCTGAGACATTCATTTCAAAATATGAATAATAGATTTATCCTAAAAGAAAAATTTGTAGTATCATAACAAAAAACTATGATACTAAATATGGCATGAATTTAGTTGTAGGCATTCAAAATTGCATATGTTCTCAGTAAACCACTGAAACATTATTTTAATGTTGTTTTATATTAAGCTAGCAAACCTTTAACAGCTTCAAACAACATCCATTATCTCAAATTTGTAGGTGACAAGTGTGATCTAATGTCACCTGGAGTTATGTGGCTTCTCTGATCGAAATCTCAGGAAGTTGAAGTCAGGATTGCTCCCGGCCATGATTCTAATGTTCCCAAAGACAGCTTGCTTCCAATCTCATTGAGAAATCATTTAGCATGATTCTAAGTGTGATACGCTCTTTTTATTATATACATTTTATTCTTGATACTTTTTACATAATTCATTAGGATATGAAGGGTCAAGGGCCTTACGAAAGTGAGTGAGACAATTGTTCTGATATTCTCTTTTTCCCTTCATGTATCTGGGGGCAGGGGGAAGACAAGGGGAAAAGCCACACCCTGCCTCCCAACCATTCCAGGGTTCCAGATGTGGGAAATGCTCCTAGGGTCCTACTCAAGTGGTTTTGATAGTTTCATAGTCTTGCCACTCCAATCACAATGAAATCTGTCCAGACTCCATTGGCTGACATAGTCCAACTTAGAGATTCCGCTTGCCCAGGTATTCACTGCCAACTCTTGGCTGGGGTAGCTGATTAATTTGTTCTGTCCACCATCCTCTGTTATGGTGCCAGGTGTCCTCTGCAGGCTCCAGTGTACTGCCATATGGATATGCTGCCACTGCTCTGTCGAAGCCACTGAGGAGGCCCAGCTCTGACACATACATTCCACGGTCAGACCTTGGAACCTGCAATTTCCTCCATAGTTGGAGTTCTGAGACCAGTGGTTCAGTTGATGGAATTCCCAAAGAAATTTCATCTGAGATGATCCCAGATCTGTTTCTTGTGTGTGTTTGCCAATGCAGTGTTAGGTACAGTCTGTTGCCCAAATCAGTCTATGGGCACACTGTTAGTTGCAATTGATGGGTCAGTTGTCTCCAGCTCTGTCTTCTATGCAAAGTGATGAGTGTTAGAGTCCAGCCTGATCCTGCCCATCACACCCAGCCCCCACGCAAGCCTGTGGGAGTTGTAACCCCTCTCCCCCTCAAGGCCTGCCTCATATCCTGGTTCCCATGCTTGCCAGTGTGTACAGCAAACTGGTCCAGTCTGTCGAACATCCAATTCAGCTCTCGTGTTAATGGGCATTGAAGCCTATTTCAACCCAACCAGCTACACTATCCAACCCACACATAAGCTGGCAGGTGCCACTCTCTACCTAGCCATGCCTGTCCCAGTCCTGGTTCTCATTATCCCCAGTCGGAGTGGCAACCCAAGAAGGTGTCTACCATTTCACTACTGTGTACATTCCCACGCCTGGATCTTGCACTCTCCAGGTGGTCCTGCAGTTTAGCTCAACCGGGTTTTCCTCCCATCCCAACATCTGCTAGCTGATGCTGTGACAAAAGCCCAACCAACCCTCGTCCCCTCTGGCTTAAGCATGTACCAGTAGGTTCAGTCCTCCCAGCCTGGCTTGTCCATAATCCAGCTTACATGCAGTACAACATATGTTGTAGCTCTGCCCTGCCTGGTCTGTCCCCAATCCCAGCTCTAACATCCACCTGTTAGAATAGTGGCCCAGCAGGGGATCTCCCTGCAGTCCCCATACCATGTTGGCCTACTCTCCCCTGGGTCTCACATGTGCTAGTTGGGTCTCACAGTTCAGTCTGGTATGGCCAGCATCACCTCAGCGTTTGCAAGTAGCTGCTGAAGCCTGACTCGGCCCAGCCTGCCCCCAGTTCCAGCTCACACTGGTGGGGACTACAACCTAGCCAGCCCAGCTAGCCACCAGTCCTGGCCTTATTGTTGATATTGTGGCCTGATCTGGCATGACCCACACACCATTCTGGCTCTTGGATTTGCCAGCAGGTGATATGAAAGCCTGGCTTGCCCCAGATCTGAGCCAAAAGTAAGCCCATGAATACCATAACCTGGCCTGGTCTGGGCTGCTCCCTTTCTTGGTAATTGTGCTCACCTGTGTAGACTGTCATCCAACAGAGGAGTTACCAAGCTCCTCCTTCAGAATTTCTGCCAATGGCAGATCTTGCACACACCAGTGGGTCCATGGGCCAGCCTTACTTAGTCCACCTCCTGTCCCAAAGAGAACAGTGGCCTTCCTGACTGGCCTTCACCTGTTCCAGTTCTTATAGTTGATTGCTACAGCCCAGCCAACCCTAGTGCATATCTAGACACAACTCATATGTGGCTGATCAGGGATAGATGCCTAGCCCAGCTTATCTTGCACTCATCCCTGTTCTCATGAGCTTCAATGGGTGCTGGAGTCTAGCCCTGTCTTGCACACCCAAGTCCCAGTCCACACCCATGCTGAGGAAGACTGCATCCATATCCAGACCCAATCGCATCCCCCACTATGTCCCTTGTACTCATGAGTGGGAACCCAGCCAGAGTGTCCTCTTAGCTCCCTAACCAAGTTTGATCTCAGCCAGAGATTTCGCGTATGTCAGTGGTTGCTCTGACCCAGCTTGGCATAGTCCCTCCCCTGTTTTGGCCTTTGCCATCTGATGCTACAGCCTGGCCTGATCCAGCCAGTCCCCAGTCCCAACTCTCAATGGCAGCTGCTGCAACCTGGCCATGCTCGGTCTACTCTCATCCCTAGCTGATGTAAACCAGTAGGTGTGGCAGCCTAGCCCAGCAGGACCTGCATTCCCTCCTGCTTTCTGTACTTGCCAGTGGGCTATGGTTTGCATTGTACCCGCCTGTGTCACCCCCTTCCAAAACCAACTCACATGCTTGTTGACAGATGGAGCTACTCTCCCTGCCTGTCCAACACCCAGGCATGGACTATGTGCTCATCAGCAGGAGCTATGAGCCACTAGGGGAATTTCCCAGGTTCCTCTGCTTGGGACACTCCTAGATCCAGATCTAACACATGCTACTGGGTGCTTGGCCCTTATTCGACATGGCCTGCTCCATCCATCCCAGCTTTTGCATCAGCTGGTGCGGCCCGGCCCACCCCACATCATGTTTTATATTGCTCATGCTGGTGCTGCAACCTGGATCTGCTTCGCTTTTTCCCAGCCCCAGTATCGGTAAGCACGAGTGAGTTCCATGGTCACACCTAACTCAGTCCATCACCATTCCAACTCTTAAGGTAATCTGCAGGACTTGAAGTTCCATAGGGCTGGATCCACATACCCCCTACAGAATCTACCCCAGGACCTTGTTCTTTTGTGAGCTGGTTGGTATCATGGCCTAGTGTAATGTGACCCATCTCCTGATCTGACACTCACTGTCAGGTACTGGGATCTATCCCTGCCACACAGGCCCCAAGGCATGGCTTGTGTCTGCACTGACTTATGGTGGCTACCCATGTTCCATGTTAACAAGCTTAACCCAGAACTCCCATGTGGGCTGGTGCATCAGTCTGATTCAACAATATCTTCAGATCTGTCCTCTCCAAACCACCAGGTCTCAATCCCCTCACTTACTTGCAAGTCCAGTGGCCCTGTTGTTGGGTGTTCCTCAGTATTTATTCCTCACTTACGTGTACAGTGGCCTTATCTGTGGATGTCCCTAGGCAGTTACCTCCAAAACTCCAAATCTCGCCGCCTGGTGGCCAGCATGTGAAGCCTAGCACCGGATGGTGCATTGGGTCCAAAAGCCCAGGACCCCCACCCCGGCATAGCAGGAAGCATGGGCTGGCATGAGTACCCCCAGCCACAGCCACAGCCATGTGGCTGCGGGACTCAGATGCACGAACTGCTGCTCAGGCTTACCTTGGCTTTGCCCACCAACATGGTGGCTTTGGTCAGAGTCATGATCCTGGGCATGGCCAGAGCTGTCCGAGCTGTGAGCCAGGTGCCGTTCCTAGTCACTCCCCAGGTTCCTTAGCTTGCTGCCTTTACCATCTTCAGGCTAGAACACCGACTTCAGTCCTTCCTATGCATATATCTTTCACTTTCACATCAAGTCTAACCTTGAAAGAACTAGTGTGATAAATAATGATAAGTATTTTATAAATTAAGGATTTCTCTGCACACTCCTCCTAAAATTGTTCTGCTCCTCAGTCGTTAACATATGTTAGAGTTATAAGCCTGTTTGGACTACCCTAAAATTTGCGAAGTTCAGTAAAATCATTCATTTAGCAAAATAAGTAATTAAAAGATTATGAACTTGCATTTTCTAACATATTGGTCACTCAATACCATGTTAATTAACTTCATTATGTTGTTAATTTTCATGTTTCTTCCTGTTGTTGAAGTTGTGTAGTGGCATCTCATTGGAGAGGATGATATTCTGCCAGCTCTACTTTTAGACCAAGAATGGTCTTCCAATTAAATTTTTTAATTTATCTGGACAATAAGATGCTGGACTCTCCTCATGGTCCATGCCCACAATGAAGGAATCATGACTGGTTATGAACTGTACTACTGTTATCAATATGGAGGAATTCAGTATGGGGGGAAGTCATGGGGAGGAATTGAGGGAATCCCAGAGCCTATGAAACTGTGTCATAAAATGAAATAAAAAAAAAGTAAAGATCTGGTCAAGATAAAAGAACCAGGGATTGTAAAAAGAAATATTTGAGAGAAAAAAGACAGATAAAAAAGTATATGAATGAGCTCACATGTTTAAATGTCTGAAAGAACAGCATTGGAAGGCCTCTAACTTATCAGGTATGTATATATATACACACACACACACACATATATATATATATATACATATATATATGATGTATTTATTTTTATTGCAAAGTCAGATATACTGAGAGGAGGAGAGACAGAGAGGAAGATCTTCCATCTGATGATTCATTCCCCAAGTGACTGCAACGGCCGGTGCTGTGTGGATCCGAAGCCAGGAGCTAGTAGCTTCTTCAGGGTCTCCCACGCGGGTGCAGGGTCCCAAGGCTTTGGGTCGTCCTTGACTGCTTTCCCAGGCCACAAGCAGGGAGCTGGGTGGGAAACAGGGCTGCCGGGATTAGAACCGGCGCTCATATGGGATCCCGGCGCATGCAAGGTGAGGACTTTAACTACTACACTATCATGCCAGGCCCTCATCAGGTATATTTAACCATATTAAAAGCACATTGAGCCAAGCTAAAACTGATGGCAAATTAACACTAGAAAATCACAAGAATTTATATGTAAAGCAAATGTAGCACCCATTGCAGCTCAATTATGGCTTATTTTGCATAAACCCTGATAAAGACAGCCATTAATTTAACCAAAATACAATTATATTGATAAGATCAGGAGAGATAAAGCAATTAAGATAAATTGTCATCTATTTTAAAAATTCATAAGATAATTTAAGCTTTAAGATATATTTATGTATATAGCAATCAAAACATTCAAATATGTGGAAGCAAGCATAATGGTCAAGAGACAGGAGAAAAGAACTGCTCTTCAGAGGTGGCGCATGAGGCTGTTCTTTTACTGATTGCTTCTTTTTATATTATGCTCATAGTTTACACGGATAAATATCAAACCAATTTTAAACCCATTTTACATGCACTACTTTGATCACTAAGCAGTCATGAAATTGTATTCCAGATTTCAGTAAAGTAGACAGCCTCAAATTCTACCTTCAAACAAATTAAATTTCTCACTTAGGGTGATAATTTCAAAATCTGAATATATTATATTTTTCCAAAATATAGATACTTAAAATACAATTTAAACGTTTTGCGTATAGTACTTGTTTAATCCAATTGAACTGGAACCTAACATTGAGTTACTGTATCGGAAGGCAATGTGCTGGAGCTAGTGCTGCTGGGCAGAACCACTGCATGCACTCCTACAGCTCTTGCAGATCAAGTGGCAGGTTGAGCCTTGCATGAGCCAAGTGGCCAAGTGAATCAAGGCACAAGGTGTGGCCTACCATCTGCTTGCTGGTACCCCACAAGGAGTCCATCTGTGCTGGCCAGGCATCATCCCCCACAAAACCATCTATTACATTTTTATTTTTTTACTCAGTACATACCCTCCCAGCGAGAGGTATACTGGTCACAATTCACGTGCTCATAGATCCAAATGAGGTCAGCAATGACTGGGAGGGTAGAGAAGAGGAAAGGAAGGTTGTAAAAAAATAAGGAAGATTGGTTGTGGATTATGCATTGTGACACATATACTAATATTCTACGTTAATTATAGGGCAAGCTGAGTGTGAGATATATAGGAACTCAATGTACAACTCTAAAATCCCTGCAATATATATTTAGAACTACTTGGGCAGCATGTTGGTATATAACAGTAATCCTCTGTCAATGATTTTGGCATCCCATATGGGTGCCAGTTCTAACCTTGGCTGCTCCACTTCTGATCCATCTCCCAATATATATAAAATACCAAAAATGAAATCCATCAAATTCTGCATCTATTTTGATGTCTAACTTTCATCCCTAACACTTGTATTAGGTAATACTGTCTATAAAAAATGCACGAGATATTGATATTACATTTTGTTTGAGATTGTCTAACTCCTTAAAAATTTAAGTGAACCAGTTTTATTATCATCAAATATCAATATCCACTGGGTGAGTGCATTGTCACAAACCTTAATGCAATGTTCTGAGTAATCACAATGGTAAGGGCCTTAAACACATTATGTTAAAATATTGGCAATAATTAGCAGTAACATGATGTGGAGTCTGAGTGGTAAGAATCTATAAAATGTACTGACCCAATGGAAAAAGTACAACAGGTGAATTGTAAAATGACACCCAATGTTAGAACGATTTTTTTTTTTTCCCCAGAGTCACAAAATGGTTTTCCCTTTGAGAGACAGGAGGAAAAGGCAAAAAGACCAACACCATAAGAGAGATTTTTGTTTCTTCCTTCCCCAAATTCCACAAGAGCCACAGAGTGAGAGATTTGCATTTAGTCCCGGTCTCTTATGGGTGTGGAAGGAATTCATTCACTGAGCCCTGCATCCCAGAGTCTGCATTTAGCACAAAGCTGGAGTCAACACCAAGAAAAGGCCAGGTATGGATTCGAGGCACTAGGATTTGCGATGTGCAAATCTGAACTGTCAACCATTATATATATATATATATATATATATATATATATACACACACACACACATATACACACAAACATATATGTATGCATATGTATGCAAACATATACAATATATATGTTGCATATTATACTAGCATAAACATAGTATATATAATATACCTGTGTATGTATATATAGATGTGTATATGTATATGTGTATATACACATATACACACATATATCATCTATACATTATATGTATGCTATTAAAGATTGATTTATTTGGGTGAAAGTCAGAGTGACAGGTAGAGAGAGAAAGAACTTCTCTCCATTGGTTCACTCCTCAAATGGCTTCAGCAGACAGGGCTGGCCAAGCGAAAAGCTGAAGCCAGGAACACCTTCCAGGTCTCCATGTGGGTAGCAGTGTCCCAAGCACTTGAGCTATCACTCACAGCGCCCCCCAGGTGTAGCAATAGGAAGCTACATTGGAAGCAGAGAAGCAAAGACTCATACTAGCAGTCTGATATGGATTATCAGGGTCCGGGCAGTAGTTTAACCCACAAAGACCTGGTAGATGCCACAGAAATGTTAATTAAACCAATTTAATTTGGAGACATACTAATTAAGTTTATTTGCAGCTTAAGGACCTGCCTGATTTTTTGTCATCTTCTATCTTAAGATACCTAAAAGTAAAATTCTGACTTTATTCATATCATGCATACGGGGCCAGAACGACAAGGAAGTGTTTCGCTCATTGACCATAGAATGGTACGTATATTTTTATCAGCTGTTGCTATCTCATGAGCATATCTGAAGCACAAATCACTCTCTTATTTGTTAACCCCTGTGTTTCCTGTGTTTGAAACGTGAATTATGCAAAATCTTACTGTCTTTTTGCAGTTAGAAAACTGAGGCAAGATAATAAAACATATTATTTTAATCTTATTAAATGTTCCCAAAGCAGCATTGTGATACAAATTCAAGTCACTTGATTTGTTTATTCCAAAGCATTAAAACTGCTGTTCTTTCTGATGTAAATAAAAGGTCATGGTTTTTGATATACAGATTTTCTATCAGGAGAAATATTCTCAAAGCATCACTGCAATGAATGAGGTATTTTTCCAATAATGAAAAATTTACAAGGAATTCTGACTGAGTTCCATTTGTTTCAACGAATTCTGTGGCTATTTCTTTCTTTCTTTTGCTGAGGTCATAAGAAAGACCAGAGGGCATTACTTCACTTCCTCGACATCAAAATCCAAAAATAAGTAGTCAAGTGTTGTTAGAATTTGGCTACCACATCACCAATGAACAATTCTTGTTTCAGTTTTTCTTTGTTTTTTTTTTTTTTTTTTTTTTTTTTATTTTATCTTCACCTAAAGGCAGAATTACAGAGAGGGAGAGAGAATTCTTTCACCTGTGAATTCACTCCCCAAGTGGCCACAGGGACCAAAGCTGAGTTGATCTAAGGCCAGGAGCCAGAGCCTCCTCCTGATCTCCCATCTGGTTTTAGGGACCCAAGGACTTGAGCTATGCTTTTATATGTTACCAGGACACACACAGAGAGCTGCATCAGAAATAGAACATCTAGAATATGAACCGGTGTGCACATGGACTGCTGGTGCCTCAGACAGAAGCAACTTAGTCCACTATGCCAAGGCATTAAACACTGCTGTAAATATTATTACATTTCAATATTACTACGGAACTGAATGTCATTCTATCAAAAAGAAAATTGATTATTTTTCTAGTTTTAGGTCTCAGCACACTTAGAATATCTCTTGAACAGCCTTATAAGTTTCAACTATGTGAGGAAAACCTGTCATAAAATATAATTGGTACTCTTATCAAAAATTTTCCTATATATTGGTCAGTTAAAAGTAAAAGTTCAGGGCTCGGGGCGATAGTGTAGTGGTTAAAGTCCTTGCCTTGCACATGCCAGGATCCCATATGAGCACTGGTTCTAATCCTGGCAGTCCTGCTTCCCATCCAGCTCCCTGCTTGTGGCCTGAGAAAGCAGCTGAGGATGGCCCAAAACCTTGGGACCCTGTTCCCACGTGGGAGACCTGGAAGAGCCCCTGGCTTTGGATTGGCTCATTTCCAGCTGGTGCGGCCACTTAGGGAGTGACCATCAGGCGGAAGATCTTCCTCTCTGTCTCTCTTCCTCTGTATATCCGCGTTTCCAATAAAAATAAAATAAATCTTAAAAAAGTAAAAGTTCACTAAGATAAATATGAAACAACATCAGTTATTGAAAATTTGTATTACAGTTCAATACTTCACATTTTAAACTGACTTAAATGTATTTATAAAGACAGTTGCATCTTACATATACTTTTTTTTTATGCAGACAGAAAAGTTTATTTGCAAAGGGACCAGGTAAGCAGGGAAGGGAGAGGAAAAGGGAAGCACCTCCTGAGAGAAAGCTAGAAGGTGGGGAGCCTCTCGAAAGAGGAGGAAGAGAGAGACACCAAAGATTTGAGGAAGGGTCTTGAGGTTTTAAGCATTCTCTGACCCCTCCTTGTTGGGCGGGGGACCTACAGGTAAGATGTTCTCCATTGGTGATCTCTTCATTAATTAGGAAATGGGTGGGCAATGCTGGTGCCACCCACCTGAAGGTGTGGCCAAGACCTCAGCAGGCCTGGATGGTCTCAGACCCCCCTCTTGAAATCCCACATCCTACTTCTGCAGGGGTAAAGGGCGAAGGTGTCTTCTGGCTGCTCCCTGTTGAAATTGGGCGTTGTTTGGGTAAGGGGCCCCTGGGGGTGTGGGATCCAGAGAGATGACCCAGGTCATGCAAGTTGCCATGCAGAAGTTAGTCTGGTTGTCATATAAGTTTGCATGTTCAAGGCCACCTGGAGTAACCAAGAGGAGTCTGGGAGTCCACTGGTGAATTTTGAGATCCCATGTTGTGAAGTCTTCTCTCGATTGAGTTGGGCCACGTGGCTCCCGTCTAAGTCTCTTTTTTCACATCCCACGTTGGGTGCCAGGGAAAATATGTTACCAGAAATGTCCGGTGGGTTCTTTCCTCAGCTTAGTATAGAAATAAAAAGCCAGGAATCTGTTGCAGACAGAAAAGTTTATTTGGGAAGGGCCCAGGTGAGCAGGGAAGGGAGAAGGAAGGGGAAGCACCTCCAGAGGGAAAACCAGGAGGTGGGGTGCCCCTCGAAAGAGAAGGGAGAGAGAGAGACACCCCTTACATATAGTTTTAAAGATTTATTTATTTCTGTTAGAAAGGCTGATTTACAGACAGAAGGGAGGACAGAACGAAAGATCTTTCCTCTGCTGACACATTTTCTAAGTGGCCATAATGGCTGGAGCTGAGCTGATCTGAAACCGGGGGTCAGGAGCTTCTTCCTGGTCTCACACGTGGGTGCAGGGTCCCAAGGCTTTTGGCCATCTTCTGCTTTCCCAGGCCTCAAGTAGGTAGCTGTATGCGAAGAGGAGCAGCTTGGATTAGAATCGACGCCCATCTGGGGCACCAGCACTTGGAGGCACAGGGTTAGCCATTGGAGCCACCAAGCAAAACAACACCTTACATGTAAAATATTTTCACAGGAAAATTGAGTTTCCTAGGACTTGTTTCATTTTTGTTCCTTTTATCACTTCCTTATCTTGTCAACTGCTTTTGATTTAATGTATTTTCTTCAGTGTTCTCCTTTCTTCAAACAAAATATTTTTGCCAAAATACTGTCCTAATTCTATTTGTAATTCCAAGAAAGAAATAAAATGTGTGTACAATATGTAATTAGGTTAATAAAATTATTTTTTCATATAAATATTATTTCTTTCATAGTATTTAATAGTAGCATCATCAAATTATTGAGTCTCAGGTTTGGCTAATCTTTCATATATAAAAGGAACCTTTTCAAATTTTATGGAACATGAGTAGTATGAAAACAATTATACATTAATCTCAAAATTGTGTAGTACTAAAACAAGCTTGTTTTTTCGTGAATCTTTGGAAAATTTCATATGGAAATACAATCAGTCTGAGGTAGGGCTAGAAGTTTAGTCTTAAAAAACACATTTTGCTTAGTCCAGTGTCATTCTGTGTTGAGATGGCTGGATTTGGGTCCCAGTTCCACTCTTTATTCCAGCTTTTTCTAACACACCCCCTTGGATGCAGACGGTAGTGCTGCAAGCGCTGGGACTCCCAGCACCCACACGGAAGATCTAGGTTTAGTGTTGGATTCCTGATTTTGGCCTGGCCAATCCTTGGTTGTTACAGGCATTTGGGGAGTGAGTCAGAAGGAAGATCTCTCTGTAGCCCTTGTGCTATCCTTCCCCAGCATTTACAGCAATTGCAAATCTATCATCTAGTTAGCTAGCTGGCTAGCTATCTATCTCCCTGTGTATATGTACTTTAAAGAAATAGATGTAAGTGCTTCCATTTCAGATGGTGCAAAAGTCATTATCAAAAAGCTGCAACTTCTGGATTTTTATGCCAGAAATAGATGGTAACCATATATTCCCTGAAAAATGCACTAATTAAAATTTTATATTCTCCTTGCCTTTTTAAACATTAATTTCAATATTATGAAGATTATTTCTTTTTTAATGCCATGGGTTGACCAAATGGTATTCAGAAGCACTTACCCTTTGAAATTAATCTTTGAAGACTCATTCGTCACAAAATTCTATCAATATCAAAAAGAATATAACAGATATTGCTAGATAATTGAGCAGTGAGATCCATGTGCTTATTTTAAACATAACTATTACATGCATCCTTTTAGTTTGTGATATGCATAGTGAATGGGGAGAGCTACTCAACAATTCCTGATGTAAAAATAAAAGTCACATAGCTTTAATGCTTTTATTTAATTAATTTATATGATAGGGCCCGGCGGCGTGGCCTACCGGCTAAGGTCCTCGCCTTGAAAGCCCCGGGATCCCATATGGGAGCCGGTT
The DNA here is from genome assembly GCF_030435755.1 of Ochotona princeps. Lineage (NCBI taxonomy): Eukaryota > Metazoa > Chordata > Mammalia > Lagomorpha > Ochotonidae > Ochotona > Ochotona princeps. The sequence continues at coordinate 99,949,950 of NC_080865.1, forward strand.
CTAATCCCGGCAGCTCCACTTTCCATCCAGCTCCCTGCTTGTGGCCTGGGAAAGCAGTCGGGGACGGCCCAAAGCTTTGGGACCCTGCACCCGCGTGAGAGACCCGGAAGAGGTTCCTGGTCCCGGCATCAGATTGGCGCGTACCGGCCCGTTGCAGCTCACTTGGAGAGTGAATCATCGGATGGAAAATCTTCCTCTCTGTCTCTGCTCCTCTCTGTATATCTGGCTTTCCAATAATAATAAAATCTTTAAAAAAATTAATTTATATGATAAGAAGAATTTATTTTCAATTCTCCAGGCAATAGAACAAGTTTATGTAATACATGTATTTCATGGTTTTACTAAATGAATTGTTAATAAAGATTTTCAATGAAATAAAGCAGACTTTTCTAATGAGAGGCAGTGATTTAATCAGTGATTGCAATGGACTCTGCAAAGGAAAATCTATGTAGCACCAAACAACCTGATTGCATTCTAATTCAAGATTGTGATGCCTTTGAAAAGCAGGAATACACTCATTAGATTTCTTATTTTTATAAAAATAAGGTGATGATCTAGATTATTTCATTCTTAGCTGAATTTCTGATATTAACAAGGAATTTCAGTAAAACAGAGCAAGAAAACAAAACATTAAAAACGCAGAAATATCTTCTCATTCCTGTAGCTCCAGTTAAGGAAATTAAAACTGATATTGATGGCACTGATTAGATACGGTCAACCAGTTTGTGGCAAATTTTCTAGAAGAGAACCATAAAAAAACACACAGCTTTGGTTTTCAGCTTTGGAAACTGGCACAGTTTTTAAATATTCAAAATGGAAATGATATACAGAGATTCTCAGTTCACAGTTATAATTTTCTATATAAGAGAAGGCTGTCTAAATGAAGACTGCCCGAGGCAGAGGGAACAGCAAGTACGAAGACTCCAAGGTAGAAAAACTCTCAGGATATTAGGTGCAAAAAAAGAAGAACGAAACTACAATGGTCAATGTACAAGACATGTGACAAATAATTAATTCAAAAAGATTATAAATTGTGAACTTTGTTATTGTGATTGTGTTCTTTATGTGTTTGTTTTATTTTTAAGGAAGAGGAAAAACATGGAAAGGTTTCAGCAAAGGACAGTCTTATTCTGACATTTGAACAAGACATTTAGGCTGCAGTGCTGAAAATAATTTGAGGGACATGACAACAAAGAAGCACGGATAACATTTAGAAGGTTTTATTGAAGCAGTGTAAGAAATGAAGCTTCGTTGGGCAAGGATGTACTGGAGGTGATGGAGGTGAAAAAAATTAGCGGATATAAATAAATTTTCATTAACTTTTATCAACTTTGTTTTGTCCTGTGTTTCATTCAATTTATTATTTTATATCATGACTCTTATTAAGGCTTTTTAAAAAATATGAGTAACAACTTGATTTACTTGGGCTTGTTGTACTTCAAAAGAAATTCATATTTGCCTATTACTGACATTTAAAATTGTGTTATTGCCTGAAATTAAAATAATGTAGTTGATTCAGGGGTAAGCAAGCTTCTTTTACTCTTTTCTAAAGTCAAATACCATTTCTTTAACAACTATTTTTTTCTCTGTAAAATTTCCATAAGGTCATATATACTGTCATCATTTTTATAGAATAAAATGACTTGATCTTTTGTCAAATATCAGAAGTTTCCCCAGCAGTGCTCATTTCAAATTTTGTAGAGTGGGGTTTAGTTTTTGATTTTTATTTTCAATATATTTCACACATATTTGGTTTCTCAGTTTATGCAAATTTTCTATAGATCACAACTGACAAATTTCTATTTTTCCAAGAATATAAACAAGAAAAAATGGCAGTAGTGAATTAAAATAATTTAAAAAGCCATAGTTGGAAAAGACAGAATGCACAGACAGCTCTATGTCCTTCTGTTCTCCAAGTGTGTATGGGTTAAGCGATTTGTGAACTTGGAGACAAGACACCAAGGCTTTTAACAGGAAGCAGTCTTGATGATGATGATGTAGGCATAAGGCTCCGTTAGATTCCTATCCAAACGACAGATCTCTGAATAAAGAGGAGCATTTCTTTTATGTCTGTCTAGCATCCATTACCCCCATGTATGGTTCCAGACTTTTTTGGTTAAGTGTTTTCATGTTACATGGTAGCTTTTAGGAACCTATGAAAAACTGCAAATTGTTGCTATAAAGTTTGACTAGTTTCCCTTAATACACTTAATATTCCTTCCATACACATACTGAGCTGTACACTGCATTGGCATTGCCTAACACCACTGTTCTGAGCAAAAGAGGGACTGAAATAGATACAAGCAAATGATTATATTTCATTTCCAATTTAGTTTTACTTTTCTGACCTTGGGAAGGACTGTACTACAATACCATATGTGTAACTCAGTTTTTCTGACAGTGTGTGCAAAAATTAGTGGTGTACATGAAAATTTTCAGAAATTGATTCTCATTTAATTTTTTGTTTTCTGGCACTAGAACTTTGAGACTTCTTCCTTTATTTCTTGGAGAGCATTTACAAAAATGGAGAAAAGAGAAATTGGATAACCCTCTAAAAGCAATTATGTGTTTCTTCTTTTTAAGGCAGAGTAATATGTTCAGTTAAAAATGAGACAAAAGCTATAAATCATTTCACAGAAAAATAAACATTACAATACTCATGTGCATATTTCTAGACTTCCCAAATATTAACTATTTTACTAATTCATTTTAATGTGTTTATGGAAAAATATTTCAAGACACTGACCTGATATGCTGGATAAAACAAGACATAATCAAAGTCAATGTTATGGGGAAAATGATGTGCAAGTGATGAAAACTGACTTGGCTCTTGTCCTAAAGAATTACTGAACCCGGAGCTATAGCCTACTACCTAAAATCCTTGCCTTGCACACGGTGGGGTCCCATAAGGGGTGCCAGTTCATGGTCCTGGTGGCCCCACTTTCCATCCAGCTCCCTGCTTGTGGCCTCGGAAAACAGTTGAGGACGGCCCAAAGCCTTGGGACCCTGCACCTGCATGGGAGACCCGGAGGAAACCCCTGGCTCCTGGCTTCAGATCAGCTCAGCTCTGGCCTTTTGGGTCACTTGGGGAGTGAATCAATGGACAGAGGTCTTCATCTCTGTTTCTATTCTTCTCTGTGTACCTGACTTTCAAAGACAAAACAAAACAAAACAAAACAAATAAAGCAAAGAATTCTCATGAGGAGAAATCAGTGAGCAAAGCAAGATTTATGAAGGCTGAGATTTGTCTTCAGAGATCTGGGTTGGGGAGTAGGACATGGTTTTCAAGAGAAAAAGAGGAGAGCATTTTTAAGCACCACTTTGGGGAGAAAAATATGTAGAACAGTAGCTATCAGTTAGAAAATGGGAACAAAAACATGGAAGGGTCTAAAGAGCAATCTTGTGTTCCTCGCTCAAAACAAAAAGGCATCTGAAGGGTGTGATGTGGTAACTCCTCTTTGTATTCCTGCAAGCCATTTCTGTCTCCTTGTTTTCTTATGATAAAACTGGAAAGCCAGAGAAATGAGGATCAGCGTGTTTGGCATGGCCAAGGGCAATTGTTTGGAGGGAGAGATGAAGCTTTGCACCCTCTTCAAGAGATTCTATTACTTTCTTGCTACCTGTGATAAAACTGGAAACATTTGAGTGCTGATAAGCATTTTTACACATCTGAAATGTCTCCCACTTTTTCTGTTTCAACAGGGACCTGGCCCTATCTACCTATTAGTCCATCTAACCCTTTACATTAGGCTTTATGTTAGGTTTTAGGATTTTAGGGTTCAAAGAAGGCAAAGAGGTGGCTAGTTTTAAAAATGCGTCATTTTGGGGAGGTGCAGAATAGGGGTTGTAAGGGGAAAGTGGGGATTGAGCCTGACAGGACAGAAAACAGGGCTTTGAGATAACCTCCACTCATTTTCAACCATGGGAAGAGTCCTTCCTTAAGTAGATTGTACACCACAGGGACCTTAATAAACATTACTGTACACAATCACGTATCTTTGGTCCACTAAAAAGTAGCTTTACAGTTAGTCACTTTGTAAAATGACAATCATGGAAAGAATGGATAAAGAAGCTGTGGCACATCTAGTCCGTGGAATGCCTCATAGCCATTAAAGAAATAATGAAATTCTATCATGTGCAACAAAATGCTAGCAAATAGAGACCATTGAACTCAATGAAATAAACCAATCCCGAAAGGATAAATATCGTATGTTATCTCTGTTATAACACAATATTCATGCAAAACATAAAACAAATAGATATGTAAGTGAAAAATTATATACATATAATTTTATAAGATGAAGGGGTCAGGGGTCAGTCTTTGTCCCAATCATGTGTCATGTGTCATGTGTCATGAAAAATCATGAAAATACTTTTTTAAAAGGCCTCTCCAAGAAACCATTGAACTTACCAGGACAATAAGATGCTGGACTTTATGCTTGGTAAATACTTCCAATGAAAGAATCTCAACTGAATTTGAACTGTGGTTATGCAACAAGGTGGAGGAATCCACCATGGTGGGAGGGTTTGGGGAGGGGTGGGGGGAATCCCAGTGCCTATAGCACTGTATCACATAATGCAATGTAATTAATAAAATAAAGGAAATTTTTTAAGAAGTATATTATGTAGCACTTGCGTGGGCTATAGATTATGATGAAAAGAATAACAGAGCCAGAACTATATACTGGTGGATTGAATTGCGCAGTGACTGACAGGTGAGGAAAAGAAGCTAGACAAAGATGAGTTCAAAACTTCTGTTAAGCATTTTTGAAGAATATATTCACAAGCACTGATATGAAAAGTATTTACAGAAGGGGAAAATAAAAGGAAAATTATTCTGGTCATATCAGATACATTGAATTATATATTTGTCATGTGTATAAATGTAAACAAATGTCCTGAAAATATAAAGGTAGGATAGATTATAGTGAAATGATTACGGTCACAGAGAAAAATAAGAACGAGTTCTGGAAGGATGATATTTATTGTACTTGTACTACCCAGGACAATAGGTGGTGGAATTTGGTCAGGAGACAGAAACACAAGGAGTCAAAGTTTTAATTGTGCTTTCTGAGGGAAAAGCAGTGCAAGCTGTACAGGTTTAAGATTTGTTGCTTTCATTAGTTCTGAAGGGTTCTGAGCTAAAACTACAGTTGCTAGTTTTCTGGTTCCTGTACCCAGTTATTTAGATCATGGGTAATACTAATTTGCTGTATGAAAGTAGGTAAGGAATTTATTAGGGTTAGGTTTATTTTGCATAGTCTGTATATAAAAGCATGCTTTCAACCAAACTAACACTTTGCTATCGCTAAACGAACAACTCTCCGACAGGCAACTTCTCCAAGATTAACAAGATTTTAAGTACCAAAACATCACAATATGCAGAATTTTCAAAGGTGCATTTATACGATAAATAAATTTGGATGTGAATATAAAAGGATTCACTGAAGGTTCAGGTATAAGTTTTTAGCTTTTAACTTCTAGCTTATAATTGGAACTATGAAAAATATATATTGAAAGTGAAGTATATTTAGATGGAGAAAAGGCAAAAGCTCATCATTTCCAGAAGGAATTCCCATATTTAAGGGTAAGAAAGAGGAGGGGCAATATAAAAGAAAAGAAAAAAAAAAGATGCAGGAAGAACATCATAATGTGTTGTCACAAAAACCTGACAGAGAGTGTTTCACAAAAAAGGGAATTCTCAATTTTATTAAAGAATGTTGAAAGATCAAACATGATGAATACATAATAGATGACTTAGATTTTAAATTATGGAGTTCATGGGCAATCTTAGTAACCCGAATTTTTGTAAAGAGTGGTAAGGCAGTAGCCAGATTTGAGTGTATTGAAGAGAAAATGGAAAGTGAGATTGTGAATAGAGAAACTAGAAACAACAGTTTTGGAAATTGGGAAAGTACTATTTAGAGAGAATTAGTCAAATTATTTTCATGAAAACATTCTACTACACATTGATACACTGATGGGAAGTACCATTGATAAGTTGATGAGGAGCAGTATACAGGAAGAGGTGAAACACATCAGAAAGAAGTTGTACAATAGTCCTAAATGGTGGGAGATGATATATATATATATATATATATAAACACACACGGAACTGGTTTCCAGAAGAGATAGAGCACATTTCCCCTTGTGGAGACAACAAATCGCAATAGTTCACGCTAGGGCTGCTGCTTTCAGGTCGACTCTCACAAATCTCTTTATACAACTTTGGGTAAGCTAACATATCAACTCATATCCAGGCTTCCACGTCTTAACTTCTGAAAAGGAACAGTATTCACAGTATTGGCCACACAAGGCTGTGTCTCTAAACAGCAAATAAAAAACACTTCAGATCATTCTCATATGCACAGACACATACACAGTGCTTATTACGGTGCCTTACATTAAGAAGCATTAAGTAATTATTAAGTAATAAGTACATTATTATTTAGTAGAGAAAGAAGGAATCCTCACTTTGAAAAGACCAGCCTGATTTAAAATCTGAGGTAATTTAAGTGATTATTCAAGTAGTCTTCACTAGATTAGTTTAGCCTAATAGCTTTTACTTTTAAAAGGATGGAATGTAAGTGCTTCCCATTTATAAATACTGGAGATTTAACAACTAAAGCAGTGACACACAAATTGAGGTCTGAGTACTAACACTGAATGAGGAAATGTTTGATCCTGGTTTATGATGAGTACAGACATTGACAGGAAGTATTAAAAATGTTTACAATAAATTTCATGTATTGGATCTAATAGCATAAAATAGAAACCAAAATAATGTCCTTGTTGTAATTTTATATCTATGTATGTTGTTGTGTATTATAAAATGTATTAGTCCGTGGAAAATTTGTAGAAAGGTTGCACCTACACTGAAGGCAACATAACAAATTATTGCTCTCAAGCACAGGGCACTGAAGTGCATTTTAAATGGATGTTGGGAGCTCTTCATTAATGAGCTAGTGTATGTTCAAGTGTGCTCGCATGCATGTGTGTCCTCAGAAGATTAAAAATGTAAAAGAATAAGACAGGAATATTTTCTTAGAAGGTCTCAATATCTGCAGTGTAATTCAAGTGCTTCAAAACAGCCAATTAACTATAAAATAGCAAATCAATCTGGTCAAATATATACTAATTAAAATAGACTGCATGATGAAGCAATTAACATTTAACTTCTGAGAGGTTAAATATCATGTAACACATCAATATAGCCCATGATCTGACTGGAATTTTCAACTTCTTGAGGCTACTACTACATCTAATTTTTTATCCAAAACTTAATGTGAGTGAAGAGTTGTTTTAGAACTGAAAAATAGCAGCACACATGACATTATGATTTCTGTCATGGATTGTAGTGTCCATAGTAAATGGAAAGTTTAGATGAATTAAAGTATTTGAGATGATGTCAAGTCTCATGTTTAAACTTGAATAATGATAATTTCAAAAGCAATTTTACATGGTGCAATCAGTGAAAATCTGCCTGACAAACAAAATTTCTCAGTTGATATTTTCAAATGGATGTTCCAGAAAGATTGAATGGTACTGGAAAAACTGGAGAGTATGTTTGCTTGTATTAGGAATATTAATGAGGTATTTGTTACTGGAGAAAATTAATGCAAAAAAGAGGAGTAAATGATTAGGTCAAATAAATGGAGGGAACATAGATTTATAAGGCATTTAAGACAAGATAGACCATTTTATTCCGGTTTATATTTTCATTTAAATTGGATGTAGTTGGGTATTTTCAACACAGGCATGCAGTGAACTGATTTAAAGTTTTAAGTATAATTCTGCTTCTGTGCACGTAGGACGGTAAAGAGAATTGGAACAAAATCTATTCTAACAGTTGAAGAGAGATCATGGATGAATACGGGAAGACAGAACAAGATTGGAGCACCACTGGTAATGAGACATGGTGCATTTTGTCCATTATGCATAATAAAAATAGGCCCAGATAATCGGCATAGTTTGGACCTCTTGCAGATATCCTGTATTGAATCTCGCTCTATCTTACTGAATAATAATAACATCAATAATAATAAAAATAATAATAAAAGCTGCTAATTGAGCATGCATCATATTTTCAGATAAGTTTTTAAGCAACAAAGAAAAGTAGAGATATGATTTTTTTAAAAAATAATTTATCTTGCATTGGGCTATAGTATGTAAGGTTAAACATTTCCCACAGGATTGTGAGCTTTGCAATGAGCCATAATTTATTCATGTTCGTTGACCTTAATATAGAATATAGGAAATTATTGGATTATCCTATTTTTCAAATGATTATTTCATCTGTGTGGTTCTCTCAATAGTCTGATGAGTTTATTCAACCATTTGGCCTGTTTGTTTAAACTGATATATATTTTTTCACAGCTCAAATCAACCTAAGATGATTTCAAAGTAAATATATGCTATTAATCAAATTTATAGGCCAAGATCTCATATGATACTATAAAACTTATGAATTATACTGTTATTTTGCTTTTAGATTCCTAATACTTTGCTTTTGATCGTTTTTCACATATTAATTCACTCAATTAATTGTATTGCATTATGTACTTAATTATATGCCTATATTTTATACTGAGAATGAATCATTTTCATTCTAAACAACTGGAGATTCATGTTAAGACACGTAGTTGCTGGGATCCAACTCTTTTCCTTACAGTTAAAAACAATGGGATTAAAATAAATCACAGCACCTTTTTAAGGTTAATCTGTGATATTTGTTAACACAAAATTGTATTCATATATATTATGGTTTGTCTTTGCTAAATAATTAGTACAGTCATTATGGGAAACTATATGGAGGGCCTTCAAGTTACTAAACATGGAACTATTATATGATCCAGCAATCCCTCTACTATTTATACATCCAAAGAAAGGGAACTCATTCTGGTGAAAAGATACCTGCACTCCCAGGTTTATTGTAGAAAACATACTGATACAATAATGTTCCAGTCATGAAGAGATGAGATTTTGTCATTTCACTACCTTAAGTGAAATAAGCCAAGCACATGAAGGCAAGTACTGCTCGATCTCTGATGTGGAATCTCAAAAAATTAACCTTATAGAAATTAGGACTATAGTGACAGTTTTTAGTAGATGGGAAATAAAGTGGCGAAAGAAGAATGGTGAAAGATTTATTAATAGGTATGATTGGACAGTATGCAGTATACACATGCCGAAACACATTGCAATATTTCCCAAAATGGATATAATTTTATGTGTCAGGTAAAAATAAAATGTGCGAATATATCAATTTGGCTGCAAATAAAGTGTTTTTTCTAATTTTGCTTAAAAATTTTGCCAAATTGGCAAGAGTTATGCGATATCACTGGTTTAATGAAACAATGAAATTATACTAAAATTATATTCTGACAAATTATGCAAGAATTTAGAGAAAGGAGAATCTGTTTTGCCCATTTATCATCATAAGTTATATTCATGTTTATTTGATTTCTCTAAGAGATGTCACATAATGCAACTGCAGTAATAAACTAAATCAAAATTAACAAGTGTTTAAATGTCTGTACAGTTAGATTGTATTTTATTTGATTCTGCCTCTTATTCCTTCCACTTAGCTCTATCCAAATGTAAGATATGCTTTTTTAGGAATTAACATTATTTCAATTGACATGTCTCAGCAATGAATGTGTGAACGACCATCCTGAGCTGTTATTTTATGACATGATTTTGTTCAAGATCCAAAGCTAATCTAGGAGGTCTTGAAGATTACTGGTTTATGAATTAATATTTATTATTAAGTGCCACAGAGGCAGACATTTGTGAAACATAATTATCAAGAATTATTTTTGATACTCCATTTGACTAGCTGATTCTTGAAAGTAGTGAATTATGCTTTATCAACAATGGGGATCTCCTTATGTATGGTTCAAGAATATGTACATAACTTTTTACTAGCCACAAAAGACAGTAAGTGCCAGAATATACCTGTAAATAATCTTTTATTTAACATTTATTTATTTTTATTGGAAAGGCAAATTTACAGGGAGAAGGAGAGACAGAAAGCCTTTCTGCCCACTGGTTCACTTCTCAAATGGCTGCAATGACCACATTGGAAGCCAGGAGTCCGGAGCTTCTAGGTCTCCCAGGAGGGTTCATGATCCCAAGTCTTTACACCATCCTTGGCTGCTTTTCCAGGCTGTAAGCAGGGAGCCGGCTGCGAAGTGGGGCAGCCAGGGCATGAGCCAGCACCCGTAAAGGATCCTGGTGCTTGCAAAGTGAGTATTCAGCCACTGAACCATTGCACCAGGCAGCTACAAATAATCCTTGAAACATATTCTGCTCATCCAATACTTGATTCAAGGCAGCTCAAATTTCCATTAGAGAAGCATGAAAATTTAACTCCTGGATTTATGGCTATGACTAGATTTGTCAAGTATACCTTAATGACAGTAGAGAAGCTTTTGGGAATCAGGACTATTCAAGTCAAAATAATATAAATTCAAGGTAAAGAATATCAGAGAAATAGCTTTCTGTTTACTTAATTATTTCTTCTTCTTCTTCTTCTTCTTCTTCTTCTTCTTCTTCTTCTTCTTCTTCTTCTTCTTCTTCTTCTTCTTCTTCTTCAATATTATATCCGGGATGGGCACATAGCTTAACAGGCTAATCCTCCACCCTGTGGTGCCAGAATTCCACATGGGTGTCAGTTTGTGTCCTGGCTGCTCCACATTTGCTCCAGTTCTCTACTTGAAGAACAGGAAAACAGAGAAGGATGGCCCAGGTCCTTGGGCCCCTTCACCCACATAGGAGAACTGGCTCTTAGCTTTATATCGGCTCAGCTCTGAGGATTAGGTTGGGAAGTGTACCAGTAGATGGAAGACATTCTGTGTCTATCTCTCCTTCTCATTGTAAATCTGCCTTTCAAACAAATTAAATAAATCTTTATAAAGTTGTATTAACTAAAACAATTCAATTTCCTTATATTCACAAAGATTCTTTTTTCAGTCTTATAAAATTATGTATTGCTGACCGTAAAAGTTAAAGAAGAACTTGGACAATATTGACTCAAATAACTGAATTTGAAGACTTCTTCCTTTCACTTCCTTTCCCTTCCCTTCCCTAACATTTATTTTTATGAAAAACACAAACCAGACTTATGGAAGAAGGAGAGACAGAAAGATTTTCTGCCTGCTGGCTCACTCCCCACATGGCCATAATAGCCAAAGGTGAGCCGATCTCAAGTCAGGCGCTTGGAGCTGCTTCCAGGCTTCCCATGAAGTGTCCCAAGGCTTTGGGCCATCCTCTACTGCCTCTGCAGGTCACAAGCAGGGAGCCAGAAGGGAAGAAGAGCAACTGGGACAATAGCTTGTGCCCATACGGGATCCTGGTGTCTGCAAGATGAGGATTAAGCCATTGATCCAAAATGCGGCTTTTGCTGGGGTAGAGTGCTGTTGCTGAGAAACAGAAGCTAAATATCTGTTTGTAGCAATGGATCACAGAGGAAATTGGAAGCCTCAAAACATAAATTTCAACAAGAAGGGTTCAGCAAAAAATGAGTCTTTCCTGCATATGGTTTTATTTTCAAAAAGTTTGCTACATTTTTAAACTACAAGAAGCAGAGTGACAAGCTGTTAAGGCAAAATACTCTCTTAAGTGGCATAACACTTTCCAGCATTTATTTGTTTAAAATGCTGAAATACTGTTCAGGACTAGGTAATGGGTAGGATCTTAATAAATATGCCACATCTCAAGATGAACACTATATTTTTACACTGTTGTTGAAATTCGGCACCCTGGCATCACTACAAAAATCAGAAGTCCACGAAGCCTTTCCAAAGCTACAACAAACTTCCTGCTCATTTCAGTCCACATACATATCAAAGTGAATGAGATTTTTTTCTGCCTGCAAAGCAGAATAAACATAAGATTATGTGTGCAGCCAAATAATATCGCAAAGAAGTTGTAACGTGATCCACGACTAGTGACTTGCCCCATCAAAAAGTTTCCCGGGGACAACATTGTGAAGTACAAGATTAAGCCTCTGCTGTGTGGTGCTAGCATCTCATATGAGAGCTTGTTTGTGTTCCAGCTGCCCCACTTTCAATCCAGCTCTCTGCTTATGGCCTGGGAAAGCAACAGAGGATGGCTCAAGTCCTTAGGTTCCTGTACTCACATAGGAGACCTGGAAGAAGCTCCTGGCTCCTAGCTATCTGTTTTGTAGTATACAAAGTATTTACCCGATTTTGTTAGTTTCCTTTTCACTTTGTTGTTTCCTTTGCTGTTTAGAAGCTTCTTAGTTTGATGTAGTTCACTTTGTTTATTGTGGTTTTGACTGCCTGTGCTTTTGGTGACCTTTCTAAGAAGTTTTGCTAATGCCGAGTGGAGTGGTTCCTATGTTTTCCTTTAATAGCTTTATGCTCTGTGGTTGCAGATTTAGGTCCTTGGCATATTTAGAACTAAATGTTTTTATTAGGTGAAAAGTGGGGTTCTTGCTTCTCCCTTCTACAGGCTGCTATCCAATTGTCCCAACAACATTTATTGAAGACACCAACTTTTTTTTTCCCTCTGGGTTATTTTCAGTTTCCTAATGGAAGCTTAGTTGGTTGAACCTGTACGGGCTCACTTCGGGATTTTTTTATTCTGATCCATTGATACTCTCTGTTTCTGTGCCTGTATCAGACTGTTTTGATTTTATCTGCCCTGTAATATGGCTTGAGATCTGGAATAATGATTTCTTCATTTAATTTTTTGTTTCTCAATATAGTATTGGCTATTCGTGCTCTCTCATGTTTCCATATGCAATTTTCTGTCATTTCTTCCAGATCTGAGCAGAATGTTGTTGGGATTTGGATTGAATTCATATTCAATACATATAATATTTTCAGTAATATCAATATTTTGATTGTGCTGATTCTACTGAACCAGAAACAGGATAACTTTTTCATCTTTTAATGTCTTCTATTTTTTTTTTAAATAATTTGTTGTTTTCACCATAGATATCTTCCATGTCTTTGGTTAGGTTTACTCCAAAATATTTAAGATTCTTCTCCGCTATTTTAAAGGGAACTCTTTTTAGAAGTTTTTTCTCAGCCATGGAGTTTTTTTTTTTATGTATACTAGCACCATCGATTTATGTTCATTGAGTTTGCTCATTACAATCCTGTTTAACTCTGAGCTCCAATAGTTTCTTTTGGATTCAGCTATGTCTACAACCACGTCATCTGCAAATGGGGATAACTTAACTTCCTCATTTCCATTTTGAACCCCTTTAATTTATTTTTATTGCGTGATAGCTCTCGTGTAGAGTTCCAACACTATGTTGATCATCAGTGATGCAAGTGGATGTCCTTGTCTGGTTCCAGATCTTAGTGGGAAAGTTTCCAATCTTTGGTTATTCAGTATAATGCATGCATTGTTTTTCATATGTTGCTTTGAATGTGTTTTAGAATGTTCCTTTTGTTACTATCTTGCTTAGCATTTTTAGCATGAAGTGGTATTGGATTTTACCAAATGCTTTTCTCCCACTACTTGCTAGTTGTGAAATTTTGAGCAAATTACTTATTACAGTTTCCTTAACTATAAAATGAACTGAAAATGTTGCAACATTGGAAAATTAATCTACTCAATGGTATGTTTAGAATTATAAACAAAATGTCATGATTATATATATGTGTATGCACATACACATATATATATCCAATCATGACATTTAGTCTTACAAGTACGCTATTTCTTTTTTGGATTACCTGAAACCCCTGTGTTGCCATATGTATTTACAGGTGCCTCCCAAAAACAACAATGTACTTACTAGGTTATGGAATATCACATATGAGATAGAAATATATTATATATGTCTGACAGTGTGTTTTTCCTTTAATACAACTGGCAAAAGGGTAGGCTTGATTACACCAGTATCACCACAAACTATGAGGAGCGCATTGTGCTCGGATGCCACTACACGGTAAGAAACTTTAGCTCCCTGATGAGTTTATATGATTATTGTGGCATACCATGCTGTCTATCCTTCACCAAAGCACCCTCGTATAGCATAAGCAACTATTTGAAAGTGAATCTGTGTGTAATGGAAAGAGGGAAAAACCATAAATGCATACCAGCCATCAGACTTGAAGTACCTGCACTTGTTTTATGACTCAGTGAGATGAATTTTGGCCCTTTCCTTGGGGCAGCTCTGGAGAATTTGCCCAACCCATACTAACAAGGGACTATTAGGTCCCTTAGCACAATGGTGATAATACCCCATAGAGGGTTTTAGGGATTTCCATATCCAGAAATCCCCTACTCAAAGGTTTCCAGAAAAGGGAGAAGGGACAAAGAAACAAGGAAGCCATATTGATGCCCATGAGAACTTCAATCTAAATGCAGCCAGGGCTATGCGTCTCTCTTGAGAAGCCCATGGATTATATCAGGCAAAGGAAATTCTCTCTTTACATTTTCAATAAAACTTTCCTAAAATCGCCTTCTTGTTGGCCCATTTATCAGTATCATATTCTGCTGTTCGTAGTATGAATTTCCAGGATACAAATAAGCAGAAGGGACACAGACAATTTAGGGAAGGGAAAACAAACAAAAATTGCAATCTGTCCCCACATGTATCCAGCATGATGCCAATTGCACTGATAAAATGGCAACAGGATACTTTTTATAAAAAATGATATTGCAAATAAGCTTTTGTCAAAATTGGTCAAAATGAAAAAAAATGAGTGAAACATGTGGCATGTCAGATGGTTAAAAACCATTACAGAGAAAAGTTAATGATAACGGAGGGTAAGTGCTGGTGAAGTTGCTATTTTAAATACAACAATCAAAGGAAAACTTCTAATAAGGTGGCATGCAATTAGAGACTTGAATACATTAAGAGACTGAGTTATGCAAACATCTGGAGAAGAACATTCCAAGCAATAGAAATTGCAAATATTAAGACCTTGAAGTGGGAGCATGTTTAGTGCAGAAAAATAATAGCATGAAGACCAAAATGTATATAATGTCAGGAACCAAAGGAGCATGAAGTTAGCGAGAATGTGGCCTTGCAAGCCATTGTAAGCTTTTTTGAAACTTGTGCTCCAAGAAATAGAAAACCTGGAGAGTTTTGAGGATGGTCATAATGACGTCATTTGTCCTATACTTGAAGGAATCCCTGTGGACTTTCTAATAAACATGCACTAGAAAAACTCAAAAACAAAAGCAGGGGATTCAAAGAATTCCAGTTCAAAATGTGAACTCTGCTACTTCAGCAACAGTACATACCAAGTCACACAGTCATGCTCATAATTACAGTAAAAAGAAATTAGTAATACTAAAGACTAACTTAAAAAAATAATCTTCAGCGGTAAGCATCAGTACAGTCATTAAGGTGATGCTTGGCTGCTGCATCCCATATTGGAGTGCCTGGTTTGGTTCCTGGCTCCCCTTCCTATTAGTTCAAATGTAATGCTAATATATACATCCTGGGAAGTGCCAGGTGATGGTTTAAGGAACTTGGTCCTTGAAACCATGGGAGACCCAGATTAGATTCCCAGCTCCCATTTTTGGGTTTATCTACTCCTAGATATTTTGGGTATTTAGTGAGTGAGCCAGTAAATGGAATCTCTCTCTCTCTGTCACTGTTTACTTTTCAAATACATTTTTAAAAAGTATACTTTCTTTCTTTGTTTTTTTTTTTTTATTACATTTTGTTTTGTGACACAGTTTCATAGGCTCTGGGATTCCCCCAGCTCCTCCCCATGGTAGTTTCCTCTACCTTATTGCAATATTACAGCTCAAATCCAGTCAAGATTCTTTCATTGCCGGCATATACCAAGCATAGAGTCCAGCATTTTATTGTCCAAATGAATTCAACGGTTTCTTGGGGAGGCCAACTCTGATCCGAAAGCTGAGCTGGCAGAATATCATCCCAACCACTTAAAAGCCCCAACATAACATCAACAACAATTTACAACATTATGGAGTCATTTGACATGGTACTGAGTAACCAATATGTTAAAAAAAATGCAGGTTTTTAGCCATATCCTGTGACTACTTCATTGAAATTTCAATTTTAGTTTATATACAACTGGCTTCTATCCACCTTAAAATGGCTATAGGGTACTATTCAGCTTTCTTGTGTCTATTTTCATTTTAGTATTTAGCAGTTTATAGTGTTGAAGCATAATTTTTACTGAACTTGGCATATTTTAGGGTACTCTTAGCTGGCTTATAACTCTAACAAGGCATATGCCAACAGTTGAGGTGCAGAACAGTCTTAGGAGGGGTGTGCAGAGAAATCTTCAATGCCTTAGTGGGAAGTAACTTATCCTTGTGTCCTACCTAGTAAGGTAAGGGAACCCTACTCCACTGCTGGTGGGACTGCAGGTTGGTAAGGCCCCTATGGAAATCAGTATGGAGAACACTCAAACAACTGAAAATCTGCATACCGTATGATCCAGCAATAGCACTCCTAGGAATATATTCAAAACACCTGTTACATGAGAAATCAACATGTGCCCCTATGTTCATAGCAGCACAATCAATAATTGCAAAAACTTGGAAGCAACCAAAATCCCCATCAGCAGAAAACTGGATAAGAAAGCTATGGTTCATTTACTCTGTAGAATACTACTCAGCTATTAAAAAAAAAAAAATGAAATGCAGTTCTTTGTGGTCAAATGGGCCCAACTGGAAAACATTATGCTAAGGGAAATGAGCCAATCCCAAAAGGTCAGATACCACATGCTTGCCTTAATTTAAGATGAAATGGTGTCAATCTGAAAAATAGTACTTGTAAATTATACTATTATTTCAACCTCAAACAACCTGTATCTCATGCAGTAAGATATTGTGATGTAATCAATGAACCAACAATCAATGTGAGTCAAACTGCTTATGATGTACATCAAAGAATTGTAAAACCTATTATACTTTTAAGACCCTATGCTACTCGGCAATGTGGCAAGAGAGCAGAGAAATCTTCCATGTCCTTAGATTGTCTGAGGAAAATGTGAAGTATAACCTATCAAGAACATAACAGGCACCTTATAGACAACCTACTTGAATCAGCATTAGACATTAGTAAAACAACAAAGACATACAGGGGGAATCAAAAGCGATCCTGACAACCTCTTAACAGGAGGTCACATGCATAGAGCAGGGGGGGACCCAAGAGTGGAGCAAGGGGACAGGAGGAGGCTTGTATCCCAACCCTAGAGACTCCCAGATCCTCACCAAGGACTATCAGTACTGGTACCAAGGACTACATCCCAACTGCCAAGGAGACCATGGGGAATTGGAGTGCCTTCGGAAGGTGAGAACTCTGAGGTCATCCACTCCCATTTGGATCTACCACATGGGATGGAAGAAACTCAAATCCTTCCTCACAGGATCCAAGGACATCAAAACAACAGCCAGGAGACCTGAGCTGTCCTCAGAAACAGAAGAACAGTAAACTTCCTTCGGGACTAGGGAAAGAAGCTTTCTCTGGTTCTTAGCTCCAGCTTTGGATCCCCACCCTCTCCTGCAATGACCATCAGGGTTGCTCCAGAGGCCCCCCTCCCAAAAAAACAAAACAAAACAAAACAACAACAACAACAACAAAATTAGAATAGATAGAGAACAACAAGGAAGGCTTAGAACCAGACAGGAAACAGTCAACGTGGACCTACATATACCTTACTGAGTATACTTTCATAATTCCAACTTTTAGTGTCTCCTTTGGATTGCAAAGGGAAACCAAGTTTATGAAATTTTCATAATAATATTAAGGGTTCACATATTAGATAGTATTATGTAACAACATTATGTTTATGATGTAGAGATAATAAGTCAAATTCCATGGGCAATAGATTATAAATATTTAGTTTTAATGGTATTTCTATTTAATTTTATTTCTATTTAAGGAAGCTATATGGTTCTCAGCATTAGAATTTTTGTTTATTTCTTCATTGAAATTAGTACTATGACACTGAAGCCATAAAACAACATTCATTTTTTCACACCAAAGCTAGCCTTGAAACAAGGATTTATGCTTCTGTTTTCTCCCGTGAGAATTTTATATTCAACAAATTCTTATGAGGTTAGCTACAAATACTGTTCCAGTAAAGGAAGAGTAAAAGAAGCAACATGAATTAAACATGTGCAAGTTCATTTTAACATAAATTTAAATTTAAATTTACTGGTACTCCTCCTATAACCACATCTACTTTTAAAAATCATAATGTAATCTTTTTAAATTAACTATAGTATACAATTCAGTGACATTTAGTGCATTAACAAGCCCTGTGACCACCTCTTCTATTGCCTTCTAAAATTTGTAATCATCCCCAAATAGACTCTGTACCAATAAACAGTCATCATCCTCCCCGACCTTAGCAATCATCAATTCACTTTTTGTCACAACCATATATATATTTTCTACTCTGGGCATTTCACATGAATTATGCCATATGTGATTTACTATGCCTGGTTTCTTTGGTTTATTATCATATTGTAAAGATGCATTCATTTCGTAGTATATATCGGTTTTTGATTCATGACAATTATTATAGACAATTATTTTCATTGAATGTATATACCAAACTTTATCTGTTTATCAGTTGATGATCATACAGATTTAATCACATGTTGGACATTGTGTATAATGCTGATATAAAAATTATTGTTCCAGAAATTTGTTTTCCGAGAACTGCTGCATATAATAACTATTCCACATTTAACTTTTAATGGACCTTGTTTATTGATTTGAAACCCTTACAAATCAGTCAAACATGAACATCCACAATATATGTAATACTTTCAATTTATTGTCCATTTTTTCCATGCTTTAAATAGAAATTCTAAGTCCAATTTATCACCGTTTACAATTGCGATGGGATGACTGAGATGAAGTAGAATAGGATCAAATGTGCTGTTTTGCTCTTTTACATTTCAATTAACTGATATACTGTCTACTAAAAGTCATATTCATGTTTCTTGGTGGTGATCAGGGTACGAATAACAAGTATGATCATCTTACTGGCCAAGTTGATTAGTTACATTAATTAGTTAATATATTTATTCAAACACTAAGTGAATAAACAACATTTGAGATAATGTTTCAGGAATATTGAAACAAAAAAATTATGTAATATTGGACTTCTAGGAATTTTCCATTACAAAATAAGTATGCTCAATGAAGTTTTATTCTTAGTTCATATAGTTGAAGACTGAAGGGAAAGCATGGCTGACTTTCCTTTTTAGTTAAAAGGATTGACCAACAGAAATCTTTGCAGATGCTTTAGTTTAAAGTCAGACTTCAGAGGATGGTTTGTGGTGTAGTAGTTAGATTTCCACTCCGGAAGACTGACTTGGGATAAACACATTCCACACTGAAGTACTTGACTATAGTCCTTACTACCTTCTGTCTGATACAGCTACCTGTGGTGTGCATCCAGGAAGCAGACGATGGCTCAAGTACATGTGTCCCTGCTACCTGTTGTAGAGATTCAGACTGAGTTCTGGGCTCCTAGCTTCAGTCAGGTCCTATCCTGGCTGTTGTGATCATTTGGGGGAGTGAACCAGCAGGTGGGAGACACACACACACTCTATCTTTTTCTCTCTTTCTCTGTCTTACCCTCCCTCTCTGTGTTTGAAATGAAATTTTAAAAATACATAAAAAATTAAAGTCACACGTTAAAGATCAAAATTTTTCTAAGGTTGTTAGTGACCAGGCACACTGGATACACAGAAATCACACACAAATCATGGAGACTCCGTGTGGGACATATTTAATTTATTCCATGAGGTATAAATAAAGAAAATTTATTATTAATCCATTATTAATATTTAAAGATGATCTCATTTGCTTCAGATTATATAGTCTTAAGGGGAAAGCTTTTTCTGCTCAGATTACAAAATCAACATTTTTTGCATTCACTATCCTGGTGGGACCAATTATCTCAGCATTTTTGGAGTATAAATTTCCAGTCTATATCAAGAGATTTCAAAATGATTATGTCTTTCTTTCATAGTTGCTTCACTTCTAGGAATATGTTCAGAGATGTTAATAAAAACTTTTGCATTGGATTCTAATTGGTTTTATCAGAGTAAACATTATGAAACAATGAAAATATTTCAAATAAAAGAAAACAATTTCTCTCATAGTAAAAATGCAGGCATTGACTTTTTCCCCCCAGAACATTGGAAATGGGTAAAAGACATAAAAGTATTACATGGAAAATCAGGACTGAATTGTCAAATAATTTTTCTCTTTGATTCTCTATATAGCTTGAGTATCCCAAGTTTAGAATATTTTTATGTTAGGTTTAGAATTTTCAGATTAGGAATGTTTACCCAGTGTAGTAAGTCTGTGTAAATACTGCAAAATCTGAAAAAAAAAAAAAAAGGACTAAATCTAAAATAATTTTGGACTGGAGCCTTTTAGATAAGGCATATTAAAGCTGCATTTGATCATGTTGACACAGTTAAACAGTCTCATATGCAGGCTTGCGTGTATACATTCCATTTAAGATAATTCATAATATTGCTAATGGTTTCCTCCTTTGACATCTAAAATAAGTCAGTAATTATAATGCTAAGTATGAAAGCAATATTTAAAAGAAGGTTAAATTCGTTAAAATTTGAGGTACAGAAAATTCACAACTAATTTGAAAAGTTTATTACAAATCATTTACATAACTGTTATTGTTGTGAATAGAAGTTTTTCTATGTATCAACTTAAGTTTTAAAGATTCAGTAACATGAAACAAATGCTCCTGTTATGGCTACTTAATTCTTTACTTTGTCTATATACTACCAGAACAGTAGAATTATTTTTGTTGGATTATTCTTATTGCCTACCAAGGAGAACATTTGTGGACCATATAGGACCTTAACCACTAGGCTACCTGTATGACTTCCTATAACTTTATACAGAAGAGAACAACATGGATGATCTTTACATCTTTTGTCCCTAAGACAGCTGTCTGTAGACTGAGATTATGCATCTGCTTCAATGAGAGAAGGAATTCTGTCAATACAGTGATATTCCAGCCAACAACACCAGTGGCTTGTTGATACCACAATAGGTAGTAGTAAGCCTACCCTATTAGAAGACTAAAATAATACCAATTGTCTTTTCTGACCGTAATAATGAGAAACTAGTAATTAAAGCAAGGGGTATCTTGGAAAACTTGTGAATATTTAGAAACTAAATTAAATAGTGTGTTCACAAGCAATGAGTTGATCAATGAAGAAAATAAAAGCGTACAAAAACATTACCTTTAGACAAATTAAAATTAAATCACAATATATCAAAACTATGGGATGCAGAAAAACCAGCATCGAGAAAAAATTTAGGAACATATGCCTACATCTAAACAGAAATTTGGAATAGACAAATAAATGTGACACTTCAAGACTTAAAAAAAAATGAAAGAGGAAAGCCCCAATTTATCAGGGAGAAACAAATAACGTAGAACAGATCAGCAATAAATAAAAGAGTTTATAGTAACAAAGCCAAGCATGAGTCATGCTAAAATTATTTTTTAGAAGATAAATAATATTTGCAACTATTTAGCTAGACTAGGAAAAAAATAAAATTTAAAATCAGAAATGGAGCAGGAGTCATACAATCAACACGATGAAAAAAATGTGATAAGAGACTATTATGAACAAATTTACACTAAGGAGCCTACAGTAAATTGATGAATTCCCAGAAGCATAAAACTTACTCAGACTGCATTATAAGTACATTGAAAATCTGAACAGAGTGAAAAATTTAAGTAGCTTGAATTGGTATGAACAAATCTTTTACAGAAAAAATCTCTAGACATGATAATGTCACTACTGAATTCCAGCAAGTGCATCAGGATTGATTCTTGCTTCTTTCAAAGTCAACAATGGTTTCAAACTCATTTCCTGAAACCTAATATCAAAATCAGACAATGACATTGTAGGAAAATTAATGGGCAATGGCCCTGATAAATATGTTTGTAAATATCCTAAATAAAATACCAGCAAGTCAAATTTAATAGTACATTAAAAAGGTAATTCCTTAAAAACCATTCACTTTTTAAGGGACCAATATTCAAAAGTATAAGAAATTCAACCAACACAACATCAAAACAACATACAACACAATATTTTTAAATGGTAAAATTTACATGGGAATATAGAACAAATATAGAACAAATTTCTCAGCATCATTTAATCATCATGGGATTGAAGACTTTAAAATGGATTATTTCATAATGGTTCAAATAGATAATATTAAAAAGAATAAAAGTAAGTTTTGAAAAGATTGATGATAAAATGGAAGTCTGATACACTGGTGGTTGAGAGGTAATTTTAAACAACTCCCGTGGAAAATAACATGGAGCTTCTTAAAATAGTAGAATTATCAGAGGGTCTAGTAATAGCATAAATGGGTCTGCCCATAAGCAGGGAACGGGATGGGAAGTGGAACAGCCAGGACATGAACAGGTGCCCTTATGGGATCTGGCTCTTGTAAGGGGATGATATACAAATCGAGCCATCGCATTATGCTTGTTTCCTTAATTTGTTTCATCATTATTTTACATTTTTCAGTGTACTCATCTTCCACTTTACTGATTGCATTTATTTTCAATGCTTTTTGTTAGTGATTTTTTTTTCAAGAGGCACAGAGGAAGAGAGGCATTTCAAAATAAAGTATATACCATTATGTAGTATTTCTGATTCAATTTGTTATTTATGTGCCTAATACATATTCTCCAGTTCCCTCATGCCACCTGTGATAGAATTTCCTTCACTCAGCCTGAATAGTGTCCTACTGTACATGTATAAGCATTCAAAGCATTGCCATGTATTGGCTATTCTGAATAATGACAGGTAGAGATTTCCCACCTACTGCACACTCTTTCCAAAAGCCCACAGTGACCAGCACTTGGCAAGATAAAGCAGTACACAGAAACTCAATCAAGATCCCTAATGTGTGTGTCAGGAACCCATCACCTTGAGGGGTTTACCTGATTGGCTGCCAGGATTTTCATAAGCAGGAAGTTGAATCCGGAAATAAAGCTAGGCTGAGCCATAGACACTCTGATACATAGCATGGGCATCTTACAGAATTTCTAAGCACTAGACCAAATGTTCCTCTCTATTTCAAAGTTTATGCTGTTATAAATGAGACTACCTTAATGATTTTTATTTCAGGCAGATTGTTTTTAGTGTATAGACAAGCTACGCATTTTTATATGGGTTTTGCATACCAAAAATTCACTGTTTATTGTTTCTAATTGTTTTGATGGAATTTTTAGGATTTATTTTATATAATATAATGTTATGTAAAAATAGAGACATTCCATTCTGATTTGACTCTTTTTTAATCCCCTGCATAATGGCTCTAGTTAGAACTTCAAGAAATATATGAAGTTGAATTAGTAAGTGTGGTCAATCTTGTCTTGTTCCTTAGCTTCAAGGAAAATATTCCACTTTACTCAGTAGACTATGTTAGCTCTCCAACAGAATTGATATGCATTCTTCCTTCACTTTATTTTTGGATTTTATTATGAAAAAAATATTGAATAATGTATAATGCATTTTCCTAACTGTATGGGAAAATCCTGTGTATTTTGTTCTTTATTCTGCGAATATAATGTGTCACATTTCCTCCTTTGTACATGTTAAAACTTCCTTGCTTCTCAGAGAAAAATCTCACTTAACCATTGTGCATAAGTATAATTCTTTCAATGTATTAACGTTTTGCTTAGTGCTTTTGCATGGATGCTCACCAGGGATGCTTGCCAGTAATTTTCTTTACTTTTTCCTTATTTTTACAAAAGTGGTATTTGAGTGTGGCTAAGGCTGTAAGACTGGAGGGACAACAGTGAGCTCTTCCTGTGCTGAGCTGGAGCAAACTCACTTCCAGCTCAGTGAAATGCTTTGGTCCCACAGGGAAAATAATACCGACTACAGCACCCTACAGATCAAAGTAGTTCCAGGTGACCCTCTGATCTAACAACTAGCAGCTTCTGGCAAGATCAGCACTACCAATAACTTAGATCTTTAGGACACATAGTGTCTCCCTAATCCTGGAAACTGCTCGGACTAGAAGTGAGAGAAAGGTTGCACAGACAACAGTGCAGTCACAGCATGGGATCACAGGACTTAGAGCGTGGTGAAATCAGGAGTTGGGGCTACAGAGACCATGGTGGAACCTAACACAAGAAAGCAGACATGAAACTCGCTGGAGGGAGTGGCACAAGTGACTTCAAAGAAACGTGCACCAACCACAATAAGTAAAACCAAATTTTAGACCTATGGACACACAGCTTAGAAACGTGCCTTAAGGAGAACAATCTTTTAACCAGAAATCAATGGCCAAGAGCAAAAGAAGAGACAAAGGCACAATGAATATTGCTGAAGACTTCCTTAAAAAGGAACAAAAACTTTTTCCAACCTCAGAGTTAACTGAGGAATACATCGGGGACACGGGGACACGGGAAATAAATAACTTAGAAAAAAATTTTTTAAAAAGTTTCTTTTAAAAGAAGATTTTTTTTCCAATTTTTATCACAAAGGTCAGATATACAGAGAGGAGAAGAGACAGAGAGGAAAACCCTCTGTCTCTTGATCCACTTCTCAAGTGGCTGCAACAGCTGGAGCTGCCCTGATCAAAAGCCAGGATCTTGGAGCCTCCTCCATGTCTTCCACGTGGGTGCAGGGTCTTTAGGCTTTGGGTCATTCTTGATGGCTTTTCCAGGCCACGAGCAGGGAGCTGGATGGGAAGAGGGGCCTCCGGGATCAGAATTGGCACCCAATGGGCTCCCAGCACACGCAAGGCGAGGAATCTAGCAGCCAGGTTACCACATTGGCCCTAAAAAGTTTCTTATCAACAACGAGAAACACATGCAGGGATGTAAAGAATATGTCACACAGCAAATAGCAACACTGAACCAAAATCAATCCAAAATATTCGAAATGGAAGAAATAGTGCAGCAAATTAAACATTCAATGAAAAATCTCCATAACAAAACGCATGAAGCAGAAGAAATAATCTCAGGACTACAAGATATTTTCACAATGGTGAGACTATCAAAAAGCCAGAAGAGGAACTGAGTCAAACTAAGAACTATTCAAGAACTGAAAGACACTATTAAAACACCAAATACAAGAGTTATGGGAGTTCCAGAAGACACAGAAAGAGAAGTTGGATTTAAAAATGTATTCAATAAAACAATAAACGAAATGTTCCCTAATCTGGAGAAAGAATTGGGAAACAACATATAGGCTTGGTAACTCTCAACAGGATTGATCAAAAGCAATGTTCATCACAGCACATGATAATCAGGCACTCTTTATCAAACATAAGGAAAATATCCTTAAATGTGCACAGGACGAAAAATCAATTGACATGTAAAGGAACCCCAGACTCACAGCAGACCTCTCAATGGAAGCTCTATTGTCCAGAAGAGAATGGAGTAACACATTGCAGATTCTGAAAGGGAAAAAAAAATGTTGGCCCTAAATAATGTGCCCTGCAAAGCTTTCCTCTGTGTTTGAAAATGAAATAAAATTCTTACACAATAAAGAAAAGCTGAAGGAATTTTTTTCTTCCAGACCTGCCCTACAAATGATACGTAAAGATTTTCTCTTATCAGAGAAAAGGAATAGCACCCACCAAAACCTAAGGCAAATGTGAAGAACATCCAAGTAAAATAACAACAGAAGATTAAATCAAACAACAAATGACTCATTTCTAAAATGACAGGACCAAATTATCACCCATTCATATTAACACTGAATGCAATTGGCTTAAACCAATCATTCAAACTGCATAGATTAGTAGTTTGTATAAAACAAAACCCATCTATCTGTTGCTGACAAGAGACACATCTCAACAACCAAGATCAGAGCAAACTATAGCTCATGAATTTTGATGTTTTTGCTTTTATTTAATTTCTTTAAAACATTCATTGTCTCAAATTCTTCACTCACTCTTAGGTCATAGAATCACATAGTTTTCTTCAAGAAGCTACTTGATTTTCATTTCTTTAATGACACATTAGTCATTCAGTAGCAAGTTGTTTAAGTTCATGGCATTGAAATTTCTATTTTTCTTCCTGTTGCTGACTTTGTTTTGTGGCTTATCGTTTAAGAATATGTATAGTAACTGTGTAATGGAGACTATCATATCCAGATATGAGGGCATAATTCAGTATTCATCTCTACTTCAAGATCAAAGATGGATTCCCGATGAAACTGTTAAATATAGCTTAACAATAGGATGCTGGATTCTCTGCCATTGTCCATGCCCACAATGATGACTGTTTATGAAAAAAATCTACTATTGTAATAATATAGGGGAGATCAGATTTGTATGGGGTAGGGATTGGGGAGGGAGGAAGGGATATCCCTGAACCTATTGAACTGTACCATAAAATAAAATGGAGAACAGAAGTACTTGCATTTGTTTTATCTTAAAGGTGGAAAGAAAGACAAGTGAAGATGGATATTTGAGATAAGGTTTACTTTCCATGTACAAGCAAAGCTAGGGTTGAATCACAGCAAAGCCTAGAGCCCGGAAGCCAATTTGGGTCTGCTATGCAAGTGGCAAGAACCCATGTACTTGAGCCATTACTGCCATTTTCTCAGGTCTGCAATTAGGAGGAAGCTGTGGCAGAAGTGGTGAGGAGGAGAATTGCACCAGGCATTCCATCATGGAACGCAGGGATAAACAGAAAATCAATTGGGGGTTGAGAATTTGGGGAGGGAGTTGGGAGATCCCAGACCCTATACAATTGCACCATAAAATGTTTTTAAAATCATAAATTAAACATTTTAAAATAAATAAATATATACATTAAAGGAAATCTTTAGATAAAAGAAGAAGAAAGGAAAGAAAAAGAAATGTGTTCCAGTAAATGCCAGGCCCTATTGATGTTGTGGAGGTAGTGAAAGTATACTTGCTATTAGGGCATTACTGGACTTACAAAATGAGTCTCAAAGTTTTCTTTCTTCATTATATTTTTAGAGTTTGAGATGGATTGGCATTGGTTTTGTTTGTTTGTTTGTTTACATAATCAGTACAATTCAGCAGTGACTTTATCCAGTTGTGGACTTTTTCATGACTTAGTTTAGTTTCCTTATTCATAATGGCTTTGTTCATATTTTCCACTTACTTATAAAATCTTAGTGGGTTTGTAATTCAAGGAAATCCTTTTTTAATTTCTCCCAGGATATCCAATGTTTTGGTGTACAATTCTTCAACGTAGTCTTTTGTGACATTTTATGTGTTCAGTTGTAATGTCTGTTCCATTTATTATGTATTTCAGTGTTTTCTATTTTCGTCGGTCAAGAAAGAAATCTTTAAATTTGCTTTTTTACCTCCAAAACTCAACACCTAGTGTCACCGCATTTTGTATTGATTTTCAAGTCTTAATTTCCCATATTTACATTTTAATATTTGCTATTTCTTTGCTTCTGCTGGCATTGGGCTTTATGTTTTAATCTTTCTAGTTTCTTGGGTTGTAAATTTAGGTTACTTGGGCACCGAATTTTCTTTATGTTAAGTGGATTCTTATGAATTAATTTCCCTCAGTCCAATAGAAGATTAAAACTTCTTCTGAGGCATCCAATGTTGGATTTTACATTTCTTACAAATGTCTTTCATGGTTTTATTATTTTCCTTGAGGCAAATATAATTAAATGTTATGGCTGTATTCTGGGATTCAGTTTCTAATATATTGTGTCATACAGGACAAGATCTTCTATATTTTTCCTCTAGAAATGTTAAGCTAAATTCCTTTTACTTGCGTTTGAGCTGAACCTCTCCGCTCCCCCCGGGGAGCATCTGCAGTGTCAACTCATGTGTTTAGCTCTCTGCATGTTGCTCTTCTTTTTATTCACCACACCTTTCGCTTTCACCCTTTTTTTACTGAAACCTTAGTTATGAACTATTTTCTTATATTTTATCCAGCAACACTTTTAAATAGAAGAGTCCCCAAGCATTTTAGCTAAACTCACCATGATATTGCAATTGAGACTCCCAGCTTGAATAACACAGATGGCTTTTCAGACTCTATAAGAAAGTCATATGTGATTTCTTTCCTTAAACTGTTAGCATAGTATCTCACTTTTAAAATTTTCTAATGATGAGATATTGTTTAACTATTGGTAAAAAAATCATCATAATTTATGTGTTGTTTAGTGTATTTGCAAACCTGTTATTGATAACTGGTTCCTGCACTTTAAAAATATTGGTGTTTATTTTTCCTTTTTAGTGTTACATTTACATTCTTCCTGCGTGGTTATAATGGATGAAGAATTATTAATTAGCATGTTAAAATAATAGCTAAACTGAGATATGATTCAAATGCTATGGAATTCGTTTTTTAAAAGTTACAATCCAATGACTTTAATAAACAGTTTTAGCACTTTTTCATCATTCTAATGAGAAACCTCACATTCATTGGTAGTCATTTTTAACTCATCCAAATTTACCATGTTACCCTTAGACCTGAGAGCTCAGAGTCTACTTTTTCTCTAGATATAATACAATATTCGAATCATATAGCATGTAGTGTTTTATCTCTGGCTTCATTTGCTGCATGTAGTTTGCAAAAATGTAGAACAAAATGAAATGAAAGGGCAATTTGATAAAGAAATTGTAGGACAAACTGTCTGGAATCTTGAGTTCCCATACTGCTGGGACCAGAGACTGAGGTCAAACTCTGTTGGCAATGTTCTGCGAGTGGGTAAAATCTGAGACCAAGGATGATGCCTGGCAGTAAGGATCCACAGTTGGACAACAGTGAAAGGCCACAGAACTGTATGCTTTATCATACCCCGGAAACAGTCTCATAGTGACTTCTCTATGTGGTTCACACTGTTTCTTCCTGATCATCAAGTATTGGTGATTAGCATCAACATGGGATGAGGACACATCGACTTTTGTACTTTGCTCCCCAGAAGTCCAATAAACGATTGAAGCAGCGAACCTTCTAGGTTGACATCCTTTCTCAGAGAACAGGGCTTCCCTCTCGCTTTCCATATTCAGACTTTACCTTGTGTCTGTCTCATTTCTTATTTTCTCAGTTTCATGTCATTGACTCTCCAAAAGATTTATGCTATGCTTGTCATGATACCATTCGCTTATTTTAATGCTTTCAAAAGGAATTCATGTTTAGCAGTATCAATATCACATTCTATTGCAGTGCCTACACTATTCCTGTAGGTGGACATGCCACAATTTACACATGACTTCAGTAACAAATATTGTGTTTGATTATTATAAACATTGCTATTATGCACATTTGTATGTTTATATCCTTTCATGCATGTGAACACACTCATCCAAGCTGGTTGATATATTGTTTTACATTATGCTTTTCCTTATTTTTGTTTTCATTATAATAAATCTGGGGGATTTATTTTTATTGTTTCACTTTTTGTACTTTTTTGTTTCTCTTTGTTTTCCTTAATATGTGAAACCTTTTCTATTTTGTATTTGGATTGTGACTTATAGAACACAAACAAAAATCTTATCTTAGAAATATCACAACGAAAAATAGCAATGATACTGCACAAAAATAGATTTAAAGGGACCACCGTTTTGTCATCTTGAGTTAAGCCACTTTCTGAAATTCTGTTATCTCATTTACAGTAGTGAGTGCTGCGCTTCTGATTTGGCCCCTCGCTAACATGTTTGACAGCATGGGGATATCACCTGAATTCTTCGGCCCATGTACCTACGTGGGAGATCCAGATGGAGCTCTTGACTGCTGGCAATGATCTGTATCAGCCCTGACTGTTGCAGCATTTGGGAAAGGAATAGAAGATCTCTCTCTCTCTCTCTCTCTCTCCCTCTCCTTCTCTTTCTTTCAACCTTTCTTTCTATCTCTCTCCCACTTTCTTTAACTGTTTCAAATAAATTCATCTTCATAACAATAAAGAAACCAGATTCACAGACCAAAGAGAGAGAATAAAATCTCCAGCAATAAATGCAAACATCTACAATCAACCAATCTTTGTCTAAGGTGCTAACACAGTCTCTGGAGAAAGGATATTCTTGTCAATTAATGGTGTTGGGAAAACTAGATTTCTTCATGTAGTTTGATGTGAAGTCCATAATTTGTAGCCTATACAAAAATAAATTCAAATGGATCAAATATCTAAATGTAAGATCTGTAACTATGTATTTTTAAAAGTTTTATTTATTTTTATTGCAAAGCCAGATATACAGAGAGGAATATCTTCCTTCTGATGGTTCACTCCCCAAGTGGCCACAACGGCTGCAGCTGAGCCAATCCAAAGCCAGGAGCCAGGAGCTTCTTCTCACATCTCCCCCAGGGGTGCAGGAACCCAAGGCTTTGAGCTGTCCTCCACTGCATTCCCAGGCCACAGGCAGGGAGCTGGGTGGGAAGTGGGGTCGTTGGGATTAGAACCGGTGTCCATATGGGATCCGGGGCACTCAAGGAAAGGACTTTAACCACTATGCTATCGCACTGGGCCCAAGATCTGTAACTATAACATTACTGTAGAGATTCATAGGAGAAAACACCCTCAAGACATTACATAGGTAGGGATTTTTCATGTAAAGCCCTTTTAAAGCACAAAAATTGGAAGCAAAAGTAGATCAAGGATGCTATAGAACAATAAGAAGCTTTGGCAAATGAAATGACACCATCAACAGAATGATGATGAACATGATAATATGGGAGAAAATATTCTAAAGCTGTCCGTCTGAAAAAGAATTAATATCCAGTATATCAAAAGAGCCCAAGGAATTCAGTAAATCAAACATGGTAACGGATGGGAAAGGATCTGATTCAGCGTTTTTCAGATAAAGAAATAATAAAAACATAAAAAATGGTTAATATAAATAGGCATCAGGGAAGTGTAAACTAAAAATCCTCAGTAAGGTCTCATTCCAATTTGGATGGCTATTATCCAAAAGCCTAAAAATAACAATACTGGTAGGGTTGTGGAGAAGAAGGAATCTGAATACACTGTTGGTAGGAAAGAAAATTCACATTATCAATATGCAAAACCATATGGAGATTTCAAAAAACTAAAAATAGATCTGCTGTGCGATCCAGCATTCTATCTCTGAGAATACATCAAAAGGAGATAAAGTCGACATATTGCACATATACCTGAACCGCTATGCTTATCACAGTTCTTTCATAATATCCAGGATGTCAAGTCATGCTAGGGGTTCATCAGTGAATGAATGGATAAAGAAAAATTACCTCTATTGTCTATCATCTGTCTATCTAATCATCCATAGTGCTTAGATATCAATCACATCGGGCAAAATGCTAAAAATCTTAAGAGTTATAAAACAAGAATAGAACTACAAAAACATCAGAAAAATATTTAGTGACAGCAGAATAAATAAACTGGATCATCATTATCATCATAACAATACAGATTTCTGGCACTGCAGAATTTTCTTCCTTTATGCTCCCATCCAACTTCATACGTAATCACTTTGTTGTCAACATAGATTTATTTACCCTTGCTCATGTGAATGAAACCATACTTTAGGAATTACTTTGTATTTGTTTTCTTCAACTGGATTTAATGACTGTGAAATTCCTTCTTATCATTACAGTGTAGCAACGGATTACTATGTCTGTTGCCATGTAATGGTCTATTATATGCATATACTACAATTTATTGTTTTATAATAGAGAGAGCATGGGGTCTGTTTTATTTTAGGAAAGTAAGGAATGACCCTGTCATAAATATTTTTGACTGTGTTACAGTGGACATTGAAAAATGAGACAAGCAACAGGTCTACAAATAGTTCATGGAATATTTATAATGCTTTGCAATTACATTTTTCTACAAACATGATAAAACATATTCATACGTATTCGTAGATACATTGGTACTGCAATATATATGTTTACCACCACGGCGAACATTTACACTTCCAGCACAAAAACATGAAACTTCAAGTTGTTTGACCACCTTCTCAAAATTTGGTACTAGGGCCTGGCACGGTGGCCTAGCGGCTAAAGTCCTCACCTTCAATGTTCCAGGATCCCATATGGGCGCCGGATCTAGTCCCAGCAGCTCCACTTTCCATCCATCTCCCTGCTTGTGGCCTGGGAAAGCAGTCAAGGACAGTCCAAAGCTTTGGGTTCCTGCACCCGCATGGGAGACCTGGAGGAAGCTCCTGGCTCCTGGCTTCGGATCTGTGCAACATCAGCTATTGCGGTCATTTGGGGAACGAATCATTGAACGGAAGATCTTCCTCTCTGTCTCTCTTCCTCTCTGTATATCTGGCTTTGCAATAAAAATAAATAAATCTTTAAAAATTTGTTGGTACTGTGTCATTCCTTTTTATCACGTAGAAGCATTTCACTGTGATTTTTATTGTCATTTAATGACCATGTTGGACATCATCTTTTTTGACTATTGATTTTATATATATTTTATTTTGTGAAAATCTTGCTCAGCTTTCTTTTGTCATTTAAATGTATGTCTGGTCGATTCTCCTCTTATTATTACTGGATATCAAGTTATCCTTATTTATTTTGGATTGGACCATTTGTCAAATGCATATTTCAATGATTTTTTTTCTCTCTGGCTTTCTTTGCAAAATATATGTGCTTAACTTTGTATGTATTTAATTGCGCTTATGTTTATATTTATCCACCCTGAATTTCTGTAACTTGGAGATTACATGATAAGCATTTCCACAATTGTTCTTTCAAAATTTTTGTATTAAAATTAATATTATCTCTTAAGCAGCATCTAGTTCCATTTTTTAATCTCTGAGACTAGTTGTCTTTTTAGAAGGCATTTAATTTATATGAATGAAAAGAGGAGAGAGAGAAAGATGGAAATGGAGATGGGGTTGGTAGATTGATAGAGAGATCTCCCAAGTACTTGTCCATTCCCCAATTGTCAAAGCCAAAGCCAGCAATCTCGAACTTACCCTGGTCTCCCATAAGGTAGACAGGGGTCCAAAACTTGGAGCATTATCTATTGGTTGGAACTGGAATTTGAATGCAGGCATTCTGACATGTGATAAGAAAAGGCCTCATGAAGTTCTCTTAGGCTGCTCAGCCCAAAGTTCCTTCATAACAGTTGCCTTTCACTTGAGATGTTTAGGACTCCAATGATTGCATTTAAACCAATTGCTGATGTAAATTGAGCCAAGTCCAATATTTTGCTACTATTTTTTTTATTTCTTCTATATCTTGATAAACCTATTTTCCAATTAATCATACATTCTTTTATCATGTAAATGAATTTTCAGGGATATAATCAAAATAAATCAGTAAATGTGAGATAGTCATTTCAGTGCATGTACCTTAACTGCAGCGCTGCAAATAAAAGTAAAATATATAAAGCAATATAACTCTTCAACAAATCAAACAGGAAATTCTTTTTTTATGTTTTATTATTATTGTTATCATTTTACGATACAGCTCCATATTCTCTTATCCCCTTCCCAATTCCCTCCCCCCACCAAGTTCCTCTATATCATCACTAACATATAGTTCTTCATACTCAGTCATATCTTGTGAAATCTTATTATGTAGTCATAAAACTTATATTTCCAAGAATTACTGAATATGAAAGCTTGTGACAACACATTATATGTATGACTGTGCATGTATTTAAGACCACTTATTAGTTGGGCTATTTTGTCTTTATAGAATGGTAACAAATCAATTTTCAACCCCTTTCATTTAGTATGCAGAAAAGGCAAACCTTTTCAAAACTGCTGGAAATTATTACTCAGTTATTCTCTCCTCATTTTATTATTTTAGTATTTTTTTTGTACTGAAGTCTCTGGCTTGCATCACACTTCAATTACACATTTTCTTCAGTCTTCTGAATATCAGCATTCATACAAAAATGGCATAAATATATTAACAGTTATTTTGATGAAGGATGTGTGTTTATAAATATAATATGGAAATCTAAACACACATTTTTTCATCAATTACCCAATGGTTCTGAGAACATGCATATAGACCAAGTCTTAAATATCTAGGGAAAATAAAAACAAAATAATATAGATACAGACATATATTTACATTCACCATTTCTTTTCTTCAAATAATCAGGCATGAACACTGTAGTATATGCACAATTCACATATTTGTCATACAAATGATGAAACTTTACATGTAGACACAAATGAAGATTCAGAGCTTCCATCCAGTGCTATACTTCCTAAAAGCCCACAAAGGTCATGGCTTGAACAGGCCTAAAGCCAGCATAGTTAGCTCAGTCAGGGAAACTGAATCAACAAGCCAGCAACAGCTGCCTCCAGGGATGCCCATTAACAAGATTAGGCATTTATGTGCTTCATGAGATGTTTCACACAATTTCATGATAATTCGAAATGAGGAGATGGAGACTTCCGAAGTTTCAATTACTTTGCCAAGAACACAAAATTGCAATGAAAAAAGTAGAACTTAAGAATCTGGGTATATGATACTGAGAATTTTTTTGCACAATGAAATGCCTTTTCTGCCACACAGTAATAGAACATAAAATTATCACTGTTAGTCTATTTGTTAACCATAAGAAAGTAGAAGAATAAAAACACACTCAGATTACACAAAAGCACATTCTCAACACATGCAACCCCCCCCCCCCCAACAGACCCATCATTCTTTTTAATGCTTAGACTTTTGGAAATTAGAAGATAAATAAACTAGATGGCAAAAAGAGCAGAAAATCAGAAACAAACAGTGGCATAACATCAGGAATTAAATAAGTTAGATTCAATAGAATTTAACTCTTCTTTCTCTGAAGATGTTCTCTCCATGCATCTCTGGCTGTATTGATATTCATCACAGAAATGAACAATTCCTGTGACTTCATCCGGCAACAACCTATTCTGATACTATGCACTGCAGAAAAGCTATTCCTTATATTGAGGATTTTTCTTTTTCCTTCTCA
The DNA here is from genome assembly GCF_030435755.1 of Ochotona princeps. Lineage (NCBI taxonomy): Eukaryota > Metazoa > Chordata > Mammalia > Lagomorpha > Ochotonidae > Ochotona > Ochotona princeps. Next base: position 99,984,804 of record NC_080865.1, read on the forward strand.
ATAGCTTTTCCCCCTTCACGCTAATTACGCCCTCTGGCTCTACAGCAACATGTCTGCTCCCCCTTCCTCATGACAGCTCTTCAACTATTGCAAGACAGCTAGCATGTCTCCCCTCAGTCTTCCCATCTCTAGGCTAAACACCCACGGAAAATGACACCATAGCATTAGTATCTCCACCTTGCATTTTCTACACTCCCACAAGTCTTCTTCTTTTGTTACTTCTCTCTAAAACATTGGGGACAATAAAAAATTATGACATGTATGAGCTAAATTATATAATCTCCCTCCCCTCCCACTTCACTCCCCCACACAGCTTTGGTGCAGACTTTCCAGATAGGGAAGTGCTACAGATTTATAGGAAATAAATCACTCACGAATCATTTTTAAACCAACAGGGCTTTTGTTAAAACCTAAATGTCATACAGATTTAAGGGATAAGCATATTCTACAATTCATCGTTATTCCCACTGAAGTTACTCAAAGTAGCAAAATATAAATGAAATCCATAAAAAGTAATTTTACTACTTTCCATTTTTAAATATTGTTTATGTTAATATAAAGAGAATAGATTTCATGTAGTTCATAGATAGAAATCTAAGTTTATAATGATACTCCCCTAGCACTCTTTGCCCCGCCCCAAACTTCTCCCTTCCTTGTAGGAGCAGACACAACACTGGAAATGAGCAACATTTCTGCAAGTGTATTTTAGAATGAGACTCTGAATTTCAGTCAAGCCATTTATTAGTTGGGAATTCCTATATAATTTACAAATACTCTCGAGGCAAGATTCACTTGTTACTGTGAAGATGAGAAAGAACTTCTGTGACAGATTAGAATGAATTCACTTTAGCTAGAAACATACAAGTGAAGCGTACAGGTGAAGCAGGTCAAATAGTCAGCATAAATGCTAGAGTGGAACATTCCTCAAGTCAGAAAGAGGAATTTTCAAGATCCTTGAAGTTAATCAGTTCTTTTAATATGGTAAGTTTAATCTGTACGGTAACATCTGTGCCCAATCAAAATCCCAATAAAAAGAAAAATGTTTACTTGTGGAAGATATAATTAGTTATTTGAAAGGCTAAATGACGGGGGCTGGAAGGAATTTCCCATCTGCTGGTTTACTCCTCAAGTGGCTAAAGTATCCTGGCCAGGATGAAGCCAGGAGCAAGCAACTCTATCTGAGTATCTCAAGTAGATGCCAGAAGCATTTGCATGGTGCCAGGCAAGAAGCAGAGACTGGAACCTGAATCCCTGAAAGAGATGGTAGTATTGCAAGTGGTTTTTGTTGCTGTTGCTTGTTTGTTTGCTTGTTTGTTGTCACTTGTACCAAGATGCTGGGTCTGAAAGCAAAATGTCTGAAAACATCTGTCTAGAGAGTTAAATGGCAGTGAAGAAATGATAAGATGCAGCGAATAGATGACAATTTTGAAAGCTACAAAATAGATAGACCAGTAGTAATTGACTTAGCAGTCCAGAAAAAGTTAAATATCTGCAGGGAGAAAGGCCAAAAAGAAAAATGAATGCATGCTGCACTATGCCAGTAGTAAGTTGCCTATAAAGAGAGCTAGGAAACTGGGGATGTGAGTGGCAATAAAACGGGAATTAGTTGTTGGCACATCTCACAGTTTGCGTAGAAATCTGGTCAATGATACACAAATGTTACTTTCCACAAAAAAAAAAAAAAGCAGGAAAACCTTCAGTCTAATTCCCTCCTAGCTTATAAAACAGGACCTCTTCTTCTGTTTTCTGTTAGTATGTTTTTCAGTTCAATGCAAGAAGCCGACAGAAACATTTTTCATGTTCAAATACCCCAAAGCTCTGTTCAGGATAGCATGAAGATATTCCTTGAGATAATAAACATTTTCTTTACGGCATTCCTCTTCTTTCTGAACCCTCAGCAGAATCACCTTTAGTATCTTTTGTGATACCTAATTTTATGTGTCAGTTTTTCTTGGCCATTAGGTGCCCGGATTTTTTATTAAAATTAAAAGATATTTTGGGTGAGATAAAGATTGGAATTTTAAGTGCTAAAATTCTTGGTGGTTACAAGACCTGGAAAGGGTTTGGGTTGAACATAGAAAGGTTAGATTTTGATCAAAGTTTACAAAATTTTAACTAGAAAGAGGCATAAATTGTAATGACTATAATAGATGATAAATGTATTGTGTGAGTGGCTGATATTCCAAAATTGCTGAAAATATATTGTAAAATATATTGTTAAAACCTTATGAAAATAGCTATGCAAGGTAATGTTAGTAGAACACGTGATTTTTATATATAGAAAATGCCATAGAGAGACAAAAATAATTATCAGAGATAACAAAATATTACAAACTTGTTAGATATACGACCAACATGCAAGAATCACTTGCATTTATATGCAATATCAACCAAAATGAGAAAATAAAATCAAAATGTATTTTTAACTAAAAGTGTTTATGCATTTACTTGAAAATCAGAATTACAGTGACAGCTGGGGAGACAAAAAGAGCTTCCATTTGCTCATTTAATCCTCACATAGCCGCAATGGCCAGGCCGGGGCTAAGCCAAAACCAGCATGCAGGAGTTTCATCCAAGTGTCACATGTGGGTACAAGGGCTCAAATACCGGGTTCGTCTTCCACTGTGCTTCCCAGGAGCAGCCAGGACACCAACCAGCACCCATGCAGGATACTCATATCACAGGTGCCAGCTTTATCTGCCATACCACAGCACCAGCCTCTAAAATGCAATTCAAGTCATATATATGAAAAAGTGTTTCAGAATAATTTGAACCAAAGAGCTAAACATTTGTTGTTCTGCAACTACAAAATTCTGCTGATATTAAAAATTCATGGACTGGCAGCTTAATATTGTTGATAGAGGTGAGGGTATTTTGACAGAGTATTGTTTGTAATGTTCACATCCCATTACGCATGCTGGTTCAAGAAGTGGATACTCCATGTTTCCAATCTAGTTTCCTGCTAACTTACCCAGGAAGCAGTGAATGATAGCCAAAACACTTGGTTCCCTGCCACTCCTGTGAAAAACCGAGGTTTAGCTCCTGGCTCCTGGTTTCCTGCCTGGTCTAGCCCTCCAGTTGAACACATCTGCCAAGTGAACTATTGAATGGAAGATTTCTCTCTCATTCTTCCTGTTTCTTTTTTTTTTTTCATCCTTAAGTTAAAAAAAAATTAAATAAGTCAATCATTAAAAGTATTGTTGATATGGTAACACACATTCTAAAGATAATTTGTTATTTTATACAACACTGTTGTATTATATTATTTAGTAATATATACATACACACATATATATGCATACATATATGTATGTGTGTACTCTGAAGTCTGTAACAGTGTCCGAACCGTAATATTATCAGATTAGTATTTATTGGTTTTGCATGAGCATGAAATAGCAACAATAATCTTGCAAAAGAGAGTATGAGTGTGAGGGGGAGAGGGGGGGGGAGAGAGAGGGGGGGGGGAGAGAGAGAGAGAGAGAGAGAGAGAGATCATCTATCTGCTGGTTTATTACCCATCTGGCTGCAACAGCTGGAGGTGAGCCAAACCAAGACGAGGAGCCAGGAGCCTCCTCCAGGTCTCACACATGGGTTCAGGGGCCCAAGCATCTTCCACTGCTTTTTCAGGTCATAAACATCACTGAAATGGAGCAATTAAGACATACATTAACACCCATATGAAATGCCAGTATTTCAGGGGGTGGATTACCCTATTACACATAATGTCAGTTCCTTATTATAGCTAGTTTTAAAATACATGGTAAATATGAGAATTTCTAACGAGCAACATGTGCATCCAAAATCCTGGATGTAAAAAGTGTGGATATAATTATTCTTGTAGTTAATAGTCACGTCTGTGATATTATTAATTATAACTGTAATAATAACAACAGTGACATAGTGATACTTTCTACACACTTGGTTTGTACTTAATCTTTATGAATCAGATAAAGGCTGTTTTTCCAGATACAAATGTGGTCCTCCTTTGCTGTCCTGCCTCCTACTTACAAATAGTGCACTCAGTGCTTTAAAACATTTTTTTTGTAGGGAATTTTAAACCAAAGTGGTGTGGGGTACAAGTTACTGCATAACTAGTGGAGTTAGATGTTTTGGATTCCAATCTTGGCATGCTACTTAGTAGCCACACAGGTTTCTGCATTTTACCAAAGATTGCTGCATCTTACTTTCCTCAACTGCTAAATTTATCGATGGCTAGCAAAAATCTAGGATATTCTTAGTATCTCTGTTTTGTTGGGAAAGCATCTTCTTTGGAGCAATGATTGAACCGTTTTCATGCTATGAGACAGGCATTTTACTAATTACTGAATATTATATGAGAGTCTGTCTTACCTGAGTTGATATACAGGAATTGCAATAGTTCTGCTGTTTGGGGAGAAAGAAACAAATTTTCTGCGAAAGGACTTCAAAGAGGTCATGTTTGAAGAACCTATGATTTGGGCCTGATGCAGTAGCCTTGCAGCAAAAGTCCTAGCCTTGGATGTCCAGGATCCCATATGGGAGATGGTTTGTGTCCCCAGCGGCTCCACTTCTCATCCAGCTCCCTGCCTGTGGTCTAGGAAAGCAGTGGAGGATGGTGCAAAGTGTTGGGACCTAGCACCCATATAGCAGACCAGGAAGAAGTTTCTGGCTCCTGGCTTTGGATTGGCTCTGTTCTGCCCGTTGCGGTCTTTGAGGGGTAAATTATCAGACAAAGGATTTTCTTCTCTGTTTCTCCTCCTCTCTCTTTATCTGATTTTGCAATAAAAATAAATAAATCTTTAAAACAAAACAAAAAAAAGAACATGAGTGGCCTCTGTGAGGTAAGCATATTCTACATTGGAACCCTTCCAATGGATATGGAATTTAGCCTCAGCAGCCTCAAGAAAGAAATATGCCAACAGACTGAAGGAGCTTGGTAGAGGATCTTTTCTAATCATGCCTCCACATGACACTGTTGGATAAGAAACTCATTGAATGGGCCTGGCGTGATAGCGTAGTGGTTAAAGTCCTCGCCTTGAATGCACCAGGATCCAATATGGGTGTTGGTTCTAATCTCAGCCGCCCTGCTTCCCATCCAGCTCCCTGCTTGTGGCCTGGGACAGCAGTTGAGGATGCCCAAAGCCTTTTGACCCTGCACCAGCGTGGGAGACCTGGAAGAGACTCGTGGCTCTTGGCTTCGGATTGGCTCAGCTCCGGCCATTGTGGTCACTTGGGGAGGGAACAATCGGACGGAAGATTTTCCTCTCTGTCTCTCTGTGTATCTGACTTTCCAATAAAAATGGATAAGTCTTAAAAAAAATAAACCAAGAAAGAAACTTATCTAAGTAAGGTCTAAGTTTGTGGTCCACGGAAAGGATGCAACAGCAAATTTGAGTTGTTCTACGCCACTGAGTTGATAATAATGAATTACATAGCAATGGAACACTCTCTATACCAAAGCCTAGTTATGAAGATGAAAAAATTGAAATATCAATACTGACATTAAATGACTATTAAATGAAAAACTGCAGGTCATTCTGAAAACTAATATTGAGCAGTCATTACCATATGAAGGTTTATACAGAGTAAAGAGCAGTATTACAAAGATTTTTCTCTGAATTCAATATTCAATTTGATGCTTCAGAAACTAGATTTGAAATTAGACTTCCTGCTTTCAAATTAGAGTCCATTCTGGTTATCTTTTCAGAATGTATTATAATTTTATAATATTTTTTCCATTCATCTGACATATATAATCTCCCCAGAAACTACTTCAAACATGTTTCTTTTGCAGCCAATACTGACCTACTAACAGTCCATTTCTCATTACATCTCTTCAAGCATAAGGCTTCTTTGCAACAGCTAAGATTAAAGACATTTAAATGAATGAGATGTAGGCGCCAGGACACAATAATTTTTACAAAGTGTTCTCAGTTTCTGTAGGATAATACAAATGATGCTTCAGCTCTTTTAAAATTCTTTTAGCCTCTTTTATGCTTTGCCATTATACTTAGAATAAAACATCTGTAGTGGTTTAGAAAACTTAGACTATTAAAACAACATAATCGACACTTTAGCACTGATCTCAAGCTGTTATACATGAACAATGAATCAACAAAGTTGCCATTTTTACATTACAAAATAGAAATGTTACACAGAATAAAAGTTTATGTTCCTGGTGTCAGCCAATTTATTATTTTATCTAGAAAGATTCATTTAACATCCAGCTGTTATATACAAAATACATTTTGAAATAAGTTTGTCATTTAGATTTTGATTTACATGCATTTAAAATATTAAAATCAGTTGACTTTTTTATCATCGAAACTCGTTAGAAATGGAGATTGAAATCATTTGCACGCATTTTTATTTTTCTGTCATATGAAGTTCAAATTTTACCAACTGATAAAACAGTTCACTAAGACTCAGTCAGACTCACATATCTCCATTCAAGCTAAATTAGAAAATAATTACATAATTTATTCCACACAAGAACTATTCCCAGTAAATTTCAGAAGGTCGAACCCTGTAGCTTGTCTTCCTTCGTATCATTCATTGTGTAATATAACCTTCATTTTCTAAACTGCAAATGTCCATTTGTTTATCTCTCCAAATTGTGTATTTTCATCAGAGGTGCTTTGCGTCCCAGGCGACTATGTTCAGACTGTAGGATTATCTCACCAGAAAGGTCTACTCTATTTGAATAATGCTATAAATGTACACATCAGGTATCTACAAAACATTCATGGAGAGTGTCAAAAAATATATTATGGAAAAACTACATATTCACCTCCAAAATTTCTGCACCAAAATTAACTCATCCTTTAACTGAATTTTCCATGAACATTTTGAAGCATGTTGATACAACGACTTAGGTATGCATGCATTCCACCACACTTGGTAAGGGAAGGATGAACTATTTATTTATTTATTTATTTATTTATTTATTTTATTCATTAATTACATTACATTCATTAATTACATTGTATTATGTGACACAGTTACATAGATACTTGGATTCTCCCCACCCCTCCCCAAACCCTCCCACCATGGTGGATTCCTCCACCTTGTTGCATAACCACAGTTCAAGTTCAGTTGAGATTCCCCCATTGCAAGCATATACCAAACATAGAGTCCGGGAAGGATGAACTTTAACATGACTTTTCTGTGATAGTATGACAGCAACATTTGTAGTATTTTGGACAAGTCAAATTACTAGATTTTCTGAGAATAATGTGGAAGACTTGGCAAACAAAATCTCTAGTAGAGCTATCTATTATTCAATATATCAACTTTTAGGTATATAATGTCAATATTGGCGTGGTATAGTGGTACGCTGAAAAGTCCACTCTTTATGAATTTAGAAGCAATAAAATTGGCTTTTTGCTGCAAATTCTAGTATCACATTACTTAATCATTGTAATCAAATGCTCAGTGTACCTTGAAATCAGAGTTTCTGTCAGCTGTAAGGGTGCTTCATGGTGATGGGGCAGGGTAACAGTGTTTGTGGAATTAAAATTTTTTCTTAGAGCCTAGTAAATTTTAAAATTTTCTTTCCGAAGGTTGAAATGCTTATGGACTTCCCTCCCAAGAACATCTCTTTAAAGCAATCCCAACAAAAACCTTGATAGGCTTTTTAGGCAGTATATTTTTGTGTTTTAAAATAAGGTTTATATTTTACTAATTTTATATTTACTGAAAAGTATTGAAAAATGCAATTTCCTATATGCTCATAATGTATATCTCTGTTCCACTAACGCTTAAAGAGGAGACATAATGTCGTTTGTGTAGGGGCTGAAGAAGTAGCCTGCCAAGGACTTGTGGCACCAGCATTCCAAGTGGACACCAATGCATGTTCCGGTAGCACCATCTCCAATCCAGCTCCCTGGTAAGATCGGAGAAGCAACAGAAGACGACTCTAGTGCTCAGGCCCTTACACCCACGTGAAAGTGCTTGGCACAAACCTGGCCCATCTCTGGATCTAGCAGTCATTTGGGAAATGAACCAGCAGATGGAGGATGTCTCTATGTTTCTTTTTCTTTCTTTTTTTTTTTTTTTGCCATAAATCTGCCTTTCAAATGAAAATGAACAGATAAATAAATAAATCCTAAAATAAAAAGTTGGTGAGGGGGTGGGCCGCGCAATGGCTCAGTTACCTATTCCCCTCTTCTGCAAGCGCTGGTATTGCATATGGGCTATTGTTTATGTGTTGGCTGTTCCACTTCCCATCCAGCTCCATGCTTATTGCCTGGGAAAGCAGTTAGGAGGACCCAAAGCCTTGAGACCCTGCACCCATCTGGGAGACCAGGAGGAAACTCAGTTCCAGCCATTGTAGCCATTTAGGGAGTGAACCAGTGGATGGAAGATATTTCTGTTTCATCTTCTCTGTATAAATAAACTTTTCCAATAAAAAATAAAGTGAAAAATAAAAAAATAGTATAAATTTTCTGTGAATTTTGAACCCTTCTCATATATTATTATTTCAGTATACTTGTAAAGCTTTTAAATATCAATTGTATTTGAGATAACTAAGTAAATTAAAAATTTTATTAAGATTTCAACAGTTTTTCCACTAATGTCATATCTTGTCATCTTGATATTTCATTTAGTGGGATTTGATTTTGGCTTTTAGGAAAAAAAAATACATCAAGGACCTCCGGAGACATTTGGAGAAAGAATTGTTAACAAAAAATATTCAAAACAAGGTAAAATTACTGCACTTTTTCACCTTTCTACAGTTGCAGGATGAAAACACAATTTTCAATAAAATTTCTGGCCAAAATAATTTATAAAACTTCTCATGATGTAGTGATTCATTTTAAGCACAACATATTTTAACACAAGAACTGAGGGTCAGAAAGTGCATGTGATTTTCCATGCCTACTAAGTGTCATTTTGAAATTCAGGTGTGATCTTTTTTTTTTATTAATAATCTATCCACAATTCATTAAAAACACAGACTATTTCTTGGAGCAAGAAAATGGGAAGCAAAACTTAGGGCTCAGTTCAACAAAGATTCATAGAACTGAGACAATTGTGCCAGTCAAATAACATGTATAAGTATGTATGAGGTATTACTGGTATAAGATGATAATTCCACAGATGTGAAGAACAAAAACATACTGAAGCAAATGATAAAGAATGGAGTTAATTTTTCCAGAGCTGTGGTGCTGAGAATTCAGTGAATTAATATCTCCCACATATTAAAGCTGGTAAAGAATCCAATGCTATAATTCACGGCCCATACACACTCTGGACAACATTTGTACTCAATTTATTTCTCCCACAATAAAGTAATGTTCCACCAAAAGCAACTGCTTTTTAAAAAAATATAGATTTATTTATTTTTACTGGAAAGTCAGATTTACAGGGAGAAGGAAACATAAAGAAAAATCTTCTATCCGCTGATTCACTCCCTCACAAAGGCTGGAGCTAAGCCAATCCAAAGCCAGAAACCAGGAGCTTCCCACCCAGGTCTCCCACATGGGTGCAGGATCCCAAGGCTTTGGGCCGTCCTCGACTGCTTTCCCAGGCCACAAGCAGGGAGCTGGATGGGAAGTGAAGGAGCCAGGACACAAACCAGTGCCCATATGGGATCCTGGCGCATGCAAGGAATAACCCAGAAAAGGAATAACCAATACAAGAATTTCATTTCCTCTTTTCTTTTCTTTTTTTTTTTTTAATTTTATTGTTTCTGGATTGGCAGCATCAGCATCATCAAAATGACCATATTACCAAAAGTGATATATGAATTCGTCACAACTTCAATCGAAATTCCAACAGCATTCTTCTCAGAAATAGAAAAGAAGATGCAAAATTTCATCTTGAAACACAAAAGACCATGAATAGCCAAAACTATACTGAAGAATAAAAATCAAGCTGGAGGAATTCCAGACCACAAGACATACTACAGAGCAGTGGTCATCAAAGCAGTCGAGGACGGCCCAATGGAAGATCAATGGAACAAAATGGAAACACCAGAAGGAAGCCCACACATGTATAGCCAACTATTCTTTAACAAAATAACTGAAAACAATCCAAGGAAAAAGCCTGGTCCATTCAACAAATGCTGTTTGGACAACTGGATAGCAGCTTGAAGAATTAAGAAGCAAGACCTGCACCTGTCATATTATATATATATCAGCTCTAAATGGTTCAAGGACCTAAATCTACACCCAGAAACCATCAAGCTGTTAAAAGAAAACATAGGAAGCACTCTCCAAGAAATAAATAGGAATGGGGAAAGGTTTCTTAGAAAAGATGCCAAAAGCATAGGCAGTTCAAAACAAACAAATGGGGCTACATCAAACTGAAAAGCTCTACAGCAAAGACAACAATGAAGAAAGTGAAGAAGCAACCAGCAGAATGGGAGAAAATTTTTACACACTACACAAGTGACAGGGAACTGATAACTAAGGTTTACAAAGAGCTTCAGAAACCTAGGGAGTGAAAACAAACAAACAAACAAACCCGTGAAAAAAAAATGGTCAAAGGAAATGAACATTTTTCGAAAGAACAGATTCAAATGGCTAACAGACACATGAAAAGAAGCTCAGGCTTCCTAGCCATCAGGAAGATAGTAATGAAAACACGTTGAGGTACCATGTAATTTCAGTGAGATTGGCCTATATTCAGAACTCAACTAGTAACACCTGTTGGTGTGGATGTGGGGAGAAAGGTACCATTCTTCACTACTGATGGGAGTGCAGGCTAGTACAACCACTATGGTAGTCAGTACAGAGAATGCTTTTGCAAATAAGCCTGCCATATGACCTAGGTATTCCGCTCCTAGGAATATCCCCTAAAAAGTGAAAATTGCATATAAGAAGGGGATCTATGATCATATATTTAAAGCAGTGCAAACTACAATACCAAAGACATGGAAACAACACAGATGCCCTTCCCAAGAGGAGTGGCTAAAGAAGTTGTGGTACATCTACTCCATCAAATACTACTCAGCCAATTAAAAAAAAAAAAAAAAAGGGATTATACCATTTGCAACCAGATGGTCTCAACTAGAGACCATTATGCTCAGTGAAATAAGCCAATTCCAAAAAGACAAATACCATATGTTCTGTCTAATATAAGGAAACCATCATACAAATTAGGCTTTTGTGTTTTCTTTTCATCACCCATGTGTTGGTTATTCGGTTGTGAGATTTTTTTCTTTTACTCCAATGTGCTGTAATTTGTTGTTGTTGTTATTGTTGCTGTTGTTTGACTTTCATACCTGTTGTTAACTTTGTTTCATGGCTTCTCATTTAAGGGAATGTGTAGTGATGAAGTAATAGAGACTACCATACCCAATTGTGAAGATAGGTTGGAATATACATCCCTATTTCCAAATAAAAAACAGACTCCTGATAAAAATTTTGGACTTATCGAGACAATAGGATGCTGGACTGCCTGACATTGTCTGTACCAGCAATGTTTGGGCACACTGAAATATCAGGCTGATGGAATTGTAACTCCTTATGAAGGACTATACTATTGTAACAATATGGTGAAAATCAGTCAGGGGTTGGGAATTGGGGGCGGTGGATCCCAGACTATCGAATTGTACCATAAAATTCAAAATTCAAAATAATAATTCAAAAAAAGTTATTTTAACCTATTTTCTCAGTAGATTTCCATTGTCAGTAAATAAAATTGGTTTTCAAAGGAACAGTCCATGAAATCACTCATTCATTACAGGATCAAATATTTCCATGAATGTTCATATACTTTGCTGATCTTTGCTGGGGTGAAAAAATATAAATAATAATTTATTGCCTTCAGTTAAAACAAGCAAAATTGAATTGTTTTTGATATCACATAATGTACATATTTTACCCTTTTCTCTTTTCCAAACCCTTTAAATTTTACCAGTGTTTTCTTCACCAAGTAAAACTTTATTTTTGTTAAGTGCTAGTATAATTTTTACATGTAATATATATACATACATATATATGCATACACATACACATACACACATATATATAGAGAGAAAGAGAGAGAAAGAGAAAGCTCACACATTTGAAAATACTATGCCCAAGGAAAGAGATTTAACAAAATTCATGTAACAGCAAAAACAACTGCACATTGTCTAGTATTTAAGCCCTTTTTTTGCAAAAAAGAAAAAAAAATAATTGGAAAGACAGACTGTCCGCAACCATTGGTTGGGCAACAAGGAGCCAAGAATTCCATGCTGGTGTCACACCTGGAGAGCAGAAACCCAAACAATTGGGTCATTATCCAGTGACTGCCCAAGCACATTAGCAGGAAGCAAGACTAGAAGTGGAACATCTAAGACTTGAATAAATACATTAAGATATTAAGATGGTATGCAAATGGCTCAAGCAGCAGCTTAATATATTGTGCAACAACACTGCGCCCTATTTTAATCTTTACGAGTAAAAATTTTGATATGCTTGTTAGTATAATTGTATGCATATTTTTGTGCCTTAGGAAGTGCTTCGTTTGATCCACAAGCAACAAATATCTTCCATATATTTTCTATATTTTATTCCTATTCTCCCATCCGAGTTCTAACCAGGCCCGACCCTGCTTAGCTTCCAAGATCAGACAAGATCAGGCGCATTCAAGGTGGTATGGCCGTAAACTATTCCTATTCTAAATTTATTGTTCTGTATAGTTACTCTCTTACAAGGTCTTCCTGAAAGTTTTCCTGCTAATTTTACCACAGCAATTAAACTTCATTGTGCAACTGCATTGAAAAAGATGTGGTGATGAAAATAAGGGAGAAAAAAATGTAAGTTTTCTCATTGTAATAAATTTCCTTTATTTTGTCACCAATATATGATTGATTGACTGATATTTGATTGAATTGAGCATTATTTTTGTGAAGGTATGCATATATGTCAAGCATTTTGTACAAAGTAAAACATAAGTTAACTTGAATCTGCCAAATTTTGGGTGCATGTCTAGACCTTCCTTGTGGTATGTTATTAATCCTCATGCCCTTATCTTAGTTATGACGAAAGAATTTCATTTTCACATTTTGTTGTTGTTAATAAAACTTGGAAATTTATGTAGCAAGCTGTATGCTGAAGACTTACAAATTTGTTTTTAATTTCCTCCTGTATTTTGTATTTTACACCTGCATACTTAGTTTGGCAGTAGTTTGTACTTAAAATCAAGTTTACACAGTATTAGAGTATTCATCTTGTTTTTAATGAAAAAAATCATTTTAAAATCCCATATATTTTAAATATAGACAACAATTATTTATAATAAACAAGGGATTATTAAGTGGTAACCTTAGTTTATGCAGGTTAACAAACAAAATGCCATAGACCTGGTGGTTTATAAATCATATATATATATTTTGTCATTGTTCTATAGTCTGCATAGTGAAGATCAGGTTTGCAAATGCTGATCCCTGAAGGCTTACCTCGTGATTCAAAGAAAAGAGGCTTGTCATTTTGTTCCAACATGTTGGAAGGCAGAGGGATGTCTCTGAGGTCTCATTTATAAAACCTCTGATCTCATTCCCAATGGCTCTGCTCCAATAACTTAATCATCTCAGTAAGATACCAAGCCTAATGCCATGACATTGGGGAGTTCAGTTTCAACACACAAATTTTCTGAGTGGAGGATGCAACATTCAGGCAGTAGTGGGCTTATCCAGAACCAATGCAGTCGATTCTTGGATGTGGAAAATGGTGCATCCTTACATGCAGGACTCTATAGATGTCAGTGTGTCTTAGGCACTGTGGCACCTCTTGGCGGAAGGAGGGATAACTGTAATCTGGCAAGAAAATTGAGCAAGAAATATGTAAGGAGAATATAGAGTTAAGAAAGTTCTTTGGCAAATGAGAGACAGTTTTATATAAATATATGCATAAACACTTTTTACATCATATTTCTAAATATATCTAATCAAGTGCAGTCCCAAAATACCTGCTCTCTGACATGCTGTGCTCTGAAGGCATCCTTTCTTACAAAATACTGTCCCTGAAAGGTTCATTTACTAAGGTGAACCTGAATTAAATACATTAAACATTTTCACAAATGCCCCTAAAATACCTTTTTGCAAAGATGGTATTTGTACTATGTAACAAGCGTTTAAAATAGGAAATTGACAGCTTAACTTTCTGCTTTTTCTTTAATGTATCTTCCAAACTCCAAAAATAGAAATAATGAAACCAATACCACTTGGTTCAACAAAAGGTAAGATTTGTTGAATGAAATCTTTCAGAACAGTCAGAGTTTCACTTCCGTTTTGCCCACCTAATAGCATAATGCCTTGGAAACTCATTTCGGAATTAAAGACTCTTGAAAATTTCCCATCTTTATGATACAGTGCTAAAATTCCCCATTAGTCAACTTATCATGCCGTGTACTAAAAATACACCAATAGAAATCATATTCACTGAGATGCTCTCTTGCTAGGAGTCTCTATTTTTAGCAAGCAGGTGACTGTTTTGAAATTAAAGATTGCTTCTATTACATAAGCTGTGTGTGCTTTAAAAACTCCATTCGTTCAAAATGTCATCACTCTCCCCAGAGCACAAAACCACAGGGATTTCCTTTGAACTTAAGGGATCATGAAAGGTCAGCTTGTTTGTAGAGATCGTGGTGACCAATGATTAAAATAACAGTGTCTGTTTTTCTCTTCTCTAAAACTCATTTCCTGTCCTCTACGTGTAGGGTTTGGTCATTCTCTTTTATTATAATGGGCATGAGAAATCTTCACATTTTTCTTACTAATTAGTTAATTTCTCCTGGACGTATGTTTGGCCTTTGTGTCATCTTCAGAAGTTTTGAAAAGAGGTAATGCTGATTTTGCAAACCAAGAAGACAAGGTCCAACAAGAATTTAGTTGCTATTCATGCTTATTTACCATTAATTCCTGTGAACCTTGGAAGGTTTGGGCAGATGCAGATACCATCCTATTCCTAAATAGAGGATTTTTAAGCCTGTATATTGGACAATACATTCATTCTCATTAAAACCCCTTTTTGTACATTTTCAAAATTGAATGCCACCTTTTCCCAGCAAAACACAATTTCTGTTCTATTGTTAGTGTTCTCACCACTGCTGCACAAGTCTTGAAATAGTAAGATGGCTTAAATCCCAGGAATATTAAGGTTGCCTTTCTATGGGCCACGAAATTCTCATGGCTAGTTTCAGCTTTATGAATGTGTGCATGTATATGTGCTTTCAAACTTATTTTTTCTTTACCATAGATATATGTAGTTTCAATTTCAAATCATGTTCAAAACCCCAGAAACACTTCCTAAATTCTTTTCAAACTAGTTATTATAGAAATGACATTTATAGCACAGCCTTATTACCTGTACCTCTGCAGTATTACTGGTAATTTCAGTTACTGCCTTTTTTTAAAATCTTGGGTTTCAAACAATTTTCAATTATTTCGCTGTGGGAAGTAATTGGTAGCTTTTATTGGAACAGTCACAACTAACTGAAAAACATGTATCTGTACTAGCTTTCCAGATATGTTAACCTGACTTTTACTTTATTTTCAATCTAACTTGCTGGGAGCAAATCCTAGCACATGATTTGAAATCAAGTATAAGAGATTAAAATTTCAAGATGCTTAATGGCTTAACAAATTTTATTTACTTCACACTAAAATATAATGTTTTAAATGTGAAACTTGACCACATAAGGAAAATGCATAAGGATTGACACAACAATTTAAAAGACAGCATGTGTTTCTGAGCCAATAAGTGAAATATTGCCAGCATATACACCCACATCTCAAACTCTGTATGATGGTGCTAGCATTGTAGTGTAGCAAGTTAAGCCACCACCTGAGACAGTGGCATCCCATATGAGCTCAGGTTCAAGTTCTGATTACTCCCTTTTTTTAGCATACAATTATTTTTTATTAGAAAAGCAGATTTCCAGAGGGAAGGAGATACAGAGAGAAGGATCTTCCATCCTCTGGATCATTCCCCACGTGGCCACAATGGTGGGGGCTGAACCTATTCAAAGCTAGGATCCAGGCGCTTCTTCTGGGTCTTCCACACGGTTCAGGGTCCCAAGGCTTTGAGCCTCGCTATCCTGCTTTCCCAGGCTGTAAGCAGGGAGCTGGATTGGAAATGAAGCTTGCCAGGATATCAAGCAACACACTTTTGGGATCACGGCACCTGCAAGGAAAAAAATTAGCTACTGAGCCATCGCACCGGACCCTGGCTACTGTGCTCTGATCTTGCTCCCTATGGATGCACAGTAGAAAGAGCAGAAAACTGTGCAAGCACCTGGACCCCTGATACACAGGTGGAAGACCAGAGTCCTGGCTTGGGACCAGCCCAGCCCTCACTATTTTTGGTCATCTGGGAAGCGAAGCAGTCAATGGAAACACTATCTTTCCATCTGTGTATCTCTGCCTTTCAAATAGATAAAAATTATTATAAGAAAAAATGTGTATCTTTAAAACAGAACAGTTTATATACTAGCTTATTTCGGAATTCATAATAAATAATATCACTGGAATTACACTATCAGTATCCTACATGTCTTGTTACTTTACCTTTTCATTCAGGGTGATCTTAGATAGAACTGTGATGTTATGGGCCATTTATTTTTGTTTTCATAGCAGTCTATGAAAACGTTTTCTATGAAAGCATTCTACCAGCTGAGAACATTTGTGTTATTTCTGAGTTTACAATTATTTAAAACAGCATGGCTGTAAAAATTCTTGTAATGTTTCCCTGTGTATTGATCACTAATGTGTTTCTCTTCATCTGTTCAATTATTGACTCATATTAATTGATTTTGTAATGTTAGCAGAATTATATTCTGATATGAATTAAAGGTGATCATAATAGATTTTTTAGGTTTTAATGGTTATTAATCATTATTTTATAATTTTTAAATTTCTAAATTCTTGAGTTTATTGCTGTGATTCTTATTCACATTGCTATCAATGTTATGTTAGCATTATGTGATGACTTTTCTCTGGAATTATCTTAAAGCTACCTGTGCTAGAAGGATTTTGCGGTTTGAAAAAGATTACTGAATAAATTTTATAATGTCTAAAAGGCTAAGATTTTATTTCTAAATCATGTTTCCCAATTTTATTTTCCTTCAGAAACTGACCATGGTATCATCTTTTTTTTGTTTGTATAATATATAAGGAATATTTAGTGATACTACATTTCTGAAGTTATGGATATGGGTTAAAAGTGTTATACTTCTTTTTTAAAGCAAGTTCTACCATATTTTTATCCCTGTTTTTTTCAGAGTTAACTTTCAAACTTGTTGATTTTGTCCATTACATGGCTCTTTAAACAACTTATGTTTAACTCTACATCTTCACTGTGAATTTTCTCTGGATTTGCTTTTATGACATTTTCTAAATTGTTCAAGTAAGAAACTATTTTAAAATTTTTCTTACACTAATATACAATTTTAGAGCTATAAAAGTTATTTTGAGTAAGTGCCACATAATTATATAGAGAGAGTTCTTCCTATAGTTCAATTCAAAACTTTTCCATTTACTCATTTTTCTTACTTTTGGTTTATTTATGAGTAGCGAATATTTTCCAACCTTATTAGACTACATAAAAATTTGTGAAAAATGATTTAAAAACAATAGTTGCAAATACTTTGACAGTATCATCCTAGACTTCCTAATATTGTCTTTACCTACAATGCCATGATATACTTAAATAGCAGAAAATTGGACTTGTGACTATTCCTGAAGGACTGAACTGTTGTGATAATGTGCGGTTAAGTAATGGGATTAGGGAAATTAGGGAGGATTGAAATGAAGGCAGAGAGATGAATCCCTATATCTATGAAGTCATATCATGGACAATAATAAAAATAAATTGTGAAGTCATACTGGTTCTCTCATGTTCCAGTGGGCACTGTGGCCCAGCATGACTTGGCCGATCCCCTGACTTGATTATCTCAGGTGGGTATTGCACCCTAGTCTAGCCAGAGATGGGCCCTGGCCACAGCTTTCATATGTGCTGATGGGCATAAGGTAATGTTACTTAGCCTAGCCCAAGCCTACCACAAGGGCAGGTTCCTTGGACTGATCCAGACAAGCACTCTTGTTTCTGCCCCATGCTCCCCCAAAATACACTGTCTCAGCTCCCTTGCCTATTTGCAAATGTAGTATTCTGGTTCCTCGAAACCCCCACCCCCCAAGTTAGTCCTCATCTGTCAAATATGCCATTTGGCAGCACTTAGTCTATCATGCCCAAAAGTTTTACTTCACTATTAATTATTTCTTGTCAATTAAAATGGCAGTAAGAACCATATCTTAAAAAATAGCATGGCCAAAATTTTGGTTTCTTCTAATTAGAACTGTTAATACATGTTTACTATACAGATATATAAAAGCATCAATGTGCATTTCCTATACCTCAAGTCTCTTTTTCAATTGTATTTATTTGAAAGGCAAAGTTAGTGAGAGAGAGGGAAAGATGAAAGAGATATTCCATCAACTAATTCACTCCTCAAGGAAAGCAATAGATTTTTTGTTTACCAATTCTGTTGCTAATATAACTGAGAAATGTAAATCAGAGAATTCAGTAACTGGTTTACTAAACTTCAATGATTATATTAAAAAAATGGTGACATTTTATGAAAATATCTAAAATGATGTTCACAAAACTAATATGAAAAATATATAGCAAGGAATCTTAAAAATAACAGTAAATATACAAAGCTATTTTTCCCCCTGGGCTGAAGTTTGTTCTTGGTGTCATTTTTGCTACTGAGAGCAAATGTGTATTGGTTACATCATTTTATTTAGTGCTATAATAAGGAAATAAAACATTATTACGTATTAGTCAAATGTCTTCCTAACGGTTCTTCTTAAAATATTCGCAAATATTTAAAAATGAAAATAAATGCTGGTTTGCAGAAACTAGTTATATATTTAGAGATTCCCAGATTTGTTTTAATATTTAATCTTAAATAGGAACAACATGATGCAGATGCCTGCCAGTCCCAGAGAGACGTGAGGCCGAGGCCACCCTGAGTGCACGGAGGCCTGCAGTCATGGAATACCTGACCCCAGACTCTGATGTTTTGTTGTCCCTTTGACCTTGTGGAAACTCGGATAATCTGTGCTCCACGCACCAGCTTTCCCACCAATTGCACTATGTTTTTGTAAAAATATAAAAACTCTCACTTTCGTTGTTTCAGCATGTCATCCTGCCAGATGATGGCTGTCCTGGCACAATAATAAAAATTCAAAAATAAAAACAATAAAAATAATGAAAGTTCTGCATGGTCTCCCATATTCTGTTAATCCATCTCTAACGAATAATAGATTATGTAAAATATTCCATTATTATTGAGTTATCTTCTTGTCAAGAAAGCAATGACTTGTTACTTAGATCAAATAATTTTCTATTGCCTCTACTATTCATTTACTTGTTTTTTGCTTAAGACATTTAGTAAATAATTAATAATTCATAAATATTTACTATTTTTAAAAATTTGCTTATTTTTATTGGAAACGCAGATCAGGTTTGCAGAGAGAAGGAGAAACAGATAAAAATCTCTTCCATACAATGCTTTACTCCCCAAAAAGCTGCAGTGGCCAGAGCTGAGCCAATCTGACGCCAGGAGCCAAGAGAAAATACTTGGAAATACTTTACTGAGGAGTTGCTGATAAGTAAATGTAATATCTAGTCTTTTAAAAATTAGTTAATTCTTGTTTTGAAATTTTGAGTTAAAAACAGCGGAGGGAAGACAGGGAAAAAGGAGAGATGTTCCATCCAATGGTTTAGTCCCCTGATGACCTCAATGTCTGGCACTGAGCCAAGCCAAAACCACCAGCCATGAACTTCCTCCGGGTCGCCCATGTCATTTGGTTGGTGCCCCAAATTTGGTCTACCCTCCACTGCTTTTCCCAAGTCATTAGCAGGAAGTTGGATCTCAAGGGGAGAAGCCAGAACATGAAATGCTGTCCATACATCAATGTTTCAGCTCCCAGCTTTGCCAGCTGATCCACACCACAGAGCCCTCATCTATCCTACAAAAGAGCCATATTGGTCAAAAGCTTATTTGGAGTGATCATTACTGCAATTAATGAATGAGGACAAAAATTCTTATTTTTAACTAGCAATAGTACACAAGATTTTGTAAAGACCTAGTTGCCTTTTAATCCCTTCAATAAACTTAAGTGATAGGAAATATAGAATAAAATCTGTATTGAGTTAGATGAGAACATGAACTTTTTTTAAAGATGCACTTATTTTTATTGCACAGTCAGATCAACAGAGAGAAGGAGAGACAGAGTGGAAGATCTTTTGTCCAATGATTCACTCCCCAAGTGGCTGCAATGGCTGGAGCTGAGCCAATCCGAAGCCAGGAGCTTATTCTGGGTCTCCCAAGCGGGTGCTAGGTCCCAAGGCTTTGGGCCGTCCTCTACTGCTTTCCCAGGACACAAGCCGGGAGCTGGATGGGAATTGGGGCTGCTGGGATTAGAACTGGTGACCATATGGGATCCTGGTGCATTCAAGGTGAGGACTTTAACCACTACGCTATCGCACTGGGTCCAAGAACATGAGCTTAATCTCTCTATTGCTTTCATAATAAAATTTTAATGTGTTTGGCTCATATGTCACATCTTCTAGAACCTACTTCTGCTCTTACTTTGCAAGGTTCCTTTGCAATTCTCCATACAAGTGTATTTCCAACCTCAATAGACAATTCATCATACTGAAAAGGAGCCATGTGCTTTCCGGCATTTACACCACTTTCTGTGCTGTGTACTATACTTTATACGAAGTATAAAGCACAAAGGCATGTTATTATGGAGAGTCAGCATTTCACCATTCCCAGTTCCACAGAAAGATGTACTGCTTATTTGCTTCTGATTCTTATTTTTTAAAGATTTATTTATTTTTATTGGAAAGTCAGATTTACAGAGAGAAGGAGACAGAAAGAAAGATCTTCTACCTGCTGGTTCACTCTCCAAGTACCACAACAGCTGGAGCTGAGCTGTCCAAAGCCAGGAGGCAGTAATTTCTTCCAGGTCTTTCATTAGGGTGCAGGGTCCCAAGGCTTTGGGCCATCCTCAACTGCTTTCGCAGGCCACAAGCAGGGAGCTGGAAGGGTAATGGAACAGCCGCGATACGAACTTGTGCCCATATGGGATCCTGATGTATGCAAGGCGAGGTCTTTAGCCACTAGGGTATCACGCTGGACCCTTTGCTTCTAATTCTTAAGGGAACCATTGTAATGGTTCTTACATTTTTCATGATGCAAAGTATGTGTCTCCTGCCAGCCTTGTTAGAATATATGACTAAATTGTCCCTGTACTTCCAGTTTTAGCCCATATCTTATAGCAGCCACAGAAATCTCTCTTTAAAAAATGTATACATGATCACACTTTCATTGTTCTTTTAAAAACATGACATAATTTCAAATCCTTTTGTTCTCCCAAAATTTCTGCAGAGCAGTCATGTTGCACTAATTTTATCTGCATATTCTTATGTCTGACAGAGTATCATTCACACATTACTAAAGGTATGTAGAATTTAGATCTCAGGCAAAAGTTATTTCAGACACACTTTCTGAGGTATAAAAATATAAAGTAGTTTTACCTCCCATTAATTGGTCTTTTAGTAAGCTATTCTCAGTCAATAGTTAACGGTAAACAAATAATTGTAGAATTGTTGTTTTCTGTTTTTTTCCAGACTAAATTGCAACTTTTGTGGGAAAAGAGATCAGGTCTGAGTCATTCAATGGTGTAGCTCCTATGCTAAGCACAATGCCAAGACTAAAGTTGAGTTAAACGCACATTGCAGACTCCCTCCAGGATTTGTTGGAGTATTGTCTTCTCTGATTTTAGTATTCAGTATTACATCTTAATACTGACATGCAATGTGAAGTGATTACCATGATCAAGCATGGCATCAACTCCGTTAGTTACAATGGATGTCTGTGTGTTGAGAATATTTCAAATCTACTCTCTTGGGCCCGAAGCAATGGGCTATTGGCTGAATCCTTGCCTTGCATGCACTAGGATCCCATGTGGGCTCCAGTTCATATCCTGGCTGCTCCAATTCCAACCCAGCTCCCTGCTTGTGGCCCTGGGAAAGCAGTAGAGGATGATTAAAAGCTTTGGGACACTGCACCACTGTGGGAAACCAGGAAGAATCTCCTGGATCCTGGCTCCTGAGTTTGAATTAACTCAGCTTCAGGCGTTGCACCCACTTGGGGAGTGAAAGAGCAGGCAGAAGATCTTTGTCTCTTCTTCTCTCTGTAAATCTGTCTTTTCACTAAAAACAAAAACAAAAAAGATGTTAAAAAACTACTATCTTAGCAAATTTCATGAATACAATTCATTACCAATTAATCAACTTACCATTCTATACATCTCTCCAACTTACTTCTCATACAATTCAAAGTTTTTTGACCAACATTTTAATGATTCAGAATGAAAAATGTGAATTCTCTCTGTGTTAGTTGAATGACACTTTAATGATCTTCTAGGAATGGGTTCATCTTTCGATATCACACTACTAATTACCTCTTAGAAATTATAATTGGTTTACAAGTATATAGAGAGGAACTGTGTCATTGGCAACTCAAGAATCTTTTCTTCATGATTAAAAGCTCATTCATTTAATTCCAGGGACAAGGCATGAGCGGCACTGCTACTATATTCTCAAATAGAGATGAGTATTGATCACTAGAGGGTAGGAGAGATGTGGGGTTGGGGAGAAAAAGAAAACTCAGACATTTGGCATCCAAAGCACAGTTTTATAAGAGAGATAAGTCCCACAATTCCACGGAACAAACGATGACTGTAGCTTACCGCAATTTTCTTTTTTTTTTTTAAAGATTTATTTATTTTACTACAAAGTCAGATATACAGAGAGGAGGAGAGACAGAGAGGAAGATCTTCCGTCTGATGATTCACTCCCCAAGTGAGCCGCAATGGGTCGATGCATGCCGATCCGAAGCCGGGAACCTGGAACCTCTTCCAGGTCTCCCACGCGGGTGCAGTGTCCCAAGGCTTTGGGCCGTCCTCGACTGCTTTCCCAGGCCACAAGCAGGGAGCTGGATGGGAAGTGGAGCTGCCGGGATTAGAACCAGCGCCCATATGGGATCTCGGGGCGTTCAAGGGGAGGACTTTAGCTGCTAGGCCACGACGCCGGGCCCCGCAATTTTCATTTTGCAAAGCATTAGAAGAAAAGAGATCAAAGTATTCTAATGCACAAAAGTGACAAATGTTTAATAAGATGGAAATGTTAATTACCCTGATTTGATCATCACAGATGGTATACATGTATCAAATCACACTGCATCCCAGAAATATGTGCAACTTTTATATAGATGAAAGTCAAAAGCCTTAAAATTAAATAAATGTGTTCAATATGTCTCTGGAAGATAAGGACTTTCACTGAATACTGCATGATGTCCTATCACAGTTTCAGCCTCTTAGAAATAACTTTCAGCCCTTTCTCATTTACCTTCTTGCTGACTGGACAGCAGCTATTGTGTCTGAAATTCTAATAAGTGTGTGTGATAGTGAGGTAATTTTGGAAATAGAAACCTACATGCTAATAATTAAATGTATAAAGTGAAAAATATATAAAATGAAATACTCTAACATTCTAATGATTGAGCAAACAAATGTCGGGCTTTTTAGTAGGTTTGCTTTTGCACTACCTAACAGGAGGCTGGTCCCAGAAGGCCGCAAGGTTAAGGTTGGAGGATGGTGATGGGAAGATTAACACTGTCATTTTCTCTGCATTTTGATGTTGGTCTTTCACCATTCAATCATAAAAATACAGTGATGCTGGGCTGAGGTTTTAGTGTCCACTTTTAGTGGAACCTGGAAAGGTGCGGGGCAAGGATGACCTATGACTTGCAACCCACCAAGATGAACAGAATGGGGGCAAGTGCTAGACCTCCATGTGTCCTCCACAGATGTCATTACAGTAATAGGAATGTGAACCTAATATGATCAGCAGTGAATGCTATCTTTGCCCAAAATATAAGTGCACGCACCCATCAAAAGTGAGGTTGAAGGTCTGGTCTGCTGCTCTTGAAGAGAAGGGGCTGTGGTAACAGAGTTTAATCAGGGCATGGGGGGATAGTTCAAAATTCCATGTGTCCCGAAAAACAATGTACCAAGTACTATTTTTTGTTCCTCAGATTTTTGCTATGTGTTGACTTGCTCCCAGATTGGTAACTTGGGCAAATTTGCAACTGGAGAAAAGGCTACAGATTCCTCAATCTTGCACCATGCATAGATTTACCAATTTATAGCTTGTGGTCCGGACAGGGTGTCTGTGCCTGAGTTGGGCATGTTTATCAAAACAGGCAGTTCTTGTGACTAGCCATTGGGGATCCTCACCAGGTGAAAATTAAATAATTTTCTAGGTAGCAGATCGGATGAGCAGATGGCATATGGAGTCAGTTTAACTAGAGTGTTATAAATCCAAGGGATCAAATCTGCAACTTTGAGACTAGTAAGAGTAATGAGCACAATCAAATGCGGTTCCTGCCATAAGGATTCAAGTTTTTCCCTTTTCCAGGCCTTAACCAAAGCAAAGTCACCTGGTACGCAGATATGAATGTAATTGCCTAGGGCAATTGCAGTGTGTTCCAAAACAGTTTTGTGGATAATCTTTACTGATGACTGGGGCTTGCTTTCTAGGGGAGCATCTAATAATAGAAGACTAACTTTAAAAAATGCAAGGCAGGGCCCATCAGAGTAGCCTAGTGGCTAAAGTCTTACATGCACCAGTATCCCATATGGGTACTGGTTTGTGTTCCGGATACTCCACTTCCCATCCAGCTCCCTGTTTGTGTCCTGGGAAAGCAGTGAAGGATGGCCAAAGCCTTGGGGCCATCACCCATGTGGGAGGCCCAGAGGAAGCTCCTGGCTCCTGGCTCCTGGCTCAGATCGGCTCAGTTCTGGCCATTGCTGACTCTTGGGGGGCTGGTGAGCCAGCAGATGGAAGATCTTTCTACTGTGTCTCCTTCTCTCTGTAAATCTGACTTCCCAATAAAAATAAATAAATCCAAAAGAACAGGAAAAAAAGAAAAACAAAATAAAACAGAAAAAACACATGGCAGGGAGTGAAGGGGCAGGGTATGGAAGTTGCCTGCACCTCCTTTCTCATTAGTTGCTTGTAGCTGAGCATATCCCCTCCCTCAGTTAATTGATTTGATTGCTAAAATCCGTTCCTGAAGAACATGTTCACTCCTTTGCTACTATGGTGATTGTTACTTCATTTTCTTATTGGCTATCCTTAGAGGGGTGTTCAGTGGTTGCCTAGGTAACCTGCCAAACATATATATATACACCCTGTTGAGTTCAATCAAGTTTGCATTGCTTCCCTCACCTTGCAGCGCTTCACTGTCCTTGCATCCCCTGTGTCCTGATCTTTCTCGGCATGGTCCTCACACTTCGGGGCCCAGTCTCCTCAGAGGGATCATCCACAATCTTTTAAAATCCAATTCATTCTCTTTTTTTTGGGGGGGGGGTGTGCAGGAAAATCCTCAACACCATGGTGAGGAGTAACTAATCTTTGTGTCCCACCCAGCAAGGCATGAGCCAATCCACGCCAGCTCTCTCCTGTCAGATTTCAAGCTCTACTTTCTGTTGTTTGTCTATTTATTTTAGGTTTTTTTAGTTTGTATGATTATTTGTTTGCTGTGAGGGGTTTTCGGAGCGATCCTGATGGTCATTGCAAGGGAGGGTGGGGGTCCAGAGGTGGAACCAGGCTCTCGGACCAGAGAAAGCTCTCCTCCCTGGTTCCCGAAGGACATTTATTGTTCTTCTGTTTCTGCGGACCGCTCAGGGCTTCTGGTTGTCTTTCCGATGACGTTGGTTTCTGCACGGTAGTGTTTGGACTTCTTCCATTCCATGTGGAAGCTCCGTTTGGGGGTGGGTGACCTCAGAGTACTCGGCCTCCGAGGGCATCCAATTCCCTGTGGCCTCCTTGGCAGTTGGGATGTAGTCCTTGTTGCTCGTATTAATAGTTTGTGGTGAAGGTCTGAGAGTCTTCATGGTTGGGATCCAAGCTTCCTCCTTACCACCTGCTCCACTCTGGAGTGCCCCCCTGCTCCACGAACATGACATCCTGTTAAGAGGTTGTCAGAATCGCACCCGATGCACCTTAAATGTCAACAAATGTCTTGTTAGAGTTACAAGCCAGTCTAGATTATCCTAAAATCTGCCAAGATCAGCAAAATTATACTTCAACACAACAAATGGCTAAATACTAAAATGAAATAGACACGAGACAGCTGAATAGTACCTTATAGCCATTTTAAGGTATATAGCAGCCCGTCCTGAATATAAACTAAAATTGAAATGTCAATGAGCTAATCATAGGTTGTGGTTAAGAACTTGCTTTTTTTTTTTTTTTAAACATACTGGTTACTCAAAACCATGTCAATTCCATAATATTGCAAATTGCTGTTGATGTTATATTGGGACTCTTAATTGACTGGGATGATATTCTACCAGCTCTAACTTCAGACCAGAAATAGTCTCCCCAAGAAACTGTTCAACCCATCTGGACAATAAGTAGCTGGACTCTATGCTTGGTATATGTTTGCAAGGAAAGAATCTTGATTGAATTTGAACTGTAATACTGCATCAAGGTGGAGGAATCCACCAGGGGGGAGGGGAGGTGGAGGGGTGGGGGGATTCCCAGAGCCTATGAAACTGTCACATAATGCAAAATAATTAATAAAAAAGAATAAATACATTATTATAGTTTGAGACTTCAAAAAAAAATCCAATTCATTCTCACAACCTTTCCAGAACGTTGTTTTCTCCAAGTTTTATGGAACTTCCGTTAAGCTCCAATGCTAGTAACTAGATGTTGGACTGTATTGACCAAAAATGTAGGACCATTTTCACTCTATTGTCAGGGGGAGGTTGTGCTGTTGATGGATTTCTTGCAGGAGAGCCTTTGCCATTTTTCTGTCCTGCTTGGTCCAACAGGGAGGCCTCTATCCATCTGGAGAATGTGTAGATCATTATCAAGATATAATTGTATCCCTAGCATGGTTTTGCTTGCTGAAGTTTCTTGATTTGTATTTGGCACAGGTTTGGCACTAACTGGACATAACTATTCTTAGACAAAATGTGGCACAAACAAACAAAAAACTTTGGCTTATATATCTGCAGGTGCCGCTCTTCCCGAGTGAGCTAATTGATGTTGTGATTTTACTAAGACACAGGCCAAATGTTCGGGCACAATTCATCACATACCAGGCAACAACCCCTAGCATAGAACTCTTTCCTCCCACTATTCAGGTCCACTTACTTCTGGGGTGAAGGCTGGTTTCTCCAGACACTCTAGGATTTTTTGTGTGCACAGCAACTTCTGTGTCGCGTGGTCTGTTCACATTTACAGTAGCATGTTTTGCTTCACTGTCTTCCAGGGGTTGCCTTTTGAGACCTCATCGGTGTTTGCTGGCCCAGGCATTGCCTACCTGCCACTGATGTGTTATCCCAAATAATTTCAGGTACCTTTAGAATCTCTACTTTTATTTTTAAGTTCCTTGCTACCAGCATTAAGGAAACCTCTTTCCATGTCCATGGCTCCATGGATGTAGAGTAGCAAAAGTACATTGAGAATGTTAACCTTTCACTTCCCTAACTGGAGGGTCCCATCAGGACCCAGAGTTCAGCCTGCTGAGCAGATCAGGTTGCCAGGAAGAATCCACTCCCCACAGGAGAGGTGGCAGTTGCTACTATATGTCCGGCTACACATTATCCCTTATATACTATGCTACTACCATCTGTGAAGAATTTCATATCTGGGTTGTGTAGAGACTGGTCAGTTCATTGGGGTCATATAAAAAAGACTCCATACAAAGACCACAGTCGTGGTCTAAGGGTCACTTTTATTTAGATTAGAATGTTGCAGGACTCAAAGCTTGCACAGTCTTGATGGTTAAGTGGGGATGCATCTACACAGCAGCTCAGGGCATTGAATCATCATTCCCTGGACAGCCACCCTTTTTATTCAGAATTTTCCCCAAGGGAGGGGCTTTTAAGGGGATTACTCAACCCAGAGTCAGGACAGAGGAGGCTAAAGACTCAAAGCATAGTGACCAGCCACTGATGACTTTGTTAATCTGCTATTATAGGTGGGCCACCAATCTCTGCCATAGTCCAATCTGCTGAGTCAGAGCAACTAGTGCCTGTATTCCTTTTGTATGTACAAAGGGTTTAGTCTTATCAAAGAGGCCCAAGCTAGCCTCTGTGTGTAGGGCAGCCTTAAGGGTTTTAAAAGCTTGCTGATGTTCAGTACTGGCACTGCTGTGTTGAGGTGAAGCTTGAGTCAATGGTTATAGATGCTTGCTTTTTGGCCCTGACCAATGGATTCTATTCAGCCCATTCCCAATGGAATGCTTGCAGAGTCTTCTGAGTTTATGTTGGAAATCTTGTTTCTCAAATATTGTCCTCATGTCATAGCTGTTAGTTTCAAGAGGGAAAAAGGAGGAGCTTTTCAACTCATGTACTGGTATCCCCCATGATAATAAGAGTTTTGTTTCCCAGAGAAGCTGTTGGGTGTGTCAAAATTGAATGTTCGCCTTCTGGGTCTACTTTAAACTTCAGAGACTGACCCCCTAGCATCATCAAGACCATAGTTCACAGAGGCTCAAAAAAAGTAAACCCATTCTATTTCAGTATTCTCTGGCAAGCTGCGGTGAGCATGTGCTTCTTGGGCTTGGGTTATTACTTGTGTCTTTGAGCCTGTGGGTTGTGTTTGGGGCACTCATTCTTCCAGTGACCCTTCTCCCTGCAACAGGTGTATTGTTCTCTTTCTAGTGGCTTGGCCAACTGTTTAGGGGCTCCCTACTCCAGTTCCTAGGTTCCTCTTGGGAGAGGTCAAGGGTGCCTGGGCAATGGTGGCTATTACCAAGGTTGCACAGTGCTTGTTATGACAGCCCCTCTCCCTTCTCCCTAACAATCCCAATTCATGTGCACCTTACTGGCAACTCCCAGAAGCTGGATAGCATTCATATTGGTAAGCCTTTTCAATTTCTGTAGATTTCAACAGATCTATGGGTCACTATATGCTAGAAAGGCTCTGGTGACCACTCATTATTTCTTCTAGAGTCTTAAGGTCAAAGGAAGTATACATCTTGAATACCTTACATAGTCTCTCACAAAAGTTTGGTTGTGTTATTTTGTTTTGAGGTGATTGTCGTGGTTTTGACCATGTTGCTAGATCTCTGACCGCTGTCCAGAGACCTTTCAGAAGTGCTTCTCAGCCACTGAACAGGAAGGCCTCTCTTCCAGCTGGTAAATAGCTCAGTCTGGAACCAATCAAGGCCAATTTGGTCTACACTCACAGAAAGGTATAGTATCCCAGCCGGGGACTATTCATGGGTGCATTTGTGGGCCCTGAGGATTCTCTGCCTCTCTGCTGTTAAGGTGAGTCAGGAAGAGTTGAGCAATCAGCACACCACTGAACAATAGGCTTTGAAAATGGACTCAAATAGGTCCACATATGCTTGTGGCTTCTCTAAGTGAAGGAATACACTATGTTTCAATTTAGGAGATCAGTGGTGGTAAAAGGCTCATAGGAGGTCATAGGATTTCCTGGTAAAAGTATTATTGATTGCAGTAACTGGGAGTGTCTTCGTCTCTCAAGATATTGGGAGATTTTTCTGAGCTGATCCTAGACATTGGGATATTGGGACTGGGGAGGAGAGAGAGAGGCTCTGGCAGAAACCCAACTAGCATCAGGGGTGTTGGGCTAGAGAAAGTGGAGCTTCGTGGAGGAGAGTGTAAGGAGACAGAGGGTAGCCCAGTGTCTGGCAGTCCCATTGGCAGACCAATAGGTGGCAATGGGGCCTGGTATGGTGATGACAGGACCTTATTGTGCCCTGGGTGGCCTTGGGAAACTTTTGTTAAAGGTTTCTGGGAAGACAGTGCAAGTATTTTTGTATTTTGAACTACCACAAACCAGACCCAAGGTTGTTTTTAAGGATGGATAACCACAAATAAATGAAAGGAAATTTATCTGGATGCCTTGGATAGCCAATAATTACTTGCCAGACTGCCTGTGCTATAACAACATTGTGTTGTTTCCTCCTATAGCCAACCAACATTGAAGGAGAGCCATAAAACTGTACATGGTGTCTTAAGCTTACTAGGGTGGGCAGGTTGGCTGGTTCCATAATCCTCACCAAAATAAAACAAAACCAAATAAAATGAAACACAAAACAAAACCTCTTTTGAAATTTTTCACCATTTCTAACATCCTGGGCTAAGTATATGGACAACCAATTTTTGTGTCTCTTTAATGTTAATGTTCAGAGACAAAGACAAACCAAAAAGGGGCACTTCTGATTGGAGACCAATCAGGTACCTGTCTGGCTGCCTCTATTATGTGTGCTTTGGTGTCTATTAGCCGCATCAGGGTGACAGAAGTGTCATCAGCCACCTTACAGTGGTTTGGCTTCAGCCGTATAAGCATCATTACAGAATTGTAATTTCAGGCCCACTAGCAACTAGTAGCTTGCACCGTGGTTTACCATATTTGAACTGCTAATGCAAACAAGAGTAACGCACATTCACACACATTTCAAAGAGATTTTAAAACATTCCCTTCCTCTGAAGGTCAGCCTTACCTTGAAATTCCAACACAAGATTTCTGGGGGTGATCTCATCCCCCTTCTATCCAGTGGGGCAGGCCTGTCTCGAACTCCAATCCCAGGGGAGTCCTACCTTGTCCAACATTTCTTGTTTCTTTGTCAGATCGTTCTGAGTCTCTGAGTTCTGGTGGGTGGCAGTGGTCTGGACAGTAGCATTGTTGCCACCCGGAGGTTTTCTTCTGAATTGGGAATGGTGCTTAGTGATCCATCAGGAGGCGTTCACTGCTGCTCCCCTTCCAATTCCAAGTGGCTCAAAGGGTTAAATGTTGCAGAGAGGAGATCAAATAAACCAAAGGATGATTCAGAGTTTCAGGCAGATGGACGCATTGATTTATGCATGTGGCTTGACTACACTAGTGTCCCAAGAGTCAAGCCCCAATCCTTGGTCTTATTAACTTTTGTACCATACATCATCAAACCATAGTTACAGGTCAGTTTCAGGAGGCACACTTGTCGAACACTCAGTTTCATCATGTGGGGTTTAGTATTTCAAACTATGAACTTGGAGAGACACATTCAATCCATGATAACATACAAACATTGTCACCGGGATAACATGAGAGAATTGGCTACTTTAACATGAACAGAATCTATTTTCAAAGAACATAATTTTCAGTCAGATCAGAACTCTAACTGCAACACACTTTTAAAATCAGTAACAAACACAAATATTAATTAATGGATCTTATGGATCTTGAATTATTTTTGAAACAGCTGTCAAGTAGACTCACATTTACCCATATGCAGGTAAATGTATTCTGGAGGCAAAATAAAATAATAAATTATTGGAAGAAATGTTTATTTCACATATGTAAGAATTAAATTCAAGACACTGAACAGAAAAAAAAAGGAAACCTGTTTCTATATTGAAAATGCTAGCATGAGAACTGGTGGACAACCACAAAAAACGAAGAAGTTCTAGCGTCTTCATTCTAGGTGACATACAGGAAATGTAAATGAAGCGGTTTAACTAGCATGCATTTATTTGCCATAGTGTGGAAACAGATGTTCAAGATGCCAACTAATTTGGTTTCCAGGTAAGAGTCCTATCCCGAGTTTAGTAAAAAACTATCTCCTCATTCCGTGCTCTCATGACAGAGACACCTGGGTTCCCCTCCTATGAGAAGGGCATTAATTCATCATGGAATATCACCTTGATGACCTCACCTAAACAAAATTCATTCCAAAAGCAGTACCTCCAAATATAATTTTAAAATTAGTATTTGCACACAGGAGCTTTGACTAAAGGAATTCCCATTCTATAACACCAGATGTCAAGATCTCTGAGTATGATAGAAAATGCCAGCGAGAAAACAAGAGCTTCCATTTGAAAAGGCCAGTAGTCACGGAAATCACTTTTCTTTCGGATAAGAAAACAAGTGGAATTTTGAAAGAGACCAACAATGGGAGCTTTCATGAGGCCGTTAAATTTCAACTGGCACAACAGAACATTTCGGATGTCATTTGGTGTTCAGGTCGTGTTAGATGTGCAAAGCTTTGTGGAAATAAATGTCTGAGAGCAGGTGTTTCACATGGGAGCGAAAATGAGATGTCCATGTCCCGCATGGGAATTCCTGGATTTGATTTCTAATGCCAGTTCCTGATTTCAGTTTCCCGTTGAAGCAGACTTTGGGAAGCAAGTGATGACTCCACTAACTGTTTTTTTTTTTTTTTTAAGATTTATTTATTTTATTTCAAAGTCAGATCTTCCGTCCGATGATTCACTCCCCAAGTGAGCCGCAATGGCCGGTGCGCGCCGATCCGAAGCCGGGAACCAGGAACCTCTTCCTGGTCTCCCACGCGGGTGCAGGGTCCCAAAGCCTTGAGCCGTCCTCGACTGCTTTCCCAGGCCACAGGCAGGGAGCTGGGTGGAAAGTGGAGCTGCCGGGATTAGAACCGGCGCCCATACGGGATCCCGGGGCATTCAAGGCGAGGACTTTAGCTGCTAGGCCACACCGCCTTGCCATCCACTAACTGTTTTTTACTGATCACAGGGAAGACCTAAATAATTTTCCTGGCTCCCAGCCTGATCATATCACAAATATTTTGTTGCTTATGGAGAGTTACCCAGCAATATCCCTCTTATTTTCTCTATCTCCCTGTCTTTTAAAAATAAATAAAGTTTAGAGAAATAAATGTGAGGCCAGTATGGTGGCCTACCATGCCAATCCTCCCTTTGCAGTTCCGACATTTCATATGGGTACAGGTTTAAGTTGTGGTTGTTCCACTTCTGATCCAGCTCCCTGATGATGACTTGGAAAAGCAAACGAAGACAATTCAAAGTCTTGGCCCCTGCATCCACTTGAGAGACCCAAAAGAAGCTCCTGTCTCTTGGCTTTGGACTGGCCAAGCTCTGGCAATTGCAACTACCTGGGGAGTGAATCAGCAGATGAAAGATTCCCTCTCTCTGAAACTGTCTCTCAAGTAAAATAAACCTCTGTCTCCCCTCCTCCTCACTGTAACTAAGTTTTTGACACAGATACAGTGTGATAAATATCATCATCATCACTGTCTTTAATGTATATGCATTTAATTTCTGGAGACAGGTCTAATTCACTTATCAAGCCATTCTTTTAATCTCCCTGTGCACTTTCCA
Organism: Ochotona princeps; assembly: GCF_030435755.1. Lineage (NCBI taxonomy): Eukaryota > Metazoa > Chordata > Mammalia > Lagomorpha > Ochotonidae > Ochotona > Ochotona princeps. The sequence continues at coordinate 100,017,970 of NC_080865.1, forward strand.
TCTTGACCTATGTATTATTTAAATGTAAGATAGGGATTTCCATTAAGTTGTCTGTTAGTAATCAACCTTTTTATACAGGTATCTTTCTTGAAAGTAAAATAGATTTTCAGTTTCAATAAACTGGGGACTCCATTAGTTTGGGCTGAAAATATATTCATGTGTCAAGAATTCATGTGATTTTAAATCATTCGTTACAATTTCACATAAACTCCCCCTCTTTCCCCTAGAAACATAGTTGTTTAAAAGTGTTAGGATACTAACATTAACAGTATCTCTTGGTCAACAAAAAATAATTAATTTAACCATTGATGGCTCTGGTCGAGTGATTTTTGTGAGAGTAGGGAGGATTTTAATCTTTTCAAATGTTGCCTAAATCACGTGTGTAACACAATATTGCTTTGTTAGAATGCAGTAAGTATTTTACTTACTGTCACAGAATTAAGTGATTTGATTCTATGTGCTTTCTCTATAATTTAAACAGTATTTATAGCCTTGGAAATACGTGATAATAAATCTATGCCCCTAATCTCGGCATTCATTCTGGCAGTAATTCCAACAAGGAACAAATAGGTAAGTTTCAGCAAAAAAAAAAAAAATCTGATGTTATAGAACACAATAGAAAACCTTGAGGTTGAGAAAACACAGACATTCTCAGAGTGTAATGCATGTTTTCAATCATTTCCATGGGAACGAACATTTGGAACTAGGGCCACTGCTATGAAAAACAGCTAGAAATCATCTTCTACCAAGCAGATGGTTAATTGGTAACAGGGGAATATAACAAGGGGGAACTGGGTTATATAACCCCCAAACCCTTAATAATGGATTCAAGTGGGCTGAACCACTGGGATTCCTTCCAATTTTGTGTCAATGCTAGAATGTGTGACAGTAATAGCATCAACTACAGGATGAAACACCACAAATTGTAAAGTGTTTAGAAAGGTAAATATTACAGTTAAAAACAACAAAAAATACTGCAGCACACATTTCTAGAACAAATCAGGACAGTATGGGTCAAGAACCCTGAGGTAATTTAGATAAATTTTTATTAGGGGAAGTAATAAGGCAGAAGATAAAAGTGTATTTGCTTAAGTTCCCCAAGTAATCAGACTAAACTAATTATCCAGATTAACTCTCAGTGTACCTTCCAGCTAGCCTTTCTGAACTTTATTTTTATTGTGTAGAATCCAGTATTTTCCAATTGTATTGCTAAATGGAAACCTGGAGATCTGATGAGCTACTGAAAGACACCTATCAAGTTATTGGCAAAGTTGTGGTTTGTGTCCTGGACCTGGGACTTAAAATAATCTGTCCAATAATTTACTTGGAACCGTCTGTCCCTTGAGGAAGTTCCAGCTCTTTTCCTTAAGGAAATTCCTGAAACAATTATTTCTTAAGTTGCTTGTCAACTTCATGTGGATTACCTAAACTTACCACACCTATAGCTACACAGCAGGTCCCAGATCTTAGAATGAAGTAAAGCGCGTTTTATTTCTCTTTCTTAGAGGGTAAAAGTTATAATGGAAAGAAATAACCTCTCAAAACACAAACACACATAGACATGAATGCATGACAGTGAGTCAACATGGAGAAGCAAGGAATCAATACCAAAACATTCTATTATTTCAGCTAAAAGTTTAAATGTGTTACAAATCCATGAGAAATACATTTTTAAAGTTCTGTACTAGATACAAATGGGTATAATACAATGATTGCTTAAATGGTATTATGAATCTAATTAATCCTTTAATTGTGAGTAAGCAAATCCAAGAATGTCCACTTCACAAGAAGGAACATATTGCCTATATAGGGCTTCATTAACACATTTTTGTTTCTCTTTTTTATGATATAATAATTTATAAAGTTGTTAAACTATATACTAATAACCATATTTAGAAAACTCAAGAATTTGGTGAAGATATAATGTTTAATTTGTAGGTGAAATGTTTGCATACTTGTTGGACAGTAAAAAAAAATCCACTTAAAATTCTCTATCACTCAAGAAATACTTGAAGAAATAAGCTAAAACTTAGCTATGCTTTGACATTGTTGTTAAGTCTCTGGGATTCCTGAATCCCATGTCTGAGCCCCTTGGAGTGACCCCGCTCATTCTCTTTCTAAAGCCAGATATCCATTACCCAAGGGGCAGCAGAACCTGGAGTCCCGCCACTCATGTGGGAGACCTGGATAGAGCTGCGTGCTCCTCATTTCACCACATAACTCTGGCTGTTGTAGGCCTTAGGGGACAGAATGGTAACAAGGAAAGTTTTGTCTCCGTATCTCTGTCATTCAAAACAATATTTTATTTAAAAAATAAAAATAAATGTGAAAAGCATGAGCACACTAGCATGTGCTTCTCAAATTTATTTACTTGTATGTTTTCATTTTTGGGGGCTAGTGCTATGGCTTAGAAAGCTTGTCCTTGCCTGCATATAAGCTCCAATTCAAATTCTGATTGTTCCGCTTCTGACTCAGTTTTCTCTTTGTGGCCTGGGAAAGCCATAGAGGATGGCACAATGTCTTGGGCATGCTACACCTGCACGGGAGACCCATAAGCAGCTCCTGGCTTCAGAATGACTCAGCTCTGGCTGGTGCAACCATTGGGGGAGTGATCCAGCAACCACAAGATTCTCTCTCTCTCTCTCCTTTCAAGAAAAAAAAAAATCAAATAAAAAAAAAAAAACATTTTCCTTTCCTCATTCCTGATAGGATTATCCATAGTTGTCAACAGGATCCTTACTATCTTACCTTAGACCACTAATCCCTAATACAACTGAAATGATCTATTAGGCCTGGCGCAATGGCTCAGTGGCTAAATCCTCACCTTGAATGCTTCGCAATCCCATCTGCATGCTAGCTCGTGTCCTGTCTGCTCCATTTCCCTTCCAGTTCCCTGTTTGTGGCCCAGGAAAGATTCATTTTGGTCAGTTACTGGACCATTTCACTCATCCTTCTGATGTTCTCAATTAGAATACCGTGTTCTCAGAGGCTTAAACTTTCATGTTTTGTATTGTTTTATTCAAGAGACAAAGCTTCCCAGAGACAATCTTCACCTTAAATACAAAAAATACAAAATTGGAACTTCCACTCCAGTGTTGGCTAAACACAATTCCTACTAAAATGCATTTGTATGTACAGAGAATGGAATTCTGACATTTGCAACAAAATGGTCATAACTGGAGTAAGCCAATCCCAAAGTGAAAAATATTGTATTTTCTCTTGGACATAAGGTAACATTCATGAAAAAATGCAAAATAGATATATAGGTGAACAAGTCTGTCTATCCAGCCACACATACATGTTCTCATAGATGATCTGTATAAAGAAGGCTATCTGAAGTGAAGATACATAGCAGTATGAATTTCTACTGCCATTGAAATTATTAAAATAGACCTCAATAATATGTTGCTGGAGTTTATGTCTGAGTCTATCCCTACGATGCAATGGTGCACACAAGTGACAGAATACTGAACCAGTAACTTTTGTTGGAGCACTATACTGCTATAATAATGCGGGCGAGGGAAAAGTTGGAGAAGATGGTGGAAAGGGAGGGGGAAGGAAAGGTGAGAATCCCTATATCTGCAAAACTGTTCTGGAAATTAATAAAAATAATTTTGGAAAGATACACTAGCTTTCTTTCAGTGGCTCTGATGAACAATGATATTCTGAAAAAATCCTGAACAAAAATTTTGTTCATGCTTTCAATCTCAGCTTTAGTCATTTCTCTCAGATTCTGCTATAAACTGGTGTTTTTCTTATGTGCTCTTCTACAAGCTCACTTGTTAAGCACTCAACACCGATTTTGTGATTATTTTATTGTCTCTTTATTCATCAAGGCTCTCAGCTCATGGTACCAGAATGATACCTGCCAAATAATAGCAACTGAATAAATATGTTGGATTGCATGGAAGAATGAATCAATTTAACAAGTGTGACATTTCATATACAATAAAATGAATATCTCTGCTTTAGAAAATCTAGTTTTTAGTCCTTTGCTTCCAGATTTATTTAGATTAATTATAGCACACAGTTTCTCCTAAAGTCAGACTTATCCTAGATGAAAAACCTAACTTATATAGAAGCAAAATCTATATTAAGAAATGTGTCAAAATCAAGGATTTGAGAGAATGGCAGTGAAGAAGAATTTCAAAAAATGGGTATATAAATTTGACAAATTAAAGCATAAATATGTTTTACCATGTATTTCTGAATATATATTATATTATATAACTAATAAATAAACAGATTTTATTAAAATGTATTTAAATCCTAGAGAACTGCTCAAATCCATTGTAATTAAGTCAGAGTCCCACAACATGAATACAGTGACCTTACACAGCTTATTGGTTTGTTTTGAAGATTACTAAGCCACTTTTCTGTTATTTATCTGATCTCTCTCATTAATTTGTTCACAAATTATTACAAGTTACAAAGTCTTTGAAGACAGTTCAGCATAGTCCCCACAGTTGTTAAACAGGGAGTTGTGATTCAAAAATAGCATTGTCTTTCCCAAAGTCAAACAGTGATCTAGTGAAAAAGCCAGTATTCCAACAGCAAAAACTTGCAGATGAATGTTATTCCAAAGGGCTGTTAGTGTTCCCCTGTTATCTGTTCTTTTTCCTATAATAATCAAAGTTTTAATCACATACTTACTCATATTGTGTCTTAAATGTCTAACTTGACTTACAGTTAGCTGTGGTCATGTGATAAAATTCTGGGTAACAAAACATATGTAAGAGTGTCCTATCTTGTGGTGGCTGGCACAACATTCCCATATAAGGCTGCTGGGGCATAGGCTTTGCCTCATAATTCTATGTGTTTTTTTGGCCTGGTGTGCCAATTCTATCATCTTGATGTACTAAGATAACAGCAGGCAAAAATCAGTTGGGAAAAAGATACCGTTAGTTAGGATCTCATGGAACAGAGTTTCCAGTGCAAGCCAGGGTTGCCTGCTACATGCTAGATGGCAAAGAAATAGGAAGTTATGTTCTGTTTATCATTGTTGCTTCGAGAATTCCTGTTACTTGTAGTCAATCTAATCATAATTGATACAGATACTGAACAAATATTTATTATATCATTTTGACCAAATTTTTGGCATACAGGGCTCTTTTATGTCTGGCATATTATAATATTCCTTATGTATACTGTCCATATATATGTGTCTATGTAAATATGTGTATATGTATATATGTGTATATATATGTGTGTGTATATTTCAACAATGAAATAGAAAGCATAAAAGGAATACAAAAAAAGAAAATGTGGAATCTATTTCATTGTTGATACTTTCACGTTCCTTAATTTACACTCAACCTGTAAAACTCAATAATGTGACTGGTATTATGGCATAACACAGATATTATCTGTCTGCTCCATGACGTCTCATGTGGATACTGGTACCATACTCAGTTGCTGTACTTTCCTTCCAGCTGCCTGGTTATGTTCCTAGAAAAGCAACAGAACATTGCCAAATCCTTGAGCCCCTGCACCCACTTGAGATACCTGGAAGAAGTTTCTAGTTCCTGACCTTTTTGTGGCCATTTGAGGAGTGAGCCAGCGGATGGAAGATTCTTTCTCCCTAATTCTTGAAAAAGAATAGGTATTTTTTTATCCTCATTTACATCATATAATCCTTTTCCTAATCATGGAATAAATCTCATCATTTTGTGCTCACTTGGTTCTCTGTTAGTAACCATTTCAAAGTATTTATCATAGTTGTTTTAAATTTTGCTTTTGCTTTTTGTTTTTCTCAGTAGATAAGATTATGTTAAGATTCATGAGTTTGCTGATTTTGTCCGTCTTATGCATAACAACATCCTTAGACCCATTCATGGTACAATTTCAATGTTCTGAAAATAGTCACAAATTCAAAGTGTGGAACTCTCAGATATCTCACATTTCCAGGGTTTTCTTATTTTCCAGCAGCCTGTATTTTCATTTGTCTCCAAAGCTTTTTCCTAAACCTCAGTTTGGTTTCCATTTCTTCAAGGAAATATCTAATCTTTCCATCTTTTCTGATCCTTGCCAATACCCAGTACATGTTTACTGTCATGACATTACTTGTACTGTATTTGTAGTCCATATGTTGGTGACAGATTTTCATGACTTCATAAAAGACAGTGATTTAGGAAGAAGAAGGAGTATGTTTTGTGTCCTTTTTCCTCATCAAGTAGATGGAGCATAGCCAAGAAGAAGACCTTAAAATGTTGACCTTAAAATGTTCTCTCTGAAAAGTCATTTCTTAGATGAAATAACCAAACATATGACCCAGATCACATGTTCTCAACTCCTCTTCTTTCTAGACAATCTGATCAAGATACAAGAGATTAAAGGTTTTTATTTATTTTTCTAGTTTAGAATCATTTACATCCTCTTGATCTTGAATACTTGACTGATTTCTGGTATCTAGTTTTCCAGGCATTTTTCGCCACTGCTGAATATTTTAATGAATAGTAAAATCTCCACATTTGTTTGCCTTTTTGATTCATACAGTTGTTAACATCCTCAGGTTCCTACATTTTTCACTTTTCACCTTAATGGCTTCTCTTGCCTGTACATCTTATTTCGCATGCTTTATCTCTTCAGATCTCTGCTATTAAAAAGAAAGTGTTAAGCTCTTGAGCTTAAATCTAGTTTGCAGTTGAACTTGCTTTTATTTAAACATCTATAACATTCACATTAGTTTTAATAGAGACAATATTATGGAGAGACTAATGACAAAAATATAATTTTACATTAAAGAACGATCCCTGTTTTATCTCTTCATGAAGATCTCTCTTGTAACAAATCTGAATGGGAAAATGTCATCAAAGTCTCTGATGCCAGGACTCCTGTGTTTCCTCTAATGAGGAAGAGCCTCAAACCCTGCCAATTTCACTAGTGTTCCAAAAAATGCCATCTGGGACCCAGATGGAGGGCGTAAGCTGACAATCACAGTCCCCTGGGCTGTAGACATAATATGTATCATCTCCCTGTGCTAGAGATCAGGATCAGCACATGTAATAGCCTATACATTGAGCCAAGCAGAATGTTTCTGAGCAATCAGTAAATCAGACACCTTCTTTTAAAGATGCACATTCTCTGAAAACTTTGGCTAGAAGTTATCTTTTCAAACTTGACCAGTGGTTCTGTGGTAAGTTCCCTTAACATGACCAAGATTTCAGTCTCCCTCTGAGACCTTTCCCAACTGGGACAACCATGAGTTTTTCTAAATGTTAATCCTCGGATATTACCCCTGGCAGGCCCCTCACATGTAATTCATCATGATGTGCCAAATTATAAGAGAAAAATGAAAGTTAAAAAGCCAGCCCAGAGGCCGTTCCACCACTACCACAATAACAAATACTCTGGTGAGCTATACAGAGGAGGGAAATATAATGGGAAATACAGATTTGCAATGCCAGTATCTCTATTTTTTTAATTCAGAAATTGTTAGATGGTATAGAAGGTAAAAAATCTTTTATTAAATTAATTCTGGTAGTATATATTTCTATTTTTCACAACTATTTTGGTTGTTTTCAAATTATTTTTTTAGGTATTTAGGCCTATAGCTAGCTGCTCATATTGAGTTCTTAAAAGGTTTCATCAGATTGATTGGTCAAAAGTAGAGCTTCAAAATCAAGTGATAAAGGGTTATACTACACTGTAATATAAAAATAATAGATTAGGGGTAGGCCCTCACTTCCTAAAAAAGACTCCAGATGCAGTAGAAATCAAGACCAAAATAAACAATTGGGACCTCATCAAACTAAGAAGCTTCTGTACAGCTAGAGAAACAATCAACAAAGTAAAAAGGCAACCCACAGAATGGGAGAAGATCTTCGCACACGACATAGGTGATAGAGGGCTAATATCCAGAATATACAAAGAGCTACAAAACAACCAAAATGTCAAAACAAGCAACCCACTCAAGAAATGGGCACGGGAAATGGGCAGACACTTCACAAAGGAACAAACCCAAATGGCAAATAAACATATGAAAAAATGCTCAAGTTCCCTGGCAATAAGGGAAATCCAAATTAAAACATCAATGAGGTACCACCTAACGCCAGTAAGACTGGCCCACATGAATAAAAGCACCAACGACACTTGTTGGCGAGGTTGCGGGGAAAAGGGAACCCTACTCCACTGCTGGTGGGGCTGCAGGCTGGTACAGCCTCTATGGAAATCAGTATGGAGAATATTCAAACAACTCAAATTCAACATACCGTATGATCCAGCAATAGCACTCCTAGGAATATATCCAGAACACTTGTTCTATGAGAAACCAACATGCACTCCTATGTTCATAGCAGCACAATCAGTAATTGCAGAAACATGGAAACAACCAAAATGCCCATCAACAGAGGATTGGATAAGAAAGCTATGGTTCATCTACTCCATGGAATACTACTCAGCTATTAAAAAAAACAAAATGCAGTTCTTCGTGGCCAAATGGGCCAAACTGGAAACCATAATGCTAAGGGAAATGAGCCAATCCCAAAAGGTTAAATACCACATGTTTGCCTTAATTTAAGATGATATGATGTTATGTATAACATGTTATGTTTTGAATGTTATATGTTGTGTATAAACTAAAATTGAAGTATAGGTGAGGTGGTCACAGAAGGTGGCTGGGAACCCGCATTTACTTTTAACATATTGGTTACTCATTACTATGTCAATTAATTCCATAATGATGTAAATTTTTGCTGATGGTATGTTGGAGCTTTCAATTGACTGGGATGATACTCTGCTGGCTCTGTCATCAGACCAGAGAGGGTATACCTAAGAAGCCGTTGAACTTGACGGGACAATAAGATGCTGGACTCTATGTTTGGTATACGCTTGCAATGGGGAAATCTCAACTGAACTTGAGCTGTGGTTATGCAACAAGGTGGAGGAATCCACCATGGTGGGAGGGTTTGGGGAGGGGTGGGGAGAACCCAAGTATCTATGTAACTGTGTCACATAATACAATGTAATTACTGAAGTTAAATAATAAATAATTAAAAAAAATAAATAATAGATTTTGGAGCAACACATAGCTGCCATTGAACAAAAATTGGTGATCAACTGGATATACATAATCTTAAAAAGGTCATTTGATCTAAAATGATTTTAGCTACCTCATTTGTAAAATTAGGAAGATTTTGGCCTATTTCACAGTACAAAATTGTGACTACTGTGCTTTATATTAAATGTAACTATATTTCTCTCATCTTTATTTCTACAGCATTTCAGTGCTAATGGAGCCACTGTGTTCCACATGGCTTGTCAAAAACCCATTCTTACACAGATGAAATCATCAGTGCTTCTCAATATTGAAAATATTGACATAATGATCCAGGGTGATTCTTTATCACATGGCATATGGAGATTCTGTGAATTTTAAGATGTTGAAGTGCTTTTTTTTTTTTTTTGAAAAGTCAGATATACAGATAGGAAGAGAGACAGAGAGGAAGATCTTCAGTCAGTTAGTTCACTGCCCAAGCAGCTGCAACATTTGGAGTTGAGCCAATCCGAACCCAGGAGTTAGGATTCTCTTCCAGGTCTCCCACACGGGTGCAGGGTCCCAAGACTTTCAGCCATCCTCTACTGCTTTCCCAAACCACAAGCAGGGAGCTGTATGGGAAGAGGGGCCGCTGGCATTAGAACCGGCCAATATAGGGGATCTCAGTACGTTCAAGGTGAGGACGTTAGCTGCTAGGTTACTGCACCGAACCCGAGGTGTTTTGTGTGTGTGTGTGTGTGTGTGTGTGTGTATGTGTGTATGTGTGACCTTTCCCCACTAGATATCCAAAGCATGCCACCAGTACACCTCCCCCAATTATGACAATAGAAAATATATTCAGATACTGTGAGATTTTTAGTGGAAGGTAAGCTGCACCTGAATGAAAAAAAATCCCCTGAGTTACATGTTTATTGGCCTGGCTGGGGATGGCCAGGTACCAGGCTCTCCACAGGTCTATGGGAAGAAGAAATAACGCAATCTATGAGTGTGTGAATATATGCACATAGTGTCAAGGGAGTTCAGGTAATGTCTGTCATTACTAGATGGATGCAGAATATCCAGAAAGAAGGCGATGATATGCTTGGGGTATGGGGGGAGAGATTAGCAAATGACTATAGAAGTACAATAAAACAAATAGTATAATTTTTATTCTATGGCTTTAAGAGTTAAAATGTGTTTCAATGGTGAACAATCTAGACAGTCGTACCAGTGGTGTAGAGATTCAGGTGGCAATTCACTCACTATCATTGTATTCCTTAGGCAGCAACTGAAATCATATGGGAACTTAAGGAAAAACGATGAACAACTTGAACATGTGCTAAATTTCTTATCACCTATTCCCTAGCAGAAGGACAAAAGTATAGTTGCGGGAATGATGCATTAAAAATAAGCACAGAGAAGGAAAAAGGAACACCAAGAGTTAATGATTCATGATTATAATTAAAATTTGAGGCACTTTAAAAGTTACGTTTCATAACTTCATTTTTCTCTCAATTGTTTTCTCTACTGTCATTTTTACTAGTATGTAAACCACAGTTATGGTTTAAACTTGATGAATGCTAATGTAATGGTGGCTGATATTTTATCAAGTGGCTCAGATAACATCAAACTTTTTCTTAAAAATCAGTGGTGAAATTACCAACTTGTACAATTAAACCACATTCACTTAAACGTTAAGCCAAGACACAGTTTATTATCTCCTCATTAAGTCTGCAGTGGCTATTGTTATTTATATCTAAATTCTCAAAAGCTCAAATGTTTATTTTCCACTGAATCTAGACTATAGTAAAAATTCTTCCATGGAAAAATAGCAAGCCCTCAGAACAAGTAACTATAGAGGCTCTGCGATACACAAGATTGTCCACTTACCTGTCTTGGCTTCATCTCCCTGATTGCCCTCTTCCTCATAGTTGAAACCTCTTTAATAGTGAAATGTTTCCAATAATCGCTCTCTATAGAAGTACAACACCTGTGTTTCAGTGAATATATAGCATAGTAAGTACTATAGACACTTCACTAACTGCTAATTTAAATGATGTTGAAAAATCAGGACAGTGAATCATTAACACCATGACAACTTTCCACTGTTGCCATTTCATACTAAACTGAATTATATAGATTATAGTGCAATGCTTCAGAGAGAAGACAAATATTCATCTTTGGCAATCTGCTGGCACTTAAAATATGAAAGTGTGTTTTCTATGTTCACTGTTATAGCCCTGATATGGTAAATACATTAAAAAATATTTTGAATGAATGTAGAAAGGAAGGAAGGTGATAAGGAAATACAATAAAGAGACAGCGAGGGAGGCAAGGTGGGAGGGGGGAAAGAGAAAACAAAGAGACAGAAAGGAAATAAAGGGAAAAAGAAAATAATAAGAGAGGAAGAAGGAAAGAAAAGAGGGAGTGAGAGAGGGAGGGAGGAAGGAAGGAAGGAAGGGAAGAAAGAAGAAGAAGAAAAAGAAAAAAAAGAAAAAGCAATGAAAGGAAGAAGAAAGTTGGGCTGGGATGTTGGCTCAGTGGCTGAATCCTCACCTTGCACGTGACAGGATCCAGTGGGAAACACAGAGGAAGTTCCTGGCTCTTGGCTTCGGATTGGCTCATCTCTGGCCCTTGCGGCCACTTGGGGAGTGAACCAGTGAATGGAAGATCTTTCTCTCTATAGCTCCTTCTCTCTGTAAATCTGCCTTTCCATTAAAAATAAATAAACCTTATGAAAGAAAGAAAGAAAGAAAGAAAGAAAGAAAGAAAGAAAGAAAGAAAGAAAGAAAGAAAGAAAGAAAGAAAGAAAGAAAGAGGGAGGAAGTTGAGTCAAGTAGTAGTAAAGGATAGTTCACACAAAAGAGCAGGATATGCATCCCAGAACCTTGTGTCAGCACATATAATGAAAGTAGCATTGAGGTTTAAAATAGTCTGGGTGACATACAAAAGCACCCGCTGGGGGGTTGAGGGGAAACCAGACATGTAGCTTGTTCTCAGCTCATAATGGATGCTCTTTTGAAGCTGTACCTTCCCAGCATTCAACATGAATTTCCCTGTTTGCTAGGCCAGGAGGTTGTGTATTTTTCCTAATTCCTACAAAATTATCGTTTCAGTGTCTGCATAATGTGTTAGGCATAAAACATAAGTCTTTAGAGGCGTTAGGATACACAGTGCACTCTTGCATTAGCCGTTATATTGTGACAGCAGATCAGAGGGCATGCGGAAAAAGGAAGACTGGAAAAATAGGTTGGGATGATACTTGCAAAAGAGACTTTATCTTGTAATTAACAGGTTCCCCTTGATGGACTTTAATCAGGGTACTGAAATGATAAACCTTTATCCTGCCCCTATAATTCAGTTTAGCTTAACACCCTTCATCTATAAAATGAGTGTATTAATAATGCATACCTTGAAGTTTTATTATAATTGAGCATAACTGAAATATAAAACTCTTAACGTTTTCCTTTTAGTATGTGCTGACAAAAACATGGCAAAATAAGCATCAGTAGGACCTATTTTGCACTACTATGTGTGACCAGAGGCTGGAAGACCATCTAAGAGGCTGGGGTATTATTTCAACACAAAAATGGTAACAAATAAAAAAAAAAACAGTGCTTAGAAGAAATGATGCATAGGTTCAAGCTACTGAAAAGCCTGTCAGTAACCCACATCCAGGTATCACAAAGGATTCTCCTAAATTTTAGATGACAAAAAATGTGCTCCTTATAATTGGAGTGGGGATTTCCATTCTACTTTATTTTTTTTTTAAGATCTATTCATTTATTTTTTTTATTGGAAAGACCGATATACAGAGAGGAGAGACAGGGAGAAAGATCCTCCATCTGATGATTCACTCCCCAAGTGGGCGCGACATCTGGAGCTTAGCCAATCTGAAGCCAGGAGCCTCCTCCGGGTCTCCCACACTGGTGCAGTGTCCCAAAGTCTTGGGCCGTCCTCAACTGCTTTCCCATGCCACAGGCAGGGAGCTGGATGGGAAGCGGAGCTACTGGGATTAGAATCAGCACCTATATGGCATCCTGGTGCATTCAAGACGAGGACCTTAATCGCTACACTATCACACTGGGCCCTCCATTCTACTTTAAAAGTTCAGAAAACTGCTGGTCATCCAGCTTTTCCCACAGTTATTCCAGATAAACCTGCAGTGATTGAATTTGAAAAATTCATTAATATGTTTAAAATACTCTGCATAATCTACATGCAGAGTCAACTCAAGGAAAGAATTGAGAACCACATTAAGGAGATGGTGAATCAGGACTAGAATTGTTGCTTAGCTTCTGAAACTGATGCATCCCTTATAGGTGCCAGTTAGCATCCTGACTGTCCCACCTCTAATCCAGCTCCCTGCTAATGTGCATAGGAAGCCAGTGAAAGATGGTGAATATGCTTGGGCATCTCACCCGGGTGGGTGACCTCAAAGAGCTCCAGGCTCTTACTTATAGCCTGGCCTATTCCTGGGCACCGGAGCCATTCAGGGGAAAAAGTATCAACAGATGGAAATTCTCTCTCAATTTCACCCCTGCCTACCCCCCAAATGTGCCTTACAAATAAATACATTGTTTAAGAAAAGAATTGGATATTCATCCTGGATATCAGCATTTCCCAAAGTGTAAATTTTAAATGTTCAGCATCAAATTTCTCCAGGGTATGGATTAAGATACAGATTCCTGGGTTTTGTTTCTGCGCTACAGCATCTGAATCTTTGGGAAATCTGTGTGTTATAAAGATCCCCAGTAATCCTCAAGTGTAATAAGTCAGAATAACAATGAGTAGATGTTTTATAGGTAAGAATGAGCTATTGGAATTTGTTTTAGAAAGGTAACCATGGTGATGAAGAGTAGGAAAGAACAGGTTGTAAGGTAAACAGAATGATGAAGAAGAGGCAAGGAACACTGCTAATTTTGGGGTATCACATAACTGAGGTTCTAGGAGTTTCTGTTGGTTAGCCTGATCACAGCAGAATTGTAGAGGTCTTCTCCTTGGCCCCAGTGTGTGATCCCACCAAGTCCCTCAAAGTCTCAGTGCCTCAGTTTCCCAGCTGTATGATAGGAATAGTTTTAAAATAGCAATGCTGTAAACTAACAACAAAATGATGATGACACTTGCCTGGAATGGTATAAATAATATAATTGGCACAAAATGCAAGTGCTCGCAAAGGTCATTTAATTGAATGTAATCTTATATAGAATCTGTGTCTCCATAGCACCCAATAGATTCATGACATGAAATAAGCATGTATTAGTCATTATTACTACTAATTCAGTTAAAATGAATAAACACACTACTAATAACAAAATAATGAGCACCTTATGAGAGCTTAATTGCCTGAAGAATATTACATTTCTGCAGCCTTGTCTTCCAGGCTTGATAAGTCCTAGTAAGCCTGCATAATTTGGCAATACCTTTTTTTAGAATAGCTAATTCCATTTAACAGTCTCCTTGAGCTAGGAGATATTCAGGGGGATAAGTGAACATGCTGTAGTTACATTCATAACATGTTAATAGCCCAGTGTGTGCCCGGCTCTGTGTTAGGAGTGGAAGATTCCTAGAGGAGATAAGTCACAAGCAGACATATGTAGGACCCATGGATTAGTCTAGATACATAGAACTCTAAATTTGTTTGCAAGACTGTGTTCATTTATTTATCCATTCACTTATTTTTGCAAGAAGCTAAGCCACAATCTAACATGTTTCATATATTGTAAGTTCCTTCATGTTCTCAAAATCTCTAGTAAATGTATACTATTATGTTCAGGCCCATACTTCAGATAAAGTAATTGAAGTACAGAGACAATAAGAAAATTTCTCCAGGTCACACAATCTTAGAAGAGCTGAGGTTCAAACTCCAGCTCTGTACCTCTAAAGCTAATGGACTTAAATCATTGCTGCATGACACTACATTTCCTGTGACCTAAATCCAGGGCTATAATTATATTTTTCAAAGGTTTCCATGACACAAAATAAGGTTACAAACTCAGTGTTGGGGGAGAAGGAGCCATAGAAACTAGTAAGTACTCTAACATGACACATGCCCTAATAAAGATTTATGACAGGTACTGTGTGAAAGCACAAGGGGAAACTTGTCCAAGTGTCACTGAATGAGTTGAAAAGGGAGAAAATAGAAACAATATTATTCTATCAGCATTGAACACAGGTACGTCATTTTAGCAAGTTTCCAAGGATTTTATCGTTCTGGGTTACAGAATAAGACAACACAAACATGATTGTGTAATTCTATTCTGATTTTCTAACTATAATTGGCATTGATAGACTGTCATATTTTCACTTTGGAAACATTGGAGTCAGAAGGTCTATGGGAATCGGGCCTGAGTAAATGGGGCTTATAGGCCATATGGTCACTATTGGTATGAGGTTTAACCTTGGCAACAGGCCCAGAAGGTTTCCATAAATAGGGATCTCAGTGCATGCCACTCCTGTACCGTTAAAGGTTGTCACAGCACCACACGTCATGTATCACTTTGCATTTATGTTGTCCTTTTGTTTTACAATGTTGTTTCAATTTTTCATTTTTCATGTGCAAAGAATTCTTAAGTACAAGAATAAGGAAAATACACTTTGGAAGGATTTTTTGCTTTCTTGTAAATTATACCCAAGAAACAGGATATGGATAAGATCCAAGTTTAATCGTTATTTTTGAAACTCTTGCCTCATATAGCTAGAATTATGCAGTGCAGGATCAAATGTGGTCTGTCACCTGCACCAGTCAATACACATACCAGTGCAGTTTGATCAGTTCCACATTTGCCCCATTTGTCACATGAACTGATGGGTCCTTCGCCCCAGCCTAGCCAGTCTGCCACAGACCCGGTCCTCATGCATGCCAGTGTGTGCTATGGCCTAGGTGGGTCAACTAACTACCAATAACCCCCACGAGGCTTGTCCCAGCCCTGGTGTTTGTGTGTCAGCTGCTGTTGCGGCGTAGCTCAGCCCAGACAATATTCCAATCTTCTTCTTGTACACACTCATTGGTATTGCTTAGCTCAGCTTGACCTATCCCCATACATTGTTCTCATGCTTGCCAGCAATTGCCCAGCTGCCTTGCCCAGCAGGACTTGCTCCAATTCCTGCTGCTTGTGCTCACCAGTGATAGGTATAGCCAACAGAGGAGTACCCACAGTTCCCCAGCCAGGCATGTGCCCAGACCTGAAACTTCAGAAGGTACTGTGGTCCAGCCTAACATGACTTGTACCCTGTCCTGGCACTTAGCAGCTAACACTTGCCTAGCCTGGGTAGCCCACACCCATTCTGTTTTTTGTGCATGCCAGCAGGTGCAACAGCCTAGGTAGCCCAGTTTGGCCCATCCCTAAACTGGACTACTTCAAGTCCCAGTTCTCAACTCACCAGTAGATGCAGCAGCCCAGCAATAAATTCCCTGAATTTTCCCTATCAGGCTACTCCCTAGCTAAGTTCGTTCACATGATGGTGAGAACTTTTACCCAGCCTGGCATAGCATACCTATAGTTTCAGCACTTGCTGGCAGATTCTGAGGCCTGGCCCAGCCTGACCTGTACACAGACCTGGCCCATACAAATGCCCTGAAGTTTCAGCTTTTGCAAGCTCCAGTAGGTAATAGGCAATGTTATTTAGCTCAGCCCAAGTCTCTCATGTGGGTAGGTGCCTTGGCCTGACCCAGGTATGCACTCTGGTTCTCTCCCTCCACCCCTTCATACTGCTCCATCATATCTCCCTCACCTACCTGCAAGTGCAGTGGCCTGGTCCATGGAAGACTCCAGAAGCCATACCTCATGTGTCAAATGTGGTTTTAGCTCTTCCCACTCCAAAACGTCCTCAGAAACGATCCCTGAGCAATTTGTAGCCTTTCACCCCCAGCCTGGGGGGTGGGGGATGGCAGTGTAGCATGGTCCAATCCAAAGTTTTTTGCCTTCTTCACTTACGATTAAAAAAAAAAAAAAAAAAAAAAAAAAGACCCGGTGTGGTAGCTAACAGCTAAAGGCCTCCCCAGCATCCCATTTGGGTGCAGGTTCCTATCCCAACCGGTTTGCTTCCTTTCCAGCTACCTGCTTGTGTTCTGGGAAAGCAGTAGAGGACGGTCCAGAGTATTGGGACCCTGAACCCGTGTGGGAGACTTGGAAGAAGCTTCTGGCTCCTGGTTTTGGATCAGCTCCACTCTGGCTGTTGTGCAGCTTCTAGAGCGAACCAGAAGATCGAAGGTTTTTGTCTCTGGTTCTCCTTCTCTCTGCATATTTGGCTATCCAATAAAAAATAAAAATAAATCTTAAAAAGAAAAGAGAAGAAAAGTAAAATAATAAGCGATTAAACTAGCACACTGATATAGTTAATGTAAATTTGGCATTAACCAGGCCCAAAATGCTCACCAGGTATTGACTGTTTTGTTCTCAGCCTAGATAAAATGCAACCTATGCAGTTGCCTATAGCTGGGTCCATGTATTCTTGAAAGTGGTAGAAAAGTAGCATAAATGTGCTTCTTACAGTCACTAATATACATGTTTATATACATATACCCATATGAGGGTACTGAAAAAATTTCAAGACTAATGCAGTTAAAAGTTTATTTTGTTGCATTTTTAATCCCATGCCTAGTGTTTTCATATTATGCATTTTCCAGAATCTTTTAATGTAAAAAAATGAACATATGTATACATATTTATAAACTTCATTATGATGTTTCAACACATGCATTTAGAATGTATATTAAAACATTAAAATTAAAGCATTTTAATTTTTTATTTTACTTTATAGTTGGTGAATTAAAGCTATCGTCTTCTACGTGTTCATATAAAATCTACTAGTGTGTTGTGTGATACAGTTTCCCCATGATGTTGTGTTAAATCATTATGAAATTAGCCTTCCAACTGACTCTGATTTGGTAGCAGTTATCCAGACTTACCCTACACTGCCCTAGGAATGACCAGTCCATATGAAGATAGAGGGGTTATTTTCATCATCTTTTTTTATAGTCTCCACATTGTAAAAATATGCAATATTTGTCTTTCTGTGTCTGATTGACTTAATATAGCATTCTTTTCACACCTTTCCCTGCAAATAATACAAATATTCTCTTTTACAGATGAATATCATTCTATTATGTATTTACAACACATTGTCTTTATCCTCTCATCTGATGATGGTCACCTTGATTGATCCCACATCTCGGTTGTTACAAATACCACTGCAATAAACATGCTATAGCATGTATAGCTTTCATGCAATCTGTTAATTTTTGTATGTATACACAGTAGTAGTATTGCCAGATCACCACTCACCACGAACATATGTGTGTGTATCTATAAATGTATATATATATATATATATATATATTTAGCCCTTCTGACAGAGGAGAGGTGATACCTCTTTGTGGCTTTGTGTTTTTCTGCTGGCCAGTGATATTAAATATTTTTATCTACTGGTCATTTGTACAAATTCTTTGAGGAATCTATTCAGGTTATTTGCTCAATTATTAACTGAATTGTTTGCTATTGTTATTGAATAGGTAGTTTGTGAATACTTTTTCCCAGTCTGTAGAATGTGTTTTCATACCACTGATTTTTTTTTCATAATTTTGACTTGTCTAATTGTGCCCCATGATCTGATTTTAAGATCACTATTTTTAATTATTTTCAGTCATTGAAGTTGTCTTCAAGTTAGGGCCATTTTCTGGCGGATAATTGTATTATATTAGTTGTGTCATGCTTCCTTGCATCTTCATTTTTCCTGTGTCCCTACACTGGTGTCTGTAACAGTTCTTTCTTATTTATGAAGTAATTTATATTCAACTTTTTTCAAAATGAATTGTAGGTTGACAATTGGATAGTTGCTTTGGCTTTTGTTGGAAAATTGTAACCTCTGAGTGGTTTCTTTAGCTGTTACGAATGCTAACATTGTGTCACCTGGTCTCAGTTGTCTGTAATGGCATTGTGATTGGCTAAAAGACACGCCTGTTCCTGTTGAGCTTTCCGTAATTTCAGAGGTTACATTCTGCAGGCAGGACTGGAAATTGTCCCTCAGGTCATGGGCAGGTAAGAAGTGAGCCACGTCCCCCAGGGAGCAGTTAGTGGCTGAGGGGCGATTGCCCACATACCTGAAACAATTAATAGAGGTAGTAGTATGACTTTACAGTGGATGTGATTTCCAAAGTGTATCTCAGGTCCCAGGGAGTAATGTGTCAATCACACTGAAGATTGTGATGGAAATAACTACTCACCTTCCTGATGCTGTGGGGAAGAGAGGATCCTATCACCGTGTGACACCAAGCTAACTTGGCTGATTTTCAAGCTTGAGACACCAATATCTGTGCCATTGAAACTGTGCGATGCCAGTGGGGCCTTTCCCATGACTTGTTTATGTGCATGGAAGATACTAGAGTATATAGCACAAAAGGCCAACTGGGGGGCGGGGTCGGTGGTGGTGAAGGAGTCTTCACCCAGGTCCCATGAGGTAAACAAACAGACAAACAAAAAGTTTTGTAAGTATTATTCATTGGCAAATGTGCTTGGAGTAGTGGGATACATGTAGGGTCTTCCTTAGGTAATACAGAATGCATTCTGTTGACTCTTAGAATATAATACTAATATTCACAGTTCTGAAGCTGCAGGATATGAAGGGTAATTTCTCATGATTCTCAAGGAAAAAGTTATACTTTATGTTGGAGATTAGGCACTGGCTATGTGGAGCTGCATTTTTGAAATGAGTATAGAATCTTCACCAAGTCCCAGAGGGCAAGCAAAACAGTTCTGGGAATTATAGAGGCAATAATTACAGACCCAGAACCGAAGGACACAATAAAGTATTTCCATGTTTCATTTTTCACTTACTGGGTTATACACTGCTAGGTATGGTTCTGGAGCAGTGCAATGCAGTTAGGGTCTTCCTTATATCTTACAGGGAGAAGTTTGAAATGTAGCATCCACAGTCACAATTCCAGCACTGCAAGAATTAGAAGGAAATTTATCCACATTCCGCTGGTTGCGCACAGGTTCTGTTTGCGATTGTGCACAAGGAAATGCAAATCTAGATTGCTGATATGCAAAACAGCCTTAGGGAAAATGAATCCAGAGTTGCTGGATGCAGTGAGATCACCACTCATGTCCTTTGGGGGAACATCTGGGTGGGTTTGTGTAGTGCAGTTTCAGCAATGTTCATTCCAGTCCCAGAGATGTAGAACTTGAAGACTAAACCATCCATTCCCCACTGATTCATCAGAAATTATCACAGGCACAGTGCACTAGTCTGTATTGGTGGGACACAGGTAGGACTTCCCCCAGGCTCCTACATATCAGGGCATGTTTCCCTCCGATTACACTTTCAGAGCTGCGTAATACAATGGGGTCTTAACCAAGGTCTCACAGGTTGAGTTATTCTTATGTGGGGATTGTGGACTAGCAGCCACTGACCTGAAGCAAATGAGAACACACAGAGCCCTTCATGTGCTAAAGGTCAAAGTGTGTTACTTCAGCAGTAATAGCAGCAATAGCCATAGCAGTGGAGCTATAAGACATAGAAAGGACAGCCCTCAGTGCCCACACGGCACCTAAGAGTGATTCTAGGTCTACTGCCCTGACCAACCAGCATCTTGTGCCAAGAGAAGCACAGCAGTAATGCGCATTTGCTACCGCTGGCACTAGGCCTCAAGTAGAAGAGGGAAACTTCCTTGGATGCATCAGAGTGAACGAGCATGGCTCCAGGGCTTGGGCTCAGCGATCTTACAAGCTACTGATGCAATGAAACCTATTATATTTCTTGCAAAGTGCCTTGTCTCTGGCTCTGAGAGCTTCTGCTAGCAATGTGATTGCTTGTTGTTATTTAAGACAGAATGGAGTTCACAGTGTCTTACCACTTTAGCTCAGGTCCATGCCTTTGGTGGCACAGGGGCACAACACAGGTTTTATCTTCAGTGCCTTGGAGCCCAATCAGCTTTATAGACTATGTGCAAGATCAGATATAAAATATAAATGTTCTTTTTTATTGTTTCTTATAGCTTACTTCTTGTGAACCTACAATATATTTATTAAAGGTAAGGGATTTAAAATAGCAGTAACTATCACATAAACTATAAATGTAATTTTTATACAGAAATTATATTTCCAAAATAAACTGTCAAGTAAAGTTGTATGTGTCTCCATGGCTGAAATCTTCTTTAATGCCTGGTTTAATGGAAGGTTAGACTCATTTTCTGCTTCTGCACCGAATCTGTTGCAACATCATCTATTACGTAGTTGTTAAAACACTGTACTTTGATTTGTTTCAACAAAAGAAAGTAAAAGGCACAAGTAATCTTAAATTTTTGAGAAAGTTTTGATTTCATGAATTTCATGGACACCATAAAGAGACCTCAGAGCATCCCGGTCATCTCTAGACTATGATTTGAAAACTGATCCATCCATTATTCTGTCTTTTGAATTGATGGTATAAAATTAATTGTTCTAGTATTTCATATTGGATTACAAGGCAGTTATTCGGGGGCAATTCTCCAAGTCACTGGTGAAGTGTTTCAATGCAGAGCTTCTGTGATAGCCTGAGAGCCAAAACTCCCAAATGAGCACATAGTAAGGAAAAGGAACTGTTCAAACTGATGCAATTTGCTTGCTCCCTCCCTGCTGAAGATTTCTGGCTGCCTTACTTCAAAGTAAACACAGTGTAAGGAGAGCATCTGTGGGAAGAAGATAGCAAGGCAAATGTGGCAGCTACAGCAACTTCAGCTTAAAATGTTTATGTAAAAGGCCAAGATATGTATGCATTGGGACATAGTGCCATTGGGAAATGAAACAGGAAATTGGAGCACTACAGTTAGCAGTGATGTCAACAGAAGCGCCTTACTGCTTCAGGGATTTCCTCCATCAGTCTTAGTCTACATTGTTCCTGGGCTCTATCACTGCACAAGGTTGAAGAGAAAACTCTGACATTTCAAACTGCCATGTAGGTTTGAACAGATCACCACTTTTAATTTTGCGATACATCCCGTCTCAAGTTGTGCGGTAAATGTTGGGAAATGTTTTCTCTCACTTTAGATAATTTCAAAACTAGGGTATTAAAAATGGGAAAAATACTATAAGAAAATTAATGAATAGATTTATTGCTTAAATTTTATTTTATTTGAGTGGGAAGAGATGCAGATAGAGTGAAAGAGAACTATCTTCCACCTGTTGAGTCACTTCTCAAATGCCAACAAGGGTCAGGACTGAGTCAGATCAAAGTCAGGAAGCCTGAACTCAACCTATATCTCCGATATAGGCAAGGAGGACTCAACCGCCTGAGCCATTGCTTGTTAACTCCCAGAGTGCATTTTTAGCAGGATGCTGTATTGGAAGTGACAGAGCAGGACATGAACCAGGTTCTCGGATAAAGGATACTAGCATTCTGTGTGATGACTCTATTGCTATACCAAATGGCTGCCCCAAATACTACATTTAAAAGGAAACTAGATGAGAGTAACATAAACATACATATTACTAAACATTCAATAGAGCCGCTGAGATAAAACCAATCAAATATCATTACAGGAAGTTTATTGTTTACAACCTTTGTCTATACTCTCGAGGAATACTAGTTTTTGTTTTCCTACTTTCCTTTTTTTTTACCATCCATACATTTTTAAAATTTTTTTTATTCATTAATTACATTGTATTATGTGACACAGTTTCATAGGTACTTGGGTTCTCCCCACCCCTCCCCAAACCCTCCCACCATGGTGGATTCCTCTACCTTGTTGCATAACCACAGTTCAAGTTCAGTTGAGATTCCCCCATTGCAAGCATATACCTAACATAGAGTCCAGCATCTTATTGTCCAGTCAAGTTCAACGGCTTCTTAGGTATACCCTCTCTGGTCTGAAGGCAGAGCCAGCAGAGTATCATCCCGATCAATTAAAAGCTCCAAATACCATCAGCAAAAATTTACATCATTATGGAATTAATTGACATAGTAATGAGTAACCAATATGTTAAGAATAAATGCGATACTTTCTATGTATTGCTATGATGTCCTAATGGAATGTTAAGCATGTGATTGTGACGCAAAATGAAAATATGCTATATAAAGATTAGGGGGAAACTGAGGAGGATAGGAAGGAGGGTACTAGGTAGGGAATGTGGGCAGGAGGTGGGGAGAACTTACCACTTTGCTCCTCAATTTAATGTGAAATGTATGAAATTATTCACTTGATGTAGATAAAATAAACTTTTTAAAAAATAAAACATGGGTACTATGATTTTGCTTGTTTTTCTTCTTTTTATAGAAACAATAACATTGATTTATTTTTTGAAAAAAAAATCAGAATACTCTTCTTTGGAGAGACAATTTATAGTTCCTGTAATTTTTCAAATTTAAAACTGGATCCTACTCAAAAATAGAAAGCTGATGTGTCTGGGTAATTATGTAATGCAAGACTAACATCTCTGAAGACAGTATAACCAAGTTTATAACAAACTCTATTTGGACCAGGGCAAGGGCACAAACTAGACAAATCATATTGATATTCTAGAAGAAAAGGCTACATAGGCCAGGGCCTAAGGTGAGAAGAGAAAGGAGAACTTGTTTGAACATTGCAAAAAGTATGTAATGGGAGTTCTTAGTCTGCTTTATGCATAACAATTTATTCATATTATATCCATCTTCATTAGTCTTATTAAATAATATATTCCTTTAAAATTTATATATTTTTGAAAAGCAAAGAGAGAGAGAGAGATCTTCCATCTGCTGGTTTACACCCCAAAAGCTGGAACTCAGTCAGCCTTTAAGTCATGAGCCAGGAGCTTCTTAAGGGTCTCCCACAGGTGTTTCGTGGCAGAAGCAATTAGGCATATTCTGATGCTTTCATAGGCAAATTAGTGAACAGCTTAATCTGAAGTGGAAGGATGCTTGACACTACAGGTGGCAACCTAACTCACTAAACCATAGTATCTATTCCAAATAATACATTCTCATCTAAGATTTAATAGTGGCAAATTAGACACGAGTTTGTGCCCATACATGTGTCAGTGTCGTGAAATGTACAGCAGTAGACAACAGGAGACATACCAGCATTAGATGGCTTGAAAGTGTTGTGCAAACAAAACCAGGTAAATTCAAGCAAGTGAAAACCTAGGCCCCACAATGAATAATTCTACCAATATTTAATAGAAAATCAGCATCAGTACTTCACAAACTCTTCCAAAAATAAATGAGCACGGGACCATGATATCACACACACACACACACACACATACACACACACACATTTTACAAGAAAATCATAGACCAAAAACTTCTTGAACTTTTGTAAAGAATTTGAAACTATGTGTTACAAACCAAACCTAGCAATGAGTAAAAAGATTTAAAAGCTTTAACAAATAATTGACCAATCCAATGTTGTTGTAACATCCATAAGTCAAATAATGTTAATGTGAACACATCAAAGCAATAAAGAATTATGTCAGTAGATGCAAAAAAAAAATAACAAAATTCAATACCTTTTCATAGTATGACAATAAGAAACCTGGAATTAGAACAGTACTTTCTCACTCTGACAAAGGATATCTGCATAATAGTTAAATATAACATCATATGTAACTTTAAAGAATGAAAGTTGTTTAGCAATAAACACAGAACAAGATAAGGACATTTGTGTTAACCATTGTTCTACATTGTACTGGAAATGATAGCCAGTGTATTCAAGAAAAAGAAGCTAGAATAATCCATGCTGGAAAACCAATTAAAAATATCTACTAACAAATGATCTCAGTTTATATGTATAAAATCCTTCGAAATCCTTCCAAATAATTAATGACAACATATATTCACCAATATTACATAAAAAGTTTAACATAGAAAAGCAAATTGCAATTATATAGTAGTAAGAATAATTTAAAATTAAAATTAGTAATTCAAGCAATAATATTATAAGCTTCAATACACTTAAGATTTACACTTCGCAAATTAAATTCATCAAAATAAATCTAAGAAACCATAAATAAATAGGTTACCATCCTCTGCTCTGGGGTCGCAAGCTTTACAATGGTTCGGATGGTAGTACTTCTCAGATTGTTCTACAGATGTAAAGCAATCAACATAAAAACCAATTTGGTTTCTTTACATTACATGACAAGCTGAGCCTAAATTCATATGGATATGCAAAGAGCCCAGAAAAGACTAGCAAAAAAAAAAAAAAAAAAAAAAAAAAGCAAGCAGAAGAGGAACCTTACAGGCCTACCTACTTAGATATGAATTTCACAAAGCAAGGCAGAAGAAAAAATAGCATGAGAAATAATCGTACGAGCAGATTCATGTCTTCTATCTTATTAGGCTATTTATTCAACTATCAAACACTTCTTAAATTTCAGTAATAGGCACTTCAGGGAATATAAGATGGCATTAAATGTTGGTCCTGCCCTTAGGAGGGTCATTGAGTCTGATAAACTAGCCACATTTGTGCACAAACATCTACATTACAGCTCATCAAGAAAGCATCAACATAATATTATAGAAGGCACATGTGAACGAAAATACTGACAACTAAGGAACTAAGATAAAGCTTCAGAAACAAAAAATATAGCTCTTTATTGGACTTTGGATGTTGTGTAGTATTTGAATAGAAAGCAAGGGAAGGTGGATACTAACAGGAATGGATCAGAGGATATTACAGACTAGAGTGTATTACAGAGGGAAAGACATGCTGCCATCTACAGATTTACTCCTTCAAAATCTTCAAGTTCTGGGTCCATACCAGAATCAATCAGGAACTGAAAGCAAAATCTATCTAGAAGCAAACAGATTAAGTGCTTGTGACATTACTGCTGCCTCCCAGGGTATCCTATAATAAGAAGTTGGAGTCAGGAGCCACATGAAGGAAGCAAACTCAGGTACTCTGATGTGGGACACAGGCATCTTCACCACTGGACTAAGCATTAGTTCTCTGTTAATAGTTTTAATTAGATTACATGAATTAATACTTACTATGTGCCTAATAAGTGCTAGATATAATTAGAAGACCAAGACATTTGAGGCAAGAAAAATAATAGATAATTTTAATAGGCAAAATTTAAGGCAGCTAGTCACAATTGAGTATGTAAATTTGACGTTAAAGAAAGAAAGATCAGGTACCTCAATTCCCTTTTGCTAAGATTACTGCAGGCCCCGGTCTCCCAAGGATTAACTCCACAGCTTAGCTTATTTCTCAGAGCATAACAGGATTGGTAATTTTGGCCTGATACATATAGCCACTGGCTTAACCGCAAGTTCCTGCTTCCTATTTGTCAAGTTATCTGCCAGGGGATTGGATAAAACTCAAGGGATTTAGGGTGGCCACTAGAGGATTGGATAAACACTGGGAGGAACTGAAGGGATTTAGGGTGGCCACTACTGGGAGGAGCTAAGCAGAGTATAAAAGAAAGTCTGGAGTTGCAATAAAGAGCAATCTGTCATCGATCAGCATTCGGTGTACTGCGTGTTGCCTTGTCTTGTCTCTCTGCGTTGTCTGCGTTGCAACCCTAGTCCCTCCGCTCGGCTCGGGGTATGTGGCGACGAGGGTGTTCCCAACATCTGGAGGTTCCCACCGAGATTGAGAAAGAGAGGATACGACGAAGGGTCGTCCCAAGAGTCTGGCCAGCTGATTCAGGTAAGTGGGACGTATTGTAAGTCTCTCCTAAACTGGTAGGAGAGGGAGGTTTATTTTGAAATATAGTCAGGTTTTGGATTTATTTTGAAATAGAGTTAGGTTTTAGACTTATTTTGAAATATAACTAGGTTTTGGATTTATTTTTTAAGTTTTCAATTTATTTTGAAGTATAGTCAGGTTTTAGATTTATTTTGAAGTATAGTTAGGTCTTGGTGTTTAATTTATCCGGTGAAAAGGACGATAAAATGGGTTCTGCCTTCTCACGGGATAAATTGGCCACCGAGCTTGAAGAACTTCTACGTCAACTGGGGATGCCAGTTAAATTTAAAATGATTAGAAATTTTGTTAAAGCCATTCAATCTAGCAGTCCTTGGTTTATTGTTTCAGGCAACTTCAATATTCCCGATTGGGAACAGGTTAAGGCCAATTTACAATCCTGTTTACAAAAAGACCCAGATAATTTCCCCATTGTTAACTTTTCTTTGTGGCGCTTAGTCCGTGATTCATTATTTACTGATAAAGTGAAAGTTGAGAGACAGTTAAGAGAAGTACAGACTACTTTTGAAGGAATCCAGAGGTGGGAAGTTCTACGGTCCTTGGAAGCCTGGAACGAGGCGGCCTCGAGTGAAACCACCCCGAGTGAGACCTCTTCTTTAGAGGAGAGTGAGGTCTCTTCTTTAGAGGAGAGTGAAGCCTCTTCTTCAGATGAGAACGAGGCCTCTTCCTCGGAAGAGAGTGAGGACAAACGAGATGAGGAGGCTTTCTTAAAGCGGAAAATTAAGGATAAGGAGAAGGTTTTCTTAAAGCGGAAAATTAAGGATAAAGAGAAGGTTTTCTTAAAGCGGGAAATTAGGGACATTAAAAGAAAGTTAAAAAAAGCAGGAATAGGTGCATGTTCCTCTGGCAAACTGTCCAGTTCCAGACCACCACCATATGTCCCTAATTTTGTGACCCCTACGGCTCCTCCTGAGGAGGAAACCGCAGGCCATTCACCCAATAATTACCCCACGCGGCCATGGAGTGACGGTCTCACTGATCAGCCTGTGGGTGGGGTTCGATGCTTCCCTGTAATAGAGGTCCCAGTTCGAGGAGGTCCCCCTCGCCGGGAGCATCAGCCCCTTCAATTTAAAGACCTCAAAAATGTAAAGCAGGCTGTTAAAGATTATGGTGCCCAGGCACCCTTTACTCTTGCACTCATAGAATCCTTTTCGAGTTTGAATCTTACTCCTAGTGATTGGATGCAATTATGCCGCTCTGCTCTCGATGGTGGCGACTTTCTCCTATGGAGAGGGGATTTTCAAGATAGGTGCAAATTTTTTGCTGAGCAGAACGCGGCTGGGGGACATGCAGATCGAAGCCTTGAAATGCTTACTGGCACTGGACCTTTTGAGGGCATCCAACAACAAGTTAATTATGACCTAGGAGTTTATGCACAGATAGCAAATGCAGCCCTTGGAGCCTGGAAGGCCTTACCTAATGCTAATACAGGAGACCAGCTTTCCAAGGTCTTGCAAGGCCCCACAGAACCTTTTCAAGAATTTGTGGACCGTATTATGCAGGTTGCTACTAAGATCTTTGGTAACGTGGAACCAGCAATGCCAGTAATTAAGCATATAGCCTTTGAGAATGCTAATAAATATTGTCAGGATGCTCTCAGGTTCCACAGAGATAAGTCCCTGCATGATTATCTCAAAATCTGCAGACATATTGACTCCACCCATGCCCTTGGGCAAGTGATAGCAGCCGCTGTTCAACACCCTCAGCCCCACCCTAGGGCGCCTCCCAAAACCTGTTTCAGATGTGGACAGCCTGGACATTTTAAAAAACAGTGCCCCAAAATTCTGCGACAAGGAAGATCACCCCCACAATCCTTGCAGGCCCCAGATCTTTGTCCAAGATGCCATAAAGGCTATCATTGGAGCAGTGATTGTAGGTCCAGATATGATGCCCAAGGCAATCCCCTATCGGAAAACGGGGTCAGGGGCCCGCTCCGGGCCCCCCAACCTCAGGTGTACGGAGCCCAGCAGACACCTGTAACTTCCGGAACAGCGCAGACTCCTTCCAGAGTCCCTCTCCCACAGCGAGGAGCACAGACATTTCAACCCTCCTCAGAGCAACACCAGGTAGCGCAGGACTGGACCTCTGTGCCACCTCTGGAGAGGTATTGACCCCGCTCCTGGGACCCCAACGGATAAAAACAGGAGTCAGGGGCCCCTTACCTAAGAATACCTTGGGCCTGATCCTAGGAAGAAGTAGTGCTACTATGCATGGAATCAGAGTACTCCCAGGAGTGATAGATGAGGATACTCCAGCAGAAATAGAGGTCATGGCAGAATCAGCCAAAGGCACTATAATCATTCCACCT
Source organism: Ochotona princeps (assembly GCF_030435755.1). Lineage (NCBI taxonomy): Eukaryota > Metazoa > Chordata > Mammalia > Lagomorpha > Ochotonidae > Ochotona > Ochotona princeps. The sequence goes on from NC_080865.1 coordinate 100,046,920, forward strand.
GGAGCTAGATTTGCCCAGCTGATCTTGATCCCCAAGGTTCCAACTGATAACCCCATTCTTAAGAGAGATAGACAAGGAGGATTTGGAGATTCTGGCCCCTTGGCATGTTGGGTCTCCGACATGCAAACCCGACCCACCTTACAGTTAGAGATAGAAGGGAGAAAATTCACAGGTTTACTTGATACCGGGGCTGACAGTACAGTTATATCCCAGGCACAGTGGCCAAGTTCCTGGCCATTAGAGGCCACCCCAACCGTTCTCCAAGGGATAGGAACTTCTCAGCCACAGAAAAGTGCCAGGTTGTTAAGGTGGAAGGATCAAGAAGGGCATTCAGGAGTTTTCCAGCCGTATGTCTTACCACATATTCCTATCAACCTGTGGGGACGAGATTTGTTGAGTGCCATGAATGTTGTATTGACCTCTCAGCCTGTGCCAAATATGCGTAATAGACAGGGATACTTTCCTGGAAAAGGTTTGGGCAGACATCTTCAAGGTGACCCCCAACCAGTCTGTGACAGGGTTAAAAATTAGAGGCTGCAATTGAATTGGTAAAGGAACAGCTTGAGAGAAATTAAAAGAAGCCCATTGTTTACAGGCCTTTGCCTATATTTTAATATAAATCACAAAACAGGCATTCCTTATAATCCTCAGGGTCAAGCCATTGTTGAACGTGCTAACCGCACCCTTAAAGTTTATTTAGAAAAAATAAAGAAGGGGGATGTGGCTCAGCATTGCAGCTCACCCCATTCCTTACTGGCATCTGCAATCTATGTGTTAAATTTTTTAACTGTCACTAATGATGTAGCTCCTGCAGAGCGCCATTGGCTTCGCCCTTCTAATGAGAATAAAGGCCAAGTAAAATGGAAAGATCTGGCCACAAATAAATGGCGAGGACCAGATCCAGTACTAACGTGGGGGCGAGGCTCTGTTTGTGTTTTTCCCCAGGATGAAGAAACACCAAGATGGGTTCCTGAGAGACTTACACGACAAATCTCCTTGGCTCCAACTCAACATGATCCCACTCCTAATGATGTTCTTGCAGGATAGGAGACCCTGACAGCAGTGGTGCAACTTCCTGATATCCTGCCCATGGGAAACGCAGATCTCCAGCTGCTCCCCGATTTACCATCATATATGTGTTACCCCTGTGAAATGGCATTTAACTGGCAGCATGGATGTTTTAGGAACAAAGCGGAATCTTGGCCATGAGGCTGATGGTCATAGCCATGATTGCAGTACTGTTTAGTCTTCTTTGCCGCCTATGCAGGCAACAAGCCTGGGAGCAGGTCATTATTTGACAAAACATGGTGTGATGGGCAGCCAGAGACGGGTAAGATCTGGCAGCGCTGATGACCAACCTAAGACAGGGATTCCCCAGGTGGGGCTCCCCATGACGGGTAAGGCGTCAACTGACTGCTGGACAACCTAAGACAGGCGTCCATTAAAAAAAAAAAAACAAAAAAAGGGGGACATGCAGGCCCCGGTCTCCCAAGGATTAACTCCACAGCTTAGCTTATTTCTCAGAGCATAACAGGATTGGTAATTTTGGCCTGATACATATAGCCACTGGCTTAACCGCAAGTTCCTGCTTCCTATTTGTCAAGTTATCTGCCAGGGGATTGGATAAAACTCAAGGGATTTAGGGTGGCCACTAGAGGATTGGATAAACACTGGGAGGAACTGAAGGGATTTAGGGTGGCCACTACTGGGAGGAGCTAAGCAGAGTATAAAAGAAAGTCTGGAGTTGCAATAAAGAGCAATCTGTCATCGATCAGCATTCGGTGTACTGCGTGTTGCCTTGTCTTGTCTCTCTGCGTTGTCTGCGTTGCAACCCTAGTCCCTCCGCTCGGCTCGGGGTATGTGGCGACGAGGGCGTTGCCAACAAAGATGTACTTTATTCAAACAGGACAGATTGAGAAAGAGTGTTCCATCTGCTGGTCACCTCCCCCCAATTGTCCACAGCAGGAATGGACTTGCCCAGGCAAAAACCATAAGCCCAGGACTCTGTTTGGATCTCCTCATGGGTGAGAAGGACCTAAGTGCTGGGCCCACGTTCCACTGCTTTTCCGGGCAACCCGACATGGAACTGGATCAGAAGTGAAGCAGGTGGGACCTAAAGCAGTAGTCAAATGGAATGCTGGGTTTGCAGGTGGTTGCCTAACTCACTTCACCACAACACTCGTTGCCTCAGATGTCTAATGTAGCTCTATCGCCTGTGTTTCTAGAAGATTATCTGATAGAGTAGAACATAAATAACCAGAGGTAACTAGGTACATTTATTAACGATTATAAAAACAAAATGAAACATCAAGGTTTGTTTCTGCATAGTGTGGAGATTACGATTTTATTAATGAAAATCGGAGCATATACTTATTTGAATGAAAGGAACAATAGTTGGATATAGGTTACTTTTTCAAGAGAAACTTTTGCTGAAAATCTTGAGGACTTGAGTACTCATTGATGGTTTATTCCAGATTTAGATAAGCAATAAATGCTTTGCCATCATTTTATATCTATAAATGACAAGCTGTTTGAGACAGAAAAAAAAATACACACTCTTCTCATAGTATCAGTCCGCAAAAAGCAATATGGCCATTGCAACGAACAGACCAGTTAGGATCCATTACACTATAATTCAGAGGAAATATGAGGCTACACAGAAGATTGATTTGTAAATGAAAATTAAATGAATCAGCAACAAAAGAAAATCTAATCTATGTGTTAACCAAGAGACAAGTAAACCATATGTTGTGCTGCTCCACAAACTGTATCACAAGACATTGTTGAATACAAGAATTAAGTTATAGCAACAGATGGTCAATGAGTATCTTTACTCTGTTCCCACATGCATGCTTTTGTGAAATTCATTTCTAGTAATCAATGTGTAATATAATTATTATAATACATGATAATTTGGTTGACACACAAACAGGAAAAATTCTTTAATATATTGAATGAAATTGAAACTGAATTCTAAATCATTACATTTTTGAATTTCAAATCGATTACAATGTATTCAGTCATATTGCCTAATCTTACATTAGATGTGTGTTTCCATAAAGACTACATATGCTTTTTTTTTCTTTTTTGGTCTTTATTGAACTTATCAAGCACTTACTCATAAAAAGAGTAAAGGAATCATAGGAGGAAGAAATCAATGAACTGTCACTGACTTGGGAAATTGTATTTTATGTTTCTTTGTGTATTTCAACTAGGTCAAAATAAATTTTAGAATTTGCCCCCGGGGTAAACTGAGCAACAGATGATGAGTAGCATCCTTTTTCTCTCTTCACAGTGGAGAAAGATAATAAAATTAAGGGCAGGCCAACTCATGATAAAGGCACCCTTACTGATGAGAAACTACATCATTCACTTCATCTTCCTGGAAGGTGTGATGATGGTATAGGACAAAATCTGAAAATTTGAGTAGCCTTTCGAAGGTTTCCTCAGCCAGTATTTCTTCTGAAGGTATACATGTCAGGATAACATTCTATATGTTGGGGAAACTGGGTACAAATACAAATTTTTCATCATGGAGTTAATAGAGGAGCAAACAAAGAAAATGAGTAAATGGAAGAAAATAATGTTCATAGTAAGTACCAGGAAACAAAATGATCCAGGTTTTAGATATTAAACACAATCTTTTTGTGATTTATTCTTATTTATGACCTTTCATAGTCTTACGAAAGTAAAATTTGATGAACATTATGAAATTATTGCATGCTAACTGCCCTGCTTCAAATTTCCCCAAATTTATTATTATTTTACTAAATAAGTTGTTGTAGTTGTTGTATGACAGTAGTTCATATCAAACAGTTGTGTTTTTTTAATCAATCAATAGACACAATCAATTTGGATTTTGGAATATACCTTAGGATATCTCACTTTCAATATAAATAGATGATTAAGCATTTCTGGCAGGAGTGGACATTTCAAATAATAAAATCAAACACATTTACTTAGAATTGTTCAATGAATTTATCATCATATTTTACATCATATCATTTGTGTGTTAAGTAATCCCCTGTCTTTGGCTGTTTTTCTGCAATTTGCAAAAAAATGAAAAAACAAAACAAGTAACAACAACAACAACAACAAAACTAGTCAGATTAATCAAGCAGCTAGCCTAATAAAAAAAAAGTACTATAGTAACAGGCAGTGTGATACAGTTTGCTAACCTGCTGCTTGGATTGTCCCTTCTCATACCAGCATGCCCATCCCGATGTGCTGCAAATGATGGTAAGTACTCTGAACACCTGAAAGACCTGCACGATGTTTCTAACTTCATGTGGCTCAACTGTGACTGTTACAGTCACCACTGAACCAGCAGATACAAGATTCTCTTTCTCTCTGTCTCTCTCTCTCTTGCTTTCTCCCTTATTCTTCTTTTCAAACAAATGTTGAAGAAAAACAAAACTTATAAATGTCCTTTCTTTCAACTTTTTACTTATAGTGCCATCCAACATATCCCCTTATTTTTCTCACCTTCTCTTTATTATTGCCATGTTAATAGCTGAATAAGTGAATAACTTCCTTAATTCTTCATATATCTCTTTGTCTTCCTATTTGAATTTACCCAACTTTCTCAAAGGGACTAGACTGATATTCCCAAAAACATATGGCTCTGAGCATGTTTCTGTCTTCTCACAATCTTTCGATGTTCTACTTTGCTTATGGTATTCCAGGTATGACTCCAGCAGCAGCATTGCATTATATTGCTAGACATCTGAACCACAGAAGGAGTTCTCAACAAAGAAGACTTAAGTCCCACACTGTGTTTGCCCTCAATTTAAGTGACATCAATCTAGAAAAGTATCATGAGACAAAACTAACACTAAGCAGAAAGAGAAAATGAGGCCACATGACTGTGACTTCACAGTTGAATCTTAAGGATGCTTGCAGAGATAATAAGACAAATATTATGCTAATGATTTCACCGAACAGAAAAGAAAAATTCGTTTGAATTCATTGTATGAAATCAGTATTACTCTAGTACATTTAGCAAGCATATGGAAAAACAGGAAGAAGTTACAGAGCAATCACTCTCATGGACGGAGAAAACTCAAAATCTCAGCACATGAAATTTAGTATTTTAGACAAGAGACAAAATAAATGTTGACCAAATTTAATCATTTTAGGAAGGGAAATTAATATTTTAACATTATAAAGACATGACATTACATGTTTACTCCAATTGTGTGCACAACATACATGGGTGGCAGGAATGCCACAAGTCAGGTTCACCAAATGTGGCTGTGCGTCAGCTGAAGGTCACACACACCACATGTGGCTGGCAGGCAATGTGGGACCTTTTACCGGGGACATGGTATGCCACATTCCTATGACCTTCCACATAGACTAAGCAGGCCAAAATCCAGGTGTGATCTCCCACACAAGTCCATTAAAAAAAGATTTATTCATTTTTATTGCAAAGTTAGATATACAGAGAGGAGGAGACACAGAGAGGAAGATCTCCCATCTGTTGATTCACTCCCCAAGCATCTGTGATGGTCAAAGCTGAGCTGATCTTAAACCGGGAGTCTGGAGCTTCTTCCAGGTCTCCCATGCAGGTGCAGGGTCCCAAGGTTTTGGGCCATCCTGGACTGTTTTCCCAGGCCACAAGAAGGGAGATGGATGGCAAGTGGCTCTGCCAGGATTAGAACTTGATTAAGAGGTGTATCAAAAATCAGGTTAATACTTCACAGTCCATCTCAAAACGTTAGATACCACATGTTTGCCTTAATTTAAGATGAAATGATGTCAATATGTAAAATAGTACCTGTAAAATGTAATATTATCTCAACCTCATGTGGTTAAGAACTTGTATTTTTTTAACATATTGGTTACCCAATACTCTGTCCACTACTTCCATAACATTATAAATTGTTGCTGATGTTATGTTGGGGCTTTTAATTGATCGGGATGACACTCTACCGGCTCTATCTTCAGATCAGAGATGGTCTCCCCAAGAAGACGTTGAACTTGTTTGGAAAATAAGATGCTGGACTCTATGTTTGGTATATGCTTGCAATGAAAGAATCTCAACTGAACTTGAACTGTGGCAATGCAGCAAGGTGGAGGAATCCACCATAGGGGTAGGGTTTGGGGAGGGGTGGGGGGAATCCCAATACCTATAAAACTGTGTCACATAATGTAATGTATTAAAAAAAAAGGCCAAAAAAATAAAAATACTTCACAGTCCAGCCACTGATCCTGCTAGGACAGGAGGCGAACTGAGTAGTACTGGATCATGGACCCACTGGTATGCGCAAAATCTGGCACTTGGAGAGGTTCTGATGGAGCAGCCCCAGGAAATTCCTCTGGCAGGACACAGACCCTGCAAGTAAGCACAAGAAGCATGGAAGGAAACAGCCAAGAGGTCATGGAAAGTGTCCCACTGGCATACATTTGGCATGGGTCGGGGGCAGACCAGGCTGAATCAGTCCACGTCATCCACTGGCAAATCCGAAAGCCAGAACAGAGTGTGGGTAGAGCCAAGTTCAGTCGCGAAAAAAGCAGTACACAACACGGAATGCCAAGGTGAGGTTGCCTGTGCCAGATGTGACAGCAGTGCCCAACCAGCACACATGAGAATCAGGAAGGGAGGGGGCAGAGTCGACAGGGGAATAAGGGGTGGTTCCCTTCCTGGACAGCTACTGCCACTGGAGAGCGTGAGCTGGGATGGGGGTAGACCAGACTAGGCAGGGCTACAGCACCTCTGGGCCTCATGTGGACCAGATCAGGGGAAAACCAGGCTAGCCTGATTGATCCTACTGGTGCAATCTACAATTAGAGTGGGTGAGGGTTGTTGGGGCTTAGCCGCAGCATCAGCTGGCAGAAGCTGGCACTGGGGACTAATTCTGTCAAGTTAAACCACAGAACCACCTGGAGAGTGCATAATCTGGGAGTGGGAGTGGCCTGGGAGGGAAATAGTGGGCTCCTCCCTCTTGGGTTACCACCCCCCACAGGAGGGCACGAAAACTAGGACAGGGACTGTGGTGGCTAGACAGACACCCAACAACATCCTTGAAGGCTGGATAGTTGAGCTGGTTAGATGGAACAAGGTTTTAATACCCATTGACATGTATGAGAGCAGAAGGGGATGTGGGACAGACTGGACTAGTCTTCCACACATACTGGCAAACCAGGGTAGGGGGCAGGCCTGGCTGGGGTTATTGTGGGTCGCTCCGGCTGGGCTACAGCTCCCACTGGTTTTTGTGAGGACCGAGTATGTGCTGGGCAGAACCAGGCTGGACTGCAAACACCCATTGGCTCCAGTGGAAGACAGGGATGGTAACAGAACCAACCCAGCAATTGCAACCACCAGCTGATCGGGGCAATGGACTGTGCCGGGCCCTGTGCTTTCTAGTACATACAAGAATCTGGTCTGGAACACCTCACACAAAGTTTCTTTGGGGATCCCCCCAATCGAGCTTTCGGACTCAGAACCCTAACCATCAAATGACAGAGGACAGAACAAGTCAATCAACCACCTCAGCTATATGTTGGTAATGGAAATACTGGGCAAATTCTATGATGGACTATGTCGATCAGTGAAATCTCCAACGACCGCATCGTGCTTGGGGTGGTGAGAGTGGCAGCAATTCAGAACTGTTGAACTATCAGAACCACTTGAGCAAGACCCTCAGAGCATGCCCCACATCTGGGACCTGGGGTGGGTGGGAGACTGGGTGGGGCTTCTCCCTTAAAATCTCCTTTTATATCAGATATATTAAGGAAACGATACGGAATTGATTGTCTTACCCATCTTCCTGTAGCGCTTGAATCTTTTCACCCTAATTATGTCAAGATTGTCAAAAATAATTTTAAAAACTACGCCCATAGAAAAAATACTTCACAGTCCAAAGAACATAAAGAGCATATTCAGTGGTTATTGAGACTCTAACTTTACTGAAATGAGCATTCTGTTTTAATTTACCCATATACTGAAGAATCACTATCAAAATTCTCACTTAAAAAAAAGATCACATTGAATATATTACTTATGGTAATATGAATTATGTTGATTCTACCTATCTAAAAAATGGGAATTTTCTCCATCTTTTAATGTCCTCTTCTACTTTATCATAATGTTTTATAATTCTTCCACATGTGTCTTTAGTTTTATTCCAAGGTTAAAATTCTTCTGTGCTATGTGCTATGTAAAAGGGACTGTTACAAGTTTTCTCAGCCACTGGGTTGTTTGTGTATACTAGAGCAAGCGATTTTTTATACTAAGGCAACAAATTATTATTGATTTTTCTTTAAAAAAACTTAATGAATAATGAGAAAGTACTTTGTAAACCAAAGGATGACATAAATGTTAATTACTATTAATAAAATTAAAGTGGTTTCTAACAACTCTAAAAAAAAAAGAAACTGGCAAGGGTATTCAAAACTTATTTGGAAATACATAGGCTGTTGAGGAGTCAAAATAATTGTGAAAAGTTACAAAAAACTTGATGAAATTTCATAGCTAATTTACAGACTGCTGTATAGCTGCATTGTTGAAGATGTTGCAGTTTTGTGTGAGAACAAAAAATAACAAAGTAGAACAAAATTGATGGCATAGAGAATGATCAGTATTGCCTCAACTTTCAATCAATGAGCCAATTCATTTTCAAGGAAAAAAGAAAATCTCTTAAATGTCTGAAACAACTGGATTTCTGTACAGAAAATATTCAGCCATGGTTTGCAGTCTGCATCATAGACTGCAAGTTTCCTAGAAGAAAGCACAGACGATCTTCATAAGTTTTCTGTAGCTAAGATTCAAAAATAGCAATGGTAAGAAACTATTAAGGGGCCAGTGGCATACCTCAACTGGCTAATTTTCCACTTTTCAGAGCTGGTTCATGTCCCAGTTGCTCCAGTTGCTCCAGTTGCAATCCTTGTCCCATTTTGATTCCATATTTTTACATTTTTTGCAGTACCACTGTTTTGTCAAAGGGATTAAAGTGGGGTCACATACAACTGTTGAATTCTTCAAACTTTTAAGAGTTCTACATTTTATAGTGGGAATTTAAACTTCATGGAAAAGTCAATCTCTGTTGATTTCTTCCTTGAGTAATTTACTTTAAATCCCAACACTGATATTCCATATCTCTCATTTCCTCTTTTACAGTTAACACTTATCAAGACATGGAATGGGTAAGTATACTTGATGACTCACTCGTTTGTGTTGCATCCCTCCCTAGATTGTTCACTCCTGAGATTGCTGCCTAACATATGGCAGTTGCTCCATGGATTTTTAGTGAATAAATAGATGGATGCTAAATAATTGGAAACACATCAGAACATATTTATTACAATGGATATGTAATGTGTCTGTAGGTAGCCCCAAGAATAGGAATATTTGGAGACACCTAGTTAAAAGGCTTACTCTTTCAATTTTTATTGGCCTATACAGGACTGGGACGGGCTACGTTTTCTTTTTCTGGTATAAATTGTTGCAATTTTGTAAGGTGGAAAGTGTCTAAATGACATAACTTCAAAAATTCATCTCAGTGAATTTTGATTGAAGTACATATATCAAAATTATGAGGTGAATTAAGGAAAATGAGTCAGATTACAGCATGTTATCTGGATAAACTAACAACTATAATTAGCATTTAATTATTCAAATAATGACTTTGTAATAATGACTTTGTAATGTGAGGTTTGCCTGAGGCCCAAAGAAAATCAATGAGTACCATTTGCGCCAACTGAAAACATTTGAATTAGCGAGGCAGGGCAGAGACCCATAGAGCTTACGTTCTTTCAAAAGTTTTCCATTGTTATTTCTGGATGCAATAGATCTTCAAACCTAAAAGTGGGAAATTTATTGAACATTTTCATATGCACATCATTATGGAAATGTTTTAATATATTCCTAATAGATTCCTTGCAAGCTAATGATAAGCACTTCTTGTAAGAGTCATATATCCCTTTGCAATTCAAGGTTTAACATTGTTAACACACTTTCTATCTGTCTTGATTTATTTTTAATAAAAGGAAAAGTAACATATGAGTATTTGTGTAATAGTGATCTTAGTTTATAGTGCATTTGCTTTTTACCTACCCTAATTTGATCTTCTTTTTAAAATTTTGTATTTTTTATTATTTAATTTATAATATAAGATCAATGATTGGAGGTAAAACTATATCATATATAAGCTATATATAATCATGATATATATGAGATATATATATATATAATCATGATCTGCTTAACTGGCAGTCCTGTCAGAATAAATCTTTAACACTAGAAAAAATCTTGATCACTCCATGCAAACATGTAGTAAAACATAGCCGGAATAGGAGCTAAGCATATTGGTCTTACTTTAAATGGACTCCCAGTGAAAGAACTGAATACATTCTAACAGTAAAATGATAAACTGCCAATGTCCATGCTTATATTGTGGTGAAACACATCAATAACAGCATGATAGAGTTGTGACTTCATCAAGAACATCCAATGTAAAACTAGAGGGGAAATCAACGGGTGGTGGTGAGGGGGCATTGGGGAAGGGCACGGGCAACCCCAGAGCCTATGGAAATATATTGCAAAGCAAACCAAAATATTTTTAGATGTAAAAAAGGGGGAAACTTCATTAATCTCATGAGTCTTTAATGTTTCCAAACAACTTTAGCACAGTGCTTGCTCCATCTTCTTTTGGCTCTGAGTATTATACCACACTTTTTCATCTTCAGAATTCCCAATATTTCCTTCCTCATTGTCATTCTCCAATAATGATTGGAAGAGACATTTCACATATTACCAGCACCAAAGCTACCCGTATGCTTGATTCTAAGTCTAAATGCTTTCTCCAAAAAATGTCCTTTTCTTCTAGAACTATGCTCCTCCTTGATAGGCCATTAGGCAGACAGGCTGACTAATTTTTGAATCAAAAATAATTGTGGCCATAATTATTGCATGTTTCTGAATGTTTATTTGATTTTTATTTCATAGTATCTGGCAAAGATTTTATTACTTAAATATTGCTAACTTACAAATTCAGAATGTATAATACTCTACAAATTCAAGCTTGTAAGGTTTAATGTTCCAGAAGAATATCCTTTATTCAATATTTACCTATTCTCATCTGTATCTTCCTTTCTGTAAATAACAAATATTTTAACATGTACAAAGCTGAACTGCTGATTTTTCCATCAGATATGCTCCAGACATAGTTTTCCTTGCCTAAGTTTGTGGCGATTATTCCCTTCTAGTTTATTTAGCAACAAACTTGCAGTGGTTTTAAGTATCCTATTTTATTCCCACTCCATTCCAGTCTGTCAGTGGTTACTATGGAGTTAATATCTTCTCAGAAAAATACATGTTGAAATTCTAACCCTCAGTATCCACAACTGGTCTTCTGTGGAAGTAAGTTCACTTCTGAAGTGCTTAGTTATTTCAAAGTCGTACTGAAGAAGGTGTGGCCCTAACTGCACCAGCTGTGTAGCTGCCCAATGTTCTTATGAAAATATGGTCACCATCTGCGGAGTAAAACAATGCATGAGAAACCTCTCTCTGGCTCTCTCCTTGTGCCTTTCCCTCTCTGTAACTCAGCCTGTCATATAAAATAAGTCCTAAAGAATCAAAATATGGCTGTATGAAAGAACAGAGACACATGACAACATTATGTATTAATAAAAGCAAAAGCAAAAAAATTGTTGTTTAAAGATTGAAGGGAGGGAATTGGGGGAATCCCTGCAGCCACAAAATTACAAAAAAGAAAATAGAAAAAGCAATAAGGAAAGAAAAAGTAAACCAGCACAGAGCTATAATCAGTAAAGCTCAAGTGTTCTTCTGTTAGGAAAATTAATGAACACGCCATAGGTACCAAGAGGGTAACTGACGATAACACACTTACAAATTAAATAAAAAGGGCCCAGTATAGTAGCCTAATGGCTAAAGTCCTTGCCTTCCATGTTCCAGGATCCCATATGGGCACTGGTTCTTGTCCCAGCTGCTTCCCTTCCCTTCCTTCTCCTAGTCTTTAGCCTGGGAAAGCAGTTGCAGATGGCTCAAAGCCTTGGGAGCCTGTATGCACATGGGAGACCCTGAGGAGTCTCCTGGCTGCAGATTGACTCAGTCCCAGCAGCTGCAGACTCTTGGGGAGTGAACGAGTGGACAGAAGATCTTTTGCTGTATCTCTCAGTCTTTCTGTATATCTGCCTTTCAAATAAAAATGAATAAATCTTAAAAATGAAATCAAAGTACTCTTTGCAATGACTCTGTTGCTAAATCCTCACCTTGCAAATGCTGGAATCTCATACGGGCTCTACGTTTTATCCCAGCTGTTCTGCTTCCCATCCAGCTCCCTTTTGTGGCCTCAGAAAGTAGTAGAGGAGGACCCAAGGCCGTGGGACCCTGAAACCACGTGGGAGACCTGGAGGAAGCAATTGTTTTTTTTTTTGTTTTGTTTTGTTTTTAGTAATGAATGTCGGTTGGGCCCAGCTCGGCAGCCTGGTGGTTAAAGTCCTCACCTTGCAAGCTCAGGGATCTCATAGTGGTGCAGGTTTGTGTCCCAGCTGCTCCATTTCCCATCCAGCTCCCTGCTTGTGACCTGGGAAAGCAGTTGAGGACGGCCAAAAGCCTTGGAACCCTGCACCTGCATGGGAGGCCTGGAAGAAACTCCTGGCTCCTGGCTTCGGGTCCACTCATCCCCTACTGTTGTGGCCATTTGGGGAGTGAACCAATAGAACAAAAATCTTCATCTCTGTCTCTGCTTTCTCTGTATCTCTGCCTTTCCAATAGAAATGAATAAATGTTAAAAAAATGTGAATAATAAAACAAAGATGCATTTTCATGTCAGTTGACAGCATAAATTGTCTTAGAAAAATTGAATAATATCAACAATTTTTTGTAGTTAATACAAACTTTTTCAATGTAATGAACATTTTTACAGATAATATTAATGCAGTTAAGGCTTATTACCGTCATCAAGAGAATAGGAGAAGACTACACAGTTGGATGTTCTTGATTGAGAAGAGGGAGGTAATGATCTTTGGAAAGTGGAAAAGTCACATGTTGGGTTTCATGTGACAGCGTGCTATATCCCGAAAGGTGAGCTAAAAGTGAAGAGAAATCAGTATCTGTCATTTTCAGATTTCTTCTCAAGCTTATATTTTTAAAATTCCTAGATGTTCTTTTATTGTCCTGTTTCTTCCTGTGTTATTTTTTCGCATTGCTTCCAGCCATTGGAGAATGCAAACTATTCTTTTCTTAAGACAGTATTAAAAATAAACTTCAACATTGAAAACACTTTAGGGAAGAGGAACAGCTAGATGTAGCAGCATATTGAATTCCATTGAAGTGGCTCATATGCACAGCCGACTAAGGAAGACCAAACATGCTATTTCCTCATCCCTCTCGCATAGTATGCATCCAGACCTAAAAATGCAGTTTCAAGTAACTATGACATTGAAATGAAATGTGTCCACATGATGTGCTCAGGGACGAAACTGCTGTGTTGAGTAAATAACTTTACCATTGATCTAAAATATAATGTCAATATATCCCCTTTTAAAATGTATTATTTATGCCTAGTGTGGTTGCCTAGTGGCTAGAGTCCTATTTTTCAATGTCCTGGGATCCCATATTCACACATCAGTTGTTCCACCTCCTTTCCAGCTCCCTGCTTGTGGCCTGGGAAAGCAGCAGAGGACAGCTCAAAACCTTGGGACCCTGCACCCACATGGAAGGAGTGGAAGAAGCTCCTGGCTAGTGGCTTAGGATCGGCTCAGCTCCAACCACAGCAGGCAGTTGGGGAATGAGCTAGTAAATGAAAGGTCTTTCAAATAAATAAATAAATCTGACTTTCAAATAAAATAAATAAATCTTAAAAAGTGCAGTATTTAATATAGTTTAAATGAGAACCTTTTAGGCCAAAGTTTCATTTCTTCCCAAACTCTTTACAATGGTATATATTTTTCATTTTAATATTTAAACAAAGTGAACAAATTTCATGCCTTTCACTATATAAATTTAGTATTGTGATACTTTCAGCTTTACCATCCCTCCCGTGTATGCTCCTCACCTACTCTCCTGATTAGTCATTCTGTGAGTTAAGTTGGTTTTATTTAATACCTCTTTATGTCACGTGACTTCCAATAATTTTTCTGGAAAGGCATTATATCATATTAGTGCCCTCTAAAGGTTTTCAGGTATCTTTGTCTTCCTTATCTTCCTTACTCTAGTCAAGAGTTGCTTTTTTATTTTATTTTATTTAATTACATTGTATTATGTGACACAGTTTCATAGCTACTGGGATACCCCCACCCCTCCCCACACCCTCCCCCCATGTTGGGTTACTCCACCTTGTTACATAACCACAGTTCAAGCTCAGTTGAGATTCCCTCACTGCAAATGCCACCATAAGAGATGCAATCCTTTTCAGAGAAGCACTAGAATAGAGATTTTAAAATTTTTACCATTTTAAACCAATTTAAGGAAAATTCAGTAATACTAATGTAGCATATATATACATATATAATTCAAATTTGATGAGCTTAAATTACAAAAGAAATATATCAAATCACTTGAATAAAGACTGTGTCTTACAACTTGTGGTTTACAGAGTAATCCACCCATCAGACATATTTGTCAGCTTTAGCAAATAAAAATATGGATTGCCCAAATAATTATAATTTCAGACAAACTAATAAGGCAAGAGTTATTTTATGTAGTATTTGGGATTCACAATGTGTGGAATATACTTTCACTCAAACATGAATATCTTAAATTTACTTTTAGGTATACTTCATTTTAGCTGGGATTTCTAGTACATACTAGCTCATGAGTGACTATCAAACCATTTGAATGATTCCCTTGAGGCTTACAATCCTCATCCGTTATGGTTTCTACAACATGTAGAGCAACTACTAAGTATTGGACAGCAGAGACACAGAATGAAGAAGGCACACTCTCCACACTAGTGGAGCTTACTTTCCACAGAAGCCAGTAAATAAGAAAAAAACGTTCTTACAGATTAGTTTAAGTTTCAGGATGTTGGAATGGGAAGGGATTTGGAAATTGGATAGGTCTTAAAAGTACAAGAAAAAGAAATATGAATATGTTTTCGAACATAAGGCAAACTTAATGCAAATTATAAGAACAATAACACTTTCAATACTGTTTTTGCTGCAACAAATGGGTTGTGGTATTGTTTTTCTTTTCCTTTTTTTTTTTTAAAGATTTATTCATTTTATTACAGCCAGATATACACAGAGGAGGAGAGACAGAGAGGAAGATCTTCCGTCTGATGATTCACTCCCCAAGTGAGCCGCAACGGGCCGGTGCGCGCCAATCCCATGCCGGGAACCAGGAACCTCTTCCGGGTCTCCCACGCGGGTGCAGGGTCCCAATGCATTGGGCCGTCCTCAACTGCTTTTCCGGGCCACAAGCAGGGAGCTGGATGGGAAGTGTAGCTGCCGGGATTAATACTGACGCCCATATGGGATCCCGGGGCTTTCAAAGCGAGGATTTTAGCTGCTAGGCCACGCCGCTGGGCCCATATTGTTTTTATTTTCATTCTTCAAAATAGTTTTTTTTCTCTTATTAAATTCTTCACTGACTTGTAGATCACACAGTAGCATCATTTTCTCCAAGAGGATTTTGTGTTTTCTTTTTCATTTCTTCATCAACACATTGGTTACTCAATAGCATGTTTCTTAATTCCATGGTGCTGTAAATCTTTTTAAAGATTTATTTTTATTGGAAAGGCAGATATACAGAGAGGAGAAGAGACAGAGAGGAAGATCTTCTGTCCGATGATTCACTCACCAAGTGCCCGCAACAACTGAAGCTAAGCCAATCTGAAACCAGGAGCCAGGAGCTTCCTCTGGGTCTCCCACAAGGGTGCAGGGTCCCAAGGCTTTGGGCCATCCTCAACTGCTTTCCCAGGCCACACGCAGGGAGCTGGATGGGAAGCAGGGCTGCCAGGATTAGACCCAGCGTCAATATGGGATCGCAGGCATGCAAGATGAGGACTTTAAGCACTACGCTACCATGCCGGGCCTGGTGTTGTAAACCTTTTGTTTTATCTTTATTCCTGTTGTTGATTTTGTTTCATGGGTTCTCATTTAAGGGAATACACAGTGACTGTGTAATAGAGACTATCAGATTCAGCTGTGAGGATACAATGCAGTATGCATCTCCATGTCAAAGATGGACTCCTAATGAAACTGTTGGATATATCTTGACAATAGGATGCTGTACTGTACCAGCAATGTCAAGATAAACTTAAATAGCAGAATGATGGACTTATGATTGCTTATGAAGGGCTATACTATTGTAATAAAATGGGAGAAATAAGTTGGGGTTGGGAATTTGGGGATCATTTAGGGGAAATCCCAGAGTTTATGGAATTATACCATAAAGGTAAAAATAAAATAGAAGGAAAATAAAAGGGAAAAGGAATTTTATTACATCAAAGAGTTTCTACCCAGCAAAGCAAATAATCATCATAGAGAAAAGACAATCTACAAAATAAGATACAAGTCAAAACCACAATACTAGGCTAGCATTGTTGTACATTGGGTTAAGCCACTGATTGCAATGCCTTCATTCAATCTCAATATGTCTCTAAATGATTGGGATTTGGGGAACAAAAAATAAGATGGATTAGCTTTCTGTCACAGTCTGTATTAGTTTTACGTATGAAAAATACGTGTTGGAGAAGAATAAAAAGAAAGAGAAGTTTGTGAAAGAAGTTGGTTGATACTGCTTTTATCTTTTTTTCTGGCCAAGTAGGAGGGTAAAACCTTGGATTGAATAAGCCCTGCTTTATAAAGGAAAATATATTGATTATCATGCATCTTAGCATTTTAATTTACTTTGTTTTGTTTCTGTTGTTGAGTGAATATAACCTAAGACAATCTGTAGAATACTACTGCTTCAATGATCTCACAGCAAAGGATATAAAATCTACAGTAAAGAGCATATTTATGTTTAGTTGTTTAAATTTTTGTTTGCAATAACTTAGAACACAATGAATAATTTTATTTATAAACTTTGCATTATGGGCTCGGCAGCATGGCCTAGTGGCTAGGGTCCTCGCCTTGATCCCATGTGGCTGCTGGTTCTAATCCCGGCAGCTCCACTTCCTCTCTGTCTCTCCTCCTCTCAGTATATCTGACTTTGTAATAAAAATAAAATAAATCTTAAAAAAAAAAAAAAAAAGAAACTTTGCATTATGAGGAGGGGATCTAGGTTGCAAAATTTTCATCAGTCATAACATAATCAATGTAAGTTTTATCATGATTCATTCTGCAAAATGAAAGCATTGCTATATTAATCACTTTCCACTGTCTCCTTGCAGCTTCTTCTATATCATTCTCTAGCAGAGGCACTCATGTCACAAGGAGCTTAAGACAGTTCTGTAGAAATAACAAAAATCCATTTTGGAACAATTCCCACCCAAAATGTAAGAAATATTCCTTTCTAGATACACAGGAGTTTGCAGGCATCTTTTTCCCAAGCCGCCAAGAAACATTTAATATGTGGCTAGCAAGTAGTAATGTCCCTTGATGGGATAACAACTCAAATGAGCCACATAGCATGTGTGTTAAGGACCCAAAGTCAATCTATGTCTTCTTCCCTCAGAAATCAAACACCAATCTTTATGTAGTACTCTTCATCAGCCCAGCACTTAGAACCAATGTGATTGTTAAGGTTATGTATATCACCTGAATGTGAAAAAAGTACCGGTTCTCAGTTGTGTTCATTTGATGTAACAGCTCTTTGAGGGATATTAAAATTAACATACAACTTTGTAATTCTTCAGGGACATATTCTATCAGGTGCTCTTCTTTATGGATTATATCTGCAAAACAAAAAATTTCAAGTTTTAATATGACATAGATAGGTATAAGTATTTTTTTTTAATCTTGACTACTATTCGAGAGAAATAATAATGGTTGAGGCCAGATTCATTCACTCATCCACTTATTCATTAACTCTTTAAAGCTTAGTAAAGCATTTAGGCATATCTTAGAGTGAAAATAGGAAACAAAATAGATAAATATTTGATTTACATGGACAACATTAAAGGTTACAAAGTAGTGAATAATTGATCAGTATTTTAAAATATATTATTGTGTAACAATGCAATATCTTGATAAGCACAATTCTATTTGTATCTGAATATTTAAAATCTTAAAATTGGCCAGATGCATACATTTTATTTTTCTTATAAATTATGTGAAAATACTGGGGAATGCAAAAGTAGAATGATGTAAGTCAAATGCAAGGATGTTAGCCTATTAATTTTACCATATCAAGTTTTCAATGTGGTATCCTTTTTTTTAACAGATTTATTCATTTTATTACAGCCAGATATACACAGAGGAGGAGAGACAGAGAGGAAGATCTTCCATCCGATGTTTCACTCCCCAAGTGAGCCGCAACGGGCAGGTGCGCGCCGATCCGAAGCCGGGAACCAGGAACCTCTTCCGGGTAGCCCTCAATGTGGTATCCTTATTAGGATTCTGAGTATAAGCCATTGTTTCCTGCACCCTGCTTTTGACTAGCTAGTTCATACAGTGGTCACAGTCTCCCTTATTTAACAATAAAATATAAAATAGGTGGTAAGATTTACCTGTCATTCAATGGCAGCATTCTACAGAATACACGAAATAAGGGACATAATAATTCCAGCAATTATATATCTCAAGAGAAGGAATGGAGATCCTTGACTAACGAATAGTAAATGACTAATGAATTGTACTTGAGTTTTAAAAAGGAAATGAAAGGCATTAAATGTAGCATATTTTGAAATCATACTCAAGTAATTTAAATATCTTGCAGATGTATGACATAGGGGCTGTCATTGTAGTGGAGCAGATTAAGTTTGCCCTATAGGGGCATCAGTTCAAGCCTTAGTCACTTTGCTTCTGATCCAGTTCCCTGTTAGTGTGATTGGAAAAACTGAAAGACAGCCTGAGTACGTTTGGCCCTGCAGTCACATGGTAGCCTGGAATGTAACACTTGGTTCCTGGGACTGGCTTGACCCCTATCCGGTCATTGCAACCATTTAGGGAGTGAATTATTAGGCAGAAGTCTCTGCTTGGTTTTCTGTATTGTGCTTTTCAAATAAATAAAATACATGAATTTTTACAAAATTATTGTATGAGATAAACATATGTTAAGCAAGGTTTTTTTTCCTGAGGACTCAAAGGGGGAAATTAGACATGTAATAAATGATAAACAAGAATGATTGCGTAGAAGAATTGGGAATCAGAGGTGGGTGAAGTCCATTCAGAAAAATAATGGAGGAGAAAAAAATTCTATCAAGTGCAATAGTGTAAGCAAATTTCACATGTCAAGAAATATAGAGTATGTCTGGATACATAGAGTAGCCTATTTATAAGTCGGAAAATAGTATAGATTGAAGTTGAAAAGCTAAGCTTGAGGAGTATATTTTTAAAGCTCTTAAATACTAACAAAATCAGTTATTTACTTTTTCTTTAGCTAAAGGTGATATTGAAATTTCAGGGTAAGGAGTTACAGCCTAGCACCTAAATTCCTCACCTTGTAAACACCACGATCCAATATGAGCACCTGTTCATATCCTGGAGGCCCCACTTCCCATCCAGCTTGCTGGTTGTGGCCTGGGAAAGCAGTGGAGGATGTCCCAAAGCCTTGGGACCCTGCACCCACATGGGAGACCCGGAAGAGGCTTTGGGCTCCTGGCTTCGGATTGGCTAAGCTCAGGTAGTTGTGGCCCCTTGGGGAGTTAATCATCCGGCGTAAGATCTTCCTCTCTGTCTCTCCTTCTCTCTGTATATCTAAATGTCCAATAAAAATAAATGAATGTTAGAAAAAGTATTGAAATTTCAAATTGAGACAAATTAGACTGGCCATAAATGAATAAACAGAGAACATCAAGTACTGGTGAGAATATGCAGCAACTGCATGTTACATTCATTCATATAAGAAACATAGAGAACAAGAGAAATAAAAAGAAAGCTCCCATCCATGGCTTGGTGTTGAATGATTACAGTAGCTGGGGCAGAGTGAGACAAAGGCCAGGAGCTGGGAAATCAGTCCAGGTTACCCATCTTGGTTGCTGGAACCCAAACATTTGAAGTATGACCTGCTGCCTTGCAGGATGAACAATAGCAGAAAGCTGGAATCAGGAGCAAAGGCAACACTCAAATTCGGGCATTCCAGGGAATGTGGAAATCTCAAGCAGTACCTCAAAGGCTATGTGAAACGTCTACCCCTAGACTTTCAGCAATCTAATAAGGTATTTGCAAGAAATGCAGTACATACCTAGATATTTACCAAAAATAAATGAAAACATGTATTGATTAATAAGTTTGTATATGAATGTCCACAAGGTTGTAATTTGTAATAGCCAAAAATGGTTGCAAAACATATCCTTCAAGGCACCGGCGGCGTGGCCTAGCGGCTAAAGTCCTCCCCTTGAAAGCCCCGGGATCCCATATGGGCGCCGGTTCTAATCCCGGCAGCTCCACTTCCCATCCAGCTCCCTGCTTGTGGCCTGGGAAAACAGTTGAGGACGGCCCAATGCATTGGGACCCTGCACCTGCGTGGGAGACCCTGAAGAGGTTCCAGGTTCCCGGCTTCGGATCGGAGCGCACCGGCCTGTTGCGGCTCACTTGGGGAGTGAATCATCAGACGGAAGATCTTCCTCTCTGTCTCTCCTCCTCTGTGTATATCTGGCTGTAATAAAATGAATAAATCTTTAAAAAACAAAACATATCCCTCAAATGATAGGTGGATTTTAAAGCATGGTACATATATACAATGGGAAATTCTCTTTTCATCCTTAAAAATAGTAATGCAATCATGCATTTAACATTATGCATGATTCTTGTAAAAATTATATTGAAAGAAGTCAAGCAAAAATAGCCATATGTTGTATTATTCATTGTACATGAAATGCTCCAAAAAAGCAAATCCATGGCAACAAATTAGGAGTGGATAAAGATTGGTTTGAGACATATTTTAAGGTTATGAATATACGCTCGAACTAGAAAGTAAAAAATCTTACTTAACTGTGTGATGTTGCTACACATGTGCTAACTACCATATAATTACTTGTAAATTAATTTCAACAAAATCCATATCATTAAATTTAGTACAAGCAAATACAAGGTACATATTTCTAGATGGTCTGTGTTGGGACTGTCCTTCCTTTTTCTTGTTTTGCTCTTTGCTATGTGAAATTTTGTAATATTTTCTAATATAAGTAAATCATCATTAAAGGAAAATGGTTTTCATAATGCGTGCCATTAAAATGGGGCATTTCAAACAGCACACATACATCAATCCAGAGGGATAGATAATTCTTTTAGGAAACAGCCTCCACAGTCTTTACATCATAAAGGAGTTTCCTTCCTGGGAACCTTACCTCTGAATCTGAACATTCTTAACCACTGTTGTCTATCACTTACAAAATTTTATTATGTGTTACTATGTAGATCCCTAACTGTTACCTAGAGCCAAGTCGCCTGGTAACCAGAGAAAAGCAACCCAGCCACTACTTCAAGAGAAGGTTCTATAGTGAAGATCTGATGATAATCCCCATGGCATCAATAACATTTAAGCCTTGCTTTTCTTTCCCCTCTGTATTTGAATGTACCTCCTATTCTACCTCATAAATCCCACTTGGTACCTTGCTTGTCCCACACTTATTTCGATTTCCAAGTTGTCTTTATTGGTTGCACTTAATATGTGTAGTTATTCAGAATCATACTTATCATTCTGAGGTGTGTTATAAATCTGACTATTTTGAAGACAGAAAAATATGAGAGAGAATGCATCAATGAAGGCTAATCCATTATGGCTCAAGTTTCCTATTTTGAAAATAGTTCACATATCAATGAACATAAAATACAAAGCTCCTACATAGATTTTCTTTTTTAGTTGTCAATTCAATCTATAATTCATTCATTCAGTAATTATACATGGTGCTTCCTGAACAAAGTGAGGTAAATTAGATATTTAAGGGATATTTACTGGAAGGTGGAAATTTGTAAGTAAACAATTTAAATGAGAGGAATGAAGAACATTACTATAGAGGAAATACTGGTTAATACAGGAGCATAAAGCACTTCTCCAGATTGGTGAAGTCATTAATGGCTTCTCAGGGAAAGTAGCATCTAACTCAAACTGGGAGTGGGAGTTACATAGGCAAGGAGGCAAGTTTGCTCCTGAAAATAAGAGTGGTGAATATGTGTGAGGGTAAGGGGGTATGGCGGTGGTAGTGTGGAGACGGGGCGGAGTTCCTACATCTGATCCATTCCTGATTAACAGAGCACAGAGATCAAGGGGAAAGGAGCGGCAGAGAAACAACTGCAGACATTGACAGCCCCAGATCATAAAGAATGATGTGTTCCTTAATACAGTTCTGAATGTTACTGACCAAGAAACAACAGCCAATTCATGAATTCTAGGCAAGAATTTGACTCTTATTATTTCAGAAGAAAAAAAATTGGGCCGGCGTTAGAGTATATCAGGTGAAGCTACTGCCCGCATCACTGGCAACCCATATGAACACTGGTTCAAGATCTCACCACTCTACTTCTGATCCAGCCTCTTGTTCATAAGGTACCTTGGTAATTAGTGGAAGATGATCCAAGCCTTTGGGCCCCGGAACCCACATGGGAGACCTAGCAGAAGTTCCTGGCTCCTGGCCTTAGCCTTCCCCAGCCATTATTGTTGTGGCCATTTGTGAGTGAACTAGTGAATAGCACACCTATCTTCCTCTCTGCTTTTCCCTTTCTCTCGGTGACTTTGCCTTCTGGATAAATAGTCATACAAATATTTTAAAAGATTTTTATAAAAATAAATTCATTCTAAGATAGGGCAGATACGTAATGAAAGTAGGTAGATAATTTCATTGTATTAGTTGACAAATTTCCGAATTGACTTATCTCAGCAGTAAGTTATCACTGTGATTAGTAGTTTATATTGCATAGAATTAGAGCGGGATACAAAAAAAAAATATTTTGTGGGTGGAAAACCTTAGGTATGTTCGGAACCAGAATTTCCTGTCCTCAGGGACAGGTGTTCAGTGTGTGGGGCTGTGGAGATACTTGCGCAGAACTAGTGGACCAGATTCCTAAGGCGCTGAGTAAAACCTTCTGCACTCTGCCTTAAGCCACGCCTTACAAATGTTCTCCAGCTATTCCTTGTCTGCAACTATGCATTTCTTTCCTGAATTCAACTCCAACTTAGCTAGATGACTGTCATGATGTATTTAGTGACTGAATTTAGTAATATCCTGTCCCACATTCCAAGCCCTGTTTCTAACATAAATTGTAATTAGGAAAAAAAAAGGACAGATGTCTCATGGTTTGAGATACAAAGCCACCAGCTGGGAGAACAGAAGCAGAGGTTTAAAAGTGTTAACATGCAAAATTGCACCTGTTTGGAAGACAGAGAAGGGGATCTCCTTAAAACTTATTGTTAATTATTCACAGGAGAAGACAGGAAGTCAGCGTACTATTTGCCCCACAACTAAAGAACAGATGTTTCCCATGTAAGGTCTCTAGTAAATCAAGCCTGTCATTCTTACTGGCTCCAGAGGAAAAGTTTTGAAGGCACTCTGGGACACCATAGAACAATTTGTTTGTACCGTTGATTCAAAGCCCACAAACTTAAACGAGATAAAAAGCAGCAAACAAATTTAAAATTATTCCATGAAGGTAAATTTCCATTTACAAAATCAGACACACAATTCCATCCTTGAGAGCTATTTTATTAAAATAAAGAATCAGTGCCTAACAAAGCACAATATTGCAGGCACTGAATTTACATATTCCATAAATATGATCTTAAATTATATTTGGCATTAAATGCTCCTGAATTATATAGTACAAACTAGGTGTGCTTTCTCTAAAAAAAAAAAAAAAAAACTTCTATTCACTGCAATGTCACTTGAGAAAACTTTTTTTTCAAGTGGCAGAAAGAGCCTTCAACTACCAAAGTCCTCTGTAGCATTGCTTCCTGATTGAATTCCCAATGACATATTTGTAGATGAAAGTTGAAAATGATACAAATGAACAACTAGCACAGTCAGAAAAGCCTCATATATTGTCCACAGGTAGTTTCAGGTTTTAAATTCCATTTTTCTTATATGATTGTCTTAATATTATATATTGAGGACTATCAGTTTTGTATATCACATGCCTCTTAGGTGAAATTCCAGACCATTAAATTACACACATGTTTGAAGCTTATAGAACACACACAGTTGAATTTATTGTACTTGTTTCCCTTAGGATTTTCACATAAGTGATGCTTCTGTGATATTGCATAGCTCACTTCAAGAAGCAAAAACAAAAGCACACCACTGTTAAGCATAGTAGGAGCAAAAATCTCCTCTAAGATGAGGAATGTTTGCAGCATTATGTGTCTTATATAACTGAAAACATGGCAGTTTACTGGAAGTCAGACAAGCCAGTAAACAAGACATCCATCTAACATTTATTAAAATAATACTGCTTGTTAGGAAATATATAGTGTCAGTTCATATTTTGTAAATACGGCCATTCGAGGACATAACTTGTGCTCTCTAGTTGACCCAATGTACATACATAGATAAGTTGATTAAAAATTTAGTGAAACATTCTTCAAAGTACATCCTGGGTGCTAGGGATGCACTAGTGAATTAGGAGCACAAAGTCCCAGTCTTCACTGCCCAAGAAGATTAGAAGAGGCAAATGGATAAATGAGTAATTTGGCAATTAATAATTAATTAATCACAATGATTAGACCATGAGAAGAGCCAAAACAAAGATGCAAGGTATGAACTTGGTTAGGTATATTGAGTGCTTCTTTTTAACTCTTGGAAAATTTTGATTTCATTCACATAATCTTTAGCTATTAATTCCAGAAAAAAAATCATTGACAATTCACGAAAGGATTTTCTAGTCTTCTGCTGCACAATGGAAACCCAAGTACAGTTAAGAACAGACAGTAACATAGCTTATTTGCGTCTAAATGGATGGGATTGGGAATAGTTATGCTAAATCAAATAAGGTAGACATAGAAAAATACTACCTGTTAGCTTTCATATGCAGAAGTTATTTTTTTTAAAGTCAGTTGGAACTTAGAGTAGTGATTACTAAAGTCTTGGAAGAGTAGAAGGGACATAGAATGAAACTGATTAAAGAATACTACAGCACAGTCAGAAGGAATTGGCTCTATTGCATGTTCCATAACTGTGGGAGGATTGCTGTTCACAGTAATGTACTATATGCTATATAATGGACTGAAAAATAAGAATCAGTAAGCTCCAAACATGGAGGAAAGATGATCACACAGTGATGCTGAATTGTTTGATTATTTCATATTGAATGTATCTGTTGAAATACTGCAGGGATCACTTCAAGGTATGCAGGTATTACGTGTTTGTCAATATTTAGTAATTTAAAGAAATATTAACATATCTGATTAAAATATTTCAAGTACTTAAACACCTTTGAATTAAGTAATAGAGACTACTACCATAGTCTCTAAATAATCTGTTTATGTTAGCTGGAAGATGATGTTTCTTAAATCACATATGTTAACATTGTCAATCACATTGGAGTCAACTATAGGGTGGTATGTGCAAACTCTTTAGCGTCATGCCAGTCACATGATTAGTGATCAGCAAATATAAACATTATTGTTGATCTGCAACCAATTTTCCAACATGACCATCTGTTTAAAATGAAGGTATATAGTTCTAAGGCCATATAAACAAATGGGCCTTCTCTCTCTCTCTCTCTCTCTCTCTCTCTCTGTTTCTCTCTCTCTCTCTCTCTCTCTCTCTCTCTCTCACATACACACACACACACACACACACTTCCCATAAATGCTCATTTCCTACACAGATATCACAAAATTTGTCCTCATCAAAGGATATTCTCTGATTCAATGGAAGTATTTCAGGGCCAAAAAAAATTTTTTTCACCATTACCAGCAACCCCTAATGAGAAGGAATTGCCGATGGCAAGAAGAATTCGTTTACTTGTCATAGACTTTGTGGCATATGAGTGTATACACTAAAATGAATGAGGTTCTCATTTAGTATTGTGGTTTTACTCTTACATGTTATCATTCTGGTCATTTTTCCAATGCCTCTAGTTTAAATGGGAACTCAAACATAATGTCTGAAATGTGGTTTGAGGGCAGTTGTCTTGACTTATGAATGAAATCAAATGTTAGGGACAAGAGACAGTAAACTCAAATAATTTCTGCCTCTTGGAGACTGTTCTCTTTTAACAGGGAGGGCAGCATATTACCCTAACATTCAATAATGCTGAATGAGTGTTTTGTGAGTAGTCATGTAGGTAGCTCCACGTTGACTTTGTGGAATAGCTTACTCTTCAGAATTCTGGTATAATATATTGTTAGACACAACTTTCAACTTGTTAGAGTATGTATTTCTTTCATACTGCCTTAATTGACAAGGAAAAAGTAAGAAACAGAAAATAAGAAACCATTTTGCCATTCAATAAAAATAAAAGCTTACATTTTAATTGGTAACAGGATTGATATATATATTGACTAATTAATTATATATTCTCTTTCCAATAAAGTATGTGTTATGGGCCCCAGACAACAAATTAAGAGACAAAAATAAGTATTATCTATTGCCCAAGGCCATTCTGAAGCTGGTGACAGTCACAGTCTTGACATTTTGCCCTAAGCTAAATCTCCAAAGATACATTTTTGATTCCTAATAACAACACAGTTTCAGGAAAAACAACCTTGTGCATATCTCAAGATATTGAAACAGCTGAAAGAAAAAATATTTTCCCAAATTCTGATACTTACCATTAGGCACAACCAAAGTCATGTTTCACCCAAAAATTGTGGACCAACATTTGGTGGCATGATGTTTCCTAATGTATAGAATACTGTTATGATCAAGAACCCAGAGTCAATTTCACGGTGATTACTCAAAAGGTACAGTTAGAACTCTATTTGGTGAAAGAAAACTCTTTATTCTGAAGAGAAGCAAGGCAGGTCTAATTCTGTTGAGGCTTGTTGAACATGAATATAACCTAAAATATTCAACGCAACAGCTCTGCACACTGTTATCTTCACTGTCTACATAGATCAGTCTAGGGGCCTCTTTAGAACTCTGTTTCCATTAGTGATATTTGCACTAATAAGTCAGTTATCTCCAGAGGAATCTTCTAAAAATTATACATACAAAATTCTCTATTAACAAACATTCCTATATTCAGGCTAATCACTAATTTTTACAGGCAAATTCTTATTTTTTTGCAGTTGACTATGGGGATTATGTATGCAGATAAAGCTATTCTTGCTGTTGAAAGACACTCCAAAGTTATTAGCCTCCATTAAATGACATTCATGACTTCAAAAACATATTGGAAGCCAGAATTCTGATAATGTGAGTAGAGCTAGTGTTTGTCATTCTGGCATCCCACATAGGAGCTACATTTCAAGTTCCAGTTGTGTTATTTCCTGTTCAGCTTCCCTGTAATGCTCCCAGGGAAATGGTGAAAGACAACCCAAATGCTTATATCCCTTAAAAATCATGGGAGACCTGATTGGAATTCCTGATTCCTGGGTTCACTCTGGGCCGACCACTAAGTGTGTTGGCCATATGGGAAATACAACAGCAGATGTAAAATCTCTCTCTGTTCTCTGTCTCTTCCTCTTTCTCTGTCTGTCTTTTCCTGTCACATCATTATCCCTTTCAATTAAATTAATCAATATTGAAAAAAACCTTTTTGTGTATATCATATAGAATAAATTGTTATAGACTACAATTTTAATGAAATATCTTATGCATAAAACATTTTCTTAGATTACTCTGAAAATGTAGGAAAAACACAGTCATAAACTGAAATGCCTTGCCTTCTAGCCTTTTGTTCCCCCTCTCTGATGAATGTGTGACTTCCTTTTAATCTGAATTCACCATCATCTTGGAACGTGAGATTTTACTACACAGAATCTACAGCACTAAGAAGAGGACATAAAATTCCTTATACATGACTTTGCAGCAGAATATACTCAAGCTTATCTAATTTCTTTCTGATCATTTGAATAAGGACCATCATTTCAAATGAACACTGATTTTTTGTTTTGTTTTTGAAATGTGAGCAAACATCATATCCTCAAAATATAGAAGACATACAGGAGGCTTTAAAATGTGTTAAAGGATTTTAAAATGGTGTCATATTTGTACTTGGTTTTTTTTTTTTTTTTTACTGATGATCCAATGCCACTGATGGCACATTAGTCCACTTTACAAAGTGAACTGGTTAAACGTCAGCGCAATGCATACAAAGCGCTGTCAAAAACACAGCTTTGTGAACATTAACTGGCCACTCATATATGTAAGGAATAGAGAAACTGAAAGTAAAAGTGGGGATGAAAAGAAAGTGAGATCTTTGCCCCTCAAGTGTTCCACAGAGGGATGAATCAAGGGTTGTTAGTCTCTAACTGTTAGAATAGTACATGGAGCTTCAGAGAGCTTTGTGTGCATCCCCCAGAATAGTAACAAGCACAGGAGATCAGTATATAGCACATGTCAAAGAAATCTAAATGATGGAGGCTGTGATCTGTGCCGTGTGACTATTAGGAAGTACCAATCAACCCATATTAAGAGCTGCTTCTCCATACAGCCCTATGTAAATGCTCCCATTTGAATGAGAGGAAACAGTTTGGAGACACTTCAAACCCTGCCAAAGACGACTGCATAAAGAAGCAACGTTTTCTTCAGGAGTTTTTTTTTTTGAAAACACAAGCTGCTGATATATAAATCCTTGGTCCCAGAGATTGCAGCCAAATATTCACTTTTAGAATTCCTGAAAAAACACATCAATCATCAGCAATGTTTCTAAATAAACAAAGCCAGACTTGGTCACCCTGCAAGTCTTGCGATACCTTTAAAATCTGAGATGAACAATGTCAGTAAAACTATTTCTGTCTTTTTGCTACATCACCTCTTCTTGCAAACCTAGGATAGCCAAACCTAAAATACATGATGAGGAAATGTTATGGAAAATACAATGAATTAGCAGAGTTAATAAAAGGTAATTCCCCTTTACCTTCCTTGAATAAACATATTCAGTGACAATTAGGTCTATCCTGGTGTGAAGGAGAACCTTTGCCATTAGGTGAAGATGAAGGCTTTGAGTATTACATAGCATCATATAGTTCAAATACTAAAAGGTCACAATTATTGAACAAATAACTTGTCACTACTGTCCCTACTCTTTAGGAATGGTAAAAGAAAGACTTCAAGCAATAAGGCATTTATAAAAACAAGAAGTGTTGGAGAACAAGGGAGGCAGAAATAATCATGGAAAGATGAGGAATGTAAATAGACAGTCTAAAGTCTTTAAGTATTTTAAAATCATATTACACATGAATACAATAATATGTAGAGAAACCTTTAAGAAAGGGAAATACTCAAAAAGTAATGCAAACATATTTAAATGCTGTCCACAAACATGCTCAATGACCTAGAGTCAAGCAAGGAAAATAGAACAGAGGAATAGGAAATAGAGGAAATTCAATAAGGACAAACAAAAATATAGAATTGGTCCTCATTATTATAACAATTATTTTAAATATAAAAAGCCTAAATATACTAACTGAAAAGTAGACACTGATAGCGTTATAAAAAAGCAGTGGCAAACTAACCATGTATTATTACAAACAAATTACAAATTAATAACTTAGATGGATTGAGTATACAAAGATGACAATACTGTAACAGATAAATCAAAATAGTAGAAGTAGTAATATCAAGACCAAATGAGATAGAGCAAAAACATTAGTAAACATCAAAAAAGAGCACTTTTCTTTGTTAAAAGCATCAATCCCACAGGGAAGCCTGAAGGTCATAAACGTGGGGCCATTAAACAACCTCAAAACAGCCATCACAAACTGATAGCACTGACAGCAGAAATATACAAAGATATTACTATAGTTTGAAGACAAAATAGAATGAATGAACAGAAGATTAGTAAGAATGCCAATGATCTGAACAGCAATCTATATCCATATAACCCTATAAAGATGCATAAAACGCTCTGTCCATTATCAGCAGACTATCCACCTGTTCAATTACCCAGGGAACATTCACCAAGACACAAGTCAAGAGTGACCATGTGCCTTGTGAATATAATAAAATTATCAGTAAATAACAGAAACACAGTAAAAATAATTAATTTCCTAGTTGTTGAACAATGCCTATCTAAATAATATATCAGTGAAAGGAAAATAATTAAAATCTACAATTAGATAGAATAACATTAACTGGCCATGACATTAGCATAGTCATAACGGGAATGAAGGGATCACAGAATGAGCATTATTATAGCTTAAAACATAGCTTAGCAATAGTAATGTTTTACAAGATCAAAACGGCAGTTTTTTTTTAGAAGGTCTAATATTTTATTTTAACAGTATGTTTAATAGTTTAATTGGGGTTTCCTTTTATTTGTCAGTAGAGATGCATACTGTAAATGTTGACAACCTGACTCACAGGATACTGATGCTCCTAGAAGCAATCAATTAACCTCTGAAATTAAATTTTTTGTATTCTACAGGTACATTGATGTTTCCTTAAGAAAGTGAGAACTGGCAAGTCATTGAATATTGAAGTAAATAAAAAATTAGATATGAAACCAATTGTAATGTATGACCCTGAATCAGGTAACAGCCAAAATTAGAAATAGTGGAATTTGAATAGGACCTGTGTGATACAGGTGTAAATGTTTATTTCCTAATTTAATTGACTGCTCCATTCTGCTTCTGCATGAAAACCACCTTGATTTGGAGGAAATGCACACTATGTGCCATTGTTGGCTTCCTGAAGTTTCAAGGAGAAAAATATATCAAAACATGTTCATTGCAGCGTTATAGAGAAGATTTAGAGGACAATGTTGCAATGCAGTGAAGAGGGGAAACTGAATAATAGAAGAAAATTCCTAAGAACAATGAGAATTGGAACATTGGAATTTTAAAGCATTTCTCATATTGAAGCGTTGATGAAAACATTAATGCACACACTTTGAAATAGACAGATAAAATTTTTAAATTACAAGCATAAAGGAAAAAGTGCAATATGTTCCTTATCAAAAAGGAAAGGGCTATTAAACGAATGCCAAACTTCTCATTATCAGCATTAAAGTGGGCAGCTGGGATATGATGTGACGAAAATAAGAATAGAATAAACAAAAGAGAAAGAAAAAGAAATGTATTCCATGAATCCTGTAATCCTGTAGCTAAGCTGAGGCATCACTCATACAATGGGTTAATAGAAAGATATTTGTGGAACTTGAATGATGCAGAGACTATATCATACAATTCTTTTAAAGGAAAAACACACACACACATGCAAACTGATTCTGAGCCAGATTTTGGCAAACCATGGTTGTGGGGCATAATCAGACCAGCCATCTGCTTTTCTCAATGAACTTTTATTGGAATACAGCCACAGCCATTTGTTTCCATATGGTTGTTTTATGATACAACTATAGAGTTCAATATTTTCAATAGACCACATGGTATTCAAACCCTCAAATATTTTGTGTATGACACTTTGCAAAAATGTTTTAATTCTTGATCTAAAGAAATGACAGAAATCAACATAAAGATAAATATCAATAATCTCTGAAAAGATGAACTATGGGTGAAACTGTGGGTATACGTGTGAATGTATACATATACATATCTGTCTATACAGATGCAAACACACAAAACATTCATTCATACATATGCATACACATATAAAACACATCACAAACATACATATTGCACAGTTGTTTGTAGTTTCATTTTCAGTATTTATATTTTTCTTGTCGTTGATGCAAATGTGTCTGTTTGAACGACCCTCATTTCATAATCTGTTATATGGATTTTCACTGATTACACAACTACATGCTATGCTGTCTGTGAATAAACTAAGTAATACATTCTCAGTAATCAATTTAGAGAGAAATGATATGATTAACCATAAATAATTACATACATTATATTATCTGTTAATTTGAGGATTGAAAAATTAGCAGTGAAATCTATTTTATGCATTTTATTTCTTTTACTTACTATATTGACAGGAATTTGAATTGCAATTGAGAAACTGGGAAACTAGTATTATTCAACCAAATTCATTGACTCTTACATTTTTGCATATAAAAGCTATGCAAAGTATTAGTTGAAGACTAAGATTTTCAGCTGAATAAGCAAGATTTGGAAGTATAAATCAAAAGCATTTTCTATTGTTATGGAAGAATAGCGATTAATAACCTTGGTTCTTCTCTCACGTCGAAGAATTTCCACATGGGCTTGACAGTGTACAAAGCAAAATTTATTTAAATCAGAAATTTCTGCCTGCAGCAGTCAGAAGAGGGGTCCCGAGGGAGGAACTGCCAGAAAACTTACCAAGGTGGGGTCTTTTAAGCACAATTCAGGGGAAGAAAAGAATAACAAGTAATAAACATCCAAAGGACTGGGAACAAAATTCATCAGAAAGATGAACTTGTAGTCTGATTTAGCTTACTTGTTTTAAAACCAGCCATCAGAAGGGTGTGACAGGTAACATCCTATTCTAAAAATAAATGAGAAATTAAGAATCCTTGGATCAGATCAGCACTTTTATTTAGCTTAAACATGGCTGCTGGGGATACTCAAGGATCTTTTCTGCACTAAAGAGACAATTTTTTTCATTCAAACAGGCACCTGACTCACCTGCCTGTTTGCTCAGCACATCATCTTAAAGGTATTCTGTTCCTAGAGAGTACCTTAATTCGTGGAATAGAATCACATTTTCATATAGTTGAAAATATATTTTAGATTATTAATTTCAGGAAAGGAAGAATAATAACCAATGGGACTTAAAAAGAAATTGTCATCCGATTCCCAGGTGACCTCAGGCTCCAAGTGGGTGGTCTCCTCCAAAAAGCATTCAAACATGGGATTTTCACATTTCTGGAGTCTGTAATTCCAAGATTGGTCAGTACTCACATTCAGGTTTCATACTATTTACTATACATTATATTTTTGTGCAGCAGAAAGAGCTCTTTAGCATCCAGTTTTGAATCTAATTATTTAATTTCCATTATCATTTCTTTGGAGATTGGTTGTCGATACATGGATTTTGAGGGGACCTAGCATTCAATAGTTAACGATTGATTCCTCAATTAATGCTTTTTTAACATTTAGACTTTCATTGCATATAAGATAAAACAGTTTTACATTCAATTTGCATGCTTCTATTTTAGAAAGTACAAAATCATTTTATTTTTAGCAATACAGATTTACAAAGGCCTGTTTCTACTTTCTATTTGTTTTCTTTGGATTTTAAGTTTTTTAAAAAAAATTAGCTTCCACATATAAGGGGGCATGTATGGTAATTTTCTTTCTGTGTATAGTTTATTTCACTCAGCATCACATCCTCCAGCTGCATCTATTTTGATAAAGATGATAGAATTTCAGTCTTTATATAATTGAATGATATTCCATTGTATATGTATATCAGATTTTTTTCCATTCATCTACTGATGGACAGCTGGTTTGATCCCACAATTTGGCTGTTATGAACAGTACTGCTATAAACATGGTAATGCAGGTATATTTTGAGACATTGTATTTCTGCTGGGATAATACTGGCATTGCTGGTTCACATGAAAGTCTATCCTAGTTTCTTCAGATATCACTACACTGTTTTTCATAGGGGCTGCACTCAATTATATCACCACCAATAGCGGAAAGTGTTCCTTTTCTCCACACGTTTGTCATCATTGCGAATTTGATTCACATGTCCCTAATGGCTAATGATGCTAATTAGAGGTTTTTCACATATTTATTCACCTTTTTATAACCCTTTATTGCATAGGTAACTCACAAATACATTTCCAATTCTGTTGCATGTCTTTTCATTCTATTGATGTTTCCTTTGCTAGATAGAAACTTATGAGTTGGAAGCAATCCCAAACCTAATTATTCATTTTTGCTGTAGCTACCTACAACAATGTTATGGGAGAATTTCCCCGACAGTTCTTGACAGGCTGCGTTCTTAAATTAAATTATTTAATCCACATTAAGCTGATTTTTATGGATATAAACCCTGCACAGAGTGGAACTCAGTCTTATTTCTGTATCCCACCAATCCTTGGTCACCACTGCACTAATTTTGTTCTCTGTAGAGTTACCTCTGCGGGATATTTTATGTTATAAAATCAGTCAAAATGTGGGTATTTGGCTTCCTTCACTTAAAATAATGTCAATATTTTTTATGTCATAACATATACAGGTATGCTGTTTTCTAACTATTAAATAATGTCCCATCATTTGGAAACATATATATGTATACCATTGTGATAAGTTCATGAATATATTGGTATTTACCTTTCGATAATGCTCATACATATATATTCATAGAGAAGACTATGTGATATTTTGCCTTCAGTTATCTTTGTTGTATGCTAAGTATTGAGTTTCTGTATCTTACGGCAAGTCTATGCTTATTAATTTGAAAAAAAAAACCCACAATGTCTAGTTGTTGTGCCATTTATCATCATTATAGACTGCATACATGGATTCCAGTTTCCCCATATACCAATCATCTCTTGCTAATTTCTCTTTTTCTTGTAGTCTTTAATAGCCAGATTGCTATGTGTGAAGATTTTTTTTTTTTTTGCATTTTGGATTTGCTTTGCATTCTTCTAATAAGTAATTATTTAATGTACTTTTGTTCTTACTCGCCATTTCTGAGTATTCCTTGGAGTAATAGCTGTTCAATTCCAATTTATGAGGGATAATCTGCTTTGTATCTTTGCTCTGTTGAGGACTTTTATTTCCATATGGAGCAACAGCACAGATAGGATTTGTTGTTGTTCTTGTTAAAGAATGAGTATGAGTGCATGATATTTATATAAGTAACCTTACTATTTTTTGCCTACTAATCCACTAGTGGACCCATAAATTGATTCCATTGCATAGCGATTTTGAATATTTCTGTGAATAACAACAGAGTGGAATTATCTCTCCAAAACACTTATTACATTTCCTTCCTTTTAAAGTATGCCCAGAATTAGGATCATATGATAGTTCTAATCAGAAACTTGATAGTGTTTTCTATAATCTGTGCACTACTCAATATTACCTCCATATCTTTCCCAGCCCTTGTTATTATTTGTGTTTTTATCAAAACAGTCATTTCAACAGATATAATAAACATCGTATTGTGATTTTAATTTGCACTGACATGGTTACACGAGATGCTGATTAGATTTTCATGTACCTGTTCATCAAATTTCATGTTCTATATTGAGAAGGTTGAGTTGAAATAATATTACCAACTTTTAAAATTATATAAACTGAGGACAGTGTTATCCATCATATGAGTGACCAACTCATAAATTAAATCAATTGTTCCTTTTTGGTCATTTTTTTAATGTGGCAAGCATAAATTTAATAAAATTTATTTTTGAAACCTCAGAAAATAGTTGTAGAAATATTGGTATTTGGGCAAATCTCTAGTATTTGAAGAATTCCGCTATGCACATGCACACATGTGGATCCAGCAATGGAAAACTGAAGGACTAATTTCTCGCTTCCCTGTAGAAAAATCACTGCGTTATTAATCCAACATTGAAAGCATGCACACAGATGAAAACCAGAATGTCTGATGACTTCAAATCACTTAACAAGCTTTGAAACAGAAGACTTTTGAAAACATCTCAAGCTGTCCTTTCTCTGTTTGGGTGACCTTTACAAAGAGGCAGTTTGAAATATGAGTTAACACCTGTCTTCTAAATACAGTGTCATGGCAAGTTGGTGCTAATGTATTTGACTTTGCTCCTGTCACTATGAACAATGTCATTGTCTGAAATAAGTGCCTGGTTTATGCGATCCAAAAATTGGCTTGATGCCAAGGAGTGCTGAGCAGTTCAAATGTGTTCCATTCGAATGGAGTTGTACAGCAATGTATATTAGCCTATTATTGATCACTCCAAATTCTTCTTCATTTTCACCCTGGTGCTCTAGAGGTCACCAAAACAATTCTAAGTGCCATGGTAGAGACTTCTGTCCAATTAGATGGGGACCAGAGAGTTGTGCAAAATGGTTTCCTCAGTGAGACAAAGAGCCTGTGTTTCTGCAATGCTGAACAGCATAGGCTAAACAAAGTAATTAAGTTCATTTTTGATTTAGATACTTTTTTAAAAGAGTAAATTTAATTAAGATTAATTATTTAAGATGTCATAATTAGCAAAAATAAACTCTACAGATCAAATTTTTGCATTCAAACGATGAGAATTAGAACTCCGGGTAACAAAAGAATGTTTTAAAATGCAAACTATTTTACTGGATGTTTATTCATAAGATACCATTAATAATGAATCAATATTGCATAATTAAATAGTTGCAAAACTAACAAAATATTTGTAATTGTGGCCCAGAGATCTCAATATAATTTTATAGAATATAATATGCATTTATAAAATTGAAATTTACATTTACACTAACAAAATGAAAAATTTGCTTCCACTTTCTCTCCTTCTCTTTTTCCTTCTCTCTCTTTCACACACACACAACAACCACTGAAAAACACTATATTATCTGATGCATTAACCAAAAAAAAGTAAAATAAAGCTGAATATTGGAAACTGACCAATGTAAAACAGATACATAGGTGAAACATATGAAAAAGTTTCAGTCATTAAACACGAATATACCTAAAATATTAATGCCAAAAAGTCCAAGCTTATCCGAGTACACTGGTTTTCTACATAGCTCCACTATCTTCAAAGAGATAAGTAGATCAAACAGAATAGGACTAAAAGGAAATGAAATTCATTATCTTGTTCAAAGGCAATGCAGAATAAACAATACTAAAGGCATAAGTAAGAGTGACATGTATAAAAGAATCATGTAATTGTACTAGTCAAGATAGAAGGGAGGACTTCAGGGGAAAAATAGTGACCTGAACCACTGCTGCTTTTCAGCCACAGGTCTGACAGTGCAATAACATCCTTTCCACATCTCAACCCCGAAGTAACCCATTCACTTAATATATATTGAGTGGAATCATCAAATATCATGTTCCATTTCGGGAAACAGAATTTCCTTAGAAGAATCCTTTCAAATAATATAAGACAGTCTGTAAATAATTTATAAGAAAGTGCAGTGTTGGATTACAGCAGCTATTTCAAATCTTAAGTTCTATGTTTCAGGTCTTCAGTTGGTACATTACAGTCTTAATTCAGACCAAATGCTATGTGTTGGTTTTGATGTGAATAAGATACTGTGTTGATCACTTTAGCTTTGTAGTATGTTTTGTAGTTAGGCA
Source organism: Ochotona princeps (assembly GCF_030435755.1). Taxonomy (NCBI): domain Eukaryota; kingdom Metazoa; phylum Chordata; class Mammalia; order Lagomorpha; family Ochotonidae; genus Ochotona; species Ochotona princeps. The sequence goes on from NC_080865.1 coordinate 100,084,209, forward strand.
ATTTGATGTGTCCTAAGCAATTCTAGTACTCAGAGTAAATTCAAAGGAAAAAAATATGTATGTTAAAGAGATAGCTGAAATCCCATTATTATATCTCTACTTGCAATAAGAAGATATGTCTTCTACCTAAGTGCTCATCAATGGATGATTGCAAAAGAAAATATACTAGTTATGCATAACTGAATACTACTGAGCAATCAAAAGTGAAATACTTTAACAATGTGGTTGGTGTTATCCCTTTAACTTTTGAAGTTTATATACAGGGAAGAAATTTCATATATTTCAAATTCACATTTTTAATAACATAATAATACTTCCACCCTCTTCTCTCCTTCTTTCCTTCCTCTCTGACATCCTCTCTTTCTCTCCTTTTTAATTTTTTTTACTTTTCCTCCAGTTTTTACAATGACATAAATTCAATTTGTTTTTTGTTTTCCAAAATAAGGATGATCCTAGGGAATAGCATGTTAAGCAAAACAGCCAGACACAGAAAAATAAGTACCACACTGTCTCCCAAGTGGGAGACAGAATCAAGCTTCTGACTCCTGGTTTGACCTGGCCTAGAGCTGGTTCTTCTGGCAATTTGTCAAGTGAAAAGAGATTTCTGTCTCTCTCACATCTCTGTTTTCTATATATCTGAGTTTCCAATAAAAATATGTAAATCTTTAAATATATATATAGATGGTGATAAGTTTTTGTATTTTTCCTTCTCAAATACATAAATAATTTTAAAGTTTTACATTTTAGTTTCATTTCTGCAAGTTTTTTGTTTACCATTATATATGTATATGTTAACATACACGTACTTACAAAATGAGGCAGCCAAGTTGTGAAACACTATATGTGCTTTTCATGAATATATTTAAAATAAAATAGTATGTATAAACCTGGACTGCATAGGCATATCATGGGCACAGTGTTACCTTATGTGAGGAAGGAAAATAGGAAAATGAGGAAAACAAAGGAACATTCTTCAAATTGACTAGTTTTGCATCTCTTTAAGTCATTTCAAATTATATTGAAAAAAAAAGCCAAATTTGCACTATTGAAGTGAAAAATCAAAAAAGAATGTTCCTTCTCCTAGATTAAAAAATTTGTTATTCTACTCAGTGTTAGTCTGCTTAAATAAAAAAAAAGTGTAAATGAGCCAAATTCAATACCTACAGATTTGGAAATAATTTGGATGTGTATACATATTGATTATTTTAGTTTTTATTAAATCAAGATTTTATTTAAATGGTTATGCATAATCATTCAACCTGAATACCTAAATACAGAAATTGAGTTAGAGATAAACAAAAATAAGTGTGAAGAGACACTTTAAAAGTTTATGAAAGATGGAATTAAAACAATTTTGTGTTTGAGTAAGAATTTTGAAATTCTTGCACACAAAGGGTCTTCAAAAAGCTCGTGGGGAATGCTTATGATAAAGTATGATGAATTATAAAATCTGTGCACCAAAATAAAATATTTAATTGCACTATCTACTAAATTTTAAGTGATATCAATAGATTATATTGTTATAAGTATAAATACAAATATGCATGTGTTAAAGTTATTTGCTGGTACACTCTAAGTTAGTGTTGTCAATTAAAGCTCAAAAACTTTTAAAAATAGATTTTTGGTATGGAAACTGGATTCCGGGATTCAAGGGAGAAAAAGATGTTCCTAGCCCTTTAATCTTCTTATTCTTAATCATTATATTCACTAAGGATTTTTGTTTTTTTCCTGCAAATTATTATTTCAATTTGTAATTATGAGTTTATTAAATCATATGATCAATATCTACCACAACAAATAGTCTGCAGTATCTTACATGGCAAGTGTTTTCTTTTCTTTTGTTTTCTAACTTTTCCTACTATTAATATATTGCTTGGCAAATTTAAGGAATTTAATACATATTTACTGAAAGAATAGTAGCTGTATGCTCTTAGATATGTAGTTTATAAGCTTAGTTTTCAAGTTTTATTTAATCCATAGTTGGTTATAAGAGGAGTCAGGCAATGGCATTTTAATTTTCAGTTAGACTTTCATGAACTAAAAAAGAACTGTGAAATGACAGATAGATAATCAAATGTACCGTAACTGCTCTATTTTCTGGATGCCTCTGGATTAAAATTAAATCCCTGTCTTAACATTTGAAAGTCCAGAATCATTTTTTGTGGTTCTTACAGCACATTGACAGCTCAGTATAAATATTGCCATAAGGAGAGTGCGTCATTCCTTTGAATGTTAGGTGCAGTTGGCTTTTGGTTCCCAGGCTCATTTTCTAAAGCCTGAACTTTCATGATACCAGCAAGATGTTCTCAGAAATCTAATTACTAAAATAGTGCTAGCAAAGGAAAGAATAAGTAGAAAAAGGTTTCCTGAGTGTCCCAACATTCTTCATAGTCAGCATAATCTGTATGTCTAGCTGAAGTCATCTTTACCATAAAGGAACACCATGTGTATAAAGCAATATTTCATCATGATATGTTCACCACAATCCTGGAATTGTGTTTTGCATCTTTCATGGCACTTCAATCCATTCTCTAATTTTTGCTCTTAAACAATCATTCTGGTTATATCTCTCACAGTAGATTGGGGCATGCTGCATCCCTCTAAAAACCTGAATAGTTAAACCACAAAATATTATTTCATACTCATACAATGCGTGTTTATTGCATTAAACATGGACCTGGGTCAGAACTGGAGCAGCTGGGACATCAACGGGTGCCCATGGGGCATGCCAGCACCACAGGTAGATTATTAGCATATAATGCCACAGGACCTGTACTTGTTGAAATTTTTTAGCTATTTATATATGTTGGACATTAGTCCTTCTCAATTGCATAGTTTCAAAAAATTTTCTCCCATTCTGTTGGTTATCTCTTTGTTGAGCGTTTTCTTTGCTGCGAAGAAATTCTTAGGTTGATGTAATCACATTCGTTTGTTTTTCTTTCTACTGTCTGTACTTTTGATCTTTTCAAAGATGTTGTCAACATCTGTGTCTTGCAGAGCTTCCCTGGTATTTTTCTATAGTAACATTGTAGTCTTTGGTCATACATTTAGATCATTGATCCATTGTAAGTTGGGTTTTGAATAAGGCATAAGCTACGGGTCTCCTTTCATAATTTTGGTAGTATGGAGTTTTGGTGATATCAATAATTCCCATTAATGAGTATGGTACTTTTTCCTGTTCTTAACATCAATATGCATTATGTTGTGCAAATTCATAAATTTCTTACATTTTACATAAATTTTGTTATAAATTCTGTTTTTTCAGTTTTTACCACATGAGAAATATATCACTCTCATTCCTTAATCTTTCAAAGATAATAAATCACCTCCCTTATATTTGACATAATAGAAAAGTTACAAACACCTTTAGGAATTTCATCATAAACTGAAAAAAAATACACTGAAAATACACTTCTTAGACCTACCCTTTTCCTTATATCTGAAAAGTTAGCTTGGTGTTTTTGTGGTATATCATAAAACTACTCTACATGAGAAATTTGGGATGCAAATTTGGCTTATTAAAGTTCACTTATACTTTCGGTAAAGCCACAGAAGGTAACTGGATCTTCTCATTATCCAAATTGAGACACTTTTTTGAAGTAAACGTGAGTTGTTATTACTAATTATACAGGTAGAAAAGAAATGTTACAACTTTCCTGGAAAAACCAACTTCTATGTTCAATCTACTTAATCCATAGCTGATTTTTCATACCCTATACTTTTTATATAGGGCAACCTGCTATTAAATGAATTTCCTTTTTTTAGAAAAAAAAAAGACTCATGTTTTGAGGACTCATTACTTAAATTTAACCATTGATGCTTCCAGTTTACTGGAACTTATTATAAACATTTTCCTTCTCCTAACACTTGACATTTATGATCTTTTTCCTATCGTATTATATGTCATATGGGATACTGGTGCCACATGTGGGAGCTTACCCTACTATGGCATGGCACTAACCCTAAAAAGCCTAAACTTTTAAGAGTATCACTAAACTATAGAGCTTGCAGATATAATACAATACACTTTCTATCCTGGATACTCCACTTCTGATCCAGGCTCCTATTTATGACTTGAGAAGGTAGAAGAGGCTGACTCAAAGTCCTTTGGTCCTGCACCCACATGGGAGAACTGAAAGAAGCTCCTGGCTTCAAACATCTCAGCTCCAGCTAATATGACCATTTGGGGAGTAAACCAGTGGATGAAAACTCTCTGCTTCCTCTTGTAAAACTGTTTTTCAAAAACATTATAAAATAAATCTTTTTTTAAAAAAAGAGTTTGAGCTCTAGGGTTCTATAGTTCTACCTTTGCTTTACATATATACCACATATTAGATGGATTTCTTTGTCATCACTACTCAATCTTCATATTTTTCAATGTATTAACACGAAAAATTCTCAGACAAGTGTGTGGTTATGGTATAGATGCTCCTAATTATTAATGCTGCTAATATAACTGACCATAACTAACTTTTTAATATTTTTAAAATAAATTTTGCCATTAAATTTTCCTCCCAACCTCTCCCCTCCCCCAGTCTTCTCTCTTTATTCCTTTTCTTTTTAAGGACTTAGTTATTTTTATTGGAAAGGCAGATTTATGGAGAAAAGAACAGAAAGATCTTCCATGTGCTGGTTCACTCCCCAAGTGGCCAAACAGCTGGAGCTGATCTTACCTGAAGCCATGAGCTTCTTCCAGGTCTCCAACAAGGATGCAGAGTCCGAAGCCTTTGGGTCATCCCTTTCTGAGGCCACAAGCATGGAGCTGGGTGGGAAGTAGAGCAACTGGGACATAAACAGTGCCCATGTGGGATCCTGCTGCATTCAAGGCAAAGATTTAGCCACTGAGCCATTACACTGTTATCCCATCCATTGATTTTTTTTTTTTTCCTCCACAAGGAGGCACAGAGAGACAGAAACATGAGCAGACAGTTTGGTAAATACCTCCCACATGCTGACTCACTCCCAAAATATGAGCAAGAGCTGGGTTTGGGTCAGGCAGAAATCAGGGACTGGAGTCTCAATCCAGTACAGAAAACTCAAGTAACGTAATTATCACCTGTAACCTCCCAATGTGCACATGTAAAAAACTTGAATAAGAATCACATCCTGGATTCAATCCCAGGCACTCCAATATGGGACGTTGTACCAATGAGGTTTCTTAACTTCCTTGCCAAACACTTGTCCCCCCTCCCCAACACTGATTTTTGTAACAGACTTTGTGCAGAATATATGTAAGAAGACTAATTAGATCATCAGACACATTCCAAAAAATAATCAGTATTTATATTCTCAGCGGTATGGAATCTGACCAACTCAGGTTTGAAAGACCTCTTAGCTAACAATTACCTGCATATCCATCAGCCAGTTATTGTATAGCCCTAAAACTTCAGCTTTCTCAATTGCAAAGCAAAAATAAGGCTGGCAACTGTGCTACAGGAATGTTGTGATGTTTAAAAGTAATTAAATAAGTAGTTCGATGGAAGCTGAATAGTAGACAGCCCATAAATAGAAATAATTCTTGCCATTATTATTTTTATTATTATAGATAATTAATATGTAGGATTCGGTTAGTTTTCAAGTACAATGAAGTTGTCAAATATACAAAGTCTAGAACATTTGATAAAAATTGTTACTCAAGCCCAACTGTTAGACCATTAGCTTTTATAGCTGTTTTATTTGTGTTTTCACATTTTCATGAATGCAATCTACATATTGCCCATTCCAAAATTATTTCTAAAATGTGAAATCGCACAGATACAAAAGTTGACTTTTTAGCATATGTGATGAAAAGTAACATAAATGATCAAATGTGCACACTTACACATATTCAATATTTTTTTTCTTTGTTCTTTTCTTCCTTTCTCATTTCCTCTCTTTCTTTGTGAGGTGAAGTTCATTCATGATGTAGAATTCCTTCAGAAATAACCCAAAATTGTGTTCCTCTGAAAGCTACTAATCATTTTATTTTATAACATTAGATATTTGAATAATATGCTTGTAATCAACACTCTGTCCTTTGAATATTTTAACACACTAGTTAGATAATGAGCAGTAGCAATTATACATTTTTGAAATGTGCATTTAAAAATTGAATGCAACTCAAAGTCAATGAATTAGATCATTAACAAGCCCTCATTACTTTACAGTGACCTCTATGAGAATTCATTTTAAATTTGCCTTTTGGGGGGAGGGGGGTTTAATTGTTCTTATACAAGCTGTGGTTTCTCATTATTTCAATATCACACATGTCATCAACAACATTAAAAAATATAATTCAGAGGAAGATTGCCAGAGTGACATTGTAATGCCACCTGACCTTCAAACATTAAATCATGTATTTGTGGGTTTTGTAAGTGTGCACTGCTCACAAATATGTGTGTGTGTATATATATATATATATACATATATATATATATATATATATATTTAGAGAGAGAGAGAGAGACCTGGACAAATCAATGTACACTTTATATGAGACATGTGCATCTTGAACAATAAGAAAACAAAACTGTTTTATTAATATATCAGTAATTATTCTTTTTGTATATGAAAAATCTTATTGTTTACCTATTTTGAGTATTAGGCTGTTTTTCCCAGAACTGAGACATATTTGTTTAAATAAATCTAGTAGTTTGGTAGGGAAAACATATTTTTGTAATATTATTGATGTAGAATACAGAAGTTCAGAAATTGTCTATGCTAGATTTTGGCTCAATTGAAGTTTAAATTATCCATATGGAAACTGGATTAGCCATCATTTTAAGAGAAAAAGTTTTATTTCCATTTGCATTTATTCTTTTCTTTATTTATTTTTATTGAAATGTCAGATGTACAGAGGAGAGGAGAAACACACCGGAAGATCTTCTGTGCACTGATTCACAGTGGCCTGAACTGTGCTTTGGCTTATCCTCCACTGCTTTCCCAGACCACAGGCAGGAAGCTGGATGGGAAGCAGGCCTGCCAGGATTAGAACTGGTGCCCATATGAGATCCCTGGCATGCAAGGTGAGGACTGCAGCTGCTGAGCTACTGTGCAGGGCCCTACATAGGGTATTCTGATAATTATTATTTTGTTTGTTGAATAAATAATAAGAAACGGAGAAAATTATACCATGAAATTGAGATAAATTGCACTATGTGTATCTACTTCTGAATAAAAGATGGACTCCCAATTAAACTGTTGAATATACCTTGACACTAGGATGCTGGACTTTATACCACTGCCTATACCTACAATGTCAGGATACACTTAAATAACAGACTGATGGACTTGTGACTGTTGCTGAGGGACTAAACTATTGTCACAAGATAGGGGAAAGCAGTGGGAGGAAGAGGGTGAGAGATGGTGGAAGGGGAAATCCCTGAGCCTAAGTAACCGCATCATGAAAAATAGAGAAGTTAGAAAAAGAAATAAATGCCTAAATAGATGTCTTAAGATTTATTATAATTTATCAAGGGTCACTGCAGTCTGTATGTGTTTTCCTGTGTAGCTTGAATATTTGCCTCTATGCCTTACCTATATTATTTAATTCATTGTTAAATTACAGATTTAGCTATTCTTTTTCCTTGGTCATTGAAATCCACCATCTCAATTCTAGAACCAAATTCAATCCATTTGTTAGAATGACTTGGGCTTGTCTTCTCCAGAAGTTGCTAGAATCTCTGAACTTAGTCATGATATATGTCACTTAAATTATTATAGGTACCCTGACAAAACAGCTGTAATTTTTATCTAGGTTTTTCCTTGTCAAGATATTTATCTTTCTATAATCTGTGCTGAAATTAAATGTTGTATGTTTTGCATTACCCTAAGCACTGAACATTAATATAGCACTCTGCATATCAATCTAATCATAATAACTACCATTTACTGACTGTTCACTATACACCAGTATTGCTCTGTGACAGTTATTTAACTCATTTCATCATTAGGATTTAATCTTCATCATACTCTTAAGTAATACATGTGAAGTATCTGTTTCATAAGTCACCGTGACTATTATGTGGGTTAATTTATGTTAAACCATTTAGAAAGTCTTAGAAAATTACAAGTTCACAGTGAGCTTAAGAATGTATTACTAGAATCCATATATTTCAGATAGGAGTATTAAGACTCAGAAGCATTAATAACTGAGCCATCTCACAATGTGTAAATCACAGAGCCAATATTAAAACTCTAGCTTGAGAGAACTGTCTCATAAACACAAAACTCTTTATCTTAGAATTACTTCAATATTTGATTAATTTGAAATTCAGTACTCAAGGAGATGTAGGTAATTTATGTAAATTTCATTTAGAGCTGTGAACATTCTATATTACTTATTTTCATTTTTGTAAGTGATATTTAATATTGTTGACCGTGTTTCTTGGTTAAAAATGCATTTTCAAGGAGATATATGTGAAAATTAAAGTGTAAATTGAAGCAATTTTAAGATATGCTAAATTTGCATAAAGTCTAAAAATGATGACAGCTAGTGCTGGTGGTAACTTTCAAGTTGATGACTCCTGTCTTCTTATTCAAGATTTTCTAGAATTTGGGTCTGGCATGTAACATTCTTCCAAACAACAAATTTTAGCAAAGGTGATAAAATTCCATTTTTGAGATTATATATTTTTACATAAGCCTCTTGATCACTAGTTCCCTTATATTTCTTTTGGCCTTGAAAAAATAATAAGTTACCATGCTATGGACTGCATGCGCAGAGTGTTCTATGTGCAGGAATGAGAGAGACTCAAGAATAAGCTTAGAAATGAAATTTATTAGATGTACACTAGCAAGAATGCATCTCAGTTGGTATCTTGATTAGAATATGATGAGACCATGAAATAGAGAACATAGTTAACAATATCAAGACTTCAACAAACAGAAACTTTTGAGAAAATCAATATAAATTGTTCTAATCTGTGATATGTTTGGTCATTTATTATGTGACAATAGGAAAATAATGGTGTACGTTGTAGTGGTGATCAGGAAGTTGACCATCTGTTACTTCTTTGGCAACAGCATAAACCAGTAAAGTAATTTAGCAATATGCCTTCAGAGCTTCACAATCATTCATGTCTTTTGACTTGAAAGTTTGCTTCTGACAGTAGACTATCGCAGCACTGGGACATAGCAGGTTAAGACACACCTGATATGGGGCAACTAATATTGGTACCACTTAAAGTCCTGGCTACTTCTCTTCTGATCCAACTCTGCTAATGTATCTGGGAAAGTAGCAGAGGATGTCCTAACACCTTGGGCCTCTGCAGCCATATATAAAACCAGATGGAATTCTGGGCTCCTGGCTTCAGCCTGGAGCAGCCCTGGAAAGTGTAGCCATTTCACAAGTAAATCATCAGACATAACCTCTACCTGTAGCTCTGTGTTTCAAATGAACACATAAATGTTTTGTAAAGCTTAAAGAATCAAGTATCCACTCTTTATTGCAGCAGATAAACAGTAAAGAATACATTCACATAATAACGCAATACTTGTTTTCTCATGAAAGGGATGTTTAAATTATAGTTTAAGCATCATAATGTCCTCAGTCAATAACACTTATGAAGCTATAAAATGTAATTTGGCAAACATATATATGTGGATATTAACATGTGACCAGATTACCTAATGGAGAAAGTGGGTGATAAACAATATGCATAGTAAGGTCCTAAGGAACTTCCATGCATTTAAGAAACTGTGCTCTGCAATTGTGGAATGATGCATCCTGTGGAGGTCAGCCAGGCCTGTTTGGTCAACAGTGGAGGTTAAGTACTTGTTTCTTTGTCATTTTTTGTTGTTTCTTTGGTTGTCATTTAATTGGTCTGTTTATTGATGAAAGTGGGGTGTTTAGGTCCCCAATTATTTTTGCATTGAAGTCTATGTCTCCCTTTAGATCCATGAATATTTGGTTGAAGTACAGTGGATAAACACATGATAAAGTGCTATGGGAAGGCGCGATACACCTATATTAGTGATAAAGTGAAACACGTATAGGGAGCTGTGAGGAGACATTTTTATCAGAATTGTTTGCAGGTTCTACTCTTAAAATGAAATGTTATTCTGTATGCCTTTCCTAGGACATATATAGCTCTGACAATAATCTGTAAAGGTTGTTTTTTATTTTCTTTTTTTATTCACCCCTGCTATCTAAAGGGATTCAGACATTCAATTTGAGTGGTTTACAGCCAAATTGAACTTAAAACCAGAAGTATTTCATTTGCTCCCCTTTCCAAATACTGTTTTTCCTAGTTTGCATAATCCCAGGTAATGGCTCTGCAATATAATTAGTCATACGAATAAGATACCTGGAAGTCATTGTTGATTAACTATTTGACCATTTCCTAACTTCAGTCTGGAAGTTTATTCATTACTTCGATTTAATAAGTTTTCATAACATGCTAGATATTATGTCTATATCCTTCTATCATTTAATTTAATCCTAGTTTTTATCAAGCCTCAACTACTGGTCAATTATCACAGATCATTAATCGCAATAAGAAGGCACTGCTCTTATCTCTCTCTCTCTTTTTTTTTTTTTTTGGTAGATTCATTATTTATTTGTGAAAGCATTACAGACAGAGATTCTCCATCTACTGGTTCACTCCCCAGACAGCTAATGCTGGGCCAGGCTGCCAGCAGCAGTCAGGAGCCTCTACCAGTTCTCCCATATAGGTAAAAGGCCCAAGCCTATGGGCCATCTTTTACTGTTTTCCTCAAACATCAACAGGGAGCCTGATCCAATGTGGAGCAGCTGATGGGATAGGATGCTGGTGTAGCAGACAGTGGCTTAACCCACTGTGCCACAGTGTCAGCCCCTAGAGTAATCTTTATTTTTTTAATTTTTTTATTAATTTATTAATGACATTGTATTATGTGACAGTTTTTAGGTACAGGGATTCCCCCATCCCTCCCCAAACCCTCCCACCATGGTGGATTCCTCCACCTTGTTGCATAACCACAGTTCAAGTTCAGTTGAGGTTTCTTCATTGCAAGCATATACCAGACATAGAGTGCAGCATCTTATTGCCCAGTCAAGTTCAACGGCTTCTTAGGTATACCCTCTCTGGTCTGAAGTTAGAGCCGGCAGAGTACCATCCCGATCAATTAAAAGCTCCAACATACCATCAGCAACAATTTACAACGTTATGGAATTAACCAACATAGTATTGAGCAACCAATATGTTAAAAATAAATGCGAGTTCTTAACCACATCCTGTGACCACCTCATTGACATTTCAATTTTAGTTTATATACAATGGGTTCTATACATCTTAAAATAGCTATAGATTATCGTTCAGCTGTCTTGTGTCCATTTTCATTACAACATTTAACCTTTTATAGCCTTGAAACATAATTTTGCTGAACCTGGCTTTTTTTTTTTTTTTTTCCGGGTAGTCTAGACTGGCTTACAACTCCAACAAGACATGTGTCAACAATTTAGGTGCAGAACAGTTTTAGGAGCAGTGTGCAGAGAAATCCTCAATACCCTAGTGAGGAGTAACTAATATTTCACGTCTTCCTCACACTTTCTAGGGTGATGGAAGATTTCTCTGCTCCCTCACCCCCTTACGGAATAACAGAGTATTAAAAGTATATTAGGCTTTACAATTCCTTGATGTAGATCATAAACAGTCTGACTCACATTTATTATTGGTTTGTTGGTTGCTTCACAATATCTGATTGCATGTGAGATAGGCTGTTTGAGATTGAGATAATATTACATTTTACAGGTACTATTTTTCATGTTGACATGATTTCATCTTAAATTAAGGCAAACATGTGGTGTGCTTTTATCTCATTTTACACATTAATAAATTGAAGTTTAGATGAAGTTTGTTTTTTTAAATATTTTTTAAGATTTTTTTAAAAAATTTTCATTGGAAAGGCAGGTGTGCAGAGAGGAGGAGAGACAGAGAGGAAGAGCTTCCATCCGATGATTCACTCCCCAAGTGACCTCAACGGCTGGACTGCGCTGATCCGAAGCCAGGAGCCAGGAGCTCTTCCGGGTCTCCCACGCGGGTGTAGGGTCCCAAGGCCTTGGGCCATCCTGGACTGCTTTCCCCGGCTACAAGCAAGGAGCTGGATGGGAAGCAGGGCTGCTGGAATTAGAACCAGTGCCCATATGGGATTCCAGGCATGCAAGGCAAGGACCTTAACCGCTACACTATTGCGCTGGGCCCGAAATTTATGTTCTTTTCATATATTTTCATAAATTGAAATTTATGATCTTATCAGAGTGATGTAGGTAGCATGTGGTCAGGCACAGATTTGATCCCACAAAAACCTATATCTAAATTAAATTTTCTCAACCATTTTTGTATACTAATTGAATATTCCTACGCATCATTTCCCTTCTCCATTCTTTCTCTATTAATTCTGATTGCTTTACCTGTGTTCTTCTCTTTTTAATGGATGCTTGCCTAAATGCTCTAATTAGATTTTTGTCTCTGGCTTCTACCACTTCTAATATTCTTTCTTTTTTCTTTTTTTTTGTTAAATTTTTATTTTGAATTATTCAATTTTATGGTACATTTTGTAGAGATTGGGATTTCGCTTCTCTCAACCCCTACTCCTGGCAGATTTTTCCCAGGAGCTACAATAGTATGGTTTTTCATAAGCAGTCATGATTCCATTAGTCTGTTATTTAGGAGTGCCCCGACATTGCTGGTACAGACAATGTCAGACAGTCCAGCATCCCATTGTCTACACATTTCTGCAGTTTCATTGAGAGTCCATCTTTGATTTGAAAGCAGGGATGCATATTGCCTGTATCCCCACATCTGGATATGGTAGTCTCTATAACTCCATCACTATGCTTCCCCATACATGAGAATCTACGAAATAAGATCAACAACAAGAAATTACAGCACCATGAAAAAACGTGCCACTGAATAACCAACAGATAGGTGACCAAAAGAAAACACAAAAGTCTCTCATTTTCTTTTACTTATAGGACACAATCAAAAGCAGACGAGTGTTTCAAAAAGATTCTAATGGCCAGACACTTCTAATATATTTTCCAAATGTACGGCCATTAGAATCATTTTGGAAAGCTCATCCACTTTTGCTTGTGTTATATAAGAAAATGTAAAAGCATAAGTCTTCTACTGAATTACTTGTGTCAGAGACTACTAGTTATTTCACCTATAAAACCGAGAAAACAAACAGCCCTATGAGCACTTCTGTGATGAGTTGATAGACAATCATGTTCCCAGCAAATGACCTCACTTTTTCTGGTGCCCTTTTACAATAAAACTTTCAAGTTTCTGTTATCTAGGAGGGGCCTAGCTCCCTATCCCTTGAATCTGAAGGGGCCATGTGACTTATTTTGACTATATGGATGTACCAGTTAATGTTCAGGAGTCCGTTGTTGATTCCAAGCCCTCTCAGAATCCCATCCCTCTCATTTCAGTAATCCTGGGCTAAACCACAGGAAGCTGAGACCAAGGAGGCAAAGGACTGATCACAGGGCACTACTCTCAGCTTTTGAACTTGTTTTTTTAAAGGTTTATTTATTTGAAAGACTTACAGGAAAAGGTAGCTATAGGAAAAGATAGTTCCTCACCCTGCTGGTCCACTCCCCAGATGGCCACACTGACCAGGCCTGAGTCAGGCCAAAGTCAGGACTCTAGTGTCTCATCCAAGCCTTCCACATCACTAGCAAGCTGCTAGCGACTTCCACTGCTTTTCCTAGGCCACCAACAGGGAAGGAGCTGGATCAGAATTGCAGCAGCTGGAACACAGACTGATGTTGGCCTGGGACACTGGAGTTGCAGGTGACAGATGTGCCCACAATGCCACAATGACATTCTCTATTAAGAAGAAACAACAAACAAATCAATATATTTATTTGAAAGTTAGTGGTAGAGAGAGAGAAGGAGAGAAACCCAGAGAGAGTATTTTGTGCATTCCTCAGATAACTACAACAGCCAGGGCTGGGCCAATCCAAAGTGGTAAGTTTCACCTAAGACAAAACCACTGGGACACTATTCTGTATTTTCCAGTGCATTAGCTGTGATATGGACAAGATCGGGTGCATTCAGGGTGGTATGGCAGGAAATCTGAGGGTCTAGGGAACTGTATCATAAAATAATAATAGTAATGATAGGGCCTGGCACGATAGCGTAGTGGTTAAAGTCCTCCCCTTGTACGCGCTGGTTCTAATCCCACAGCCCCACTTCCCATCCAGCTTCCTGCTTGTGGCCTGGGAAAGCAGTCCAGGATGGCCCAAAGTCTTGGGACCCTACACCTGCGTGGGAAACCCGGAAGAGCTCCTGGCTCCTGGTGTCAGATTGGCTCAGCTCCAGCCATTGAGGCTACTTGGGGAGTGAATCATCAGATGGAAGATCTTCCTCTCTGTCTCTCCTCCTCTCTGTCTATCTGCCTTTTCAATAAAAAATACATAAATCTTTAAAAAATAGTAATAATAATAATAAAATAAAAATTTTGAAAAGGATTGAGATGGACAAGAGCAGAAAGAGCTGGAACTCAAATTGGTACTCACATGAATTGTGGGCACTGCAAGTGACGACAGTTGAACTAGCTGAACCAAAAAGTTGAAAAAGAAATAATTTGTTAAGCATTAATTGAAATATAACCCAATCATCATAACGAATTAAGAGCAATAACAGTTCCCTGCTCCAGCTATGCCTCTTGGGTAGGTAAAGGAGAAGTCTGTCCACATTCTACTTGAGTGTTCCCAGAGCTATTGCCTTGATAGACTGATATGGCATGATTGTATATTTTGCCTTCTATTTGTTAGCATTAATGATATTTCAATAAATATATGGAATAGAAAAATATATTACCTTTTATTTAAATTTAGAATTTAATTTTACTTTAGCACAGTTCTCCTTTTTCAGTCATTTTTATCATTGATAAAAGAGGAAAATTAAATACTTTTCACCAAATCCTATGATAATTACAAGACATAATTTATGATGAAATCTGAGTGTGATTCTTGTCTCTTACGATGCACTTGAAAAAAGTTATGTATGAAAGAGAAATACCTCTCCATTTTGTTGACTTCATTGACTTATTTAAAGACTAAGTTTAGAAGGGAGATTTCATACTTTATATTGTTCACTTAAGAGACAAATAGTGAAATCACACAGTATATTTCAAGAGAAGATATTAACTGTTCTCAACATGATTAGCAAGTCTAGATCATGGAGTAGTAGTGGTAGCAGAGTCCTAAATAGTACAGAGGTCATAAGGCATCATTATTCATTCTCATGACATTCCAGAACAATGATCTTAGAAGTACAGCTACATTACTAATAGTTGCAAGGTGTAATTCATTTTAAAAGTAATCAGCAGAAACTCTTATGCACTATCAGTTTCCAATCACAAACTCTCAGGCCACTGCATTGCATTTGTCATTCTGATTCTCTGCCACTCAACTTGTAGCTCAGCCCACCCCAACTCTTTTACTTCAGATTTGAAATGCCCTGCTTTTCTTTTGCTGACCTTCAGAGATCAGGAAACATACCTAATTCCAGTCTACACAGGTTTTCACATCAAATATAAAATGTCATTAATCAACAATCCATGTGCTGCTAAAGAGTGAGTTTGGATCAAGCTTGCTTTATTAAATGAATAGTATAATATTTACATGAACCTATTTAATCTTCTTTATTTTTCAAAGAACTAGAACCTCTGAAATACATCTCCACAATGTTTTTGGGAGATCACTGACTAGTATGAGCATAGCTGTTTGAATATATCCATTGTGAAATTCGATTTTCAGTCTATAATCATAGTGGTTTCAGTTAGGGAACTTAGGCTGTTTAAGAACCCCAACAGGACATGATCTAATTCTAATCTCTAATCTGCATTAGCACACCATATGTTTAACCCTTAATGTCCTACCTAATTTAGTTTTTCTTAATTTACTCTTGTAAATTGACTTATATGAAATTCCCTTTTAAAATGTTTTCACATGGTTGTAAATATCTTACTTGAGAGAGATGACAAAGAAACTTTCAGTCAGCAAACTAGAGGACAAGATGGACAGACTATTAACTATTTCTCCCTGACAACTCACAGAACCCAAGGCTTTGGCCTTTTGATTAGTTCCTCTACCTGGATCACCCTTATTTTCACTTACTTGACAAAATATATGTTTGGCTTTTTGCTTGAAATTATCTGTAGTTTTCCTGTAGCATTTGCCTTGAAACAATAGTGTATTTTTGCTGTTGTTGTTTTGTTTATTTCTTTACTTTTCATGTCTTACTAGACCAAAATTCTTTGAAGGCAGAAATCCATAATTTCCCGCCAATGTACTTTGTACTTCAGTAGTAAAGGAGCTGCTGTGCTTTGCTAGAGCTTACAGAAGCTAGATTAACATACAGTGACTCAGCAAGTAAATTTGGATAAATATTCACATGCCATTGGGATCCCAATACCTATTGTCATTCATTTTCTTCCAAAGACACTTGTAAGTTGCCTTCTTCACACTCCACTTTATCATTTAGTATCAAATGCAGCTGCGATGATTCTGCCCCAGTTGTCTTTATGTAACTGGACCTCTCCCAGGTACCCATGGCCATTTCATCAACACTGATCATTCTGAATCAGATTTAAATCTGTGGTACATTTCTAACTCCTTAATATTCATGTAATCACAGGCAGCTTACTTAGTAGCTGCTTTTTGGAGTGACTATCAGAACATATTCCTTTCACATCTCTGTATCTCTACAATTGTACATTGCTCAAAGATATCGATACATTTTATTCTCTCACACCTAGTATAAATTTTGATACAGCAGACAATTATTAATGGCTGATCGAGTGAGCCCCTTCAGTAGACTGTAAGAGATGTTTCTACATTCATTTATTCAATAACTCATTCATCATTTCACCGTTGAGAATGTTTTTTTTTTTTTTAACTTGTGTTGCAGCATTTTGAACCAAGACACTCCTGGGTCGTACAATGCCTTTGTCACTTGTTGCACGTGTACTCTATATTCCTGAGTTTTCTTTATGTGCCTACCTTCCTCACTTGACCATAAAGTTCTTAACTGAAGAGATTGAATTATTTATTTATGTTTAAAGCTCTTCTTTTTGAGGGGGGGTCTGTATTTATTTATTTATTTTAATTAATTAATTTACTTATTTATTCTTTTTCCATTTGGACTGGGATTCCCCCCAAATTCCCACCCCCCGACAGATTTTCCCTGTTTTACTACAATGGTATAGTCCTTCATAAGGAATCATAAGCTACTCTATTTTAAAGGTTATCATGGTGATTCAAAATCTGAGTTCTATCAAAGAGTACTTAAGAAACAAATGGAAAAGCAATGTGGTAAATGTAAAATTTAGTATATAAACAAAGTCTTTGCATAATCACCGTACTGACCTTTTCATTATAATCTTTTCATTGGCATTATTTCCAAGGCTAACGTAGAGTTCTTATAAAGATCTAGCATTTTCAGTTTCCATTCTGCTGCTTTCTATATGACTTAGCATCAGCAAATATCTGACAACATCAGATTGTATAGTATGCTGAAAGATAAGCCTTTGTTTAGTAGTAACAGCCCTGGCACACAGAATATATTCATCTAATGCTTATAATATTTATTTTTTCTTTATTATCCCTCAAAGAGTATGGTAGGTTAGCCCACCTTTACTAAAACCCATTTCTTCTTTAGACATCTTATTTCAAAAATTTAGCTCTTTATAAATGGTCAATGATTGTTGTACATTGAATTTTCTAGGAAAAATATGGTTAGAAAGAGTGTGGAAAATGGAGAGGAAAATAATGCTAGTTATTCACTAATCAGCTTAAAAACTACACTGTGCCTGAACAAACGACTACCAAGTAGATCTTCGTAACAACAGCAATAAATGGTAGTACTTGTGAATGCCTAGTATGTTCCAGGTACTGGGCTAGACACTTTATATGCTATGCCAGTTAATCTTCACAACAGAGTGGAAACTATGTTTGACATTTCATAAATTTCTATTACCAGAAGGGTTAAGAAACACTTGTCTCCATTTTCACCTCCAACTTTTCCCAAATTGCCTTCCTATCTTGCTTTGATAATCTGATCTGCCTGTTTCTGCTCTGGACTCCTTCCAAAATGTGCTTCAGGGAGTGTGAATCGTAGAGATAAGGTCAAAGAAGTAGGTCTTGAAGAGCATTGTACAGGAAGGCACTGTTGCAATATTTTACTTTATCAGACAGTGTGGTAACAAGAATAAGATGGCTGAAAAATTTGGATCCAAATGAAATTGTTAGAAACCAATGAACTTGGTTACTACTGAATGAATAGATGTTCAGTGTGAGAAAGACGTGATCCTGCACTTTTGATTTCAGCAACTGAATAAGTTAGAGACACTTCAACTGAGGTAGAAAAAGAAAAATGTAACATTTTAATTTTTTTAAATAACAAATTACAGTAAATTAGGCATCTGATTAGGCACTTTTCTTGAAATTAAGTTAAATATTAAGGATTAGCTAGTATTGTTGAGAATTAGCTAAATAGAGGACTTTCAAGTTATATCTCATGTTTTTCCAATGATTAAAAAATTAGTGAAAATTACAACGCCTGAAGGAAACGCACGCATCTCAGCCAAAAGGCCAGGAAATGATAAAAACTGTAGGAAATAAACGGTGTTAAAATATTGCAAGACTGGCCTCCTCACCATTGGAATTGCAGAAGCAAGTATTTTCACTCATTTCTTCTGAAAATAATATTTGAGAAATGGCAAAAATGTAATGAATCTAAAGTTATTCTGTTTTAGACTTTCAGTGGCAAGAAAGAAAAATAATACTTGAGAATAATAAATGAATGCATAAATAAATAAATATTAGGAAAATTATCCTTTCCTAATTAAAATCTGCCTTCCATCTTAATTCTTCTGATTCGTATTTCTTATAAAGCAGTGACATACTGTCTCTGGCATTATCTCTCACCATCATCATCCAGAACTCTGTCCTACCCATTCTGAAATTCTTTCACCTTAGCTCTCTCTTATTCTGGATAGTTCTTTGCACATATTTTTAGTCTTCTTCCTTATAAAATCCATTGTAGAAGCCTTATCAAATCTCTCAAAATTTAAGTTAACTGACTCCCTGGTGTTTATCATACTGTTGGAACATACTCTAGTACCTTACATATAGTAGCAATTGAATAACTATTTATGATATGAATATTAGTTGTCTGTTCAGTGCTTTATGGATTACCACAGTTCAAGAAAGGGATACTTCAGGCTCCAGAATATTTTTTTCCACTTGCATCTGTTGCAGCTATGCTTACTGTCTGGGCTCTGATTAACTCGAATTTACATTTTAAAATAAAATTTCAAGCATGTACAGCAGGTTTCAGGGTATAAGGCAATTGTCTTTTGGGAATTAATTTCATTTTCTTGGTATTTTAAATATAAACATTTATATAAGCACGTGTGTGTGTGTGTGTGTGTGTGTGTGCGTGACAGAGAGAGAGCAAGAGAGAGAGAGAGAGAGAGAGAGAGAGAGAGATGGAGGAGGATGAGCAGAAGTGAAGTGTTATTTTCTGTTCACTGGAAGAACAATTTTTCACTGAGTAGTTAGTGTGTGCCTGGTTAGATCAAAGCACTTTCTTGAGCCTTGGAGACTTGAACTGATTATTGTCCCCTCACACAGTAAAAGTAATAATCAGAATTTTAATTAGTTCAACCTAACTTAGATCCTATATTGTTCCTATGACTGGAGCTATCAAAAACTCCGTTAAGGGCAATGAATACTTCTGGCTTTGGGCAATATGTGTTTTCAGTAGGGAAAAAAAAATCCCTCAATCATTTTGCAGTAAAAGAATGTTTGAGCAGCATGACTGTGTCCCAGTATAACTTTGCTATTTATCTGAAGACTAGAGGTAGAGGAATTGGGGAGAGGTAAGTCAGTGAATGAAATGTTACAAACACATAGCAAGAATAAGTTGAAGCTCCCTGACAGAGCAGGATGAATGTGGTTGACAGAAATGTACTGTGTACCTTAGCCTAGAAGATTTTGAATACATTAACTTCAAAGAAATGAGTCGTGTTTGAGCTGATGTATAAACTATTCATCCTGAATTGACCATTATTCATTGTATACATGAATCAAACACCACACTATATCTCAAAAATATCTACAAATACAACACACCTATCTGAAATAACAACTATTATATTCCTAGAAGCAAATCTATGAATTATAGGAATCTGTTTAACAGCTAAAAATTACAATAAAATCATTAAAATCATAAAAATAGATATATCAAATTCAAACCACACAACAATTAGCCCTGAAAGGCTTTTGAGACAGATGAAGCTGAGTTTATCTGTGAGAGTGTGATTGTTCTGAACCTCCAGAGACAGACCTTGAGACCCAGAGGGTACAGCAATGATGTGATAGAGGCAAAAGAATTACTCTCATTCCTTCAAATTCTTGATCTGTTCTCAGGTTTTGGTCTTGCAGCACATCAAAGCAGGTAATCCGTAAAATGTCACCTTGTGTTTCTTAGAGTAATTAGTAAATGTTTTTAATCGGCCAAAAAAGTAAAATAAACAGTTTGACATTATTTTCCTCTGTTTGGAGAGGGGAGGAATTCTTTTAGTAAGTAAAAATTGTTGTAATGAAGAAAGATTATTTGGAGGCCCGCATTGTGGGTAATGCAGAGTGATTTTACAGATGGTATAATCATGGGCTGTGATACCAGAATCCTGTACAGGTGCTGGTTTTTGTTTTACCTGCTTTGTTTCTGAAACAGCTCCCTGCTAATGGCCTGGGAAAAACAGTGGAAAATGAGCTAAGTGTTTTGGCTATTGCCAGACACATGGGAGACCAACCTGGTCTCCAGGCTTCATCCTGGCCCAACCCTGGCCATTATTGCCATCTGGATAGTGAACCAGTGGATGGAACTTCCTCTTCTACCACTCTGTGTGTGCTTGAGTGTGTGTGTGTGTGTGTAGCTCTATCGAAATAAATAAGTCTTTTAAAAAGGATATGATTTCAGTAATCGGTCTCTTCTGAAACATCAGATACTGGATTACATTATTAAGAGAGTAAATTTATTATTCAAAATCAGTGCATTACTTCAAAATGCCAGCGATGAGAATATTTCTTTTGCACAAAAAAAAAAAAAAACAGTGGAAGTTGTATGATAACACTGATTCTGTTTGAAATGAAGCTGTACTCCAGACTTCTGGGTCAGTAAATTGGTAAAGAATTCTACAAGTCACGGAATATTAGTATAAATTGCTATGAAAGCAAAACTACTATTAAAATAAAAAATTTGGGGTGCTACTTAAAAGTTGGAATGTACTTATAGGATTTAAATTCAAAGTATGGTGAATCTGATACCTTGAGACATTCTGAAATCTATGAGAGCTGTATATACAACGTCTAGGGAGACAAAAGCTATCTATGAAAACCTTATCAATTCCAAGAGCCATGACTATGTACTTCAGATTCCACTGATATTATAGATAAAATCAAAATTATTTCATAACACCAAAATAGTAGAAGTCTCATGATTATTTTACAAGGAAGTATCATCTGAACATTTATTTAACTATATTCATGATGTAAACATATAAGTATGCCCATTCTGTGATTAGATACTGTAAATGATTTATTTTCACTGAATGGAATTACAATTATGAGATGGTCATTTTACAGTAATTTTCAAATTGTAAACACTCAAATATTTGTCACATGGGTTCTTTTGATTTACTGATCGATGATTACATAAAATGCAGCATAAATTCCTTTAACAAAGAATCACAATCTGAAAATAGAACATTGCCAATTCAGAAAATAATAGAAAATGGCTTTCAATTCTTCCTCACACATATAAGGAATAATCAAGAGACATGTTGAAGTCTCCTTTACCTGCTGCCAATCCAACTAACAAGTGCCTATTTGCCTAGCTCTTCTGAGCATCTGGTACTTCCAATCAAGTAATCAGGGAGGACAGGGGGATTGGCACATTTGCAGAATCAATCAGGCCTGTGGAAAGTCAAAAACCTTTTAGACCTTTGCTCCTGTAATTGGCCAAATCTGTCTGGAGTCAAGCGAAGCAGGTATAAATGAAACCAAATTTCCAGGCTACTGCAATGTTACCTTTACTTATTTCCATTTACAATTTTCACCTCCCACTTTCATAAGCACTTCAAGTGATTGCCAAACTATGCAAGCTGAACACTGCATATGGCATGTGTAGATCTTTGATTTCCAAATCCCATTTTAAATGTGGATGGCAAATTAACCGTAAAAGAAAACATTAGGAAATCTTCATTTACAAAATACAGGAACTCTATTCTCTATATTAATACTTATTTTTAAAACTAAGTTTAATAAAAAGAAGATAACTGGACCAAGGGAGACACAATAATTTAGATGCCTCTTAGAATGAGTGCGTGCAATAGTAGAGTGCCTGGATTCCAATGCTAGTTCTGTTCCTGATTCCAGTTTCTGGATGATGTGCTCATTGTGAGGCAGTAGATGATACTTTAAGTTATTTGGTCCATGTCATCCATCTGCAAAGTCGAGATTGAATTCCTAGTTTTCCCTTTGGTCTAGACCAGCCCTAACTTCTTATTTTTCTGTATGAAACACGCATTCACTTTTTGTTTTTTGAGTACATTGCTATGGAAAGGCATGGCAAAAGTTTTAACAATAATAAAGTGCAAATAAATATTTTTCTATCTATCCTTTATTATTAGAGGAAGCACCAAAGAAAAGACATTTTCATTCCTGTTTATGAACAATACAGCATTGCTTCTCAACCCCAATTTCCCATATACATTCTTTTGAGAAAACTGATAACTTACCGTGTTCCGTCCTGCCCCTGCCACACTGTGACCTTGCCCTTCTTGACACAGATCATAGCACAAATGGCTCACAGTGAGGCAGTGAAGTAATTCTTCCCCCATCACCATCTGAAACAAATAGTTATCCCAAGCACCTTGCCTCAAACACTATATTTTCTCTCAAAACGTCTTGACTGTCTTTAAAAGTGAAGAAAAAGACAGGTGAATTACCACTGTTCAATATACAAGAATCTTATACACCACTAGATGAAATCAAATCAAAGAATGGTAACAGAAATTTCATATTTGACAAAGCAACCTGGCATATTTTAAAGCAACTATTAATAACATTTTCAAAATTAGATAAACAGAGAAAGTATCAAATCAGAACAGATTCCACAAGGTATAAGCCAGAATAATCCAAAGCAAGGTGAGACTCTTAATCTATATTTTATGTAATTGACTAATTTTAGCCTGATATCTGATTCAAATCTATCCCCCATCCTTCCTAATGATCTTGGATAACCAATAAGGAAATAAGATTTCTTACTAACAGTTGTTTTTGTGCCTCTGGGAGGTCTTCAGGTGGCAACTCTCCAGCCAACACATTGATGGCAACCTCATGAAAGCTCTTGGGCCAAAACTACCTAGCTAGCACATTCACTAGTTTCCAGCCTACAAAGACTGAAATTAAAAAAAAAATGTTTCTTGTGTTTAAGAAGCTGA
Organism: Ochotona princeps; assembly: GCF_030435755.1. Classification (NCBI taxonomy): domain Eukaryota; kingdom Metazoa; phylum Chordata; class Mammalia; order Lagomorpha; family Ochotonidae; genus Ochotona; species Ochotona princeps. The sequence goes on from NC_080865.1 coordinate 100,107,693, forward strand.
GTTTTTGAATTACCAGTTACACAGCAATAGATAACTAATAGACTCCCCAAGAATTGGGCTAGAGTAGTGGAACTAGAGGAAAATAGCTGAGTCTTTCCTCGGCAGGTGCATCTATATATCCAAGATCAAGGGATCCATTTTGTATTATGTGCCAGTATTTTTTTTTTTTTGAGGGAGGGCAGGTAAGGAGCTCACTAGGTATTCTTCAGAATACTGGTCATTAACTCGAACAGTGAATTATTTCTTCAGTCAAGTAATTCTCGGAGTGACTTTTGTGTTTTAGAATATTTATCTGGCTTATTTATTTGAAAAGCAAAAATGACAGTAAGAGCAAGATCATCCACTTATTGGTTCACTCTCCAAATGCTCATCATAGGCAGTCCATGAGAAAGCCAGCAGCAAGGAATTCAACCTAAGTGTCCCAAATGCATGGCATGGATCTAAGGCTCTGGGCCATCCCCTGCTGCCTCCAAGGCACAATAGTAGGAAACAGGATCAGAAGCCATGGTGGGACTCAATTCCAGGCATTATTGTATAGAACTGCACATCCCAGGAAGCAACACAATTTACTCTATCAAAGCACCTGCCTTTGACTGACAACTTTCACGCATCTCTCAGTTCCTAGCTTACAGTACACCAATTGCTCATACTTGTCTGGGCACTTTCGTACCATCAGCCTGCCATTGTGGAGATGGCCCCAAAATAGCAAGATTACTGAAGCTGACCATCTCTGAGGCATACACCTGATTGGGAGGAATATCTATCAGATTACACTTTATTCAACTGATGATCCACATTTCACTTTTTAACAGATCCATCCACACACTTCATATTTTCATTTGTGTCCCCAAACTCCTAAAAATGTTGTCCAAATCTTTAAAGAACTCTTTGTCCACACTCAGTTTATGTAGGCTCATCAACTGGGCCTATGGATTTCATTTAGATCCACTCTAAATGAAGTTAGACTATAATTTGTTATAACCAAGCTGTCAAAAGTTGTAGGCAAAGAGAACTGCAAAAGCAGCTCAAGATATTTCTTTCCAGAGAGCATGATGCTAACCTCTTACAAGCCTGCTCAATCTGTCTGTAGAAGTGAATCGTAGGGGAACCTTGCTGGCGTGGGGACGGCTGGCTGCCCCCCCAAGGCTAGAGGCAGCCCTGGGGGAGTGGCCCAGCCAGGCCGGACCTGAGAACGAGGACCCAGCATGCCAAGACCACCGCCGCAAGGCAGTGAAGGGTCCCTGGCTATTTCCCAGGCCCAAGCGCTACTGCCTCCCTCCGGGTAGAATTCATCACGTGCTCATGAAGCAGACGATGACATCATTTTTCCCAAAAGACTTCTGTGTTTCCTTTTAATTAAGCATGTGTTGGTTACTCAGAAGCGCATTATTTTATCAGGGTGCTATACTCTGTTGTTGATGTTGTTGTTGTTGTTGTTGTTGTGATTGATGTGGCTGTTATGAACTGATGTCAATCCAGAAAACAGTATTATTATTTCAACCCCAAACAGCCTGTATCTCATGCAATAAGACATTGTGAAATAACCAATGAACCAACAATCGGTATGAGTCAGATTGCTTATGATCTACATTTAGAAATGTAAAACCTAATAAACTTGTAAGGCCCTATGGTACTTGGAAATGGGGAGGGAGAGCAGAGAAATCTTACACCATCCCAGTAGGTGTGAGGAAGACGGGAGAAGGATAACCCAGCAGGATCATAACTGGTAACTCATAGACAGCAGACTCGAGTCAGCATTAGACAATAGCAAAACTACAAAGACATGTGGGGGGAATCAGGAGCAATCCTAACAACCTCTTAACAGGAGGTCACATGCATAGAGCAGGGGGGGACCCCAGAGTGGAGCAGGGGGACAGGAGGAGGCTTGTATCCCAACCCTGAAGACTCCTGGAGCCTCACCAAGGACTTTCAGTATGACCACCGAGGACTACATCCCTACTGCCAAGGAGACCACAGGGGAAAAGGAGTGCATTCAGAGGCCAAGAACTCTGAGGTCACCCATCCCCATTTGGACCTACAATGTGGGATGGAAGAAGCCCAATTCCTGCCTTGCAGGATTCAGGGTCATCAGAACGACAACCAGGATCCCTGAGCAGTCCGCAGCAACAGAAGAACAGTAAACTTCCTTCGAAACTAGAGAGAGGAGCTTTCTCTGGCCCTTGCCTGCTTCCAACTTTGGGTCCCCACCTTCTTTTGTAAGGACCATCAGGATTGCTCCAGAAACCCCTCATAACAAACAAACATATGAACAAACAAAGTAGAATAGATAGACAGAGAACAACTAGGAAAGCTTAGAAACAGACAGGAAGCGGCCAGCTGGGATGCACTTATAACTCACTGGGTGGGACACAAAGATCAATTACTTCTCTCTGGGGTGATAAGGATTTCTCTGCACACCCCTCCCAAAAACGTTCACCTAAACTGTTGACATTGGTCCTGTTATAGAGTTAGACTACCCAAAAAACAACCAGGTTTAGCAAAATCATGCTTCAATGCTATAAAATGCTAAATACTAACATTGAAATAGACAAGAGACAGCTGAATAGCAATCTATAGCCATTTTAAGGTATAAGGAACATGGTTGAATATAAACCAAAATTGAAATGTCTATGAGGAAGTCACAGGTTGTGGTTGAGAACCTGCATCTCCCTAGTAACATATTGGTTAATCAATACCACGTCAATTAATGTCATAATGTTGTAAATGGTTGTAAATATTATGTTGGGTTTTTTACTTGATTGGGATGTTACTCTGCTGGTTCTACCTTCAGACCAGAGATGGTCTCACCAAGAAGCCATGGAACTTACCAGGACAATAAGATGCTGGACTTTTTTATGATTGGTCAAAACCTCCAATGAAAGAATCTCAATTGAATTTGAACTATGGAAATGCAACAAGGTGGAGCAATCCACCGTGGGGGGGGGGGGTTTGGGGAGTCGCATGGGGAATTCCAGGGCATAAAAAAATGTATCACATAATGCAATGAAATTAATAAATAAATAAATAAAAAGAAGTGAATCGTAGGAATCCTTTCCCAATTTTTGATGTGTTACAGACATTTCAGCAGCCATTGTGATTTCTGTTCCTAAAAATTTCCACTAAAGCTAGTTTCCTGGGTCAGTTTTCCACCTTTAGTGTGCCCTACCTGGTTATATCTAGCAGTGTATTCTCAGCTCATCAATTTTAGTCAAAGTTCCATCTACACTTGATAGACTATTTTCCTACAAAACACAGGGGGCGATGGAGTGGAGATATTATGTAGTGGGTTATAATTATGATTGTGCAAATACTGTTGAAGAGAGGAATCTGGGAGCATGGGAAATGGAGCTGTGCCTATGGGTGCATGAAATCTGCTCTCTTTATATTAACTTAAAAATGTAAGCTATTTGAAAATAAATACAGCATAAAAGGGAAAAAGAAAGATTCAAAGGAAATAATCAAGATTATGGGATATATAAAATGAATTCTTTTTCTTTGCTGGTGATAAGCATGCTAAGATGTTTAATAATGGGAAATAATGAACACAGTAAATATTTTATTTAAAATAATAAACACAGTGAAGACCTTATTTAAAAAGGGAGAGTCTAGAACAGCTTCAAAATATCTAATATTTGAACCACAGGGGTTTAAAAAGATAATAAGAAAGTGGAGGGAAGTACAAAAATTCTTATTTAGAGAAATAATAACTAAAAATAGCCCAAATCTTGGGAAATACATAGTTATTCAGTTATAAGAAGATCAAAGGTTTCCATTTAGATTCACTCTAAATGGAGTTATAACCAAGCTGTCAAAAATTGTTGGCAAAGAGAACTGCAAAAGCAGCAAACTAAAATGAGTAGAAAACATATAAAGAAATTTCGATATATCTATCTGAAACTTCGTTAGAAAAAATCTTAAAGAGTAGGAATGATCAGGATGATATGTTGAAAATGTTGAAGAATAAATTTCTGTCCACCAAGAATAATTTTAAAAGTAAAATTATCCTTTGGAAATGATAGTAGATAAAGACTTTCCCAAACAGAAGCTCAGGGAATTTACCACCATTAGACTCATGTTACTAGAAATTTTAAATGCAGTCCTTAATTCAGAAAAAAAAACACCAAATTTGTAATATAAAAGGAAATTAAAATATGAAACATGTTCTTAAAGAAAGGTTCAAATTCATACTCAAAATATTCTAGTGCTTGAATAATGTGATATAAATTATTTATTTGATTGATCTGAAGATAGAAAAGACATTTAGGATAGCTAAAATAATCTATTAATAAATAAAATATATTCATACAAAGGAAAAGATATTCACAACTTACCAAACATATGGACTGCAATAAAAGCAGTCCCGAATGGGGAAGATTGCAGCAGTAACTGCCAACATGGAGAAAGAAGAAAGATCTCAAAGAAACTAGTTATATCACAAGAAACTAGAAACACTAGAGCAAAGTGAGTAAAACTCAACGGGAAAAAAATAATATAGGCTAGAGGTAAAATAGAGCTTAGAAAAACTAAAAACCAAACAATTGCCTTTTTGAAAAGATATACAAAATCAATAACTTTAGTTAGACTAAGAAACAAATCTCAAGTAATGAAATCATCCAGTAAAGATAAAATATATTGTAACAGATCCAACAGAAATATGAATGAACAGATCAAACTGCTGTTAGCAATTATAGACCAAAAAAATTGAATAACATACAAGAAATAATTAACTTCAAAGACACGTACCCTTTACATATCATTAATCATGAATAATGAGAATATTTTACCAGATTGATATGGAGTACAAAGATGAAATTATCAGTAAACAGTTTCTCATCCGAAAATGTCCACAATCTGATGCTGCCACTATCGAATTCTACCAGACGTTTTAAAAGAACAAATAATCATTTTTCTTAAGTTATTCTAGGAGGCTGAAACCAAACTCATGTTATGGTGTTAGATCATTCTGTTACTAAAGGCAGGCAAAATCATTATAAGAAAATTGCAATCCAGTATCCCTGATGAACAAAGGTATAAAACTCCTCAACATGACACTAGTAAACTAAAGTTCAGAGCATATTAAAGTGTAACTCACCACGATCAAGTGAGATTTATCTCAGGATCGCAAATATGGTTCAAAATGTACAAATCAATAATTGTGATGACTTGATAAATATATGTAAATTCATACACAAGCTCATCACAAAATTGAACCTCCATTTGTGCAAAATAAGTAAGTGGGCTTATAAACAATTACTTCTTCCCAAAAATGTTGTTGACGGAGAGGGATAATCATCAAAGAGTAAGTTTACAGTGGAGAAAACTATCAATATGAGTAAACCTACAAATCCCAACCTATTCTAAACCAGAACTTTAGGGGAAAAACACATACATTATTGAAATATGCAAATAGCTACAGTTTCTGAAAAGACTGAACATTCCATGCCAGAAATCTAACTCTGAAAATACTTCAGAGGCAAAGAACGCTCAGACGAACTGAAAACATGACTAAAAACAGTAAGGAAAACCTGGAGAGCCAGAAGGCTGTTGGATTCAAGAGTGGGGCAGCAACGGCAGCCCAGGAGCGGGTGAAAGCCAGGTGCTGCACATTGGGAATGTCACTGAAGAGCTTTAACGCTGTTACTCTCTACTCCTCGATTCCAGCATATGTACATCACTGCCTGGGCCAGAATCGCTGAGAGCAGGCGGTGTTTTGCAGTAGTTGGAAGGCTGGCTTGATTGTGACAGAATTCCCCATCATACAAATATTTACTGAAGGACTTCAATGTGCCAGACACTGCTTGATACTTGGGGAAAGTGAACAACCGAGAAAAAAAAAATTCATGGATATTATATTCCAGAGCAGTCAGTTGAACTATAGAAATGAAAGCAATTAGCAAGTCATGTGAAAAAATGGTGCTAATGAAAAGCAAATAAAAATGCAGGAATGGTAACAGGTAGAGGTGTTGATTTTAAACAAAATAGCTAAAGAATGCTACACTAAAGTGCTGTGAGAATAAGGGTATAAAGTATTTGAGGTATTAGGCTGGTTTAAACAGGAGATTTTAGACAAAAGGGAGGAGCATGTGAAAAGGATGTAAAACATGCTTTATATTAGAAATAATAAGAATTTAATGTTACTGTGAGAGAATGAGCACCAGTGAAGACACTGAAAGATAAACCCAGAGATCACAAAGGTAGGCATACACCATGGCAGACCTCAACGGCTATGGTAGACTTTGATTCTCACTCTCCACAGGATTGGAAGCCATTGCAGGACTTTAAGTTGGGAAGAAATATTAACTGATTTGCATTTTAGCATCATTATAACTTCTGAGTTGAAATGGATGCCACAAAAAGAAAAGATAGAATTTGGGAGACTTGACTAAAGGCTATTTGATCAATCAGAAGGGTGATGGTAGCCTTGAACAAGCTTGTAGCTATGGGGATGTTAATATCCTTAACGTAGTTTGAATACAAAAGCAACTACATTTGCTTAGTAATTAAATTTTACATAGAGATGCAAAGTTTGTTTGGTTTGGTTTTCACTTAGGATCTGGGAACATGGAAATGCAGGGATGGGGACAGGGTACATGGAGAAATTTGGGGAGAATTTCGTTTAGAAACTCAAGTTTATAATGCCTCTTGGATATCAACGCACAATTTTAGATCAGGCTAAGGACACCAAAATTTGAAATTCAGGAGAAAAGTATTAGCTGGCACTACAAACTAGGAGGTCAGCGATTTCAGATATCATTAGTTCTAAAGATGAATGAACAGCCAAAGTATGGAAGCAGAAAACAAAAGAATCCTTTTGTGCCTATCCTGAAGAGTATGCCCTAGGGAGTTGTGCAACAAGAGGTCAGAAACATAAAAGGAAATCAGGAAAAGAGACAGAAACAGAAGTCACCTTGTTTGATGGGAATCAGAACTGTGATATGAAAGATATTAACTGAAGAAAATGGAAATAAACAATGGCATCTTAATCCATTTTCCATTGGTATAATGCAAGAGTGTGAGTGCATGTAATGTGTGTGTATGTCATGTGTGTGTGTGTGTGTGTGTGAGAGAGAGAGAGAGAGAGAGAGAGAGAGAGAGCAGGAGCAGTGTGAAGGAAAGAAGTTTGGAGACTGGAAACTCTAACATTATGGCATTTGCTGATTTTCTGGTAAGTAATGCATGTTGTATCATCACATGGCACAAAAGCAAATGTAGATGTGAACATGTGCAGAAAGCCAAAAGGTGAGAGAATGCCTCACATTGTAAAAACCCATTCCCACTGGAGAGAATCTACTCCTTCGAGAAAGGCAATGACCACTTTTTAAATTAACATATTTATTTCTTTAAATGCATAGCATCAACCCACAAAGTAAAAAGGCAACCAACAGAACGGAAGCAGACCTTTGCATACTATGTGAGACAAAGGGCTAATTTCCAGAATACACAAAGAACTCCGGAACAACAAAAAATGTCAAAACAAACAAACCAGTCAATAAATGGGCAAGGGTAATGGGCAGACAAAGGAATAAATTCAAATGGATAACAGACACATGAAAAAATGCTCAAGCTCTCTGGCAATAAGGGAAATTCAAATAAAAACAACACTGAGTTTCCACTTAACCAAGTAACGACTGTTTTTAATGACCTAATCTCTTTTAAAAAGGATCTGCCCTCCAAGAATGGCCACAATGGCTGTCAAACCGAACCTTGAGTTACAGAAGAGACAGACGATATTCAAATCGGAGTAAACTGTATTAAAAACTGACAATTTATATGCTAAGAGTGAATGTGGAAATAAAATGCAGTAGCTTTAGCTGGGTGCAGGGCACATGTGATTTTGACAAGGACATTATTGATTTAACAATAGGAACATAGACTGGTCGGTGTGTACTTACTACAGAGATGTATTAGAGGAATTAGAGACATTCTCTGTAGAGCATGTGATTAGGAGCTTTGTTAAGAAATGAAGAAAGAAAAAAACATAGCATATTATTAAGTCAATAAGAATGATATAGGAAAAAAATAGAATATTGATGAAAGCAAGAAAAGCAACAGTTACTGGAAATGTCCTAGAGCAGATAGGAGAAATGTGATTCTTTAAAAAGTGTAGACCTTAGCCACAAGCACAACTTATTCTCCATGCTTAAAAATAGAAAACTCAAGTTGTGTGCATGAAGGTACAAGTGCAGCAGGGCATGCAGGGGTGAGAGCACAAGGAAGTTCTTTGCTGATTGGTAACAGTTAAGAGTGAAGAAGGTGAGCTGTATGTCAGCTTTCTTGTTCTGAAGACATTTCTTTGGAAAGAGCTCTTTCCTGTGAACAGTCTAGGAACATATGATGTCTCATTTTGTGCCCAAAGAAAGTTGGAAATATTGATACATGTACCCTGCACCTGAAGTCCACCATGGGCAAGTGTTTAATTGCTGTTCTTGGAAATCTTCAGGGCACTCAAAGAGCTAACAAATTTTGTGTAACAGCCAGAGGGAGTGCTGACTGCTGAGAATCAGCCTATACTATTACGTCAAATCAAAATTTGCACAGCATTTCCCACAGTCCAGCCCAGTTGCAGACCTCATTAGAAGGGAAACCAAAGGAAAACAGAACACCTGGACTGAATAGTCATCACTGATGTTAGATATCTATGAAACAAATGAAAAGGTGCTCGTAGATACATTTGTTAGAAAACACAAGCATGTCAATTATTTAACTAAAGGAATATGAAAATAATTATTAAATAAATCCAAAGGCTCCTCCATCAACCCCGCTTCTTCATTTTTTTACACTTTTTAATTACATAGTTTCAATTAACTTTATTATCAGAAATTGTATCCTCAACTAAGTAAACCATTCAATGCATGGTAAGTATAAAAATCACTGCTCCTCATGAATATAGACATGGATTTGACACAAATAAGATAAAAATACACACTTTTAGATTGACGGATATTACTAAACATAATGGTCTTTAAAACATGTAACACTGAAACACAGGTTTCAAACCAACTGTAGTAGATATTACTATGATTCTTAAGAAAAGAAGAACATATGAAATAAGTCCTAGATCTCTATATAGAAACATGTTCATGTTGCATGGCAAGGAGGTAGATCCAATGCAAAGCAGTTTTAAAAACTCTTAAATAGGCTGCAATGGTCTTAATATCCATGCTCCCAAAAATTTCATATGTGGAAATGTAAACATCAATCTGATGGTATCAAGAGGTTGGAATTTTGGAAGTCATGCCCTTATAAAACAAGTCTAAAAAATTCTCTTCCCTTTTTCCGATATGTAAGGGCAAATCATGAAAACAATGCTCTATGAACTAAAAACAAGCCTTTAGAAATATCATTGCGATTCTTAGGATCCAGAGCTATCTTGCTTTATAGCTCCCTAAGTGAACCAAGAGGCAGAGGTCAGAATTCAATCTGATAAAACAGCTGCAGTTTCTGAGGCATGTTGTTACAAAATTGGGAACTATTCAGAAAAGCTGTTCCATGTATCTGAATGGGAATTTGCCGCAAGTCTTTGGTTGAGAGGAGGAATACACCTGTACTGTCTGAGAAGTCCACAAAGCCTCAGCGAGGATGACTAAAATGGGAGTGAGAACCGAAATAGATATTTGGCAATCAAAGGAGGACACACGCTTGTTTTGTACTTCTGTTCCAGACAGGATACTCCCTGAATACCTTTGGATTTTAGTTGAGACCATAGAAAGATTATTGCATTGAAAGTGTAATAAACTTGGGCCTGGCGCAGTTGCCTAGAGGCTAAAGTCCTTGCATTGAACGCTCAGGGATCCCATATGGTCTCCGGTTCTAATCCCAGCAGCCCTGCTTCCCATCCAGCTCTCTACTCATGGCCTGGGAAAGCAGTTGAGGACGGCCCAAGGCCTTGGGACCCTGTATCTGTGTGGGAGACCCAGAAGAAGCTCCTGGCTCCAGGCTTCGGAGCAGCTCAGCTGTGGCCATTGTGGTCACTTGGGGAGTAAATCATTGATTGGATGTAAGATCATCCTCTCCTTCTCTCTGTACATCTGAGTTTCCAATAAAAGTAAATAAATCTTTAAAAAAAAGAAAGTGTAATAATCTTGTATAAGGTCTATGATTTAGGACTAACTTAAAGAGGTAGGTCAGGGAAAAACCAACAATCCTGAAAGAAGCAAAGGGCTCTAAAAGCAAGTTGAGTACCTTCCAGAATAAGTATTAGTAACCTTTAAAGAGGAGGACATTACACAGACTCCCTGTAGCACATCAACAACACTATATACAGTTTGTAATAAAATTTTTAGACATGTGAAAGAAAGGTATTTGATCTATACTTTAAATAAAGTAGTATCAGCCCATATAAATAAACTAACTGGGTACACGTGTTTTATCTAGTGATATAAGCAGTTGTTTTCAACCGGTTTCAATGATATAAAGAAAAACTGTGTCATAATGTGTTAATATAATGTGAATCTCAGCAGAGCAAGAATTGGAGAAACAATAAAAAGAAGAGGAAATGAAATGTCTTTCCTAGACAGGCAAGGCAAGGAAATCGTTATGTGTATCATGTGCAGATCTAAGAAACTATCTCCTTCAAGTGAGAAAAGTATAGAAAAAATGTACAGAAAAATTATAGTCAAGTAGTAAAAGAAAAGATAAAAATAAATTATTAATGCAACCAGAACAAATATGCATGCCCAAAGAGAAGCAATGATAAGAATAAGTTTGGCCAATAATACACAATAAGGATTCTTTTCTCCAATAAATGATTTTGATAAAACTGTGTATCAAGTTAAAATAAAATTGTTCCTTATCTTACACAGTACAAAAAATACCTATTCAAGAAAGAACACAGACTTCTACATAAAACTTGAAACTAAAAACTAATATTGTGGAATAGTGCACTAGTATCCCATATGGGTGCCATTTTCAGTCCCAGTTGCTCCACTTCCAATCCAGCTTCCTGATAATGTGCCTGAAAAAACAGTGAAAGATGGTTAAACAGCTTGGACCCATTATCATGTACAGAATCCAAAGAAGCTCCTGGCTCCTGGCTCCTGGCTCCTGGCTCCTGGCTCCTGGCTCCTGCGCCTAGTTCCTGGCTCCTGGCTCCTAGCTTTGGATCCACCCTGCTCTGGCCTCTTTGGTAATTTGGAAAGTGAACCAGGAAATGGAAGATATTTTCTTTCTCTCTCACCTTTTTCCCTCTCTTCACTCCTTTATCTCTGTAACTTTGACTTCCAAATAAATAATTGAAGATCAGGAAAAACAAAACAACAAAACCTGAAAAAATTGATTTTGGTAATTTTATTTTTTTGCATCTGACACCTAACACACAGTACACAAAATTGAAAATTATTAAATAGGATTGCATTAAAGTCAAAACCTTTACAGAGCAAAGAAAATAAACAGCAAAATGAAAATGCAACCTATGCAATGATTGGAATTTTTGCAAATGGGCTGATTATGTACATTTGTTTAAATAACTCAGCAAAAATAGTTTAATATACAGACAGGACATAAATAGACATTTCTCAAAAGTGGATACTAATTTGCAAAGACAAAAGAACTTGGTGCATAGAAGTGGCAGGTATTTATGTAGATCTAGACAGAACTACATGTAGATGCCTCAATACTCTCAGAAAATATATTTGCCAATTTATATGTGGTGTTTACCTTTAGGCGGTTACACTTTAAATCACATTTGTTTATTTGTTTTTAACTACTGGATAATCTATCTTCTTCATTAAATATCTACTGCTTACTCAAAAACAAAGACACAAAAATACTTTACATATATATAAAAAGATATTCATCACTAAACGTCAGAGAAGTGAAAAATCAAAACCATGACATATCATCTTACACTTGTTGGAATGATCATTACCAAAACTCAAAGGATAACAGACATTCTTGTTGACATAATAAAAGCATACAGGTAATGCTATTATTGCATACTGATACAGCTACTATTGGAGTAATTGAAAATATTTCTTAAAAAAATAAAAATAGAATTAATGTATGATCCAACAGTCTCACTCTGAGTACACTCCAAAGGGCAATGCAATTGACACCTACAGGAAACCATGGTAACACGACTCACAGCAACATATATATATATTGTTTACATATATATATATATATATATATATATATATACACATATATATATGTATAAACAATCCTGTTAGTAATTGATTAATACATAGGGGAAATGTAAATAATACAAACACAATGGCTATTATTTAACTTAAAAAATAAAGAAATCTAGCAATCTGCAAAAGTAGACATGAACCTGGATACTATTATGCTGAGTGAAATAAGACAGAAACAGAAAGACAAGTAGTGCGTGATTTCACTTGTATATAGAAACTAAAAATGTGAACTCATTGAACAACACAAAATGCAAAAGCAGTTACCAAGGGTCAAGAGTTGAAAATGGGAAATGGTGCTCGCTTCGGCAGCACATATACTAAAATTGGAACAAAAAACGGGAGATGATAATTAGAAACAGAAAAAAAAAAAACAATTGCAGTTAAAATAATATGTTCTGGAGAACAATTGTAAAGGATAGAGGTTATAATTCATAATACTTTGAAATTGAGAAATGTTCTAAGAGAATACATAGTATGAAATTTCAGCAGACTTACACATTATTTGAGATTTTGGGTATGTTTACTAACTTGAGTGGAGTAAGTACCTAACAACACATATGCATATAATATATGATATTATATAACTCAAATGTGCATCTTTACATTTTTGTATTCCAATTATATCTCAGTAAGTTTGAAATAAAATTATTTAATCCTCAACAACAAAAAAGGAAACCAGACTTATATTTAAAGTAATACAAGTCTAAAAGCTGAAAAAAGGAAACAAATAATTATTACAGTTTATTCAAAAAGTAATATTTGGGCCCGGAGACATGGCCTAGCGGCTAAAGTCCTCATCTTGAACACGCCAGGATCCCATATGGGTGCCGGTTCTAATCCCGGCAGCTCCACTTCCCATCCAGCTCCCTGCTTGTGGCCTGGGAAAGCAGTTGAGGACAGCCCAATGCTTTGGGACCCTGCACCTGCGTGGGAGACCCGGAAGAGGTTCCAGGTTCCCAGCTTTGGATTGGCACAGCACCGGCCATTGCGGCTCACTTGGGGAGTGAATCATCGGACGGAAGATCTTCCTCTCTGTCTCTCCTCCTCTCTGTATATCTGACTTTGTAATAAAAATAAACAAATCTTTAAAAAACAAAACAAAACAAAACCAAAAGTAATATTCGATCATATTAAGCAGTTGTGAAGGAGGCAATAATTTAGATAATTCAAATAAAAGAATATATTTTAAATCTTTCTGAAAATAGTCTCAGAATCCTACAATAAAATTTTTTTTTAATAAGGAAACTACTGGGCTTACATTAAGTTCTAAAACAAGAAACTAGCAAAAAAAAAAAGAAAAGGCTCAGTAATAACGATTCTTTTAAATATTGGACCACAATTTCTATCCATCACAGTATTTCATACGAATGATATGCTTATGTAATATAATTCCAAAGACAAAATGATCATAATTTGTCATGCTAGGATTATCTACAAAGAAATACCACCCAATAAATGCACATTTTACTAGAAAAAATATGAGAATGATACAAGGTCACTGGGTCCTGTAGTAACTGATACAAATCAATCATTTTACTTTGTAGCATAATAATGGAATATAATAAGAAAGTAAGACATTCATAACAACAAAGTATTGATAAGACATGTAAATATTAAGCTGAAATGAGTTTCATTATTCATTCACATATTTCTGTATTTATTCATAAAATATATTCACTAGGAGATTTACATAAAATTAAATGTTAATCCCAGCTGTATGCAACTGCCTAGTTTCCTTGTACCTAGGTAAAGTGTCACACTGCTGGGAGAAAAGCAGCCAATAGCTGGAAGGCATTCTGAGCCTAGTTAGAGGCATATTTGTGTTAACTCAGCTCACAGAGAGGGAATGAATGGGGGTGGGGAGGAAATTAGTAAAAGCAATAAAATTGTGGAGCATATACACATAAATCTGTCTCCTTGCGTTCTAGGATAAAATGTCTGAAATCAGCTTGAAATTTTTTTCTGGCAGTTATGCACTTGTGGAGAAATTTAAAAAATCTCTTCTTATGTTCGCTCCTTTGGCTGCAGCATATGCTGTCTTCTCAATTAGGAATATGTACATGTAGGATTAATTTCATTTGCCAGCATTGTGTTGTGGAAATGGTCAAGCAAAATTGGACTCATTTCCTGGAAATACTGAGAAAACAATTCCCTACTGATTATTCAGACTTGCTTTAATTTCTTCAAGGTTATAAATAAATATGCAGATACATGTGATCAAAAAAAAAAGTAGTATATACCAGCATCATGGCTTAATCTCTCTCTCTCTCTCTTTCTCTCTGTCTCTGTCTCTCTCTCACACTCTCTCTCTCTCTCTCTTAAGATATGTGGGGAAGGTGAGGAGGGAATGCCAGGCTGAGACACACCTTCCTGCCCCAGGCAGGGTGACTGGTTATAGGTAGGTTGCGTGGGGAAGACCTGTGGAGACATACTGGTGTGGGGGTAGCTGCTGCATGATAGATAGGGGAGGAATGATTTCTAGGGCCTTTCATGGACAAGACCTCTATTATCACTGCTAGAAGAGGGAGCTGAGACAGAGTGATTGATATGGGGAATGCCAGAGGTCGTATCTAGGTTAGACCGAAACACCTGTCCTCACAGCAGACCTAGGCCGGGCCAAACAGCATTGCCCACCACGCACTTGTGTTTTCAAATGCTGGGGCTGGGGATGTGCTGGGTTGGCAACAATATACCCCCATGAGTGTCAGAGCAGTGGTGGGCCACGTCAGGCTGAGTCACAGCACCCACCACAATGCAAGAAAACTCTCTGTGTGAGGATTCTCTAGGGGAATTATGGGCTTGCCTCTGTGGGACTGTAAAACACATCAGTGTACAGGGAGAATTTTGGGTGCTGATGGTTTGAGTCAGCTGGAGAACAGAACTCATCTAACCGGATCCCACCTGATGCTCATGGGGATTGGAGCTGGGAGAAGGCCAGTAAATGCAGTGCCCACTAACACACACTAGGGAGAGAGGTCTGAGGGCAGATATGCAAGAGATCTGGGGCTGGGAGAAGGCCTGGTAGGGGAACTTGGGGAACTCTGTTACTAGTCCACAGCTCCCTCTAGGGAGCATGGAAGCCAGGAGAGGGTGTAGGCCAGGCTGGGTTAGATTACAATTACTAGTTCATGTGAGGGCTAAGCTAGGCTGCACCTGCTGGCAAGAGCTGGGTTGGGACAGGCTATCTCAGACTGTGTTTCAGCACCTACTTGCACATTCAAGACCCAGGCCTGGGAGAGGGTCTGGTGGGAGAACTTGTGGGACTCCCTTGTTGGGCTGCTGCTTCCATTAGTGAATGTGAGAACTGGAACTGGGTGTGAGCCAGTCTGGGGTTAGGCCAGGCTGAACTAGGCTGCCACACCCACTGGCATGCATGAGAGCCAGAATATATGTGAGCCAGCCAAGATGGGTTTGCAAATGGCAGGACCGGGTGTGATCAATGTCAGGCTGGACCTCAGTATCCCCTGGCAATTGGAGGATCTAGGGCTAAGAATATGCTTGGCAGGGGAGCTATGGGAACTCTCGTGACAGGCTGTACCTATTTCTGTTAAGCACAAAAACCAGAGCTGGGAGTAAGCCAAACTGGAACTGTCAGCATATGTGAGGACTGGGTCTCGGTTTGGATCAGTCTGAGTTAAGCCCCAACACCCATGTGTCTGCATTAGAGCTGAATGGGATGTGAGCTGTGCTATGCTAGGTCGCAGCAGAGGCTGGCACATGTGAAAACTGAGTTTGGGGGCAGGACTGCTGGGAGTTACTGATGGTTGCCCCAACTAATCCACGGTAAATACTCTATGCATGAGGTCTAGGTCTGTGGCAGGATGACTGGGCTGGGTCAAAGCATCATCTGTTCATGCGAGATATGGAGCTAATGCGGAACTGACAAAGCTGCACCCACCAGTATGTGCATCGGCTGGTGCAGGTGGCAGAGCACACCTGATCCTGCACTGACTGGCACACACAAGTCGAGTGTAAGGCCACCCCAGACAAGGTTTCTTGAGGTATTTCTCAGCTAGATGGCTGGACTCAAACTTGGGCCACAGGAAAATTCACAATATATGTGAGCTTAGTGCCTTCTCAGTTGCCAATGCCTCTGAGGTGGACAACATGCTCAGATACACACAGGGGATATGACATCCAGCTCATCTAGGCAAGCAGGGGGCACCAACTGCCTTGTTGAGGATGGGAAGCAGAACAGGTTGGATAATTCTCCTGGACAAGCTTTGTAGCATGTTCCTGGGTCTTTGGAAGCACTAAGGTGGACTTTATCAATGAATATACCTTGGAGAGATTAGTCAAAGTTAGAGCAATGAAACCTACAATGTCTCACGACTATTGAAACCATTCAAGTATTACACTCAGAGCACTCTTCTCCACATCAGGGTCTCAAGGGCACCATCACAGGACCATCCTCCATCACCAGATGCTGATGTAGTTTTGACAGCAAGCAGCAGTGCTCTTCCCCTCCTCCCCTGTGGACACAAGAGATTAAAAAAAAAAAAAAAGACTGAAACACCTCCCTCCAAACCTGACCCTGCCTGCCGTGATTGGAGGCCCACATGGGTGTGTTATCTCTCTGAATTCTGCAAACAATATTAAAAAAAGAATAAAAAGATAAAATTTAAGGACAGATAAAATTGTTTAAATGTGCACTTACATAGAGTAAGGGAAAGATGAAGATAAGTACAAAGATGGTAAAGCAGAATCGGAGATGGATTTCACGTGATCTTGTGCCTTGGAAGTGAGGAGTGGAATTGAATAAAAAATCTACTCCTCAAGAAAGTTATAATTAACCATATTATGTACATACATGCATATCTTTAAAAATCTTTGAGAATGCATATGCACACATTATTATCTTTCCTATTATTTTGTCATATATTCAAGCTTTTCAAGTATGCTCTATGCATAGAAGCAGAAACCTGACACGGCTTGTCAAAACAGATAATACTGTTTTTAACAATAATAAATGCATAACTAAGAGAGGTTAAGTGATCAGTCCAAGGTCTCTCTGGGACAAAAAAGTGCAAAAGTAGAGGCATTAATGCAGAACCCATGTGCTGACCTACTTAACTAGCCTGTTATTATGCACTTATTTATCAAAATTGCATTCAGTTTTGCAAGCTTATATTTTCCGAAGTGACTTACAAGAGGCTATCTTCTCACTTTAATGAAAGAAATTCAAACATTTGCTTTCATAAGTACTTAGAGAAATGATAGAACTTTCACCTTCATAATTACTTGGAAAATAGGCTAAATTAATGTTTTAAATTCCCATTTTGCTGTTGAGGAAGCAAATGCTCAGGATTAGCAGAATGTAGCAAAGTCTGAAACATGAGTCCTTCAAGGAAGAAAGTTAACACAAGGAAGAAAGTTGCAAATATGAGCTGAATTTGCCGTTGAGAAAAGCATATAATGTGCATGGGATACACCTGCTGCTCAAGTTCATTCATACCTTCTCTGCACTGGTGAAATTTTATAAACATGCTGTTTCTTATCCTAGGAGAATTTGGTGAACAAGAAGTGGCAGACAGTTAATCTCACACCTATAATCAGCCTGTTCTTCAGATCAGCAGCTTTCAATCAAAGTTAGTTGTCAAATACAATTCATGTGACACTTTCAGGTTCGTTTCATTACAAATAAATTTCAAAAAGTGTTTTTCGTGAGACTAATTGTCCTTTACAGAATGACCCTCGTGACAGATATCATTACGCATGCAATTTCATCAGTAACTACCAACAATTGAGCAGTTAACATTTTTCACTGCTTCAATTTGTACATTTTTCAATAGTTTATTGCCTGCAGTCAACCCAAAGAAAGAGCAACGAACACATTTGGCTATTTACACATCTCACCTGTATGCCAATTATTCCTGTAAAGCCTGGTAGAATCAGGTATTAATATCATTTGGCCTGCCTGAACACTTAAAATATAAAGATAATAAAACAAACAGGAAATAATATGTTGAACAGTTCAACAAAAGATTTACCAAGTCTGTGTATTATGAAGAAAATTATATTACTAATTAGTTAGCTATTTCCAAGCATCATTACTTCTGATTAAATCTGCACTTACTTAAAATTATATAGATTGTTATTCATTTATTTTTATAAACTTCTTTGTATTTATTTCCCATAAAGGAGATTTACGATACCAAAATGAAAAATACAAAGTTTTTCAAATGGTTGAAAGAAAATTAACTATGTAGGAGAACAGATTGAAGCCTGAACAACGGGTTATACTCAAAATATTATTAAATTCATTATCTTAGTGTAAGATTTACAGCAGCCAGACCTGGCACGGTGGCCTAGTGGCTAAATTCCTCACCTTGAACGCGCAGAGATACCATATGGGCGCCAGTTCTAATCCCGGCAGCCCCACTTCCCATCCAGCTCCCTGCTTGTGGCCTGGGAACGCAGTTGAGGACGGCCCAATGCCTTGGGACCCTGCACCCACGTGGGAGACCTGGAAGAAGCTCCTGGCTTTGGATTGGCTCAGCTCTGGCCATGGAAGCACCTTGGGGAGTGAATCCTCACACAGAAGACCTTCATCTGCCTCTCCTCTCTGTATATCTGACTTTCCAATAAAAGTAAGTAAATCTTTTTAAAAAAGATTTACAATAGCCAATGGGAAAAGGGAATGTTATTGTATTCAATATATAGTGCCCACAAAATAAAAATTAGTTTCTCAAAAGAAAATACAAAGAAAACATCTTCTAAGAGAAGTTATTATACTGATAACAGTTATTTTTTCACATATAAATCTTGTGAGGTCACTTTAAAAAAGGCAGTATCTGTGCTTCATTCAAATGTGATAGGATATTAATATGTATTTACTAATGTACAAACCATAATTCTACGTTTTAGGCAAAATGCTTGAAGAGATAAGGATGGTTTAAAGATTTAATGGAAAATAAAAATAAAAGGTAAGTTTATTTTGGTGCAAAAAGTGTAAAATGCATGTATAGTGTTTTACTTTTTAAATTTTTGTGTATTTTATTTTTTAAATAGTTTTAAACAGATTCAGTAAGATTTGTGGCTACAATTCTAAGAACAGAACAATATTTTCTTTCTGCCTCCCATCTTCCTTCCTTGCCCCATTCTCACTCTGTTTGGTTACTTTTTGTGATAACATATTTAGTTTAGTGGGAACACAGACATTGGGGATAAACATTGAGAGGAAAATGACTATTTCACTAATATACAATAAATAATAAAGTAATCACAGATCAATGAATCTGTAGTAGTATAACATCCTTAACAACTGGTTTGTTAAATCGCAGAAAGTTGTTAGACTTTGCAATAATATGGGGGAAAATAGTTGCGGGGCGGGGAAGAGAATGGAGAGAGAGGAACAGGAGGTGGAGGGGGGAATCCCTATACCACAAAATCGTATCATATAAAATAATAATAATAACATAAAAAAGAAAACAAGTGGTTTTACTAAGGTATAAAACAAAGTTTTACAAAACTGTATTTAGATAAATACCAATACACACAAACATTTATTTTGTCTTTTAAATTTTTTAAATTTTAGATCACATATATATGGGAGAAGATGTGATATTTGTCATTTTGTGTCTAAGTTTCCATTCAATATGATGTCCTCCAATTGAGCAGACTTTGTGGCAAATAGTATAATTTCACTCATTTTTATAGCTGAACAATATTCCATTGGGTATATATGCCACATTATCATTATCCATTCATCTGGTGGACACATTGACTGATTCAACATTTTGTCTATTATGTATAATACTGCTGCAAACATTGTGCTGCAGGTATCTTTTTGATAAAAATGTGTTCCTGTCTTCCCAGTATGGCATTAGTGTATCATACAGCATGTCTGCTTCCCCAAAACAACTACACTAATTTGCATTCCCACCAATAATGCATAAAGGGGCCCTTCTCCACATCCTCACCAGCATTTGTTCATATCTGTGTTTTTTTTTTTTTTGGTAGGGAAGTGGGTAATGCTATTATGTCCATATTGTTTCCATCATGTATCTGAGGTAAAGGGGGATATTGAGGGAGAAGCCCCACCCGGTTTCCCGCCCACCCCAAGTCCCGGATGTGGAGCATGCTCTGAGATATGTGCTCAAGTGGTGATAATAGTTCTCCAGTTATGAATCGCTGCCAGTTTCTCTCGATGAGGTCGTCCACTGATTGATACGGTCCATCATAAAGTCTCTGTTTGTATTTTAGCCATTCTGACAGGGTGAGGTAGCATGTTAATGTGGTTTTGATTTTCATTTCCCTGATGGTTAGTGATGGTGAATGTTTTTCATATATGTGCTGGCATTTGAATTTGAGAACTCTCTATTGAAGTCTTTTGCCCAATTCTCAACTGAATTGGCTAGTTTTTTCTCGCTGTGTGCATGTTTTTTAAATTGCTGATATATTTGGAATATTAATCCTCTGTCAGATACGAGGTCTGAAATATTTTTCCCATTCATTATATACTGTTATTTATCTCCTCAGTCCATCACTTCCTTTTCTGTGCAAAAACTTCTGAATCTGCTGTAGTCTCATTTGTTTAGCTTTGCTTTGGCAGCCTGTGCTTTGGTCATCTTATCCAAGAACTCATTCCCAACACCAGTAACTTACAGCATTTCCCCTTGGTTTTCTTCCAGTACATCATAGTTTCAGTTCTCAAATTTAAGCCTTTTATCCATTTTGAGTTAATTATTGTGTGTTCTGAGAAGCATGGACTAGTTTGATTTTTGTACATACACATATCCAGTTTTGCCAGTACCATTTGTTGGAGCAAGATCCTTCACGATATGGTCTCAGCACTTTAGTCAAAAATCAATTGGCTGTATTAATGTGGATCGATTTCTAGGCTCTCTATTCAGTTCCATTGATTTATGTTTTTATTTTTATGCTGGTGTAATGGTGTTTTAATTATTAGAGCTTGCAGCATTCTTTGAAGTCAGCTATTCTGATGTCTCTAGCTTGTCCTTGCTTGTTAGGATTCCTTCTGCTGCTCTGGATCTTTGTGACTCCATATGAACTTCATGATTTGCTTTTTCTAATTTTGTAAAGAATGTCACTGGTAATTTAACTTTTGACAATGATTACAATATTCTTTGGAGAAGACCTATTTTTGGTTGAGGTTTTTTTTTTAACTACCTGTATCAGGATTTCCATTTTTATTTCAGGACCTAGAAAAATTTTGAGTACTATTTTATTTAGCAGTTTCTCAATGCCTTTTGCTTTACTTCTTCTTCAGGAATACCTGTAATATGAATATCTGGTACCTTAATGACATCCCATATTTCAAATAGACTTTAATTTTTCTCTTTATTTTTATTTGATTGGATCATGTCAACATTTCAGGTGTAGTCTTTAGGGTTAGAAATGTGCCTTAAAAAAAAAAAAAAAAAGAAAGAAATGTGCCTTAAGATGAATGAGGCTTTTTTTTTGAGTGCACATCTTTGGCCTAAAGAGTTCAGTGTCAGTCTCCATGGCAAATGTGATAACCAAAGCCTTGTTTTTGGTGCTGGGGGTGGGCAAGGACGGGATGGCTGCCCCTTGTCCTGCTGGCAAACCTGAATAATGCCAAGCTCTTTGGCCTCAAGTGCTATAGATCTAGAACTATGTGATTTGGATAGATCCTTCCTTATGTCCCACTAGAAGAATGCAACTGGTATTGGGGGTTATAATGACAATAGTCCTTAAAGCTAAAGCATATTAATTGAATCCTGTTCTAGTCCTACAGGGTGGCAGCAAAGTATACTGAAGTTTTTCCTGTAAAAAGTGTAAGTCCCAAGAGTGTATTTTCCAGTGGCAATGAGAAAAATGCTGCAGTCTTGATGTTGCAGTGTATAGAGTATAGTGAGATCATTACCCAGATTTCCCAGGGTGGCAGTGGGTTTTTTTATGAGCTGTTTCTGGTGCTAGCCCCCAAAAGCTAATTTGAATTCCCTCTGTTCAACTAAAGTGAGTGAGCATAACTTTCTGGATAATATCAAAAGGCTTCCACAGCTGCAGGATGCAAGGTATCTCTGCTTTACCACACACGTCACCCGAATTGTGGCTGTATCAGCAGGAGGAGAGATGCCTTGTGCAACTTTGTGCTGCTGAGTATGACATGCTGCAGGGACTGCGAAGAGAAAGGAAGCCAGATGAACCCTTGCTCTAAGCTTGGCTCTTGCTTAGACCCCAGTCAGCTCCCCAGGATGAAGTAAATGTCAGTTTGTCCCTGTGGAACTTTTTTTCCTCAACTAAAACTGTGCAGCAGTGCAGGAAGCAGAGATGGTAAGATGACAGCTCACAGCTGGCACCAATTCTGTGCTGTTTCTGCCTTCTCTTCACCTTTCCCATGGAACCTTTGTTATTATATTTGTTTTGTTTTCACTTCTGTACTGAAAATATCCATCACTCAGAGCCTTGGAAACATAACCCTTCCTTTAACCTTTTCATATTGCAGAGCAGCTAAACTTAATGTGGGTATAACCTATTCAGCCATCTTGGTTCATTAAAACATTTGTATTTATAACTCCTTTTAATTATAATGGCAGTTAAGTCTTTTATTAAATAATTACACAATGTTTTCTGGGTACAGAAAGATGGAGACACCGACTGAGCTGAACTGTTGGTTAGAGAGTGACACAACTATGCCATGGATGAAAAACAGAAAGGATTTTTGGTATTTGATTTTAACGAAGTCCAATTTTTCTATCTTTCTCTCTCATAGATGATACTTCAAGAGAATAATGTGTGATCAAACACAAGGTCACCTAGATTTTCTCCTTTATTTTCTCTTAAAACTTTTAGCCTTTTATTTTTTTGAATTTAAGATGCAAATTCAATCTCATTTTTATGGGGGTACTATCAATTTCTACAATGATTTTTTTGCTTGTATTGTCTGCTTGTTATAGCATCATTTTTAACAAGATTATTCTTTCTAAATATGTAACTATAGAGATTGCCTTTTCAGGGAAAAGACATACTAATTTTGGCCAATGGAGTAATAGCAGAAATCTTTCCTAATTTGAAGCGAGTGATATTCAAGCACAGGAAGTACACAAAACTCTTAAATAGGCATGAGCAGAAGAGATCCTTATCATTACACATTATATTAAGCTTTCCTAAGTAAAGCAAAATAAAAGATTCTAAACTTCACATTAAAAGAGTGCTGGATTAGCTTTACTAGGTCTCCAATTAACTTGAGAGCTGTTTTTCCATGAGAAATTCTATAGGCTAAAAGAGGTTAGAAAAACTTGGATAAAACCAAACTGAAAGAGAAAGGATAGAACAAGATATCCCATGCTAATAGAAATAAAAAAATGAGCAAGAATAGACATTCTAATATCAAATGCAATAGACAATAAACAACAAAATTATCAGAAGAATCAAAGATTGGCAAACTATGCAATGATGAAGAGGTTAACTCAACAAGAATATGTGACTATGGTGAATATATATGAATCGTTTAGGTGGGAGTTTGCTATCTAAAAGGAATGCTAATGAATCCACAGGGAGACCAAGGATCCACTGCAACAATAATAGAGAACTCCAAGGTCCTACATTCTTCAATGGAAAGAGAAAGTAGACAGAAAATCAACAAAAACAAGCAGAATAATTCTACAAAATGGAACAAAAGAACCTAACTGATATCTATAGAATATTTCATCTGATAGTTGCAGAATACTCATTCTTTTTATCAGTGCATGGAAATTTCTCTACGACAGACCATACACTAAGATATAAAGAAAGTCTTAGTAAATTCAAAAACATTGAAATTATATCACATATGTCATCTGACCACTATGGAATTAAGTAGAAATGCAAACACATGTAAACTGAAAAATACACTTTTAAATGAGCAGTTTATCATAAAAAATCAAAGGAAAATTTAATGAAATCTTCATGAAATGATTGAAGATGAGATGCAATGAAAAGTCGAGTTAAGATTGAAAATTATAGCTATTGGTGCTCACACTAAGCAATGAGGAAAACATAAATAAATCTATCAATACATCTGAAGGACCAGGGCAATTTTTTAAAAGATTGCAACTATAGATTATTTAGCATTTCAACATGAAACATACAATTTTAAGGGCTAGAATAAATTGACAAGTATTGCAAGCACGTTATTGCCCCTAAAATCATAGTACTGTAGTATTGAAATTGCCAATTTCTTCTCGATCGCTCACATTAGTCTCAGAGATTCTCACGTTGCATTCCAGGAAAGAGGACCTCTACTCACTCTCCCATATAGTTGGCAGAAACTCAAGTGTTTGAGCCATCATCTGCTGCTTCTCTAATGTACTTGCAGGGGTCTGACTTGGATATAGAGTAGCTGGGATTTTTTTTTTTTTTGCCATTTGATATTAGTTGAAATGGTCTCAAATCACAATTTAAGCCATAATGTGACAAGATCTACCACCTTTTACTAGTTTTTTCTTACTTAATTGAGAAGCAGAAAAGAGTGAGAGAGAGACAGAGATAGAGATCATCAATGACAGAAACAGGCTTACAATGACTGGGAGTGACAGACTCAACCTGAGCTCAGAGCCAAGACCCCAGTAAGTTCTCCCACATGAGTGTATGAGCAACAATTGCTGTCATCCAATATCAGTATTATTGGGATGCTGGAGTCAGAAGCCAAAGTGGGGCATGAATCAAGATACTCTGATGTGGAGTAAGGTCATTTTAATTACTTGCCAAAATGGTCATTCTTAGAATACCAAATTAAATGGAAAATGATTTAATTAGTATTATGCAGTATTTAACAATTTTTGAAAGTTCATATGGGAATATGAATAATGATCCAACCAATAAATTCTATGTTTTAATTTCTCACTCATATTAAATCTGAAAACAGTATGTTAAAAATAATACAAGAGAATCTATAAAATTCTAATAGTTTTGGAACCAGACAAATGATATGTTACATGTCCCAAGATAACTACCATTGGGACCCCAAATGAAATAATGTAACTGGAATCCAATTCATGACTAACACTCTGACACATAACCACACAGGAAAGAAGAAAAGAATTTTCTACTCCCACGCACACATCATATCTCAAAATCACGGAATTGGAGGCCCATGTGAGAATGATAAGCATGAAAGTTCAAGTTCCCTATTTTGGGGACCCACTTTCTGGGATTTTCAGTCTTTCCTATTCATTCACCACTGCTCCTGACATAGTGGAAACGATTTCTCAAACAAACATACAATGTATGTAGGACTAAGAAAATTGTAGGTATAACCAAGAACAAACATTACTAATTACAATAGTGTCATTTTAGAGGATAGCTATAGCCTTGCTGTAGCAAATAGATGAAATCAAGATTAATTTAAAAACAAGAACTTGACAAAACTATAATTACTAGAGCTTTTGAAAGAACACTACCACTCTGAAAAATCATAAAAAACAAAGACATCTAAAGAGGGCGATGGAGAGCAAACCGACTTGGTGAATTTTCCCTGTACTGAAGCGATATTAAATATTTTAGACACGGCAGCCACCTATGCAAATCTTCCGTCGTAGCATGAAAACAGTCATAAAATGTGTTAATGGATGGGCACAACTCTATTTTTGTAAAACACTATGACATATAATAAATTAAAAAAAAAACACTATGACATAAGTGATTAGCCAGACTGGCCTCATAGGTCATGATTTGTTAACCTTTGATACAGAAGATCTAAACAATACCACTGATACAAATGCATAGATAGAGGTTAAATACTGTTGATTTAATTTGCGGAACATAAATGATGTATTTATTTAGAAAGATATATATATATATATATATATATATATAGACATGCACTGCACAAAGGAATTTGTGGTACAATAAAATGCGATATTCATCAAAAAATGATTCAGGAATTCTGAAAATTGCAAAATACATGGATCAAATTTTGTGAGAAAAGCAGCAAAGGTAGAGTAGTATATTTAAAACAGACTATAAGCTTAATGAAAGACAAACTCTCTACTGAACAGGTTGAGTTAATTAGAAAACAAAACTGATATTTTCACGTTTAAAACAGTACAATATGAGTACCCTCCCATAATTATGCCAGCAATTGGGTATTTCAATAATTGTTTCATTTCCCATGATAGGTATGAAACCATGTTTTGTTATTGTTTTAATTCACATTACCTTATAGATGATGTTTAACATCTCTTAATGTTCATTGAACATGGTTATTAGAGAATAAGACACAGAGGAACATTTTCTTCTTATATTTTAACATTATACTTTATAGTGAAAAGTAAATCAGCAATAAGAAAAGAACTGTCTTGAAAATATAGTATGCATATTAACACATGAAATGGAAAAAGAGTATAACTTTTGGAAAAAGTTATAAATTATTTTGCATATAACATGACCCTAATTTGAAAATAAATTAAGAAATCATTAATACAAATACTAATTTTTCTACATTTTACATGAAGGAATATATCCTATAAGCTAACAAAATAGTGTTGTGTTTGATCCAAGCTTGGGAGACAGACTGCAGTGAACACTGTAGAAGACACTGAAGCAGATTCAATTCTGCATTCTCCAATCCAGTCTTTAGTTACATTCCAATTGCTCTGGGTTTTAAAGAATACAGAGTTTGGGGCCAGGAGCAATAGCCTAGTGGCTAAAGTCCTCGCCTTGCATGATCCATGATCCCACATGGTGCTTGTTTGTATCCCAGCTGCTCCACTTTCGGGGTTTATTCCTGCCAGCAAGTCCCAAGGCCGCAAAGGAGTAAGACAACACTGTTCTTTAGCCAGAAGAACCACCAGAGACAAATTTGTGAGGGCTGTCCATTTATTGTGATAGAAATATCAAAGTTATAAAGGCCAGGGAAGTGGAGGGGTGGAGGGCGTCTATTCCCCTAGACCTTCCAGTTATGTCACAGGTCACATGCTGCTTGCAGGACTGGAAGCTGTGTCTTATGTCATGGCCAGATAATGTGTGAGCCACAGTCACCAGACAGCAGGCAGAGACCCATGGATGATCTCCCACACACTGCTTCCCTTCCCTTCTGAAGCTACTCTATGGAATACTACTCAGCCATTTAAAAAAATTCTACCATTTCCAACAAACTTGTCCTAACTAGAGAGCATTATGCTCAATGAAATAAGCCAATCCCAAAAGAGAGAGATTTTAAATGTGTTCCTTCACTCAGTGCATGCCCAGCACTGAGCCAATCAAAAACCAATAGACTGGAGATTCCTCTGGGCCTCCCCAATGGGTGGAGGCATCCAAAGAATTGAGTCATCCTTTGCTGCCTCTCCCAGGCCACAGCCAAAGAGCTAGATCAGAAGTCAAGAAACCAGTTCCCAAATCAGAACTCACATGTAATACTGATGGGATACATGATGCTGCAGGTGGAGGACCATGTGACTAAGCCATGGAACGAGCCCCAAGCTACCACTTCTGAGGCAATCAGCCCATAGTGGAATGTGTGTTCAAGCCCCACCTGTTCCACGTCTGATTCAACTCTCTGTTAATATTCCTAGGAAGGTGGGAGAAAATGGCTCATATGCTTGGTCCTTGTCACTTATGCAGGAGACCAGTTTTTGGTCCAGCTTTCAGCCTGGCCCAGACATAGTCAATGAGGCCAAGTATGCAGTAAATCACAAAATAAAAGAGATTTGTCTTTCTGTTGTTCTCTTTCAAATAAAATTTTAACAGTAAATAAATCTTTAAATAAGAAAACTTCAGACTTAACTTTATCTTTTTCATGTGCCTCATACCACTGTAACATAATTTCAATCTAGATAAATTTTACTTTCTTCTAGCTTTGTATAAACTTTATACACTTAATATATAACCAAATATTATTACACAACTACAAAAAGAATTGGCATTTGAAATTATATGTACATAAAATTGAATTTCCCATATTATTGGCACCAGAAACGTAGAGTATCTCGCTATCTAATTCAATAAAAGCTACAATGCTCAATAATAAATTTAGCATCATTATGATAAGTTTCTAAATATTCTTGTGGAGTGAGCAATTCAAAAACCAAGTCTATTTTCAGTAACGTTTGAGTGTCTTAAAAGTATGTGACATCTTAAATGACACATGCTTTCCTTCTTGTCCATCTAGAATAGTCTAAAATATTTTCTAGGTTATACATTTGAAGTGTATAATTGACGTCAAGCCAATTTGCACAGAAATTCTTCTGAGACAGACAATAATAAAAGCCATCCTGTTTGGAATTACTCACAGTAGTAATTACATTGGTTGACACAAAATCTTTCCCTATTGAGGCTGCAGCTCAATTTTGAATGATCACCTAAGAAAGTTGCTTAATTCAACAGAAATTCACTTTCTAGAAAAATTAGTTCTGGCATGATGGAACATCCTACATTAGTCTCATGACCACAGAAGAGATGCTTCAAAAGTGTCATACAAAAATGGACTTAGAAAATAAGTTTGACTCCAAAAAAAAAAAAGTTGAAATCCATTTGTAGGTGAGACCTTCAGAAAGCTCAACATGTGATTATGATAAAACCATTTTAGTATTTTAAAAAATCCATTTCTTTATTTGACAGGAAGAATCAGAGGGAGACAAAGCGATTTTCTATCTGCTGTTTCATTTCCCAAAGGACTTCAATACCTGGGACAGTGATAGGCCAATTCTAAGACTGAGGAACTTCATATAAGTCTTCCACATGATTGGCAGAATACCAATTACTTGGGCTATCTGCTATAGCCTCTCCAAGCACATTGGCAAGTAGCTGCATTGGAAATAGAACATCTGAGACATGAACAGATATATATATGGAATGCCAGGATTGTAACCAGTGGTTTAGCCTATAATGCTGCAACACCAGCCTATTAGGAAAATATAAAGACACCTTGACAATATGTTGCTGGACTCTCTGCCATTGTCCATACCTACAATGTCAGTATATACTTAAATAGCAGAATGATTGGCTTATGAGTGCTTATGAAGGAATATAGTACTGTAATGAAAAAGGGGAAACTGGGGATAGGGATTTGGGAAGCAGTGAAGGGAAATCCCAGACCCTAGGGGACTGTATTACAAAATAACACTTTTGTTCCTTAATTGAGGTTTCACCTAACTCCAGCAAGAAAGGCCTACATTTGGAGATCTACTAACAAAACCTGAAATTGTGGATGTGAGGATGAAGGCGCTTTAATTCTACTGTTGGGAGTAAAGGATATTGCAACTACTGTTGGAGTCAGTATCAAGAGAGCTAATGCAACTGAAAATTGATCTGCGAAATGAACCAGCTATCTCATTTCTGCGAATACATTCAAAGGAAGTAAAATTTGCATGTAAAAAGTAATCTTCAATCTTATATTTACAGCAGCACAATCCACAATAGCAAAGACATTGGAACAACCCATATGGTCATTGAAATAGGAATAGATTAAAAAGAAAAAAAAAATGTGGTACATCTATTCCATGGAATACTACTGAACCATTAACAAAAATGAAATTCTACCATCTACAACAAAATGGCCCCAACTGGAGACAATTATGCTCAGTGAAATAACCCAGTTGCAAAAAGGACATATACCATATGTTTTCTTTGACATGAAGCTACCTTCATGCAAAATATAAAACAAGTAATTCCATTGGTGTATAAGTATACCCTGAAGTGAAGATACATTGAGGTAGGCAATTCTACTCCCAAATAAGAGGGAGAATCCCCTTGGAAAATTTAAATACATCTAAGTAACATGATATTAGATTTTCTACCTTTGTCTACACCTATAATGCCATCATGCACATAAAGAACAGAATGTTAAATTTATAGCTGTTACTAATGAAATATATTACTGTAATAATATGAGGGACAAGGCTGAGAGGGGGCAGCAGGAAGGGAGAAGTGGAGGAAAATGTGGGAATCCCCCTACCTACGGAAGTGTATCACGGAACATAATAAAAACAATTTTTAGGGGCCCTGCGGCGTGGCCTAGCGGCTAAAGTCCTCACCTTGAACGCGCCAGGATCTGACCCATATGGATGCCGGTTTTAATCCTGGCAGCTCCACTTCCCATCCAGCTCCCTGCTTGTGGACTGGGAAAGCAGTCAAGGACGGCCCAAAGCTTTGGGACCCTGCACCTGCGTGGGAGACCTGGAAGAGGTTCCTGGTTCCCGGCTTTGGATCAGCACAGTCTGGCTGTTGCGGCTCACTTGTGGTGTGAATCATCGGACGGAAGATCTTCCTCTCTGTCTCTCCTCCTCTCTGTATATCTGACTTTGTAATAAAGATAAATACATCTTTAAAAAAAATTTTTAAAAAAGGAAATTTTACACCAAAACAAATTCATTTTAATTCAGTTTTAATGAGTTTTTGATACTTATGCATATTCATATGTCTTTTTAACTATTATGCTAATATGTTATAAATATGTGGGTTTTTGCAAATTAGTGTATGCAGAATTTTTTCTTTGTATTTTCCCATTGAAAGAATGATAGACTACATCTATGAAAAATTCTGCCATTAATTTGCTACCAAGAGCAAGCCTGTGGACTTCCCTGGATCTTTTTCATTAAATAAGAGATAGAATGATATTTGATTTCCTAAGTTTTTATACCATTAGGTGTCTTTGATGTCTACAGTAATTATTCATCTTTGGATTTTACTGTGGTGCTTATCACTTACTCATATTTTAATTACTCAATATTAATTTGAGCAAAAAATAAAACTTAAGAAAAGCTTATAAGGTCTTGACACTGATCTTGGAAGTTTGTCTACATTAAATGTGTTCAATGCATAAAACAAGTTGCAAAATTAAATTTAGGAGAAAATAGATCAAATCTAGTGATAGAAGTGAATATATGCTGATGAATTTTCCTGTGCCAGCACTTTCATGTGGCTTAAATTTATTAAGCCTATTTAGACTTATCAATAACTTTGATACTTAGTAGCTTTTAGTATTACTTCGTGTTATTCATAAGGGAAAATGAGATATAGCCTGTGAGTTCCAAATTTGAAGCAACTGCTGAGAGTCACAAACACAATTCGTACTGCGACATGCAGACTCCTGATTCTGTACTTCTGTTTACCAGAAACTGTTACCTCGGACAGACCAGTTTGTCAGGGGTAATGACGTCCTTCTGAAGTCAGAGCCTCAAGCAATAGCCTACCTGCGCTTCTAAGCACTCAACATGTTTTTCCAGACTGCTTTGCTCACCTACCCACATTGAACATCAGGCAATTCAATAAATCTTTAGTCTTGCATCCTAAACCAGAAGAGCATAAATATATTTACTGACCAGAAAAAAGAGAAACAGGGGCATCTGCTTTAGAGCTTTGTATCCATTTGAGTCAGAGCCTTCAATTCTTCTCCCTTGTGAGTATATTGAGTCTTTCTTAATAGATAATGTGAGTCAGAACAGATACAGTATATATTGCAACAATTGTAACCCTCAGGATATCAAATGCGTATTGAACATCTAGTCAATGTCCAATCAGTTCTAGACCTTGAGAGGACAGAAAATGAAAAAATGTAGTCACTGCTTTTGAAGAGTTCGCAGATTAGCAGAGGAGATAGACATGCAGACATCCCAAGCAGATAATGCCATAAAAGGCTGCAAATGCGCTGAGGACAGTATAAGCCCCTTCGCATGAAGAGGACAAAGCAGACTGGCTGTGTGTGTGGTCTGCATGGTGAACAAAGCCATGGGCTTTGGAATCAGAACTTGGCTAGACTTTTGACTCTTTACCATCTGTGACCTTTGACAAAATACCTAACTTTCTAGGAGTTACGTATATCACCTATAGAATGAAGATCCATAATGAGGTTTGCATTATAAAAAGGTGCTTAGGAAATACTTGGCTAACAACTACTATTAATGGCAGTGTAATCTTCACGCACAAGAATATAGCTGATATAATCTTTGAGAAACACATATTAAAGGAAAAGGACAAAGCATTTCAGAGAAAACAGCATGAGTCAAGCACAAATAAGCAAAATAGGGAAGGGGAATCATTTGGGGTGAGTGCTAAGTGTTTTTGAAGGTTTAGGGTCATATAAAGAAAGATCTTGAAAGGTAGGCTATAGTCAGATGGATTAAGAGCCTTGAAAATAATGTTGAGAGGATGTGAGACCTCAGCCTGTAAGAGAAAGAGTGATGGAAGGAACTTAAATATGGAGCAGTGTGGAAAGAATACCTATCATCTCATTTATGTATTTAGTGCTGCAGGAAGGGGTTGTGATCCTCATTTAGATTACATGCTTATCCTTGAGTAAATCTTCAGAAAGACTTTAATTCCAGGGAAAGAAGCTGATGAGAAAGCAGTCAACCAGCATCCATTAATTCAGCCTACATTCCCTAATAACAATCTCAAAATTTTCCACTAATATGTTTTCTAAAATCATCCTAGTCCAACAGGGAGAATAGTCTGCTTGTTTAGCAATTTTTTTTTAGTAATAACGGTGAAAAAAACATTTCACAAGTTAACCTATCTTAACCCTGGAAGAGTTATTAGATTTTTATCAAATACCTCACGTTTTTCATAAATGTAAAAACCCAAAGTATTTCAGAAAGATTATCAAAACCAGTGCGAGCAAGCCACAGACCATGGGCAGAGTTTGTTTTGGAAGCATTATTGTTGTTGCTGTTGTTGTTGTTGTTGTTATATATGCCTCCCCCATCCTTCATCTAGGAATCCCAGCAACTAGTATGAATATATAGCTTGTCACAAGGCCTGGCAACGTTATCTCTTCCAGAATCCGTAAGCCACAGTTCAAGAAAATCCATTGCTCTTTTCCAAAACAGTTACATGATGAAGGTAAGGCTTTGTCACAAACCATTTTTTGGTGGTGTCAAGACATATGACCATAATCACAGATGACTCAGAGCACAAGACACCTAACTCCCAAACTGAGCCAAATTCAGTCTATCTAGCCTTAGCTCCTATGTTCACTTCTGTGAAGGAGGGTGTTGGAACTGCAGAGTTTTAGAGGGGTCATCAGGTGTAGATTCTCAACATCAAAGAAGGTGTTTGCTTAATGCCTTGGGAAGAAATAACAAGAAAAAAATGTTACATATTCTGATGGCAGAATCATGAAGAGCTGATTGCCAACATTCGCTGCACATTCCCGATGTTATATATTCTTCTGAATGTGTTTATAGTATTTGCAGATGAACCATTGGCATCCTTCCTATAAAGTAGAATGTAGTACAGAATATTACTCCTTTGGTAAAATGGCCCTTCAGAAACCCCTAGCTGTGAAAAATAGTGGGATTTATCCAGTGGCTAAGGATGTATAGTCTTATTTTAAAGCACCAGTCTTTCCCCTGTGATTCCTTTAAGTATGGCTTGAAACAGATTCACCATGAATTCCCATCTCCACGAACACTAGCGGACACAAAAACACCAGACAAAGCCAAAGTCCCTTTGTGAAACCAACAAAAAGGAGTTTACAAATCGCCATTGGATTCCAGTTTTAAAGCTGGGATCTATTTAAAAACCATTCTTGACATGACCTGAGGAGATTTTAACTGATGGTTTCTCCAAAAGAATATCAGGAAAGATTAACTTCATATGGCATTGCACAGATGCAATTATTTGCACACTGTGTAGGCTCACTGCTGTGGTGAATTGCAGACTATTCAGCTGAAAGATACAAGATGCCAGTTGATGAGTTCGTGTAATTAGCTGCATTAGATGTGAGCGAGATTCTAAGTAATGGTGTCTTGATTTCTGCATTTGCAAAATGGGAAGGCTAGACAGAATGATCTTTGGTGTCCCTTCTTTTTATAATATTCTGTTTAATATTGTTCCCTAACTTTCATGTGTCACATACACTTGCATAGCTCTCAGGCATTATCTCTTCCCAAATATAAATGGCATTTAATATTCACTTAAGATAAATAGCCTATTAATTAACCAAATTGTTCAAGTCCTATTTGACATTTACAAAGATGAACATAATTTTTAAATCACTTATTTTGTGTTTTATTTTAATTGTATGAAACATTCCAAAGTACACCGTCATATGGGAATTGAAATATACAAGCCTGCGTTAATGAATAACATATCTAGAACTTTGGAGACTCTTAAATTAACCTGTTTTTCAGGTCATTCTCACAAGTTTAATCCTATTAAAAATCTGCCATCTTTCTTCTGACAAGACAACTTCCTCAACACTTCACCAATAAATCACAGAAGCACTCAGCATAGCTAAAAGAGAATAATCTACATTATTTAAATAAGCCTCCCACATAGGTTTACACTATGTGAGAAAACTTGACGTAATATCTTAATGGA
Source organism: Ochotona princeps (assembly GCF_030435755.1). NCBI lineage: Eukaryota > Metazoa > Chordata > Mammalia > Lagomorpha > Ochotonidae > Ochotona > Ochotona princeps. The sequence goes on from NC_080865.1 coordinate 100,142,054, forward strand.
ACTATGCAAATAAGGAGTGAGTTTTTGTAACCTAATGAAAAACTGAGACACTATTTCACATGTCTACACAGGTTATGCCTTACAACAGTGCAAAGACAAGTGAAGTGATCAAATATCTCCTGAACTGTCCCTACAGAAATAACACAAAGACAAAGCCGAGGTCTCAATATCAAATATATTTTCCAGTGTTTCTACCAACTATCAAAATATCATCAGTATTACAATATACAAATATTTGAACTCCTTCCATAGGCATGTATCTTCTTCCAAAGAATGCAACACAAATCTTGCTTGTCACTGCTCTGTTAGGTATCCTGATATTTGAGAAAATTTTCAGATGCATTCTATTACTAGGAAGATGGCAATCTTACAGCTAGAAGTAGCAATCATACTCATTTTTCAAACAATGCTGCAAACTTTTCTGAGTGAACTGCCTTGCATTCAAAATGAGTATGCCTTTAAGAGACATCAGGCATCCTCTTTCTTCACTGATTTTCTTCTATCTACTTTGTCTTTGCATCCCATTTCATTATGGTCAAAGCCAGGGGACCTTCATTCTTAGCTTCCTTATGAGAGACTGGGCATTTTATCATATGGATATCAGTAGAGCACTTTCAGAGGAAAACATTTACAATTAATATTTAGAGCATTCTATGCATTACCCAAGTGCTTCACATAGACCATTTGTTCACACCAGGGAGCTCATTACAGTGCAATCATCATCACTGTTGCTTTAGATTTTAAAAATAACTGAGTCTGGCAGCGTGGGCTAGTGGCTAAACTCCTTGCCTTGAATGCACCAGGATCCCGTATGGGCGCCGGTTCTAATCCTGGCAGCTCCACTTCCCATCCAGCTCCCTGCTTGTGGCCTGGGAAAGCAGTCGAAGATGGCCCAAAGCCTTGGGACCCTGCACCTGTGTGGGAGATCTGGAGGAATTTCCTGGTTCCCGGCTTCGGATCGGCGCAGTCTGGCCATTGCGTTCACTTGGGGAGTGAATCATTGGATGGAATATCTTTCAGTCTCTCCTCCTCTCTGTATATCTGATTTACCAATAAAAATAAAAAAAAAACCTTTAAAAAAAGTAACTGAGTCACAAAGATTACATAACCCGTGCAAGCATCAGAGCTAGGCAGTCTGTTTCCAGATGATTGTATGGTCAGTCACTTTTTTTTGTTTTTATCTTAGGAGGTTTATTGCAGCGGGACAGGAATGGGGTGGAGGTGGTAGGAGAGCAGCGGGAGGGAGGGGGAAGGGAGGAAAAGGTGGGGGAGAGGCCGGAAGGAGAAGAGATGGTCATTGACATTTAAGGGTCAAATTGGAATATTACCAGGTAAGACATCGGGAAACCAACAGTGATTTTTTCAGTCTAGTTTAAGATGCCACTGCAGGGCTCAGTGCTATGGCTCAATGGCTAAATCTTCACCTTGTAAGCACTGGGATTCCATATGTGCACCAGTTCATGTCCTGGCTGTCCACTTTGTGCCCAACTTCTTGTATAAAGCCAGGGAAAGCATTAGTGAATCATTCAGTGCCTTGGGACCCTGCACCCGTGTGGCAGATCCAAAAGAAGCTACTGGCTCCTGTCAGATCGGACAGTTGCAGCCACTTGGGAAGTGAACCAACAGATGGAAGATCTTTTTCTTTGGTTCTCCTTCCCTCTGTAAATACATCTTTCCAACGAAAATAAACAAATCTTAAAAAAAGACATCACTATGAATAATAACACTAGAATCCTTCCCTCAGAGCCTGGAAATGACAGCAAAAAGAGGGTGGGGAAACTGATCCTTCCCTCAGAGCCTGGAATTGACAGAAAAAAGCGGGTGGGGAACTGATGGACCTACAATCCTATCATAATAAAGCCGCTCATAACCCGTGCAAGCATCAGAGCTAGGCAGTCTGTTTCCAGATGATTGTATGGTCAGTCACTTTTTTTGTTTTTATCTTAGGAGGTTTATTGCAGCGGGACAGGAATGGGGTGGAGGTGGTAGGAGAGCAGCGGGAGGGAGGGGGAAAGGAGGAAAAGGTGGGGGAGAGGCCGGAAGGAGAAGATTTGGTTTTAGTTTCACAAAATATGGTGAGACAAATCCAGAGAAAAATCTTCCCCTGCCCTCCATGACTATCACCTCACAGGTGCAACAGATTAAGTGGCTCATGGTGAACACTGGCTCTAACGTTGGACGAAGCTGACATGCTGCAAAGTACTTGTTGCAATCTGAGAGAGGAACAAGGAGAAACAAGCAAAATCATAACGAGATTCAGAGATTCTTTAGTAGTCATACTGAAATATTTAAGGGGGAATTATAAATAATATTATCTGTACATGTTCATGATATATACACAGATTCCTTTAAAAAAAAAGCTGAAGTATGGCAAAAATTGGACCAAAAAAACAGTGTGACAGTAGTTATAAAAGGATTTTTGTGCTTCAAGAAATTTTAAATATTGGAGAAATACAATAGTGTAAAAATAATTACTCTCCTTCAAAATCAGAAATAAGCATTGAACTAAAGATACATGAAAATATTTGGGCATCAGTTTCTAGGTATTATCATCTGCATCTGGCCTCTTTGTGAAGGCTAGGTGCCCCGCTAAAGAAATTTAACATACAGAAATTTTGAAGCTTCAAAATATATAAAGCTAGAAGTACTTGAATTTGTCCTGTTTTCTTCTGTAAATCTGAGCAAACAGAATATTGTTTCTATTGGTCTCCAGTATTGGATAGGAATAGATTTAACAATGCAATAAGCAGAGCTTTTCCATCTTTAAATGGCATCTAAACTCGGGTTTTACTGCAAGTTTAATTTTTCCCCAAAAGCCTTCAATCACAGGATAAGAAAAAGATAGAACTAGTAAAACATACACCAGACACTTTATTAAGAAAAAGCAAATGTACTTGGGAGATGAAAATCTTATAAGTCAAGGAATACATAACGTACGCATATTTAGAACTTGAGTCACATTTGATTCTGCACAAAGAATGTGCTTCTCTTACAGAAGCAACTTGCTATGAAAAAAAAATTCCATTTGAGAAACAAAACCCCATAGATATGTGATTTCTAGCCATATGCATTCGTGGCTAGTCTCTATGAGATTTGCAGAGGCAAAAATGTCCTATCTAATCACAGTGTTTGTTGCAACTAATGCACTTGAAAACCCTCCCTACTACATTTTTTACCCACACAAGTAAATTTTATTTGTTCATTTTAAATAGGTGTCATGGTGCCCTGTAAATTTGAGGAATCCTGTAAAGAGGCCAGCCACTGTTTACTTAACTGGGTTTGAAATATTACTGAACAGAGAGCTCTGCAAAGCATACTAGAACACTCTCTTACTCAAACCTTAAGAGCTAGAACTTTAACAATGCTGGGTTCATCAGTTTCTCAGTGGATTTCTGAATAATATGACATTTCTTTCCCAGAGCCTTCTGCCACCTTCTTACTCTGGAAGCTTAAAATCAAGCCCTTACTATGTTACTGCCATTTTCTCAGTCTGGAAACTTAGAATCAAATCCCTCCTTTGTTGCAGGGCTAAGGAAAGAAGCAAATGTGTAGTGGCAGTATCTTTTGTCATAGCTTCATGAAGGTCCTCCAAGTAAACCTTCTTCTAGGCCTCTATGGAAAATGACCTACTGTGTCTATGGCCCAGGTTTCAGGCCTTCCCACACACTTTCTCTCCTTCACTTCTCTTACCATGGGCACCCCGACTTCCTGATCTTTGCTTTAAAAAGCCTATAGAGTAACATAGCAACTACTCTCCATGGATTCACAGTCTGGCTTGAAGATAAGATTTTATAAAAAAAAATTACAAAAGGTCCTATACTGAGCTTGCTCTGGAGAAGGAAAACAGCCTTTCAGCTAGGAGGATATTTGAAAATTTCATAGTGATGGATGCATCAGAGAATATTTCCCTTTGTATATATCATTCCATATCTTCAGCAACCTTAAATGTATGTGTTTCGTATATTCAAATTATGTGTTCACCTGTGTGATTTTTACCTAGTCCATACAACATAATAGCAGAAATCATGCCTTAGAACTAACTAGATCACCAACCCATAGCATATTCTCAGATACATGATATATGTTCAATAAGAGCTCATTAAATAATAGCAAGCAGGTACAACTGAGAACTGTTCCAGATGCATTACATCAATGTTTTACATTGATTTGCCCTAACCAGACACACCTTTCTTAAATATAAGGATGTGCAAACCTGATTTACAGTTCTAGAGTGAAGTTGTTCTGAAGGTCACACAGCTCCTACATATTACAGGCAGGAACTGAATGCAATCTTCTTTCAAAGTCTGAGCTCTTAACAATTCTATTCTTCCTCTGTAAAAATAATAGATGTGAGCTTGGTATTCATGGTAAGATCTGTGCTTCAATACTGGCAGAAAGAGTTTCCAAATGGAAGTTGTAATACTAGTAAAGATCCTAAAAAGAAAAAGTGTAGGGACATAGGAGAAGCAGAAAAAAGCTTAATTTCACTAGAACATAGAATGCAGTTATAAAACGGGAGCACAAAGCTATTGGGCTGAAAAGTAAGTAGCAAATACAACTGGAGTCATCATCTCCCCACCATTGTTAACTACAAATTGATTCTGCTGTTCTCTTTCCAAACCCACTACCTTGTTAACAATACCTAATTGGCTTGAATTCTTTTGAGTCTCCTTGAATGATTTGAATAACTCCCTTTATAAGTTTCCTTGACTCTGGTGAATAGCTCAGTGACAACCTGTTCTAATCACTGTGACTGCCATAGAGTTGAGCTCTTTGCTTCTATGCAACTCCAGGGGTAGCAATGCCTATCAAGTGCCACCCAGACAGTTGTTTTGGGTCTCCAGATGTTGTAACATTTCTGACTTGAAGCATAATATCATGAAATGGCGTCCCCAGTTAGTTCAAATGCCGTTCTTTATGTTTCCCTGTTTTAATATATTTTAGACAATCATGAGGCCAGGAGGACTAAGCTCTCCTGAGTGCAGGGTAAGGCTGATTTGGCGGACAGAAGATAACAACTCAGAGGTTTTCAGGGATACATTGTAGAAACTCAGGCTATTCCTTTTCCAAGTGACAAAAGGAGGACATAGGGCATGGCAGTATTGCCCAATGACTAAATTCTTACCTTGAACTTGCCAGGATACCATATGGGCACTGGTCCACGTCTCCGCAGCTCTGCTGCCCATCTGACACCCTGCTTGTGGCCTGGGAAAACAGTAGAGGATGCCCCAAAATCTTGGGACCCTGCATCCGCAAGGGAGACCTAGAAGAAGCTCCTGGCTCCTGGCTCCTAGCCTCAGATCAGCTCAGCTCTGGCCCTTGCAGCCTCTTGCAGAGTGAATCGGTGGAGAGGAGATCTTTGTCTCTGTCTCTCCTTCTCTCTGTAAATCTTCCTTTCCAATAAAAACAAATACATCTTTAAAAAAATAAATGAAAGAGGGAATACAAAACCGAGTGCATAGAAGAATTTTTCCTAGCGTGTATCTGGCTACTTAAAGACGTGCAACTTTAGAGCAACCAGAAAACAACGAAAAAATATATATACATACATAAATATGGATATGTGTATATATATGCATATATTTGTATATATATTTATATGTGTGTGTATTGACATTAGCACTATTTTGATAGAAATGAACATCAAACTTGCACATATTGCTTTCACAAAGACACACAGAAATCAAAATAGCAAAGAAACAGCAAAACAAGCAGATTAAAGGCAATTAGACTGGAATTTCCAGAGGGTTTTCTAAACAAATGTGAGGCATCACTAAGGACAGAAAAAAATGCCTTGCTTTAAGAGAGCTAAGTTACAGCAGTCAACTTTGTATAGAGATTTACTAATCAAATTTAAAATTTTTAACAATGTGACTTGGCCACTCTCAGACTATAGCATCAGAAATTATTTGGCAAGTTTTAAGCTAGAGAAAGTAGGAGAAAATTTTTCTCAATTTTCTCCTACTTTCTCCACATGAGGGTGAGTTGTTCACTAGATTGAATCATTGATGAGGCCATTTTATACAGTGTCCTGTATCATTGTATTACAATATCATATATGTGCATATGGATTTCTGTTCTACATCTCACTTCATAGGCTGAGGTAGAAACTGGTGTCAGTGTAGTTGGCCAGGAAATCTGGCCTCACTTGCTTCCTCTCACATACAAGCTATTACAGTCTGTACTGTGTGAACCTCTGTCATCTACTCATGATAACAACTGAGATTTTACGAAGGGGGAGTCTACTTCAGTCCACAAGGCTGTTAAAGGAACACAAATGCACATCCATCATTCTTGATTGCAAAGTTTACAGTTCATTCCACAGATTCACTGCTGAAATATAGGCATTTGGAAAACATCCTCCAAGTTTAACAGCAATAAAACATTGTCAATTTACTCTGTACAACGCTATTCTGAACTTAAGCTTCTTCAAAGAACTAATTGACTAAGTTACAGGCTAGTTGCTTGTGCTATGTGAAATGCTTATGAAAAAAACAACACAAGCCTGTGCTCTCATTGATCATTACGATGAGATTCTCTCAGCTCAAAAGTTCATGTTCTTCCTTTTTATTTTATACTACATTTTTTTATGTTTTTATTTTATTTTATAGTACATTTCAACTTCTCAATCAGTATATCAATTCTACCTCTGTGGATTAGCCAATTGATATCAGTACTCTTATTATCTTATGCAATCTCAGAATTCACATGTGAAAACAAAACAAAACAAAAAAGCTGCCTTCTCCATTGCTCCATCCATAGCCCCATTTCAGTGGAGGGATTTGTTTTCTGGGTTCCTTCTTGTCCTGCCAGCAGCCATAAGTTCAGCTAGGATGGTTGCATACAAATAAATCCAGAAGCTACAGAAAAAGAATCAGGCTGTGGTTTCACCTTGGGCTGTGCTAGTAGAGATATTGTCAGTTCTCTGCGCTCCACAGGACACCCCAAACCACATGGCCCAATGAGAAATGCAGGATGAGATACAAGGCCAAATAAGATGATTTCATGACTAGGATTATTGTGTGTCATGGTGGCCACAAGCGCACATTTCCTAAGGGTATCACATATAGCAAGCCTGTTCATAGTGGTGTTAACCAGCTAAAGTTTACATGAAGTCACCATTGTGTTTCCGAGCAATGAGCTGGATGTTACTGTGAAGCACTGAGCGTCCTGGATTTTTACCGGATTGGTGAAGATTCCAAATACATTTTTTTACAATTACCCTCATTGATTCATTCCATAAAACATCAAAAGAAATCCTAACACCTAGTGAGTCACCCAAGTAGTCCACAGCACAGGGAAATGCTAGGGCTGACATCCACAGGTATAGGAGTCCTGGCCTTGGAAAAGGCCACAGGTTCCATCATACTATTGGCGGCATTCAGCCATCGTGCAGTCTGGAGCAGACAAATTACCCTCTAGTTGCACCGTTGCATGTAGTATTGCCATTATTGGTCATAAAATTTATGCCCAGTAAGCATATCTGTTTAACTTGCTCTTTGTTAAAGGTGGCCTGCAGATAACTTCATGAATGCTTTATCGAATTATGAAAGTTTAAAGTGCAAAGATGTGTGAATACTAAGTAATGGTGTATCTTGTTTCTAATATGATATATTTTATCTTTAGTTTGTCTTATGGAGTCAATATGTCAGTATTTAGAACATGATGTGGGGTATAACAGGTATAAAATAAATTCTTTAAAAGAAAAAATGCATTTCAACAGGAATTTTAATATTTATCCATGCCTGACTCTCTCCAATATTTGATGAGTATAAGTGCTTATTTCACAGCGTGTGCTGTAAAATCCTGACACACTTTGTCATTCAGAGACATCTGACATCTAATATTTTTTTCTTTTTTTTAAAGATTTGTTTATTTATTTGTAAGGCTGAGCTAAAGAGATGGAATCTCCCATTTGCAGATTCCCTCCGCAAATGGTTGCTATCACCAGCGCTGAGCCAGGAACCAAGAGCCAGGGACCTGCTCTGAGCCTCCCATATGGCTGCCACGACAGGACCCAGGCATTTGAGTCATGCTCTGTTGCTTTCCCAGGCACATCATCAGGGAACTGGGTTAGAAACAGAGCCTATATGGAAAGCTAGCTCTGCAGTGTTCAGGTTCCTATGCTGAGCTCCAGTGCCGGCCCTCTCTCCACTGCACAGCTCCACAGACCCAGGTCGTCCTGTGCTGCCTCTGCCCACAGAGATAGCATCAGGGTGCACCTGTGCTGTGGCAGGTAGAGAGTTGTCATTTGCTCGTGTTTTGGCCACTCAAGGGAATCCATTTGCTTTTGTCTCTCCTTGAAAGACAGAAAGTACAGATTTGCTTATTGTTTGCTATCTATTCCTGAGCAATTGCTATGCGCTAAACGTTTTTCTAGGCACTACTGACAGAGTTATGGAAAAGCAGCTAAGGGCGATCGCCTTCAAGGACTTCCGTTCTAATGAGTAAAACAAGAAACAACATATTTTAATGCCAGCCACACTTATATCTTTTCAAAGAAAAAGCTGTATTTTTGTTGCATTAACAGTCAATGAACAAATAGGACAAATTTATTAAGCTGCTGTAGTTTTATTCCGATGGTCACTCCTGAGGGAGCAAAAGAACTATAACTGGTCTCTCAAGGAGTCTGCTCCTTACAACCTGAATTAAGCTAAATGCCACAGTCCACTTTACCAGAGAGATTACAATTTAGAAAATTTATACAGCAGTAGTTAATGCAATCACAAAGGGACAGTTTTGTTTCCTGTTTCCTATCTCCTTTTGTATGCCTTTCTCCCTCGGAGTCTCATATAGAGCGATCCGGGGTTAAGCACGCATTAAAATCTCAAAATCTTGTCCTAAGACATTAGTTATTCTCAACTCAGTGTTTCTTTTCTTTTTTTTTTTTTTTAGAGATTTGTTTTTATTTATTTTAAATTCAGAGTTACAGAAGCAGAGAGAAAAAGAAAAAGAGAAGGAGAGGTATTTCATCTGCTGGTTCACTCAGCAACACTCAGCAGGATGGAGCTTCTTCCAGGTCTCCAAGGTAGGTACAGGAGCACAAGTAATTGGTTCATCTTCCACTGCTTTCCCAGGCAAGTTAGCAGGGAGCTGGATCAGAGGTGAAGCAGCCAGGACTTGAACTAGCACACATGTGAGATGCCAGCATCACAGTTAGTGGCTTAACCTGCTACAATCCAATGCTGGCTTCAATTCACATATTTCTGAAAAAACTTTAGTTGGTAGATGTTAGCTGCTGCAGCCTAGAACATTTGCTAAAACTTTTTCACTTTTTATTCACTAGGTTATCCATCAATATCTCTTACTTGGCCATTTTCTTCAGGCACACTCTCCTGCCTTGGTTTTTGCTTGTTTCCTTTTCTTCCTTTATTAAGTGAACAGCTCCTACAGAAGTTGCCCACTCAACTGCAATATCCTACCTTCCTCAGTGCGGTGGATATTTACTCATGCATTCATAAATGATATTTACTGAGTATTTGCTAAATGCTAGATACTCTTTACACACCAAGAATAGAACAATGAATCTCTGTTGTAACGAATCATAATTGAGTGAAAGGGAATATGAGATAAATATAATAGATCAGGTAATGATACAAGTTATGTAGGGAATAAAGCATGGGGAGATGGGTAGAACGTCGTGCAGGGAATGCTTTTGAACAAGAGCCACTGAACAGTAGTGTTGATTCAGCCACGCTTCATTTTCAGTGCCAAAGCTGTTTCCAAGAGATGGGAATTGTCCTAAAGTGGCTAAAAATACAGGGACTCTGGCATGAGAAACCATTAGGTTAGTCATAACCTTTGCCAGCTGACATTTTTAGGCTTTGCTTTCTGATCCTCATTATTGTTGTTCTCCAGACCTCTGCCTTTCTTTCCCACAAAGGGTGTGCCAAGTGTTCCCGGATTCACCTCCGTGATGTTCTGCATTGCCCTGGTTGATCTGCCCTTGTGACACACACTTCTTGAAAACTCCTTCCTCAGTTTTACTCAAAGGTCATTTCTAGCTTTAACCATTGAAAATACAAGAGAAAGAGGTTAATACAGTTCATCCTTAAAAAAACATGTAAGAATATTTTTTTAAAAAATACAATGGGAAACTTGTATTTATTAACAGTGATACTCTCAGGCTTAAGAACACTCTGGATCCTCACAGAAGCATCTCAAGCCATATTTCTTGCTTGAGGTCATATCTTTGAATCATAATTCTTTATCTTTTGAAATGAAAGCTTCAATATAAAGCAGTTTCTTTCCTTATTTGCATTCTTTATTCTTCTTACATTTTTATTAAAAAATGTCCCTGCTATAACAGCTCAAGAACAATGTATCCAAACTATGAAAACTGATACATCTAGATTAGGTAAATGTTTCTCAAAATATGGCCTGAAATAGAATTGCCTATTTTGGTGATCAAATATATGCAAATTTGTAATATCTCATAGCTGCTGAAAAAAAAGGTGAGGAGCAAAAATCAACACTTTTCAAATTTCAAAGCTAAATCTAACATACACATTTGCAGAGCCCATAAGACATTATATGCAATCTAAGCAAATTTGCTTAGTCATCAGACTTTTAAAATATTACCAGTCTCTGCCTCTGTAGTCTTATCTCTTGTTGTCACATGTAGACAAGTCCATTAATCTAGTCATCTATTTTCAATTATTCATTAAGCAATACATTAACCATTTATCAAATATGTACTATGATGCACTTGGCAATGTTCCAGGCTCTGATGCTATACATGTGAGAAAGATAAATTTGTTTCTGCTCATGCATTCTCATCTCCCTTCTGCATTCTTAGAGAGCCCTTCAACTGTGGTGGTCTATCGTAGGAGTTGTTGATTTCTAAATCTTATTAGGTGACCAACTTTCATGCCTCCTCCCCTTTACTATGATGATAAATAGCACTTTCTCATCTTTTACTACACTTCCTTCCCCTGATCTCTAGAGTTTTACAGCTGTCTTTCTGATAAAATGTTAACAGAAAAGTAATCCACTTGCATCTTATATTCACTGTATCAGAAACTAATGGAAAATCTGCCTTCCTTCCCTTTTACTTATTGCTTCTCTGATTGCCACTAGCATAGAATAGGACATCCTAACTTCTTGCCTTAATTATTCTGCAAGGCTAATTTTTATCTTTAATCACAAGATAAATACTTAATACTTGTAATGTTAGACAAAATATAAGTTTATAAGGAAGTTGGCAGCCTTGCCAATATCTTTCCCGTTTCCACCTTCTGAAATAACCTGTGTCAAAGGCAACAGTCTTCTGCCCAGTCTTCCTCACTCTAAAAGTGCCCATCCACCCAACCATTCTAGATGCCAAACCCTCATAATGATCTCTTTTATGTTGCAAATAAATCACCTGCTCTTGGGCTTAGCTAAAGAATAAGCATGAAAATTTGTAACAGCTCATTTTACCATCATACTTCCACTGAAATGTGGTATGTCGTAGTGCTGACTGATAACAGTGGACTTTATATATGAGTGCACTAAAAAGGCTAATATGGAAAGACTCAAACAAACATGCTGCTTCTGTTACCATGGGTTGCTATATTCCATGCCAAATATACATCTATTATTTATGGGTTACCAAATTGAGGGAATTCAGTTACGGCAACATTAAAGAAACCAAGACTCATACTATAATGCAACACTACTGAAAACAGCTCTGTAATTCTACAAATTTATCTCATATCAGAGACATAAGGTAGGCCTTTGCTTCATCAGGAACAGTCACAATGTAGGTCTGCAATGTGGGCAATGGAATTGCTTCTTCTAAGTCATGCAATCCACTACCAAGTATCCTTTCCTGCTTTATGATCGTTCACCCCTTCATTGATGACCTTCGTTGATGACCTTCGTTGATGACCTTTATTTCCTTTTGGCATTTGAAATTTGAATCACATCTCAGTTTGTTCCTAGGCTGTCTGGTTAAGCTCATGTCAACCCTCACAGAACATCCTGCTTTCCACAGGTTTTTTTGCTTTGTTTTCTTTCCTTTTTTGAATCATTGTTATAGCCATTATCTCCTCACTATCTTCTGAAACACACTAACCTCTGAAATGGAGATATTTAATTAATTAATCGGATTTACTGGTAAATGCCAACACACTTATTCTTTGAAGTAGAGAGATTTTTTTGGGAGCAAACTTGTGAGAAGTTTGTTTTGGCTCAGAATCAAATGTTCAAAGACTCAAAATAAGTGTCCAACCACATGAAGTCCTAATGGAACTCAATTTTTAAGTTCCTTTATAATTATGCAATAACCACTAAGCTATGGGCTGTTTTGTAGCTAGTGTATAACTTACAATGTTGCTTTAAATAAATACTTAACTCAGTACATGTTATGTTTGAGGTATTAAGGTAGATCTGGAAAGGAATAAGCACAGAGGACTATAATATAACTAAACAAGGTAGGAAAGGGAAGAAAATTGAAGTAGAGATTCAAATGAGGGGCATTTTTGGAGACTGATATCAAAAAGGATTTTATGTATGTGTGAGTACTGAAACCGGTCCCAAATATAAGTGCCAGCACTTAAGAAAGGAAAATGAGGCAAGTGCATTGCAAGCAGAATCACCTGGTGAGCTCTGTAGGCAAGGCAAAGGGAGCGCGGCAAGCAGCAGTTTAGGCTTAATTAGCACCTGAAATACATAAGTGCATAGGAACAGACTCTGGATTTAAGTCTGCACAGAGAAGTATCACAAAAATCCCATTTTTAGGAGTTTGAACGGCACGTATTTTTGTTGTTGTTGTTGTTGCTGTTTGTTGTTGTTGTCTTGGAAAAAGTACAGAGTGGAGCAGTGTGATTACAACCTAATTACACAATAAGCCTGGGGTGACAAATGAATTAGAATGAGAGATGGACGCAAATTGCATAGGTCCAATAAAGAACCACTTATTCACGCAAGAATAATTTTAGGGCCCCACGCAGCAGCCTAGCAGCTGGGGTTCTCGTCTTGAATGTTCCAGGATCCCATATGGGCACCGATTCTAATCCTAGCAGCCTTGCTTCCCATCCAGCTCCCTGCTTGTGTCCTGGAAAAGCAGTAAAGGACAGCCCCAAGCTTTGGGACCCTACACCCACATGGGAGACCCGAAAGAGGCTCTGGGCTCCTGGCTTCGGACAGATGCCACTCCAGCCATTGCAGTCACTTGGGGAGTGAATCAACAGACGCATGATCTTCCTCTGTGTCTTTCCTCTCTCTGTATATCTGACTTTCCAATAAAATAAAAATCAATGAATAAATATTTTTTTAAAGAAGAATAACTCTTATTTGGATTCCTATGTCCCCATCATGACAGACAAGCTGAAACTTTTCAAATGTTTATCTGATAATCCTATTCTTAGTCTTAAAGCCATATAATTGCTTCTAATTGCCCTTTCATGAGATTTCCTGATGCAGCCTTTTTGTTCCTGCATTACCTGACTCCAGGCTAACTTTTTGAACATACTTCATGCCTCTAGAATGTGGCCAAACTTATCTTATCTTGGTTACTCCAACACACTGAATGCCTCCCATCGCAGGAGATTTGCACATGCTGCTTATTTTGTCTGACATGTTTTGGGTCATTCATGCTACCTGTCTTTTCTCAGTCTTCTAAGATACCTAGCTAAAGTAGGAGCATGTCTATCACTCTAAATCTAACTATAAATCTGAGCTTTTGCATCTTGCTTGTTCTTTAACAGTCTATCCCTGCTGTAGCTTAAGTCACACGAACAGAGAATATTGTCTGTCTTTATAATGATTTTATTCATTCTGACTGTCCAAGTGCCTAACATATAGTAGGTTTCCAATAAACTTTCATTCAATGAATGTTAAATCCTTGACACTGTATATCAAGAACTGTAATAGGTATTATAATATGAATAGGGCAGTGTTCTTGTCGCCAAATAATACTATACAGAGGAGTTAAACCTGCAGAGACATTGCTGCAAAAGAGGCAACATAAGTGTCAAGAAGAGCTACTAAAAGAAGTAAGAACTAATTAGGATACAATCAACTTTTACACGGAAAAAAGAAAAAAAAAACTATAGCTTCTTGGAACTAAGAGAGAATAGTAGTAGGGTCTACAGCACCATGTTATTGGGGTGATAAAGATGGTAACAAAATGAGCCCGGCGCGATAGCGTAGTGGTTAAAGTCCTCGCTTTGCAAGCCCGGGATCCCATATGGTCGCCGGCTCTAATCCCGGCGGCCCTGCTCCCATCCAGCTCCCTGCTTGTGGCCTGGAAAGGCAGTCAAGGACGGCTCAGAGAATTGGAACCCTGCACCAGCGTGGGAGACCCAGAAGAGCTCCTGGCTCCTGGCTTCGGATTGGCTCAGCTCCAGACGTTGCCGTCACTTGGAGAGTGAATCACTAGACGGAAGATCTTCCTTCCTGTCTATCCGCCTTTCCAATAGAAATAAATAAATCTTAAGAAAAAAAGATGGTAACAAAATGAAACAACATGACCATCAATGAATACTTTAGAACCAAACTATAAAGCTTTTGTTTATTGGGCATAAGCAAGAAGTGAGATGAAGAATGAACATTTAAATCTGAGTAACTGGGCCTGGTGCAGTAGCCTAGTGGCTGAAGTCCTTGCTTTGCATGTGCCAGGATCCTATATGGGCACTGGATCTTGTCCCGGCAGCACCACTACCCTTCCAGATGCCTGCTTGTGGCCTGAGAAAGCTGTCAAGGAGAGCCCAAAGCTTTGGGGTCCTGCACCCAAGCGGGAGACCTTCCTCTCTGTGTATCTGACTTTCCAATAAAAATAAATAAATCCTAAAAAGAAATCTGAGTGACCTCAAAGACGATATCCTCATTGCACAAAACCAAAATGCTAGGGGAGAGAAGGGAGGAAAGGGACGCAGAGCGAAGGCGGTCTCCATGTTCAGAAACTTTTCCTCACAATTGAGGCCTCTTTGACGTAGTTCACAGGAAGTAAAATTTTTAGTCTTACACAAAACAGAAAATTTTGACGTTTTCACTTCAGACTGTCGGATTTTTAAGTAAACAGTTTCATTAACAGCGTCTGGGCAGGGCTACAAGTAACACACTCTGAACTAGAGGCAGCTGCCACAGCACACCCATTCTTAGCACATCATACCAACAGATTGAGAAATACGTTTCCAAAGAAAAGATTTCATATAGGGAGAAATGTGTTTGAAGAAAGTCATGATTGGTGGAACTAATTGTATCCAAAGAAGAAAAATACAGATTTTTAGCTTGCTTTGGGTATAAGGATCACTCACTGAAGCTTAGTAAAACGAATTCGCAGGCTAGGTATGGTTATAACTGATAAGACAGCCTTCCAAACACAAAATGAAAATTTCAAATATTATTTTAAAGGAAATAGAAATGAATATGATGCTTAAGTTAGCTTGAAGTTTCTGCAAACATCAGTGTAAGCCAACTTTCCACTTTCTGCACCTTCCTGATTGCAATAACTTATGTGCACGAGTGGTATTCATGTACACATGCCCATTTTCTATGACCACTTGGAAAAAAATTGGCTTCAAAATATGGTATACTTGGTGGCTGCCCAGAACTTAATTAGAATTCCCAACTGACTAAGCTGACTTCAAATGATGTCATAAGTAAACTTACTGAAGCTCTTCTGCAGAGAAATATAATATTTTATCCAGAGTCCAGCCACTATCAATCTTACTTGAACACTACAAGCCCCATAATTTATATCGAAGCTCTCTATACTCACAAGTGTTTTCTAACCAAAATCCATTTTTAGGAAAATCAGCAAAGCATTTCAAATGATCTTAAATGATCCAATATTTTTGTATTTGCAGAAATCATTTTCCAGAGAGTCACTAAGACAAAACAAAGACTTTCTTCTTCTAAAGCAGACATGATTTAGACATACATCCGAAGTTTCAAAACATATATACTTTATCATGTCACTAATAATATTTGGGGGTATTACTTGGTTTAATAACCTAATAGGGATATTGTGTATTTTAATAACAAAACATAATGGGTTTTTTTTTCAAACAGACCTTGAGTCAAATATCAGTTCTTCTATTTATTTACAATGCAACTATGAACAAGTATCATTAATTCTTTGTGTCTCTGCTTCCTGTGCTTTTGTGGTTTCAAAACAAACTATATCAATAATAGTACATATTTCTTACAGCAATCAAACAACATGAGGTAATGACACTCAAATACAGCATAAAATACAGCACATAAGAAACACGTCTTAACTTTTAAAATTTTTTCTGGAAAAAGTCAGAATTGCCTTTTTTGTTGCAATCCTTTTATCTTCCTACACAAATTCAACTCTAATGGAAAAGCTATAAGAAAAACCACGAAGCTTTTGTTATCCTGTCTTTTTGTTGTTGTTGCACATACTCTATCCCATTATCTTTAATTCACTTTGTCATGGTTTCTCACATCATCTAAGACAAAACTCCGTTCATTTCCTGCAGAATGATTTCCTCATATTGTGAGAAATCAGTTATCAACTTGTTTTAATATAATCTTTCTGCCCACCTAGATTCAAATCTAATGATTGAAATAGAATCTAACAGACTTATTTTCTAGGTTGGCTAGGATGCTATCAGTTGATTATAACACGGGTTTATGGAGGCTGCAGTTCAGAGGACAGTAGTACATGTTAATGATGAAATTTATTTATTCATAGATGCATGAAAACTTATTACTTTTGTTTTATGACAATAGATAAGATATTTAACCCTGGGTAATTGTTTCACCCATAAGAGAGTTTGAAGGGGCCAGGGCCATGACTCAACAGGCTAATCATTCACCTGCAGAGCCATCACACCATATTTGTTTCTCAGATACTCCACTTCCAATCCAGGTCCTTGTTTATGGCTTGGGAAAAAGCAGAGGATGGCCCAGAGATTTCGGGCTCTGCTCCCAAGAAGCAAACTCGGTTGAATCTTCTAGGTATTGGTTTCAGATCAGATCCACTCCAGCCATTGTGGCCATTTGAAGAATAAATCATGTAATCATGAAAGAGTCAATCATGAAACATTTAATCTTGTGATCACTGAATGTATACAATCATTGAAATGCAGTTGATTTTATTTTTCCATTCTACTTGAAACATCTGATACTATTCTACTTATTGATAACTTTACCCTTTCTATATACATTAGTCTACCATAAGTCTTCATTTGATTCTTTAAATTCACTCTTTCATTAAATTGTGAGCATTATAGCTGAAAGAATAATGAAGAGAATTACCAGACAGATTAATGCTTTGTAATTTAGTTTCAGTGTTTTATTTATTTTTCCAAATTGAACTTCAGCAAGGTGATATTTAAAATAACTGAATTGCAAAACCCTATAAATTCCCAAAGTGTTAGAAAACATATAAAATTCTACATTTAAGACATATAATGGTATATAATCTAAATATATTATATCTATTATATAAATATATATATTACATATATTATCTAACTTTCATGTAAAATCTTCATGAGATGGGGGGATATATGGCAGAATAAAGTAAGGACATATTTAAACAAAATGAGATTCTTTAGGCAGGGTGAGACAGAGAGGCTGTGATCCCAGGAATTAGGAGAGGGCAGGACAATGGCAGAGGGACACTTGGAGACCCATAGACACAAGGAAGCAGCAGAGAGAGTGGAGCAGTGTTGCAGTAACCAGATGTCCCAGTGGTGGTTGGCAATTGGTGATCAGTAGAACACAAGCAGCCAAGTGAGCAGGACAGTTCAGCAGCAGTTCAAGGGGTGAATGCAAGCATAGAACTGCTTGTCCTGCTGATTTGCTTGATTTGAACACAATCAGAAGCAGGGTGGCAGAGCCCAAGCAGGCAAGTGCAAGAACAGGGTCAATTTCATGCTTCAGAGAGACCACCACAAGTGAAACATAGGGCACCATTTTGGGTACTGAGGAAAAAGCTGTGGGGCTGGAGGAACAACAGTGAGCTGCACAGTTGCTGAGCCACGAGAGAACATGCTTCTGACTCAACGCATAGCACTGTTCCCACAGGAAAAATAGTACTGACTCAGCACCCTACTCATCTCAACCAAAATAGGATTGGGTGGCCTACGGACCCAATGGCCAGCAGGTTACAACAAGACCAGCGCCACTGACAACCAGTGATTTAGGACAACTGGCGTCTCCCTAATCCTGGGCACTGTTTCAACCTGGAGTCAGAGCAAGGCTGTTCAGGCAATGGTTCAGTCATATTGCAGGATCACAGTAGGTAGAAAATGATGAGTCAGGAGCTGGGGCTACAGTGACCATGGTGGAAGCCTGACACAGGAGCCCAGGCCTGAAGCTCGTGGGAGGGAGTGACACAAGTGACTTGTAAATCAATAACTGGGTACTGAATGTAATCAGTAAAATCAAACTGTAGAACAATGGGCAACACAGCTTAGAAACCAGTTCTAAGAAGAGAACTTTGCTAACCAGAATAGTAATGACCAAGAGCATAAGAGACAGAGGCACAGTTAATACTACTAATGCCTCCCCTATAAAGGACAAAATCCATTGCCAGTAATTGATGAAGACATCAAAGAAATTGGGAAAAAGAATATTAAAAATGTGTTATAAATTTTCTTAACAAAAATGGGAAGCACATACAGGAGTTCAAGGAATTTAAGGAATATGTCACATAGGAAATAGAAACACTGAAACAAAACCCAAATTGTTAGAAATGAAAGACTAAATGAAACAAATTTAAAAATCAGTGCAAAGCCTCAATAACAGAGTGAGTAAGGCAGAAGAAAAAAAATCTCAGAATTAGAAGACATTCCCTTCAACAGTCGAGGAAAAAAATGGAAAAGTTTGAAAAACTGGGTTAACTCCCAATAGAATTGACCAAATGTGATCTTCACCATGGAATATGATAATTGATCTCTCTTCAGTTGAACAGAAAGAAAAAAAAATCCTTCAATATGGATATAAATTAACATATGGAGAAACTCCAGTCAGAATCACTGCTGATTTCTCAGAGTAAGATCTATTGGCCAGAAGAGAATAGAGTGGCATATTACAGATTTTTTTTAAAAAGTCAGCTTAAAATAACTTACCTAAAATAACATACGCAGCAAAGTTTCTTTTGTCTTTGGAAATGAAAGAAAATTATTCCACAGTAAAGAAAGGCTCAAGGAATTCGCCTCTTCCAGACCTGCCCTGAAAACACAGCTTCAAGATGTTCTCATGCCAGAGAAAGGGATGGCACCTACCAAACCAAAGGCAAACGTGGAGAATGCCCCAATAAGATGACAACAGAAGACTAAATTAATCAAGAAAAAAAGCCCATTGCTAAAATGACAGGATCAAATTACGAGCTATCAATATTAACCCTGGATGTAAATGATTTTTACTCATCAATCAGATGTCATAAATTAGCAGGCTGGATCAGAAAGAAAACCTGTTGCCTGCAGGAGGCACATGTCACCAACAAAGATTCACGAATATTGAAAGTGAAGGTATGGAAAAAGATATTCCAGGTTAATGGAAACAAAAATTGAGCTGGCGTAGCCATTCTTAGATAATATGGACTTTGATGTGAAAAATATTAAATGAGCTGAAGGACGCCACATAATGTTCAAAGAATCCATCCAGCAAGAAGAGATCACATTACTAGTTCCTTTCGATGTTTTCTATTTCATCTCTAATTTTACTTGATTATTCTTTCTTGCCTTTCTTTGGTAGTCTGTCTAAAAATTTGTTTTGCTCAACTTTTTCAAATTTGACTCTTTCTTGTTGAAATATACAGTCTTTTACTTTCAATTCCATTTCCTTTGGCTTTGATTTTCTATCATTTCTTGCTTGCTGTTTTTAAAATAATCTTTATGTTGGATTATTAGATCATTTATTTTAGATATTTCTAGTTTTTATAAGCACCATGTCTCCTTCAATACTGTTTTTGCTACATCTCTCTCATGGATTTTAATATTTTTATTTTCACTTTAATTTATTCAACAAAGTTTTTTTTCTCATACCACGTTGTTTAACTTTTCGTTTGGAGCGATATATAGTGACTGTGTAATAGAGACTGTTATATTCTGATCTGAGGATACAGTGCAGCATGCGCCTCTACCTCCAGATAAAAGATGGAATGCCAAGGAAATTGTTAAATATATCTTGACAATAAGATGCTAGGCTCTCTGCCATTATCCATAGTCTGAATATGCTTAAATAGAAGAATGTTGGATATATGACCCTTTATAAAGGACTATAGTACTATAGTATTATAGGGGAAATCAGTAGGGGGACATGGCACTTGCGGAGGGAGGAGGGGAAATCTCAGAGCCTTTGTAAAAATATCACAAAATCATAATTAAAAATACAAAAATGCAAGAAATCTTCATTAGATGAACAAGCATATCTTTAAAAAAAGATTTCTTTATTTTTATTGGAAAGTCAGATACACAGAGGGGAGGAGAGACAAAGAGGAAGATCTTCCATCTGGTGATTCACTCCCCAAGCAGTCACAAATGCCAGAGATGAGCCAATCCGAAACCAGGAGCCCAGAGTCTCTTCCAGGTCTCCCCTGCAGGTACAGGGGCCCAAGACTTTGGGCCGTCCTTGACTGCTTTCTCAGGCCACAAGCAGGAAGCTGAATGGGATGTGAGGCTGCTGGGATTAGAACTGGCGCCCATATGGGTGGGATCCAGGCTCTTTTAAGGTGAGGACTTTGGCCACTAAGCTACTGCACAGGGACCCAAATATATCTTTAAAAGTGAAATGAATTCTCAAGTCCAAATATCATACAAAGCTCAAATTAGGAATTGAAATCTCTTTACTTCTTCTGGTAATTTGTTGAAATGCTTCTCAATTTTATTATGATGAATTGTTTTATAAAAAATTACTGTACAAATAGACCTACTAAATCATGCAATTTTCTAAAACACTGTATTTAACACAATCAAAAAATACTACATTTTAAATTTACTAATGTCCAACATATATTTTATTCAGATTAATTTAAGTATTTAAATATCAGTAGAGTGACACTATCTTCTAGGTGACACTCAAGACAAACCTATTTCCATTTGCAATCATAATTATTTAGTGATTTATATTGCCACTATACATTTAAATGTCACAAGATTGGAGGTGAATTTAGTTTCTATTCTGTATTACATAGAAAACTGTACACCAGCTAGGTTATAAAATTTGTATAAACTCACAATGCTGTTGACAAATATGGGCTATAAGACTTGTTTTCTCTTGTATACCAAAGTGAAAGTCATTGACTGCTCTGCTTTGATGCTTCCAAAGGGGATAGTAGAGATGAAATATGAGAGAAAGATCAAGAAGATTTAATTTAGCAAGTGTAAAAGTGACAATGAAAAACACAAGCATTTGAAGAAATAATACAGAATGCAAAAGAAATCAAGCTTTGAGTTAGGGGTCATTGAGTCCGATGCCATCAATATGCCATAAAAGACTGATAACATGTTTGCAGAAGAAAATAAGGAAATACCTTACCCATCAGTGGAAGTTCTGGCAAGCTTTCTCATCATGCACCTGGTTGATGCTGACTGCAGTACACAGTGAAAAGAGCCCTGCAGAGCAAATGCTATCCAGTTTCTGTCCAGGACAATTTTTAGTTCAAAACTTGTTACAGTTACTGAAGTTACTTCCTCATTTGTAAAACAGGAATAAAAGCACAAATCCTACCAATGTCAAATTTGTCAAGAGGTTCAAACAAGATAATTCCGTTTATTCTAGTATGTATACTACCACAAAATGTAATTGACCATCCTATTAAAAGTAAGCATTTTAAGCTGTTAACATTTTTGTGCTTTACCTCAATCAACTTCTTTCCCTTTCACACTTTGAATTACTCAAAAGAATTAAGACCAGCATCTCCTGATAAGAAATATTAATAATATACTATTGATTTGTCTGTATAAACACAGCATTGTGGGTTTTCGAAAATTTGCTCAATATCAATATTATGGCATGAGGATTTCTTTCATCCCACTCTGGCTCTGAGAAGTTCACCCACAACAGAAGTTAAAATGTGGTTCTCACAGATATTTTCAGTTGGGAAAAGTGCTAAATTAAAAGTAAAAAATCACTATTCTAGAGAGAAATTTCCAAATACTAAGTAGGCATTATAATTACACGGTTCAACATCCATCCATGCCTGTCCAATTGTACAATCAACATTTATTGCCTGAGATTTACAATAGTTTAGAAAATGCCTCTAGAAATTTACTGACCCTTTGACCTTTAATTAACCTTTCAGTAGCCACTTTCTTCCACAGAAAAATGATCAAAATGTTCTACTACATCATTTTTTTCTGCAGTGTTTCACATATCAGTTATATTTTTATCTATTCACTTGAGAGGTACAGTGACAGCAAGAGAAACCCCTTTCACCCACTGTTTCACCCCCAGATACCCACAATTACCAGGGCCAGACCAAAGGCAAGAATCAGAGGAGACTGCATGTGTGGCAACTACTTGACCCACCACTGCTGCTTCCCCAGGTCTGAATTAGCAGAAAACTGGAAGTGGAAGCAGAACTCTGACTTGAACCTTGGTATTCTGACGTAAGATGCAGGCATACTAAGTGACAGCTTAACCAGTAGGCCAAAATCTGCGCTGTTCTTTCTTAATAGCAGAAAAGGGGCCCGCACTGTGGGATAGTGAATAAAGCCACTATCTGTAATGTTAGCATCCCATATGGGCGCTGAGTCATGTCTTGATCTCTCCACTTTACATTCAGCTCTCTGCTGGTATGCCTGGGAAAGCAGAGAACAATACCGCAAGCAATAGGGTTCCTGCTTCCCACATGGAAAACCTGGAAGAAATTCCTGGCTCCTGGTTTCAGCATGACCCACCACGTAGAAGACCTTTTGTGTTTCTCCCTCAGAACTGTAACTCAAATAATTCTGTGTTTAAAAAATAAAGAGTAGACTAGAAATAAAATAGAGCTAATTGAAAAGTGATGCTAAGTGACAATATAAAGCAATATCCATAATCTCTTCTTTCAACTTCAAATAACTTTTCAATCAGGCAATTCATACACCATAAAATCTGCTCTATTATAGGAGACAATTCAGTGCTTTTTAATCTATTCACAGAATTGCACAATCATTACTAGTGTCCAATGCTAGAAGATTTCATTAGTGGAAAAAAAAATGCCCCTTAGCAGTCACTGCTAATTCCTCCCACCTACTGCTCCTCCTCACAGTCATGATCTCTTTCTATAGCAATGGGTTTTCTAATCTGGATACTTAGCATGAATGATAATATAATAGGTAATACAATATGTAGAATTGTGCCTTGACTCCTTTCACTTTGAACACTCTTTCCAATGTTCATGTACATTGTGACATTGGTAATTCACTTCCTTTTAGAGTAAAGTCATATTCCACTGTTGAAATACTAACATCATTCATTCATTCTTCACTTGATAGACATTTGAATCCTTTCCACTTTTTGCATCTAATTGATACTTGTATAAATATTCACATATGTTTTATGTGGACATTTTAAAAAATATCTCTTGGCTATATACCTTGCTGGATCTTCTTGACATCTACTCAACCATTATGACAATGATAATTTAAAACAATTGTTAAAGAGATTCATCGTTATGATAAAATAATTGTTTTTTTTCCTGATAAAACTACTGCAAGCAGGCAAGAATTGGTATTAGAAGTATTTAATTTAACACATAAGACAATTGAAAGATTTTATCTCAGATTTAATAGCTTGCAATTAGCTATCATTAATGTTAACAATTCTAAAAGCTATTTTCTTGTTGTAACTCGTCATTATAATTCTAATGTTTTCTGCTTGTTTTAGCACCATTAGTTTTATTTATACATTTCATTACCATCTTAGCTCATTTGTGTGTTTTACAAGGTTAAAATACCTGTATTATTGTATTTGTAAATAATTCAATGAGGTAATAGTGTGACAGAATTTTTTTTAATGTAAAATCATGCCTGCAGTTACATTCCTCCATTTGGTGCAAGAACACAGTTTTACTACAAACATCACAAAGATACCACCCTAGCTTCAGTTTGCAAATACAGGAACTAGTTCAACAATATATTCTTGAATTAAATGCATAAAATAAACTTAACTGTGGTTGGCCTTGCAAAGGATGGATAGAACACACCTAAATTAGGGGTGTTGAAATTCTAGAACAGAAAGCAGAGTGTTGTGGTGGTCGTTCTTACCCTGCAGCCCACATCAAACAGGCATTTCCTGGCACAATATCCCATGTATATATGGAGGTTAATTAATCCTCCAGCTTTGTTCCCTAAAACTGGAGTCTTCTTATTCCACTTTAGGCATGTAGAATTTCAGAACAGACTAAATGAAACAATCAAGAACATCTGAATGCTGTAATTACACATTTTGTCACATCCCATTAGCTATGTGAAAGATCTTGTTGCTATAGTTAAAATATACTTGATTTCATGTGATTAAATGCAAAGTAGTCAGGTTCCATCCCCACACTCCCCTCACACACATGGCCTCCAATAACTTGATCTTTTCCTGTCCAAAAATGACCTTCATTTTAACTGACTAAAGGCAGCACTGGCTCTAAAACACATTCCAGAAATACGCTTCTTCACTTACCTTCTAGAGAGTAGATAGACTGATTTACATTTTTCCTACATGACTGAGTGCATGTGTAAAGTTTTCTAGGTATTTCTCCTCTTTTTCTTTCATTTTTTTCCTTCAGAGTTCAATCATCTGTTCTCTTTTCTCTATCCTCTCTGCCCTAATGATCTTATCTATCATTGGCTTTATTGATCATTTAATGCTACTCACTCACATATTTCTTTCAATAGCTCACACCTAAAAATCTGTCAAAGATTCTTACCAAATTCTGATTTTTTTCAATGAGGCCATGATTAGGTTTACTTGCTAATGAATATGTCCTATAATGGAAACAAATTAATCCACAATAGCAATGGTTTTGTGGAGTCATGTACATGTCAATCACCTTAGTATTTGACATACAGTGACTCTCAAGTAAATATTTATTGATTACATATATTACAGAAAGAATATATCCAAAATGAATTTCAAGGAGGCCTTCCACTTCAAATGTATCACTTTTCTAGATTAGTCAATTTAGTGATACTATATTTTTTTTACAAAATTATACATATTGTATTAATTAATTTGAAATGAATGGTGGTTCATTTGGTTCAGAGTTCTGGCAGCTGTAAGTCCAATGTGATGGCATTGATTTCTGTCAGTTTCTGGTGATGGCGTCATAAGACATGGAAGGCATCACATGAAAGAAACAGCAAATATGCTAGAGAGATCTTGCTTTACAAGCTCATTCCAGTGACAATCCATTAACTCAATAATCTATTAATGTATTCATAAAAACAGGGCCATTTTCATCCAATCACTTTACAAAGGTCCCATCTTCAGATATCGCTCACATATATATTTAGAGATAGACTTTCCAACACATGAAATTTGTAAAACATTCAAACTACAGCACTTATATCACTGGAAAGAGCACACCATTGATCTGGAGCATAAAAGCTACAAAATCTATTTTGATCCATCTTATTGTTTTCATTAGCAAATGAACAGATATTTTTTCTTCAAAAGACATTGATAATTGGGCTACATCTCATCTCCTCCATAACACCACCTTCCAAGATTCAGCTTTGAATCGAATCCTTCAGTGTAATAAATGAGTTATTTGATAAAAATATAGAGGATTTGAAGACTATAACTAACAAATTTTGTCTAATAAATATACAGAATTTTGTATGTCTCAAATGGAGAAATATACAAGCTATTGCCATGATGTACACAGATCAAATCACTGTTCTTCACAGGAAGACAATTTGCTAGATGATTTTGTGAGCAAATGTACTTGATAGGCACCCTGAGATAATGAGGGAAACCAGGAAATCTGTCTCTGTTTATACACTGTCAACAGATAGTACTAGTTGATTTTTCTCTCTCTCAAGTATTGAAACTTCTTCTAATCCAACTCAACTACATATTTTCAGTGTCTAACACAGAATCTAATAGCAAAAAAATGCATTCAATGAATTTTTAATGAAATAGTTCTCAAACACTAATGCATATGTTTCCCCTTTGAGCCTACTTAGAACTCAGTGTGTTGGCTCCTATCTCCAGGGATTCAGATTCAGTAGAATGGCATAGGGACCATGAATTGACAATTCTAGTAAGTTCACAATTGAAACTTGTGCTGTTATTCTGAGAAGCATGTTTTGAATAATACTTATGAAACGGAGGGAAAACTTACAAAGGTCCTTGAATATGTTGATGGATTTCAAATATTTTGCACCAAAAATGTTTTTTAAAAATATCTTATATGGAAGATATGTTTCTAGGACAAAATATTGAAATTTACATTTCCATGTCATCATCTGATTTTCTTTCTGAGTATTTTATATGAGGAATATTCTATTTTCCAGTCTTCTGACAGGATCCTTAAACTCCCCCAATTTTGCTTATAAGCTATTATTACATACTCATTCATCACTTTGAACTCTACTTTTTCCTAACACACACACTTTCCAGTCTCAAGTACATTTATATGTGCTTTTTACATATCAAAAATGCCCCATGACAAATAAAAACATCATCTGTCAAGATTAACTCAAAACTCCTCTATCATCTTTCCCTCCTAAACCACAAATTTGGATCACAATTTATCCAAGTGAATTCCTATAGCAGGCTATATTAGCAGCAATCATTTATATCCATATCCACCCAGCCTTCTTCTTATTCTCCAGTACTAACTCGACAATTGTGCACATCAGCCAGCATAGAATGTATTATATGTACAATAGCTAATAAATGTTATTGAATTAAAATGAATGTGAATGTCAACTTTAGGTATATATTTAATTTAGCCTTATATTTTTTTAATGAAGTAAACAATGTTTTCATCATGATGCTCATGAGACAGGGTGACCCAAGTTCCAGGTTAATCTGTGCTATCCCCATGTAATTATTAATAACATATTCTTTGATTCTCAAAAGGTTGCCAATTTGGAGAGTTAATTACACGGACATTTTATTATTAGTCCAAGTGTACTGCTTAAAGTTCACTTGAAGCAGAATCTGTCAAAAATGCATGTTCTGTTTTTCATCTAACCCTACTGATCCCATCATGTACCCAGCCAGGCACTATTCTGAGTCAAATGGAAAACTACAAAGTCCATATTCATATTTTTAAAACCTTTCATCACATGCTTTCTTATATGAAAACAGGAAGAATATGAGTAAAAATTCTCACAAGAAAAAATAAATGTAAGCAATTAGGTACCATTCATCCTTGCACATGTTTCACAGCAGATGGAAAAACAAATCAACTCTTGAACAGGAAACATCTCTGATCCAGAACTATGGTACTTGGCAACCAAAACAGGATTGAGAAAACTTCTCATTTTTTTAAGTAAATATTTCAAAAAGCAGTCATGAGAATGATTATTTTATTTGCCAAAAACAACTCATTAAGAAAATCTTATTAGCAAAGTAAGTGACAAGAACATTGTTTGATAATATTTAAATAATCCGTAGTTATACAATTTTTAAGTGTACTGGCTGGGCTGTCATTTGTATTGCTGGCCTCCCATGATAGAAAACCCATTCAAGTCTTGGCTCTTCCACCTCTGATCCATCTCCATGGTAATGCCCTGACAAAGAGTGGATAGTGAACAAAGTAGTTGGCCTCTTCTAACCATGCCAGAGACCAGGCAGAAGTGCATGAATCCTGGCTTCATCTTGCTCCCAGCCCTAATTATACTGCAGCAATTTGAGAAATGAAACCCCACATGGAATATTTCCCCTTATTTTCTCTGCATTTGAAATAAATTAGTAAATCATCAAAAATAATTATGCTACTTGGAAGCAGTGTGGCAAAATGAAAGAAATACAACCATTTGAATCAGAGAGATCGAAATTCAAATTTCAGTTTTGCCATGCACTAGCTTTGTGGTTCTTGTACTGAGTTTCCTCAAGTATACTATAAGGTATTAGCACATAAATAGCATGGCTACTAAGGAGAATAAGATAGATTATGTTTCCAAGGTGTATAGTACATAGAGAGTTTTCAATTCATTCATTTCTTTTTATTCAGCTCCAAAAGCACTCTAAGTACCTTTCCAGTGAATAATCACAGAAACACAGCAAACTTAAAAAAATCAGATTGATAATCTTAATACAGTAACTTATTGTATCTTTAGTAGTCCTTTAGATACTTTGGGCTGAAGGACAGAATAATAATTAATGGATTACATTTTTCAATTATTACACTATCGCTGTAAATTGTAGTTCATTCCAGTTTAAGCAGCAAAACTGTCTGATAATGAGGCAACTTGAAACAATGATTAGGTGCTAATATTTAATCATGTATAGCTAGGCACTATTTCTATTTTTCTTACCATTTGATTAGTGGAATGATTCAATTTTATGAAAAATTGTAACCACATCATGAAATATCCAGATTTGATGATGTGCCATTATGTTACGACAAAATGGATTCATTCTTTTTCTATAATGAATAGACGTCCTGAAACTGTGCTGCTGCCAAAAGCAGCAAAGGTTTTGTGCAAGGCCTTGCATTGATGATGCAGTCATACTTGTGACATATCTAACCAAAGTAGGAACACCAAGTTAAGAGTATTATAATACTAGTGAACAATTCATGCACCAAACTATTCTGTATTCATCCAAACACTGGCATACCTAACAGATGTAAGAACTGATGCAAATGACTGAAAAGCAAGACATTTATGACAGTGAAGGCAGTATCCTACTCCTTTCTGAATCCACATCAACTGAGATAATGCCTGTGATGTTATTATGATGAGTCATAATGTATTAATTATGTGAGCATGTCAATGATAGAAAAAACAACATACTTGGTCAGGGTACAATTAATCCTTTTTATTTCAGAATAAATTCAAATTTATAAAATTAATATTTTGAAGTAGTGCAAAGGATTTCAATATACCTCATATACAATATATCCTATTATTAGCATTTTAATTAATGTGTAACATATTTGTCATCATTAGTAAACCACATCTAGCTTCCCATATTATTAGTAGTTCTTTTTTTTTTTTCAGGCTAATGCAGCTTCCACTATTTACCAAACTCAACACCTCTTTCTATGTGGGTTGCCTTGGATGTATTCTGTGTCTACCATTATCATATACAATGCATAGACTTTAGCAAATGGAGATTATCTTTTATCATGTACATAGATACCTTCCAATCAGTTTAAAGGCTTTGAGAGAAAAAAAGATTTCACTGACGAAATTCTGCGGAAAGACTCACCTGAGTGAGTCATGCTTTAGCCTTTCCAGACCTTACAACCGCATAAGCCAATTCCTGGAATACATGTGTATGTGTATGTTCCCAATTATTTCTCTATGAAAAGCCATATTTGTGTAAATTAAAATCTTTAATATCTGTTCAATAAAAATGGCTCTGTTATTTGTGTGTGTATATCATCTAGACAAGAAAGTACCTAAAAGTATTAATTCAAGAAACTTTAAGTCACGTTGCTGCCTTATAACCTAGGAAAGAATAATCAAAACAATTTTGGAGTCTCAGTGAAAATTATCTTCGAAAAGACTAGCATGCAATAGAGAAAAGAACTGACCTTGGATTTAAATAAATGTTCGTCATCTGCTTTCCGTAGATAGCGCTTTACCTGATGCATCCCTGGATTTTAAGCAAATCAAGAACTGAATAAAACAATGATGATGGGGAAAGGATGCTGCTATTCGGACAGCTCCACAGTGCTGAAAGTAGCAAGGTAATCAATTTGACTGCACATTCCACTGATACTTACGAAAATAGTGGAAATTTTCATGGCTTGAGTTTGAGAATCATTGGGCCAAATTGCCCATATGTGAACTTTTTGAAATTAAAAAAAAAAGTATATGGATTTACAGGGGTTTTGTAGTGTAACCATTATTGGCACTGACCAAACATGCTAGCCTGCCAGTACCACTTAGAGATGGTCTTGCTCAGGATAATTATCACATGTGACACACTGCCTTGCTTTTATCACAAATGCTTGGGTCCAAAACACATTCAAACTGTGAAATATTAGTTCATTAACATAAAACAGGGACTTCAAGAGAGTTAGGAGAATGTACCTCTGGTGTCTTCTATAATCCAACTACCACAATGTCTTTTTTACTTATCTACAATATGCATGGATTTCAAATGATTTTGTGTCAAAATAAACAGATTTTTTCATTCTAGATTTCAAATTTTATTTTAAAAAGCTATTTATGAATTTGACAGAAAGCTAGAGACAGAGAGAGAATCTCTCCTGCACTGGTTCAATGTCCAGTTGCTGACAGTAACACAGGCTATGCCAAGCCAAAGCCAAGGGCTGAGAACTCAAATGCAAGCATTGTGTTACTACAAATAAAGTTTTAGCAATTAAAAAAAAAACAATTTTCATCTCAGTTTGAATTAGTTTTCTTCACAAAAATGTAAATTTTAGAGATACAATTACTAGATGAAAAGGTGCATATCTGTGGGTATTTGAAACTGTTCACAGAAAATGAAGTTAAGACACTTATTTTTTCATAAAGAAAAAAGCCATGTAAATTCATGTACTATTTTTTCATTTCACAAATTTCACATAAACTTCATGAAGATTTCTGTAACCATGGGTTTCAAACATTTTTGCACCAAAATAAATGTATCTTTTAATTATATTTCTACAAACTTTGAAGTTCCTTCATGTGTATATTCTACCGAATTCATCTAAATGGGACAATTTTAAAACCATCGTTAATGCATACCTATTGTTTCACATAATTACCAACCTTAAATATTAGGTCGACAAGCTTAAATGAAGCAAGAGTTTATGTGACAGAACTATTTCAAAAATCTATCCTTCATATTTGTGGCTGCAATATGCTGAGTGGCTTGCAGATAATGAAAGAATAAAGAGCAAGACTGAAGTAACTTGAGCAGCATATTTCCACTGTACTGTATATCTTCATAAAAACCACTGTTTTTTTCTTTCCTGCTTTTAAAACCACGTCACACAATTGTAATGACTTTCTGTAGATCACTTAGAAATATCAAAATCCCTGAAATGTATGCAAAGGCTGCAATGACTTTAAGCGGTGAAATATTGCATCATGGTCATTTTTATAATCATTTTCCATAGATACGGTGGGACTTAATCTATATAATACAGAATATGATAACTTATATTCCCAGAACTTAAGAGAAATTCTTTAGATAAAATTAATCACAAGATACAAAAAGCACTCCTAAAAATATTGCCAAGGAACCATTTTATGTTTTCATTTATTTAAGCTCAGTGGAAAGAAATAAAGCATTATGAAACAAAATGTCAACATCTGAGAGGGGGATAATATTCAAGTAAGTCACTTGAATACAAAGGTGCTTCTTTGGTGGACTTTGTCAGATGCTGAATTGTTTGTTTGTTTTGTTTTTGTTTTGTTTTGTTTTTAATTTTTAATTTGAAAGGTAGAGCAGATTTACAGAGAAAAGAAGGAAAGAGAGAAAGAAAGGTCTTATATTCCCTGGTTCACTCCCCAAATGGCTACAATGGCCAGGGCTGTGCTGATCCAAAGCCAGGAGCCAGGAGCTTCTTCCAGCTTTCCAATGTGGGTTTATGATCCTAAGGCTTTGGGCCATAGTCCTAGAAGAGGGGCCTGGATATGAAGCAGAGCAGCTGGGACACAAACCAGCACTCATATATGGGATCATGATATTTGCAAGGTGAGAATTTAGCCATTGAGCCATTGCATCAGGCCCCACATGCTGTTCATTACTTCATCCTGCCACCTGACAAACTATCTCTTTTTTTTAAAGATTTATTTTTATTGGAAAGGCAGATATACAGAAATGAGGAGAGGCAGAGAGGAATATCTTCCATCCTATGGTTCACTCCGCAAGCGACCACAACGACTGGAGCTGAAGCAATCTGAAGCCAGGAGCCAGGAACTTCTTTCCGGGTCTCCCATGCGGGTGCAGGGTTCCAAGGCTTTGGGCCGTCCTCGACTGCTTTCCCAGAGCACAAGCAGGGAGCTGGATGGGAAGCAGGGCTGCCAGGATTAGAACCGGTGACCATATGGGATACCAGTGCGTGCAAGGGGAGAACTTTAACCACTGTGCTGTCACTCTGGGCCCCAAATTATCTCTTGCAACCAAGGAAGTGGGTATTCTCTACATCATTTAAGTCTAAGATCAGTATATATAATTGCTGTGGTATGGATCCATCAGAAAGGCTGAGAAAGAGGCTGGACTTTTGGAGGTTCTGTAGCCATCCTTAATGTTTGTGACATACCGGTAAAACTACCACCTACAACATTGGCCTCTCACAAAGGTGCCGATTTCTATCCTGGCTACTCCACTTCCGATCCAGCTCTCTGCTTATGTGTCTAGGAAAGAAATGAAAGATGACCCAACTGTGTGGGCCTCTGCACCCACACTGGAAAACATCTAGCTCCTACCCTATCCTCGCTCTAGTGGCCACCTGGGGAGTGAATCAACTGATAGAAGATTTCTTCCTCTTTATTTCTGCCTCTCTAACTCGCATATCAAATAAACAAATAAATCACTTTTTTTTTTAGAAAATCAAGTTTTAAGTATACACACTGACAGAGAACTCACCAGCAAGATCAGTACAAGCTGAAATTTAGATTTAGCTTCTGCTTTGTGAATGCATTTTTAAGTGTATAAATTGAGACTGTTAAAGGTAGTACAAGAATTCAATGAGCAAAGTGCTTCTTATGACAAAGGAATTTATCAGATAACTATTGCTACAGAGGACCAATAAGGTCAGAAACCAGTGGAAAAATGCATCCCAGTATGGAACATGTATTTTAGTCTGGGCTGTGTCTGCATATCAGAGACATGATTGAGAAATTTTCCTGTGAGGCTGAGATTTTAAAATCAAACTGAAATCATGGAAGTGAAGAATTTGATATGTCAAATAATAAAAAATACAGTGGGAGACTCATAACAACAGACTTGGTGAAGCAAAAGACAGACTCTGAGCTAAAAGACGAATCTTTGAAAAAATATCTGACAAAATAAAAAGAAGAAATAAGAAAAACCAAAAAGATTATGGGATAGCATAAAATGAGCAAGCATACTTGTCCTAGGAGTTTCTGATTGTGTTGAAAGAATGGAATAGTAGACCTATTTAGTGAAATAATAAATTAAATCTTCCCTATCATAAAGAAAGAATTATCCAAGTGACAAGGAACAGCTAGAAGTCCAAGTAGGCATAGCTAGAAAACATCTTTGTGACGCATTATAATCAATCTTTCTACACTAAAACATAAAGATACTAAATATACACAAAAGAATACTCTTCACGTATAAAAAGAATTAAAATCTCATATTTTGCAACTAAATGAATGTGATTGGAAACCTTTATGCTTAGTGAGATAAGTCAGTCCCACAAACGACAAGTATCATACTTTTGAGAAAAAAAAAAAAACACGATCTGGTTGAGTGATTTTGACGTTACAGGATTTGATTGTGTACAGGCTTTGTGTATATTTCTGGGAAATTGTAGGGTTATCCCTACCTAATAAAGTGTTAAGTCTGTGACTGTGAAATGAAATGAAAGTATGCTATTGTGAAATTAGAAAATAAATAAGGAAGGGGGATAGTGGGTGGGGAAGGTGGGCAGGAAGCAGTGTAGAAGAGTGGAAGAATCAGTAAACACCTAAATCTATATTGCAATATGTGGGAAATGTGTTCACTTTACAAAAAAATATGGTGCTAAATAAAAGCATGCATTTCTAAATAAGTCTCTATTTCTACCTATTAATTTCAGGGGCACAAAGAGTTTCCTATCCATTAGTTATCTGCTTAAAGGTCCACAATGGTGAGGGCTGAGCAGGGCAGTCAACAGGAATTTGGACTCAATCCAAACTCCCACACTGGCCACAGCCAATGCAATTACCAAAGTTATCACTGCTCCCTCTCCAGATCAGGAGGAATCCCTGAAAACAAACCATTCCTGTCCCTAACATAAGTTTTGATATCTTTTTTCCTCATTCACACTACAGCTAAAACCCAATAAAGAGATCTTGAAATGGAAGCTCCATAAAAGGTATGCAGAACTGGAAAGGTTTTATAAATAGAAGCTCTAAACTAAAGTTCACTTCATCAGGCTAGGCTCTTTGGAGATATTTGTTGGATGTTACTTCATAGGAAAGCCTTACTACACCAAAATGGGTAACTTTTTTTTAACTCATTTTGCATTTCCTGGATTTCATTCATTTCATTAACTTGATTCCTTTTGAGCCATGATAACATTTCTTGGCATTTTGCAAGAATTTTTACTTTCCCTAGTGAGCTTGAGTTTCGGAGCATTATTCTCAACTGTTTACAAGACATTCAAGGTGTGGGACTCTATGGTATTTAAGGCTGCCATATTATCTATAGTGGCTTTATCGCCATATCTGTATTTTGCTGCTTCTACCATCTGGTTAATATCACTTATACCAAAATAGTTTTTGCCATTAGGAATGGTGAGTTTGTTCTTTCATCACCGTTTTTCTACAGTAGTTGTATTACAAATGCTATCGGTATTATGTCAAGAGTGATATGAAATTTAGCATGTCACACTAAGAGAGGATCCCGAAAAGCTTTAACTTGCCCAGGAGTTTGTTAATTTTAGATGAAGGTTTTTATCACTCACACTTTCCATAACATTGTGGGACAGTTCTCAAAGAAGGTTCTGAACACCAGGTGTTGCTTGATGGAAATGGTGGTATTTTTCTTTTCCCATTTCTTTCCTTGTTTTCTCTTAAGAGTCTTTCATTTCAAAAGCTGAGTGATATAGAGGCAGAGAGATCTCCACAGCAGCAAGAGCCATTGTATCTTCCGTATAGATGGTAGGACCCTGGGCACATTGTTAGGGAGCTGCATCAGAATTGTAGCAGTCGAAGCTGACTTGAACTAGCACTTGTCCATAGGATGCTGACATCGCAACCAGTGCCTTAACATGGTGTTCTACAAAACCTGCTCTAGTAATATTTTTTCCAAATAAAAGGTGTCAAAATCCTCCCTGTTAATTCAATGGGGAGAGAGAGAGAATGAAAAAGACCTTGCAGACTCTTGACTTGTCACTCCTGAGAATCTATGCTTGTACCAATTGCTATTGCCTCATCAAGGTTGCATTCTAACTGAGCTTCTTTCCAACCAGAATCCTTCAGCAATTTCTGGATACTGGTGATATGAGCGGAACCACCCACCAGAACAATTCACAAATCTGATTCTTGTCAAACTTGGCATTCTTCAGAGGTTTCACAGCAAGTTTCAGGGTATCAGGGAAAACATAAACATTGAGATACTGAAATCCAGCTTGGAAAATGGAAGTGCTGAAATTCAAACTCTTAAAGAATAAATATATTTTAATGCTGCCCTATATAGACATACTAAAGATATGTTGTGCCCTTTCATAGGACTTCCACAGGCAGCCCACTTCCTACTCATTCCTGTGCTTATGTGGGAACTCTTTAATTAAATGACTCACCATATGATGGACAAAATGTCTTCTAAGATATGGAATTTACTTAAAAATTTCATCCTGGATGTCAAGGGTATATATGTCATAGTTGCCACCAACTAAACCAATGACAGCATGATTCTTTCTTTCGAAGACAAGGTTAAATCCAGACCAGCAACTATGGGAATTGAAGTATGCTGACTAATCAACCTAACAATATTAAGAACAATCAATGTCACTGAATCCTTGATAGTTTAATACTGTGTGTCATTTATGTTCACTAGAGTACTACCATTCCTACCTATTGCAAGGTTTTATTCGTTTCCTGTAAATGGGTTCCTGCAAGCTCTTCATCCTGCTTTGGATTATGGAAGAATTGATGGGGAAAGAAACTAGTCCTTTGCATTCTACTCTTATTTTGTTCATTCATTCTTTCCAAATCACTTGAAAACAGGACATCAAAATTTGCAATTAATCAGCCTCTTGGCATCAAAAATCATGTTGGTGGGATTGATCCTGCCTCGATTTTTGCAACCTCATATATTAGGCATTCAAATAGCTTCAAATGGTATAGTTGCAACTATAATTTCTACTTTTCCATGTTGAAATAGTCTTTCACATGAATAAGTGGTACTCAGATAAGTAGACAAAAAGAAAGAAAAGTAGAATTAAAGCAGATAATTTGCCCTGGTGTGATAGCCTAGCAGCTTAAGTCCTTGCCTTGAATACGCCAAACCCCATATGTTGGTTCTAGTCCCGGCAGCCCCACTTCCCATTCAGCTCCCTGCTTGTGGGAAAAGAGTCAAGATCGGTCCAAAGCCTTGGGACCCTGAACCTGCATGGAAGACCCAGAAAAATCTCCTGGCTCCTGGCTTCAATTGGGTCAGCTGCGGCTGTTGCAGCTGCTTGGGGAGTGAACCATCAGACAAAAGATCTTCCTCTCTGTTTCTCTTCCTCTCTGTATTTTTGACTTTATAATAAAAATAAATAAATCTTTAAAAATGCAAATAATTATCTCTCACAATGTCTTCCTTTTTTTCCATATCCATTTTCAAAAAATTTTTATTACTTGTTTATAACTACAAAGTGATTCAGATAACAACTCATTCAGGTGACAATGTCTCTCTTATCATGTTTAACTCATTTTCAACCCATGTCTGAACCATGCCTCATGTTTAGTAAATTGTGTGTGTGTCCTTTCGCACTGCCACTACTCTAAGCCAAAGTCTTATGACTTCATATGTAGATTATTATAGCAGCACTTTCACTAGTTTTCTTTTTCTCTGATCTCACACATTGTTCTTCACTATAATTGATTCATTTAATATGCAC
The DNA here is from genome assembly GCF_030435755.1 of Ochotona princeps. NCBI lineage: Eukaryota > Metazoa > Chordata > Mammalia > Lagomorpha > Ochotonidae > Ochotona > Ochotona princeps. The sequence continues at coordinate 100,178,856 of NC_080865.1, forward strand.
ATTTATTACATGTTAAAGGTAAAGGGATAAGTTAAATATCATTGCTGTTCACAGGTGCATTATCTGTATTTTACCACAGAAATTCTTGCTCAAGGGCTGGTTTCCCACAACCTACATGATTAAATCAATAAAACAATGTAACTTACTTTTTAAAGTGTGTCTTATTAATGAAAGATATTGAGATTCTGTCATTTGTAATTATGTTCATTTGTAATGACGAATACCTTCTGTTAATCTCTCTGATCCTCAGTTTCCTTGCTTTTAAAATATAACTACCATATTGTACATTTAGGGTCTTACCAAATATAAAGATAAACTCATACAAATTCAGCATATAATATATTTTCTCTATCCTCTAAGAAGTTCCCTACTTTGACAGAATAGACAATGACCAACACAGAAATTTGGTAGCAAATGAAGATCTAGCATTTAATGCCTCATGACTCCCCATCAAATCACTTAAGGTAAGTAGCCAGGAAATATTTATGCAGGCAGTTCGATGGTGGGAAGGCAAGGACTATGCTCCATCAGAGTGTTCAGGTTGTTGATCCAGTGCTTCAAATATGTAACAAAGTATTTGTTTGTAGGAAAATACAGTTTGTTTTTCTTTCTATTGATCAACCTGAAACATTTAAATCACAGAAAACACTTGGCTGTATCATATTGCTGTTATTCAGCACCCAGTCTAATGCAGGTATAGATGCAACTGAAATTGGAGACTGAAAGCAAGGTCATTGAACGATAGAAGTTCAATCCTGAGCTGCTTCTCAGAAAACATGGATGCAAATGACAAACAAGAACTGAAGCTCCTGATTTTATATATATATATATATATATATATATATATATATATATATATATATACACACACACACACACACACACACACACATATGCCTTATGATTATTGCATATGATTTCAATGGCTGCTCAAACAGGATTATTTGATCACTTAATGTTTGTTGAATATCTCCTATGCCCAGATCACTAGACAAAGTGCCAAGAAGAAGAATAAAGAAAAGTTGGTAAGCTGTACATAGGTTTATGGTGTGTTGAGAACAGAAGGAAGAAAACCTGTTCAGGTGAGACAGTTGTGAGTGCACCTCTAGTAGTACAGACAAAATATATTAATTGTCTGCAGTTATAGCCACCCTAAGCAGGGAGACTCCAAAGGAGGTTATTAAAGTGTCATTTAAAATTAAAATTTAATAAGTTATATTCAACACTGCTTGAAAACATTCATAAATATAATGAATCACCTTAATTAAGAACTGTATACACAACAATATGGAGCAAAGTGAACAAAAGCTCCAAGGTGCATTTTTATTCCTAGATGCAATTAGTAAGCAATGTTTTGAAGACAGAACCCTCTAGAATTTTATGAAGCTTTTCTCTAAAGCAAAAGAAAATGTATTTCATGAACCAACCCCTGTTTTCAGGAATTACATACTTATTTTTGTCTATACTGCTTAGTAATCTGATGGAGCCACAATTCATACCAGCTGTCCTATTGTCAGCGTAGATGTAACCACGCCCAGATCTGCACAAAATGACTACACAACTGCAGTGGTAAAGTATGTTGCTGTGTTGTGACGCCAAAACTATTCCATTGTAGCAGTCTCTTGCATACAGGAAATGGTCTTTTGTGATCAGAAATTGGCATCTGGTTTCAGGTATACTTTTCCCTTAATATACTTTCCAATATTATATGATAAATTTACCCTTTACTTTTTCAGCTATTAATGAGATATTTATCTGTAATAATTTCAATTGGGTCGAAGACTGATATTCACAGTGAAAGGTAAAAGTTCAACTTGGAGGTTAACAAGTGATTTCTGATAAAAGTTTATAGAGTACATACTTTGAAGAATTTAAGACATAGACTTCTAAGTATGGAATACTGCTCATTCCTCTTAGAGAATTCAGTTACTTTTGAGCTTTAATCATTCAAAAAACATTAAACAAAATCTTTCCAATTGTCATGAAAACGTCAGTACGAATAATCTCTTTCATAACCTCAACCACCTTAGAGATGCTTCAGATTTCCATAGGGCAGAAATGGTGAGTTTAAAAGCTCTAACTGTATAGAAATATTTAATTTAATTTCTCTGCACACCCCTCCTAAAACTGTTCACCTAAACTGTTGACATATGTCTTGTTAGAGTTATAGAGTTAGATTACCTGAAAAACAGCAGTTTCAGCAAAATCATGCTTCAATGCTATGAACTGCTAAATACTAAAATTAAAATAGACATGAGACAGCTGAATAGTAATCTATAGCCATTTTAAGATGTATAGAATCCGGTTGTATATAAACTAATAATTGAAATGTCAATGTAGAAGTCGCAGGATGTGGTTCAGAACTTGCATTCTTTTTTTTTCTCTTTTAACATATTGGTTACTCAATACCATCTCAACTAATTCCATAACGTTATAAATTGTTACTGATGTAATGTCGGGGCTTTTAATTGATTGGGATGATACTCTGCCGGCTTTACCTTCAGACCAGAGATGGTCTCCCCAAGAAACCGTTGAACTTATCTGGACAATATGATGCCGGACTTTATGCTTGGTAGATGCCTGCAATGAAAGAATCTCAACTGAATTTGAACTGTGGTTATGCAACAAGGTGGAGGAATCCACCATGGGGGAGGTGGAGGGGGGAAAACCCAGTGCCTATAAAACTGTGTCACATAATGCAATGTAGTCAATAAAAAATGCATTAAAAAATTTTAGTCAGATGATGTCACTAAATTATTCCTTTCACCAGTTTGGCATTTCTTAACTAATAGGCTCATCTCTTTGGTGATTATGGAAGTAGTCATTTCATTTCAAAATAATAATTACAGTAAGAGTACACAGTAAGCTAACAAATCCCAGCAACCAAAGCATAATATCTGCTTTATCATTACCCTCTGCATTCTCAAAGTGTGGATTATTTGCTGAGATCAACAGACATTTGCTATAAACAGCAAGGTTGCATTAGTTCTGTCCCTGTACTAACGTAGGACTACAACTCTGTTCCATCCATTTCCTTACATCACAAGCTTTTATATCAGCTGACTTTACTGACCTTCCAATTTTCTTATTCCTCAGTCCTTTCTACATTCTCACAACAGTTATATTATCCCTAATTTTAAAATGATCATTTAGCTTTAGGGAAGAAATGCAGTTGAAAATGGTAAATCATCTGGTAATGAGAACGGCCCAAAATACAGTAGAGAAAATCATTACATCCAGTCTGAATCTGAAGAAGAAAAAAATGACTGTTCTTTCTCCTTTCCATATCAAAATGTGGCTCTGGAAAAGTTCAGGAATAAAAGAGGGAAATACATCCATCTCTAACTAGGACTCAAAAAGGAAGTATGGGAGAAAAGCTGATTTATAATAACTGCCAATAAAGAATGTTAAGACTTTCCCAGAAACACGCAGGTGTTCCTTTTAGTAAAATATGTCACCCTTTAATAATCAATAACATATCACAAATTAAAATATACTTATGCATAATGATGATGCAAGTAATTGCAACTCACAAGAACGATAGCTTCATATTGCTTCACATTGATGTCGGTTCAGAAACAAGAATGCTGAAGCATTATTTGCCAGCAAATGTGTAATGCTTAGGATACAGGCATATCTAAACCAGTTAGCTTGTAATAACCAGGTTCATGTATGAATATCTAATCAGCTTTCAAAGATTTTGTGTGCCCACAGGACTAAGGTTTATTCATCAATTTCCAAGAGTGAAAAGTGTAAAAATATTTCTAAGTTCTTTGTGTCAATTGCAATAGAAATCCAATATATTACTATTAATTTAACTTTAGAGCATAGTAAAAAGATTTCAGAGACATCAAATAAGCTTATGTTTATGCACCTCTGTATGCATGTAGACACACACATGTATGTATGTATGCATGTATAATTATTCTTAGATGCAAGACAAACTTAATATTTGAAAAGAATGTCTCTAAATAATCTGTGTAAATCTTTCAAAACATGGGTGAGTGATGTGGTGCAATGTGGTGCCATTTGAGGTTAATCTTCTACCTGTGGCATTTGCAACCCTTATGGGTGCTAGTTTAAATTCAGGCTACTCTGCTTGTAATACAACTCCTTGCATTATGGCCTTGGAAAGCAGTAGAGGATGGTTCAAGTCCTTGGACTTTATACCCACAAGGGAGACCCAGAAGAAATTACTGACTTCCAGTTTCAGACAAGCCAGTGTGAACATTTTGGAGTGAACTAGCAATTTGGTGATCTCTCTGTACACTCCATCTCTATAACTGATTTTCAAGTAAAATAAATATTTTTAAAAATACATATCCCCCCAAATATCCTAAAACGTGATTAAGTAAAACGCATAAAGCAAGAGCTAACACTGTAAACTCAAAATATGCTACAAAGTTATAGTAATCGAAACACCATTGTGTTGTGAAAATAGAGACCTAAACTAGTGAACAGAATCAAGAGTTTGGGGCCAGCTTTGCAGCATAGCAGTTCAGCTGTCAGTTGTAACAACGGCTGAGTAACTACTGCTTCGAATTTCACCAGCCCTGTTTCCTGCTTAAGCTCCTGGGAAAACAACAGAAGAAGACACAGATACTTCTACCCCTCCCAAGTACGAGCAAGACAAGGATGAAATTTTTGGATCCTGGTTTCAGAGTGGCTCACATCTGATTGTTGCAGTCGTTTGAGGAATTAACTGACCAGTGCAAGGTCTTTCTTTCACTTTCTGCCTATGTTTCTTTGCTTTTCAAGTAATTTTTTAAAAATTCATTTAATTATTTATTGAAGATTTATTTTTATTGGAAAATCAGCTATACAGGGAGGAGGAGAGACAGAAAGAACTTCTGTAAGTTGATTCACTCCCCAAGCGACTACAATGGCCAGAGCTGAGCAGATCTGAAGCAAGGGATCAGGAAACTTTTCCGAGTCTCTCACACTGATGCAGGATCCGAAGGCTTTGGACTGTTTTGACTGCATTCCCAGGCTACAGCTAGGGAGTTGGATGGTAAATAGGGCTGCCAGGATTAGAACCAGTGCCCATAGAGAGATGGGAGAGAGAGAGAGAGAGAGCGAGCGAGAGCACACAGGAAACTGAGAAAGAGAGAATCTTCCATCTGTTGGTTCACTCCCCAAATGGCCACAATGACCAGCTCCGATCTGAAGCCAGGAGCCATGGGCTTCCTCCACATCTCACCTCATTGGTACATGGGTCAAAGACCTAGCGCCACCTTTCTCTGCTTTCCCAGGCCTTTAGCAGGTATATGGATCAGAAGTGGAGCTGCTGGTGCTCAAATAGGCACCCATTTAAAAATGCTAAGACTGCATGTAGAGGCTTAGCTGTTAAGAATAACAACCTTCAAATAATTTTTTTAGTAAAACATATTGAGTTGTAAAATAAAGAACCCATTCTAGAAAAAATAATTTCTTACATAACTGACAAGAACAATCAAAGAGAGAAGAAAAATCTCTTCAGTAAATTGTGAAAACTCGATTTTCAAATGCCTGAGAAAGGCTTTTTACCCTTATTCCTTACCACACACACACACACACACACACACACACACACACACTAAATTCAAAGTGGATCCAACACTCAAATGTAAACCCTAAAGTTGTGATCATACTGAAAGAAAGCAGGGAACATGTTTCATCACATTGCTATGGGCAAAAACGCATAGGCAATGAAAGCAGAAGTAGAAAACTATATGAAATTTTAAAAAAGACACATACTTCTGCATAGCAAAGGAATCAAAAAAGCAAAAGATGTAATAAGAGAAAATATCTCACAAGCTACTCCTGTAAAAGCAGTTAATATGCAAAATTCACAAAAAGCAACTCCACGTGCGAGGGGGAGGAGGCTAAATAGGAAAAATAGCTTGGTAGAAAATTTTCAAAAGAAGACAAAAATATACAAATGTAATTTTTTGCTTTTGAATTTTACTTATTTTTATTATTATCATTTTCTGATACAGTTCCATAGATTGTGTGATTTCCCTTATCGCCTCCCCAATTCTCTCTCCCCTCACTGAGTTTTCCTATGTCATTGCTATAGTATAGTTCTTCATACACAATCATATGTCCATCATTGCGGGCTCAGACAGTGGCAGAGAGTCAAGCAGCCTATTGTCAAGATACAGTAAACAATTTCATTTAGAGTCCATCTTTGTCTGGAAGTAGATGCAAACTGCATTGTATCCTCTCATCTGGATATGATGGTCTCCATTACAAAGTTACTATATATGCCCTTAAATGAAAAGCCACAATAGAAAATCAACAACAGGAAGAACAGGTTTGGAAGAGGCATAATCTTTTAATTTTTCTTTACTGCGAATGAATTTTATTTCATTTTCAAAGACAATGAAATTGTCTCACAGAGAGATGTCTGTGAGAGGTCTCTTGTGAGTTTTACTGGCATTCCTGTATATGCCAGTTGATTTTTTTCATGTGCACATTCAAAGATCTTTTCCTTATGTTCGACTGACAAGGGCTTGATGATCATGTGGCATGGTGAAGATATCTTTTGGTCAAGCCTGTTGGCAGTTCTGTGACCCCCCCCCCCCCGATGTTGTTTCCCAATTCTTTCTCTAGATTAGGGAAATTTTCCCTTATTATTTCATGAAAAATATTAGTAAACCCAGCTTCTCTTTCTGCACCTTCTAGGACTCCCATAACTCTTATATTTGGCCTCTTAATAGTGTCTTTCAATTCTTGAATACTTTCTTTGGCCTGATCCAGCTCTGCTTCCAGCTTTTTGTTTGTTTGTTTCCCCCTGGTGACAGGAAATATCTTCCAATTCTGAGATTCTTTCTTCTGCCTCCTTCATTCTATTTTGGAGACTCTCCACTGTACTTTTAATTTGCTCCACTGCATTCTTCATTTCTGATATATCAGTTTTCATTTGATTCATTCCCAGAGTGACATATTCTTTAAATTCCTTCAATGCCTGCTTTTCATGCTTCTTGTTCTTGATAAGAAGCTTTATAACAAGGGTTTTGAGTTCTGTATCCCCCATTTTCTCAATGTCTTCCTCAGTGAACTCTGAGATTGGCAAAGGGTTTTGCTCCTTTGCAGGGGCGTTTTCAGTAATATTCATTGTGCCTCTGTCTCTTCTTTTGCTCTTGGCCATTGTACTTTTTCAGCTGGTGAAATCTACATATGCAATTTCCAGAATAGTCCTTTCTCCAATTTGATATGTTATACCTATAAAATAATACCATTTTAAAAGTAAAGAATAAGCTCATAATCTGAAATACTTGTGAGAGAATGTATTCAAGAGGAAAATGTGTAATTGTATTCACCAAAACAAAATATACACATATTCAACTGAACACACACACACTCACACACACACACACATACGCACTCACACACATTTCATTGGTAAGTAATGTGATAGTATCAGAGCAATTGAGATTCTGCATTTGGTTTACTCCATCTGAGATGCTTGTGTTTATATAAGCCACATAACATTTCTGAATTCCAGTTTGAAAGGCAGAGTACAGACAGGAGGCAGCAAGACAGAGAGAGCAAGATAACGAGATCTTCCATCTGCTGGTTCACAACCCAAATGGCTGCACTAGCCAGAGATGAGGTGATGCACAGCTGTTAGACGGAAGTCATGATTACAGGGTTCCAATGACTTGGGGCCCTTCCTTTGTTCACCCAAGCCAAAGGTAGAGGGCTTGGCTGGAAGTGCAGCAGCTAGGACATGAACCAGCGCCCATAAGGCATGCCGGCACTGCAGGCAGAGACTTAAGTTTACTAGACCACAGCACTAGCCCCTGTTTTACTGTTTGTTTTTAAATAAAAGAAAAACTATAAAGAATATTAACACACTGGAGTTCATTTTAATAATTACAGAAGCAACCCATTGGCCATTATAGTTGACTAATCAGAGGAAGACCATACGCTCTGTAGATCAACCAGAGGCCCACACACGATTGCTGTCCTTCACTAATTCCTAATTTTGATTGCAAGTTTATCTACCTTTGATATCTTGGGGATTATGTATCAGAATGGCTCGTGTTCTATGTATTGCAAATCAACTTATACTTTCCTCCATAAAAATAAATCTAAGCGTGTAATATTTAACCTCAAAAATGTAAAAATAGTGAGCATTTTGATCACATAGGTTTCCCAGGTTATCTCAATTTACAAACAATGTTTAAAAATTACACTAAAATCTGTCTTCTTGCAGCTTAAATATTACTTTTAAAATTCGTCTTTCAATTAGTTTTTGTAAAATCATGCTAGATCAAGCGTCACAGAAATTGCCCTATATGAGTTCGCAGATTTTGATATAATTATAAATTGTAAAACCCTTGAAGGTGTGATACATTTGAATGTGCTACCTTCGTGGTTTTCCAAGCCTGAATTTACAACCTAAGAACCAAGGGGGTGTCACAACTAGACAAGAACTCACTAAAAAATACATGAGGAGAGCAGGTAATTACAGATAATAAATAAAGTTTTAGGTCCACTAGCAACTATGATTTACTAAGGAAATCATTAAATAGTGGTCTTTTGTCTGCATTCTGACTTGTATTGATTCTGCTATCTTCATGAATCTCAAAAATATTTCAACATTTATGAGGAAAATGTGATTTTCTAAGTAGTAAGAGATCCTCATCATTAAAAAAAGTGAATGTTGAGTGGATAAGGAGATATCTTGTTGGTTTACACCATTTATAGTAATCAATTTAATATCACTTCCAGCAGTGTAGCAAAATTGCATAAACAATATGATGATTGGAATTCCTCTGCTCCTTGAATTAGTAAGCAAGTTACAGTGCATATCAATCATGCATAATGAGTCTAAAACATGGCTTGATTACATTTCATTTGCATAAGAATTTTCTATAATTTTTTAAACTGATCTGTTAAAATTTGGAATAGATTAAAATGCCACACAACTGCTGCTCACCTAAAATACTAAGCAACCATTTTACATAATAAAAATGTTAACTAATTTAAAAAATATATAGAACCTGGCTTGTTAATGAGTTTGCACCATCCTATTTGCCATCAAGTCTCATTACACTGTTACCTTTTTAGGGTTGAAAATTGTAGTGCACATTACTCTGGTTCAGCTCTAATTGCCATGCTATTTCATTGTATTTACATGAGCAATGTCTTTTAAATAATGTCTTCTAAATAGTTCTTGGATTGTCCAACTTGAAGGATAATTTACTCTCCTTGCATTGTGTAGTTTGTAAATCCTAAATACTAATTTACAGAAATATTGATTCCAACATGTGCTCCAATAAGGCAAGAGTTTAAAGTGGAAAAATGAAACAAGAACAAGCAACTGCAGATCTAGTAGTTAAGCTACAATGATGTAAAATGAACTCATTAGAATTAGAAATATAATATATACGGCGATTTTTATACTAAAATAATTATTGCTCAGGTATTTCAGAAGATTGGCAATTTCTTCAACTGTATTAATATATGAAATATGTTTGCTTTCTTAAATATAAATACAGTAATCAAAGATTGTTTATAAATATTTATTTGCATATTAGAAAGAGTAAGGAACAGAAGGAAGGGAGAAGGCTGAGAGAGAGAGAGAGAGTGAGAGACAGAGAGAGAGTGAGAGAGAGAGAAATTAACCCAAAATCATTTGACTCACTCCTCAAACAGCCACAACAGGTGAGACTGGGCCATGCTGAGAAGCTAGGAGCTTCATACAGGAGTTCCACATAAGTGAAAGGAACCCCATTACTAGACAATTATTATGCTGCCTTCCCAAGCACATTAGCAGAGAGCTGAATGGAGAGTGGGGCAGCAGGTTCTCAAACCCGGCACTCACAGGAAATGCAAACTTCAAGGGTGGTGGATTCCCCAACTGTTCAACAAAGCTATCTCCCAATAGTCAAATTTGTTTTAGATTTTCATTTGAATAATCTAGATCATTTAAAAGAAAATTTCCAATGATAGGCCTTAGAAAACAGGATAAGGGATATTGTAGAAGGCTTAGTTTCAAAACATGTCTTGTAGCTGTGTTTGTTTTGCTGTTTTTAAGTGCTCTGAACTCCAGATTCTTGCTAATTCATACAGACTGTGTGGCAGCATCGATGTCCCAGGTAACTGAGTTCTTATTATGTGTGTGCAGGCTAGATGAGATGCCAACTCCAGCTTTTTTCTGGCCCAGAATAAGCAATTGCCTTAATTATATATATAATATAATCATGTATATAGATATATAATATATAACTCTGTATATGTTACACGATTCTATAGATTCGTATTATAAATTTATACATAATATATAAATATACCATATATATAAATCTATAAATTATATTTTATTTATATTTCATGCACACTCATCAAATACAATGAAAATGACTTTTTCAAATGTTTAATAAAATGTGACTGATGAGACATAACTGTTGAAAGCAAACAAATTCAACATGCTAAACAACGTATCTTTTCTAGAAAGATTTATCTTTATTTGAAAGGCATATTTACAGAAAGAAGGATATACAAAGAGAAGGATCTTCCATTCACTGGTTTACCCCCCAAGTGGCTGATCCAGACAGAGCTGAGCCAATCTGTAGCCAGTATCCAGGAACTTCTTCTGGGCCTCCCATGCAGGTGCAAAGTCCTGGGGCTTTGGACCATCTTTCTACTTCTGCCTTCCCCAGCCACGAGCCATAGAGAGAGAGAGTTGGACAAAGTACTCCCTGGTGGGAGACAGCCTGGCACCATTTCCACATGGTGGGTTGACCAAGTGAGGGAAATGGCTGCCCAGGCTTTTCATACACATTAGGTGTGAGGGATGGGGGGGGCACCTCCTCAGCTTAAGCATGCTTGTGACATGTCATCATGGTGTGTGTTGACCTGAACAGAGACAAGGTCATACCACATAAAGAATGTTCTAAACTTTGCAAGCGAAAACAAACAAAAACCACATAATAGACATCAAGAGATAATTTTTAGTCCTTTGGAAAAACTGAGAGTCCCATGGAGAGAAACCTGCATGATACCAGCACTTACTGAATCATTTTTGATGCAATTTCATCTACAAATGCCTAGTTTAAGAAACTATCATGAACACATTTTTAAAATCTTTTTAGTTTGCTTTATATTGTGCACTAAAAATTCTTTAAAACCTATTGATTCACTTTCATTCATCATCACAAATTTTTAAAACAGGCTATGAAATTTTCTTTGACTCTGGCTTATGTGAAATTTTAATATAGCTGTTTCACATTTCAAAAAAAAAAAATCACAAGATCGCTGACATTTTATAAAAGAGACTTATACTTAGCTCCAAGCCTTAAATCACCAGTTTGACGTAAGAATATTCCCTCTCCCTAAAATGCAGTATTGCTCAACTGTAGTGGCCTAGAGGCTGAAGTCTTCGCCTTGCCGTGTGAAGATCCCATATGGGCGCTGGTTTGTGTCCCAGTGGCCCTGCTTCCTTCATTACACAAGTGGGGAGTGCAGATGAACATTCACAAAATAGTCTCTTTGTGTATGCTTTCGCTAAGATACAGGGAAGAATATCCAAACCCAAGTTTCAGATAAGAAGATGATAATGGGTCTAGAGAGCTCACATGGCAAAATGACAGCAAACTTTAACTTCACAATGAGGTGAAGACAATGGTAGTCATGATTATTTTAGCCTCCATTCCACCCCTGTTTGGTTCTGGGCATTTTGGTTCCTCTTCCATCATGCCCAGTCCTACCACATTTCCTACCACGTCCATGAGGCATGCGGACTAGGCTAGCAGTAGCCCTGCTCTTGACTCACTGACCCAGTCGTGCTCTCACTGCATTCTCCTGGTAGGTGGACAACAGATGCTAGGAGATGGCTGGGCTCTGAGCCAGCCTATGCGGCCTCCATCCAAGACCTCATCCTTCAGCCTTCCTGTTATTTAAGGCTTCAACTCATAATTCAGCACACTGCAACAACATTTTAATTTATCTACGTTCTCACTCTCTTTTGTGATTCACATTTTCTCACATTTCTCATTTATTTTTGTCTCATTTTTTGTTTGTTCTGGATTATCATGCTTACTCCCATCCTTCTGTTATGCAACTCTTATTTTCTCCTTACTAAAGCCACTTAGTTTATTTTCTGCTCAACTTCTTCTCATTTGCTCATTTTTCACCATGAATCTTCTACTTTGTGTTATATTAACCTCATGTTTAATCTCAACATTTCAATATATCTATACATTTTCTTTATTTTGTATTTTTTATTCACAAGTTTCATTTTAGTCTTATCACTTCCATAACAAATTTCCTTTCATATGTTTTCACTTTCCACACACTTTTTTTTGCTTTTTTCTCATGTTTATATATTTGGTTGTCTCAAAATCTTGTAGTTTTTACTCATATTTTCTCATATAATTAACATTGTATATTTTCCACTTTCTCCTTTTTGCCTAATGTTTTTAATCTCTATTTGTTCTCATGTTCACTGTTATTACTCACATTTTTTTCTCCAATATGGTTTTATATTTTCTATCACATTTCTTTCACGTTTTGTCTCTCTCTCTCTCTTTTTTTTTTTTTAAAGAAACTAAGTTGAGCCTAACGGAGTTGGGTAATATAAGATTTATCTTATTTCACACATCCCTGTGTGATTGGACTTATTTATGAGTAGGCAACAATGTTCATGGAGAAACCAACCTTGTGCAATCCCAGAAGAAATGAAAATAGTAACACTGTTTATAATGAAACATAGGCTCTTAAAAGTTTCTCATTGGTTGCCAAGAGTCACAGCAGTCACAGAAATTTCTACAAGCACCAAAGGAAGAAAGGTTTCTCTCTGCAGTTACTAAATCAGTCATTTTTCATCCATGCCATTTCCCAACAGGATCAAGAAATGCACCTACATTTCTCACTATCCTACAGACCCCAACTAGGACACAAAAGAAGCTTTCTCCATAAGTCCAGTTAAGAAATACAGAAAAATGGAAAAAACATAAATATATATATCGCTTTTGTGTGGCCACTGTATATTCACAAACACCATGAGAGCAACTAGGGATATAAAATAGTTAAAAATAAAATTTTAAGACAAGCTCCCAGATACATATATGCAAGTAAAAAGAATCAGATGAGAAAAGAATACACAATTTCTGAAAAAAAATTGTGGAGGAATCATGTTAGAAGAATGTTTCAGATGTATCTAAATTTTAAAGAGAAAATAAGGCGTAAACTCAATCCATAGATTTGGCAGTGAGGAAGACAAAATATTCAAAGCACACATTCAGCAAATTCAGATTATGCAGGTCACAGTACTGAAATCCAAATGAACCAACTGACTCCAAAAGACTTAATGTTTATGCTTAATTTGAATGGATCAGACAAGATGCAGCTGTGAAGAGCAGCTTACCTTGCAAGTATTAAAGCAAGTATACACTATATTCCAAAACACACTTGGAATAGGAGGAACCTGATTTCAGGATTCATGTCTTAAAACTAAACAGAGAAAGGTGTTTCTTTTATCTTAAGAGTCAGACGTGACTAGTACGTACTTTGGGCGCTGCGGGAATGTTAATGTTGGGAATGAGCACTTCCACAATATCAGGGTACTTATGAGAGGAATTATTTTTATCTGCCATTAATCTCTACCCAATTCTCACAGAATGTGTTACTAAAGAAATATTGGAGCTTGCTTAAACATGGTGAGACAAATTTCAAGGGTTTGTGATCATGTCTGAAGCCCAACCAAATATTGAAGTCAATCCAACTCAGAGGGTTCTAAGTTACAAAGGTGTCAGTTGTGATGCTCTGTTGCAAAGGAGCATTATCTGTGGAAAAATATAGCTTTAATTCCATGTCCATGAACTTTTTGAAGACCCTCCATTATTACAATATAAAATAATCCAAAATCTGTCAGCTATCATTTAAGCAAGATAGTTTTACATAATGAATGCTACCTAAAATACCCAAAAGAATTTTCCTTCATATTAATATTTATCAGGTACCACTGTACAATTTTCACTTTTGACATGTGTAATTTGAAGTGAACAGAAAGTAATGGGCAAGATAAGGTGATGGATTAGGTGGAAAATAATGTAATCTAAAATGAGACATTAGCTATAATTCGACATATTGTTTGCTATGTCTATTTGCAATGAAAAGCAGGAAATAAAAAAAAAATCACAGTGTATCTTTGTAGCCTGAAATGTGAGAAAAGATATGAAAGTAGTATGTCACTGAATTCTGTCACTAGTTCGTATAATCTCTTTCCTGCTTATCTCTTATTTGATATATATTTTACATTCTTACTAAGCATTTATGTCTAGAGTTTCTAATGATATTACACTCCATTATATAAACTCTGACCTAAGTGGCAGGAATGAACGGCACACAAAATAGCTATTCTGAAGATGTATGATTGTGACAACAAGCAATCTCATCTTCTCCCTAAAGGAAAGAACGACTGCCTAGAGATAAAATAATAACTTTTTGCTAACTACAGACAATAAATAATAACACAGAAATCACAATGGAGAAATAAAATGTACTCTTCTAGCTGTCAGACATACATTATTCCTATTGGGCACTGTATAATATGGGTTTAGCACTGTATAACACAGGTTTAAAATTTTTCAAATAACCACATATAAATATAGGTTTGAAAATGGCAAAGTGGATATCATATTATACTTTCACTCTAATGTTCCCCCCATCATCATTACTGAAAGTGAAAAAAGGGTTAAAAACAAAACTACACAACTTGTTTATGCATGAAGAACATTTGTCAAACATACACAAATATATACATACACATACATCTATATACGCATATATATATACATAATTTTTAGCTGATAAAGGCAAATGATCTTAATTAAACAAATAATATTTAAAGATGATTAAATTATCTAGGTAAGTCTTTTTGAAATTGACAGAAAGAAACATATGGCATATTATAATCTGAACTCATGTTACCTATGGATTTATCTAGTTTTGTTCTTTCCAAATACAAGTTATTTCATATTGTAGCCTCATGAAAAGCATTTTGCCCCTGCCTTAGTGTACTAAAGAGCCCAAATGACTATGGAAGCTGTTCTTCAGACACTTTTCAGTCAACTGAATCTTCTGAGCCATTTTAAAGAGTTGGGCATTGTCCTGGACTTAGCAAGATTTAGAAAGCACAAAGCTAAGTGTGATCGGTTGATTTCCATGGTATATCATCCTGTACAAAGAAACGTAACACTAGTGGGAGATAAAAGGGTAAGTGAATTGACCCATAGGTCTTCTATAAAGGCTTTCACAGTGGTATGTATAAAATTTTAATGATTCAAATTAGTAAGATAGTAAAACCTGCTTAAATGTATATTAAGAAAACCTAAGTAAATGAAAGAAATGCAGTATTTTCTACATAAGCAAACTTATTAGAAAATGGACTTGTAGTGAATATAATACTAATGAATATTTACAAAGTCTTCTGTAAGTCCATTATACATTTTACCTGTAGGAACAGTAATCCAGAGATAGTTGTCACCATGTATTCATAGAAGAGTAAGATAAATACACTTTATCTACAGCATACGAAGACTTTTTTCATAAATAGGCACATCCAATAATTGAGTGTGGGTAGGGCTGATCCACAATATCCTTCCTGCATACAAATGCTGACACTAGGGGGAGAGGCAGACTATACCAAGTAAGGGCCTAGTACTCCCTGGCACATGTGAGATCTGGGTCTGGGAGAGGGTCTGGTGGGGGTACTTGGGGAACTCCCCTGGTAGGCTATCACTCCCACTGGTAAGCACATGAGTGAGGGTTATGTGTTGGTCACACTAGTCAGGGTCAGGCCAAACCACAGCACACTAGTATGCACAGGATCCAGGATGGGGTGTGGGACATGCTGGGCTAGACTAGGCTATTGCACCTAGTTCTTTGCATGAAAGCCAGGGATAGGGCAAGCTTAACTTGGGTTAGACTGCAGGACCCACCAGAAAGAGATGGGACTAGGACTGGACCAGGACAGGATAGGCTGTAAGTATCTAAAGCCAAAGGCCAAGATGGATGAGAGTTTATGCTGGTTTGGGTCAGAGCAACCATTGTCATGTGCAAAATCTGTGGCTGGTAGCAAGTCTGGTTATACTGACTGGGTTAAGGTTCCCACTGATTAATGTGAGAGCCAGAATACAGGCAGTGAACTGGGCTGGGTATGGTTATAATATCTTCTGCATGGGTGTGGGCTGGGTTTGGAGTGTGCCATACTGTGCTATGCTCTAGCATATTGTGGTTCTCGCAAGAGCTTGAGCAGGTGTGGGACAGGTTGGAATAGGTCTCTGCCTGATGAACCATGTGAGAACTGGGCCTGGAGGTGGACCAGCTACAGCTCAGCTGTGGCACCCAACAATAAGTGCCAGAAGGGTTGTGGGCTGGTCAGTACAGGCTCCTATTCCTGCCAGGACAGGAGGTGGGCCAAATCAGGATGGGTCAAGAACCCAATAGTGTGTGCAAGATCTGCCACTGGGAAGTGACCTAACAGAAGAGCTTGGGGAATTCCTTTGTTAGGACACAGACTCTAAAATGACCACAAGGTCTAAGGCTGGGAGAAGTCCAGACCAAGCCAGGTTACAGTTTCTGCTGGCAAATGTGTGGGTGTGGGTATGGGCCAGTTCACAGCATCCACTGGGAGATATGAAAACCAGGATGCGGTGTAGGACAGGTCTAGTTGGGCCTGCACACCATCAGTAATTTCACATTAGGGTGAGATTGGGGCCAGACTGGGCTATGCTAGGCTGTAGTATCCACCAGCATGACCTGCAACTGGGACCAGACTGGGTCCAGCCAGGTTGCAGCATCCACTAGCAAATGCTGAAGTGAGGCAAGCTATGCCCGTCTAGGCTGCAGCTCCCATCAGCACATAGAAGACCCAGAGTGGTGGGCAAGTCCATTAGGGAACTACGGGAGTTCCCCTGCTGTGTGTGAGAGCTGGGACTTGGGGGAGACCAGGCTGGGAAAGACTACAAAGCCCATTAGCCTGCATGTGAGCTGGTCTAAGTGACCATATCCACTGCTGTATGCATGAGCCAGAGTAAATTCAGGCCGGATGGGCTTTGGTGAAGCATCAGCTAGCAAGTCCTGCCAAGATAGACTGTAGAATCACCTGGGAAGTATAATCCAGGACTGCAAGTGTGACTAATAGAGAAATTGTGGATACCTCTCTAATGGGTTTCAGCTTCCACCACTGAGCATGGGGACCAAGACTGGAAGTGGGCCTTGCTGGACAGGTAGTGACACCCTCCGGCATGAATGTGGGCTTGATGGTAGGATTGGTTGGGCTGAACTGTGTTCCAATGTCCATTGATGCATACAAGAGCTGACTGGAATGCAGGATTAGCTGGACCAGTCTGTTGCACATACTGGTGTGCGCAGGAACCTGTGTTGGTGTGGGCTTGATGGGGATTATTGGCGGGGTGTTCTGACAAGGCTCCAGTCTCTGCTCATGTGCGTGAGGGCCAGGTGTGTGATGGATAGAAATGGCCCATAGCATCCATTGGTTTGCACATGAAATGGGGCTGGAACACACTGGAACACACTGGCCAGGGAATTGCAGCCACCACTGTGTGCATAGGGCTGGTGCGGGTGATGGACTGAGCCAGATCCCACACTGAGTGGCATACACAGGGGTCAAATTGGGGTCACCTCTGGTGAGGTTTCTTTGGGGACCCACCCCAACCAGATCACTGGTCTCAGAACACCAACCACAGTAAAAATCAGGATTGTGTAGCACATGTATCAGAATTGGGTCTCCAAGATTGTTGAGGTCTGTGCAGTGGATGGCATGGCCAAATGCTCATGGAGAACATAATAGTTTACTGAGGCCTGCACAGGACCTTCTGTACCATGGAGGGCAGAACAAATTGGACAGAGAGGATCTGGGCAAACTGAGTTTGTAAGGTGGACTTTGTAGGCCAAAAGGCCTTGGGAGGATTGCCTCAACCTTGAAGCAAAGAAATCAACAGCATCTCATGCCCCCTGGGGGGGGCATCCTCTCCCCATCTCTCCCCACTTTCCCCAAATGCAAGAAGGAAAAAGAGATTGGAGACAGCTGTCTCATCCACTTTCCCCCATTCCTCGACTCTCCCCACACTAATCAATTGTTCACATGGGTATGCATCCCTCTTAAATATGTACACATCATCAAAAATAATATGAGTTATTATTAAAATAACTTGATGAGCAGTGATGAGGGAACAAAGATGACCGACTCCAGCAAAGCTGGACTATGGGGATGGAAGCATTTTCATGGCTAAAAGCAGATGGACAGGTTTCATGCCCTGTATCTTATGGATTTGATTTTGTGATATCTTTGCATATCTGGAATGATTTCATGCTTTCAGATTCCACATCAAGGTTCCTCATTGGCACAATTTGACTTGAGAGGAAAATGTGTAACACTTGTATGAAGTGGCTGTAAGTATTTAATGCTTAGATTTTATAAGCCGTAATGGAATTAATGGAGTGGTATAGGGGTGGCAAGGATCACAGGATACATTCATATTTAGTGCAGAAAAACAAGACAGAAAAGACACTGGTGCACAGATTAAATGAACTAGATTTTAAAAGGTGAACCACATTTTTACAGATGAAAAATTAAGAAGGGATCCAAGGTAGTGAAAAGCAATGAAAATTTGAGTTTATAATAGTGGTTAAGGCATCATTTTTTTTAAACTTTCATCGTGGCACACCAAATTAAGGTGTCACTTGATCCCTGACCCAGCTTCCTGTTAATGTGGTTGGCAAGATAATGGGAGATGGCTCAAGTACGTGAGCCTCTGCACATTATGGATAAGACCTGCATGGGGTTCCAGGCTCCTGACTTTAGCCTACCCCGAAGCTGACTGTTGTAGCCATCTGGGGACTGAACCAATACATGGAAGGTCAGTCTCTCTCACTCTCTTCCTTCTCTTATTTTCTCTGTATATGATTTCTTCTTTTTCTGTCATTGTGCCTTTCAAAAATAAATAAATGCATTTTTAAAAAGATACAATCTTCCCTCTCGTTGATTAGAACTGAGGGGCCCTGATAAAGAGCACAAAGTTAGAAATGCAAAGAACAGTGAGACAAACGTGGACAAAATTTCATAAGGAAGGGAGGATAGACGAAAAAAGACTTCCAAATGGAAGAAGTAAATGATGAAGCACAAACACCTGTGTGAGTACTGTGTGACGGTGCAGAAATGGCAAACACACTGGGTACCTCCATGGTCAGAAGCATGCAGCATGTTGTGAACGAGACATAGTTGGCTCATTTAGATTAAATGCGTAAGGTTGGAAAGCAAATGAAGAGATTTAACTTGTAGCCAACAAGCTGAGGGAATGGAACACAGGCTTACATTTTTCAGACAGTGGTTCTATGGAGATATGCGTCAGTCAGTGGTGGTTTTGTAACAAGCTCACAAGCACAACTGCTTGTTCCTAGTGTGTAAATGAAATTAAGGTAAGAATTATGGAAGGCTAGAATATAAGCAAAATTACATTAAAAACTCCTATGGGGATCTTCTTAATTTATAATATGATACTTCAAGACAAATAGAATCTATCTGCGTGCAATTCCGAATTACAAGAATTGCTGACCCAAATATCCCACCCAAAGGAAACCACGGCCCTTGAATCTACTCCTTGCCTAAGTACTTTGACTAGAGAAATTGTTCTGATGTTTTGCTCATCTGGAAGCTCTGTGTTTATTTTAATATTTTCATTTATCGATAATGACAATCTGTAAATGTTGAGATGCAGAACAGCTCTTACATATGGAAGTCAAAATGGTTTTATTTTCTCTGTGCATCAGCCCAGTTATCTATGAGACCCAAGTGCTCGCATCACTTTTCAATATTCTCCATTGGCCTACAGATTCAAGTTCAAGCTTCCTAAAAGAAATATAAAGATATCTTTAATCTGGAACTTAATAAACCCTCTAGACTCAGTTTACATCAGTTTCCATTCCAAAAACCCTATAAAATGCTCATCAAATGCAGTCTTTTACCTAGCCCTGTTGCTTCCATGTTGCTTTTGCCTGATGGCTCCCACTGATCATCACCCCAATCTTCCACTCTGATTAAATTATGACCCTCCTTGGGATACTTCTTCTGGGAATTCCACT
The DNA here is from genome assembly GCF_030435755.1 of Ochotona princeps. Lineage (NCBI taxonomy): Eukaryota > Metazoa > Chordata > Mammalia > Lagomorpha > Ochotonidae > Ochotona > Ochotona princeps. The sequence goes on from NC_080865.1 coordinate 100,198,956, forward strand.
CCTACAGATTCATTCTGATTCATGTACTCATATTCAGCTTTTGGCTGCAATGTCATTTATGGTCTGGAAGAAGTAAAATGATTATAATATCATGGAAAAAGCAAACTATAAGCTTGGTTCTACCTTAGCTTAGTAGGATCCTAACCACAGAATTTCTTGGTTCCTTCCTGTACCTTTGAGGTGCTCACTCAATTTTGTCAATGATCTGTAGCACGATCATGAGTAAAGATTGCTTCATTAAAACTCTTCCAAAGGGCACAGTCTTAGCCATCTTATTAAGGCTTCAGCAAAGAGCAGTCTATGAATTTTGGCAGCTGAGTTGATTGAACTATTCTAACCTCTGCATCTTACACACTATCACTGTGACATAACATAGAGACCAAAACCACTTTTTAACCAGTGATAACCCTTTTTGTTCTTTCACCTTTCCCGCTTGAGTTGCAAGCTTCATGTCTATATCCCCATTCTTTAAATATGAGTCAGGAGTCTATTTTAGTTTAGCATAAACATTTGAGAGCAGAACCGAGAACAGACAATTTTGCAAATACAATAGTATGCAACAAATATTTTGACTTCTGAACATCCGAGAGTCACATAAGTGTGCAGATATTTACACAGAATCACATTCACATGGATCCATTCTTACAGTAATAATTCCATATTTTCTTTAAAATTTTACAATTTTTTTTCTGAACACTTGTATAAGTCGCATCAGTACCTGCAATTTGCCAGACCAATGTAGACTTTTCCAAAATTTTCACTCCCAAATGTCATCAAAACAATTGTTTTTAGGTATTGTTAGGTACTGATCATAGAGATCACTTGCCCCAAACCACATAGCTTGTTAGTGTCATAGCAATAATAACATACATATCTCCTGAATAACTCCTGATTCCCAGTTCATTAGCCTCTCATCTATGCCTTACATACTGCTGCCATAAATTATGCACTGTGTTCCCAAGGGAGAATGAAGCCACAAATCACTTCTCTCAAAGGTCTAATATCCTTTATCTCATGAAATCAGTTGTCAAGCCCTGTTACTTGCATGCACTAATCCTCTATCACCTAGGTACAGTGTCACTTCCTCTGGGATATTCTTGTTCCTCATGGGAAGGATTCTTCATTTGCAACATTTAAGAATTCTATAGCTTTGTTCCTCACTCTACTATTCCAGTCTAGGAACTTATAACCAGAAACTACGCTTCACATACTTCACTATAATTATAAATCATATTCTACTAAATATTGTAAAAAAATACCACTTGAAATAATAAAATTCTTATTATCTCAACTTTCTAAAGAGAATTTATCTGAAACCAGTTACACTGGGGCCAAAATAACTGTGTTGGTCAGGACCTGCCCTCTTTGCAAGCTCTAGGGAAAACCTAATTTTCGCCTTTTTCCACTTCTGGTGATGCTGACACATGGGTAAGTTCAAGATCAAGAACCCAAAGATTTGATGTCTAACATGGGATTTCTTTCTGATTCCAGAGATGAACTTCTACTTTCTGTAAGTAGTAGAAAGAGGGCAAAGGATGGATATATACATATATATACTTCAAAAATTCATGTAAAATAGAAATAAAAGTTTTTGTGTAAAAATGAAAAAACTGAAAATAGAATGTATCATCAAAAAGTTTATAGAATATATCCATAGTGAAAAAGCTATGGATTTCAAATTTTTTGCAACAAAATGTATCTTTAAATTCTGTGTTCCTGGGCATGGCTCAATGGCCTAGCGGCTGAAGTCCTCGCCTTGAATGCCCCAGGATCCCATATGGGTGCTGGTTCTAACCCCGGCAGCTCCACTTCCCATCCAGCTCCCTGCTTGTGGCCTGGGAAAGCAGTCAAGCATGTCCCAAAGCCTTGGGACCCTGCACCCGCGTGGGAGACCTGGAGGAAGTTCCTGGCTCCTGGCTTTGGATCAGCGCATCACCAGCCGTTGTGGTCACTTGGGGAGTGGATCATCGGGTGGAAGATCTTCTTCTCTGTCTCTCCTCCTCTCTGTATATCTGACTTTGCAATAAAAATAAATAAATCTCAAATTCCGTGTTCCTATGAACTAACTGAAGAACCTGCGTATGTCATTTTACTTAGATGACTTAAATAATATTATAGGGAATAGTTTAGTAACTTATTTTTATTCTCTATACATTTTATCATGGCATGTTATGTTTAAATGTTCTGTAACCACTATTTAATAGCTGCATAACACATAATATGGATGTATTAAAATTTGCTTTGTAATTCATTTGATGTTCTTAGAACAGGCCAATTATACATGCCTTTAAACAGCATTGAATACAGTGAAAGATGGGTATCTACTAAGGTTAATTCAGCATAGATGCTAGTCTATAAACTTCTTTTTAAAACTACCTCAAAGTTCAGTATGCTATGAATCACAATTTTACCAAGCAGTAGAGTTTTAAGATAACGAAATAAAAAAAAAAAAGTATGGCAAGTAGAAATGGGTAGAGACGTAGATAACTAAAATAATTATCTGGGGGGGTGGGTTAGTTAAATTCAGTTCCTGGTGTGAACTGGGTAACTCATGGGAAAACTTAGAGTCAAGTATCCTTACATGCGGAGGTGCCACTCAATAGCTTATTTACATCTAAGGCCTGGAATGATGAGGGAATTTTGAGGCCTGGAGTGACAGTATAAAGAAAGCTTGAGACTAATGTCTTTAGCACTTCAAATCTGAAAGCAATTCTGTCAGGCATATTTTTGTTTATTAATCCATATTGCCTTATTACCTTCTATATCCTGTTCCAGGTCTCAAAGGAACTAACCATTACTCTTCATAATCCAATGTTTAAAAGCCTATTTTGGTGACCAACAGTTTTGTATGGCACATAAAGCCTATGATACCAACACTTCATGTGGGCACCAATTTGTGTATCAGCAGCACCACTTTTGATCCTGCTCCTTGTTGATGGCCAGGGAAAATCCTTGAGCTCCCACTACTAATGTGAGAGACCTGCATAAAACTCCTGACTACTGGAATAGCCTTATCTGTTTGGACTATCCTGGGTGTGAGACACTGGTTGGAAGATCTCTGTCACTTTCCGTCTCTTTCTTTGTGTAACTCTGACTTGAAAATAAATAAATCTTTTTTTAAAACAGCCTACTGTGAACTAAGGTTCATGCAAATAATTTTTAATGTATCACACCTCTTCATCCTCAGAGAGTAATATTAGCATCATATTATTGATATACACAATTGAAACCCAGTAAAGTTAATCACTTATCTGAGATTAAAGATTTAACTTCAGGTGTACTGTCTCCCAAGCACATGTTCTTGATTTTCACAATCTACCTTCATTTTTGAACTAAGCTACAAGTTTCTTGTGAAGATCGTGGGATTTTACGATTTCAGTTGGCACCTAACCAACACTTTCCCTTATAGGAATGTCTTTGAGGGGAGAATCAAGGTGGAAGAATAGGGTAAGGACACATTTAAACAGATGGGGAATCATTAGCCAGGGTGAAGAACACAGGGCAAATCTAAACAAAAATAGGAGAGAACAAGCCCACAGCAAAGGGGCACCTGGAAACTGATGGACAACAGGAAGCAGCAGACAGTGAGTGGTGATCCGAGCTCTACCAGCGGCCATAGATAAATCCACTGGCAGCCAGGGGAAAAGGGGAGTTGATGAGGAGCTCAGAAGGTGAACCCAGACAAAGAATTGCATGTCCTGCTGATTTGTATGAACTGACCAGCAGAAGAGGCAGATCAATAGACCCCCAAGCAGGCAGTGCAGCAACAGAGTGGATTTCACAGCCCAGACCTACACTGGTGCCACTTGAGGAACAATTCTGTATAATGAGGCAAAGGCTGAGAGACAAAAGAGGCAACGATGAGCTGTACATGTGCTAAGCTGGGAGCGAGCTCACTTCCAGTTCAATGAATTGCCTTGAGCCCACAGAGGAAATAGTACAAAATTTGGCATCATATGGGTCACACCCAAAATAGACCCAAATGGTCCTCAATCTTATAGCCAGCAGATTACGGCAAGATTAGTACAACCAACAACCCAGGCAGTTAGGACACCTGGTAGCTCATTAATCCTGGGAACTGCTAGAATCAGAAGTGGGAGAAAGGTTGTACAGACAACAATGCAGCCACAGCATTGGGTTACAGGAGGTGGAGAGTGGTGAGCTAGCAGCAGGGACTACAGAGAACATGGTGGAAGCCTAACACAAGAATCCAGACCAGAAACTCAATGGAGTGAGTGGCACAAGTGACTACAAATGAAAAACTGGGTACCAAACACAATCAGTAAAATCGTACAGTAGACCTGGTGGTAACACAGCTTAAAACCTGTCCTAAGGAGAAGACTCTGCTAACCAGAAATACAATGACCAAGAGCAAAAGAAGAGACAAAGGCACAGTGAATATTACTGAAGAATCCCTTGAAAATAAGCAAAAGCCAAAGCCAGTCTCAGAGTTAAGTGAGTACATTGAGAAAATGGGGGATTTTTTTTAATGTCATAAAGCTTCTTATCAAAAAGAAACACATACAGGAATTTATGGAATATGTCACACTGGAAATAGCAAAACCGAAAATAAGGGGAAGTTGTTAGAAATGAAGGAAAAATGGAGAAAATTAAAAATTCAGTGGAAAGTCTCCAATAATAAAAAGGCAGAAGAAAAAGTCTCAGAATTAAAAGTTATTTCTTGCTACAGTGGAGAAGCAATCACAAAGATGGAAATGGAGCTGGGTGAAACTAAAATAAGCATTCAAGAATTAAGGGACACTTAAGAGGCCAAATATAAGAGTTATGAGAGTTCCAGAAGGTGCAGATAGGGAAGCTGGGTTTAAAGCTCTAGTCAATGAAATAATAAAGGAAACATTCCCTAACCTGGAGAAAGACTTGGGAAGCAAAATGCAGGAAAGGCAAAGAACACCCAACAAATTTGACTAAAAGCAATCTTACCACCATGACACATGATAATCAAACTCTCTTCAGCTGAATAAAAGGAAATGATCCTTAAATGTGCATGTGAAAAAAAAATCATTTGACATACAGAGGAATGGCATTCAGACTCACAGCTGACTTCTCAGAGGAAACTGCACAAGCCAGAAGAGAATGGAGTAACATATTCCAGATTCTAAAAGGAAAAAATGTCAGCCCAGAATAGCATACTAAACAAGGTTTTATTTTGTCTTTGAAGATGAAATAAGATTCTTCTACAGTAAAGACAGGCTCAAGGAATTCGCCTCTTCCAAACCTTCCCTGCAAAGGCTAGTTAAAGATGTCCTCTTGACAGAGAAAAATAGCACCTACCAAAACCAAGGAGAAATGTGAAGAACATCCCAGTAAAATGACAACAGAAGATTAAATCAAACAATGAACAAACCATTGCTAAAATTACAGGACCAAATTACCACCTATCCATTTTAATTTTGAAGCTAAATGGCTTAAGGCCATCAATCAAACATTATAGATCAGTGGACCAGATCAAAAACCCCATTTATCCATTGCTTGCAGGAAACATGTCTCACCAGCAAAGATCAGTGGAAATCTCACAGATTTCAATGTTTGTTTTTATCTTCATTTCTTCAAAACACTTGTTTTCATATTATATTGTTCACTGACTCATAGGTCATACAATAGTACCATATTCTTCAGAAAAGTTCTTGGTTTGTTTTTCATTTCTTTAGCAACACATTAGTCATTTGGTAGTGTATTATTTAACTTTATGGTGTTGCAAATTTCCATTTTTCTTCCTGTTCTTGATTTTATTTTGTAGCTTTCTGTTTAGAGGGATGTATAATAACTGTGTAATAGAGGCTATAATATCCAGACCTGAAGATACAATACACTGTGCATCTCTACTTCCAGTTCAAACATGGACTCCCAATGAAACTGTTTAATATATCTTCACAATAGGATGCTGGACTCTGCCATTGTCCATGCCAGGATCAATATGAGCACTGGTTTTAATCCCAACAGTCCTGCCTGCCATCCAGTTCCCTGCTTGTGGCCTGGGAAAGCAGTCGAGGATGGCCCAAAGTCGTGGGCCCCTGCACCTGCATGGGAGACCTGTAAGAGACTCTGGGCTCCTGGTTTCAGATTGGTGCAGCTCAGGCCATTCCAGTCACTTGGGGAGTGAATCAATTGATAGAAGATCTTCCTCTCTGTCTCTTCTCCTCTTTGTATATCTCAATTTCTAATAAAATAAAATAAATATTTTCAGAAGAGATTTATTTCCTTGAAACAGATAGTTACAATGAGAGAGAGGCAGACACAAGGAAGTGATCCAACTACTGGTAATTTCCTAAGTGGTTGCAATGGCTGGATGTGGGCCAGATTAAATCTAGGAGCCAGGAACTTTGCATGGATTTTGCACATGTTCAGGGGCCCAAACATTTGATCCATACTCTGCTGCTTTTCCAGGTGAATTTGCAGGATATTGGATTGGAAGTGAAACATACAGGTCTCAAACCAGTGCCCATGTAGGATGCCAGCAACACAGCTAGCAAATTTACTGACCCAACAGGATCTAATACAAATATATCTTTAAATAATATAATTCAATACTTGAAAGATTAATTATAGATTCTAAATTTTAGGGCATTAACAATAAAACTTGATCATATTAAATCAGGAAATACATTCTGCTTTAAAATATTAATAATTTCTGCCTTCCTTATAAGTGTCAGCCACCTATTCAAAAATTATATTTAATAACATCTACACTGACATTTAGGAGTCATTTCATTAAATTACGTATGATTGAGTAAGTGGAATCTAAACCAGTCTCTTTTGACCATGAACAAGTTTTTCCCAGAAATCCAAAACCTGCTAAGTTGTTACAGTTTCTCCATACGTGAATTACTTTTATCCTAGTTCTCACTTAATGCAGATGTGATTTCAAAACAACTTTTGTCCTAGTTCCAAATTAATGCAAATATGAGATCAGTTGCGTTGAATGTAATAGCCTATTATAGATTGACAAAGACCTTATTTTATATTTTTCTGGCAAAACTACTGAGTCATTAAAAACTAGGATTGGATAATTTGGTCTCTACATCTTTGTCCTTTTCATGCTTGACAAGATTACACTGGTGGGATTGTCAAATGACAGATGTTCAAAATCTCTCAGTGTTCATTTAATATGAATAGTCTTTTGCTTTTTCAAGTCTATCACAGAGTACTTGAAAAATATTCTCTTGAATGTTTCCATTGAGAGGGAACTAATTAAGTGTTGAAATTGTGTGTATCACCTTTGGGTACTTACAGTGGTTGGAACAGATGTCTTTATTTTTTAAATTATATATTATTAAAATTATATTTTTACCACAATTCATCTCCCAAATGCTTCTTTCATTGGTTATCATCATATGGTGTTTGCAAAAAAAAAAAGATACATTTCTCTTGTGGGGCTTTTAAAACACTATAAGTAAAATATTACAATGTTACAGAACTGATAAGTAATAACTGTAACTAATCATTTTAATCTGCTTACTTTTCACCAGGATCGATTCAAAGTGTTTTACATATGTTAACAAATTATATTACTTTCAGCAACCTTACATGAGGCTCTATTACTACCCTCATTTCACAGAGAAAAGAAAGGAAAAAAACTGACACACAAGACAGAATAAGTAACTTTCCAAAGATCATGTAACTAGTGAATGGTAAAATCATGTTTTCAAGTCAAACTGTTGAACCCAGGCCAAAAGACTGTCTTTCTCTACCAAAACACAATTTTATGCTATTTTATGGTACACTATTGTATGCTATTTTGTGTTATATTACTATGTGTTCTTTATGGATTAAGGAATACAAAGAAACAAGCCACTGATAATCTAAGAAAATACAGGTAAATACCTATTTCTCATCTTCCTCCAGCATCACAATTCTCAGAGTCTGAGTTAGATTTCCAGCTTAGGGTAATACATCAGGATATGTATCCCTGGATGAATGAGTTAGAACACTGCTATGTGGGCATCTTTCACGCTGAAGTCCAATGGATTTTTTTAGAGTTTGCAGACATATCTTTACTGTATCAGTATTTCATGTATTTGAAAAGCAGAGCAACAGCAGAGCGATGAGAGAGAAAGAGATAGGGAGAGAGAGAGAGAGATCTGTTTACTGATACACCCCTACAACAGCTTGTCCCAGGTCAAACCAATACCAGAAATCCAGAACTCCATACAGATTAGTATGGGTGGTAGGAGCTCTTGCATATTTAAAGAAAGCTGAATAGGAAACAAAGCAGACAGGATATGAATCAAACAACTTGAGCATCTATAAAGTGAGCAATACATACATCACTTTTGTTAACTTTGAAATAAGTATTATGTTGGTTAAATATCTCAGAACTGAAAATTTGGGATTAATGGATTTATTCAATTTGGAATCAAAACATGTCTTATTATTAAACACAAAGGCAACACAGATAACAATTCAGATAACCCCCCAAAGAAAAGTTAGAGACTGTAATAAAAAAATAACATGAAATTGAGCAGAAACAGTTATTTAAAAAGAAAAAAACACTTGCAAGTATTATTTATAAATATTAACAATATATTATAAAATATCTTAAACTGTTGGCCAGTCTCAATGGCTTAATGGCTAAATCCTACCTTGCAAGTGTCAGGATCTCATACGGGCACCGGTTTATGTCCTGGCTGCTCCACTTCCCATCCAGCTCCCTGTTTGTGTCTGGGAAAAGCAGTTGAAGATGACCCAGAGCCTTGGGACCCTGCACCAGAGTGGGAGAACCCTAGGAAGCTCCTGGCCCCTGAGTTCAGATCAGCTCAGCTCCAACTGTTGTGGCTGCTTGGAGAGTGAACCAGTGGATGGAGTACTTGAAAATTATTTCTATCTGTCTCTCCTTCCCTCTCTGATTTTCCAATATAAGTAAATAAATCTTAGAAAAAAACCCTTAAATCCTTAAGTAGGAAAGAATATTGTTAAATAAGCAAATGACAACAAAAACATAAAAGCTGCTCAGGAAATGAAAGAATATGACTCCAAATATTTTTAAATCTCTTTTCAAAACTTGGAGCTTTTAACACTTGCCTTTTGTTTCTGAAGTTTGCAAACTCTCTGACATTTTACTAGTGAATACTTCCAGGGGCTTCTTATTCTTATGCTTTTACATTCCGTGTCCTCTGACTGGAATAAATTTTCTTTTCGTCTTCAAATAGCTGATTGCTTTTTGTCATTCAGCTCACTGACCAAATATTATATCCCCAGACTTTCCTATTTGCTACATTTTTTTATAGTGCTTATCAGACCTTGGCGTTGTTTAATTTATTCATTTACTTATCCTGATCAATTGATTTTTCTCTCTTTCTAGAATTAAAGAAGCACGAGCTCAGGTGCTCTGTCCTGTTTGTTTATAGCAATCCAGTGACCATTCAGTTCCTGGAGCATGAGAGATGCCCTAGAAATAGTTTCTCATGAGTCTAACTTATCAAAATGTTACTCATTTTCTTTTACAACTAAAGACAATGGACTAAATTCTAAATTACATTTTATAATCTTTATCATTTTCTACAAGTTTTCTTTCCCATTATCACTTTAATACTATAAAAATTAAGAACACTGTAATACTCTGTACTTGAAAATAGCTAGTAATTTTTTTTCTAAGAAGTAGGGTAGTGAGTCTATTGCATCATTCTGCCCACTGAGATGCTTTGGAAACTGCACACCTGTTTAAATTACAATT